>NC_071612.1:41529308-44029308 GCF_014839835.1 Dryobates pubescens
TGACTGATCAGTGCAGTAAATTACTAAAAGAGATTTGGATTTTGCAGTCTGACTTCTGCTCTGCCAGGCTTCATCAATATGTAAATCCTATCTGAAGGTGGTTTTATATTGATTTGCCTTCAGGTTTATCAAAAGCAGAAACTCAAGCTCTGACTAACTATGGCAGTGGGGAAGATGAGAATGAAGATGAAGAAATAGAATTTGAGGAAGGACCTGTTGATGTGCAGACATCACTACAAGCTGACATCACAACAACTGAAAATGAGCAGGTATCACCAAAGCTGTAAATGTAGAGTAAACCTTAGGCAGTGCACAAATTTTCACTGCTTATGTGTACGTACCTCAGAGATTCATGTTGCTCTGTTTCATACTAATGAAAGCAGAATGATGATGCAAGAAATTAAATTGAAGTAATAGCTGCTACAGAAAAAAATAAGCATTCCCCACCATAGTTTTATTGGTGTATCTGACACCAGAATGGATGAATGGACACAGGCAAAACTAATGTTTAAATCTGCTATCAGAGAAAATGTTCAGTTGCAGTAGGAAAGATAAACTTTCAAAAACACATCATAACTTAAATGGTTAACTGGTTCTCCCTCTGATTACATCAAGTTCTTACTGAGCTTTTCTCTATTGCATAGTAATTGTTTCTAGAACAGTAGCGAAATGTTACTGGCTGCTATTGTCATTTCACTGTTGATTTGCTTAAAAGCATTTGGAAGTGTGTGGCCTGGTTCTGGAGACTTGTCAATTGTATACATTTCAGTAAGAAAGATTGACCGTTGAAACCTTGGTTTGCTCAATAGCTATTAACAGTAGGCAAGGATGTAACTGGAATATTTTACTTGAAAAGCTAAAACAGTAGATCTTTTCATGGAACCAAAGACTACCTGGGAACTGGTATAGTGAAAACAAAATGAAATGTTCAGATAAAACACATACATCAGTGTTAGTTTCTTAAAGTGTTGGTGACTAGCTGATGAGTAGAGAGTAGAACTTGCTGTCTTTATTCCAAACTAGTGAAAAGACAAAAACCTGGAGCACGTGCACAGTGTATCTCCAGTTAGCTTAGAAGAGTGAATTAGTCATGAAGCTGATGAGTAGAATTTGTTCTAATTCCTTTTCATCTTCCTTGACAGACTTCAAACCAAGAACTGAGTAAAACAAATAGCAGTGAGATTTTGTTACCAGAACAAGAATCTGTTAATGTTAAAGGTAAGCCCTGTGTGCAGTAACTGAGAGATTGACGCTTCATTGAATTTGCATGCTGTGAGAATTATCTTGGACATTGCTTGTGATATTTGTAGTGAAAAAGATGATCAAATTTGCAACAGCTTATTGGGCTGTTTTTTTCTTGGAGCCTTATCAGTTCACTAGATAGATCTGTGTTGCTTTAGACATAGCAAAATTTTTAAAGAGGAAATCTGGACTAGTATTATCTAAGTGGATGTGGTTTAGATGCTTGACAATAGCATAACCTTGGCACACATCTGTAGCAAAGTTCATACCTGTTACAGTATTTTGATGTTTAGATTTGTCTCATGCCTGCTTTTTCTGCTACTGCCACTTACTAGCAATTGAAATCAGTTTAAAGGTTGTGAATAATGCTGTGTTGTAACTGCTTAAGAACTGAGAAATAATTTTCTGTCAGAAAGATGAGTGGGTGGTATGAGTGTTACTTTTCTCGCTGTTGTTACTACTACCTCATGCTGTGCTTTTCTGTTTCAGGTACTAGTTATGTTGTTGGTCTTTTTTCATAGACAAAAAGGAGGATTTTTTTTTAATAGATCCTGTGTTTCTACAAGAATGTGGCACAGTGTTAAGGAAATTGTTGTTCTGTATTATTTCCTTATACCTAGAATTAATATTTTTATAGTTCTAGAAGCTGGCTTTGGGTTTTGTTTACCTCCTTTTTTGTTTGTTTTTTTAAACAAATAAATAACCAAACAAAAACCCAAACAACAACAACAAACAATCAAAACAACAACCAAACCAAAAAGTCCAACCCACACACCAACAAAAAAGCCATACCAAGTCAGAAATGTTGAAGTTGCATACTGTCTTCTGATAATTGCTGATACTTTAAGTGTGTGAAAGCACAAATAACTGCTGGCTTATTTCAGTCAGCTTTGTGTTAATCTGAGAATTCATAACTCACTGTTCATTTGTAGCTTTGGATCATAATTTGTAAAATAATAATGTAGGATTTCTGTATACTTAGAATCTTTTTCTATCTCTACCCAGTTAAAATGTAGTTTTGTGATTTTAGGTGAACAAGATGTGGCTGAACTTTTGCCTCATTATGTCAGTGTCATGGAGACATCACCACCTTTAGCAGTTAATACCCCAGAGTCCTTTATAACAGCAAGTATGAAGACAGAAGAATCAAGCTCATCTTTACCAGTAAATGAAACTCAAACACCAGACACAACGTGTGTAGGAAATAAATCTGCTGCAAGTTCTGACAGCTCCATGGCTGGTAGTCCTGATACAGATTCACCTGTGTTAGTGAATGAAGATGTACGTATATTTCAGTTAAAAGTTACACATCCCAGAGAAATTTGTAGCTTTTTTTTCTGTTTCAGTGTTACTTCTAGTTTCCAGTCTTGCTCAGTTTTCATGTGCAGATTTAGGCATCGTTTCTGGATGTACTTTGTTATTAGGGCAACAAAGCTGGTGAGGAGTTTGGAGCACAAGCCCTATGAGGAGAGACTGAGGGAGCTGGGGTTGCTTAGCCTGGAGAGGAGGGGGCTCACAGGAGACCTTATTGCTGTCTACAGCTACTGGAAGGGAGGTTGTAGCCAGCTGGGGGTTGGTCTCTTCTCCCAGGCAACCAGTACCAGAACAAGAGGGCACAGTCTCAAGCTGCACCAGGGGAGGTTTAGGCTGGATGTTAGGGAGAAGTTCTTCATAGAAAGAGTGATTTGCCATTGGAATGGGCTGCCCTGCAAGGTGGTGGAGTCACCATCACTGGAGGTGTTTAGGAGGAGACTGGATGGGGCACGTGGTGCCATGGTTTAGTTGATTAGATGGTCTATGTATTCTATGTATTCTATTCTATGTGTTGGGTGATAGGTTGGACTCGATCTCAAAGGTCTTTTCCAGTTCTATTCTATTCTATAATACAGTTTGGAGTGAAAAAAATTCCTTAATGTCACCATTTCTTTTAACAGGAGGCAGGGTCTGGAAATGTAAGCCAAAAATCTGATGAAGATGACTTTGTGAAAGTTGAAGACTTGCCCCTTAAACTTTCAGTATATTCAGAGGTATTTTGCTATTACTTCTGGGGTGGTTGTTTAGAAGAGCGCACCATAAATGTCTTAATTACCTAGACAGTGAAAAGAATTATCCAGAAATTTGAGTTTTGCTTTATCTGTTACAAAGGCAGATTTAATGAAGAAAATGGCAGTGGAGGCTCAAAGCAACAGTTTGTCTGATGAATTACTGGATGGAGGTGGAGCTCAAGATCAAGAATTAGTAGGAGATGCCCAAACTTTGAAAGAACCTGGTAAAGAGTTATTTTCTAAATTCTCTACAGCTATTGGGAAAACATTCAGGAATGGTCTAGACTTAATCTTGTCACCACTGAAGTAAGCAGTTATTGTGGTGTTGAAAGAATACCCTTTTTTTGATACCATGCATTTGAAAATTATGTATTTCTATATATTCTAAGCAAAAGATAGACATGAGCCCATTTGAAGAAGGTCCAGAGTAGGGCCACAGAAGGGATCAGAGGGATGCAACATTTCTCCTATGAAGAAGGGTTGTGAGAAAATGGAAGTTGTTCAGCTTGGAGAAGAAAAGGCTCCAGGAACTCCCAGTTCTGGCCTTTCAGTACTTTCAGGCATTTTATCTTCCCTGGCCATCCTATATACTTCTGTTAGGTTCTAGGGCTAATAAAGTCATAAAAATTAACATATGTAAAATGGACATTATAAGAGTTCTTAAACTTGCTGCAATGGAATAGTATTTTCATTTCTTGTTACACAAGCTTGGATTTAATAATATTGTAAATTCTATTTGCTTTTATCTGATTTAATAATGCACAATATAATTGGCTGACACTGCTTGGTGTTTTCATAATAGAAGAGTTCAGGAGATTTCAGAATAGTAAAATATTGCTTCAGGGATAAGTGTTATTCATATGAAGCATAACATGAGGTAGGAAAAACTTGTCACTTTCATGGAACAGTACTTATGCAGCCACACATTTAATGGTAGATCAGGTCAAGGAAACTTTTAGTATAATGTTGATACTGTGACACAAGTTATGTCATTAAGGGGCTCTCTCTATCATTATGCTTGTAGTGGCATGCACAAACTGGATATTTTGATGCTAGTTTTCTGCTAGTGTAGCTAGTTACAATTCCTCAAACAGTATAAACTGATGACAGTGCTTGTGTTTTTAATGCAGTTGTAGTGTGAATATAGGATTTTCCAGGGTAGAGGGAAGGAAGGTGCATCTTTTCTGTTTCATTCACTGCCCGTCACCATTCCGCTTGTCATAGCAGGTCAATACTGATGCCTATACCTGCTGTGGGAACAGTCTGGCTAAGAATGCCATGCTCCACAAAAGTGGTAGCTAGCGACTAAGCCATTTTTAACCTGCATGAAGGATGGCTGTAGCTGTTCAAGCCATGGCTCAAAATGCTTGTGAAGAAAAAGTGAGGATAAAATACTTCATTAAAGCACCTTGATGGATACTTCCAAGGAAATGTGGTCAACAGCTGTGTTTGATGCCTTGTAGATATTAGACAATAATGAGTATCCCTTCTATTTTTCAGAAACCTTTGGAGCTCAAAGTGCATGAGAATAACCTGAAGGTGTCTGCATTTATAAACTCCACCTATACAAATGCACATGGAAGATCAGCACTAATTTCCCAGAATTCTGGAAGTGTATAAAAATGTAAAATTTTTTACACGCTGCCTCTTAGGATAGGGATGCTAACTTCTGCCTGTGGCAGTTTGAACAGCCAAAACTGAATCATCTTCTATTCAGTTTTCCTGCACTGTTTTTTTTTCTGTCTTAATCTTTTTTTATTGTGACTTGTTTAGTAATTTTAAAATTGTAGCTTTAAATAAAGTTTGGACTTGTCTGTAAATTTGTCTCTGGCTTACAAAATGGAATACAGAGTTTGTTGTTTAAACTGACATTAAGCTTTGGTGTGCCTGTAGTAATTTGTTACTTCCCTTCAGAGAAATAAGGAATACTGCTAGTATTCCTGGGACAAGAAAATCCTGTCACACTGGGTTTTTTTCCATCTAGAAAGGAGTTGTAGACACAGTACATACTTAATATGTTGCCTTTATAGCCTAGCGTATAGCTGGCCTGTAAAGCAGTTGTTTCTGTTCAGGCCTGTGGAATTAATTTCTATCACATTTATCTGAGGTGAAGTAAATACCTTGGGTTTGTAGTAAACTGCAGAAACCATTTGGATTTTTCTTCATTTCCTGTTTTCCACTTTTGGTCTGCAAGTGTGAAAATTTTAGTATCTTTTCACAGGTGACACTAAAAATTGCTACAGTTGAAAGCCTGTAGGATCTGTTCTTAAAGTATTTGACTTTGTGAAGAGTTGTAAACTCAGTGATAGTGTATGAGGAAAAAAAAATACAATTTTGAGGACATAGCAAAAGCACTGTGGCAAAGGCAAGCCTATGAAAGTGAAACATGTTTCATCACTTTGGCACAAGTCTTAAAGAGGTCATTTTCTTAAGGAAGGTGATTTGTGCATTTCAGACAAATAGGGTAAGTCATTAAACTGAGCTCAAGAAATTCCTGAATTCCAGCCCTGGAAGGGTGGCTTATGTTACAGTGCCTGGAAGTGGTACTTCTGGTCATACTTTCTCTCTCCCTGTTGTTTACAGAATGGATGAGATTGGCAGGGACCTGAGGAGGTCATCTTGTCCAACAGCCCTGCTTAAGCTGAGCAACTAAGAACTGGTCACCCTAGACTGCCCAGGTAGCTTTTGAATATCCCCAGGGCGGGAGACTCTACAACTTCTCTGAGCAACCTCTATGTACTGGTGCTCAGTCACCCATATAGTAAAAAAGTGGTTTCTAACATTGAGGGAACCTCCTTGGTTTTGTTTTCTGTCCTTCTAGTCTCATTAGCTATTGCTCTAGTAGAATTGCTGCAAGAGTTGAGCTCTCTTATTCTGATACCAGTCCAGCATCCATAGCACAAGTTCATCACTTCAGACACTTCTGTGGAGCAATGACTATAAAGAATTCAGATAATTACTTTTAAGATGAAAGTGAAGATGCCATAGCTGGTTTTCTTCTACAGCTAAGACAATTCATTAATAGGTCTGCCCTCTATGGAGATTGCTGTGTAACACCTGTCTTGTTAAATGAATGATCTAGCACTAGAGCACTGGTAGGGAGTGAAACCAACTCATGTTGAGCTTTGACTCACTTTCACTACTGGAAATATCTGCTACTTCCAGAGAAGGGTGGAAAAATTATTTTCTTAAAATAGATTGTAACATTGCTTTTGAAACTTGATTTTAATCAGATCCCATTTTACCTCAAAGCAATTCATGGTCCAAAACAAATTACAGCATTCACAAAGCTGAAGTATTAAGACAACAGAAAATCCATAGTAACTTTGGATTGGTTTTGCTATAGCATAGTATAGTATTTTGAACTGTAGTTACCTACTACAAGATTATTACCTTGCATAACAGCAAGGAGTTCAAACAACTCTTCATTGATAAGCTTTGAGGAACATTAGTTAAACTATTAGACTGATTCTTTTCAAAAGAAGCCTTTACTCATGCTATACAAGTTAGCATCTTCATGTAGTGTTTATTCAAAGACAGACTGGAACATTTCTTGTCCTACTTTTATGTAAGCTTCTCTCTCTTCATTTGTCATGAGAGAGACAAGTTCTGGATTTTCACAGACTTCACCATATGAACGAGGCTGACCACGTACCATTAAAATAGGACCCAGTGTTTCCTGTTCCTCCTCTTCAAAGTTGCTGCCTGCTACTTCCATTCCTGCTGCTCCTGAATGCTTGGCCTCTTCAGACTCACTAGTGTCACTGTCTGGTTCAGGTAGTTTGCTTTTGACAACAGGAGCCTGGTCATTGCTTGATGATGGCTTGAACTCATGTATCATAAGAGTCTTGATGATTTCATTATCGGTGAGAGTCTCTTTAACAGTTTCTTCAGAAGCATTTACTCCTACTACACAATACAGAGTGTTAGACATAGCAATAATTTACAGTTACCAGAGGCATAAGTGTTTTTATTTAATACTCTGGGTTTTGAAGCATTACTCCATATTCTAAACCAAACCACCTACGTTTTCAATAGGAAAGATAAAAGCGGTAAAGCTGCTCAACTTAACTCACCAATGGTACTGTTACTGGCTGTTGTTGCTTCTTCTATGGTGCTCTGTGACATCCAGCTAGGTTGATCTTTCGTTGCTTTCTCCTTTCTTTTCTTCTTGGGCTCAGAGTCTTGGACATTGATAACTAAGTTTTGAGTGTACATATCGCCAAAAGAGGAACTTCTTTTGGTCCATTTTTCGAGTTGGCTGCAAGATTCTAGCACCTGATCAAAGCTGAAAAGTCATCCATTATACAGGTTAAATTCAGGCAAAGCCTCCCTTAGTACCCTTACAAAACCCAGCCAAACCCAAGAAAACCAACCAACAAACAAAACCAACCAAATGGACCCCAGGAAAAAAACAAAAAATGCACATTGATGGGGAAATGTTACATTCTCACAGAAAGGGCTATGAGTAACAGTCAAAGTAGTCTGGAAGATTACTTCAAATATAAAAAGGTAGCAAAAAAACCAAACTCACACAACTATAAATGCACAATGATAATTTAGAATACCTTACCTACTCCAGGCTTAGAATCATAGAATCTATAAGGTCAGAAAAGACCTCAAAGATCATCAAGTCCAACCTGTCACCCAACACCTCATGACTACTAAACCATGGCCTCAAGCGCCACATCCAGTCCCTTTTTGAACACCTCCAGGGATGGTGACTCCACCACCTCCCTGGGCAGCACATTCCAATGGCTAACACTCTCTCTGTGAAGAACTTTCTCCTCACCTCGAGCCTAAATTTCCCCTGGTGCAGCTTGAGACTGTGTCCTCTTGTTCTGGTGCTGGTTGCCTGGGAGAAGAGACCAAGCCCCACCTGGCTACATTCTCCCTTCAGGTAGTTGTAGAAAGCAATAAGGTCTCCCCTGAGCCTCCAGGCTAAACAATCCCTGCTGCCTTAGCCTCTCCTCATAGGGTTTGTGCTTAAGGCCTCTCACCAGCCTCGTTGTCCTCTGGACACATTCAAGAGTCTGAATGTTCTTCTTAAATTGAGGGGCCCAGACCTGGACACAGTACTCAAGGTGTGGCCTAACCAGTGCTGAGTACAGGAGTAGAATGACTTCCCCTGCTCCTGCTGGCTGCACTATTTCTGATGCAGGCCAGAAACAGCTAACAGAAAGGAGTGGAAACAAAGCAGAAAGGCTTAGAAAGTAGGCTGAAAGTTCAGTATTTCAAAGGGTTTACAACTGGAAGAGTGTGGGAGGGTTTGTATTGATTAGTAGATGTTCTAGGTTTATTTTTATACCTTTCTGTTAATTCTGGTATCTCTGTGGGCTGAGGCTCCAGCAAGTCATATGGCAGAACAGTATCTTCAATCTCCCGCAGCAGCACAAAGATGGGTTCCATCTGCTCATTGAATTTTGCTAGCAAGGTTTGAGCACTGCACTTGGGCAGTGCCGAGGCATCTTCCTCTACTTCAGTGTTGCAGTAAGTGCAGCGGAAAGTCTCTGCAACATAACGTCACTGAAACTGGAAATCCTCATGTTCATGGGACACAAGAGATTAGCAGCACATTAAGAAATCCACAGCCTGGACAACTGCCAAAGTATTCTGACTTTATTTGTTCACATGAACTAGGGAAACAGAAGGACTGATGCTAGTCTCGCTAGCTATGTAAGAGAGGTATCTCTGTCAGAGGAAAACATTAAGTTGGCTAGATATACAGTCATAGAACTGCTGAGGTTGGAAGAGACCTCTGAGTTCATGAAGTCCAATTAATCTCACAGTCCCACCACTAAGTGCCACATCCACATATCTTTTAAATACCTCCAAGGATACAGAGAGTATCATCAGATAGTCCATAACCTTTATTTTTTATTTCTCTGTTCTGTTCATAATGTAAGGGGGGGAAAAGGCATTTGCAAGCCTAAATAGTGTCTGGTTTTAGCTGTTCAGAGTTCTAAAGTTCAAAAAAACCTCCTTTGGAGTCAAAGCATATGGTAAAAACCTGTATTTACCTCATAAAGCAAAAAGTGTGAGCATATTCTGTCAAAATGCATCACCAGCTTTAACGTGTGTTTTTGAGTAACCTGGCAAAGTCCCTCCATTTAGAACAAAAGGGTGATCTCACAGTACACTAATTTCACCCTTGACATGTCAATTTAGTCATCCTCCCTGGCTCTGGGCATCTTTTCCTAATACATCATCCTGATGTGAACACAACAGCTGCGCTTAGAGTAGCATATTGCAATACCAGGCCATGTTAACTAGTTCTGAACGAGCACTCTCTAGTTAGTCATTTTGATTGTAGAGGAGAAACCTGTAATCTCTGATGCCACTTCTGCAGTGGGTGTGTCTTCTTGCATAGGAGTGAATGTTTCCTCTGCTGCCTGGCTGCAGTATGCTTATTACAGTATATGACTGCAAATGGTTTTATCCATCTTGTTTAACTCCATCAGAAGAAGTAAACACACTAACAGATTCAAAATGAAGTGAGTACTGTATTATCTTTTCCATATGAGGAAGCCTCACATTACCTGGCTGAATAATCTTAAACCAAGTTAAGTGTCTTGTTAAGAGTCTTGCAAAGCTGAGGCCTGAAATCCAGTTCCCAACCCCATCTTGTATATTCAAGATTCTTCCTCTTGCTTCTGTTACACCAAGACAGCTTTTCTCTTACCCTCACCTCTCAGCTTCCTTCCCAGGCCCTTCTCCACCCACAAACAAGAAGTATATTCCAACAGACATGCTTAAGATAAACATCTGAAGAACAACCAACCAACATACCTGTAAATACATCAAAGAGCTGGTTGACTTCCAGGTCTGTGTAAGTGCTGGAGCAAGAGGGACATTTGAAAGAGAATCTGGTTGTTGAATCCCGCTCATCTGCTTCTATTTTCCGGCGTACATGATCCAGTTTGTATTTTACCACATCCACCAGCACTTTGTAGTTGATGTAGTAGTAATTGTGCCTTGTGCTCTTCCCGTTGGGCTTTGTTTCAACTCGCATACGCAGCTTCACAAACTTATCTGCCTTGAGCGTGTTGAGGATGGTGCGCAGCTGCTTGTGTTCGTACTTGAGCAACTGCAGCAAGTCTTCCTCCTTCACACAAGGGTAGCGGAGCAGCACATCAAAGGCCAAGGAGAACTCTGCTCCATAGAAACCACGTACAATGTATTTGGCCAGGCGCTTCAGGGCTGCTGGAACCTCTGTGATAATGTTTTTGTTTTCCATCAGGAGCTGGAGTACTGTCAGAAGAAGTGCTATACAGCAAATGGAAGGAAGGTGAGCTGTAGTGAACCTTTCTTAGTGTTCACAGGAATATACAGAGCAGGTCACTTGCTGTGCTGCACTTCTGCAAGCGTTGTCACTGAGTAGATTTATGCAAAATACTTAACCTGCACCCGGGGATGGAAGGTATCAATAGATATCAAAGATTACTTAATCTTGATAGTACAGCAATTACAGCTGAAATATTCATGTCCTCTTGTGTAAAAACCTACAGAAGACATCTAGGAAAACAGGTTACAGAAAGTGTGTAATAACCCTCTTCACAGAAGATGGCAATGTGCTGCCAAATAGTGCTGGTGCAGCCACAGGACCAGAAGGTGGGTAGGTAGTGGGGTGGCATGGGGCATTGCCAACACTGCCATCCACTGCTGAGGGTGCCTTGCTCAAGCCCAGGTTAATGCACATTCATACACAGAGCTTCCAAGTGACCTTCAGCAGAAATCCTACTTACATGAAAAAAAACCTATTTGCAGTAACCTGGTAGTTGAGCCATAATTAAATCTGCATCTCACAGGGGAAGCATTGACAACCTAAGTCAAATGTGAACCTACTGCTTTAGGTTGGGAACCTGAAGACAGTAACACCACATTGACCTAAATTTCCCACAGGAAGAGTGAGGGAATACCACAATAGGCTGCCCAGGCAGGAGATAGAGTCTCTGTACTTCCACTAGACAAAAAATTGAGCATCCTGACCTTGCTTTGAGATGAGTTGAGCCATGAACAGGGGTTGGGCTAGACACCCTTCAGAGGTCCTGTCTAACCTAAATTCTTCTGCTCTTTTCCAAAAGTGTTAAGTTTTACCATGGTAAGGAGAGAAGCTTTAGGGAACATAAGTCAATTCATTGACAGTCCTCAGAGCATGAGAAGTGCAATTCTGTGCTTTTTCACAAAAGCACTGAGGAAGGAGCAATTTAATTTGTCCTTATCCTCAACACAAGGCTTAAGTACAGTGCATCCAACTGCCACACGTTAGCAGGGCTATGTAACTCATGCTGTGACAGGACAACATTCCCTTCTGCAGGCACGAAAACACAGTGTGTTTTCAGCCATGTCTCCCAGAAGCTAAATCCTGACCTTGCTCCCAGTCAGGCCCTAGCAAGGGTATGACACACCATCTGTGTACATGGGTGCAGATGTGTCTGTGGTGGGACAGGGGCATACTCTAGTCAAAGAGTCAGGAATTCCACCTGCTGAGAGAATAGAAGTTTAACAAAAGTCTTTTTTCCTCCACCTCTTTCCTTGGTGGATGAGCTACCTCAAGTTGCCAAGTGCATTTTCTGCCAGATAAAACCATATGCAGTCCTGTTGGCTAACAAGTTAGTGAGCACACTGGCTGTCCCTGAGCCACTGGACCATGTTCATGCCCCATCTGCACCCAGCAATTTTCCTTTCTGCTCTTTGCACTTAGAGCCAAGTAGGCTTTCCTTTGATGTTAAGATAAGGGTATGTGGAGGAGAACAGCCAAGAAGTTTCAGACAGCAGAGAAGCTACCAGTGTGTAGGACTGCTTAATCTACTGCTCTTGACTCAAGGCTATGGGCTGGATTCCCACATCTAGTCTCCAGTGTTTTAACCCTAAGGGCACCTGAGTATAAACCACAAATCTTGTGGAAGACAGACTTCTTCCACAGAAAAGTATGCTAACTTAGGCTAAAGACTTCACTTTCTTCCTCTTTCTGGCCTCCCAAATTTGGAATTTCTTTCTGTGCAGTAACTTCTACTAAGCAGGAGGATGGAGAGACAGTGTTCTCAGCCAGCTCCAGAGATTAGGAGTATGGCTTCGAGTTCCTCAGGCTCTGGAGAGCACTGGACCTGGTCTTTCTACATTGTGAGCAAACCGCCCACAAATGGAGGCACTGTAGGTTCCAGCAGAGGCCCAAAGGAAAGCAGCCATCCTGTATTTCTGCAACCAGTCCAGTCCCACAGGAGCACTGAGCATTGCCCCAGCAACCATGTCAGATACAGTACCAGTTATGTGCATTAGTCTGGGCTGTCTCAGGGCCAAGATGCCCTCTGTGTGGATTAGTTTTCTATAAATGCCAGTTGGATTGTGCCACTTAACAAAAGAACAAAACCACTTCTGCATTCTGCCTTTGGCTAACAGGGGCAAAATTCTAACACTTAAAGGACTTGGATTAGGAACAGGTCTCATGACGTTTTTTTTCTTACCCTAAGTCAAATACTGAATGAAATAATTTCATAGGGACTGTGATTAGTAGATAACATCATTAAGGAAGAAGTAGGACCTGAACTGTAAGCTTGAGATTTGTTGCCCTATCAGTTCTCTGGATGACTCCTTACCCCAGACTTGCATCTCTAAAGCAAGCAATACTTTGAAGTGCTAGGAAGCCTGGACTCCACCAAAGTGCTTCCGAGCACCTTGATGTTTAAAGCTCTTCAGGTCCAGAGTCTTATAGCCTTATGAACTATTTAGGGAAAATAAAAAAAATACAAACCAAAAACAAAAACCAACCAACCAAAAATTCAATTCTCTACAAAACCCTCACTCCACCTACCCAACAGAACCTCTGCTGCCATACATGAACACAGTGTAAGTGTCATGAATATATCCCAGTGAAAAGTTTTTTCCAAGACCAAATCCGTACAGCCCACTGTCCATTTGCAGTGGAAATTCAGATACAGAGGCTTTTGGTTGAATTTAAAAGAAATAACCTTCTTTTACAAAAATGGCTGAATTTGCTTTGAATAAAGAACATTCATGGGAAAGACAAACCCTTTAAGAAGTGTTCCTATAAGCTGCAAAGGAACCAAAGCTGTACATGCAGTAAAAACTATATAAAAATCAAAAGGGGGGAAGGTTTCTCTGCAGTGCTTTGGTATGTTTGAGGGCATATTTTCCCAGTCCATTTTGAAAAACCTCTCTAGGTTGTAGTCACCAAAGCTGAAATCTTGCAGTTCAGGAAAACTGCTGATTTCTGAATCTGTTGTGCAGTTTTCAGGCAGCAGCTCTCCTTTAAGAGGAGCTTGACACCACCCATAATAAGGAAAGAAAGAAGAAGAGGAGCAGCTTCCTGCAGAGAGTGGGGGCTTTAAACAGAAATTGGCTCCACAGCAAGGCTGCTGTCTGTCTGCATGAAGAACACAGGTATTTTGCTACTCACAGAACTTTTTTCATTCTTTTTTTGCCCAGCTGCTAGCATGTACATACAAACCATCTTCTAAGTTACAGTTTAGCCTCTACCTTGAGCTGCTTTTAAATTATTTGTTTGTATGAGAGCAAAAGTTGCCTTCTTGTTACATTGATTATTTTAAAGATTATTCAGTAACTTGGATGCCTCAGAGGCCCTTCTGCTTATAGTTGATATGAAGCTATTTTATTCTTCACTAAGGAGATGGGAATGCCGTGCTTTGTTTTCCTCATAAGTAGGAACTACCTTTAGGATCTTCTTTTTGCTTTGGCAAACCTGTGGAGAGTTGCTTATTGTGCTAGTAGGCAACTATCAAAAGCAGAATTTCAAGTTAACAGACATCACATAGAGCAAGTTCTACAAGGTTTCTCTGAGGTCAGTTGCTTAATTAACATTTTCCTTGAGCTGCCTGAAAAGGCAAACTACCCATCTCACACCAAAAGGACACTAAACCAGGAAGATTCATTAGTCTTTTGCCAGACTTCATACAACCAGATATCATTTGCAAATAAGTTAGAAACCTTATCATTACCTCTCCTGTACAGGCAGAAAACTTCAGGCTGGAATTGTAGAAGAGTTGCTCCTTTCCAAAAAGCTAAAAGCAACTGCAAAATGAGCTTAAGTATTTCCCTGCCCTTTCCTAGACCTATCTGTGATAAGCCCTAATTAGCACCCAGCTGGAGTGTAAGAGTCCCCAAATCACATTTCATTAGCAACTGAATGAATTCAGCCTTACATACATTGCATCATGATAAAGTTCTTAATCTTATTGCTCAATAAAATCCACCTACAACAGGCAAGGACTGAAAATATGACTGCAATCTTTGATTAATGTTTTCATTAGCATGACTTTTGAAGACTAAAAGTAACATAATAATTAACTCTTTTCATTGTCATTGCAAAACAAATATTTAGTATAGGTAATTTACATAACTTGTGTTTTAAGCTCTCATAACCTACCAAACCTGGAAACTTGAGTATCTTGCAAAGAAAAAAGCTGGAATTTATGTTTGCTGGAGTTTGCATTTTTACTTGTTAATCTTTTTTAGGTGGTTTATGTTTTCAAAAGGAAATAAAAAGCAAATTTTTCACTATTTCTCTAGAAAATAGTTCTATTTTCTCTAGAAAACACGTACTATTAATTCCTTTCATGGGTTAAACATCTGTGTTTAAAAACAATATTGGAAGTAAAGGTTCTAGACACTCTATGGTCCATGGTTAAAATCCTGAATTCTATTAGGATCTCAATCATCATAGAATTGTCAGGGTTGGAAAGGACCTCAAGGATCATCTAGTTCCACCTCTCCTGCCATGGGCTGGGGCACTTTCTACTCGATCAGGTTGCCCAGAGCCACATCCAGCCTGGCCTTAAAAACATGCAGGGATGAAGCTTCTACACCTCCCTAGGCAACCTGTTCCAGTGTCTCACCACCCTCATGGGGAAGAGCTTCTTCCTAATGTCTAATTTAACTCTACCCTCCTTTAGCTGGGATCCATGCTCCCTAGTCCTGTTATTACCTAACACCCTATGAAGTCCCTCACCAGCTTTCTTGTAGGCCCCCTTCAGGTACTGAAAGGTCAAATAAGGCTTCCTCGGAGCCTTCTCTTTTCCAGACTGAACAACCCTTTCAGCCTGTCTTCATAGGAGAGGTGCTCCAGACTCTGATCATCCTCTTATTTTAGTTGCTGTAGGAAGAATTGAGCTTTGCAAATACTTCAAAGGTTTGTGACTGCAGTGTAGCCACTGCAGGAAGAGGTGACTATAAAAATATCCCTGAGATTAGCTCTGCTCTTGCTTGTGATTTATACTGTGGTTCTTGGGTATGCTCCTTTGTTGTCCTGTCACATCAGAAAATGCAAAGGAGCAGGACTACTTGCTGGTGCCTGCTGTGTTTAGTCTGTGGGAAATGTTTACAGTGAATAATACCTACGGGTTTCCTTGCCAGTGTCTATAACCTCAGTGCAGTTACTCATGGCAGTGCTCAGCCTGTGTGGAGGTGTGGAACCACATCACCAGAAAACACCAAAGAGCAAGCACACCTATACAAGCTGTGGCTAACAACACCATGAGTTGTTCAGCCAGGACAGTTAACCTCCATGTAGCAGAGGTAAATCTCCATGTAGCAAAGGTGTTGCTCAGCTAGGTGTCTGCCTGTTTGGTGGCTGGGAGGCAGTTCTGTATGGGATCATGCTGTGCTGCTTCAGAGCAGACGTGAAGCCCCCCAAAAAAGAAAGTCAAGCATGGTTTGAGCAGGTTATGTGTGACTGCAGGTTGCCCTGGCACCAAGGGCCGTGGGAAGCAGGATTTCTGCTGGTATGTTGTTGCAATGTTGTGTAACATACATTGTTGAAAGCAGGAGCTTGAGGTGGAGATAGGCAAAGTCACTTGGCTTCATTTCAAACCCATTTGGGTGGCTGGGGTGTTTATCTCCAATGGTATGGGCATGCACTGCACTCACAGGCTACTTGATGAAAAGGAGGCAGATAACCAACTGAACAGCCTTGTGGGGAGAAATAAATACAGTCTGATCAGAGGCTGAAGGAGAAAATGTGTGTATTGCTGCTTTGGGGGGGCACAAGTATAATCAAGATATTCACAGACCAAATGGATCATGTTTTACCTGTTGGCAGAGCAGAAGTTGGTGCATATGGCCTAGTGGGAGCTTGTGGTGTGTATCTTGGGTAAATGGCAGCTGGTATAAGTTGTTTTATTGTCCTCTCTAGGCCAAACAGCTCCTGTTCTGCCCTTCCTTGGACAGGCATGTGGAAGCTACATTCTGCAATATCTTACATTCTCCACACCAGCTGATAGCCAGCCCTCAGTTTAGAAAGCAAAGTCTCTAGCTGTCTAGCTTGTGCATTCAAGCACTGCAAAATGAGAAAACACCTGGCTTACAACAGATGCTCAGATGTAGGCTGCTGCCCTGTACATGCAGGGTGCTCAATCAGACAATCACAGCTCTCTTCTTTTTCCCCATGCTGGCTCTTTCACAGTATCTCTGCCTCAGCCACCATGTCAGGGGTTATGGCCCTTAGCCCTGTTTATTTTGTGAACCATCCACGCCTTGCATTGAGATGATTCATTTTCTTAACAGTTTTCTTGCGGTGCTCTCCCTGTAGTATTTAATTCCACAATCCTTGGAGGCATGCTGGTATCAAACTACAGCCCTTGTCTGAGGGCTTTAGACCTCATCTTGGATTAGTTTATGTCATAATCTTCCTGATGTGTAGAAAGATAGAGGATATTGTGCATAGATATATTACATATGGAGCTCTGGGGTACAGAATGTGGAATCAAGACTGGTGGACACTTTTGAAAGCCTGAACTGAGATATAAATCCCTGGAGGTGTTCAAGAGGGGACTGGACATGGCACTTGGTGCCATGGATTAGTAGTCATGAGGTGTTGGGTGACAGGTTAGACTCAGTGGTCTTTGAGGTCTTTTCCAACTTTACTGATTCTATGATTCTAAGGGATCTCTGTACATGGATTTTTGAGACTATACAAAGAGACTGTAACCATCCGAAAAGGAAGGAGAATGAGTGGCTGCTGTGCTTGTTGGCACCTGGACACTTTTCAGCCTTAGTATACATTTAGTGTGGCTTATCTTTCTCTTAAAGAATGTTTGCTTAGGCTGATATGTATTTTTAATGTCAATATTCTTTTCTTAGGAAATCCATTTAGATCTACCACCTCTCAGCATAATTTGAAAAAATGTGGTACCAGCAGTTACCAACCACACAGGCTGCTGCAGGTTCGGAGGCACAATTTCGTTGGGGTTTCAGATGACAGCCAAGGAGGGCTTCATGTAAGGATTAATGGGATCACTAGAGAAGTATACTGCAGTTGTTAGATCTTCATAGCTATTTGCTGTCTTCTTGTTCTGTTTTACTTCTCTTTACTTTGATACCTCCTGACACACTGTCTCCTGCTCCTCTCTGGTTTGTTGGCCTTTTTTTTCCTGTTTCCCCACTCCAGTCTCTTCTTTTTCCCACGTGGTTCACACAGAAGGCATACCTTCTGCAGCTGGATGTGGCTATCTTCAGAAAACTTTTTCCAGCTCTCAGGACATGGTGCATGTGCACCTCTTGCAGGAGTGCAGATGTAGCATTTTGGGAACTAAGTTCATGCAGATGATATGTAACTACTTAAAGGTTTAAACAGTGGTGTAATCCAGACAGTGGGTGTAGCCTGAGAAAAGGCTATGTCTAATCCAAATACCTCCAGGTACCTGAATTAAAGTTCTACTTTAAAAACAAGCCACCAGTTCAGCACTTCACTACAGCTCAGTGCCTTGATCTATTTTTATTATTACAGGCCAAAAAACCTAATTTTTGGTTTATATTTCTTAACAAGATGATCCATTTTCACTGAATTACAAAGAGGGAAATGTCTAGGGATGATTTTTTTCTACGTTGTGTGTCTGCCTAACAGAGAAAGCTTAGCAAAATTAAAAGAAAGACAAGACTGATAGTGGAAAACCTTGAGCAAGCCTTGTGACTGGAGTTGCCTCAAACACACAACACCCCACAGTGGCAGCCTCACTACTGGGATTCTTCTGCCAACACATAACCCTTGACCCATAAGCCCAAACTTTGCAAAACAAATGAGACTGAGAGAGACTAGGCTATATACAATTAATGCCATTCAGGGCTGATTCGGTGTAGATCACAAAATGCCCTGAGTACAGTGCTTCTCAGTATGTAAACAGACTAACTCCTTTCTAATTACTGTCCTCTCTTCTGAGTAAGTGTGGGAGCAGACTTAGCTACAAAAGACCTTTAGAATCTTTGATACCACAAGTTATGACGGTCTGAAAAATGGGTAGGCAGACCTAAAGGGAACAGCTGCATGATCTGATTCTTTCACAGTATTTGGCCAACTGGTATGTTTTGTTTCCAGAGTCTTTCAACAGTCAAAGGCTGTTTCTCATAAAATGTGTAAATATCTGGAGTTTTCTTCCCACGGCAAATTGTGGTTTCTGCCACTGCTTTGGTCGAGCATTACTCTTTCTGGCTCGTCTTGTTCTTCTGGTGCCAAGGATGAGAGGTTTTGCTGCTTGGAAAGCTTGGATGCGCCTTTCTCACAAATGTTTGTGGTCCTCCAAAACCAGAAGAGAGTTCATATGATGATCCATGGCATGAACAGGTCATTTGTGTGCTGTTGTCACTAAGATGAAATCCATGCTTTAAAGCTTTTTTTTCATAGAATCAATAAGGTTGGAAAAGACCTCAGAGATCATCAAGGCCAACCTGTCACCCAACACCTTGTGACTAACTAAACCATGGTTTCAAGTGCCACGTCCAATCCCCTCTTGAACACTTCCAGGGATGGTGACTCCACCACCTCCCTGGGCAGCACATTCCAATGGCAAACAACTCTTTCTGTGAAGAACTTGCTCCTCACCTCCAACCTAAAGTTCCCCTGGTGCAGTTTGAGACTGTGTCCTCTTGTTCTGGTGCTGGTTGCCTGGGAGAAGAGACCAATCCCCACGTGGCTACAACCTCCCTTCAGGTAATTGTAGAGAGCAATAAGGTCTTCCCTGAACCTCCAGGCTAAACAACCCCAGTTCCCTTAGCCTCTCCTCACAGGACTTTTGCTTGAGGCCTCTCACCAGCCTTGTTGCCCTTCTCTGTACACATTCAAGTGTCTCAATGTCCTTCTTAAATTGAGGGGCCCAGAACTGGACACAGTACTCAAGGTGAGGCCTAACCAGTGCTGAGTACAGGGGCATCTTTCTTTGTCTTTCCACCAGCAGCCTGAAGAGCTGGCTGTGTGAAGGTGGGACAGGTCTTTGTGCTGGGAGGGAAGAGTATCTTGGTTTAAGTTGTGGTGTCTGCCTTAAGCTCTCATCTGCTCCCTGTCAGTCCACTCTCCATCATGTCTATTAGCTCCAGCTCAAGTCTTCTATTTACTCTTTCTGCTTCCTTATCGGATACTTTCCAGGGCACCTTTGGTTTCCGCTCTGCAGTTTTGCTTCTAAAAGCAGAGCATTAACTTGTAACATACCAAGGCAAACTCACTTGCATGTGTTACTGCTTGAATTTGATAGAATCAAATTCTCTTCCTGGATTCTCCTGTCATCAGTAGCTACCAACATTTTGCCTTTTGACATGGGAGATGCCATTCTTCCCTCTTTGAAATGGTATGGGGCATCACTGCATGGCTTTCCTAAATTCTGGAGGTGAAACTGGCATTTTATTTTTTTGCTTTTAATGCCAGCACCCAAACAAATGCTTTGTCTTTCCTGCAACATCTTCTTTAATCAAGTTCAGAACAAACTCTATTGACTCTTTGTCCTTACATTAACGGTAGCCCGGAGAAGAGAAGGATCAGGGGTGACCTCATTGCCCTCTACAACTACCTGAAAGGTGGTTGTAGACAGGAAGGGGTTGGTCTCTTCTCCCAGGCAACCAGCACCAGAACAAGGGGACACAGTCTCAAGCTGTGCCAGGGGAGGTTTAGACTCGAAGTGAGGAAAAAGTTCTTCACTGAGAGAGTCGTTTGTCATTGGAATGTGCTGCCCAGGGAGGTGGTGGAGTCGCTGTCCCTGGAGGTGTTCAAGGGGAGATTGGACGTGGCACTTGGTGCCATGGTCTAGTTGTGAGGTCTGTTGGGACAGGTTGGACTCGATGATCCTTGGGGTCTCTTCCAACCTTAGTTATACTGTGATACTGTGAAAATCTGCTGGGAACTAAAATACTGAGGCTATTCACAGAACTAGACTATGCAGTAATGGTAAAGTATGTTTGTTTTGTTGCTTACTTTTTTTTTCTCCCCAACTATTTGAGGACTTTTCACAACAGAACTAGGAAAGCTGTGTAAATCTATTAAGCTTAAAAGAGAAAGATACATGTGGTTGTTTAATTGACCTGGGGAAGAACGCAAGCCCCCCCCCAAAAGCCTCAGTGAAACCACCTTCTGAGTGTTTGTGAGGTAAAGGAAGGAACACACCCTTTCATCCTTTGTGTCTTCCTCTTTAAAAAACAAGAAGCTAAATTAACTCCCAATGTTGCAAGTAGCTGTGTACATCTCTTCAGTGAACTGGCCTGAGCTTCCACTACTGTGCCTAAGGCAGCAGAAGCAGGGGGAGGGCAGTAAACTGATGTTAAAAATAGATGTCTCTAACAAGAGGAAATTAAACTTCTTGTCAGGCTTGAGAAAAACCTTCCTAACAAGTGCTTTTAGAGGTGGCAGATAAAGGTTAAATCAATAAGCAATTAATCACATTCATTGCTTTTCCTATATTAAGGCAGCCACAGTAAAACATGGTGGTTGGGGGATTTGTTTTGAAATAGTTTCGTTCATTTTAGTCAATAGCAGGTGGAGGCAATCAGGCTCTGGACAGACATCCCCGGGATTTAGCTGTGCTTTTGCAATTGTAAAGCAATTTCCAGTGTGGAAATGTGGATTGTCTTACACAAGGGACATACCAAAAGCTCATTAGTTAATGACTTTAAATAGTCTGCACTGCTCCACACAGGCTTAAATGGGACAGGACTAATGAAGCAAGTAAACTTAATTATTTTTAAATGACAAAGCAATTTGATTACGGCTGTTACGCAACTAATTCCAAGTAAATCTCAACAAGCCCCTGCCAAACTCGGAAGAGTGTGATGTGCTCTTCAGAGCACAGACTGTAACATCTGACTTGGTTTAGCCATTGTATGAATCAAATGGCCCAGAGGCTGCATTTCAGAAGATTACACATAGAATATTAGGGGTTGGAAGGGACCTCGAAGATCAAGTCCAACCTCCCTGCCAGCACCAGACCACCTGGAGTATCACACAGGAACACATCCAGGAGGGTTTGGAGAGTCTCTAGAGAAGGAGACTCCCCAGCATCTCTGGGCAGTCTGTTCCAATGTTCTGTCACCTCATGTGCTATCTGGCAGGTGCTCCCATTTCTGTATACATGCATTTTGCCCTGATCTAATTCATGCTGTGTTGAGTTTGGTTTACGTATGCTCAACATACATGATTGGTATTAAAAGTGGTCTCTGGTAATGCCATGATGCTAACACAGTTCTGCTTGCATACTTCACTTTAAAACCACCTAGCTGTACAGGTAGACTGCTCCTTCTTTGAATGTTAAATAGTGGGATGCTGATTTCTCTGTGCTCTCTGCCTGTCAGTGCTCTACAGCCCTTTGAGTTGCTTCTTGCTATGTGACTACAGGCAATGTTCTAAGGTCTAGGATATCAGTGCTTAATTTCCTTCAGCCAGAAGTCATGTCGCTTTATCAGCTGCTAAAATTATTTGGGAAATAACATTCCTTTTGTCCCTGCTTCTTCCAGTGTTGATGGATGCAGAGCCTCTAATAAGAGTAGAGTTGCTGTGAAGTATTAACCTAGTTACTGAAACAAGGGACAATTACAGCTTGGAAGCGACTTGAAGGATCACTTGGTCCAAGCTTTCTTGGCAAAAGCATAGTCTAGACAATATGGTCCAGCACCCTGTGCAGCTGATCTTACACCTGTCCAGTGTTGGGGAATCCACTACTTTCCTGAGAAATTTACTACAATGTCTGATTGTTTTCATTGTGAAAAATTTTCTCATGTGTCTAACTGGAATCTCCCCAGAAGTAACTTATACCAAAGGTCTTTCCCAACTTAACTGATTCCACTATTCCTTGTCTTTTCCATGGGACTCTTTGTAAAAGGGAATCTCCATCTTCTTTGTAAGCATCCTTTCAATACTGGAACAGGGTGATAAGGTTTGCCCTAAGTCTTCTTGACACAAAGCTGAATGAACCAAGTTGTCTCAGTCTTTGCTCACATGGCAGGCCTCCAAGTCCTTTGATCATCTTTGTGATCCTTCTCTGGGCTCTCTTCACATCAGTTTGTGTCTTTTTTGTATAGCAGGGACCAAGACTGAACACAGTATTCTAGGTGTGGTCTGACTAGCCCTGAGTGCGATAGGACTTAATTTCTCCTAGTGATGCCCTTGTTGATGCAACCCAGCATCCTGTTGACTTTGTGTCACAGCATCACATTGTTTACTCATATTGACCTTGTTGTCCACTGGATTCCCCAAGTCTCTTTCCACAGAGATGCTTCCCAGCTGGGTAACAGCTTTAACTGCCAGTTTAAGAAAGAAAACAGGTTTCCAGACACTTTAATTCAGTCTATTTGGACCTTTCTGCCATGTGATATGTAACATACATGGTAACTTTCACTGAGGGAAAAAATCAGTGCACATGTATTTTGGTCAAAGAAAGTAATTCTTAACAATATTTATTGTATTAGTATTTATTTTTTTGAGACAATGGAAAAATCTGTATTAAAAATAATTTGTTAACAGGCCAAGAGTGAGCTTCAGCAAAAGATCTCTTAATCAGTGAAAAGACATTTTTTTTGGCTTAGATCTCACTTTAGGTATTTCCCCAGACCTTGTTTCTGCAACTGGATATGACACTTGGTAAGTTATAACAAGATGCTTCTTAGATATATCTCTTCATACTGGACCAGAACATTAACAATTCACCTTAGTGCTTAGGAAAGAATAACAGAACTGTACTGTCCTAGGTAGCTGCCTTATACCCAGGTCTTTGTCATGCTTGGTAGGTGCCGTTTTACCTCATGTGGCTTTAGAAGTATTTTATCTAAAAAGACCCAACCAAACAACAAAAAACTCCAATCACAAACCAAACCAGGAATACTGTCAAGACTGAAGAGATCTACAGCTAACTGCTGAACTCATTTGGCAGAACGGACTGAAATCAAACCAGACATTATTAGTATCCATTTCTTGTCAGCAGAACCACTGATCAGAAAGCAAGAAAGTCCACTCTGAAAGGTCCTCCACTGTTAGAAGCTCATTGACATTTCTGTTTAGCCATTAGATTTCTGCAGAAAGGAGTTAGACTGAGGAATCTTTTTCCAGAAGTATTTTTTCTCAGAGGATTTCCAATTCAGACAAGCAGCTGCCAACACAAGCAAGGTACAGGACGACTACCAAGGACTACAGGGATCTGGGCACTCCCGCAGGTAAGTCTCTGTATGGCCCTTATCCACCGCCATCAACGTTGTGCACACAGTCAGCTAAGAGGCAGATGGGAGGAAGAAGAATGAAAAAAAGAGGGGAAAAAATGCCTCATTAAAACAATTAGTGAAAATCTCTCTGATATTAGCAGGTCAACTGAAATGAGAATTTACCTTAGTCAACAACATACAAGTATGAATAGCTTGTGTCCTCAGCCGAGAATGTTGCCTTCACTTAATCTAGTAACTAAACTTTGTAATTTGAAAACTTTTCTCACTCCTGTAGTCATTTTATTAAACACAAAAATCTTGAGTTCAGGCTATACATCTGTTACAGGAAGAACATGCCTAATTATGCCTAAACCTTGAGGTATACTAACTTGTTTCATGCTACTTGTAATGACACACAGGTATCTTGATCTTGACTTGATAGGGTGCTTGGTTGCATGGTTTAGTTGATTGGGTGGGTTGGATGATAGATTGGACATGATGATCTTAAAGGTCTCTTCCAACCTGGTCTAGTCTGGTCTATCCTATCCTATCCTATCCTATCCTATCCTATCCTAGGTCAATTCAGGATAGAAAGGTCTTTTAAGATATCTGTAGGTCAAATGCTGCCTCAAACTAGAGCCAGTTATGAGGAAAGGGCTCAGGCTACTTGGAGTTTTAAAGCTGTAGAGCCCTTGGAAAACGGCTGTTCCAGCAATGAGATTTTGCTTTTACAAAGTAATGTGGAATTTGTTTCATTTTTCCCCATAGATGTTTTCACCTAAAAGCCCCCTGAATGTACCATCCCTGAATGTGATCTCCTCTTTAAATGTAGTCAGTGGTCTTCACACCAACTCTATCATTCCAAAAAAAATAGAAGCATTACCTTATTGAGAACAGGTTTTGTGGAGAGAACATCATAAATGGTTGGTAAGGAGATGTTCTGAAAGAAAATAATACATCGATGTTAATGGACATTAGCCTTTCAGTGTAAATACTGAGAACTGTAACCATTTTACTGCTTAATTAGACTGCAAAATAAATCTTAAGGTATGATAGACACACATCTTGAAATCAGAAGAACACAGGCTGCAAAACCTCGAGCAGAATAATCTCAGTACAGCATGAGACACTTGAGTGTCAGTGGTTGCTGCCTGATGGTATGTGTCTGAATTTTACTGGTGATAAAACAGCCCAGGAAACACTGAAAATCTCTCTCATTGTATCTCTAGGTTTATCAGCTTACATAGGCAGCCAGAACAAATGCTTGCAGGAAACCCAGCCAGAGGAAGAGAAAGCCTAAAACTAAAAAGCCAGCCATTACTTTATCACCCAGAAGCGCAGATGAAGGGGCACTAAACTGTCAGCACTTTGGTCATTACAGCTGTGACTGCAAATGCCCTGAATGCTTCTGGCTGTGTCAGATAAGCACTATCATCTGGGAGTTTCACAACAGCAAGATGAGGCATTCAGAGGATGTTTACCTCTTGCATTGTCTGGTTCAGGCATTTCATTGCAGGTGTTCTACGATTATCCAAGATTAGAGGAGGCTTCCAGCGATCATAGTTTGTCTCTAACACATACCACGTGCCTCTCTTGATATCAAGGCTGGAAAATAAGGAGATGGTTGTGTTTTGCTTCTCTAAGTACCCAGCAAGTACATATGTAGTACATACTGTAACAGCCAGGTCATTTATTTCAGGCTTGCTGTGGTATTTTTCAATTATGCTAAAGAAGTGAGTTCTTACACAACGGAAATCACGAGAAACATAGGACACAATTATTGGCAGAACCTGTCCCCTTCTGGAAGGCTGAGCCAGGTGCAGGTCAAGCATACTCACTCCCAGATATCCAGCGCTGCTGTCCTGGAACGAGTTATCACACACCCCTCTCCAGAATTTTTTCCACCTAGTATAAAGTAAGCTGGAGCCAGCAGTCTTGTGTTGGCCAGTCTGTCTTTTGCATCTTGGTAACTGCAGATAACAAACCAGTGTTGGACTACTGGATGCTACAAATGGTTCAGGTACCAAAGAATGAGTTTCACAGACACAATAAAAGTTTGGGTGGTTACAGCTTTCTTCCCCTTTCATGCACATGTGAGAAGACTGTATCACAATGAAGGAACACATTTAAGCAAAGCTCCTGCAGTCATGAATCTTTGTACTTAAACTATAGCTACTGAGAGGTACTCTTTGCTCTTCTTCTTCATTTAAAACAGGAATAATAAGGGGACAGGCTGGATCATCTTACAACTAATTATCTACTGCATGAGAGCTTTAATTCTATTTACTTCCTGTAATATACTGCTACCTGTTGGATGTGTCTTGATGCAGAATGCTGTTGTGCATTCAGGTAAGTTCATCAGAAAAAAAACCCCAACCCAATCTGAGAAAATAATTTGAAGAGTTTTAAGGGATCATATCTGATGCCTGCACCCCACCAGAGTACCAACAAAACCAGAACTATTTAATGTTAAGGCTTCTAGGAAGAGATCTGTATCACTTAGGTACTAAACACGCATCTACAGCATTCATGCCAGTTGAAAGCAAAGCAGAGCAGCAGACTATTTTAGGGGAGGGAATACCTTGTAGCATTCTCTAATACTGTTCTGGTAAGAAAGCCCATCCACATACCATCTCTTCTACCAAGGAACCATTCGAAGATGCCTGCAAAATACCACTGGTTACAATAATTTGTTTTCAAAAGGTTCACTCATGCTATTCTAATTTTCACAGCCTCTAAATTTCATTGAGCTTCATCTTACTTATCTGGAATCATTTCACCATTTGTGTGCCTATTCATGAAGGTAACTGCTATACCCAAGTCCTGGAAAACTTGTACAGAGAGAAAGAAATGAGCATTACTCACCAATATAACCACCATCGAGACTGAAACGCTCATTCATTGTCAGAGTGAACAAATCCTGAAAAACATTAAATAAGTCAACATTCATTCAGCAGCAGCCCATTAAACCTAGTAGCAAACTAGAGGCAGCACTGCAGTTTACATGCCAGTCAAGTTTCTTGTTTGTTAGACTCTTGCCCTTTGAGCAATGGGCTGCAAGATCAAGCCCATGTGAAGAATCTAATTTATCACTGATGAGGAAGTAGAAATGGTAATTTTTGGTCTGGCATAGCAATCCAGCAAACTGTGCTTTTATGTTAAGCAAGTCAAGCCTGTGGCCATTTTTCTCTTGGTCCTTTTTCCATCACTGACTTACAAGCTTTCCTTCCCCTGCTGTAAGTAACCTTCTTCCCAGATCTCTGAATATTGTCCTAATATGAAGGCAGATTGTCAAGTCCCAGTGCTAAGTACACCCTGATGTGTTACTGCCATTCATGTGGGCATGCAGCTTTACACAGTTCAATCCACACTCCTTGCAACATGCAATTTAAACTCAAATCCCAGTCTTCCCCAAGTAGTGTTTCCTTCAGAGGAAAAATGGAGTTCAGCTGCACTGGAACATCTCCCTTATGAGGACAGGCTGAGGGAGCTGGGTCTTTTCAGCTTGGAGAAGAGGAAACTGAGAGCTGACCTCATTAATGTTTATAAACATGAGAAGGGTGAGTGTCAGGAGGATGGAGGCAGGCTCTTCTCAATTACGTTCTGTGATAGGACAAGGGGCAGTGGGTGCAAGGTAGAGCACAGGAGGTTCCACATGAACATAAAGGAAGAACTTTTTCACTGTGAGGATGACAAAACACTGAAATGGGCTGCCTAGAGAGGCTGTGAAGTTTTCTCTGAAGACATTCAAAACCTACTTGGACATGTTCCTGTGTGACCTGCTCCAGGTAACCCTGCTCTTGCAGGGGGGTTGAACCAGGTGATATTTTGAGGTCACTTCCAACCCCTAATGTTCTATGATTCTGTGATTTTTCCAAATGGACTCTACCCAATTTATTTGACCAGAAGACAAAAATAAATGGATACAATGGATTTATGCCAAAATGCTCCACTAATAAAAGAGGGTCACCTGTAATAGAGGATAAAGATACAGCATGCAGAAAAAGAGTTGTGGTAAGCTGGAGACCCTGAATAGTTCTGTACACTGAGATAACAAGCAAGAGACTCCAACCACTTCAGCATATTGGATTCACTCCTGTTTGTGTTCAGAATTCAGTATTTTTTTAAAAGAATTGTCCAAACATAAATATTTAGGCAATCTTCCTTTGCAAGGAAAAGTGCAGTATTATTTTTCTTTTACCACTCTTCCAACAGCTACATTGTGTACTCAAACAATTGAGAGCTCATTTATTAAAAAACCATCCCAAGACAGAGGATGAAACCAAGGAAATTTATATCTTAAAGGAATGTGTGAAGCATTACTAACAAGTTCACAAGGCCCCCTCCTCATACTTACTGGTTTGACTCCAGACACCATGCCTATGTATCCTGCAAAATTTGTAGACTTAAATACTGTTTTGTTGTTTCTCTGGAAGTCCAAATTTACCACCAGGGGCTTCAGTTCCCGAGTTATAGTCCAGGAATTATTTTTAACATCCCACCTGCAGAAGACAGTACAGTATTGGAAACTTTCCTTAGTAGCTTTTAAAGCTTCCCCTTCACAGCATGCAGACTTCCTCTTTGTGATGCCTGTCCTCTCTCTCACTCACGCCAGCCAGTGTTAAGCAGTATTAAGCAGCACCACCATTACAGCTGGTCTGTTTTGAATACATATAACTTTGTTCTACTCCTGTTGGCAAAGGGAGGCTGCTACAATGAACAGCCTGTGACACCAAACCTACTGTATCCTGAAAGCATGTGTGGTTTCTTCTGCTGCAGGAGCTGGTTCCTTCAAGTTCTTACTTTTCAAAGAGAGAAAAGAAAACACATGTACTGAATTTGCTATACAAGAAGGGAATCTCCAAATCCAGTTTGTAAGATAAGCTAAAACAAGGAGTTCTTGCCAAATGAGCAAGATGGTAGTAAAGAATGCTAAATTCTCTAGAAACATCAGGGTTCTGGGAACAGCTTTGAAAGTTGTGACTTACTTGGCAGAAGTACTGGGAAGAGGCTCCCTGAAAATTGGGTGAAGTTCAACATAAGCCAAATTAAGGAATAGGTTAAGTTGCAGCTGATAACATTTGAGTTTTTGATAGACAAGTAATAATTTAAATGAAGATGGACATTTAAATTCCATCTGGGCATTGAGAGTCACCTGGATGAGTGACAACACTAAGTATACTAAGATAATAAATGTAATCACTGAACTGCTGATGAGGTATGAAAGGAGAACCAAAGGGGAATCTAGTGATGGGCAACACAATACAGAGTTTGTATCCAAAGGAATGATACTGTTAGATCATTGGAATATAAATCACTGGCTTCTGAGCAGAAATGATGAATGGTGGGAAGTGCCAGCAGAGCACAGCACAGTAACTAGGGGGACAGTTTGGAAAAAACCAACCAGAAAACCATGCCCCAATCCAATCCAGATTTTGCTGCATGCACTAAAATGGATACTGTCCCATCATGTAAAGAACAAGATATGTATCACACCTCAGAGATAATGGTACATGGACCCTTCTTTGGTTCAAGACAGTTTTAGTTCAAGCTGAGAAAACACAAAGTAATACTGAACACAACTAATCTACAAAGCCACTCCTGACATGCTTGGAGTAGTTTGACAGAAGATGAGCAGAACAATTCTTTTGTCCCTTTTAGCTTTTTTTTCCCCACAACATGCAATGCAGAATTTCTTGTCACAATCCACTTAATCATAATCCAACATCCAATTCATCATTCAGACTCACAGAATGTATGTCCAGATAGCTTTTTCTTTGGGTTTAACAAAAAAAAAAGGCACTAATTTAGGTACTTACCCAAGAAACAGTCCAAAATCCAAGTTTCTGGCATGGTATAGTTTCCCTACATAATAATAAACAAACAAACAAATAAATAAAAATTTCTCAAGAAAGAGACAAAAATTTCAGCTTGGAAAAACAAGAAATGAATAAAGCAGAAAGAATACCTGGGAAAGTAAGCAGGGGAAAAAGTACAAACCCAAAACCCAACATTGTCAAGTTGCCCTTTATATAAGCACAGAAAAACAGTGGTGTTTTTTTTTTCAGTCAGAGGTTTGCCGTAAGTGGAATCAAGTAATCTTGTAAAGTGCTCTCCATCTCAGCCTCAGAGGCCTTCCACATTATCTTAATGCAGTGGTAATACCATAAACTTCCTCTAAAAGTGAGAGGTCTGTAAGCCCTCTGAGAAACCCTCAGAAATTTCCTAAGCTGGAACAGGTGCAGATAAAGGCTGCAGAACTGAGTAAGAGAACAAGTGAGTCTCTTAAAGCAGGCTATCCACTTTCTCTAGCACCATGCACGTGTGAGAGGTAGAAGCTAGGTGCAAAAATAATAGCACTGGAATCCCTCATGGCACTGAGACAGCATCAGGTGTCTGGCCAGTGTTTCTTTACGTCTGGAAAAAGTAAATGCCACTTATTAAAAATACCCAAACACCTAGGCACCACAAGAAAATCTTAACAAAACCAAACCGTCTTTAAAAGTATTTTTTCCTTTATTTTTAATATAAGTAACCTGTGATCTCTAATTCCCTTCTCAAGGAATACCTTTTTATTATCTCTGTTTTTAGTCTCTTCTGCCAGACCTTACCTGCAGTTGAGGACTATGTGTAATTGAGAGGCAGACTCTCTCCTACATAAGACAAAACTGTTAACACTATTCTGGGTTGCATTACCTGTTTTATCTTCTGCCACTATGGATGTACATACAGTAAAAATTTCATAGAAGATGTTAAAAATAACAATTTCCCCTAGAACAAAAAGAAATAGAGTTCAGTAATTTGAAACATGAACAGAAAAAAAAAATGGTTAGAAAAAATGAATACTGCAAGTTTCAACATTCTGTAATATTTCTCAGTAATTTCTGTTTAAATCTCACTTGGTTTCAAAATAAATGGTTCAGCAAAATCTTCTTGAAAGGCAAAGAGAATCCCTTGGCCTTACCATGCAGAAGGCTGAGAGTCATTGCTACTTCCTCCCCTGGGAACTTGCAGAGAAGCTGTAAAATTCACTTTAAAGAACAACGCTGTTATATGTACCACTGCTCCCATGTAAGAGCTTCTGACTAATGCCAGGTGTCCTGCTTCTTTATGAGGGAAACAGTGGAAGAAGGTCTACAGACCTCCCCTGTCTCAATTCCAGAAGAACTCAGTGTCTCCTTCTCACCTGAAACTGTGTTCTTATGCCTTTAGGAAGGCAGGAGGATGTGGCAAGGATCACAAGGGAAAGAAAGCACAGCATAAAACTGGGCCTTGCCTTCTTGGTATGCCAACAGCAGCCACAGATTAATGGGAAACCCAGAGAGTCAAGGATTTTCCCAAATTTTCGGGCACAAGAGCTGAGACTTGCTCCAGTTCCCAAAACTCAGGAGTGTGAAGCTGCATCTCTACAGAGAAATTCCAGCACAATGAAAGGCTTATGCAATTTATTGCCATTCTCCTCTAAAATACTGTTCTCATTGAGGTGCAATTTATAGCTTTATCTGCTTAATCTATTTAAGCAACAGAGGTCTACATTTATACCTGCAGACTCATACACAGCAGTTTTAAACGAGTCTGGATTCCTAGTTTTCCACTACATTAATAAAGTGTTGGAAAACATTACCCAAAGGAATCCCAGATGAATTTGCAATCCCTTGGAGTTCTTCATTGAAAGGATAAGGAAGCGTGGCAGTCAGATGAGCCTGAAAGCAAAAGTTGTAAATTGAAGCTATTTTGTTACTTAAAACAACCCCCTCACCAATAGTTCTGTCCTTCTCACAACTATTACATTGAGTTCTGTAGCCTGTAGAACTTCAGGATATTTGTAAAGTACTTGGAAGACAAGTACATCTTAGGGAAAGTAAAAACTGTTACTTATCCAAATATTGACATGTGAGCAATGGAGATTAGCACAGCATCTTAATTACCATTAAGAGCAATAGACAGAACAGTGAAGTAGGACTCTTACATGTTAAGAGCTCAACTGGGACTGAGCTTGACGTCAGTGCTTGAGGGAATCCCTAACTTTCACACATTGATATGACTACCTGTATATGCTACCTTTTTGTCAGGCCCACTCACACACATAGGGATACAAATGAAGCATGACCAGCACGACCTAAGGCTGCTGCAAGTGAAGACAGGGACAGACTTGATTTGATGCTGTCTCTTGTGCCACGCTTCTTTCCCCCGTCCTGATTCTATGCCAAAGATTATTTTAATCAGAACCAAATTATTCTTTAAGATGAGGGTTGAGCAAAGTTGCCCCTATAATATGACATTTATTGTAGTTTTCAAAACCTGATTTTATTCTACTGTTTAAAAGGGGTTGAACACAGCAAAGGGACTTTCAGCAAAGTGATTTCTTACAGTGAGGAAGTCAGTAGCATACAGGTCTAGCATGACTAATCTGAATTGGTGAAGATCTTAGAGAAAAATCAGATCAAGGGGCACATGCATTCACATTTAATGGTTTCAGAGTAATTCAGAGTAGGCGAGAAGGCAAAAATTCACCAGGAAGGCAACATTTCAGAGTAACTCTTCAAAACTGCATTTTAGTTCTGGGACTGGAAGAATTATCACTTATAAAGTTCTTAATTGGTAAATTAAATAGCATTCCAAATCTGGTAGTCTGAATATACAGTAATAAAATAATTAAGCTGAAAATACTTACTATTTTGTGATCCACTATGTCAACAACTTTGCCGCTGGGGAAGAAGGTATTTGCTATGTCTTTAATATTCTGGACCACAACCTTCAGCTAAAAAGAGCAAGAGCTTTTGCTGAGTAAAAAATCTTGAGAACAGAACACTAACAGAAGTTCTTCACATACCTTTCAAAAAACCATTCTGGTGAGAAAATATGTATTTAAGGAGAGTGCTAAATGTGGTGTTCTTGGTGAGAAAAACACTCCCAGCTCCCCATTAAAGAGTCACTCTTCAAGCTTTGTTCAGGTAACTTCCTAGATTCGGTCTGATGTGTCTCTACCACAGAAAACAAGTCACAGGAAAAAGCCATCCTTGTCTTCTGCTCCTTTGATCACACAATTCTATCTTTAAAAATCTTAATAAAATATTCTGATTAAGCACTAATCTTGAAGCCAAAAGGACTCAATAATTTCTTTTAGAAGTACATGCTTTCCATTTGCAACATAAATGGCCACAAACAGAGCTCCACTCTATGTGATCTAACTCCAAAGAACACAAGAGAGAAAACCTTTCAGAATTCAAGGTGCAGCCTGAAGCTTCCAACACCCACTGGCTTAAATGAGACTTCTAAAATAAGTCCTGTGGTGTAAATTCAATTTGTCTGGCTTTCAGAGTTGACAGGTCAAAGTCAGCAGTGACACAGCACAAATCCTTGGCCTTTTTTGAGAAATCAGTATTACTGCATTGAATTTTCAGCAACCTTCAGGACAGCTATTCTAAGTAGTTTGGAACAGGCTTCAGTATTCTCAAGTCTCACTGCAGTTTACCGAGGCTCACCATTTGGTGTACACCTCCCTCTTCATTCTGTATTATTTCATGACTACAGAGCTTTGATAAATGAAAGCTTGCTTTATCACATAATCACAGAATCCATCTGGTCGGAAAAGACCTCAAAGATCATCCAGTCCAACCTTCAACCCAGCACTGAAGGGTCAACACTAAACCATGTCCCTAAGCGCCAGATCCACATGCTGCTTTCAAACCCACCTATCACACCATTTTTTAATTCCTCTCCACCACAGACATCAGTGCCTCTATGCCCCAGCTCAAGTGTTGGAACAGAAAAAAAAGTTATACATAATCAAGCAATTATTTTAGTCTACAATCATATTAAAAAGGGCAACTAGAAATATTACTCCTTTCAGAGGCTTTTGGGTACAGGTATTCCTTCCCAACCCCTTCTTCAAAACAAAAAGCTACATGCTAGTTTTATACTGGCTGAAGCGAGCTCTGTGTTTCATACCTCTGTCTTTTTGTCATGCATCAAGTTATCCCATCTTTTACTGGGAGGTAAATCAAGATTTATGACATATGTGGGTACATTCCCTTTGAACCTGAAAGATAAAATACCAGTGTTCAAAAGTAAAGAAGAGTTGGAAACACATTTGACCAAATAGGAGCTTCCCACCTCTAACTAGCATTTTCTAGATTTGCAACTGGAACAAGTTACACAAAAAACCCCAACCTTGTTCAGACTTGCAAATCACTTCTTTTCTATAATTTGTTAGACAAGTTGAATCAGACTACTTACGTTGGTCCTGAAGGAGGATATGTTTTACTCCTGCACTCTTCTCCATACTGTAAAGACAGTGAAACATTAATGTTTGGCTCCCTTCTTAAAACACATTAGTCTAGCAGACTGAATTTTGAACTAAACCTTTAAGGACTAGTCAGCTACTTCAATTCCTGAGGATTTGATGATAAAGGACAATAAAATCTTGGGACTCTGGAAAGAGTGGACAGAACACAGGAGGTAGGAGACAAACAGCAGACTGACCTTCAGACAGCTTGCTTAATGCAGTCCAAGGCAAGCACAAGTTTATGACATATACACAAACTCATATTTACTCGGGGATTCAATGAGAACTTCAAAAGCAAATGCTTTAGACAAGTTCAGAAACCTTAAATCTCAGTATGGTCCACTCTCTGCCACTCAATTCATCATCTCATAGCGTCATTCGTAATTACGCTTAGCGTTAAGCTGGGGAAGAGAAAGCACACTGAACTCTGGGCAAATTACTCAGTGGGAGGAAGGAACTGAGCTCCACAGCACAGCTTTTTTATGTCATGTGGAAAAGTGCTGCTGAACTGCTGCTAGAGGTGATGAGAGGTGCATTTCAGGAATGTAGATGAAACCTGGTTACCTTCATTCTTGTAAGCATGGCTAGTTAAAAATGAAAGTTGACAACTGTATTTAGGCATACTGAAAGTGAGTGCAAGGGTGTTTTCCCATCAATTACATGAAGCATGCATATATATACATAAACACATACACACCACAATTATAACTGCATGTTTTACCCAGTGAAATACAAACAAATGCCTATTAGCTGCTCCTGTGCTTTAAGCCAGTTGAAAGTACACCAGATTGGTCCCTGAGCTATCTGAGCAGATCAGTAAGAACAGCTCCTAAGGACACACTGTGTGTCCCACCAAGGAAAAGAAAGGTACAGACGCTACCCCAGGAGTCTATACAGAGGTTCCCAAAGCCCAAGTTTTCAGGAGTCAAAACAGAAACAAAAATACGTAGGGATCCCTCCATCACTTCCCCCTCTTTCTGCCCTCAAATTGCAATAGTTATTTGGCTGGATTAGTTAGACTATTTTACTAGTTTGTTCTTGCAATGCATTCTGGCTCTAGCAAAAACTGATGCGATCTCCAGCAGCTATGTACCTGGGACAAACAACATCCATGCTCTCTTTGTACTAATCACATTATCTGTTTTGAAGGCACTAAGCTAGAAAACACAATGCCTTACACAATGCCATGGACTTTAAACACTGACACAGTTTGTTACAACTGGACACGGGAATTTTGAAGTGGGATTGGCTTCTCAGTGTTGTCGGGTGTTTTCTTTTTACATTGTTTCCAATAGCTGGGAGAAAGCATGAGATTAATGTTGGTTTTCCTACACAAGGTGAAGGTATAGGACCATCAGTTATGCATCTCCTAGATTTCTCTGCACTGCAGTTACAGTCTTTCCTTAGCTGGAACAAAAGATCATACCAAACACAACAGGCCATTTAATTTTCAAAACGAGGAAGTTTCATAACATGGAGGGTAGGAGAGGATATCAGATGACTAATTAGGCAACAAAAGTCAGCATCTTCTTGCAAAGCCAAGCAAATACTTAACAGTATAAACGCAACTGGCTTGTGAAATTTTCCAACCTGAAATACTAAAATCAATCAGAAGAAATGACATTATGTGTACATCTTTCAATGGATACAGAGATTCGGACCTTCTGGAAATATCTGCTGTCAAAAGACAGATCCAGCCTGTGACAAAAAACTACCTGAAATGGATGAAAGCTTACTTCATCTGGCGCTATAGTTCATGCAAATACAGAGGAAAGAGTGGTGACCATGCAAAACTGATTTCAGAGGACCTTAAGTGATATTCAGGTGCTAAATGTTATGTCACTCCTGGTGCTCTCTCTCTCTTGAGGTTTTAATCTTGTATTTGAAGCTATTTTTATCCTCCTAGCCCTTTGCAACCTAAGCCACATAAGAGGTGGAGAAAGTGACAGCTAAAGGAGGAGTTAAGGAAGAGACAATGTTCCCTACTTACCTATCAGTAATTTCAGACTTCTCGCCTGTCTTTGAAAAAGTAAGCTAAGGAAACCAGTAATTCCCAAAACAACCCATACATCTTTCAAAACTGCTAGCATTGACTGAGAGATCTGAAGAAAGCAAGGAATACGAACAGTTTCCTTAAGTAAATTATTACATGCTGCTACATAAGCAGTAATTTTAAAAGATGTCACGTCAATCAGAAATACAGTTGTATTTTGTGTTGGGTTTGTTGTTGGCTTTGTTTAGTTTTACAACAAAGTTCTAGTGAGGAATAAAAAAAAAACTTACCCTTTTGCAATCACCTAAAGACTAACTGTTAACCTTTCTGGCAAGGTGAAATGAAAAGGAAAACAAACAAACAAACAAACAAGATACCTTTTGATACCCAAAGAATTTTCTTACAGGAACAGAAAAGCCACCAGGCACTTTCTATCACTAGACTGAAATAAGCAGCTATGAAATTAGTGCTGCAGTCAGGGAGATCTTCCCCTATGCAGAAGTTTGACACTGAAAGAGGAATAGAAAATGCTGTTTGAGAGAACGCAGCACTGCCTTCCAGCAGGACAGGACCACCTTAAGTTTCCAACATGACAAAACAGAGGTGGTCTCCTAGAAAGAACTAGCAGAGACTGGCTCCAAATAGAAGGTCATAGAATCAGTAAGGTTGGAAAAGACCTCAGAGATCATCAAGTCCAACCTGTCACCAAACACCTCTATCAATTTGCTTTTCAAAGATGCATGGAACTCCCTAAGAAGAATACAGCTGTTCTTGAATGATGATTAAATACTTTTTGTTTTGTTTTGTTTAAAATTGTCTGCTACTAGCAGGTTGCCTATTTTGATCATCTGATGAACTTCTGACTTTCAAACTTGCATTTATGCAGTAAGACATAAAATGGATGTATGGCAGCATAGTATCAAAACACTAAAAGAAACAGAACAGAGTACACAACAATGAGAATGTGGTATGGTCAAAGATGGATATAGTAAGAAAAATTGGAAGTAGCACAGGACATTTATATAATGAAAAAGAAATGAGAAGAAATAAAAGTGAATGAAAAATGAAAAGAAATAGAGGGGAACAGGAACCAAATAGCAAGCTGTCAGTCTTTCTCATCTTCATGTTTACAATTAAAATCACCTTACGATTCCATGATTGTAAAAGAATATTTTGAAATCCAGAGATATTTAAAAATTTGTCCTCTTCACGGGAGTAGATTCAGAAACTGAACAGATCAAAGAGGGTTTGCTGCTTCAGGCATAAAAACGCACATCAGGAAGAGCAGCTTCCAGCAGATGGAAGCCAGTCAGCTCCAACTAACTCCCCTCTCCCCACCCCGACTTTGCAATTGCACCAGAAGTTAAAAGCTTCACTAGTCAGTTAAAACCCCCCAACCAAAGACAGAAAAGGACACCCTCAGCCCACCTGCTCTACATTTCTCCCCTCGGGTGAAGCTACGACGACTACTCTCGGCAGGTTCATATGCACTTTTAACAAGCCCTCCTTAACCTCCCCTTGGAAAATCATGACTTTGGCGTAACATTACAATATTTACATTATAGACGTATATGAAACTCAACGCAGGAACGAGCAAGGACCTGCAAAACACACCCGATAAACATCAAGACTTGCAACCGCAGCCACGGCCGCGCCGGTTGCCAGAGGAGCCATTTAAAGGTACCAAGCTGGTGTGGGCAGCGAGACCCTCCCTTCAGTTCACACGAGTGAATGTGAAGGCATGTTCAGCCTCCTGCGTGGGGAAGAGCGGCAAAGGCCAGCTGCCCTCACGCCCAGCCGGTCCGCCGGAGCCCAGTCAGCTCCTCGGGCGGGGCCGGCCGCATCCCAGCCCGCCACCTGCCTCGGAGACGGCCGGGGGCGATCCGACCCGCGCCGCCCCCTTCCCCTCACGTCGTCAGGCTCACCGGGTCCGGCGCCCAGACTAGCTGCGCCAGGACGAGCAGCGCGGCGGGCGACAGCAGCGCCCGGCCCCAGTCCGCCATCGTCCTTCCCGGCTCGGCTCAGCGCTTCCCGGTGTGGCGGCCCACATGACACCGCCCCGCCCCGCCCCACCGGGCACAGCAGCGAGGCGGGGGCGGTACAGCCGGAGCGGCGGCAGCGACGGCAGGGCCCTACCGCCGCCGCCCGGGTTGTACTGTCACCGCCCAGGCTCTCCTTTCCATTATCAATAAAGCAGAGGAACCGATTTTCAGTCATACTTCCAAAAGAGGGAGGCTCCACACAAGAAATTCTGCAGTAAAATCGCCTTTCTTAGGCAATAGCAAGGGCAAACCTGTAGCACCAGTTTTCACTTCATAAATATTGTGATTTTTAATTACTCTGTGCCCTTGGGAGATCTTAGGCAGATGTTGTAGTAATGAGAAAAGCAAGGCAGGAGCCTTCTGTAGGAAGTTTTCTGCATCTTGCTTCAGAGAGACAGAAAGGGGCAACTGGAGGAGATAGTGAAACGAGAAATACAGGGCATAAGCTGCACCTGTCCAAGCATGCCTCATCTTCCTTACTCACTGCTACACCTGTGTGCTATATTTGTTGCAATATACAGTATCACCAGGGTTGGAAGAGACCTTCAAGTGGAAGACAGCAGCAGAATAAGGTGCATAATCTAAATAGTTTACATTAAAAGGCATAATGTTAGTGTGAGCAAAAGAACATACAATGAGTCTGTATATTTGTAAGTTGTTGGAAGCAGCAAGAATATTAAAAATCTTCTAGGATGCCTGTGTTTTAGCTTGTGTCTCATGCTTTATGCAGTGCCTGAGACATACAGAAAAGTCATCAGTATTGTGACTCAATTGGCTGTGCAACTCATTCTTATAAACCAAACTGGGGGTGGCAAGAAAAGAGAAGGGAAGCCCTTGGCAGATGGTTGTTTTGAAAGCTGTATGGCACTGCAGGAACTAAGAAACAGGATACAAGAACCTCATCGTAATGTGTGAAAGCCTTGGGCAAAAGGAGGGCATGCAGCAATGTGTAGGAAGGAATCAGCTCAGAAAGTAAGCTGGGAATTGCACCGAGCTTCAGAGATGTAAAGCAGAAAAACATTGAGTGCTGATGGAGGAAGATCCATAACAGATATGGGGATTCAGGAAATGAGGAAAATCAGAGTTTAATGGGAGAAGCGTTGAAGTTTACAGGGGAGTGTCTTTCACAAACAGAGAATCAGGCAGGTTCTGTAAAGGTAAGGCAATTTTGGGGGGTTGAAACAATGTGTAAGGCAATATTGTATTTACTTGCAGGTATCTGAATATGCTATGATGGCCTACAGTAAGAAATAATCAGCTTAAGTTGGTCCTGTCATTTTCTAAACATCAGCAGCCCCTTTTGCTCAGCTTTCATTTCTGGAGCAGACGGCTTTTAGGTGCTTTACTATCTTCAGGACTTTCTCTCAGTAGAAAATAAATGACAACTTTGGAAGATGAAAAATCTCTTTTTGAATGCTTTGAAGACAAAATTATGCCATCGTCACATTACACATTCACAACCTAACTTTTCTGAAGCCTCCTGCTACTTCTGATTTAGTTCTTTCACCAGTAAAAAAAAAAAAAAATTCGTAAAGAAATAGTTTACCCTTTCCAATACTTGTGTTCTTTGACTATGGCTATTCTGCTCTGTTCCTATCAGAATGCCTTGTCTCCAGGGTCCACACTAGCACTTCAGGTCCTCCATTTTCTTGCCCATGTTTCTTCTGTCAGCTCTCAAAAATCTAATTAAGTCAGAAGAAAAAAAAATTGCCTAAGATACATTGTTTAATCATTAACTGTAGTGACAGTTGGTGTCCCTGATACCTAGTCCTTCATGTCCTCCCTTCTACATCCTCATCTACCCAGTACTGTATTGCCACTCCTCAGATCTTCTCCTTTCTCCAGGAGACGCGGCACAAATTACTTGCCCTTTTCTCCCTGTTTCAGTTAAATTAATGCTCTTTGTGCTAATGTTACTGGCAGGACATAGTTATCGCCAAGAAGACTTCATGAATGCCTTCATTGGGATATTTTCTCAATGTACTCTACATACCAACAGTTTAATACACATACTTCACTGTTTTATCATACCTGTTTCCCTTTTCCCAGGACTGAAATTCCAGTTCATTCTTCTGACTACTGCTACTACAATATTCTACTTATTTGCTGCAGGGCTACAAATGTCTTTTTGCTTCACCCATTCCTAGCTCTACTGAATTACAGATAAAAGCTCTGTAGCAAAATTCTCTGTAGTCAGTGGGCTAGGACAGGGTATGGAAAGCTTAAAAAGACCATCAGAGCAAGGTTTGGATTTTTGCTTAGTTTTCTAGAAGGAAATGACTCTTTTTAGAAAGTCTCTCTGTAACATTGTGAAATGGGCCCAGCCAGATTTCCCTCTTCTGGTTCCATAAAACCTGCATGAGCTGTATCTATATGCTTCTATAGTTTTGAAAAATAAATGCTTTTATTGCTAAGCTTATCCAGTTCTCACATACCAGCTCTAATTTGTCTTCATGCAGAAAATATCAATAAAGGGTTTGAACAATTGTAACATACATAAATTCTTTGTGCTTCTTCCTCAAGACCAACTGCCTATGAAACTACACCAATATACATTGCTGTTACTGACTAGAGTTTATAGGACTGCTCTTGTGCTCTTTTTGGACACATCATTATGCTGCAGGAGCTTACAGCTTTGTACTAAGTGTGCAGTTCAAACTGACAGCTAGGAGAAGCTCCATATGGACAATTCAAATTATTACCATAAAAATGCTCAACATTCTAAGTAATCTTTACAACATACATCACAGAAGCTATGAAGATAGCAATTGTTCTGAGGTAGTTCCTATGGAGATGTTGCTACTGAAAAGCTTGATAATCAGAGCAGACAGGGTTAACCATGCTTTATATGAGACACTAGAAATGTGTATTATACTAGGACACTTTCTTTTTTGAAGTCCCTGCTGTTTTATTAAATATTTTGAAGTCCATGTTGTAAAGAAACCAGCAAATTTGCAAAGTCATTTTTCCTTCTTGTAAAATAAGTGCCCTGCTAACACAACAGAGACATCCCCTTTTCATATGAAGCACCTCCATTTTCATTTGTCATAGGACTCTTGTGACTTGCTAATACTTTTTCCAGCACATGAGTTATACCACTTACCAACTTGAAAATGGAGTCCATTTTGAACATTGTTTTATGAAGCCTCCACAGAGTTTCATGAACTCCACACACATCCTACTTAAGATTGGGTAGGATATTCTAAGACACAGATTTTCAGGTACTTTGTGTTCAATATAGTCATGTATTTCTTAATGGTTCGATGTGCTAACAATATTTCACTTTTGAACTTCATCTTTGTTCTGTTGTGCCCTGTCTCCAACTTTTCATCAGTCTCAGAAGATTCAGTGGGTTAATAGCTTCCAGAGAAGAATTTATCTCAATAGCATGTAGTCTTCCAGCAAGCTTAATACCATTCATTACTGAAAGACAACATTAGTTTGATGCTTAATCGTAGCTCTCAGGCAACCCTTTAAAAATAACACAATAAAAACATCAGCAAAACACCTCAAATAAAAAGAATTATAAAACATTTTACTCTTGTTTTAAATTTGACCCCACCACCAAAGATCCAGAAGAAAATGGACCAGCTGCTTGTGTCACTTGCAGTATCTATCCGCTTTCACTTTTGCTCTCCTGTAAGGAAAGAGCAATGAAATGATTTAGGTTAAGACCAAATACACCTGGGTGTTTTATCTGCCTCAAGACATTAAGAAAGCATTGAAAGCCATTCATCTTAAACTTCACTTCAAAGCACATACAGAAGCCTAACACCACTTTGGATTTGCGAATTAATTTTGTTTTCTTAAGGAGCTAGAACTGCAGTGTCCAAAGTTCACCTTGCTTTTCCCTTCCCATCATCATGAATGGCATTTTGTCCACTCTAAGGAAAGGAATTCATATTCAGTGTGATTTGAAACCAACACTCAACCGGTGAGGACCTAGGAGTGTTTCCACATCACTTGCAATTATCACAAAGTGTCCTCTGCATTCCACTCACTAAATTAAGGCAGATATTTATACTGTGTAGTGATACAAAATCTTTTAAAAATTCAAGACAATCTCTATATCCTCAGGTTGGGAAAGGAATGGGGTATAAAAATTACTCCCACTAAGTAACATGAAGGCTGATCTTAACAAATTCCATTTCTCTTCAAAACGCAGCCTTCTCCTCTCCAAAACATCCTTGTGTGCTGTAGGTACCGAAAAAGTTTAAAATTAGCTTTATTTTTGTGATTAGAAATATTCTTCCCTCATCTCCTCCATACTAAACAAATAGAAAAACCTATTTAAAGATTTCCCAAGGAGTTCATTTCTAGGTAAATCCAAACCTGCAAGCTTCAGTTAAAGTGAAAACCCGAAACAAAAAGAGCCAACCCCCAAACTGTGGCAGAACACTGACCTGAGAGAAAATGCTTAACACCCCACACCCCTGCAATCTAGCTTCTTTTTTTGTACCCCAGGTGTACCCTAATTCCACCTGCCAGTAATTTTTAAATCAGTACATTATTTCCTGTAATATGGTGTACCTGTCAAGAAGCATTTCGTGGAAAGTGCCTTCTTTCCTGGCTTTTCTGAGGGCTTTAGTATCTTCTTTGCTTATTTTAAGCTTCTTGTCTTGAAAACTTTGGAATTTCTTTCTGTAAGGGGGTGGTAAATGTAAAATGTTAAAAGTGTAACTTCTGTGAAATTTTGTTTCAATAGATATCAACTGTGTTAGGAATCTTCTCTTCCATTATGCTCTAGACAACTGGCCTAATGAAAGCCCAGCAAACTGTCACAGTATTGCACTAAATACTGCACAATATTGCACTAAAATTTCTGTGGGGGAAAACTAGTCAGGGCTTTTTTGGCAGTCTAAGTGCAAATGAGCCCTACATAATTAGTATGATGCAGCTGCAAGTTCTAAAGAGCTACTTTTTCAACTACAACTGTTAACAAAGTCAAGGCGAGAAAGTGTATTGGGTGTAGGTGGCAAGGTACTAGTAGTAAGGGAGCTGCAGGGGTGGGCTCTGTGAGGAAAGGCTAGGGGCTGCCCCATGATGGACACTGCTGGCTCCACAATGGACCCACCACAGGACACAACCAACTCCATCAGCAAAGCTGGTGGCACCTCTGTAAAACTGTGCTTAAGGTCAAAACGCCACACAGGCAGAGGAGAGGAAAAAAAAGTGCAAAATGTGAGTATGAATATCAAGGACAGAGAAGGATGGAGTAGAGGTGCTTCAGGCACTGGATATTCCCCTCCAGTTTGTGAAGGGAACCATGCCAGAGCAGAGCAAAAGTAGCAGAGAAAAGGAGTGCTAGAGCAACCACTATGTATTGACCCATATGCTGGTCCTGCTTGGGGAAGCAGGTAGAAGAGTCTGGAGTGAAGTTGAGTTTTGGAGACGGAGAAAGAAAGGTGTTGGTTTTGTCTTTGTTTCTCACATCTACTTCAAAGGGCAACAAATTAAGTTTTCCACACTGAGTCTATTTTGCCTGTGATGGTAACTGGTATGCAGTCTCCTTGTCTTTATCTCATGAGCTTCCTCATATTTTCTTCCCTTGTCCTGCTGAAGGGAAATAAGAGTGAAAGGCTGGGTGGGAGTCTGTCTCCCTCACCAACGGTAGCCCCAAAGAGAAGTGAAAGAAAGGTACTTGAACCTATTAACAGCTCTAAACTACGTACACGTAATTGATTTCACACTGTTTAACATTTCCTTTGTCTTCTTGTGGAACATCATCTTTCTTCTTAGCTTCTCTTTCAGCACAAGTACGAATCTAGGCATTGAGAGAAAAAAAGCAGCAAAACAACAACAAAATCAGTGAACATCTGTATTTTTAAGACAAGATGTTACAGTTTAAAAAACAATAACATACCCGTCATAACAGAATGAGTCACAATGACTTTAAGTTCACAACTCTCAAAATGGTTAATTAGCAACTGGAGACAACTCAATAAAAGCAAGAGATGCCTGAAGTATGGGAAATAGTAAGTGCAATCTCTAAAACCATTGCAAGACATACTTGCCTTAATCTCAAAGTAGCACTTAATTTTAGCAGGAGTAAAATGCCTTTTTCAGAAACTGACTTAAGAGTATTACTGCTCTAATAGACATCTGTCTCTTTGCAGGCACATATTTTCCAGGTCCGGATGAAGTCAAGATAGTCTTCTTTGCATTCCCTTACTTCAAAGGTCTTCCTGTCTGCATCGTTCTGGTAAGTCCTTCTCTGTCCCTGCTTCAGGCATAATTTATCAGTCTGAATAGATTGGTATAGAAGAATCTGAAATATCACATGCACTTACTCCACAGAGTCTTGCCCTTCTATAGTGGTAAAATATCTTCTATCTCTACAGAAAGTACCTCAGTTTATAAGCCTTGGAGCTCATTTATCTTTCATGTGGCCAAATCAGTTGACAGTTTATAGAACACTAATATAAACTGTATTGACAGTTAATTGTAGCATACAGACACCTGGTTGTTTGAATACCCCTGCCAATCCTGCATTCATTGTAGAAGGTATAGATTACCTTTATCATTTCTTCTTCCCCTGCAGTTTTGCTTTTGGCTTCTATGTCTCCCTCTTCATTGCATCTAATAAAACGGCTATTTGCAGCTAATAATGCCATTTTCTTCTGCAAAAATAATATCAGATACTGTTAGTAAAAAGAGGTTATATATAATCCTTGATTCATAACATTTATCCTCTACAATCCATCAGAAACTTATGTACGTGCCTTTTATTCTTGTATACGTGGACACTTCAATAGTTAGCCAGCAGGCTTGCCTACTTCTTCATTCTTAAGATTCTGCTGCTAAAATACAGTAACTTACAGTCTTTTAAGAATTTCCATTTATAGTCAATGCATTGCAGTTGGGAAAACACCAGATTAGAAGTTACAATATGGGAGAAACAGCAAAAGGCTTTTACTGCCTAAAAAACATCAATACAGATGAATTAAAAATTCAAAGGCTAGGAACATCAAATAAACCATTCCAAACAGCTTACATCTTGGAAGACAGGTTCCCATTGCTCTCTTGATCCTATTGCATCTGAACGTCCAATAACAAGTCCATCTGAATTTATACCAAGGTATTTGCCATAACCAGATTTCAGAGCGATCCTCAAAGAGGAAATGCAGGAAAACAATAAAGAACATTTTTAGTTCAAGCAACTGACAATATCCCACACATCACAAACACATCATTTGAAGACAGTGCGTTTCAAAAGAATATTAAATTTGCTGACGACACCAAGCTAGGGGCAGGAGTTGATCTGCTGGAGAGTAGAGAGGCTCTGCAGAGGGACCTCGACAGGCTGGACAGATGGGCAGAGTCCAAGGGCATGAGATTGAACACATCCAATTGCCGGGTTCTGCACATTGGCCACAGCAACCCCATGCAGAGCTACAGGTTGGGGTCAGAGTAGCTGGAGAGTGGCCAGGTAAAGAGGGACCTGGGGGTGCTGGTCGATGGTAGACTGAACATGAGCCTGCAGTGTGCCCAGGCAGCCAAGAGGGCCAATGGCATCCTGGCCTGCATCAGGAACAGTGTGGCCAGCAGGAGCAGGGAGGTCATTCTGCCCCTGTACACTGCACTGGTTAGGCCACACCTTGAGTACTGTGTCCAGTTCTGCGCCCCTCAGTTTAGGAAGGAGGTTGACTTGCTGGAGCGTGTCCAGAGAAGAGCAACGAAGCTGGTGAGAGGTTTGGAACACAAGCCCTATAAGGAGAGGCTGAGGGAGCTGGGGTTGCTTAGTCTGGAGAAGAGGAGACTCAGGGGTGACCTTATTACTCTCTACAACTACTTAAAGAGAGGTTGTAGCCAGGCGGATGTTGGGCTCTTCTCCCAGGCAGCCAGCACCAGAACAAGAGGACACAGTCTCAGGCTGCACCAGGGGAGGTTTAGGTTGGATGTTAGGAAGAAGTTCTATACAGAGGGAGTGATTGCCCATTGGAATGGGCTGCCAGGGGAGGTGGTGAAGTCACCATCATTGAAGGCGTTCAGGAGGAGACTTGATGGGATGCTTGGTGCCGTGGGTTAGTTGTTTAGGTGGTGTTGGATTGGTTGATGGGTTGGACGCGATGATCTTGAAGGTCTCTTCCAACCTGGTTTATTCTATGTATTCTATGTATGTATTCTAACACATATTCACACCAGCAACAAAGACAAGAAGAATCAAAACCAGTAACACTGTTATTACCTTGTATCAGACAACTTCACTGCTGTGAACTGTTCAGGAGGACTGGGGCCTTCGTCATCTGAAGAATAAGTTTTCCACTGGTTAGGTATGAGGTATTAAACACACAATAGTTCAGCTTGTTAACACTGCAATTTCAAACCAGCTGAAGAATTAAATAATGGTTACTGCAGAAGTGTGGAACAGGGGAGACCTTATTGCTCTCTACAACTACCTGAAGGGAGGCTGTAGACAGGTGAGGGCCAGTCTTTTCTCCCAGGCAACCAGCACCAGAACAAGAGGACACAGTCTCAAGCTGAGTCAGGGGAGGTTTAGGCTGGATGTTAGGAAGAAATTCATCATAGAGAGAGTGATTGGCCTTTGGAATGGGCTGCCTGGGGAGTTGCCATCACTGGAGGTGTTTAGAAGGAGATTGGATAGGGTGCTTGGTGCCATGGTTTAGTTGATTAGATAGTGTTGGATGAGAGGTTGGACACGATGATCTTGAAGGTCTCTTCCAACCTGGTTTATTCTATTCTATTAAAATTCCTTTTTGAATATTCACTCTTAAAAAAGCAATCCCAAAATGCAGGTTAACGTTCATATTTATGTTCATATACTTAAAGTGTTTAAAACAAGACAAAACTAAAAATAAGGAAATCCTTCTGTGAAGAAACAAACACCTGAAAATGTTTTGTAATTTTTCAGGTGGCTTTGAAAACCTTGCAAAGTTATTTTTTCATTAGAAAACACATTATGGTTCAGGTATGGTAACACAACTCTATATACTAAAAGATACTAGCCTCTCCATCCCTCAAAACCTAAATGAGATACTATTGCCATTATTGCTTTGATCTCATCCTGGAGGTGAAACACACTGTCAGGGTTCTGGAACAGGCCTTTGCTGACTGATGGATCTCAAATTCAACGTCAGGATAAGCTAATTATCCCACCACATCAGCAGCCCACTTGTGCAGCAACAAGACAAGATGAGGATGCTGTAATAAACCTTGAAACTCATTTGCCTCAAATTTCACTCCTCAACTGACACCATAAAGATTTCATAGGATTTGATGACAAGCAGCATAATTTTTATTCAGTAAGTGGCATGGTTTTTAACAGGTGGTCATCTCTAATGATGTTCAATTTATTGCACACATAAACCAGCAAGGAACTACATAAGTGAAACTGATTGGCAGTCATTAGGTTTAAGTCATCTGCATGCCACAGCTGGATTATTGCATTACTTGTAATAAACTGCTTTCAGCTGTAAAACTGCTTGTCTGTAAGTGAAGCTACTTTTGTATCTTTCATTACTAAAAGTACTTATTTTCAAATTTCCTAAAACAAACCTTTATGTGGTGCTCCAAGTGTAAATAAGCCATTGTCCAGGGCATGGATGTAAGCTCCTTTGTCCATTTCTATAGCTATAGTTCCTGTAATTTCACCGAAGTTACTGACAGCCCACCAGTTTCCTAAAATACAAAAGCATGACAGTAGGAGTAATTATAACTGCTGTTACAGTAGTTCAAGAGATGATATGATATTTGTGCCTTCTCCAAGAAATTCTGAATGTGCAATTGCTACTGCTATCTCCAGATCTTTGTGCCTTATAGTTCAGAGCCAATATAATTCAGCAGCAACACTGAACCAAAGTTCTGCTGTTCTATCCACCCTACTATCCCTAGTTACAGGCTCCTGTGCTTCATCCCTTCTTTGTGTTAGTCCATAAAGCAAGTTGATCCATTCAGCTGATGCAACCAAGATACACCTTGCAAAGAAAGTACAGGGTCTTTTGCCTCTGGGCCAGCCTCGTGCAGTTTTGGAGTCATATCCAATTATTAGATTCTCCAACATAAACAGAAACTATCTTGCTGTGAAATCACTTCATGTGAGCTGCAATCCTTAAGAGTTCAAACCAATCTGTGTTTGAGCATTTGAGCCCCACAGCATTCTGCCAAAGTTAAAGGTAGCCCTATCCACATGCACGAATTAGAATTATGACTTCTCAATTATTTAAACAATTTTCTCCTGGTATCTTGCCTTACAAATATTTTCTACTTGAGTAAGATAATGACTATTTTTAATTAATCTGGATACAACGTCTCTTTTCCATACTGTAAATTTGGCAAGTGAATCTGCCTTGAGCACAAATAATCTTCCCTGATTTTTAAACAGTATATGGAGTCGTCTTGTTCTATGCAGTCAGTGCTCACAGATCCATCCATGAGTTTTCCAAGTATCTCCCATTTTTTGTCTAAACACTGTAAAACACATCTAACATTCTTCTAGACACAACAGCCCAGTTTCCTACATATCATAGTTTAACACGGGAGCAAGGATGATTATCCTTGCACTCCTTTAGCTTATCTCTATACACATGCAACAGAAAAGAGTATTTATCCTGTAACATGCGCTGTGCTACAGCATACATTTCCCATGACTCCAGTTATTTTTTAGCTGGTTTTGTTTGTGAAATGAACTGTGATCCATTGAGGCTGTAACAGTGCGGAAGAGCAAGTCTGCCAAGTTACTGTTCGTGACCACACAATCTGTGATCCTTTTATTTTATGAAAAAAGGAAGAAATAAAGTTGATGTTAGTATCTTCAGTTTCAAGTAACAGTAACAAATTTATAAGGTGAATTCATGAAAGCAAGCAAGTATATCAAATTTAAAGCAGACAAACTAATGAACTCTCTTCCTTTTGAAGAGATAGAAGGCTTGACTGAACTAAAGAATCCAATAAAAGTAACTTGTGGCAGAGCAGTTACAGAAAGGTTTAGCACCAGACTTGGCAGAGTAAGATAGTAGTTGTGACTCGATGATCTTAAAGGTCTTTTCCAACCAAAACGATTCTAAGATTCTAATAAAGCCGCTCACCAACAATGTCAAGTTGCTCTGCCGCATCCTCCTCCCGTTTCCTTTTCTTCTCCTTGTGCTTTTTCTTGCTGCAAATGAAAGTTCAAAGTAAGAACGTGTCTGCCCCTTCCACAGCGAGCTCTATCACATGGCATCGCTCCCAAGACCTATACAAGCAGGTCACGGACACCGTCCGAGAGCAAGACGATGAAAACCCGAAAGCTCCCGCTCTGACCGGCGTGTCCAGGCGTACCGCAGCCGGACGGACGGCCTGACCCGACTCCTTCGGGGAAGCCCACCCGGGGTTCTCAGCTCCAGGCACCACCCAGCTAGCGGCACGGCGACCGAAGCAGGAAGGCCGAGGTGGTGGCGACGGCGAACAGCCCGCTCCTCACCTTTTCTCTTTCGCCCCTTTAAGGACGAGCTTGGTGGACTTAACGCAGGAATACTCCGCCATCTTGGGCTACCACAAACACAGAACAACACATCCGGCTACACCCCGCCGAACGGACGGAAGCCCCGGAGCGACAAACATCGCCCAGCCGCGTTCCGCTGTTTGCTGAGCATGCGCCCGCTGCTCGCGTGGGGGGCGCGTGGGGCAGGCGGCGGCTCCCGCGCTGTGGGCGGGCAGAGAGGCGGGAGGCGCTGCGCGGCGCTCCTGCTCGCGCGTTGCGGGCCTAGAGACAGCATTTGGTGAGAAAAAATAAAACGAGGAAAGTTTAAAGTTATGTTTTAGAGCATGTGCCCTTGCACCCTCCTCTTCTAAGCCTCTCAACCTGTTCCAGTATTTCACCAACCTCATTTTAAAGAATTTCCTCCTATGTCCAACCTAAATCAGCCCTGCTCTGGTTTCAAGCCATTGCCCCTCGACCTATCACTACAAGCCTTTCTAAACAGTCCTTCCCCGGCCTTCCTGTAGGTCCCTTTCAGACAGTAAAATGTAAGGTCTTGCTGGAGCCTTACCTTCTCCAGGCTGGACAGCTCCACGACTCTCAGCCTGCCTTCGCTGGAGACTTGCTCCAGCCTTCTGGCCACCTTTGTGGCCCTCCTCTAGACCCATTCCAATAGGTCGATGTCTCTCTTGTGCTGGGGGTCCCAGGGCTGAACACAGTACTTCAGGTGGGGGTCTCACCAGAGCAGAGTGGCAGAATCACTTCTCTGGATCTGCTGGCCAGGAATATATTATCAGGTCAAATGAAAGATGCTATCAAAGAATGCTATCAAATCTTGTCATACATGTATGCATGCAGACATGCTTGCATTGGATTGCTTCCATTTGGTTTCTGATTTAATTACCTATCAATGCTTGCAAATTCTCAGCACCTCAAAGGTATCTTCTACAAGTAACAGGGGTCTTGTACGTAGCTATGGCAGAGGCCTTTACAATCACTGAGATCATGGCCAAGTGATAAAACTGTTCATGTGTAATACCTCTGGAGTTTGTGGATGATTGCAGGTGTTTTCCACAGATACTTTGACTAGACACAAGACTGTGCCACTTTGCACCACAACGCTTCCAATTTCTGTCTACATGTCTAACATGATTAATCTTACCTGTGAAGCTGGAGTGGTTACACTTGCCATGTAAAATGGAAGCAACAGTAATGGACTTTGAGGAATTTTTTGCAAGACCCCCATTTTGGAGGTAGGGGGGGAAAGTGGTTGGAAGGAGGCATGGGCTTGTAAGCAAAAATGATACTTGAATGGAGCATGTAAATTCAGGATACGTTTTTTGTTTTTCTGGTGTGCTGCTTTCCTGCCAGTGTTGCAGTTTGTCAGTGAAAGACAGTAATTTCCTTGACCAGTGTTTGGGAAGTGAATAGCGGTGTGTTGCTGTATTAGACAATATGTGGCTTTATCGATTTATTGACGTATCAGTCATAGGGACTTGCATCTTGCTATTAGTTCTTCCAGTAAAAGCTGAGAAAATAGGCAGTACAGAAAGCTGCAGGCAGTGACTCTTGCTGACCACTTGAGGGAGCTCCAGTCAGGGAAATACTCTGCTAGCAAAGTCTTGTCTCTAGTTAGGTTGTGAAGGTTCGGCACATCTTACTGTATGCGAAGGACCAGGGAGGATCCAGATTTCCAATTACAAGATCACGATACCGAGACAGATGTCTAGCAATCCATCCATTGATTCACCCTCAGGTATCTACCTGTTTTCAGATTATTGCCTGACTTCTAGAAACCTTTTGATACTTAGAATTTTACAGCCAGTAATAGAAAGATTGTTCTTTAGCTTGCTTCCTTGTTTTTGGTGGTAAATACAAAGTCTGTTCCCTTTTGAAATATTTTTATCAACGTATTCCTATTTTGTTCTACATTCTCATATCTCTGGCCCTCTGGAAATTAGTTCAAGTTAATCTCAGCACCAAGCAAATTCGGTAAATATAGTTGTAGTTGAGTCTTATTTTATCATTAAATACTTTTTTTTTCTTTTTTTTTTTTTTTGCTGGTTCTAAACAGATGTGCCTATAAAGCAGAAATTTTACTGAAGGGGATATGGAAAAAGAGAGAGCAATTATGTTGGAATTAAAAGAAAGCACAGAGGAAATGAGTGAAGCAAGAAGAATGTCTGTCATCATGCTGATCACTCAGCTTCACCCTTGCATGTTAAGTTATCTTCCAGTGGATTTTTATTTTGATTTCTTTTTAGGCTTTGATGCTAAGGAGAGCAAATCTACCTGCACTCTTTATTGTTGTCTTAACTCTAACTTTAGAACTTTATTTGTGATAGATCTTAATGTGACTTTTGGGAAAATTCAGGCTGTTTATTAATGGTTTATAATGGCCTTACTGCAAGAAAAGCTAGAGATCTTTGCTCATATTTGCTGCTGAAGGTGAGAGATTTTGCAGCAGCTTCTCATCACCAGATGTGAGATAAATCTCTCAGTAGATTTATGGGGTTTGGAAGATGTATCCATCCCATTGTATTTCCTGTTTTGAAGTGTAGTATGCAACTGTTAAAAGAAAAACCTCTGGCTGTTGTTTTTCAAGTAAGATGCTTTGGACAATTTTGTTGCAGGGGGATGCTGAAGGTGGGAGGAGGAAATCCTGGGAGGACAGCATAGAACTGCCTTAGCGGGAGAGCTTCAAGCTGTCTGCTGTGGGTTTGGTATTGCACAGATGGGGACTTTGTCATCAGGTTTTTATCTGCTCACTCATTCTTACTTTCCACGTCTAGAAAGGTGTCTGTGAACAAACAAGGAAGCCCTGTGATGAAGGAAGCAAGACAGAAGATGAGGAAAAGGGCTCTGGCATTCCTGTAATCGCAACTGAATTTGCATCTAACCATATCTGTTTCCTTCATGATGGAAACATCATCCTGTATCTGGGGTCCTGATTAATTTTGTCATTGTACTCTTATAGCTGGCTAACAAAGTTGTTGACTCTGTAGTTAGGTTGTGTGCTTTCCCCTTTGGAATGGATTCGTAATATGATGCACAGCACCTTCAGTAATGTTCTCCATGTGGTGAGGGGAGAGATCTCTGCTCTTGCAGTTTCGTGCCTCTGACAATCCAGTTGGTGAGAAATGTTTGGCACTACTCTGCTCTTGTAGAGCTTGGTATTTTGCCCAGGGAAAAAGTTCTTCATTCAGAAAGTCACCTGTGTCCTTCTGTCCTACCATAAGGTTTGTTTCAGGTTTTCTATTTTTTTTTTATCATAACAAAGACTTGAATGCCCTGATATTTATGAAAGAGACCCTTTGCCACTTGGAAATGCTTTGGCCAGGGTCCCTCTTATTTCTTCTTAGTGTCACACTTTCCTAGAACTCTGTCTAGTTTTATTTTAGTAAAGACTTCCTTGATTAAAAAATAGCCCTGGGAATATGTCTTGAAATGTGTCTCATTTCTGTAATTATCTGCTTGAATTCTTAACCATTTTCTTGCTGGAAATGAGGCCAGTCATGTGCATATAGTTCAGAGACAAGAACCCTGCTGCTGTGCATGCATGAATTGCTCTCCTCCAAGGGCCATTTCTTGGCACATGGCTGCCCGAGGGAAGAGATTAATGTGCACCTTCCAGGAAAGGAAAATTCATTCAACTGGTTTCAAGTTAGCAAAAATGTAACACCTTACCAACTGCAATGTAAGGATTTCAGTGGTTCATACTGAGCATAATGTTGATGGGCATGGAGATTTTGTGGGATAAGGTAATCTCAAGCAAATGACTGACTAGAAAAGCGTGGAGCCTTGTCAATTTCTTGTTAAACAAACTCCAAGGGCATTTTGTGCTTTCCTTCTCACTTCTGTAGTTTTTCCACTTGAAACACAGGGGTAGCAATAGTCTTGTTCCTCAAAAAAGTCAATGTTCAGCTACCTAAAAGGCAGTTGTTCATATAAGGCACAAATTTATGATTACCTTAATCACACTTATATATCGTTGTCATGCCATGATAGCAGCATGACATTGCATATCATCATCAGCATCATCAGATTCAACTCAACACATGACATTCATACAACCTTTTATGTGGAAAAGACCTGTAAGATCATTGAGTCCAACCATTATCTAAGTCTGCCCAGACTGGTGCTAAACCATGTCCCTCAGCACCACATCTCTCTGCCTTTTAAATACTTCCAGGGATGGGGATTCAACCACCTCCCTGAGGTTCTCTTCCTTGAAGACGTTCCGTCTAATACCCAACTGAAACCTCCCCTGGTGCAACTTGAGACCATTTCCTCTCATCCTATCACTTGTTACTAGGGAGAAGAGACCAACGCTCCAACCTCCTTCCAGGGAGTTGTAGAGAGCAACCCGATCTCCCCTCAGCCTCTTTTTCTCCGGGCTAACCACCCCCATTTCACTCAGCTGCTCCTTACAAGACCAGACCCTTCATCAGTTTCGCTGCCCTTCTCTAGACCCCTCCAGCAATATATAGCTATTGAAATCCTTTTCTCAATTGCAAGAAGAAAGGTGTGGGGGCACGCATACGGACGGGACACCACCTGTGTCCTTCGGGCCGTGGGTTGCGCCCATCTGTGACCGCAGCACACCGCTACGGCTGCCGCTGCCGTACCCACTCCCCGCCGCCCTGCGGGCCCCGCCTGCCCCGGGGATCGCCCAGTCAAGCAGGACGGGGGGAGCTGCCCTGCCCAGCCCAGCCCCTCTTCGGTGGCTGGCGGGAAGGGGAAGAGGCAAAAACACGCACAAAACACCCGGACCGCCGGAGGAGACGCCCTCCGCTGGGGTTCGCCCACGCCCGGCGTGGCAGCCAGCGCCGCCCGCCCCAGCCCAGCGAGCGCGCCCGGAGGCGGCCCGCTCCTTGCCGCCGGAGCAGGAGAAGGGCCAGGACCATGCTAGCAGGGCTGGGGCGGGCGCTACGGAGCGGCTGGCCGCCGGGCAAACGGCATCCCCCGGTGCTGCTGGGTGGCCGAGCAGCGCGGGGCGGGTGGGATGACTGCCCACCGCCCGCAGCGCCTCAGGTAAGACGGGCAGCGGGGCAGTGGGCGAGGGTTATGGCGGGAGGAGGCACAACTCCCGCCCGCGGCTGCTGGCTCCCAGCCTGCCGTTCCCCAACGACGGCCGGGGGCCCCGGGGCCGTCCTGAGGCGTGGCGCGGCTCGGCGAGGCTCGGCCGAGGGTTACAACTCGGGGGAAGTTCAGCAGCGGCGTTGTGTTACCCAGGGCAGGCTGGAGCCGGAGGAACTCCGAGGGTTCACTGAGGGGCCGTCCCTCCCCGGGGGGACTGGAGAAGGGACCAGCTGCGGGACGGGGTCCCCGGGCCGCTGTCTGGCGTGAGGCGCGGGTGGCCGGGAGAAGCCGCGGTCTGGGGACAGTGTGGCCACTGCTCCTCTGTTCGTACAACTTCGAGAGTTGTTTTTTTCCGGTGGTTGTGTTTCTTTTCCGAGCCCGGGCCGGCTGGAGAGTAGTCGATGAGTGGCAAGCTGCTGCGGTATGGTACAAGAGAGAAAAGGGAAGGCAAGTTTCCGTTGGGGCTCTCCTGGCGCTGCCTGCGCATGTGAAAATGATGAGCTTCATCTGCCCCCGAGTTTCTGTCGTCTTTAACTCAGAGAATGAAGGAAAACATCAAACCATAGAATTGGTTCGGTTGGAAAAGACTTTGAGGTCATCAAGTCCAACCATTATCTTACTCTGCCAATTCTAGTGCTAAAACATGTTCCTCAGCACCCCATCTCTGGCTTTTCAGCACCTCTAGGGATGGCGAATCAACCGTCTCCCTGGATAGTGTGTGCCAGTCTTTGAGAAGCCTTTCAGTGAAGAAGTCACATGAAAGCACAATGACTTTAGACATCTGCTAGGACACAGGACAATGCAGTTATAGAGGCCTGCTGGGAGAGGAGAGAGTTTAATCCTTGGTTATTGTTGTTAATAACAGTGTTTACGCTTCCAAACACTGCTTTGATGAAACACAATAAAACCCTGCTCCTGTGTCCAGGCCCAGTCCATAGGAAGGAAGTTGGTGTCATGCCATGTGGTGACATTGTCAGAAGCCCAGGGTGCCCTGGGTCTTTTTAATGAGCACTTTTAACAGCCAGTCTTGAAATGTGTGGTCGTAGTTGGACTTGGGGAGTTGTGCAGAATGATCTCTGTGCTTTTCACTGAGAATTTTTGCACAAGCTATTCAGCCCCCCTTTTCCAAAATCCCATGGGATTAGTTCACTCTTCCTCAAGTGAGTGGCCCTTCTTTGATTTGTCATGCGTGTATGAGGGCATTTAAGAAGGGAATTTAAGATAAATATTTGCTTAGACTCTTTAATCTTCTAAGGTTCAAATGGGGTGTGCTAAAAACATCTTGTGCCTCACCAAGAACGTATAGACTGTCATTCAGCACGCACTGATATTACATATGCAGTTTGTCACCTCTAGCTTCTCTAGCATACTGCTTTGCAGACAGGCTTCATGCTTTTTTAAGGCTCTAAAATGAGACTGAAAGCTGACAAAGAATCAAGAAGAGGAGGAGGAAAAGCTCTTGCTTTGGCAGTCCTGCCATTATAAGAAGAGCTGGAAAATTATTGTCTCTGTTACTTTGTGGGATGGAACACGACAATGACATGACTCAGGAGTTCAATTCTTGTACCAAATAGGTTAAGGAGAGGGATGTTGTGATGTTGAGGAAAACTGTAATTAGAATAAGTCTTTAATGCAAGATTTTACTTATTTCTTAAATGGAATTTTTGCCGTTGGGTGTTGCCAGCTCTGTTGCTTGCTATTACTGTCTGAGTTAGATATTTTTGCCTCTAGCTCTGGGAGGAAAGGCCACAGAGATGGTGAGGGCATTGGAGCATCTCTTACAAGGAGAGGCTGAGAGACCTGCAGCTCTTTAGCCTGCAGAAAAGCAGGGGATCTTCTCATTGCTTGTAAATACCTGAAGGACGGGAGTCAAGAGGATGAGGCTGGGCTCATCCAGTGATAGGACAAGAGACAATGGATGCAAACTGGAACACAGGAGGTTTCACTTAAAACATAAGGAAAGATGTTTTTATTGTGATGATGACAGAGCATTGCCCAGAGAGATTGTGGAGTCACCTTCTATGGAGACTTTCAAAACCCACCTGGATGCATTCCTGTGCAACCTGCTGTAGGTGACCCTGCTTTAGATCATCTGGGATGATCTAGGATGGGGTTGCTGTCCTAAAGAGCTGTATCATTAATGGTTAGCCTGGCATATCCTCATTTAGACAAAATCCACAACTCTTCAGATGGCTTTGATGAGCTTCTTTGCCTTCCGAGCCATGCTTGTACAAATTCCTCTTTGTTTTGTAAAGTTAAGGTGTTTTTCTTTAATGTGTGCTTTTTCATATTTGCTTTTTTTTTTTTTTTTTAAGCCTGAGTTGTTCAAGCTATGTGAAGCATGTTCTATTGTGTTCTTTGGACAAGGTCTCTTATTCCACAGAGTTTTGTTCCTGGAAGGATGCAGTCTTATTTTGCTGGAGTCCTAGATTTGTAATGCTGCCATTACTTTGCACATGGTGAAACCTGAAGGTTGCCAGCTCTTTCACTTGCATGCTTTAACTCCTGCAGCTCATACTGAGGGAAATGCCTTGCTTGCACAGCTCTCCAGGAGGAAGAGCTCTCCTCACTGTATTGCAGAGGAGAACAGATGTGTTAACACAGAATCAAGGCTTATAATTGATGGGGGTTTTATAGGTTCATAAAACTTCTAAGCCAGGAAAGATTGAAGCAACTGGATTTAATTTTCACAGAATTACAGAATGTCAGGGGCTGGAAGGAACCTTGAAAGATCATCCAGTCCAACCCCTCTGGCAGAACAGGATCACCTATACTAGATCACATAGGAGTGCATCTTGAAGTGTTTTGAATGTCTCCAGAGAGAGAGACTCCACAACCCCCCTGGGCAGCCTGTTCCAGTGTTCTGTCACCCTCACAGTGAAAAAAATTTTCCTCATGTTTACATGGAACTTCCTATGCTTGAACTTACAGAATCATAGAATTGTTGGGGTTGGAAGGTACCTCAAGGATCATCTAGTTCCAACCCTCCTGCCATGGGCAGGAACACCTCACACAAGATCAGGCTGCTCAGAGCCACATCCAGACTGGCCTTAAAAACCTTCAGGGGTGGGGCTTCCACCACCTCCCTGGGCAACCTGTTCCAGTGTCTCACTACCCTTCTGGTGAAGAATTTCTTCCCAACATCCAATCTGAATCTACTCATTTCTATTTTTTTTTTTTTTGCATTCCCCCTAGTCCTATCACTACCTGACACCCTAAAAAGTCCCTCCCCAGCTTTCTTGTAGGCCCCCTTATGATACTGGAAGGCCACAATAAGGTCTCCTCAGAACCTCCTCTTCTCCAGACTGAATAGCCACAACTCTTTCAGTCTGTCCTCACAGGAGAGGTACTCCAGCCCTCTGATCAACTTTCACCCATTGCCCCTTGTCCTGTCTTTGGGCATCACCCAGCAGAGCCTGGCTTCATCCTCTCTGCGCTCATCCTTTACATATTTATAAACATTAATGAGGTCACCCCTTAGTCTCCTCCTCTCCAAACTAAAGAGACCCAGCTCCCTCAGTCTCCTAGATGATCCTAGTTAGTTTCTCTGTAGTGCTGAATCCAGCTGATGTAAAATTGGGGGTTTATGGCCACTTGTATACATGACATTCCCAGTTTAGTCTATACTGTACCAGCGTGCCTGCACCCCTTGGGGTGGGCAGCAACTGTGTAACATGAAGCCTGGATTGTGTGGTTTCTCTTCGCTTAAAACAGGATTTCTTTGCAGTGGCACAGCTCCTTTCTAGCTAAAACTATTTCTGTACTGTATGAAGACGCTGAAGTGGTGACATTTCTCCTGCAAATGCCAGGGCTTGCCGTGAACAAGTGTGAGTGAAGGAATTGACATAGGAAAACTTTAATTCTGTCCAAAACCTGAATTTGACATCATTAATTCAGAGCATGTTCCATTTGTGTGTGCAAAGCCCTTTTAAAATTGTGCCTGAGGAATATATTGGTGAGGGGAAGGAGTGTGTGTAAGCTGGCAACATCAAATTGCAAAGGCTTCTGTGAAAAAACATTCCAAATTTGTTTTCTTCCTTGATTAGGATATCACATATGCTTGTTGCTGAGGGGAATTTTCTTCCTACTTGCAAATTGCAGCCAGTAACAGAGTCACTGGTTTTGTTTATCTGCAGCAAGCAGAATAGAGAGTTTTCTTTTGCTTTGAGTTTGTTTTTTTGTGTGTGTCAGTTCCCAGTGTCATCCATGTATGTCAAAAATAATTTCTTGCAATGCTTTCAGCTGATAAGTTGTTGACTATCCAGTTTCTTGGACTGGCTTGAACTTTTTTCCTGTCCTTTCAGTTAGTTTTTATAGTTCCTCTTCTTACTCCCAAATTACCATAATGCACCCAGCATTCTACCTACCTCATTTGTCTTCCAGCTTTATACATTCTTATGAGCAAGGATCTAAATATGTCCTAAATAGCCACAGGATATTGGGAAATATTTTGCTTTTTTTTTTTTTCTCTTTTGCACATACTCAGAACAAGTCTTGTGAGAAGCAGCTGAGGGAACTGGGATTGTTCAGTCTGGAAAAGAGGAGGCTGAAGGGAGACCTCATTGCTCTCTACAACTACCTAAGAGGAAGTTGTAGTAAGGTGGGGTTTGGTCTCTTCTCTCTAGTATGAGGTGATAGAATGAGAGGAACTGGGCTGAAATTGTACCAGGGGAGGTTTAGATTGGGTATTAGGAAAAAATTATTTACAGAAAGAGTGGTCAGATATTGGAACAGGCTGTCCAAGGAGGTGGTGGAGTCATCATCCCTGGAGGTATTCAAGAAATGACAGTATGGGAGATGGTTTAGTGGGCATGGTGGTCTGAGGTTGACAGTTGGACTTGATGATCTTGGAGGTCTTTTGCAACCAAAACTATCAAAGCAGTAGCCCCAGCGTGTCCCAGGCTGCTACAGAAAAGTGAATTGTGCAGCTGAGTATTTCAGATAAATGTAGTTTACTGCCCTGCTTTGTATTTTCAGCCTACTCAGGTTCTTTGGAAATTGAGATCTAATTGGAGCCAAGAAGTAATTTGTGGCTGCTGGGTCTGTTTTCCCTTTCTTCCCTCCACTTTGAAAAGTCTTGCACAACAAAAGTTAGTTTGTTGATCCAAGTCTTGTTTCCTAAGTACAAACCTCATGCTAATACTGGCATGTGTCAACAAAAACACACAACCCACCAAACTGTTTATTTATGGCAGTACTCTTTACTCTTCCCTCTTACAAATGCTAATTTCAAAGTGCCTTACAGGAATCATTTGGAAGTTGTCTGCCTTGCTGTAGAAAATGTGCCTGTCTCAGCAGGTTGGTTTATTTGCCTTTGATATTGTGTATGTGCCGGAATGACAGGATGGCATTGGCGATGGCTGCTCTCCACAGGCTGTTGGCTCTTCTCATCTGGCAGCTGGGAGACGGTGGTGTTTTCTCTGATAACTACACTTTTGGGGAGAGATGTGATACATAGCACAGAAATTCATCATCCTTTGTCCTTCTGCACATGCTGTCGTAGAATGGGTTGGAAGAAACCTTAAAGATCACATAGTTCCAACCCCACCTTCCTCACCACGGATAGTAACATCTTCCACTAGATCAAGTTGCTCAAAGCCCCATCCAACCTTACCTTAAACACTTTCATGGAGGCAGCTTCCATAGCTTCTCTGGACAACCTGGAACTTCTCTGGAGCACCTCTTCTATGAGGACAGACTGAAAGAGTTGTGGCTATTCAGTCTGGAGAAGAGAAGGTTCTGAGGAGACCTTATTGTGGCCTTCCAGTATCATAAGGGGGCCTACAAGAAAGCTGGGGAGGGACTTTTTAGGGTGTCAGGTAGTGATAGGACTAGGGGGAATGCAAAAAAAAAAAAAGATAGAAATGAGTAGATTCAGATTGGATGTTGGGAAGAAATTCTTCACCAGAAGGGTAGTGAGACACTGGAACAGGTTGCCCAGGGAGGTGGTGGAAGCCCCACCCCTAGAGGTTTTTAAGGCCAGTCTGGATGTGGCTCTGAGCAGCCTGGTCTTGTGTGAGGTGTCCCTGCCCATGGCAGGAGGGTTGGAACTAAATGATCCTTGAGGTCCCTTCCAACTATGATTCTATGAAAATGTCTTACCACCCCCACAGTAAAGAATTTCTTCATCTAAGTCTACCTTTTTTTTCAGTTTAAAACCATTTGTATCACTCTACTCCCTGATAAAGGGTCCCTCCCCAGCTCTCCTGTAGACCCCCTTAAATACTGGAAGGCTGCACTGACAGCCTTCTCTTCTCCACACTGAAAAACCCCAAGTTTCTCAGCCTGTTCTCATAGGAGAGGTGCTCCAGCCTCCCTGTTCATCTTCCCGGCCCTCCTCTGGACCCACTCAAGCAGATCCATGCCTTTCTTGCGTTGAGGGCTCCAGCACTGGACACAGCTCATCAAATGAGGTCTCACCAGAGAAGAGTAGAGGGGCAGAATCCCTTCCTTCAGCCTCTTCCAACCTTGGTGATTCTGTGATTCTATGACATCACTTTGGTCAGAGTGCCATGATGGAGAAAAAAAAATTATTGCTCTCCCTGTTGCCTGTTTACCTGAAGTGCTTATGCCATGCTGCTCACAGAACAACATGCAAATGGTTTTGTTTGAGGTTTCTGTTTTCCCTAGGGCCTGACCTCTGTGGGTCAGGTCTGTAGAACCTCTTTTTTATAAAACATATCCCTCACCTTTATATGTTTGTTCTAAGCAGAAGTGTAAAGGTGCCAGGCCCCTGAGATGGAGGAGCATCTATACTCCTAGGGATCTCTGTGGTTGCAGCTGCTCCTTGTCTGGCCCTTCTAAGCTGGAGCCTCTCACATGAGTGGTAGTGGAACATCTCCTTATGAGGAAAGGCTGAGGGAGCTGGGTCTCTTTAGCCTGGAGAAGAGGAGACTGAGAGGTGACATCATTTGTGTTTATAAATGTGTGGGGGGCAAGTGTCAGGAGGACAGAGCCAGGCTCTTCTCAGAGATGCCCAATGATAGGACAAAGGGCAGTGAGTGCAAGCTGGAGCATAGAAGGTTCCATGTGTACATGAAGAAAAACCTTTTCACTGTGAAGGTGACAAAACACTGGAACAGGCTGCCCAGAGAGGTTGTGGGGTCTCCTTCGGAGACATTCAAAACCCACCTGGACACGTTCCTGTGTGACCTGCTCTAGGTGATCCTGCCCTGACAGGGGGGTTGGGCTGGATGTTCTGTGATTCTGTGATTCAGTCATGACAAGATTATTTGATCCAAGGAGCAAGCCTAGCACAACCATGAGCTTGCAGCTGCAGCACCTTGGAGGGTTGTAAGGACAGGAGTGGAGGGAGGGTTGGTGTAGTGGTGGGTTGATGTCCAGGTTGGCTGAAGAGGGGCTGGGTGCTGAAGTGGTGACTCAACTGGGAATGGGGCAGAGATTTTGGCTAGCCTAGGGTATGTGGTTGAATGTTAGCAAATAATCAAGATTTAAGTTAATTGCAATAAATTAAGAGGGATTAAGTGTTTAAAAGTGGTTGAGAAGATGAAAAACCCACTGTATAACCACAAAGTAGTTCAGCTTCCTTTTCTGTAGATACCATCTAGACTCTGCCTTGCCCTAGACAAGAAAAGAAGTGGAAAGACGTGTTTGCAAACAGTAAAATGAAAACTGTTACAAACAGAATCATTCAGGTTGGAAAAGACCTTTGGGATCATCAAGTCCAACCATTAACCTTACTTCACAAAGTTCACCCCTAAACCATATTCCTAAGCACCACATCTAAATGACCTTTAAACACATCCAGGGTTGGTGACTCAACCACCTCCTTGGGCAACACATTTCACTGTCTGACTACTCTTTCTGCAGAATCACAACACAAACATCTGTAATAAAACAAATGCTGTGTGAGAAGTTGAAGTTAGTGGTCTTATCCTGAATCACGGAATTGCAGAGTGGTGTAGGGATTAGAAGGAATCTCTGGAGATCAGCTTGTCCAACTCTCCAAATGCTGTACCCAAGGTTAGCAGTTCTGCATCAGCTGAGTGGGAGAAACCAAGGATCCTTATCGGTGTCTGAGGTAAATACTTGATGCTGCTAACACAGATAAAATATCTGAAAGTTTAAAGATAGTTGTCTTTCACAACCGCACCAGAAGAGCTGTGTCAGATTTGTGTAGCTAACATGTTTGGAGTGGATACCTGTGAAATGGCAAGGTTAGGAGTTTATCTTAGCTTCTCAGTGGGTCAGCTTCAATTTACCAGCTCTTCCTCCCTCCCACCCCCTGCCTTCTCCAGCAGCTTTTCAGAATTTTAAAGTTCTAGATAAATCTACCAGGAAATTCTGGATAAATTCTACATAAGCTACTACTGGGTTTTAAAGTTTGCATTGAGCTCACGAATTGACAGAACCAAGGGGGATGAATTCCCCAGCTCTGTTTTGTCAGCACTACTCAAGTTAATAGTTGTGACTAAAGGCAGGCAGACTCTTAAATTTGGGCAGGGAACAAATGGAGACACCTCAATTAGTGATATTGAGCAATCTGCTGCTGCTGCTGCCAGAGGCAAGAGAGTGAGTGTGTCTCCTCTGCATTCCTCTCTCTTGATTTGGCTGCTGAATCGCCCCAAACTATATTTAAACAGGAAAACTGGATCAAGTCCTTGGAGCTTTTTTGTGAGGAGTCTTTGTGGTCAGTAACCAAAAGGCATATTGAACCCTGTGCTGCGTCTAGGTTAGATGGGAGTTTGCTTTCAGTTTACCGATTCCCTTTTTATCTTACATGCTGCTGGTAAGATCCTGGATTCTTATTAGCCCCCTCCCAAAGGCTGCTTTTAAATGAGTCCTGAACTGTGCAGGCATCATGTTACTTGTGTTTGTGGCACACCTTTTGGCAGTTCACTTGCTGGTTTCAAGTTTTTGAAGTGATAATGTGTTCCCTATTATATCCCCAAGTGTAAGCCTTGCTGAAGGTGGAACATAAGGAGACTTTGAAGGTCCTGGGGTTTTTGTCCTCAGTGGACCTGGAAGATGGCCTGCTGCAGGATGAGTTGCAAATAATTTAAACCATAATAAAAATCTTGAGACAGGATTTCTACCAGAACATATTCCCAGGCACTGGCACCACAGCAGTATCTTTTATCTTGCAGTCAGTTCTGACTGGTACCGTTCCTCAGCTAGTTGCGATGGCTTTCAGTCCAAAGCAGTTCCTTCTAGGGCAGGTAACACAGTTTTGTTTTTACAGAGCTGGAGGCTAGTCACAATTTAATGTGCAGACACTGAAATTTCTGCACTGAGGTTTCTACCCCTTTCTTTCTCACTTTAAGCTGTTGGTTGTAAGAGCATTCTCCAGTATTCTTTATTGTAGTAATCTTATAAGCATTATTTGTCTGAAACCATGAATTTTGGTGTGTTGTAGGATATGAAACTACAGTTCATATTTAGCTCTGTGTGCATTAGTCAGAAGACAAAGGTGTGCACTCTGTGTTGCAGCCTTTCTGGTGTAATAAAATCAGGTGTGATTCAAAGACAAGAGTTCGAAGGTTGACGTTTTAGGCTTGGTCTTGCAGGCTTGGTCTGCCCAGGGAGGTGGTGGAGTCACCGTCCCTGGAGGTGTTCAAGAGGAGACTGGATGTGGCACTTGGTGCCATGGTCTAGTCATGAGGTCTGTGGAGACAGGTTGGACTCGATGATCCTCGAGGTCTTTTCCAACCTTAGTTATACTGTGATACTGTACCCTGTGGCTCTAAGCATACTGGAAATGTGACTGAGCTGGAGTAATTGAAAGAGACATTTAATAGCCCAGGTCCTAAAACTGAATTATAGCTCTTAATCTATATGTAGTCCTTAAAGTGCCATCCCCAAGCTGTTCTTCATGGCAGAGGAAGCGTAAAGTGAGTGTATTTTGTTGTAGATCACACCCTGATACGACTTTAATTTGGGCAAACCATCAGAGTGGTGCTGTCCTTCAGCATTTCATAATGCTGCACATACTGTTGCTTGTTTCCTTGATTGCCTTTACTTCTGCCATGGCTGTGCTGCTTTTCTGGTGAAGAGGGATGTAACTGTCTGAGCCAGCAGGTGAAAGTTGGCATTGAAACAGAAAACCAGTTTTGGGTTGTTGGGAGGAAAGATCTTATAACCATACCTGTATCAGCCATAGCACAACCATGACATTAACCATCAGCAGTTACTAGTTTTCCTGTCATGTTACAAAAGCTTTTGTGCATGCTATGAATATTCATAAGTGATGCAAGAATTAACTGCATGAGGTTGCATAAGCTAGATACTATCAAAAGTTATTAACAGGCTGAAACAAAAATTCTGCTTATTAATATGCTGCTCAACATTTTGAATGTCAATATAATATTTGGAATTCAAACCCTCAGATGCTTGTGTTGGCCTTTGCAGTGTTCCTAGTAGTTTCTAGAGTTTGGATGGGGCTCTGCAGTGCTAGGGCAGCCTGTTATGCTAATCCCACGGCTCAAGGATTTGGGATTGAAGAAAGCTACACAGCACTCTGTGGCAGCAGCCAAATGAGCAAGATCCACTGGAAAAAGGCAGCATCGATTTGCTGGGTCAGAGTGCATGCTCCTGTGGCACAGGCTAATCTTACCTGCAGGCATGAAAGAGAAAAAATGTGGATTTCCATGACACAGATGTGAAATGCTCCACGTACAGAAGAAACACAAAGTTTTGGGAGTGGCTACCATAAAAAATAGTCAAACAGCTGCTGTTCCTAGACCTAGAGCTGACAGAGGAACCATCTTCTCCGCTGTTCTACTTCATTTGTAGTCAAACTCAAAACTGGGATGGCAGGTCACACGTGTTTAAATTGGATGATTGCTAGTGTCAAAGTGGCTCCCTTGCTGCTGTTAGGAATTCATGGGATCACAGACTCGTTTCAGTTGGAAAAGACCTTTAAACTCCTTGAGTCCAAGCACTATCTAACTCTACTAAAGCTGTTCCTATACCATGTCCCCTAGCACCACATCTCTGCCTCTTTTAAACACCTCCAAGGATGTGGATTCAACCACCTTCCTGGGGAAGCCTGTTCCAGTTCCAAGAACCCTTTCAGTGAAGAAGTTTCTTCTAATGTCCAACCTAAACCTTCCCTGGTGCAACTTGAGGCAATTTCCTGGTGTCATTTCAAATGAAAACAACAACAAAAACCCTACCAAAAAAAACCCCAACCAAAAAAAACAAACCAACCAACTAAACAAAACCCCCCCAAACCCCAATCAAACGACAAAAACCCTCCACAAAACAAAACCCAGAGGTATCTCTTAGGGTTACTGACACCACATGTAGTTGTTTGCTCTGTCTCTAGTTCCTGCTGCAGGAGCCTTGGTGCTCTTTCACTTGAGTGGTCACTGTCAGGCTCAGCCCAGAGCCCCTGCAGAGTGTGAGGGTTGTGCTGCTGATTTCTCAGGCAATATTGGGTTGTGAGGTGGTTCTCAGCCTTCTCACAGGGCCCACTTCAGGGAGAAGCTGCAGTTGGAAGGGCTTGTTTTGTTTTGTTCCCTGCTTCCGTGCTTTGTCCCTGTCCTTCCCCTTGATGAAAGCAGAAAAACCTGATGTCTGAGCTCTGGAAAATATGGTTGAACCCCAGGAGCACACATTCAGAGGGAGGTAAATGTTGAACAGTAATGTTTGCTTAAAGGCAGTGGGTGAAAGCACAAAATGGATGGACTCTTGCTTTCAGCCAAATCTATCAATAGTACTTGGTGAGCAGTTTGTCTACATGTTACTGGCTCGTTGTAACATTCACTGCTCAGTGTAAGGTACACACTGGTATTTATATCCCCTCATCATTGCAGAACTATTCAGGCTATCTCTATTCATTTAAGTTATTGTTTAATAGTGTTAATTAATGTCTCTGTTTAAATTGGAGGAGTATGTGTGTTGCTTCAGAGACTTCAGCTGGGCTGACAGATGGTATTTAACTGAACTTCAATCATTATCTTCTAAGAGTGAAAGAAAGATATGGAGGAAACAACCTACAGAGATTCATCAGTCTCTTTATACTCTGTGTAGAGAGAAAACAATTAAGGAAAGAGGTTTTTCAATATGTTTATTAATCCATATCAAATTCTTGCTCTTGGAAGTGGCATGTTGAAAAAGCATATTGAAGCAAAATATGGTGTTGTCAAAGAGACTGTGACTCTATTTTCCTTTCTAGTTTCTTCCAGGGTGATATATTGCCAACAAGGATAGGAGTCTTTATTGCTCACTTGTTGTTGCTCAGGTATTCTTTCTCATTTGCTATTTCTCATTTTAATCAACCATCACTGAAAAAAATTAAGGCACTTGTTTGCCCTCCAGGAAAACTCAGTAATTACTGAATCCTAAAGGTGTTTGTTACAAGCTACTGCAGCTTCTCCAAACTGCAGTTAATCAAGGAGATGCAAGTTTTCTAATATGAGAAAAATTTCCAAGAAACCTTTTCCTGTGTATTTGTGGGGACCTCAGCTCAACTCCCACTGTCTTTTTTCCTCACAACAAAGCAGCAGACTGAGAGCATGGCTGATCCCATTTTCTCTATTTTGCTAAGAAGGATGGAGAGCTCTGGGTGTCTGCATCTCATATTGTGGATGGTCTTGGATGCAGATTGGGCTCTGTGGGCATGGTTATGCTTTTCACTGCAGCTCTTTCTGAGTGGGCTGCTATATCCAAAAAAGATGTCCATATGGAGAGACTAGCTGGGATCCTGGAATCAGAAAGCCCTTCCATACTGTGCAATGTGCATCTAGTGTGCACCTTCTCAGCGGGTTGGGAAGAGAGCAGTGGTGCCAGAACTTGTTTCAGGCTTGTGCTTCAGGATGCATCTTTCTGAGTGTCAAATTCACCAGATAACACAAATCAAACCAGAAAACTCTTTAACCAAAATAGGTTCTAGGGTAGAGAAACTGTAGAGATACTGTTCACTCTGTATTCCTAGCAATGAATGTCTTCTGTGTCCACTTCAGTCACTTGGCAGCAAGCAGTCCTTGGATATTTTTTATGTGCATGTGTGGTTTGTCGGGGGGTTGTTTGTGAGTTTGTTTGTTTGGGGGGTTTTATGTTGATTTTCTTCTTGTTTGGAGGTGGTGGTTGGTTGGTTGGTTTGTTTTAACTGTTTGAAATTCTCAGAAATGTTAGGCACTTTCTTTATAAGCAGACTATTACAGTTCTGTGTACTTGCCTCCACTGGGATTTGAACCTTTGAGATGGATTTGAGTGTGCTTTGGGAAGTTTTTTCCAAGCTTTTTCATAGTTAAGAGTGTCAAGTGGATGGGGACAAGGTCTTCTCAGTGGTGCACAGTAATAAGACAAGGAAGAACAGGCTCAAACTTGAACATAGAAGATTTCACCTTAACATGAGGAGGAACTTTTTTACAGTGAGGGTCACAGAGCACTGGAGCAGGCTGGCCAGAGAGGTGGTGGAATCTCCTTCTCTGGAGACTTTCAAAACCCACCTGGATGCATTCTTGTGCAAACTACCCTAGGTGATCCTGCTTTGGTGTGGGAGTTGGACTCAATGATCTCTTGAGGTCCCTTCCAACCTTTTATGTACTGTGATACTGTAAGAAAAGATTCTTTTGTGGGAATCTTTAGTCTTACTGAGATTCTTGTCCTGTAGGCAAGCAATTATAGAAGATCCAAAAAAAAATCAGCATAAGGATTTGGAGCCTGTGCATGCCTGTGAGTAGCTGATGGATATGTTTTGCTGTCTGGGATTGGACTTAGTTTTTAATTTATTTTTTTATCTTAGTCAGCACTACTGGCCTAAGTTAAAGTTTAACTTGGTTGAATGTGAAGGGTATTGTTTCAGAAGGGAATGAGTTTCAGCTTCAAATTGATTTTCCAAACAAAGGAAGTCTAATTATTGCCTTGATAATGTTTCAAGTATTTTTTTGGTCTCATTCAAAGATTGAAAATACTTTTGACTTTAGTGTTTGGCCTCTTCTACATAATAAAGGAGTCTCTTAACCCATACTAGCATGATTTAACACAAAACAGCCTGAACAGACATTGTTTTGCTAGTAGAATGCTGGAATTAATAAAGGTGTACCAGCCAGAGCACTGCTTGTGTTGGTATAGCTCCATCAGCATCAGGAATTCTACCTTTGGAAGCCTGTAACAAACAGGAAATTTTCCAGCCAGACTCCTAGAGTTGGTGAAAGCCAAGGAATTGGTGTTAGTCTTAGTTTAAGATCTTTGAAGGAAAAATAAGCAATTGTATATGTATATTGTATTGTATATGTGAGAGGTTCTTTACTGAGAGACTTCGTTGGTGTAACTACACTACACATCTTTTCCGTGGACACTTTGATAAACAGAAGACAATATTTATAAGCACAGTTTTTGAGTTTAACTTACAGCAGTTACTAGTCAGCTATTTTCTGTTTGCTTTGGAAGTTCTAAGCTTGAAAGTGTTTAGAATATCATGTTATGATAACACCAATATACTTACACATTTAAATTAGGGTATTTAAAAGAATAAGAAATATGAAAGAATATGAGGAGTGATGCTCTGATAAACACACAGTCAAGTCTCAACACCTAGCTTTGTAATTGCCACTAGATTTTGCTATTGATTGATCATTTTCTCAGTACAGCTGATAGTTTTGGTAATTAGTGGGGAAGAAAAGTTGAGGATTTCTTCTTATTAGGTGCTTCAGAGCCAATGTTAGGACTCCCACAGATAGCTCAACAAAGGCACGGGATATATATTTCCTGATAATAGCTATATCAATAAGCTCTTTCTAATGCTGACAATGCTTTAGCAGAGCTAATGTGAAAACATCTTAAAAACACATAACTGCATCTTTAAGCTCTTAGTTATAGTGAAGCAGGAGCTAAATGTAGTGTTGAGCCAGCTGGACACTACTGGCTTGTATCTTGTGATGCTGTGAATCAAGGTGAGCAGCTTGTCAAGCATAACATGTCAAACTGTCATTTTCTTCGCTAAAGCATAAGTGAAGCATACTAATAGATACTTAGTGGAAGCTAGAGGTGCTGTCTCTCAAGGATGTGAGATGCTGCCAGCCACTTAATTGATAATATCTTGCCTGTAGTTGAGGCAGTGACTGTTCTGTATAGCTCTGTGGGAGTCAGGACCTGGGAACTGATGACTCTCAATGCACTTAGGCACCAGCCCTGTGCCAGCCTGGTCTTCCACATTAGCCATAGCACATCTTTGTGCACCAGCACCATGCGATGTTGATCTTTTGTAGAAAGGACAGAGACCAAACTGGAAGCTGTTTTTTCTTGCCCGCTGCTAAATGTAACATAATGATCTGTTTTGTTGCTAGTAATGGCTGAAGTAAGTGTAGCTCAAGCTAATAAAATGCCTGCAGAGTGAGTCCTGTGCTCTTAATGGAGTGCAGAGGTGAAACAGCTGGTGTAATAGAGAGATCTGCTTGCTGTGTATCTGCACTTGTATTTGGGAGTGCTGTCCTGGTGTTACTCTTCTAATGGTGCTGGTCACAGTTGAGCTGGAGTTACAGAAATAAATGATGTTCTAAATTCTCATTTTAAAAAACCCAACATTTCTTCTGTGGAAAATGTTCTGACTAGAGTGTTTTGCTGCAAATCAGAGGTACGAGGGGAAGCTGCTTTGTTCTATCATTGCAGTGGCACCTAAATGACGTAAAAAGAAGTTGCAGTGTTGCTGAGACCCACAGATGTGCCCAGAACTGCACTTCAGATTGGCCCCTTGGATTTGATGCTTCTGTAACATTTTAATCAATGTGAGTGTACTTGATTTCTAATCAGATAGACTTACAAACTGGCATCCTGTAAATCCTTTAACTCCAGCTTGCGAATTTCTTACATTGTGTGCCTGCTTCAGTGATCCCCTTCCAGTTTTGGGTGCTGTCAGGAGGAGCAGAGCTATAGAGGATTCAGCTGACTCTTTCCTAGTGAGATCTGAACTTGCTGGATACTGTCAGTAGAATTTTAACAGGCTCAAGACATAAGGAAAGAGGAAAAGATGAGGGAGAAGTGGTTAGTTGTAATGCCAACCACTCCCTCCTTCAGACTCCCCAGGGAAGGAAATGTCTGGGTGCTGGCGTGGAGCTCTGGGCACTCACTTTCTGTCTGGTGAGGATTTTTGTATCCTTGAAGGGTGCAATGCATTGCGGCTACTCTACGCTTGCTGCTACCTTTCCCTGTAGCTGCTGGGGCCTGGAATTGGCTGATGGGTTTTTCCATGTCTGCCCTTCCCCACCCTGGTCAATACTGAACTGGAAAACAGGTGATTCATAGCTGTCAAATGTTCGTTTCCTCCAAATAATTTTAGAGACTGAGAGTCATTCTCCCCCTCTGCTAATAGTTGAGGAAAGAACAAGTTTTTCTAATTTGTGAAGCTGAAACTCATAAAACAACAAGTGTAGAACAAACATTCAGATGATTCCTTACCTGAGCAGATATGAAGACTGAAGTTCATTTCAGATTAAATGCTGTTGTAATCTACGAGTAGGATGCATTCACCTCCTGAAAGTAGAGTAAGTTTTATGTTGCTAAGTGTGATAACACTGTCAGCCTCAGACTATAGGAGAAGATGAAAGCATGATGCTGAAGTAAAGTTAAGGAGAGTCAAGCTGAGAAGTATGTTGGCATGATTCTAGTAGTTAAATATTTACCAGAAGCAAACTGCTCTTGGAGACTCCTTTTTCTTCAACCATCACTATAATAAGGCAGTAAACCATGCAGAGATCATAGTGCTCTGGAGAAATGGCTGCAAAAGGTTCTGCTTCTTGAGCAAGGACAATGAATGTCTTGTTCCTTTTTAAAAAAGAAACCAGAAAATATTGAGTATTTGTGGAGAGTCACTGGAAAACAAAGTTTCTACTTGAGCTGTAGAGCCTATGTGGTACAGCCTAAAGGAGTGTTCTGCCTCAGAGCTCACTTCTGGGAGTATCAGGATGGGTGCTGGCTGCAATAGGGTGGCTCTTAAAGTGGACAAGGATCTAGTAGGTTGATGGGTTTGGATTTTGCTGTTTATCAGCTGCAAGTTCAGTATCTGATCTTGAAACTGTAGAATGGTTTGGATTGGAAGGGACCTGAAAGATCATCTAGTTCCAACTCCCCTGCCGTGGGCAAGGACACCTTCCACTAGACCACCTTGCTCAAGACCCCATCCAGCCTGGCTGTGAACAGTTTCAGTGTTGGAGTCTCCACAATTTATCTAGGCAATCTGTATCAGTGCCTAACCACCCTGGTGGTGAAGAGCCTTCTCTTTCTTTAGCCTGCAGTTTGTAAAGGAAAGAGATTTTAAGCCTGTGCTCCTGACAGTAGTTTGTACTAGTGTCGTGTCAGTGGGTGGAGTGATAAGCAAGACCTCTCTCTCTACCATAAATGGCTTTTGCAGGCATGCTCATGAGTTTGATGGCTTGATTTGGTGTTTCCCCCTTTCACAGCCCCATTCGTGGTCACTCTGTTTTCTTCCTCTGGATTGAAATCCTTTATGCGCCTACAGAGGTCCAGAATCTGTGTGACATGGAAGAGGAAGAGCAGCAGCAGCAGCATGGCAGCACCTGCTGTGTCTTAACACAGCTGCTAACATCACCCTGCAGCTGCTGCTGCTGAAGAGAGACCATGCTTATGTGTACCTTGTGCTTTGTTCATGTACAATTGGAGATGAAGTTCCATAGGGGTCAGTATATTCCAGGCCTTGATGCTGAAAAAGACAGAGCCATTTGATAAAAGAACTACAAAATCCTCTTATGTCCCAGTGAAATCCAGTGGCATAGATGCTGAGACAGAATCTGAAAGGTATCTGAAGAGCAACATTAAAGTGACAGGCTTTAGGGGGATTGACATCATACTTAATTTGTAATTTTTGTTATCATAAATTAAACCTGAAGGCACTTGATATTCCATTTTATTAGGCACTATCTCAGTGCTAGTCAGGAAATTGCTAGACAAAAGGAAAAGAGCAAATGTAATACCTTTGTCAATCTCCTCTCCACTGGGAGGAAACCCACTGAATTTTGGCACTCCCGAAAAAAATGTTTTAATGATGAGGAAAAACTTTGTGAATATGCTGGAGTGGTAGGAAAGACCAGTGCAAATTTGTGCTGCCTGTGCGTGAGGAATTATTTCAGGGGCCAAGAGAATAAGAGCGCTGGTATGCCAGTACCTGAAATATTGTAGTAGGCTTCAGTGTTTCTATTATCATAAAGGTATTGATCACTGAAGGGAACTCAAAAGCAGTGTAAATGGACAGAAGCTGTAGAGAGTTATTTATGAGGAAAAAAAAAGCATTAAATATGCATAACTTTCTGAAGCAGTGACTGCAGGGGTTCATAAATCTAATAGGCATGAGAAGTACAAGCACAGAAAAAAGAAAAGAACTCTGTGTATAGTCAAGGATAAGGCTGAAATGGAAACTAGGAGTATCACTATGCATGAGTTCCTGAAAGGGCAATGGTGTAAGCTATTAAATACCCTACTTTGGGACAGGATAGGAATTCATTACTTGATGTACGCCGAGCTACAGAAATCTAATAAATATGTAGTAAGAAAAATCCTGTCCCTTTAGGGTGATTAGATACATGTACTGAGCTTCATCATGTGACATTAGTCACATTAGCTCTCAGCGTTGTTTGAATCCAGTGTGAAGGACACACAACGCAAGCAAGAGTTAACTGTGCTATCTTGGATCCTACAGCCAAATGTGGATATACAAACCTGACAGACTCCTCACTCTCTGCTCATCCTTGAACACCAGGTTGAGAGGAGAAGAGTGTCAGTCCTTTTGGATCTCTCAAATGCACAGGACAACATACTCTAAAACTATTTAATGAGTTCATCAGGAAAGAAAACAAATGAACATGTCAAAGGAGCTCAATCCCCTTTGTGCAGACTAGTCTAAATGTGAATTCACTAATTCATCACTTCGATGAGGGTTGTAGCTCCCAAGTTCTCTAATTTGTAACTTGTGCATCTCTGAACAAAGGTTACCTTGCTGAGGGTAACAGTGTTCATCCTTCCTCTTCTCACATGGTGTGGGTGTCCCTGTGTCACACTGGGAAGCAGGAAAATCCTTCTGCTTCTGGATGTGCTTCAGAAGCTTTTTGGGAAAACTCAGGAAGTTGACTCTGTACCATTTCCACAGGTTAGTGGATTCTGGGGGGAAAATGCCAGATGATTGAAATGCAAGGACGATAGCTGCAGGAGACAGCAAATTGCAGGTGCTAACAACCTGCACATTGTGCCCTGTCAGTGCATTGCTCTCCCTCTGACCTAAGGGTGTTGCTCCCAGCATCCATCAGGTCTTTGTATGGGCTCCAGATCAGACAGAATCTGAGCAGGAGTGAGTGAACATGCACAGAGAGACTTTCTTAGACCTGTCTGTCCACCTGATGGTCAGGCTGAAGCTACATGGCAACAACTCCTCCCCCTGTGCCAGGGAATCATTCTTAGACCTTTGTGCTTTTCTGTGGAGTTCTCTTCTGAGAACATACCAGTTGCACTTTCTGCTATTTACAGTCCCTGAAGCATGCAGGCATGATTGAAGTCTACCTGCAATGGGCCAGGGTCTGAAGTAGAGCTTATTGCCATATGGCTGCTGTGTCCTGCACTTGTTCTTCTGCTTGTTGCAACTATTTAGTATGTTTAGCCAAATAGCTGAAGACTATGAATTCGGATCTCCTAAACCCAAGTTGCTCAGTGTCTTTCATACATGTTGTGTTTGCAGTGATAATTGAGAGACAAATGTCATCATAGTGTGACAAGAATATGAAGCTGCCATACTTTGTGAAACCCACATTAGATGCACTTGTCTTTTGCTCTTCCAAAGACCAGATGTGTGAGATGTACTGTGAAAGGAACTGAAAATGTTCTTGCCCTGTTATCATTCCTCCCTGGGCATCCCAAAGGGATCTGCCCACTCACAGTTGGGTAGGGGAATGCTCTTGTCTGGACCATGATGGACATCTGCAGGGTGTGAGATCAGTTCCTGGTGTCAGTTTTTCCTGTGGCCTCAAAATACAGGTTAAAAAAAAAAATCCAAGGTCCTTTGATTAAGAAAAGGTAAATAGCCAAAAATGTGCACTTATTAAAGAATTAGGGTTTAGACATTATAGATTAAAAATTTTGGAGTTGTAGTATTTATCTTGATATGGTGTTGTGGGGAAAGAAAATTAACTCTATTCCAACTGAAACCAGGTTTTGTCTTCTGAGTCCTAGAAGAAGGATGCCCACAGTAGCCTTTCAGATGTGATGCAGAGATGATACTTTGATAGACAGGCTTGGTTCTTTACTCCACCACAAGCTTTACTTTTGGCAAGTCACTGAAAACAAAGTACTGTTTGGCTAAAAGAAGTAATTGTACTTCCCTGCCTGCAGCAGTTATTTGAGGATCAGAGACACAGATGCTCAATAATACTATGAAGAAAGAGATATAATCAAATTAAGTGCTCTCAAAGATAAGAACATGTTTGCTGCCTCCAACCTTTCCCTCTTTTCCAAGATGTTCTTTTTTTTCCCAAACAGGTCTTTTGGTAGGCATGCTGCTTTGTTGCTGAACTGCCAGTACTGACTGCTGTTATCTTCTGGGTTGAAGCGCTCGTTACTATCTGTGCCAGAACACCCAGCAGTTGTAAACAAAGCACTGGGAAGGATTAAGATGCTAAGTGTTCATTCTGTTTCATATTTAGGATGCCAGCTGTGATTACCATGTAGAGTCAGGCTGTTGAAGCAGAGGCATCCTTCAGACAATGTGAAGAAGGGAGTTGCAAAGGGCTGTCTTAGGGCCCCTCATTCTCCTTTTTTGGCAGACATCAGTCAGCTCCTGACTGTCACAGGCTGGGACTACAGGATCTGTCAGAGCAGCTTCTTCTTGGGCATCTTCTATAGTGAGACAAGAGCATGACTTTCATTGTACAATAGGAGGTAAACAGCAATGTAAAATAAAACTCACAGTTTGGTATAAAGAAGCAGCACCTTATGGAGACACAGGAATCCTGCAACCCTATAGAAAATGTTTGCTGTTGTTTATAGTTTAATTTTCAGAAAGAATGGTTTGGGTTGGAAGGGATCTTAAATATCATCTTGTTCCAACCCCCCTCCAATGGGGAGGGAGACCTTCCACTAGACCAGTTTGCCCAAGGCTCTGAAAACTTGAACCTGAAAATTTTTGGGGAGGCGGGAATCACAACTTCCCTGAGCAACCTGTTCCAGTGTCTCACCGCCCTTATGGTAAAGAATTTCTTCCTAATCTCCAGTCTAAATCTACCCTCCTCCAGTTTAAAGCCATTGCCCTCATCCTATCACTGCAAGCCCTTGTAAAAGGTTCCTCCCCACCTTTCGTGTAGGTACCGTTAGGTGCTGGAAGGCCTTTCCTAAATTTGAGCTATTTTGTTATAGTTTAAATGCAAGCTGTAGTTGGAGAATTGGATTCATGAAGAGTGTTGTTAATTTAGTCAGTTAACAGTTACTTTATAAAATCCCAATAAATTTACCCAGTGCAAAGGAAGTGCAGAATTTCCAGCACTTTGTCTCTGCACAGGTATCTTATTGGCTCCTGGAGCCTGGCTAAGTCCTCACACTCCAAACCATTGGATATTGTCAGTAGTTGTTCCAGTTCAGTCATCCATGAAATGTTCACAGATTCCCAGTCAGCTGAGAAGTGAAGCTGTCAAAACAGCTGGCCTGGTGATGATAAAGAAAGAGCTATCAAAGAAGTGGCAGGCAGCTTCCAGGCTCAAGTGTTTCACTTCAGGAATTTCAGCACCATTTGCATTTTGCATCGTTTCTGAGAAATACATCAGCAAAAATTCTTTCTCCCTTGGTAGTTTTTTGTTTTGTTTTGTATTGTTTTGCTTTTTTAATGATTTTGAAATGCCCAAACTTGCCAGCTGGCTTTTTGGTTTTGGTGGATTTTGACTGGTTTTCCCTTGGAAAGGAAGAAAGGAGGAGGATGGAAGTGTACTGTAAAAATATGTACAGTGATGAATACATTTATACACCTTAACTACATGACCACATTGTCTTCAGGCAAGTGGCTGAACCTTATTATTTTAAAGTTTTCAGAAGAGACTGACTGGGTTGGCTAAGTACTCACAAGTTGAGCAGTTGAGCAGCAGCTGAGGTCAGCTATTTCCCACCTGATCTTGTAAATGCAAGTCTGTTTTTCAGATGGAAGAAAAGAAAGGAAATGGTGCTTTTGATTTGCCTGGCCCCGTAAAGGTCTTACTTTCACTCTCTAAGGAGAATAGGAAAAGGATGTGACAATGGTCTGATCTGGACTTAAGTGAAGTTATATCAAGGTCAGGTTGGACAGGGCTTTGAGCCACCTGATCTAGTTAAAGATGTTCCCCCTCACTGCAGGCTGGTTGGACTAGGTGACCTGTAAAGGTCCCTTCCAACCCAAAACTTCAGATAATTCTGTATTATGAAAGCAAGCACAGACTGAAAAAGAGGGCAACTTAGAGAAATATGCCAAAGCTGCAAACAAAAGGTCACCCTTCTGTGCAGGAGGGATGATGATATTGTGCCTTTCTTTGCCACTATGCAGTGTCCACCACAAAAATAGCTTTTCTTGTTCCATTGCTTGTTCACATTTTCTTTGCCTGCCCTTTCCATGCTGTGGCTTCAAATGAAACCCATAAAGATGAGAGACATCAGAGAGAAAACCCAGCTGCTGGGGAAGCAGATGTGTCAGGAGAGAAAGCAACATATGATGGGTGTTCCCTTTGGCATGCAGATTGTGGTCAGCTCTACTGCTCCAGGATATTGCTCAAGTTTCTCCACATCCCAGCTCTCTAAATCCATGTCTACAAACCTTCATTTGGACTGGTCTGATATTTGGCCAGAGTGTTCAGGGAAATGGTAGCTATTTAGCCAAGTAGGGTTGTTGTCACAGGGGACATCTTTTACATGGTATATGCTATTCTGTCAGCAGAGGAATATTTCAAGCAGAGAAGGGTGAAGCAGAGCTTGGAGTACCTTGCCGATACCTGTCCTTGCACTGCCTGCATAACCTATGTGGGCATCTCAGTTCCTCATTAGGTGAGCTCCTGTTCCACAGCTTTGCTGTTACGCTGCTGGTGACCACTAACTTGCTCTGTGCATAAGTGCTGCAGGTAAAAAAATAACCCAAAAATAAAACCCCAATGTTTTCAACATAATATATTCAGAATACAACATAGTTACCGCTGCAGGAAAATTCAGCTGTTCTTGTGATTCTCTTTTTAGGACACAGAGTGTTTTTTCCATTCAGAGGACAACTGACTTCCTACATAGTTTTTGTTTGTTTTGCCCCACTCCCCCCCCCCCCCCCCCCCCCTTTTTTTTTTTCTCCTGATCTGCTTCATGATATCCAAGTTCCTGTAGGTGACCTTAAGATTAATTTAGGCTAAGACATTCCTTCCCTGGTTATTTTTTTTTCTGCCTGCTCTTTTGTGCTCAGGTTACAGAGTGAGCCCACTTGAAATGTCTCCTGATTCTCCTCACCCTACTCTATCCTATTGGTTTTCCTCTCTTCCTCTCTCCCTTGATTTTCAGTTGGCTGCTTCCTGTTCTGGCTGACCAGCTGGTGGTTGTGCTGAAGCTGGGACAAGCCATTTTGCTGTGATTTGCAGTCCATATCTCCTTAAGATGATCATGAAATTGTCCTGCTGTTCTATAATGCTCAGCCAAAGAAGTAGGTTTGTGAGCACCTCCAGGCTAGCTGAGGTAGTTGCAGGAATGATGGAGAGCAATGCTCCCCCAGAAGATTCCTTGAAATCTTTCTTTTCCTTCCCTGGAGGTCTGTCCTTTCTGTCCAGCACTTCCAGCAGAAAGCTTATTTATCCTTTTTATGGAGGATCTGCCCACCCTGGATTGCTCTTAACAGTCAAACATTAAGTCTAGAAACAAACTAAACCTTTAATCTGCAGTTTGTTTTTGTTGACATCTCAGCACTCTTAGAGAAAACAAAGATTATACCTAGTACCTGTAAAATTGAACTAGCAGTAGCAAAGTATTTAAAACCTGATGTTCCTCTGTGACCTTTTCTAGGTGAATCTGCCTTGGCAGGGTGTGGTTGGACCCCATGGTCTCCAGACGTCCCTTCCAACCCTTACCATTCTGTGAGATCTTAGGGGGTGATTAAAATCCTGTTTGAGAGTCAGAGGGAGATGTCACCATAGGAATGGTGGCCCTGGCATAAGGGGCAAGATTAAGGTACATAAGAAGTTGTGAAGGTACATAAAGAGTTATGGAAGGAAAAGTAGCATGTCTGTGGGTGCTGGAGCTTAGTGTTGTAGTGCTGATTGTGTCTGCTCTGCTGAGCTCCCTTCTGACAGAATTAAACAGTACAGAAAACACAAACTTCTGTTGCTGAAAACAGCTTCACAGCTAATGTGCTTCCATTGTGTACCTTTTGATCTGCAATATGCTGAGCAATGTAATAGCTACAGCAACCCCTTCCCTCTTCTGTCTACTGGCTTTTGCAGAATGTTTTGTTAAACCTATGAGAGTTTTGGATTTGCTCTTTGGAATATGAGGAATTGGGATTTTCCTTGTTTAAATTATGGGAAAGGCTGTTGGTTATCACACTTCCTCTAAAATATCTACTGTTTGAGGCTGAATTGCTCTGAAACACCAGGAAATGTGAGTGTTGGAAGGGGCTTTGGACAAAGTCATCTTCTCAAGTGTTTCTGTTGCTACAGCAGTATCGCTAAACTGAGCTTGGTGAAGCTGTTCTGTGATGTACATGAAGGCAGGAAGCTCTTGAATTCATCCATACTGATAGGTTTGCAGAACCTCTTTGATCTTGTTGCTTAGAAATGTTTGCTTCTTTGTCTCTTTTATACAGAGAGAGTGATTGCCCATTGGAATGGGCTGCCCGGGGAGGTGGTGGAGTCACCATCATTGGAGGTGTTCAGGAGGAGACTTGATGGGGTGCTTGGTGCCATGGCTTAGTTGTTTAGGTGGGTTGGATTGGTTGAGGGGTTGGACGCGATGATCTTGAAGGTCTCTTCCAACCTGGTCTGGTCTGGTCTAGTCCAGTCTATTAATTTTATATTTTATTTTGTATTTTTATGTTGCCAGCACCTATTCCCTGGCAGCTCTACCATTTCTGACCAAATCTATTGAATTTTCTTTTGAATTGTGGTCTTATTTTGCTGTTAGGGCTGCTGGCTACCCATGTTCTCTGCAGAAGTCCTTTTAAACACTATTCATTATAAGCTATGGAAGGGATTAGCCTTCTCTTTTTACATGGCTTTTGTTTTCTTGGGTTGCTTTCTAACAAGGCTAAAAAATATATTTTGTGCTCCTTGCAAGTAATTTGAGCATTCACAGGAGTGCAACAGTGTATAAAGCTGGAATATAAACTTAAATTACTAAGTTCCCTTGGGGAATTACTTCATAACAATCTGTTATATGGGATATAAATAGTTGTATCTGTGTGGTAATACCAACTCCTAACAGAGAAGGGCTTTTGAATTGATCACCTGTGTCAGTTCTTATGTTTGTTTGGGTTTTCTTATTATTTTTTAAGCAATCAAAATAAATTTGTGGTTTCCCTTTGGAAAAGATACCTGTTTGAAGCTGCCTGTGCAAAACACTGGCTCCTAAGTGCTTAGGCTGGTCTAACTGCAGGCCTTTGAAAAGAGTAAAAAACAAAAATGAAGGCATCAAGATAGAGAGATCTTTATAAAAGCATCTTTTTGTGGTCTGCTATGTTAAAATAACTTTATAGACAAATAATTATTTGAAAGGTCATGGCAGGAGAAGAAGGAGAAACCTCCGTAATGGTGCAATATTCAGATAGCAGCACCTAGATTTATTCTAAGTTATGAGTATAAGCCAGACACAGATGTAAGATTAAGTGTCTGCTCACTGTTACTGTCTTCTGTTGCCTTAGATTTCCTGCCCCTTCAAATGATAATTAATCATTTTATTATAAAGCCTGTTTGCTCTGATGGATGGGCAAATGGAATGAATCCTCCATGTTCAGCTGAAGTTGTGTCATTTTCCCTTGGTCTGTGTTTCTTGCTGGGACTGCATCCTCTGTGCCTAGGTGACCCAGGGAGTGTTTGAGAGCAAATGAAAAGGGAAGGCTGCTGCCCACAGCTCTCCTAGTCCCAAAGCTGGGCCTACAGAGCTGGCCAGAGGTAGACACAGGTGGCTGTGGATTTTCAGGTCATACTCTGCATTGCCAAGAAACATTTGGCTTTAGGATAAATGGCATTTGGGTAGCAGGAATTGCTAACTGTGGGGAAATGCACTTCTGGTGGATGAGAAGCTGGACGTGAGGCAACAGTGTGTACTTGCAGCCCAGAAGGCCAATTGCATCCTAGTTTGCTTCAAAAGAAGCATGGCCAGCAGACTGAAAGAGGCGATTCTGCCACTTTGCTCTGTTAAGACCTCACCTAGAGAACTGCATCCAGCTCTGGTGCCCTCAACATGAGAAGGGCATGGACCTGATGGAGCAGGTCCAGAGGAGGGCCATAAAAGTGATCAAAGGGCTGGAACTCCTCTCCTACAAGGATAGGCTGAGGGAGCTGGGGTTGTTCAGCCTGCAGAAGAGAAGGCCCCAGGGATACTTAATAGCAGCCTTCCAGTATGTGATAGGGGCTTACATGAATGCTGGAGAGAGACAGTTTACAGGGGGCAAAAAGGAAGAGGGGAGATGGTTGCACTGATTTTGCAGGGTATTGAGGTTCTTCATGGCTTATGGTCAGACCATAGGGATGTCTGAGAGGAGGCAAGGTGGAAAATACACCCAGTGGGACAGAGTTGAAAACAATTTGCTGGAGGGGTGACTAAGTGGGGAGATGCTGTGGAGAAGAGCCAGCTTTCCCTGTCTGGCACATTTCAGCAGCTGCACAGCTGGTTGCCTTTCCAAGGTCTGTTTGACATAGTGGATTTGCAGCGCATTACCTGGTAAAGAACTTTCTGAAAAGCTGTGTGAAGAGTCTCTTGCTGGGAATTCCTCCACTGGTGACTATTCTGACTGACCTTTTGTACACATCTGTCAGGTACTAATTCTAAGCCCCGAGTCAATGAAATCTGCCAAGCACTCTCTCTATTGGCCAAGCTGTAAATACCTTAAGGCACATTGGAGTAAAGAAATCCCTGGGAAAAAAATACAAAGATTAACAGAAGTGCATCCTTGTAGGTGTGTAAACCCCTGGTTTTATTGTGTTGAGGGGGTGTGTGGGTGATTTATGTTACAAATATGTGTCCATTTTAAATACAAATGATGACAAGAAGTTCTGTTTTCTGAGTTGCATCATTTTTTTCCTGCATGCTACAATATCCCCAGCGCTTTCAGTCTGAAAAGCTCTGCCACAGAAAAGCAAGAGTTGGCTGTAACTTTGGTAAATCTGTGTGTTCATCTGACTTTGCATCCTTCTCTCTGTTCTGTTATCTCAGCTGAAATGTAAACAAGCTTTCTCTTTGCTGCCAGTTTGAAGCATTTGTATTATTCCTAGAGATGAGTTTGGGTGGCTTTTTTGAGATATAAAAGTAGCTGCATGCGTTAAGATATGCTCTTTCTAAGACTCCTGCAGGAAGCGATGCAGCAAGTCCATTTTCTTATCTAATGTGATGTAAGCATATTTTTGATAGCAAAGTTCCTTTTCTTACCCTTAAAGTTTTGCAACATTTCCCAGGTCAAGATGCCTGCCCCAGAAGGCACAGCATGGGAGCAAAGACCCATTCTGTGGGACAAATGAAAAATCCTGCCTGTGCTGGCAAATTAATACTTTGACCAAGGCTGATTTGTTGAACAGATGGTACAGCTCTCAAATGGAGGCTCATTTTTCACTTTTGATAAAGCACAAATGCATTTTCATGCTATAATCCCTCCCTCTCAAAGCCTTACTCCTCTGATTCTCAAGCTTCCTTCTAGCTGTTGCATCCCATCTCCTGTTCTGCAAATAAAATAGGCTGGGAAGAGCAGCCGCTTGCAGACTATTTTATTAAAATGAGATGAAGATGTGAGGTTTCCAATACTGTAGAACCTTAGGCTCAAACAAGAATTTAGCTCTGCTTCTCTTTGTAGGAAGAAAAGGAGAAGAAGGTTTGATAAAACAGTAAGACCCAGTTTCTGGTGTTCCTCCTAACAGTGTACTTGACCAGCATGAGCTACAGGCTGGGGGCAGAGTGGCTGGAGAGCTGCCAAACAGAGGGACCTGGGGGTGCTGATTGACAGCTGCCTAAACATGAGCCAGCAGTGTGCCCAGGTGGCCAAGAGGGCCAATGGCATCCTAGCCTGCATTAGGAATAGTGTGGCCAGCAGGAGCAGGGACGTCATTGTGCCCCTGTACTCTGCATTGGTTAGGCTGCACCTTGAGTCCTGTGTCCAGTTCTGGGCCCCTCAGTTTAGGAAGGACATCGAGACACTTGAACGTGTCCAGAGAAGGGCAACAAGGCTGGTGAGAGGCCTTGAGCACAAGCCCTGTGAGGAGAGGCTGAGGGAGCTGGGATTGTTTAGCCTGGAGAAGAGGAGGCTCAGGGGTGACCTCATTGCTCTCTACAACTACCTGAAGGGAGGTTGTAGCCAGGAAGGGGTTGGTCTCGTCTCTCTAGCAACCAGCACCAGAACAAGAGGACACAGTCTCAAGCTGTGCCAGGGGAAGTTTAGGCTCGAGGTGAGGAGAAAGTTCTTCACAGAGAGTCATTCATCATTGGAATGTGCTGCCCAGGGAGGTGCTGGAGTCACCATCCCTGGAGGTGTTCAAGAGGGGATTGGACGTGGCACTTGGTGCCGTGGTCTAGTCATGAGGTCTGTGGTGACAGGTTGAACTCAATGATCTTTGAGGTCTTTTCCAACCTTTGTGATACTGTGATGAGTGTCTTGGTGTTAGGCCTGACCTTATGCTTGCTTGGACCTCTGCCTGCTTTGAAAAGCAAGGATTATCAGTGACTGCTTTGTGCTTCAGAGTAGTCCCCACAAGACACTGAAAGCAGCTGTCAGCTGGTGTTTGTCCTTCTCAGCTCCTCAGCACTTCCTGGTATTGCTTCTTTGCAGTAAGGGAGTCACTGTTACTGAATATCCTGCTTTTGGGTAGAGGAGGGTAAGGCTTAATTTCAGCCCACTTTAGCTGCCAACATTTGCAGCATCTGTTTTTATGGCTCATAAAATCAATACAGGTGCAAATCCAGATGCCTCCTTAGCTATCCAGAGATCTGGATCTTCAGCTGCCCAGTGAACTCGGAAGACAGCAGTGACATAGAATTTGAGAAGGGCTTTGCCCCATGTGTATAAATATCTGAGAGGTGGGTGTCAAGAGGATGGGGCCAAGCTCTTTTCAGTGGTGCACGGTAATAAGACAAGAAACAACAGGTTCAAGTTTGAACATAAAAGTTTTCACCTCAACACGAGGAGAAACTTCCTTACAGTTAGAGTGATGGAGCACTGGAACAGGCTGCCCAGAGAGGTTGTGGAGTCTCCTTCTCTGGAGACTTTCAAAACCCACCTGGATGTATTCCTAAGTGATTCTGCTTTGGCAGAGGGGTTGGACTCTATTTCTTGAGGTCTCGTCCAACCTCTAATGTACTGTGATACTGTGATCATCCATGACTTGCAGGGGCTGTATAACAGCTTCTCTCCCCTAACTGCATGTGCCAAGTGGAGGGGGTGTGGGTGTGTAAGAATAGTTTTGTCAGGGTGTGGGTGAGAGAGCACAAAGGAACAGTGAGCAGAAGTCTAGCAGTGGCTGCACACTTGCTTAGTGGAGGCTGAGTGGAAGGTCTCCCGGGAGAAGCCCTGCTGCAGTGGTGGATTTGACCAGCTGGGCCTTCATAAAGGTGGCCAGGTCACCTCAGTGTGCTCCCCGTCACAGCTGTCACTTTGGTCATTGGTTGTGCTTGTCTGGCTGCTTAAATCTGGTGTCAGCTCTTCTTGGAAACCTGAGCAGAGGCAGGAAATGAAAGATCATCAGAGATGATAAAGGCACAAAGGTGAGCAGGCACAAGAAACCAAACATATTTGCTTGGGCTTTTTTTTTTTTTCCCCTCCCAGTGCTGTAAGGCATCTGAATTTTGAAGTAAAGCCACATGAATGCTGCTTTACTCTTGCTTCTTCAAGATCACCGTGTCTCAGTCCGGAGAGGGAAATAGACTCAAGTTCTTTTGAATATTCCCGTGTTGTGAAATTAGAGGCACAAAATATCAACAGCTAGACTATTTATTACATACTCAGAGTAGATGGATCAGAAGGGGGGAGAGAGAGAGAAGAGGAATTATATTACCACACCACTCACTACCCCAAGACAGTTTGAGTCTGTGTAGGAAAGGTGCTGCAGGAGATGTTGGGTCTATAGAGAAAGGGTGCTGAGGCTTTGACTGGAGAAGAGATGTGGTCCTCTGGGCAGCCTCTTCAGCTCCATGAGTTGCAGCAGGCAGATCTTAGGATGCGGAGAGAAGGTTCAGTCTGCTTCTTCCAGGCTCCATGGCCTCTTTTCTTTGGAGCAGCATTGTCCTGGGCTTTTCCATCTCTCGTGCTTTCTTTCTCAGCGACATTGTCCTGTGTTTTCCTTCATCTGTGTTTTCGGTTCTCTGTTTTTCTTCTTCCAAGCCAGTAGTGGCTCAAGTCTTTTTATACAGTTTTTAGTCCTTAGGTATGTGTCCAAGTATTGTCCCTCAGGAAATCAGGGGCCAGGAAATTGTCCTTAGGTAAGTATCCAGGTATCGATCCCCAGGAAATCTTTCTGTGCATTCCTGTGTGTTTGGGCAGGAGTCTGGATGGAGGGGCGGAGGCCTCCACCTCCTCCTTCTCCATCTACATGCCCCCACACTCATTACACATCAGGAAACAGGTGGTGAATCCATTGTCTCACCATTCTCCCTTTCCAGGGTACTTGATGGGTGGAGATTATCTTGTCTTATGCATATTCCTGAAGGTGGCCTTGGTCCATTGTTGTGAGTCCAGCTGTGGTTCAGTGAGTGATGTTATCTTTGCACCTTCCAAGAGTCGTTCCAGTGGCTCTGCTATTGTCTGGGCAAGCAGCAAGTGATTTTATCTTTGTTGAGTCACACCAGGAGAGACAAGCTTTTAGTCTCTCACACACTGGAACAGTTTTGTTCAGTTTTGGGCCTCTCACTGCAAGCAGGACATTGTGGTGCTGGAGCATGTCCAAAGAAAAGCAACTAAGCTGGTGAAGGGCCTTGAATACAAGTCTTATAAGGAACAGCTGAGGGAACTGGGGTTGTTTATTCTTCAGAAGAGGAGGCTGAGGGAGACCTCATCACCCTTTACAACTACCTCAGTGGAGGTTGGAGTGAGGTGGGAGTTGGTCTTCTCACATGCAACAAGGGACAGGACAAGAGGAAATCAGTTCAAGTTGTGTCAAGGGAGGTTCAGGTTGGGTATAAGGAAAAATTTCTGTACTGAAAAAGTAGTCAGGCAGTGGAACAGGCTGCCCAGGGAAGTGATGGAGTCACCATCATTGGAGGTATTTAAAAGACACCTGGATGTGGTGCTTAGGGACATGGTCTAGAGGTAATGGCTTTGTGGGATTTGTGAGCTCTAGTTTCGACTTGATGGTCTCAGAGATCTCTTCCAGCCTCAACAGTTCTAAGATTCTATGATTGTAACATGCATGCTCATGTTGAAACTACAGCTTTGCTGGAAGAGACCTCTTGGTTACCTTTTAAAACTTCGATTTGTACCGAGGAAGGGGTTAAAAATTCTCTGGATTTTTAATAAGCTGCAGGGTCAGAATGTAAATGTTGCAGTGCAGCTCTTGTAGTGCCCTGTGGAGCAGCTAGCAGAAAGTATTGATGACATGGTCCATATTGAGACAGGAAAGTTGTGTCTCAGGAAAATAAAGAAAATCTATTATCTTTGCTTGCTTTTTTTTTTTTTTTCTGTAGGGAAGAAAAATACATGCTGAATGCTACCAAATGTCAGAAGTATCTTCCCTGGCTGAAACTATTATTAGGCAGATGGGTGTGATGACAGGATGAGTGATGTGTCTGGAGCAGGAGTTTTAAGTTGGGCTTCCAGAAGATACTGCTAAATCAGAGCAACATGCCCTGAAGCTGCTCTTTTTATTGAGGCTGTTGTTGAATGATCATCTAAATTGTTTCTAGGGCCAGTGGAGAAAAAATGGAAATCAGTTTAATGGAAACAAAGGCAAATTACTGAAAAGTTAACGAGAGGGGAGGTGTTTCTGTAGCTCAGATGGGTGCTTATAAGATGGTTGTAAGTGGTTGTCAGGACTCGCGTCTTATTTTCCTGCTGATGTGGGATTGTTTATAAAACCAGCTCAGAAGTTTAACAGCATATCTTGGGGGTCTCTTCCAACTAGGTACATTCTGTGATTCTGTGTTAGGAAGCAAATACAGCTGAGGGAGGAAGGGTGTTTCACAGCTAAGTGCTGTTCACAGGCTTTTGGTTTGACTCCTGAACACAGCTGTGATTGCATTAGAGGTGTTTCAGGCAGCTGTCCTGTCATAAGTGTGTTTGAGTTGCAGAAAGATGTAGAAGAGCTTTCTGTAGCCTTCGTGTGGTTGGGTGAATTAGCCAAGAGGTGCATGTACTGGCATATAAAAGTTAGCAGCAGGCTGTTCTCCTGGCAGTGTATCAGTGTTGAAATCATGACACAGTTAATTCAGATTACACTACTCCTGTTCCAGCTCCCACTGACGTTACTGTGTGGAGAGCCTTGTTGGCTTGGTCCTGTAGTTCGAGTCTGTCTTTTAGGTGTGGTGTTTTCTATCTTCATTTCTTTTTCAGTGGTAAGGTAGGAGTCATTTTAAGCAACTTGAAAGGGGAACAGGGATTTGGCTGTAGGGCACAAGCATGATTTAATCACTTCACTGAAAAAGGATATTTAAATCTGGAAACTTAGGGAGAAAGTTAACTCAGCCCTTCATACTTCCCAATCAATCAACCTCAAGCTTCGATGTGGAGAGTTCATTATTTGGAACTCAGCTCAACTTCATGGCTCAGTGGCTTTTCCTTTTTTTAGGCTTCACTTGTTCTTTGCAGATGATTTTAATGGGTAGGCTGCATTAACAGTCTAAAAAAGGAAAATGGGGGAAAAAAGAAGCTTCAGTATATGGAGATTTTTTTTTCAATGGATCTTGAATGGTAATATTGAAACCTAAAGGATAATAGAATTAAAAACCTTAAAGATGTTATTTCCATGAGTATAATTTAGCACATTAATATGTTTAATTTAGTATATTTAATGTATCTAAAATGTTAATATATATTAATTGTTGAATGCATTGGTTCCTCCATAAGTAAAGTAGATACTCAAATTCACATAAAAAGAAATTAAATAACCTTCAAATACATGCTGAGTGCAGTCCAGTGCCTGGGGCATGTTGGATGATAGATACCTACATATTGATTGCAAAGTAACAAACCAAGTGTCTGTAAAAAAGTTAGTTCCTTAAATATATCACAGAATGGCAGGAGCTGGAAGGGACCTCTGAAGATCATCCAGTCCAGCTGCCCTGTATCTCCAAACAGGATCAGAATACTGCCAGAGATGGGGACTCCACATCTCTCTGGGCAGCCTGGTCCAGTGCTCTGCCACCCTCACAGGGAAAAGTTTTTTTCCTTACATTTAGATGGAACCTCCTGTGTCCCAGTTTGTGTCCACTGTCCCTTGTCCTGTCACGGGACGCCACTGAGAAGAGTGTGTCTCCATCCTCCTGACAACTGCCCTATAGATACTGATCAGCATTAATGAAATCCTGTCTCAGTCTGCTCTTTTCCAGGCTAAACAACCCCAGGTCTCTCAGCTTTTCCTCATTAAGGCAGCTGTTCCAGTTCCCTCATTACCTTAGTGGCTCTCCACTGTACCAGTAGTCCCTTGTCCTTCAACTGCAAGTCCTCTGAAGACAAACACCACAGTTGTTAGATTGAAGGCACTACCATGTGGTGCTCTACCATGGACTGTGCTCATCAGCGATTTCAGTCTTGTGGAAAACCAGATGACAGGCATGTTGAGTGTTGTCTCCCTGCTGCTTGGCTATGTGTTACTAAATGTTTTGCAGGTGTAGGTGCTCCTTGTAGATGGGGTGATAACTGGTGAGCTGAGTTGCATCCTTCTCTGCTCCAGGGGCAGTCTGTTGCTGTGCTGGAGAAATGGACAAGTTACCGCAGGAGTCCTAGCCCTGGGTGGCCATCTGGCATTTGTACATTCCTAGTGTCTCCCTTTTTAAAACAATACTCTTGTGTTTAAGATATTTTGCTGTTCAGTTTAGGTTTATGGCTGTCTTTGATGCCTGAGGATTACAATACACAAGTTTCTCAGTGTTTCAAACTCCCAGGATGGTTTATTTTCTTTATATCCTGAAAAGTGCTTGTTCCAGGGAGAAAGCTGGGGCGAGGTCAGCAACACTGAAACACACCCATTCCTTTTACAGATGGATTCTTCCTGTACCTTAATAATATATTCATATGCAAACAGTCAAACTTGTGATTGTTTAAACCCGAACCACATGGACATGGTGAGCAGTGCCTGCCATACTGAATGGGCAGAGGCCTCTTGCTCTTGTAGGTTTCCTTTTTCTGCCTTGGCAAAGGGTATCAGCTTGCAGACTCTTTAAATACTTTGGCCTTCAGATAGATGAGCTATAAAGCTCACCAGAGGGAGAATAGATCCTTGTCATCTCTCTCCACATCATTTTCCACTTCCCCCAACTATCCTATTTCAAACCCCAGGCCTTGGGGCCTTGGTCCAGCCCACGCAGAGTTTTTGTAACCAGCTTATTCAGGGGCGTGATTTCCCTTCCTACTTCTGCTGTTACCCTTGGCTGTGTGGGAGTCACTGCAAAAAAAAAAATAAAAATGTTCCTCTGCTTGTGCACAGGGACTAGTTATAGAAGCAGAGACTTTCGTATGGCAGTTGTTGCATCTTCCACAGTGCGCCTGGAATGCTTTAACTGCAGAGAATCATAGAATTGTTTCAGTTGGAAAAGACCTCTGCCATCACTGAGTCCAACCGTAGACCTAACACTACCATGGCCCTTAAACCATGTGCCAAAGTGCCATGTCTACATGTTCTTTGAACACCTCCAGGATTTGTGACTCCAACACCTCTTCAGGCAGTGTATCCCAATGCCTGACCACTTGTTTGGGAGAGTTTTTCCTAGAATCCAATCTAAACCTCCCCTGGTGCAAATTTAGGACATTTTCTCTTGTCTTATCACTTGATACTAGGGAAAAGAGACTGACCCCCACCTCATTGCCTCTTTTCAGGAGGTAATGAGAGTTGTAGAGAGCCGGAAGATCCCCCTCAGCCTCCTTTTAGTCAGAATAAACAACACCAGGTCCCTCAGTCTCTTCTAATATGACCTGTTCTCTGGGACCTTCACCAGCTTCCTTGCCCTTCTCTGGGCCTGCTGTAGCGCTTCAATGTCTTTCTTGTAGTGAGGGCCCCCAAACCCACAGTATTTGAGGTGTAGCCTCACCAGTGCTGAATACAGAAGGACAATCACTTTTCTGATCCTGCTGGTCACACTATTGCTGGTCCAAACCAGGATGCTGGTGGCCTTCTTGGCCACCTGAGCACACTGCTGGCTCATCTTTGGCTGGCTGTCAGTCAGCATCCCCAGGTCTTTCTTTACTGGGCAGCTTTGCAGCCACTCTGCCCCAAACCTGTAGGGTTCATGAGGTTCTTGAGACCCAAGTGCAGGACCCAGCACTTGGTGTAATTGAATCTCACAGAGCTGACCTCAGCCTGTTGATCCAGCCTGTCCAAGTCCATCTGCAGAGCCTTCCTACCTCTGGGCAGATCAACACTCACACCCAGTTTGATGTTGTCTGCAAACTTACTGGGGGTGTACCCAGTCCCCTCATCCAGATCACTGATAAAGATCTAAAACATGGCTCTAATCAGAGCAGTTTGTCTTCTCTGTTTTGACATGGCTGTGCTGAAGTGTCTTCAGGGTTCTCAGCAAGGAGTCTCAAAGGCATGAGCTTGGGAGCTCAACCACTCAGGTTCAAAAATCTGCTGCCATCCCTTTCGCAGAGCATAGGGGATACTTACTGCATCTGCGTGTGCCTCCTTCAGCGTGCTACCAGAGGCTTGTGGTGCTGTTAGTTGCAGCATCTCAGTTGGAGAGGAGGATGGATTTGGACTGGAGATTAGGAAGCAATTGTTTCCAGTGAGAGTGGTGAAGACACTGGAGCAGCATGCCCAGGGAAGTGGTGAATGCCCCCTGGAAGAGCTCAAGGCCAGTTTGGGTGAGGCCTTGAGCAGTGTAATCTGGTGGAAGGTGTTCTTACGCATGTCAGGGGTTTTGAAACATTAAGGTCTCTTCTAATCCAAACCATTCTATCAAACAGCCAGGTTTTGGCAAGCTACATTGTTGCTGTTGCCTTTTAACACCATGTGTTAAGCAGTTACCTTTTGACACATGGTATATAAATAGAAAGCCAAAGGGAGTGACCTCAGTCACTTGTGTTTCCTTGGAGGTCATGAAGAGTGCCATTCTGTTCATGATTCAGTAGTAAAAGACTTCACTGAAACCATGCCTGCTGCCTGTGGATTCTGAACTGCTACAGAACACTTCTGCCTTCAGGCACCACGGTTTTGCGAGCAGCTGATTTTTGGAGGAGCGGAGAGGGCTTTTTGTAAGAGTTGTGTAAAACACTACAGAAGTGCTTTTTTTCCCCTTTTCTTTTCCTCTCTTTCCCTTTTTTCCCTGAGTTATTTAAATCATACTAGACAAAATGTTTAACTATGGCCAAGACCTTAATATACCTTTGGAAATGTTTGTGCTTTTTCTAAGGATGGTTCTGTGCTTTACCTAGAAATTGTGAAGCAAGGGGTTTTCTTTAGATGAACAACTCTGCTGTGAGACCATACAGAAGCAGATCACTTCAGCAGGCTGGATGCTGCCTTTGAACAGATCATTCCTGCATCCTAACCTTTCCTGTGTTTGTGCTGCAGGTGCTGCTGTGGAGGTATGGTGGAGCTCGGAGAGGCTGGGAAGGAACACCTTACAGCACGCTGGTGCCATCTGATGGTAAGCTTTCCCAGCAGGTTTTCCCCATTCCCATCAATGCCAACAAGCTTTTATTTGTTCTGTGGGAGTGGGGCAAAGTGATATTACTCTATCTACATAGCTCCCAGAAATAGAAACAGAGACTTGTTTTGGTTGGAAGAGACCTCTAAGATCATTGAGTCCAGTCAGTGACCTAACACCACCATGGCCTTTAAACCACGTCCCAAAGTGCCATTGTCCACATTCACTGTATTCATCACAGAAACGTAGAATGTTTTGTGTGGTTTTCCATATGCATCCCCTGTTTTTAAAACAGCTTTTAAATTAAATGGCAACTTAAGATATGACACTTATTTTTCTTCTCTTTCCTCCCTTCCCCCCCACCTCCCCAAACCAGTAACCATTAATTACAGACATGGTCTTCCTGTGATAACTGTAACGCTGCCCACAAGAAGTGAACGCTGTCAGTTCACTGTTAAGCCAGCACTGACCACCGTGGGAGCATTCCTGCAGGATGTGCAGAGAGAAGATAAAGGAATTGAGAAGGCAGAGGTCTTTACAACAGGTACCTGACAGAATTTATACCTCCCTTTTCAGAGGGGCTCTCCTGAAGCACAAATTCAGTCCTCCGTTAGGTTTAGCATTGTTGCTGTTGGGGTCATTATTGAATGTTTCTGGGGTTTAAGTGGTGTTTCAGATGTAGATCTGAGCCTTCTTGGAAAGGTTGATGAAAAATGCAGAACTGGATATGTTACTGTTACCTTACTTATATCCCAGTAATGTCTTCTATTATTTTCTTCAGGTAGTTTCTCTTTGTAATGCTATCTTTAAATAAATGTCTCTCCTCTGGTTTCCTTGATATCTTTTTCTATCCTTGCCATGTATGATCAAGAGGACACAGCCTCAAGGTGCACCAGGGGAAGTATAGGCTAGAGGTGAGGAGAAAGTTTTTCACAGAAAGTTGTTGGTCATTGGAATGTGCTGCCCAGGGAGGTGGTGGAGTCACCGTCCCTGGAGGTGTTCAAAAAGGGATTGGATGTGACACTTGAAGCCATGGTTCAGTGAGTCATGAGGTGTTGGGTGGTAGGTTGGACTTGATGATCTCTGAGGTCTTTTCCAACCTTATTGATTCTATGATTCTTAAAGACAACCAGTCAGGCTCTTGAATGTGATGTCTGCCAGTTGCTCTGTGTTACCTAGAGCTGCAAGAATCTACTACAAACTTACATGGAAAATTTACTAGGAGCTAAGCAGCCAGGTAATTTGTGCAATGATAAAGGGCAACTTTTTGAGACTTTGAGCTCACAATCCCACCACTAGTGCTAAGCCATTACCACTAAACCACATCCCTAAGCACCACATCCATGTCCAGGGATGGTGACTTTACTATCTCCCTGGTAAACTTGTTCCAATGCTTGAAAAGCCTTTCTGTGAAGAAATTTTTGCTAGTATCCAACCTGAATCCAGTTGGTTAAATGAGTTTTCTATTTTATTTCCAAGACACCTTGGTTGGTATTTTGGCAATGCTTTCTAGTTTTCACACCAAAATCTTGCCACCTCTGTCCTGGTCCTAGAGAAGAACTCCATCTCAAAAGCAGAACTGAGATGAAGCTTTCTTGTCTGAATGTAGAGGAGGTACTTGAATTTGGCTAACTAAAAGCAACTGTTTCTTCCCTTCCCCTCTCACCTTCCTGAAAAGGAAAAGAGGGCACAAACCCCAAAAGGATAGCTACATTCACTCAAAGACTTATTTTCCATCAGGTAACAGATAAAGAGAAGAAAGGGTGGAGTCAAAGAATCATAGAATTGTCAGGAACTTCGGAGATCATCTAGTTCCATCCCCCCCCCCCACCTCCCAGGGCAACCTCTTCCAGTGTCTCACCACTCTCATGGTGAAGAACTTCTTCCTAACATCCGATCTGAATCTACCCACTTATAGATTTGCTCTATTCCCCCTAGTTCTGTCACTACCCAACATTCTAAAAAGTCCCTCATCAGCTTTCTTGTAGACCCCCTTAAGATCCTGGAAGGCCACAATAAGGTCTCCTCAGAGTCTGCTCATTTCCAGACTGAATAGCCCCAACCCAAGAAAATTAGTCCAAAGTTTCCTAGTGAGTACATTTGTAATGTTCTCTTTCTTCCTGGTTGATACTGCAGAGTGTTGCAGGGACTTTTAAAGGAACTGAAAATAGATTGATACTCCTAGAAGATCAGGAAGCCACAGATCTACAGGAAGCTGCTTTAGTTGCCTTTGAGACCACATTTAGCACATCAAGAAAACACTCCATAGAGCAGTATACTTCTGTCCTCCAGAGCAGTGGACATGTGGTCTCTGTGGATCAGAGCGTGTGCGTGGGCTTTGTGTCCACAGGATCTTTCATGTCATTTTGGATTTCTGAATGCTATGTCTGCTAGGCAGCAAAGGTAGAAAATTCTCTTGAAAAGTTAATTTTGTAAAAGACTCTTGTATGTTCAGAAGATAAGCAATGGTCAGTCAGCAGATGGCCTTCCCCTTGACAGGGAAGTTTTTGCCAAGAAGGATTCTTAGTGGGATGAGGCAGGGCCAGTCAAGAACATGTGCTGGCAAACAGTTAACCTCAGAGTACTGCTATCCTGCAGAGCCATTCATGACCAGAAGTGTTTGTGACTCACTACTGAGTCACATTCCTCTGTGCTAGGTCGGCAAGAGCTAACTGCTCACTCTGCTTCAGTGCAAACATTGGGTCACTTGTGAAACAAAAGATAGTTTCTGTAAGGAGCCTGCAAGTCTGATGTTTTTGGCATGGACAGGCAGCAGGTTCAAAAGTGGAAAGGAATTTGGGTGATTTTCACCTGGTTTCATCTGTTTGAACACACCCCCTCCCTTCTTTCCCCATCCTGACTTTGGACGAGAAACATTGTCTGCTTTGATTAAAGCAATGACTGTTAAACAGCTCTCTGGTCTGTAGGCTTCAAGTGTTGGGCAGTTTAGTGTCAGAGAACAGCTTAGATGTTTATTAGGAAATTGATACTGTAAAGAGAAACCAGTGGCAAAATACTGAGAGCTGAATTAAATTTTTATTGTTAAAGAAAAAAAGTATCACAAAGCCTTCATTTAGTTCAAATTCTTCCTCTGTGTCTTGGAGCTATTAAATGAAACCCAAGCTTAGCTGAAAGTATTGAGTGCTGTGTATGATGACTCACTTTCCTTTGCTGTTCATTTGATTTCGTCCTGCAAAAATTATGTAAGCAAAACCCACCCCTTTGTCCACATTTGAACACTTGTGTTTGGGTATAGGCAGGAAGGTAGCAGCTTATTGAAAGTCTGTGGAGTGTTTTCTAAAACAACTCTCTTGCCCCTAAACCTTTCTGCTTTTCAGTTAATGAGAGGTTGGACAGGTTAATAAATCTGTGTGGTATCACATCCAGATCAAGAAGCCTGACTGGCACTCCTGCTGAAATACATTTTTTGCTTAAATGTCACTTTATAAATGTCACTTCAATAATTCATATTCAAATGAGATTTGATGTTCTATTACACTGGGGGGGAGGGGGAGAATGAATGGATGGGCACATTAAAATTTCAGATTTTGGATTGCAAGTGGTAGCTGTTCAGGTTTGCTTTGCTGCCCACACAGAACAGATCAGGGAGCCAGCTGGTGCATTAGCTCACAGAGCTCTGTAGCGTCAGCCTCAGCAGGTGGGGTCTAAGGACAGAGTTCCAGTGAATAAATAATTGCAGGTGTGGAGCTGTCTCTGATGCCTTTCTGTCATGGGCACATAAGGCTAGGTGGAGGAGCTGGGGCAGCAGCACTGTGAGACGTATTTACATTAAAATCTTACTGTTTTGTAGCCTGTTCATTATTAATTCTGGGAGTAGAGCAGAGCTGCTGCTTCCCACCATTGCCCACCCCTTGGCAGGAGAAGGTGCCCTTTGTATGTATAGGGAATAAACACCAGGTCAAATCGTAGAACATTAGAGGTTGGAAGGGACCTCCAGAGATCATCAAGTCCAACCCTGCTGCCAAAGCAGGATCACCTAGGACAAGCCACACAGGAATGCATTCAGGTGGGTTTGGGAAGTCTCCAGAGAAGGAGACTCCATAACCTCTCTGGGTAGCCTGTTCCAGTGCTCTGTGACCCTCACTGTAAAGAAGTTTCTCTTCATGTTGAGGTGAAATCTTCTCTGTTCAAGTTTGTATCCATTGTTTCTTGTCTTATTACTGTGCACCACCAAAAAGAGCTTGGCACCCTCTGCTTGCCCCCCACCCCTCAGACATTGAAAGACATTGATCAGATCCCCTCTTAGTCTTCTCCAGACTGAACAGCCCCAGGGCTCTCAATCTCCCTTCACAGAGGGGATGCTTGAGTCCCCTAATCACCCTCATGGCTCTCTGTTGGACTGTCCAGCAGGTCTCTGTCTCTCTTGAGCTGGGGAGCCCAAAATTGGACTCGGTACTCCAGGTATGGTCTGATCAGGGCAGGCTAGAGGGGGAGAAGAACCTCCCACACTCAGTGTTGATGTCTTCCTCCTTGTTGTTTACTATCAATTCCCAGGTTTACTAAGAGCATTAATGATGTTTGGAAGGGTGCTCTCAAAAATCCTAGCACTTTTCCAAAGGGATATCAATCTAATACTTAAAATTGTTTATGATAAATTATTTAGAACTTAAATCTCTCTTCTGCAGATGGTAACAAGGTCTCTGATGCAACCTTGATGGAGGTCTTATTGTTGAATGACTTTAAACTTGTTATCAACAACACAGCATACAGTGTGTCACCTCCTGTAAAAGGTAAGAGCAATGCTTAGGAATTCTATCTTATTTCACCTAGGGGAACACAAGGGAGGTCTCAGGAAATTGGAACCTGTCTGGCGGGAAAAATGTGATTTCTTTACTGGTTTTGCCACTGGACTGCTCTTGGGAATCAGAGGTGGGGAAAAAATGAAGGAGAGCAGGTTCTTGAAATGTTTTATATGACCAACATTTTCCTTCCAGAAAAGCTGAGTAGTGAGCATGCTACTGAAATGGAAGATATCAAATCCTTGGTGCACAGGCTATTTGTGGCTCTGCATTTAGAAGATCACCAGATCAGGAAAGAGAGAGAATTGCTGCAGAAACTGGACCATCTGAAAGAAGAGCTGCTGCCTCTTGAACAGGTTGGAAAGCAGGGTTGTGGGTTTTTTATAACTCAGGAGCATTTCCTTTAGGAGCAAGTCCTGTGATAGAAGAAAACAAGTGTGAACAGCTGGGGTGTGTCTGGTTTGTTTGTTTTGTAGACAAACATCACTTCAAATGTCATTCAAACAATTTTCAGGTCAGTTCTTTTCCCTCCTGCTGTGTTGATTCTTTGGGTAGAAACCACACCATCTGATGAAAGCTGTCATGAACAAGTCTCAGCATGGCTAGTATTGGGTTTGAAAATGTGTTGCTCTGAGTTCTGAAAAATAAAAGTGGAGTGGAAATTATCTGTGGCTTAGGCTAAGGTCTTCTGTATCAGCAGTCATGCAGGTAATGGTTGCCAGTATCCAAGAAGGGAAGGTATTCATGTTGATCTAGGGCAGGCTAAGCTAACCCAGTATGAAAGGAGGAAGCCAGAAGCAGCCTGATAAAGGCTTTTCTTTGGCTTCAGACCTTCTTTGTGAGGACCAGGCTAAGAGTTAACCAGAGCAGCCTTTAATGTTAAATGGAAGTTCAGTGGAAAAACATCCCTCATAGTGGGAAGGGGAGATTAAAAGAAGGATTTCTTGATGCACAACAGCCAGGAGTTATGGTTGTCCTTGGAATTCAGTCCTGTTCTTTTCTTAGCAGGCTAAGTTGGTAAGAGGAGTCACAAAAGATGCTGAAAACAGATCTAGCCCAGCAGGAGAAAACATAGATGAGCAGCCTCTCATCAGAGGAGCACTCAACAGGTTTCTCTATTTCTTTTCCTTAGATGAAAGCCAGAATCATGGACAGTGCAGATGCCAAGACCTCCAGGCTTCTCTGGATTGGCTTAGCTCTGATGTCAACACAAGGGGGAGCATTGGCGTGGCTCACCTGGTGGGTCTACTCCTGGGACATCATGGAGCCAGTCACCTACTTCATCACTTATGGGAGTGCCATGGCTTTCTATGCCTACTTTGTGCTTACTAAACAGGTAAGTCCTCAGTTTGTAAATGCCTGGAGTGTTGAAAAGGAGGAAATACAACTCTAAAAATCACAGTGTTTGGGGTCTGATGGAAACACACTTCAGTGAGTAGTCTGGACATCAGTCCAGTGCAGCTGGATCTCCAGTGCAGCTGGATATGAATGTTTGTTATGGAAGACAGAGCCAGGTCCTGTTACACATGAGCTGCAGACCAGCTGCTGAGCATGACTACGATCTGTAAGATTTTCTAACCTAGTGATGAAAGAACTCTCTCCTTTTACATTTTTGTAGATCCCTTTGAATAGTAATTGGCACAGGGAGAGCAGCTAGTGGTGCTGTGCCACTTCGTGAACGTTGCCTTATAAAAGCAAATCACTGACCAGCAGCTTTTATCTGCTGGAGTTTATCTGTAATGGGTGCAGGATACCAAACATTTTGGAACCCTGGCAGTTGCATTACTGAAATATACCTAATTTAGTGCCTGAAAAAAAAATACTGCTTTGCTCTTTGTAATATGACTGCTTTTCTGTGACATTGAACAAATGGAATTAAATCTAGGACAGCTAAAGTGGAGCAGACAACAGGCATTGTTTAGAAGAAAAAGAGTTTGTTGAGCAACAAAATCCACAGGTCTTAACTGAGCTGCACAATACAGACTTGTCCTGAAATCCTGTAAGGTTTGGAGAAATGCTGCTTTTTCCTGGTTTAGCTCTGTGCTTTACTCCCAAAGTGGACATCTTGATGGTGTTGAACTTCCTGTGACACCAAACTGTTTGTTACAGAGATATGTGGAAGAGTAACCAGCACTTGCTTCCACGTTACCACTGGGTCTACAGACCGTGTTGAGATGTTAGTGAAAAGGGGAGATGTCTGTTTTTGTGAACAGCTGGCTCTGAATGCGAATTTTACTCCTCCTTACCGATTTTTAAGAACTAAGGCTTTCCTACTTTCTCTGAGTAGATAAAGACATTGCTACTTGGCATTTTTTAACAGCTGCTGATGTCATTGTTTGGGACTTTCATAGAAAGCTTTGGATTAGCAGGGACCTCTAAAACTCATCTAGTCCAACCCCCTCTGCAGTCAGCAGGGGCATCCTCAACTAAATCAGGTTGCCCAGAACTCTGTTGAGCCTCACCTTGAGTATCTCCAGGGATGGGGCCTCAACCACCTCCTTGGGCAACCTGTTCCAGTGTTCCATTTCCTTCATGGTAGTAAGTCTTTGAGAAATAGTAGCTGAACTGTCTCAGACTCCTTGGAAGTAGTGTCCATTGACTCAGGTGGCTCCAGTCATGAAAATCTGTATTATACTTGAAAAAAATCCTTTAAACTCCATAAAAATTATTCCCTGTGTATATCTGAAAGATGCTTAAGACCTGTTAGGGTAGCCTCCTAACAGAACGTGTGTGTGTGTATGTGTTGCACTAGATAAATCTTCCTGAAACAGGCTGAATTTCTATTGAAAACTCAATTCTGCAGATCATCTTCTGACCTCTACTCATTTTTCTGACTAACCTCAGATATATGCCCTGCTTTCTTCACCAGGACTACATTTACACTGATGCCAAAGACAGGCAGTTCCTCCACTACTTCTACAGGAAATCCAAAACCCAGCATTTTAACGTGGAACGATACAACAAGCTCAAAGAAGACCTAGCAGAGGTATTTAAATACAGCCCTTAAATAATGAGGTAGCCTCTGGTTTAAGACTTTTTTTTTCCTAGTAAACTCTTAAGCTAACAGAAAATTGACCTCAAGGTTTGCTACCTGCATTCAAAACAGGGCATTGCTTATCAGCCCACTTCCAGCTGTTCAAATAACCAAATGGTGTTTGCCACTGACATAGAAACTCCTGCAGTGAGTCAGCAGAGAGACCTTCACAAATACACTTTAAACCCAAGTCAATTTATCACTCTTAATTCCTCTCTTTTTGTATACTCTAATGGTAATTTTGGCCATTTTAATAGAATAGCTGCATTGCTTCTGGAGACAGTTTGCTGCACTGCTGTGATAGTAACAGTCTCCTCCCTTCCGTGAAAGGAAACTGTCTTCCAGAGTTCAGCATTTGACATCTTAATCCTATTCCTTAGGTAAAAGGCTTAGATTTACAGAATATGGGCAACTGCCTGGAAAAGGTGGGGTGTGCACCTAGGAGGAACCTTGTGGTCTTTAGGAAATCTCTAATTGCTTAGTTCTTACTCCACCAACCCTGTGTTGCATGTCCTGTAAAAGAAAATTTGAACTACCCCTAATTACAGCTCAAGAGCTTTGGTTCAGGGTATCATTTTCTGAGCCACATTTAACATAAGGATGTTTTTTTCAGTAGCCTGCAAATTCTGTAATTGGAATTTCAGGAAAATGAAACTTTGGGGTGTGGACAAGTGGGTGAAGTGGCAGGATACTTGCTTCTCTCTGGAGACCAGCTGAATGACCTGAGCAGGTCTGCAGGTGTTTAGCATCCTCCATTTGATTAGTTTGGCTTCTTGCATAAGGTTGGGGCATTCTAAGAAAGGAAAGATGCTGATTTGTGAAAAGGAGGATAAAACAGAGGGCTGCAGGTGGATGAACTCTCACTTTCTCTTGCACTGGCAGGCAGAAGAATCCCTGAGGCGTCTACGCCAACCTCTGCACCTGAGGCTTCCAATCCAGGAGCTCAATGACAAGGACTGACTTTGGTTTTGTACATATTACAACTGCCCTTTGAAAGCTGATACAAACCTTTAGTTACTCTACAGAAACTGGATATTTTTGACCACTATAATTTTGCCAGCTGCAATAAATATCTGTGAAAATGATTTGGTCACTCAGTGGTGTGGGTTTGGTGGTTGTTTCTTTTAAAGCCTTATGAAGAAGCTGCTGAAGCAAAGCTTGTCAAGGTATTTGTTAAATCTCAGTAAAATAAATCACAAAATGTTAGGGACTGGAAGGGCCATCAAGAGGTCATCCAGTCCAATCTCACTGCCAGAGCAGGATCAGGTAGGGCAGGTCACATAGGAACACATCCAGGCAGGTTTTGAGTATCTCCAGAGAAAGAGACTTCACAACCTCTCTGGGCAGCCTGTTCAGTGGAGGCATTCTGCCTAGTAAAATGATGGGGATGTTTCTAGAACAAGGACTGTCTCTTTAGTGCCATTTGGTCTCAGGTTGCACCCCAGGAGGTTTAGTTTTGGATATTAGAAGAAACTTCTTCACTGAAAGGGTTCTCAAAGGCTAGAACAGGGTCCCCAGGGAGGTGGGTGAAGGTGTTTAAAAGATGTGTAGATGTGGTGCTGAGGGATGTGGTTTAGCACCAGCCATGATAGAGGGAGACATAATGGTCAGACTTGATCTGAAAGTTCTTTTCCAACCAAAACAGTTCTATGATTTACTGTAGCACAGCAGTAGCTCATAGAATAATACTCTGCGTTGAGTATTAAAGACTTTTTTCCCCTTAAATGACTCTTTCCTTTTCCCTGACTCTCTGCATTGACTCTCTAGGTGCAACACCACTGATGGAGGTTAGACTTGCATCACAAGTAAGCTTTTTGTAGTAAATATTGCTGCAAAAATCAGACGTATCAAATTCATTTGCTATAAAATCAATTCCATTTCACTGCTGCATTTTATTGAAAGACTTTATCAAAACATTCAAACATACATGACTAAAAAAGCTTAAAAGGAGCCATAGATTTAAGTAGTAGCCAAGACTTAGCATCTACACCTCAGAACATGGTATATGCAAAGATTTAACTAAAGCAAAGCCAGTAAATTGATTTTATACCCAGGAAAGCAGCTTAAGACACTTTTCTCAGCTTGAGTTCTCCATTGTTCCCCAGAGTTAAGCATATATACCAAAAAATGTAAACAGTAATAAATGAAATCCTGGAAAATGGAAATCACTGATGCTGCAGTAGGAATGGTCCTATGGTGACAACTCTCTTTTATGCACATATATCTCTGTGGCTAGGAGAAAGAGGCTGACCCCCCACCAAACCCTGAAATATGAGGATTCCTAGAATGGCTTAGGTTGGAAGGGACCTCAGAGATCCATTTCCCCATTCTTCCTACAACCCTGTATAACTCTACTCTCACTCAGCTTCAATCTATTTCCCTTTGTCCTGTCTCTAGACACCTTTATGAAAAGTCCCTCTCCAGCCTTCCTGTAGGATCCCTTCAGATGTTGGAAGGCAGCTCTAAGGTCCCCATGGAGTCTTCTCCAGGCTGAACAACCCCAGCTCCCTCAGCCTGTCCTCAGAGCAGGGGTGCTCCAGCCTGTGGATCATCTTTGTGGCACTGCTCTGGACTCACTCCAACAGTTTGGATATGTTGTACTTTGCAGAACTGCCTAAAGGTGTCCCAGCAGTCATCAGTGAGCCTGGAAGCTTGGAATGATTTTGCTTTAGCTTTGGTGAGCTTACCTAACGTGATGCTAAGCAAGCTGTACCTAGTCTTATTTCACTACTGCTTGCTTTTCCCCCAAAAGCACCAGCAAGCTCTAATTGTGCCCCAAACGTAAATGATGTGCAAGCAAAAACAAGCCCTTTTTCCATATCAGTGCTACAAGTGTGCACAAGAAATTAGGCTCCTTTTTAGTGTTGATTGAAAATAAAAAAATAAATCTAAAAAGCTCAATAAATCCACAAAAAATTGGAGAGTGGATCTTGCTGTCCACAGCTTTTAAAAGATGCCCTGTAAACTGTGCTCTTGGAGCAAGACAGGCTGATCTAATGCAACCATTTGAAATGTTTTGGAAATGCTAAAATGTGCTATGGTTAGATGGCAATCAAGCAGAAAAGGGGGGAAAAAATCAAGATTACCAATTTCAGTAACATCTGAGCACCTTTTATGTTTTTGCACCAACTTCTCCCAAATTCCCTGAGATGGACAGAGTGGCAATATTAGCCTTAAAATTGCTTCAAGATTTGAGAAACTACTGATGTACACAAACTCTTTAACACCTGATCCCACTGTTTTTACAATCAATCAATCTTGTGGAGTCTTAGTCTCAGGAACTAAGATGGTGTGGGTTTTTTCCTCTCCTGCAGCCAGCACTAGTTAATGGCTGTCATTGGTTAATAACAGTCTACTTAGATTTTGGATGAAAATACAATTTTTTAGTTAACATTGAGGCAAAACAAGGAATCTGCTTTTTTCCTACAGCACTGATGTCCCTGCACACATCCACTCTGCGATGAGATACTTTCCTGTTCACAACAGTGAGCAGCTCTGTGAACTCCAGGGATGAGCCGTGCTTCCTAAGCGCCTCACACAGATCTTGAATGTACCAGGAGCCATTGACAGTTTCACGATGAGAGTAGTAACCTATTGCACAACAGGAACAGAAAGGTGTATCCAAATGTAAGTAGTGATGCCACTGGGAAAGTGTTTCTCAGTTCCTGCTCACAACCTGCATCTGTAAGGGCTTTTACTAGTGGGTGTAAGTCTTTCTTTGCCAATTATGTCATTCCACTGGAAGTTGTAGATGGGAAATGGCTTTGATAGTGCTCAGCCAAGAGAAGCACAGCTCAGGGACTGGTAGCTTACAGGATTTTATCTGTGCAGATGAGATTGAAGACGAGACATGTGAAGGACTAGGAAAGAAAACCATGGAGCACAGGGAAATTTGTAAGCAAACCAGAATCCTCTGAAAAAGATGGGAACAGAATGCTTGCTGTCAGCAGACAGGTCAGCAGCAAGATTGGTGAGAATGCTTCTGCTTGACAAGTTTAACTACAACCTTGATGGTTTATTTTCACATTGTCCTTAATGTGTCAGGCTCTTTCTCAGAGATGTCACTTTTCAGGCATGTCAAATGGATGCCCTGGAACTGTTATTGTTATTTTAACTGCAAAATGAAGAACGTTCAAGATGATTACAGTGAAGTTCCAGATGAATATTAGAACTTACCTTGTGCCACAGAGTAGCACATGATAAAATCTGCACCAGCAGGCAGGGTATAGACACCAGCTGCATCCACTTCAGTCTCATTGACAATGGAGTCGGTGCTGTCTGTTGAATCATGAGCAATAACTGGGTCATCATGTTTGTCACCTCGGCAAGCCTGTGGGTGAGAAGTTTTGGTGTGCTTTCACCTCTGCCTTAGTGTGATACTTCTGACACTAACCAGAGGGCCCTTCAGTTCAGTCAGGTGTTCCATGTTACCATGAGTTTGGATTCATAAAGGTCCATTTACTTACTTCTCTGTCAGTTAAAATACTGGTGATGAAAGCTCTGAGATGATCACAGAATCACTAAGATTGGAAAGGACCTCTTGAGATCACCTAGTCCAACCCCCTTGCCTAGAGCAGGCTGTCCAGGACTATGCCCAGTCAGTCAGCTTTAGAGATGTTCACAGACAGAGACTCCATAATCTCCCTGAGTGACCTCTTCCAGTGTTTGACCACTCTCACAGTAAAAAAAGTGTTTTTCTGTGTTGAGATGGAATTTTGTGTTTTAATTAGTGCCAGCTGACATCCTGTCACTAAGCACCAGTGAAAAGAGCCTGCCTCCCTCTTCTTTATTCCCTCCCACCAGGTGTTTATGACATTGGTAAGATTCCCCTGAGCCATTTCCTCCAAGCTTAAGAGTCCCATCTCTCTCAGCCACTCCTTACATGAGAGATGCTCCAATCCCTTAATTATCTCTGTGGCCCTTTTCAGGACACTCACTCCAGCAAGTTCATAGTTTTGTTGTACTGGGGAACCCAGAACTGATCACAGAAGTTCAGATGCAGCCTCACCACTTCCGAGTAGAGGACGAATCACCTCCCCTGGACCTGTTGGCAAGGCAGCATTGAAGCACAGCCATCATTACATGCTGTGACACTTCTGCTCTTAGTTCAGTCTCAAATGTTAGTTGAAGGAGAGTTTTGTGGTGAGAAGCCAGTGAGTGAGCCCAGTATTGTCAGTGTTGCAGAAAGGCTCTACATGGATGATAAAAGGGTAAGAACACACAGAGTAGGTAAGGAGCATTACTTCAGAGTGATCACTAAGGAGAGAAACATGAAAATCATTTTTCCTTTACAGTAATGAAGTTCCATCCTTGCTGTTTCCTCTGATTTCCAAAGATTAAGACAATTGTGCTGTAAAAGAACTCAGATGAACTGAACTAAGTTAATTTACTTTTTGATGAGTAGATATTTAAAATATTCCCAGGTACTTAAAATATGCAAATACTTTTCTATCCTTGGGACCTGGTTTAAAAAAAAGTATTAAAAATGAAAGCTGAATGAGTCCTAATGGAAGTTGAATGCACAATGTGCTGATTCTTGAAGTGGCCTTGTGAATCTTAGAATTGCTCTGCAAACTACTACAGTTATAGTCTGCTGAACGCCAGGTTCTCATCTAGCTTTGCTAATTGTAATCTGGATAAAGATGGGATAAAGCCCTGTGTAACCTGGTTTGACCCTGTAACTGACTGCTTTGAACAGGAGGCTACCAGAGATCTCCTGAGGTCCCTCCCAGATTTCATTATCCTGTGAACCAAGGAGTAAACCAGGAAGCTACAGGTGGGCTTTATTTGACTGCTTAGCACAAACAGTATTTCTGAGACCACAAAGCCTTACATTGATTCTTTAAACTCTGCAGAGATGCCAACTGTTGGTCATGGACACAAAAGAAGCAAAATGAATAAACAGACCAAAAACATCACCGCCACCACAAAAATATAAAATCCCACAAATAAACCCAATTTCTGTAAGGATCAACTAAAGGGACCTGCAAAAAAGAAGTGAAGAAAGGAGGTTTGTTACCCTCCTATGGCCTAGCCTAAGGCTGTGAGGTGTGAGCAGTAGGAAGTAAGCTGAGGCTGTACACAACAAGTCATAGTCTTTTCTGCTGTTAGACACTGACAGTCAGCCTAACATGGGCTTCACTTGGGTTGCTCTTCATAGAATTGCTGCTTATGAGATGCAGCTAGAATTACATATTAATACCTGTGTGCATATTAAAAAACAAAATCCCCAAACAAACAAAACCCCAAACAAATATACAACCCTCCCACCCCCCAAAAAATAAAGAAACAAAACATGTAAGAATCCTTGTCTTAAATGCCTTTAGGGAACAGTTTTCCACACCTTCTTTCTGAAAGATGCAAAAACCTTCCCTTAGGGACTGTATCAGGAAAACTGCCTTCTCAACTACAAGACACCATAGGTCAGTATTAACTCCACTGGATTCAGAAACAAACATCTTACCTGGATGATAAATATCTTCGGTTTTCCTACCAGACTCTGGCACTTGTCTCCTCTGAACATGTCTGTGATTGTCTCAATTTTGATTTGGGCATCATATGCATAAACATAATCATTCTCACCATGACTCAGGAACACACAAACAAAGCAGTCAGCATTCCTGTGGTCATCCTTAGAGGCTGAAATAGTCAAGTGGTGTTTAGATGACTTAAAGAGTGATCTTCAGGTTTGCAAAACATTTTAAATTTGCATTGTATCAGTTAACCTCCAATCAGTCCTTTTCCAAATAAACCTTATTTTCAAGTAATGAAACACTGCAGAGGTTTGCAGGTGCAATGATTCAACATGGCCAAAAGTAAAGGCCTCTAAAAGTAAAATGAATTGGCTACAGGTGGCTTGGATGGGTGGACACTTTGCTGTATTGAGAACTGTCTGGATAGCTGGTCCCAGAGAGTGGTGGTGAATAGAGTTAACTCCAGTTGACAGCTGGTTACAAGTGGTGTTCCCCAGGGCTCAGTACTGGTGCCAGTTCTCTTTAATGTCTTTGTCAATGATCTGGATGAGGGGATTGAGGGCACCCTCAGTAAGTTTGCAGATTATACCAAGCTGGGTGGGAATGTTGATCTGCTTGAATGTAGGGAGGCTCTAAAGAGGGATCTCAACAGGCTGGATCGATGGGCTGAGGCCAGTTGTATGAGGTTCAACAGGGCCAAGTGCTGGGCCTTGCCCTTGGGTCACAACAACCCCATGAATACTTCAGGCTTGGGGCAGAGTGGCTGGAAAGCTGCAAAGCAGAAGAGGACCTGGGGGTGCTGGTCAACAGCTGGCTGAAGATGAGCCAGCAGTGTGCCCAGGTGGCCAAGAAAGCCACCTGCAACCTGGCCTCAATCAACGATAGTGTGACCAGCAGGACCAGAAAAGTGATTGGCCCCTGTACTCAGCACTGCTGAGGCCACACCTTGAATACTGTGTTGTTTTAGGCCCCTCACTGTAAGAAAGGCATTGAGGTACTGCAGCAGATTTAGAGAAGGGCAATGAAGCTGGTGAAGGGTCTGGAAAACAGGTCTTGTGAGGAGAAGCTGATGGAACTGTTTAGTCTGGAGAATAGGAGGCTGAGCAGAGACCTCAATGCACTCTACAACTCCCTGAAAGTAAGTTGTAGTGAGGTGGTGGCTGGTCTATTTTCTCTGGTAAGAAGTGATAGGAGGACAAGAAATGGCCTCAAGCTGCACCAGGGCAGGTTTAGGTTGGATATTAGAAGAAATTTGACTGAAAGGGTTCTCAAACACTGGAGTAGGGAGGTAGTTGAATCCCCATCCCTGGAGATATTTAAAGGCACAAAGATGTGGTGCTGAGGGACAAGGTAGAATTAGATGAACTTGTTAGTTGGACTTGATGAACTTGAAGGTCTTTTCAAAATGAAGCAATTCTATGAGTCTAAAATGAAGATTGCTATAACTTCTCCCAGCTGCAGGTACTTTCTCTCAGCTCTTAGTGCCTTCATTAGCTCTCTTCACAGAAGCTTCATTTACATTACAACACAGTAATTTGAAGTCTAAGTCCTTCAAATGCTAAACAACTTCCTTCTGCACAAAAACTATTTTACATTTAGATGAACAGAGAGAATGGAAGAAAAGATACCTGGCAATTCTGCTTCAAATAGTTAGACATAACCAAAACACAGTCTCCTACCTTTATAAATTTCCTGCAGTACATCTTCTGCTTTTAGATCATCAAAAAGTCTGACTTCAAATCCAAGGTCTGTCAAACTAGAGTTAAAATACATCAGTATTAGTTAAAAACTTTGCTCAAATTGTGTCTCAGTTTCTGAGAGAATGAATATGCATATTTATGCATTAGTTACAGCCCCTCCCCCCTCCCCAGGTTGATTCTGAACTCAAACCAGTATCAGGTGCAGGTGTAATAGCTAAAGTTACTTCTAAGAGTTTGTTCTAAGAGAGCTCTGGACTCACTGAAATCACAGGACTCTGTCCCAGCAGTTTCTGTGACTTGAAGAAATGTGCCTTGAAGCTATATTACCATGGTGTGACCGTTTTAGGCTGTGCCTTTAAGAAAGGGACAGTTGCTGGAACACTCTGGCTGGATGTTTTGAAAACAAAGATATTCTAAACGAATTTCATTGGTAGATAGGTAAAATGCAACTTTAAGTTTTAGTTCAGTTTGAATCTCAGTCTCAGTTCTGTCTTTTTCAGCCTGTCTGTTTCAGTCTCTCTCTGAGCAACAGCTGTGCGGGAGGGAGTTAACCTTGAACTAACAGATAAGAGACTAATTCTTGCATGTGCTTTGAGCTAACAGAATTTCCTCCTTAATAATTACCTTTTCTCTCTCTCTAATCCTTTTTGGGAAAAAAGGGAGGTAGGGGGAGAGAGAGGGAGGGAAGGGGACCCTCCTGGCTGGAGGAGGGAGTTTTGTTCTGTATTACATTCTTTGCTGTATATCTCTGTATATATTGTAAATACTGTATATTGTGTATATATCCATCTGCATTTCATCCTGCTTGTAAATATAGCTCTTACCCATTTTCGCTTCTCTGACTGAGTTAGCTGTGTTTTCTTTGTGTGTGGGAGAGAACTGAACTTTCTCTCACCACCACACATGGCTTTCTTTCCCAAGGTTCCATAGGTTCTTATGCCTTCAAAATCTTTTGTTCTATGCTTAAACATAAGATTTAGGAAACTGCTCATTTGACCATGATTTCTTAAGTTTAACTTTTAAAGCTTTAGTAGAGAAACCAAGTTTCTTACCTGCGTTTCAGATTGTTTCTGTCTGCAAGAGTCCCACGTCTGTCTGGCAGCCTTAGATGCCAAAAAAAGTGTTCATGATTGAAGATTAAGGCAATTCCCCTTCTTTGGTGGTTCATTTTGTATTGCACTGCAGGATCCAGTGTTTGCCTGTTGCCAGAGATGCAGAATATTCTTGGTTAATAAGTTCGTAATTTATTGAGCTGCCTTCCAATATTCCTAGAAGCTGAGATTTTTTTAAAATGACTAGAGACCTGAAGGATCAAATTACAGAAGACATCATAATATGCAGTATTTTAGGAAAAGCCTTTATCATTAGATCTTTTTGAAAAGCTTGGGCATGTTAAGTTAGTAAAAACAAATGCTGGGTGTGTACTAGGCCTTGTCAGGGTAAAGGGAACAGTGTTTGTATTTTCTCATTAGTAACAGTAACAGTGTGCTTCAGTCTGGGCTTTAATTCTTCATGTTTTACTTCAGCCAATGTTTCATTACCCTTAGAGTAAAACATTTCTTCATTAGATCTAGTTTTGATCTCCCTCTATTAGTTTAAAACCATCACCCCTTGTCCTATTACAACAGGCCCTGCTAAAATGATTGCCCCCACCACCACCACCCTTAAGTACTGGAAGGCTGCAGGAAGATCTCCATGGAGCCTTTTCTTCTCCAGGCTGAACAACCCCAGTTCTCTCAGCCAGTTCTCATAAGAAAGGTGCTCCAGCCCTCAGTTCCCATCTATGACCCTCCTCTCAACCCAGTCCAACAAGCCCTTATCTTTCTTGTGCTGAGGATTTCAGAGCTGGACACTTTTTTCCAAGTCAGATCTCATGAGAGCAGAGGGGCAGAATCATCTCTCTCAACCTGCTGGTTGAGCTCTTTTTGATGCCGCCCAGGATGCGCTTGACCTTATGGGCTACAAGCAAACATTGCCAGCTTGTGTCCAGCTTTTCGCCCACCAGAACCCTCAAGTCATTCTTCACAGGACTGTCCTCAATCACATCATCCCCTAGCCCCAGCCTTGGTGCAGGACCTCCTGCTTACCCTAACACTGAAGGACAGTGTTGAAGGAAACAACAAATGACCTACTCAGCTTCAAGCAGAGGACTTCAGACTATCATGACAGCAAATGTATGGAGCACCTGTGTGTTTGAAGTAGCTTTCAGCAATTTTGTTGTTTTATGAGCAAAACACAACATACAAGTCTGTGATAGTTTACAACAGACTGTGTACACTTGGTGAAAAGGTTGTTTCCAAGTATTGGAATGGCTCTATTTCAAGAGACAGTGGCAATCTTGTTGCAATTCTAGGCAGAAAACAAGAAAAAAAATATTTCTGGCAGTAGACAAGGCCAGTGCTGAAGGTGCACAGGGCAGTGCAGGTTACGCTGGCTTAGGACTAGTTCTAGTCAGAGCTGTCATTTTTGCCAGGTCACTGTTCTTGTTCCTGCTATGGAATGTTGAATTTTGGTACAGTTGGTGGGACAACTTGCTTAGAATATTTGCACACAGACATTACTTAAAACTTCTCAGCTTCATCAGCAAAATGCATTTGTTTCACTACAAAACAGACAGAGTTATCCATAAACTATTTGTGCTTCTCCACTGTTATGAGCAGCCCCTAGTAAAACAGCCTTCTGCAGCAACATCTGCTTAAGAATTCAAACAAGGAACAGGAATTCTGGATTCTGATTTCTACAAGGTTAGCTGGATAACCAACCAAAACAGTTAAGTAGAATGTTTTATCACAATCTTCTCAGCTGAAGTACTTGACATGGTAAAATGCAAAGATCATAACCGTTAGCCCTGTAATGCTGAACGGTGTTTCACCTGCACCAGCCTTTATTTGGATCTTGGCAATATATCTTCCTTAGGATTTAGTTAGACATATGGCCAATAAGGATTTTGGACAGTTAGGTCTCTAGATCCTATGAATGACCACTAAAGATTGGTTCACTAAAGGTTCTCCCTTTGCTCAGTTGTATTCATTGAGTGGGTGAGGCAAAGGAGGTTATCAGGCAGGTAGTTTACATTTTCCAGGGCTATATGATTAAGGCAAAGTAGGAAAAATTCACTGCCCCATGGTCCTATTCACCCTCCTTCCAGAGGAATATATTCCTGTGCTACACTCTGTCACTAAGTATGCCCAGCTGTACCTTTGACTGATAGTGGTTTTGCTACAGTCTCTGCACATTGCCTAACTCTTCTGCATGCCTGCATGATAAGAAGGGTGATTCTACCTCTGGTGTAGCTAAAACTAGAAATGTGTTCTGTAAGTGGGTGGAGTTGAATAATCCAGTCACATTCTTAACAAAAATCAGAAAAGCCTGCATTGGCCTCAATGCTGTGGGCCATCTCTGTCACTGCCATCAGAACTTTACCTTATATCAAGTGCATCTACTTCTGTGATGTTTTCATTTCCATCTGTAAGGGAGATCAAAAAAGTAATTTAGCCACTAAGTCATTCATCGAAAAGAAACAATTTGAACTTGTGCATCCAGCCTTGAAGTTCAGCTGTTAATATTAACCAAAAGTTCATTCACACAGCAGGTAAGCAGGCATGCAGTTCAACAGCTTCATTAGCATTTGTGTGATCCCACAGCTTTCAGAGCCTGTTCTTAAAGTTTTGACTCCAACTTTCTGAATTTTAGGTGCTTGAGATGTGTATTTTATATCTGTGTATCTATACATAAAATCACAATCTCTGAATATATCTATAACTAGCTAGCTGGCTGTATTTATTTAAACAAAGTCTTTAATTCGATAGTTATGATAGATAATAGTTATGATAGACAATAAAAACCCACACTGTTGTTTATTTCACTAATGCTGCTAATGTAAAACTGAGCATTCTTTTTGAGGCTGGATACAGAATATGAATCATAGAAGGTATTTTAACAGTATGCATAGATAATGACAATTGAGAAGATGCAAGATTTAGACCTTTTCTTCTACAAAATCATATAGACATTAAGTTACTCCAGTGAATGAATGCATATACAGGTAGCACTGTGGGAACAAGAAACATGCATGTCTTGGGAGTGTACAGAACTAAAGACCTGCAAATGGTTAGGTCAAAATAATTACTTCTTTTGATTAAACATCTCACTGGGCTATAAAATCAAAGCTTTTGCTGTTACTGGTGAATACTGGTGGACGTGGGGAGGCCTGTGGATGTGGTCTACTTGGACTTCAGCAAGGCCTTTGATACCGTCCCCCACAGCAAACTGCTGGCTAAGCTGTCAGCTCGTGGCTTGGACTGCAACACTCTGTGCTGGGTTAGGAACTGGCTGGAGGGCTGAGCCCAGAGAGTGGTGGTGAATGGTGCCACATCCAGCTGGCAGCCGGTCACCAGTGGCATCCCCCAGGGATCACTACTGGGCCCCATCCTCTTTAACATCTTCATTGATGATTTGGATGAGGGGATTGAGTCAGTCATCAGCAAATTTGCAGATGACACCAAGCTAGGAGCAGATGTTGGTCAGTTAGAGGTAGAAAGGCTCTGCAGAGGGACCTCGACCGACTGGGCAGATGAGCGGAGTCCAATGGGATGGCATTTAACAAGTCCAAGTGCCGGGTGCTGCACTTCGACCACGGCAACGCCATGCAGAGCTACAGGCTGGGGTCAGAGTGGCTGGAGAGCTCCCAAACAGAGCGGGACCTGGGGGTGCTGATCGACAGCCACCTAAACATGAGCCAGCAGTGTGCCCAGGTGGCCAAGAAGGCCAAGGGCATCCTGGCCTGCATTAGGAATAGTGTGGCCAGCAGGAGCAGGGAGGTCATTGTGCCCCTGTACTCTGCATTGGTTAGGCCACACCTTGAGTACTGTGTCCAGTTCTGGGCCCCTCAGTTTAAGAAGGACATCAAGACACTTAAACGTGTCCAGAGAAGGGCAACAAGGCTGGTGAGAGGCCTTGAGCACAGCCCTGTGAGGAGAGGCTGAGGGAGCTGGGATTGTTTAGCCTGGAGAAGAGGAGGCTCAGGGGTGACCTCATTGCCCTCTACAACTACCTGAAAGGTGGTTGTAGCCAGGCAGGGGTTGGTCTCTTCTCCCAGGCAACCAGCACCAGAACAAGGGGACACAGTCTCAAGCTGCGCCAGGGCAAGTTTAGGCTTGAGGTGAGGAGAAAGTTCTTCACCGAGAGAGTCATTAGTCATTGGAATGGGCTGCCCGGGGAGGTGGTGGAGTCACCATCCCTCAAGGTCTTCAAGAGGAGATTGGATGTGGCACTTGGTGCCATGGTCTAGTCATGAGGTTTGTGGTGACAGGTTGGACTCGATGGTCCTCGAGGTCTCTTCCAACCTTGGCGATACTGTGATACTAACTACCACACTACAAAGACAATACACTATACTGTACCTGTGGTGGTTAATGGTGGTCTGCCGTCCAGCTGAATATGGCCTGCAATTATAAGAGAAAATAAGTCATGTACACTTATTTTGCAAACTGCTTTGTATATACCATACTACCCTTTCACATCCGTTTTTCACATTGGATTAAAGCCTTTTGCAAAATAAACTAACAAAGCTATGTATTGATAGAGGAGAAAAGTTCCTAAAGACATTAGAATAAGCTTGTAGAACTCTAGACTTAAGGAGCTGTGAAGTTGAACACCACAGCGCAGGGGGAAGGGAGGCTCAAAGGAAGTCACAAGCTTCTAAGCGTTCTTATTCACATGCAAACTTCCCATCACCAAACATTCATCACTTCAGTTTTATCACTAGTGAATGCACCAAAGAAGCACAAAAATCTGTTTCAGTTCGCTTAAAACTTAACACATAGGTCAGGATGATTCTGAAGTGTTGAAAAATTCCTGTAGATAGAATGTAGCAACACCACCTGTGCCTGCTGATAATAGAAACCAGAGATCTTTCAGAATGCATCTGTAGACTTCAATTTACACTGTATCTTATTTCTATTTGTGCACCTGAGACCTGGCTTATGCCTCAATTTAAAGCAGGGATGGTGGTAATCTACTCCCCCAGAAACCAATACTCCCCCAGAAACCAATAGACTATAATGTTCTAATAATCAAATTTCTACAAAGAATTATAGATTCATAGAATGCTGGGTGTTGGAAGGGACCTCCAGAGATCTAAGCCTTGCCACATAGACACAGGAAGACCAGACTTCTGGGCCAAAGGAAACGGGGAAAGATGGTTTTCCTGTTCTTTTAATCCTGTTTAGTCAGTACCTGGACTTTACCTTTTCACTGTCGGTATCATACTGCAGCTTCATTCAAGTAAACACTACTTCAATTAATATTACAAAATGCTTGTTCTAAAACCTCGATTGCTGTCAATGGGACTACGTAGATTGTATCTTGTTTTCCCTTCCCTTTACGATGCTGTCTTTCTTCTGTGTTGACAAACAACCCCCTTCCCCCGCTCTCGCCCCTCCCCACGCCCCGTGTCCTATGTCCCGGCGCAGCTGGGCTCGGGCTCTCTGTCGTTAACCCTCGACCCTTCTTCATTTCCTCAGCTGTGGCAGAACGCGGCGCAGGGCTTTCCCCTCGGCGGGCTGCGAGGCATTTAAACAACACCTACTTCCGCCATGGCTGCGCCCGCGCTGTTTCCCTTCTTTCTTTCCGAGGAACCGAAGGGCCCTCTCCCCACAGCTCCTTGTAGCTATCCCCTTCCCCCTCTTCTTCTTCTCCGGGGGACGATGGACTCCGTGTCAGCTCCGGGTGCCACAAGCCGAGTCCAAACTGTCGCCAAGGGCATGGTGGGCAGCCCAGACCGTGAGAGGGCCCCATGTTAGCAGAGGCTTCGGCAAGCTCCGAACCGTGCAGGCCGCCGCAGGCCCCGCTCGGTTGCCCTTGTCGCCCACCTACCTGCCGGACTCCGCCGCTCCGAGCCCGACATGCTCGCGTACACAGGCGCTCCCGCTCCGCGCCGGACGTGTCTTGCCTTGCCTTGCCTCGCCTTGCCTCGCTTCGCCGGCCCGGCCCGCCTCCTCGGCCCGGCCTGCCCCAAGCACACCCTCCGGCGGTGACAGCTGCCTCTGTGAGGAACGGGGCGGGAGATGGAAGAAAGCGCTGAGGGGCCGCGGGCGTCCTAGAGGCAGCGGTGGCAGCAGCAGGATGCGGCACCACCCCTGGCTGCAGGGGCCCCAGGCCTCCCGGGGCTGCAGCCTGAAAGCAAGGTAAGGTAAACCCATAGTGCTCGTGGCTGCCTGCGGGGCCGGCTGCCCTAGGCTGAAATTCAGCCGGATGGTGGCGTCTTAAAGTTTCTTCCATTAACTTTTAAGTTTGTCGTTGTCTTACTGTCATCGTCTGTATTCCTGGGATGTGTAATTTAGTGACCGCGTTTCATTAACCGCGCTGCCATAGACAAAGGTATCGTTGTGAAATTGGGTGAGAAGCTGTTTGCTGAAGTGAGGTTTCTCAAACCTGTCCTTGAAGTCTGATTAAAGGCACACACAGCTTCCTTTGCTGTAAGACTGCTGTTACTCAAAATGCATTTTCATTTGGACACCTACAGATAAATCTTTAGGAAATTTGGATGTAGATAGAATCACGACCTTTAGGCTCATGAAGTCAAACCGTTCTCTAAATCTACCTGGTCTGGTGCTAAACCACATCCCTCAGCACATCTCTGTCTCTTTTAAACTGCTCCAGAGATGGAGACCCAACTGCTTCCCTGGGCAGCTTGTTCCAGTGTTTGAGAAACCTTTAATTAGAACATGATACTGTTACAGTTTAGCACTTTCCTCTGTGAAATGTTTAGACTCCTATTAAGCAGAGTTTTTCAGATTTTTTGCAAGCTGCACATCCCGATCTCTCAGCTGCCCCTAAACCCACTGGCAGCAAGAGTCTTGTGTGAAGCAGCAACAGAACATGAATCTGTAACAACTTTCTGTTGAGCAGTTTGCACTTGCATCAGTTACGTTCCTCAGTCCAACAGCTTGCTTGGATCCTAGTAAGACAATCAAATGTCTTACCACTTCGTTTTGCTGGAGGACAAGAGCTTACTCAATTCAGGCATGGTGTCCAGATGAGTCATCAGTAACTTGATCACAATGTATGAAAGCCTACGGGAATGTTTGATTGCTGTGCATTCCCAGTTGCTTTTAATGTAGGAAAGTTTTTGTTACGTGTGCACGTTCATGTTTTAAAACAGTTCCAGATTGTTACAGTAGCCCCACCATAAACAAGTGGGTATTTCTGGAGAAAGCATTATGGATCTATCAGAACTGCAGTTTGAAAAAGTAAGTTAGATTGTGAGCATACTGTTATTCCAACCAACCAGAAAAGCATATAAGCCAATTGTAGTAAGTGAACCTGTGAAAAAAATCAACTCACTGCAACATTTAATGACTGTTACTGAGTAGCTAAAAACATACATTATTGAGCATGGATGTGTCATACACTATGGAATAGCCCTTTGGACAGCTTGGGTTGGCTGTCCTGGCTGTGTCCCCTTCTCAGCTTCCCATGCCCTTCCAGCCTCCTTTCTGGCAGAGCACGAGAAGCTGAGATGTCCTTAAGTATAACCACTGCTTAAGAAAGCAGAAAACATCAGTGTGTTATCAACATTATTCTTGTTCTAAATCCAAAACATAGCACTGTACCAGCTACTAGGGAGAAAATTTAAATCCATCCCAGCCAAAACCAGGACAAGTATATACATTTTTTGACACACTTATATAAAAATATATATGTTGTTAAGTGGTATGATTAATTCTGGATGTGATAGCTAGCCTTCATTTTGGGGCTGTGGCCTGTGGAATGCATTTTATATAGTTTACAGATGACTATAACCAAGGATTTTTGCTACAGTTAAAGCTTATGCAAAGCAGAGCATCTAGAAGAAGTCAAATGCTTCGATCTTGCCAGCAAAACTAACAAAGTGCTGTCCAACACTGTCAATGTTCTTTCCAGCACTACAAATGGTTTGAAGGAAACACTGGAAGGTATTATTACAGGTCAATACAGAAGGAAACAAAACCCAGCTCCTTCCAACAGTGACTGTTTTCTGTGTTCATTTAAGCACCCAGTTTAAGCTCATTACTACCCAACTCAACAGCCACCTAGTTGAATTAGTGTTTTGGATTCATTGTGGTACTTCTTTTAAACAAGCAATTTCATTACCATACCACCAAAGCAGGGAAAAAATCTTTTATCGTCCCCACCATGGAGTTCCAGGGTAAGGCAGAGTTTTTTCGATTCTGCAGAAGAAAATAAATGTCACCAAACTCTTCAGTCCTGGTTTTGTAAAACATACATTTTGTAATGCTGCTCCTACAGTGCTACTTCACAGCCACAAATATGAAGAGAAACTATGAAGCATGGCCAAAGAACTTTAGCAGGATCTTTATTCTGAGGCACTTACATTCACTGTCATGTACAGAAAGTTTCAGTGAAAAACAAAACAAAACCACCACAAAAAAATGGTAGAGGAGAAAAAAAACCACATATGAAAGTAGTTTCAGAGAAGAAATCACATTATAGTCCATAAGTCAGGTAAGTGTTAGGCTTTTAGCATGGTTTCCACTCCCTCTTTGCAGATGCGGTATTTGTTTTCATCTCCTGTGCATTTTTTAAGGCACAATCAAGGCAGCAGGAGAGCATGTCAAAATTTTCATGACCAAGGACCTAACACAAAAGTAAATAAGGACTGACAGCTGGGGGTGAGCAAGAAAAGAACATTACTGAGAATGAACCCCAAATAATTCAGCCATCAGGTGATTTCAGTTAGAGAAGTCAGAGGGAAGAGATGACAGAAGCCCAGGCTCACATGTTTTCATGTTATTCAGCCTCACAGAGGTCATGGAAAGAGATGACAGAAATACAGGCTCACAGGTCAGCCTCACAGTGGGCATTTTAAATATAAAGATTTGTTTGGCACACTGACCCTAACTGTGGAGCTTTTATTTTATTTCCATTGGAAGGGGCTAAATGAAAGCCAAGATGAATACAGCAACCAGGCTGTGCCCCAAGACATAAATCAACTGCTTTGAATAATACGTAATTTCTTTTGCATACACACAGAACATTTTATTTGAAAAATAAACATTTGATTCATTTCTAAAAACACAGCAACTACATTCCACCATTTTGTCCAATCAAAAGTGTATCCTTAGTTTGCGCACTGTTCATTTTAGTGGTCTAGCCTTAAAAGGAGCAACATGCTTGATCTGAAAGTGCTGCAGAGGTCCGATTGACATAGAAGCAGGTAGAAATATGTAGTGCCACTGTATACCCTTGCCAAGGGCTGGAGATCTTGTGTTTGTTGTGGCTTTTTTTTTGGTTGGTTGTGGGTTTTTGTTTGTTGTTTGGGGTGTTTTTTTTGTGGATTTCCTCTTTGTTTCCTTGGGGTTATTTTGGCGTTTGGTTGTGTTGTTTTTAATGGGACTGTATACATCGGAGAGAACTGAAGGCAACTGTACCACAAGCATGAAAGTACAGTCTATTTAAGATGTCCTTAAAACACATAAAATGCTCTTTCAGATGCATCTGCCAGTAAACTTAAAATTTGACCTATATTTATAATAATCTGAGAATTCAGTACAACTCGTCTGTGTCTCGGACTTCCCCATTATGGGGTTTTCTTAAAAGATACAAAAAAGCACTAGTATTTTTATGATAGTCCTGTATCCTGAGTGGACATACACCAAGGGAAGCTAGTTTCAGTTTCTAAGCTTCTGGCATAATGGGGAAGGAAGACTGGTGGTTTCTTCTTTCCATTAGGAAGAGTATCTTAGTGACTTTCAAAGTGGCATATTCATCTCAGTGTTTCATACAGTCCTGTCTGAAAAGTGTAAAGCTTTGTAACTGAACACTTGCTTCATTCCAGATGAGTCTTTGACTTTATACTACACCATGGTACACTTTGTACCTTCTTTCTCTCAGAGGTCAGTCTTATCCTCATACCGACACATACATGCAGCTCTCTGACTATCCAGGTATGGCTTACATCCTAAATGTATAACCGCATCAAACAGCAGCTGAACAGTTGATTCGCAGGCTGCAAGCAAAGAAGAGTTCAGTTAAAAGCACTCTTTGAATACAATGTAAGTCTAATTACTCTGGCAACCTGAGAATGATTCTAAGAAAGAAGCAATCGTCTTTGGCCACAGCAAATAGTCAAATTAAAGACCGAACCAATAATTAGATGTTCAGAGTAAAGGCTTTTCATATGCCAAACAAAGTTAACATGAAAATTTATTGCATATAGAATATTATCAGTGTTGGAAACATCACCTAGTCTTGGGGAGGTGAAAGAGTTGTTTTACCTCCTAACTTTCTGCATCCCAGTTCATGCTGCTTTAACAGCAGCTCAACAGACCTGAACTCCCCAGTTCTGACACTGAACACTACATGTTGACTTATTTACAGTTAAATGAACTTGAGAAGCTCAAACACAGCCTTGCTCTAAAAACTTACGGGTCTCAGTGGGATTACTTACTGTAAAAGTGACACTGTCCAAGTTAAAGTGTGGCTGTGTCATGTATTCATTAGGTGAAGGGCAACAACCAGGAGCAGTGTAGGGCCTGTTACTAAAAATCCTAGTATTTATTCACTAAGTGATAGAGCATTAGCTACTTCCACTATGAAAACATTCTAATATTTATTTCATAAAAGGAAACAATTCACTGTTTCCTTACAGTTTACTAGCCATGACACATAACAGACATTTAGAAATCCTTCAGCATAACAGAGAATATTCAGTTATGCTGCAGTAAATACAGGAATTATACAAGCATTTTGATCAAGTTGTGTTCTAAATGGTAAGCAATGTTCTAATGTGCTCCTAAATGGTAAGCATTACTTTTTTTCTCAAAGCTAGTTTTAACCCTGATTATTTTCCAGCATTAATGCTCTGTGGCACAAGTGTCTGAGCTACACAACAGAGGGACAGAACAAAGCTGCTTTCAGCAATAGCACCAGCTTATGAAAATGTGTCATTCCTGGGCTGCACAAAGATTCTTTGCCAAATAAGCTCATTTCAACTTGGAAAAAAAAAAGTAAAAAGTCTTTTCATATTTACCCTGAACACTCTCTGAGATTCCAAGTGTCTTCTGCACATTTCTGCAAATTTTGGAGAGGCAGGATTGAAACTGTTCATCACAATCATTCTTTTTATTGCCACAAGTGTCATAGCATCTGTCATGGTGATTGCAGCACTTTGTCATTGAAGGGATACCAATGTCAAACTGTGAAGAAAACACACACTCCATTAGTATTCCAGTTAAGAAAGATACAGCCCATGCACAGACTAACAAATGAAAATCTAATGCAATCAATCCAGCTGTATTGGCTTATCTCTCTATTTTACTCTTCACCTCTGGTAAGCTGCAGTGGTCTGGCCCTGACCAGCAGTCAAGCACCTATATCGTTGCTTGCTCCTCTCCCTTCCACAGAATAGAGAACAGGAAGAGCAAAAGCAAGAAAACTCATGGGTCAAGACATAGACAGTTTATTAAAGAGGGAAAAAATGCCCCCAAATAAGCAGTGCAAAGCAATCATTCACCATGACCCACAGGCAGATGGATCCTCAGCCAGCTTCTGAGCAACAGCCACCTTGGAAGTCATGCACACTAACAACACATTCTCCTTCCTTCCACTACTCCAGTTCCTATTGTTGAGCGTGACTATGTAGTACAGAATATTGTTGGAAGAGGTTTTTGTATAGCTCTAGAAGACTATAGGAAGATGTAAAAGAGGTGGTTTTCAGATAGCTTTGTAGGACTATAGGGAAGATTTGCCTTTGCTCGAGTTAGAGAAAGCTATGTTTTGTCTTTGAGAGTAATGTAAACACCTTGTAACTGAAGGAGAGAAGCTTGGCAGAATTTGGTTGGAAAAGCTATGTTTTGTATTTAACTCTGAGAATAATGTAAACACCATGTAACTGAAGGAGAGAAACTTGGCAGTATTTGGTTGGATGTGTTAAAATATTGTTTTGTTATTTTGACCTATTGTATGCCTTAATTACATGTATGCCAGTAGAAAATGACCAATTAAGATGTGACACATGTGCCTTCTGATAGACTATATGACTTTGCTGTATAACATAATAAACGTCTTTGCTTGCTTACATCTGGTCCTGAAAGCATTGCTCCGAGGCGAATCCGAACATCTGTACTTTTACAGAATATCCCTCTGGCCAATGCAGGTCAGCTGCTCCAGCCCTGGGACCCCTCTCGCCCAGGAAAGGAAAAGTCCCAAAGCTGTGCAATCACTTTTCAGCACTGTCAACACTGGTTTAGCCCAAAACTTCAAACACAAGGCCATGCAGCCTGCTAAAGAAAGTTAACTTCATCCCAGCCAAACCCAGTACAAAACTTAACCCATACTGGATTAGTGTCAGTAAGGACAGCAAGAGGCAGAGCCAAACTCTCCACTCTCACAGGGGTACAGCTGGGATTATGCAATGGTTTTAAGGTCTTGACAATAAAACACTAAGCAAAACATTAAAAAAAAAAATCAGAAATTAATCATCAACATTCCACTTCATCCCTAATGTCAATGATGAAAATGGTTATGCTATGTTTGTTTATAACACTAATACTTTCCATATGTTGTCACCAAAGTATGTGTTGGAGCTGACAAAAGCAGGGACATTGTATGTGGATGTTGTCTCATCCTCAGAATGCAGGAGGGGAAAATAAAAAACAACCAAACACCCACATGGAGAAATGTTGATGTATGAAAGACATAGAGAGAGGTCCCCAAATGTAAATGCTAACCTGAACTCCAAATAGAGGGGATCCACAACCATTTGGTGGTGATGGTTTATATCCGTAACGAGGAAAGGGCTTGGATCCTGGAAAATGTAATTTATCATGCCTTAATTGGATTTTTTACACATAATTTTAGTACTGTTAGCCCTCACCATAGGCCTCTGCTGGCCTTCAGACGTTATCAGTTATATTTTTAAGTTAAATATTCAAGCAGTTGAGTATCAACAATTCTTACCAAATTACAACTTCAGAGTAATAAGCAATTTTTTAAAAAGAGGGACAAGACTCCTGAGGAAATATTAATGTTAGCTTCTCAAGTTAAAAAGACAAAAACAATCAAAACCCAACCAAACAGAAAAATCTGAGTCACTAAAATTGATGTCAGTGAAGTTTGCAATACGTAGGATTACATTAAAGAACAGAATACTGTAAGTTCATTAATATTTCGTAATTTATACTTTATTAATGCTTTATATCATGTTAACAGCTGTGCACTTTTTTCCCTTTAAAAAAAAACACTTAACCTTTAAAACCAACTGGAATAAGCCATCTTTTTTATTTCTAGCACTGGGACATAGTAAAATTTAAATTAGTAGAGACTATTAGTGGAGACATCTCCCTGAGCACTTACTAGTACAGCAAAGCAGGGAATTCTGCACCCGAGGTTAAGGAAGATTGTGGAGTTAATCCGAATTGCAAACAAACCGAGGCCACAAAAATAATGAAGAAAACCCTTATTTGGACAGTGCATATTCTACTACAAAGGACATGTCGTGGTGCCCTGACCGCTCTTGTGGAGCCAGTCAGTGCTCATTTCCTGACCTACTAACTACTTCAACCCAAGTAAGCTGGGGGTAAGTGGGTTCAGCTAAGAGAGACCAAGAGGTCTACCTGAACCTCCCCTTTTAAGGCACTCCTGTAGCGCCGATGAAGCCTGGCAAGAAACCCCGCTTTCTGGGGACAGTGCACGCCTGAACAACCCTCTGCGGCAGCCGGGGACGGGGACGACCGGGGAGCCGCCTCCCAGCAGGTTATATAAACATATCGGTGGAAGACTGCGTTACTGAAGGTTCCTCTGCGGCTGCGCCCCGTTTAATTGGCAGCAGCGGCCCGGGACCGGCGGCAGACCTGCCGCCAGCCGCCCGCCCCCCTCAGCCGCGGCCGTTCTGACCGGGCCGGACCCCACGGAGCGAGCCGGCCGGCAGAAGGACAAGGGTCGCGGCAGCCCAGCGGGGTCTCTGCCGCCCCACCAGCCTCCCGGCCCCGCCGCACTCCTCACCGTCGCTGCACTTGTACTGGCAGAGGCCGTCCTCGCCGCCCAGCAGGTCGAGGGCCGCGTTGAGGTACACGTCGATCTTGTGTACCCCGTTGCGGATGGTCTTCAGCGTCGTGCGCCAGTCGGGGGTCTGCGGTGCCTCCTGGCACCGCGCCGGACCCAGGCCCAGCCAGGCGCAGGCTGCCAGCAGCAGCACGGCGCGGGCCATGGCAAGCGGCGCCCCCACGGGCGTCCGCTAAACCGCCGCCTGCCCGCTCCCACGGCACCCCACCGGCCCGGCCCGGCCGGCCGCCGCCATCGTCGTTCCTCCGGGCCCCGCCCAGCGGGGAGGAGCCTCCTCCCGGCGCGGACGGAGGGAGCGCGGGGTCGCCCCTCGGTGTGTTCCCCCGAAACCACCCCGATAAAAAGGGGGTGCTGCGCGCCTTCGGGGGCTCGTGCTGGAGAGGAGCAGCCTTGTGCGAAAGGAGGACGGGAACAGAGGTGGCGGTCGCTCCCTCACGGCCATACCATCTCCTCCCGGGTCGCTGCCTGCCGTCGCCCTCCAGAGGTGGGCTGGGGAGAGAGAAATCATAGACTCGCTTAGGTTGGAAGGGACCTTAGAGATAACTGGCTCCAACCTCCCTGTCATGGGCAGGGACACCTCTCAATTAGACTTGCTTGCTCAAGGCCTCATCCAACCTGTCCTTGAACACCTCCAGGGAGGGGGCATCCACAATCTGTGCAACCTATTCCAGAGTCTCACCACCCTTGTACTGAAGAACTGCTTCTGAAGATCTAGTCTAAACCTTCTCTCCCTCAGCTTAAAACCTTTCCCTCTTTTCCTACCCCTAGACACACTTATGGAAAGTCCCTCTGCAGCCTTCCTGTAGGATCTATCCCTTCAGGTATTGGAAAGCAGCTATAAGGTTTCCCCTGGAATCTTCTCCAGGCTGAACAATGTCAGGTCCTTCAGTCTATCCTGGTAACAGAGGTCCTTTACCCTTTCTGTCATCCTTGTGGCCCTCTGGCCTCGCTCCAGCAGTTCTATGCCCTTTTTATGATGGGGACACCGGAACTGGGTGCAGTATTCAGTGACATGTTTGCATGATAGAGCCAGATTCTTCCCAGTGGTGTCCAGTGACAGGGCAAGGGGCAGTAGACACAAACTGGAGCTCAGGATGTTCCACATAAACAAAGGGGGAAAATTCTTCACTTTGAAGGTGGCAGAACACTGGAAGAAGCTGCCCAGAGAGATTGTGGAGTCTGCATCTCTGGAGGCATTCCAAACCCACCTGGATGTGTTCCTGTGTGATTTAATCTGTGTGATCCTGCTTTAGCAGGAGGATTGGACTAGATGATTCGCAGTGCTCCCTTCCAGCCTCTGCTATTCTGTGATGATTCTGAAGGGAGAAAATTGGGGCCAAGCCTTTCACTCCACTTACCCTACAGAGGCACTGTAAAGCACAGCGTGACACCTTCCCCATTACAGCATGGGCAGTTTCAAAAGGAGAAACATACCATCTTCAGCAGGTCATAGTGCCCTTTGTTCTGTGAGGAGACATTTTCCAAACTGGGAGACATACAAACTGGGAGAGCAGCTGGCAACCAGTTGGCATAACAGTGGCACTGGCTGGGCAGGGCCTGGGGAGGTACTGGTACGATCAGATAATAAGAAACCCCTGGCCTTTTTTTATTTGGAAAACTTTTATTTGGTGACTGTGTTACAGAAGTGGTGAATTTGGTGTTGCTAAACATGAGAGAGACAGTTACAGCATTTTTGAAGAAAGATGGACAGGCTGATTTTCTAGCCAGCCATCAAGATACTGTGACTGTGGGGCTGAGTAGAATGAAGGAAGGGCAGTTGTAGTGCCAGTCACATCAGGGCTTGCTTAGTGTGGTGGCTCAGAGCAAATGTCACCTGTGGGAAGAGCATGCCCAAAGCCACCTACTGCTCTCCTTCGACACAGTCTGAGGGAGAACCTGTGTTAATACAGCTGGGAAAACATGACCTTTGGAAAGGACACTTGTTTAGAAACCAAACCAAGCGAAAACAAAAACGAAAGGCAGAAGGGAATCTCTACTAGAAGTGTTACAACTGCAACCTATTTTTCTGGTGGTGTTTGATGCGAAGGAAGCAGATGCAGTGACCTTTACACATACCAGTGATTCAGTTTCAGGTAACATCATCAAACATGCAACAACAGAAGTATGCAAATTGAAAGTATATTTATTAAACATTGAAAGTCCTGATTTGATGAAAAGAAAAATCAGACAAAAATTAACTTGCTTGCAAAACATCCTCTTTGGATTTTTATGTTTTACTTGTTATTATAAAATGTTCAGTATTTTTTTGTCAATTTAAATTCTAGATGCTTCACAGATGAGCTGAAGTGGAACTCTGTGGAAAGTGTTAACATTGGGGTTTTTTTTTAAATTAAACCAGGAAGTGGAAAGGAAACTAGGAGCCTTCCAGGTCAACAGGTAAATATTCTAATGGGTTTTCTTCTGTTCAGCCTCAGTGTTTAAAATTCCTTGTAGTTAACTGAAGAAATAGGTGGGAAAAGTTCTTTACAGAAGTTAAGTAAGTCAAACAAAAGAGCAAGCTCTTCCTAAACATGGATGATCCTTCATGGGATTACTGTTTCATGCTTTTCTATTTTGGTACAGGAAGCTTGTGCTAATTTGAGAATCTGGTGATGGGGACTATGACTGAAGGTTTTAATTTCTAACTTAGATCTGTAGGTTGGTTTTGTACAATTAAGTCTGTAAGTCTAATAGAGAGACTTTAAATTTTTGTATATTTATATTGTCATAGAAATTTATGTGGGTGGAGATACATATGAATATATATATATACACATGTACAGTAAGACCCTACTTGCTGTTAGGAGTTTGTTGGATACCTGAAATACACTTACACATACACAGAGAACTTAAGATAGTAAAGATGCTTTTTATTAAAGAGTCAAGTTCTTTGTTTTTTGTGACCAGCTACAGTTAAATTAATTAATCTTAGAGCTACAAAAATTGCCCCAGGCTGGACAATCTGATCAGGTGTATTAAAATCAGGTGTATTAGTTGATTAGGTGGTGTTGGATGATCTTGAAGGTCTCTTCCAACCTGGTCTATTCTATTCTATTCTATTCTATTCTATAAGCAGATAGAAATTGTCAGAGTTTGTAGCTGAACAAACTATCATCCAGCAGAATTGCTACTTGGGTAATTGTGGCATTACAACAAATCTCATGATCATAGTCAAAGTGTCAATGGAAGGTCTGAAGTCTGCTTTCACAGTAAGCCTAAAGAATCAACCTCAAAGCAAGACAGCACCTGAAGGTTTCTAGTGACCTAGACCCTGAGATCCTGGAAGTTCTTTGAAGTCCTCTGGTTGCTGTTCTTTCTGTGAGGTTCACATACTGGCAGTGTAGTTATTTTCCAATCACTGCTTCATTATTGTTGTCCACTTCAAGTAAATAAACAACCACAATTGAAATGCAATGTGAAATGTGGAAAAAATCCCAACCAAACAAAAAACACAGCAAAGAAAATATATATTAATTTTCCCTGCCTTTTTGCATATGTGGACTCATATGACAGTAAAATTCTCCTCCTGTGAAACTATGGTGTTGATAGACTGTTAAGAATCTTCAGAATATATTTTGTAGAGATTTGTGCTTATTGTTGCTAAGTTACATGGCTGCTGATTGTAAAAAAGGCGTAGTGTTCATTTTTGCATGGGTGATAAGAAGGAAGTGTTTGATCTTCAGGTGTTGTAGCGTGAAATGAGACTCCTTGTCACATGATGGCTGATCCAATCATAGTAGCTGGCCACTTGTGTGTACACACCAGGGTGACCAGCATCACCACAGTTCTCACCCCAGCTCACAACACCCCAGACATATGCCACATTTTCTGCATCAAAACACACCAAGGGCCCTCCTGAATCACCTTTGCAGCTGTCTATGGAGCCGTCATAAGTACCTGAGGCAAGAGAGGAAACAAAAAGTAAAAGTAAGTTTATACACAAGCTAGCACACAAAACAGAGCTTAGAGGGTTTTTAGGGTCTGTGTGGCTTCCTCACAGATGTTTGCCTAATGGTCACATGTAAAGGAGGCTCCTGACCTCTTCAGTCTGTTGCTCCCCAATTCTTTCCAAGTGCAGGGCCCCTCTTAACTTTTGTGGCTGGCCCAAACTCCTCAGTGATGTGAGGAGAAGTGCAACAGAAAATAATTCAGTGATAGTGCCTATTATATCATTACAAGTAGTTCGCAAAAAAAGTGAACAAAACCAGGAGGAAAAAGGTAAAAAAGATTTGTGGGATGTTTCCTGTGTGTATGCCCACATGTCTGCCTTTGGCATCCTCTACCCAAGAACTCACTGGCCAGTTTCATCTGTGCAGAGCTGCACAGAGAGGCAGAGGTCTCAAAATTATGTTCTCTACCATCTTGATGAAAATAGGGTGACAGATACAAGAAGGAGAGCATGTGATTGCTGGGATGGGAGGGATAGCAACTGTGTAAGTATCCTCACTGCAAAGTCTCAGTCACAGTGTGGCCCATTTGCAGCACTAGACAGCAGCCCTGAGGCACAGGTGTACATAGGCTTCAGTGCTCTATGTAAGTTTCAGGGCTCATGGAACTGTTTGCAATGCAGCAAGTTGAGTGCTCCTGAGAAAATTAATGAAAAGTGAGGGATATCATAGACTGCTACAGAGCTAGAATATGGTTTATGCTTTGTCCTGTATACTCAAAATATTAATCAGCTTATTAATTCCTGTGGTGGGTTGGAAGGCAGATCCTCCCTCGCCTCCCACCAGGGCAAAAAACCCGAGACTCACACAAACGGATTGCAGAAGTGATGGAAAGTTTAAACGGAAGAGCAGTGAATATTATACAGAGAACCACAAGCACAGTGACAAAAGGAGATCCCAAAGCATACCCTCTCCCCACCTGAGGATACACCCAAAACCCCCAGTGCTCTTTCTTCCCCCTCTCCACTGTTAGGCTAATCTCAGCTGGCCAGATCTGAGATTGCCCTTCCCCCTTTTCCTCTTGGCATTAAGCCTAGCCAGGCCTAAAAGGCCTTGAGATAACTCCTCCTCCATTACCAGACAGGGAGCATCTCCCACGAGGGCAGCGAGGGAAGAAAGAGGAAGTGTAGGACTTTGCAGTGGTTTTATAGGGAGCAGGACATTATGGGAATGAAATACGTAACTTCCTGTGTCCACCCACTGGGCTGGACACCCGGGGCACCCAAGGTGTATCTTGTGTGGCAGCAGCAGAAGGCACCCAGCCTAAACTACCACAATTCCTAACACCCTTACTACACTTTCCTGCTTGGCTGATTGATGTAACATGAAGGAAATCATAGGAAGAGTAAGTATCCAAGTTTTAAAAAATGTAACCACTTTCTTGAATCTCTACATGACTAAGAAACAGTTCTGTGAACTTTCCAGAGTTGGAATTACTAATCCTATAAAACAAGACTTTATTGCCTTTATGCAGTTTAATTAATATCTGCTTTATAACTAACTCCTAGGGAGTTAATTGCAAGTTTGTGTTTGCCTCAGGGAGGGGAAGCTAGTCCCAGATACCCCCTTTCTGATGTTGTCTCATGTGATACTGTCTTTGTTCCCTCCTGGTAAAGATGGAATACAGCAAAGATCAAGGAAAAAAGCTATGGAACTTGCACAGTGGACAAACTCAGTATCTTAATGGATGTCATGTGGAATTTATGAAAAATTATTTGGCTTTTACATCTGGTTTTTATTTTTCTCATTAAGTAGTTTAACTACTGCCTTGACTTCTAGATCATAGAATCACAGAATCATAGAATGGTCTGGGATGGAAGGGACCTCCAAAGGTCATCTAGTCTGACCTCCCCGCAGTCAGCAAGGACATCCCCAACTAGATCAGACTTCAAGAACAGTCAAACCTCTCTGCCCTGTAAGTTGAATACCCATTGCTCTTTTACTCATGTATATGGTGATACTTTTTGTTACTTTAAGAAGAAAAAAAATGTGTATTCAGAGTCCTTATTTTAACATTAGGAGTGTCAACCAGTTTCTTGGCCGGAATCATCTCAGTTGGAAAAGTTAATCTTGTTTTTTCCTGGTGTGCAGTGTGGTAGTAGTAAATGGCTAAACAGGTGAATAGTCAGTCATATCCTAGTCAAGTGGACTACTAGTGTCCTCTAAGCAGGCATTTGCTTAAAGATCACAGAATCACAGAATGTTAGGGGATGGAAGGGACCTTGAAAGATCATCCAGTCCACCCCCACTTCCAGAGCAAGATCACCTAAACCAGATCACATGGGAACACATCCAGGCAGGTCTTGAATATCTCCAGAGAGGGAGATATTCCACAACCCCCCTGGGCAGCTTGTTTGAGTGTTCTGTCTCCCTCACAGTGAAAATAATTTTCCTCCTGTTTCCATGGAACTTCCTATGCCTCAACTTCCACTCATTGCCCCTTGTCCTGTCATTGGGCATCACCCAGCAGGGCTTGGCTCCATCCTCTTGGCACTTACCCTTTACATATTTATAAACATTAATGAGGTCACCCCTTAGTCTCCTCCTCTCCAAACTGAAGAGCCCCAGCTCCCTCAGTCTCTCATAAGGAAGATGTTCCACTCCCTTAATCATTTTTGTGGCTCTGTGCAGGACTCTCAAGTAGTTCCCTGTCCTTCTTGAACTGAGGGGCCCAGAACTGGACACAATATTTGAGATGCGGTCTCACCAAGGCAGAATAGAGGGAGAGAGGAACCTCTCTTGACCTATTAACCACAGCCCTTCTAATACACCCCAGAATGGCACTGGCCTTCTTGGTCACAAGAGCACAAGATGTTGCTGAATTACAATCACATGTAATAAAAGTAGGAAGTTCAGTGGGCTGTAAAGTGCTTATGTCCTTAGGAAACATATCTCAAATTGCATACCAAAATTTGCTCGGAGAGACTTGGCATGGTGTCATCTTAATTCTGTGTAAAAGTAGATACATAATGGTGGCTGCATTTAGGCCCCAATGGCTATCATTTTGCTAACATTGATACTGTGGCAATCCGTTTATTGTCTTTTTCAAGATCATAGAATCATAGAATCAGTCAGGGATGGAAGGGACCACAAGGATCATCTAGTTCCAACCCCCCTGCCATGGGCAGGGACACCTCACACTAGATCAGGCTGGCCAGAGCCTTATCCAGCCTGGGCTTAAACACCTCAACACCTCCAGGGACGGGGCCTCAACCACTTCCCTGGACAACCCATTCCAGGGCTTCACCACTCTCATGGTGAAGAACTTCTTCCTCACGTCCAGCCTGAATCTCCCCACCTCCAGCTTCATTCCATTCCCCCTAGTCCTATCACTACCTGATATCCTGAGAAGTCCCTCCCCAGCCTTCTCGTAGGCCCCCTTCAGATACTGGAAGGCCACAATTAGGTCACCTCGGAGCCTTCTCTTCTCCAGACTGAACAGCCCCAACTCCTTCAGTCTGTCCTCATAGGGGAGGTGCTCCTGCCCTCTGATCATCCTTGCGGCCCTTCTCTGGACACGTTCCAGCATGTCCAGATCCCTCTTATAATAGGGGCTCCAGAATGCCCATCCAGTGCATCTGACCTTATGAACAGTAGGTTTGGTGGTAGAGAAATTCTAGTAAGGAAATTGATGCTTACCTGCACATGCCATTTTGCTAAAAAATCGTCCTGGATACAGTTCAGAACAATTCTGAAATAAATTAACGTTGCCCCACTTGAGGATATATTGTTTGGCATAACCTAGAAAAGAACGGATTTTTCTAAATGAAAAATGCTAAGTAGATATTAGACACTTTAAAATAAATTAAAAGTTATATATTTGCTTATCTACAGAATATAATCTTTGTTATTATAAAGCAGATAACTTAAACTGCCACTGTAACAGTTACCCCATAGGAATTGCAGTACATTGGCCATATATTCCAAAATAAAAGCAGAAAGGTGTAATTGCAGTGTTAAATACATGATTTCATGTTGACTTTTTCACCCTTTTCTTGTCTTCCTCAGGGTTGTTTTTTTTTTTTTTGGACTTGATAATCTTAGAGATTTTTTTCCAACCAAAACAATTCTATTCTATCAAGGTTTTCAGACTTTGGGAGACGGGTGTGTTGTTTTCTATGAAATGGAGAAATGGAGACTGGCTCTGATCATCTTTCTTATCTTTTTCCCAACTCTTACTCTCTTTTTGGGATGGGTGGACCAGACAGTCAAGACTACTACAGGTAAGCTAGGTATTCAAGGTATTCACAAGGTTAAGGAGATTCTCTCTTTTACTCCATGTCCATTTGCTAGTAATCCCCAGCTTTGCATTTACTTTACGATCTGCTAATGAGTATGAACAGAAGCCTCACAACCAAGGTGTGGTAGCTGTAGCACCAGGCTGTAATCACTGTGATACAAAACAAATGCATTACATTTGGCTGACCTCTCTCTGTGCAGCCTTCTCTGGGCTAAGCTCACACATGGCTGAGACAAGATGTGCTGAGTTTTGCAGCTGTTGGCTGCAGCTCACATCCTCTTGGGCAGGGGACAGAGGACAGGCTGTGGCTGCAGGCCACTGTGAGCTAACTGCTATGTGTTAAATATCATTACCAGGCCTCCACAGCTAATATAAATTGATTTGCAAAAGGAATTATTCTGATTGTTGGGGTAGTTTGCAACCAGGAGTGTCCTCCAGATCAGTTTATCAGGTGGCTGAAATAGCAGAGGAAGCAGTAGAGGAGGAAGAACCAACAGTGACAGCTGAATGCCAAATCATAGCTGATGCTTTCTGTACTTAGCCCCTTCTGAGTCTTTGTACACAGCTACTCTTTGGCCCTTTCAAAATGAAAGCTCACCATAATTAGAAAATGAGTGGTAAAAATTACACCTTGTAGTAAACACTAAAGCAAATACCTTTCTCTACACCCCATCCAGAAACCTTGCATCTGTCACCAGTCCTGAACATATACTCTGACCAGGGAACACAGGCAGGTGTCGTGTGTTTCAGAGAGCATTCTCCTGTCCCAGAATCTATCAGCTCCAGTAGAGCAATGTCATTTTCATAAGTGGATGCATTATAATTTTGATGGATTATGAGCTGTTTTAGCCTGAAAGTGTGTGTGTCTTCATCACGCTGTGTGATATGCAGGAACGCAACCCAGACGCGGTACAGGTGGACTCGGTTTGCACTGGAAAACAAACAGTGGGAATCAAGTATGTTGTGGTATTTATCACAAGCACTGTGCATTTCAACTGGCTGTAAACTTCTGCCTTTTGTCAAAGGTTCTCTAGAATAAAAATATTACTTTATATGCATATAGGTTCTTGCTGGACTTGATGTCTAGGCTTTTCTGAAGCACAGCAAATGCAAGGAACATGACACTTACATGGCCCCAGGGATGTTCTCAGGGAACAGATCCTGGATGTCTCCAAGGCAGAGATGGAGAAGAGAGGGGGTCCTTGGTATATCCCTGTCAGGCACACCTTTCCTGCCTGCCTACTGCCTGACTGAAAAATGCCAGGTCACTTCAAACTCATCATTACTTTTTCATCCTTCTATTCACTGGCAAAAGATCATAGCCTCTCTTAATCTTCCCTGTCGTTAATGGGGGTAAATTGGTGTTTTAAATTGTTTTATTCAACAGGCAAACAGGAATTAGCAAACAGGTAGCTGTGAAAGGCAACAATATCCAAATCAATCTTTCTGCTTTGCAAGAAGAAAGCAATTTCCCAGTCTGTTTCCTCAGGTTTTACCTGACACAGTGTGCAGCAGTCAGAACCCAACAGCCACCAATATAAACCCCTCCACAGTACACTGTTGAACCTTCATTGAAAGTGTCTTTAATTGCCACTTGCCAAGGGAATTCACCCTGTTCAAACAACAAATACCCAAATGATGTGAAATCATAATAATTAACAATTGTAGTGCATAAAGTGAAACACATTTGTTAGTACCACCTTACCTCCTTGACTATATCTAACCGTAAATAAAACACCTGCTATCCAGAAACTGTGAATTGGCCCCATCTGATACAGAAGATATATCTACTACAAGTGCAGTAATTTTCTTCCATCTTTTGACTTTGAGTGTTGCCTTCTCCCCTCCAGCTTTCTCCCATGAAACCTTTTGTAGCCCAGAGAAACAGATGTAGGTGGACCTGGTACAATCAAGTCTAGTGTTTTGGACTGTATTCTGTTTCAAAGGTGCAACTTTAAAGTCCATTTCATTATTCCTAGCTGTAGTATTAAGCATTTTGCTGAATCCTTTTCAACATGTACTGTTATGCTCAATTTTGCAACTCTCTATTTTTACTTCATGAATTGTGCTTCTCTTCACTTTTGTTCAGTGCAGTGCCACCACTGCTGCAAAACATGAAACCAGCTCTATAGCTGATTATTGGTACTTCAGCACATTTTACCAGAAGGACAATAACGCCTATTTAATTTGATGCAGAATGAGCTCATATCTAGTAAGGTGGTTTAGGTTTTTTTACCTTTCTTGCATTCTCTCCGCCTACGATCCTTTTCCGTCGAGTTAATGTGTGATTTGTAAGACCACACTGTGCTTGGGGAAGAAGTTTCTTTACCATCTTTATTTCTTTAACAAAAAGGAAAGATGTATCTGAGAACTTAGTTATCCATTTGGAAGCAGGTTTATCTTTGTCTTGAAAATTTGACTCCTGTTAATATGCCAGTAGCTGAAGTAGCAGGAAAGCAAAGAGCAAAACTTTTGGCATCTGTTTTTTGCTTTGAAAATTACACCATATTTCTTCTCATTTTCCACTGCTGCTTGCATTCAGGCAAATAGTTTTGAAGCAGTTCCACTAGATTTGCTGAGAGTTTGCCTCCACCAGTTACCAAGACATGCAGATACGGGTCCTCAGCCAGGATGAATGATTATGGCATTCTTGAAATTAGTGGAAAGTGAGACAAATAGTAAGCTCCAGAGTGTGTATTAGTAAATCACAAAGTCCAAATCTTTGAGTGTTCTGGATCTCTGCCAGCTTGCTGTTAGCATAGGAAGCCACTAATGAGGGACTGTGCTGTTGTTTTTGAAGGGTTAGTTACACTTACCTTCATCTGTACTGCCATTTTCAACACCTTTGTATTTGCCTGTAGTAGAATAACAAAATTCTGAGAATACTGACATTTAAATTTGTTCTATTACTTGACTGTACATTAGTGTGCCAAAATCATTTCAAATGCAGAAGGGCCCACCATGGCACATTTTAAATGCAGAAGGGCGCACCACTTTACATGGACAGCAACAGGCTCTCAGCCTGGTGCCTGCTCTGTCCTTTCCTACTATCCATTTTTGGCTGTCTCAGCCTACAAATCATAGAATCAATAAGGTTGGAAAAGACCTCAGAGATCATCAAGTCCAACCTATCACCCAACACCTCATGACTCACTGAACCATGGCTTCAAGTGTCACATCCAATCCCTTTTTGAACACCTCCAGGGATGTTGATTCCACCACCTCCCTAGGCAGCCCATTCCAATAGCCAATAATTCTTTCTGTGAAGAACTTTCTCCTCACCTTGAGCCTAAACTTCCCCTGGTGCAGCTTGAGACTGTGTCCTCTTGTTCTGGTGCTGGTTGCCTGGGAGAAGAGACCAACCCCCTCCTGTCTACAACCTCCCTTCAGTGACCTACATTAGCCTACAAATGACCTACATCCAGCAGATACTCATTTGCACTTATAATACATGACTTCTGCTCTACTTCTGTAAAGAAAATCTGAGAAATAGTCTTTTTATTGTTGTTTTGGTTTTTGATCCTAATGTGAAATCTCATTCTCCTCTACCAGGAAACAACAGAAATTCCTCCTCCCGCCCTATCAACCTTTTGGAGCTTGCTAAAGTGCAAAGGAGCATCAGGTAACAAGGTATTTTTTGTGTGGTGTTTTTTGTTTTTTATTCTTTTTCAATTTAGATGATTCTGTTGTGTACTGTGTGCTTCCTTTCAGAAGGTAAGCACAGCTATTCAGTATGAGAGGTAAATGAAATGCTTCTTGAATCTGGTTTGTTGGCTTTTTTACTCACACAAAATGCCTGTTGAACTCAGTTCCTGAATGGAGGCTGAGGGCTGGGCCTGTTCTCATGTTACTGACAGTGATGTTTACATTGGGAGTTCAATTTACCTTTACCAATTACCAGTTGCCACTAGCGTTTACCTTTTGGCTTTAGACTTTGTTGCTTGTCAGAGCAAGGAAAAACATTCTAATTTCAAAACAAAATCTTTTCAACAGTGAGGAGAACAGCACAGAAGAATTATTGTATTGACAAAGTAGTTGAATTCATCATCTGTGAGGAAACTATTCCTGCCTGCCCTGCCTAAGCATTCCTCACAAATAGGGGTTACTAGTTTGAGAGATGGCCACATAAGCATAGAACATAATCTACCTTAAGCCTCCTGAAACATCATCTTCCTTTAGTTTTCCTTCTATTCTTGTCTAGAAGGAATGGAAGGGAAATGATATAATATTTTCTTCCTACTATGTGTAACATAACATTGGGAAGGCTAATTCCTGTGTGCATTTTGGTTTTGCTAATCTGTTAAATAATTTGACAATGGGTATTGTGTAGTCTCTAATTATAGCTGAGCAGAAAGAAAGGGAAGGAAAGAAACAAAAACATCTTTCAGAAAGAAACCTGCACAGAGAGCTTGAGCTTCATCCTCTCCTGTGAGGCAGTCGATCTCCTTGTTACAGACACTCTTATTTGGAATACAGATGTCTGACCGACAGTGGAAACTGTTTTCTCTGCACTCTGGAACACAGAAGAATTACACGTGGAAATCACAGGACTGTCACAGTTAGATAGAATTACATAGTTACATAGTTAGAGAGTTTTTGAAAAAATACAAACACAATATAATATCTACATTACAAGGGTCTTGGCTGTTCATAAACAGATCACAAAAGCAGGCTCTGTAAATGTAACACAAAATCAATACTTGGCTCTACTCATTTTTCAATCTTGAAGTTGTAAGACTTAGAAAATGTGTATCTATTACCACTTCAGTGCTGTACTTCTAGGCTTGGTGTCAATTCTTACCAGTTTCATCCATAACACTCAGCATCAGCTTAAGGACCCCCAGTTGTGCCAACATTACTGATTGTCTCAAATGAGGAATTTAGGATGCTTGGGTCAAATTTGCCCCCCAAAATCAGAGTCCAAGCTGGATTTTGATTGAACAGGGTTAGGAATCAAGAGTCCTGTTTTGAAGATATTGAATTGAATAACTTATTTCTTCTAAAATTCTTGATGATCTGGAATGTTATTATAAACCCAAGAACCCTCTCCTTTTAATTCTCGTTATCACTTTGTGTGTTATCAAAAGCAAAGCAAGCCTTCAATTCATGGCTAGGGTTTTTGAGCTACTTTATAACTTATGTCAATCTCCTATTTAAAAGCTATACTGGAAAAATGATTTTTTAAAAGTATCTAGATATCTCAGTATGATCCAGAGACCACCAAACTCAATTGATATATGTTTTTTTTCATTCCAGGCAGCATTGTTTTCAGTCCACACAGCTGAAACAGCACCATTTTGGTCAAGTGGAATCTGAATAAGTCTCTGCTAGATAGATGAAGCCACAGGTATGTATTATTCTTTTTTCCTACAATGCCTGTGACTGTGCTTCCATGATTATGAAATTAAATTTGCTGACAATTGTAAAACTACAAAATTAAGGTGATTGAGGGGTAATCACAGGATTTGTAACTCACATCACAATTTGGCACCTGAAACTCACCTTCTGAAAGTATTCTCCTGTGTTCAGGTAATGCTAAAACCCACTCCTAGTTTCTAATCCAAATTGCTGCACCTGGAATTGCAGATGCTGAAAGAATGGCTGCTCATGAACAAGCAGTGTGGCAGGAACTGCTCGTAGATATTTTACAGATAATCTTGCATTAGCAGTAAATTTAAGAGAGGTCTTACTTTGGTTTAAAGATAGTTTATTAGAAAAATAGTGTCTTCATTTAATTGGGTCTTTGTTTAATTACTATTGATTTTTTCCCGACTAAAAATGCATGTTCATTCTAACAGGGTTCAGGGTTTTTTTGTGTCATTGTTTAACAGCCTCCTACAAATATTTCATTGTGTTTCCACATCCCCCAAAGAAATCCATGTTCTCAGACATCACTTGCCCGCTTCCAAAAATTCTATTATGCCTACTTTGTTTTTCACTTGACATATTCTTAAACTATGGTTTGATTCCTTTAATGTGATTACTGACAGGAAAAGAGACTTCAGCTGCTACATCACTGTAAAAATTCTTTGGGGGTAGTAGCTCTTTTGATGAAATGACTTTCAAACAGGTGGAAAAGAAAATTATTACCTCTACAGCACAGTTCATCACTGAGGTCTCCACAGTCATTGATTCCATCACAGGTCTTATCCAAAGAAATGCACTTCTTGTTGACACAATGGAACTCACCATCTGAACAGGCTGTGCAGCATGATGCAAATGAAGTTAGTGTGGAAGTATCTACAGGTTCACAACTGCCCAGGGAAACATTGTACTTGTGCATTTTATTGTACCAGCACTTTGGTTTACCAACGGAAGGCACTCAAGTAATATCAACAGGAGTTTTTTGCGTTGTTTTAATTGCCTTCTCATCAAGCTTTCAATGTGAACTCTTATTTTCCTCCTCCAACTTGCAGTAGCCTGGCAGAAAGAAACTTTTTTCCTAGATGTCTTCTGGATGAGGACTAAACCAGAAATGATCAGTTCAAACCCACTTTAAATTATTCAAGTCATTAAGATGATGGGTATTTCCCCTCTAAAAGGAAGTTGTCAAGAGTCTCCGAATTTCTACTTTTGTGGCATTAGAAAAACCTGAGATGGTTTGTAGCTCTGCTAACCAGCAGTGTCTCAGGCTGATGCTTGTCAGTGCCAAAGAAAGCTCACTACAGAGAGCAGAAAACTGTTAGCAGGCAAAACAAGAACTTGACTCCCTTACACCACCAAGAAACTGAAGAGTACCAAAACTCCCCTGAAGACTGGAGCAGTTTTGCTGTAGTGGTGCTTGTCTGGTTACAGTGCTACTCATATCCTAATTGATCTCTTTCAGAGATAAAGCAGTCAGCAGGTGGTTAGCACCTGTCTCCTCACCAGTTAACCCTGGAGAGGAAAGACTCGTGGGATAAAATACATTTTGGTACCCTTGGAGGGGATGGGCAAACAGAGCCATGGGTGAAATGTATTTACTTTTGGGAAATATCTGTAAAAATACTTCAGGAACAACAGTGATATTTCCAAGCTCATGAACTCATGAGACTGGTTTGGCTCAAAACTACTCCAATTGTCTTAAAGTCTGCAAAAGGAGTAGTAAAAAAAAGTCAAAAGGTTTTGGTGTAGATTTGCCGTGGCTGAGAGTTCAGCAAACTAGGCCCTTATCATGTAGAATAAACTTAAGATGTAAGAACAGATAAAAAATGTAAGAATAGATAAAAAGATGTAAGAACAGATAAAAAACTAAAAGACTACTAACCTCTGAGATTTTCATGGCACTGGAGGCTAACAAATCCCTCATGACTGTCTCTTGATTTTACCTCTATGTGACATTCAGCAAGAGTTGTCTCTAGGCCCCTGCAAGTTATTTGCAGACACTTCAATGAATTTAAGGCAGATGCTGTGATGCTGGATTTGGCTTGGTAATATTCAGCACCTCTGTGAAGATACAAATAATAATAACAACAAATGATGCCATTTCTTGATGGCTTGTCCACTGATTTTATTGTTTAGAATTCACAATTTTTTGCAGTGTTAAAGAGCTTTGGTCATGGCTAGGAAAAAGAGCAGGCTTCCCATGAAAGTGTTGAGGGGTAAGCAGGAGATGTTTGCTTTGACAGAGGAAGAAAATAAGTGCTGAGTTTTGCAGGTTGCTGTGCAGAATTGTCCCCAAATCCATATGTAGCTCTATGACAGTCCCTGTGTATCATGAGGGATAGAAAAGTCTCCTTCCGTAGCAAAACTTGCGAGCCCAGATCTCTTTGTAGACACAGGTGAGCCACAATTTGGAAACCATCCTGTTTAGGGTCAGGTATCCTTGATGTCATCAAAACCAATGCATATTGAGGAAGCTCAGGCCAGTGCAAGGCTAGGATTACTAAATTCTGCCTTCCTTGGTTTTACCTGAGCAATATCCTCCTAACAGTGTTTGTGATCCCTACCTTAAAGAAATATGGATGAAGTAAGTAGAGAGGCTTACAATGGGACTCCAGGGCTGAGTGCTCTGTCCCAAGACAAGTCCTCTTCTGCCATCTAAGGAGATACTGATCAGAACTAGGAAATGTTTGTTTCTTATCTAAAAGGGGCAATAGCTCCCTTAAGTCTTCAGGTAGGGTTTGGGAGGTAGCTTTATCTGACTAAATTAAATTAGGTTTTTATGTGTAATATGTGATACATGTAATATCAAGTTGACTCCTTATGAGAAGCTGAATGTGCAACTCAGGTCATCAGTGTAGTTGCAGGAAAAAGAGCAAGCTCTGTGTGACTTCAGCCATTCTTGGGGCCATGGAAGCAATGGCAACAAGGGCAAGGGGTGAAGAAAAAAGCCATGTTCTGTTTACAGTGGAGCTGGTGCAAGCGGCAATACAGAGCTGTACCCTGTTGTCAGCTATAAGAAATTTTGCTTTGCATACAGGCAGCTCAAAGCTACTCTGGAATGGTCCATCTGTGCACTTTCCCTTACACAGACCTGACAGAAAACTGTGTTGGTCTTCAGCTTTATTTTAAAAGTGAAAATAACTTACAGTTCAAAGCCGAGGTCCTTGCAAGCCACATTTGCTTCATTCATAGTCCACTTACTGTCACATACAAAGAATTCATTTATTTGATTCACAGGTTTGACTCGAAGCAAATGTGAATCTCCATGGCCCACAGAGACTGAAAATGTTTCTTAGAAGAAAAAAAAAAGAAAAGAAAAAAACCCCAGTCCCCAGCTGAAATCATATTATACAGATCTATCTAGTGGAAAGACAGCACAGAAACTAATCAGGATTAATTTTGTGTTAACAGCCAAAGTTAATATGGAAGGAATGGCAAATTGGGAATCAGAAGCCTCAGGTATTATTCCTGGTTGTTCTGAGGACTTACTTTGTTGTTTTGAGAGTGACACTTTCAAAATACACCAGTTTTGGGATAAATGAGGGCACTGGTTCCTACTGTGTAAGAGAAACAGAGAACCTGGAGCTCTACTGAGAAAAGTTTGCATCTTGGTATAATGACTTTCATTAGAGGACTTTTGATAACCAACCAGTAATATTTCAGTTGAGATGGCCAGACCCTCCTTCTGTTACCTATGTAGCAGTAAAACTTCTGCTGTTTACAGTGGAGCTAAGGTCCTCAGCTTCACTTGGTGAAGAAAGAGAACACAGCAGGAACACAGAGAGGCTGTTCAGTCTTTTAAAGTGAAATAGAAAAAAACCTATGCCCCCCTGAGGTCGATGGACTGAGCTGCTGCTTCTGTGGGGAAAGGGCCGGATGGTGCTGGGGCAGAGACCAGGCAAGGAGAGCCCTGGGACCCGCTTGCTGCTCCTGCTCTGGTGGAGGATGGCTGTAGGAACAGCAACTGCTTTGGCTCAAAGAGGCCATCTACCTATTTAGCACTTAGATGACAAAGCAGCTTAGTGCAGCCTAAAAAGCACTTGACATTGGACAAGCCATCAACTGGATTGCAGGGCAGTAGCTTCCTGTTTTGATGAAATCCACAGCATGAAGATGATTGAAGTGCACATCACTTACCTTCTCCCCTTGCATTCCCACACACACCTCAGCAGCATGGCTCCACTCCTTGGACTCTTGTTCCTGTGAGATCTGTCCTTCCAAATGTTACCCTCTCTGCTAATGTTCTCAGCAGGCCCTCTTCCATTGAGCCTCTCACCACAGTCAACACCTTGCTTGGAAACCTTAGAGCTCTTTCCTGTGTCTATTTCTCCCCTTTCTACCTGATGATTTGAGCAACCTACCACCAGCAGGGTGACCTGGGTCTGTCAATCACTTTATTTTTATGAAATTCAACAGACACTGCCCTTATCATAGAATCACAGAATCAATAAGATTGGGAAAGACCTCAAAGATCAAGTCCAACCTGTCACCCAAGACCTCCTTTTCCAATGACTTCTCATTTTCTGTTTCATGTTCTAACCAGTCAATGGAGACAAACAGACTTTCTGAGCTGTGAATTGGAAGCATTTCCCTGGCCACAAGCGACTGATAGATTTGGGGAAAGGAGGTGATTATACCTTTAGACATGCAGTTTCCTTTGTGCAGGAACTTGGCTTCGGGACGCTGACACTCATAGCTCTTCAGCTGACAGTAAGTACGGAAGTTCTTTCCATTGGTAGAACAAACTGAAGAGCCATTCTTAAGGCACTGGTAAGGGAGCTTACAAAGGCACTTTCCCTCCACACATCGTTCCCATGGGTGACAAAAAACTTTCTCACAGGACTTGTGTGTGAAGTGCTTGCTTAAACATTCTTCTATGAGGTATGAGTCTTGCTCATCTTGCTGGACAGGCTCAACCTGCTGAAACTGGCTTTCTTCAGTATTAGATATTGCATACTGCAAGACACATACACGCACAAAAAAAGGAACTAAGACTAGGAACTGCACCAAGACTTCTGCAGATCCCTTTACTGACCTCAACAACATGTTCATTCATAAGCCTTCTCCTATCTTACGAGCACAAAGATGCTAAATGTCATTTAAGGTGTTTGTTCCCTTGTCTTCAGCCACCTCAGCTTTCTCAGGGTTTCTGAACATTTCTTTTTGGTTCATTCATATAGTGTGACCTTCACTCTTAGGGGTCTCCCATAAATGTTGCACTCTTTAAATATCAGAGGAAGTGCACAGCAGATCATAAACATTTTTAAGCCAATGGTTTGTAACACACCATAGCAATGCTATTGGAAGCAAATAAAATCATAAGGGGACTTAAAGACCAGACAACTAAAAATAAACAGCAACTTGTATTTTCCCCAGACTATTTTTATTGGCTTGGTTGACTTTGAGTTTAATATCTGTAAATGTTTGTGAACTACTTAGAAGCAAATAAAGAAACCTAAAATTAATTATTTGTTTCATTGTGTGACTGCTGAAGTAACAAGCATCTTAAAGAAATTGGAAAATTAAGCACCCTTCCTTATCAGCTCTTTTCCTGTCTCTTGCACAGCAGTGGATTTGCAGTGTGGCTGCTGGTCATGACTGGACTGCAAGCACAGACGCTCTGTCTAACCCTCTGCACCTGCATTTGTGCAGCTCTGTGATAACACTGTTGCTGGCTGAGTGCTTTTGCTTACTAGAATCTATGGGTAGGAAGAATGTCGAAACATGGAGAACATACGTGGGTGGACCTAGCATAAAAATGGGAGAGAACAGTTAGTCCTGAGGTGTGATTTACCAGCTTTGACTGTGTCAACTGAATCAATACAGCTGAAGTTTAAAGTTCTCATGAAGAAAGCCTGGCCTTAGTAAAGTCAGTGAGGATCCAACAAACCCCCTTTTAACAATTGTATAATTCTTCTAAATTCTTTCTGCTGTACTCAGGTCAGTAGAATCCAAACTGTGAGCCAGATCCATCTTGGCATACCTCCCATCCTGTACTAGGTGTTTCTCCTGAACAGGAACAAAAGGTGCTGATTTTTATTTAAGGGTTTCTCTGAAAGACTTGGAGCATGCTGAACACAGATGGGCTCAGCCAAGATGGGTTTCTTGGTGCTCTTATGCAAACCTTCAAGAAGTGCAACATACCATGTCCCCATGTTAGAAGATTGCAATCTTATCTCTCAAGAAAGAGGGGCAGGGAAAATTTCAGCACCTTTCAGTGGTCAACCATGCTTGCAAATTTGGCTTAGGATTAAATGCAAATATTTTACAGAAGCCTGTTAGAGTAAACTGCAGATAAATACATGAAAGAGAAATAGCAAGCTTCCAGCGTGCAGGCTGGGCTAAAACAAATGGATGAAACACAGATACTATGGAAGGAAACCTAAAGCAATCAGCTGGGTTTATTTTTGTAACAATAAGCTGACTCTTACTGTTTGTTTCTTTAAGAAATAAACTACTGCTACTACAACAAAATAAATTCTTACCTTTGATCCACACAAACAAAAGAGTGACAAGAAAACCAAGAAAACTGGGACCACTCGCATGATGAAATCCTCTCTCTCTCTCTGTAGACAGGCTCTTCTGGCTGTGATTCTTTTGAATGTCACTTGTTAGAGTTCTGTTTAATTTTTAACCACTAGCAAAATACTTTGAAGTGTGTTTAGAAATAAAGTACAAGAGCCTCAACTATTAACTGATAAATCTGATCTCTCCAAAAAGGATCCCACCTCAAATTAACCAGTTTGGGTGTAAGTGCAGGACTAAATAGGAAAAGTGGAGCCCTTTAGCCTTAGGATAAATGACTAAAAGGAAGCACTTATTTAGAGAAGAATAGAATAGTATAGGATAGAATAGAATAGAATAGAATAGAATAGAATAGAATAGAATAGAATTAACCAGGTTGGAAAAGACCTTCAATATCAAGTCCAACCTATCACCCAACACCATCTAATCAACTAAACCATGGCACTAAGTGCCTCATCCAGTCTATTCTTAAACACTTCCAGAGGTGGTGACTCCACCACCTCCCTGGGCAGCCCATTCCAATGGGCAATCACTCTTTCTGTGAAAAATATCTTCCTAACATCCAGCCTAAACCTCCCCTGGCACAGCTTGTGACTGTGTCCTCTTGTTCTGGTGCTGGTTGCCTGGGAGAAGAGACCAACCCCCACCTGCCTACAACTTCCATTCAGGTAGTTGTGGACAGCAATAAGGTCTCCTCTGAGCCTCCTCTTCTCCAGGCTAAGCAACCCCAGCTCCCTCAGCCTCTCCTCATAGGGCTTGTGCTCCAAACCCCTCCCCAGCTTTGTTGTCCTTCTCTGGACTCGTTCCAGCAAGTCAACATCCTTCCTAAACTGAGGGGCCCAGAACTGGACACAGTATTCAAGGTGTGGCCTAACCAGTGCTGAGTACAGGGGCAGAATGACCTCCTTGCTCCTGCTGGCCACACTGTTCCTGATGCAGGCCAGGATGCCATTGGCCTTCTTGGCCACCTGGGCACACTGCTGGCTCATGTTCAGCCTACTATCAACCAGTACCCCCAGGCCCTTTCTGGCTGTCTGCTTTCCAACCACTCTGACCCCAGCTTGTAGCTCTGCATGGGGTTGTTGTGGCCAATGTGCAGAACCCAGCACTTGGGTGTGTTAAATCTCATGCTGTTGGACTCTGCCCATCTGTCCAGCCTGTCAAGGTTCCTCTGCAGAGCTCCTACCCTCCAACAGATCCACACCTGCCCCCAGCTTGATGTCATCTGAAAATTTACTGATGATGGACTCAGTGCCCTTATCCAGATCATCAATAAAGATATTAAAGAGCATGGGGCCCAGCACCGATCCTTGGGGGACACCACTGGTGACTGGCCGCCAGCTGGATGTGGCACCATTCACCACCACTCTCTGGGCTCGGCCCTCCAGCCAGTTCCTAACCCAGTGCAGAGTGCTGCTGACCAAGCCACGGGCTGACAGCTTGGTCAGGAGTTTCCTGTGGGGGATGGTATCAAAGGCTTTGCTGAAGTTGTCCACAGCCTTCCCCACATCCACCAGGTGGTCACCTGATCACAGAAGGAGATGAGGTTGGTGAGGCAGGACCTGCCCTTCCTAAATCCATGCTGGGAATAAGAACAGGAATACCCTTTTCCTTTCTTTTACTGGAGGAGACTGATCGAATCATCATGCTGTTTTTCATTATTGTCAGCATCATAAAAGATAAACGTGTTTTTATGTAAGAGATATGTATGTGGTGATATATATGGGGAGAGGAAAACACCCCTATCCATGTAATGTCTATTGTATACTGAGCTAGGTTACAAACTCATATTACATGTTTTAGAATAGGTAGGAAAAGAACTTTACGATGGAGTCCACCCATTATCTAACTCTTGCCAAGTCTGGTGCTAAACCATGTCCCTCAGCACCACATCTGTGTGTCTTTTCAACACCTCCAGGGATGGGGATTCAACCACCTCCCAAGGAAGCCTGTTCCAGTCTTTGAGAACTTTTTCAGTCAAGAAGTTGCTTCTAATATCCAACCTAAACCTCCCCTGGTGCAACTTGAGACCATTTCCTCTCTTCCTATTACTTGGGAGAAGAGACCAACACCCACCTGCCTCCAACCTCTTTTCAGGGAGTTGTGGAGAACCAGATCTTCCCTCAGCCTCTTTTTCCGATGACTAAACAACCCACCTTTCCTTAGCTGTTCCTCACACAACCTGTTCTCCAGACCCTTCACCAGCGTTGTTGCCCTTCTCTGGACCCACTCCAGCACCTGTCTGTCTTTGTACAGTGAATCTGTAAGTATTTGAGATGGGCTGAATGTCAGTTTCCAGGAAATCTTTTAATTGAAGCCAGCCAAGCCAAACCACCCCTCTCCGAATCATTGCAGCCGGACGAAAGTAGGGGGGGAGCAGCTCGGTCTCCCAGACTCAGCAGGGAGTGCAAGGTCCTTTTTGTTAGCAGAGCTGCTAAGGGCACCGTCGCACCGGTGCTTGGAGCTCGGGGTATCACACCAGTGCCCGCCGACCAAAAGCGAAGCTGTGATCGGGGGTGGTAACAAGTATCTGTCAGGAGGAGGCCAGGTTGTCAGACAGAAACAGCTGTGCAAGCTGGCTGACCGGCAGGACAACGCTGTCACCCGCAGCCGGTAGAAGCCGCACACGCCCAGGTGTAGACCAGAGACTGTGCTCCACAGCTTCCGCGCCCTCAGTATACGCGATACTGGTGGAGAGGCGGGACTGAGGCGCTCAGGTCGTGCTGGGGGCGGGGAAGCTCGCCCCTCTGCGAGGCGGCTCTGCTTCTGTCGACAGCCCTCTGTTTAACATGGGGAACCCGTGCTTGCGAGCAGTGCCGTACCACCGGAGCCTGCCTGTTTTGCCCCGGCAACGTCAGGACCTCCGGCGCCTCACCAGTACGACTCGCGTTGAGGCTCCTTTTGCGACAGTGCCGCCCGGAGGTGCCGCTTCATTTACGGCAGACAACCTCGTTTCCGGCGGCGCGGGCGGTTTCCCGGTGACGGCGACGCGCACGTGGAGGTAGGTAGGGCTCGAGCCGTGTGGGGGGGCGCGCGCGGGGGCGGGTGTCTGTCTCCCGAGTCTGCCAGCGGCCCTTGGTCTCTCCTCAGCGCTCGGCTGCGGGGAGGGACCCCGCCTGTCCCCTACCCCTAAAGCCGGGAACAGCCCTGAGGGAAGACCGCGCCGGGCTGCGGCGGGGGGACCGGGAGCGGGTGCTGTTCGTGGGCCTCCCCATGCGCAGGCTCCAGGCGGTGCCCCGTGAGCTCTGTGAGGTGCTGGGGGAAAGTGGTGCCGGTGTGGGCAGAGCGAGGCAGAGTCTTGGTGAAGGCCCGTGGCTAGTGGTGTTCACTAGGCATCAATACTGGGTCCAGTTCTCTTCAACTTCTTCATCAGTGACCTGTACGAAGGGACATAGTGGACCCTCAGCAAATTTGGTGACGATACCAAGCTGGAAGGGGTGGCTAGCACCCCGTCGGGCTGTGCTGCCGTTCAGTGAGACATGAGCAGGCTGGAGAGTTGGGTGGGAAGAACCTAAGAAACTTCAGCAGGGGCAAGTGTAGGGTCCTGTGCCTGGGGAAGAACAGCCCCATGGATCTGTGCAGGTTGGGGGCCACCCCGCCGGAGGGCAGCTCTGGGGAAAAGGAGCTGGGAGAGCTGGTGGACATCAGGCTGATCGTGAACTGCCAATGCGTCCTCATGGACAAGAGTGCCAATGGCTGCATTAACAAGAATACAACCAGCAGGTTATTCCCCTCTGCTCTGCCCTGTTGAGGCTTTATCTAGAATACTGGGTCCTGTTCAAGACAGACAGGGAACTACAGGAGAGAGTGCAATGGAGGCCACTATGATGCAGAGAGAATTGGAACATCTGTTTTATGAGGAAAGGCTGAGAAAGCTGGGACTGTTGAAGAAAAGAGAGGGACTGAAGGGCTATCTTATTAATGATCAATATCTAAAGGGTGAGTGTCAGGAGGATGATGCCAGACTCTTCCCCATGGTGTCCAGTGACAGGACAAGGGCCAGCAGACAGAAACAGGAACACAGGAGATTCCATGTAAATAAAAAAACTCTTCACTGTGAGGTTGGCAGAGCACTGGAACAGGCTGCCGAGGGAAGTTTTGGAGTCTCTTTCTCTGCAGGCATTCCAAATCTAGTTGGATTTGTTCCATGTGATTTACTCTAGCAGGGGTGTTGGACTAGATGTCTTCAGAGGTTCTTTCCAACTCCTATCATTCTTTGATTCTGTGATGTACACTGGGTCTGTTCTTGCTTTGTGTACTCCTTTGTGGGGCTGAGGCTTAAGGGTTGCAGTCTTCTGGGGCTGGTGAGTGCCACATTCAGCCCTCATACACATGAGCAAAAAGCATGCCATTACTGCTAGTCAATTTTTACAGGGAGGTGTTGCAGTGGATGACATCTTAGGTGTGAAGTTACCTTTTTTCATGTGCATACATGTTCTTAGTGAGGACTGAAGTGGCTGACCATTAAAAGAACTAACAATGTTGTCAGTGGTCTTCAGTTTGTACAGCGATTCAAGTGTGAAATACCTTTTACATTTTAACTGTTGTTTTTTGTCCACAATTTAGGAGGTAGCAGAGAATGTCTTTTCGTGGAAGAGGAGGTGGAGGAGGAAGAGGAGGTGGCTTCAATCGTGGAGGAGGTGGTGGTGACAGAGGTGGCTTTAATCGTGGTGGACGAGGTGGCTTTGGACGGGGAGGTGGACGAGGAGGCTTCAACAGAGGCGGATATGACCAGGGCCCCCCGGAAAGGGTAGTTTGTAAGTCACTTAAAGAGTTGATATTTCTTCCATTTACATCAGCTGCCCCAGATTTTTAGCTCGCTTGTTCTTGATTTCAGTGTTGGGAGAGTTCTTGCACCCGTGTGAGGATGACCTTGTTTGTAAATGTAAAACAGAAGAAAACAAGGTGCCTTATTTCAATGCCCCGGTGTACTTGGATAACAAGGAACAGATCGGCAAAGTGGATGAGATCTTCGGGCAGCTGAGAGATTTTGTATCCTTCAAAAAATGTGTGATGTACTGTATTAGATTTTTAAAAGGCTGGTTGATTATTAAAGGGGGTTTCTTGAGGATTTTAAGATGGTTCAAGGTTTGGCTACCAGTTAGATGTGAACAGACACAAGTTTAACTGCAGTTGCTGGTGTCAGCAGGTGCCTCATTAACACTAAGTGCCTATCTTAAAGCTTTTCCAGTATGAGCGAGTACCATATGTGAGTGCAGATGTCCTTGGACCCATGGTAGTTCAAGGTGCTACCTTATGAAATTTTTCTGCTCTAGATTACTCACCTGTAGCAGAGTTGGATCAAGGGAACAGGGTTTTTTTTTTGTGTGCATTAGGGGACCGTTTTCACGATCCAACTTATTACTTAATTATAAAGCCGAGTATGTGCTCAGGTGTTCTATTGCTTACTGTCCATCTTATCACTCATTCTGCCAATACAAGCAAGCTTGTGCTAGGACATCATTTTGCAAAGCAGGATTGTTGAGACAGAGGCAATGTTAGTTCTCTTGTCACTGCCACATGGACAGAATCCATGGCAAAACTGGGTGAGTAACCCTGTAACATAGCAGTAAGACTTAGCCTGTGTTGCTGGATTTTGCAGCTCCTTGCTTCCCCAATTAAACTTGAGTTTTAATCAAGTAGAGCTGGCCAGCAGCTCTTTCTGAGATTAGAAACTGCATAGCAAAGTCCTTGTCTACTGGAGAGCCAGATTTGTGCAAGACTTCATATGTGGTTACTTGGTGTGTCTGCCTCTTCACTGTATGATGAGGCTGGACAGTCTCTGCTGGCTATTCACTTTCCACAACCAGGAAGTTCTACTACTCAGCAGCAGCAGGACTGGAAGAGCCCCTGCAGCATGTAAATTGTTCCAGATAAGCTTTGAGGTCACCCTGAGGCTAAAGAGACTGGATGAGGCACTTGGTGCCATAGTTTAGTTGATTAGATGGTATTGGGTGATGGGTTGGACTTGATCTTGAGGGTCTTTTCCAACCTGGTTAGTTCTGTTCTGTTCTAAAGGAATTGTACAAATTTGTTTATTTACAATTATGGTTACAGGTGCTCTTGTCACTGGTATGTTCTTCCTTATGCCTTAACCAATGGAAGGAAAACAGATTTTACCAGAACTTGTATTTGTAACTCTGAAAAAAACCCTGAGGAATAGCGAAATTAGTTTCTTCTGATTTTTCATTTGATCTTTATCTTCATTTATTAAATACTAATTAAGAAAATGTCTGAATGTGCATTTAGTGTAATATAAACCCCACAATTTCTGATGTTTTATTCCTGCTATGTTCCTTAAAGAAGCTAACAGTATTTTTCAGTGAAACTGTCTGACAACATGAAAGCCTCTTCATTTAAAAAGATGCAAAAGGTTAGCCAAGCTCCATAACAGAATTTGACTTTCTCTCATCAGCTAGATAAATCTGTCATCAGATGATAAAAGCTTTATTCAGTTTTTATTAACTTTAATAAAAGCTAGTTATACTTTGTGAACATAAATTTCTTTTTCTCTTTCACTTTGGTATCTGCCATGTTCTAAATTTTCCCTGCCCTGCAAAAATATAGAACAAATTAAGCCCATGCAAATATCACCTATTAATAACTTTGTAACCCTGTGATTTATTTCCTCCATGCTTGCTTTATTTGACTATTTGCAGAGGTCAGTTTGACAGAAAGGGTTAAGACCAAATTGTGGGTATTTGGCATGAATGTGCTCTTTAGCCTTGGTATTTTCAAAGCCTACTGGAACTCTTTCCTGCAGTTCTACATCGATCCAGCAAAGCTGCTGCCCCTTCAGAGATTTTTGCCAAGGCCACCTGGAGAAAAAGGTGCTCCCCGTGGAGGCGGTAGAGGAGGACGTGGTGGTGGACGTGGAGGAGGAAGAGGTGGTGGGAGAGGTAAGATCCCAGGAATGAAAGCTGAAGAATGTAGGAGTGTTTTGGTGTGGATTGTTCCATTGTTCTGGTTTGTTGTTTTGGCTTTTCTTTTTGTGTAAAGCTGCAGCTCTTGAATTTGCGTATTTATGTTTGAGGCAGTGGAAGAGGCAGTGGTATCTTTCTAATGGGGAGGACCAAGGTCCTCTAGCCTTAGCCCCAGTAATTGGGAAGAGAGTGTGCTGATCTCTAACAGAGAGAGATCATGGCTTCTAACTACACTTCTGGTAGAAGGTAACGCACACTCAAGCCTGTCAGCAAAAGCTGTATTTTTAGTATGTTCTGAGAGTCTGGTTTGGACAAAATACTTGAAAGGCAGAGTTTGAGAGAGGACTGAGTGACCCGGTGGTGGTTATCCTTTGCTTTTTAAACATCATCTGTCGTCATGTACTTCTCAACTAAAGCTGAAGTTCATTTTTTGCTTACATTGCAGTTTCTTTCCTTTGCTCCCTACCCTGCCCCTTTGCAGTGTGGCACAAGTGTTTGAAAGCTTTCTGTTTGGTTTATTTTAATGTTCTGTTTTAGTACTTCTTTTTTTTTTTTCGTCTCATGAAAGAAGTTTATTGTGGAATTCTGTTGGTACTTTTAGTATTTTGGACATTGTTTAACAGATATTAAAAAAATAACCAAAAAATGCTGCAGATAGTCCCTGGAAGAGACATGGTGCCAGTAATTCACCTGGTATCTGTCTAGCAGCTGTCAGTTTCAGGTGGTTCGTTGTTCTTTTTCTTTCAGAACCTATCAATGAGATAAGTTGTTGTGCATGATGAGCAATTGATATGTACCTCAGTATGTAATTTATTTCCTATGTTTAGGAGGATTTGGCGGAGGAAGAGGTGGAGGAAGAGGAGGAGGCTTCAGAGGAGGAAGAGGGGGTGGATTCAGAGGAGGAAGAGGTGGTGGAGGAGGCTTTCGGGGTGAGTGTGCAGTCTTTAGGTTTCAGTAATAAGAATGGTTCTTAGATTCTACTATGTTAAAATGTTCTACAGAATGCTATATTTTTAAATCTCTTTAAGAGATGTTTGTAGTTTCCTGCAAAACTGCTTCTGTGCATCACAGAAGCCAGTTTAAATCACATCACAGGGTCCTGCATTTTTTATGCTTGGGTAATAAGACCATGCTGCTTTTTGCATTGGAAAAGGACTGAGAGAACAGATAATGATAATTATTTTATTCTAACAAATTGTTTAGTGTTATGTATGTAATGAATTTGTTTAAATGTATCTGAGATATAAATTGTTTTTCTTCTCCCTTAAAACAGGAAGAGGACATTAAACACAGAGCCACCAGTATCTCCCAGCTGGTTTACCTTGTCTACAGAAGTGAAGAATAATGACATTTTTCATAAAGGACCCTTAAAAAGTTCTTTTTATGAAGAACTTGAGTCTGTAAGATGGCAATTTCTTTTTACACTCAGTGGCTGTTGATCAACACATGAGGAACGGGTAGCCCCAGGTGAAGAACTAAGACTGCCCGGACTATACTTGAATTTTTTAAACTAAGCCAGGATTAATCTTAAACTTTTTGTTTTGGACAAAGGACATAGTAAATGCTTTACTTCAGTTGGAGTCTGGAGTAAACAATGGAAAAGTTGTCAGTATGAACTCAGATCTGTGTGTGACTTATCCCTAGTCCTCATTATCTTTTGATACTGAATCTTCTGGCTTGCTCTCAAGTGGACATACTGTTTTAACAACCCTTTTAAACTTTTTTTGCTACAAACAACTTAATTTTGTGTTGATAGAGTTCTACTGGTTTTTTTTTATACATACCATATCATAGGAAGATAGCAAAGATATTTTGTGGATTTTTCTGTACAAATCTCAATGAAAGCCAAAGGCTTTTTCCCCCTCTACTTTTCTAAATTATTTATTTCCTTTAGAAAAGTAGAGCCAACAAAAGACATGTTCTTAAAAGCTGCTCTCTAATGGATAGGACAAGGTTAATTCTTAAAGTCACCTAATTGTATCTAATTACACTGATACTAACATTATTAAGGGTTTTTAACTGCCCCACCCTCCCCCATAGCCTGCTTCTGTTGAGGGTTGTTGAAAAGCTAGGAGCTGCCTTTTTCTTAAGGATGGAGGAGGTCAGGGTGCATCTCCAGAACATGTTCTTAACTTTGGAAATAAAATAAGAATAGAAAAGTAGACTCCCTGGATTTCATCTGGAGCTAAGATTCTGTTCACAGACTTGGACCAAGCACTTCTGAAAAGGGGTCTGTAGAATACATGAAAGTGTTTTGAACATGTTCAGTGTGGAAAGATTTACATTTGAGCTGATCATACTGTTACACTTTTCAATTAAGGAGTGCAGTAATGAGCAAACGAGTCATGAGAGCCTTCTTAATAAAAACAGTTTGTCAGGACTGGACAGTTACTGGTCATTTTAGCAAATATGAATAGCCTCTGAAAACCAGCAAAACACATGTTCAAGAATTAATTAAGTCTGAAGGAACATTGCATAGGACAAAAGATAAAAATGTTCACAGGATTTGAGGAGTTGGAAAGGACATCGAAGGATCACCCAGTTCAACCCCCCTGCCAGAGCAGGATCACCTAGAGTAGTTCACACAGGAACACATACAGGTGGGTTTTGAGTGTCTCCTCTGGAGACTCCACAACCTCTCTGGGCAGCCTGTTCCAGTGCTGTCACACAATGGAAAAACTTTTTCCTTATGCTCATATGGAACCTCCTGTGCCCCAGCTTGCACCCATTGCCCCTCCCCCTGTCATTAGACATCACTGAGAAGAGCCTGGCTCCATCCTCCCAACGCTTACCCTTCACATCTTTATCAACATGAATGAGGTCATTCCTCAGTCTCCTCTTCTGCAAGCTAAAGGGACCCAGCTCCCTCAACTTTTCCCCACAAAGATAATGTTCCATTCCCTTCATCTTTTTGACTCTGTGCTGGACTCTTTCAAGCAGTTCCCTGGGCACAATATTCCAGATGTGGCCTCGCTAGGGCAGAGTACAGGGACCTACTAACCACATCCCTTCTAATACACCCCAGGATATCATTGGCCTTGGGCACAAGGGCACATGGCTCTCTTGGTCATACCTCTGTCCACCAGGACACCCAGGTCTCTTTCTCCTGTGCTGTTCTTCAACAGGTCAGTCCTCAACCTATGCTGGTCTGTGGAGTTGTTCTTTCCCAGATGTAAGACTCTACACTTGTCCTTGTTGGCTTTCCTTAAATTTCTCCCTGCCCAGCTCTGGCCTGTCCAGGTCTGGCTGAATGGCAGCACAGCCTTCAGATATGGCAGCAACTCCTCCCAGCTTTGTGTCGTCAGCAAACTGATGACACAAATCTCTGAAAACTTGAAACAAGGTAGCAAATGGAATGTGTGAGAATTCAATTAAGTCTGAACAGGTGCTGCATGGGACAAAAGATAAAAATGTTCTTCAGCTTAAAAAAACAAATCATAAACCATGGGAATTCCTGCTAGATTTGCTTTTGTGAGAAGAAACAGCCTGCTGTTCAGCCCTAGCAGAGTCAAGAACTGAGGGGTACTGATCACTTTGTTGATGTGGCTACAGACTTAATCTCAACCAGGTCAGTTCAATCCAGGCTGCTGAAGATCTTTAAAGCTTTGTTGCTCTGTCACTGGGCCTGAGTGAGTCAGGGCAGTTTAGAATTGTCCTTTATCCAGACAAAGTCTTCTGCCACTCTATGTCCAAGTTGAACAATACCAACCTGCGGTGGAGCTGGAATTGTCATTACTTTGGTCATCTTTGTCTCTGCTGTGCTGTTTCTTCACTGATGCTTTAGCTAATTGTGGGTAGCTGACTTGGATCTTTCCGTATTCTTCTGGCCTTAGGAGACTTAGCATGACACAGGTCTCTTATACCCAAATTCATGCTCGGCTTTGCTGTTCTCACTGCATGCTTTAGGGACATGCTTTTTCCCAGCGGGTCATAGGACTGTGCTGCCATCCCTTTTAAATTGCATGATGTGACAACTGATGCTTCAGTTGCATGTAGTTGCACCTTGGAGCCTCATCCAAGAAGCCTGTGCTTTGAATTTCACAGCAGATGGAGTAGTGAGTCAGGCTGCAGCCACTGCAGAGCCAAAGCCAAGGTTTTTCCACCCATGTGTGGATGGGTTGAAGAACAGTATCCACTGCAGGTCTGGAGGAAAGGTTGGCCTCTTTATAGGGAACTGAATTGCAGTTCTGACTGAGAAATGCATGAGAAGCCTTCTGCAGTGCCCTACACAGAAAATGTGGGATGGGATTAACACTAATGCCCAGAGAGAGCTTAAAATCATAGATCTTTGTGAAAGCTTTAGGATGTTCAGATGCTGATGGCCTGGGCATGAAATGTGCTGCCCTGTGAGGAAGCAGTGCCTGGACATGTCTGCCTCATGATGATGCCTTTTCTAGTTTTTCCTTTTTCTTCCCTGTCTTGGGTAGGCATCATGTTTGGTTGTAACAAGACCCATCCAGTCCTTGTGGTCTGTGCTATGGCATGGTCTTGTCCTCCTGGTGCAGGTAGTTGCTAACTGTAAGAGGTGAAAGTTCTGGGTTTTAAAAAATTAAGACAGTTGTCTGCAGTGTAGTGCTGCAAGGAGCTAAAATCCAACCTCTCTAATTTTATGTGGCACTTTTCTCTCTGTCTTGAGCTTTTCATTCAAATCCTGTCTGTGACTGTTGCTGTGCTCCTAGCAGTAAGCAGTGAGGTGTGAGTTTTAGGTAAATGTTACCACACATCCTAGGTTTCTGCAGGGAACAGGGCAGGCAGGCACCCTAACACCACCCTGGCAGGAACAGGTATGTTGGCAGAAATAGGGAGTTTCAAGTACCTGTGGTGTCTGTGAGGGGGGAAAATGTCACAGTACAGTTCACAGTGAGGGCATGGGGGCAAGCTGTTGGTGTCACTGAAGGCTGTAGATGATAATTTGGTGTTCCCCAGATTTCCCCTTGCTGGTAACCATTGGAGCAACTGGCTGGTCTACCCAAACAGCTCTTTACCCATCACGTGCTCCAGCAGCATGAAGGATCTTGCTGTCCTGCAATATTCGTCTGAAGCTCAGGAAGGAGCTAGGCTTCAGTGCACCCCACAGTGCCTGGCTTTCTGTCCTGGTTTTGCTGAGATGTAATCCCACTCCAGCCGTGGGATTCAGGCCATTAGCAGCTGACTCAGGCAGCAGTCTGATGCGGAGAGGGAGCCTTCTGCTTCAACTTTGTCTCACCCTTATAGAATTATAAAAACATTTCAGCTGAAAAAGACCTCTAAGACCTCTAAGATTGAATCCAATCACTGACCTAACATCACCCTGGCCATTAAACCATGTTCTTGGTGCCATGGTTTAGTAGTCATGAGGTATTGGGTGACAGGTTGGACTTAATGATCTTTGAGGTCTCTTCCAACCTTATTGATTCTATGAAAAAGACATAGCTACTGTATCAAGTACAACAAGTAAAAACCTTTTTGAAGTCATCTTTTTCAGGATGTTTTCTTCAGTCAGCTGAACATTTCTTTAGCTTAGAGTCAAATCAACAGTTAAAATTTAGTAAATGTCTCTGAGACACCACAAAAAAAATTATTGTTGTTTTTCAGTGGGTTTGAGCGTTTGAAATCTGTTTGTGGGAAGATTAAAGACAAATCCTGCCCTACAGAGCCCTCTGCTGGGGATGAATTCGGTATTAGACTCAGAATGGAACCATATGGTTCTGGTCTGAAAGGACCTTTAGAGGTCATCTAGTCCAAGCCCTGTGTGGTGAGCAGGGACTTCAACTAGATCAGGTTGCTCTGACATGAAATGTTTTCAGAGATGGGGCTTCTACCACCTGGGCCAGTGTTTCACCACCCCCATACCTATGCAGATGCCTATAAATTAAAGAACAGACAAACAGCAATTGTGTTTTGTGGCTGCTGCTCTTGGACAAGTGGGAAGGAGAAGCACCACTTAAGAATATAAAAAGTCCCTCTGATGCTAGTAATCCTGGCTCTTATTGAAGGATAAAAGCACCCTGAGGTTTTTTTTTTTGTTGTTGTTGTTGTGTGTGTTTTTTTTTGTTTGTTTGTTTGTTTTTTTTTTTTACTAATTTTTTTTATCTGGCTTAGGAACTGTGGTTCCAACTTCCTGGATTATTTATATACCTTAATATTTAATTCCTTTGTATTTTTTGTTTTGTTTTATGAACTGCAGTGTTGTGGAAAAAAATACTTTTAGGTTAATGACAAGTAATGCCTGCCTTCAATTTTGACTTCTTTCCCCCTCCCCTGCTATTGCTGTAGAATTAGCCAAATTTATGAGAAGAGGAGGTAGAGAGAATATGATGGGATGTAGGATGGACTTGAATTTTAAGCAGCAAGTATGTATAAAATCTCCATGGTCTTATTCACTGCTGCTCTAAGTCTGGAATCCTGTCTGAATAAAAATAGTAATGCTTTGCTTTTTCTGAGACAGTCAGCATTGCAAGCTCTGACTTCTGTGGAAGCTGCAAGATCTGAGATGCTTTTGAAAATCTTGCCAAAGTTTCAGGGGAGGAAGGCAAAGAGATCAGATTATCACTATGCTTTTATCTTCTGAGGCAGGACCAGGGGGCACTAGGGAAGTGGCTTTGTTGCCAAACAGATCATCTTTCCTTTCAGAACCCTCCCACTCTGTTCCTGTTTAATCCTCTTATGACAGGCAAAAATACCATAATAATGCAAGCACCCCGAGGACTGGAAGAGTGGAAGTAGATCAGTGGCATTAAAGGAAATGTTTTCTGGTAGAACATGCCAGTTTATGGTGATGATGACTAAATGTTGTGACTGCACAAAGTTTTATAGCAAAGTTTTCTTACCTTTAGATTCAAATTGGTGAATTTGTGATTCTATGAAAGATACAGGATGTCTGTTTTGGAAAGCTGAGGAGTGGGAGGGATGTTGTCTGAGTGTTTTGTGGGTTAGAGAACGGAGAGCTCCTCAGATTTGGAGAACAGGTCATAAAAAGAGCAGCTGAAGGAACTGGGGTTATTTCATCTGGAGAAAAGGAGGCTGGGGGGAGACCTCATCCTCTACAATTCCCTGAAAGAAGGTAGGAGTGAGGTGGGAGTTGGTCTCTTCTCCCAGTTAAAAACTAATAGGAAGAGAGGAAATGGCCTCAAGTTGCACCAGGGGAGGTTTAGGTTGGATATTAGAAGCAACTTCTTCACTGTAAGGGTTCTCAAAGACTGGAACAGACTCCCCAGGGAGGTGGTTGAATCCCCATCCCTGGACATGATTCAAAGAGGCTGAGATGTGGTGCTGAGGGACATGGTTTAGCACCAGACTTGGTAGAGGTAAATAATGGTTGGACTGGGTGATCTTAAAGATGTTTTCCAACTGAAATGATTCTATGATTCTATCCTTCCTATCTGTGGATGGTTATATTCCTCAATACTGCTCATGTCACTATGCCCTTAGTGCTGCTCAGAAGACACTGTCCTAACCTGGGAGCCTGCTTGAGCTGCCTCTGAACCACATCTAACTGAGGAACCACTGACTGCTCCTCCTTGCCACTCATACCCAGTATGAATATAAAATTGGAGGCAAAATCTGTTTGATAGTGGGAGTGATGGGAAGCACCTTCTTTGATTGCTTCTACTAATGCTGTATGTCAGCTCTTTTGGCAAGAGCTTATTGCAGCTGGAATTTATGTAGGTTTTGTAAAAGCTCTTTGATGTGCTGCTGCCTTGTTGCAGAGCAGAAAACATGAGCTTTTGCTGCTCAAGGCTCTAGAAAATGCCTAGTTACTTTCTATCTTTGACATGCTTTGGAAAATTTACCCAAGGTAGGTTTACATATGTGTGCTTGGGAAAAGGAAGGTGTTCCACAACCATTTTCTGTAGACCAGACTATTTTAGAAATGGAGCAATGACCTTATCTGAAAGTCATGCTTTACTTTGGAAAATACCATATATATATATATATGCACACACACACACACGTACAATGGTCTGGGTTGGGAGGGACTTCCAAAGGTCGTCTAGTTCAATCCCCTCTGCAGTCAGCAGGGGCATGCTCAACTTGATCAGGTTGTCCGGAGTCCTGCTGAACCCCACCTTGATTATCTCCAAGGATGGGGCCTCAACCACCTCCCTGGGCAACCTGTTCTAATGTTCCACCACCCTCATGGTAAAGAACTTGTTCTAAAATATACTGGATTATGTTTTTCTTGTGTCTGTGTCAATCTGAGAGTTTATATCAGACTAAGAATCTTGAAGAAGCAGGTCTTTAAGGACTTAAAAGGGTGGACTTCAGAGTAAGCCTCTCCTTTTTAAAGAAACTGACATTTGTGTCTTTAGGTCGTGCTGTAGTTTTGTGCATTTGCTGTGATGATGGGAATTAATTTAAAGCCGGGCTGATGGCCAGCTGACCTGAGCCAACTTTTGTTGAGGTTTCTGAAACATTGCACAAGAGGTTTGAAGAGAAAAGTTTGGGGGCATGTGACAGTTAATCTCTTTAGCAGTAAGAATGGAGTTTAAGAACACTGTTGAAAATGTGCTGGGTTCTGTGCTGCTCTTTGTTTTAATGAATAATGTCCTGCACAGATTGGGAGTGTAAACTCCTTTGCACTTTAGTCCAATTAAATCACGCTTGGAGGCTGCCAATGGTGGTGGTGGTGGGAACTCCCCCTTAGTTTCTCCCCCCCCTTTTTTTTTTAATTGTCCAGTGAGTCTGTTGAATAATGAAAGAATTTGCCTGACAAGGATTTTGTAGTGTTCCACCACCTTGATGAATTATTGCAGAGGACAGAGGAACGCTCTCTTTTGTCCAAAATGCATTGGAACAATTCAGCCAATTCCTCAGAAAGTGACAGCGAAGCTCATTCAGCCTTTACACAGACTGAGCACAACATAGTTGCAGCTTACTTAATAACAGCAGGTATGGGCATGGGTGGGTTGTTGCTTAACTTTTTAAGATGGATCTGCAGATCTGGATGCTCGTGTTTGTATGGTAACAGCAAGGGTATTTCCTTTTGCCTTGCACAAACGTCTGATGGCTTTTCCTCGCAGTTTTACTGACGAGCCAGCAATTGGCAGGCTGGGTGCAGCGTGCAGATACATCTGAGTGTTCCGCTTTATCTTTGAAAGCGGTGTTGTGTCTTGAAAAGTACATTTTGTTGACAGGCAGCTATAGAGGAGGCCGAGAATTCATTTCTGCCAGCTTGCAGAAGTGATAAAAATAGGGCATAGCTGTCACATCTCGCATTTTTCTGTGATGTGCTCGACGCTATCTTGAGACTTCTCCTGGGCCACATGTTTGTAGTAATATATGTGTAGTCTGAGCATGCGAGAGGGTGTCTGCTGGGGGCTGTAATGGGAAGGGTTGGAATGTGACTTAGAGGGAGGGAGCTGGTTGTTAATCAGAGAAGAGCAGACTCCAGTTGCAGCTGTATTTTTCACAGATGACACGTTAGAAGCAGCATGCTGGAAGGCTTGACATCGTGTTCGTTCTCCGTGTCTGCACTGACCTTTGGTTTAACTTGAAGCATTATGGAATTATTATTATTTTTCTTCCCCTCCTCAAAAACTTTCTCATTATTATAACCACGACAGCTTCAGTAATGTTTTCTTGCAGCACTGAGTTCTACAGCAATGAAATATCAACCTGAAACCTACTGGGTTTGCAACTAGACCTTTAATACCTTCATTATGGAAAACTAAAGCTGTTGATAAATATTTTATCTGGGGACTGTACCATACATTTTCTATGATATAATTGGCCTTTAAAACACTTTGAAATATTAATGTACTTTAGCTTTATATGCAACAGTATTGCTGATGGTCACATTTTATTTAACATATCTGTTTGAAGTGGTGAGTATCAAATTGCTGTTCTGGCACAAAGGCTATTTTTGAATGCAAAACTCAGCTGCATGTATCAGTAGTCTTGTTAAGAAGCTGTGGAGATGGGTGATGGTCAAGTAGAAGCCTAGATACATTCTGCAGTACTTCCACACTATTTGGAGGTAACTGGATCCATTAGGTGCTGCAGATATGTGGGACAGTTGTTATTATATTAATTAAACTTGATTACATTGTCTGTGACAAGGTGTTTGTTTTTCAGAAAATGTGACCATTTGCTGTTAGGGACCAAAGCTATCCTAGGTGATCAATGGCTTTATCCAGGACCAATACAGCTGTTTCTTAATGTGACAGTTTTAGGCTGTGCCTTTAAGAAAAGACAGCTACAGAATTCTCTAGTTGGATTACTTTGTGGGATTTTTCTTTCTTTTTTTTTTTTTTTTCCTTACTACAATTGGGAGAGTGCAGTGAAGCTTTTACCTGTAGCTTGCATTTTGCTTTCTTGATGAGACGAGGAGCATTTTTGACGGTAAGGACTATGACATCTTTGAAAGTGTGATTGGTTGCTTTGCAAGTGCCTTACTACAGCAAATCTCACATCTGGAAAATTTTAGCTGTGCTAATAAGCAGATGTCTGAGAGTACGAATAAAGTACAAAGAGGGAGTGTTCATCAGTCAACATAAAGTTTAAAAAGGAGCAACCTTTTGAGTGCTTCTTTCTTTTGCAGATAATTGTTTTATTTTCTGAGAAGGAAGTAATTAAGTATTGCACTCTCCAGTGGTCAGTGTAGTCATTTTGGTGATGACAACAGGGATACTTAGGCTGCAAGAAGCCCTACTGCCTCATGGACATCCTTCAGCTTATAATGATGAAACGCTCTGTAGTAATGTCAAAATGCTAACTGAAACTGAATGCTAAATTCCATGACCTTCACTGTCTTGATGCTGCTACACATGTGTATTGCTTAACTATGTTAGGGTTTGTATTTGCGTTTGGTCTACCTTCAATTTTCATTGCTTTCCTGGAAAAATCTGCTCTTGATCATAGAATCGTTAGAGTTGGAAGGGACCTCAAGGATTATCTAGTTCCAACCCCATGCCATAGGTAGGGACCCCTCACACTAGATCAGGTTGCTCAGAGCCCAGAGATCAGGTTTCGAGGATTTTACATTCATCCTCACAAAACTAGAAGGTTTAAATATGGAAATATAGGAAGAGTTGTCTAAACCTGAGATGTTTCACAGGCCAAGCGGCGTCATCCATATGCTTGGTTGGTTGTTTGGGTTGTGGGTTGTTGTTTGTTTTTTTTTTTTTAAATCACATGAGCTCTTCCCAGATGATGATTTCAGGTTATTCTAAGTCTTGGCCTTGCTCTACCCACCCTGCCCTCTAGAAAATTGTAGAATCATTTATGTTGGAAAAGAACTCTAAGATCTTAGAGTCCAACTGCAAACATAACACTGCCAAGTCCACCAATAAATCATGTCCCTAAGTACCATATCTACATGTCTTTAAAATACCTCCAGGGATGGTGACTGCAGCTTCCCTGTGTGGCTTGTTCCAGTGCTTGACAACTCTTTGGTAAAGCAATTTTTCATATATCCTATCTAAACCCCCCGTGGTTCAACTTGAGGCCATTTCTTCTCCTCTTGTCCATTATTACGAGGGAGGAAAGACCAATGCCCACATGGCTCCAACCTCCTTTCACAGAGTTATAGAGAGCAAGAAGGTCTCACTCTCTTTTTCTCCAGGGTAAACAGTCCCAGTTTCTTCAGCTGCTCCTTACAAGACCTGTTTTCCAGACCCTTCACTAACTTTGGACCTGCTCCAGCACCTCAGTGACTGTTTTGTAGTGAGGGCCCCAAACCTGAACCCAGGACTCATGATGTGGCTTCACCAGTGTCCCCCTCATAGGGGAATAATCACTTCCCTATTCCTGCTGGTCACACTGTTCCTGATTCAGGTCAGAATGCTGGTGGCCTTCTTGGCCACTGGGGCACGTGCTGACTTGTCTTCAGGTGTCTGCATACCAACACCCCCAGGTCTTTCTCTGCTGGGCAGCTTTCCAGCCACTCTGCCCCAAGCTTGGAGTATTCCTGGGGTTGTCATAAGTGCACGACCTTGTTGAATGCATGCCTTGTTGAATCTCATTCAACTGAGCTTAGCTGGATCAATGGATCCAATCTGTCCAGGTACCTCTGCAGAGCTTCCTACCTTCAAGCAGATCAACATTCCTCCTAGCTTAGTGTCATCTGCAAATATACTGAGGGTGCCTCAATCCCCTTGTCCAGGTCATTGATGAAGATAGTAGAGACCAGGCACCAGCACTGACCCCTTGGGGAACATCACTTGTGACTGTCCATCAGCTGGATTTATCTTCATTCAGCACCACTCTCTGGCTACTGATTTATGTAACTGGAATGGAGAAGCTTCATTTAAAAGCTGAAGAATTGCCTGTTTCATTAAGTGTCATCTTTGTTATATATGTCTGTTATTATGATTCCACTGCTTTTCCTTCTGTCCCTTTTCATGTCAGTTGTGGTATTACTCTTGCTGAGTGTGGTGGTTCAGGTGGTATTCTGATGTGTATTTGAGCCTAGAAGTGTCTGCCTCAGCTTGATGCACTGGGGTGTGTGCTGATATTTATAAATCTATGGATCATGCCAGTAACAGAGTCCACAGGACTTCTCATGATTTGAAGGACTTTCCCTATTGACATCAGTTGTAGTCTTCAAAATTCAACTGTTGAACTGAAGTGCCCAGAGTCTTGCCTTCAGGGCTTCTAACCCTGCTTATTTGAGGTTATTATTTGAACTGAAGCATGTTCAGTCTGACTCTAAACTGATAAAGATTTTTAACTCTGTGCTGCAGCACTACCAGTGGCAGAGATGGAAGAGCATTGTATAAGACTGAAGAATCCTCCTTGCCCTTTCCAGAGAGGCGTGTCAGCAAAAGCTAAGCCGCGTGTGTCAGGCTTTTGCTGGAGCCAGTAGAGGAGCAGAAATCCCATCAGTGAAGGTGATGGATTGCTAGGGGACCAGAGCAGGATGGGCAGTGGCTGTGAAAGAAGATGGATCTGCTTTTGGAAAACAGAACTGTGCCTCAGATCTGTGATGATGAAAGTGTTTTGATTCATACCTAGTTGATACTTTCTAAATTAAAAAAAGAAAAAAAAGAAAAACAAAGAAAAATTCTGAGGGGCATTTCTATGGATAATGTGCTGTTTGACCCAAACATTCCACTTTGTATTCTTCACTAAATTTTAAGGATATTCAGTGGCACTGGAACAGCTGGGCAGACTAGGGGAAATCTGTGAACAACTTGCAAATTTCTGTTATTATTTACAAGTTATTTTCTAATGGCTGTGTTTGCTTGAACATGTTGGAGTTCTTCACTTTACTGAATCTTTCTCTGCTGAGGTGCAAGGGGGAAGTTTTCAACTTCATTAGCTGTTTATTAATAGCTTGTATTAACAGTGGGTTAAGTTCAGAGGATGGGAGTTTGTTCTGGGAATCTCTGCAACAGGTTAGAGTCTGAAGAAAATAAAACCACAACAAAAAAGCAACCCTCTTTTGTGGGAGTGCCATGGAAAATCACTCCAAGAGCCATCCAGTAGGATTTGGTGAAGAGGAATACCAGTAGAAAAGGAGGAGCTGGAGGTTTTAATATAGGTCACTGGGACTTGAAAAACTTGCTGATGCACCTGAGCTGACTCTAATGCTTGCAAAGAACTAGGGCCTTGTGAGCAGAGAGGGAAATAAGGTCTGGCTGGGATAGTGGTACCAAAGTCAAAACTTCTTTATATCTTTTGTCCAAGACTGAATGTCTGAATGTACAGTGAGAACAGAAGATCTCAGGTGGTGTCATGGACCTTATGCTGAATCAGATGCATTATAATCACTGCCTTTTTTTTCTTTTCCTTTGGTATTTTTTTCTTTTGTTTTGTTTTTGTTGTGTTGTTTGTGTTTTCCTCCATGGAAGACAGCACTATACTTGGTGGCTTCAGGTTTTGAATTGTGATCCTAGATGCTTTTGAATTTCTGCTATGCTTGTTATTTCATCAGAAGTCCCGGGTTTGGCAAAACACTCCACATTTTGAGCCTTTCTGAACCCAAGTGAAAGTTGAAATCTAATTGAAAAAGCTTTTCTCTCCCTTTCAAGTGCCTGTCCTTGCTGCAAAATTGTGCTTGATTGAAAATAAAACTTTTTTAGAACTTAGATACTACAACAGGTTCCATTGGGAGGTTGTAGCCAGGTTGGGGCTGGTCTCTTCTCCCAGGCAACCTGTGACAGAACAAGGAGACACAGTCTCAGGCTGCACCAGGGGAAATTTAGGCAGGATGTTAGGAAGAAGTTCTTCACAGGAAAAGTGATTTGCCATTGGGATGGGCTAGAGGTGGTGGAGTCACCCTCACTGGAGGTGTTTAGAAAGAGACTGGATGGGGTGCTTGGTGCCATGGTTTAATTGATAGTGTTGGATGACAGGTTGGACTCAATGATCTCAAAGGTCTTTTCTGACCTGGTTAATTCTATTCTGTTCTGTTCTGTTCTGGCTGGTGTGTATCATCTGTAAAGCTTCCCTTTTTCTGTTTTTTTTTTTTTTTTTTTTCAGGAGTGATCAGCATTTTCAGCAACATTGTTGTGTTAGGCATCTTTGTTAAGTACAAAGAGCTTCGGACAGCAACCAATGCAATTATCATCAACTTGGCTTTTACTGACATTGGCGTTAGTGGCATTGGCTATCCCATGTCGGCTGCCTCGGACCTGCATGGAAGCTGGAAGTTTGGATATACTGGATGCCAGGTATTGCAGAGAAAATTTTAAGCACTTAAAAGCAAACTGAGAAATGAATAGTAGCCCTGCATGGTATTGACTCTTTTAAGAAATAAGGTGAAGATGCACAATTTTTGTCTAGACCCAAAGCTGATGTTTTGTAACATCAACAATTTCTGGATATAGGATTTTGTATAAGTTCAGTTCCAAACTTCTCCTCTAAAAACACTGAAGTGCAACCTTATATTTATCAGTGAGAGTTTAAAAAATATCTCTAAGAATGCCTAGGAAATGAAATCCTTAAATAAACGAGGTTATAGTAGGACATGCATATTTGATGACTTATTTGGTAGTTAAAATACTTGGGATGTGGCTACGGTTTTGATGATAAGCTTGACAGACCTTAATGAGTTCTGTTTAGTCAATGTGTCTTATTTTGGATGGAGCTATTAGGATATCTGAAATAAAGTCCTGCAAGGCTGATGGTCTCCATTTAAAGATTTAAGCTGGGTTTGTTAGCTGTCTTTTATTTTTTCAGTCAGCCTGGTATTAAAAATAAAAAATTAAACTTCTGTAGCTGAAAGATGATTCCTTTTGCTTGGTGTGTACCATGATTTAAGTCTACTTATTAGTAAGACTGTTGGGCTTAAATGCCCAGAAAATGAGTAGCAATATGAAGATGCATGCTAAAAATGTGACTCAAGGGAAATATTGGCCACACATTTTGGACCTTCATTGGCTAGACAATCTGACATCACTTGCCTGAGTACACAATTACTTCAAGCTCAAAATTCAGCCACTGTTTGATAGGAAGGCCTCCCTTTTAGCATCTTTAGATCTAGACTGACTTGTATTGGGTTGAAGATTTGAAATGTCACCACCAGTGCTTTGGGAGTTAAGGTCTCTTGAAGCACAATTCACATCAATCCGAATTAGATGAATCCTTGTCAACTGAGATGGCTGAATACTGTATGGTTCTATTATAGCCACTGGTGGCATGCAGTCTGGCACAGATCTCTGTATTTCTGGAGTGCCAGTGGTAATGCAGCTCTCCCAGTCATCTGTCCTTCCTGGCCAGGCTGCTCATGAGATGACTGGGCAGATGCACTTGGGCATGTTGGGATTGCAGCATGGATTGCAGCACGCGTTACTCTGTGCAGTAGATCTGACGTGTGAGAACGGGAGCTGCTGGGCAAAATCGGTGTGCCTTATCCTCTGTTGTATTTGTACAACAGAGGAAAGAATGGCAATTTGGGACCTCAGGTTTGCTAAACCCATAGCTTTTTGAATGAATCAAACATTCTTCAGGTTTGTTTAACTTATATTGAGAACATGAATTGAACCTCCTTAACCCCCCCCGCCCCAACTCTTGATCTTTGAATCTCAACATTTATTTGCTGAATTATGATGTTTGTTTTCTTTTCAGATGACTGTCTTTAGATTTCTGATGTGCACACAAGCAGGTTGATTTTGAAATGTTTCATTTTAAATGAGCCAGCTCCAAATTGTTGGCACTGCATTAATTCTTTTCACACCTTGCTTATGGAAGAGAACTTTGGCTGAATGTGATGTGTCATAGTGCCTTTGATTGAGTCTATTAACTTGTGCTTACACCTTTGAAAGATTTCTCAGAAAGGGTTTTGCTTGCTTGTTTGTTTGAATTTCAGATATATGCTGCCTTAAATATCTTTTTTGGGATGGCCAGTATTGGTTTGCTCACTGTGGTTGCAATTGACCGTTACCTGATGATCTGCAGGCCTGATATAGGTATGGTATCTACAGTCAGATATTGTTCACTGTTTGACTTCTATGAAATAGGAGTCTAATTGTATTGTTTCCTCATGACAACAATTGTATTGTTTCCTCAGTGTTGGGCATGATCTGAATTTAGGGCACAATCCTGAAGTACTTCATAAGTACTTCCATGCCAACTAGATAAGTAAGTTATCCAGCTGGCGTGAATGGTGCTGTTTGTGAAAATGAAAATGTCACAATTAGGCTGTTTTTCTGTTTGCAAATTCTATTTTCATGGCTTTTTTCAGCCTTTAGAGGGCCACATCCATATATAGAAGCACATGACAAGCCTCTAGCTGTGGGAGGTTTTGACCTCTGTCTAGAGACTCTGTCTTGAGTGTTAATGCTGTACAGGATGTTTTTCTCTCCTTCTCCTCTCTGTCACAGCTGTAATGTAGTAGCGGATCCCACCCCTGCAATTGCACATGGATATCCTTGAAGGCACTGTTGTACACTAAGCTTTTACAGTGAGGTTAGCATCAGGCACTGCCTTTATCATAGAATGATAGAAAGACTTGAGTTGTAGAGGACCTTTAAAGAACATCTAGTTCTAAGCCCACACCTCCCACCAGACCAGGTTGCTCAAAGGCTCATTCAGCCTGGTCTTAAACAATCCCAGTGATAAGGCATCCACAGCTCCTCTGGGAAACCTATTCCAGTGTCTCACTACACTCATAGTAAAAACTTCTTCCTAATGTCTAATCTAAATCTACCCTGCTGTAGTTTAAAACCATGACCCCTTGTCCTAGTGTGACATGCCCTTACAAAAAGTACTTCTCCAGCTCTCCTGTAGGCCCCTTCAGACACTGGAAAGCTGCTATAAAGATTTCCCTGGAGCCTTCTCAAAGTTGGAATGGGTGATGGCTTTTAAATGGTGTTAAAGGCTGGAAAACTTGTGATGTCTTTTAGCAGTATGAAACAGCTATGTTGTGGTGGTGGGGGAAGGGAGAGGTGGGGGTATAAGCCTTTGAAAGGATCATTACCCTGGTGTGTGCTTGCTGGAAGCCACTTGTTCAACACTGGAAAGAGGCAAAAGATGACAAGTTGAATACTGGACAAAAGCAAAAGATGACAATGGTTTGTGATTGTCTGTGCTTGGCCACAGGAAGAAGAATGACTACCCGTAGCTATACTGCTCTGATCCTTGCTGCTTGGATAAATGCAGTCTTTTGGGCTTCCATGCCTACCATAGGCTGGGCTAGCTACGCTCCCGATCCAACTGGAGCAACTTGCACAGTAAATTGGAGGAAAAATGATGTGTAAGATTCTCCTTCATCCTTTCTCTTAAATTTTGCTGTCTCCTTGAAGGCTAAAAGTGTTTAATTTACCACTGCATAAGCACAACTTGCTCTTTCTGAAGTATGAAGCATGATTGATAACAATTATTTTAAAGCAATGGAAATAATGCAGAGAAAAGGAAATGTAAGAAAAATAGGAGTTGAGCCGTGCTTGAAAACTGCAAGACTTGTAGTTGCTGATGAGACAATTAAAGCTCAAGAAAATTTCCTTTGTTCTTTAAAAGATTGTTTCAAACTGTCATAATCAAAACATCAAATGATTTAGTTAACTTTCCCTGGATGGCTATTTGTAAGTTACTGTGTTTTGTTTTTCTGTCTTATCAGGTCCTTTGTTTCCTACACAATGAGTGTAATTGCTGTTAATTTTGTTGTACCTTTAACAGTCATGTTTTACTGTTATTACAATGTTTCCCGGACAATGAAACAATATGCCAGCAGTAACTGCCTGGAGAGCATCAACATAGATTGGTCTGACCAAGTAGATGTGACAAAGGTATGGTAAATGAAGACCTTTTTTGTTTTAAGCATGTTCTTTCATGTTCCTGGAGAAGAGGAGGCTCAGGGGAGACCTTATTGCCTTCTACAACTACCTGAAAGGAGGTTGTAGCCAGGTGGGGGTTGGTCTCTTCTCCCAGGCATGCTGTGACAGAATAAGAGGACACAGTCCCACGCTGCACCAGGGCAGATTTAGGCTGGATGTTAGGAAGATATTTTTCACAGAAAGACTGATTGGCCATTAGAATGTGCTGCCCAGGGAGGCGGTGGAGTCACCATCTCTGGAAGTGCTTAAAAAGAGACTGGATGAGGCACTTAGTGCCACAGTTTAATTGATGAGATGGTGTTGGGTGATAGTTGGACTCGATATTGAAGGTCTTTTCCAACCTGGTTAATTCTGTATTCTGTGAAGGCCTGGGGGCAAAGGAACAGTGTATTTCTGTTTCCTACTTTACTCCTTTTTTCCTTTCGTACTAAATATTAAGTGAAATTTATCCTTGGTGAAAAGTTTTGGCTTGACTTACACCACCAGATTCTTTACTTTTGGCTTAACATTTTTTCCAGATGAGTAGCTACTTTGAAGGTTGGGAGCAATGTGAATTTTCCTTGTCTCTGCCCTCTGTCATTACATAGAAAGGTATTTCAGAGGTGTCCTAGGAGGACTTTGTGTCCACACAGTCTTTGGACCTTCTGCTATGTCCAGTGGGGTATCTGGTCTGAAGTGGATTGACCAACAGGATTGAATTTGTGGCCTAGAAATAACAGGACATTTCCAAGTACCCAAGCTTTTCAGTCTGTTGACCTTATCTCTTTCTTATTTAAATAGCATCAACTCTGAGTTATGGCATAAAATGAGATCCTGCCTGGAAGGTCAACTCAGAGATTCACAGATTGCACTGGGTTGGAAAGGATCCTCAAAGGTCATCTTGTCCAACCTATCTGCAGTAAGCAGGGACACCTCCAATTAGATCAGGGTGCCCAGGGCCACATCAAATCTAATCTTGAATGTCTTCAGGGACAGGGCTTCAACCACATCCCTGGGCAAGTTCTTTCTTAGAGTGTGTAAAAGTCTTTGAGAAAGCTTGATGTTCTCTAGCTCCTTTGATTTTGTGTAAAGATATGATTTATGGCTGGGCATCATGAAAATATGAGAGAGAATTGGAAGAAGATCATGTCCTTGCTTTTGAATTGCTTATCAATGCAAATTTAATATTCCTTGGAAGACTTTCTTATTGCTAAAATCTGGAAAATGGTATTTTTAAACTCAAAAATAATAATTTGAGCATTTTGTGCTTATGAAGAACTTTCAGAATGTTTGAAGCTAAGGATGCAGTTATAAATGATATGTACGTTTATATTTATATGTATATAAAAGATTTTCTTCGTATTTCTGAAGAAAAGAGAATTTGTGAAGTTCCCCCCCTGTTTTACAGTTGAAAACATAGATATTCATTTTTTAGAAAGGAAAAGCAAAAGATTGAGGTTTTGGAGTTAAGTAGTAGCCTTCTTTAGAACTGGATTGCTCACTTTTCTAAACATTAATATCTTCTAATCTTAATACACACCAAACTTGTAAATGAAAGGGTTCTTTCTTTATGTTGTCACCAGTAGGTATTGCCTTTATAGCTGAGGAGGAATCGTCCCTGGAGAAAGTCACTGCTTGTTCGTTGATCATGCCGTCGAAATGCTCACACAAAGCAGACATTTGCTTCTTGTTTCTTGTGTTGTTTGTTGCCAATAAAACTGAATAAGGGGATAGGTAAACAATGCTAAGGAACACTGTTTGTACAAAGAGCCCTGAAGTTTCGTTTGGTTTCCTAGAGATTTGTTGTCTTGATTGATTTGAGATTTCTATTTCAATTTCCATTCCCCATTCACGGCCCTGACAAAAGCCAGGACTGCTTCCTCTCCTACCTTCCCACTACAGGCAGTTTGTCACTGTTCACTTCTAGCTGTGATGTGATGTGTTCTGCCATGTGAGTCCTAACATGCTCAGGTTGACAAGCAAGCAGAGAAGATGTAACTGTGCAAATATCACCTCAGTATGACTCTCATGCTTCATTAAACCACTGGGTTCCTTAAATGTATGGACTGAGCCTTTGTGTCCTACAGCATTTCCTTTGTTTCTATGTACTGTAGTTAAACCTTATGAAACATTTGTATTAGAAGCATTATTCAACATTTGGCTTAGATTTTTCTCTCTGTTTGTATTTATTGTTTGTAATAGCATCCCAGAGTGACCTATTGTGGTGGTCATAATTCATGTCTGAAGCCCTCCCTGACCATTTAAACTTCTGATGGACAGATTTAACATAATGAGTAGTGCCATTTGTGAAGGAAGACTGTACATAATGGATAACATCATGCCAAAATATATATGGCAGTGTAGATGTGCTATTAAATCCCCCAAACAACACTTCATTATAACCTGCCAAAATTTGTCAGATCTGCTTGGTTACATGCTGTTATTTAATTCTAGGTAGCTCTATTTTCACACTTGTGCTTTGGAAGTTAGGTTCTAGGGTCTGCATCTTCAGGTAATGCTGCTTATGTGTTTGTTCCTCTTGTTTTACAGATGTCTGTTGTGATGATTTTAATGTTCTTGGTGGCATGGTCTCCATATTCTATTGTGTGTTTATGGTCATCCTTTGGAGACCCAAAGAAAATTTCTCCTGCAATGGCCATCATAGCTCCTCTATTTGCAAAATCTTCCACTTTCTATAATCCCTGCATTTATGTTGTTGCAAACAAAAAGTAAGTGTTCCTAATTTGGTACCAGTCTACTTCATGATTTGAGCATATAATTAACTATAGAAATACCAGCTATAAAATATGACAAGCTCAGTAGTGGAGAGATCATAGAGTAAGCTACAATTGGTTAACCAAGGAAGACCTTTTGGACAGCAAAGTCTAAAAGACATTAGTTTGGTCACAATCGGAGCACACTGAATTGATAAATATCTCTGAGAACACATTCATGTAGCTTTCATAAGACAGTAAAGCAGCTTTTGTAAAGCACTTTTGGTTTCTCAGAGGGACTCGTTACATGTTTTGGGTTGCAAGCAGTAGATTGATTTTAGTAACTCTGGCCAAAATGAGTGGCAGATTACTGACCTGTGTCTCTGAAATTTCCTTGCTGGATTTGGGCCATGTCATATTCTGCCTCATTAAGATGAACTAACTCTCTAACAAACTAAATGAAGCCTATTCCTCAGTTTTAAGTAACTGTATCAAATGCTCTAGCCAAGCCAATGCCTCTAACTGAGATCTGATTTTTGCAGAGGCATAGTGCCTTTTGGTGCTACCAACCTAGGAGCAGAGTCTGAGGCAATGGCAAACTGTCTGGTTTTCCCCCATTCTGTAAGTTCATCTTTGTCATGGCTGTACCACATCCTGGGATAACCAAAAGCTGTTGTGACCCCTCTTGCAGAAGAAGCACTGAGCTTAACTTGAGTTATTGCTGTACATAGAAGCGAAAAAGAATGTGGTCCTTTTGAATTCCAAATGCTCTATTTTTTTATTTAGTAAGTTTTACTAAAATTGAAAACTGTTGTAATACTTAAGGGCTACTTACTTGGTTTTCCTTTTGATTTGGATCTCCAGCTCACAATCTTTCTGCTTTCTTTTCTTGTCCCTTGCAGGTTTCGGAGGGCAATCCTGGCCATGGTGCGATGTCAGACAAGACAAGAGATAACTATAAACAACGCATTGCCCATGAGTGTGTCTCAAAGTGCATTGACATCCTAGAACTCATGTCATTTGCCTGCATAAGTTACCTAGAAAGGAGGGAATTCTTGGTTAAAGTATATTAGTCTTTTGGAAGATCACAGAATCAGAATTATTTTGGTTGGAAAAGACCTCTAAGTGTATTCGGTCCAACCATTGACCTAGCGCCACTGTGGCCATTAATCCATGTCCCAAAGTGCCATGTCCATGTGTTTTTGAACACCTCTGGGGATGGTGACTCCACCACCTCTCTGGAAAGCCTGTTCCAGTACCTTACCATGAGTATTTTGGAATAATAACCTGCCCCAACCAGCCAGCTGGCTTTTCTTAATCACAATAATCTTTTTAGACAGGTTAAGAAGACAAAAAGACAAAACCTACTAAGGCTTTATTTTTTGAAAGTGATATTTATTGGTCCAGTATGTCTATGCCAAATGAAAATGTTGAGTAGAGTGACCACTGTCACTCCCACAGGACTGGAAAAAGTGATATAGGGGCAGGGAGAAACTGAAGCAAGAAGTGCTTAGGTTTGGTAACACAGATTTTACACCTGAAATTCCTTTCATGAATTACTTTCCCTCAGCTTCCCTTGAAAGTTTTCCAGACTTGAAATATTCTAGATTTCCCCTGTGTGAATATGTTTCTATACCAAATGCCCAGGCTGTTATGCTTTGCAGAGTTCTGTTGCCATGAATATGTTATCAAAATATCTAGCTGAACCCTATAGAACCTGTTACCAGCTTTCAGGATTTTGAAGGAGTTTCAGGGTATCTTAAAAGTTTTGGCTGACATAACCAAATGAATTTGGAGGAAAGACAGCTTTTCTTTTATCAGTAGTAAATTTCTAGTGCTTGTGACTGCATAGCAAATCCTGAAAATGAGACAAAATGCGCCCAAAAGCTTGACACTTGGGAGTCACAGAAACCTGTGTAAATACCTAGGGTCATTTGTTATAATTTCTGAACCAGTCTCACAGTTTTGTAGATCTGTTCTTTTAACTTTTTACCAGTACCTTTGGTGGTGTGAGCAATGGATTTATTCAGGATGGAAAAGATGACTGTATATAGATCTATTTATGAGTGGTAGCATCTCAGATCTTGAGGATAAATATCTTCTATTATTGTGTGTGCATTCATCCCAAGTTTGGCTTTGCAGTGTGTAACTTATTTAAAACACATGTGAGTAGTTTTGGTAAAAGCTTGGTTTTGCAAGATTTTTTTCTTTTTTTTTAAACTCTGGTATCTAGGCTTCCTCTTAATTTGTAATTTTTAGTTTTAAAGCAACTACCATGCAATATTTTTGTGCTGTACTAGATTTCCTTCAGGAACCTTGAAACACTTTATGGACAATAACTAATGCATTGCCCTTTAGAGGCAGCAAAGAGATGTTTAATTACATGCTAACCCTGCAAGCTACATATTAAAATAGCTTTGAAATGTGGTGGGTATGCTTTGAAACAGAGAATGTTCTTCTGACAGAATAAAGATTGAGCTGATTGAACTGATCCCTTTCAGGATACGTTTGAAGGTTAAGCAACTACAGATCTCAGCTAATCTGTTGTAATCTGCTGTTACTAAATGGATGTCTGTGTTCATGCTGGTAGCACAGTGCACATAGTGTGCCTCAGAATAAAGTTTTGACATTTTTTCATCTCAGTTCTGCTGGGAGGAAGGCATGTATTTGTTTATTTACTTCTACCTCCTCATGAGCTTTTTTGGAGAAGCACATGGGTTTTGTCCTTCACAATGCACTTGTGTTTACCACGGCAGGAGTGATGGCACTGGAACAAGGTAGATATTTTTACTTATTTATTGTACAAGGCAATTTATAAGGAAAAGGGGTGAAGAAATTGGAAACAGTGTTCTCATACATTGCAAATTAGTTCCGGCATAGTTGAAATAAAAGCAGATTTTGTGCTGGTGTTATAAGGCTACCAGCATTCCTGAACAGGAGCAGATGGTGATTATGGCTTTGTACTTAGCAAACAGCTACTCTGAATCTTCAGTTTTTGCAGAAGGTGATTTCATTCTGCTCCATGATTTTCCTGCTATTGTAGAGGGGAAAAAACCCCAATAGTTTCTATTTCTAGAAACTAGTCTAAGGTAATTCTGATTTAAATAAGTAAAATATTTTCTTCCTTTTTAATCTGCAGGAAAAGCACAATTTTTGCTAAGAAAGAAGCTAATTTGGCATTTGATCTGGGTATTGTCACATAAGTTTTGGGAGATACTGTTTGTCTTTGAGGCTTATTGTCCCAATATGTGTAGCAGAAATCTGCATGAGGAGAAAGTAAAATAGAGGAAAAATATAGAGAAAAGGGTGAAAAAATTAAAGATGGGCTTATCAAAAGGAGAGGAATCACCAAGCTAATGTATGCAGGCAATGCACGCCAAGGAAACAAAACCAAAGTGATTATTGAAAATGCTGAGAAATCCCAGAAGCACCTCTAAAAGGAGGTAATTTCCACATGGACACTAGAAAGATGGCTAGAAAGTTCTTCTTTAGGGAAAGATGTTAACATTTTCCCTTTTCAGTCTGTTCTGAAATGTAAACATAGATGAATACTTTGAATCTCCATCATGGAGAAAAATGGAAAATTAGTAATCCCAGTTTCTGAATTTTAGTAGAACAGAGGGCATGCAGCTCCCACTTGAGATACATGCATGTAGTATTCCTTATACAGCGGCTTCTGGTTTGCAGTTCTCAGTGGATTGATGGGCAGAAGATGGTGCTTACGTGCTTTAGAAATCTGGCTTCCAGGTGGAAATAGCCGTGTCTTTTTATTCCCCCCCCCCCCCCCCCCCCCTTTTCTTTCTTTAGAAACTCCATGTTTGTCTTTTCAGCTCTCAAATGCAGGGGACTGCTCTTGATTTAACACTCTTTATTCTCCTACTAGTGTTGCAGAAAGTGATAGTGTGTTCACATTTAAACCTGAAATGCAAATGTCTGGTAAAGAAATGCCAGTCTCTCCCTCTCTCTCTTTGTTATTTTCTGTTTTGTTTATTTTGTCTTTTTTTAAATTTATTTTATTTTAATGATACCAGGTCTGTGCTGTGTAATGATCCTGACATGTATGAGATCCCCGTGAATGTTCCTGTGGATACTGTAAAACTTCGGATAGAGAAAACTGTCATACGAAGGATTCCAACTGAAGCCTTTTATTACCTAGTAGATCTCAAATACCTGTGGGTAACTTACAACTGTGTAGCCAACATTGATATCAGCAGTTTCTATAACTTGAAACAACTGCATGAGCTGCGTCTGGATGGTAATCTGCTCTCTACTTTCCCTTGGGAATCCCTGGCGGAGATGCCCAACCTGCGGACTCTTGATTTACACAACAATAAAATGACCAGCATTCCTGCTGATGCTGGCAGGTACCTGAGAAACCTCACCTACCTGGACATATCCAGCAACAAGCTAACCACCTTGCCATCAGACTTGATGGACATTTGGCCTCCCTTCTCAGAAACCATCCCGTCGAAGAGCACAGACATTCTGGTGACCCAGAGAGTCATTTTGGGTATGCTTGGACAACTTGTCTCATTCCTTATTAAAGTGTATCTAAATGTTAAGGTGCAAGTGACAGTAGGCAGGGGACTAGCCTTTTAAAACCGTTGGTGGTTATAAAATGGAGACAAGGACCTCCATGTTGTTATCTTAGGGCTATAAAACAGAAAGTAAAATCTATGGACCCCGTAGATCTGTGGTCTGTAAGAATATAGGCCATATGGCGTATTCAGTATCCATATAAATGCAAGGCTTCCAAAAGTTGTGTTTCTGATGACATTTCCCTCATCACTGAATGTGGTTACAACTACAAACATGTCCACTTGTAACTGTGTTTTTTTTTTTTCCCAGTGGCTTTGTGGTGGGTTGAGAGAGAAGGCCCAGCTTTCCCTCCCCCACTAAGAAGAAGTAACCACAGCTAACGCAGCCGGTGAAGCAAAAGGGGATGCTGTATTTCCAAAAGCAATGTGAGACGCAGAGAATTTATGTACACAAATATACAGAATTTACAATATATACAGAAATATTACAGCAAAGAGGAATACAGGAACTAAACCCCTGGACAGAGGGGGTTCCCCCCTGTACCCCCTCTCTCTCCCCCCTACCTCCCTTTTTTCCCAAAGAAGGTTAGAGAGAGAGAAAAGGCAGTTATAAGAAAAGAAGAATTTTAGTAGCAAGAAATATTAGTGCTGGATTAATGCTTATCTGTTATCTGTGGCCCTTCTGGCAAAACGCCCAGAAGCAGACAGGCTGGAAAGGGAGAGCAAAGAGGAACCGAACTGGAACTGAGGGAAAATTCCAGCTGCACTAAAACTTAAAGCTGCACTCCCACCAATCTACCAATTAAATTTGTTTAGAGTATCAATATTTACGAAAGTATTCAGCCAGAGTGTCCTAGCACTGTCCCTTTCTTAAAGGCACAGCCTCAAACGGTCACAGGCTGGCATGGCAAACAAGTAGTTTGATGCTTGTATGGAATTCATCTTCAGACACAATACTGAAGACAATCTTGGGTGCTCAGAGTGGGGCACCTCTGCTTTCCCCATGACTCCCTGTGACCTTGCATTACTCTAAAGCTGACTAGTTATCCTGAAATTGTCCCCAGTTTGCATACTGAATATGTGAAAGAGAATGGGGATCTGATCCCTACAGCACTTTGAATAGTATTTAATGTAACTATTTAGGAAGAGACTGGATGGGGCACTTGGTGCCATGGTTTAGTTGATTAGATAGTGTTGGATGATAGGCTGGACTCAATGATCTCAAAGGTCTTTTCCAACCTGGTCCTGTCCTATTCTGTTCTGTCCTGTTCTATTCTATCTTGGCCAGACTCGGTTGTTTTCATACTTTTATTCCATCTCTGTAGTATACCATCATATCGGTGCTGGTTTTGACTTTGTTCTATATCTTACACTTCATCTCCAGTCTTGCAGGGTAACCCCTTTCTCTTCTGCAGTCTCAGAACATGGCTGGAACACCTCTATCAGTAGCATTGTGTAACTGTTTATGTATAAAAGCATCTTTTGACATTTGTGTTGTGTAGTGTAGCAGGTAGAAGGTGGGGAGAATCAGCCAGCCTTCTCCCCTAGAATCATAGAATCATTTCAGTGGGAAAAGAGCCTTGAGATCACCGAGTCCAACCGTTATCAAACTCTACAGCTACTAACTACAGTAGTTCTGTACCCACTAGTAAAGATCTGCACTGCATTGTAATGCTCAGTATTTCCAATTTCTTGATCTAAAACCCACCATTCAGTGTTCATTTGTTCAGCTGACTTGTTTCACAGCAGAAGCTGGAATTTGAACCTCTCATTCAGATAAGATTGTGTGTAAGTAACAATGGATGCAAGTCGGGCAGGTGAGTTCCTCACCCACATGGCAAATGCAGATTTTTCAGCATGAATAGAATTGTTTTTTACTCAGGATTAAAAGAAAAAACTGTAAAAGTCCAGCTCAGTTCCCCTTTTCCTGTCCCTACACTGAAGGCCACAGGAGGCAGTAAAGTAGGAGCTGACTGAGCCAGATCTAATCCTCCTGAAGATCTCATATGGGAGTCTCAGAGGATATTTGGTTTCCTTGGCTTACATATCTGTCAGCACTTAAAAAAAAAAACACTAAAAGAAGTAAAACCAACCAACAAACAAACCCCCCTAAAACCCAACCAATCAACCAAGAACCCCAAACCAAAACAACCCAAGGGCAGGAAGGAGGACCTAGTGAACTACTGACCTGTCAGTCTGATCTTAGTGATGGGGAAGATCATGGAGCATATCATCTTGAGTCCTGTTATGTAGCATGTGTAGGGCAACCAGCAGATCAGTCCCAGTCAGCATGGGTTCATGAAGGGCAGGTCTTGCTTGATAATGTGATCTCCTTCTACAACAAGGTGACCCACTTAATGGATGAGGGAAAGGCTGTGGATGTTATTTACCTGGATTTCAGTAAAGCCTGACACCATCTCCCACAGCTTTCTGCTGGAGAAACCAGCTGTGCATGTGTTGGTCAAGTGGATGCTTTGCTGGGTTAGAAACTGACTGGATGGTCAGGCCCAGAAAGTGGTGGTGAATGGAATTAAATCCAGTTGACAGCTGGTCACAAGTGGTGTTCCCCAGGGCTCAGTACTGGGGCCAGTTCTCTTTAATACCTTTACCAATTATCTGGATGAGGGGATTGAGGCATTTGCAGATGACACTAAATTGGATGGGAGTGTTGATCTGCTTGAGGGTAGCAAGGCTCTGCAGATGGTCCTGGCCAGGCTGAATCAAGGGGCCTAGGTATGAGATTCAATAAGGCCAAGTGCCAGGTACTGCACTTGGGTCATAACAACCCCATGCAGTGCTTGAGGCATGGGGCAGAGTGGCTGGAAAGTTGCCTTGGAGAAATGGAGCTGGTGGTGCTGGTCAACAGCTGGCTGAAGATGAGCCAGCAGTGGCCCAGGTGGCCAAGAAGGCCAACAGCATCCTGGCCTGAATCAGCAATAGTGTGACCAGCAGAACCAGGGAAGTGATTGCTCCCCTTGCACTTCACACTGGTGAGACTCCACCTGAATATGTTCAGTTTTGAACTCCTCACTACAAGAAAGACTTTAAGGTCTGGAGCATGTCCACAGAAGGGTAATGAAGCTGGTAAATGCCTGAGAACTGGTCTTGCAAGGAGCAGCTGAAGGAACTGGCATTGTTTAGTCTGGAGAAGAGGAGACTGAAGGGAGACCTTATTGCTCTCTACAACTACCCAAAAGAAGGTTGTAGAAAGGTGGACATCTCTTCTCCCTCTTATCAAGTGACAGAATGAGAGGAAATGGCCTCAAGTTGCACTAGGGGAGGTTTAGATTGGATATTAGGAAAAATTTTTTACTGAAAGAGTGGTCAGGCATTGGAACAGGCTGCCCAGGGAGGTGGAGGAATCACCATCCCTGGAGGTGTTTGGAAAATCTGTAGACATGGCACTTTGGGACATGACTTAGTGGGCATGGTGGTGTTAGGTTGGTGGTTTGCCTCCATCTTAGAGGTCTTTTTCAGCCAAAACAATTCTAAGACTCTGTGATTCTATGAAAAAACAACCACTAAAAAAAAAAACCAACCCCAAGCCACATACACTCTTCCCTCCTTCCCCTTCCCCCTGGTAACCATCTGCTAGCTCTATTGGTGCAGGTACTTTGCCAGCCTCCTCTAGCCCTGGCAAGCCATCTGGCACTAGTGTTGGGTTCTCTAGACACTTGGGATGTGATCTTTAGATCATTTTCTTTTAATGAGCTGCAATTGACTTTGAACGCAGGTCCGTAGAGGGGAACATGCAGAGGATTCAAACAGCACTCTGCTTCTCTTGTTGTAATGTTGATAGAAACTATCAGGCTAGGAATTTGACCTAGAAGTTCAGGTATCTTTATAATGGTCCAACAATTGGACATATTGGCATAGAAAGACATGAGTAAGATAGTTCTGTGACATTGCTTCCTCTCTGACACCTCTTCTGACTCTACCAGGATTGCTGGAGACTGAGGGAGGAGAAAGTATCCCATGGATACTCTTTTCCTCTGAGACAGAGATAAGGATCACAGAGGTGATCAGGAAGGATTTTGAAAAGGCTTCTAACCTTCCGTGCTGTAGATTCAGATGAGCAGAACCATGTTAGTTAAATTGGTGCTGGTATTTAAGCCTGTGGTCAGGCAGTTCCAGAGCCTTCTCTAGTAACCTCTTCAAGTGCTTATCCATCAGGGGAGTGAGAAAGTTTCTCCTAATATCTAACCTCAATCTCCCTTACTGCAAACTAAGCTGATTACCTCTTGTCCTACATGGGATGGACATGCAGAAAAACGAATTACCATCTCTTAGAGTAACTTTTTGTACATCTCCCTTCCCTATTTGCTGCCTTAATCACAATATTTCTTTCAACAGTTTCTTGCAGACCATGATAGTTGGGTGGTTTTTTTTGGTGTGTGTGTGTGTGTTTGTTTTTCAATTTTCTGCAATAGTTACCTTTTAGACTCCTTTGGGGTTTAAGATAAGGTTTTTCTTAAAATGTGATTTGTGCACTGGTACGCTCAAGAGCATCCTGTGTGCTCCAGGTTTTCTCTATGGGAGCATTCACCCTCATCTGTGTGCCTGCATGGAATGGTAACTGCAGCCAGAACTCTGCTAGAAGCTGGAAGCTAGAGCAAATAAAGGCTGGTTTTATCTATACAGGAAAGCAGTAGCCACATTCTGTGTAGTATAAGCAATAATGGCTTGAGCTGGCTTCTCCTCTATTTCTGGCAAAAGAGGATTATATTTGTTTGGGTGGTGTTTGATTGGTTGATGGGTTGGACGCGGTGATCTTGAAGGTCTCTTCCAACCTGGTTTATTCTATGTATGTATTCTATGTAATTAACAAAATCAACAGTATCAAATCTCCAAATTCAAATGTTTGGGCATATATATATTTTAACACCAGGAGACAATTTTGTCTTCAGTGTCTTGACTGTGAGCATCAAGAGGTTTGCATGTAAGAGAAAGCTCAGGTTTCCCATGTTTACTTCAAGGCCTCTTGGAGGAGAAAAACTACTTTTGCCAGGAGACTGACAGATTAGCATTTCCTTATTCCAATTCATAATCTTTGTAAATAGAGTTTAGGGCTTTTTGTCACCTTCCACAGGATGTTCTTCTGTGTGGAGACATGATGAACGGCCAGGGAATGAAAGGCCAGGGAATGATTCCTGGTCCTATGGCTAAATGACTCACTCTGGCTCTCATCCACACAGTTTAGGGCCAGCTCTCTTCACAGCTGACTGGCCATTCCACACTTTGGAAGATGCAGCCCTTGGGTTTCTGTGTATGGGATGCTGCAGTGACTCAAAAATGTAACTGTGTGGGTTGAGTGGTTTTCCTTTGGTTCAAATTGCTTTCAGTGAGGTAAGAATTGTTTTACAAGCCATGGAATTGTGCTTTTGTAATAAAAAACCAGCAAGGGTGTATTGTGTACCTGATGGTCTGACAGGTATGCAGGATAGTTTGGAGGTGCAAAGCCCACTGCATTTACACTGGGGGCAAGATCAGGATAGAAAAGGTTGTGTGGTCTTGTCCATAAGCTTTTCAGGGAGCAATCTCTGGAGTGTGAACTGTCCCTGTAGCTACATCTGGCTTTATCTTGGAGAGCACCCATTGGAATAATTTGAAACACAGCTGTGGAGAGAGCTCATAATTAAACACTAGAAATGATGAAGGGACTAGTGTGAGTTCATCTGGCTCTCTATTCATTACCTCTGGAGCTACAGATTGCTGCTTTGATCCAAACCACAGCTAAGTTTCAGCATTGGCTGCTGTACAGAGCTGAAATTTCTGGTGTGAGTGATGGCAGTAGCGTTTTCCACATGCAAAATTACATCTACTGAGTCACTGGGAGGAATGGAGGAATCCAGGATTTGACAGAGTGACAGCTGGATGAGATCTTGCCTCTGTTGCTTGTAAAGATGGCAAAAATTTGAGATGGCTGCAGGTCCATGATGCTCCCAGCTGTTATACTGGGCCATTTAGTAGATGCTACTTTTCCTGGAACTACTCCCTAGCAATTGCTTTGTTGTGGGAAACACTGGGATGCAGTGTGGGAAGTGGGCTTTGCAGTTTAGAGCCGTGGATCAAAAATTGTATAGCTTCAGTTGGAAGAGAGCCTTGGGTAGGTTGGCCCAAGCTGTGGTGAGTATTTCTATTGGCCCCAAACATGAATATTTCACATACTGCCATTTTACAGCAACTGAAAGCAGTTTGTTATGGAAGCTGTGGTCTGAGACTGGTTACTGATTTACAAAGGGAATTCCACTCTGAGCTATTTCAAGTGCTAAAGTCTATATTGACACAAACCGGGGAAACCCTGTTGAGAACACTGCAGAAATGTGCATACACAGGCATGTGTTTGCCATTCTACATGCAAAGCATGCATATAAAGAGCCTGAACTTAGAATAAAATCATGTTTTAAAAGCAATTTATAATCCATACTTCCTGCTACAATACACTGCATTGCTATATTGCAAAACATAGATTTTTATCAACTTTTGTTTTTTGTCTTGGTTAGTAATTTTTTTAACCCCTCAGGTCAAGAGGCTGCATTAATATTTCCACCAAAAAGAAAAAAAATTACAGGGTTTAAAATGCCTTGCTCTTCCATCAGATGCACATGCCATTGGAAACTTACTATGATTTTGATTTTTCTCTTCTTAGGACATTTTCCCCAGGCGATCCCTTCTCATTCCTTTATTAAAGCTCCCCATTTTCCCCAGTTTGTTAATATTCCTCCTCTCCCCCTGCTTTTAACCTTTTCTTTATTGTGTTTGTTCTTGTAAACACAAGCTGTTAAATTCCAGAATGCCCTTTGGAAGCTAGGTTTGCATTCCATTTCTGTTCTCTTTGATAGTTAACTGTAGTACAACCTAGCTCACTGTTTTGTCCTTGATTCCAACACAAGAGGGCTTCCATCTTTTCATTTGGTGAATTCACATGACCTGAGGACTTAAACCAGTGGTGCAAATTCACTAAAAATATTGTGAGTGCTGTCAGATATCAGCAAGGCACAGATAAATACAAGGACTGAGCCCTGGAGGCAAGGAAGGAAATGTAGCTGTATAACATATATATCACAGAAGTAAAGAGTCTTCTGGGACTACATCTTTCTTTTGAAGCTGAAACCAGGCCAGTTAGGTGTTGATCTCTTCTCCCAGGTAACAAATGATAGGAGGAGAGGAAATGGCCTCAAGTTGCACCAGGGGAGGTTTAGATTGGATATTGGAAGAAACTTGTTGACTAGAGGGGTTCTCGAAGACTGGAGCAGGCTCCCCAGGGAGGTGGTTGAATCCCCATCCCTGGAGGTATTGAAAAGATGAAGAGATGTGTTGCTGAAGCACGTGTTTTATCATCAGCTTTGACAGAGTGAGGTAATGGTTACACTCATTGATTTCAAAGGTCTTTTTCAACAAAAATGATTCTATGATTCTATAAAACTCGCCTGATTTAAAAAGTGAGTACAAGTAATTGCATATACAGGCTTGATTGATCAGACTTTTTATCAGCACAAAGAAGGTGATGTGCCTGGACATATGGAAAACATTCAGATGGTATTTGTTTTGCTCGTGAATGTGCATGAGGTTCACAGGAAATATTTTTATGTTTTGGAGGTTTTATTGCCTTTAAAAAAAGTAATGACACAAAAGCAACCCCAAATACAACAACAAAAACAAAGAAAGAAACAATCAAAAAAACCCCAGCAGTTGCTGATACAGTTTCCTTGGTTCCTCCTTCTGCGTTCCAGTGAGCAGTAAGTAGTGAATAGATATAAAATCCCTTATGTCTAGAAGGGGTGAAATTGGATTGTGATGTCAAAGTCATGGAATCTCTTCAGGTCAAGTCTTGTTTTAAAGAGTGGGGATTAATTGGGATTTACCACAGCTTGAACCAATTGCTGCCATTGTGCTTAAAATAGCCTAATCTTGGTCAGGCAATGACCAAGTCATTAATTATTCAGCTATTCTTTCACCTACAGGTTTCTTCCAGGACAAAAGCAGAAATTTTCTGTTAGCTGTTTTGCTAATACCTAAAAATCCCCATTGAACAATATTAGCAGGTGTTTCAGCATTGTTGTTTTTTGTTTGGATTTTTTTCTTTTCTTTCTTTTAATTTTGGTATAATTAATATGACATACCTGTTGCACTGATCAGTACAAGCGAGGGGTTCTGGCACACCACAACTCAGTTCAGGCTGTAAGTGTTGTTCATTGTTATTAAAACTTGAAAAGTATGACAAAGGTATGATCAGAAGTCAAATATGAAAATAATGGAATTTGTGGATGATGTGTGGTGTTCTGCCTGGCAAAGCCACTGTTGCTCTTTGAAGGTCACCATTGCAGAAGAATCACTACCACCTGAGGATTTAGACATATTCCTCAGAAACAGCTTTTTTCTTTTGCCACAATGAATTCACCAAGGAGAAGACTCTCATTCACAGATTTGGAATCAAGAAGCAAAGGTTACAGCCACAGAAGTGGAAAGACAATGTTCTTGTGTGTCATCACCTTTATCATTCCCATTTTCTCCACTTCTGTTGCTCTTTTTGAACATATTTCAGGGATTGCCCTAAGTTGAAGCCAGATTTCTAAGTATATTGGTATAGTTCAGCACCAGATTAGAATTGTATCTGCCTAAAGCTTTTTCTCCTTAGCCTTTATCCTTTCTGCAAGAGGCAGAGATGTTGATGTGAGCTCTAAACCCTTAAATCATCATCTTCTCTGCAAGCATTGAAAAAAGGGTCTGGGGAAAAAAGGGTCTGGGAAGATCAAACTGTAACAGCCCAAAGAAGGACCAGGAGCAGGGGAGTGTGTCAGGATACAATACCACTGAGAAGAAGAAGAATCTTTCAAAAGGCAAAGGCAGGTGAAAACGTATCATCAGCCTTAAGGCATATTTTCAGTGGATTTTGTTTAGCTTTTTTCCCCTAGATAAATAGCAAAGTTAAGCAAAGATGATGCTGTTTTATTACTATGCTCCTGGAAACTTCTGTGGAAAAAAAAGTTTATCTTAATAAACATTTTGTACTATTCTTCCTCACCTCTGCAAAAACATCCCCACCAATCAGCTGAACAAAAAAGACCAACTGAAAGACAAAAGATTAACTCAGGCCATGGTTTGCCCTGGTGTCATGCTGTAATTGCAATATCCTTATGTTGTCTGAGAAAATGTTATAATTTCTTTGTTCCCCCTCCCCCCCCATTTTCCCTCCTCCCTTTCCCATTTCAGGTTTTCAGGACAACCCCTGGTTTTGTGACTGTCGCATCTCAAAGCTAATTGAATTTTCCAAAATTGTGGACAACTCAGTTGTTCTTCTTGATCCATTGATTTCATGTAGTGGACCTGAGAGCCTGGCTGGAATCTTATTCCAGAGAGCTGAGTTAGAACAATGTCTTAAACCATCTGTGATGACATCAGCAACAAAAATCACTTCCCCTCTGGGAAGCAACGTTCTGCTCCGCTGCGATGCAACTGGGTACCCAACACCACAGCTTACTTGGACTAGGTCAGACAATATACCAGTGAACTATACAGGTATAATTGCTTTTTTATAGGAACTGGGAGAGCCTGAAATTGTTGGGTTGCTTGTGCTGGAACATGTCCAGAGAAGGGTCATGAGGGTGATCAGAGAACTGGAGCACCTCTCCTAAGAGGACAGGCTGAGAGAGTTGGGGTTGTTCAGTTTGGAGAAGAGAAGGCTCCAAACTAGAGGAGGGGAGATTCAGATTAGACAGTAGAAAGAAGTTCTTCACCGTAAGTGTGATAAGACACTGGAACAGTTTGCCCAGGGAGGTGGTGGAGACCCTATCCCTGGATGTTTTTACGGCCAGGCTGGATGTGGCTCTGGGCAGCCTGATCTAGTGGAAGGTGTCCCTGCCTGTGGCAGGGGGGTTGGAACTAGGTGATCCTTGAGGTCCTTTCCAACCCTGACAATTTTGTGATTCTGTGCTTTGATTCATTGTAATGGATAAGAATGGATCAGGTATTGCACCAAGCTGGTAACTGTATCTGTGCAACAGCTGTTAGAAGATTCTTTGTCAAAATCTTGGTCTCTACAGGTCCGACAGACTGTCTTGATTCTGAATGTGTTCTGTAATGAGAACAATGTGCATGAAGGGGGGAAGTGGATGAAGTTGGGGGAAGGATAAAGAAAAATGGAGGTTAGGATATTTGGGCCCTAATTCAGAATCTGAAAAGCAGAAAGGAGAATTTGTTACAGGAATCTCTGTTTTGGTTCAAAGTGCTCATGTTGAAAAAGCTAGTGAGGCCATAACTGAGCTGCATAAAACTCAGCACAGGGTTTCTCAAAACTGTGTTTTCTATGTTACTTGCAAGTGTTTATTGTTTATTTGCAACAACCATCTCAAATGCTAAAGAGTCTGGGATTATCTGGTCTTTGGGCCCCTCACTACAAGAAAGACACTGAGGTCCTGGAGTGGGTCCAGAGAGTGCTGAGTGACACGGTTTAGCACCAGATAGAGTGAGATAATGGTTGGACGTGATGATCTTAAAGGTCTTTTCCAACTGGCACAATTCTATGATTCTACGACATCACTGTAGCTGCTAAGATAAATATTTATGTGCAGTAGCTGAAATATAACAAAATTATCCAAACAGCAGTTACCTTAAATTGGAGGTCTTAAGAAGCCAAGAGCCCAAAACACTGAAATATCCTTAATACAAAGGTAACTTCCAAAAATGTTTTAAATGGCTTGTGTGTTCAGTGTCCCTTGAAGTCAGTGAGACTTCTGTTTCCCAGCCACTTAGCAGCTTGAACATGTTTGATTTCTCTTGATGTAGATTTGTTTTACTTGGTGATATTGCAGATTATACTGTAATGCTTAAAGACATTCAATTCCATTTTGACCCAAGCTGAGCACTTCTCTGCAATAATATAATAAGTCAAGAAGTTCCATAGTTTGTGTGTGGGGTTTGATTTGGTTTGGTTTGACCTGGGTTGTTTATTTGGTGTGGGTTGTTTGTTTTTGTTGGGTTTCTTTCTTTGTTTTGTTTTTGAAATTTTAAAATATGTGATTCCTTTTAGCAAAAATAAGAGAAGAAGCAGTCTGATAATGTTTACCTTCTCTTTAGCTCCCTTTTATGTCTTGCTCTTTGCATTTTCCTGTAGTGATTCAAGAATCACCTGGAGAGGGTGTCAGATGGTCCATAATGAGCTTGACAGGGATTTCATACAAGGATGCAGGAGAATACAGATGTAAAGCCAAGAACTTAGCAGGAATGTCAGAAGCTGCTGTTACTGTCACAGTGGTTGGTGTTGTTACTACAACTGTGTCACCACAGAAGTATGGAAGGAAGCAAGAGGTAGAGAAGCAGAATACCACTTCTGAGGAATCCAAGCAGGAACCTGAGAGGACAACCACACCTCTTCCCACCACACCGACCACCACAGCACTGGTTAGTACTGAAAGATCAACGAGCAGCAAATTTACCGACAAGAAGCAATCCAGGCCTGTGTTTGATGGAAAGAAAAATTCAAAGGCAGTGACAAATGGAACCAAAAAGCAAACTGGGCAGCTAAGCAAGAAAGTTGAAGAGATTCCACTGAACACAGCAGGTATTGCTGAGCAAACTGTTGCTGTGAAGAACCTAAGAGTGATCAGCGAAACTGATGAAAGAGTGACCTTAACTTGGAAAATTGTCAATGCCACAAGCAGCTCTGCAGTGACTGTGTTATACTCAAAGTATGGTGAAAAAGATATGTTGCCTCTCAGTACGGATTCTAGCAAAAACAAAGTCACAATTGATGGTTTGGAACCTAGTACTGAATATATGGCCTGCGTCTCACCCAAAGGAGTGCCGCCTACAAAAGACCAGTGCATTATTTTCTCCACTGATGGGTTAAATGATGAAAGTGACTCTCAGTTTTCTATTCTGATAGTGGGCAGCAGTGCAGCATGTGTTGTTGTTTTACCTTTGATATTTTTCTTGCTCTACAAAGTTTTAAAACTTCATGTGAGACCCAAAACTGCAAAGGAAGCTGACCTTGCAAAAGAGACCTATGTTAAATTTGAAACACTCTCTCTGAAGCCTCGAGCAGTGAGTGCAGGAGAGCAGCTCTGGGCACGAAGATACACAGATGAATCAGAAAGACTTCTCCTTTGTTCTAGGTCAAGCATGGATTCTCAAATGACCTTCAAAAGTGAGGGCTCTAGGTCTGAGTATCTGTGTTGAACATGGGGGAGGGTGGAGGAGATGGAATATAAAATAGGTAAATTGTGATACTGCAACTGAAGCAGGTTGGTGCTAGATGGTGGTCAGAAAATATTATCTGTTGTAATGCAGTCTACTGGATGGGTAGGATGGTGGGTAGGAGGGATAATAGAAGAAAAACATTGCCTGTTAATTTTTTTTTTTTTTAATGTTTGTGACTGGATGTGAAGGAATGATATTTTCCAAGACATATATATAGCATGAAATGGTTGCCTGGTTAAACATCTCTTATTTGTTTTAACTAAAACATAACTTTGTTTTCTCTTCCTTTGTTTTACTCTGACATGCTAGCTGCATGTATCAATCACAATCTTCATAAAAATTATGTGCTAAAAATAATAGAAAACCAGTTTAAGCTACTTCTATTGAGGTCAAAACTTTATTTGCAAATGTAAGTTTTCATCTGACATCAGGTGTGCTTTGAGATGTCACACAGCTCTCTTTGTACAGTGTCTTGGAATGGAAGCGGTCTTGGGCTGATCAAGACTATATCTTTTTAGCCACAGCTCGTGGACTCTTGAGTCAGTACACATCACAGAGTCATTTTGAAGGTGCTGAAGGAAAAGAGCTTCTTCAGTATTCTGAAACTTGGGTAAGATATCTTCATGAGTAACTCTGTGAGAGATACTAGGTATTGATGATGTTAATTCATGTAAAACGATCTTACTGCAAAATCTCAGCCTTAGAATGTACTTGGATGCATATGTCTACATACCTCAACTGCAGAAATCTCTGTACAAAGTATCTTGTGGTACTGTGTAATGCAACACATACTCTTATATGTACCTTTATATATACCTATATAGTGTATAGATAGTGCACAATGTTGTATACTATACTGTAGTGATATAATACAATTTGCAATACAGTAAGAGATGGTCTTGTCCTCAGGTCCTATAAGATGTGTAATGAGGTTCCATGAGTGTAGTTAAAGTTCATTTTGAGCATGCTTCCCAGTGTTTAAAAAAATCGCGTATTAATAGTGATGATGAATGCAGAATTGCCTACTAATAATGGCTTGTCTATTTTGAAGCTGTGTTTTTATTGCCTGAAGTAAATAACACCTTTTGTTGCTGAGGGTTCAGATACTATGGTTAGGTGTATGTATGAATTCAGAACCCCAGTTCTTCCTAAAAATTACAGCTGCATTGTTTTCTTGGACCTCTCTATGCCTAGAAGAACTGTTTGCTTTGCTAGGAAATAGGGAATCTTGTCTTCCCAGAGTGAGAAATATTACTCAGAGCTACAAACCAAAGTTTAGTTAGTTAACTTTAAAATAGTAGCATTTCTTGGTGCCACCAGGATTAAATTTTGCCTGCTGGGGTGCTGGAGAGTGTATCTGGGGAAGCATAGCCTGGTGAGAGGAAAACATTTTGTCAGAAAACCTTCAGTATAAAATCATGGCAGAAGATGAATACGTGGAGAATCTTTGTAGCAGTTACATGAGAGTGCTTCGTGGTCAGGAATAACAGAATGAGGCATGAGACCATGGGAGCTGTAGGAAGCAGGTGAGATGTTCAAAGGTGCAAAATTACCTTACCTGCATATGCTTTTAGAACTAACCTTGATATTCCTTTCTGTGTTACTAGTATGTGTGGGTAAAAAGTGATCTTTCTTCTTTTTTTCATGGATAATTTTAATTACAGAGAAAATGTTTTCAGTTTTCTGAGTAAAATATTATTTTTAATTTTCAGTTGTTTTGGGTTTTTTTGGTTTTTTTTTTAGGACAGCAGATTCTTTTTTGTGTCAAAACCAAGGTTCATCTGACAAGCAGTTTATGATAAACTCAATTTTTGACAGTGTCTGGAATGGTGTTTTATTTGCCTTCTGTTTTTCATACAGGTAGTAGTAGCCAGTAGCTGTTCTTGAGAGTGTTTTGAATGAAAGCCACTAAGTTCATCGTTAGTGAGAGCAAATATTTTAACACTTAATTTTTGATTCCTGGAGGATATTTTCTTTCAGGTTTCAAAATTTTGCAAGAAACTTGAGTCTAATACTGGAGTTCAACAGTGTTATCACCTGACTTGTAGGTGACACATCAACACATCAGACTCGGGTGGTACAAAGCTCTTTTGAGAGAGCTTGCTTGCAAATGTGAAACCTTTTGGTTTGATTAATCCTTGTGGAATTAGCAGGTCCTAAAGTTAGAAATTAATCTCTATGACTGTGTGTACTATCAGTATATCAAAGATGGAATGTATTATAAAGGGCATAGAAAACATGGGATACATTATTTTTTCCACAGTTTCTGAGGCAACAGAGTTTTGTAACCTGGATGTGCTTCTGTGCCTCATGTCAAAACAGCAAATAAGAGAGGGAATTTCAACAGGAATTCGATATAGAGGCCAAATGACATTCTCTGGATCATCCAGGCTTAGTTGAAGTAAAGAGCTGAAGAAATACTTCTGGTAACAGAAATTTTAATGCTGCAAATTGTTAATATCAATGATAGAATCATTATGAGATAGCTTTTTGTCACCTGTAATTGATTTATGTAATATATTCTGAAATGCAATTCTGAATCTGGTTGTCATGAAGAAAGACAGCCTCTTCTCTCTTGTGCCCTGTGATAGGACAAGGGGCAATGGATGTAAACTGCAGCATGGGGGGTTCCACCTCAACATGAGGAAGAGCTGCTTTACTGTAAGGGTCACAGAGCACTAAACAGGCTCCTCAGAGAGGTTGTGGAGCCTCCTGCTCTGGAGACTGACAAGACCCATCTGGATGCATTCCTGTGTGACCTGCGCTAGATTCTATGGTCCTACTCTGGCAGGGGGTTTGGACTTGATCTCCAGAGGTCTTCCAACCCCTAATATCTTGTGATCCTGTAATCAGTTGTCACTATGAACAGTACTGACTGTGCTTGCCTGGTAGGTGAATTTGGAGAGGATTTAACCAATGTTTTTGCATTGCCTTTCGTATATTTTGCACTTTGTTAGCTCAATTCACCCTGCACTTCACCAAAAAAGCTTAGATCCCTTTTTAGACTTTACCTACAATGGGCGTGTCAAAGTGTGATGGTTAATGAAATAACTGAGCGATCTGAGCTGAATTCCACCTAGACCTCATTTTTACTTAAAGCTTTAAGTGCTTGGCATGGTTAATCACAAATCTGGCTTCAATATCCACTTACTAAGCCAAACTTTAGGCATCCATTCATGTATTTTAGTCCTTGCTGTTGAGCACAGTGGACTTTGTTTTGCTTGTGCTATCATCTGATGCTCACAGTTTTCTCTTGTGGGTGATTAAGAGAGAAAACTCTTGTGTGTACCATCAAAATGTCTGTAACACCAAAACCACTCAGACTGAGGCTACATTTAAAAGGCTAAACAAAGAGGCTAAATTTTAAACTTATTACCTTTGCAAAGAAGCAATTATAAAGAAGCTGTTTTGATGTGAAAATAAAAGATTGTTTTTATACACAACATTGTGTTTGCTTGACCCTTTCATCTTTGTTTATAGCTTTAGACAGTATGTGATGAGTGTAGCTGTGGGCACAGGAGGAAGTCTGAGAAGAAATGAGGAAAAAAAAATACGAAGAGAAGGCTGAGAAGCTCTGGAAGGGTAATACCCTAGAGAATGCTGGAGCTGCACACCAAAAAGGCTCTTGCTTACAGTTCTGCAATGTACATGGCAACGGTATGGGGATGTCTTCAGACAGGTAGCTATAAAGGGATGGTTGAAGATACTGCCAGCTTATTGCAACATGTGGAGCTCTGTACATACCCAGTTTCAGCAAGGTGGCAGCAGTTATTACTTTGGAATATGCAGCAGAGGCTCTGGGGGAGTATGATGAATGTACTGGTCTTAAAGCCTGCCTGTGTCCCATTGAAAGTTGTAAGAGCTTTTTTGAAGAACATTGTCTATAAATTGGAAAGAGGAGAGTGAGTACATTATGCATTTATTACAAGAAAGGATTAGGCATCAGTAGCAATTCTGACTGGGTTGTGAACCCTAGATATAATATACTATAACAGTCCTTCCTGATCCAGTTATAGAAAGCGGTGGGTTGCAAGGGGCCACTAGAGGTCACCTAGTCCAACCCCGCTGCTGTAAGCAGGGACAATGCCAACTGGATCAGGTTGCTCAGAGCCTTGTCAAGCCTGACCTTCAATGTCTCCAGGCATAGGGCCTCCACTACCTCCCTGGGCAATCTGTCCCAGTGTTCCAACACTCTCAGAAGTAAAGAACTTCACCCTAATGTCCAATCTAAAACTACTCTTCTTTAGTTTAAAACCATTGCCCCTTGTCCCAGTGCTACATGCCATTGTATACAGTCCTTCCCCAGCTTTTTATGATTTTTTTTTTTTTCATAAAAAACCAACAAATTTGTTATATTTATGACTGGGAAGTATTCCAAATTGAATTTCTTTTATGAGCATGGGTGTAACTTCAAAATTAATTTAATTTTTTAAAATAAATTAAAAAAAATAATCTAGCTGGCTGTAGCCTGGAAGCTTGCAGACCTGGATGCCTTTTCTCACAGAATTCATTGCATTGTTCTAGGTGTTATAGTCAGTCACCATCTCTTTTCTTTCTTGAAAACAAAAAGCTTTCAATATAACAGGCAATTTTTTTTTTTTTGTTCCTCTGGATTTCAAAAGATCAAAATTGACATCAGATTTGAGGCATGGTTAAGGAACCATTTTTTGTAAGTTTTTTTTGTTTTGTTTATCTGAAAGGCTTCTTTCTTTTGCTAAACAGTGGCAAAATCAAGCTGAAATACCAGTATGAAACAACCTATACTGTGGAGAGAATTCTTTTCACAAAGCTGTGTGCAGCAGTGTTCAAGATGGGAATCTTCTCAATCAATAAGGCAGAAAGCAACTGTGGACACATCTTTCCCAAGACTTAAGTCAAGAATCATAGAATCAATAAGGTTGGAAAAGTTGGCTCCAAGTGCCACACCCAATCCCCTCTTGAACACCTCCAGGGATGTTGACTCCACCACCTCCCTGGGCAGCACATTCCAATGGCTAATTACTTTTTCTGGGAAGAACTTTCTCCTCACCTCAAACCTAAACTTCCCCTGGTGTTGCTTGAGACTGTGTCCTCTTGTTCTGGTGCTGGTTGCCTGGGAGAAGAGACCAACCCCCACCTGTCTACAACCTCCCTTCAGGTAATTGTAGAGAGCAATAAGGTCTCCCCTGAGCCTCTTCTTCTCCAGGTTAAGCAACCCCAGCTCCCTTAGCCTCCTCGTAGGGCTTGTGTTTGAGACCTCCACCTCCACCAGTTTCTACTTTTTTAATGAAATAACAATCTAAGCTCATGTTTGGAGAAGAATGTGAAATTGCTTCTGTTATTGCAGCACCTATCAGGTATGTATTGTAAATAGATTTAGTCTAACTTAAGGTCTGATATTTTTCAAAGATACTTGATTGGCTTAAGTGTATTATGAAAGGAGCTGACTGTATAAACACCTATAGCTTAAATGTCTCATAAGTGTAATAATGGTTTGCAACCAATGTGTGAGCTTCTAGGTTTCCCAGAAGATACTCTGATAAGAAAGTGCTTTATTCTAAGAGTAATGAACTGATGAGTAATCAACTATCTGACACATCTGTTTAAGGAGGAGTCAAAGGAGTTTGGTGGTGGTGTGGAGAGTATTGGTTTTTATGTTGCTAAGGTGACTGAGACAGGAATTCATGAAATACTTCATGTTGGTCTAGTAGAATAGAATAGAATTAATGAGGTTGGAAAAGACATCTGAGATCATGGAGTCCAACCTATCATCCAACACTATCTCAACAACTAAACCATGGCACCAAGCACCCCATCCAGTCTCTTCCTAAACACCTCCAGTGATGGTGACTCCATGGAAGTGTTGGGTTGGAGGTTGGAATTGATGATCTTGGAGGTCTTTTCTAACCTTAATGATTCTTCATTCAGGGAAAGCTGAAATGGAATGTGTTTTATTGTTTCTTAATACAGCTTTATGTATGTGTGCATTGAGGGCAGGAACAGAGTATTCCAGTGTACAAGTAGTTTCTTCTGAGGCCTCTGGAATGGGCTGCTGTTATTGGAGACATGCTACTGGACTAGATGGAAAGAAAGAACACTCAAAAATGACAATTACTGCTAGATTCAGTGCAGCTAGAATTTAAATTCAATGAGTCGCTTATTCAGTCAACTAAACAAATGCTTCATTGATGTATGTTTAGTCTTCAAATTCATTTAGACATACAGTTGTAGGAAACTTTTAGAGTTCTCAAACAGATGTTTCTCTAATAATTCAAAAGTGTAAACCCATAAATCTCCAAATCAGGTTCTTGCTTAACTCTTTCTCAATCATTCTTTCCAGTTTAACATTGTTCTGAAAATCAGGAACAGCCCAGTGTGTAGAGTCTGCTTTGTAGTAATTTCCAGTCTCTAAAACAATTACACCTTTGAAGAAAAAGCAAATCATGTCCAATACCCATAAGTACCTCTATTTTTCATTTTTCATCTGGTAAGAACCTGATTGAATTAATGACGCTATAGTTTAATGCCATGCGCTGATCGGATTCACTTCTGAGTCATGTGTCTTGAATTTTGTGCTGCTAAGATTTGGCCAAAAGTTTGAGCCTCCAAAAGTAACTTGTACCAATTATTTGTTTCATAGCTGAGTCTCCTTGGTTTAAGATCATGTGGAAGTTAAATCACAGAGGGAGAAAGAGGACAATATAGCTGGCTGCTTACCATGCTCTTATAGAGCATAGCATACCAGGCAACCAGCACCAGAACAAGAGGGCACAGTCTCAAATGGTGCCAGGGGAAGTTTAGGCTTGAGGTGAGGAGAAAGTTCTTCACAGAGAGGGTTGTTAGCCATTGGAAATGGCTGATCAGGGAGGTGGTTAAATCACCATCCCTGGAGGCGTTCAAGAGGGGATTGCACGTGGCACTTGGTGCCATGATTTAGTTGTCATGAGGTCCTGGGTGACAGGTTGGACTTGATGATCTTTGAGGACTTTTCCAACCTTATTGATTCTATAATTCTATGAAACCAAATTCAGAATAATATTACTTTCTCTTTTAATGTTGCTTTTCTCTCTTGTCTTTTAAATTTTATCCTTACTTGACTTTGGATAGAGCTTTCTTATGTGTTAAATTAATCCTATGGAGTGAGAAGAAATGGCCTCCAGGTGCACCAGGGGAGGTTTAGATTGGGAATTAGAAGAAACTTCTTGACTGAAAGGGGTCTCAAACACTGGAATAGGTGCCCCATGGTGGTGGTTGAATTCTCAATCCTGAAGGTATTTTAAAGGGGCAGAGATGTGGTGCTGAGTGACATAGTTTAGCACCAGAGTTGATAATGATTGGGCTTGATGATCTTAAAGGCCTTTTCCAACTGGAATGACTCTATGATACAGTATATTGTTACCTTCAGATTACACATGAAGGACATTATCCAGGGGTATTTTTCCAGAGTATGCTCTCAGCTCTTGAGAGACCTGTTCTGTTTCTTACTGTTTGTTTAAAAACCAGAATTACTTAGTGTTTATTGTTCTTTAGCATAAAAGTGACATGATGGAGTGATTTCCTTCCTGTTGAAACAGGGAAAAGAGGAATCATAACACTCCTGCTTGTTCTGGGACTCAAGCTTCATAGCTGAGCATTGCTTACACCTGGCAGTTGTAGAGTTTGCCATGATGTCTGCATTGCGTCAATCTCCACCAAACACTCCGTTCCAGGACTTTTGTGCCATTCATTCTCGGTCTGATCTTTGACTAAAAGACTGCCCCAAATTATTTCTCAGTGTTAGGAAAGAAATTCTACAGAATGGCAGAGGCACATTTTCGTGCACAAAAGTGCTACTTATTTGTTCCTTAACTTGCTTGAGCATTCTTTGCTCTTTGACAGAGGAGCAGACATTCCCTTTGGATAGGGTAATCGGCAGCAGAAACAATGCAAGCCACGTTTTTCACAAGCCAGAAAAAGAACGTTCTTTGTTCTGGTAGGGCACAATGATTGAATAGACATCATGGCCTATATCCAGATGAACTGTTTCCTTGAGACTGTAAGAGGGGCTTCATGAGAAGAGGTAACTAATAAAGTTCCTTGTTTATTGATTGGAAAAAACAGTGACATTTTCATGTGTCTTTTACCAATGAATCCACTCTAGATATGTCCTGAATGTGAATAGGTACAGACAAAAGTTCAGCCTGTCACAAGATGATTAAGTTTTCAGTTTCTTGCTAGTGAAGATTCACATAGAGATGAAGTCTGCATCAAATGGCATGAAAGAAAGAAAACCACAGTGATTCTTAAAGCTCATTACCCTTCATAAAGAAGAAATTAGAAGAATGGTAATGATTTTCTTCCTTTCTTTCTTTCTTTCTTTTTTTTTTTAAAGACTTGACCAGCCTAAAATGGTGTTAAAAAAACAAAGTTAATTTTTTATTTATTTATTTATTTATTTTCCCTAATAAAAGACTGGAAAGGCCCAGAATCAACAGATAGACATTTGGAAAGAAGCTCAGTAGAAGCAGAATGCATAAATGATAGTTTGGAGCCTGAGACATGAAACAAGAATTTTTAGTATAACTATTTGAGTGCAAGTCTGCCTTGGAAGAAGGTATTAAATTGCCAATCTGATCAAATGCAGATACTAAACAAACAAAATGGCTGTGATGGCACTTGGTGCCATGGTTTAGTAGTCATGAGGTCTTGGGTGACAGGTTGGACTTGATGACCTTTGAGGTCTTTCCAACCTTATTGATTCGATGATTCTGTGGTTCTGTGAAGGGGAATGCATGAGGAGCAAAGAGGAAATCCCTACAGGAAACACAGATGTAAGATTAACTAGAGAATAAAACCATCCTACTGAAGAAGGTGTTCACTGAGTGAAAAGCCCTCATTCGCAATCTTTCGGTTTATAAAATCACAGTCAATAATAGTGAGAATTTACCAGTTCAAATAAATGGATGCAGGAAGGCTCTTCAGTAGAGTTAAGAAAAATCTGGTCTGGGGAACAAAAGATTGTGTTCTTGTACATGAGTTGTTCATTGTTTAATATTAATTCACGAGTTGAGGTAACTGCTTTGTAGCAAGACTTCTGGAAGGAGAAACCCTGGACTTAGGCTGGAGGAAAGTAAGTAACTGGCTTTCTGATTCTGATGAGGCTGCAAGCAAGGAGCCATACAACTGACAGCTTTGCCATCGAAGGAGTCTAGCAGAACTGTAAAAATGAGATGGGGCATGTGTTAAGTGGGAAAAGCCAGGACAGTATTTGATGTCAGCCACCAGCTAGAAAGGGAACTGCAGTGAACTTGCACAGGACTGCCTGGATGTTTTTCAGTCTCTTTAAGAAGAATATAGAAACAGAAGAGAGAAATAAACTATGAAGATGGTGTACCTTTAAGGGATCTGTTATAGTCAAAACATATTCTTACACCTCTATCTGATTCTTCCCAATTCTAGGAAGTTCTGGGCAGAATGAATTGGCTAAACTGTAACTATAGGAAGCCCACTACAGTACAAATAACTTATGACTCATTAAAAGGGCAGAGGGACAGGCCTGGAGGAAGTTGAAGTCAAATGTCACCACCTAAAAATACATCTGAAATGATGAGGTTTCTTCCTCTGATGAATATATGGAGTAAATTTCACAAAAGGCCATGCTCTTTATGAACTGTGTGATGCCAACCTTGTGTGGGCTGGGGATAAAACATAGGAATGGATTCTGAAAAGATGATGTAAATAATTTATTGACCACATCCTGGGATCTGGCATCTGATGATGTTTTTAAGCCTACAGCCATTTCAGCAAATGCCAGTAGCTCAGGACTTAGTGGAGTGGTACTCCAGTTACAGTGAGATGAATCCTGTCACACGTTGTTTCAGGCAGCTTTCAGATGCCAAGAATAAGTATGCACAAATAGTGTGAGTGTCTGGCAAGAGGCTGGGCCATGGGGAAGATTCAGAAGATGCTTCCACATCGTGGTAATTTCAGTAAAGTGAGAAGTAAGCCACTGTTGGTATTGATAAAATAATAATAGTCAGACAAAGTGCCCCTTACTAATGTGTTTCGAAGGTATTTCAGGGAATATCATCCCAGGAAAGTCTCTGGGGCTAACCTACTGCTAGGGAGACCATAAATGATTGAGATTTTCAGCATGATAAAGGAGCCTGTGAAGATACAACTGAATGGCCTCCTTGCATCACTGTGAGAACCTCATGTGTGTAGGTAACCACTGATAGACACAGGCAAAAGAAAACTGTCTTTTTTTGGGGGTTGGTTGGACTTACTGTCCATCAGGAACTTGTGTTCTTCCTGGCGTTTTTGTGCAAGAGAGGGGCAGCACTTTCATAGCAGCTCCACTATCCTGAAAGGTCAGCAGTGTATGAGAAACAGCCCTACCTGCTGCCATAAAGATGTAACTCACAGATCTTGCAGTATCCACTGCCTAAGTAATAAAGATGCAGAAAGGTGAGGTGACTGCCATTTTACCATGCAGCATACCACTTCCTTCTCTGGTGCTGGTTCAACACTTTTTCTGATTTGGGGGAAAGGCTGCTTCTCAGTAAGTCTGCATTTCAACTGGCCATAGAAAAGCAATTGCTTTGGGTTCAGGACTCTAACCTCAAGAGTATTTCTTCAAGCCACTTTGCCTGAGCATGTATTGCCAAGAGTTTGGCTGCATCAAAAAGATGGTTGTGGGATTTTATTTTGTGTGTGTATTTTGTTTGTTTCCTTGGTTTGTTTGTGGGGTTTGGAGTTTTGTTTATTTTGTATTGTTTTGTTTTCTTCTTAGCTACTGAACAGTCATGATATTACTTCTAGGAGCAGACCAGTTAGGACAAATCTTGACAACTCTGGAGATAAATTTTCATCTAAATCTATTTCTATTACATGAAAGTTTTCCATGGAAGCTTTTCTAACACATGGAAGTTAATGTATGGCAGGTTTTTTACTATCTGAACATTTGTCTGAATTAACCAGTATGGTTAATCTGCTGTGTCCTGGTACAAAGAGTGATGTGAAACATGAATGTTGTCATTTATTCATCAGGGGTGTAACTGCAAGAGATCTCCACAGGCATACTTCCAAAACATCCTGGGAATAATGCTAATTCTGAGCCCTACAGGTAATCTCAGGGGATCCCTGTGGTTCAGTGGGTTTTTAGAAGGCTCCAGAGACAAACAGACTACCACAAAGAAATGTTTCTCTCCTTACTGAAAGCACCCCTGTCACCTGAGTCTGAATATGAGCCTCCATATTCACACCCCCACCACCAAAACAGGACCTGTCTGAAGCTTTGGAGTGTGCAGAACCATTATCAAGTAGGTAAATATAATGTGGGCTATTACTTCTGCTGAACACACTTGCCTTTTTCCTCGCAGCTCTTCTTTCCTTGTCTCTGTCTCAATGGAGAACCGACAGCTGTGGCCTCAAGCAGGGTGTGTTTGGTAGCTGCAGGGTTTAGATGCCACGTTCTGGGATATCATGCTCACAGCGGTATTTGGGTCTGTGCTAGGCTCTGGCATTGCGCTGCCCACAGCTGTGAGGCTCTCTGAGGTGGTGTCGGGTCAAGCTGCCTCCTCCATGGCAGTGCCCCTTGCTGATCGCTTGCCACTTTGTCTACCAACTATTTCCTGATATGGTAGAAGAAATCCACATGCAGGACTCTTATGGCCATTGTGGGCAGGGTCTGAGAACTATAGATTGGTCTGCTTTAGATCCATACTGAGCCTGTAAAATTATCTCACAGACTAAATGACATCACATCAAAAACTTGCACTTGAAGTGCAAGCTTATGTTCATCAGGCTCTGGGCAAATTCTTCAGGAGGTTTTTCAATGCTTGAATGTTTATTAATTAGGACATGCTTGCATCTGGAGATCCTGTGAATCTGTTCTACAAATTGTAGGGAAATGAACATTTACAGCAGTTATTTTGTTACACCTGCTCTTGGTTGCCCACCAGACAATTCACTGACCAATCCCTCTGGCACAAACTGCATGGCCATATCCAGGAAAATGCTGAATTTCCACGAAGTGAATTGCAGTGTGCTTAGGAAGTTGTTCCCTCCTCCAGAGTGTTTGAGTCTGGCAGCAGCCTGGAGCAACTTGCAGCATCTCAGTGCCAGGCACGGACAGCATCTCTGCTAATTCCAGTCTCTTGAGTTCATCTCAGGTGCTTTTGCTGTGGAAAGGTGACTATAACAGTATATGTTTCTACTTCTATTTATTGTCCTTTTTGTCTGATATTGCCTTTGATATGTGATATACAGACTTGTGTTTGTGTAGGTGTGCCAAACTGGTGAAATAGGCTTCCTTGATGAAATGGGTTTGATCTGACAAAGGGAATTAGATGGGTAAATACAACTGTTCTCTTCCACAGAGCCACTGAGGCAGCTGATAAAACACAGAACTTTGGTGCGACACTGGAACAGGGTGCCCAGGGAGGTGGTAGAAGCCCCATCCCTGGAGGTTTTCAAGGCCAGACTGGATGTAGCACTGAGCAACCTGATCTAATGTGAGGTATTCCTGCCCTGGCAGGGGGTGTGGAACTAGATGATCCTTGAGGTCCCTTCCAACCCTAACAATTCTATAATTCTATGATAATGTGTCTCCTGATGTTTGTTATCTGAAGTGCATCATGGTCACAAGAAGAATGAACTGTCTGTAAGGTGGAAACAAAACTTGACTGGAAAAAAAGACTTTCAATCATCCATCTTCCCAGCCCAGAACTCATGAGCTAAGAAGTGGAAAAGTAGCAATACTTGTGATAGATGGGCTCCAAATAAGAACCTATGGATTGATATTTCAAACCCTAGTCTTCCACTAATATTGGGGAAGGTGGTTGAATTCTTAGCAACACTGAAAATCAGTGACATCAGATTTCAGATAGTGCTTTGCTCTGAGGGATCTTTTAGAGTGGCTCTTCTAGTATGCACACCAGAAATCATTTGACTGTGGGTGAAGCAGAGCTGTCCCTGGGATGGACACAGCAAATAACTATGAGAAAGATGCATTTTTGGACCCTGACAGTGAAGCAATGTCATGCCATCTACTAAGATCTTCCCTTAAATGTTTTCACTTAGAGAACTGAGCAGACCTTATTCATGGTAACAAATGACTTGCTTTTATCTTTGGTTTTATCTCCACCTCAGCTAAATGACTCCTTCAACATGCTGCTTTAGCTAGTTCTTTATGTCTGCTAATGCACTCATCTAACATTGATGAATGTCCTAAGTCAGCTATGTGGCTTCCCCAGAATGTTTCACTCTTGTTCTGACTGTCTGGATATGAGAGACAGCATATTTAACTGGCTTTCTGGATGCTTCTGTGGATTCCAGTGTGGTCTAGCTGATGAAGTAAGTATTCACTGTAGAGCAGCTGGTGAAAGGTACCCATTAAAATGTTAAATGTAAAACTGCTTCAAACAATAAGGTCAGTTAGAGTTAACAGTATGGTTTTAACATGGATTTGGGGGTCTTTGTCTTTCCCTTAAGATCAGATTGCAATAGGAGAAATGGAAACCTTAGCAGAAAGGACGTGAGACCCAAACTGCCCCCTCAAATCTCATAGGTATTTGCTGTAATTGCTGCTGTGAAGCAAATTGGGACACCTGGAAAGGGATTACCTACAGTAGTACCAGAGTTTTATAAAACTTCATGATTTAAAGCCCCACTTTTTAATTAATTTTACTAATAAATTAAGTTACAACATCCTCCCAGCCAAATATAATCTCCACATTGTTGGAGCAAACAAGGAGTGACATGCTTGAGGACAGAACCAGAATGGCCATCATACCTCAGGAGGAGATTTCAGGCATCCCTGCCTTTTTGACGATCCTCTCTGAGGCTGTGCCTCCTCCTGCACCTAGTGTCCCTTTAGTTAGAATTCTGCACAATGCAGGGGCAGCCTGCTGAAATGCCATTAGCAACACTGAATCACAGAATCACTTTGGTTGGGAAAGACCTTTAAGAGCAAGTCCAACCATTATCTAACTCTGTTAAGTCTGGTGCTAAACCATGTCCCTCAGCACCACATCCACGTGTCTTTTAAACACCTCCAGGGATGGGGATATAAACACCTCCCTGGGATGCCTGTTGCAGTTTTGGAAAGACTTTTCATGAGGAGGTTTCTTCTAATATCCACCATAAACCTCCGCTGGTGCAACTTGAGACTATTTCCTCTCCTCCTGTCTCTTGTTACCAGGGAGAAGAGACCAACCCATACCTGGCTTCAAGCTCCTTTCAGGGAATTGTAAAGTGTGGCAAGGTGCCCCTCAGCCTCCTTTTCCCCAGACTAAACAACCCCAGTTTCCTTAGCTGCTCCTCACCAGACCTGTTCTCCAGATCCTTCACCAGCATTGTTGCCCTTCTTGGGACCTGCTCCAGCACCTTAATGTCTGTCTCATAGAATTTGCTTTGGAGGCAACACCTTTTCTGTCATGTACATGGGCTGGGGCCATCAGGGAGGGTCTGGAAGCTGTTTCATGTGATCTCAGAGTTTCTCACTGCTCTATTTGTACTAGAGATTGCCACTACATGTTTCCTAAGCTATTCCAGTGAACTCTTACACTTAATTATTAACCTCTGCTGGCAATAACTAGGATTGTGGTGACTATAAAACATAATTTTAAACAGATTAGAATATGCCGAAGGCCAGAGTCAAACTTTCAGAGGCTGACAGAAGTAGTCCAAGCCCTGATAAGTTGGTGTAATGTCTAGTAAGGAAGAATAAAAAACCAATATATGAGTTAAACAATGCGCTAATTACTACCATATAGATACTGAGAGCCCTGGGAAACTGATGGAGGGCTCTGTTTGCTTCCAAGTTTAGAAACAGCCAGAACATACTGTCCTTGAACTAGGCAACAGAAGCTTTTTATCCGGTTAGGGGAGAAGACCCTCTCCATTTGAATCACTAGCTGGTCTTTCCAGCTTTGGTGAAGAAAGCCCTCCAAGCTAGCTGAGATAGCAGGAATTTCAGAACAAAGGAATAAATTGTGTGTTTGTTGTTTAATTAATCAGTTCCTTGAGTCAGCTGGTAAAATTTAACTATATTTGATATACTGGGACAGGTAACTAAGATCACTTGGACTGATTCTATGGTAAGCCTTGGAAATGAGACTGCTGAGCTGTTTTAGTTGAATTTATCAGATGAGTGTTAGACTAACATAAATGACTGTGCTTCATACCCGTAGGTGAACACAATAGCTTGCTTTGTTGGAAAATGAGCAACTTTTTAATTGCTAAAAGGCTTTAGGAGCGAAGGGATTCTTGTCTGTGTTATGCTGAACCATGAGGTGAAAAATGTTATGTTTGAGAAGTTTAGATGTGGTACAGCCTGGTGTAGTTCAGATTTTATTGAGAACTTTCTGGTTTGGTCTAAGGGGAGGTGATTGGTTCAGTAGACTTTAAAATAACTTTCTTACATCCTTAGACCTAGATCATATTGTACCATATTGTGGGTCTGTTTTCAGTCTGACTTATATTTGTTTTTAAGGGTTAAAAAAAAATAAAGAGAAAGTAATTCTGCTACTAAGAAATTTTTCCAACTGTTTTTAAACCCTCCCTGCACTTCTACAATGTTAAAATTAATGACTTTGTTAACCACTCTTTACTTGGCTGCAGTGAAAGGATCTTTTCTTCCATAAAAAAACCTCATTGTGGTGTTGGCATGTCAGACAGTTTTGTCTTCAATTTTACTTTAAAGAAAAAACCCAGAAATTCTGGTACAGGTCTTTGTTTTTTGAGTAAAGACATGAGGAGGAAATGGAGCAGTGGGGTGAAGATGTGTATTAATGAGAGATTAAAAGAATGTAAGACACAAATGTCTTCTGGCTTTTAATAGGAAAGGGGGAGCTTATTCATTTGGTCTCCTTCTGAGTCTGCCCTGGAAGTGGTCAGGGCTGTTTTGGGACAGCCACCCTCATGGTCTAGCAAACACTCTGCTGGTGGCTGCTCACAAAGAAGCGACACATTCCTTTTGAGCTGTTTAGGTTGTGTGCTCCCAGCTTCAACACTGAAAAAAAGTTGTGTGAGTTGGGAGCAATGGCTGCAGAATTAGCAAAAAAGAGGTTCATGCGGAACGTACCACAGCTCCTGGGTAGGATCCTCTAATCCTAGATGGGATGGCATTATACTGTTCTTTCACATTGGTTGCCCTTTTGTATTATGAGGGACTATTTGGAGAAGCAAATGCTGTTTGGCATGAGTCTGGCCCTGCATAATTCACATTGCTGTTATTGTATTTTATAGCATGCAGGATGGAGGCTTGGTTCTGAACGGTCTATGGAAATGTGGCTGCCATTTGTCAGTCTGTATTGAATGAGTTACATTTACTGGAGCAGTGAAGACTGAGCGAGCAAAGTGTGCCTACACACAGGCAGGAACATCAAGAAACAGTTATGTTTAATGAAGTGTTGCCAAATTTATTATCAAGTTTCATGTTTCTTGCTTTTTTTTTTGACAGTGCAAGCCTGGGCTTCTAGCAATTCATACAAATAAATGAGGTTGTGGTGAAAATTCTCAGAGTTGGGACTTGTACAGCTGTAGGTTACCATCTGATGCTGCTCCTGTAGTCAGCACAACACTGCAGAAATTAAGAAGAAGAAAAAAAAAATAAAGGCAGGGGAAGAAAAAGGACAGAACCAGAAAGCCTCACAGTAGTTATCTCAACAAAGCCTGGCACAGTCAACCATTTAAACATCTGCTTAAACCTCAGCACAGTCAAAATTCAGCAGATCACTTATGATTATGCTCTAGAGAACTGCTGTCTGTGCCAAAGAAGTGGGACAAAGGAGAGGCTTTTTCAATACAAAATAATTATCAGTTTGATGCTCCTGGTGCTTCCCTAGTTGATATTCCTTAACAAAACAGGTGTAAAAGAGCACTGCATCACATAGCAACCTCTTGCACCACTCAGGTGTGCGTATAAATGACCCCAACATGTCATCCATTCAAGGTGCAGGCTTAGAACGTGTTGCCTCAGTCTCAGACAAGAAGTATTTTCCTGGAACTGTAGAAGGGCCAAATGCAGACCTGAGAGAGATCAGAGAATGGTGTGGGTTGGAAGTGACCTCTGGAGATCATCTAGTTCACCAGGAACAGGTTGCACAGCAATGATGGCTTCAACTTGAAATCAGAATTACAAGCACATACTCTAGATCTACACTGGACTTAAAGCCAATTTTTATTTCCAGTTGAAATGTATCAGAGAAAGCAAAGGGATTTTTTTTTTTTTCTCCTTTTTGCATGAAATTTTCTGATGACTAAGTTTGTTTCTGCTAGTAAAGCACATTACAGTGTTGAAGTAATAGTGATTGACAGGCATGGCATAAACCTGCCTGCAACCTCTGAGAAATAAAGCTTAGCTGGCATGCAGCAAGGTACTTCTCAAGCTGGAGGAGAGGCTTTCTAAATAGACTGTATTTATTATGGGTAGCTGGCTATCTGCATTCTGGCTCAGTTCCCTGTGAGGAATCGACCACGTTACTATTTGCAAACACAGGGTTCACTCAAGTGGTACTAAAAAGAGAAGAGGTGGGGCAAGCAGCGCTTTAAAAAGAAAAGAGGAGTCCGTCCAAGTTTGTATGTGAAAAGCAGCTGCATTTTGCAGAAGGAGGGTACCTGGAGATCTTGCTCCCTCTACTCTACTGAGGGTTGTGGGGAACAGCTTTCCAAGATTTAAGATTTTTTAAACAGCAGCTTTGGCTTTTGTGAGGAAATCTGCAGTGATCCTTGTGAGCTTTGCTTTTAAGCTGTGTTAGATTTGTGACAAGAGTTTCAGGCATTTCATACTTGGCTTCCAAAAAAGAGGGGGAGGGTGGGGGGGAAGAAAGGAGGGGAAAGAGAAGGGAAAAAAGAAAATAAAAAAGAAAAAGAACAAAAGAAGGAAGAAACGAAAGAGGGACTGAAAAAAACCTGACGTCTGCAGGGAAGAAATCTCCCAGGAATTTCTTCAAGGTTATAGTCAGACAGAGTAAGGGCTAAAGTGACAAGAAAAGCAAGGCAAAGATAAAACTTGGTATTGTGATAAGATGTCTGAGTATCAAGTGGGAGACTACAGAAACCTTTTGGGATTACATATGCTCATCTTGTCTTGGATATGACCGAATACAAGTTATTTTTCCTCTAGTGACAGTTTAAACCCCCTCAAGATTATGTTTCTCTTCCTTGTTGCTTTTTTGCCACTGTTTTTTGAAATTGGTTTTGTCAGCCTCTCAGCTCTGCAGCACTGGAACTGTCCTGATGGATACAGATTAAAGACTGAAAACTCTGCTTGCATAGGTAAGTTGCTGACCACAGACGGAGAAAACTGCATTTGTATTCTCTTAATTGAACTTTGTAATTTTCAGAGTTGGCTTGTTGTTTTTTTCCCCCCCTCAGATTTCTTGTTCATTTTACTGGCAGAACTTAGAAATCAGCTTCTCAATGTCTTTTGCTTCTCATGAAACCAATAGAGTAAATGCTCTTTAGTTTGTGTTTCAGAAATCACTCCCCTGTCTGTTAGTTTACCAGAAAAGAGAGTAAGCTTTTATATGATAATTAAGAGACATGAACTGTTCCCTGGTTACCAGTATTCCTTGCCATAGCTTTAGTGTCTCTGTATTTTCAGTACATGTGCACACATTCAAATATACATTCCATACATGTGCATTCGTGCCTCCATATGCGTAAAAACTGTGTGTGTGTGTAGCTTTTTATTTCTATATGCACAGAGAAAGAATATATTGAGGATTATATATTAGGATATACTAGAAAACTTTAAAACCTATTCTTTTTGCATTTATTTGTGTATGTAGATATGTGTGCCTATATTTAATATTGCATCTCACACAACCCATGAATTCCAGGTGTGTTGGAATCTGTAGTGCTAAAGCCTGGGTGAAATGTGTGACACTAATAGTGGTATAGTTGCCTCCTGTGTTTTGGACCATGTGAAATTCAGGTTATTAAGTGTAAGACAAAGAATGACAGAATGTTTCTCCCTACTCTTCTGCCTTGAAGTCTAATATTTTTTTAAAGAAAGCCAGGGCCAATGAAGTCACAGTCTTTGCAGTGAGGGGATGAGGAAATGCTCTGTGAGGATTCAAGCAAGCAAATATACTTGGAGTTAATGCTTTTGCTAGATTGCTTGAGCTTCAGAGGCTCTGACTCAGTTCTTGAGATGATTCCAGCAATTTAATAACAGGTGCCTCCTCTATGCACTCTGCCAAGAAATACCATCCTGTAAGCAGAAAACAGAAGTATGCATATTGAATACTCTTAAAACAAGAGAGGTGGAGCTAGGTAATTTTATGTACAAATGATAAACCTGATCAAATATTTATTGGAAAGCCAAACACACCTAGAGTGCTTCCATACTGATGCTTGGATTCAATTGAGAAACACCCTCGGGAAAAGAACATCCCTACTGCTACCTCTCACTGTGCTTGTCTGCCTGTTGCAGAGCACTCTAGAGCTGCACAGACCGGAGACCCTTCAGGCCAACCTAAGACAGAAGGTGTGCCTACAGAAGAATGCCTATCCTCTCTACTATTGATAGCCATTTGTACCATGGGACCAGACTAGACCTGGCTCTTTGGAACCTCAACCTAAAATATAGGCAGTGTATATGTCGTGTAGTCAGCAACTGTTGCACTTAACTCAGCCTCTCTTACAGGTCCACACTATATGCTGATGTATATGTAGCTTCCACAAGCTAGTTTGGTGTGTATTAGTCATCACTTCTACATTGCTGGGTAATTCAAGTAAGAGCTCACATGTAACAGGAGAATCCTACTGACATGAAAGGAATTGCTATTGTTTAGTAAGTTAAAAGGCACTCTAAATATTGGCATTCAAAAGGCTGAAAAGATATCTTTTTTTAATTTCAGTTTATATATTTCACATGCTGATGCACATCACCCTTCCAATAATGGAGGGAGAGCCTACCTTGCCTTATGTTTTGTTTGTTGAAAACCAGATACATTCAGCTGCTGTATGACTGGAGAGACTCTATGTAAAGCACCAAAACCAGATTGGGTGGCAGTTCAGCACACTCTGCAAGAAACAGTAAGAGAAGTAGTCTGTTGTCTAAGAGCTAATGCTGTTACAGCATACTCTGAGCAATCCCATACAATACACATTGAATGAAAAATTATTTGCACTAGGGTGTCTGCTTAATGGGAGACCACTGGATTACAGCAGATCAAATGAAAGTGAAGCTTTGATATGAAATTGAAGGCTGAAGGATGCTTTGGTGGAATGAATTTATCTTGTTCTTTCCTCTGTGTACTGGATACCAGTCATGTTCTGGCCAGAAGACTGGATGTAAGATATTCTGGTTCATTAATTATGTGAGAGAGGGGGTGCAGTGGTAGCAAGTGGTAGGAAGCTGGAGGCAGGCTTTGAAGGTAATAGTGGGAATAAAAAGGGTGAGTGGGAGACATGACTCATAGCACTGAACTGTGAATGGTGACAGCAAGCTGAACTTGTGGCTTGGCCACCATTCTTGGTCAGCTGTAATAAATATACCAATTGTAAAATGTTCTTTAGCGTCTGTGACCGTGGTGGCATCCTGCCAGCCATGAGGACTATCCTGAATTGAGGTGTCTGCTCTCTGATGGTGAACTCTTACAAATGGCACTTACTGGGAAGTGTGTAGGCTGATCTAGATTTGTTTTCCATTCTGCCATCACAGATGAAGGTCTAGGCTGTGCTCTTCTTACACTGCTAAACAGTTCACTTCTTAATTATTTCCTTTTATTTCTAGGGATATTCAGAGATCAAAGACCTTCTCATCCTGTAGAAGGATAATGAAATCTAACCCTATGTCTCACATAATTTTATAGAGTTATATTAAGAGAGAGAATTTGAGTCTTGGTATGCAAAGGGAGAAGAAGCCTTTCAGAGGGGACATGTGTCCCACAACAATAACTTTTATAAGAGAAATAAAGGAGAACAGACCATGAGGTCAGAACAAGGTTAGTCTGGTGAATGAACATATCAATTATCAGCAAGTTATGGTAGAATTGGAAGCATTTCTGAAATTTTTGACATTGCCACACTGACTTAATCATGTCAGGAGCCTCCCTTCTGACAAACAGAATTGAGAGGCACCCTTGCAGTTGGAGTAGATGATCTCTAATATCCCTTCCAACCTAATCCATTCTGTGATTCTGTGAATAGGAACTCAGTTACCTTTAAATAACTCATCTTTTTTATACCACATTGAAAACTCAGAACCTACCTTTCAAGAAAAATGGTCTGGGCTATCCAGAAATTATTATTCCTACAAGGAAAAAACGTGTGCCTAGCTGGTCTTAGGAGAGCTTTGATTTGCCTGTGCAAGCATACGTGACACACCAAAGGATCAGCCTTATGCCTACTGGAATTGGTTGTCTGTGGCCTCTTGAGGTACCACTTTAACAACACTATTTTTTGTTCTCACATGGCATATATATGCTTTCCTAAGTGTCCCACATGGCACTGTGTATCTGAAAAGGCTCCTAGAACAGTCTTTGCATTATCAGTTTTGGGGAAGTGCCTGTTAATCTAGGGTTACCCTAGGTAAATAGATTATGTTCTGGATACTACAAGACTTTGGCTTCAGGGCTGACTTGAAATGCTCCCTTTGTAAGTTTCAGAAGTGAAGGAAGATAGTTATTTTAACAATAAAAATAAAAGAGTGTATGAAAGTATTGCAGATCTACCTAACTGTAGATTCTTAAATTCTGTATGCCTGCTAACTTCTGACATTAACCGACCAGATCTTCTCACTTCTTCAGGGCTAACATGCTGCACATTCCTACAGAGATACAGCCTGTAATTGAAGGTGACAACTGCAGCTATCTAGGCCAGCTTTTTGGTCAGATGCTTCTCTGTGTCTCAAGTGTTCCTCCTTCCTTTCTTGCTGTTCACCGCTCTTCAGCCACGGAGCACTGGTGATGCAGAATTTTAAGTTATTCCTCTTTGTATTACATCTTTAAATTCACTTGATACTTGAAAATATTGTTAACAAAAACTAATTGAGAGTTCTTCAGCATGGGTCTGAACCTACAGACAATTCCTTAGAAGATTCCCTTTAAATTTTCTGGAAACTGGATCCAGCTGAATGTGGTCAAATACTATCTTTAGCTGCAAAAACTTAGATGAAAGTAGGAAGGGAGCAAATATGCTGTCAGAAACAACAGAGATGGTGTCACACACCACATGAAGCTTGATCCTAAAGAGGGCTAAGGAGCAGACTCCAGCATCAGTGACTAATACCAGACTTACTTTTTTGCTCAGTGGAAAACAGCAGGTATTCATTTTGTGTTCTGTTTGAAACAAAGCTGCCTACGTTTTAAAGTCTGCTTTGAAACCTGGCTATAAAAGAAGGTAGATGACAGTATTTACTGATGCCTTTCAAAGAGATGATAGTCTCATGAACTTCATCTTTGAAAAGCAGGCCATGTTGGAAGTTGCATGATCTAGGAAGTAATGGTCCATTTCATAGTTACTAATTTACATATAGGATTTATTTCAAAGATAAACCATATATATTTATTTCCATTCTAATGCCCAAACTCTTGAGATATGAGTCCAGAAAGGCAGAAAATTAAAGATGTTGCAGTATATTGAGATCTCTGAGCTGTGCCTCCTCTGTTTTATTGTGACCTGCTGATAGATGGAACATCTTTTTTCATTCTGCCTGTGGTCTGTTCTTTGAGCTCTGTGCTTTTAGCAAAATAGATAAAAGGGATGGGCTGCTTGCTTTGTAGCCTGGATAAAATGTCATGTTCAGTCTTGTTGAAAAGATTATAGTGGTGGCTAGATGTAGTGAATTGAACTAATCCCCAGTCCGACACCATAGGAACCAGATCTGTATGAGGTTATTTGTGTGTACTGCACATATATTTTTAATGTATATAATGTGTGTATTTGGGAATATCAAAGGCAAGTTCTGGCTCACTGTGGTTTCTCTGTGTCCCTGCCAGGCATATTAATGCTTCACCTTCTACAATCAGAGCATTTCTCAGGACTCTCAATAAAGTAGCATATTTGTATGCAAAGTCATTGAGAGCTGCCAACATCATGATGACATGATTCATCGTTTTTGCTGATTCTCAAGGCATTTTTTGCATAAAGAAGCCTTTGAGAATGAAGCAGAACCTCATTCTTCCTTTCAGGGCTGGCTGTCAGGGCGCTGCAGACAGCTTTTGTGTTCACTAAGCCGATTTCTTTCACAGGCTAAAGTTCCCACTGGGGGATGTGGTTGCCAGGACACGTTGAACAGCTACAGCAGGGTGCAGCTCAACATTTCACTTTGGCACTATCAGTGCAGGTGAAGGCACTGCTGGCTATACCTGATGGAGGGTTTTATGACTGAGGTCCCCTAACCGTTAAGAAATAGGTTTGAGGTTTTTTTCTCTATCTTTCCTCTTTTCCCTCTTTCTCTCTCTTTGTTTTTTTTTTTTTTTTTTTTTTTTTTTTTTTTAATACTTAAGCAAAGAGAGCACTTTAAGCACAGGACCCACTTCCATTGTAAGCACCATAAAAGCTGAACATTCACAGCGTTGCAGCATGTTTTACAATAGTGCTGTGTCTGTGGGTCCTTCCTGTTTACCTCTGGAAGGGGCATTACCCAGTGACTGAGCTGTCTATTGCTAGTGTGCCCCTCATTTTTTATTGGGCACTTATTCTTCCACTATAGCCATTCTTCTGCTATAGCCTTTCTTACCCACCATAAGCATTCTTTCACTACAGCTTTTCTTCAGCTAGGGTGATTGCATGCTTTTCAGTATGTCTGGGATTTTCTTTATTCTGTGAACTCTGGCAGTGATGAAAATGGGCAGATTGATAACCCTGAAATCCTCTCTTCATGTACAGTTACTGGGGAGGCAGTGTAAATTCTTGTAGCCTGATTAATCAACATGCTTTTTCTTGGAGAGGCAGTTTTGTGCACTCATGTAAAGCCGGAAAATCCATCCTGTATATAACAGATTATTGTTCAGTTACTGTGGTACATAGCTCAGTAACCTGTGCTGGGTTAAAGTGTGCCTTCCCAGTCTGGTCTCTGTTTGAGAATATCCACTGATGTTTTTCACTCCTTCCCAGCTTTTCTTGGTAGCTAATTCATTCAGTGGAACACATTTCCTGTTAAAATATTGAATTAGAATCATAGAATGTTTTGGGTTGGAAGGGACCCTTGAAAGTCATCTTGTTCAACACCTTTGCAGTGAGCAGGGAAATCTTTAACATAGAAATGTCTGCATTTAATGCCTACATTTGATATCCCTGGCTTCACTTCTCAGGCATCAGTCCTTATCAACTCTTTCCTGCAAAAGATAATAGTCTCCTTTAGAAAATCTTTTTCTTTGTGAAGGTATTTATATACTGGGATCAATCCTCCCAAGATTCTTTCTGATAATCTAGGCAGACTAAGCTCTTTAAGTATCTCACATAAAGGCAACTTTCTTTACCATCAGATCAAGCTTTTTATCCTTATTGTACACACTTTCTAATTTCTGTGGATCCTTTAACAACCTATATCTGAGAAATACAAACAGCATGCCAGTAAAGCCTCATACAGAAGTAAAATAATTTCCCCACTGTCACTCACTTCTCCTGTGTTTATGTGTTGCGGTTTGAATTTTCTTGCCCAATAAAATACTAAGAGGTCAGCAGATGGACACAAATCCTTTTGAGAGTAAGCAATCTGTACAGCAGGCCTGTATTTTTAATTTTTATTTAATGTGCTCTTTGTTGTGATAAAATATTAGTTCTTTCATCAATGTTTCACATTCCTTAGTCAAATGGCCTCTGCCTTTGGCAATCTTACCTCTACACAGTTGCCTTTATCACCCATACTTGTGAGTTCTTCAGAGCAAATGACATCAACTTTATTCACCAAGCCACTATTATCATAAAAGTGTGTTGACTAACATAAGGTGCATGGCAGTCTTTATCAACAGCGCCTTCTGTGGGGGACTGTGTCCCCCGGACTGGATGATAAAAGATGAGAAACTGCAAGGAGAGTTGAAATGGGAACCACCTGCAGTGGCTTAATAAACAACTCCTGTAGATGAGATGAGAGTCACCTGCGCTACCTTAATAAGTATTGTCAGCCAGTAAGAAGAAGGAGGTGGTTAACCAATGCCTTGCAACCACACCCAGAGGAGAGCTATGAATGCAAGCTGCGTGAAGGCAGTCGTGAGTCTGGTGGGCTTGCTGCCACGGGCAGGAGCTCTTGACCTGGGCACTCCTTACCCCCCCAGCTTGAATTCCACCCTCGTCGCTGTGGGTGCTGCGCTGAACCCTACAGCGACAGCCTTCCACCTGCTTTTGTGCTGGTGACTAGATCACATAACTGCCCAACTTAGCCAGTTACTCCATTTGAAAACCAGTGTATTAGGGAAAAGCATTGATGCCCACCTTCCTGTCTCTGCTAACACTGACAGCAGCTGTGACAATGAGTTGAAATCACCCAAGCCATCCCATCAAAGGGCCCTTTAATTTTTTCAGAATAGAATAGAACAGAATTAACCAGGTTGGAAAAGACCTTTGAGATTACTGAGTCCAAGCTATCATCCAACACTATCTAATCAACTAAACTATGGTACCAAGCACCCCATCCAGTCTCTTCCTAAACACCTCCAGTGATGGTGACTCCACCACCTCCCTAGGCAGACCATTCCAATGGCCAATCTCTCTTTCTGGGAAGAATTTCATCCTCACCTCCAGCCTAAACCTCCCCTGGCATAGCTTGAGACTGTGTCCTCTTGTTCTGGTGCTGGTTGCCTAGGAGAAGAGACCAACCCCCACCTGTCTACAACCTCCCTTCAGGTAGTTGTAGACAGCAATAAGCTCTCCCCATCCAGGCAATATTAGCCAGGAGTAGCTAGTTTAAAATTGTCAGTTTAGTGTTTACAATTTCTGTATCCCATTAATAAACTTCTAAGCCAGTCAAACCTTTCTAGAGGGGATTTGGAGGAGTTACTCCTTGAAATCTGTGGAGAATGGCATGTACGTCCCTGGTACATGTGGAAAAACATGCTCCTGAAAGCTGATTGTTTGAAGAAGATTGTGGGTCAGAATTAGAGTGCTTTATGGAATTAAGTTGCTGAAAATGCTTCTGCTTTATCTTCTTGAGGCAATGGTTTAGGGGTGAACCTTGTAGAGTAGGATTATCGGTTGGACTTGGTGATCCTGAGGGTCCTGAATGAATGAATGTTTCTGTGATTCATAAGCTGTTCAACAGAAATCAGTTGTAAGTGTTCTGACTGCATTTCATATGTTGTCAGGTTAGGTCATCTTCTATGTGGAACATAATGTTGTCCAAAAACTCTGGAAACAGTATGGAAATGTTCCTTGGTCTGTAAAGACACATTAGGAGGCTGTAAAGCATTGATGATCCTTTTGAATAGCTTTGATATCTAACACAGAAGAAATTCCTTCACATGGATTCTTTGAGCAGTTAGTGGAGACAGGTCCTGAGACCCATGGGATATCAGAGCTCTGGTCACTTACCTCTCTCTAGGCTACTGAGAGAGAAAGTTTCATTCAGAGTGCTGGTGTGAGTTGTTTAAATTGCAGCTCCTCATAGTTATCATGAGGTGACATTTCTGACCTTATTTGAACTATAGGAATCCTCACCTGGCATAGCCTTCCTGAAGCACTGTGATAATTTGCACTTGATACAAATGCTCATCTAAGTTATCAAAAGCGAAGCTCCTCCATTGCCCTAAATTCTTGATCAAGAATACAGGAGAAAAAAAAAAAAAAAGGTAAAATTGCTGTGAGCTATACTTGGAGTACCTCAATACATATATGTAGTTCCAGTTATTCATAAAATGTCCTTTAGTGATTTAATCAAAGATTCTCTTTGGTTATTAATCAATGCCCTTTAGTGACTTAATCAAAAGTGCCTCTTAAAAATAATCCACGTTCCTTTTTCCCCCTGCATGTACAAAGCCAGATGATAAAACCCAGAACAAAAGCCACTAATATCAGATAAATCTTGGGCAGGGGAAAAGTTGTTCCTTAGAGCAACCCTCACAGTGGTTGCTCTACAAGAATACAACATGTTCTTGCAATACAAGAAATGTATTGAGATATGATACTATCATAGAGTGAACACTTTGGGAAGTTACTATCAGATGCATTTGTTTTCAGTAGGAACTCAAGAGTATCTACATTTCCTGGCACAATCATCTGTACCATAATTCTATCAAATATCTGAGCCTAAAGGCTCTAGCCTCATCTAATCATTAAAAGCCCAATTACTGTTAAGTTTGTTTGTTGCCTGTATTAGGGCTTGTTGCTGTCAGAACATGGTGGGGATTGTGGTGTTTTGTATGTGGCTTTGAGATTTGACTCAAATCAAAATGAGCTCCATGTGGAACTCAGTGCTGTGGCAGCCTGTTTGCTGCTTTGCTGTTTTGCAAACTTATTGGCAGTATTATTCCTGTGGAAAGAGAGACAAAAGCAGAAGCAGCTGGAGGCAGCAATCACATAGCAAATCATAACACAAACCACAGAAATGGGGTACAGGACATGTCTGTGCCCTGTGTTTGGGCAATTAGAGACAAGAGTGATCAAAGTTTCTTCAGGAAAAAAAAATTTGTTTGAAAATAAATAAATAAACAGTTTATTTAGAAATAAACAACAGACAAAACAATAATTCTGAAACCAATCATAGAACTGTTTTGGTTGGAAAAGATCTCTAAGATCATGGAATCCAACTGTCAACCTAAGACCATCACGAAGCCGTACAGCCATTTCTCTCTCCTCTTCTACTGATGGGATAATAAATGATGTGACCAATTTGTTATTAGATAACTATGTCAAGGGTATTCTTTCTCTTTTCTCTTTGCCACTTTTGCTATCTGAATTGTCCTGATCTGTTTCAGATATTGATGAATGTCTTGAAGGTGGTTTGGGAACCTGTGGCCAGACCTGTATCAATGTTCCAGGGTCCTATATCTGCTCCTGTTTGCCTGGCTACACTTTGGGTATCGATAAGCGGTCTTGCTATGTGAATGGTAAGGTCATTTTCTTTTTTTTTGATGATGGAAGAAGAGCTTTAGAGATGTAGGTAACATTGTTTTTCAATGTTAACCATGCCTGGCTGGTCCCTGCTGGACAGCAACTGGTGTTGGAAAAACTCCCTATTTTACTGTGTGGGTAAGTGACAATGCCAAAAGGGGTGCAACAGAAGAGTGATGGTGAAGAATGGAAAGTATGGTGGTGGTAAGATGAATGAACATATGAAAAGACATGAAAACAAAGAAATAAAGCTAAAGAATGACTTCCTGTTTAGCAGCCATTCTTTCTGGGTTCTTGGAGCTGTAAACTCTCTTATCCCATCATTACTAATTCTAGGAAAACACAGCAGTATGCCAGATTTTGCTGCTTTTGCCTCTTTCAATTTCTTGGCATTGGTGTCTTTCCAGTATGTTTAGGCTCTGTGCTGTGAAATCACAAGCAGAAAGTCCTTATTTTTAATTTGGTCCATTCACAGTTTCTTAATGAGTGCTATTGTGAGTTCTTTCTCTCTCTCGCTCTGTCCTGAGTGTACAAATTGATTTTTGAATGTCTAAGATGAATTAAATTTTAGAAGGTTTTTTTTCCCCTTCTAAGAGGCAAATAGCCACAGTTAAAGCCTTTGAATAACCCTCAATTAGTCCTCAACAGATGCTACCCAGGGTAAAAAAAAATCTAATTGGATTTTATTGATTGGTTTAATCTTATATTGCATCTGGACTGTGAGGTGGAAGTGCTCTGAAGTTCACCTCTCATCTCTCCATCTTGGTTTCGTGAATGTCTGGGTTTGGTTCCTGTCTGGGATATGCCACAGCTCCCTTGCTCAGACCTTCTTTTTCAGAGTTAGGATGTGACAGGGCATGTTTTTGACCCAAAAAATAGGAGACGTACTTGAGTCTCTAAGTGTGTGGCTTTTTTAACCAAGAACATATCCAAAAGTGTTCTATGTAGTTCCAAACTGGCACCAACAGAATTACTTCATCTCCTAGAATTATGATTATTGATAGCAACATGTGACTCATGAAGACCCAAGCCAGAATCTTTGTTCTGCCTAAATATCTCCAGCCCCTTAAGTAGAAGTTTTAACTTTCTTTTACTCAAATTTCTTTTACACTCCTCATTTCTGAAGAAGTGTGAAAACAAATAAATAATTTTACAACATTTGTGCACAGGTGTCTTTCAAAGAACAAACCTTCCTTGATACTGAAGAACTTGGGCTTTTTTTGTAGCATTGTTACTAACCTTTGTAGCACCAGTAGAAAGCAGCTGATGGTTCAGGAGCTACTGTGATGGATAAGGAACACTTATGTTAAGTATAATCTCCTCTGTAGAGGATATTTCAATTGGGTGAAGTGCTTTAAAGAGAGGGAGTTCTCAGATGCAGGTGTCACCATCTCTGGAGGGGTTGAAGAGGGGATTGGACGTAGCACTTGGTGCCATGGTCTAGTCATGAGGTCTTTCGTGACAGGTTGGACCTGATGATCTTTGAGGTCTCTTCCAACCTTGGTGATACTGTGATACTGTGTTTACTTGTTCATTAATGCCCTGATAAAATTAAGTCCTAAATCTGACTGGTGCTTCTGCAATCAAAGCTAGACTTTTTCCAATTACAACCATCATTCATAGGCACCTGATAAGAAATTCAGAGCATGGGAAGGACCAAAACCAAGTATATAAGTGCTCTTGGTCAACTAATTGTTGAAAATGCAGGCAGAAAAGCTGTCAGATTCATGAGATAAATTGATCTTGCTACATTTCACCCTTCATTTACCATTTCCATAAAACAAGTCTTCACAATTTGAATATTGTCACACAGGGTTGCTCAGTGCAACTGGCAGCAGAAAAAGGGAGTTACTAAAATCCTAGAAGCAGCTGTTGGAACTGGGTGATAACTTGAAAAGCTCAGATACAAACCAGGCTGTTAATGTAGAAACAACATGCTTCATGTGAGCAGAAGGAAATTACATCTTGGGTGGTTGTCATAACTTCCTTCATCTAGAGAGACCAAAATTGCTCCCATTCCTCTGCTTTGAAAGTGGTTGAATTAATCTTGCAACCATGACGCAGGTAGAGCATCTGGCTGAAATGTGTAAAAGTGATATCTGTTGAAAGTCTTAGGGTATTTGCTAGTGATAAAGCTACTTAGTTAACAGGTTGCAAAATTGGTCAATAAACCCAGTTTATTTTTCAAAGGTATAAGTGCAAGAAAACTGGTGGTAGAACATCTTTGATGACATCCATCCCTGATAAATGGAGAGCTGCTTCTGCATTACAAGATCAGTTTAACAGCTGATTAGAAGGCTTGAAAGCTGTAATTCTATTTGATCTCTATCAATAATTGCACTCCAAATCACTCAATGGAAATACTACTTGTCTGCTATTTCAGTCAACCACATATTCATAAAAACCCTCACCATTACCACCACAATGGACTTTCTTCTTGAAATGTTGTTTCTAGAATAGAATAGAATTAGCTAGGTTGGAAAAGACCTTTGAGTACAACCTATCACCCAACACTATCTAATCAACTAAACCATGGCACAAAGTGCCCCATCCAGTCTCTTCTTAAACATCTCCAGTCATGGTGACTCCACTACCTTCCTGGGCAGCCCATTCCAATGGCCAGTCACTTTGGAATGATGCATTAAAGACTGGGCTGTATGCCTCCTCATTTTTATTTAGTTATTTTCAATTAGACAAAAAAAAAAAAAAAAGGTTTATTTTTATAATGAAGGCTAAAATGTGTCTGGCTACATAAAAACTTCTTTCCTCTTCTACACACTTGATAGATACCCATACTATTCAATTTGCCCAAATGAAAACCATTGTGATTTGGAGATACAGTGCAGGTTCCTTGGGCAATCTTAACCCTACCCTGGGGTGATACCATAAAAATAACAAAGAGGACTTGATAAAACTGAGGTAGTCCCAGTTTTATTAAATACTACATAGAAGTCCAAACTATTATGTCCCACTAATTGTACTTCCATAACTATTACTTGGTTTTAAGCCTGCATTAGGCTATTTGGGCCACCTTAGCTGCTCATAACTTTCAGCCTTAATTGGATTTCTGGGGGGATAATTGGAACTTTTACATATTTGATGTTAAACTACTGATACACTCTTACCCTTCACTCAGTGTGAATGCAGTTTTTGTCTGGAAGGAGTTGTTGCTGTTGAGCTGTGGAAGTTGTACATAGATGTATTTCAGTTTCCTTCAGCCCTCTGTATCTTAAGACACCTCAACAGTCTCTATAGCTTCTTCCTTTGCCCTGTCTTGTGATGGTAAAAACAAGACTCCTGACTATCTCTCTGTGACAAATTCTTACTATAGCACAATAGCTGGATCAGTCTTCAACTTGGGAATAGAACAGAATAAACCATCCCTGGTATAATTCTTCCAGCCTCTGTTGGCATGCCTACAATGGCTCTTCATGACTCCGTCTGGACTGTAGGGTTTGGGATTAGTGGTAACAACAACTGCAGTCTCAGTTTCATGATTCAAATTTTTGACCTAATTTTCAGCATTAATTGTGAAAGGACCATTAAATTTATGTCTTATTGAACCTCTGTGATACGCCTAGAAAGTTATCATTAAAACATGGAGAGAGATGGTTAGGTCCTGAGCTTTGACTTTGGCTAGTACAATGCTGATGAGAACTTCATGCAGCAAAAATGCAATGCTTATTTATTAAATTGTCTCTTTTGTTTGCTTGTTTTCTCCACACCAGATCCTGCACCATTCCTACTTTTTAGCCATGGAAATGCCATCTTTAGAATTGACACTGAAGGGACCAATCATGACAGATTGGTGGCTGATACTGGTCAGTCAACACTTATGGATTTTCATTATGCAGAAGAAAAGGTGTATTGGGTAGACTCTGAAAGACGATTGCTTCAAAGAATTCACCTGAATGGCACAAAACAAGAGGTAACATAGTTTGTCCTCTGGAATTATCAAACTTAATGGGCATAAAACCCTCTGTAGAAACCACCTGCTCTTTGGGTACACTTCACACACACACACACGCACACCCCCCCACCCCCATCCATTTTTTCTTTTTAATAGCTTCTGCTGTCATAATAGTTATGGTCCTGAGTCAAGGCTGTTTGACTGCTATTCACAGTTCATTAAGTATTTTCTGTGGATCAAGTGAAAGGAAGTGAAAAATGAAGGAGTGTAAATTCAGACAAACAAAAGCTTTGAAGACAATGATGTTTCTATGAGCTTTATATTAATCCCCTGCATCAGGGAAGTTTGTCTTCCAGATTACTGTAGCTCAAGCTGGCACAAGTAGTATGAGAAGAATGTCCTTGGATTCCTACTCATTTTTCCTCAAACCTTTGATTGGTTTCTACAGTTGCAGAAATGTTTCTTTTAGCACTTCACTCTTTGTTCAGGCAAAGTTATGCTGTTCAGTGCATCTGGCTGATTAAAAAGGGGCAGACAGGCTGTTGTGGCTGAACTTTAATGCTGTGAGAGCCTTTTTATTTTGTTTTATTTGAGAAAGATTGGCAGTATTTGTGTATCTATGTGGAGTCTAAATTGATGTATTTTCTGCTGATTTTGTAGGGATCCAGCAATACTGTATTAGGAAGTCTTCCTTCTGTAACAGAACAGGGCTGAGTTCTTCACAGTGTGCAAAATGCAAGAATCACAGAATTGCTTAGGTTAGAAGGGACCCTCTACAACTACCTGAAGGGTGGTTGTAGCCAGGAAGGGGTTGGTCTCTTCTCCCAGGCAACCAGAACAAAGGGACACAGTCTCAAGCTGTGCCAGGGGAAGTTTAGGCTCGAGGTGAGGAGAAAGTTCTTCACCGAGAGAGTAATTTGTCATTGGAATGGGCTGCCCAGGGAGGTGGTGGAGTCACCATCCCTGGAGGTCTTCAAGAGGAGATTGGACGTGGCACGTGGTGCCATGGTATAGTCATGAGGTTTGTGGTGACAGGTTGGACTTGATGGTCCTCGAGGTCTCTTCCACCCTTGGCGATACTGTGATACCTTAGAGATCATCTACTCCAGCCTCCCTGCCATTTGCAGTGATGCCTCTCAACTAGACTTGGTTGCTCAAGGCCTCAGCTGTAGTTAAAATACTTGTCCAGAGTATTTCTTGTGGAAACCTATTTTCCTTTTTGCAGACAGTCATTCACTTCAGAAGAGGTATGGATAAACACAAAGATCAAATCAAAGTGATTAAGAATAAGGAAGAGAGCCTCGCAGAGCCACGAGGATGATTAGGGGACTTGAGCATCTCCCCTGTGAAGAGAGATTGAGATCCCCCGGACTGCCTAGTCTTGAGGAGACTGAGAGGGGATCTAATCAATGTGTATAAATATTTGAGGGGTGGGTGTCAAGTGGATGGGGACAAGCTCTTTTTGGTGATGCACAGTAATAAGACAAGGAACAAAAGGTTCAAACTTGAACATAGAAGATTTCACCTCAACATGAGGAGAAACATCTTAACAGTGAGGGTCATGGGGCACTGGAACAGGCTGCCCAGAGAGGTTGCGGAGTCTCCTTCTCTGGAGACTTTCAAATCCCACATGGTTATTTGCTGTGCAGACTACCCTAAATGATCCTGCTTTAGCGGAGGGGTTGGAACTGATATCTCTGGAGGTCCCTTCCAACCGCTAATATATTGCGCTACTGTGAAAGAGGTGGAGGAATGAAATGGGAAGCTTCAGTCTGGCACTCTGTTCCCTATACTGAAAGTCAAATTTAGGGCAATCATGAGGATGCTTCTTGTCAACACATGTTTTTTTTCAATTACAGAGACTATGTTACATAGACAAAGGCACTTCAGGATTTGCTATTGACTGGATAAATCAAGACATTCTCTGGGCCAACAGACAGAAAGGAACTATAGAAGCCACAGACTTGAATGGGAAGAAACGCAGAGTTCTTCTAAGAGACGTTGGTCGTCCCACGAGGATTACCATTGATGCTGAGCAAAGGTAATTTTAACTAGGTTAGTAATTTCATTGAAATGGACTCAAAATATGCAAAGTGCTATGGTTGTGGTTTGTAGGCTGCTGGAGTGCTCTGTTCATAGTGCATTTTATGTAGTCCAGGTTCTCCCTGAACTTTAGCAAAAGAGGATTAAAGAATAATAAGTATGTGAGAGGTAAATAGGGAAGAGATAAATAGAGAATCAGAAGAGAAAACCCCACCAAAATCTAATGCAGGATCTATACCTCTTGGTCATCAGGGAAATTTTTGCTAGCAAGGAGAGCTAAGGGAAAAGAGGCAGTGGTGGCTCTTAAAGAAAAAAATGCTTCAGGGCAGCAGAAAACAGGATTGGAGCAGCATGGGGAATGATGCCTGCAAATGCTAGGAGTCCCTGTGCTCCAGAACTGGCATGCTTAGAATATAAATTAGGATGTTTTCTGAAAAGAGTTCTGAACTTCCAGTTTTCTTTCTATTTCCCTTTTCTCTTTGACATTTGATGAGAATATTGCTTCTGAATCTACTGCTGCTACTATGTGCCGTTACTAATTTGGCCTTCACAAAGGTGGTACTTCCAGTTTCCAGCCATTTACACTGAGAACCATGCGCATGTGAGGAATTTGGTCAGTATAAGTTGTTTTGGCAGTCTCTCCGTGCTAGTTTCTCTTTAGACCTAAACCTCTTCCATTAAACCTGAAAAAACTAAACCCTTGGAAGAGTCTTTGAAATGCTGTTTTGTACAGTGAAAGCATGGTTTTGTTGGCACATTTCAATTGCAGTAACAGACTGTTGCAAATTAGAATTGCTTAACAGAGTGTGAAAATATTTTAATATCAAGACTTATGTGTTATTTCCTAATACTTTTATGCATAAACCAAGCTTCTGATGCTAGCAGCATCACACACATGTGAAATAACAGCATCATAGAATGGTTTCAGTTGGAAAAGAACTCTAAAATCATTGAGTCCATTTCTCAATCTAAGATCACCATGTCCATTAAACCACATCCCAAAGTGCCATATCCACACTTTTGTTGAACACCCCCAGGGATGGTGACTCCACCACCTCCCTGGGCAGCTGGTTCCAATGCCTGACCACTCTTGCAGGAAAGAATTGTTTCCTAGTCTCCAACCTAAACCTCCCTTGGCACAATTTTAGACAAGTTTATGTCATTCACTTGATATGAGGGAGAAGAGACCAAACCACACCTCATTACAACTTCCTTTCAGGGAGTTGTAGAAAGCAAAGAGGTCTCCTCTCAGCCTCCTTTTCTCTAGACTGAAGAGTTCCAGTTCCCTCAGCTACTCCTTGTGAGACTTATTCCTTACATCATCCATCACCAGCTTTGTTGCCCTCCTCTGGACATACTCCAGCAACATAATGTCTTTTATATATATATATATATATATATATATATATATATTCTCCCTGATTTTTCTTTTGAAGATAGTATTTACCAATTCTGGAACTATTCACAAGTCCTCAAACCCACTGTCAAATGCCACTGTAACATGTTACAAATGGCATCATAGGGATTTATTTGCTCAACATATGTGAAAGTTTGGGGAGACTCAACTGTGTATGTTCACCTAGGTGTGATTGACTGTGCAGAAGAGCTATACTTGTGTGCTTAGAGGGAGGCCAGTAAGCCATCAATAAACTGTAAAGAAAGTAGACTCCAAAAGTCTATTTTTTTTAATGTCCTATGGCAATTTTTTTTTGTATGAAAAGTCTAAGAGCTCTGTTTTTAATTTGGAGTGAATTACTCCCTGTTTACAAGGGAGCAGTAGATAAGGGTGATGCTTTTAAACTAGAGGAGGATGGATTCTCAAGGAGAGAATCTAGACCCAAACATTAATAAAATATAAATGAATGAGGGATAGCTGCATTGGAAGAACTCTAGTTAACTTCAGCCACATTGGTATATCTGGATTCTGAGCCATGAATAATTTGACCTACACTAACTTCAGCTCTTTGCAGCATTGGAGCTATATTTTGACTGTCTTAATTTAATAACAGCACAATCTGGTTTCTATAATTGTAAGGAAGGTATTTGTAAGTTAAGCACTTAAGTGATGTGTTCAGCTAGGGTTTCTGGAGATTGATTCCTCCTCATGCCTTTCCCCAGGTTTGCAGGAGTTCCCCATAGATATGAGAGGCTGTTCCAGTCTCTTTCCCTGGCTGCATGGATGAACAAAGCAGAGAGAGAGGCAATAGTCCTTCATGGTTAAGAAGGGCTGATTCCTGCTTGACCTATATGAGACAACTTTCTAGTCAATCCATGCTGCCTGTACAGAGCTATAGAGTCTCTGATAGAAACATATTTATCAAAATAAGAAAACAACTGTAACAGAACTTCGGTGGGTAAGGTTGCTTCTCTTAAACAGACAATACTTTGTTGTAAAAAACCCCAGTTATTTATTTTCTTTATAGAGCTATATTAAGGGGAGATGTGTGTGGGGCTTTCTTGAAATAAGTGAGTACATATTAAGGAAGTCTCTTGCTTTGTTATTAGACTCATAGAATCATTTCATTTGCTAAAGACCTTTAAGACCGTTGAATCCAACCTATTAGTTTGGGTTGTGAAAGCACGGCAATAAGACCGAAAAGTTCTATATATAGGAGTAAATAAATAAGGAGTGTGTAGCAGTGATGTGATCTTGCAAATTGTGGATATTGGGTGTTGGTGGGGGTTTTTTTTGGTTCAAAACATGCCTCTCTTGTCTGCAGGCTATTATTTTGGTCTTCAGATGGCACAGTGTCTAGTATACACCGAGTGTCCCTCGGTGGAAGTGATGTGAGAAATATTTTAAGAACCACAGAAAAAATCAAGGCCATATCACTAGATCTGGTTGACACAAGGCTCTACTGGATACAACATGACCATAGGAAAGAGATTTCCCATGTTGGATCGTGTGGCTATGATGGTGGAGCTGTTCGTTTGCTCAAAAATTCTGTCCGGTGAGTTTTCCTGAGCTTGTCAGAAATAAAACACTAATTTCCCAGGGATGTACGTCAGCTCTCTTCCTCTTTCTCCCTTTTATTTTATCAGTTCATGACACCATAAGGAGTATAAAGTGTGGTAACTGCAAACCTAAAAGCACTGATAGGAAAATGGAAAGAAGTTGCAAGCATCAGTAGATGTGAGGAAAGCTGTCCTACACAAGAGACTTGTTCCCCTTGTGCTCCCTGCATGACCTTGGGGGGCTGTTAGACTCATGTGCTTTTGGGTGCCTTTAATATTTGACCTCCATGATTTGCAGTGGTTCAGGTGCTCCATGGTGGGCACGTTCACACTGAAGTGCACAGGAAAAGTTTACCCTGTGTTACTGCAGTTTGTATCACCATGGCTGGACCAACATATAGCTATTAGGGACTGTCAGCTGCAAAATGAGAAGAATACATGATCTCTCTGGCCTGCTGAATTAAATATGCAGCACATGGTTTGCATATGATGAACACAAAGCTAGTTGGTCCCTACAGTGCCAGCTGTTATGTTGGGTTTGTCCTTACCCTTTTCTCCTTTCTTTTTTGATTTGGCTGGTGTTCACTGAGGTTTCAGCATGTTCCTTGTGAACCTGGATATGGGTTCTCCTTTTTCTACCTGGAATATGTACTGGGAAATGGAGGCCAAAATTCTCTCTTTCAGTATAATTTTCTGCTTTCCCTCTCATTTTAAACTGAGTCTTTTTATGGTTCCTGCTGGCTGCTCTGACTAGCAAACACAAACTAAGTTCCTGAGATAGGAGAAGCAGCTAGATGGATTTTAGGAATGCTCTACTCCTACCCCCTCATCAGTACTCTGATTTCCTGGGACAGTCAGAAGTGTCAGAGCAGACATTGGAAATCAGGGAATGGAGGAATTTACCTGGCTTACATCCTTCAAAAAAGTAAATGTCAGTTTGGCTCGCTGAGTTCACTAGAAGCAAGACCATGCCCAGGTTTTTTCTGTCTATTTAGTCAGTTCTGTAACCTGTGAGAAATACAGGTTACCCATCCTGCATCTATTGAGTAAATACATAGGTATCAGGTAACGTGCCACTTTGTCTTATCTTCTTTGTGCTGCAGAAATCAATTACTTGGAATGTCTCTCTTTGCTGAGCACCTCTACTATTCAGAGATGAAATCTGGTATGATATGGAGAGCCAACAAGTATACTGGGAAAGTTGTAGTGACAATTAGCCTGAAGCCATCATTTTTCCCTCCAGTGGAGATAAAAGTGGTACATCCATTTAAACAGCCAGGTGCAAGAACAGAGTATCAGGATTTTGGTAAGTAAATTGTAATGACACAGTTGTTATGTCTGAGAATAATAATGTCATACACTCTGATTTTTCACAGTAAGTTTTCTCTGACAAAACTCCAGGCTTCACTGAAGCCAAGGAAAAAGTTTTCTTTAACTTTTCACTTAGTGTGTGTGAATCCATCTGGAATAGCAGACTGGAAGTGTGAACCAGCATCTCATTCTGTTGATCTGAATATACATGCAGATAAATGTGAATTTTCTCCTCTTCCCTTTGTTTGCAATCTTTCCTGCTAAATGCACAAAGCATATAGCTTTTTAATCCTCCATGTAGATTATCTTCATCAAATATCTGCTCCTTTCTGGCAGTTTTATTCTAATATGCATCTAAACAACTCTGATGATCATGGCACTGAAGGAATTAAAGTGCATAGCATGTCCTACAAATTATAATTTTGGATGTCTCAGTGGATTAGGAATCAGCCTGATTTAGACAGATTGAAGTTGCCAGAATAACTATGAAATAAAGTGCTTTGGGTCTCTTTTGTTGAGATCAGTTGCCTACCCTGTGAATGGTGGTGCTGTCACCGCCTTTCACTGTGAATCAGCTTTTGTCACCAGTTATGCTTTATGTGAACAACTAAGTAAATGGCTTAGAGGCAGTCGTGTGTTAAGCAATGGCAGCAGAGCTCCTAAGGGAAGATGGCCATGGGTTCCCAGAAGTATAGGTGGAATAAATGGGTGAGGAGAAAGCAATGATTGTTTCTGTGAGCAAAAATGAAACTCCCATGTATCTCTCTTGAGCCATTTCTAAGCATCTGCTATATAGCAAGTGTCTGTCACTGTGTCTGCATATGCATGGAGGGGAAGAAATAATGACTGAGAAAGGTAGTTCATGACAGCAATGTCTTGAACCTGAGTGGCTGTTGATTATATTACAGATGTCCTCTCCACAGGGGTGGTATGCAATATCATTTCAGTGACTATTCAGTGACTATTAGTCACCTACACAAGTCACGTACATTTAGCTTTTATCTTTCTGTCAGAAGATTAGCTCTGCTTTTTCCACCAGAACATACTGCTTTATGGTGTTTTCCTTTCCACTGGAAAGAGGATTTTCCCACCTTTGTTAGTAAACTACGAGTATATACTTATGGTATATACCAGTATAAACTGGAACAGGCTTCCCAGGGTGGTTGTGGAGTCTCCCTCTCTGGAGATACACAAGACCTGCCTGGATGCATTCCTGTGTCATCTGGTATAGGGGAATCCTGCTCTAGCAGGGGGGTTGGACTGGATGATCTTTCCAGGTCCTTTCCAGCCCCTAGTACTCTGTGATTGATTTCTGTGATTTCTGTGAAATTTACAGTATATACTCCTGAATTTTCAGTGTGTGTAGTAAATTTTTGTATGACAGTAAATTTTGCCAGCAGTAGGAGCTTTTTTTTGCACCACCACCACCCCACCCCACCTTAAAAAAACACCACAACTCCAAATACTTTCTTGTAAAACTGTCTGAGAGGTGATGGAGTAGAAAGAAACATAACAGGCTGAATACAGATGAACCTTTTAGACTTCGCCTGTGTGTTGTTTGGCTTATTCAGTGCAAGAAGTGGGATAAAAGGAGGATTAATGAGCCTGGTGTACAAATGAGATTTATAGCTGTTCTTACAACAGAGAAACCTGGAGATAAAAGCATACCTAGGCTAATTGGATAGTCTGTAGAAGCCAAGAAAGTTGCAGTGTAGTGTCAGCTGTGAATTATCAGGCCTTCTTTAATGCAGATAGTGAGGGAGTTCCTTCAGATAAAAAGGGAACTGGGAAGTGCTCAACTGATATGATTTGATTTTTCTGCTGGAATTTGGATTACTTACTTTACTTCTTAAATTCCTCATGTCTCTCAAAAGACTTTCCTGGGTTGGTCACGGACAACAAGTACAGAGAAGAGCATTTATTGGGCTATGAGTTTGCTATAACCTCACACAACAACTTTAGCATGGCAGTATCTGCATGATAGCCTCTAATTTACTTTAGCTCCATTTGACAGCCAGCCCTAGATTTGATGGCAGTTTGTGTATTTATGAATGCCTGCTGGAACGTTCTTCACACTTTTATTAATGGCTCATGGAATGTCTTCATTACCTTAAAATCTCGAAGAATGCCTCTGCAATTTTTTTTCAAGGTTCTTCTCTGGCAGATTAATATTGTTCAGTACATTCATGATAGGTTTTTTTAAAGGAATTATGTTGTGTCTCTTTCCAGTGTAAGATACCAGCAACAGGCTATTATCTCAGACCACCCATTTCCATATGAGAGGTGATGGGAGGGAAAAACACCCACAAAACCCAAACTAGAAAGAATCATTCATAAGTATTGTTCTTCCAGAAAAGATGACCTTAACGTTTTTATTTATAGCTTGGTCACTGTTCATTTTGCATTCTGAAATGTGATTTTTTTTTTTTTTTAATGTTTTGGTTTGGCAGTATTGAGATTTTAATAATTATTCCATTTCAAAAAGTAATATCTTCTTGAGGTTGCACAGGTGTCAAAATTACTTCTGTTATTTCTCCTGTAATTCCTGGGTGTCTCAGGAACAAGTTCTTTACCATGAGGGTAGTGGAACACTGTAACAGGTTGCCCAGGGAGGTAGTTGAGGCCCCATCTCTGGAGATATTCAAGGTGAGGTTCAGCAGGGCTCTGAGCAACCTGATATAGTTGAGGATGCCCCTGCTCACTGCAGGGAGGGTTGGACTAGATGACCTTTGGAGGTCCCTTCCAACCCAGACCATTCTATGATTTTATAATGGTACAAGCAAGGGGCAAAAAACAGCACCAGTGTTAAGCACCAGCTGTGGCATTGAATGTGATCTTCTTTCTGGTTTGTATTGTGTGATTACACTTCCACTTCAGTTTTTCTAATGAGTTATCATAGAACCACAGAATGGCTTGAGTTGGGAGGGACCTTCAAGATCACCTAGTTCAAACCCCACTCCCATTAGACCAGGCTGCTCAGAGCCTCAGCCAGCTTGGTCTTATGAACCTGCCTGTGAAGATTAGAAACCTCATTACTATATATTCCTGATTCAGTTGCAGCAGGGACAAAGATAAAGAATCCAGATTGAAACTAGTTCTACAAAAAGGTATTTCATGATAGTGGTCTTTTAAACCTCAGGGGTTATTGGTTGTGTTATGTATGTCCTCTCCACAAGAGACAAGACTATGTAAAATTCAAGTCTCTTCAAAAGGTAACATGCTCCATAATGTGGATAATATCCATCTAGTCATCCGTTCTTCATTTTTCATTTAGTGGTGCAGCTTTTGTTAGAGAAGAACTAATTAGTTAGATGCAAATAAGTATAATGTTGATGATTTCACTCAAGCTGAAGTGTCTGTCTGGGAAATTATTTCTGTCTTTTATAGGTGTAATCTCTTACTCCACTACATGGCTAGCATTTCTCTCTGCTGTGGCTAGCAGAAGACTAAATGGCAGGCTCCAATATTAGGCTCCTTTCCATCTCTTGGAAGTCAGAGGGTAAACTTGAACTAGCACAAGAAAATTGTTGATGTGCAGATTTCTTTGTCTGTATTAGCCCATGATTTCTTGTATGTCACACAGACAGCCCAGGGCAAAGAGAGAGTGTTGTGTGGGGGTGGCTGCATACCCACATTCAGTAGCAGCATTTCAGCTATTCTTAGCTTGGGAAAGGAGCAAGCAACCCCAGAAGAGCAGAAGAAGATTAGGAAGATTAAAACAAAAATAATAGTTTGGGAGACAAAAATAAAACCATGGGCGTTGCATATCTAAGAAAGAACCAGCTCTAAAAGGTAGCTGAGCCTCTGCAAACCTCTGCCATGAAAAGGGATACTGGAATACCTGTTTGCCTTTTCTGTGAAACAGAACAAGCAGGAAAGGTTTCTGGCGATCTACTGGCTAGTTTTTTTTCTGCTTCCTTTGAAGAGATTTTGAGCATATCTGAGTTCAAGATTGCATTCCTCATAGTCAGAAAGGAGGATTCACTCCACTACAAAGATTCCCTAGACTATACTGATAGTCCTTGTCCAAATGAAACTTATGATCTTTATATTTTGTCCAGCTGGGTGGGTTTTTGTATTTTTTATTTGCTAAATAATATGAGACCTGAGCACTGCTTTGTGCTATTAATTTCCAGTCTTTGTATGCTCTCTCTCTTTTTAAAACTCTCTTCTATCTCTTTTTGGATGTATGTTCTCTCTCTCTGTCACCTTCTTTTTGAGTGTTTTATAGGCCCTGGTAACATATAATACTTAGCATGGCTGGTGGCTTATGAAGCCAGCTTTCATTTTTATAGTGACTTTTGACTGAATAGTAATTTTCAATTGAAAAGAGCTTTCTTGGGTTGAGAAGGCAACACATCCCTGAACATCTTTTTTCAACATCTTTGAACATTTTTTGAACATCTTTGTTCAAAACAGTTTCTCCTTGTGTGCTGATGTGGTCAGAACTGGATGACATTTGTAATATGTTTGGTCTTCCAGAAAAGGGAGTCTATGATCTGAACAAAGACAAGTGCAGAAGAAGAATCTGCAGGACAGACTGGAAGTCTCATCAATTTAAATGTTCAAGTGGCTTTATTTTAAGTAGAAATAAACAGTTCTGTGAAGGTAATACATGAATGTCCCCTCAGCTTTGTTCCATCACATCACAAAATTCTTCTTTTATTTTACCCATATCTCAACTATGAAGAAATACTCTGAGGCCTCAAATTCCAGTTGTGCCATTCCAGTTTTGTGCCCTTCCAGATTCTGAAATAATCTAAAAGGAGACCTACGAAAACGCTGTTCTTGTGAGAAATGTTGGTCTTTGCCTGAATAGCTAGTGGAGCATTAGATAAGTAGACATGCTCAGGAGTGCTTATTTAACTTTTAAATAAAAAAAAAATAAAAAATTAATTAAACAGATGTGGCACCACAGGTGAAACACTGAAAAAAACCTGCAACAGGATGGCTGTAAGTCCCACTTTAAAAAAACCCAAACCATATTTTTAACATGCTTCTAAATGTTTTAATCTGGATTGTTTCAATAAAAGTCTGACATTGCTATTAATAATGGTTAACATATCACTTTGAGAAGCATTGTTTCTCTACGTGACCAGATTTGAAAAGACTTAAAGACATCAAAATTCCTAGCCTACTATTTTTCCAGACCTGTCTGAGCAGCAGCAGCCATTCAGCATTGAGCACCTTCATCAGGATTGCTTCTAAATGACTTCTGTGTTTTGAGAATTTTACTGAAGTCATATTGGAATCTATTTTTTTTCAACAAAAATTTTTATCCAAAGAAAGGGAAAAGAAATTTTGTTTTGGTGAATAAGATTTAACTGACACTGGAATCCATATGGGAAGGCACAAGTTTGGAAGTTCTCCAGGCACCTGTGCTGGACATGCAGCTTGGGTAGTTTCACTAGAAGGTTTTTAAAGCTTGTTTGAATAAGATCTGCAAACCTGATAGTGGGGGGGGTGGGGTGGGGTGTTAATTTATTTAATTTATTGGGAAAAACATATTTCTTTTAAATGAATAGGAAAAAGAGGTGCTTCTTGGGAGCTGTTAATTTGTTTCATTCATCTGACTCTCTGACACTGGTTGTTGACTCTTTGACACAGCAAGTCCTTCTTTTGGCAGATATCAATGAATGTGGCTTCTGGAATCATGGCTGTACTTTGGGCTGTGTAAACATCCCTGGTTCCTATTATTGCACCTGCCCAAAAGGTTTTGCTCTGCTGCCTGATAGGAAAACCTGCCATGGTAAGCAGCAGTCAGATCTAAATGCTTCGAGTATCACAGTGGAGAGAATCCTTGTTTAATGCTGGGACCGCTGAAAGTTTTGTGCATTGCATTGCTTGCTTCCAATCCCTTATTACATAAGTAGGATCAGATTAAACTGAGTGAACCAAATTCAGATGTCATGTTTAAGGAAGTGTGAGTTACATGTGACTAATCAAGTGTGAGCCTCTTCAGGTGCAAAAAATCCCGGAGCATCACGTCTCTGGAGAGACCTCTGCTCAGATGAGGTTCTGCGGCACAGTCCAGATGGATGAGCAGTTATAGCTTTTGAAGTGTGGTCTCTGAATCTGGCTCACTCTGGTTATCCTGCAGAAGAATTTGCAGTTTCTGAATGAGCAATTTTTTAAAAAAAAAAATATTTATTTATTTTTTTAGCATTGCTTACATGCATGACATTAGTGAGATGAAATTAATATGCATCTGTTTACAAAAAATAAGATACATGGAAGTATTCATAATCATAGAATCATAGAATGAATAAGGTTGGAAAAGACCTCAAAGATCATCAAGTCCAACCTGTCACCCAACACCTCATGACTACTAAACCATGGCACCAAGTCCAGTCCCCTCTCGAACACCTCCAGGGATGGTGACTCCACCACCTCCCTGGGCTGCATATTCCAATGGCTAACAACTCTCTTTGTGAAGAACTTTCTCCTCACCTTGAGCTTAGGCTTCCCCTGGCACAGCTTGAGACTGTGTCCTCTTGTTCTGGTGCTGATTGCCTGGGAGAAGAGACCAACCCCCTCCTGGCTACAACCTCCCTTCAGGTAGTTGTAGGCAGCAATAAGGTCATAAAAGCATAAAATTGTTTATTCTGGAGACCTGTAAACATGTTTGGTGGTTTTTAAATTTGTATTTATTTATCAGTTAAATTGTGTATAATAAGTGTGCTTGAGAGAACTTACCCATAGGATCATAGGATAGGATCATAGGATGTTAGGGATTGGAAGAGACCTTCAAAGATCATCAAGTCCAACCACCCTGCCAAGAGCAGGACCATAGTACCTAGCACAGGTCACACAGGAACACAGGCAGATGGGTCTTGAAAATCTCCAGAGGAGACTCCAGAACTTCCCTGGGCAGCCTGTTCCAGTGCTCTGTGACCCATATAACATAGGTACGTACCCATATACCCGCATAACATATGTATGTAAAGCAGGAAACTCTCTGAAGGTGAAGAAAATAAATGGAGGGAACACAGAGAAATGAAGGAAAAAAAGATGAACATCTGCCAGTAAGCTTCAAGAACCATAAGTTAGCCAAAGTAAGAATCAGAGGTGCAAGGATTCTTTCTGCCTTTATGCAGCACTGTGTATATTCAGCCTACAAATGAAAAGAGCCTTTCCAAAAAGTGTGAACTTCATCCAAAGAGCCTCCTCTTCTTCAGGCTAAGCAACCCCGTCTCCCTCAGCCTCTCCTCATAGGGCTTGTGCTCCAAACCCCTCCCCAGCTTTGTTGCCCTTCTCTGGACACATTTTATCACACTTAAATTTTTATTTTGGTTTGGTTTGGTTTACCTTTCTTTGGCTGTTTAAGAAAGTGTTAGCATGTCTTTTGTGGAGTGTAGTAAAAATCTTTATCATAATTGAAGATATTTTTTTTCTTTCCTCCTTAAATTAATGTAGAGCTAATTTCCTGTACAAGGAATGACACTGAATGTAGCCATGGTTGCCTTCAAACATCTGAAGGGCCTGTTTGCTTTTGTCCTGAAGGATCTGTATTAAAAATGGATGGCAAAGCATGCACGGGTAAGTAACCTTTTTTGAAGCTGTAATGACTGCCAAACTGTTTATTCCTGGCACTAAGAGCCAGAAGTGAATGAAGGTATTTTACACTCATTTTGCACAGCACAATCTTGTCATGACTGTACAAGGTAGGAGGTGATGGAATGTCAGGCACTCTGGAAGCTGAGAAGAGCAATATTCATCTTCATTTTTTAATAGATACTTTTTTAGCGGCAACATCCTGGGTTTGCAGGCCAAATTCTTTTGTTGTCAGCACAGATCAAGGCATCTCCCAGATGCATGTTGCAGGAGACATTTAAATTTTATGTTTGAGTGGAAATAAAGACAAAATTAGAACTTGGGTGAAAACTGAAGATTATTGGCATTACACAACTCAGATTCAGATTCACTTCAACTTAAAGCAATTTCCTCTCATTACCCACAGATGGAACTTTTTTGCAGTCAGAATATTTGAAGCTGTTACACCCACTAATCTGTCATTCCCCAGTCCAGCAAGCTTTCCAGATTCAGGGGACTGTAGCTTTTCAAATCAATCTTTTCAATTTTAGCAATCAAGATAACTCCATTCCTGCCAGCCTTACACCTTGAAAAATCCCCTTCCCCTTTTACATATTGTGTAGCTTTAGTCAGTGTTGCTGTTTTATTAGGGACTTTCCACTGAGTAAGCTCAGGTTGACATTGAAGCTATAACCATTGTAGAGTCCCAAGAATGGTTTCTCTTTGTATGAAGTCTTGGTTTGTTGTATTAGAAAGTATCAATTCACCATCCTAGCCTAATGAACTTCTGGGTAGAGAATGGCATTAGTTTGTTGTTTCTTCATATGGAGTATAAAGTCTGATAAAATTTGCTACTTTGTTGTAGATGGGATGAGATCTACATAGGACAAAGAATTCTCTGAAGCAATGAACAAATGGAAACCCTCTTCATATATCCCTTCCCATCTTAACAATCACAGGATGGTTCGTGTTAGAAGGGACCTTAAAGATCACCTAGTTCCAACCCTCTGTCACAGACAGGAACAACTCCTGCTAGAGCAGGTTGCTTAAGGTCCCATCTTGGGTTGTGAATTTTCAGGAAAAGCTCTGAAAGACTTTACCACTAATTTGCTTTTACTTCACTAGACTTCTGCTTTCATCAGGGGACCTTCCAGTGGGTCTATCAGGGACTGAGATGTTTTGCACTGCAGAAATCCTAAGAAGTGTGAAGCATTCTCTTACTTTTACATCCGGTTATTGGCTTTGTTTTGTTTTCAGTTTTGTTTTGTTTTTCTTAGAATGGCAAAGTTAAATTTTTCAAACGTTCTGTTTAAGGTTGTACATCTCCAGACAATGGTGGCTGTAGTCAGATATGTTCTTCTTTAAGCCCATCCTCCTGGGAATGTGCTTGTTTTCCTGGATACAAGCTTCAGCGAGACAGAAAGCACTGCTCTGCTATAGGTTGGTATCTTGGTATGCTTGCTTATTTCTGCTAATAAAAGCAAAAACATTTTAGAGTCCTTTAAAGCTGATGGCATAACTGGGATGCAATTTCCCCCCACTGTTTTACAGTTATGTCAAACATGGGATATACTAATTGTTTGGAAAATAACCGGGTGGGGGTTGGTCTCTTCTCCCAGGCAACCTATGACAGAACGAGAGGACACAGTCTCAAGCTGCACCAGGGGAGGTGTAGGCTGGATGTTAGGAAGATGTTCTTCCCAGAAAGAGTGATTGGCCATTGGAATGTGCTGCCCAGGGAGGTGGTGGAGTCACCATCACTGGAGGTGTTCAGGAAGAGACTGGATTGGGTGCTTGTTGCCATGGTTTAATTGATTAGTGTTGGATGATAGGTTGGACTCAATCTTTTCCAATCTGGTTAATTCTATTCTATTGTATTCTACTCTACTCTAGTCTAGTCTATAAATACACCAGAACTACTACCAGTATGTATGGTTCAGTCTCCCTCAGAGAAGATCTGGTCTGTTACCCACCTTCTGCACTTCTCTGGGCTCCTGTACTGCAGAGGTCTGTCTGTAGTAGTCAAGTTTTTGTGCCTTCATATAAATGTGGGTGTAGTTTCTGCCCAGTGTTACAGATATGAGGTTGAAATGTCTGTGTTTGGAGAACAGGGCAAGGAATAATCTGTTGAAGGCCATTCCTAGAAGGATATTTCTTCCCCACTGCCCCCAGGAAGCCCAGGAATTTGATGTATATGTTTGGATTCCAGACTCTTCTGTTTCTTTTGAGAAAAGGACAGCTCCTGATGAGCAGCAAGGTATCAGCAATTACATGAGAGAAGGGAGGTAGAAGCAGCTTGTGATTTATTTCAGGAATAAAGGAAAAACCTTGGGTTTTTCTGAAGACAGGATTTCTCTTGCTTTTACTGTGACAGGTAAAATGTGCAAAAGTCAAGTGGTCTGGCACTTACGGCGATGCTGTGAAATGAAGAGGGAATATTGTCTTGAGGTTAAGTGAATCAGGCTGAAACACAGCAGGGCATGTAACTGCCATTATCACATATTTTGAGGCTGATCTTGAGCGAGGCACTGATGCTGAAAACTTATATTCATGTTCAGGTTTTCTTTCTGAGGCAAGTGAAATGTAGAACAAGTGCCTTCATTTCATTGTGCTTCTGTTCCTTATTGCCTTCTACCGTTAGTGATCAAGATGTTAGCTGGGCAGTAATGCAGTCTAGAGATCACTTTGAACCTGGTGTAATTAACACATGTGCAAATTTTCATCAGCAGGTCCTAAGGCATTTTTGTTGTTTGCAAATGGCCAAGATATCCGCCAGATCAGTTTTGATGGAACAGATTATGCAAGTTTACTTGACTGGCAGATGGGAACAGTCTTAGCGCTGGACTCTGACCCGGTGGAAAATAAGGTAAGGCATTAAAAATGAGAGGATTTTGAAGTGTTGCAAGGACAAATGGATTGGGCTTTCATGTGCATTAACCTTTCTGCTGTCAGTGATCCAGATTACATGTTGTGCTGCTCGTTGTTCTCTTGCCTGTCCAGGAATACAACTAGTATAGGATGCCAAACACTAGTTGAGCACTGAGTTTTCATCCTTTACTTACCAATTCAGTGTGCTTTGTACATTGGCATAGCTAGTTCACAGAGAAATTGGATTTCTAAATACAAATTTAAATACAAAGAATTTTTGTGTGATTGTTAGTTTTCTCCCTTAAGATTTCAGCACTGTTTTCAGGAAATGCATAGTTTTTTTTCACTGTGTAGCTGTAAAAGCAACACTATAATTTTTTTTTTTTTTCCCCTGTGGAGCTACATCCCACCATCCCTACTAGGAGTAATCTTCACAAGAATTAATTCCTGTGTTCTGACTGTATTGAACAGAACTGCTGAAGACTGCTGAATGATCTCTGGGTTTATAGCTCTTACAAACCGTATTCCTCATGTTACAAGATATTGCTGTTGGAAATGGGAATCTTCTCTGCATAAAGAGTTGTTTGTGCCACTTCCAGTGTCCTACTTCTTGCTGCAAAGTTGAAAAGGAGTTCAGCTGTGCTTTGTGAAACCTTCTGTGGCAGACGGTTATTTTTTCCCACGGGGAGACTTATTTACTCTGTAAAGTGCTACAAAAAGGTAGTGGACAGTACAGTGAAAGCTGATGAGCAGCTCAGTTAAGTTGCTGGAAACATCTCAAGGCCTGGATGGACACAGCTAAACACATGTGAATGTTACTAGATCTGTGTTAAGGGAGGACTGTTTAAGGCCCTGCTGGAACATTGCCACTTGCTCCTGAAATAGGGAATCAGCAGTTGTCCTGTGCTCTGCCCAATGTAAATCAGCTGCCCCAGTGACACTGGGAGTGTGCTCTTCTTCCGCTGGTGTATGGAGTGCTGCACCATGGTGGAGGCAGCAGAGCCAAGGGGGGTTGATGTGCAGAGGACCAGCCAGGCTACGGCAGTCTGGTCCTGGTGGCACAGAACTGAGGTCCAAGATGAATTAGCTTAGCATTGCTCTTTGCTCCTGTGGTAACTGAATTAGCTGCTCTGTTGCTGGGGGCATCCCTTCTGCTTTGTTTGGTCTCATGGTTGACTTTCAAACAAAGGTGCTTGCTTTGCTGTGACCACTTGTAAAGAAAACCTCTGCATTGCTTTGCATACCCTTTTGCCATACAGTTTTTGGCTCCCTCTGGATATCAAATATGAGACTTTTCTTTCTCTTCATCCTTAGAAAACACAAATCTTGTGGCCTCACCAGCAGAGAACTTTTATTTTGACCCAAACCCAAGAAGCCTGTTTTAGATATGTTAGAGCCTTATAGAACAGAAACTTGGTAAAAAAGAATAAAATAAGCACAGGCTCAGAGAAGGAAAAAAATAGAAGCAAATTCCCTTCCCATCTCCTTGACACACACACACACACACTGCTACACTCTTCTTCTCGCTTCCCCTTTTAAAAAAATGAGCTGCCAGTGAAATGTTAACATGCTTCTTTTTGCCTGCCCTTACTTTTGCTTCCTCAGCCATGCTTCATGTGAGGTAGCTGCTCACTGAAACACAACCGCAGGATATTCAGAGGGCTGTATGTAGGGCAACCAGGATTTACAGCTAAGCACAAGCTGCCTCTAGAAGTCATCCTGGATGAAGGATAAGTGTCTTTTTCTATGATCAGGGATCACAGGTTACCTCTGCAGCTTTTGGTAAAAGAGCAATTCAGAGAACTTTAAAGATGGAAAAAGTTATTTTAGTAGTGGAACTATTAGACAAGGGAAACAGAGCGGAAAGTGAGAAGGGAACTAACATCTCATCTATTATTTCTTCACAGATTTATTTTGCCCACACTGCCCTGAAATGGATAGAACGAGCTGATCTGGATGGGTCGTATCGTGAAAAAGTTATTCATGAAGCTATAGACATAGCTGAAGGCCTTGCTGTGGACTGGATTAACCGTAAATTGTACTGGACAGACAGAGGGTACATGTCCCATAGGGCATCTATGTTGGAGCATGCCATAAAATATTTGGAATAAATGACTGGTGATACAGAAATAGCTGAGATATCACTCTAAATACAGGCAGGCTTTGCATTGTTTGGGTACTGTAATCTCAAGTATACACAGTTGAAAATTTCTTTAAAACTTAGATGCTGGAAGTTCACTTTGAGTCTGCTATTGTATTTTTATCTTTGTCTTTCCAAGAAGCAAGGGTTTGGACTCAGTTGCAAGGAATCTGAAACATGTGCTGCCTATATGCATATATTTATGTGCACATGTGCATGGGAATATATATGTAGGTACTTGTACTTAGAGACATACAGTGTATGTCTGTATAAATAGGTATATGTCTGTGTGTGTATATATATACATACACACATTTATATATATATAAAAATAATGAGTATTACTGCACTGAGTACATTTTGGGCAGAGTCAGAATGTTGTTGACAACTGGAATCATGCCCCTTTAAGCTAATGGAGGGTCTTTGTCAATCATCTCTGATAAAAGAGGAATGACCTCTGACAGATAATGTGACTTCACATTTCATCTGATGACTAACCTTATGTGTAGAGAGAAACAAAACTGACCTTTGGTGAAAAGACAATGTCAGATCAGAGTATGAAATGAAAACCCCTTAAGAGTGGTCACAAATGGTAGAGGTTGGAAGGGTCCTCTGGCCATTGTCTACTCCAACACCCTTGCCAGAGCTGGTTCACTTAGAGCAGGTTGCACAGGGCAACCTCCAGACAGGTTTTGAATGACCCTGGAGAAGGAGACTCCACAAGTTCTCTGGGCAGTCTGTCCCACTGCTCTGCCACCCTCAAAGTAAGGAAGTTCCTGCTCATGTTTAGGGTGGAACTTCCTGTGTTCAGATTTGTGCCTCTTGTCCTATTACTAGGCACCACTGAAAAAAAACCCTAACCCCATCCTCCTGACACCCACTGTGTAAGTATTTATAAGCATTGATAAAATCTTCCCTCAGTCTTCTCTTCTCCAGGCTAAAATGCCCCAAAACAGAGAGAGTTGTAAGGCATTGGAATGGGCTGCCCAGGGAGGTGTTGGAGTCGCCATCCCTGGAGGTGTTCAAGAGGGGATTGGTCGTGGCACTTGATGCCATGGTCTAGTAGTCATGAGGTCTTGGGTGACAGGCTGGACTTGATGATCTTTGAGGTCTTTTCCAACCTTATTGATTCTATGATTCTATTCTATGATTCTATGTCCCTCAGCCTTTCTTCATAAGAGAGGTGTTCTTGTCCCTTGATCATCTTTGTAGCCCTTTGCTGTACTCTCTGAAGCAGTTCCCTGTCCTTTGTGAAATGGGGAACTCAGAACTCATGTTCTTGATACTTCAAAATGAGGTCATAATTTATGAATCAACCCAAAAGTGGTTTTCAATGTCCAGATCACCCTCCTTCTCCCTTTTAAATATGCTGCTAGTCTGCCTCCTCTCTGGTAGGTACCATCTCAGCATACCAGCATCTCATGTGAAATAGGAAGTTGTGGTGCTCCCCTTTGTAAGACAAGAGCCAAGGGTGAAGCTGTGAATTTGCATCAGGTGCTTCCTTCTTGCTCACTGAATTTACCTGTTTATAGTCAATATTTGCATAAATTAATTTCTTTTTCCAGCTTTGCTTGGCCTTTCTTTGCAGGTTCAGATAAGTATGCAAGGCTGTAGGCTTGCTTTTAGGTAGAGGCTGATATTTATCTGGCAAAGTGAAGTTTGTAGCAATAAATACAGTTTTCTGGAAAAGTGGGCAGGAGCGTGGCAATGCAGATTCTATAATTGACTCTGTCATAGATTCATGATCACAAGGATCTTAGCATCATTCTTTCCTGTCAAATAGATACAGTATGTCAAATGCTTGGTGATTTCTGGATGAAAAATGCTATGTAAAAGTACTATTAAAAAAACCACCCTTGTACCTTTGATGATGCCATTGAGTTAGTTTTTTTGCCTCCTGACTCCCCTTAAAGCTAACAGTTACGTATTAGTGATCATACTTCCAACTCATTATTTGACCAAAAAAGGAGAACTTCATATCTCCTGCAGAGCAGCAGGTATTCTATCGTCATGCTCTAGAGGAGATAACATGAATTATTTGTTGATAACACAACTAGACATCCCACATTACCAGAATTATTTCTTGTCATTGAAAAGTTATTTATGAGCTTTGTGCTAAACTAAAGCAATGCAAAAACTTAGTGTGTTCTGCCTGAGAAAGTATTTTAAAAAGATAGCAGGGAGGACCTAACAGTGCTCTGTGTGTTGCAGGAAGGCATGCATTGAAAGAAGCAACTTGGATGGAACGCAGAGAAAAATGATCATCTGGGAGGATATCTCCCAGCCCCGAGGGATTGCCGTTCACCCGTTTGCTAAGTAAGGAGTGATAAACGTGGTTAATTTTGTAACACTTAGGGAGACTTTTTAAAAACGAGCATGTCAGCCTTGCCTTTGGGCAGTCAAAAAGTGCATCAGTCTCAGGAAAGTCATTGCCCTGCAGAGCTGTGTGAACTGCAGCGTTCTGTTGCTGAGTTTCTTCTGTGAGTTGAGATGTGCTCATTTCTGGCATGGATTTGCCAAAATCCCAGGAGCATAAAGGATACTGCATGCAGTTTTCAAGCTGAAGAAAAGCATCACAGAACATTAGCGGTTGGAAGGGACCTCAAAAGATCATCCACTCCAACTCCTCCCCAAGCAGAATCACCTAGAGTAGGTCACACAGGAACAAGCCCAGGCAGGTTTTGAATATCTCCACAGAAGGAGACTCCACAGCCTCTCTGGGCAGCCTGTTCCAGTGCTTTGTCTCCCTCACAGTGAAAAAGTTTTTCCTTATGTTCACATGGAAAATCATGAGCCACTGAACTCACCCTGACAGTTGTAAGCACCACGCTACAAACTTTGAAGATTTCATATCCGTTAGTATGGACAAAGTAGTCATTTCTAACCACCACTGCTCTATAGCAAGGCTGCAAGGGTTTCTAGAGAGAGGACAAGAGGAGGGAGGTTGTGGATGCCTTCTCTTTGGAGGTATTTAAGGCCAGGTTGAATGAAGCCTTGAGCAGCCAAGCCTAATTAGGAGTCATCCCTGCCCATGGAGGGGAGGTTGGAGTAGATGATCTCTGAGGTCCCTTCCAGCCTAAGCCATTCTATGATTTTTCTGGCCATGTTTAAATTTCTGAAGAAGCTAAACGAAATTTAGTGATGTGGAGATTTGTTGATTTAAATTCACCTTATATTTTGTTTAGTGCTCAGATGATCACAGGAGTTTTGTATGTTTAAACTCTTGATGAAATTCTGGCTTTTTTAATCAATGGCAAAGCCTCTCTTATTTGAGTCCATGTGCCTGTTCGAGGGTGGCTTAAAATCTATTGATTTTATAAAAAAAAAAATTAAATTTTTGGTACTCATATCCTGCTATAACTAAGTATTGATGAATGAAGGAATGAAACTGAGTTGGGGAGAATGTTCTGCTAGCTTTACTCTGGGCATAAAAGCTCTGAAAGAAACTTTCAGTAGAGATTGAACACAACAGAGACACTGTGCAGGAAAACTTCTAGCAACAGGTAGGTTCAAGGAGATTGTTTATTAGAATTATTGATGGAAACAAAGGCTACAAGGGGAAAGGGAAGGGGGAACATCAGTAAAACCTCTCTTATTAGAAAGTTAATAGAGAAAAGAGGAAGAGACATTATATCAATGCCCATAACTGTAAAGTCAGTATTAAAGAGAGGTCTGAGACTCTATTAAGGCTCTTGAAAGTACTGGCCCCAGAACTGGCTACACCTGCTCATGTAAGAAAGCTAAGCAAAGTTGAGGGTTATTCCAGTAAGCCTGACAGGGCCAGTTGGTGCCTGAGAATATGTGGTCTTGGCTACCTCGCCTTCTTGAGCTGCAATCTAGCACCACCTCTTCATTGAAAACCAGTACATGCATATAGAATCATTAAGATCTCTAAGATCTCTAATATCATAGAGAGTGTCCAACCATCAACCCAACATCACCATCCCTGCTAAACCATGTCCCAAAGTGCCAAGTCTGCATGGTTTTTGAACACCTCCAAGGATGGGGGATTCAACCACCTCCTTGGGCACCCTGGATCAATGTTTGACCAGGCTCTTTCAGTACAGATTTTTTCCCTAATATTCAATCTAAATATCCCCTGGCCATCTCCACTTTGAGGCCATTTCCTATCATCCTATTCCTAGTTACTAGGAAAAGGACACCCAGCCCCACCTGGTTCCAGCTTCCTTCCAGGAGTTTTAAAGAGTGAGAAGTTCTCCTCTCCAGTTCCCTCAGCTGCTCCTCACCAGACTTGTTCTCTAGACCATTCACCAGCTTTGTTCCCCACTCAATGAGCAATGTGTTGGACTCCTAGAGAAACACCCTGAGAATCACAATTTTACTAAAAGAAGAAAGGAAGCTGAGCCAGATTCACAGATAGCATTGGGTTGGAAGGGACCCTCAAAGGTCTTCATGTCCAACACTCCCAACAGTGAGCAGGGACACCTTCAACTAGATCAGGCTGCCCAGGGCCACATCAAGTCTGATTTTTAATTTCTTCAGGGCCAGGGCCTCAACCACCTCTCTGGGCAACCTTTTCTAGTATTTTGACACTCTCACTGAGAAGAGCTTCCTCCCTAAATCTACCCTGCTTCAGTTTAAAACCAGATACAGGCTTATTTTTTTTAAAGCAGAATAAGCTAGGGACTCTCTTACTTTCCATGGGTGGTGGATAATTTTGTTCCCATTTGTGCAGCCTTCTTTAGACAAAGGGCAGGCAAATACAATGTCTTCTGTTTGGGTTTGCTAAAGTGCTATCAGCACATGATACACATGAACATGCACAAAGCAGCTATGAGGAGACAGCAGTTAGTATGTGTGGGAGTTGTTTTTCCCAAGATTTTGTGCCAATTGAAAGAGCAGGGATTCTGCATAAGTCCCACTGCAATCACCTGGAATCTTACAGCAAGTGTGACAAGATCAGCAGCCAATATATTTGCTTGAGGTGTGCACTTCTCCTCATGTGCCTCAGGCTTGTATTGCTTTCTGCTTTGAAAGAGCTCCATGGAGAGCAGGACAAACATTTACTTACTGACTTCCTGCACACTTTGTGTTCTCCAAAGGAGATTATTCTGGACTGACATGGGGGTGAATCCTCGGATTGACAGCTCTTCATTAGAAGGCATCGATCGCCAGGTTATAGCCAGCACTGGCCTGGTGCAGCCCAGTGGAATAGCCTTGGACTACTTAGCCAACAAGTTGTACTGGTGTGATGCTAAACAGTCGGTGGTTGAGAGCGCAAACCTGGATGGCTCTGGTCGTCGAATTCTTGCACAGAATGATGTAGGTGAGGCCTTGGGGTTGATAACTACTTACTGCTGCTTGTCAGTGTGCATTTGGCTGTACTGTATACCCTCTGCAAGTCTGTGCTGGGGTTAATGGCATCACTTCATCACTTACTGTTACCCAGTCGACTTCTGTTTATTTGCTGTAGCGAAAGGACACCCTGCTAATACTCATCTTTTACTAACCAGTGATTTTGCATTGTACAGAGAACTTCTCTGGCCTCACAGAACAATGAAAAGTAGGGAAAATAGTAAAATGTGGTTTTCTTGTTCCATGCATGGCTGCTTAGTGTAATTCAGGTTTTGCTGTACTTTTTTCACCAGTGAGTTGTAGTGACATAAACTGGAAGAGAATTAATCCTGACCATTAGGGTCCTTGAGCAGCAAGCCTTCATCCTCACAGTGTTAACACTAGGATGATTCTAACTACACAGTAGATCCTGTTATTTATGCAGTATGCTGGTAGTTGTTATGGCTGAGATTTCTTTCTTTGACATGTAACTATGTTGCTCTGGAGCAGAAGAACAGAAGCATTAGCAATGAGAAGCTGATGTTCTACCACATTTAAAATGAACCACATTTGAGAATTTTATATGTGGCAAATTGGTGCCTGGAGAGGACAATTGCCTTTGTATTTTATATCTCTCTGGACATCATTTTGCAGATATGCATACAAAACATGGGCAGAATGAGGACTCTTGGCTCAATACCATGTCTGCCATGGGTAAAGACCTCTCTTCAGCAGATGTTGTTTTAGTCTGTGCATTGGGAAGTCTTGTGTTCATTTCCTAAGCCAGATGCTCTCCCACTTGTTTGAAGGTGAGCAGAGTGAGGTTTTGGAGGGACACATGCTTTCCAATTCATCAAAAGCCCTGAGCAGAGTGACTTCCCAGCATTCCTCTCTTTCCCCCTGCTGTGTATATTCTGCTGTTTGCTACACCCTGTGACTGATCTGCAAAGATGGACCTTGAAGCCTGTGTCAAGAATAGATGAGAGCCAGGAGTGCTGGAGAAACACAGGGCATGAGAAAGGAAGTAGGCTTGGAGTAGTAATACAGCTGGTTGGAGGTGGGAGAAAAAGAACATCAGCACCTTAGGGAGAGAGATGAAGTGCAGACCTGTAGGGGTATGAATTTAGAGAGGCAGAGAAACTTGGTATCCTGACGTTTTGTTAATGCTGTTAGTGCAATCAGAATTCAGTTTCTGTTCTTGGACAGCTGTACACCAAAGGATGGAAAGGTGGCATCTCCTGTTAGGTGTTCTGCTGGAACATCAATTTTTATCACAGCAGCTCCCTCTAGTGCTCCTGTACTGAGAATTCATTCACTACAGGCGCATGCAAAGTAGAGAAGATTATTTCTGCTCTTCTGCTAACCCTGTTATCAACTGCAAGTAAACCACTTTGTAAGTACCTGCCCAAAGCAGTGAACAACATGACTGTTCCTTTTGCTATGCAATGGGTTGGATTTGTACTGTTGTGGAAAACCTTCATGTGATTATTAATGTTTCATGTCCTTTTATCTTCTTTGATGATGCCACACTTCTATTTTTAATCCTGAATGTGTTTATGAGCTCCTCTCCACCTTGTAATGTGAAGACTGTGAAAGGAGCTGTGTACTTCAGCATCACAGTATGTTAGAGGTTGGAAGGGACCTCAAGAGATCAAGTCCAACCCCCCTGTCAAAGCAGGAAGCACAGGAAGGCATTCAGGTGGGGTTTGAAAGTCTCCAGAGAAGGAGACTCCACAAACCCTCAGGCCAGCTCTCTACTGGGCCACTTATTGGCAGAGGAGGGTGGCACTCCACTTCTGAAAGGCTAGGCACAGTGCCAGCACCTCAAGAAATTATGATATTTAGGTAGAAGCAAATAGTGAGCTTGATCTGGTTGGAGGCCACCAGCAGTACTGAGACTTAACTGAGCCAAGCAAGTGTCATAGCCTCCTCTGCTAGGCATATAAGTAATGTGTGTCCATGATCCACTATTCATGGATACTTATTCCTCCACATCAGAGAAGAAACTGTAGACGTGGCTATAACTATGCTACCATGTTAGAAGACATATATGCAGATACTGTTTGTTTACATGGTCTCTTGTGCATGCTCTACAGATGTGGAAATGAGAAATCTAATTTCTTTGTAGGCCACCCTTTTGACGTAGTGGTGTTTGAGGATCACCTTTGGTTTTCTGACTGGGCTAGGCCATCACTAATGAGGGTGGACAAGAAGACCGGCCAAAACAGGGTACGTCTCCGAGGCAGCATGCTGAGACCCTCATCAATGGTTGTAGTTCATCCTTTGGCGAAACCAGGTATACTGCAAAAATCAAGCAGTCATTCCCTTCCAGCCTCCTCTTGTTCACTGGTATCAGTAGAATAGATATCCTTGGGGAGAGAGTGAGCGCCACAAAAAAAAGCTCTTCAATATGCCTTGCATAGTCAGAGAGGCATTTACTGAAAGCATCACCTGGACATGGGTCTCAAGAATGCTATCAGATTATGTAGATTTATAATCATGACCTGAAATAGAGCCTGATCCATTGCCACGAGGCTTTGACAGTCCTCTAATTCCTATTTATCCTAGATTATTAGAACTCTTCACACACAGAAACAATAACAAATGACATGGTAAAATATTTTGGTCAGGTTGATTAGCTTTGGATCAAATAATTTGATTTTCGGTTGGCAACAATCTCCTAGTAAGCAGAAAAAAAGTAATTCAATAGACCAGGAGTGAGGCACAAGTTCCCTATGCCTTTGCAGTGTTCTTTCAGGGAATGTTGGAATTGAAAATATTAAAAAAGGAATAATAAAGAATTCTGGTTTGGGGTTTTTTTGGGTGGTGTTTTTGTTTTTGTGTTTTTAAGCAATGAATTTATTAGAGGGTATGTAAATCTGCTTTCCTGCCAGAGGATAGGTGATAATATCATATGTTATCATATGCATCTAATTTTACTTAAAAAATGTAAAAGAAGGTTGTTCTAGTTTTTGTCAGTCCTTATTCTTTTTATTTTTCAACTGCTTCAACTCTGCACAGCTAAAAGGAGAGGTTGACTGAAGAAGCAGCTTCTTAAGTTGCCTGTTTTTCTGCATTAGGGGCAAATCCTTGCCTTTATGTAAATGGAGGCTGTGATCAGATCTGTGAAAACAATTTTGGAGTTGCCCATTGCATGTGTTATCCAGGATTTGGGAAAATTGAAGATGGGAAAATCTGTCGTGCTCTGAATGCTTCCAACACAACAGCAGGTACTGTCCTCTAGTTGCAAAACCTCCCTTTTTCAAACCCCTGAGTATCCTGACAGATCACACTGGAAAATATTCACCTACACAAATTTATGATGGATGCTCTGAAGAATGTGAACACTAGGGTGTTGTCCTGGGATTTATGGTGGTGTAATTCTGATCCCTGTAACTATTCCCTTAGCAGTTAAGAGAGACGTGCAGTGCTGACAAGTATTGTGAGCAATGATTTGCATTCCTTGTCTTCTGTACATGAGAAAACCCACCAGTGAGTGATTTTTGGAATAATTTGAGGCCAGAAACAGGGTAGACTGGGGAGATCACTGAATCACTGAATGGTAGAAGGGACCTCTGAAGACCATTTAGTTCAAGCCTCCTGACAGAGCAGCAAATCACACAGGCACATGTCCAAGTTGGTTTGGAATGCTTCCAGAGATGGAGACTCCCCCTCTCTGGGCAGCCTGTTCCAATGCTCTGCTCTACCATCCTCACAGTGAAGATTTTTTTTTTTTTTCTTTGTGTGGAACTTTCTCTGTTCCCATTTGTGCCCCTTGACCCTTGTCCTGTCAGTGGACACCACTGAGAAGTCTGTCTCCATCCTCCTGATAGTCATTTTAAAATATTAATAATCCTTGACATGTCCCCTCAGTTTTCCTTTCTCCAGGCTAAACAGCCCCATGTCTCTCAGCCTTTGCTCATAAGAGAGATGTTCTATTCCCTTCATCATCCTCATAGCCTTCCACTGGACTCTCTCCAGTAGTTAGCTGGCTGTCCTTTTTGAACTGGGGAGCCTAGATCTGTATGCAATACTCCAGATGAGGCCTCACCAGGGAAGAGTAGAGGGGAAAGAGAATCTCTCTTGTCCCCACACTCTTTTTAATGCAACTTAGGATGCCACTGGCTTTCTTGGCCACGAGGGCACATTGCTGGCTCATGGTCAGCCTCTTACTCACCAGCACTCTCAGGCCCTTTCCTTAGGATACTGATGTTTACTTTAAAAGGAAACCACCAAGATTACTGGAAATTGGACAAGTGATAGAAAACCAGGAAGTGAGTCCAGTAGATTTAAAGAGCCTGAATTCTTTTTTTTCTTATCTTCTTCAGAAAGTGTTGCTCTGCATGAGGAGGTGGTGCCGATGCCTACACCAGAAGCCTTGCTCCGGAACACACAAAGCAGTGGGATATTCAAGGGTACAGAGAATGGGGAAAAGCAGAAAATGCTGATGGCTGAGATCATGGTATCAGGTAGAGTCTGATGATGTCTTCCTGTACTGCAGGGCTTTGAACAGGTTTGTAGAACAGACAGAAATCAGAGCCCTTAAAGGAAGAAAGGGCTCAGTGTTAAGACTAGTGGCATTCATGCCCCTAATCTACCTTCAAAAAGCTAAATGACTCTTCAGCTCCAGCTAGACAAAACCAACAGCCTTAATCATAGAATAGAATCATTTTGGTTGGAAAAGACCTCTAAGATCATTGAGTTTAGCCATCTACTTAACACCATCATGGCCATTAAATCATGTCCCAAACTGCAACATCTACACATTCTTTGAACACCTCTGGGGATGGTGACTCCACCACTGCCCTAGGCAGTCTGTTCCAATGCCTGAGCACTCTAGGTAAAGAAACCTTTCCTCATATCTAGTCTAAACCTACCCTAGCGTACGTTGAGGCCATTTTCTCTTGTTCTATCACTTGGTCCTAGGGACGTGAGATGAGCACTCGCCTTACTACAACCTTCAGATTGCATTAGCTTGTCATTAATCCTGGAAAGCTATGTTTCAAACTTTGACTGTATGTTCTGTTTTTGTTGTTATCTTGGAGGTTTTGGTGGTTGGGTTGTTTTCTTAGTATCAAGAACCTGCTTTCATCCATGCAAATGCATCTAGTGGTACTTTTGCTTTTGTTTGTGCTGTAGATCAAGATGACTGCACTGCACTAGAATGTGATGTCAATGCACAGTGTGTTTTGCTGGAAGATGGAGCTGTGTGCCAGTGCTTGAAAGGATTTACCAGGAAGGGGAAATCATGCTATGGTAAAAATAAAAAGACACTAACACATCCTTCTGCAAAACTGTAGACTGAAGATGAAAAAAATCTATCTTTTCTCACACTGGCACCACTGCTGTGTGAGCCATCACAGAAAGGTCAATGGTATTGCTTGTTTTGAAAGGGATGGTGAGCAGAGAGTGTGTGAGATGCATTGGCTAATTACCACATGCCTTCTTTTCCCCTGAGTCCTGAGTGTTAATCCTATTAATATTAACAGGCAATAATGGGGGATAACAGGAAAAAAAACCACAATGTATTTATTTATAAAAATTGCCTAATTATAAAACCTCAGCCCATGGACATGATAGTTGATGTATTATTTAGAGGTATGCATTAATGCATCTCTTCCAAATTAGTATTCTTGTTATATGGTTATATAAAAGTGCTGCTCTTTCTTTCCAGCACTAGACAGAGACTCTAACAATCGGAAAACACATTGCTCAGAGTGGTCTTTATGTTTTTGGACTTGCATCCAACATAGATGGATGCTCATCGTTCATTCCTAAAGGCCAAGACTGGAAGGCATTAGAAACAGAATGATTTACCATTTGGGATCTAAGCATGAAGACTCACAGGAGTCTGTGTTACTATGGAAATGCAAAAAAAGGGGTGTAATTTAATTTTATCCCTTTTTGGTTTGTTTGTTGGTTTTGGTTTTTTCTTTGGGTGTTTTTGGTTTGAGCTTGTGTGTTCTCTTGCAAAGCAAAGTTTCTTTCCAAGTAGGGCTTAAGAGTATTAAGGCTAGCTTTGAATAGAATCATTCCCTCCAAAGGGATTTTTTTTTAAAGCAAGAGGTATCTGTGGAAATTTTAGGTCTCCAGTTGAAAGCAGCTAGTTGACTGTCTTAGGCTGTTATAGAACCATAGAACTGTCAAACTTGGAAGATACCTTTGAAATCATCCTGTCCAGCCTCTCACCTGGAACTTGCAATTCTGTGACTACTGATAAACCACTACCACTAAACCATGTTCCTACACACCACATCCACACATCTTTTAAATACCTCTAGGAATGGTGACTCCACCTACCTTTTGTAGACCTCCCTCAGATTTCATACCAAGAAATGACCACAAAGCCCTTCTCTTCTTGTTTGCTTTCAATACACAAATGACAAGTGGGAGCATAGTCTGAGGGGACTCTGTGATATCTCCAGTTCTTTTTATGGATTTACCTGCTGGTTTCAGGACCCATGTGTCCCCTCTCTTTGTTCTGTCTCCCAGATGTTGATGAGTGTGCTGTCAATATGGACCACTGCAACCGAAGTGTGTCAAGCTGCATCAACACGGAAGGAGGCTACGTCTGTAAATGCCTGGAGGGCTTCACTGGAGATGGAGTCCATTGCTATGGTATGGGCATGTGTGAGGGCTATTCTGTCTCTGGAAGGCTGGGGCGGGATGAATGAGCAAGATCCATGTCTTATGGTTCGGGCTGTCCTTGTATCAAGCTGTGAAGCTGTCAAATGAGCTGGTTTGGTTCTCCCAGAAAAATTTGGTTTGGGCATGGTTCCTAACTGTAGCTCCTCCAAACAGTCAAAAACGGGTTAATCCCCTTCCCCTTCTTCCCCTTCCCCTTCCCCTTCCCCTTCCCCTTCCCCTTCCCCTTCCCCTTCCCCTTCCCCTTCCCCTTCCCCTTCCCCTTCCCCTTCCCCTTCCCCTTCCCCTTCCCCTTCCCCTTCCCCTTCCCCTTCCCCTTCCCCTTCCCCTTCCCCTTCCCCTTCCCCTTCCCCTTCCCCTTCCCCTTCCCCTTCCCCTTCCCCTTCTTTCTTTTTGATTCTTTCCTTCCTATGTGAAGTGTGGCAACCTTAGCAACAGATCAATATGCAAAGCCTGTAGTTGTCAGTAGACACCTTCCTCTCAGTGTTTGCGCTCCTTTTAGTAGCTACAGCAGGAGGGAGAGGAAGGCTGAAGGGGAGGAGGGAAGTGGAGGTGAAGCAGTAGAGCTTTATTGGAAATCGTTTCCATGAATATAAACGAAAGCAGATATTGAGTGTGTCATAATGCTCATCAAATAATTCCAGGTCTGTTTAATAGGCATGAGGTTTAAGGTGTTGACACTGACAACTTGAGTACATTTAGAGTCTTGTTAATAATCAGAGCCACTGATTTTCTCATCCAGCTCTAATGCAGGTCTTTAGCTCATTCCCTACATTTCTTAATTATTTTAATCCATTCTAGGAGTAAATATGAAGGAACAGAAAGTTTTTCCCCACACAGCATGTTCAGAGCTTTGTAAGAATCTTGACTTCTCTTTTGTCCTTTTTCTTTTTCCTTCATAGCCTAATTCAAAGTTTGCTAAATTTGGACATATGTATATATATACACACACACAAACAAAATGTATATAGCCTTTGCTGGACTTTGATTCTTTAACATAGATAAGGATGTCTGAAAAATAAAGAAGAATGCAGTGTTGTTATGATGCAGAATCACAGAAATCACAGAAACATTCAGGTTGGAAAAGACCCTCAGGATCACCAAGTCCAACCAATAACCCTATTCTGCAAGGTTCACCCCTAAACCATATCTGCAAGCACCACATCCAAATGACCTTTAAACACATCCAGGATTGGCAACTCAACCACCTCCCTGGGCAACCCACTCCAAACAGAACTGAAAAGGATTTGGGGTTTGATGACTTGAAATCTACTATAAAACACAGAAATTGGCAAGCGAGTTTGTGCTTGAGTTTAAAATGCCTGCTTGCAGGCACACTCTCCAGAAAAGTGTCAGTGTATTCAGAGATGCTACAAGATGAGTTCATCTTCTATTGTTGACACATTTCTTGGAATATTTTGCAACAGTTCTGTTCCTGTATTTTTGCTTTAAAAAGTGCTCTGAATCCTTCATATGCTTTTTTCTTTTTTCACTAGATCCCATTAATTTTACTCTAGAAAAATAATAATAATCCACTGCCTTAAGCAGTAATTTCACACAAATTGGGACTGCAGATTTGTGATTTTTGTTCCCCAGACTAGATCTGTCACATGTATTCTGCTGACTGTTCATAAAATGAATCAGAGGCTATTTCTGGTCTATGAACCCTTTGAGGGGAGTGCTTGGGCCCTTAGCATCATGCAGATACCAGCCTGAGGAGTAAGTACCAGCCTGGCAGGAGCTGCCACCATGGGTTGCCAGAATGTGGGTGAGAGGTGTATATGAGCCTAAACTCCTGTTGTAATCAGGTAGCCTCTTTGTAGTAATTCAGAGACTTACTTCATTTAAGTTTACACAAGATAGATAAACCTGTAGGTTTCTAGACCCCTTTCCTTCTGTCTAAACCTTTTGTTTAGGCTGGACCAGCTGGGTGGTACAGTGGTGGCCAGCTCTCCTCTCCCAAAATCTCCTGCTGTTTTTATGTAGAATGCCAGCTGACAGCACTCCAGCTCTCATCCAGGCTGTATGTTGTGACTAGCAATGCCAGGAGAATATATCTTTCAACTCTGCTGTACTCATTATGTTTCATGGGGAAGCCTTTTATTTCTTCTCCTGTTACAGTATCACAGTATCACTAAGGTTGGAAGAGACCTCAAAGATCATCGAGTCCAACCTGTCACCACAGACCTCATGACTAGACCATGGCACCAAGTGCCACATCCAATCCCCTCTTGAACACCTCCAGGGACGGTGACTCCACCACCTCCCTGGGCAGCACATTCCAATGACAAACGACTCGCTCAGTGAAGAACTTTCTCCTCACCTCGAGCCTAAACTTTACCTGGTACATGCTCTGAGGAGCTGGAAAGGCTGTGTCTACTTGGTGTAGAAAGTATGCTGGCTGCTTTTCCATGATGATTTCCATGAAGGCATATTTGCAGAGAGAGAGTCTTTGGTGTTTTCCTCCACTGTCAGGAGACTGTACTGCTGCAGCTGCTGCTCTTTTAATGGAAGCTCTGAGACTTTTCATTTTTCTGACTGCAGACTGTTTGGATGACAGGTATTGATGAGTGCAAGACAGGATCCCACGCCTGTGGAGAGAACATTACCCGCACAAACACAGAGGGAAACATTACTTACTTGTGTGCTGATGGTGCTTCTGGAACTGGCATTGGCTGCAGTGAGTAAATGGAGTGAGCAACTGAAATGAAGCAGCCCTTAATTAAGATCTGGGCCCTTGGGTAAATTGTTCTAACTGGAAATTAAGGAAACTGTATAATGACATACTGGCCAGCTTGTGGATCCATTTAACATTGCTTTAGGAGGCTAAGGATCCATTTAGCAATCCTTTAGGAGGCTAAGGAGATCAGATTTGAGTTTAGTCTGGAAGTAACTACATTGAGGTTCAATGCTAATTTTCACTGGAAAATCGTACTGGGAAATCTTTCTAATGGCTTTCACAATCTACAGCAGAAGTAAAAGCTCCTTGGACGTAGCATTTTTTGGATGTGATTTTAGTCTGTGTCATGTTTCATATTTTCAAGCTGCACCAGGGGAGGTTTAGGCGGGATATTAGGAAATATTTCTTTACTGAAAGGGTTCTCAAACACTGGAATGGTCTGCCTGGGGCAGTGGTGGAGTCACTGTCCCTGGAAGTGTTTGAGCAGTGTGTGGACCTGGTGCTTAGGGACATGGTTTAGTGTTGACCCTTCAGTGCTGGGTTGAGGGCTGGACTGGGTGATCTTTGAAGTCTCTTCCAACCAGATGTATTCTGTGATTCTTTCCCTCTGCAGAAGGCTAGCACAAGAATTGCACATAAGTTCCAATTAACTCTTCAGAACAAGCTATTCTTTCAGATCCAGTGGTTAGTTTTTCAAAAAGGCTCTGAAACTCTTTAGAAAATTTGGTTACCACATTCATGAAGGGAGCTGCTGAAAGTTCAGCACTAGAGACTTTCTGGTCATCATCTCAGTATCTCAATGTGACAGCAGCAATCTCTGAAAATGTGGAGCTGAGTGACTTATTGTCTTACTCAGTGTCTGCCCTCTTCATCAGAGTGAATTTTCATAGAATCATAGAATTTGGTTTTGGGTTGGAAGGGACCTTAAAGATCACCTAGTTCCACCTCTCTGCCATGGGCAGGGACACCTTCCACCAGACCAGCTTGCTCAGTGCCCTGTCCAACCTGGTCTTGAACACTTCCAGGAAGGGGGCATCCACAGCCTTCCTGGGCAATCTGTTCCAGTGTCTAACCACCCTCACTGTAAAGAATTTCTTCCTAGTATCCAGTCTAAATCTGCCCCCTTTCAGCTTCAATCCATCCCCGCCTTTGTCCTATTGATGTAAGCCCTTGTAAAAAATCCTTCCCCAGTTTTCTCTTACTCTAGATCAAATGATTGCCTGGTGATGGAAGGACACTGTGTAATTGTCACAGGTCTGTTTCAGCAGGAAAGAAAGGGGAAATTATGCCCTTTTTAAAGCAGAACACCTATGAAGTCCCCTCCCCACCCCCTCTTTCAGTTACTCAAGCTTTCAGTAGTTTCAGGTATCACTCAGGAAATGACAATTTCAAGTGATGCATGACTTGGAAGAAAGGTCTTCTAGGTCCCTCAGCTCTAAGTCTGATCCTATGTCTTCATGGGTGTTAAACACATACCATTTCAATTCTTTGCCTAATAAGCTCTTACAGCAAGCTGAAATTTTCTTGGCAGAGCACAGTCACATCCGTGGTTCACTAAAATCACTCCTTCCTTTCCATTCAGGCTCTTTGCTGTGGCAGTTCTCCTGCAAATGAAATTTTAAAAAACAAATGTCATTGAAGGTCACCTTGCAATAAAACTGGTGTGAGTCATAACACTCATCCCATGAATGTGTGAGAGCAATTAGTGAGCTTCTGCCAAGTCGTACCGCCAGAAATTCTTTGCCATGTAGACGTTTGGTCCTGACCTGTAGATATTTGCTTCTGACCTACATATTTGCTGTAGCATTAAAGCAGGAAAGAGATCACTACTTTTGTGTGAAGGAGTATCTGCACTGTAGGTCATTCTGTGCAGAGATCAGAGTCACAAAATCATTAAGGTTGGAAAAGACCTCCAAGACCATGAAGTCCAACCAACGGCGCAACAGCACCGTGCACACTAAACCATGTCCTGAAGTGTCATGTCTACAGGTTTTTGAACACCTCCAGGGATGGTGACTCCACCACCTCCTTGGGCAGCCTGTTCCAATGCCTGACCACTCTTCCAGTAAAGAAATCTTTCTAATATCCAATCTAAACCTACCCTGGTGCTGCTTGAGGCCATTTACTCTTCTTATCACTAGCTACTTGGAAGAAGAGGCCAACATCCACCTCACTACAACCTTTAAAACTGGCTAGTTTGAATATCTGTGCAGGTAACCATGAGTGTGATTCAGAGCAGACTACAGAACCCTGTGAAGAATGGGGTCAATAGAGTTCCCTGCTTCCCCAGGGACATACCTGATAACATTCCTAACAGGGATGGTATCTGTACCTGAGCTAGCTTGAAACAATAAAAAATATTATCTACAGCCACACACAGATGGAATCAACTAGGACAAGAGAAAATGGCCTCAAGATGCACCAAGGCAGGTTTAGATTGGATATTAGATATTAGATTGGGCATTAAAAATGTCTTTACTGAAAGAGTGGTCAGGCATTGCACCAGGCTGCCCAGAGAGGTGGTGGAGTCACTGTCCCTGGAGTTGTTAAAAAAAATGTGTAGACATGGGCACTCCAGGACATATTTTAGTGGGCATGGTGGTGTTGGATTGATGGCTGGATTGGTGATCTTAGAGGTCTTTTCCAACCTTACTGATCCTGTGATTCTATAACTGGATGGCAGCAGAGCAGAAATAATCTGCGTGGTAGCGAGTTGCATGTGAAAATTTCTCAGTTTGAGATCCAAGAGCTTGAGATACAGTCGCCCTTCACTTGTATATCTGACTCTGGTGCTTTATAATGGTGGGTATTTACCCAACCCTAAAGCTGCACAAGTTGCAAAAGGCATCTAAGTGCAGTTAGCTAAGTGTAGTTAAGAGGCAGGAAGTGCAGTTTCGTTTTAGACTTCTATTCACACACCTGAACAGGCAAAATGCAGCTAACCTCTGTGGGTCATTCATTGCAAATCTGGAATCAAGCATATTTATTATTTTGATCTCAGGTTCTGATATGCAGCATGAGGAAATGGGTAAAATACAAGAAACCGGTTGAAATTTGACATTTTAACTACTTTCCTACCTTGAAGTTTTGAAAGTCTTTCATAAGATCACATCACCAATGTTGCCATGAGTTTGAGGCATCCTTTTCAAATCCTGTGTTTCAGAATCTACTCTTCCCCCAACTGTGGTCAGCAAGGAATATTCTACACACCCCATGCAAGGTGATGTTGTAGGATGCCCTCCTTCATATGAGTCCTACTGTCTCCATGGTGGAGTGTGCAATTATGTTTCTGATCTCCAAGACTATGCCTGCAAGTAAGTACAGAGATGTATATTGTCTGTGCTGATGAATTGTACCCTTAGGGCTCAGCTGAGTGCAGGCAGCAAAGTGTTTGCCCATGAATTATTTGTTCATCACTCATGATAGTAGCTATCATTACTCTGTTCTTTCCTGTAAGTGATCACTCCAAGTGCTCACTCCAGCTACACAATTGATAGTAGGATTGGATTTCTTCCCTAAGCACACAGATCTTTTCTTCAGACATGTAAGATAACTTGTTAAATGAATTGGTGCTTGTGGTTTTATGAAAGAGATGCTGCTTGTCTCTCCTCTGCATATTGTGCTGGTTTGTATTGCTGGTCTTGCTGTTCATGTGCAGGATGGGATGGAAGAGGACACCTATGTCTTGCCTTCCCTGATTGAGTCCAGGGATAAGTCTGGTATCAGCAGCTTCCCTTACAGTTTGAAGCATCTTGGTCCCTCCAGAATGGGTACAACATGATGGTCCTCTTAAAAATAGGGAGAGTAGAAATGAGACCTCAAAACCAAGGCCTTCTTCCTCCTATTGATATTTTTGTGAAGCCTAATTCCTGGTTCCCTAAATGCAGTTACTGATGGCAAAGATAATCTCATATCTCCAGAAGCTGAGCTTGGCCCTGGTCAGTGTGATAGCCTAGTCCCTTGGAGTAATATTTTTTTCAAAACCATTAGTGCTGGGGTTTCATTGTGTGACTCGATTATATTTGCATCTGTGTTATATCCCTCTTCAAAATCAGGAACATGTTTATTGTGGGACAAGCCCAATGGCTGCCTCCTCCCCTGGGATCTCCGCTTGGAGGACCTGTTCAGAGGATGAGTGCTGTTCTGTAGTAGACAGATATCTCCCTGTGTCTCCATAACTTGAGTGGCCCTGATATATGGCCTGACTCACCCTGGAGTGAGGAGAGCAAGCTTTGTGCTGAAAGGTTTCTCTGACTTATCATTCCTCCTGATCTTCCTTATACTCTACTGCAAGAAACTCTGCACAAGGCTATTCCTGCAAGGACTGTCAAGCACTAGATTTTCTTAGTGTACAACATGAGGCATCTCCCCTGCCTACAGATCTCTGTACCTGCTGGAATATGAAAATTACTTATCTGATGTACACACATGGAAAAGAAGTGGGTGCTTTGTGCCATGAATTTAGAATCATGGTCATATGTTTCCTTTTGCATGGAAAGTGTCCAGAGAAGGGCCACAACAAAGCCCTGCCATATGAGGAAAGTCTGAGAGAACTGGGTTTGTTCAGCATTGAGAAGAGAAGGCTTAAGGGAGACCTTACTACCATGTACCATAAAGTGGGGCTAGCAAGAGGATGGAGACTCCCTTTTTACAGGGACTCACATGGAATAGTCAAGGGGTGATGGGACAAGTTACTGTTTGGGAGATTCCAATTAGACTTCCCATGAGACCAGTTAGACATTGGAATCAACTCCCAAAGGAAGTAGTGAATTCCCCTACACTGGTCACTTTTAAGACTCAGCTTGGTGGGTGCTGGGCCAGCTCGTTTCAACTACATTATCAGCTAGAAAGGTTGGACCAGGTGATCCTTGGTGTCCCTTCCAACCTGGCATCCTGTGATTCTGTGAATTTCATAAGTCCAGGAAAGCCCTTTGTCAAAGCCATTACAGGTGCTGGACTCATAGTCAGATCTGGTATTTGTAATGAATTTGTAATGTCAATTTTAGAGTCATTGAAAACTATCATTTCACACCTCACTGAGTTTCTTGTATTGAAACTGAAGGGTCTGTAAGTGGAGAACTTTCGAATTGGATCACATCTGTTTTCTTTTGTTACATGCTAGTGTGAAACAAGAATCCAAATGTACAGATTCTTCAGTTCTGGGGGTGGAAGCTGTTTAAAAATTGCTGCACAAGCATTGTTTAGTTATGTTCTTGGGGGCCAGGATTTGTGAGTTCTCCCCTTGCTGGATTCTCACACTGCTGAATTTTTCACTAGATGGCAGCCTTCATTCACGTAGCCTGTAATATGTTAAATCCCCACACCAAGCTGTGGAAAAATATTATCCACCAAAAATATCTTGCAAAAATCACATACCAGATAGGGTTTGTATTCAAATTACTAAAAGTTCCTACAGAAGAAAGTAGATCTTCTAGATTGTGTGGATTTTCATGTGATCTTACATCTTAAAATTAGCAGGTTTTTGCCTTCCAACACACATACCTTTCTAAATTGTGACAGAATCAGAGTGCTTGTGCCTGAGTCAAGGAATGCTGATAGAATGCTTTCAGGATACTGAATTAAAGCTGCCTCAGGTCAAATCCTGATTTTTTTTCACTCATTTGACTTGAGTAAAATTAGACCAATAAGAATTGTGAGAAGGATTTGAGTGTACATTGGTGAGAGATTGTTATGAATTGAGTAAACTGGTTTTTTTTTCTTCTTTACTTTCATTTATTCCTTTTTTTGTTGTTGTTTGTTGAATCTCACCTTGGATGGGAAAACTGGGCTCAGATACTTTTTGACCTATTTCTCACTTTCTAATAATTTTTATTTGATGATTTCATGCACTGTAAAGATATTTCTGTGTTGGGTTTGACAGTGTTCCAAACAAATATATAAGCAAAATCTACCTACAGAAGAATTACAATATAAAGATGTTTCTAAAACTACCTACAGAAGAAGCTTGTATTAAAATTAAAATATATAGATGTTTTAAAAACTACTTACAGAAGAAGCTTGTATCAAAACTAAAATATAAAGATGTTTTTAAAACTACCTACAGAAGACGCTTGTATCAAAACTAAAATATGAAGCTACTTCTAACTCACATGAGTTGTTTTCTCCTCTGAACACTTTCATTTATCTTTTATTTTAAAATAAGAATTCAAATTAAAATTTGATCCCCTTAACCAACTGGTCCTGAAAATACAAGTCTTCTATTGCCTATTTCAAACAAAAGGAGGCTTGCTTCTAGAAACAGTTAAATGGAGAAATGCTAATCATACAGCAAGATTCAAGAGAAAATTATTTTTTCTAGTCTTTGCCCATGGGAATCTGGAAATTATAGGCTCTCTGTATAATTAAATAGGTGATTCAATAGCTTTACAGTTAAAAAAACTCCAAACCCCCAAAACAAAACAAAACATAACAAAAACAACCCAACCCTTTTGATATTGGATTCTACAGGTTTTGACAGCTATTCCTTTAAAGTCATTTTGCCTTCACCACTATGTAATTCAGCCAGGTATTTCCATAGAGGTTGCCAATGGTAAATCAATAGGCAAGGTGAGTGAAGTGATGACCTGGGGCTTTTGCTGTGTTGCCAGTTCCAAGGTGTGCTTGCTTCCTTTTGGCAGCTGTGTGACAGGCTACGTCGGGGAGCGGTGCCAGTTCAGCGATCTGGAGTGGTGGGAGCAGCAGCACGCCGAGCGGGTGAAGATGAGGAATATCACCATCACAGTCTGTGCAGCAGTGCTGGTTCTCCTGCTGCTACTGGGGTTCCTGGCTGCTTACTGCCACAGGTAATGCTTCCAAACGTGTGCTGTGAATGTGTGGCACAGGGCTTGAGGTGTTCTGCCTTTTGCAGAGGGCTTGTGGAGAAGAGCTGGTGAAAGTTGTCATATCATCCTTGCTCCTTCTTTGCTTTTCAGTAACTGTATCTATGAATAATTCAGAAATTTCTGGGATATCTCTTTACCTGCAGTACTGACACTGGTGTTAGTGAGTGATGTGTATCTGAGAGGAAGGAGAACAATCTTTATTAGGTTTGAACAGGAGCCATAATTTGTATTGATGGGAGATCAGGAGCACGCCTTTTACTTCTTCCTCAGTTTCCCTTAAGAGCTCTTTATGTCTGAAACTCTCTGGTAAGGTTTGCCTCTTCACTGCTAGCTATCCCATCACTTTGGTTTTGCTTCTCTTTCAGTGCAGTGACACCTGAAAATTTCCTTGCTTTTGAGAAAAGCAGTGTACTAACTTTCTAATAACAAACTTCCAAGCTGGTGCCTCCAGCAATGAAAGTGAAAGCAGTTTTCCTAACTGCACAAGGAGGGAAAATCAGGGATGTGAGCCTGGGGCACATCTATTGTACAGGTATTCCCTGGCATTTTCCATGGCTGTAATAAATTGTGCAGGTTTGGGGTTCTTTTTATTTATTGTTTTTTCCATGAGAAGAATCCCTACAGTCACTACTTAAGAACCCAATCTGATGTGAAATTAAATGTCATTGATGTCCCTTGGAGATTCAGCATTTAATATTATAGACTCTTGGCCATGACCATGGCAGATAACTGTTCTCAGAGGCTCTTATTCAAATGCATGTTTATATTTAAAGGTAAACAAATAAAAAGCCAGCCAGCAGCAAAATCAGGAGGCTTCTGCTTCATGCTAACCTGCCTTCCTTCCATGTGCAGGAGTTCAGTTTGTGGTTTGGGTTAATTTTAAAATTAGACTCTCCTGGGCATAAAAAAAATGAGCTACCAAGAAAGTTAACTGTGGAAACTGATATTTCCCAGTCTTATTTAATGGTTACTAGTATATTTAGTCCATAGAAGTAGAGAAGCTGCCACGTTTCTTGACCTGGGGCTCAGAAGTGGAACAATACACAGAAAATAGACAAATTGTGAGATACTTCCATTTCCATGTGTTTATATATCATATAAACTATCATGAAAAATAGCCAGAATATGGCATGGTTTAAGGTGTGAAGATGTTAAATCTCTTCTCATCTTCTTTCTCACATAATTTCTGTCCCATTTACCTTTCTCTCTTGCCAAATGCTTTTGATCACTGTAACTATTTACCTCAACAAATTTCCAGTTACATGCTTGACTGAATTCCTACTGCAGCGATTACTAGCATAACTAGGTCAAAATTAAAACACTGACCTAAGATTTCTATTTAACTGGCATCTGCAAACCAGTATTTGGGTTGAAATTGCTATACTGCTTTTTCACATCATCTACTGTATTTTGAAAGGTAGCAATTAAGTGTGTGATAGTCCTGTTCCCCTGCAAAGTCATAGAATCATTAAGGTTGGAAAAGGCTTCTAAGATCCTTGAGACCAACTGTCAACTGATGACCATCATGCCTACTGAACCATTCCCCAAGTGCCATACCTATATATATTTTGAACACCTCCAGGGATGGTGATTCCACCATTTCCCTAGGTAGCCTGTTCTGAGGGAATCATCAGACCATCTAATCATCTACCTCGGCAGAGGCTGGAGTGACCCAAAACATGACAGCTTATTAGCCAAAACTTCACATGAGTGTTACAGAAAGTGTTCCTTCTGCTCAACACATACATTTTAAACTCATAGTCACAGAATTGTTCAAGGTTGGAAAAGACCTCTATGATCATCAAGTCCAACCATCAACCCAACATTGCCATGCCCAGTAAACCATGTCCTGAACTGCCGTATCTACACATCCTCTGAACACCTCCAGCCATGATGACTCCATCGCCTCTCTGGACAGCCTGTTCCAGTGCCTGACCACCATTTATCACACAGAAAATATACATTAGCATATAGACAGGTCATGCCTAAGCATCAAGAAAAACAATTTGAAGTGCCCTTCAAATAAAATATAGATTGTTTATACTGGCTGCAAAAAGAGCACCCAACATTTCCTATCTATGACACCTTTCAGGAATTTCCAACAGCAATTAGCTTAGCCTAATAGCACCAGCAACAGAAGGAGAATACATCAGTTTGTAGAAACACAATCTGAGACTCAAAATAGTCTGCATTTTAAAAGGTTGAGGCCCAGTACCACCCTATTCCACAGATGCTGCCTGCCCAAAACCAGGATTTGCATTGAATAGACTTCTGCTGCTCCTGAAAAGATGGAGACAGACAAAAGTAAGGGGCGGGGGGGGGGGGAAGGAAGGGAGGGGCAAGGAGGGAAGGGGAAGATGGCGACACATATATCCTTATATATCCTTTTAATTGGAGAAAATTAAATTGAAGATCTACACCTACCATTTTGAAAAATGTGGGAGCTTCAAGCCAAGAATACAGAAGTGTTGTGTTGGTTTGTTCAATAACTGTAGTCTGCTGAAGACCATTTTTAATGTTAGGTTTATGCAGCCTGACTGTTCAGTATGCCAAGTTCCCTATCTTCCTTGGGAAGCAAGGAAACAACTGTTTTACAGCAAAAAATACCTGAATTACTGATTTAGCACCCACAATCCCTCTCTGCCAACTGGGCAAAACCATACAAAAACAGACAGTAGGATTGGGATTACATTGCAACATTCTTGTCCTCTTGATCACAGGATCATGGGATCACAGGACGTTAGGGGTCAGAAGGGACCTCTGGAGATCATCAAGTCCAACCCTACTGCCAGAGCAGGACCATAGAATCTAGCATAGGATGCACAGGAATCTTGAAAGTCTCCAGAGAAGGAGTTTTCACAACCTCTCTGGACAGCCTGTTCCAGTGCTCTGTGACGCTCACAGTGAAGAAGCTCCTCGTCATGTGGAGGTGGGACCTCCTGTGTTGTAGCTTACATCCATTACCCCTTGTCCTATCATGGGGTGCAACTGAGCAGAGCCTGTCCCCTCCCTCTTGACCCCCAGCCCTCAGATATTTATAAACATTTATTAAATCCCCTCTCTGTCTTCTCTTCTCCAGACTAACCAGCCCCAGATCTCTCAGCCTCTCCTCATAGGGCACATGCTCCAGACCCTTAATCATCCTCATAATCATGCTTGGTCAACTAGATTTCAGTGCCTTGTGTACTTGTGCTGGGTCACACATGAAGACCCCTATGCCTGCTACGTCCATCTGACATCTTCACTTGGAGAGTGGCAGAGCACTCAACTAGGCTGCCCAGAGAGATTGTGGAGTCTCTGTCTGAAGGTATTCCAAACTTACCTGGGGGTGCGTGATCCATCTCTGTGATTTACCCTGGGTGATCCTGTTAAGCAGGGCAGTTAGACTACATGAGCTTTAGGGGTCACTTCTAACCTCCACCATTCTGCAATTCTGTGATCTGCTGCTGTCCATATTGTGAAGTAAGATGTAGAATTAGTGATCCTCTTGAGCAGGGCATCCTTCTGAGCACCATGCCTGTGTATGTGAGCTCTGCACAATGAATTTTATAACATGCTCAAGTTTTGTCAGCACTGTGAGCTGCAACACAGAACAAGCACATTCAGGTGATCAAACTTGAACAGCAGCCTTGCTACAGCATCAGAAAAAGTAAAAATGGGGTAATTTACCTTATTTCTCAGCATTTGCTTCTGTGGATATGCCCTCAGACCTGACACCTTTTTCATGGATTCACAGATTGCATTGGGCTGGAAGGGACCCTCAATGGTAATCCTGCCTGGTGCTGCTGCAGTGAGCAGGAACATTCTCATCTGATCTTGAATGTCTCCAGGGATGGGACCCTGATCACATCCCTGGGCAACCTGGTCTATTGTTTGGGGGTCCTAGTGGGTGGAAGGCTGACCCTGAGCCAGCAATGTGCTGTTGTGGCCAAGAAGGTCGATGCCATTTTGGGGTGTATTAGAAGGAGTGTAGTAGTAGATCAAGAGAGTTTCTCCTCCCCCTCTACTCTGCCCTGGTGAGGCCACATCTGGAATATTGTGTCCAGTTCTGGGCCCTTCAATTCAAGAAGGACACGGAACTGCTTGAAAGAGTTCAGTGCAGAGCCACAAAAACGATTAAGGGAGTGGAACATCTTCCTTATGAGGAGAGACTGAGAGAGCTGGGGCTCTTTAGCTTGGAGAGGAGGAGACTTAGGGGTGACGTCCTCAATGTTTACAAGTATATAAAGGGTGAGGTCCAAGAGGATGGAGTCAAGCTCTGCTGGGTGATGACAATGACAGCACAAGGGGCAATGGGTGGAAGTTGAGGCATGGAAACATGAGGAAAAAAAAATTTCACTGTGAGTGAGATGGAACACAGGCTGCCCAGGGTGGGTTGTGGAATCTCCCTCTCCAGAGATGTTCAAAAGCTGCCTGGATGCGTTCCTGTGTGATCTGATATAGGTGATCCTGTTGTGGCAGTGGGGGGTGGACTGGATGATCTCTCGAGGTCTCTTCCAGCCCCTATCATTCTATGATTCTGTGATAATTTTGCCACTATTTTACTAGCAGTTCCATTCTCACCTTTTGCTAGAGAGAATTCCTATGTTTTCAAGAAAAAGTTTGAATGCACAGCAGCATGTTGCAGAGAACCTGGTGAGAAAATCCATGGCAGAGACAGGTCCTTGTTTTTAACAAAACCCAATTTTTATTTGCATTCTAATTTCACAAAGGAGGTAACATATGATAATTACTGCAGATGCAGTCTCCCTGTGAATGTGACGCAAAAATAAATGACATTTTCCCACTTTATTCAGTACATGTCTATCAAATTTCATTTCAAATTGATCAAGTAAAAGGACATAATAAGGTGAGACTTCTGGAATTAGAATAGTGTAAAGCTGATTTTGTTATCTAGTGTCTAGGAGGAGAAAACCCATGCATGTAAAGCCAATAAAGATGTACTGATGTGGATCTCCAGCAATGTAAATGAACTCTTGTCCTTATGACTGTGTTTTCTATGTTGGAATTTAATGCTGCCTTATAAATGACTGATATTTAACAGCAAAGATAATAATTTTTGAGTTTTATGGAACTAGCCACTTAGAGGTGATTATTCATATCCATTTCCAGCTCCAGATTGTACTTCTGGCTCTTTACTCCCACCACCCCCCATGAGCTATTCTGTTGGCTGTGCTTTTTCCTGCCTTAGTGTAATGTCTTAGCTCTGAGCTTTTTGAGCCTTTCAGGCCTTTTTTTAATAGAAATTTGTGAAATTGTTGTTTTTCCATAAGTGATGCAGATGAATGTAGGAGTGGCTGCATTGGAACTCCACTCCTTAATGACTTCTTTTCCTGACAAGCCGTTTAAGCCACTTTGCAATAATTGACAGTAACACACCCTTTCAAATCAATGAAAGGAAACAAGCTGTGTGCCCCTTCTCTAATTATTAAAAACACATGAAAATGATTGAAATGTCTCAAAAAAAATCATTTTGAAAATGATCAAAATATCTTCAGGAAGCATTAACAATGCCTGAAAATAATCAAGACTGCTTCAAAAGTAATTTAAAAGTCCTGAAAAAAAACCCCACTCTTTAAAAATAACTAAAAAAGGCCTGAAAAGAATCAAAGTCACTTCAAAAATGATTAAAAATGCCTGGAAATAATCAAAATATCTTCAAAAATAATTTAAAATACCCCAAATAAGCAAAATATCTTCATAGATCATGCACAATAACGTGAGAAATGAAACAACATCTGTTCCTCCCAAAGCAAAATCATTTGCTTCAGCTCTTGTTCTGTTGCAGAAGTCAGAGTGTGTATAAGAAGAATCTCTACGCAGAAGCGATAAGAGATGCCAGCAGTTGTGCTGACAACGAGAACGTGACACCTACCAGCTACAAGTCTCAGGTGACTATATTAACGTGGAGTGGAAAGGGAAGCAGGAAGGATCAAAGAGTGTTAGGGATCCACTTGAGATTATCCATCAAATAATTCACATCTTAAATATATTAAATAGCTGCTAGAGTCATCAAGTGCTTTGCTGTGAACCCTAGTTCAGCTTACCTCATTGTTATCCCTCAAAGTTCACAGCTGCCTGGATGTATTGCAACCATTAACCAGTGTTATTGTTAGCTTTGAACACAACACTTGGGGAACTTTGTTCTAAATTAAGGAAATGGCAATGTGATGACATGGCATATCACAGGACTGTTTGCACAGGAAAGTGTGCCCTCTGTGAAAAAAGGCTTCTTGGAAGCCAAGTATTGTGTGCTGCATGAGATAGTGAACTTCGTTTTGGGGGTTGATGAAATGAAATGTCTTTGTATTAGAGGCTGCTGCCTTGTAAAGACAAATGGCTAGAATGTTACTGAGTACTTTGGGAGGGAATATAAAATACCAGTTTTGCACTGCTGTAGGCAGAAATGCCACCACGATCTGGGTGAACTGGTCTGTTTCTGGTCTTGGTTTTGAAGTGGCATTGGAGAATTTGTCCCCATAAGATCTGATTTAAGGACCTGATTCTCACTGGCAATAAAATATTACACTGCTGAGGGAAACCGGAAGTTGGCAAATGTGACATAATTATTGCCAGTGGCTACTTCTGTGCCCAGTTTGAAACTCCTTACTTACCCTGAGCACTTGCCTGTGCACATATCATTCAGCTCTGAATAAGCCACTGTCCAGGTAGCACCACATAGATAAATAGCATGCAGTCTTCAGAACAAGCACAGTTGTGCCAGTGGAGAGTTTATGCTTTTACAAGATCAGCAATGTACTCCAGTGAAGCGTACACCTTTTTACTGGGATACCTGCACAGGTTTTTCTAGTATAGCTACTACTTCAGGGCTTTAAAGCCTTCCCCACCCAACTAGAGTAGCAAAGGCACAAGAACCATGTGCATAGCAGTTGTGGTCTGGCAGGATTTGTGAGTGATTTTGAAACACACTATCAAGCGTGCTTTGAGAGTACTGAATTGACTTGACCCTGGTTACAACACATTGTTCCTTAGCTGGGCAACCGCATACTCTTCTGGACCTTTCTGACCAGCACTTTGCTTCTCCAGCAAATGTACTGAGTTGTGGTGATGCCATCATTTGTTCACAGCAGACACCAAAAAATGTAGCTTGTGAAATATCTGAGGATAGGAAAATCAGGAACATTTGTTGGGACAGAGAACAGTTTGTTGCCTGAGAGCAGTGCTCTGGAAGACCTGTGGCTTATCGGTCCTGTCCCCACAATTAATGCTAGTAGGCAATTATTTTTTTGCTGAGTATAGGAGGAATTAGACAGCTAAGCAATGGACTGAATCAACCAAACCAAATCCAACCTACTCATGTATTACACACTTGTGTTAAATTCTACCATGCATTTTTTGAACTGGGTGACATCAAACACATTAATAATTTACTGCAAATGGTTTATTGCAGACTGATGCTTTGCTAATTATTGCTGCTTACACAGTAATGGATTCCTGTGCTTTCATGCATGTGATTTTTTATTTATTGTTCTTTTTTTTTTTGTCTGCACTGATGTAGCCATTGAGTGTTAAATTTACTGGGCTATCAGGATTCCAAAAAGCAGAAAGAAGTTATCCATTTCTACTGTTCACTTAAAGTGGTTTATTGGGGAGCTTTATGTAAAAGGAAAAAAAAAATAAAAATTGTACTACACCAGGGACAGAAAACTCCACAACTGTTATGGTACTGGAATAGGTTTTTGGGTACTGCTGATTTACATAGCATTAACAATCCTAAGGTAGGTCTTTGTATGGGAACTGGATATACCTATAAAGAGCTCTTGAAATTCACTCCTGTTGTAGCCTACTGTTACTCCTTTTGTACTACTGCTCAGTTGTGAGGCTGGGGGGAGGGAGTGGAAAGGCTTTTTTGCTCTTTCTGAGTTAGTGCAGAGGAAAACAAGATAATACACAGTCACATGTATCAAATTCTGGGTGTCATGACACTGAAACTATTTCTATAAACTCTCCAAGTGTTACTCACTTTTCCCTTCTATTCTGCCAGCTAAGGGTATATTTGAGGGTAGTATATCTGGATATATTTTTCACATTCACATCAGCCATGCTAGGCTTGTCCTAGGGACATGTAAACTTTAGTAAACTTCTGCTCATGCCTGGATTTTGATGCTATTCTGAGACTTTTCCATCCAGCAAGTGTTCTGCTTTACACAGCCAAAGATAATTTGCAGAACTGTATGTAGCTGCATCTCTTCCAGAGGTCTGTCATATGTAGGTTAGCAGCTGTAAACCTACAGATTTTATGTAAATGAACTTGTGCCTAAATTGCTGCATCTGCTACATCTGTGATCTCTATCCACATAAATCCACCAGTTATCCACCCAGACCGCTGAATCTGTCAGCCCTTCTGCTGGAACATCTTATTTACAGACATTTTATTTTCTCCCCTGCCTCTGCCCTTTAAACATTCCCCCTTTACAGGATCTCACTCTCCCTCTAAACTATTTCAGCACAGTGCTTCACCTTGTTTTGCTCTATCTCTGTTTTCGTAGTTTTCCCTCTGATTTTTATAGCATGTTCCCTTGGAGGCTGCTGTCTGAGGTGTCGCTTTGACTGTCACTGTGGGACAATGAAATTGCACACCCGAAGCAGTGCTGTGAGCCAGAAAGGGAGACTTGCTTCTTTCCCTCTCCAGTTTCCTCATGTCTGGTTGTGCTTTTTTTTTTTTTTTTTTTTTTTTTTAATACTTCAAAAGTGGCCCTCAGTACAATGGAGAGGGTTAGTTTTCATGAAGTTTTGTTCTTTCATCTGGAAAGATTGATGAGCAAGGAAAGAGAATGGATAGTTCTTTACTAGATTGGAACTGCACGCTTTCCAGAGAAAGATTGGGGCTGTCATCAACTCAAATGTTTAATTATTTGTAGGGGAAGGGTCATCCCAGAAGCCAGGATGACCTTTTTCCCCCTGCTGTGGTTGGAGTGTGTAGCCCTTCCAGCCTGCCTCTTGGGTTTCAGAGAACCAGTTCATTTGATATTAATTTGGGGTTTGTGTGTTTTGTGCACCCCATACGTGTTTGCGGTTGTGAAGGAGCATAGCAGCTCTCCGGAGACTAACGTGGTTGATCTGATTGAGTGTGAGACAGCAGATCCTCATCCTGCCTGTCCCTCAGAATATGGTGAGTAGGATTTCCTTCTGTATTAGATCGCTCCTCAGCTTTGTAACAGCAGGAGTCGTGGATTATAGAGGAGACAGAGAAATCAGAAATATATATCTGGCCCTTTTCTGTGCACAGTAGAAGCCACATTTGTGTTGCTGTGAGGAGACCACTCAGTCCTTCACTTTGTAGATTATTAATGAGGAATTACACTGCAACAGAGTTTTCACACTCACAAGAAACCAGATGCTTCTCACAAGAAGCCAGATGCTTCTTGTGATAGTATCATATCATATTTTTGCATTTCTATAGAGCTTTTCACAGCTTTGTTTCATCACAGATGAAGTTATACCCAGCATAGCAATGGGGAACGTGTATCCATGCAACATTGTACTTTGACATTCCTTATTCATTCAGGCAGGATATCTGGAATGGTGCTGGTATCTGCAGAAACCTTTTGCCCTACAGCAGCAACTGCAGTTCTGCTTTTTATGTTAAACAAGATGTCTGATTGCTTGGGGAGTGTTTGGTGCTTAAACAGAGATGAGATGAATGAACATGTGTCTCCAGTCCCTGGATGAAAGAGCAGCAGGCAGCACAGAAGCACACAAGAGGCTTCCAGAGCCCACTGGCTACCACCTGGACCACTCTGGGTTTTAGGAAATGCTGCCTTATAGATGGCAACTGAGCCTCCTAATTGGTCTGACTGTTGAAAAGCTGAGCATGAGCTAACAATGTGGGCTTGCAGCACAGAAGGACAGTCACATCCTGAGCTGCATCCAAAGGAACATGGGCAGCAGGTGGAGGGAGGAGACTGTCCCCTTCTGCTCCACTCTGCTGAGACCCCACCTGGAGCACTGTGTCCAATTCTGTATCCCTCAGTGCCAGAAAGACATCGTATTGTTGGAACAGGTCCAGATGAGACCATAAAAACAATCAGAGGGCTGGAGCACCTCTTCTATTAGGACAGAATGAGACAGTTGGAGTTGTTCAGCTTGGAAAAGGCTCAGAGGGACCTTTTTTTGGCCTTTCAATATTTAAAGGGGCTGATAGGAAAGATGGGGACAGACTTTTTAGCAGGGCAGGATAGGACAAAAGATGATGATATTAAACTAAAAAAGGGAGATTTAGACTAGCTACAAGGAAGAATTTTTTCATGCTGAGGGTGATTAACACAGGCCCAGGTTTCCCAGAGAGGTGGTAGATGCCCCATCCTTTGAAACATTCCTAATCAGGTTGAACAGGACTCTGAGAAGCCTGATCTAGTTGCAGATTTCCCTGCTGACTGTCAGGGGGTCAGATTAGGTGACTTTCAAATGTCCCATCCAAACTAAAGCATTCTATGATCCTACGAGAACTGATGGAGAAAGACTGCTGTCTCTCTAACTATTTGCCTCCTAACTATGTATGCCTCCTAACTATGTATACCTCCTAACTGCAGAAGTTACTGGAGAACCTGGTTTGCATCAGTCAGTTACAAATATGCAAAGACAAAGGTTTTGAGGATACTTGAATGGGAAGGCATCTTGCAGGAGTTACAAAATTGCCCATCCTGTCCTTAGACATGTTGGGAAGTCACTTTATTAATCAGTAGAAAATATGCCTCGCATTTACTTGATTGGACTAATATTGTGAACATGTGTAGAACTGTATTGTCCAGAGAAGGATGTCTGATGTTTCCCATTAGGAGGCTGTTTTCATTTATAGCTTTATCAGATCCAGCTATTGCAACACAAATTTCCCATGGCAGGTGCCTGATTTTTTTTTCCTAGCTGAAAATTCGAGCAAACTGGTTCAACCATTTTAGGCAACAAGACTGGTAAATAGTCTGATGTATTTTCTAACATGTTGAAGAAACTTCTTACACCACGCAGGTCTTCTGACTTTGGAGAAGGTGGTTTAATTTTGCTAGGCAATTAATCTTCCTGTCACAGGCCTGATTTTTCCTGTTCTTGTGTATTAAACCCAGAAAGCCACAAAATTTGTCTAGGACAAGTAATTTCTTAAAATCTGAACAAAGTGCTTGATTTTGCCTCTTCTCTTGACATGAGTTGGTTTTGTAATTTTCTGAACCAAATTCACAGGATCACAGAACAATAGAGGTTGGAAGGGACCACTGGAGACCATCTAGTCCAACCCCCATGCTAAGCCAGGTTCACCTAGGGCTGGCTGTACAGAAGTGAATCCAGGCGGGGTTTGAAAGTCTCCAGAGAACAAGATTCCACAACCTCTCTGGGCAGCCTGTTCCAGTGCTCTGGCACCCTCAAATTCCTTTTATAGCTTTCCTTTCTCAAAGTTGCCATTAGTTTTCTTTTAGTTTAGGTGTTGTGAAGCTTCTGAGATGGCTTTCAGTAATGTGTATCTATTTTCTGCAGTGGGAGAACAGCATATAACATATGACAGAGAAGCCAAGACTTCTTTGGTGGAGGAGAAGAAACAACAAGACTGTCAACAACAGGATCCTCTTGGTGAGAAATCTTGTCAGCCCACAGGAGTGGTGAAGGGTAGTCCCCAGGCTCCCTGGAGTGTTCATCATAAGCCTCTGCTGGAAAGGAAACCCTGTGAGCTTGTCCCAGCCAGCCTACTGATGCAGCCAGACTAGAAGCAGCCTGTGCTGGAGTTGAAAAAGGAAGAAGGATGAAGCCAGTAGAGAATGGGAACTCATGAGACACTGAAGCAAGCCTAGAAGAAAAGCACAAATCAAAGTAGAAAACAGAACTCCTTGCCACTGTTTTCCTGTCATCTCTGCTGGGAGGAATTACTGTGAGCAACGTATTAGCAATGAGTACTCTCTAAGTATCACTTTAAGGTTCACTGCTGCTAACTTCATTAACTGCCTGCTAAAAGGACACTGAGGGGAAAAGAGATGGGTGGATGATGTGTCAGAGATAAGTACTTTCTAATGGAGTGGTCTTTACACACACAGAGTCCAAACTGCCTAGAAAATGGGTCACAAGGACAACTGCAGAGAAACTGCAACAGAAGACCATGCAGGAAAATGAGTTTAAAATCCATCCTCTCATTAAAATCTTCTCTCTGGACACTGTAAGCCTCTCCCCAGCATTGCTGTCAGGCCAGTGTAACTTCTTAGACTTCACCAGAGATATTCTTGTACCTGCTTCTGTAAATGAGCACCAGATGGAATTTTGCATTTCTTGGAGTTGGTGGGCTAAAGGGTTGTTTGTGAGTATATGCTATTAATGATGGTCACATCTATGAAGTGAGACTTAACACTTGAAGGGAAAGGTCTTCCATTAAATTTCCAGTCTACACTAATTCTTCAGACCATCACAGGATTGTTTCTGGACTGAGGCTGTGGGTCGGCTTTCAGCCCTGTGAGGAAGCATGTGATGGACATGTCCTTGCCTGGTCCATTCTCTAGCACTTAGTGTGGAGAAAGAAGTCCAGCCAGCTGCTGCTCCAAAAGAACAGGAGGAGTGGGACAAACAATGAGAAAACCCACTTCAGTTTGGACTGACTTTGATGTAACTGATTTGTGCTGCCTACTAAAATCCATGGGAATAATTGGACAAAACCCACCAATTTTTCTTGTAACTGGCTTTCTAACAGCTACAGTTCCCTTCCAGTTATTTACTAAGAACTAACTCACAAATCTCTGTGGTATATGGAATTGTAGCTTGTTTGTCGTATCAAGTGATTGTCACCAGTGATCTTGACTTCCTAAGGATGTTTTCAGAACATTCTGGAAGGTGTCTGGACATAAGCTGGGTTACTAATAATGGTTTCATTGTAGCGGATGATCTCTCAGTCCTCTTTTTATTTGAAGCCTACCATCAGACATTATCTTTAAACTCTGTTACAGTACCCACCACTAGCTGGATAATAGTGGCAAATGTTATTAATTTGTATGTTTCCATCCTGCTTTTTGGGTTTTTGTTGAATCTTGACAGGAAGGTATGGGATGTTTTCATTTAGTTACCAGCTCTGTAGGCCAGTGATGGGAAAGTGTATTGAAAGGCTCTTACCTCTTGTTCAAAACAGTTACACACTTGACTAACTTAGTGGAATTGGTTGTGATTTATGTTGGTCTAAAGAGTAAGAGCATTGAGCCCAAGGTGTCTGAATTACAAACATTGTAATATTCTGTTGTATAGAGAGTTGTCACTTGTTTGTCTTCTAAAGTGATTTTTGCTGGTGGTTTTGAATTGTTGAGTCTGTTTTCTAATCATGCCAGTTCTGAATTCAGAATAACCTTGTAAAATAGCCATTTCCAAAGGTGAGTTGGAAGTAGGAAAAATGGAGATGCACTCTCTTATGTAAACAGCAACAATGGTATTTCCATGGGAAAATAAAAAATGGTTGAGGAGAGTTGGCATACTCGGCTGTGTTCAGGAGAGGACAACCACTGGCTTGAACCACTAGGTTTGGTAGGTGTGATTTTTAAGATCAGTGTAATTCCATTAACATTGTTGAAAGCATCTACTCTGGATTCCCTGGTCTTTCACAGTTCATTACTGGTCTTGTGTATTTTGATGGGAAGAGAGTCCAACTATAAAGTCCCTGATTCAATAAAGCATTTTATGTCCATGAGAGCTAGACAATAAAATGACTTTGGTGCCTGCATTAGATTATCTCTGGTGAAATATGTTTGTGTGCCTAAATCCAAAGTGTTGTGCTGAATGACAGTCAGCATGTGGTTGGAGGTTTCCCTGATCAAAGGAAATAAAGATTTGTAACTTTGAGTCTTGTCTAAACAAGGGTGTTTCAGGACTCCTTACAAATTAATTTCATATTCTACCCTCTGTTTTGTTTACTTTGCTTTCCTTCAGCATAAGGATCTCTGTTTAAATTTTATAGTGCTCTTCACAGAATAAGACAGAAAAATCCAGCTGATATGTTCTTGTAATTAGGGTGTTCCAAGATTTAAAATGTTTCCCAAACTCAGCTATAACTCAAAATAATCCTTAGTGTAAAAGCTTGAAATGATATTTCAACACAAATTACAATATATTTGGGTTACTTGCATGTTTATAAAATAAAGTAAAATCCCTGTTGTTCCTCTTGTTTTACAAAGAGAGAATAATCATAGAATGATTTGGGTTGGAAGAAACCCAAAGCTCATCTAGTCCAATGCCTCTGCACTCAGCAGGGACATCCTCCACTAGATCAGGTTGCCCAGAGACATGTTGAGCCTGACCATGAACACCTTCAGGGATGGAGCTTCATCTACCTCCCTGGGCAACCTATTCCAGTGTGTCCACCACACTCATGGTAAAGAACTTTCTACTAACATCTGGTCTAAATCTACTCTTCTCTAATTTCAAAACATTGCCTCTCATCCTATCTCTACAGACCTTTGTGAACAGTCCCTCTGCAGCTTTCTTGCAGGTCCCCTTCAGGTACTACAGACTGCAAAATTCTGGTTTCAGGTAACCCATGCCATGTTTGTTGACTGCTCCTTTGGTTTCATACAGCCACTTTGTAGTGTGTTGGTGCAGCATGTGTTTCCCTCAGAGAATCTCTCTTGAGTACTGTGTCTAGTTCTGGGCCCCTCAGTTTAGGAAAGATGTTGACTGGCTGGAATGTGTCCAGATAAAGGCAACAAAGTTGGTGAGGGGTTTGGAGCACAGCCCTATGAGGAGAGGCTGAGGGTGCTGGGGTTGCTTAGCCTGGAGAAGAGGAGGCTCAGAGAAGACCCTTATTGCTCTCTGCAACTACCTGAAGGGAGGTTGTAGACAGGTGGGATTGGTCTCTTCTCCCAGGTAACCAGCACCAAAACAAGAGGACACAGTCTCAAGCTGTGCCAGAGGAGGTTTAGACTGGATGTTAGGAAGAAATTCTTCATAGAGAGAGTGATTGTCCATTGGAATGGGCTGCCTGGGGAGGTGGTAGAGTTGCCATCATTGGAGGTGTTTAGGAGGAGACTTGATGGGGTGTTTGGTGCCATGGTTGAGTTGATTAGATGGTGTTGGATGATAGGTTGGACACGATGATCTTGAAGGTCTCTTCCAACCTGGTCTGGTCTATTGTATTGTATTCTATTCTATTCTAATGAGGATTATCTTCTGCAGCTCAGAGGTAGATCCCAGCCAGAATATTGGAAGCTTTATGTTTTCAGTTAGTTTTAGGCTATGCTTATAAACCAGCAGAAGCCATATACTCCTCCTTGTGTACATTTAAATGAATGTTATGGCTGTTGCTATTTGTTGTCTCTAAATATTATTCATGGTTTCACAATATGTTTTTAAACTGGTTTCCCAAATGTTATTCTTGGGCTTTACATGCAGATCAGTTGAAAGTAAATGGGTGAAACCTGAAAGTTCCTCAGGGTTTACTTTGCTAAATATTTTTCCAATATGCAAACCAAACCAAACCAAACCAAAAAGCTCAAAACTTTAAAAATTATGAGGTTGTAGCTAACTTAGCATTGACCTCAAATCCTACTGGTGTAGTCTGAGGTTTAAAAAAATTAAATGAACACGTGCTCTATCAATCTGTAAAAGCGGAATTTATAAATATAGGTGTAAAATATTTGAGAAGTCAAAAGGCAGAAAACTACTGGGCATTTCTAAAGAGCAAGGGAGAAAATGTGTTTGTTTAGTGAATCTGAAATTTATGGAAAAGGAGATTTCCATTCACTGAAGGCACAGTTTCATAGTAAAAAGGTGAGGAATGATTCATGGCCATTCACAATGGACATGAGCAGTACAATGGTTGCTAGTCACGGGAATGCGTGACACATCTCATTCTAAATCCCCTTTTCCAGTTGCTAGCAGCTTCGCAAACGTTTATCTGTTTAGGCAAAAATTTTCTCTCCTGGTAGTCTCTTTCAGGATGAAAATATATAAAACCAAATAATATTACTAAAAAATTCTAAGGAAAGAATAGAAAAATCATTCAGAAGGAGATTCAAGGAAGCCTCTGCCTTGTTAACATATATTGTGGTTTTCTCTTATTGGGAGTCACTTTTATCTCACAGTATTTCAGAGTGATGCCTACACTGTTACATTAGTCTTCAGGAAACACTTGGTGTTATTGCTCCTCTCCCTGATAGCTTGCCATCTTTATCTCTGTGCATGTGAAAAGGAAAGATGTTAGCGGCACTAGAAACCTCTCCCAGAGCCCCAGGAATGCACCCCAAACACAATCTTCAAGGTGATAGCCTAAGTTGACTCACATTTCTCTGATCTTTTATTGAGACTGCTGTTTAATGCCAGGTTTGATGTGGACCAGGAACAGCCAGCTTTGTGAAGACAATTCATCATGGGATTAACTTTCAGGCACTCCTCAGGACTGATGTGGATTCAGACCAGTAGAAAGGCTTAGTCCTTTCTAACCAGCCTTAGAAGCCTTCAATATCCCACAGTTTCAAGACTTTGGAAGCTGTTTTTTGAGGCAACTGCTGTAATAACCATCTATAAAGATGCAGAAGCTCTTTGTATTGAGAACCTGGCCACTATCATATCTTCCTCATCAGGCTAGGTGTTGCAACCAGAATATCTTCTCCCTGCCTACTAGCTCTTCGGAGGGGATGGTTCTTACGCTTTCATTCTATTAGGTGCAAGCAGAAGCTAAGCTAAAGCCTAGAAGGAATATCTGCAGTTCATAGATCAAGATCTTGTATTCTGACTGCTGACTTTTTTTCCAGGTAAGAAGTTAGCATATGTCTCCAAGAATAATTTTAAGAACATCTGAGTTCTAGACCTTTGTTTTTGCTTGCATCCACTGCTGCAGGACACTTACTTTGCCAAGTAGATCCATCCAGGATCTACAGTTCCTAGGTTGTCCATGTTACCCCTAATCTGGCTCCATCAATTGACCCTCACTATAGACTCATTATGGGTTATGGGGCCCTGTCTACCAGCCAGTTTTCAGTCCCTGTAGCCAATATTGGTGTTACCTAGATGGCCTTTATCCAAACTAATTTGGAATGGTTTTAAAAGTACGTCAAAGACACCATATAAGGGAATTTCTCACTTTGATGTGAGCAGCTACTGGAAACAGAGCAGCTGGAGTCCTGGTCCATTAATAAGTCCTCTAGGCATTAATATAATGCAAACAATGAAATGAATACTTAATAATGTATAATATAATTAGTTACTCATGCCCACATAAAGAAAAGGAAGGTTTAATAGCTTCGTAGTTTCATGACCCAACAATTTTTGTGTAGCTCTGGGCTTTCTATTGATTACAGCCAACGAGTTTTATGTGCTGTATCCAGGCTACAGAACAGTGTGCACATTTTAATGAACATGATCTCTTTTAATATTGATTGCATTGGAGAGTGATGTAATGAATTGAGAGAATGCACAGCTGATATTTCATCAGCCAATGAGTAGTCATTAGCCATAATGTAAGAGTGGTGAAGGTGTGCTATATTTAAATTTATTCTTTTTCACTTAATAAAGAATTAGAAGTGCTTAAGATTTCACAGGGCATTGCTTCCTGTTTGCGCACAAACTTTGGGCCCAGTTCTGTGCAGCCTTTGAGCACTGTGTGTGCCTGCACATAGAGAGTGAAGAAGAAAAAACTTACGTTTTGAAATGGCTCTTGGAAGGGGACCATTTGAAAAAAGAAATCAACAAACTAAACACAGCCAAATACTGAACATCTCTCTGGAGGCCAAAGTCACCCACAATGATGGGAGATTCAAGGATCTCCGCAGCATTTGTATGAAATAATAATAGAACTCTAAGTTCTTTCTGCTGGCCTTAATGTTGCTCATTAAAGGTTTTAGCAGAGACCTGGATACAGTCTCATTCGAGTGAGGTGTTTGGAATTAAAATACAGATAAAAGGGAAAAGGTTAATCCAGGTCAAGGGAACAGACCCAAACTGGCATTGCATAAGATTATAGTATCTTTCCTCATTTCTTCAATGGTCAGCAGGAGTTAGCTTTAAGTAACACTCTTCTCTGCAAAATCTCCTAAATGAGAGTCTGTTCGTGGTATTAACTGTGAAGATTTTGGCTTTGTCAGTATCCTTAACCACTAAACACTGATTTTGCACCCTGAGAGAGTTTTGTCTGCCTTAATGCAGAAATGTGCTAAACACAACCTCGGGGAGACTGGCATACAGAACTCCTTATTATATGATGTAATCATGACACGTCTTTCCTCTTTTCTCATCCTTAAGAATCTGTATCAGTTGTAGGAAGTACATCAAAACATTACTGACCCCATTTTCCTAACAATGAGTGAGGCAGGACCCCAGAGCTGAACACTACCAAATGCTGAGGCAGATGTATCTGAATACGTCCTGCCTTGTGGCTTGATGTACTAGTGAACCAACCCTAAAGCCTTCAGCCAGCCAGCAGTTCCCTACTCTTCAGAATCCCTTATAGCATCCCCTCAATGTGCAAATTCAGAGCTGAGGATGCTGCTACATTAGAGAGTGACAGTGAGTAATCAGGAGCTCTTGTTTCTGTTCCTCACTCCACTATGCATGGGGTGGTGTCAGGCAAACGACTCAGCAGGTCTTTGCAAGCCTCCTCCCACTTGGAGGAAACAAAGAGAGAGAAGGACACAGGAATTCTTTCCTTTATTCTAATAGCTGTCGGTATGGTATGCTTTTGTTCTTTACAAGAAACTCCCAGAGGAGGGCAATTCTTATAAACCAAGCTTACATTAAAATCATTGAACTTGAAATCCAGCTGATTGAGATCTATATGTCTTGCTGCCCCAGAGACAAATTAAGGCCTGTTTGAAGTGGGTGCAGCTTTAACACTATTGTTAGTGTTGACACATTTTGCACCAGATCTGAATCTATCTCCATTCTTACATTATTATGTACAAAGAATGGGTAGCGCACACCCTAACTCACTCAATATTTTATGTTTGAGTGATGTTAATTCATCTTTCTTGGTAAAACTCAACCATTTGGACTTGATGATCTCAAAGATCTTTCCCAGCCTGGTCTGGTCTGGTCTGGTCTGGTCTATTCTATTCTATTCTATTCTATTCTATTCTATTCTATTCTATTCTATTCTATTCTATTCTATTCTATTCTTCTACAGCCTGTTCGCCACAGAGTCCAACTTAAATGCTAACCTTTTGTGCAGAGGTGAATCCAGCCTCTGTTTATATGTGTAATGATAAGCAGATCCAGATCTCAGGTTTTAGAAACTCTTTGCAGGACAGAAGCACTGAAGCTCTACATTGGGAGGCTTTAAGAAGGAAAACACAGGTATGTTTGGCTCCGTGTATATTTTAGGATGAAGGAAGCATTAGAAGCATTCAAATGTATTGGTGCAAGGTCTTCTGATCTACAGTAACACAAGGCATGCAGTGTGAAGCCTAGCTCAAGAGTCTTTTCAGTCAAAGACTTCAGCCAAGTTTGTAGTGTGTAAACTGGGGTATGTGAATGTGCTCAATACCACCCAGCTTGCTAGGAGCATAGGAAGGAAGGGTGACTGGGTTCTTTAAACAGTTAGACCTAACAAATGACTCGTTTTGAAGTCTTAGGAAAGAATGTGTGCTACAGTGCACTAATACTGGCAAACAAGCGAGGAGAAACGGATACGGCCAAAAGTTGGCAGATCTTCTCTTGGAATGTAAAGGAGGGGGGGAATGAAGCCAAGAATAAAAAGACTAGGCATTATTTTTTTCCACAGTTGTTTATAGAAAAGGGATAGGTTTCACTTTTCACCTTTTTCCAATTTAATGTGTATTTTTTCTTCTAGTTTGGTTTTTGCTACTTTCTAAAATCCCTCCATCCATTGTTCTATTGCAGGTCATTCAGCCTTACATAGAGATGGCTTTGTAACCCAGGTTGTATCCCTCTGCTTCCCATCTGCAAAATCCAAGGATCACATCTAGTTCACTGCTAAGCATTTGCATTTAGCCTGCGTGCTTTGCATAGAAAACAAGCACTCACAGCCTGTTTCTTCGAAGATATAAAAGCCAAACAAACGCCCGGAAGGATGGGAAACATCTTAAATGAAAATGGCTGGCAGATTTCAAATCTCATCATCATATAAGTAAGGATCAAATAGGAAGTTTATTTATTCTGGAAGTGGTCTGGAAGAGGGAGAGGGAATGAAGAAACAGTGATTAAAGGTAATGGCTCATCAGAACAGGCCTTCCTAGATCATCTCTCATATTGCATAAATTAATATAGACTCTCCTTCTATTATTTCCATGTGTGAAATGTTTCACATTCTGGGGCAGTGTTTTGAGTTTTTTTCACATGCATGTTTATGTTTCTGTCTTACATTAACACATAGTGAATTGGTTTAAGGATTTAATTGGCAATTGCTCTCTACAACTACCTGAAGGGAGGTTGTAGCCAGGAGGCGGCTGGTCTCTTCTCCCAGGCAACCAGCACCAGAGCAAGAGGACACAGTCTCAAGCTGCGCCAGGGGAGGTTTAGACTGGATGTTAGGAAGAAATTCTTCATAGAGAGAGTGATTCCCCATTGGAATGGGCTGCCCGGGCAGATGGTGGAGCTGCCATCATTGGAGGTGTTTAGGAGGAGACTTGATGGGGTCCTTGGTTGCATGGTTTAGTTGACTAGGTGGTGTTGGATGATGGGTTGGACACAATGATCTTGAAGGTCTCTTCCAACCTGGTCTATTCTATTCTATTCTATTCTATTCTATTCTATTCTATTCTATTCTATTCTATTCTATTCTAACAGATTGTGTTATTATATATTCTATTCTAACAGATTGTGTTATTATATTAATGGACAGTGGATATATCCAAGAAATAGCACAAAGCTGAATGTTGTGTTCAGTGGAACTAAGGTCTTTCCAAGGGTACAGAGTTTCTTGCTCCAGCTACTGGATGAATGTGGTCTGTGCTACCTCTGTGGGTTCTGTTCAGTAGATCTGGGCAGGGCAGTGGTCACACTGCCACTTACATACACACCGGATTGTGATTCACACACATGCCCACTGTTGCATTCAAGCTGACAGAGAATGTAGATCAAACATGCAGATCCTTTTGTTGGTTAGCCGCCCACACTGTATCTACTTACCATATACTGAGTGACTACCTAATCCAGACAGATTTATATATGAATTTTTTGCTTTCATCACCACCACAGCTGAGAAACACCACCAGGTTACACTTTCTCAAATAGGAACTCTGGATATTCCCAGAAATGTTTGATTTAATTTAACATTTTCCCTTCTACCGGGTGGAAGGGCCATGGCAGTGAATTGCTCCAGTCCTTTGGATGTCAGATGAAAGTGGCATTCATCTGCTGGTAGTCTAAGCTGTAGAACACACTCTTGTTTAAAACTCTGAAAGGTAAATGTCATTGTGAATGTATGATTTTTCTTGGTTGTTGTATAGACAAGGGACAGTAAGTTTGTGGTAGCATCATTCTCTTGCTGAACATAAATAATCAGTGCTGTGAAACCTGGGAGGCCAGGTAAGTGTACATGAATTTTCCACTCACAGATCCAGTCCTGCAGGGTATGAGACTTTCAGCTTCTTGTTTATTTGTTTGTTTCTTGTTTGGGTGTGTTTTATTTGTTTGTTTGGTTTCTAACTTCAGTATGCTCTGAAAAGTTTTTCCAGCAAAACATTTCAGATTGAAAGGCTTTGGCTAAGCTTCAAAGAAGAGTTATGTGAGTGTATAGGATCATAGCTGCAAACACCCTGTCAGGTTCCTTGTAAGTACCTGGAGAATGCCACTGGAGTTCCTGGTTTTGCAGAACTCTCAAACTGTTGGGTGGTTGCTTTTTTAATTTTGAGAATGTTTGTTAAACTTTCTTCATATACTTCAGAACTCCCTTTATTTTCTTGGGGATGGTTTTGAAACCTAATTTTTAATCAAACTCCTAGGTGAGGGCATGTAGAAACAGAGAAAAAAACCTCAGGAAAAAGAGCAACAAACTGAGCAGGCAAATGCTGGCTATATAGCAGAACACTCATACCCTACCCCGCCCCTCCAAATGAATAACCACTTATTTACCAGCAAAGGCAATCAACTGAAAATTATTAAATGTTGTGGTCAAAGCTTTCTGTCCAACATTCATTCAATCACTTTGTTTAGGTGCATTACAGTCATGTATTTTCTTTGCTCCTATGGATTTTTTTGCTTCGCGCACGAACAAAGCAATTTAGCATAGATTTGCGTGAATAGATTTATGCTCATTTGGTGCTCAGTTTTGATTGGATTTTACCAGCAAAATCCCTGGTGTGGTTTTAGAGAAAGGAAGTATTAAATTCATTTACACAAAATCCTAGAAACCATGAAGCTAATTTCCCATAGAACTTGGATCTGAAAGTTGAGTTCACACGTGCCTGTTTGCAACACTAGCACCCTTGTATAAACTATTAGCAATTTTTGGTCTTTTTGTCCTGCTGTTCAAGTTGCTCCATCAGAAAACCTCAAAAAGTGGAATTGTCCCCAATCCATCACCTAACTCCAAACCTCTATGCCTGTTCTGCTTAGCTTTTAGCATGGGCAGCGAGACCCTTGTAAAACCTGTTCACATTTGAGTTGCAGAAGTTTAACACAATGAGTTTAGGAGAGGATGGAGTTCCAGCTCATGCTGTGAATTTCCTGGCTTCTTATTGAAACCAGATGCTTGGTACTGTCCTAACATAGATTTTTATGGGTGAATACAGCAATATTTTATTTCATAAATGCGTGCTTTAGAACAAATCTAATGGGAATTGTAAAGCAGTACCTGACAATATCAATGTTTAAAAGTCCCAGTGCAGCATATTAAAACAATAGCAATTCTTTGCTCATGACACAGCTGAGGTGCAAATCCATCTGCTGATACCCTCTGTAAAATGTGTCAGAGGGAAGGGAGAAACACAGATGGAAGGGAGAAACACAATCTCTCAGGACAGTATTTCAGGGCCAAATGCAGTCTCTTATGGGATGTCTTTACAGATCGATTTCTCGGGGCTATGAAAAATAAATGTAAACATTCTTGCAGGAGTCTGTAAGCATTTATGGCTTTGTATTATGCATAACTTCTGTCCATTTATGGCAGAAAGAAACACCACAATGTGTAATGCAGACAGTTCCATGCTGAATGCTAGATGCTGAATTGGTATGTCAATGGGATTTAAAAAGAAATATTTTGTCCAGATCCATGTTTTCTTTCTTGGAAAGAAATAATTGTACATCCATCTCCTTCTCCAATGGGAAAATCCCATGTAAAGCACTTTTTACCACCCCTCCCCCCCCATTTTTTCCCTTTTCCCTTTTATATTTTTTTTATTTTTACTTCCCCCTCCCCTCCCCCTCCCTTTCCCTTCCCTTCCCCCTCCCTTCCCCTTCCTTTTATTTTTTATTTTTTTTCCACCCTGTCTTGTTGCTTTGGGAAGACATCCAGCCATGTTGCCAAGCACTGAGAGTTGTAATTCCAGCCAGTAAGTGGTGGAGCCAACCTGGCATCAGTTTGCTGTCCCTCTACCTGGCCTCTTCATGCCAGTGTCAGACCCAGTGGCTCATATAGGAAATAAGGAGCCTTTGGTTGTATCAAGGCTACTTAAGCTTGGTGCCTCAAGTTTTCGCCTTACATTGCATTTTAGAGCAGAGGAAACTGTTGCTTCTAGGGTAAGGCAAGAGATGGACTTACTCTACAGACAGAAATCAGAGTCTGATTTGTGGTCTTAGCAGCTGTGCTGACAAAAAAATCCCTCTTGTGATGCATATGCACAGACTAAATTTTCTATACATAGGAGCTGGTGATCAGGTATGGTGCAAACTTGGCTTTCTATCTTCTACCTTTCCTTTTTGTACTTGCAACTCTTTCTGCTTTCATTGATATTTCCTTTAAACCCAGTATGAACATGAGCATAAGAAGGCAGATTTCAAACCCACAAGCAGAACAGCATTGCAGGGGCAGATTTAAGAGTTACACTGTTTACTCTACAGAGTTTACTCCAAAACATTGAAGAAAACTGACCCAAAGCATTAAACACCATTTTTGTTTAGGAATGAAAGTCAGGACAATGCATCACCATGAAGAGTTTTCTTCATTTCAGAGTTAGAGTGGTCTAAACATTGCAGTTGTTCACCTATAAAGCTCAGTCCCTAAACCTGGCATTATGCTTTTGTTCCACTTCACAGTTGATGTGGCTGAGATCGAAAGTGCTGGAATGAGTTGATACCTTCAGCTTGTCCCCTGATTTCTGTGCCCAGGAGTCTGCACTTCTCTAGGGAGTACAAATGAAGGTTTTATGTGGATGAAAGTCTGGATCATCCCAGGTAATGTCCATCACTGTAACTTTTTGGTCTATGGAGAAAAAACAGTGTTCTCTTACGTGAGATCTATTTGGTGTTTGTGAAGACATATGGAGTGAGAATACTGGAAAGCACATGCCTGCATTTATCTGAGGGTTGGGAATTATCCTTCCTGATGGGTGAAGTTGTCTCAAATCTTATTCAAATGTTTCCTTTGTTTAAGTAAATCTTGGAAGAGAAATTACTTATAGCAAATATGTAATTTTGGCATGAAAAGCAGTCCAAAAGGGCCTGAAATTAAACCACAAATTCCCTTTAGCTAGGCACAAAGGTTGAGCACAGCTCTCTTGCAAATGATCTGCTCTCACATGTCAAAATGTCAAAGATTGGTCTTTCTCTTTCTTTCTCTCTTTTTTAACTGTAAAAATAGGATCATTGCTTCCCCACTTCATTAGCTCTGACAGTCTCCAGTGGTATTAAATCTCTCTTCTTAGTAATTTAAAGCAACACTTTCACATCATTTTAAACATATACCAACACCAGCTTGGTAAAGGTCCTGCCTCCAGATGTCAGGTTGGGAATGGTGGTAAGAGCTGGACCTCAGGGAGAGGATCTTCATGTCCCGTCACACTCTTTCTGACTTTGACCTTAACAGAGAAAATACTACTGAAGGGACTGCTTGAATCCATATAATCCAGCCATTTTCTGTTCTGGTTACAGGTTTGCCATGTAACTGTTCTTTGACATTGGACAATGTGGTGCTTTGTCTGTATCTCTTGAGCCAGAAGCTTTCTGAGTGCATGAGACTCCCCTCCTGTGCAAAGCCTACTTATGCAGTGTTGTGCCCAGAGACATGCCCCAGTTTTACCTGAGCCAGGTCTGGAGCATCACCTTGTTGGTGTGACAGTCTGGGCACAGGGCCGGGCCATGCTCTTGCTCTTCGGAGCAGACCAGAAAGTGGTCTGGATGCTGCTGCAGCAGCATGGTACAGCTTTAAAATGCTCTAGCTGATCCAAAGAAGGTAATTATAAAAATAAAATACGTGGTGTTGCTGAAGCACTAGTGTTTGTATGCAGTATAGACCATGCCATTTCTTCCCACTCCTTTTCCATGGAAAACATGTTAGGAAAAAAAGTGTACCAGAAAGTAGTTATGAAAATTACCCATCTGAAGGATTATTGACACCAGCTCACTAGTCCTGTTGCAGGCTCTAATATTAAACTTTAATGTGTTTAACATAAGAATATTTCAGTGGCTGTCAGCTGCCAGCAGGCTTTTTATGGGTATCTGGACTGTCACATCATTGCTTTCAACACTAGAACATGATCCCTGAGAAGCACAGAAAGCTGCTATTTGGTCATCCACCCTCACTCCACTGAAGGTCCCTTTCCTTTATGTTGTGTCATTTGAGCTGGATGCATTTTGCTTTGCTGTGGATATACTTAAGGCAATAGGAACGGTGACAGGCTTTCTGCTCTCAACTCTGAATCCCCAGCAGATTTGTGACCTCTCCATTTCTGGTTTTGGCTCCTCTGGTATTGTCCTTTAGGTTGTAGCAGGGAAAAATAAACCAAACCCACCATAAAGTTCCTATGTAAGCAAAGTAAGATATGAGGTTAAACAGTTTGCTAAACCTGGCTGAAAGCTCTGCATAAAGAGGGAAGCCATGTGTTGGATGGGTTGGAACTGGTGTGAGGAGGAATCTGCAACACAAGGCAGTACTTCTGTGAGCTCTATGCAGGCCTCCAGAGGAAGGGAGGGAAGTCTCCTCTTTTACTATCTGATGAACATCAGTCCCTTTGGTCAGACTGCTAGGCGCCTTCTGGAGCTTAACCTCAGATTAACATCTGCTTCATTTCAGTGTCTGTCTGATAGTGGTATCAATAAACATCATCATCTTACAGTCCAACCTGATAATTAAATCTGGGCCTGCTGACTCACTGTCAATTGTGGCCTGGGGAATAATTGCAGATAGTGAAAATTAAATAGATAAATTTTAGATTTCACTGAACAATGGATATGAAGCCATTGTAAGAACAAATAACCACATATAATATGTGTCTGAATATCGAAATGGCAGAAGTCATAAGGTTGGGGCTGAGCTCTTTTTGCTGGTGCCCAGTGATAGAACAAAGTGCAATGGATACAAAGAGGAACAGAGTAGGTTTCACTTAAACTGAAGGAAAAGATTCTCTAAGGATGCTGCAGCACTGGAGCAGGCTGCCCAGAGAGGTTGTCCTTCTCTGTGGACTTCCAAAACATATTCCTGGGCAACCTGCTCTAGGTGATCCTACTTTAGCAGAGGAGTTGGACTAGGTGATCTCCAAAGGTTCCTTTAAACTCCAAGTATTCTGTAACTTTAGGTTTCTGTGACTTCAACAAGAGAGTAGTAGAGACTCTCCTCCAGCAGGCGGTTTTCTGTGATCTCAGTGAATCAGAAGGGAAATTATTTTGAAGCCACCAATATAAAAAAGATGTCTATTTCTTTTCTGTGTGATCCTGGGCGTTCTACACTTGGTGATCCTGCTTTAGCAGAGGAGTTGGCCTGGATGATCTCCAGAAGTCCCTTCCAACCCCTACTATTGTGTGATGCTGTGCAGTGCAGCCAGAGGTAGGCTGAGCTTCCTTGTGCTGGTTTAGCCCTTCTGTAAATGTGGAAGTCCTGTTGACCAGATTTGGAGCCATTACACAATTATGGTACATGCAGGTCTGCCCCCTGTCTATTTTCTGCTTTTCAAAGATCTGTAGTGACTGAAAAGAGTGTATTGGAAGAAAAACTCAGATGAACACAGCGCCACATTGCAGGTACACTGGCAACTAATAGCTCTTGCCCTCTCTAGTAGACAAATCTACTGCCAGGCTTTAGCTGGACAGACTTGCTTTTGAGCTATGAAAAACTATTTTTCATTACTTTCCTCTAGACCACCCCATGGAGTCTGGTAAACAGACTCTTGCAGTGATGAGGCTATACCTCCCACCAGTGATGAGGAGCAAGGAATGTCCTGCAGGAAAGCATGAAGCACAAAGTGCTTTGAGCAAGGTGAGGCCTGACAAGCCAATACTTTCTAGTATTACATCTGAGGCTCTGTAAGAACTGAGCTTGGTTCAGCAGGGAGACCTAAGGCACTCCACAGGGTAGTGGTTGATCATCCTGCTGAAGGCAGTGTGCAGCCCTCAGCACAGCAACTGTGCAGTGCTGCTGTCAGCCTCCATTTGTCACTCATCCCATCTCTTATGGTCAATGTCATGTTGAACCACAGAAGACAGGCAGCTAGGTAGGGCTCAGTCCACAGCCTTGGAGAAGTTTATGTTGGTGTTTAACTGCACTGCCAGAATGGGTGGTGATCAAAGCCTTGAGCTGAGGGGGTTTTGTTGCTGTATTGAGAAGATGGAGTGGGGACAAGAAAATGGAAAACAAAAACTGAGTCATTTTCCTTTTCTAAGGAGCCAGCCCACTTGTTTGTATATTTGTGTAAAGTCATTGTCAGGAAATGAAAATGCAGAGTGAATCAGAACATGAGTGCAACAAAGTAGCTCTGCCAATGTAACAATTTCCAGATCAGTTTTTGGGCCCCTCACTAGCAAGAAGACATTGAGGTGCTAGAACAGATCCAGAGAAGGGCAGCAAAGCTGGTGAAGGGTCTGGAGAACAGGTCTGGTAAGGAGCAGCTGGGGAAGCTGGGGTTGTTTAGTCTGGAGAGAAGAGGGATGAGGGGAGACCTCCTCACTTTTACAACTCCCTGCAAAGAGGTTGGAGTGAGGTGGGGGTCTCTCTCTTCTCCCTAATAATAAGTGATACAAAAAGAGGAAATGACCTCAAGTTGCAGCAGGGGAGGTTTAGACTGGATATTAGAATTAAAAATTCTTAACTAAAATAGTGGTCAAGCATTGGAAGAAGCTGCCCAGGGAGGTGGGGGAGTCACCATCTCTGGGGGTGTTCAAAAACCATGTAGATATGGCATGTGATGGTGTTGGGTTGCCAGCTGGATGTGATGCTCTTAAAGGTCTTTTCCAACTGAGATGATTCTAAGATTCTTTGGTTCTTGAATTTTCTATCAATTTCTGTCCTTCTGGTTTGGGAAAAAAAGATACAGTAGGGATGATAAACTGCTTGCATAGGCATTGATTTTGATTTTAAGAAACAAAAGTATTTAAACACTTCAGTTGGGTGCACATTTATTATTTTGTTCAGTCTACCTGTTCAAGAGGGGGTTTTGCAACTCATGTAGTGTTACTTCTGGAGCTGGACCAAGTAACACCATTTGGTCCCTCTGTGGCACCATGTCACTAAACCTGCATGAGAGTGTGGGCTTGCCAACGTGTGCAGGGTGTTTTGGGTCTTGTATGTTGGTACACAGAAAATGTGTTCTTGAGTTTGGGATCTGCTCTGCATCCCGGGTCATGGAGGCTGAGTCATACCTGAAACTCTACCTGGAATCCTTCAGAATTAAATCTGAACTTGGTACACCTTAAGTTGTGTATGAGTAAGGATGTTTAAATGCCTTTGTTAGGCCTTGTTAGATTGAACAAAAGGTTATTTAGATCTAATTAAAAACCCAAACACTGACAAGCCCCCATCCTGAAACCCTACAGTTCTGCTCTACCACAAGATTAAAGCAAGATGTAGGTGAAGCACCACAGTGCTCAAACATCAGAACACACAATCCAGGGGTCTACAGATTCATATTAAACAAATCTTTGGAGATCTGATGTAAAAAGTTCCTACTTTAGCTGATCTCCATTGTTAAAACGTGTATTTATCATGGATTTATAAATATGTCTTGAAGGCTTTCAGAGATTTCATAGAATGGCTTGAGTTGGAAGCACCCTTAAAGATCATACAGTTCCACCCCTTCTGTCATAGGCAGGGACACCTCCCAAGTGACCAGGTTACTCAAAGTCTCATCCAGCCTGGTCTTAAACACTTCCAGAGATGAGACATCTACAACTTCTCTCGGACAACCCATTCCAGTCTCTCACCACCCTCATAGTGAAGAACTTGATTCTATTAAAATCAAAGACAATTTGGCCCTTGATCTTGATAGGCTATCATTTCAGTTATTTAAATAGTTTCTGTTTAAAAGAAATTAATTCTCTGTAGCTCTTGTGTGTTTAACACAGAGACCCAACCAGAAATCAGTACATATTTTATGTAATACTTCCAAAATAAAAAGTCAAAATGTGATCTTCTGTATTTCACTAGTGCTATTCTGCCACTGTCTAGACCATGCTTTTCCCAGGAAAGGTTGAACTAGATGGTCCTTGAGGTCCCTTCCAACCTGGTGTTCTGTGATTCTGTGAAAATGTGGTCCAGTTAAGCAGTGAAATGGGAGTCTGAGGAAAGACAGTAGAACACATTCATCAAAGTTTTCATTGACAGGGCAAATCTCCTTTGCTGAGATTTAGGCAAAAAGCTTTTTGCTTCCCTTTTCCCATGTGGATGGTCCCTGTGGTTCATCCATGTGCATTAACCCCTTTACCTGCCCCAAAGGCTTCCATTTGTTGAGAGAAAGGAGAAACCTTTGTTCTTATCCACTCCCCAGAGGAGAGAAGAGGATATTTGAGCTTTGTCTGGCTTAGCCTGTTTAGAGTTGTATCTTGCATTAGGAGAAGCTTGCTGTTTAGTGGTATGTAAGAGTAGCAAAGCCTTGGGCAGCCTGTGTGTGGTCTTGGAGGGTCTGAATTTTTAATACTGCTCTGCTTCAAATTCAGGAGTTGGCCATCCCACAGCAATGCCATGGGGCTTCTCCAATATTTGCAATACATGGGGACATCTTGCAGTTGAGGTTCTCAGGGACATTCTCACCTGTAAAGTGGGGAGAATACAGCCCCATCCTGCTCTACTTGCTGAATCTGAGGCTTGGATGAGGATTTGCCCTTTCTTTTGGACTACATTTCGTGGGCTTCCAGTGAACACCTCTGGCTACCTCCTTGCACCAGGGGGCAAGGGAGCCTGTGAGGGTGTTTAGCAGGTCCTGTAAACTGCTGTCTTTTCTTTGTCCAGCACACAAGACCACAGTGCTGCTTTGCAGGCCTGGAAGGGACAACTTCTGGTAGGTGCTGCTCATGGAAAATCTTGCTAGAAACAGTGGTCTTTGGCTTGATGAAATACCATGGGTGGCTGAGTGGGCTTGAGGCAGCTAGCCAGCATATATAGGGTCATAACATTCATCTGCCCCCTGATATGAAGCCATGAGCCACATGGGTGGGCACTGATCTGGCAAGTGCAATGGAGCAGGAGAAGCCTGAGCAGCTGGGTAATTTGTGCATGTCACTTTGAACGTATGAAGGTGCCAGTTAAAGTTAAAATGCCAATTAATATTCTGAAAAGTTTAAAAGATCTGTTTTCTTTAGCATGCATTGGTAGAGAGCTCCTGGAAAAAAAGGGGCTATTATTGTTAATGTTAAAAAAGGAAAATTTGGGGTTACATGTCTAGTGCTGTCCTGGAAAAATTGGATAGCTTGCCTGATTAAAGTGAGACCAAAATTAATGGAGCAGGGCTTACATTAATGGAGCAGAGACAGCTCATAGCCTTTGCTGTCTGAGCCCTGTTGAAATTTCTGGAAGCATAGAGATCCCCCAGGAACCTTTCTACTCCACTAAATGTATTTCAACTAAGTTCTTAAAGGAATGGTAGCTCAGTGTGCAGCATTATTGACCTTTATTTATACTGAAGACACTTCCACCCAAACTCTGAAGTGCTTTGCTGATGTTAATGAATTCTGGCTGGAGAGAAGCTTTGTATTTATGAAGAGGGCACCCGAGGCATGGAGAGGGTGAATTAGTTTAGTGAGTGCAGAAAGGCACTAACGTCCACCCACACAACACACTCTTCTTTGTGGCTGCATTAACTAAACCAAACCTGGGTGGCTTCTAAAATGTGCCTGTGGCTCAACAGCACCCTCGTGGATCATGTTAGCATCAATTCTTCTCTGTCCTTCTCTCCTTGTCTTCAGTGATCTCACACTGAAAGTAAAAGAGCCAGATGCTTTTAAAGATCTTGCTGCTTGGTGCACTTTCATTGTTGACAGTAGTTTCTGTTTGGGTGGATTGAGCTTCTATAAATAGTCAGCTATAGAAAAAGAGCCACTCATCGTACTAAGGTTCATGTCCCAACCAGGATCACTTGCCATCTCCTAGGTTTTCAGCTTGCCTTGACCAAATCTGTTGTCATCACTCAGTGAGACCTGCACACATCTGTACTGCTGGCACCCTGGTTTCTGAGTGATGGAAACCTAGGTGGATAGGAGAGAATCAGCTGTGGCAGCCTCCATCAGGTCCCTGCATAGATCATCAGGGCAGCATGATCCTGGGCCATGGAAGTGGCACATGTGCCAGAGAGCATAGAGAATCATTCAGCAGCAACTCACTGACTCTAAGCATGGTCCTCCAGACCTTTTTTTTCATCTCCTTGAAATGTATCTGAGGAAGCTCAAGGGAACCGATAAGTGAGGCATGGAAGGATCACAGCTTGTCAGTGACTTATCAATGGGATTTTATCAATGCTTACAAATATCTAAGGGGTAGAGGTCAATAGAATGAGGCCAGGCTCATTTCAGTGGTGACCATTGATAGGAAAAGGAGCAATGGGCACAAACAGAAACACAGGAGGTTTCACTTAAACTTAAGGAAAAACGTTGAGAGTGCTGGAGCCCTGGAACAGGCTGCCCAGAGGGGTTGTGGAGTCTCCTTCTCTGGAGAATTTTAAAACACACCTGGATGTGATGCTGGGCAACTTACTCTACTTCAGCAAAGGGGTTGAACCAGATGATCTCCAGAGGTCCCTTTCAGCCCTCACCATTCTATATTTCTGTGATTCTGTGACTGTTCAACAAGGGAGTGCTAGATACTCTCTTTTAGCATGTGGTTTTCCATGAGGTCAGTGAATCAGAAGAGAAATTAATTATAAACCACAGACATCAAAAAAAGGTGTCTGTTTCTTTCCTAGATCCTGTTTCTGATTCCTGAGTTATTGCTCTAAATTCTGCATCTGGAACACAGCTCAAGCATGAGAAATATTACTATGAGGCAGCAACCAGATGGATGACTGTAAGGGTAGTGGCATCTCAGGTGGGTTTCATATTGGCTTTACACAGTGTTTCCTCCCTTGTCTTGTCTTTCATGAGATTTAACACATCTAAGTGCCAGGTTCTATACATTGGCCACAACAACCCTGGGCAGTGCTACAGGCTGGGGTCAGAGTGGCTGGAGAGCAGCCAGGCAGAAAGGGACCTAGGGGTACTGGTCAATAGTAGGCTGAACATGAGCCAGCACTGTGCCCAGGTAGCCAAGAAGGCCAATGGCATCCTGGCCTGGATCAGGAATAGTGTGGCCAGCAGGAGCAGGGAGGGATTTTCCTTCAGGAAAATTGGAGGTTTCATGTTCAAAACATTCAAAACCTGTTTGACCTCAGCCAGTTCTTCACCTTATGGGCTACCAGAAAATTGGGAAAAGTGAAAATAGAAACGCATGACACATATAATTGGGAGATATCAAGAGCCTCTGTAAAGTGCAAGAGGCAGCACAGCAACTCATGCAAATGCTGGGTTCTGAGTGGTGGCCAAAGGGAATTTTTTTTTGAGAAAGCAACACCCCACTGAGCTGCAAACTGGATAATCTGTTCATGGTCATCTAGGAGTTAACTGCAACTCTGATAAAATGAGCTCCTCAGCTGGCCAAGGGGCTCAGTGTCTGTCAAGATTTCAGTGTGAATATCTTGCAGAGAGGCCAGGAAATTGGGCTTTATACTCTGTTGGAGGCATGTCATGTAGTTTTTATTTGTAAGAGGATTGTCTGCTGGGGTTTGGTTTTGGGCATTTGTACTCAGTGCTAACATCTCCTTTCATTTCATTGACTAAAGCCTTTAGATGCAAGGTTTTACACAGATTAAATTAGGCTGTAACAGCCATTGTTTAGCCCTCCATTCAAAAGTAAGTATATTTAAAGAAAAGAAGCTGTAGCATTTAAATTAAGAAAGGAGAGCAACAAGCATATACCCAGAGGGGCTGACACTTCAGGTAAGTGAGAAGGCAAGTTCTGTAGTGTGCTAACATGGAGAGGTGACTTCTTCATCTGTTAGTTTTGCTCACCACTTGATAGAATCAGGAATACAGGAACACAGGAACTGTTTAACCTGACCCAGTAGAATAAAAGCTATACAGAAATATAATACTGGTAGGTATTTGGGATCTAAGATAGAGGGAAACAGGGGCTTCAGTCTGCATTCAGCAACACAATAGGAAACACAGATTTGGTTATTCACCATGTTTAAAAAACATATATATTCAGTAATAACATACACACCTGGACCACTGGATTAGTCTTTTGACCAGGATTTATAGACCTGCTAACAAGCCTCCCCATTCTCTCTGAAGGAGAATGGGATAAACACTATATTTTAATCAGAAAAAAATTGACCTCAGCACTCTCAGTGAGAGTTCTCATTGCTGGCTGAGTGTATATGCTTGAAGGGGGCAATTGCAGAAATATATTTATCAGAAATTAGCATTTTGGAGTGAATTTTGGCAGCTTTTTTTTTTTGTTTTCACTTAGGTCACTGTTGGAAGGGGCCCCAAGGATCATGTAGTCCCAAGCGCCCTGCCATGGGCAGGGATGTCTTTCACTGGGTCAGGTTTATGTTTGGTTTTGTCTGTTCTCTGGTGAAAACAAACAAACAAACAATCAAACAAAACACCACAATCTTCATTGTGAAAAATGTCTGAGAGTGGTCTAGCGGTCATGCAGGTGTCAGGTAGAAGGTTGGACTTGATGATATTAGAGATCTTTTCCAACCTTAATGATTCTGTGAGAAGAGTTACATTCAAGGTAAATTCAAACTCTAACACATAAACATTCAGTGAAGCAGAAATGTATATAAGCTACAGAATTATTTTTCTTCTCTCAGCCAAAGGCTGGAACCAGTCCCAGGCATGACCAATAATAGCTGAGCAAGGCTCAGCCTGGAACATTAAGTGTTTGTTTACAAGCTGGCTTGCTGGATAATTATACTTGTACTTATTGAAATAACTGGTAAATTAAACAGTTGCATAGATGCTTGCAGGATGATGTTTACAACTAAAGCTTTACAGAACAAAATAATTCTTTTGGCAGTGGAAGAACAAGAAACTAGATTTGTGGAAATAACCATTGGGCTCAAATATTCTGCAGATGGAGAGAGGCTCTTACATCACAGGATGAATTATGTTCCCGATTCAGTTGTGGATGAAAGACAGAATTTAAAGTGATCAAAAACGACACAGAGCCATAGCTACAAGGTTTAAAATTCAAGTAGGTGAAAGCTCAAAGTAAAACTGAGCTATTTCCACATGGCTGAACTGAAATAACAACTTGGGATGAGATCCCTTTGACACAGCCTTGGTCCAAGCAAGAAATTGCTTGGAGGGAATGAGTCACAGAATCACAGAGTGGTAGGGGTTGGAAGGGACCTCTGGAGATCATCTAGATCAACCCCTTTGCTAAAGCAGATCACGTATGTTAGGCCACGCAGGACCACAATGTCTGGGTGGGTTTTAAAAGCCTCCAGAGGAGGAGACTCCACAAACCCTCTGGGCAGCCTGGTCCAGTGTCACTGTCACTCTCACAGCAAAGAATTTTCTTCCTGTGTTCAGATGGAACTTCTTGTGTTCCTATTTATACCTGTTGACCCTTGTCCTGTCACTGGGCACCAGTGAAAACAGACTGGCCCCATCTTCTTGATACCCTCCCACCAAGAGCCAGATTTGCAGAGCACATAGGGAGAAGGAAAAGACAAAAAGGTAAAGGTAGCTGTACTGTTTCAAACTTCATTGAATGCTTTGGAGGTCAAGGAGCTCAGTTGTGAAAACGTTGTTCATAACCTCTTGTGTCTGATTTTCCCTTTTTCTCCCATTTCAAGGAATTTAAAGATGGGACTTGGGAAACGTTGTTAGCTAGCACTGCTGACCAGCACTTGTGAAGGTTATGGGGGCAAAAAAGGTTGGTGGGTTTTAAAAGTAGACTTTGAAGTGGGTTTTATTGATCTGCTGATTTCCAGCTGGGTTCTGAGATCAATTGGAAGGAGAAGAGGCAGCAACTACAATGGCAAAGCAGATACAGTGCCTCCTCTGTTGTATCTGAGGGATGGGATCTTCCTTTCAGGAGCAAAAGGCCTGATAGGTGTGCTTTGTACTGATCTCTTTCAGGACACCCCTGTGCCTGAGCCCTCACAATCTTGGAGTATTCACCCTTGTGAAGCTCTGATGAAGCAGGACAGTGCTATTGTTCTCACTTTACAGGTGATGGAATCAGGAAGAGAAAGAGTAAGTAACTTTTGGCCACTGTGACAGAAGAAAATTTAAGGCATAAAGTGTTCATTACCTCACAGTTTGTCCATGTGGAATACACATTCTAGAAAATAAATCATGTGAGGACTGAGGTACTGATTTACAAGATGTTTGCCAAAGGAAAGGGATGTTATTGATTTTAATTTCTTTCCAGGTGTGGCAGTTTACAGCAAATAGTTTGGACATCTGTATAGAACACTCTTCCTACAACCTCATGATGCTCTTCTCTGAATCCATGCCACCTCTTCCACATCTTGAGATCTCTCTACCATTTTTACCTGTGCTGAAAATGCTGGTTATATTTCTCTCTGTTAATGACTCCATATGAAAAGCTACAGTTGTAAGCCTTTCTTTCAGTACTTTACCTCACATTTACCTCACACTTAAGTCCTCACAAAATTATGAGGCTACTTTCTTTTCAGTCATGCCAAGAGGCATTTCGTATCATATGTTTCAGCTGCTGCTTAATCTCACCTTTCAATGGTTTGTGGACCTTTCCTCTCCAGTTCTTCCCCTTACTCACTGAGGTACTTGCTCTTCTGTCTTTCTGAGATGCTGTCACACAACTCCAGCAAGCCACTTGTAGAAGAGATTTATTGCAAGCTAAGGCTAGTCCTTGTGTTAATTTGAGCTGGTATCTTGTATAGTTGCTATCAAGCCAGAGTGAGTGGCTGCGTTGCTGACTCTCACAGGCTTGTGTAAACATGTCATTTTCAGCAGGTGCTATAAAGCATTACTTGTTGAAGATACTTCACTTTGTTAAGTTGTGAAGCACAAAATTCCTCTCACCAGCCATCAGAAAGAACCTCACATAGGTTGTTTAAATGGCTTTGTTATGGCCAGGCTAGATGCTGAACTCATAGATTTGTACTATTATTAACTGTGCAAGCAGAAGTGCCTCACAGGAAAATTCACACTCACAGTAGAGCATAACCTGCTTTAAGACTAAGGTAGCAACAGCGTCCAGGTTTGCCCAGCAAGCACTAACAAGCCTTCCACTTCTTGCTTGCTAAAACCTACATCTGCTGTAGACAGCAGCTTGTTGAAAAGAGTTGTATTAACAGATGTCCAAATGCATTATGAGCACCTGCACAGGAATTGTCCCTGTGTGCACTTAGATACTGTGTGGGGGCTCCAAGAAGGAGAAGGGGCAATTGGGAAGCTTCCCTTAGAGTCAAGATCCAGCTGAAAGAGAGCAATATTTAAGACAGCCTTGGAGATCTACCAAATCTAACTGGGGGGGTGTTTTGGCTTCAGAGGCTCTTGGATCACAGAATCACAGAATGGTGCAGGTTGGAAGGGACCTCTGGAAGTCATTTAATCCAACACCCCTGCTAAAGAAGGTTCGTCTAGATCACATTGCACAGAAATACATTGGGTGGGTTTTTCAAGTCTCCAAAGGGGACTCCACAACCTCTCTGGGCAGCCTGGACCAGTACTCTGACACCCTCACAGTATAGTTTTTCCTTAAGTTCTAGTGAAACCTCCTGTGTTCTACTTCGTACCCATTGCTCTATCACTGGCACCAGTGAAAAGAGTCCAGCCCCATTCTCTTGACTCCCATCCTTTAAATACTGATCAGCATTGAGAAGATCCCCTCTTAATCTGCTCTTCTCCAGGCTAAACAGCCTCGGGTGTCTCAGCATTTCCTTGTAAGAGAGGTAGTCCTGTCCCCTCATCATCTTCCTGGCCCTCCATTGAATGAGGGACACACACAGAGCACTGAGCTCAACCAGAGGAAGGGGGTTGAGGTACCACAGATAGATTTCTCAGTACCTCTTTCTGAAGAGAGTAAATGATTCTTTAACTTCATGTTTAGGAAAATATCTTTACTTTTTCTCTAGGTCTTCGCTGATGCTGAGTGATTTCAAGGTGGTAGTGCAGCATGTTCAGTTTACTGGGACATGCTGATTCTATTCTCCAACTTCCTGACATCTTGCCCTGTTTAGATGTTCCTCAGCATTTGGGGGATCATCTCCACAAAGATGAAAGGATTGGTAATAGAAGGTGGATCTCAAGCACTGGCAGCTCCCTTGGCTGGAACAGATCCTCCTTGGCATGCAGCAGGACATCAGGAACAACCTGAAACTTGGAAAGCTTCCAAAACTGGGATAAAAGGGATAGATAAGGTACATGTTCATCAAAACATGCTGCATTTTAGAACAGCTGGGAACTTCTTTGGCTCATATTGGTCAGGAGAAGGGGTCCAATCAGGGGCAGATAATGGAGAATTGCTTCACTTACTTGTCCATTTTTGTGGGGGAAAAGTATAATCTAGTTGCATGTATTTCTTTCAGGTCAAGCTGGCCCAGCAGAGGGGGCTTTCACACAGAGGAGAGACAGCTCTGTGGTGCAGGGTTGATAAGCCCCACGTGCAAGTGCTGCTGCAGCAGGAAACAGCAGCTATGAGCAGAATCCACTTCCAGCACTTAGTCTGTACACACAGTGATGGGTTTTATTAGATTAAATTTGTGATGCAGGACACATCTGGCATGTCTTATTTGTGCCTGGACCAGTCATCTCACAGTGACCGATACAGTATTGTTATAACAACATGTTCCTCTGGTGTCCCTCCACCCTCTCAACACAGGATGCTTAATAACTGCTATAAAATATGCTCATGATGAAATGTGGCAGCAGTGATGTGACCTTGGACAAAGTAATGATCTAAAACCTCAAAAAGTTTTAGCATTAAATCTATGCAGCACCTAGAACGGATCATCTATAATGGAGAACAAGCTTTATTTATTGCACCAAAATGTCTTGCTTGCACTTAGTTGTCTGCACATGGAAAATTAAAATTCCATGAAATGAAAATTGGTTCTTTGTGCAAGCAGAGCCTCAGTGGCTAACAGGAGCTTATGACCTTGTTTTTGACCACTAAACCAGTCTTTGCAGCCAGCTCACCATGGGTGTGTTACCTTATTCAGATGTCATTTTACATCCCCAAAATTATGTATTGGGTCTGGAAATACCCATACACATGCTCTACAGCAGCCCCTGGCTCCTTCTCTTACCAGCCAGTCTCTGTGCAGAGCCTTGGGCAAGCTCTTCCTTGGCCTTTAGAGATTTACACACTGATTTTTTTTGTATTATTTCTTTTTTAAGGATTACTTTATTTTATGCAGGGGCAGATCTGAGTTATGATCAAAAAACCGAATATATTTCCAGGTGTTCCCAGCATGATTCATCCATTCATAGAATGGTTTGAGTTAGAAAGGAGCCTAAAGATCATCTAGTTCCAACCCAGAGGCAGGGACACCTTCCACCTGACCAGGATGCTCAAGGATTCATCCAACCTGGCCTTGAACACGTCCAGGGAGGGAGCATCCATGACCTCCTTGGGCAACCTGTTCCAGCATCTCACCACTCTACTGTAAAGAATTTATTTCTAATATCCAGTCTAAATCTACCCTCCTCAAGCTGCAAAGGTTTGGTATAGATCATTTTAGATGCAAAGTGAGAAATGACAATTCAGCTAAGGTGGCTTCTGCTCTTGAGTAGCCTTGGCTATTGGCACCCAGATGAGGCTCCCACTGACTCCATGTGTCCCTGTGTGATGTATATTTCAATCTCCTGCTGCTTGCAAGCCGTTAATCTTGGAAGATTTCTATATACTGCTGCCCATAAAGCATTAAGCATTCTGGTCAGACTCATATTTACATCTTAATTAGGTTATTTTTTTTTTTGTACTTGCTGGTCTGTTTGGAAGATTGTTTTTTTTTCATGCTGTAACTTCTTCATTTTCATTGGAACTGGTCTGCAATCTGCACATCTGCTGGCACTGCCTCCTCAAATACTATATTGTCAAACAACATTTAACAAGAAGAAAATATGATTTAACAGACAAGTATGAAGGAAAATGTATTTCAGCAACAAAGTAGAGGAAAGAGGGAGAAAGTTCTGGGATAGCCTTAGAGCCTGTGTGTTTGTAGGAGGGCTATGGCTGCAGCAATGAAGAGTTGATAGGAAGGTGAAACATTACATTGAGACTCTTGAAAGTGTCCAGAGAAGGGCAATGAGGCTGGTGAGAGCCCTCAAGCACAAGCCCTATGAGGAGAGACTGAGGGAGCTGGGATTGTTTAGCCTGGAGAAGAAGAGGCTCAGGGGAGACCTCATTGCTCTCTACAACTACCTGAAGGGAGGTTGTAGCCAGCTGGGGGTTGGCCTCTTCTCACAGGCAACCAGCACCAGAACAAGAGGACACAGTCTCAAACTGCGCCAGGGGAAGTTTAGGCTGGAGGTGAGGAGAAAGTTCTTCACAGAGAGAGCTTTTGGCCCCTGGAATGTGCTGCCCAGGGAGGTGGTGGAGTCACTGTCCCTGGAGCTGTTCAAAAAGGAATTGGACGTGGCATTTGAAGCCATGGTTTAGTAGTCATGAGGTGTTGGGTGGCAGGTCTGACTTGATGATCTCTGAGGTCTTTTCCAACCTTATTGATTCTATGATACACTAAGAGTTGCTATCAAAAATCCATATAAATTCTGCCACTATCACTGGCACAGAGTTTGAGAGGGTTACTTTTTTTCTGCTGTAAATTGATGTATGGCATACAGATTGATTATGCTTTCAATGCTGTTTTGCTTAGTAGCTTCTTAAGGGTTTCTTTTAGCCATTTTCTGCAAGTTAAGTTTCTTTGGTCCTATCTCATCCTCTGGAATCATAAAATCCTTTTGGCTGGAAAAGACTTTAAAGATCATTGAGGCTGTAATAATACCCATCTGTTCATTTTTCAAAAGGGCTTGGAACCTTTGCAACTTTATTACCAAGCATACAGCTTGGTAAGCATGAGTTTTATGTTTCTTAACAAATGCTTTGTATAGCTGTGGCTCAGAAAAAAAAAGGTCAGGAAAACCCATTGAGGGTTGCAATAAAAATCAGAGGAGCAGTGCAGGCCTGAAAGGCAATCTAATATTTTCCCTGTTTTTATTTTTCTTCTCCAGGAAAAGGCCAATTACCTTAACAATAATATTATATTCTGTTCTCATATTATATCATCCTCATACCTTCTTCAATACACAGCCTTGCCCTACAATCTGCTGCAGTGCTTCTCCTACCACTACCTTATGCCTAACCTTGAAACTGTGTGGGCAACAGACAAAAAATAGACCACAGGAGTATTTGCTCAAACTTAAGGAGAAACTTCTTTACTTTGAGGGTGCTGGAGCACTGGATCAGCTTGACCAGACAGATTTTGGAGTCTCTGTGTCTGGAGACTTTCAAAACCTGTCTCTTCCTGTGCAACCTGCTTTAGGTGACCCTGCTCTGGCAGCAGGGCTGGACTAGATGATCTCCAGAGGTCCCTCCCAAACCCATTCAGTGAAAACAAAGGCTTTCAGTGCCCCCCTGTACTCACCACTGGTGATGCCACACCTTGAGTACTGGGTTCAGTTTTGGGCCCCTGACTATGAGAAGGGCATTGAGGTGCTGGAGCTTGTCCAAAAAAATGGCAACAAAGCTGGGGAAGGGTCTGGAGAACAGATCTTGTGAGGAGCAGCTGAGGGAACTGGGTTGTTTAGCCTGGAGAAAAGGAGGCTGCTCTCTACATCTCATTGCTCTGTATACCTGAGGGGTAGTGGTGGTGCTTGGTCTTTTCAACCGAGTAAGGAGCTATAGGACAAGAGGAAATGGCCTCAAGCTGCACCAAGGGAAGTTTAGTTTAGTCTGATTCTATGATTCTATATTAGGTAAAACTTCTTTACTGAAAGGGTTATCAGGCATTGGAATAGCTTGCCCAGGGAGGTGGTGGAGTCCCCATCCCTGGAGGTATTGAAGAGTTGTGTATATGTAGTACTTATGGATATGGTTTAGTCAAGAACTTGTCAGTGTTAAGCTAATGGTTGGACTCAATGATCTTAAAGGTCTTTTCCAATCTAGGCAATTCTGTGATCTCCAGACTTCACTTCCAACCCCTGCCATTCTATGGTGATTCTATGATTCTATAAATTCTTCACTCATTCTGTGGATGGTTTGAAATATAATAGAGGAGCCAGAAAAAAGTCAAACCACCTGCTGGCTTCAGAACATTTTCTGAATGACCTTCCTCAGAATGGCAGATCCGGCATCACTGAAATTGTTGGGGCCTTCTGTTTTATCAGTAATCAGGTCTACAATCAAGAAATATGATTCCATTATAGCAGAAGACAACAGACTGTGATCAGTGAAAAGGGTCCCCAAAAGAAAAGACTTTGTACACCCTGTGAAATGAAGAATGACATATTTCCGTTGCATACATGTGCATGTGTATGTTTGAAAACAGGGTTAGTTTCCTATTTGTCTTCAGAGAAGGAGCTGCTCTATGGTTTGCATGAGTCAGAAGCAGCTCCTTCAGTGATGTTTCACAAAGTTTTGAAATGACTCAACAGCACAGATCAAGATGTCCCACTGTGTTCAGTCATTTCAACTGGAAGCCACTGCAATATACCAAAAACTGTCACTGCCTCTGTAAAATTTATACCTCTCCCCAGGACATGTACAGAAAGAATTAAGGTAAAGGAAGGAGATCACTAGGACAAAAAACCCAACATAAATAGCTAATGGTTGAGCTGCCCTCTGTAACTCAACAGCAGCAAGCCTCTGATCCTTATTTGTTTTTTACCATGCTGAATAGCTGCTGTGTTTGGATAAATGGGATTAACTTTGCCAAGATTTCCTTTAAGCTCTTTTTGTGGTTTGATACTCTAAGGGAAAAATTATACCACAGGGAGCTAAGGGAGGAGCTCAGGCTGTGTTAGGGCTTGGTACACTGACAAGGGGATTAAATGCATTCAAAATCATACCTGCTACATGACTATCAGAATAGCCTACCATCAAAATCTGACATGAAAACAGATAGCCTGCTTTGGGCAGTGGGCAACTAAAGACCTGATGGACTGGTGGCAAAGCCCAAGCAGCCCTGCAGTTCAGGAGAGGCTTACAAATGCTAATTCAACACTGATATTTACTGTGCAGGCATTCAGGAAGCATCTTCACCACCTCAAGGCTTCCTTGGCAGAACATGCCTGCACCTGGAAGGACCCTGCTGACTAGAGTTCCACCAACCTGTCACTGAGAGCAAAGAAAATGGAGGAGAAAGAAATTTGGAGCCTGGCTGAGCTGGTGTGGTCCTTCTGTGTAGCAATGCTGCCTCTGTACTGCCTGTCTGGATTAAAAATGAGAAGACCCTGCTACCACTGTCCCAGATTACCCGCTGAGGTCTTGCACCAGTATGCTGCAGTACTGCATATGCTAGGGGTATTGGCAGGTTAGTAGATAGGACTGGGTATCAAACCTCTTTTTCCATTTTTTTTTTATCTTTACATTAAGGATAAGCAACACTTTTTTTTTCCTGAAGATTATTGAGGGATCTAATTTGCTGTGTCCTATAGACATGTACCATAACCGATGTTATGAACTTAATTTTAGTGATGCTTTTTCCAACACAAGAAGGACATGGAACTGTTAGAGTGGATCCAGAGGAAGCCACAAAGATGATCAGAGGGCTGGAGCACCCTTCCTATGAAGACTGGCTGGGACAGTTAGGGTTGTTCAGCCTGGTGAAGAGAAGGGAGACCTTAGAGCAGCTTTCCAGTATTTGAAGGGGGCTGCAGGAAAGCTGGAGATGGAGTTTGGCAAAGGCATGGAGTGACAGGACTAGGGGTAATGGCTTCAAACTGGAAGAAACTTAATTTATATTAGGCATCAGGAAGAAAATCTTCCCCATGAAGGTGGTGAGGTACTGGAACAGGCTGCCCAGAGAAGTTGTAGAGGCTCCAAGGCTGGAAGTATTAAAAGACAGGTTGGGTCTTGTTCTAGTGGAAGGTGTCCATGCCCATGGCAGGGTTTGGAACTAGATGATCCAACCCAAACCACTCTATGATTCTATGACCTTGTTCTATTTGTAAGATCTTTACAGTCTTAACAGCAACTGAGTGATGTCTTAGAATAAGGATTCTTTTGTTGCTTTTCAGCACTATCATTTTAAGCTATTTTTTGATCAATAATACAGCCTTTTTTTTCTTTTCAATATAGTTGCTGAAATTCCATGTGATGGTCAAGATAGTATGGAAGACAGATTTGCTTCAGTATCTGATGGATATGACACATATGTCAGATTCAGGGAAAATAAGTATCTGCATCATAAGAAAGAAAAACAAGAGTCTGTCTTGTTGAAGCCTCTGAATATCCACTCCACTTTGACTGTGTATGTTCATTCCTTCTTTGATCACTTCATTAAGGATGGAGAGATGAATGATTTGCTCTACTTTGTTCTGGCATTAATGTCTCAAGCTGTGCTTTACAAACAAAGACTCTTCAGAAAGGAGAACAAGGAAAATTACAAGGAAAGAAAATGCTGAAAGGTCTCCTGGCACTGTGAGGTGAAGCAAAAAAATTTGATTGTGGCAGTTTTACATAGAATCATGGAATGGCTTGAAATGAAAGGGACCTTAAAGATCATCTAGTTGCTATGGGCAGGAACACTTCTCCCCTGACCAGGTTGCTCAAAGCCTCATCCAGTCTGATCTTAAACACTTCTAGGCATGAGACATCCACAACTTCTCTGCGCAACCTGTTCCAGTGTTTTACCACCCTCATAGTACTGATTTATTTTCCAAATCTCTAATCTAAATCTACCCTGCTCTAGTTCAAAACCATTGCCCCTTCTTCTAAAACCATTTTGCTAGTGGCAGAGCACAGACCTGCAGAAACCAAGAGTTTAGCTTCTCAGGAGGTTGGTCTCCTAACTGATGTACTGCCTAACAGTGATGCACACCATTTATGCTCCTCTGCAAACACTTTACTATGCTGCTTTCTGGGGAGGAAAGGATCCAAGACTACTCTCTTGATTCAGAAAAAAAATGTTGAATCTGCTAAAATTCCTTATGTCATTGCATAACTGCTTGCCTCTGCCAACAGGACAATGTATGAGCTCTTCCCAAACTGAGGGAAACAAATTCCTCTTTTCCTTCCTTTCTTTGGTCTTTTTCCCCTCATTACTCACAATCATATATTAATTCTTGTTCTCCCTTACCACATTTTATGTTAGCATAGTAATTTATTTGCTCAGTGACTTAAACTCTCAAATCAAACTCTTACTGCTAGTTCTGTCACCACAGTTTGTCCTCCCACACCATAACTCAAATTAAATGGAAAAAAAATAACATTCACGGGGAGCGCAGGTATTACAGCAGCCTGCTTCCCTCTCTCTGAGGCAGAATGAAAGAAATTACAAATCCATTAGCCTGGAATAGCCAAGTTCTGAACAAAAGGATTGGCAAATAGCACAATTTCACAGCACTTGAGTCAAGTTCCCATAACACCTCTGCAGACTAATCTCTCCAAAGAGCTTTTTACTCTCATCATTCTCAAGCACATTGACTATTGTTGTTGAGGCTGGTTTTTGTTTTCCTACTAGGTCTTTAAAAACCCCCTTCCCTCCATTCTGGGGAAGCCCTGCTAGCATTTTTCCACTGCTTCAGAAGGACAAAAGAGAAGAAAACAGGCAAGATGTGATATGCAAAGGGATGCAAAGTGCTGGATAGTAATTTGTGGTAGTTGATCCCACGCTATAAGATGAACTCACATTCATTGGAAGGCCAAGTTTTCGTTAGAACCTCTGTTTGCTCTTCATGCTGCCCTTCTCCACATTTATTTGAGTCCTGTCTTGACTGTGATGGAGCCAAGTTACACACTTCAAAGATCAGTCCCATTTCTGTCTTTACCATTTCCTAAGGGCTGGTTTGTCCCCTTGGGCTTTCTGGGTACCTCCTTCAAGGACAAAGTTTCATGAAGCAGTATTAACAGCAGTATGCAATATCAATCTATGAAATATTGAGAAGGTTTGATTGAAAAAAATTTTAAAGAGGGCAAGTGACACTGGAGCCCTAAATCCCTAGTGAATGGGAGTTAACTGCTCTGGGAAACTTTTTCCTTCAATCTCATCATCTCATGCTTGGGGCAAAGTGGCTGGAAGGGTGCCTGGCAGAAAAGTACCTGGGAGTACTGGTTGACAGCCAGATGAAGACAAGCCAACGGTGTGTCCAGGTGGCCAAGAAGTCCACCAGCATCCTGACCTGGATCAGCAATAGTGTGGCCAGCAGGACCAGGGAAGTGATTGTGCCTGTTATCAGCACTGGTGAGTCTGCATCTTGAGTACTGTGTTAGTCTGGGTGTCTTACTATAAGAAAGACATTGAGGTGCTGGAGAAGGTCCAGAGAAGGGCAATGATGCTGGTGAAGAGTCTGGAGAACAGGTCTGGTGAGGAGCAGCTGGAGGAGCTGGGGTTGTTTAGCCTCTGAGAGGAGCTTGAAGCCAGGTGAGTGTTGGTCTCTCCCTAGTAATAAGTGATAGCAGAGAAAATGGCCTCGAGTTCTGCCAGGAGATATTTAGATTGGAGATTAGAAAAAACTTCTTTACTGAAAGAGCAAGGGAACAGGTTTCCCAGAGAGGTGATTGAATCACCATTTCCGGAGCTGTTCACAAAATGCCTAGACATGGCACTTTGGGACATGGCTTAGTGGGCATGGTGGTGCTGGGTTGATAGATGGACTTAATATCTTTTCCAACCTTAATGATTCTATGATTTTCTGTCATCTTTGCCAATTTGCATTGGGAGGGTAGTTCCCCAGTGAGTTGCTGACTGGTCTGTATTGCTCACAGAGCACAAGGGAAGTATTTGTCAGCCTTGCCTTCTGCCTTGGCTTAGCAGCTGGCCCTAGTGCTCAAGCCTATTGCTTTGATGCTCTTAGATGGTTGCACTCACTTGCTAAACTAGAAGCTTATGTGAGCACCTCCTACTCTATGATATACTCCCCCAAATCACATAAACACCACATTTAACATAGAGCAGTGCCTGGGGCTAGCTCGTACTTGTTTGTACTTTGTAAGTCTTGAGAACTAATCCAAAAGCATAAGAGATGTCTGGGACCTGAAATATTTCATACACCAGATGAGTGAAGAGAACCACTGGGTTGACCTATTAACCATGGATGTGCAATATCCTTCTGGATACTTGCTTGGTGCAACAGACAAGGGGAGTGAGAAGGGAGCTAGGATAAGAAGGACAATAAGTGAGAGTGAGGAAATGCACTTGAAATGTAGAAGTCACAGAAGGACACCAGCGTATCAGCTCAGAATGTTTCCACCATGCTGCCAGCTCCAACCTGACACAGTTTCCCTGGGTTGCAGTTTTCCCTCTGGTGCTCTGAATGCTGCCAAAGAAATTGCAGAGACACGCTCATCTCTGGAAAGCTGTTTTGTCCACCCCCTTACATGCAAGCAGCCAATGCTGTCATTTGGATGTGACATCCATGTCCTGCTGCCCTTTTCTTTAATGGGGAAGCATGCTGGAAAGGGCACTAGGGATGCTTCCTACCACCAGAGCCCTGCTGGGTGATTCAGTCTCGCAGAGGCACTGGCCAAGAGAAATTCCTATTAATCCACCTGCCAAAGGCAATGCAGAACTGCTAGGTGTGATCAAGCAGGGGGAGAGTAGGAGCAAGACAGATGAGGCTTTCACAGAGGTGTGGGAAATACTTCTCTCCCACTCTGCTTGATTCATATCAGACTTGATAAGAAAAGGCATTACTCATCAGGCAAACCCCCAGGCTACTAATTGAAGAGAAAGTGAGTAAAGCTGGTTTTCTTCACAGCTTCTGCAAGCACAGTACTTTCCTTTCATATACAAAATACACCCATGGAAGCAGGAATGTGAACTATGGCCATTTACAGAGGAAAACCAGATCACAGAATCATAGAATCATAAAGGTTAGAACAGACCTCTAAGATCAAGTCCAATCTTCTACGCAACACCACCATGACTGCTAAACCGTGTCTCAAAGTGCCATGTCTGAACACCTCCAGGGATGTTGACTCCACCACCTCCCTGGACAGCTTGTTCCAATTTTTCTTCTGATATCCAGTCTAAACCTCCGCTGGTGGAACTTGGGGCCATTTCCTCTCCTCCTGTCACTTGTTGCTTGGGAGAAGAGGCTGACACCTGCCTGGCTCCAATCTCCTTTCAGAAGTTGTAGAAAGCAATGAGGTATCCCTTCGGCCCCCCTTTCTCCACACTAAACAACCCCAGTTCCCTCAGCTGCTCCTCACCAGCCCTGTTCTCCACGCCCTTCACCAGCTTCATTGTCTCTCTCAGGCCATTGAGTGACCAACTCCACTGCAAACTCTCCCTGGTCTTCCAAGCAGCAAACTTTAACTATCCAGTAGAAATTCAATCTGTGTGAAAAAAAAAAAAGGGGAGTGAAAAGTGCTGAGGGAAGCCATGGGGTAAGCAGCACTGAGCCAGCACTTACTCACTTCCCTTCTCCTGGATTTAGTGCCTGTCACGTTGTCATGCTGCAGGAGGATTTAGAGAGCAAAATCAGTTCAATTAAGCTTTTTTTTTTTTTTTTTCCAGTAGAATTTCTGAGCACTCCATTGAGAAAAGTCTGCAGGCAGGAGGAGAAAGATGACTTTTTTCCTGTGCATTTTTATTCAAAGTACTGACAGTTCACTACTGAGTGAGGCAGACTGATTAGCAAGTTCAGAAGTATTGCTTTCACTCATGCAACAGCACAACAGGGTAGTTGTCCCTTTCCAGACTCACACTGCTTTTAGCAGGGTCTCTACTCTCACATGTTCCCCACAGAGCATTCAAATTCCTTCTGAGATTTCTTGTGCATTTGCAGTATTCATGGCATGGCCATGACAATGGTGAAGGGACTGGAGCACTTCTGTTTGGAGAGGCTGAGAGACCTGGGGCTATTTAGTCTGGAGGAGAGCAGACTGAGAGGGGATATTATCAATGTTCATAAATAGCTAAAGGGTGGAGGCAAGAGGATGGGGCCAGTCTCTTTTCAGTGGTGCCCAGTGTTAGGACAGGGGGCAACGGGTACAAACCTGACCTCAGGATCAAGTCCAACCCCCCCTGCCACAGAATCTAGCATTCCATCCAGCATTCCAGCAGGTTCCATCTAAACATGAGGAGAAACTTTTTTGCTGTAAGGGTGACAGATCACTCCTCTGGAGACTTTCAAAGTCTTCCTAGATGTGTTCCTGTGCAACCTGCTCTGGGTGACCCTGCAGGTGTTGGACTAGATGTCTCCAGAGGTCCCTTCTAGCTCCTACAATTCTATGGTTCTATGACTGACCATGCTGCCGTGAAAGAGCAGGATTGAAGCCTATCCTCATCCAGCAGAAGGCTGGGTGGGTGCCAGGCATGTCATGCAGGCTGGCTCCATGGCAGGTCATGTTTCTGATGCTGGGCTGTGGCTGCACTGCCTGTGAGCATTTTTGTCATTGTGGAGACCTGCAGCTGATCTGAGGAGCCTTCTGAAGGAGGGAGGCCTTCATGCCTCCAACTCAGATCCCTCCATCACCATGTGCCTAGCCTTTATTTCAAGGGACAACAGGAAATCAAGGAAGGCCTAGGGGCTTTTACCCCTCAAAAAATTCACAGGTATTGCCCAGTCCCAGTGCTTCCCAGCCCACAGCTCTGCACTGCCCAGCAGTGAGAGGGAGGAGTGAAGAATTTCATCACACAGCATCCATTACTCTTCATTTTAAATCTCAACAGCAAGAGAAAACAAAGATTTCTTCCCCCTCAAAATGTCTGCTGCCCTCCTTGTAAGGGCTACATAGCTGGATGATTGAGGAAAGCCACTTCCTTCTGATGGTGTGTGCGTTGGCACATACATTTGTTATCCACTCATTTGCAGTCACTTCCTAGCTCCCACCTCATTCCAGATCTGTTCTCTAGAAAGCAGGGATTTTTGTGAATGGAAGGTTTTTCTCCTTGTCAGCCTGACTGAGAGGGCTGTCAAACAGGTATTTTTTGTCTGGAAGCTACACAGCTTTTAGCAGCCAGATATTAGCCCAGGAATTTCCTCTCCCAGCGTTTACACATTACCTAACTGCAGGCTTTGCTTGTGGATCCCAGAGTGCTAAGCTGCAAGGCAGAAGCATGCTCAGAATTACAACTCCTCCACACCTTCCACAGAACTGGTTCATTATAACACAGGGCTCCTGAGGGCAGCTTGTTGCTTTCTTTGCTTCAAATTCTCTCCAGAAAGCCTCAGAAAGGCTTACTTGTGACAGAAGACAAGGAGTATATAAGAGGCTTGACAGGGCTCTGGACAACCTGATCTAGTTGAGGATGCCCCTGCTTTTACTGCAGAGGGGGTTGGACGAGATGACCTTGGTCCCTTCCAACCCAGACTATTCTGTGATTCTGTGTAAGAGAAAACACCCCTTCCTCCCTGCAGTGTCCCTGTTGAGTATCCATGTTTCTTTCCATCAGGGCTAACTTTCCACATGAACAACAGAATCATTTGGGTTGGAAAAGACCCTTAAGATCACCAAGCCCAAGTCCCTCAGCATCACATCTCTACCTCTTTGAAACACCTCCAATTTGATCACTTCCCTGGGAAGCCTGTGCCAGGCTTTGAGAACCAATTCAGACAAGAAGTTTCTTTTAATGTGCAACCTAAACCTTCCCTTTGCATATTCAAAATCCTTTTCCAGAGCCTGAGGAAGCATTACTTCAATTTGTAACTGAGTATCATGAGACAGAATATGAAATGACATCAAGGCAGGTAAATGAAAACCCTTTAGATAGCTACTCTAGAGGATCATAGCTGGCCTCCAAGTTGGCTGTCAGGCTAAGTGAAGACAGCCATGTGAAGTCATGAGTGACAAGGACTTTGTTAGTAGAGGGGTCAGTGCTTAAGAGGTTATATCACACAAGTCCTGTAATCATGTACCAACCTCTAATTATGCCAGCAAGATTTTCATTTTGGGTCTCTGAAAACAAGTTTAAGAAGTGCTGATGCAATTGTTATTCCAGAGTTTAGGATTCATAAACAAGTCCTGATGGTGAAATATGTTTTGTTTTGTTTAAGGAAAACACTGGCTCCCATTCTGCCATTTACATGATTAATGGAAACATTAGCTTGAGTTTAAATACCCAAATATCTTCTTCTAGGTGTTTCTCCATATTGGCTTGGGGAGCCTTCCCAGTTAGTAATAACTGTAATCATACTCAGCTCAGGCTGTGACTGTGGAAGATGCTTAAAGAACTGGTGAGTCTCTCTGGATGACTGCTTTCTAAAGTCAAAGTTTTATAGTTTAACCCGACTTTGTTATCCTAACCATTCCACCCTCTACAGAGGTATAAACCCTGTAAAGTATATGTCACTTAACAGTATAAATTCTCAATGAGTACAAGAAGGACTTTTTGTGCTACACTTGCACTATTTACACTGCTGTGGATGTCAGTAGGAACAAGGAAGTGTGACTTTGAATAGCTTAACCAAACAGCTTGCAGGACTGGAAGTTTCACCCTTGCAGCTCTTGTAAATAATTATGAAAATTGGTGGATAGTATTACCTTGCTTTTTAGAACCCCTTAGAAGCATTTAAGTAGAGCATGCCAATAAAAAGGAGTAACCAATGATGAAACAAAGAGGTGGTCAGGCATTGGAATAGGCTGCTCCTGGTGCTTCACACTCTCACTGTCTTAGAAGGCAATGAGGCTGGTGAGAGGTCTCAAGCACAAGCCCTATGAGGAGAGGCTGAGGAAGCTGGAGCTGTTTAGCCTGGAGAAGAGGAGGCTCAGGGGAGACATTATTGCTCTCTACAACTACCTGAAGGGAGGTTGTAGCCAGCTGGGGGTTGGCCTCTTCTCACAGGCAACCAGCACCAGAACAAGGGGACACAGTCTCAAACTGCACCAGGGGAAGTTTAGGTTGGAGGTGAGGAGAAAGTTGTTCACAGAAAGGGTTATTGGCCACTGGAATGTGCTGCCCAGGGAGGTGGTGGAGTCACTGTCCCTGGAGGTGTTCAAAAAGGGATTGGACGTGGCACTTGGTGCCATGGTTTAATTAGTCATGACGTCTTGGGTGATAGGTTTGACTTGATGATCTCTGAGGTCTTTTCCAACCTTATTGATTCTATGATTCTAAGATGAGAAAGTGAATTAAAAAAGAACATTGAAAAAACCCCACACAGTTGAGAGCAATTAACAGTGTCTCCTAGAGACCTTTCTACAGCTTCGCTTTACCGGAGCTGTGCAGGTGGTGACCTCATCCCTGGAGACATTCAAGGTCAGGCTTGACAGCCTTGAGCAACCTGATCTAGATGGGGATGTCCCTGCTTACTGCAGTGGGGTTGGACTAGGTGACCTCCCTTCCAAACTAGTGCATTCTTTAATTTTATGATTCTGTGATACACTCTGGAGTTTGGTCCCTGGCTGTAGTCATACTTACAGATGTTCAACTCACACAAATTCAAGACGTACCGAACAGATGGTTTTGTACTAGCAAGGCTGGGTGCAGTAGTAGAAAGTGGGGTGAAAGTTCATGGACGTACTCAGCTAGAACCAAGACCTTAGGCTGATGTCTTTGTAGTTTTCCAAATTTTCTCTTGGATGCTCCATCAGCTAAAAGTAGCAGATGTTTCTGAGCAGCCAAGTTGCCTGTATGTGCCCTTTGTTTCTGTTTTAAATAAGCCCTTTTGAAGAATGTGAGCATCTACACAATCCTCCACATACTAGCAGCATTAGCAGACACACTCAAATTGCATCTAATAGTCTCATCTATTCTGCATGGGAGAGTTGAGGTCCTCTTCTGACAGCCTAAGACCAGCTGTGCAGGGCAAACTAGGGGTCAGAGGTCCTACCAAGAGCAGGCCCCAGACTTCACCTCATGGTCAACCCACTGACCAAGGCTGGTTGGGTCTTCTCCAGGCTCCCAGGGAAAGTGACTATGTGTGGGAGTCACTGTCCACAGGCAAGGCTAGAGACCCCTTGGGATAGCTGTTCCTCACCACTGTGGGAGGCTAGACCCAGCACATCTCCTGCAGATTCGTTTTCTCTAGATTTTTTGTGTGACTCCAGGACCCAGGCTTGCATCATCATTCTGCCTGCCAGCGGTGGGGCAAACGAGGTGATGTTTACTTGGGGCTTGCAAAAGCTCTGCTTGAAGCAACAGTTACATGAGCTCTGCTTGAAGTGATGTAATGTGTTTCCAGCCCAAAACTCCACAGGTGTCAGCAGTCATGAATTGACCTGTGAAATGGCACAGGGTTGCATTCATGAAATACACAACCCTCTGAAGTGATAACAGCCCTGAACTGCTTTTATCTCCCTAGACGGAGTCTCTGTTACACAACAGAAAAACTGTTCCCAAGCAAGCAGCACTTCCTGAAAGATCTGTGATCTTACCTCTCTTACAGCTAGACACCCCAAACAGTCATCAGCCTGCATGTACTCAGTTTATCTCACACAGATAAAGCCATGCTAGAAGAAAAGTTTTAGTGAGAAAGCAGAAGAGGTAAACAGCAAAGCCTTTGTGAACTCTGGTTAGTGTCTCTCTAATGAATGCTGGGGGAAAAGGATTGAAACACCCTCAGCAGTTCCAGTGCCACCCTTCAAGTGGCCAAACCCTGGTGAAATTTAAAAGCCAAAAATTCCAGTAAAAATTAAAAGCAAAAAATATTGACACTTGGAGATAGAATAGAGTAGGATTAACCAGGTTGGAAAAGACCTTTGAGATCATCGACTCCAACCTATCACCCAACACCATCTAATCAACTAAACCATGGCACCAAGCACCTCATCAAATGTCTTCCTAAACACCTCCAGTGATGGTGACTCCACCACCTCCCTGGGCAGCACATTCCAATGGCCAATCTCTCTTTCTATGAAGAAGTTCTCCCTAACATCCAGCCTAAATCTCCCCTGGTGCAGCTTGAGACTGTGTCCTCTTGTTCTGGTGCTGGTTGCCTGGGAGAAGAGACCAACCCCCAGCTGGCTACAACCTCCCTTCAGGTAGTTATAGATAGCAATAAGGTCTCCCCTGAGCCTCCTCTTCTCCAGGCTAAGCAACCCCAGCACCTTCAGCCTCTCCTCATAGGGCTTGTGCTCCAAACCCCTCAGCAGCTTTGTTGCCCTTCTCTGGACACATTCCAGCCAGTCAACATCTTTCCTAAACTGAGGGACCCAGAACTGGACCCGGCACTCAAGGTGTGGCCTAACCAGTGCTGAGTACCCCCCAAAAAATCCTATGTGTAACCTTTAAGGTTTCTCTAGAAAAAAAAAAAAAAAAAAAAAGAAAGAAAAATTCTATATAACACATTCCAAAATTCCTTTATTATCATTTCAGTGTGGCCAGGCTCCTGTGTGAGGTCAGCTTTGTTCATAGATGCCTGGCATCTGCTTCAGAGCAGAAAACATTTCTTCTGTCCGTAATGGCAAGACCGCTGCTAGAGCCACATGGTCATGGACCCCTTCCTGGCCATGTGGTGCTAAAGGGTAAATGTGACACCATTTCTTTTATCCTACCACAGCATCTTTCTGGCTGAGTGGCAGCTCATGTCTCATGGGACAGTGGGATGACCAATTCTGCTGGAGACTTTCAGCATAAGGTCATGGCAGCTTTACAGAGAGAGTTCATTTCTACTTAGGATGTAAAGGATGACCCTCCCCACCCACAGTTTTGCCAAAGGTACTGGCAGAGTGTGTAGCCCCTTTGCTTTCCACAGGCTCTTAATATAAGAAGACTTTTCATGCTTTCATCTCTGCTCTTACCTCAAATACAAGTGTAATCCAACCAGGGTCCCAGGCAACTGTCAGAAGCATCGAGAGGTACGTGGTAGAGCCGAGGTAACGTAGTTTCTGTCATAAGCCTGCAACAATCCTATACTGCCCACATGCTATTTCCCCCCCACACCTGGTTACTGTTAGAGTTCTTCCCAACAGCCATGCTGCATCCATCCACCTTTGAAATCTCTCTCTGCTTTGCTGTGTTTGCTCTTCCACTCTCACTGTGGTGACAGTGAGGATGGCAGACAGCACCTCCAGGTCCATATATTCAACTCCCTCTTCCTTCACTTCCAGACTGGTCCTTGGGCTGATTCCCAAACCAGTCCTCAGGTGAGAGTCTCTCACAGCCCCATGTGTAAGCACTACAAGCTACCCACTTTGCTTTACTCATTTCCCTCCACCAGCTTATGCCACCTTTGCTCAGAAACCTGTTGTAGAGCTGGAAACCTTGCCAGGAGGAGAGTGGTGGGGTTCCAGCAGGGAGATGCTGCACACCAAACATTCATGCTCTCAGTCTTTTGTTAGTCCTGCAGCAGATGCAAGGCACCTTAGCAATTTGTGTGCGTGTCACAACAAAGCAGTTGTTTTCCTTTCCAGGCTGGTTTGGCTTAGTCACAAAATAGTAAGAGCAAAACAAGCCATGAAATGCTCTTGCTGGGCAGAGAGAAGTGTTTTGTGCACACAATTTAGCACAGGTGTTTGCATGGGCAGTGACGCAGGCAGAGGGCTGGGGAAAAATGATGTTGAGGGAACAAAGGACTCATGATCATTCAGAAAGCAGCTGGTGCAGAAACGTTAGAGAGCACAGTGCCACTGGGAGCTGTACAACAGCTCTGGCTGGACTTGCTGGCGAGGCCTGCTGTGTTTGCACAGAAGCTCAGGAGCTGTGTTTGCTGCTCAGGAGCTATCATGATGGATGAGGATTTTGTTTCTTACCAGGGATGCAGGGATTAGGATTTCCAAGGTGTAAAGAAATAGAAACAGGATATTCAAACACTCATTAGCCATGTGATAAACACTTCTACCATACAGATAGGTGTGCACACCAAAACACACAGTGCCTTTATGTGGGACACAAAAACAGGAGCTTTATGAAGTGAAAGCTGGAGTAGCCACACTCTAGTCTCCAAGCAGGAGAAGCACTTATCTTTTCCAATAGCTGGACTTGGGGGCAGCATAGAGAACAAAATGGACGCTACAGATGATTAACCAAACACAGAGACAGATTTCATTTTGAACCAAAAGTTAAAATTTTATTTGGAATATCAATATACCCCAAAAAAATAAAAATAAAAACTTCCTCTTATGTAGTGAAATAGCCATTTGAAAATGGTAAAATAAAGATATTTCTCATACTATTCTTTCCTAGTTATTGTACACATCTTTAAGGTTGTTTTCTTTTGTTTTCTTTTGTTTTTGTTTTGTTTCTAAATATAAATCTAGCTTGAGCTTTAAGGCTCCAAAAAGCCTGAAACATGTGGTGGCTCTTTAGAGAAAGCAGATAAGTCAATCAGAGCTGTGTTTTTTCAGCAGACAGGCCTGTTTGAAGCTGTCCAGGACTGGACAGAAGTGAGACTTCTCAGGAAGGTCACAGTTTCAGGCAAATAATGTTTTATACCCATTGGGAAATACACGCTAACCCCACTTCATGCAGCATTTTATTGAGCTTTATGATGCATTGGGGAGGGCCCTGGTTCCCCTTAGCTGTCAAGTTCTTGTGCAGATCCAGACTGATTTGGGTTGGTATGGTTGGTTTAATTTAAGAAATCAAATCCTACCCTGTGGTGTTTGCTCTGCTAGAAGCTAAGTCTGTAAGAAGGCACTGATCCTGCCTTAGCCCTGCAAGCAAAAGGCAGAGGCCCTGTGTAGCTGAACAGTGGGGCATTTGCTACAGCAGGATCAGGGACTTGTCCTTTAGCTTACTTTCAATAAAATAAAAGGAATGGAGAATGTATTGAAATAAACCAGGAGAACCGCACTGACAATTCTCAGCTGTATTTCTTCCCTTCTAGAGGGCTCTCTGACACCCGGCTGGAAAGCATGACTGAAGAGCTATGCTCCCAGTCTACGTAAACAACAAGGGGATTTAGGTCTTGAATCACCCTCTGCAACTGGGCTGCAGTGGGCTGAAGCAAAGCTCACTGAAGTCATTCCATATTTCACCAACAACCTCATGTGCGGTAAGCCTTGGACCAATCCTGAATTTATGTGCTATGGTCTGCAATTTGCTTTGATTTCTTCCTTGATTAAAGCTATTGTTATTACTCAAGGGCTGTATTTATGATTTGCATATAAATTTACACTTCTGTTGCTGGTTCTGAAGTACAGAGTACCAGAGGTACTGCTGAGCTGATCTGTCTGGCACTGCTTACAAAGGCTGCTGTTCCACAGACACAGTAATTGGTGTCTTAAGCTCTTTGTTGCCTCAAAACCACCTGAATATTGATCCCTGATGCACCATTGCTCTCAGCTAAAACATTGTCCCAATTTTTTACTTTCAGGAGAGAAAAATTAAATACATCCAGGCCTTGACATTCACAAGCTGTCAGACCACAGATGCTCTTTAGAACAGAACCACAGACTCATGTTTGCACTTGGGGAGCTACTGCATAATTAACTTCTGTAGGAGAAACCCCTTCAGACAAGCCTTATTCCACCAGCCACCCCATCCTGGACACCTGGTGTTCCCACTTTACCTTTCTTCACCTTGGGGAGAGGTGAGCATTCAGCCTGGAAATAGTTTCTGCTGGGATATGGAATAGGCCTTCTCTCTCCTTGTCTCTTCCATGACTTGCACTCAATACTTTATTCCTCCTACCCATCTTGGCTGTTTAGTGAGTCCTTTTGCATGCTTTGGCCCTTACCTTGTAAGTAAAAGCTTGTCTTACTTTACTGTGAGATTCTAGTAAGATGTCTTTTTGAGAGCCAGCCACTCTTAGTTGGGTGTTATTAGTGAGCCCCAGACATAACTCCTTTGTGACTCTGAGCTACAGAAGGTCTGTAAGCACCAGACACAATTTAAAGAAGGCTGCAAAACTACCCTAGTTTTCGCTCTTCCACAATCTAGCTGGAAAATTTTTCCTTCAAGTGTTCACCACATGTAGTAGTGCTTGGGAAGAGACAAATTCTGCTCACAGCTGCCTAAGCATAAAATCCATAACTGGTTTTATTTCAGTACATTGGATTGAAGCATCAAAGCCTAACTTACAGACTTCAACCCTGGCAGATTTACCTTATCACCAGTCTAGCTTTCCTGACTTTAATAGTGAATCCCATTTCCAGCATTTGTAGTAGTTGTCACAAGTCCCATAATGCTCGGTTATGTTTTATAAAGTTTGAGTTCCTCAGGGTGTGTGTGAATACAGCCAAATTAGAGCTTTATTTAGAAGAATGAGAAGCAGAAGGATCTGGTAGTGGACAGAAAAATTTGGAAGTATCATCCCAATGCTCCACCAGGGGAAATACATAGAACCCAATTAGCTGTGTTTATGTCTCGGGACTTTTAGGGTGGAGCAGCTGGAGTATTGTTGAAGTGTCATTAGGGTTGACTGTTTCAGTGTTTAAGTGCATGTCAATGGGTTAAAAGTGGCGTATAAGTATTGTGAATGTGTGTTTCAGGAAGAAAGACAAGCAAGGAAAACAGTGTAAGTTGGTTTTGGCCTTATTCTCAATTTCTTTACTACCAGTTACCACATTTGACTCCAGTGGAACACCTCAGAGGAAAAGCCCAATGGTATAGCAGGGCCATAGGACCTGTGTAAATGTTTGCATGATGTGTCATCTGCTGAAGCAAAGGACACCATGATAGACAATTTTTCAGCCATGAGAAATGTACCCTAATTCACCACTGTCCCTTACATGCCTGACTTTGCTGCCCCTTCCCTAAAAGCATGCTTGTCTGCAGCCTAGCCACCCAACAGGCTGTCCGCTGAACTCAGCACTGAGTGCCCCCTGCATGCCAGGGGTACACCCACACTGTGCTTTGAGGAGGTCACTTGGGCTGGTTTCTGCACCAAAGCCACTTTCCAAGCAGTAAGGATGGTAGCCCTGACCCATCCCGTCTGAGGCAGCAGGCAAGTTATGGAGCAGCTGCTGGAAATGGTGCAGAGGTACCTGTGAGGGCTTTGGGAGGACGGGGTAAGAGCAGGTGACGTTCTTGCTCCACTGACGTCAGCGTTGGCGTTGCCAGCATTGCCATTCAGCAGGCACAGGTGTGGTTTTCCTCACTTGTGCAAATGAGGAAAACAGCAGATGAAGCATGGCAGCTTGTTTGTAACCCACCCTGGTTTCTGCCTGTCTTAAACTTCATCAGTGAGCCTTGCTGTTGAGGTGCTCCTTTCTGACAAACGTTTATGTGGCTTTTAAGCTTCAAATTAGCAGGAGATGTGTGTGGTTCCTTTCTCTCTGCTCAGATTAAAGGCAGCTGGACACACGGGCTTGGTTCAAAACAGAGCAAAGCCACCACTGACTTCACAGGGTCCAGAATTTCTGCTCCAGCTTCAGTTCGAGATGCTGGACCGCTTCCACCCCATCTTTATTTGAGACCTCAGACACGCAGGAGTGAGGGTCTAAATGGCACAATGGTGGGCTTCTACCAATGCTTCTTATCTAATTGCAGTTGACTTTAATCTTGCCTTTTCCACTCTTAACTGATCTCATAACCTGCTTCTTAGCCAGGGCAAAATTAAGCATGAGGAAAAAGGCTTATTCAGCATTACAATTATCTACTCCCAAGCTGTATAACAAAACGGTTTACACATTTAATTGGTTTTGTCTAATATTTCCACGTATACAGTAGGCCTATTGATGAATATCATAGCTTCATTACTGCGTATATCACATTTTGCTAGTTGTTTTGTACCATGAAATAACGTCAGCACATCGATTATCTTAAATAACACAAATGTAAACTCATTTTCTGCTCGTTGTAATCATGACTTCGGCCTGCAAAGGCTTTTTGATTTGTAAGACCATTCACATAACATGGAATGTAACTTTATTTGTGGTGGTGGTTTTGTGTGGTTGCTGTTGTTTTCTTCTTTTGTATATAATGAGACACCGAAAGCCCTTGTCATCTCTTAACAGGATACTAAAGCAGCTCTGGTTTATGAATGACAGCACAGTTAAACCTAAAAATCATATTAAAAAAAAAAATTAAATCAAAAAAAGCCCCTTTGTACTGTACAATCTCAAATTAAAGCAAGAAATATAATGACAATCTTTTGCATTAGCCAGGAAATGTGATTCTCTGCCACTGGGCTTATTATTTTTTGTTGTTCTCGTTAACAGTTCACAGGATGTGTCTATGGGTGTAGTTATAGGTGTGTGTGTGTCTGTGTGTGTGTATATCCTATGCAGAACAGCAGTCCCTATTTTGTTGATCTAGTTCTTCTAATTGTTTAGTTTAAAACTACCTAACTGATACAGTTTAGAATACTACATTAACACATTTAACACCAAGTTTACATACTTGCGTCTTTGAAGTACTAGGAACTTTTACACGCTGTATTTGGCTTCGTAAGGACTGTTAATATCACAGATAATGCAACCTACTTGTCTTTGAAAGAATATGGCTGTTCTCAACTAACTCTCTAAGGTTCAGAGGGAAATAATGTTTCTCCTTCTATCTGTAGCTGACTTCAGAGAAGAAAGTGTCTTCGTAAGTGGTCAGTCTGATGTTACAGTATAGATTCTGCAGAGAGAGAGAGAGACACTTCACGAAGGATAATTCTCTCTGGACTTTAGAAGCTGCTGCAGCAAAATTACTCTGTTTAGACTAATTTATTTCTTTTTTTCTTTTTTCTTTTTTTTTTTTTCCCCTAGACGAATCTCAAGAAAAACCTATTCCCAGTATGTTTTGTAGTAGTATCTCCACATGACCAGAGGAGGGCACTTTGAACATCTCTGCACTGCCCAGGAGGCAGATGCAGAAGCACAGTGTTACCCAATGTCACCTAGTCCTGCCACTTCTTTGCCACCCAGGCAGGCATCCCTGTGTCCCCAGAAACCCAAAATCTGTATTGTAGCACAGGGCTCTGTTCTGGGAACAGTGGGCAGATACATCACTCTCTTCCTGCTAAGCAGGTTTCCTTCCCATTTCCCCCATTTGTTTCCCCCATTTTAATTCAGTGGGTTAAACTGAGATTAGCAGGCGATTCCTAAAAATCACATGAGGGGGGTTGTCTCCCTCTCCTTCCTGAACATCCCTCTGCTATTAGCCCCGGGTAATTTAGCAAATGTTGATTGATTTAACCCTCTATGACTTATCCTGCTGCAGAAATCCCTTGCCTTCCACTGGAAAGTGCACTTGGAAAATGCACTCTCTGATATATGTATTGCAACAGTGCACCTTTGCACGTTAAACTCTTGTAAAAGTACTGCTCCTTTTCACATGCTGAGGGAGGCAACTCTGCATCCCAGAGTACATAGCAGAGAAATCAATCTCTTTTCCACTCGTGACCACAGTGTGGAGTGCAGCCACTTTTCCACGCAGGAAATTTCCTTTTGGGTTTCATTTTGGCTAAAGGTATCAACCCTCTGTGGAAAAGATTTTAATTTGGCAATCTTCTTGTTATCACAGATGGATTCGATTTGTAATTTTTTTGGTCACCTCTCTGCTTTGCTTTGTTCAAGTTTAATGCTGAAAATTTATTAGAAAGGATTTGGAAACTTTTGTTTGTTTGTTTGCTTTTTTAAATAAAGTCTCTCCTCCAGCACAGGGAAACATACTGCTTGTTTAATATACTTGAGGTTTTTTCTCCCATCACCATTACTCCTTTTCTCTTTTCTTCTCTTTTCTTTTCTTTCCTTTTTTCTCTTCTTTCTTTTCTCCTTTCTTTTCTTGAGCAGACAGGTACAAGAAGGAAGTTGTCTTTCATCAGCAGTCCTTTGAGATAGAGTAGAATTCAGTGAGTCCTCACCATGATAGGATCATAAACTTACTGGGTTAAACCAAGCTAACTTTCCCTAAGCTGCCAAGTTTTAGCTGCACCATACATATATGTGATTCCTTGTGCCATTTTCTTTTCTTGTGATTTTGTTTTTCTTGATGACCCTGAGCTATGGCTTCTCATTTCTACCACTAGTCAACCTTCCTTTCTTTTCTGGTTTTGCCAATATAGGCCTCAAAGAAGAAATGGCAGAAGAGCACAAAGTAGCTGAGGTACATGAGAGAGGACCAGATGATGTTCTGCACGTGGGAATGGCACTGGCCCTGCTGCATCCAGGAGAAGACCAGGTAATTGACCACGCAACCGATCAGCATCTGAGTGATCTGCGACAAGGTGATGAACATGGCAAACTTGCGTGAGACTCTGAAGCCAGCAGCCCGCAAGGCATAGTACGAGTACATAACGGCGTGCACTCCGTAGTTCATGGTCATGAACCAGCCCCCACCAGCCACCATGTCCTTGTAGGAATACCAAGAATAAAGTAACACAGTAATGTGATGGTACCAGTGCAAGAAGATGAGCTTCTGCTTCCTAAGAATAATGAATATTGTATCACCTGCAAAAAACCAAACAAACAAGGAGGGGAGGAAATGAGAAACACATTGAACAAATCCATCGTTACTACAGGGCTTCTTTCTCTTTGCTGTGGCTGGAGTACATGATGTTTTTGAGCATGAAAAGCTCTAGATCTGAGTGCCTGCCTGATCTGAGAGCAAGCTTGGCTCCTAAGTATGCAGCCTTTGGAAATACAATGCATCCATGTTTGCCTGTGTGGGCTCCCCTGCCTGAAAACTCCATAGGTTTACTTCATAGCCCCTTGCTGCAAACATAATCTGTGAAAATCTGAGGTGGGTGAACATGTGTCCTCTCTGACTGTGACACTGCCCGTTATACACTTGTAGTTGTTTGCGCTAGTCCCTAGAGTCCCTAGCTTAGATACTAGTTTGTTATTAGGAATATTCTAGAGACATTTGAGTAAAAGATACATAGTGTAAGGGATAGGACACTGAATGATAACAATAGATAGATTAATATAATTTCATTGGTGTACTGAAAACCTTGTATCTTGCAGCAGAGTGAGTTTGTTCTCTTTGCTTGCTCACTCTTGGCTGCTTGCTCTGTTTCTGGCTTTTGGGCTGCACTATATTCCTTCTGACCTTGGGCCTCTCTCGTTTCCTTCTTTAAAGGTACAGAGGGGGATAAAGAGGGGAGCGTGTGGTCTGTATAGCTGTCTTGGGGCCCTTTGTCCCCAAGATGGGACAAAGAACTGAATCAAAGGTACAGGGGAGTTCTGTGCTGTTTTTAAACCATGCATATATATGTAAATACAATCTATACATGTTTATTGCTTTTTATAGTGCTAGATTTAGGTTTTTTTGTCAATACAATTCCATGTTTAGGAATTCCACGTTTCAGGGCAGATTTCTGAAAAAAATGTTATTGGAAGCATCTAATTCAACTCATAACAGGACTGTGGCTAGAAGAGAAATGCAGCTTGACAGAGAGCACAAAACCTGAAGAGGAAGCAGCACAGCATCCTCTGATTCAAATGCCTACTTGCAAACTGAACCTCATTCAACTCAGTAGAGCCTTTTGAGCTACTATGCAAGCACCAAATGCGTATGCAGCCTACAACAGGAAAGGCAGGTAATCAGCAGAAAAAAATGCTTCCAGAAAATAATTCAGTTAATGGCAAAAAGCACATCCTCTGCTGCAAATTCATGTTGTTATGGTAGAAAAGCAAATTTTTGTTCCCCTTTCCTGCTTTATTCTTCCACTTGCTTCTCATGATTGCACTGAGTATCTCAGATATATGCATGCTACTTGCTCTCTGATGATACAGACAGTATTTCAAAAGAGATTCCTGAGATTTGAATCTCGGGATTTATTTCTAAGTGTATTTATCCCAGGAAATCCAAATCACTACTATTGGTGATGGGTGGAACCAAACCAGTGCTGTCAGCACAGGGGCTGTAAGAAGCCATAATGCTAATGTTTACTTCATTAGCTGCAAGATGTTGACTCACATTTTACTAAGTAATCATATGCTCAATTTATTGCTGCTGTGCAGATCTAGATGATGTTTTCCAGTTTTACCAACTAAATTCCCATGGTTTTGCAGTAATTTAAGCAGCAGGAAACCAAGGGATTCTGACACAGCAAGGCAACTGGTGTCTGTCTCTACCCAGTTTTTATGCTGATGACTTGCTGTCCTGTAATTTGCTGAATCAAACTCTCGGCTGAAAGGTACAAACTTATTTTTGCTGTACACTTGAACACAGTGAGTGCTGCAGCTCTTCGAGGTTTAGTAAGGACATCCTCTGAGATGAAAGCTGGAGGGCTGCTAAATCACAGAATCCTTACCTCCTCCTTCCCATTAAACAAACCTGTCTTACACTACTAAGCCACAGGGTGAGAACACATGCAGACTGGCTAATGGAGTTGGCTTTGGCATGTATATCAGAAGTATCATTACCAAAGGAATTACTGGAGAGACTGAAGTTTGTAAGAATCAGGACTAGAAAAGCTAGGGCTATTACAGAAAATGGGTTTCTATTTGGAAGAAGCAGGCAGCCACAGCTTTCAGTCATTAGGGAGGAAGTACATTACTGTTCATAATTGTATGCCTACACGTGCATTTAAGGATGAATGCTGCAGAATGGAGGAAGAACCTGACTCAAAGCTTCTTGCTGACACAGATGCTGTAGCCCAGCCTTCTCTTCTGCGCTCACAGGGTGGGTGACTGCTGATTACACTATTTGTATTTGCCTACCAGTAGCTAAGGAAGAGATATGGACCAGATTGCTCTTATTTCTTGACTACCCTGCTGTGTATAATCACTGCAGTTTATTCTTAGGCTAGGAATGGTCTTCTTCAACTGCACTTTGATCTAACTTCAGTCAAACTGGGCTTAAATATGTAAAGACTAAAACATGCAGAGCTTGGGGTTGTTTGGGGGTTTTTTAATCAGTTTTTCTAAGAGTAAAATGAGATTTCAACAGCTCTGAGACCCTTCTTTTCCCTTCTGTACAGCCATTGCTACTTTAAATATGCACAGTGAGAGAAAGGGAGAGAGAGTACTCACCTAGTTCGGGTGCTTTGCTTAGCACAAATGCATATGCCCAGAATTTGCTGACAGGTCCAATGTAAAAACCCTGGTCACACACTGACTGCTTCAGGCCTTTGGTCATCAAAATGTACAGCATATAAGCACCAGTTCGAACAGCACCGAATATACTTTAAAACAAAGAGAGAAAATGAAGAAAGTTGAGTGGATACTTGACATCTGCATGCCATCACTTCAAATTATCATGAGAAAGAAGCCATGAATGTGTTGAAATACTAAGTTTGAGACAGTCTTCAAACTGGAGCAACTCTGCTGGTTTCTAGGAAGTTATTCTGAACTCAGAGTTGTAAACTGGACTACAGCTGTATTCCCTGGTGGAAGTCTGGAATGGTAGCATCAGTGGTTTTTATTTCATTACTAGAGGAATGGTTCTTCAGTTTTCAGGAGCAGTGGGAGACATCTGCTTCAGCTGAAACAATATGCCAAGTTTTGATGCTGAAGGCTAGGAGATTACATGAAAGGAACTGATAAAGAGCTGTCATCAACATAACCAGGACCAATTCCCTCTTCTGAGTTTCTTCTTGTCTCTTCCTGTGTTTGTTACATCCAGAGGAGCTCTGAGCACAGACAATGCCAAGCAGGGCACACAGGTTTTGATAGAGAGTCTGGGCCAGGGCTGGTGTTTCGGTGCACATGCTGACTTTGTATTTCATCTCTTAACAGGTCACTGCTAACAGAGGAATTGACTTGTTGAATTGAGTTGTAAACAGCAGATCAGCCTCACCTCATTGAAGTGAGATGCAAGGTAACAGTGTTCTGTTAAGTGAGAAACATCAAGAGATTCGCACTGATATTAATTAGTGCAATTAGAAAGGGGATAGGTCCAGACAATAAACAACATCCAGCTGATGTAAGGAACAAAGGCTTCTGTCTCAGCTGTTAGGAGCTCTGCAGAAGGAATTGCCTCACTGTTTCATGGCAAGAACATGCTTGCTCATTGTCTACTATTGTAGCTTGTTGGCCCTTCAAAAGCTGTGATGAACACTGAGTGAAACAAGTACCTTCCATAAAAAATGAGGAAAGACAGACCCAACCTCCTTAAGGGAACTCTGGCATTTCAAAACTGCTAAAAAGAAGGGCAAGAAGAACCTCCACTCCTTACTGGACCTGGAGGGGAACATGGTGACCAAAGATGAGGAAAAGGCTGAGGTCCTGAACGCCTTCTTTGCCTCAATGTTTAACAGCAAGGTGGGAGTCCAGGATGAGTGGCCTCCTGAGCTGGGTAATAGGGTCAGGGAGCAGTGTAATGCCCCAGAAATCCATGAGGAATTAGTCTGGGACCTGCTGAGCCACTTGGACACCCACAAGTCCGTGGGACCGGATGGGATCCATCCTAGGGTGCTAAGAGAGCTGGCAGATGAGCTGGGCAAGCCGCTCTCCATCATTTTCCTCCAGTCCTGGCTCACTGGAGAGGTCCCAGATGACTGGGAACTGGCCAGTGTGGTCCCCATCCACAAGAAGGGACGGATGGAGGAACCTGGAAACTACAGACCAGTCAGCCTGACCTCAGTGCCAGGGAAAGTGATGGAGCAGATTATCCTGGCCGCAATAACTGTGCACCTGAAGGATGGCCAAGGGCTCAGGTCCAGCCAACATGGATTTAGGAAGGGCAGGTCCTGCCTCTCCAACCTGATCTCCTTCTATGATCAGGTGACCCGTCTGGTGGATGTGGGGAGGCCTGTGGATGTAGTCTATCTGGACTTCAGCAAGGCCTTTGACACCATCCCCCACAGTAAACTGCTGGCTAAGCTGTCAGCTCGTGGTTTGGACCACAACACTCTGTGCTGGGTTAGGAACTGGCTGGAGGGCCGAGCCCAGAGAGTGGTGGTGAATGGTGCCACATCCAGCTGGCAGCCAGTCACCAGTGGCGTCCCCCAGGGATCAGTGCTGGGCCCCATCCTCTTTAACATCTTCATTGATGATATGGATGAGGGGGTTGAGTCAGTCATCAGCAAGTTTGCAGATGACACCAAGTTAGGAACAGATGTTGGTCAGTTAGAGGGTGGAAAGGCTCTGCAGAGGGACCTTGACCCACTGGACAGATGGGCAGAGTCCAATGGGATGGCATTTAATAAGTCTAAGTGCCGGGTGCTGCACTTTGGCCACGGCAACCCCATGCAGAGCTACAGGCTGGGGTCAGAGTGGCTGGAGAGCTGCCAAACGGAGAGGGACCTGGGGGTGCTGATTGACACCCGCCTAAACATGAGCCAGCAGTGTGCCCAGGTGGCCAAGAAGGCCAATGGCATCCTGGCCTGTATTAGGAATAGTGTGGCCAGCAGGAGCAGGGAGGTCATTGTGCCCCTGTACTCTGCATTGGTTAGGCCACACCTTGAGTCCTGTGTCCAGTTCTGGGCCCCTCAGTTTAGGAAGGACATCGAGACACTTGAACGTGTCCAGAGAAGGGCAACAAGGCTGGGGAGAGGCCTTGAGCACAAGCCCTATGAGGAGAGGCTGAGGGAGCTGGGATTGTTTAGCCTGGAGAAGAGAAGGATCAGAGGCGACCTCATTGCCCTCTACAACTACCTGAAGGGTGGTTGTAGACAGGAGGGGGTTGGTCTCTTCTCCCAGGCAACCAGCACCAGAACAAGGGGACACAGTCTCAAGTTGTGTCAGGGGAGGTTTAGACTCGAGGTGAGGAAAAAGTTCTTCACTGAGCGAGTCATTCGTCATTGGAATGGGCTGCCCAGGGAGGTGGTGGAGTCGCCGTCCCTGGAGGTGTTCAAGGGGAGATTGGACGTGGCACTTGGTGCTATGATCTAGTTGTGAGGTCTGTTGGAACAGGTTGGACTTGATGATCCTTGGGGTCTCTTCCAACCTTAGTTACTGTGATACTGTGTGATACTGTGAGTATATCTCACTTTAATTAAGTATGCTTACTTAAATATAGTGCAAGTATTATCTTACATCATTATGCCCCTCTGCCTTTACCCAGCTCCATCTTATCTGCCCTCTAACTTTTTTGTGACTTCATTCTACTCATGAGTCCTCTGGTTTCTGCTCTGCCTTGGTGACTTTTGTGACTTGCATGTCAGCAAGCAAACTCAGCTACCTAAAAGGACGTGTAGACACATGGGCAGTCCAAGCTACCATTTATGCAAAGTGTATGAAATAAAGAACAATCAATCTGAAGTTAGATTCTGTTACTTGTCCTTGTCTGGTGAAGTCACTGCTCTCTGCAAAATGTGTTTTAAAATCATCAAGGCAGCCTCAAAAGTTGAGGTCTATGACAGCTCTTATGGCACTTGGTCAGACCAGATGGCTCAAGTAAGCCTGCTGAGCACAGGCACTGTTGACCTAAGTTTTTAAATTTGTTGCACAAATATATTCACAAATGTATTCAGATTTCCAAACCCGCAGCACTAATACCTCCAGACAAACCGCCCTGCTGCTGAAAAGCAATGCACTTTGCTGTCCCCTGCATGCACTCTGCAACCAAGTGGAGCACCATGCTGTTTGGTGCTGTTTGGGCTCTGTCAGTGGCACCACAGATGGGACTCTACATCCAGGTCAGGCCTGGGGAGAGAAGTGTTACATCCTGGCTCCCACACCATTACATTTAATGCCTGAGGTCTCACTGTACCATCAGGAAACTCAGATAACAGCAAGCATTTAAGAAGCTACTCTTATTATCTGCTATTTGTACAGTGGTATTTGCTCATGGGCCCCACTGCCAGGTGAGTCATCTTGCACTGTGGTACAGGTGCACTGATGGAGTTGAGTTGAGTCTGGGTTTCTCACTGGCACTGCCCTGAGCAATCCAGGTGTTCCTATGCTTAGGCAAGACAGCAGCTGCATGCAGAAGGGATAGTGCAGCATTCTTAGCACCTGTGCAGAAGGGATAGTGCAGCATTCTTAGCACCTGTGCAGCCCATGGTACACTCTCTCCATGCAGGGTTATTCTCTCCCAGAAATGCTCTCTCAGCATGCTCTTGTCATGTCTTTCAGGGATTGGACTTTCTCACTTAGCAGAGAATGCTAAAGCTTGCAGGAGGAGTTTTGAAATGAGGTGCAACACATTCTGTGTCTTCTCTCTGGCATTTAACACATGACTTTTTTTTTTTTCTCAGGAGCTGCATTTCTCATTCCCAAGAAGAAGGGAGATCATGAGAGAGATGTGATCTGAGCACTTCCCAAAGCAGTGAACTCCTCAAGACAGCCAGGACAAGCTGTTGCTTGTTCCTGTGTTTTGGGTGGTGGCAAAACTGGGTGGAGGAAGATCAGGCAGAACATATAATGACATGCTGGTTCTCCCACTAGCAAATACCTCGGTGCTGACATTAAAATAGGGGAGAAAAAGGAAATTTTAAATTATAAAATCAAATAGCTGCAAGCAATACTCCCTTACTACTACAGAAGCTGTACTGCTTTTCTAAAATGCTACTTTTAATTAAAGCTTTGAAATCAAAGATAATTTTGTGCCATGAACACAATCTCAGATGAGAAGAGGACCTGTTTAAGCAGCAGGCAAATGTTTCTTTAACTGTAAGTAATCTGAGCATGGACACCCAGGGATTTAATCTGGACTGGTAACAGAGCCAAAGAGTATTTTCCCTGTGGGGATTACAGAGTTTCACTTGACTGTCCTTGAGATTATAAGGATGTCATTCTTCCTGCCTTCTGGTTTATCAGCTACTGCAGAGATCTCCCTGGACTGCATGCTCACATTCACTTCCTTTTCTATCATTTTGCAGCACAGTGGCTTCCTCCAGACCCATGCCTCTGGAAGAGGTGACTCCAGCTACTGCTCTGCCTGGTGTGAGTCAGACTAATCTGCATTTTTAATCAGGAAAAGCCATGTTACATTTGTGTGTAATTCACAAGGCTACAACTGTATGAATAAGGAGGATGTCAACCCGGAAGTAATTCTTTCATAGAATCATTAAGGTTGGAAAAGTCCAACCATCAACCCAACACCACCATGCCCACTAAACCATGTCCTGAAGTGCATTATCTACATGGGTTTTGAACACCTCCAGGGATGGTGACTTCACATCACCACCCTGGACAGACTCTTCCAATGCCTGAACACTCTTCAAGTAAAGAAATGTTTCTAATATCCAACACAAACCTCCCCTGCTGCAGCCTGATGCCATTTCCTCTTCTCCTATTGCTTGTTACTATGGAAAAGAGACGGACCCTCACCTCACTATCACCTCCTGAAAGGGAAAGTTGTATAGAGCAAGAAGGTTTCCTTTCAGCCTCCTTTTCTCCAGGTTAAACTCCAGTTCCCTCAGCTGGTCCTCACCAGACCTGTTCTCCAGATGCTTCACCAGTCTCATGGCAGTTCTCTGGACACACTTCAGCACCTCAATGTCTTTGTTGTAGTGAGAGCCCAAAACTGAACCAGGACTCCAGGTGTGGCCTCACCAGTGCTGACCACAGGGGGACAATCAATTTCCTAGTCCTGCTGGCCACAGTATTTCTGATTCATTCAATCACCTACAAAGACTCCATAAGAAGGGAGCTGTTGATGAGTTGTGCTGCATGCCAAAACACCCCCTTGCCGACGAGCATGCACCATCCCGGACAGAAAAAGGTCTAACACACATCTTCAAATAAGCCTTGGACCCAGAGAGCAAAGACTGCTTTTTGTGCCTCTGCCACTTAATCTTGTTTGTTCTGCAAGGTAAGATCAACCAGCAAATTTCTATCTTGCAAAGACATGATGTGCAGCAGAGTGATGACACTGCTTGCTCAGTAAATCACTTCTGCTTCATTTTGTCCTCACCCTGCTCTCTGCTGTAGCTTTTGTGAGGTACTGAAACAAACTGCTTACCAAAGCAGTCTGTCTGGTGGGAATCATCTGCAGGGATTTGGGAAATAAGGTAGCAGTGACTTATTGTACAATTACAGCTGTTAGCAGTGAGAGAGACTGATCAGAAACAAACTGCACCTACTATTGCAGCTTTATCATCTCTTCAGTCTCAAAACATCCTACATTCCCCTCCCTTCAGGCAGTGAGTTCTCTAGTGGATTAACAAGGGCCCAATTGATATTTTGCTGCACATAACATGATCAAAAAGTATCCATGAGCAGAATAAAAATTAATACTTTTCCCTCACAAAAAAAAAAAAAAGTCTCAAAAAGCATCTGACACATGGGTTATGCACAGTGTTAAGGAGGGAAACTGAGGGCTGGGGACCTGCCTGATGACCAACTGCTTGTTGGTCATCCCAGCAGGGAGGGAAGTACTTGTTTCTCAAAAGCCTGTGAGGGCAGCAGGTAGCTCAAGACTTCAGTTTAACCCCCAGCTGCCATTTTAGCACTTTTCACTGTATAAAAATTTGTCTGGATAGTCAGGCCCACAGAGTGGTGGTGAATGGAGTTGAATTCAGTTGGCAGCTGTTCTCAAGTGCTGTTCCCCAGGGCTCAGGGCTGGGGCCAGCACTCTTTAATATTTTTATCATTGACCTGGACAAAGGGATCGAGGGCAGCCTCAGTAAATTTGCAGGTGATACCAAGCTGAGTGGGAATGCTGATCGCCTTGAGAGCAGGAAGGCTCTGCAGAGGGTCCTGGACAGGCTGTATTGATGGGCTGAGGCCAGCTGTATGAGATTCAATAAGACCAAATTCTGAGTCCTGCAGTTTGGTACCAACATCTCTGTAAGAGCTCCAGGCTTGGGGCAGAGCAGCTGGAAAGCTGCCCAGCAAAGAAAGACCTGGAGGTACTGGTTGATGTCCAGCTGAACATGAGCCAGCAGTGTGTCCAGGTGGCCAAGAGGGCCCCCAGCATCCTGGCCTGGAACAGCAACAGTGTGACTAGCAGGACCAGGGCAGTTATTGTCCCTCTACTCAGCACTGGTGAGGCCACACCTTGAGTCCTGGGTTCAGTTCTGGGCCCCTCACAACAACAAAGACATTGAGGGACTGGAGCAGATTCAGATAAGTGCCACAAAGCTGGCAAAGGGTTTGGAGGACTGGTCTTGTGAGGAGTGCCTGAGAGAACTGGGCTTGTTCAGTCTGGAGAAAAGGAGGCTGAGGGGGGACCTCAATGCTCTCTACAACTCCCTTTCAGGAGGTTGTAATGAGGTGGGGGTTGGTCTCCATAGTAACAAGGGATAGGAGAAGATGAAATAGCCTCAAGTTGCACCAGGGGATGTTCAGATGGGATATTTGGAAAGATTTCTTCACCCAAAGGGCTGCAAAAAATTGAAACATGCTGCCCAGAGAAGAGGTTGAGTTACCATTCCTAGAAGTATTAGAAGATGTCACCTGAAAGATCTGGTGCTAAGGGACATGATGTAGTGCTGGGTTAGTATCACAGTATCACAGTACTGTGCTGGGTGTAGTGCTGGGTTAGTAGTTGTACTTGATGATCTTAAAGGTCTCTTCCAACCAAAATGATTATATGATTCTATGTAGGAGGTTCAGCTCCTCCTGGCAGTGAGAAGAACACTTTTGCTAGGGCTACATCCTATGCGGATCCATCACTGCTCTTGAAGGTCTCTTCCAACCTGGTTTATTCTATATGTATTCTATATGCACTTGGTTCCTGGCACCTCTGAACATCCAGGTCCAGAGTCAATACTGTACAATGTGGCCTCCTCATTAAAAAACAGACAAAAGAACAACCATAAACAAACAAAAAACCCCAGTACAGAATATAGCAACATTTCCTAAAGGATTTTAGTGCTGTGATAATCACAGGGTGGAAATCCTCTACTCCAGATTGCATCTCAAAACAGAGCATGCAAACTGTACCTGGAGAACGAGGTAAAGATGGTGTTGAAAGGAATGAAACTCTTGACTCTAGCTAAGGTGATAGCTAGAAGCTCCATGTCAAAAGTGGAGTATCTTCACTTTTGAAAGCATGCCATTCTCTGTACGCAGCACCAGCAGAGAGCAGCAGGGAGCCTGCACACAGCAAGAGCTGGTTGTGCTGAGCAATATTAAGCTCTGGTAGGGAGTTCAAGCAGAGCCCTCCTTACCCAGGCCCATAGGCTGCTCAACATGGCCTGAAGAACAGGCACCTGGCTGGTTCTACCAGCCTCTGAGGTGTTGGACTATCCTCTGTTGTGGGTGTGCTGGGCTAGCCTGGCAGTGAACTGGCTGGGCAACTAGTCCCTGCCTGCTTGGAGGAGAGAGGATTTCTGCCATGACCTGCTTCCGTGGCCACCGCTCAGAGCTATGAGTCCCAGCAGGTGAGTCTATGCCCCGGGAGCACAGAGAGGTGGCAGAATGTGCATGGTCATCCTCTGTGAAAACCACATCAGCCAGCCAGTGGTCCTGGGAGAGCAGCTGAGATCACCTTGGATGCAGTCACAGCCCTCAGACTGCAGCTTGCTTTCATCATAAGGGTGAGAAAAAAGGCAAGCAAGTTCTTTGATTGTTTTGTGGTGGTTAGTTTCTCATTTTAGCATGCAAAATATTTACAGAGGAAACATTCTGGATTCAAAAGAAATGTTTAAAGGTCAGTGGGTGGAGAATGTGGAGCTTCCTACACCTTCCTTTGTGACAAATCAAAGCACGTTCACCGCTCCGATCTGTTCAGCAGGAGTCTTTAGTGGTCATATCAAGTTTCCCTTCTGCTGCTGAAGAGCTGGTCCTTTAACACAACAAACTGGCCTTTCTGTGCCCTTCTGATTTAAAACCTACAGGCCTCAGCAGAGAGGAACAAGTGCTGCTAAAGCTGTGGCACAGGAGCATGTGATGCACAGCAACCCCTCAGTCTGACAGGTCAGAGTGGCAGGGTGGTCCCAGGGCACGCCTAGGGAAAGGAGTTACTGTAAAGAGGCAACAAAGTAGTTATGTGCTTAGCCAAGCAACAGGAACTACGTAAAAATGAACTGACCCCTGAGAAAATGCACATAGAAAGCATCTACAGGAGAAACACTCTGCAAAGGAAGTTTCTTGAAAAGAAATGCAGCTGAAGCCCCCTTGGTCTGACAGTTCTGAACCCTCAAATCAGTAGAGTAACTCAAATCATTGGTATTAACAAGCAGTCTGTACTGAGGTAGGTGTACCTCCAAGTGAAGGAATGTCTTACATCTTTCAGTCATTTGCTTGCTGTGCTCTTTTGATTAAATCCTAAACACAGATTTGCGACAAACCAATTTGGCTACAGAACCAGTAGGCTTGGTTGGTAGTTCTCTGGAAGTATTTCATAGAATGCCTTTAATTGGAAGGGACCTTCAAGATCACCTAGCTCCAACCCCCCTGCCAGATCAGATTGCTCAAAGTCTCATCCAGTGTGGTCTTAAATACCTCCAGGGAACAGGTGTCCACAACTTCTCTGGGTAACTCTTTCCAGTGTCTCACCACCCTCATAGTAAAGAACTTCTTCCTAATGTCCAATCTAAATCTACCCTGCTCTAGTTTAAAACCATTGCCCCTTGTCCTGCCACCACATGCCCTTTATAAGTAGTCCCTCTTCAGCATTCCTGTAGGCCCCTTCAGGTACTGGAAGGCAGATACAAGGTTTCCCCAGAGCGTTCTCCAGGCTGAAAGAGCTTTACTTCTGTACCTGCTCAAGGTGAGCTTCTTTCAAATCACTCTTGCCTTCTGCAGTCTCCTGAAAAGCGGTCCCAGAGTATCACCAATGATATGCACCAAGCAAATGACTCAGCAAGGACAGGGCCAGGTGACAGCTTTGTTAAGAAGGTGATGGATTTTTGTTGCTGCAAATGGAGCTGCCTGCAGGACATCTCTGTCTCTCTCAAAACCCTGCTTCGGCGAGGTGAGAAAGCGCAGTAGTTTTGGTTGTTAACAGACACAGAAGCACCCCTGGAGGATACAAGCATTGAAGAGGCCACTTGCCTTGCAAATCAGCAGATGGAAAGGTTTTTCCCAAGCTTGCCACAGAATCTTTTTATCCTGTCTGACCTCAGATAAAGTTGGCAGACCATTGTTGGGAAATGGCCTTTTCCAGAGAGGAAGCACACCAGGACAGAGCCTACCTAGCAAACAGGAGCTCTGGGAACGTGCATTTGTATGGTGACCATGTACCATTTATACAGCTGTAATAAAAGAAGGGATACCTGAGCTATTATCTGTGCAGTCAGGTGAGGTAGTCAGATCACAGTGTCCTTGCTGCTTTGCTATTGCTGTAGTGATTACACTGTCAAATCAGTGGGAAAGATGGAAGATTTAATGAACTGTTAGCCTGCTCCCAACCTCAAATCTCTGCTTACACTATGCAGTGGCTTCAGGTCCTCCAGGAGGGGACTATTCTGGGACATTACAATCAGAGTTGTTAGAAAAGACCTTTAAGATCATCAAGTCCAACCATCTCAAAGAGGTTGTCAGAAAGAGAAGACCCTCAAACAAAATTTCAGTAGGTAAATCAGGAGGTTTAAGGGAGGTTTATTACCTCATAATGTATTTTTTCACAAAAGAAAACCATTCCACCACAGGGAGGGGACTGGAGAGACCAGCTCTCACACACCCTTTCTTTCAGCATACAGAAGCAAAAGGCAAGTGAGAAGTACACTTCCTGGATAATTGAATTTCACAGAATCATAGAATGTTGGGGGTTGGAAGGATCATCTAGGCCAAACTCCCTGCCAGAGTAGGGTCACCTAGAGTAGGTCACACAGGAACATGTCCAGGGGACTTCTGAATGTCTCCATGAAAGGAGACTTCACAACCTCTCTGGGCAGCCTGTTCCAGTGCTCCAGCAGCCTTACAGCAAAAAAGCTATTCCTTATGTTCATGTGGAACTTCCTATGCTCCAGCTTGCACCTGTTGCCCCTTGTCCTATCATTGGACATCACTGAGCAGAGCCTGGCTTCCTTACACTTAAAGGCTTCACAGGCACATGTTGACAGGGTGTCACAGAGAGCGAACATGGGTGCTAAAGGCCCCCTTTTCTGGGGAGTGGACATAGGTAGGAACATAGTAAAAGAAAGAGCAGCACAAGCTACCAGAATTGTCAGTTGTTTTATTCTACTTTATGACACCCAAGCTGCTCTTGGGTGCTTGTGAACTGGCTAGGTTTCATTGCAGCTGTTCCTCCCCTTCTTTTTATATAAATGAATCACCTCTTAACTCTTTTCATGTTCTTCTTTCTCCCATGATGTGCACATCCATCCACATCTGGCCAGCTCTGCAGGGCAAAGGGAGGAGCAGAAGTACCTTCGCTGGGCAATGTGTAATACATGGTGGTGCAACATTTATTTATTTATTAAGTTGGATTTTCCAGGTGGAATAAATTCTCCAAAAGAGAGGAGGAATTAATTAAGCCTATGATGATTTAAATATACAGTTTCACTAAAAGGTTGTCAGATTACCTAAACATTATCTCAGATGTGATTCCTGTCTTACTTTCCCTTGATTGCAGTCAAATGCAGTTCCATAAATCCTGGATCTTCCCATATTTAAACAGGAATAGAAACTGTAAGGCTGCTCTCGGCTCATCTTTGATTGCAAAATCAGATTTTTACTGTACATTAGGAAACCATATATGAAGAAACTGCTTGTAAAATACAAACTAAATGTGTGCAGTCACTGGAAGATATAACTTTGCTATTGTTCAGTGACCTACATCATAGTATCATAGTATCAGTCAGGGATTGGAAGGGACCACAAGGATCATCTAGTTCCAACCCCCCTGCCATGGCCAGGGACACCCCACACTAGATCAGGCTGGCCAGGGCCTCATCCAGCCTGGTCTTAAACACCTCCAGGGACAGGGCCTCACCTACCTCCCTGGACAACCTATTCCAGGGCTTCACCACTCTCATGGTGAAGAACTTCCTCCTCACATCCAGCCTGAAGCTCCCCACCTCCAGTTTCATTCCATTCCCCCTAGTCCTATCACTACCTGATATCCTGAGAAGTCCCTCCCCAGCCTTCTTGTAGCCCCCTTCAGATACTGGAAGGCCACAATTAGGTCACCTCGGAGCCTTCTCTTCTCCAGACTGAACAGCCCCAACTCTTTCAGTCTGTCCTCATAGGAGAGGTGCTCCAGCCCTCTGATCATCCTCATGGCCCTTCTCTGGACACGTTCCAGAACATCCATATCCGTCTTGTAATAGGGGCTCCAGAACTGGACGCAGTACTCCAGGTGGGGTCTCACCAGAGCTGAGTAGAGCTTGACCTGCTGGCCACATGGAATTAATGGCCCTTATTTTGCTCTCAAGGAGTTAATGAGAGCTGTGGCTAAGGCAGTGAAGTTTGACATGCCCTCTAATCTCACAGAAAAGCAGCCCAGAAAACGATTTGGCACTCAACATCCAAAATGGTCTATGTGACACAAGGACAGTCTATATGAAATATTCACAGATACTAATAACTGACTAGAAAAAACAGCTTTGTAAGTCTGCGAGTGATTATTAAAAATACTTTGCTAGGTTTGTGGAACTGAGACTGGTGTTTTCCAAATGAATCAGTAAAGGATATACAGCAATATTCATCTAAGTGATAAAAAAAAGTTGAAAAAAAAATAGCACTGACTACAGATCTGCCCTCTCTTAACTCCAAATGTAACATTGATGAGGTATTTTACACGCATTTAAAAGAAAGAACTTCTTAACAGTAAGTTAACTTGAAATCCTAGAGAGACGCTTGTTCAAATTACAGCTGATGAACTTAGTCCAACTCTTACTTTCATAAGAAATGGCAAAGAAAAATGATGCAATTAGGCTGCTGTTTCATCACCTTTCAGCATTTCTCAAGCACTTTCAAGCAATGCTAAAGTTAGTGATCGAGAGAAGGAAACCTGATCCTGATTAAAGATTGCTCTTACAAAACACTTGTAAAGTGCCTCCCTGTTTTACCACCCAGAACTGATCCCTGGAGGATTCTGTCTCTCCATCAAACGCACTAGTGATGAAATGGACATCTCCATTCTCTCCACAGAGCAGACCTTCCTGTTGCCAAAATTTTGGTCCTATCTGCTTTTCTGCTTCCCACTTACAGCATGGGTTGTCCACCTCAACAACACTGAGGCCAGCAACTGCTTTAGGTCAGACATGCCTGTGTGAAGAACTGCTAACTACTAAGCTCTTTGTAAGCCCTTAGCATTATATTTATGAGTATTTTCAGTCCTTAGTAGCTTTTACTCTTGCAACAGCCTAGTAAAGTGGCTAAGCACAAGATTAATTTCAAAGACAGAGAGGTGAGGCAAACCGAAATTGAAGTGTCCCATCAAAAACTTGTGTCTGAGCCAATGAGGTCTGTTTTGTGTAAGCAGAAAGAGGTCTAACCTCACTCTGCCTCAATGAAAACAGTTTCCTTGAACTAATAGTAAACACACTCCAGTAGGAGGAATTTTCTTCAGACTCCTTTGACCTACTATAGATTTTCTTTTCACTTTTTAGAGTTACTCTCTAAACTGTGAAATCCCAAATCCTCCATCTTAATTACCCAAGGTACACCTATATCTTTGAAGGTAAGTCATTTATAACCATAAAGGTCATTCTTACACCTATTAAAATCACATTTGCATTGTCTGCCCATCTGATATTTTGGCATCTTGCTTTCAGGACCTAAAAATACAGTGATGCACACAGAGATCCTGGGAACACAAACAGCTGAAAACTTCCTGACCTAGTGAGAAGACCAGGAAAGGGCAAGACATGCCCTACACAGACTCAGACTCTTGCTTTCTCTCTGATTTCCCTTGACACATGAGGTAAACACCAGGATGGATTTGCCTCATACAGCTGAACACAAGCCACAGAGAATGTAAACCTATGTAGTGAGCTTCAAAAGCATCTTCTATCTCCCCTTCACTGTTCTACTCTTTCAAGTTGCTAGGATTAGACCTTGCCATAAGAGAAAACATTTGGATTCTTCTCCCATGTGGAATTTTTGCAGGTTTTCTAACTACTGTAGTTGTTTTACATTAATGCTCCCTGCTGTTTCCCTGACTCACACCAGTGAACTCCAGAAGAAAAGCAGGTATGGATCAGAACTGACTGTGGGGGTTGTCTAACTCCTTGTGATATGGCCAGGTACAAAAGTCATGCTACTGAGGGGGAAAATTCAATGCCAATATTCTTAAAAACTCCTGTTTTCCTTTACTAATGCTCTCAGTTGATACAACTACAAAAATACAGGTTCTAAGCTCATTCAGCAGGAACTGGTTCTGTGGGAAGTTCATTTTAAAGGGCTTCTATCTACCCAAGTCTACAAAGATAAAAAACCCAAAAACATAACCAGTGAGTAAACCAGACAACAGCAGAACCTTAAACTGTCCCTGTAAAGTGAGAAAAAAAATTAATCTCATTATTTCAAAGTGAGTCTTGCAGAGGAATGCAGAGCTTGTTTTTTGTATTTCTGGGATTTAGGACTGTCATGACAATATTGTGCATCCAAGAATTTAACGTGACCCAACAGAAAAACCTTCCAACATCATGCTGCCCAGCTGCTCCTCAGCCTGTGCCCCTGCCCATCTTCTGACTAGGAAGAACAGATGGGTATTGTGGCTACCCACTGAGTCCTCACTTGCCCTTTCTGAAGGTGAAAGAGTCCTAGTCAAGGTGGAGTCCAAGCCACAGTATTGCTAAAGAAAAATGGAAGATAAGGGGCAGATGCTTTTTTCAGTGCAGGGCTCGCTTACTAGTCAGTAGGACTGGAAATGTTTTATAATGAACCAAAGTTGTGCTGACCTTGACAGTTTTTATCTTTCTTTTTAGCAGAACACTTCTTTGCACAAGTTCACACATACTTGGAGGTTTGGGTTCAGTCCTATCAAAATCCCAAAGCAAAACTGGGGAGAATTCCCCTTCCATGTCTGAAAAAGAACCCCACCACTGAAGCAAGCAAACAAGCCCTGCTTTGCAGACCTTTCTACCTGGGTCTAATCCAGCTGTCTGCCCTGGCAAACTTTTCAATGCAAATCATTGGAGTTTTCAACTGGGAACAAAGTCTGAAGCCAGGGCAGCTCAGAGCGATTTCAAAATTGTGCAAATATTTCAGGTGGCTCTAAGAAAGAATCAATCATTTGTGCAGGTTTATATACCCAGAGCATATGCATACATGCCTGGGTGGTTATTACTTCCCCATGTGATAAATTCTGGGGAGGGAGATTAGGTATTTTAAAGTGATAGCTCACTCTGTGGTTTTTCAAGTGAGGGCAGACACTGTGCTCCCTGCATCAGTCTTTTTTTTCTCCTTGGCAATAAATCCCTCTGTGTGGGGCTACTCCCCTCAGACCTTCCCTCTGGCTTGCAGATTTTCTAGTCACAACTCACCTGGCTCCCACACCATGTCTTTGTCCTTTTCACTGACAACAGCAAAACGAAAAACAGGCTTAACTTATTTCCTTCCCTCTCCAGGGACCTCATTAAGCATATCCAAACAGTGACATCTCTACTGGGCTCTGGATCAATGGACACTGTCATCTGGAGATTTTAATCACATTAACACCACAGCAGAGTAAAATCCATCTGATTCTCTCTTGCTAAAGCGGCAAGCCCAACACTTCTGCCAACTGCTGCAACTACTACTCTGAAGGCTTATTTATATATGTGAATAAAACCCCATCTACTACAGCTACCACCTCCCAGTCTCTCCTCAGGGAACCTGAATTCCCTCTCCAGGAAACACAATCCAATCCCCCAGACCTGCCTTCTTTATGATTTGGATTAGCTATGTTTGGCCAATCCTGAGGAGCAGAGTACAAAAATGATCAATAAAGCAAAGCTCTGTGAGCCCGTGGAAGAACCTGCACTGCTTATAAAGCGTAGGAGAAAATCAGATGCCCGGGCTGGATTCCTACAAGAAGTCTTTGCAACAGAGCAGATAACTGCTGGGGATGAGAAGGGTCATACTCGCATGGCGAGCCTCACATAGATCACTCATTTGCTTCTCAAAGCCCGTTGGGTTTTGGTAGAGATAAACAAGGAGCAATGGTCAGGCTGAAGGGCAGCTGCCCTCAATCATCACCCCAGGAACATCAGAGAATAGCAGAAATTGCTTACAGGGACACCCATGTAACAGCACACTGCTCAAAACCATGTAGCTGGTTTTGGTCAACGCATGAAAAAAATGATTTTTCAGCTCTACCCAGGCATCCCTGCATCTTGTCTGGCTTCCAAAGAGTCAGTTACGAGCTAATCAATAGCAATTACCTATCATCCGGCCCTGTCCTCCTCAATGTGCTGTTACCTCACGCTGCTCCCTGATTATCTGGCACATGGAGGGCAGGAACTTGAAGGAACAATATGTCTTGATGAAAGCTGTTATTTCTTAAGTAATAACTCACTCTTCCATCACTAAATAATAATTGGACTTCTGTGGTAGCTGATGATCCCTGGCACCCTAGGAAAGCTGGATATTCAATGAGATGTCAAGAAATACTTCCTGATTCTTAGATATTTTCTTTCAGCAAGTTGTGACTGCAGCTAAATTACTAAAAAGATTTAAAAAAATATAAAATCAATTTTCAGCTTAAGTCCTGTGTTCTGTACAAAATCACCTAAGAATTAAAGAATCCATCTCAGGCTTGCTAAAGCAGCCCATGAGGATTCATGAGCACAGCACACCTCTTAAGCAATCCGTAATGAATGCTTCAGAGGCATTTGCACTTGTTCCTGTGTCGCTACTGAAATTCTTCTCACCATCTAACATTATCTCAAGAACATTTGAGAGTAACAGTAATACTGCAGTGATTTAAATGATAATCCAGGGGAAAAAAGTGCCATACTTATTGCTGCAGGATAAATTAAAGATGCTTACAGGATCAAATGTATCAAGTCAGTAAAGCAACTGTCATGTATAGCCTTGAAATATATGTACTCAGGAGTTTAAAATTATCCCAGGCAAATAAAGCCCAAAAGTAATAAAGTAAAAGATTTAGCAGAGAATCCAGCCAACCAATGAGGGTAGCCAGCACTAAAGCTGTAAACCAGGCAGATAACAAAGTAAGCAAAATCTAAGTTGCAGGAAAAGACTAGCATTTGACAGAATAAAGAAGGCTTAAAGAGGCTAAAAGTCATAATGCAGCTATAATGAGCTGCTCAGATCCACCATTTCAATGGCAATTACAGCCCTGGAGCCACTGATCATCCTTTTTCACTCTGTCCTTTCCTGTGCAGTGCTCTCCTGCAAGCATCTAGAGAAGTTTAGATCTCAAGGCTTTGCCTGCAGCTGGTAAAAAAATAAATATATTTTATTTATTCAGGCAACGTGCTGAATGGTACAGACTAAAGGATGCACATTGGATTAGAAGAAGCTAAACCTCATCACAACGTGGTGACTTTGCTAAACCATGACACCTGCACGTAGCCCTGCAACGGAGGATCTGGCAGTGCTGGGTAGATGACAGGTTCACCACGAGCCAGCAATGTGCCCTCATGGCCAAAAAGACCAAAAGGATTCTGCAGTGCATTACAAAGCGTACAGCCAGCAGGTTAAGGTAGGTCCTCATTCCCTTTTGCTCTGCCCTGGAGAGAACAAACATGGAACATTGTGTCCACTTCTGGACTCCCCAGTTCAAGAGAAATTGGGAGCTACTGGAGACAGTTCAATGGAAGGCCACAAAGATTATTAGGGGACTGGAGCATCTCTCTTGCATGGAGAGGCTGAGAGACCTGAAGGTCTTTAGCCTGGAGAAGAACAGGTTGAGAGGGGATCTTACCAAGGCTGATCAATATCTACAGGGTGGAGTTCATGATGATGGGGCCAGGCTATTCTCAGTAGTAGCCAGTGAGATGTAATGGGTTGGGGCAGATCCCCTCCCCACCACAGGCAGAAATAACGACTCAGACAAACTGATTGCAAAAGTAGTGGAGAGTTTAAATAGAGAACAGTGAGTGTGCACAAAAGGAAACATGGTGACAAGAAAGGAACCAAAGTAAACCCAGAAAGACTCCAAACCCCACCTGAGGGTGCATCCAAAACCCCCAGGGCTCCTTCTTCCCCCTCCCTCTGCTGGGCTAGTCTCAGCTGGCCAGGCCTGAGACTGCCCATCCCCCTGTGGCCTTGGGCCCAATCAGGCCCATGGCCGGGAGATCTCTCCCCCAGTTACCAAGTCTCGGAGAGGGAAGGAAAGAGGAAGTGCCAGACCCCACCGCAAAATTTATAGTGGTGCAAGGGATTATGGTAGAAATACCTAACTTCCTGAGTCCACCCACTGGGATGGACTTCTGGACACAGGAAACACCCCTGTAGCAGAGGGCACCCAGCCCAAACTACGACATGAGAGAACAAGGGGCAATGGGCACAAACCAGAACACAGGAGGTTTCACTTGAATTTAAGGAAAATCTTCGTTGCTGTGACAGTGCCAGAGTCCTGGAACAGGCTGCCCAGAGAGACTGTGGAGTCTCCTTCTCTGGAGAATTTCAAAACCTGCCTGGATGTGCTCCTGTGCAACCTGCTCTAGGTGAACCTGCTTTAACAGGGGAGCTGAACTAGATGATCTCCAGAGGCCACTTGCAGTACCCACCACTCTGATTCTGTGTGAACACTGCTCTGTCTGGCAGTGTTTATTAACATGCCTGTCTGCAGGCGCAATGTTGGATTTGACAGGTCATGCAAGCTAACACCTCTCAGGGTTTTATTCCCACTGTCTCCACAAAGCACAAGCTGTTAGGGACTTACTCAGAAGCAAATAGAGATTTCTGTTCCCTAGGGATTTCTGCATAAGGGGACGACCTTTTATCAAGCACACAACCCAAACACTGAGGCTGAGTAAAACACAGAAGTGAGGCAGAGTGGGACAGATGGAAGGTTTGATTTCTTTTGAATGAATTATCTACTTCCTAGCACAGCTCTGTTCTTAAGCCATGAGACAGATGTTCTTTATTCCTCAAATACACTCCCCAGTCTGCTCCCCATTTGAAATGGAGAGGAAGAGCCACACTCCTGGGGGGCTCTGCTTTGAGTATGACATCAGTGCTGAATGGTGGCCTGACAGGGTGATTTCCTGAGAAAGGTCAAAATCAAGGTGTAAAACTGAGTGCCACCACTCCTGTTGATTGAGAGAGTGGGCAGGGAAGAAACCAAATGAGTGCAACAGCTGCTTTCCAAATCATGTATTCAATCCACTTTGCTAAGACATTCAGTTTTGCACCAATAAAGACAAACAAGTAAATAGGAAAAAAAAAAACCAAAAGAGAAGTTATTACAGAAAGGAGGCTCAGTTTAGCACTGAAAAAAAATAATTTTCAGCCAGCCCATCATTATCTCCTGTAAATAAGCATCAGTCAGGACAAATAGTGAATTCTGTGCAAACTTGGTCAGAACAGTAAAACCAGTTTGCATTCAGAATTACTCTGATGGACACAGAGTCCACAGCAGCAACAGCAGAGCAAATAAAGAGGTGAGATTTGAGAAGAGGATGGGCTCAGCATTTTGTCATAAGGCACCACTTACAATTCTGGGAATGAAGATGATTTGTCATGGGATGGTCTTGGAATAAATAAGGTACATATTGGACATGCATCCTCTTGGTAGTGCTTTACTGCTCTTAGCCTATATAATTTTTTCTTAAGGCCATCTAGCTCTTGTTCTGCAGTGTATGAGCTCACTCTACATTACATTGCTTGTGTTTCCTTATTGGGTTTACAATTCACCTTACAGAAAAGAAATTTATCTTCTTAAACTGTCAGATCTCATCCACGGGATTTTTGTCTTCTTTCCAATCATTTGGAATTCCTATTGGCCACCCAGCTTTCAACTTTTGCTCCAAAATAGACACTAAAAACACGTTCTCAGTATTTGTTATGTAAGAAAATCATGCAAGTACATGAAGATGAATGATGAACTTGGAATCCAGCATGAAGGACCCAGTAGCACTCCAGATGAGCCAGCATCACAGACTGCCTGCATATGATACCATGAAGAATAAAGACACCCCTCACTCCAACAAACAGCTAATAGCCTACTTCATGGGTACTTCAAACTGTTCCCTGGGGACAGAGGGTTCGAGCTCGTGCTTCCAAGAGTCAAGGTGTTGCAGGTGGGTTAGCTCATTGCAGAACAGAAGGCTCCAGGGAGACCTTAGAGCGGCCTTCCAGTCCCTGAAGGGGCCTACAGGAGAACTGGGGAGAGGCTAGAGAAGACTCCCTGGGAACCTTGTAGCTGCCTTTCGGTACCTGAAGGGATCCCATAGGAAGGCTGAGGTGGGACTTTCATAAGGGTGTTTAGAAATAGGACAAGAGGGAATGGTTTTAAGCAGAGGGAGAGTAGGTTTAGACTAGATCTTAGGAAGAAGTTCTTCAGTATGAGAGTGGTGAGACACTGGAACAGGTTGCCCAGGGAGGCTGTGGATGCCTCCTCCCTGGGGGTGTTTGAGGCCATGTTGAGCAACTGAGTCTAGTTGCAAGGCAACCCTGTCTGTGGCAGGGAGGTTGGAGTAGATGATCTCTAAGGTCCCTTTTAACCTAAGCCATTCTACGATCCCTTGGTGATATAGAAATAAATAACTCTCTAGTGCATTTTACTAATTCATGTCCTCAGAAATGTTCTGCTGAGAATATGCATTAATGCTCCAAAAATACAGGGAATGTTCCACATGGAATACACTTGTTCTTCAATGATATAAGATTATTAACCACCTTTAATCATGTTTATTAGTTTTAATGTTATGTGGCAAATATTTCTCTTTTTGGTGATTCATTTTCTCTTTGCATGCTTTGTCAGGACCTTTAGAAAATTTGGGAGTATTGTAGAATTTTGATGGGTTGCTCAGCAACACAAGAAATTAAACGGTGTTTTAATCTCCATGGCAAGTTATCTGTGAATGGCAGCTCTTGACATAGGACATAAATTTGAATCATCTTTCATCAAATTTCCTTCTTACAAGCACAATAACTGAAATGTAATTGAGTCACAAACCCAAGCAACTGAAATCCTTTTGTCAAACTTAGCCTTTTCTGTTCAGTCCAGCTCAGGCCTGAGTTCCTCACACAAGAGACATTCCAAGCTGCCTTCTCAAAAGCTCTCTGTTGAACTAGTGCAAACCCTTCTACAAAATGTCACTGCGTTTGCAGAAACAAATCAGTTGCAGCAGTCTCATAAAAGCAGATTGAGTCACCCTCTTTCAGGGAGCATTTCTGGTTTTGTCTTTCAAATATAAGACCTGCTGCTGTTGGGCTACTTTGCGTTTCGAGGATCCAATAAGATTTAAGGCAAGCAGCTAGTGACCTTTCAGCTATGCTTGATACCATCTCTACAATTTTGAGGGGAGGCATTTCCTGCAGGGGAAAAAAAAAAAGACATCTGGAAACCCTATATTGACATCAACTGGTACAAAGCATAGCTGCATTTGGATGAGAATCTAAGTGATCTCAGATGCTGAGAGCATTACAGTTGGGTGGTTTGGCTAGACAAAGAGAAATCCTTCCTCTCCTCATGGCACCAGCCATGGTCAGGCTTAGTCTCTGCTGAACGTGAGCCAGCAAGCACGCCCAAGTGGCCAAGAAGGCCAAAGGCATCCAGGCCTGGATGAGAAATAGCACTGCCAGAAGGACCAGGGAAGTGATCGTCCCCCTGTACCCAGCACTGGTGAAGACATGCTTGAGTCCTGGGTTCAGTTCTAGGACACTCACTAGAAGAAGGACATGGAGGTGCTGGAGTGTGTTCAAACAAGGGCAAGAAAGCTGAAGGGTCTAGAGAACAGGTCTGGCGAGGAGTGGCTGAGGGAACTAGGGGTGTTCAGCCTGGAGAAAATGAGGCTTGAGGGGAGATCTTCTGGCTCTCTACACAACTCCCTGAAAGGAGGATGGAGCCAGGTGGGTTTTAGTCTCTCCTCCCTAGTAACAAGTTATAGAGCAAGAGGGAGTAGCCTCAAAGTTGCACCAAGGGACTTTTAGGTTGGATATTAGAAGAAACTTCTTGACTGAAAGGATTCTCAAAGACTGATACAGGATCCCCAAGGAGGTGGCTCAATCTCCATCCCTGGAGGTGTTTCAAAGACACAGAGATGTGGTGCTGAGGGACACAGTTTAGCATCAGATTTGGCAGAGCTAGATAATGATTGGACTTGATCTTAAAGGTCTTTTCCAACCAAAATGATTCTATGACTCTATGCTGAACATTTTAGCTTCCTTATCTCCCATCCTGACACGATGCTATTCCCCAGGGAAGACAACCTTTCAGTATTATTAGTTAATGCCTTGACCCTGAGATTTTTGTTGGCAGCTCCTTAAGGGTGGATAGCAAATGAAACGGTGCCTTGCTACTGTCTTGCACGAAGATGAGGCAATCAAACAGATGCTTAAGCTCCTTGATAGTGATGCTGCCCATACACAAACTCTACAGACTATCAAAGGAGTTACAAATACTCAGCTAAGAAGTAACCAAAATGTGAATTAATGACTTTGTATCCTTCTGTGAGAGTCCTGGTCTCAGAACTGCTGATCTCTAGAGACTCCAGCATGCCACTTTTGATATACCCCAAGTGAAAAGTTACCCTAGCTTTATATTCAAAGTGCCACAAATATAAAACTGGCAACTCAGAATGAATGTGGTTTTATTTCTAACCCCAGGAAACATTCCTGAGTACAGGGCTGAGTATCACTTTGATGTGCAGGTGAATCAGTAACAGCCTCCTTCACATCTTAGGAGACTGAAAAAGGAACTTGTGTCAGCTTCCTAATAGGGGGTTCCCAATGACATGGAGCAGCACAGAGCTGCTCCCCCAGGACCTCAGTATAAAACCTAACTAGGCAAACACACTTAATTGAAGTGCAGAAAGCAAAACAAAAGACTGAAAACATTTCAGGCAACAATAAATCTTCAGTGCTAAAAACATGTCAACAAACCTGCTAGGGAGAAAAACACAAAAAACCAAAACCAACAACATCCCAAACTAATTTCTCAGCAAAAGATTTCAGAAGATGATGTTTTCACAGTGGTTTCCAAGTGCAAAGCAAGATTTATTATCCTTGCCCCTACAGAAGTTTTCACTGAGAAATGGTAACTTTATTCCGAACACAAAGTGTTCAAGCCGGTCAATGCTTCCAAAGGGAAATAAAGCTGCTTTTCTGCCTCAGAAATCCTGCTGACTGCCAGTGTTGACACAAAACTCACTCTTGACCGAGCTCTTGAATGCTCAGCAAGCTCAGGAGGGTGCTGTCGTTGCTTTGTTTATTTATAAGCATGGCAAGTTTCCTACTGTAGCTGCTACCACATGTAAATGATCTTGGCACGAGGGAGGCGTAAGGAATACATTCTGAAGAAGGACCATGTCATTGCCTGGCAGGCAATTTCTTTCCTTCCTTTCTTCCTTTCAGCCCAAAACACATCTTTCCAGCCTCTGCTATGTGTTACTATTTCTGTGGATATTTGAAGCAGGTAAAAGGGTAGGAGTGCTAGAAGGGAGACAAACAAGGACCCCAGAAAAAAAAGCCTCACACTGACCTTGAGGCAGAATACTGAGGGCTCCCCCAGGCAGGGCGTTTTCCCTCAGCACAACCACTCACAGCAGACATACTACTGACATGTAATTGCTTACAGGACCCTAACAGCAAAACTGTTAGACACAGCCAGAATTAAAGCATCAAATGCAACCAAATGAAAATTATCAATTTTCACATTGTTAGAACTTGCTCTCAAAGTTACACAGACTGCTCACAATTTTATCTGTACTAGGATTTTTTCTCTTTTTTTAAGGTATCACTGAACTATTCTGACTAAGCCAATGAAGTCCTCCTGTTAGCTGGATGAGACATCTTCAAAATACAGCTTATATTCCTCACCAGAGTTTTAGAAAGTGAAGGAAAAGGTAAGCCATGAAACTTCTTCATTTCTGCTTTGTTCTATTTGGTAGAAACTCTGTTTTAGAAACTATTAGAAGCTATTCTGATCTTGTGAAAAAAATCATGCAGCACTCACAGAAAACCTGCTTTATGTACTTGTAAATTGACATAATCAGCAATTGTTATATTGATACTAGAAAAAGATACAGGTGGCAGTGTTTGAAAATAGTTTGCAAATGGTTTCTATGCTGATGAGTGAACTACACACTCCCAACAAGCACAGAAATGAAGGCTAATAATCCTCAGGTCTTCTACGTACTTAGCAAACTGTAGCAATGTTCGTGTGTTTGTACAGGCTTTTTTTATAATCAGTTGTTAGTTCATTCATGTATCCTCAGTCACATTAAAAATTAGCCTATTAGCAGATACAGAGGAATTCACATTGCTCAGTTTTACTCCTGACTCCAGCAGCTATTGAGAATCTGAACACGACTTTCCCCACACTTGATGACACAGATGTGCAGCACTAAGAAACAGCCTTTCCCTGGGAAGCCACCCTATTGCTACAGTCACAAGTGCTTTGCAAGGGAGTATCCAGAAGCTAGATTCTGATTTCAGTTAGTCACCTAATTTACCTGTCATCAAAGCAGTGACTTTAAATTTACCTCCCTGTAATGAAGATCAGAGCGTTGACCGCATATTCCATATGTGCGCCCATACAAATGTAATACCAACTAAAAAGTGAGAATGAGACTGACATCTTAACATGTTGGTTTCCATTTGTAGCTTGCATGGTAAATCTATTGCAGTGATCAGCGCTTTTTCTCACGTCCTCACTCTATTTTTGCCTTTGTTTTTCAAGAGGGTTATTGATTTCCCTCCTCTTCAAATGCTGTATGATCTGGCAAGTCAAAGGGGATCATTTCAATGGTGAGGAGCAGATCAGGACATAACTCTGAATAGTAGAACTAAAGAAATGCCATGGTTGAGTGAGCTGGTTGTCATGTTAGGAGCGCTGTTGTGTGTGAAGGACCCAAAACCCTCTTCATGGACTACTGTCAAAGGCAGTTGGTGTGAAGAAATGCCTACCTGAAGACAGCAAGGCTCAGGGACCAGAGCACTAGTGGCTTCCTCAGTTCAAATTTTGCTCGTTTGTTCATCAGGTGCCGACCACCAAATATAAAGGCAGCATACAGAGCTGAAAACAGGAATGATTTCTTCCTGCAAAACAAAACCAGAAAACATCTGTCAAGTATTTAATGAGTACCAGACACACAGCAGAGTCACAGCTCGACACAGCTGTCAAGGGCTTGTGTGTTTCCTTGAAATGAAACTCTTCTGAAGATGCTCCTACTGAGATTATTGCTAGTGTATGAACCTACCTGCCTGCACGCTGGGCCAGGTGCTGACAAAACTGACCCTGGGGAAGTTCTGAAAAAGGACAGCCAATTTTGGCTCTCCTTCATCCCCAGCTTCGGAAGACTTAACTTCTATGAGGCACAGAATAGATATTGCAGAGCCCAGACACACTTGTACAAGCACAACACTGTTGACACTTGAACCAGTTGATCACGTTTTGCAGCTCGCTTATCTTTTTCACATCAGTATTTGTTTCTTCTAGGTTCCTTGCTACCTGGCAATTTAGTTTTCTCCAAGAAGGCACTTGGGAGAACTTCAGCACTGCAACGCATTGTGAAGAGCCTCATGAAAAGCAGAGAGCCAGCAAAGAGAGGTCAATAGTTCCATTAAGCAGTGACCATGCTGGGTGGCATCCCCCTACTGCACAAGCCCTGCCTTTGAGTGCTGATACAGGAAATCAGTCAGTTTGCTGAAAGGTGAAGCAGGGCTCTGTTAATGATACTCAAAGATACTCATAGAATTGCAACTTTTATTTTTAAAACTGCCCAGCCAGCAATAATCAGTAAACCTTTGAACTCTGCTGTGATAATTCATTGTAAGTCAACCAGAGTTCATCCTGGGACTCATTCCCACACAATAGTACACTGTGATACAATGATGTACAGCATTAATGGTGGCCTAACTGGATGGGTGTGTATTTAGGAACAGATTTTTCCCTACAAAATCTATATTCACAAACATCAGTGGACTGTGGCTTTGCAGTGAGAGATGCTGGCTCTTTTTGGACACACACACACACCCCCAAAAAAAAAAGGGAAAAAACCCCCAAAACACTCTCAAGAAACTTAAATACTTCATTAATGCCCACAAAAAGGTAGCAGCAAGTTACAAGATCTCACATTCTTTCTGATGCTGGAACCCCGAGATGTTGCTTTGGCAGACAGACCTGATACAAGGGCACAGCACACTGCCCAGGGAGGTTCAGCCACATGGTAGCCTTGCAGAGTTTTTGCAGGACTTTCAGCTGGATGTTTAAGTATGTTGCTTCACCACAGGATAAAGACAAGGATATACTCATGGTGTCACCACTGGTGCCAAGTAGGTGTCACCTCAAGGTTCTTTCATTGTGATTAGCCAACTGAGGATAAACCACCGCAATGGGTAGGGACAGCACAGCATGGACAGAATCCCAGACAATGGCTGCAGGCCATTAGCAGCTCTGAGTAAGCCAGGACAGCTGACTGGAGTTCTCTCCAGATGTATCCCAGACCATGAGCACCACACCCAGTATAAAGGGGAGAGTTGTGAGAAGACAGGTGCCTTGTTAAAGCCTCCTGCTTGGGCTCCTCCTTACCTTGCTCCTCTTCCTTCCACTCGAGGACTGCATTTCTGGATATTGTGACTGCTGCACTTTTGCTGGGCAGAGTACAACTTTATATACCTTCTACTGACATTGGTATTCATTTGGCTATTTCATTAAATCCATTTTCATTTCAACCTGTAGGTCTTCTCTCTTTTACCTTATCCCCTTTCTCTGCTGCAGAGAGGTCATTGGGTGACAGAGTAACTGCCCTAGAGTTTAGCCCCAGATACAGCTAAGTGTGGACAGCAAGCAACGCATGCAGCACAGCATGGCATAGTACTGCCTGTGGTGTGATGGACAAGGGGCTTCCCATGAGGCCCATGAAAACTAAGAAATGCTGTAGCAGCATATCTGAGGTCCAAAGAAAGCACAGCACATGCAGTCTTCACTGGAGAGAAAACAGTTTCATGAGCTTGAAAGCTAAGCAAAAGGTAGGTCTAAAGAGACAGGAGCCTATCAGTATGCATGCAGCAGCATGCCATTTTCTGCCCATTTAGAAACTCCTGTTCTATTAACATAGCTGTGTTACAAATGGATAACTGTATGAAACCCCAACCAGCGCTCTGTGCTGAGAAGGGAAGACCCAGTTCTGTGGTCTCCTGGGTGAGCTCTAACATCCCTGTTGCCAACAAGTTCCAGGAAGAACAGAATGACTACAGAATCAGTGCCCTCTCACCTTGCACATCAAGATGGTCTAATTGCCATAGTAATGTTTATCACAACCAAGTTTTGAAAACCACAAGGCCTCAGTCCTTATTCATCTCAGAAAAGAATGAATTTCAGTTCTATAGAGTCTTGAGTTTCAGTCAGGGAAGGGACTGAATTACCACATTTGACAGCATGACTGCAGTTTAGCTTGGCTGGAGGTCAGTAAATATTTGTTTCCCAGTTTGGGGAGTGATGAACCACCTCAAACTTGCTCATAACAAGGTACCTCACTGTTAAGACAAGATTTATGGGTTACAGGACAGGAACAGACTCTCAGTGTGAGTCTCCTCCCCTCTGCAGCCTCTTCAGCAGCAGTGTGCAGAACAGCCATTGCCAACCTGGGCATGGGCAAGGGAAGGCAAAAGGAATATGATGGGCTGTCTGCAGTGCTGTCCTAGCTGCCCTGGGTCAGTGGGAGAGATGCCCATTCTTCATGCTTCTGTCTCTTCAGTTCCACCAAAGTCCTGTCTCAGAGTGCTCAGCGCAGCCAGCCAGCAATGCACACAGTGAGGGAGGGAGATGCACATACACACATATGGCTGCTCAGGCCAAGCCATCTGCAGGGAGTCTGTAGGAGGGACTCTACAGCCCCATGCCATGGGGAAGGTACAAGCCACTCCACCTTGCAGCACTGCAGTGGGAGTCCCTCATCCCAGAAGAAGGATTGCACTAGTCCAGGAATGGAGCTCCAAAGCAACCAAGAGCAGTGAGAGGATGCCACCTCAAGCAGTGCAAGATGACATCTTGGTGCAGAAAAGACCGCACCACAGTGCTGCTAGGCAGCTGCCAACAGGACACGGGTTATGCAGGCTGGCATGGGAGGAGGACAGGATTTGAGAGCAGTAGCTAGAGATATATTTTGAGAAGGCAGGCAGGAAGCAGTTCAGTTCTGGAACAAATAGAGCCATAATGTCAAAGTCATGGTTTGACTTTGGCTCCAATTCTAGGATAAAGATCAGTCTGGATGAGTTAGCAGCTCAGGCCTGTGCTCTGTTTCATTCCCCTCTTCCTGGGCAAGACACTCCATACTTACACCAATTAACTCTAGATATTTACAGAGAGTAACATTTTGTTTTGCTTCTTACTACTGAAGCTGGCTTTTATGAATTCAGTATACTGAGGTCAATAGTTACATGGAGTTATTTAGAACAGATAAATTTCAGGTCACTTCAAACAGCTTTGTAAGGAGTTCAGCATTATTTGCAGTGATGGTAAATGGTGTTTTCTGCAGTACACAGCTTTGTATTGGCTGTGGCAGACAGGAGGAGATCTGGCAGGAGGCATGATGTGAGCTGCAGAGAGCAGCTGTAAGCAGTTTCAGACAGACACAGAGAGACACAGCAGCATTATCTCCTATCAGAGCTAAGCACAGTCCTAAATAACAATTAGGCTGATTTTGAAATCATCTCGGTTTTGACACCTGCTGGGGTATTTTGATCACTTTTTAGCATCAAAAGGACTTTGAATTTTCCCCTCTTTGCAGTACAATAGCAGTTATAAGGACTGGGTAGTCCTGATGATGCGGTTATAAAGAGGCTGCAGAGGTATGTACTCTTACAATAATGTGTTCAACTGCATTAGACTGGTATTAACCAGCTTCCTACCAGTGTTTTCATGGTGGTTTTTCCTGAAAGGTTCATGACTACAGTCTGGTGACACAAAGCAATGGCGATCTGACAGCATTTGGTTATATATGATATGGTTTTTAGCCAAAGGAGGCTAATATCAGATGAGCATCTTTAAACCCAGTCTTGGAGTCGTTCTAGAGTACTGTAACTTCTCATCACTATTACCTGAAGAGAAACTAAATAGAGCGGAAAGTTAACCTTGACAGTAAAAACATTTTAAATCCTCCAAAGTAATTCAGTAGCAGACTTGCACCCAATAACTTCAATGTTAGCACATTCATATGTTTGTCTTCAATTCTGTTCTGCAGGGTAACACAGTAGATATAAAGACAGAGCTGCCAAATCCTCCACATTTTCCTGGCATTTCTGTTTCTCACAGTTGTCTCCCACCTTCCTACATTTTCAGACTTCAGGGACTAAGTACTATATCTACTGAATACAACTCCATGTTTCCCCATGAAAATTTGCCAGCTCTTTCCCCCAAAAGGAAGGCTGGGGAATTTTCTGGAGAACCTATACAATGGTTGAGAGGTTACTATAAGAAAAGGAGGCTGGGGGTTACTACAAGAAAGGGAGGCAAGAGTTTGGGGCTACAGGCTGAAGATGAAGCAGATCTTCCAAGATACTGGCACAGAAGTGGCCATATGACAATGCAAGGAGACAGGCAGATGCAGCTGGTATGATGGAAGAACTAGAAGAGAAAGGCTGAATGCTAAACACAGCAGCAAATAAGGGTATCTGGAAACCAAGAGATGCACATGAAGCTGGGATGATGTGGAAGGGAAGAAGGCTTAAAGTCCTTTCTTTGCTAAAGTTCCAGGGGGGATGCTTCTTGCACCCATGGGTACATCAACAGGCTCAGATTACCCATGCTGAAACACAGATCTTTGGTCACAGAATCCCAGGATGGTGGGGTTTGGAAGGGATCTCTGGAGATCTAGTCCAATCCCTCTGCTAATGCAGGTAACACTTAGAGCAGGCTTTACAGGAATGCAACCAGGGACAGGGCGGGGTGGGGGCAGTTGAAAGTCTCCAGAGAAGGAAACTCTACCACCTCTCTGGGCAGCCTGGTCCAGTGTTCTGGCACCTTCAGAGTGAAGAAGTTTCTCCTTAAGTTCAAGTTTCCTTAAGCCACTCTCCTACAATAATCCTACAATGGGACAGGTAGTGTTATGATGCCCTGGACCACAGCCCATAGGTGGTTGTTTCATTGAGGATGGAAGAATCATAGAATCATGGAATGCATTGGGTTGGAAGGGACCCTCAAAGGTCATCTTGTCCCACTGCAGGGCAGTTGGGGCAAAAGATTTGGACACTGATGTGCTTTATAAAAGCTGAAATCCTTTATTTCTGCCCCATGGCAGAGAAATGGAAACAAGAAAGAAGGAAACTATAACTTAGAAGAGGGAGGCAGAAACTGGGGGCTGATAAAGCAAGACAGAAGAAATCCACCCCACCAGGGATAAAGCTTCTCCTTGTTCAGAGCCAGGCAGTCCCACACAGGAAAACCCACTCAGGCACTAAGAAGTGACAAGGAGGCATCAGCCATCTAGCCTTGGGCAGGAAAGCACAACACAGAAAGGGGCAGCAAATAATCCAGAGAGGAAGGCAGCAGCACACAGATGGCTGAGGAGTAAGAAATCCTGACACCCCCAGAAGCACATTATTTATAAAATCCTGAAAGTACAAGAATTGCCAGGGGGTTCTAAAATAAGGGGCTGAAGCCTGAGGGCGAGCCTCACGTGCAGCAGCGCGAGACATCCTGGCGTCTCCGATGCAAAATGAAATATCCCTGAATAGTGCAGTGCTGCTGAAGGAGCTGCTTTCAGCACAGAGGCACTGGTGCCATATCTTCCCCCCCCCTCTGAAAATAGCAGCCTGAGTCATTATTGTAGAGTTCTCTGCTGCTAATGAGTAAACTGAAACATAGATATGCACCATAAAAGTCAATATTTCCATAGGACCTCTTTTGATCAGGAAGGAAAGTCCTTACAGAAATGCACAAAGGACGACCTTAGCACAGACCTTTTAACCATCCTCTACCACCTAATGCAGGATTTTCCTCTGAACAGCATTCAGAAGTAAAGTGAAGCAGTGTTTGCCCCCCCTCTATTTACACTCTGTAATGTTTTAAGATCTCTTTTTCAAAAATCAAGATGTATTTATTTTGCACAGGCAGAGGTCATTCTTGAACTCATTACCACTTCTCCACTTCTGTATATGTTGTAAAGGGAGCACAACAGGCAAAAAATCACAAATGCTGAAGCTGCCAGAGCAGAGTGCACAGTAAAGAGGCAATTTCAGGCTCCTGAGGGTTTTCCTTTGGCTTTTTTTCATCACCATTTTATTGACTTGAATGAAATCCCCCAGATATTACTGAAGGGGGAAAAAAAAGGATGCTTGGTAAGATGAAAGATACAGGACTGCTTACAACTTTTTCCCAGCTTTCAACAGCAAACACAAACTGCTTGTGTTTATCATAGAATCAGAGTCTTTTTGGCTGGAAAAGATCTTTAGATCATCCATTCCAGCCATTATCTAACTCTACCAAGTCTGGTGCTACACTGTGTCCCTCAAAACCACATCTCTGCCGCTTTTAAGCACCAGGAATGGGGATTCAACCACCTCCCTGCAGAGCCTATTCCAGCTTTGAACACCCTTTCTATCATGAATTTTCTTCTAATGTCCAATCTAAACATCCTCTGGTGCAACTTGAAGATGTTTCCTCTTGTGCAGTCACTCGATACTAGGGAGACGAGACCAACCTCCTCCTTGCTACAAAGCTCCTTCTCCCAACATGAGAGTCTAATTAAAGTGCTCCAACCTGAACCACTGCAAATCACACATCACACTCATGTCCACAGCTCACAAGCAGTGGCTGGTACCCTTGGCAAAGCTATTTTTCTCTGGTGCTTATTTAAAAATCACACATTCTGTATGTATAAAAACGGGTGTGAAAGCGCTTCTCGGTCTCTCTGCTTCTACCTCAGAAATCTTGTCAAAGCAAACCTCTCTCTCTTCCCAGAGATAATCTTGACAGAACCAGAAAGAAGAGATCAAATGTGAGCACGCCAGATCTGCTAACAAAAACATGACCTGTACTCCTGCCTTTGATTTGAGCTGTTGCCCATATCAGCCTTAATAACTAAGAGAGGTCATGCAGAGGAGGAAGATCTGTCTGATAGGTGCGTGCCAACACAGTACAGTTTATTTCTGCAGCTCAGTATCCTTTGGCATTTATATTTAGAGCAGCAATGATGACAGTCACACACAGGTAGCTGACTCACTGATGATGGTCTTTGACGTAACAGGCTATCAGAGAGTAAATGGGAATGTGTCTCATACCAATCATCTGAGCCCTTGATTTCTAAAGCCTGCCTCTCAAAGGACCATTTCAGCCTTCTCACGACAGGTAGTGTCTCATATGCCAGTCTGTGCTCCTGCCAAGGCTGCTCCCTAGGCAACCCTTTTCCTGCTGGGAGCAAGGGAAGAGGAGTCAGCATCCTGGGAATGCATTTTGGCCAGGTACTGTTATTCCCCCACATCTGCCTTCTCTCCAGGGTCCTGCTCCCATCACATAGTTCATGCCATTACTGACAGACAGTACCTGTATCATCAACCCAACTCCTTCACCCACAAAAAGGAAGGCAATACAGCAGTGGGAGGCTGCCAAAGGGACTGCTATCCCAAGCTCAACTCATCCAAAAAGGATGAGGGAAGAGAAGGACTTTTTGCACTCTTTGCTCCATGAGTGCTAACAGCACCACAGAATCGTTTTGGTTGGGAAACACCTTTAAGATGTTTGAGTCCAACCATTCTCTAATTCTGCCAAGTCTGGTGCTAAAGCACATCCCTCAGCATCATATCAGTGCCTCTTTGTAACACCTCCAGGGATTCAACCACATCCCTAGGGAGCCTGTTCCAGTCTTTGAGAACCCTTTCAGTTTCTTCTTCCTGTACCTCCCCTTGTACAATTTGGGGTCATTTCCTCTTGTGCTATCACTTGCTACCTGAGAGAAGAGACCAATGCCCATTCATCTCCAACCTCCTTTCAGGGAGATGCAGAGAGTGAGGTCTCCCCTCAGCCTCCTCTTCTCCAGATTAAACAACCTCAGTTTCCTGAGCTGCTCCTCAGAAGACCTGTTCTCAAGTTGAGGCATAGCCTAGAACCCAAGTCTCTGACTGCCCAGACTTGAGCAGGAAGAGTGAGAGCTGCAAGGCCAGCTACCTCTGAGGAACTATTTTTTTGCAGTGATTACAGGTCATAAGCAGCTCTGGTCCAGCTGGAGGTGTCACTGGAGATAGCTCCAGCTCCCCACCAGCCAGTCTGCATGGGCATCTTTTCTAGGGAGCAAGGGGGCCATCTGAACCTTCCTCCACATCACATTCAATGAGACCAAGGAGCAAGAAAGCATTTCCCAGTTCATGTCTTTGTCAGGGCAGGCAATAGCCCTAAAATTAGAGAGGAGAAACAAGGGCACACTGTGGAGGCATGAATGAAGGTGGCTCACGTCCTGCACCACCCTGATGGTTACCTTTGTTTTGCTGAAATGTGGTTGCCAGCAGTTTGTCACACTGATGCTTGTAGCCTTTCCATGTTACAGAGTATTGGTCATAAAGTGTGTGCAGCTAGGGATGAAAACAGCAGCAGTAATTTTTTCTTGCCTTTTCCTTTGTAGTAAGAAAATGAAAGCAAAGTGTAAGGGTGAGAAAAGGAAGTTAAAATTCAGGGACAGCTTTTTTCTGGTAGAACAGGTACACTCTGCTCTGCAGTATATAAAGTCCCTTGTTCTTTATAAGCCTGTAACTTCTACATAGGAAGAAACCATAAGACTTTAAAAACCCATAAGCTACAACCCCAAATAAGCAATGTCACAAGATAAAATTAGGCCTCAAGTGGGAAGCACTTCAGAAAAACAAACAAACAAAAACCAATCTTCAAAACAACCTGAAAAACTTTGGGGTTTGAAATCAGCTTGCCAAAATTCTGTTATCAACGAAGGCAAATCAGCTTCATCTCTGTCTCCACCCTGAATTTCCCCCACCTTTAAATTATAGAATCAGGGCCTCATTTTGGTTGGGAAAGACCTTTAAGATCATCAAGTCCATCACCTCCCTTAGCACTACCAAATTATAGTTCAAATGGGGAGCCACCCAGTGGAGATGCAGGTGACAGTGTGCTTGCAGCGACCACAGTTGTGCTCAAGTTTCCACCTCATATGGAAAGCAGTGGAAGTTGCAGCCCAGTGGGTAGATTGTTTGGTTGAATCCCATCACATCTTTCTACTCAGCCAGTGTCCCAGACTACACCAAAGCCTGCAGAGAATCATCAAGTTGGAAAAGACCTCTGAGTTCAAGTCAAACAGTCAAGCCAACACCAGCATACCATGCCCTGAAGTGCCATGACTACACTTTTTAAAAAACACCTCCAGGGACAGTGACTCCACCACTTCCCTGGGCAACTTGTTTCTTTTAGCAAAGAATTGTTTCCTCATATCCAATCTAAATCATAACATCTTCAATGCCTCCACTCCTCCCCATCATCTCACCTGTTACTGACACTCATCACTAAGCTGCAACCATTTTTGCACAGCCCCCCAAAGATTTACATCACTAGATCTCAGAATGTAACCTGGTCCCAGAAGACTCATAGGTGCCTACTGGCAAAGTGATGCCCATCCCTGTGGCTGTTAATAGTCTTCAGAGTATGCCACAGTATTGTCAGAGAAATTTCTTCACTATGAATCTCTGCTAAATCCATCTACATGGCTCTGACAACACATCCAGTTCTTAATACAGAGACTTGGGCTTATAACAGGTAACAAAGCAGGGCGTCCCAGTGTCCTTTTGGATGCACTATGGTTTTCTCCAGGATTTTGTGGGTCTTTCGAGCGGTGGATGTACAGCAGAGATCAAGGAAGCTAATGTAGGTCAGAGGCAACTGCAGTTCTGATGAAAAGCTACAGCACTTTCACTTTTAATTTCATCAATGTAACTTTAAACCTCTGGCCTCCACAGTAAAAACCTGAAGCTAGTAAACACAACTGCAGCTGAACTTGGCAACTACTAACCTACATCTCCTCCAGTTGATGTCATTCTTTTTATATTGACTTCTCACCTGAAAGCAGTTAGTGATTACACTAGGCATAGACATAGCACAAAAATAACTAGATCTCCATATTGCCTAACTCATTTGATCTGCTTTTTCTGATCAATCAATGGTTATGACATCTAATAAGGGCAACAAGGCTGGTGAGAGGCTTTGAGCACAAGCCCTATGAGGAGAGGCTGAGGGAGCTGGGATTGTTTAGCCTGGTGAAGAGCAGGCTCAGGGGTGACCTCATTGCCCTCTACAACTACCTGAAAGGTGGTTGTGGCCAGGAAGGGGTTGGTCTCTTCTCCCAGGCAACCAGCAACAGAACAAGGGGACACAGTCTCAAGCTGCACCAGGGGAGGTTTAGACTCGAGGTGAGGAGAAAGTTCTTCACTGAGCGAGTCGTTCGTCATTGGAATGTGCTGCCCAGGGAGGTGGTGGAGTCACCGTCCCTGGAGGTGTTCAAGAGGGCACTGGATGTGGCACTTGGTGCCATGGTCTAGTCATGAGGTCTGTGGAGACAGGCTGGACTCGATGATCCTCAAGGTCTCTTCCAACCTTAGTTATACTGTGATACTGTAATAAGTTTGCACTTAAAGGAGTACATCAGTGCAAGTCCTTCAGATCCAGAAAGATCCCTGAAGCAACACAGAGATGTTATTTATATAGACAAGTGCTGCTTTGCTCACTGCTTTGGGGATATTTAATTTAACACAACACAAGTAACACATCAACACAAATGCTACAGCTACCTTTGCCTCTGCATCTGTAGGAGAGCCTCTGCACCACAGTGACATGGTCAGGTCTCTGCAAATGCAACTTGTAAACAGACTTGGAAATAACATTTGTTAGAGCACAAAAAATACTTCAGTAGAACAAAAGTAGTCACTCAAAATGAAACATAGAGAAGGCAGGGATAGCAAGCAGGCAGTGTGCTGTTCCTCTATCTGCCCTAAAAGTCATTCCAGTAGATGTTGCTCCCTTGCAGCATTCTGCAATGAGACTGCAGAAAATGATGTTGCTACAACTGCCGGTGGATTGAAAAACACAAACAAAACAAACCCATTCTGAATTTCCTGAGATTGTTGCCAGCCAAAACAAAACAAACAAACAAACAAAAAGACATGCAAGCTTCTCCTATAGAGCAGAGCACAGCCTTAGAAACACAACAAATGATAGTCATGTACAGGCAGGGTTTGGTGGCCACCTTACAGAAAAGATCACTTCATAACCCTTTCAGTGCCAGAAGACATTCAATTATCCTGGAGGAAACCAAACAGAGGGGATGTCTGAAAAGCATAATAAATTAGAATACACACTTCTCTTCTAAAGGCCTAAAACCACATAGACAAATCAGAGCAAGCCAGCAGTGCCATTCTGTGGCCTAGGTTTGATTAAAAGGGGACACTGGTACCAGTGGCACTGCAGCAATGGAACTGCAGAATAAAATGCCTTGAAAGCATCAAACCCTGTAAATGCTCACATGCCCTGTGGAAGAGAAAGGAGTGAATGAGGCTCACAAAAAAGAGGACATTTTGGTAGAGAAGCAAATGAAAGAGCATTCTCCAGCATCCCTTAGTGAAGAAGAATCAGGTCATCTGGAAAACAGCTGCCTGCTCTGACTGGTCCTGCAGTACTTTTTGATACACAACGTCAAGGACTGCTTGACGTATCTAATAAAATCTTCACAGGCATCTGATCTTTGTCTAGTGCTGAGATCAAGTGACAAAGGATGCTAAAGGAAACACTGCGGCAAATCTGGACCTAACTCTTGACTGATGGGAAACTAGCAAAACCCAGCCTCTCCCTCCCCCCCCCCACCCTGAAAATAGGTAGTCTTGCCACAATCTTTTCAACCACCCCTCTGTAAGAAAGAGCCATTTCCCTTCTTAACACCAAACAGCCATTTACCTTCTTAATCAACCATAAAGCAGGTCAGGACAAATAGAGAAGTGTTTCAACAGTGCTCAAAATTTGCAACAAGGAGCAGGTCAGAGTAGCTAGGAGTCAGGTTTTGCTGCTGCCTCCTTACAACACTATGCTTTGCAGCTTGCCTGACGTGTCCACCACAGAGATGGCAGCCCTGTGTGTTAGCTGGCTATATTATCATTATCAAGTGGCATCTTCATGAGCCACTGACCACTGGTTACAAAGGAATTTTATGCTTTTGATTCCCAGGGGAGTCTGCAGTCCTCAGACTAACCTGTTGGTATATTTCCCAGTACTTCCAACCCATTATGATTCCCATATCAGTGGCCATGGCCTAGAGCTTATTCCTTAAACCCAGAATCACTCTCCTTTAAATGAGTCAAAACAGGTCCTTTAAAGCAGACCTTTTTAACTATAAAGGAAGTAACAAACTGGCCTGCTTCTAAAATCATTTGAGGAGAAAAGATGAAACACCATGAGAAATACTGCAAGTGATAAAGCAGTAGAAGCAATTTCTTAATTACTGTCAAGAATTTTCAAGATCTGATGCAGACAAAATTAAGAAGGTGGGATGACACTCCTAAACTTATAGTGGGAATGAAGTGGAACATGGAAACGCTGTACAATCAGCACATCCTCAACTACATATCACGGCCTGTCTGGTTTAGAATCAGGTTGGAAGGACCTTTAAAGGACATCTAGTCCAAACCCTTCACAGTGAGCATGGACATCTTCAACTACAGTAGGTTGCTCAGAGCCCCATTCAATCTCACTCAGAATGTTTCCAAGTAAAGAGGCATCTACCACCTCCCTGAGAAATCTGTTCCACTGTTTCATCACCCTAATTGTAAAAAAATAATCTTCCTTATGTCCAATTTAAATCTCCCTCTTTTAGTTTAATGCCATCACCTCTCATCCTGTCACAACTGCTAAAAAGTCTGTCCCAGTATTTCATATAGGCCCCTTTAGGTACTGGAGGGTTGCTATAAGGTCTCCCCAGAGCCTTCCCTTCTCCAGGCTGACAAGGCCCAACTCTCTCATCCTCTCCCGATAGGTGAGGTGTTCCACCCCTCCCATCACTGTTGTGGCCTCGTCTGAGCCTGCTACAACACATCCCTGTCCTTCTTGTGCCAGAGCTGGACACAGTGCTCTAGCTGAGGTCTCACAAGAGCAGAGATGCAGAATCCCTTCCTCACCCTGCAGCCCACACTGCTTTGAACACAGCCCAGGACACAACTTCTGGGCTGGTAGTGCACATTGCTGGCTCATGTCCAGCTTTTCACCCAACAACATCCCCAAGTCTTTTTTCTGCAGGGCTGCTCTCCAGCCTTTCATCCCCAGAGTGGATTGATAACTGAGGATTGTCCCAGCCCTGGTGTAAGACCTTGCACTTGGCCTTGCTGAACCTCACAAAGTTCAAAGGAGCCCATTTCTGGAGCTTGTCCAGGTCCCTCTGGATGACATCCCATTCCTCAGGCATGTTTTTCGTATGTGTCCCTTGGACACCCCACCTGCAACCCTGCAGCATCCCCAAACAATCAGAACAAAGCACCAGGAGTGGCAGCCGGCAGTACAAAGTACAGGGCATTAACGTAGCTTATCTCTAGCCTGTCAGCAATATGTTTGTGACAGTTTGTTCTGCCTTTCCACCTCTGCCTACAGCTTCATGCTTGGCACAGGCACCCTTGTCTCTGCCAGCTCTTCTGAACCAAAGGGTCTGGGGCTTTCTTTTTGCTGGAAACCTCAAGGCTTGGCTGACTGCATCCTGCCCTTAGCCACCCCCTCACCTAATCAGATGGGATACTAAACAGCTTAGCAGTATTTCACTTTCCATCGTGGTATAAAGAGCCCAGGTTACTAAAGGATTAACAAGTACAACATCAAAGTGTTAAATATACACAGAGTTGCCTGTCCTAGGCCTTGCTAAATCTTGATCACAGGGGAACTATTAAAAGAGAGGAGATGTCAAAAGGAAAGAAACCACAGACAAACAAGGCAATGAATCTGGACTACCATGAAGTGGCAGCATAAATAACATCAGGACAAGGAAAAGGAGCATTACCAGGAGCAGGCAGTAATTGACATTGTGTTTTTCTGGCCAGGCAGACAAATGAAGCAAAGCAAGGGCATAAACACAAACGTTTTTAAACAGTCCAAATACAGTGATAGTCAGAATTTAATGGCCACGGCTGTCAAAAGGACGAACCAGATGACTGCAAACGAATACAAAAGTCTGCCAGCAAATCAAGTGATACTGTTTAGGAGTTTTTGTGTTGTTTGTGGGTTGGTTTTTTGTTTTGGTTTGTTGGTTTGGTTTTTTTTTTTTTTTTTTACAGAAAGTAGCCTTTCAGGAAGGTAGAGAAATGAAAAAAAAAATAAAAGGATCCTTTGTTTACAAAAGTCACATAACCAAAATTTGTTTTACATCTCCAACCATACTCCTTTTGCTATTACTACTTCCTTAATTGGATTAATCACCAGTGATAATTCCCTAACTTGCAGATTTTGCTCAGGCTCCTCTCTGGGCCAGGTTTACTAACTTATGGCTGGCCTACAAAAAGGGTTAAACAAATAAATGAATGGAAAAAAAAAAAAGATATCTGTAAATCTGTCTGGCCAAAAGCCAAGCTACACCGAAATTAATTTCCGTATCACACACCCAGTGTAGTAGAAATGGTAAGAATAGGTGATGAGAACAGAGTCTTTTCTTTCATAGAATCATAGAATGGTTTGGGTTGAAAGGGACCATGAAGGTCATCTAGTTCCAACGTTGCTATTGTAAGAGTAACAATAAATCTGCCTCCTTGCATCTGCCCACTGTCTCTGCCATGCTCTCACCAGACGCTGTAATTGCACATGAATCCATTTACATCAGAATCTAGTTTAAGAATGCTCTGCTACTCTGCTTCTTTCATTTGCAAAGGAAATACCAGAGTCCCTTGGCACCCGGGTGCAGGATCGGGTGGGCAACAGGGAGGGAAGAAAAGGATCTTCCCAAAATTATTTTCCCAGAGGATGCCCTGAGGTGCTCCAGCACACCTGCCACAGCCTGTGTCAGCAGCTGAACCAAAAATCCACCCAGGCACCAGTCACCTTCGCTGTCCCTGCATCCTGGGGCCACAACTCACACACTGAGGCTGGGCATCTCAGCACCTTCTAGATAAAACAACATGACCCAAGCACCTACTGCAGTCTCTGCAGACTGGGCACTCCAGTTCCTGTGCATTAAGTACACATTAACAACAGCTGGCTTTTACAAGCCTCTCTTCTTGGGAAAGCCTCTTTGAGGCTGGTAATGACCAATGCAGCTGCGTATTTGCCACCCAGCTAACCTGTGTGCCCAGAGAAAAAGCTGGAATACTGTGCATGCAACAAGTTTTTCCACTTCTGTGATACCCTAGAGCAAATGCAATTTGATCATGTTTATTGGTTTCAGGTTTGTTTGATTTTTTGGGTCTGTTCTTTTCCTTCTTTACCTGTAGCAGCTTTGAGGCTCCTCTGTATAAGCAAACTATAAATGCATATCAGAGTTTCACAACTACCAAGGATTCAGTCCAACCTGCTTTCCAAAAGGCAAAGTCTTGGAATTTGAACTGCCAAGGGGAGTTTACTCATGTTTTAGGGACCTATGCCAGCTATGCCAGTGCTTGCCCTCCCACTCCACTGCAAGGTGTTTTTCTTCATCATTTTAATTTCCCTGGCTCACTGGGGCTCCGGCCCACTGAAAATAAAAACATTTTGAGACCTTGAACTGCACCACCACCATGTGACAAACACAGACATGTGTCCCTGTGTTTGCCTACAACCTGGCCATGGTACTGCTGTGTTGAGGCCAACACACACCTGCAGTAATGGCCTTGGGCACGACCTGTGCTTTGGGGCTCTGAGCTGCTATCTCCACATGGTCACCACAGTGCAGGGTGCACTTGTTCACACGGAAATTCCCAACACAGCCTTTCATTTTGCTCCTTTTCACTAGCCTGCATCACCAAGGCAACTGTATGTGCAGAGAGGGATGACTGGCAGAGAAAGGTCTGAGAAAAAAAATAATTCCAGTTCCTTGTGTTTTGCCAAGAAGGCAAAAGGTCCACGTTCAAAGTGCCTTTTGGTTCAATGGTTTCAGCCCTGTTGGCAGGGCAGAGTCCAGCCTCTGCAGAGCCACTCAAGTGGACAAAGCCCATCATGCTGCTCCAACCTGCAACCTGTGTCCCTTGCTTCAGCAGAGACTAGCAAGCATGACAGGCTGGGCCAAGCAAAATCACAGTTTTGTGATTCACTGAAAAGCATTTTTTTCAGCCTACAGTTTATGCTTTAGTCCCTGTATCCAGCTAGTGTATCAGCAACAAGAATCAGCATCTCCATGCCTTAGATGCTTAGCAATCTCACATGACACTGTTAACTTGTTCAAAGACCTATTAGACCTGCAGTTGCAGGAGTCTGCTCTTCTGGGGACTGGATTCTTAGCAATACAGCTTTGAGCTTCTCATCCACATTCCTGAGAAATGCTGGATCCGTGCTATAACCACCACTCCACCCATCCCACCCCACCCCACCTCACCTCACCCCTGGTAGCTTTTGCCCCAAATAAAACAAAGGTGTTACGTGGCTACAAAATAAATGATGACTCTAACTAGACTTGAGTTCAATAGTATCAGTTCTTATTACTTAAGAGCAGCCTGTGCTGCTGCTTCTGTGTATTTAGATACTGTGCTGTGTAGACAGCAAACTCCCTGTAGTACTGTAAAACCTTTTATTCAGATGTCCTCTTACTTGCTTGTATGGGGAGGAAGAATAAATCTACTTCCAACTCACTCCTGTTAAATATTACCAATATTATCAATAAACCCCAAGCAATACTGATAATACTGCTAGCAGTAACATGCTGAATGAGCCTGTTAAGTAAGAAAGGAAATGCGTTCACTCAGAAAACAGAGAAGTACATGAGAACGTGGCCTCATACTTAAAACTTCACAGCACTGCAACATTTGCCTTTACAAACTGTAACTAAACTTCAAGTCAAACTATATTCAGAAGATTTGGCTGAATTTGGTGCTCACAGCCTCTGATAACACCTTTCTGAGAAGGCTCAAGAAAATTAATTGGTTCCACCAGACGTCCTAAAACTTACAGATGGCAGGAGGTATTAGTTTGAGAACTCCTTGACCAAGAAAAAGCTGGTAATGATAGGTTTGTCTGAATTTAGTAGCTCTACTCCTCCAGTAGAACAATGGAGAAATGTTGTCAAGTACTTACTTTTCTTTCACCACGCTATACTGACGGATTTTAAACCATGGTGTGGTTTCAACCCTAGGAATGGCATATTAAGCAGCCTTCTGGCATACACTGTACAGACAAAATGAAAATGTGAAAGTCCTTGTATGAAACTTAATCATCCTGCACCCAATATAACTGGAAAGTGACAGAATATAGGCTTGATGTCCTGAGAGATGCTGCCATGACTTATTTTCTTAACCAACTTCACTTTGGGCAGCATGAACAGTCCTGGAAAACTCTGCATCCAAGGCTCTCTGAACCCAACAAGCCCAGGGCTCCTTCACACAGGGAGGGTTCTTTCACTCTGAAGTTGGTTTCACAGCAAAACTCATGAGCTCTCTAAATAGCCTCTCCAGGGGCACAATGTTAGACCAAGAGCTGTAGTTCTTTCCTCATGTAAATCAAAGCTCTGCACAAGACAGTGACTTCAGGTCAGCACCTGCAAGGGAAGCCCATCCAGCACTGCTAGAATGCTCTAACCCCATTATCTCTTACTGTGTCGGGGGGGGGGGGGGGAAACAAAAACAAAACCAACCCCCCCCCCCCCCCCAAAAAAAAAACCCACAACCCCAAAACAAAACCAAAACCATAAAAAACCTCTGCTTCCCCCAAACTAAGCATTTCACAAAGAGGCAAACTGTACTTCCTCTGACAGGTCTGAGGAAGAGAACAACAGACAGCTGTGACAAGGTTGGGAGACGAAAGTCCCCAGAGCCACTTGCCAGCAATGGGCACCCACCACTGTTCCCAAGGCTCCAAGTATGTGTCACGTGAAATAAGTATCTGATGTTTAAGTTTCTAAATTGTTGTTTTCACACAACTTGCCTGGGGGCAAAATACTGGCCTCAGCTGCCCTTCCTGAAGCTGTCATGACTGGAATTAAAAAAAAAAAGAGGAAAAAAAAAGAGGGAAAAAAAATCCAAAGGAAACTAAATTCAGGTCATGGCTGTGAGTCAGGTCAAGCAACTACAGAGGGAAGGCAGGTCCTTTTCTTCTCTTTCTCTCCCTTCAATGCCAGACTTGTTTAACAAGCCTCTCCTTGGTGAATTTTCTTTCATAATTAACAAATGAAAAGGAAACAGGCTTCCCTGCACTGAAAAAAAAATAATACTGCAGCTGCCTTACGCAAGCCACTTCCATTTTTAAGACTTGGAAAAGGCTTTACTGCCTCTGCTCAAATACAGTCTTACTTTTCAGCCTTCTTTTAATTTGGAAGGGAGAGGGAGAATGGACAAGTATCTTAAATGATTGAGGATTTCTGCATTCCCGTTCAATGAAAATCACTAAATGAAAATAACCTGAGAAACAGTCTCCAGCACGCAGGCTAGGGCAAATCTATCACAACAAACACAGCGGGCGGCTGATCTCGCAAGGTCTGAGAGTCTATCTCTCTCCTCAGCGTGTGCTAACCACACATGCTTTACATTTTTTTAAAGAAAAAGATCTCTTGATGCCTTATGTAAGCTCACAGAGCTCTTCCCTGCTACATGTCTGTAACAAACAAACCTGGCAGGTTGAGTTTGCTCTCATGCGTGGGGGAATGTGGCGAAGGTATAAACTCTCCACTTCTCTTGGCACTAGATCAAACCTGCAGACACCAGACATCACTATGCACAGGCAGGGAGACAACTCCCAACCATTACGACAATCAAACTCTGGGAGACTGCTTTCCAAGTGCAAAAAGGTTTGCCAGCTTCAGAGATGGGCTGGGGGCGGGGGGGGAATATAAAGGCTTGAGCACTCCTGCCTGTACCCCACCTCTTCTAGGATGACTGTACTGAAAGTGGTCACTGAGAACACAGACCCAGGAGAGGAAAGGCTTGACAGTGCACACCAGCTGGGTGTGAGCACAGAGATGGCAGAGAAGTCTGACCACTGCCCTACTACAGAGCAGAGCAAGCAGGTAAACCCAGCACCTTTAATTTGCAAAAGCTTCTCCCTTACATTCTGGCATCTGCAGTAGCAACACAAACCCCCCCAGGCTGCCAGGCTGGGACTTGTTGAGCAATATGTACACACAGAAACTCTGACTGAGCCTCCTGTGCAGCACAGCAGCACAGAAACAACAATACACAGCTGTCCTCTGCACAAGCACCTTCCTACAAAACACATCCTGAGGACAGCTGAAGAGTTATGAACAAGAAGAAATTCAGAGAAGAAGGAAAGGAAAAGTAAGTCTGAAAACATTAAGGGAGAGAGAGATTAAGTCTGCACTTGCACAGCCATAGTCAGTGTCATAGAATCATTTCAGTTGGAAAAGACCTTTAAGATCAAGTCCAACCATTATCTAACTCTAACAAGTCTGGTGCTAAACCATGTCCCTCAGTACTACATCTCTGTCTCATTGAAACACTTCTAGGGATTCAACCAACTCACTGGGGAGCCTGTTCCAGTCTTTGAGAACCCTTTCAGTAAAGAACTTTCTTCTAATATCCAACCTAAACCTCCCAGTCCTGTTGCCATATCCTCATCTGCATCCCTGTAGCCCCAGTAGCAAAGGTTGGTCTCTGTCCCCAGAGTCCTTGAAGTCTAGAGCTGTCTAAACCACTTGGACACAGTGCCCAGGAGCTGGGAGGAGGCCTGAGACATGCATCTTTACTCAGGACCCTGAGATGAGCTAGAGCAGCTGCAGCTGCTCCGGCAGCAGAGATCCCAAAGTAGTCCTCGGCAAGGTAGCAAGCCTGCCTCTGGCACAGCACTCTGCAGACCCAGGGGCTCTGGCTGTGCTGATAAATGCTGGTAGCTCAACCCAAAACAAATAAATTAAAATTAACATTCCTTTGGGGCTGACTCATAGCAGAAGTGTAGACTTTTTTGATCAGCCTGTGCTTCCCTTGCCTTATGTGCTCTGCTCTCTCACCAACAGAGCAATGAAGCACTGCAGTTCACCCAAGACCAGGCTCCTGCACCCCCCCCAGGCCAAAACCAGCTTTGGACAGCATCTGCAGCCCTGGATCTACACAAATTTTTTCAAGGGCTCTGGTTGAGAAGGCAACCCAGAGCAGAATGCTAAAACACCTCACTCAGAAAGCCTCATTGAGCTGCACCCATGCATGGATTCCTCTTCTTTATTTTCATTTATTTCACTGAAGTGCTTTGCTGCATCAGGGCACTGATTTGGCTGATGACAGAGTACTTCTGGGAACTAAGCAGTAAACCCCTTGTTAGCTTGTTTCTAGTAAATATGTCACATGTTGTAAGAGCAGGTTTGGATCACCAGCATTCCTTATGCACCACCACAGAATGCTCTGGGTTGGAAGGGACCTCTGAAGATCTAGTCCAACCCCCTCTGCAGTAAGCAGAGGCATCCCCAACTAGGTCAGGTTGCCCTGAGCCCTGTCAAGCCTCACTTTGAATATCTCCAAGGATGAGGCCCCAAACACCTCCCTGGGCAACCTGTTCCAGTGGTCCACTACCCTTGTGGTAGAGAACTTGTTCCTAACATCCAATCTGAACCTGCTCTTCTCTAGAAGAATCTAGAGTAAGAATCACAGAAAGGTGGGAGTTGGAAGGGACCTCGGGAGATCTAGTCCAACCCCCGTTATAGAAAGATCACCCAGAGTAAATCACACAGGAACATATTTTGAATGCCTACAGAGATGGAGACTCCATAACCTCTCTGAGCAGCCTGTGCCAGTGCTCTGCCACCCTGAGTTTTTTCTTTATGTTTACATGGAACCTCCTGTGTTCCAGTTTGTAACCCTTGCCTCTTGTCCTCTCACTGAACACCAAGAGGCGTCTGGCTCCAGTCTCCTGACACTTGCCCTTTAGGAATTTATTGATGAGCATTAATAGGATCCCCCCCTCAGTCTGCTCTTTGCCAGGCTAAACATCCCCAGTTCTCTCAGCCTCTCCTCATAAGGTCAATGTTCCAGTCCTCTCATCATTTCAGTGGCTCTCTAGAAAAGGGTAAAGATTTCAGGATTTGATCCTACACTGTTTGTGCAGACAAGAGAAAAAAAGGGAGCCTGGCTCTTAGAACTAACAGTATTTATTTGAGCTGGAAGTTTTTGTAACAAAAAGTTTTTACCAGCTGATGCTGTCAAGTCTCTGGTGGTGTCAACCTCCTTCCCAAGAGACCTCCTGAAGGACAGCACTGCACTCATGGCACTTGGCAGCCTTAGCCATTGCTGCACCGGCCATCAAAAGAGCTGAAGGAGAATTAACTGAGACTCTCTCACTGCAGGTCAGGTCAGCCCAGGTCACAGCTGAGGAGGTATGGAGAACAACCCACACAGGAAGCCAATGGGGCTGCCAAGCTGGTGTTTGCTCCCAGTTGTAAATGTCCACATAGAAGCAGCACACTGTGCTTTTGCACATCATTCTCTAGTCATGACCGTATGTGTATCAAGCAAAACCAGCAGTAGCACAGGTTACTGTAATTTATTGGGCAGGGAGGTAACAACCCTTGCTTACAGCATAAGCTGGGCAGAAAGCATCCATTTCCACAGCTGAGAAACACAGCTCAGCAACTCCAAGCCAAACATAAATGCTGCAGGCAAAGCTGCTCCACTGCCTGTCAAATAACAACATATTTGTATCCTGTCCTCTTTATCCACATAGACCCAGTGGGAAATAGAGTGAGGAGGTCAAAGGCTGCCAAAATACATGGTGAGACTGCACAGAAAGTAGGAGATAGCACCTCTCTCTTAGTGCCAGAGAAACACTTGGGTCTGGTCCTGAATGAAGGGATATTGACAGAAAATTGCCTACAATTTGAGTACTTTGGAAAAGTTGCTTATTAGTTGATGGATATTGTTCTCATTATTTGCTGTCCCCAGCTCACAGAGCAAAACTCAAAAGCTTTAACTATGTTATTTTTATTTTATTCATCCAACATTTTTTCTTGACTAAGAATCCTTTCCTAGAGGACAGTTCACCTTTCAGGGGCCTCTCCTGTGTGACATCTTCATGGGCAGGGGTGCATTGAACATCTGTTCCACTTCCCCAGGGCCCCCTGTGGTACCTGTGAAGCATTCAACACTTTCTTTGTCAAGTTGGTTGGAATGACTGCTACTCCCTACATGGGTGTGTTGACTGTATCTGTACTGTCTACTCAGTGAAAAAGAAACATTTGGAAAATCTATTATTCATCTAAAATATTGACATGGCACAGCATCCAAGACTGAGTTAAACAAAGATACCTGAAGAAAAGAAATACACATCTGACCAGGTTCCTGCTTTGCTCAGTCACAGGAGTCAAATGAAGCCACTTACAACCTCTCCACTCTTAACAGTAGTTAGCTGGGAGCAGGTAGGGATAGATATCACTGCAGGCTTGCCTTTCTGCTTCTGGAGACTGTACTTGTTTGATTGCAACTCACTGAACACAGGTGATGTCACCCCTGATCCCACTTCAGCTTACCTTCCTCTTGAGACAAGCTGAGAGGACCCCAGGCTACTGAAGAACATTGCACACAAAGTAAAAGCAAGGTGCTCCTACCTACCACAAAACAACCAAATTGTCTCTTTGTTTCTCAAAGGCAGGAGGTACCTCCAAATGCTTGTCTCCATGGCATCTTGTGGTGCACATGCAGGTTCAGGAAGACATAGAAAAGGGAGGATGACAGCAACAGCATATAAAGTCCTTCTGGTGGCAGTGGGACCAGACCCGACATGCTTATAATGTGTATGGGAACGATGTGGCAGACAAATTCACACGCTCTCAGCAAGCAAGATTTATTGCAATGTTGGGCTGCCAGATTAGTGCCCAGGAACACATCCCTGGAAGTGTTTAAGACTAGGCTGGATGAGGCTTTGAGCAACCTGGTCTAGTGGGAGGTGTCCCTGCCCGTGGCTGGGTGTTTGGAACTAGATGATCTTTAAGGTCCCTTCCAGTTCAAGCCATTCTATGAAACTAGAGCTGCTCCATATAACTTTCCTGTGATCTTGAGCAAAGAAAATCTGACCACATCCTTAGCCATAATCAGGTACAAAAATTCTCATAGAAATCACGTGGACAGATACCCTGTGGGCTCTGGCCAGATCTCCTCAGTATACCCAGCTCTCATATCCACGTATCCAAACTACTCAGTTTCAGTTTGATTTTATCCAAGTCAAGGACAACTATTCCTAGTTCTCAGACCATTCTTATTCTGCAGACTTTTCTGTGTCTGTGGGAGCAAATAAGGCACAAAATATTGCCCAAGAGCCTTCAACTCAATCACACTTTTGATTACTCAATTAATTGATTGCAGTAGGGAACTGCAGCATCAAGCATATCACATTTAGGATACATCTGCATTCCCCATTTTAATACTTCTTCATGATTTGCAATGTATTTCACTCATTTAGAGGCAGAATAACACTTCCTAACACAGACTGAATTTATTCAGCAGCACAGAAGTCAGTTGCCTTTCCTACTGACAGATGCACTTCAACATAATTAGTTTCATGACTATTAATGAAATAACTCATTTGAACTTTTGCCACTAAAATGTTAATGAGTAAGACTGGATAGTTATTTGGTAATGGGATATATTTCCTTTTACAGTTTGATAGTTCAGATCTGGCCCACATCCACCATGATTAAAGGTCACTACTACCTGAAGACTATTTGATAATCTGTAGGAGACAAGTTGGTAGCACTAAGCCCATGCTTAGGAAGGAACAGCCTTACAATTTGCTCCCAGCAGCAAAGCTAAGCAAAGAAAGGTCACTGCAGCATGGCACTTTTACATAGCTGTGGTCTGAAAATTTCAGTTGTTAGGAACCAGCACCTTTCACAAGCTATAAATTCAGTGGAGGTAGAAGAGGAATAATTTGAGTTGAAAAAGCTTGTGGATTTGTTTCTGTGAGATACAATCGGCCTGTCTGACTCACTGGTGCAGACTGTTTGCTTTTAGCACACTCCTAAAGGGAACTGTAAAAATAAATAAATACTAAACCCATAACAGATCATATTTGGTGTTTGGGGGTTTTGACCAGTCCTTCATTAAGTTCAGAAAAGCATTTCAGGAGGGAAACAGATTGTTCCTGGTATACTGTTCCCTGTCACTGCTCCAGCAAACCAAAATGTTACATGACCTTCAATAATGGCTGACAACTGTGGCATCCAAAAAAACCCTTGCTCAACTGTTTGGGTAGTGACATAGAATCATTTTTGTTGGGAAAGAACTGTAAGATCATCAAGTCCAACTGTCAGCCCAGTGCCACCATAGCTATGAAACCATGTCCTGAAGTGCTATGGCTACACATTTTTTTCAACACCTCAAAGGACTGTGACTCCACCACCGCAGCAGGCAGCCTGCTCCAGCATCTCACAATCCTTTCAGTGAAGACATTTCTTCTAATATCCAATCTAAACCTTCCCTGGCACAACTCAAGGACATTTCCTCTCATCACATCACTTGTTACTAGGGAGAAGAGACCAACACCCACCTTGCTCCAACCTCCTTTCAGTGAGTTGTAGAGAGCCTAATACAGCCTGTACATAAGCACAATCCAAAATGGGTAACTTCACCCTGACAGCACAGCAGCACAAGCCTTAATTATTGCTACCTTTTCAGACATAAAATGTGACATGGAACAAAATTATTTACTCAAGGAGCTAAGAGGAACTGGGCCCAGCTTGACTTTTCACAGGGAACTTTAGGAAGGGTAAGCACAACACAATTACTTGCACAGAAATTCACAGAATCATAGAATCTAAATTAAGGCTGGAATAAACCTACAATATCATCAAGTCCAACCATCACCCCAACACCACCATGCCCACTAAGCCATGTCCCAAAGTGCTATGTCTACACCTTTTTTGAATGCCTCCACGGATGGTGACTCCACCACCTCCCTGGACAGCCTGTTCCAATTCCTGACCACTCATTCAATACAGCTCACTTCAAACACTGCACTCAAGCTGGCAACCTTTCTCTTGTGGCTGCACATGAGCTCAACTGAGGTTACACATCCCACTAACAGGATAGTACCTCCAGCGCCTCATTCCTTCACTTTAACTCCTCCTTTGCACTGAATCACAACACAGCCACCTAATGAATCCTAAACAAGCCCTCTCCTGACCTTTGAAATAAATTGGCAATGTGTTTGTGTTTAGCTTTTATCTGGGGCTAAACTCTAGGGCAGTTACTCTGTCACCCAATGACCTCTCTGCAGAGAGAAAGGGGATAAGGTAAAAGAAAGAAGACCTATAGGTTGAAATGAAAATGGATTTAATGAAATAGCCAAATGAATACCAATGTCAATAGAAGCTATATAAAGTTGTACTCTGCCCAGCAAAAGTGCAGCAGAAAGGCAGTCCACAAGAGGAAAGAGAAGCCCAAGCTGAAAGCTCTAGCAAAAAACCCATGGCTCTCCACAGCAAACTTCCCCCTTTATACTGACTGTGATGCTCATGGTCTTGGAGACACTTAGAGCCAACTCCAGTCAGCTGTCCTGGCACTTCATTAGTTAGTTGAGAACTCTCTAAACCTCATGCCAACATCAACAAATGTGGTCTTCCTCATGCTATACATGCACCCTTCAGTACGAATATGGCTGCTCAGTACTTTCACTTGACCAACTGGGATACAAAGTCACCCCTGTGGTCCCCAAGTAAGCCCCTGAGGTTGCACCCAGCCTGGGACAGACTCTCTTGGTAAGACTCTCAATGCTAAAAAAGGCTTAGATCAAAAAAGCCTTTGACTATCACATCTTGATGACTGGCTACAATTTTTATCTGAGGCAGTCAGCATTGTCATCTTAAGTCCGACTGCATTCAAATTATTTATTGGCTTTCATACTTACTCCAAAAAGACTGGATGGCAGTTTCCAAAACAAGGCAAGAGTGACAGAATTACCTCAATGTAACAAAACTGAACCTGTCTGAATTCAGAGACTTGACAGGAAAAAAAGCTGTACTTTTCCTTAGCGCTGCTTGAAGACTAGGCTTTGATACTCTAGAAATGGGCCATTTTAGTCTGTATTTATATTTTCCCCCAAACAAGCTCTGGCACTGTTTTCCTCTTGACAGGTCTTTTTCCTGTCTGCAGTAATAATTTCTGTTCTTTGGGATTCTTCTAAAGTGGGATCTTCTGCACTTCACAGTGATGTTCCTGAAATAACTTTGAAGAACAAATAATGAGCCTTCCCCTTACTTTACAGGTTCTCTAATACAATGTAAGCAGCTTTACAAGGCTTAGCTAGTCTCTGCTGACCTAACTGCATATTTTACTCCTACAATAAACTAAAATAAGCAGCCTGCTTCCACGACAATTGAGTAATTAACACAGAGATTTTGGTCATTTCTTATTAAACCCAAAAATCTTACGTCTTCCAAAAGTCAGATCGAGCAGCAGTGGATAAGATTACTAGAGACAGAGAGCCACACATCACCTCAGTAAGCAAATCAATGTTGTCTTGAAGTTGGTGTGTGGGGTTGTTTGTTTAATTTCCAGTAATTTAGGGGTTTGTTTTTCCTGTGCCTCCAATTCATTTTCTCAAGCTCAGACACCGTGTACAAATGCCTGCTGGCTGCTCCATTTGACCACTTGCCAACCAGCACCAGGGTGTTTAGATGGGATCTGACTGCTACTGAGTCACTGTGTCCCTGCAGACAGCATGAGGTCACTTGCTGCTGCATCACAGCACCAGCAACCACAGCCTGGGGCTGAGTTGGACCCTGGCAATGTCTTTTACATGAGAGGCAGACTCCTCTCCGCTGCCTGCCAGAAACTTTCCTGCCTTCGCTCCAGGAGGCCACGAATGGGCATTTTAAGACATAGTTTTAAATTTTAAAGACTTATTAGAAAGAAATTCTTTACAGTAAGGGTACTGAGACATTGGAACATGTTGCCCAGGGAGGTAGTAGATGACCCCTTCCTGCAGGTGTTCAAAGCCAGATCAGATAACGCCTTGAGCAACCTTGTCCAGTGAAGGGTGCCCCTGCTCATGGCAGCTGGGGTTGGAACTAGGTGATCCTTAGAGTCCCTTCCAACTCAAACCATTCTATGAATAAGTAGGAAACATAATGTTGTGAAATTTACTATCTGGACCGCCTCTGTCTCTTGCTCTGTATAAGGGAATAGATATACTGTATATATACACTATATGTATATATAGTCATAGAATTATTACAATTGGAAAAGACCTGAAAGATCAAGTCCAACTATCAGCCCAACACCACCATACCCACTAAACCATGCCCCCAAGTGCCATGTCTACACATCTTTTGAACACCTCCAGGGATGGTGACTCCATCACCTGCATGGGCACTGATGCTAGTAAGTACAGGAAAGAAAGAACATTTAATTGGGGGGGGAAAAAAAACACAACAAAACTGTTTTCTCAGACTCAGTTCATCACTCCTGTGATGGCAGACAGCATTCAGACACGATGCCCCCAGCGTATTTCTTTTGTGTTGGCCCACAAAGGAATCAGCAAAAATGCCTTTAAATTGCCATCATTAAACTTCAGAGCTGGTGCCTTACGGAAAATAAACTAGGCAGCACTCAATTCAGTTCAAGCTATCAAGCAGAAAATTGCATGTTGATGCAAACTTACTTCACAAGGGTTTAATCACTTTCTTTTCAAGGATTTAGTTCTCTTTTATCTGAAAATTTGGTTTCTGAAACCCAAGTGGCAGCTCTGAGGAGCAGTCGTCCTTTGGATTCCACTGTCGATAGCTTTCACTTTCAGAAAGAAAACCCCACACGAATAAACCAGTTTGCTATCCATAACTAAAGCTCCATGGCCACATTATTTAGGATTCCTCATTTCCAGAGATTCATCTTCTGGCTGATTCACCTGGGCAAAGGTGTAATGAAATTAACACAACAATCCAGCAGAAGATGCAAGGCAATGGAATCCTAAGTATTACTACATCTACAGGATGCAATGAAACTGTGTAGGTAACAAGAGTAAGTGTACACTTAAGCTGATTCCATGACAGCTAGGATGAGCAAGGAAAGGGATGCAGCTTGTCTCCAGGAGCTGTTTATGTGGCAACAAGCCTTATCTCCCAGAGATGACACCATCAATGCTGATAACATATGAAAAGCCCAAAATGAAAATCTGTGTCTGGCAGTTAAGATGAATACAATTTTTTTCCACCTTGTTTCACTCAAAAAATCCCAGAAACTCAAGGTAAGGACTTCTAAGAATAAATGCTTTTCCTAAAGATGTGATCATCCTAAGAAGAACTGACAGGAAACACTTCTGAAAGGACAAAAGCTTTCAAAGTGCCAAAACTTTGTACAGTGTTCTCATTACGTAGCTTTCCACATTTACTAAACTGACCAGTGTGTGCTTATATTACAGTGATCAAGACAACACTTTAGGCTCAAAATCATAGCATTGAATCACAAAATTATTTGTATTGGAAAGGACCTTAAAGATCACCTAGTTCCAAGCCCCCTGCCATAGGCAGGGGCATGTTTGAAGCCAGAAAGGACCATCATCTAATCTGACCCTTGGAGTAACTCAAATCCTCACATTTAATTTGGAAATTGCTACACTGAGCTCAAGAATGGCCTCACTTTGTCCCCAGGGGAGGTTTAGGTTGGGTATTAGAAAAAACTTCTTCACTGAAAGGGTTTTCGAGGACTGGAACAGGCTCCTCAGGGAGGTGGCTAAATCCCCATCCCTGGAAGCATTTCAAAGAGACAGAGGTGTGGTGTTGAGAGACAGGGTTTAGCACTAGACTTGGCAGTTAGATAATTATCTTAAAGATCTCTTCCAATCAAAATGGTTCTATGAGTCTATACCAAAGAAGAAAAACTTAGGCTGGCTATAACTAAAAACACACTGCCTCATCAAGCACTCAGCACCAAGGCCCAGAAGGGCTCCAAACAAGCTGCAGCTCAGCACCTGCTTAACATATCTTTTATGCATCCTTCTCGGCATAAAAGAGCAGAAGAATCAAATGAAATGCTGTGCAAACAACTCACTATATAATTTTGAGGTGAAATTTTAATTGCACAGAAATAGAGGCTCTTATCTGTATCATTACAAACCCCATTTTATCTTTGCCCTCTGCATGTTTGAAATGCTCTTGATTGTGCAAATGAACACATCACCCGGTTGTGCAACTTCCAGGAGGGTGACATTTATTCAGCAAATATGTGCAAGAAACTAAGTCTCTAAAATGTTAGATGCACAAATGTTAATTGTTTGCTTTCCTGTAATGATTCTAGGCTGCAATTTAAATACCACAACTACATTAAAAGATGATTTCCACACCACTCATACAGATTTGAATGGCATCCTTTTCTGTAGCTGTGGATATATTATCAATCCAACCTCATATTTCATCTTGGATGATTGTAAAATGGCTTTTAATAAAAATGGCACTTCACACAGAAACTTCTAAACCCAGCCCTGATGTCCCCACACTTGTATCTCAACAATACTGAGAATCACCTTGCCAAAAAGTGCACATAGCACCAGCCAAACAAAAAGAACAATACCCAATAACTTATACTGAGTTAGAACACGGTGTTTGTTTGCTCTTCCCATTTTTGTGGCTTACAAAGCTTTCTTGGCACCAATTTCCACTGTGTTATCTTATTGTTTCTCCACAAAATTGCCTTTCAGCAGCTTACATGTATCCATCCATCCATCCCAGATATGTGTGCTGAAAAGTCTAGATGAAGAATATAGCAAACATCACAAAAACCTATACTTTTTAATTACTAACTTACAGGAGGATTTAGAGAATCACCATCTGTGTCTTGCTCTGAATTAGCACTACACAGCTCTGGAAAGATCCTAGTCTTCTTGGGCAATTCCAGGAGCTTTCTGGCTCATGCGTATGCAGTCAGATTCCTTTACTGATGCATTTCTGAGGCCAAATGAAAGTAAGATACAATTCCGAGATCTTCACCAGTGATAAAATTTACCAGTGGTATCTTGAGTGGAGTGCGATAGCATTTAAACCTGCCTCTGGTCTTGCTTCTGCTCAGTTAAGAAAATGGACATAGCCAGCAAAAGAAAGCCAAGACTGATGTTCACCTGCTGCTCCGCTTTGGTTACTGCTATTAATTATGTACAAATTCAGTAGAAGAGAGACACTGAGCTGCTGGAATGTGTCCAGAGAAGACCAACAAGGCTGGTGAAGGGTCCTGAGAATAGGCCATGAGGGAGCTGGGGCTGTTTAGCCTGGAAGAGGCTGAGGTGAAACCTTCTCACTCTCTATAACTACCTGAAAGGAGGTTGTAGAGAGAGGTCTCTTCTCACAAGTCACAACTGGCAAGACAACGGGATATGGCATCCAGTTACACCAGGAGAGGTCTAGATTAGACATTAGGAAAACCTGCTATACCAAAAAGGGTTCTCAAGGACTGAAATAGGCTGCCCAGGGAGGTGGTTCATCACTGTACATCACTGGATGTACATCACTGGATGTATTTAAAATCCTTCTAGATATGCTGCTCAATAATACAGTATAGTAGAGGCCCCAGTAGTGTTGGACTTGATGTTCTTAAAGGTCTTTTCCAACCATTGTGATTCTGATACTGTGATTCTGTGAAATTCCTTGAACTATCAAGGGTTTATGGATATCTTGATGTCCTAATTTCATTTCACTGACACTGGTTTACTAAACTTGCCTGCCTCAGGTGGTCTTCTGCTTTAGGGCCCTGTCATTACTCCTGCAACACTGCAACAAACAGGGAGCCCTGAGGCAAGCAGAGCAGCTCATCCCGCAGCTCACAGTATCAGACATGATAATATTTATTTGTACAATACACACAACATCCTGTGTATACAAAGGGATGGAGCACCTTGTCTTCCCCAACCATGCATTATGAATACTGGCAGCCAGCACAAGCCATAATCATGCCAATCATTATCTGGGAATGTCCATGAGGAGAATGGTGCCAAGGCTGTAACCATCCCACCTGGTTGCTGCAGCTGGCAAGACAGGCACATCCTCTCTGCAACGCCTCTTGTGTAACCCAGGATTGAATCCAGGCCTCTATGTTTTAGGTGGCAAACTGAGCTGAAATACCTTTCATTACCCAAGGCAGGTGGCCTGAATCACTTCCAGGCAGGTGTGTGTGGGGGCATCTCATCACTTCGCACCACTAAGGGTGCAATTAAGGGGGAAAATTCCCAAATGGCTCAACCCACAGTTTTGCACGGGAAATGCAATGGAAATTGAGCATCACATTTCTGCCTTAATTGCTTCCTGTTTACATGAAACCTGGCGTTGAAGAGACCCTAGAAAGGCAAACACTGTAATTGTTATGCACTGGACAGCTTATAGCTGGTTAATGAGGTCTGCAAAGAGAGGTCCAAACTGTGCTTCAAAGACTGTCCTCTCCTTTTTCAAATTCTTTCTGTCCTGAACTCCTAGGAAGAGGTTTCAATATACAAGGTCCTTTTCTACTGATTATTAAGCACATATAGGTTTAGCAACGTCTACATTTGGGAACTGAGATTAGGCTAAACACACAAAATTCTTCCTGGCCTTGAAGAAAAAGGCAGCTTGAAGTTCCTTGCAAATAAATTCATTTTCTAAGCCCTTGAGATGTTGACAAGGCTTTGTGATTTTTTTTAATATTTTTTTTTTCTTTAAACTCATTCTCCAATCTTCCTGTTTATTCCCCAGCCTTTTTAACTGGCTGAACTATACTGACTTGAACTAAACCCAATATAGAATTATGTAGTCATCCTATCAACAATTAACAAGTACAGAGTCGTCAGCTTCATTCATTATGGTCTTCTAAAATTGCTTCAGAATCTGCCTTTTGTGAAAACTGTGATTGACCCTAAAAACATCACAAACTTGTGATTTTTCTCTCCCCACATAAACACTGAAATGCAGAGAAGAACAGATGGATCTCTGCACAGCCCTGCAAGCATGGGACTGAGGAAAGAGTACCCAGTGTCTACGTGAATTTGCAGCTGGGGTGGTCTACTGTTCTTTGCCTGATAGAACAGAGTTATTGTAACTCTGTATTGGATACTCCAGTTTGGTTACACCAACCTGGGCAGGCTACTGTATCACCTGTTGTTACTGAGGAAGAGTTTGTGCAAAAGCTAAGATAACTTCCTAAAAGGTTACCATTCACACCCAGAGCCGATGCAGAGCATTCAGATTCCCACATGTCATGTGCTTAAGTTTTCATGCTCTCAGGACTTGGCTACCTTTTCTGGGAAAAGACTACTGCACTTACATTTGGTCTGTATGTCTATTGTATGGTTAGGACAGCAATGATGGTCCCAACCATGAAGAGCTAAAATAAGTACTAAATAAGAGTCATTTTACTGGGGACCCCAAGGCTTTCTTTTATCTAAGAACTGAATAATAATTGCATTAGAAACTAGCTGTTCGTAGGGAAGGTTATCTACCCACAGAATAACCTAAAGACAACTGTGATCCTTTTCTGGAGACCTTTTCCTGCAAGGTGTGAACATTTCACATCTCATTAAACCATGACATGGTTTTCTGCTTTTTGCTTCTTCTGGAAGACTGTACTTCATGCTTCACTTCCTACTTATGTGACTTAAAACTTGGTCCTGACTTCTGAACCTACCTGCAGAAAAAAACATAGAACCAAAATGCTAGAAACTCTGCTACCATATTCCAGCTCACACTGCTACAATGGCACAAGCTTAAGAATTGTTTTAGCTCTCCCAAATTAGGATGGTTACCCAAGGAAGACCAAAAAATGTACTGTCCCAGCATACTGCTGGAGAATTTACAGAATGAAATTACATAGAAAAAACCAGTTCCAGTGGTTGTTCCATATTTCACTTGGAAATCTGAAAGGTTTGAAATCTTCTCTGAATTCAGTGAAATGAACTTACCTGAACTTTAAAATGTACAACACGCTGGGATTTTTGATCTAGTTCACATTCACTGTAAGAGATGAATAAGAACCCAAGATTTTCAGCTTTCAACTCTACTAGAGGTGAAAACTGGCCCTGAATCTTTGCTTGTGTGCATGGAGATTTGCAGGGCCTTCACCCTGAGGTGAACTGGAAGCAGCTTCCAGAAGTCAGAGAAAGGACATCACCTCATGCAGGTCATCAGTCTAGGCTGGTTTCAAACAAAACATGACACTCTACAAATAGTACACAAGACACACAGCACAGTGGAAACAGGGGCTTATCACTGTGTGTCTGTGACTGCAGCAGTAGGAAGCCTTTACACAGAATCACAGACTGGTAGGGGTTGGAAGGGATCTCTGGAGATCATCTAGTCCAGCCCTCCTGATAGAGCAGGATCATCTAGAGCAGGTTTACACAGCCCAGAGAAGGGCCACAAGAATGATCAGGGTCTGGAAGCCCTGTCACATGAGGAAAGGCTGATAGAACAGGGGTTTTTTTCAGCCCTCAGAAGAGGAAGCTTAAGGGAGACCTTATTACCATGGACCAATCCATAAGGGTGGCTACCAGGGAGATGGAGACTCCCTTTTTACAAGGAGCCACATGGAAAAGACAAAGGGTGATGGGGACAAGTTACTACCGGGGAGATTCTCATTGCACTTCAGAAGAAAATGTTTCCCCATGAGAACACTGAGAAGTTGGCATCATCTCCCAAGGGCAGTGGATTCCCCTTAATTAGTCAGTTTTAAGACTCAGCTTGACAGGGTGCTAGGCCAGCTCATTTCAACTAGACTATCACCTGGAAAGGTTGGACCAAATGACCCTTGGTGTCGCTGCCAAACCAGCCTTCTGCAATCCTGTGCCTACAAAACAATGCTTGTTACATTTGCTTGTGATCAGTGCCATAGAATTGAGATACTGCATGGTGCTCCTTAAGGACGGTACTATGATCCACTCGAGTGTCACCAACCAATGTTTGCCATTAGTGTGACTGCAGCCTAGTGGGTAACACACTAACCTTTGGTGAGGAGTCCAAAGATAAACATAGTTATTTATCTGACTTAGATCAGAAATAGAATTATCATTTAAACACATTTCAGTGTCTACTGGGCTACGCTATTTCACAAACCAGTCACCCAGTAGCACAACCGGACACCACATTCCCTCCACAAAGCCCTGCACACTTTACAGAAGTGTTCATTGATCTTGTTTACAAGCCAAAGATCAAAGAACATTTTAAGCTAAACAGATCATAACCTGAAAAAGGTGAGGAGCAAGCCAAGAAAATCACATGGACAGAGCACCAACACCAGGAACTGAAGACTCCAGCTTTGGTTAGGCAGGTTTCATCATACAGGCCTGAATTTTACCACTGAATTTAACCAGTGAAATTGCTATAGCCCTTCATGAACTAATAAATGGCCAGGAAGAATTTAGAGGCAGATCAATCATGGCATACTCATAAAAAAAAACCACCAAACCAAACTGTGATAATAGATGCAGAAGAACAGGTTCAGTAAAACTTTTGCAAAAAGTACATGGGTCTTATGGAAAATACCCAAACTGGTGCTTCCACTTGGAGCAGAAGCCTTTTGTCATAGCTGGGGAAGAGTGAATGAAGAAAATCTGTCACCTGCAAGTACCTGCAATGTGACTGCAATACATCTGTGGGGTAGGCACAGCAGCACCTCTTTAGACTCAAGTAGATTTAAACAGAGAATAAGGGGTATTTACTCATAAATCATCCAAATATGTAAATCCCAGGATTTGCACACTTCACCTCAAGTCTGCAGATGACAGAAGGTGAGACAAGAAAGGTCAGCAAAGCCAGCATACACTGAAGAGAAAACCAGACAGAAAATCCTGACAAAATAGTTAGGAAAATGACACAAGGATTACCTCTGTAAAAGAATCAAGTCTTTACACGGATTTGAATCTCCTAAGTTAGAATTATTTTACAGCTGCTCATGGTAAAGAAGAATCACAGAAGGGCAGGGGGTGGAAGGGACCTCTGGAGATCACCTAGCCCAAGGAAAACTTGCTCTATGGCATTAGTTGAAGCTTTGACTCAGGAAAGCATGGCATGGCTTGGTTTGCTCCCTGAAACACAGTATCAAAAATGTAGCAGCCACAGGTAGAGACTGAAAACCTCCTTTTGTGCTTGTTCCCGGTACCAACCACAAAAGGTATCCCTCCAAGGAGATGAACAGTCAGCTGGAAGATGCTCTCTGATTGTTTAGCTGCAGTGATACACCTGAATAAACCAGGAAATCAGGAATAATCTTTAAAGATGAAGCACTGATTCTACTTTCTTAAAAAAAGCAGAGTATGCACATGTAATGAGCATTTAGTTTAAAACCTGACTTACAAGATCAAATTGCCTGAATCCTGGAGTACCACCAAATCCTATCCAGATTAATTTTTAGCCTGCAAATCAGGATAAAAATTGCCAGCTAGTATAGGGCAGATTAAACATTAATGTGGTCCAGAAACATAAAATTTAATTGCTGGAGAATCACTTTTGTGCCAAAAGAAAAGATGGTCAGACAACACAATGAAGAGGTGGCTGCTACTTATCAGCCTACTACACCTGGAACCAACAGGATGTTGCTGCCCAGAAATCTGAAGAGGGCTGGAAGCATCCTGAGCTGGGCTTCACTTCAGTGAACAAGGTCGTATGGTCTGCTGGGCAGCTTCTCAGGCCTCCTTTGCTGGTACAATGTTTTATGCCTCATTTAAGCCATCCCAATTTGTTTCTCTCCCTCCCTCCATCAGCGTTCCACCCAGTGCTTCCACCTGGCAGACACATACAGGCAGCATTTTCAAAGTCAGCTACAACAGCAGGCTCCCCTCTGCAGCTGGGTTTTAGCCCAAATGCAAAGCTGATGTCCATGCTAGTTAACAGCAGAAAGACATTAATCCAAGGGAAATACAGGTATTTCCCTTGATGATCTGGGAAATACAGGCATTTATATACAGACCTGCCAAGGTTGAAGCTTTAAAAAGTATCAACATACCATGTAGGCTAATAAGCAATAATGGATTAAGCATGAATGCTAAAGGTCTATTAACATCATTAATTTTCACTTAACAACTTAGACTTAATAATCTCTAACTGCATTGAGCTGTCTGCATGTGCTTGTAAAATAAACAGCTGGAAAATCTGGCTCAGCTATCCATGTAACTAATATATGCATATTTCCTGGATGGATATTTCTGCCCAAAGCATCCTCCAAAGGGACAAATTTCTTTCCTTATCTTAAGCAAAAAGTCAAGTGGCCAGATTCAGGCCAGGAAGGGCATATAGCAATAAGTTGTAGGGATAGCAGTTTGACAGCCAACCAGAGTGACTGCAGGCTTGGGTTTCCAGCCTGCAAGGTACTCCGTACAGCAATGAAGCCTCTTCCTCAACTCACTGAAAGAGGGGATCCAGAAACTGAGTGGCAAAGTCCTGGTTTCCAGTTTAAACTCTGTACTGAAGCAACCATTCATCCCAGAAATTCATCCTGCAGCTGCACAAGGGGACATAAAAACCTTACCAGGAGCAGGTGCTGAAGCCTGAAGGTGGAGAAGAGTTAATCTGCTCCAATACCACTGCTCACCCTATCCTCTGACAGAGTACCACGCTGCAGAAAAAGATTATTGCTCACCTTATGTGACAGCAATGAAGAAATATTTCAGTAGAGCAGAGCTACCACTTACTGATAAAGACAAGGCATCTCTTTTAAAGCTCTCATATTATTGTCTGTTCTGGGACTGGTTTCTGTTTACTTGGGTAAAATAAATCTAAATTTATAATTTTCAAATAGGTGATGCCAGATGCTCTTTGACAGGAAACAGAACAGAAATTCAGAGGAAGATGGAGCAGAGAAAATGGACTAATTCAACGTAAAACAACATCCCTGCTCATCCTCAGTCCTCGCTGCATAGGTCCAAGATGCTAGGCACTGCTTTTGAGAGTCAGTGAAAAATAAGTGGAGAGAATACAAGCAACCACCCTCCTGATATTGTTTGCAAGACCATTGGGTCCAATGAGGATTCAGAATCACTGACAAAAATGTAAATCCAGAAGCGAGTAAAGCTAGTCACAACTCCTTAGCATAGCCACTGAAATGCCCCGAGGGCTTTCAGAGCTTAGTTCAAGAAGCTGACAGTCATTCCCACTAGGAAGAAATAGCTAACAGGAGAAGACACCAGAGAAGCTGCATGTTTAATGCCCTCTAGCACTTACCAAAGCCACTATCAAAAACGCCAAGATGGCCAAACCCAGAACTTCTGTTTGCAAAGGCTATGTATCACTGACCTCACTGAACACGGAAGACTGAGACCTGCAGTAAGAAATGCCACAAGAGAATCACTTGAGAACAGCAATTGTGCTTAAAAAGAACCAAAAAGCTCCAGGTTTAAGTTCTGAAAGCAAAGTTACAGTTTGATGGGGGAACTTTAGCCTAGTTCCTGACTGCAAAGACTGACAAAATAAATCACCGTTGGATGCAAAAGGAAAATAATGATAAGGTCTATATAATTCATTGGATTGCTAAGGGGAATACAGAGCAGAGGCATAAACAATTCTCTTTTCTTCTGTCACTTCTGCTTGCACCTTCTTTCTCTCTCTTTTCATGACCTTGCCAGGGGTATCTCTGTTTTGACTACTGTGTGAGGTAACAGGAAGGAGGGAGGGAGTTGGGGGGAGGAGGTGAACAGGTCTCCTGGAGCCATCCAGGAGAGTCTGAGGCGTTTCTGCGCTGTTTATAAACTGTAAATGTATCTATATTGTACATATAATGTATATTTTGTACATATTCATCGCATTCCATATTTCTACATTGTAGTCTGCTGGTAAATATAGCTTCATTTGCTCCCATCCCAAACTGAACTGGTCCAGTTATTTTATTTTGGGGAGTAATTCTCTCAAATTAGTTGGGGGTTAATTTCAACCATGTCCAGGCACTCAGAAGGGTGCAGAACCAGCACACAGGGGCTACAGTTTCAATGCCAGGAAGGTTTTGAAGGTATCACTGGTACTGGATTCTGCATGGTGACATTGGGGAAATGCTGTCTGCCTGCTCCCAGTTGACACAAAATTGATGAACAGGAAAAGGCATGCAGGGAAAAAGCATGCTTCATTCACAGCAATGCTGTGTGATACCACCTTCTGGGAATTCATACATAATGCTCCTCAAACCATCAGGTAAGAAGTTGTCTGCTAATTGACCATGCAAGGTCATTCCTTGCACAAGGATTGCTGGCAAAACACCAGCCACTATTTGATTAAAAAAAGAGAAAATAGTGTTATGTGATGGCAACTTAATGAGTTGGGCTTGAAAACTAGTCCCAGGCAAGCTGGACAATAAAAATTAATAGTGGCCTGTTCAGAAGGGATTCATAAGACATGATGGTTGCAACCATCTGGGACAAAATTCAGGAAAAAAACAACTGAAACAATTGTCCTTGCATACTAACCTGGATCCTCAAACATTTCAGGGGCATTGCTGGTATTTGAGAACATATGCAGGAAATGAGCCATAGCTCTAGAAGTACATGAGCAATGCACACAAAGAACAGACATCCTTTGAAGTGGCAAGAGACACAGATCTTTAATGGCTTGGGTGAAAGATCAAAGTGGGAAAGTAAGCAGGGCTGCTGGGGCGCAGGGCTGCTGGGGCGCAGGGCTGCTGGGGCGCAGGGCTGCTGGGGCGCAGGGCTGCTGGGGCGCAGGGCTGCTGGGGCGCAGGGCTGCTGGGGCGCAGGGCTGCTGGGGCGCAGGGCACGCACACAGAGAGGAAGAGTCTGATGAAGCTCTTCCAGGAGCACCCTGCAAGCAGGGCATGTGGCCAGCAGGGCTTGTGATCACCCACACAGCTGGAAGAGTGGGAAGGCAGGGACCTGGCAGCTCCACCACAATTCTCAACCATGCCCTGTAAAACTCCCACCCTTCAGAGACACAGGCTGCTTGGGTTGGTATCTTCTACAAGTGAAAGGACAAGACTGAACTTATGTCAGCCAAAACAGCAGTGGGGAGCGGAACCTGGAGAGATAGGGGGACCCATTGTAGCTGGTGGTGCCAAGTCCCAGGCACTGATGCTGGGGATGGCCCTGCCCTGAGAGCAGTGTTTCACAGCCCTCCCTCACACCCGGTGGAGAGGTTCAGGCTCCTGTATTTTGTTGCTGGTATCCACTTATGGGTTAATTACATTAACATTTGTATCTAAATGTAGATACCTCCCACTGCCACAGGAGCCAAACAGGCTGATTATACAGTGTCTGGGGTACAGCCCTAGTAACAGAGATAAAAATCAACACATCCAGGGAACAAGAAAGAAAAAGGCAGTGCAAGGATGAGTCAGCAAATGTAAGCAGTATGTTAGTCAGGAGAGCATTTTGGAATGCACCACCGGGTTGTTCATGCTGCAGACATCCTCCATAACCTGGACAACACACCACCCTGGTGTGAGGGTTCCCTCCCTGTCAAAATGAGTTTGTGGCCTGGCTCATCCTCCTGCCAGCCCATGTTTTCCCTTCAAAACAAGTGATTTAATGCCTTGGAGGATCATCCCAACGTGGCTGGTCAAACAGCAGCCACACAGCAGTTTTGAACATTTCCCCTCTCGGGTCACACAAATCACAGATGACCACACCGAATTCAGGGAGCACAGCTGCAGAAAGCAGTGAGCAGGAAGAAAAACCTAGGTAGAAGGCCAAGAAGTTTCACAAAAGTCACCAGATTTCAGATCACCAACAAACTTCTTGGCAGATTTTCTGATCTAAATTCTCTTTTTTCCTGCCACTTTGAAAATGCAGGCTCTCACTAACTCCTGTTCTGATACACTCTGGAGCCCTGAAGAGCACACTTGGGTTTGTAAATGATATTTATAAAGCAAGTGCTATTTAATACCTGCTTAACATATATCCATAACCTTCAAAATGTCTCCCATGAGTCAACACAGGCATTTCTTTCTCCTTCCTGTTCTGTCAGGCTTTCTCCAACACACTGCCACCACCCCTCCGGCACGGCAGAAGGCAGCTAAAGCCCCTGCTCACATTAAGTGGTTCAACACTGGAGACAGGCAGGTTTATTCTGGAAGAGGAGGACTTGCATGGGGAGGATTGCACATAAGACAGTCTCTGGGAAACAAGACCTTTTCAGTGCAGTCCTCGTGCTCTCCAGTGATCCCCCATTTACTCCACAGCCACATTCTGCACTTACATCTTCTTCACTGGTATTCCTGCAGGAAGCCTTTGGGATGCCAGCTTATTCCAACTTCAGCAGCGCTCACATCTCTACCTAAAGCTACAGCTAATGCCAGAGCCACCTCATGTACTCATGCACCAAAATTTGCATCTTCTTCCCATTCAAGTCACAGACATGACTCCCACTGACTTGGAAGAATCCCAGACTCTAGCTTTAATAGTGGAGGTCCTTGAAAATCTGTGGCCCTCTGGATGGGTGCCTTACTCACTCTTTGAATGGAGCAGGTAGAGCAGGACAGTCCAAGGTGCAGACCACCAGGTGCTATCATAGCAAGATGCAGTTAGAGAGGGATATTTATCTAATTCACAGCTTAAGAGCATTTGTCTTTGCTCATGCAGCTAGAAGGAAACTGCTCAGACTGCGTGGGTATAACATTTTGGGCACACAAGCTGCAAGCACCTCAGCATATTGCTCTCATAGGCACCAAATCATAGAATGGTTTGGATTGAAAAGGACCTTGAAGATCTAGTTTCAAGCACTCCTGCTGTGGGCAGGGATACCTGCAACTAGACCAGGTTTCTCAAAGCTCCACCCAGCCTGGCCTTGAACACCTCCAGAGATGGGGCATCAACAGCTTCTCTGGGCAACCTGTTCCAGTGTCTCACCACCCCAAAGTAAAGAACTGCTTCCTTACATCTAACCTAAATCTCCCCTTTTTCAGTTTAAAGCCAATACCCCTTGTCCTATCACCTCATGCCCTTGTAAAAACTGCCTCCCATCTTTCCCAAAGGATACATCGTCCCCATGCTGTGCTGTCTCTGGGACTGCCTTCAGAAAAGGCACACAAGCAGCTGGAGCAGTTTGATGATTTACTGTCTTTGCTGGTCCCTTCCACTCTGCCACAGGAGGCCACAGCCCTGGGAGAAGTCACAGCAGGCAGCCCTGGCCAGTTCATGCCACCGTAGCAGTAGTTCCATCTGTGTGGCATGGGCCAAAAGATGAACCTCAAGAAGCTACTCCAGCATCAACAATCCCAAAGCTACCCATCTTGACATCACCTCCTCACTGAGCCCAGCTGACAGAGAGGCTGTGCCTGTTGCCCCACAGGTTGGCTGGCATTAAAAGAGCACAACTTCATTCAGCAGCCAGGGAAAACACAAAGATGGTACTGAGTTTGTCTGCTGTGCTTTGGCTTTGCAATGGGAGATTCTCAAAAGTGCTGGAAACCAAAGCATTGCTTTCTTTTATTGTCACATAGGAGTTGGGAGCTAAGAAGAGAGACCTCAGCTTGAAAGTCAGTAGAACTGGTCATTCCAATCGGGCAAGACTTCCAGTTGCAATGGCTTTGGACAGCTCTCACAGCAGCCCTGGTAGCTGTGGAGATCCACCACTTTCAGGGCATCCCTCCTGTTGTTAGAAGTGTTCTGCCATAGAGCTTTCTGTCAATAAAGCATCTAACTCACCAAGAAGGAGACTGCAGGATTCAGTCTAAATCTCAGAAAAAGGCAAAAAGATACAAAAATACCTAACTCTCCATAAGTGTCCTTCTTTCAAGATAGACAGCTGCTTTAACAACACAAGACCTACTTGAAGTTCCACCAGAATTCCTCAGAATTTAAACAAGGCAAATGAGTTAAAGATGTCTGAAGCCAAACACACCTCCCCTGTAAACAGACACAACACTACCTGCTATAATGGAAAGAAGCCTAATTCACCACTGGCATGGTGGAGTGCAAAGTGCATAGAGGTCCTACATCAAAGCACAAGGTCCTGCACCTGGGTTGGGTCAATCCCAGGCACAAATACAGGTTGGGTGCAGAGTGGCCCTGAGTACAAAGACTTGGGGGTGCTGATGAGAAGCTCAACGTGAGCTGGCAGTGAGATCATGCAAGCCAGAAGGCAAATTGTATGCTGGACTGCATCAAGAGGAGTGTGGTCAGCAGGTCAAGAGAGGTGATTCTGCCTCTTTACTCTGCTCTTGTGATACCTCACCTCGGATACTGTGTTCAGTTCTGGTGTCCCCATAAGAAAGACACAGAGGTGTTGGAGTGAGTCTAGAGGAGGGCCACAAGGATGATCCAAAGGCTGGAACACCTTTACTATGAGGACAGGCTAAGGGGTGGTTCAGCCTGGAGAAGAGATGACAGAAAGGCTGGAGGACTTTCCATAAGGGTGTCTAGCAACAGGACAAGAGGGAATGGTTTTAAGCTGAAGGAGAGATTTAGATTGGATCTTAGGAAGAAGTTCTTCAGTATGACAGGACTCTGGCACAGGCTGCCCATAGAGGCCGTGGATGCCTCCTCCCTGGAGGTGTTCAAGGCCAGGTTTGATGAGGCCTTTAGCAGCCAAGCCTAGTTCAGAGGTGTCCCTGCCCACAGCAGGAAGGTTGGAGCAGATGATCTCTAAGGTTCCTTCCAACTGAAGCCATTCTGTGATTAAGGTCATCAGGACAAAATGTTGGAAAACAATCATAAAAGAAAAGTGTAGGCAGGACACTTGTGGTCTGTCAAAAGCCTCCATTAGTTGTATTTGCCACTTTGATTGATGTGAATCAAAACTACTCACTGTACTTGCAACCGTTCCTCAAGATAAACCAAAGGACCACCTTCAGTGTCTTACATACTTGGCAAGGCTACCTTGAAGCCACCAGCACTTTATTAGGGAAGATGCTCCATGACACAACAGCTAAAGTCTCTGGGACTACTAAGGCAAGAAGAGCATTTGGAAACCCTGAAGTCAAAATCTGCACTCCAAGCTTTAACACTGATACATGACAGATGCCAACAGATCCTTTTTTGTTATCCTAGTCCAGTTTTCTTCTCTACCAAGGCATGCTACTACAGAAAGCAGAGAGAGGAGGTCTGCTTCTTCACACAGTACAAACCTGTGGAGTGAGACTGTTTACAAAGGCCTGTAGTGATAGGACAAGGGGTAATGGTTTAAAACTAGAGAAGAGTAGATTGAGATCAGATGTTAGGAACAAGTTCTTTACCATGAGGGTAGTGGAACACTGGGAGAGGCTGCCCAAGGATGCAGCTGAGGCCCTATCCCTGGAGATATTCAAGGTGAGGCTCGACAAAGCTCTGGGCAATCTGATCTAGTTGAGGATGTCCCTGCTTACTGCAGAGGGGGTTGGACTGGATGACCTTTGGAGGTCCCTTCCAACCCAATCCATTCTATGAAAGCTGTGGTAGCCCTACTTCTGTCTGATCTCTAGACTGCCCATATTATCAGCCTGGTGTGCATTTTGGTCCTAAATGTAGACACAATCTCCTTTCTCTTCCTATTCTTCTGGCATCTTTTCCATTATTCCACTTATAGTAATGACCATATCAAAATATGTGAATTGTCATCATCATTTGACATGCCAGACGCCATACCACATTTAGCCAACAAATCCAAGCTTAGGAGCTATATCTCTTACACTGAAGCTTGACTGTAGGCTTTGCTTTAGAGTATTTCCAGCTAGTGACTGGAAAGCTGCATTTAAAAGATTTATACCAGGTTATGACTGGTATATATACCAGGATATGCATTTATACCAGGATATGACTGGACATTAGGAAGAACTTTACTGAAAGAGTGGCCAAGCATTAGAACAGGCTGCCCAGGGAGGTGTTCAAAAAAGGTGCAGACATGGCACTTGGGATGTGGTTTACTTGGCATACGGTTGGACTCAATGACCTTAAAGGGTTGATAAGACTGAAGGACAGGCTGGAGGGGTGGGCTGAGAATCTTGTGATATTCAGCAAGGCAAAGCGCAAGGTCCTGCACCTAGGTCAGGTCAGTATGAATACAGGCTGGGGGTGATGAAATTGAGAGCAGCCCTGCAGGAAAGGGCTTGTGGGTGCTGGGGGACAAGAAGCTGAACATGAGCCAACAGTGTACCCCTGCAGCCCAGAAGGCCAGTGACATCCTGGCCTGCATCAAAAGCAGCATGACCAGCAGGTCGAGAGAAGCGATTCTGCCATTCCGCTCTGATGAGACTTTACCTGGAGCACTGTATCCATCTTTGAAGCCCAAACACAAGAAAGACTTAGACCTACTGGAGTGGGTCCAGAGTGGGGCTACAATGATGATCAGAGGGCTGAAGCACCTCTCCTATGAAGGCAGGTTGAGAGAGCTAGGGTTAGTCAGTCTGGAGAGAATGCTCCGGGAAGGTCTTATAGCTACATCTCAATATTGCCCTATTCCAGACACCAAGGACCAAGTGACTTCCTCAGGCAGCAGCAGAACTACCCCAATGCAGTACTTTTTCTGTTCAGCTGGACGGAGCTGAGGGCCAGGCCTGTGTTGCCCAGCTCCACCAGCCCAGCACCAAAACCCACACCAACTGTGTCTCACTGCAAAAGCACACAGGGCTTCCCCAGCCACCCACAATGCCAGTTTGGCTCTTCCTACATGGGAAAAAGATACACAGAAAATTAAAGAAGGAAAGGGAAAGAGCAATGAAAATGAAAAATCATATAGGTAGCTGGAAAAAGAAGATAAAACATTGTGGGGGTAAAGGGAAGAAAAATGGCTATGGTCCACTTAGTGCCTTGGAATCTCCCTATATTTGGTGCAGAGAACAGAGTTGTTTTGGGAGGCAACTTCTCCCTCTCAGCTCCCTATTTCAGGATGATATGACTCAGATACTGTACGCTGCAGTGTCTATGTGCGGTCAGACAAATCCCACCACCAGTGCCTGCAGGGCTCTCCAGGCCTGAATTGGAGAACAGGGACATAAAACTGTCTGCAATCACCAAACACCAGAATCCTGGATGTGCAGACCTGCTCAGGAGGATCAAAAGACATAATGTGGACAAAATGAGACAGGCATGCACTGTAACTACCAAGGGGTACCATTATATAAGGCCCATCTTGAGTGAGATTCTCCTCCCCATCTACTCTGCCCTAGTGAGGCTGCATCCAGGCCTGGGACCCCCAGTTCAAGAAGAACCTCGGGGGACTGCTTGAAAGAGTCCAGCGCAGACCCACAAAGATGCCAAAGGGAGTGGAACATCTCCCATTTGAGGAAAGGCTGAGGGAGCTGGAGCTATTTAGCTTGGAAAAGAAGAGCCTGAGAGGTGACCCCATTTGTGTTTATAAATAGTGAAGGGTGAGTGTCAAGAGGATGAAGCTAGGCTCTTCTCAGTGATGTCCAATGATAGAACAAGGGGCAATGGGTGCAAGGTGGAGCAGAGAAAGTTCTGCCTAAACATAAGGAAAAGCTTTTTTCACTGTGACAGAACACTGGAGCAGGCTGCCCAGAGAGGTTGTAGAGTCTCCTTCTCTGAAGACATTCAAAACCCACCTGGATGCGTTCTTCTGTGATCTACTCTATGTGATCCTGCCCTGGCAGTGGGGTTGGACCAGATGATCTTTCAAGATCCTTTCCAACTCCTAACACTCTCTTATGAACACCCAGAGCCAGGGTTTTCAAAATGTTTCTTTCAGTAAGACATTTTCTTGCATTTCCCAACAGGCTTGAGAATCCTGAGTACAACAGCACTGAGTACAACAGTGCAGGCCTAAGGGCTGCAATAGGAACACTGCAAGCTGCTGTTGATCTTACCCTTCAAACATGGATGGAAGCACTGATGTCAGAGAGAAGCTCCTGGAAAATACTGGGAAGCTGATGGCAAATTGTTAAAAATAGAAAAAAATGCATTTCAGATGTGATATTAGAAGTGAGTACACAAGGATACAACAGCTGAGGATTACTTTTAGTACTGTAACATTATTTCTACCTATCATGTTTGGCTGTCTGGAACCATCCTCCCTCCACTGGGACAGATGTGGAACTCCCCACTGGGTCACAGTGACAACACAACTGTAAATTACCTATGCCTTTTAAAACATAAGAATGAGTTCTGTCTGCCTGGGGTACTACTAGTCTTAAACTAAACCCACAAGTTGTTAGGAACAAGGTAAGAGTTTGTCACAGCATCCATGAGCAATGCCTTGCACGGGGAGAATCTCATCTAGCACCAAGCCCCCAGAAATGCTGTAGTACATAGTGTTGCTGGGCATTTTCAGCATCAAGAGCCACACCAAGTGGGACTTAAACCCAATGGATTTAACTTCAAAATATTTACACAGTTCTGAAACAACAAACAATGATTTAACAAAATAAACTGAGTCTGTGTACACAGAATCGTTGCAAGAGGGAATGTCAATTACAGACAGTCTGACCTGTACCAAACCCAGTACTTTCTTTACCAGGCGTGTGATCAGAAAAGGGTATTTAAGCACACAGAAGCAATCAGGACAGATCAAAGGTTCAGCTAGGTCAGTATCTTGTTTCAGACAGAGGTCAACTGTACCACCTTACGAAAAAATGTAATTGGGAAATGCCCTCACAAAATAATGTAAAGACAGCATTATGCATCTTGAAATACTTCTACCTGCTGAACAATTTCATGAGGGGCTTGCAATCAATGCTGTGCACTCACAGCAGCAGTTCCCCTCGGCATACACAGCTACAGCTTCTACCTAAGGAATACAGAGAAACTATCAGTGGGTTCTGCTGGGTTTGACTCAGTCACCCCCCTGAGCATGGAGATGCTGGGTCCCCAGGAAAGGAGATCCAGCAAGACTCCTTTATGATTAGACCTTGAGGTCTAACATGCACCAGGACAGCCCTTAGCCCCAGAGATACCATGCCAATGGAGCAAAGGTAGCTAATGAAGACAAAAGAATCTAGACATCACCATGGCACACAAAATAGCTTGGAGTTTTCTGCTTGGCTGTCAAGAAACAAGTAAGGAATTGAACTGCAAGGTGTCTGTAGAATTTCCTACTAATAACCCATATCTCTCTTGCTGGAAAAGGAGTTGGACAGTCAGTCCCTGAATGGAGAACAAAGAGGAAGAAAAGACAGGACTTTCAGCTGCCTGGAGATTTTTTCTGTTGGAAACCACTAAATTCCCATTAACATTTATAAAGGACCTGCATTCAGCCGATGCATGGCAGAAGACCTAGAAGGGAAATTCCCTGTTAAAGCTAAATGGAAAATAACAGAAGGAAAAAGCCAGACTTTGTAAATATTTGCTAATAAATCCACTACTTGAATGGGACAGGGCAACAACTTGGGCATCCTGTGTTTGTTTATACTTAGGGGATTTTAGTATCATCTTAAGTAGCTCTCAATGGTTCTAAATACAAAAAAAAAAAAAAAAAAAAAAGAAGACAAGAATTTTACTAGCCAGAAGATCTGACTCCCCAATAACATCATTTTGATGTTTTCACTGAGACAAACTTGGCCCATTGTTTCTTCCCCTTAAAACACGAATTGGCATTCCCTGGAACTGCTCTTCCCAGGTATATTTATACTGCTGATGGCTCAAGGTATTCAGGGCAGATATTTGTCCTTACTAATGCTCTTGAATGACCTGAAGTTCTATATCCAGGGGTAACTGGGGTCATCACATATCAAAACCAACACATTCAATTTGAGAAGCTCATAATCATGGATGATGTCCAATTCATTTCTCACTCAGTCTGCAGGCTTCATACATTGAAACTAATTAGCCACAAAATTTTAAAATTCCATTTAAAAGTTATCATCACAAGATGCTGAGTAGTCTGAAGTTGTATTGGACTATATGAAGGACACTTTCTTCCATAAATTTGCAATTAAGAATGGTCTAGACTTGCAGTTTAATCCCATGATACCACAAGAAACTGTCTTGCCTCTCATATTGCAGCAGCAGTTGTTACTCCTCAGTTGCCACAATCAAGGAGACACACTTTGTCCCACATCCTTGGTAAGAGTAAAGTATTCTTCAGTGCTAGTACAAGTGTAAAGCTGTGTGGTCATACTGTAAGGCCATGACATTTTCTGTACTGTTTTAATGTAGCTGCTTGTATGAGTTTACCACCTCAGTGGGATCACCTTTGTGACGTGTTAAAAAAATAACTCTGGATATCCCTACAGAGGAACTGTTCACCATTTTATAGCCAAGGAACTGAGGCACAAAGAGCCATTTTCAGAGATGACACAGGTCCCTGATCTCCATTGAAATGTATCTGAGTCCCATGATTTCAAAGTCCTGTGTCTCACTGATTGATGCCTGACTTGTACCAGGTGGCAGTCTCCCCACATCCTCAGAGAGTTATTGATCACTTTTCACCATGCCATGTAGTAAACAAATTACAACATGTACTCTACAAAGCCCCAAATCCACTGGCATAACATAAACCAAATGACTTGCATCACCCCTTTTTCTTCCCCACTCAATACCAGCTCTTCCCAGCAGATGCAAGATCTGTCCATCATTTCATCATTTCTGCAGGATCTGGGTCCCTTTTCTAGCCACACCAAGGCCATGATGGTTTTGGAATCCTTCCACCCTGCTCTTAGCCCAAAAGAAAGACTTGAGATAATCCAAGGGTGAAAAGCCCTTACAAAAGTCAGGAAAACTTGCAGCTGAAGGTTCACAATGGACCACATAGTACAAGGCATGTGGTGGAAGGCGGTACGAGGTAGAGTTCCTACTTTGGATCTGAAAGCAGTAATCACCACAGTAGCAAATCTTGCCCATGATGTGGTACAACTTTTCCCTTGAATTATCCTGGGTGGAATCACTGCCCTGCTCTTTCTTGCTCTGCTGCCAGACTGCATAAGGTTAACCTGAGAGCCCCTGCAGAATGCACCACTGGGATGCACCAGACTCCTGCAGCAAGCCTGGCCACAAGGGATGTGACACTGTGACATGGAACAGCATGGCACAGAATCACAGAATGTTAGGGGTTGGAAGGGACTTCAAAAGATCATCCAGTCCAACCCCACTGCCAGAGTAGGTCACACAGGAATGCATTCAGGAGGGTTTTGAATGTCTTCAGAGAAGGAAACTCCGCCTCTCTGGGCAGCCTGTTCCAGGGCTCTGGCACAATGAAAAACTTTTTCTTATGTTCACGTGGAGCCTCCTCTGCTTCAGCTTGTACCCACTGCCCCCTGTCCTGTCATTGGACATTGCTGAGAAGAACCTGGCTCTATCCTCCTGACACTCACCCTTCACATATTTATAAACACAAATGAAGTCACCTCTGAGGCTCCTCTTCTCTAACCTAAAGAGCCCCAGCTCCCCCAGCCTTTCCTCAGAAGGGAGATGTTCCACTCCCTTCAGCATCTTTGTGGGTCTGTGATGGACTCTTTCAAGCAGTCCCCCAAGATTCCTCTTGAACTGAAGGTCACAGAACCGGAAACAGTATTCCAAATGCAGCCTCACCAGGGCAGAGTCAAAAGGGCAGGAGAACCTCTCTTGACCTACTCATCACACCCCTTCTAATACACCCCAGGATGCCATAGGCCAGCAGCTGTCTGGGATGGTTTGGTCAGGGGCTGGGCACCACTGTGCCAGGCACTGTGCAGACACAGAGCAAACAAAATTCTTCTACTCCAACCTGAGGCAAGGCTCAGGTGGGCCAACAAAACTGCTGGTAAAAGTGTTGGGTAGCAGCTCAGAAGTAACATGGCTCCATGAATAGCTCACATGTTGAGATAGCTTTTCACTGACCAAGACTCATTTTACATTTTAGCCAATGCTAATTTACATTTACAAACAGCACTATATTTTAGTATGTGCCCACTTCCCTGAGAAGGAAAAACATCTCAATTCTCTCTTAATTAAGCTTTCCAAAACGTGCTTTACAGCACCTTGCTCTTGTGCAGTCCCAGTGGACTCTACTACAACATCCTTCTCAAAGGAGCACAAAGCTCCATAAACACTAACAGACATTTACCCTTGAAGCCAAAAAACCAAACCCTAGCTCTGTACCCTCCAACATCTCCAGCTCTCTCCTGACACCTCTGCACAGAAGGGTGTCTGTATTCCCCATCAGTTTGTCCCACTTCCCCCAAGGCACCAGGGATACCAGGCTGCCAGTGCTGACACAGTCATGAAGACAGGAATACTACAGCCTTTCCCTCACAAGTTTTTCCCTCTTTTTATCTCTGTATTTATTGCTAAGAGTCAGCAGATCAAAGTCAGCTGAGAAAGGCTTGGGATCAACTCTTGAGCAAGGGGCAGAGACTGTGCAACAACATAAAGGAAGAAAAAAGTACAAACCACCCTTTTATTCCTAGTATCACCATAGATGGTTGTGGAGAAGAGACCGATGGCAAATGCAGTGCATAAATCTGACAGCTAAATACTCAGACAGACCTTTGTCTGCTGAGACCAAAGGCAATTTGACCAGATTTGGCTTTTTAAAGAGCAGTAGATGTAGCAGACATGAATGCTCACTGCCTTTTCAGGCAGGGAAAAGGCCAGTTATGTTAGGTGTAGCAGAAAACGGAGTAACCGACACCCCTAATTACACAATGAGCTATGTGCAGTGATCTCCTGGTTACCCTGAGCCCCAGCAAATGGCAATATTTGCCAATGTGGAGTTCATTGGAAGACCAGGATCTAGTTAATTACTGTGCACATGTAGTGTCTGCCTAAAAAAAAAAAAACAGGAGGGAAAAGCACACCAATCTAAATAACTGTGGCTCATCATCAAGCTATGATTAAAAATTGGCAATCAGGAAATGAGAGTTATTGCAGTGCCTAGGAAAAGCCCAGAAGCACGTGCAACCTGACAGCAAGACAGCCAAACACAACTCACGTACCAAAATGCTGTCCTCTCAAAGTGGGACAATGACCTTGGCCTTCACCAGGCATGCAGAAGAGCCCATGGAAGTTGATTTCAGGTTGCACTTTTGCCAGGACTGGTCAAGTAGGGATGCTATAATATTCAGACAGGATATCCTCTTCCTGATGCTTCAAAACCCCTAACACCACATCCTTGTGAAGCTATGGCTTGGTAAACTGGAAAGCTGGAACAGCATATTGGGAGCCTCATCGACTTCATATGGAGTTAGCCAGTGAAGAATTCTGTTTGTCTCTGCATGTGTGCCTGTACATACAAACCAGCAGAAACAGCCACAGAGCTGAGAATGCCATCTTCCAGTGGAAAAAATCCCTGTGATTTAATTGGGCCAGGGTGTTTAGAGGAGATAAGAGAGCTGGGCACTCTGCACCCTAGTCCCAGGAGAAATCAGCTTCTTTGCACTGCTCCTTTGCCCATCCCCAAAAAGCAGCCTGACTCTGGGGATTCATGCCACCACTTGCTCTCAGCCAGTGCTTGCACAAGCACTCCTCACAGTTGGGGATATGAGCTACTTTGCATCCTACACCTCATCCCAAACCAGAATGTTCCTGAGTGTCCATACCAACTTTTGAAAATGACAGCAGGCTCCTCAATCATCTCTTGCTCCATTCTTACAAATTTATTATTCCTGCAAGCACACAGGGTTTCACAAAGTAAAAATTAAAAATTAATGAAGCAACATGATGAGAGACATGTCATACTCTAGGGACAGAATAAGAAAAAAGGTCAATGCCTATGTTGGAGTGTAGGATGAATCCAGAAGACAGCAATGTATTTCTCTCTTACAAAGAAAGGCTGCGGGAGTTGGGGCTTTTTAGCCTACTGAAGACTATGGGGGGAATCTTATTGATGCTTATAAATACTTAAAGGGTGGGTGTCAGGAAGATGATGCCAGTCTATTTTTAGTGGTGCCCAGTGACAAGACAAGAGATAATAGGCACAAACATGAACATACAAAGTTGCATCTAAACACAAGAAGGAAATTCTTTACATTGAGGGTGCCGGAGTACTGAAGCAGGCTGCCTGGAGAGCTCACAGTGTCTCCCTCTCTGGAGACTTTCAAAACCAACCATGACACCACCTTGTGTAACCTGCTCTAGGTGAACTTGCTGTGGCAGGAAGGTTGGACTAGATAATCTCTAGAGGTCCCTTCCAACCCTTACTATTCTGCAATTCTGCAACTTATCTTCAGGTTGCCACTTTTGTGACACCATCTTTTATTCTTTCTTCTTTCCCAAGCATACATACAGAAAATACCTGAACTCTGAATGGACTTGTACTGTTATTCCCCACAGACTCCATCTTTGTATTTTCAAGCAGTCAAAGCTCTCTGATGCTCCAGTGCAGCAGTGTTTTACTCAGAAGGGCCTGTGGGATGGAGGAAAGGCAACAGAGCGAATACCCTCTAATCTCTGCAGCACCACAGCTGCCCTGCACTGGTGGCCCTGTCAGCTTTACGGCCAGTTTGCAGAAGAAAGCAGCAGAAAGCCCCTTTGCGGGATGTGAAGGTAGGCTGAAATCTTGGGCTGGCTGAATTTTGCTGAAGTAAAACATTCTCTCTGTGGTAAAGAGCAACTCATACATTTTCTCTTTTGAGTCCTTGCCGCGGCACAGAGGACAGGGTGACTGCAGCGTCCCCTCCACATCCTCCACTGGCATTTAGCAAGAGCTCAGGGCTAGAGGGGAGGAAGAAAAAAAAAAGAAGTCATTTACATTAGTTTTTGGCTGCTGTGCACGTATGCCTGGAGAGATACAGGCACAGCCTCTCGCTCTTGATTTCTGCATGAGGTAAGAGTAGCTTAAGTGGATGAGGAAAGCTCATTCTGCATTTAGGAAACAAATCTGTCTAAGGCAACGGTGCTTGTGTGAATTATTAAAAGGCAAGTGCATTTTCAAATCCAAATTAGCTGACCCTGTGCTCTTCCACATCTGTCTCCAGTTTTGACCAGAAAGAGATACATTTCTCTCAGCACTGGCTGTGCACTCTGCTTCTCACCATTTAGAAGTTCCAGGTAACAAAAGGTTAAAAAAAAACATCCTGTGCCTGGGTGTTGTTTGGTTTGGATTTTTTCAAACACACAAACATTGATATTCAGCTGAAGTTTACAAAGTTAATTTCAGAGCCTATTTTGAGCTGCCCGAGTCCTTTAAAATTAAGAAAAAGAAACAACCCCCCCCACAACAACAACTACACAAACAAAACAAAACACCATCAAAATAACAACTGTTTCCCTCACACAGTGCTGCTCTCTACTGAAAGCAGCAAGTTTCTGCAGCAGAGCCCCACAGCATCTTTAGGCCACAAGCAGCTCTGCTTTCGTCCCCCTCATCCTTCTCCACTTGATTCCTCAGCACCCCCTACTACCTGCGGGCACACCAACAGCTACCAAGGGTTAAATCTTGGCTTTTCAGGGAGAAAAAGTGGAGAGGAAAAAGCCAGAAAAGGCAAAGAGAAAGAAGCAAGAGCTAGAGGCAGTGACGGCCAGAGCTCTGCAGCAGCCGACAGAGCAGCAGCAGAGGAAAAGTTTCTGTGATTTTAGGCAAGCCCTCGCGTGATGTCATCTCGCCCAGATAATCTCAGCGCAGTCAGCACAAGCCTCCTGCCTCCCCATTGGTGAGCCCCTCGTCAGCAGACATCTGAAGATAATTATTATTGGCCAGACAATTATAACAGGAACAACTGTCACTTGGTGCTGATCCTTGAACCTGGTGCTCTGCAGCACGATGGACCTCAGTGGTCACTGCTCCAGCCATGCACTCAGGCACTTTTGCTTCCCTTTTGCTACCTTGCTGGCTGCAGCTGGGAGTCAGGACCACAGAATAACAGAATCATTTCAGTGGGAAAAGACCTTCAACCATTCTCTAATTCAGTTCTGCAAACGCTTTTTGCTTTATGTGTGGCTGAAATGCCAAGTTTTCTACAAAAATACTGATGTTATTTACTCACATGAAATTAAGGACTAGAGCTGCATTAACTCTCTTGCAGCAATTTAAGATGGAAAAAAAAAAAAAATCCTCTGCAGATTATTTACTTCATCCTCCTTGCCTGTTCTAAGAAATTTGGGAGGAGGCACTGGGAGAGTTTGAATTGAGAAATCATTTTAAGTAATTATTTTAATAAACATTTTACTTAATCCTGATCATCCTGAAATTAAAACTCGCATGGTCTGAGTAATGTGAGATAGTTTATCTTAACTTAAAGCAATACTGTTTACCTGATGGCACCTTAGATAAATATACATCAGCAACAGCTTTCCCACAACATCAAGCATAAGGTGCTTCATGAGTGAACGGACCTGTTAATTCTTTAAGCTCTCAAAAACCCATGACTACTTGTTTAGGGAAATCAGCTAATGGGCAGCTCTCACCCAAGGGGACCAGCAGGCTGCAGGTCTGCCCTCAGTGCCTTCCTGCAGAACCAGGCAGTCTGGACACTACACACAAAGACAAGCATTCAGCAAGGCACCAAACCCATCAGCTTCCAAATATCAGGGAACAGACTATGCATTTTTCCTCTGTGTCAAAGCAGTAGACTCTTTACAGCACTGCTCATCTAGGCTCTAAAGAGGTTTCAGCTCAATGCACATTGCAGGATAGGAGCCTCCTTAAAGTAAAGAAGAAACATCTGAAATAAAGCAAGGACCTTGTTCACCGCCATTAGACCAATTTCATCCATTCACGACAGCCTCAGAGGAATGATTTCCAGGCACACATAGCACTGATTAAACAAATACTAGGATGGGACTGTGTGGAAGAAAAGCCAACTTGTGACTGTAGAGGACATGCACTTGCCTCACAGAGTGATGGAGCTTGAAGCAGGCTTGGAGGACAGAGGTAAATCAGGGGCAAGCCTTGGCTGAAGAGAACTAACAACTTCATTCCTTGCATTGTGATCTATCCAGACCAACCACACTGGTACCTAAGGATATGCTGCTACCCCTAGGCTTTGTGTTCAAGCTTTTCCAGCTTTAGGCTTATGCAGTTCTAATTAAAAGGGCTTGTCAGTGCTTTAACCAGTTGAGAAGCCAGGGGGTGTGTGAAGAGATTCACATCCTTTCTCAAACTATGTCTTCATATGCAACCTACTCAGATTCCAAAGGTGCTTCTCAAAAGCCTAAAGACAAGGTCAACCCCTTAGAGCCCCTTCATCTCCCCTAATACCCTGCCACCTTGTTATTTTTAAGGTACCAAGAAATACCTCGAAGATGGAATAAAGCAACAAACACCACACCTACGGAATTTGTTTCCTTCATATTAGGCATTGCAATAGTAGTGCATGCTAATTTAAATACTGATTACAATGCAAAATCCTACCAGACTTACCCAAAGCAAGCCCATTTAGCCCATCTTGCCCAAACAACAACCATGTTTACCCCTACAAACTACTACCTAGGATGCTCTTACGTTAGTGATGTCTACATCATGTCTACACCTACAAAGTCAAGAAGTCACATACCACCACTGACCTCTGCATAAGTAAGCCTATGGAGTCACCCTGATGCGAAACTGAAAACCCTTCTTGTGTGGCCTTTAGCTGCTGTGTTTTACCAGTTAAAGCTCCCCTGCAAAACTCAAGTGCTGGAACAGTTCCTGTTTCATTAAGCGAGTGAATTCCCTCTAGATTAAAATGCACAATTTAACCTGAAACTCAGAAGAGTCTTCAGCAGCGTTTTCAGGAAAAGCCTGCCACAGCGGAGACCTCAGTGGGCACAGCTCCATTTCTTTTCCAGAAACGTTCCCCGGCCACCAGCACATCACTCTCCTTTACTTTCATGTGAATCAAAGGTATTAAATCATGTAAGTTCCCTTAGAGAAGGAGAAACTAGAGCAAGAAGAGAGCATGCAGGGATCACCCTATCTCTTTTAGCTGTTCAGCAGCAGTGTACAACTGCCAGCCTCCTCCTCTGAACCTGGGAAGTCGGAACCTGGCGTTCCAGGAGTCTCAGCTGGCAACTTCTGCAGCACATGAGGCTGCCAAGGAGACTTTAATGACGCTGCTTTGCATTTACATAGTACCTAACATCTTCGAGGCACTCTGCAAACATCACCCAAGTCATCAAAGTGCCTCTTGAGACTATTTCAGCATTATTACCCCTCACCATCCTCCTCCCCCAAGTCTTTCCCTGCTGGGGAAACTGAGGCCTAGGAGAGGTTATATAATGTTCCCAAGGTCACATCATGAAGTACAGCAGACCCAAGAAGACGACACAGCAGCCCTGGTTCCTAGTCATGTTCTTTAATCTAAACTGCATCTCTCCCGGGTTATTTGGCTATTATATATACTGAGATGCCAACCCCTTCATCCTCTTTAACCAGTTTGTCCTATTCTGATGCCAATTTTCATCTGGAACACAGACAAAATGGGAAGCATCCAAAACTCCCAGCCCAAGAATATCTATATGGTCCCCTTTCTCCTGAAACTTGAGTGACACTAGGAACCCTACAGGAGCTAAGGAGCTCACCTGCAGAAGAACAGAGGGAGACATACAGACACTTCAGTGGTTATTTTACAGTGCCCTTGAAAGCCCTCTGACAAGTCACTGGGGAGTTCTAATAACTGGAGGGTTGTAATAAGTCCCTGGCTGAGATCACCCCGTATCTGGGACCATTCTGCCTTGCAATTGCAGGCGCCAAAGCCTGGACCTAGAGATAGCCCTATCCTGCCATCATCACATGAGCATGGCGTGTGGAACGTCCTCACTCAGGAGATACAGGGATAGGGAGCCAAAAAGGGCAGGTGGCACTGCTGAGGTTGGGCATGCTAGCAATGGGAAATTCAGAAGTAAGCTGGGGAGACCATAAAGCAGCAGGAAGGGCAAGTCTGGGCACCAGGTAAGAATGGCAGGGATGGTGGAGCGGCAGGGCACAGGTAAGCATGGGCAAGGTGTGAATACAAGGGCCCATCAGAAGAATGAAACCAGGATGGGGCCCATGAAGGTGTGGATGGACATGGTATGAGAGATGGATCCTAACCCCGAGGGCAGCGTGCAAAGCCCCGTGGGTAGGGCCAGGGGCTGCTGGAGGGGCTCTCTTTATGCTGCCGGCTGAGGCCCCAGGACTGGGACCGGTGACACCCCGAGAGCAGCACGGGGAAGTGCACAGGCTGCCGGCACAGCTCTCCCCTCCAGCAAGCAAGGCCGTGTGCCTGCCTGTGTCCACCTGCAACTCCGCGGGGCTCCGTGTCGCCGCGGCCCTCCGCGCCCCGCTGGGTCTCTTGCAGCAGCCGCTCCCCACCGCCCCGGGCACGGCGGGTCCCGCTGCGGCGCGGCTCGGCCCGCACGCAGACGCCGGGAAAGTTAATAGCCGCATGGCTGGGAATGAAGTTTTATGAGGAGCTGGGGGAGCGGAGCGATGTGGAAAAGGGGCTCGGCGAGGGAGCGCAGACAGCCGCGCAACTTGTTCTGTCGGGCGGGGAGCGGGAGGGGCTGGGCAGGGCCAGAGGCTGCGGAGAGGCCGAAGGCAGAGCCAGGGCACGTGTGTGACTCCGCGCCGCCGGGCCAGCCGGAGGGGGGCCGCAGTACGGCGGGTGGCGGCGGGGCTGGGGGCCCGCACCGAGCGGCCGGGGGGAAGCCCTGGCCTTGCGTAACCCGGCGGGGCGGCCCCGGCGGCGGCAGGCGGGCGCGCAGGTAACGCGGGCGAGCGGCAGGCAGCGCCCGTGTGCCCGCGCACGGCGGCGCAGAGCCGCGCCCGTACCCGCACCGGCAGCGGCACCGGCACCGCGCCGGCCGGGCTCACACCAGACAGCACCCGGATGGGCTCAGCGCCGAGCGGGGCGCCGGGGCCCGGGAGGGGTGGCACTCACCAGTTCTCCTGCATCCACTGGATGGCCGCATGCTCGTTGAACTGCTTCTCGAATTCATATTCCTGCAAAGTCAACACTGACATGTTCATTGGCCCAGTGGCTGCGGAGCCACTTCCCGCGCCGCAATCGCTGCCTGCCTGCCTGTCGCCGCTGCCTCGGGAGCCGGGCCCCTGCGCGCCCGCCACCGGAGAGCCCCCGCCTCTGGCCTGGCCCGCCCCGCCTCAGCGGTACCCCGGGTTTAACATAGCTCCGCTCCCCACCGCGCCTCTCCTCCCGGGCCCGCCGGTCTCCTCCTCTTCTGCGGCCGCCGCGCAGCGCCCGGGGGCGGCGCGGTCTTAGTGCCCGCCCGCCGCCGCCACCACCCGGGACACCCGCCCCTCGCCACCGCCCCTCGCGTGCCCGCCGGGCTCCCCCCAGCACCGGTGCTGAGCTGCGGCTTGGCCTGAAGGAACACACCCCACACACACGCCCCCAGAACAGTCAAAAATAATTACAGAAACAGGAAACCCCTATTCCGGCGTTGAGCTCCCACCCTCGCCCTGCGTGTCCCTCCCGGCCACCCGGGGAGTAAATCGCACAGAATCAGAGAAACACGTCAGTTGGAAAAGACCTTTAAACTCATCGAATCAGACCGTTATCTAACTCTGCCGAGCCTGGTGCTAAACCATGTCCCTCAGCATCACATCTCTACATCTTTGAAACACCTCCAGTGATGAACACAAGCAGAGGTTTAGGCAGAAAAGCAAACGTGTGCTCCCAAAATAACCTACCACCCCCCATCCTTTTAATTTTTAAATTCAATATGCACCTGCTGAGACTGCTGGGAGTCTGTGCTGCCCCAACAGGCCCAGTGAGATTCAGCTGACTGTCCCCGTATGGGCATCACCACCCTGTAGACAGGCAGAGCCACGTCCTCACCCTTCACAGATGGGACTGGTGAAACTTGGGGTAAAGACCCCTGAGTTTCCTGGCTGGAAAAGACCTCTATGGTGATCAAATCCATTATCTAACTCTACAAAGTCTGGTGCTAAACCATGTCCCTTGGCATTGTAACCTGCTCAGCTCCTTGCAGATAGGGGGGACAGTATTCATGTATCTTCTACTTTGGCTTCCCCTCTCATCTGCTGCACACTGATATCTCCAGCTGAGTTCCTCTGACTCCAGTGGCACCTTGAATGTGCTTTTACAATACAAGCTGGGCTGAAATAGTGGTCCCAACCCCGCTGAAAGCAGAAAGAGAACAGCTTTTGTGTTGGAAAAGTCAGTCACAAGTGAGCAGATCTGGCACAGGTCAGCATGTTCTTGACTCCCACAGACTTTGGGTCTCATTGAGATGGAAGTGCTTAATGTTATTAAACCAAATCACTGGAAAAAACAAACAAGCCTAATCAAACCAAACACGAATAAATAAATAAAAATTTAAAAATTTAAAAAAAAAAAAAGAAAATTCCAGAAAAAAACAACCAAACAAACAAATTAAAAACTGCCCAGAGATAGCCCTCAAGCTGTGGGGCATCAACAGCTTGATGTTCTTGCTTGTATTTTGGCTCTTGCACTCTTCTGAGTCATATTCCAGCTTTTCTTTTCCCTCACAGTTAGGACTTCTCTTTTTTCCCTAATGAGGGCTGAGTTTCTTGCATTGTCCCCTGGCTGACAGGTTTAAGCAAAGAATTGAACATCACACTGCTCACACTAAAACTGCAAGGTGATGTTATTATTTATTACTATCATACCCAGAAGACCTCAGCAGATCAAGGTCCCATCATCCTTTTTACTGTCTGTATAGACAAGATGAAGGGGAAGAGAAGTCCTAGCATTGCTTTTGTGGTGGAGAATCTCAGAGAGCTGCAGGAGGTTTTAAAACTTCTTTGTGTCAGCTTTCTATGGCCACTGAACCAGCTGGGGGAGTGGTGTTTGGGCAAAGCTGACTTCATTCAGATTCGTACTCCAAAAGATCTGCCTCTAACAGTGTGTGTTAGCCTCCCAAATCTCCACTGACAGGCAGTTTCAACAGACGGGGACCCAAAGGCAGGTGAGGAGAGATGGGAGGAGAAATCTCCAGCACAGCCAAAGATGACATCGTGCCGCCTCACTACAGATAACAGCTACCCTACCAGACACTTCCTGTACATGGATGTGCCACCTCCAGCTGAAATATTGCTGTCACCTCCAGCTTAAATGTGGTGCCCTCACCACAGCTTCCATCAGCATGTGCTCTATTAAAGGCTTCAGGTGATATTGCTCATCTATCCAAACAATACCTTTGATACAGAGATAAGGAGGAATTGATGTGTGATACAACTACCACTGGCAGTATATCCACCTCCTTGGTCTAAAACAACTAGGAAATAAAAAACGGAAATCTGGACCCCAATTTTGAGGGAATATTTGTATGTCTGTTATGTTTATACCCATGAAAGGAAAAACATTTTTTCTGTCTTAACAGTGGAGTTGTTACAGAGAGACAGTAGACAGAAAAATTAATTTACAGGGGGAAAAAAATGTCAATATCCCCTTTTCTGCAACTCCACACTATTTTGGATTAGAAGCTTGAGTGGCTTAATGGCTTATCCCATCTGATTGTTTCATGAGTATCTGGTAGGTTGAAGCTTATGTTTCCCCCAGAAAGTTGTTCACAGCTGCCCCAAATGCAAAGTTTCCAGAGTGCATGGATGGACTCTAGAAATCCTGAAGTGGCAGATTAGCCTGGAAGTCTGAGTGCTGCTCTCTTATGCTGGCAGCTTCCTAGTGCTGGTGCCAGAGCTGGCGAGGTGCACAGGATGAAGTTGAAGGTTATAAAATGTTATGTTAACAATTAGGATTGGGTTAGGATGACCATGGGGCTTCAGATGAGATTGACTACTGCCCTCCATGGTTTCTGTCTGGAAATATCCACCCTGGGAGTTCGGCTGCCATCCAGACTCACAAAAAATCTGCGTGGTATTCAGTGCTGATTCAAGAGTGCTGACCATACAAGGTGTCATGCAGAACTTACATTTCAGCAATGCTTTAAAACCAGCCATAAGACTTTCAGGAAATGCAATAAAAGCTCTACTGGGAATCATATGAGTCTGCAAGGCTCACTAGGGACTTCTTCAGGTTTTCTATAGCTCAGTTCTACACAGAAATGTTTAGGCTGGAAAAGACCTTCAAGATAATCAAGTCCAACTCTACAAAGTCTTGTGCTAAACCATGTACTTCAGCACGTCACCTCTGCCTCCCATCCCATCTCTAGGGATGGGGATTCAACCACCTTCCTGGGGACCCTGTTCCAGTGTCTTTCAGCCAAGAAGTTTCTTCTCACCTCCAATCTAAACCTCCCTGGTGCAATTTGAGGCCTTGTCATCTCCTCCTATCACTTGTTACTAGGGAGAAGAGACCAACACTCACCTGGGTCCAAGCTCCTTTCAGGCAGTTGTAGAGAGCAAGGAGGTCTCCCCTCAGCTTTCTCTTCTCCCTCAGCTGCTCCTCAGCAAACCTGTTTTCCAGACCCTTCACAAGCTTTGTTGCCCTTTGCTGAACCCACTCCAGCACCTCAATATCTTTCTTGTAGTGAGGAGATTAAACAATCCACATTGAATCCTTCTTCCCTTCATGTCCCAGTCTCATGAGGGCTACCTGAAAATTCCTCTGTCACATTACTACCTGCAAAAAAATACTGAAGCTTGGGGTCACTTATGAAGTCTGAGTAAACAATGGAAGACCATATAAAATCTCCCTGGCCTTGAGAAGCTTGTAAGCCCTGCCTCTAGTTGCTTATATCAGTTGTGGTTGAGAGCAGTAAACAAAAATATATAGTCTGTTTTGAGGGGAAATAACTTTTATGTAACCATTTTTGAAGTAATTCAATTAATTCTCACATAAAAGCAGGAACTTGAAGTGAAAGCTGTAAATACCTTCCAGGAGAAAGGATGTGGGGAGGATAATGTGTTTTCAAGAGAGAGGGAACACAACCTTAGTCCCTCTGTGCACATATAATTTTTTTTCTTTTCCTCTGGGTTGCCCATCTTGTTCAGTCAATGGGTAGTTATTCAGCATTACTTTTTATTCCCCTCATTTAGCACATCTCCCCAGGCTGCACAGAAGATGTAGCAGCAAAATGCTGCATTTTCTGTCAGACACATGTTAATATAATTTCCATTTTATCCAAGACCCTTTGGTTGAATAATGCAAGCAGGTTCATTCAGAATTTACAAAGGGCTCTCTAATCAAGTTGGGCACCTCACCATTATCATTCCTGTTACTTAGGCAAATACTTTTTCTTCCCTGTCACAGTGTTAATTTATTGCAAAAACCATCCAGCTTCTATTGCTGTAAGGAGTCATTTTGAGTAGTTTGTGCTACTGATGAATAGCTAAGCCTCAACTATACTCTTAGCAGCTGCTGGGAAATGAGATGCTATAGTGCTGACAAGTCAACATAAGGTATAGTAAGTGGCAATGAGAGTTGACAGTGTGATATAGAGATAACATCAATTACTAAAACAAACAAAAAACTTGAGAGAGGCCTGTGTGCTTGAAAGCTTTTATTTATTTATTTATTTTGCCAGCTGCATCAATTAATGCATTAAAGGATTTCATCTTTCTGTCTGCAGTTTTGCCCTGTTTGCAAGCAACACAACATGCAAATAATGGAAAACCTGGTTCATATACATATTCTATCATCTAGAAACAATCAGGTGGTGCTCTTGCATAACGTAATGGAAGGTGGTATCAACAGCGAATAAGTGACCTCCCTAGGACTACTAACTGGTCCTGACCAGTCCTAACAAAAAGAAAGATGTCATCAGGTGTCAGGAGATAACCAAAAAATGGCTAAGGGATGTTTATGGGCAGCCTAAGTCTACCTGGCAAGTTAGGCCTGCAGATCGGGTTAGTCTGTACCACTGAGTTACACCTGCACTCAACCACAGCCAGGTGGGAAGCTGCTTGGATGGATGCCCTGGAAAGCCCAAGCAAACCCTGTGAGCAAACTATTGCACTCAGGCAGTGTCAGCTTGTAATAAATCAATAGCAAACACCTCATCAGAATTAAAATGTTACAAGGGAATTTAAAGAGTAATGATTGCATTATCTTGCAGGTCTGTAAACTAACCTGTCTCAACATGCTCCCATTCCATTGTTCTACAGTACTCAGGGATGTCAGCTTGATCAGGTGTTTACTAAACCACCTCTGAAACCACCTAGATCTAAGCTCTTCTGCAATAATTTTACAACAGCTCATGCCAGTTACCACAGAAAAGCCACAGGCAGGAGCAAACTGCAGAGTGCACCATGGGGGCCAGGGAGCAGCTCCAAGGTGCAGCGCTTGTGGGTAGCTCAGACAGAAATCTGTGCCTCCTTGTTGTCAGTGCTGTGGCTTAAATTGGCTTGATGAAAGTTTCCCTGTGTTTGTAACTGGGGTAGTTGTGTCTTTATTTTCACATGATTCTTTCTTCAACCTCTCTCAATGTTTTCTTCACAGCCATAAGAAGCAGAAGCCTTTTTTAGTTCATGCTGAAGCTCTAGGCAAGGAGTGGAAAATCTCTGAGGCTTCAAAGCACATGAAGTCTTGAGCATAAAATGCAATCCAACAGCAAGACCTCCCTCATTACTGCCATTTCCATATAAATCATAGAATCTCAATTTCCCATCTTTGCATACACTAGTAGCAGTTCTAAGCGTATCCCAGATGGTATTCATTCATAGGCAAAAGACAAGAGCGTTCCCCTACATTATCTGCCAGTACATCTGCAGACCTGTGGAGTGCTTCATCCCTTCTCACTGGGAAGAGCACGACAGCAACAGCGTGCTGCCTTCTCTACAACCTTCGGTTGGATGATATCAGTAAATCTAAGAGAAAATAAGCTGACTTTCATTGCTGAGAGGGCAACAAAACCTATCTGCCTTTTTTAAGGGAAGGAGATGAGACAGAGAAACTAAAGGCAAATGGTTCAAACAGGAGCACATTGGCATGGAGCTGGATACTTACACTGAGCCACCTAAGTCTGCATGCTGAGGTCACACTAAAGGTCTGTGGTAGAGTTTGGAATAGGATCTGATTTTTGTGGTGATTGATGTCAATCAATTTGCTTGACATTTATACATACTACTTTATAATCTAATCAGGTTTCAAATGGAAGAGGTGGTTGAAATAATGGGGTCTGTGCAATCACATTCTAAAGGCTAATTTAATTTTATGTTGCAGTCCAAAAGAGCTATAGAAGCAGAATAGAAGTGCTATAGAAGCACTGCTCCAAGTGATCAGTGCTATCATCATAGGTGTCTATAGAGAGGTATATGTGTATTTGGGGTGATGGGTGAAGAGATACAAAATTAAAACCAATTATGTGTACTTCAACCTTAACTTTCTGTATGTTTTTATACTTCGAGTTTCTTGAATGCCTGTTGCTGTATATTTTACATTGCTGGAAAGCAAGTAAAAATCTTACAGGCACTTTGATGAAGTGGCCACAGAGCAAAATATTTGGCGCCCTAAAAATCTTGGGCTCAGTTTTTTCTCTTCACAGTTCCAGCCTCTAGCATGGAGCTTGCCTTTCAACTCTGACTGGGAAAGTGTTGCCAAGCAGGCCTGGACTCTTCATCTGCTTCTGCTTTGTGCAGGTTTAGAATCATAGAATCATCATAGAATCATCAATGGTTTGGATTGGAAGGGACCTTCAAAGGTCATCTAAGCCAACCCTCTCTGCAGTAAGCAGGCACATCCTCAACTGGATCAGATTGCCCAGTGGCCTCTTGAGCCTCACTTCGAATATCCCCAAGGATGGGGCCTCAACTACCTCCATGGGCACCTGTTCCAGTGTTCCACCACCCTCTTAATGAAAAACATGTTCCTAATATCCAATCTAAATCTACTCTTCTTTACTTCGAAACCATTGCTCCTTGTCCTATCGCTGCAGGCCTTTGTAAATGGTCTCTCTTCTTCCTTCTTGTATCACAGTATCACAGTAACTAAGGTTGGAAGAGACCCCAAGGATCATCAAGTCCAACCTGTTCCAACAGACCTCACAACTAGACCATGGCACCAAGTGCCACGTCCAATCTCCCCTTGAACACCTCCAGGGACGGCGACTCCACCACCTCCCTGGGCAGCCCATTCCAATGACGAATAACTCGCTCAGTGAAGAACTTTTTCCTCACCTCGGGTCTAAACCTCCCCTGGCACAGCTTGAGACTGTGTCCCCTTGTTCTGGTGCTGGTTGCCTGGGAGAAAAGACCAACCCCCTCCTGTCTACAACCACCTTTCAGGTAGTTGTAGAGGGCAATGAGGTCACCTCTGAGCCTGCTCTTCTCCAGGCTAAACAATCCCAGCTCCCTCAGCCTCTCCTCATAGGGCTTGTGCTCAAGGCCTCTCACCAGCCTTCTTGCCCTTCTCTGGACACATTCAAGTGTCTCGATGTCCTTCTTAAACTGAGGGGCCCAGAACTGGACACAGTACTCAAGGTGTGGCCTAACCAATGCAGAGTACAGGGGCACAATGACCTCCCCGCTCCTGCTGGCCACACTATTCGTAATACAGGCCAGGATGCCATTGGCCCTCTTGGCCACCTGGGCACACTGCTGGCTCATGTTTAGGCGGCTGTCAATCAGCATCCCCAGGTCCCCCTCTGTTTGGGAGCTCTCCAGCCACTCTGACCCCAGCCTGTAGCTCTGCATGGGGTTGCCATGGCCAAAGTGCAGCACCCAGCACTTGGACTTATTAAATGCCATCCCATTGGACTCTGCCCATCTATCCAGTCAGTCGAGGTCCCTCTGCAGAACCTTTCTACCCTCTAACTGACTAACATCTGTTCCCAACTTGGTGTCATCTGCAAACTTGCTGATGACTGACTCAACCCCCTCATCCAGATCATCAATGAAGATGTTAAAGAGGATGGGGCCCAGCACTGATCCCTGGGGGACGCCACTGGTGACTGGCCGCCAGCTGGATGTGGCACCATTCGCCACCACTCTCTGGGCTTGGCCCTCCAGCCAGTTCCTAACCCAGCACAGAGTGTTGTGGTCCAAGCCACGAGCTGACAGCTTAGCCAGCAGTTTACTGTGGGGGACGGTGTCAAAGGCCTTGCTGAAGTCCAGATAGACTACATCCACAGGCCTCCCCACGTCCACCAGACAGGTCACCTGATCATAGAAGGAGATCAGGTTGGAGAGGCAGGACCTGCCCTTCCTAAATCCATGTTGGCTGGACCTGAGCCCTTGGCCATCCTTCAGGTGTGCAGTTATTGCCGCCAGGATAATCTGTTCCATCACTTTCCCTGGCACTGAGGTCAGGCTGACTGGCCTGTAGTTTCCAGGTTCCTCCATCCGTCCCTTCTTGTGGATGGGGACCACATTGGCCAGTTTCCAGTCACCTGGGACCTCTCCAGTGAGCCAGGACTGGAGGAAAATGATGGAGAGTGGCTTGCCCAGCTCATCTGCCAGCTCTCTTAGCACCCTAGGATGGATCCCATCTGGTCCCATGGACTTGTGGGTGTCCAAGTGGCTCAGCAGGTCCCGAACTAATTCATCATGGATTTCTGGGGCATTACACTGCTCCCTGACCCTATTACCCAGCTCAGGAGGCCACTCATCCTGGACTCCTACCTTGCTGTTAAACATCGAGGCAAAGAAGGCGTTCAGGACCTCAGCCTTTTCCTCATCTTCGGTCACCGTGTTCCCCTCCAGGTCCAGTAAGGAGTGGAGGTTCTTCTTGCCCTTCTTTTTAGTGTTAATATATTTGTAAAATTGCTTTTTATTGTCTTTCACAGAGGTGGCCAGCTTCAGTTCCAACTGGGCCTTTGCCTCTCTAATTTTATTCCTACATAGTCTAACCACTTCCTTAAACATACCTCGAGAAGCCTTCCCCTCCTTCCAAAGGTGATACAGCCTCTTTTTTTCCCTTAAATCCTCCAGGAGCTGCTTGTCCATCCAGGCCGGTCGCCTTCCCCGCCGGCTCATCTTTCGGCACATGGGGACCGCCAGTTCCTGTGCCTTCAAGAGCTCCTGTTTGAAGTAGGTCCAACCCTCCTGGACCCCTCGGTTCATGAGGGTTGGTACCCAGGGAACTTTACAAATAAGTTTTTTAAAGAGGCTGAAGTTTGCCCTCCGGAAGTCCAAGGTGAAGGTTCTGTTGGTGCTCCTCCCTATCGCCCTGCATATTGAAAACTTCACTATCTCGTGGTCACTGCACCCTAGGCAGCCTCCCACGGTCACATCTCCCACTAGCCCTTCCCTATTGGAGAGCAGCAAGTCAAGCAGAGCCTGTCCCCTGGTAGGCTCACTTAACAGCTGCGTCAGGAAGCAATCCTCTATTCGCTCCAGGAATCTTCTGGTCTGCCTCCGCTCTGCTGAATTAAGTTCCCAGCAGATATCTGGCAGATTGAAGTCACCCACGAGGACAAGATCTGATGATCTTGAAACAGCCTCCAGTTGTTTGTAGAATAATTTATCAACCTCCTCATCTTGGTTGGGTGGTCTATAACAGACTCCAACCAGGATGTCAGATTTGTTGGGCTGCCCTCTGATTTTAACCCACAGGCTCTCAATTCCCTCATCTTCCACCTCAAGTTCTGAGGCAGAAAGTGTCTCCCTAATATACAAAGTGTCTCCCTAATATACAAAGCCCCCTTCAGGTATTGGAAGGTCATTACTAGGTCTCCCCAGAGCCTTGTCTTCTCCCGACTGAGCAACCCCAGCTTCCTCAGCCTGTAGCAGAGGTGCTTTAGCCCCCTGATCATTATCATGGGCTTCCTCTGGACTGGCTCCATCAGGTCCATGTCCTTCCTGTACTGAGGGCTCCAGAGCTTCCAGAGCCAGCACAGCTGATACTGCTGTCTCTTCTGAACAAATCAGTTCATTTCCTGCCTTAAAAAAACAGCTGCTAATGTAACAGTGCGATTGCCAAATGGATCAGAAACTCCATCCCAACTGTCACAACTTGCAGCACATACAGTTCAGGATTCTGCCACAGGGTACTGTGCTGTATCTTACAGTGGCCCTGAAAAGTCAGCTGACTTCAGCAGGAATGAGAGGTAGTGGCACAATTCCTGTCTGAGGCAATGGAGCTGGCAATAGGGTTTGCAATATCTTGCTCATCCATCTTGCTGCTCTTTCAAAGATGAAAGCCATCACTTGGGCTCCTCCAGCAAGAAGGCAATAACAGGATTCACTCTTAATTAGTGCTTAACTATTGCATTTAGGATTACTATTACTTCCACTGTTATTAAATCAAATGTGAGTGTGTTACACAAATCCTGTGCAAAGGTCACTGAAATGAAGGACAGGACTCAGTCATCAGTTATGCTGCATAATCTCCCTGCTGATGATGAAATCACACAGGTATGCACAAAGGCATGCTGATTAAAAAGGGGGAAAAGAGGATCTCACTCTTCCATGTAATGACGTGACATTTAACTGTACAAATATTGATTGGATTCTACTTTAGGGGTTTACCAAAAGGAAAAAAAAAAAAAAAGAGAGAGAGAGAGAGAGAAGGAAAAAAAAAAAGAACAAAACAAAACCCCAAACCAACAAAAACTCAGCAAAGCAGTGCCTAGGCTGATTCTCCAAAACCCAAAATGGGAAACGATTGCTCAGCTTTTCTCTTGTTCTTTCACTTCATCATTTGGACTAATCCTGTAGTCAGTGATGAAGGGGGTACAAAAGCTGAGTAAGCCTTTGTAGTCACCTCCTCTAAAATCTTTAGCTTCACAAAGCAAAGTCACTTGCTCGGTGCCATCTGGAATCTGTGCAAAAATAGTCTAAGAAAGAACTCTGCAATTTGGAGTTGCAGGCACTTTAGAGTATAAGGAAGAGAAGTTGTACAGAGAGGTACTTGCACAGACAAGCTGTTTTTAAAGGGCTGCCTTTAATTTTTAAACACATCTTTGAACATCTTCTAGACCACATACCTATTTTTTTTGGCCTCCGAAGAGCTTTTGCTGGTGTACAAAAGTGCTCTGTGTTAGCATTAGATTGAATACATGAAGAAATAAGAACAAATGAAGAGGGTAATAGAGCTGCTGGGATTTGTAGAAAGTCAGTAGGACCAGGGGGAAGCTTTTGTATCCAAGTGAATATTCAATCTGCTGCTACTGCTTCAGAGGTATGGAGAAGCCTGTGGGCAGGCTCTGCCACTGCTGCTCAAGCCCAGGAGCACCCCAGCTCCCAGGCAGTTTCGTCAGTGTAGTTGGAGCTATGTTGTGTCATAGTTGAGGACTCTGACATTGGTCACTTCAGTCTCAACTTATTTTCAGAAAGACAGGTGTCTAGTACTGCTGTTTGAGGTGCCCTCCGGTATATCTCCTGTCCTCCAGCAGCTGTTCGCCTAAACTCCATGTCCTGTCTGCCAGCTTCAGGAATGTGCTGGATGTTTACTCTGGGTCATCCTGCTCTAGCATGGGGGTTGGAAAGATGATCTTCAAAAGTCCCTTCTGACCCCTGCCATTCTGTGGTCCTGTGATATTCTAGCCCAACTACCCATGGAAGCAGACACCTTCAGTGGGGTAGGTGGCCTTGCCTGTGTGTCACAAGCTGTTTGAGTTCCAACAGAGGAGCCACAGAAATTACTCTTCCTGAGGCTGCCAGTTGTTTGGAGGATGAAGGCTGTTCGAGAAGTGTTCCAAAATAACAGGTCATCCTGCTCTCAATGCTCCGACTGATTGCCACACTAGCAGGCAGAGGCTGACTGTGTGGAAGGGCTGAGACAGCCTAATTGTCACAGAAAGGGAGTTTCTGCTCCCTGTTCTCCTGTTGGTCATGCAATCCTCCTGATTCTCCACCCCTGGCACTACTCAACCCCCTTCCTCAGCCAATTTGGCTCACTAGTGGGTGGGTAAGTCACCTAAAGGGAAAAAAAAAAGAAAGCGAATAGCTTGTTTAGTGAATTGTACTGGCTCCCTGAGGGCTTAGACCTGGCTCATGGAGGGGGTGAGTAGTGTGTGGTGATGGAGTTGGATTTGAGATGACCCCTTGCTCTGTCTCTCAAAGGCACCAAGCAAGCCAGTGGGGTGCAGTGGACAACTCCTGCAACAGTGTGCTTGGCCCAGGGGCTGCAGGATGGGCAGGGGAAGAAAGATCACCTGCCAAGTATGGTAAGGGTGCCAAAATGTGACTTCTGTTAATGTTAATTCTCTTGGAGTTTTATACATCTCTGACCAGACAGGTTGTTTCTCAGTTCCAGGTGTCTGCTTGGGTTTATCTTATTTTATTGCCTCAGTGGTCACCTGCCTACCATTCTGTGTGCTGGTACATGTGCATTGCTACAGCCAGGTATTGTCAGAGGATAAAGCTGCAGAAGTACAAGCTTATAGCAGAAACAGCTTCTCACCCACAGCAGCAAGGTGCTTGAAACAGATTAGCCCTAGGCCAGCTATTCTGAAGAGAAAGAGGTGAGTTACTGTTTGTTTGTCTTGGTTGATTGGCATTCAGTGTGGGGCAGGGCTCCACTTGAAGCGCTCCTGGTTGGAAAGTAGTGGGTATTAGGTGCTAGGAATTAAGCCATAATTTGTTACATGGACTTAAGGTAAGATGTGACTACATCTGTTTATGTATTATGGAATAGGGAGAAAAAAAATAATCTTCTTTCAATGTTTTTAAAGGCACAGATGCTGTAAAAACTCTCACAGGGATAGGAATTCCTTTCCATAGGAAGATATAGAAATACAACTGTCCTCGTTACCATACTCTCTTTTGTAGTTATGTCTCTTCTCCCTAATAACAAGTGACAGGATGAGAGGAAGTGGCCTCAAGTTTTGCCAGGGGAGGTTTAGGTTGGATATTACAAGAAACTTCTTCACTGAAAGGATTCTCAGACACTGGAATAAGCTGTCCAAGGAGGTTGTTGAATCCCCATCCATAGGGATGGGTATTTAAAAGGCACAGAAATGTGGTGCTGAGGAACATGGTTTAACATCAGACCTGGTTGGACTCAATGATCTTAATGGTCTTTCCGAACCAAAAGGATTTTGTGATTCTATTATTTCACTCTCTCTTTTCCAGGATGGTCCAAAAAGAGAGGTGAGGTTTCTGGCACACTCATAGAATTATTCAATGAATACCCAGAGGTCAGATATGATCACTAATCACCATGAGAACATGACCACAGGAAGATTCTTTGCATTTCTATCCAGGGCTCTTCACTAGCTTCCTTTGGAAGGACAGTGAATCAGTGCAGTTCTTATCTGACCACGGCATCTATTCAAACCAACACCCAGAAGACAGGAAATTTCATCACTTCATTCATATGTGTATAGCTGTCACCAGAAACTCATGGCTTGGGCTCCAAAGGTCAAAATGCCTATTCTTAATTACAGGAGCCAAGAGAATAGTTGTTGGTCTTCAGCCAAGCTCCAGAAGCAGACATGCTCAAACACAATTTATGGTTATAACCCCAAACTGTCAACTCCAAGGTTTTTATTCATTGAACCTAAATGGGTCAATAGCAGAGTTTCCAAGATGACTTTCTGAAAAAGTCACTTCTCTGCTTCAATTTTTCTCTGAGGAGCCAAATTAACAACTCTTCCCATCACAGCAGATAGAGCAAGACTAAATTCCTTATTGAGTGTTAAAAGCTTGGAGAACCTTAGAGGGAATGTGTTATTTTACACACAGAGCATAATTATTACATTGCTTATCTGCTACATGTGTTGTCCTCAAAACTAAAATGTGCCATATTCATACTGTTAGTAGTATAAACACTTGTCTGTGATTTGTGGCCCATCAGTGAAGAAAGGTCGAGATGCAACAGCTCTGTAGCTAGGTGTTAATTACTGTCATGATGTATAATAGGAGGATTGCATTTGCCATGCTGGTCTACTGAGACAAATAGAGAAAACTCAAGTGTGCTTTTAATTGTGCCTCAAAGGGAGAGCCCTAAGTGGGGAGAGCACACAGCTAAACTGAGCATTGGGAGGCATCAGAGGAAGAAGGACTCCCTGAGGTCTCGCTCACACAATGAGGGTACATCTCCTAATTTGTACCTCCCTGGAGGGTATGTATCAGTTTCCCTGCACATTGCTGTCTCAGAAGGATGAGGAACAGCTGATGCAACTAGGGTTATTTAATCTGGAGAAAAGGAGGCTGAGGGAAGACATTCTCACTCTCTATAACTCACAGAAAGGAGATTGGAGTCCGGTGGGGGTTGGTCTCTTCTCCCTAGGAACATGTGATAGAGCAAGAAGAAATGGCCTCAAGTTGCACCAGAGGAGGTTTAGATTGGAGATTAGAAGCAACTCCTTGACTGAAAGGGTTCTCAAAGACTGGAACAGGCTCCCCAGGGATGTGGGTGAATCCTCATCCCTGGAATGGTTTAAAGGGCACAGAGAGATATGGTGCTGCAGGACATGGTTTAGCACTGGGCCTGGTATAGTGAGACAAGAGTCAGACTTGATGATCTTGTTGGGCTTTTCCAACCAATGCTGTGATTCTATGCTTTTGCTTTGGCCCCATTGAAATGCTGCATAGGCTAATGGAGGGGAAAGGTGGCGGAGCCACCCCAGCTCAGAGAGGAAAGGTCTCTGTATCCCCTCTCAGCCCCACAGCTCATGCGTGGACTAGGCACAGCTACAAAAACTGTCCCTGTTACAAGACAGAGCTGATGGGTTTTCTATTTCCTGCAACGTTCACTGGTCACCAGGTAACCCCCAGATTAGTGCAAGGCTTATGCAAATAGAGAACAAGGGCTGGATTCAGATCTCATCATAAATCTTGACCTTGTTTGTTACTCCTGGATCTAATACCCTATCCATGGGAAGAAGTGCTCACCCTCAGCTACTACCTCAGGAAGGCTGTCTGATGCACATCTCCAAACTAAGATCAAATGTAACACTGCCAAAAAAGTGACCTCCTGGATGTGCTGTCCTTTCAGATAGGCAATCATGTGCTCTGGTGCCAAAAGCAGATGCTGCACCTCATTTGCAAGTGGCAGGGTCCAGTTTTTAAAGGAAAAGCCCAGCTCCAAAAGGAAGCAGCTGGGGGCAGCAGGAGCCAGCCCTGCTGACTGTGTGGACTTCTCTGCTCCCACCAGCATCACCCTGCTTCTGTGCCGATGCCCCAGCACCCGGCTTCTTCTGGGTGGCTGTGCCCTCTGCTGGAGCCTACCTGTTGGACATTGCTGTGTGAAAACCAGCTCCAAAACCAGGCTTGGGCAAAAGTGCCAGTCAGTGTTAAATTCCAACTAAGCTATTCACATCCCCCATCTGCTCCCACCAGCATCTGTGGTGCTTCTCCAGGCTGCTGCTTCAGGGAGGGGAGCCAGTAGCAGCTCTGTCATGTGGGTTTTAAGTCCCTGTCATTGCAATAGTGTCACTGTTGGATGTGAGATGGTCACTGGATAAACCCTCCTGCAGTCCCTGGAGCAGGCACCTGATCCCCAGACTTGCCTTCAGGTGAGTTTTAGGCATAGAGTACAGAAAAACTCCTTCTCTCTGTCTGCTCCAGTGGGATTTAACTAATTCCTGCACTTCATACAGCATTTTCCAGCCTGGTAATATGCTTTCTTACCCCTGCCCATTCCACCTCTCTCCTGTGCTTAACAGAGGGAGGGCAAACACCACTGCTGATCTGGGAAAGCCCAATAGTGGGTCCTGCTGCCAAGCTAGCTCATGGTGTTGCTCCCTTCTTGGTTTGACAGGGAGAAACAAGATGCTGCACAAAGAGGCAATTTGGAGTTTGGCTTTGTAAGGTGTAGACCTTGAGAGGATTTTGCCAATCTGGATGTTTCTGGACCTTCTCTGGTTGTTTGGGCTGGGATGAGTTTGTTACTCAGTACCTTCTTTAGCACTGACATGTGTCGTGTTAGGCGCTTGCAAGCTCTCTCCTTCTGCTGAGGCAAACACAGGTCCCACAGAGTTAAGCAGAGCAGATACAGCAGATATGATGCTCTGGCTTCACAACTCATTATTTGTAAACCTCGGGGGGATGCCCACACTGGAAAACCGTTAGGGAGGAAGAAAAGCACAGGATAGACAAAAGGACTTCATGAAGCTTACTTCTTAATAAGGGAGATATTCTGGTAAAAGACAAAATTACTGGGGCAGGTTTTTACTGGGGGTCAACCACTTCAGCTGTGTGGAAGTCATTTAAGGGCAGGCAGTTACATCAGTGAGTCCAAGCTTGCTATGAGCTCCATCTCAGCTTTTCCCTCTGCTGACAGCAATGTAGGGAGAGGATCTATTTTCACCTTCGCATCAGTGCAAACATTCCAAATCATGTTTGCTTTAAATGGTTTTGCAAAGACCTCCCAGAGACCAAAATGAATAATAGAACATGTGCTACTGACTTCTTGTCTCCGAGATGTCTTTACTGACGCATCTGATCTGCATCTTGGGGATAATTTCTGCTCTCACATACAAGAAGGGGTATGGGATCACCTTGACTTTTACTTAGAATAGCTAAGCATTGTCAAGAGGAGACTCCTTAGTAGAGATATTGTGCTCTATGGAAGTTAATATTCATGCACACACACAATTACTATGGTCTACACATTGTGATGGGAGAGATTTTGATCCAATTGTAAAGCAATACTGGAAAATCCTCCCATATTAATAGTGCTCTGGCATCTGAAAAAGAAAGCTTCCAGCCTGCCTTGCCATGGACAGTCCAACGTGTCCTCTCAAGAGCCCTGAAGACAGTGCTCTATGTGCTGTGGTTGGTGCTTAGATAAGCAAACCTTGTAGTCCATCGGGCCCATAGTTTATATAAGTCATAGTTTCACTCAGATAAATGGGAAACACAGACATATTTTTCCTTCTTCATTCCTCTGATAATAGACTGCTTTTAGGGTTATTTCCATGTGATTTTCTTCTACAGATATTCCAGTTTCATTTCATTTCCTGATTTAGTGACCTGAAACAAGTCATCTCTCAGTTCACCCACTTAGTTTTGGAAGAGTTGAGGGAGTAGAGATGGCAAGCAGTGCTACACAAATTACTACTCAAAAAAATTAATAAAATCAATTATAAACAAACAAACAATCCAACCACAAATGCCAAGCAGAGCAGAAAGAAATCACATCTTTCTACCCATCTGCACACACATGCCCCAGAACCTTTCAACCCCGCTTGGCATTTTATACTCCTACACCACAAATTTTTCTAAGCACATTGGCCTAAATGCGTCCTTGCTATAGCTCCAGTGACATTAATGACTGGCTGTCACAAGGGCTGCATTGGACCTCCAAGGCCCAATGAACTTGCTGGGATCAGCGCTGCTTGGAGGAAATCCTCATCATTTCCAGTCTCAGGTCAGACTGGCTGTGAGACTGTACTTCTGATCTGTGTGGCCTGGCTGGACCCTTGGAAACGTCCTGTGAAATGCTGCACCCCAGCGCATTTAGAATAAAGCCCTGACTTTCCAAAAGAGCTTCTTGACTTTGCCTTTCAACCCTCAGTCTTTTGTTGTGATGTCCGGGATGACAATCTGGAGTCAAATAAAACCCTTCTTGAAATCAATGGCAAAAGTCTCCTCATCCATGTTTTCTCCACAGGGATGTTTGAGCTCTGAACTAGAAGACAAGGAGTGGGGACAAAAACTACTGACAACCCATGAAGAGAGGAGAGAAGGGAAACTGAAGGTTAAAAGGAATCATTCTTCAATTATGGAAAAATTCTTTCCTATGACTGTGATTTAAATGACCATGCACCTTACTTTACCATGCATCTGATTAAAGGTAAACAATGTCACCCTTCAGTGTAAAACGTCTCCTAGGTATTGTGTAAAATACAATGCAATATGTAACAAAATAGTATTGTATGTCTTGTAAATTGTTTGTAACACTGAAATGAAGTAGATCAGGCAGCCTGATCCAGTTGAGGATGCCCCTGCTTACTGCAGAAGGGATTGGACTAGATAACCTTTGGAGGTCCTTTCCAACCCAGACCATTCTCTGATTCTACCTGGACTTCAGCAAGGTCTTTGACACCGTTCCCCACAGCAAACTCCTGGCCAAGCTGTCAGCCCATGGCTTGGATGGGAGCACACTGCGATGGGTTAGGAACTGGCTGGATGGCCGAGCCCAGAGAGTGGTGGTGAATGGTGCCACATCCAGCTGGTGGCCAGTCACTAGTGGTGTGCCCCAAGGATCAGTGCTGGGCCCCATGCTCTTTAACATCTTTATTGATGATCTGGATGAGGGCATTGAGTCCATCATCAGTAAATTTGCTGACAACACCAAGCTGGGGGCAGGAGTTGATCTGCTGGAGGGTAGAGAGGCTCTGCAGAGGGACCTCGACAGGCTGGACAGATGGACAGAGTGCAAGGGCATGAGATTGAACACATCCAAGTGCCGGGTCCTGCACATTGGCCACAACAACCCCATGCAGAGCTACAAGCTGGGGTCAGAGTGGCTGGAAAGCAGCCAGGTGGAGAGGGACCTGGGGGTGCTGGTTGATGGTAGGCTGAACATGAGCCTGCAGTGTGCCCAGGCAGCCAGGAGGGCCAATGGCATCCTGGCCTGCATCAGGAACAGTGTGGCCAGCAGGAGCAGGGAGGTCATTCTGCCCCTGTACACTGCACTGGTTAGGCCGCACCTCGAGTACTGTGTCCAGTTCTGGGCCCCTCAGTTTAGGAAGGAGGTTGACTTGCTGGAGCGTGTCCAGAGAAGGGCAAGAAGGTTGGTGAGGGGCTTGGAGCACAAGCCCTATGAGGAGAGACTGAGGGAGCTGGGGTTGCTTAGCCTGGAGAAGAGGAGACTCAGGGGTGACCTTATTGCTCTCTACAGCTACCTGAAAGGGGGTTGTAGTGAGGCAGAGGTTGGTCTCTTCTCCCAGGCAACCAGTACCAGAACACGAGGACACAGTCTCAGGCTGCGTCAGGGGAGGTTTAGGCTGGAGGTTAGGAGGAAGTTTTACACAGAGAGAGTGATTGCCCATTGGAATGGGCTGCCTGAGCAGGTGGTGGGGTCACCGTCACTGGGGGTGTTCAGGACAAGGCTTGACAGGATGCTTGGTTGCATGGTTTAGTTGATTAGGTGGTGTTGGATGATAGGTTGGACATGATGATCTTGAAGGTCTCTTCCAACCTGGTTTATTCTATTCTATTCTATTAAAAGCTATTTGGCAGCTCAAGCTGCAGGGGAGGCTAAGTCAAAGTAGAGCATGATGATGGAAATGTAGGTGTGGGACTTTTATAGCTTCTCTGTAGTCCCTGTCCTCCTGATGGCTGTGCTCCAGCAGTAGTTTCTTCACACTATGACATTGCCAGGTCTTCCAGTTGGGTCACAACAACCCCATGAAAGCTCCAGGGTTGGGACAGAGTGGCTGGAAAGCTGCCCAGTAGAGAAAGACCTGGGGGTGGGGGTTGACAGCTGGCTAAAGATGAGCCAGCAGCATGCCCAGGTGGCCAAGAAGGCCAACAGCATTCTGGCATGGATCAACAATAGTGTGAGCAGCAGGACCAGGAAGTGATTGTCCCCTTGTACTCAGCACTGGTGAGGCCACACCTTGAGTTGTGTGATCAGTTTTGGGGTCCTCATTGCAAGAAAGACCTTGAGGTGCTAGAGCAGGTCCAGAAAAGGTCAATGAAAATGGTGAAGGGTCTAGAGAACAAGTCTGGGTGCTTGGTGCCGTGGGTTAGTTGCTTGGGCGGTGTTGGATTGGTTGATGGGTTGGACGCGATGATCTTGAAGGTCTCTTCCAACCTGGTGTATTCTATGTATTCTATGTATTGTGGGGAGCAGCTGAGGGAACTGAGGATATTTAATCTGGAGAAAAGAAGGCTGAGGGAAGACCTTTTTGCTTTCTACAACTCCCTGAAAGGAGGTTGGATCAAGGTGAGGGATGGTCTCTTCTCCCTAGGAACAAGTGATAGAACAAGAGGAAATGGCCTCAATTGCATTGGAGGATGTTTAGATTGGATATGAGACGAAACTTTTTCACTGAAAGGGTTCTCAAAGACTGGAATAGGCTCCCTAGGGATATGGACAAATCCCCATTCCTGGGTGTGTTTAAAAGAGGTGTGTTTAAAAGAGATGTGGTGCTGAGGGACATGATTTAGCACCGGACTTGGTAGGCTCAATAATTTTAAAGGTCTTTTCCAACCAAAATGGTTCTATGATTCTGTTTTATTTTATGATTCAGAGCCTGGCTGGCAAATGGTGACCTCAGTTGGATGTTAAGATACTAAAATCATCATCTGTTGGTTGATATCTCCTTTATTCAAATAATTCATAAATAGAAGTGCCATAAGGACCTTAATTATCATAGTATCATAGTATCAGTCAGGGTTGGAAGGGACCACAAGGATCTTCTAGTTCCAACCCCCCTGCCATGGGCAGGGACACCCCATACTAGCTCAGACTGGCCAGAGCCTCATCCAGCCTGGTCTTAAACACCTCCAGGGACGGGGCCCAAACCACCTCCCTGGACCAACCATTCCAGGGCTTCACCACTCTCATGATGAAGAACTTCCTCCTCACATCCAGCCTGAATCTCCCCACCTCCAGCTTCATTCCAGTTATGGAAGACATTTCAAGGGCAAATCCTGTTCTGTAGATTATAAGCAACTCTCAACGCATCGGTAGAAATATTTCGTGGGTCTCCCAGTAAAATTTGTGTAATTTGACCAAGCAAGTGCTAACACTTTTTAAACCCATCTGTCTTTACCAAAATCAGATCTTCAGACATGCAATGTGTCATCTTTATAACACCTTTTTTTTTTCCTTCCCAATGTCTGAAAGTATTTCAGTTCAGAAATAATTTTCATTTAAAGAGCAAGAAATCAAAAATAAATAAGAGTGCAAATTTCTAAGAAGTAACATCAGAGCCAGGCATAGACATGTGGGATCTACCTAGACTACAGCAGGAGCACAGCTATACCAGAAACTTTAATTATTAAACAACCAAAAAAAAAAAAAAAAAGAGCAAAGCTGGATGAATTCTTCTTTTTTTTTTTAAGCAAATGCAGCTAAGTGTTATAAAGGATTCAATCTCAGGTGATCATGCATGAATTCAGTAGAATTAGGTTGCATCCTGTGCTTCCCCCTCTGCCCGCAGTAACGTATTTTAGGATAACCTAAAAATTTCATCTCAACACTTTTGAAACCCTAAAGATTCAAATTTTCAGCCTGAAAAGGTGTTTTTTTTTTTTTTTTGTTTTTTTTTTTTTTTTGCTTTTCAGCTCAAGAGTAAAATTAAAGGGTTCAGTTGCCAGAAAACCAGATAAATATTCATTTCTGGTTCTATTATTTTATTAAAAAAACCCCAAAACAACCAACAAGAAAAACCCCCACAAAGCAAACCAACAAAGAAACCAAACCAAAACCAAAAACCCCAACCCAAACCAACCAAATAAAAGAAACAAACCAAACCAAAACAAACCAACCTAACAAGCAAAACCCTCAGACCCAAACCAAAACAACCATGTATATACCAGGTCCAAGCTCATTGCTTCTGTTCCCAATCTCTCTCTTGCCCTACATGGTTGTCCTGGGTTCCCCATGGTGTTACTGCACTCTTCTCCTGCCTTTCCCATGGCCTGGGATGGTTCAGCCAGCCCCATAGGTATTGCAATGAACACTGAAAAGCACTGACTAGCTTTAACCGTAGGTTTTGCTTCTACTTCTGTTCTCTCCTGTGAAAATGAATCATTTTACTCTCTCCCCATGTCAGAGTACTGGGAATTGGTATTGCCAGCACCAGCATTGAAATGTCTCAGCTTCCCTGTACCTAATTAAACCCACATGCAGGTACAGCTCTGATTTGTGAGGTGTGCACTGAGGCGTGCAGGCAATGATCCCAGCATCCCATTTGACAAGCAGAACAATAAGGTGCTCTCCTGTGCAGCTTGGCCGCTGACAACTTCCTCAGCTCTGCCAGAAAAATAGCAACCCAGATTTTACAGAGCAAGATTTTGCTACTGAAGGTGCTAGGCTTTTAAGGGCTATGTGAAAGCACCTGTGAAATGGCTGAGTTGTGGTACTAGGATGAGAGGAACTAGCCTCAACTTGCACCAGGGCAAGGTTGGACATCAGAAGAAATTTCTTGACTGAAAGGGTTCTCAAAGACTTGAATGGGAACCCCATGGAGGTGGCTGAATCCCCATTTGTGAAGGAGTTTCAAGGAGGTACAGATGCAGTGCTGAGGGACATAATTTATCACTAGATCTGACAGAGTTAATGGTTGGGCTTGATGATCTTAAAGGTCTTTTAAGGGACTTCATAGCTGTCTTTCAATATGTGAAGGAAACCTATGGGAAGGCTGGAGAGGTACTTTCCATAAGGGTGTCTAGCTACAGGACAAGCATGAATGGTTTGAAGCTGAGGAAGATAGGTTTAGACTGGATCTTAGAAAGAAGTTCTTTAGTATGAGGGTGGCTCACTCTGGAATGGCCTGCCCAGGGCTGTTGTGGATGCCCCCTCCCTGGAGGTGTTAAAGGCCAGGTTGGATGAGGCCTTGAGCAACCAAGTCTATTTGAGACATAACATGTCAGGGAGGTTGGAGTAGATAATCTCTAGGGTACCTTCCAACCTAGGCCATTCTATGATTATTTTCCAACCAAAATGATTCTATGATTTTATGACCATCCTGGACTCCAGAAGGGCAAAGGCAGATCAGTTTCTGGGTTCACTTCTTCTTTGCATCTCACCAAAGTTGGGCTGCCAGTGCTGGCTGATTGCGCTAACAGGTAGCTGTCAAATATTGATGCATCCTGGTCACTAGCATCTGGGGTTATATGTACACCAATAACCTACCACAGAAAGATTTTCTCTTCTGATGTCCCCTAAACTGAGCCTAGATACCTAAAGTTTCATGAGAAACTTCACTGATGTTGACAAGGCTCATTAATGGGAGAGCTGAGGCTTTCAAGTCTTTAGGTTTTTGCCCTTTAATGGAAGCTGGTCGTTGTCATAAGCCCTCCCTTCTCCTGGACTTGGCATTGTGCACTAACTGCTGTGCATGACTTTGCAAGGCATGATGAGTGTGTTGCTGAAATGCTTGTTTTGTTTATAATTTCATTAAGGTATTCTGGGAATATTTCCAACCCATTTTCTGTATCTGTTATCTCTGCACAGCCAGGTAATTTAGTTAGTTACAGCAACACCACAAAGAAGAAACAGATCAACTGTTTGGGCTTAGTTTCTTTTATCAGGCTCTGAAATGCATATTCTTTCAAACCTACCTCTAAGCATAAAACAGTAGCAATTAAAAGCCTTGGTAGAAGTCACAGCCTGAAATGTCCTCTGTCCCACCTTCTGCTCAATGGGAAGAGAGGAGATCTGCACACTGGCAGAAGATGATTTCAGTACAAATCACAGTGCCAAGTAGCACAGTACTGCTGTTATGCAAGAGCAGTATCCCCAAAACTTTGGTGATAGAATCAGAGAATCACAGAATGGTCTCGATGATCCTCAGAGGTCCTTTCTGTGGGTCTGTGACAGTTGTAAGATGACCAGTAAGAACTGGTAAAGCCTATATACATGATCTCATGCAAAGGCTTTAATTTCCCTTCCTCACCTTTGCCTGCTTGGAATCTACCTTCTTTGAGGTTGGAGGGCATTTATTTCTTGTTTTTATATGACCTAGCCCAGAATCATAGAATGTTATGGGCTGGAAGGGACTTCTAGAGATCATCAAGTCTAACCCCCACCTGCCAAAGCAGGATCACCTAGAGCAGGCTGCACATGAATGCATTCAAATGGGTTTTGAAAGTCTCCAGAGAAGGAGTCCCCTCCACAACCTCTCTGGGCTGCCTGGTCCAGTGCTCCACCACCATCACAGGAGAGAAGTTTTTCCTCAGGTTGAGGCAAAATTTTCTGTATTCCAGCATATACTTGTCCTTCCTTGTCCTATTACTGGACTCCACTGACAAGAGACTGGTCCCTTCATCTTGACACCCACCCCTCAGATATTAATAGACATTAATAAGATCCCCTTTCAACCCTGTCTTCTCCAGACTAAAGAGCACCAATTCTCTCAGTTTTTCTTCATGGGAGAGATGTTCAAGTCCCTTATGTACAGCAGGACTGCCATACAGAAACAGGAGGATAAATAAATAAATAACCGTAATAACAGCACAAGGCTATCCAGGAAAAAAACATCACACACACACCCCCACCCTGAATCTGCCTTCTCCTTAATAAATACAATTACTTCCTGCAGAGCTGAATTTGGCCTATTTTGGAAGATACTGAAACAGGAAAATAACCTAATTTATGGGGTATGAGCAATCTGGTGGGAAAGTTTGCAGTCATTACCTTTTGAAAATTAGGCTATGAGGTTTTTCTCTTTGACATTTCCTAATGAAAACTCATAATCAGTAATTTTAGCTGTCTCTGGTAAGATTAGAACCACTGGGGGGAGGGCAGAACAGAGAAAACTCTTTTCACTACAAATTGCTGAATTAACTGAAGCTGAAATGCTTTTCAAATGTGTGCCCATGCCTGTGAAATTTAGGAAGGTTCGGCAGGTTTCCTGCCTGTCCCACTTCCCAGTTACTTGGCAGCTCTCTTCCCTTGGGAAAAGATGCCAGAGAAGCTAGTCTGCTTGGCATGCAGACCCCTGGCAGGCAAAAAATTCTGGGGACTTCCAGGACTGAGCGCTCTAGCAGAGCCTGCTATACAGATGACATTAGTCTAGGATTAGGATGCTTTCAGTGCTGACACGGGGAACTCAAAATGTTTTGGTTTTCTACTCAAATTAGGGCAAAACCAAACCATGAAATCTCCAAATCCTCAGAAGCATAGAATTACTTTTCTCTGCATAGATTTCTAGTTTTGGACAAGTGCCTAATTGCATTAAGAAAGGATTTCTGAATGATGGTCAGAAAGGCAATTAGAAATATTCCCCAACGATATGATCTTGGCTTTCACCAAGAAAGGCTCCCCTGCTTGTCAGCAATCCCCTACATTTCAAAAACACATTGTTCTTGTATAGCCCTGATGGCTTTTTTAAACACATTTTAAGGTTAATCAACTATAACAAAACATCATTTCACCTCCATAACAATGGCAACGTAACGACAAAATAATTTTGTTTTCCCTTGTTATTTTCTTCCAGTGGCAAAGCTGTTAGCATTGCTTAGACAATAAAATCCCAGGATTTATTAAACTAATGCTAACAAAACCTAATAATTACAGGAAGATTGCTGATTGAGTTGCAAGGCCATGCAAATATTAGTGTAATGGAATGCAGAATTTGAGAAGAAAGGGGCACAATAGCCTCCAGGCAGCTGCTAATTGCAGACTTCATCTCTAAGTGTATTTCCTCAGCTAGTCAGAGAATCATAGAATTACCTGGTTGGGAAAGCCCTTAAGATGACTAAGTCCAGCCACAACCTAACATCTCCCTGTAAACAACTGTTAGACCGTGACTCTAAGCACCCCATCCAAATGTCTGTCAAACCTCCAGGGATGGTGTGGGGTTGGACTGGATAACCTTTCAAGGTCCCTTCCAGCCTCTAACATTCTATGATTCTCCACTTCCCTGGGCAGCCTGTTCCTGTCCTGATGACCCTTTAGATGAAGACAGGCTAAGGTCTACAGGGCAGGGATGTAATGAGAAGGAACAAGTGTGCCACATCTTACAATCATAGAGGTTGGAGGAGACCTTCAAGACGACAGAATCAACCAGGTTGGAAGAGACCTCCAAGACCATCCAGTCCAACCTATCACCCAGCCCTATCCAATCAAATAGACCATGGCACCAAGTGTCTCATCCAGTCTTTGATCATCAAGTCCTTCCACTTGCCTAGAGCTCACAATCCCACCACTACTGCTAAGCTGCTACCACTAAATCGTGTGCCTCAGCACCACAACCATGTGTCTTTTAAATACCTCCAGGGATGGTAGAACCATCTACCAGCTCCCTGGACACCCTGCTCCAGGGCTTGACAACCCTTTCTGTGAAGAAATTCTTCCTAGTATTCAACCTGAACCTTCCTCAGAACAACTTGGGCCCATTTCCTCTTATTTCAAGGACATTTGCACCTTGCAGGTCTCCAGTCGATGGCTGTGTAAACTCTCTGCTACTAGTCCAGCACCAGTGTGGACAACTCCATCTGCCCCACCAGCTGCAAACAATCCAGGGGCAGCAGAGAGTCCTGTGCAGCCACAAATATCACTGTGCTGCACCTGAACCTGTGAAGAATAGATCCTGTAACTGCTTGTGGCACATCTGAAAACTGATGAAATTGTGACTGATGATGTGATAGAAGTTACTGCTGTGAAGGGGGCAACAATTCAGCACTGCGGTCCCATGACAAGTTTGTGGCCTCATCATTATGTAGGGCAAAGCTGCTGACATAATTGCAGATGACGGCTTGGGGTTCCTGGGCTCCTGAGGTCTCCCAAGAAGACTTGGCTACTCACAGCCTGGCCCAGTTTCCCTCTCTATCAGAAAGGAGGAGCTCATATGCCAATTCTCTCACTGCAGGAAAGACACTGAGGTGCTGGAGTGGGTCCAGAGAAGGGCAACAAAGCTGGTAAAGGGTCTGGAGAACAGGTCTGGTGAGGAGCAGCTGACGGAACTCGGGTTGTTTAGTCTGGAGAAAAGAAGCCCAAGGAGAGACTTTCTCACTCTCCACAATCCCCTGAAAGGAGGTTGCAGTAAGGTAGGTGCTGGTCTCTTCTCCCAAGGAGCTAGTGATAGGACAAGAGGGAATGGCCTCAGGTTGCACCAAGGGAGGTTTAGGTTGGATTTTAGGAAAATTTCTTCCCTGCAAGATTTGTGAAGCATTGGAACAGGCTGCACAAGGAGGTGGTAGAGTCACCACCCCTGGAGGTGTTCACAAAATGTGGAGACATAGCACTTCAGGACATGGTTTAGTGGGCACAGTGGTGTTGGGTTGACAGTTGGACTCAACGGCCATAGATTCTGTGATTTAATTGCCTCAGCCTTGGTGAGGAATATCAATGTTGAAGCCCCCTAAGGGTTGAGGAAACTCCTCCCAGTCACTGCTTGCCTCCATCAGCAGGCATCAGTGTGAAATATTAGCGATGTTTAAAAAGGTAAACAAGAGCCTGGGCTGTGCAGTGTGCTGCTAGGGGTCACATCTGTACCAAACCAGCATGTGGAGGGTGTCTACAGCCTCTTACATGAGGAAACAGTGCTTCTCCACACAATTAACATCAACCTCATAGCAGACATTCCCCTGATTTTGCCTTGCTGAAATAAATTGCTGTGCTTTTTGTTTGTTTGTTTGGTTGGTTGGTTGGTTGTTTTTTTACTATTAAACATTGTGGAGAGCTTGTAAACCTCCTGTTTCATTTGTTTTTCAAAGCCCCTGTTGAATTTTCTCACATATATTAGACAGTCATTAGGTGGCAGTATGGACTGGAGACTTCAGCACGGGGCAACAGACAAAATTCCTCTTCATGTAAGATGTGAAGATTCTTTAAACTTTCTTTTCTGTCTGAAAAATGGAGGTGTAAGTAATGATACACTGACATCCTGTGAGGATTAATTAATGTCTTGACATAACTCTGTGCATGAAAAATGCACTCCGTGAGTAGAGAACCGTTCAAGTAGAGAATTTTTCTTTGACATCAGTTTAATACCCCCTCATTTTGTCCTTGGCTCCTGCAGTGACACATTTGATCCATAATTCAGCCCATACATTCTCAATTATTCTATTTTTAGATTTCAGAGAGACTCAGATAGGAATTTATAGCTAAATCTAACTTCCCAACCATAGTCTGACAGGCCTGATCAGAGCTAAGTACACAGTAGTTAGTGAAGAGCTGACAAAGTGCTTTTATAAAGACATTGCAAGTTAAAGATGAAAAAAGCCTAGTGGGTCATCTAATCCATCTCCATCCCTCTGAAAAGTTTTTCTTTATTGCACAGTTTTGCTACTGCTGTATCTAAGCTGGTAAAAATGGCATTAGAAGCTTCTGAAGGAAATCCCCTGACTGACAACCAAGGAAGGTCCAGATTTCCAGGCCAGTTCCAAGCTTTTTTTCTCAGTTTCAGTGCATAAATTCCAACAACATCCCTCCATCCAAGCCATATCACTTTTCTGTGTGCAAAAGGAAGTTTGGCTAAAGCCGGTGAAATATCAAGATACCCCAACAAAATTCTGATTCAAATGTACTTTGACTCACATTTGGGTCCTGGTTTTCCTCATTTCAAAGTCTCCAATACTGCATTGCATTATTGACATTACAACTTGCAAGAGGGGGTTTTCTGCTCCCAGGAAAGCAGAACATTAGCCAGGCAACTTCACCTGCTGATGTGCCTGGGAAGTGGCAGCAGACCTTCCTAAAGGTAGAGCACAGACTCCAAGCTCATGTTTTCATATCTGAAATCCAGAACTAATGCCATCCTTCGTGCCACCACGTCAGACTACAGACTCATTTCACTGGCTCTGTGCTCCCATCTTTGCACATTTCTTATCTTTCAGCATAACTGCTTTGTGTGATTTTTCCTTCCTTTGACTTATTTCCATCTTTTCCTCTGCCTTAATGAGCTAATTTACATATTTTCACCCCAAACCTCACACTGCTATTTCATGCTTGTGCTGTTATCTTCTACAGCTCTTTTTGTCTCTGCTACCTCCTCCAGGGCCATTCCTCATATTTTCACATCATCTGCAGTTTCCCTTAACTCTCACATTAATGAGGAGATCTGCAAAAAAGGAGAGCCTGGCACAAATCCCTACCTCATTCCTTTTCCTTTCAGGATTCATTTCACCTTCACATGTTTGTGTGAAATTCCATTCTCCTCAGACCTCCTTGCATGACAGGAATTTACTTGGCTTCTCTGCTGCTCTCACTGCTCCATATCTTACTCACGTTGTTTGCACAACCAACAGTTTCCACTTCCAATATTGGATGCCTTTTTTCATTTTAGCCCCAAACAGTACCCCTTTATTGTATCTCTCATGACAGCCAGTGTGCTGCAAGGTGCCTGTTTTCTATGTACCTGTAAGCAGTCTAGAACAATTTTGTCAACGTTCAAAACAATGTAAAGAGTTGGTTTTACCTTAGACCCTGACTCCATACTGGTGTTTGTGAGTGTGTGAGTGACCATGCAATTTTAACTGACGTGTACTACCCTCAGTAGTTTTCTCAGATTCACAGTTCCCAAGGCTGACAGAGCTGTCTCTTGAGCAGCACTCCTCCATGTTGACTCATTTAAATTTAGCTGTAAGAAAAACAAAACAACAAAAAAGAGGTTTTACAAATTGCTTCCACAGATTTTAATGAGACCCTCCCTGCTAAGCCCTCCCATTTTTCTGGCTTCAAGATTGCAGAGACCCATCACCAAGGCTTTCCTCCCTGCACATAAGTCACCCTTTAACTTTCTTTTTTATAAAATAGATGCTAGCTCCTAGACCCAGGATTTTCAGCCCGTGACTTGGTCTCCTAACTCTTCTCTCTCTCACAATTTGCCAATATTCTTCTTGAATTGCAGCTGAATGGCAGAACTGTGCATAATGTTTTTTACTAGCGCTCTCTGCAGTGCCAAACACAAGTACCATCACTCCATTGCTACCGCTGTGTAAACATCCAAAGACTGCATTAGACACTACACTCTCAAGAAGAAGCTTATTGCCCAAGCAACTCAGATTACCCTTCCGGTCACAGGATCAAAGAATCACAGAATGGTAGGGGTTGGAAGGGATGTCTGAAGATCAGTGAGTCCAACCCCCCAACTAGAGGAGGATGACCCAGAGTCCCCACAGAAACAAATCCAGGAGGGCTTTGTATGACTCCAGAGGAGACTCCATAACCTCTCTGGGTAGCATGTTCCAGGTCTTTGTTCACAGCTATAAGCACATAATCATGAGCAAACACAGTGCTCTGTCATACTCAAAGTAAAAAAGTTCTTCCTCATGTTTAAATGGAACTTTCTGTGTTCAAGATTGTGCCCCTTATCTCTTGCCCTGTCACTGAGCACCACTGAATAAAAAGATCGGCCCCATCTACCTGACACCTACCCTTTAAGCGTTTATAAGCATTGATAAGATTCCCCCTTTAGTCTTCTCTTCTTCAGGCTAAAGTGCCCCTTATCTCTGGGAGATGTTCCTGCTTGCAGTGTCTCAAATGGATACCCACCAGCCTGAATTTAAATTAAGGGGAAGGCTTCGATCCTAAACCATCCTAAACTTCCTTAAAGCATCTGTCCCCAGCAAGCAAGGACCTCCTCCTGTTGCTTAGTGCCGAGCTCTTCCTGCAGCCAAGGATACACATGGCCCTGCTGCCAGCATACTCCAGGCACATCCTATAAAGCCCCTCCTCAGAATTCAGCCTTGAGGAGGGCACGTTTCTTCATCTGAACAGTTCCATTTAGTGCATGATTCCTGGTTGAAAGCACAAGCAAAGAACGAGAGTGAGATATATAGAATTTTAAGTTTATGGTTTTAGACTGGAAAAAAACCCAAATGAGAAAAGGTTCAGATCCTATTTCATAGAAGACCTGGCCTCTGTCTTGATTCAGTGACTTCTGTGCTAAGAACATGTCCAGCAGGCAGGGGAGGGAGAGAAGACAGTGAACAGCTTAAAGCTGTTTTCCTGATACAGAAAGAGTGGGTGAGAAAAAAAATACATACAAATAATCCACGTGAAAAAAAAGAAAAAAGAAAAAGGAAGGGTAAAAATGTAATGCTAACCCTATTTAGATGTGGTAATTCTCACTGTATGCTTTATTTATGGAACTGTAATCCTAGAAGAGTAAATAGTGCCATTCTTTACCCTCCTGTGAAGATGGTGTGGTAGAAAGAAAGGGATGTAGTGTGCAAAAATCCCCAACACACTAGAGCTAGCAACTGATCATGTAATTAAGAGATTTTTTTTTCCCACAGAGCTTAGAAGTGGTTTAAACCAACCTTACATAATGGAGATTTAGAAAGGATTGTTCTCACAAAATGTGCAGTCCTCTAAAAACAAGGAAAACAAAAATTACCCAAACATGTTATGTTTCAGCTATCTGACACTGCACAAACAGCTCTCATCAACTGTAAAACCAGATGGTTTCAGCAGGAACAACTGCAGTTACTGCAGTGGGGAACAGGCTTATGTATGCCTGTGTGGACACGAGCCACACAAACTCCTCATTTGCTCCTCAGTTCTTCTTTCTGCACTAGTTCCCATGGACTTTTACCAGTCCTGGTTAGCCAGCAGTCCTCTATGGTTTCCACACTGAACTGAATGCTTTCATGTTAAGCCTGAGTCTCTGCCCAAGATGCACTAACTGAAACCTGGCTTGGAAAAGGAGGAGAAATGAAGAGAACTGTGTCTGGGTCAGAAGTCAAAGGTGAAATTCCCTGGTCAGCCAAATATCTGAATGAGTTACGTCCTGATTTTGTACCAAAATAGGGCACTTTGCATTGCTAGCAAAAAGCTCATTTGTTTTATCCATGTAAGACACTCTGTGACACAAGCATGGAGTCACAAACATTCCTTGCAGTACTGGACACTCACGCACTCTCCATACACAAGCTGATGGCCTTGAGCTGCAGCAGAGGCAAAAGAGAGATGGGAACAGAGAAGAAATTTGGATTCTCTAGACCAGAGAGGATCATTGAATGGAAGAGTGGGAGTCTTGTGTCAGTTTGGCATGAGAAGGGCAACTTCAGACTGGGGCTGGAACCACCTGGAAATGCTTTTCAGTGTCTAGTTCTCAGAAACAAAACACAACTCCATTCAGGGCAGCCCTGTATACATTCCTGTTTCCACACCAAGCAGAGGTGAAGGTTGAGGTGTAGCATCAGTAGCATTTCTAACAGTGGAAGGCACACAGCTCAGTGATTAGCTTCCTGACAGTGACTTAGATGAGCTAGGTTTTTTTCCTGTGCCTGCCATGGGGGCAGACGCCACACAGCCACAGCAACAGAATCAACCAGACCTACTTCAGTTAGAAACTCTTTAGGTTAGCTACTGCTGCAGCAGGCTTAGCACTGCAGCATAAGCCTCAGTGTTCAAGTAACCACTCTGTCACTCAGCTTCTCCAAACCATTATGCAGCAAGTTCTGCACTCCATGATGTTGTGGGTACACCACACAGATGTGATCGACACTGTCACATAGTAAGCCCTCCTAAGCCAGCTGGAGACATCACTACTCTGCAGGGCCTGTTGGGGGTGGATGGAGAACCTCTGTAATAAACAGTTCATGTCTCTGTGCTGCCTCTGTACAAGAAGGATGCTGAGGGTTGTTGCTTACTTTTGTAGAGCTTTGAGGGTAAGCAATTTTCTGCTCATCAATTACATTATGCCTTAGGAAATCAGCTGGTGCACAGAGAATCCGATTACGCAGGACTGGAAACAGTGTCTGCCCACAAATCAGAAATACAAATCTTGACCTTATCTTCTTGCTTCTGCAAAGGTTGTCTGCTGGTCAGTTGGGCATTGGTTATACAAGTGATGTTGTACACACACCACAGAAAGGCTTTAAAGAAGAGCATAACATTGCAGCAGAGCTCCACAGCTTCCAAAAGAGTGGAGCAGAAGCCTGCTCTCCAGACAGCAGGCAGGTGGATGCTGGCAGGATTTCCAAACCAGCAATATCTGCTCAGTGCACTTGCATGCATAACCTGTGAACTTCTGCCAGCCATCTTCCAAAAGGATCTGGTTTATTACATTAAAACCTGTATTTCAACTGAGGCCAAAATACTGCCTGCAGTCATGAGAACAGCAAGCAATAAGAGAAGGGCCTGGGATTTGCTCGTAGGCTGCCCTGGCATATCTGGCACTTGCTGAAGAGAGAATGCTGTCCAAATTAAAAGGAGAAAACCTCATTTCATTAAGGAATATAACTGAACTAACCTGTGTGCTTGAATGTCAAGCATTCCCAGTTTCTATGCAGTTTTATCACCAGTTGTAAATGCCAGTGTACATACAAGCTACATATTTCATTTTCAGCAGGCAGTTTAAGCAGTCTAAAGGGCACAGAGACTCCTGAGTTCGTTTCAGTCTCTGTATGAGCAGGGATTTTTCCTTGGCAGAAGCTGTATGAGAAAACCATGTTGTCAGTTACACAACACAATGCTTGCTGACAGCACTCCACTTCCTGTGTAAGTATGAAGGCAGAGAGGCCTGTGGTCTGGGCAGAAGCCTGCAGGCACCACCAAACTGCATTTGTCTTTGGAGCCGTGTAGGCACAGGATGAACAATGCTTTGGATCTGCCAAGGACTTGTCCTACCTTCCCAGTGGAGCAAAGAAGCTGAGTCAGGGAGACCTCTCTGTGCCTTGCAAAGACCAACATGCAAAGGGGGACTCTACCCCCTGCTCTTGACATAGTATCCTGTAAGCACACTCTCTAGTAGCTATTTGGAAATTTATATGCATATTACTTTACACCTTTTTTATAACAACTTCTTAAACAAAAAGCCCATTTTTCCTGTTGTTGGCCCAGCTCCATTCCCATTTCTAGGGGAAAAAAAAAAAAGAAAGGTAAAGTTACATGAAATAAGGTCTTTTCACAGTTAAAGCACACAGATGAATTTAAGAGTCAGAAGTGGGGTTGGAACTAAATGAGCTACTCTTGCAGAACAGCTCCCATAGCTTTCCCTGAGAGTGCTAGTGCTGATTATCCCTGAGTGATCACAAATAAATGGTGCTAATTAGAGACAGGCATTTTGGAGCTGGTCCAAATACTTTCTTGTACATTTGAGACAGAACAGGACACTACCTGAAGCAAAAAAAAAAAAAAAAAAAAGAAAATGTGAAGTAATGAAAGGCAAACGACATTGCTGGATTTGTTGCCCACTTTTCTCAATTTAAATTGCACACTGCAATCAAAAATATCCCAATATACAGCTAGATACTGTACACAGCTGAAGGATATTATGTGAGGTCACTGTATATGAAATACATGAAAATGCTGTTCCATTCCAGTGCTTCCTACAGTGTTTTAAGTGGAATGTAATTAACTACTAACTACTGGTTAGTTAAATAGTTCTAGCAGAAGTTAAATCAATGACACATCCTTGCTTTTCCCAGAGTGAACATGCTCTACAGTATAAGCAGGTATGTTCTTTGCTTTAGGTCAGCTGGGGATTTACATCTTGTTTCAAGTATGCAAAGAGCCCTTTTGCTGCTTCACTGTCCTGACAAGATGTTGTCCTGATTCTTATTATTTATTCTCAGTGGGGAAGGGGGATTTCACCCATGTGCATGGTACTGTCAATTAAGGAATAAAGTAGTAGTAATTTGGGAATGATAGTGTCTCCTGCTTTCATTACAGAACTTGGCATCAAAGCTGGTCTGACTCAGCAAGCTCAGTCCATTTAAAAGTTGGCTATGAATCTTCTTTAAAAAACACCCCCTAGAGATGCTTATCATAACATTTTATCCATAATCAGTAAGAAGGTACATTTGCCTTATCCAGGGCATAAGAATATTTGTGGCTAAGCAACTTTAAGGTTTCATCACATACCAAAAAAAACCCCAACCCCCCCCCCCCCCCAAAAGTCTGCAAAGTATGATGGAAATTTGAAGCAAGGTTAATTCCTTGCACACTTCTTTTGGTGTGAGTGACAGGGAGCCTGTAAGGTCAATGGCCTTAAACAAATGCAAGTTCCTCACATCTTCCCCTTGGTAGGACTGCTTTCTTCAAAAGCTTATCAGAGAAAAAAATGCTTCTGCAGTGGCAAAAACGAATGGGATTAAAAATCAAATCAAATTAATTTTGTGTTCAAAGCTCCTTGACCGACAGTCTGAGAGGCATTGGAAATGCACAAACTTCCTCCCACACTTCCCCATAAATATGCCTCAAGGCTTGACAGACCACATAAGTAAGAGGTGGATTTGCGACCTTGAATATCTCAGCTTTAAATCAGTGCCTAGCAATACTATCAAGCTTGTTTTATACAATCAGATAACAATAGGTGGCAAACTCTATTTACCATCAGACAGCTAAGTGCAAAAGGCATGAGGAGTTACATCTGGTCTACTCTGTTTCCTTGAACAGGTTTATAGGGCTGGCTGAAAGCATGGGTGATTCCAGCACCCATATTATATCAGATCTATGGAGACCTATTAAAAAAGCAATGGGGTGAAAACAATGTGGTCAGATACTTGGCTTTGTTTCTTCCTGCCTTGCTTGCATCACTGCTAACAGAAAACCACAGCTCTCCTTTGCAACCAGAATTGTGCTGCTGTCTGGATGGAAGCACAATCTAAAGTGTAAGACTGTTTTCTGATCCAAACTGCAGGGCTGTGTTTTGAATATTTCAGCTGTGGGGATTACATTTCTTCACAGCAGCATCTCATGACTACTAACTAACCTACTGCTCTTTCAGATTGCTGAAACTTCTTACCAGATTGTCTTCCACTTGAAAACCTTACTCAACACAAAAAGGTGCTGCTCACCTGCTAAAAAATGGGCATAGATAGGTAGAAAAGACATTCTAGTACAATAACCAGGCAAAAAGTACACATTGCTTTGAGTGAAGCAGGAAAGTAGTGCTGAGGGACCTGAGAGCATTGCCACTCCAAGTTCTGCAGCCTCACTAAAAATTTCAGAATTGTCATAGCAATTTCTTTTCTTGAGCTTACCTTACAGACACAGAATCATAGAATCCTTTCAGTTGGAAAAGACCTTTAAGATCATCAAGACCAACTATTATCTAACTTACCAAGTCTGGTGCTAAACCACATCTCTTAGCACCATATTTCTGCATCTTTTAAACTGCTGCCTTTCTGATAACTCAGTGGAAGGAGGAAGATGGCATTTACAGTTACCACTGCCTGCTTGTAATGGCTGCCCAAGAGACAGAGAAAAGATTAAATGACCTAAACCAAACTGTTTTCTCCAGTAAAGCAACTTAATGAAAAAGGGGCTAGTAATATGCTGTCTCTAGCCTTTTCTGTCTGCATTTATTTAGATTTTATCCTACAGCCTGTCTGTAAACCTTACCAGAATATCTGGACTCCCTTTTTTATTTGGCAGCAGATAAGGCAGAAAGGCTCTTAGATTTAATAGAGCTTAGAGATAAGAGGTGATAATGCACCTAAATGAAAGTGCTGTAACTGAAGTCTGCCTGCCTGCCTTGGCTCCCTCCAAAACTCCAGATGTAGCACAGTTGCATCTCTAACAGTCTGATCCTGTGGGGCACTGGAAGCATTTGATAAATGATCCCTAGGGTCCCTTCCAATCCTGACAATTCTATGATTCTGTGATAAGGGACAGCCAGTGCCCCAAAGCAGGCAGGACAGGGTGTGTGGGAGGAGAGCTGGCTAGTCTGCTTGAGGAACACCCCTGAGCAGGAGCTGCTCTTGTCCCCTCCACATCCACCAGCATCTGACACTGCTGTGTCTGCCTTTGGAGAGCCTACAAAAGACCCTGATATATGTTTTGATTATTTTCTTTCTGGCACTTGCCTTGAATCTTTGATGCTAACACTTGAAAAAGTAGCTGCAAGTCTGCTAAAAAAAAGTGATGTTTTGACAGTGCTGAAATTCAAACCATACGCTGAACTTTTACTACTACTTTGTAAATAAGATTATCAAAGATGTTGATAAAAAGAAAGCTCTGGTGATGACAAAGTTAATTGTACTGCAGCATCAGCTCTTCTCTCAGCTGCTTTTTGAAAACTCCAGAGTTTTGGCATCCAAAAATAATGTTTCAGGAGTTGACACAGTAGCTGTTTCCTGCAATGACCTATTTTTACTGTAAGCTTTGAAAAAACAAATAGACAAACAACAAACCCATTACATGAGACTGGTGAAACTCAGGAGAAAGTAAATTTGCACCCATGGCTGTGCAGTTGCTGTAGCACAGCTCCTTCTGCCAGCCTCGAGGGGCAGAGGCATGAAAAACAGCACCACCTGTGCCACCAAGGCAGCTGCTACAGCCAGCTGGGCTGTCCCCAGCAGCAGGTATGAAGCAGTGCAGTAAGAGATGATGCAGAACAGCTTTTTGCTTCCTCCCTGGTGTCTTCAAAGGCCTCTGATGATGCCAAGAGCAGGCTGCCTTTCACAGCTTGAACTTGTTTTTCTCAAGCTGCTGTACAGTCAACTGAATTGCTGGAGGCCTTCTTCCCTTCTCTTGATGCTGCCTAAATCACTTTTTTCTCTCCTTCAGCCTTTACTCTCTTTTCCTTCAGCTTTCTGCTCCTTTGTCACTTCTCTCCACCTCACTGAGCCCTCTTAATAATGAAAAGACAATTTAGATGTAAATTGCAAAGATAGTCCAGAACATTATCCTTGTCAGATGTGGTTAGGACAGTCCTTGGTATTAACACAGGCCTGGGGACATAGAGATTGAGAACAGCCCTGTGAAGAAGGACCTGGGGGTACTGGTGGGTAAAAAGAGGGACATTATCTAGCAACATGCATTCACAGCCCAGAAGGCAAATCACATCCTGGGCTGCTTCAAAAGCAGCACAGGCAAGCAGATCTGCTCTGGTGAGACCCCACCTGCCATGCTGGTCCAGCTCTGAAGTCCTCAGCATAGGACAGACATGGACCAGTTGGAGTGGGGCCAGAGTAAGCCACAAAAATGATCAGGGTTCTGGAACTCATCTGCTATGAAGAAAGGCTGAGAATATTAGGGAGGCTCAGTCTGGAGAATAGAAATTTCCAGGGAGACTTTATTGTGGCCTTTCAGTACTTTAAGGGACCTATAAGAAAGATTCATAGATTCATAGAATGGTTTGGATTGGAAGGGACCCTAAAGATCACCTAATTCCAACCCCCCTGCCATAGACAGAGGCACCTTCCACTATATCAGCTTGCTCAAGGCCTCATCCAACCTGGCCTTGAATATCTCTAGGGAGGGGACATCCACAACCTCCCTGGACAACCTGTTCCAGTGTCAAAAAAATATGAGGACAGACAGATTTTTGTCAGGGCCTGTCGTGACAGGACAAGGTATAATGGCTTTAAACTGAGAGGGAAGATTTAGACTGGACATAAAGAAGAAATTTTTTTATGATGAGGATGGTGAAACACTGGCCTGGTTTGTCCATGGTCCATCTCTGGGAACATTCAAGGTCAGGTTGGATGGCGACCTGGGCAATGTCTGCAGAGAGAAGACAGCACAAATTCAGCATTCCTTGGAACTCCTTGAAGCTCTGGATGTGCTTGAAGTTTGTTGCTTTTGGAACAGTGCAACTTGGCTCTGCTAAGAGACATTTGTCATATAATCATAAAAACCATTTTGTATGGAAAAGACCTTTAAGATTGTTGAGTCCAACCATTGTCTAACTCTACCAAGTCTGGTGCTAAACCATATCCCATAGTAATAGAGATTAAACCACTGCACCAAGCACTTAGAATACATTTGCCAGTATGGAGTTTGATGTGAAAGAGCAGTATTGCAGGTCTGCCTCCTCTTTATGGCAAATACAAATTTACATTTGTTTCTATAGGAAAATAGTTTGAAACTGAGTTTAATTTTTCTTAGATTTCCTGGGTTTGTGCCTGCACCAGACAAATGACTAGAGACAGAGGAGTGATCACATTATACAGATACTGCTGAAACCACAGAATAAGTAATAATTAACAGCCACACAGCTTGTTCCCGCAACATACTTTGCAAAGTCTGACCTTTTGCTTTGCCGGAGACATACATAGGTAGACCCACCCCCCAACAAAACAAAACAAAACAAAACAAAACCAACAAACAAAAAACAACCAAAACCAATGAACCAACCAAACAAAAACCCCAGCACAATGGAAGAGAGGTTCATGCAAAAAAACCCTCCACTATCAATAAAATTCAGCCACTCGATGCGTATTAGCCACTCCCAGGAACACAGCTACTCACAATATGGGAAACATAGGTGGCTAAATGAAGCAGTTTGAAATCCTGCACAGACAAAACAATTGAGAGGTTGTAATGATATAACTATTGTATGAGGCTGTAAGAATTGCATGTGGTTGGGGGTTACTGTTTTAGCAATGAAGTGTTATTGCTGAAAGGAGGAGAGCTGTGCCTCAAGATACTATGTTGGAAGCAACAATCAGGAGTAGATAGCACATTGCCCTCTTTATGATAAACACAATTATGTAACTTTGTTATGCAGTGATATTTTTCACTGCCTTCTTTTGCATATTTGCCATTTTAGAGACAACAAATAACTGGAGGTATTCTTCCCAATAGATTGGACTGCCTGAGGTTATTTAAGTGCCAGAGATTCAATGCTCAGAAAGCTGTAAATAAACTGAGCCCAAAAGAAAGGGAAAGAAAATGAATGCACCGTTAGAGGAATAGAGGAGGATTTATTTTCTCAAGAGAGGACTCTACAGGAGTGGTTCATCAGTTGCAGGTGTAAGTACAAAATTAGAATTGAGGCTTCCAAGCTAAAGGGTGCTGCTGAATGGGAACTGTTAACAGTGGGCTGGATCACACTGCTTCTCACCTGCTTCTCTTTCCTTCACCAAGCAAAAAGAAAGAGCTTTTCTTCTCAGTTCTTCTCAGCCTCACAATCCTTTTTGTTTTCAAGCTAAGGACAGAAACAAGAATAATGGAAAGAATGACATAATAATCACCTGCTCTTATTTCCTTTCCCTTAAGCTCTATTGTGCTTTTTGATGGCAGGAGAACAGAGCGTGGAGGGTAAACTGATAAAGGAATTGGTTAGATTTAATGTCAGAAGCAGAAGAAAAATGCAGACAACTATTAATGAAAGTTTCTTGATGGATTTGTAAGTTACAGAATGGTTGAAAAGCCATGAAAAGCTTGCAAGAGAACTCAGAATTTGTTGGTCTAGTCAACTGCAGTAAATCAAAACAAGTGTAGATCTTCAGACAGCAAGGGAAAACACAAGTAGTGCCTTCAGAATGGACATTTACAATCAGGTTATTTCAGATAAATCCCAAGGATTTATTTCTTAGCGTCCTTCAGTAAATCTTGTCAACATCAGGTTCTTCATCGATGTGAGTCGATTCTGACACTTCAAGTTTAAACTGTGGACACTTTAACAGTTTTCAGGAAACTGAGTGTCATTTTTCTACAGAAACTCTGAAGCAGTATTCCTTAGACCTTTGCAGATGCATCTCCTTTTGCAGTGCTGTTCTTTCTAAGTGTTTACAGAAGTCAGGAGAAAAGCCACTTTTGACTGCTGAGGATACATCAGTCACACCAAGGTGGTTATTAGAGTCCAATGTATGGATCCCAGACTCCTCCTCTTTGATCCCCAGTGATCAAAACACACTGTCTGAAACACATTGACTCAGAGTATAAAAAGCAAGAGGGTTATGAGTACGGCTGTTGGTTTTCTGCCATTTGTAGAACATTATTGTCCACATGAAGTCCCTTATGTCAAGATAGCTGTAAAGAAGGTATAAATCATGACTATAGCCCTCAAGAAACTCAAATATTTCTGGGAGCACTATGAACAAACCTGAACTCCCAGACAGTTCTGCTGTTTGGAGAGCTCTACAAAAATTTGTGGTGTCTCATTAGGAGGCAACAGTTACCTTCTGTACCAATGCTAGCCTAGGCATGGTCCTGTTTAGCAGGAGAGAGATTCTGCGACTGTGAAAAATATTATACAGTCCCAACCCGCGCAGAAACTCACACAAAACAAGAAATTCAGAGGAGCACTATGTAGATGGAAGACACTGAAGTGTTTAAAGGGTATTGTTGCACGGTTCACCCTGGACTGTAGATTAGATCTACAACTGGATACATTATTTAAAGCAAGAAGTAAATGTTTACAAATGGAGATAAAGTGTCAGTGTCAGCAGGCAGGTGAATCGGGTGGAGGGATTTTCAGTTTTGTAGAGGACATTTTTATAGTTGGGCTGCATTTGTTCAATTTGCAGTAAAATTCAACACTGGTGTAATCCCAATGACATTAGGCCTGGGAATGCAACCATTGCATGGAGCTATCTGAGCCTAATCAAGGAAGCACACAGACCCAGATCCCAAAAGAGCGGGGAGGACACCAAAAACCAAAACCCCCAAACAGACTCATTTGAGTGAAGTGTCTACACTCAAAAGCAAAAGCCCAAATTTGTGCTTGGGTGCTAATGCCAGAGGCACATTTTGTTCATAGAAATTTCACTGTCATCCCAGTCTTGACACAGATGAGCAAAACAGCTCTAGATAGTGCTCAAGTCCTAATAGGATCTAGAAATAAGCAGCAGTCTGGCTAAAATTCTCTGCAGAACTCAGTGCAGTAGATGTTTCCAGCTGGCTACAGAGATCCTGAAATCAGCCCTCTCCCCCAGCAATCAGAATCTGACTGAAGAATGCATACACATCCCACACCTTTAAAACAGCAAGACAAAAGCAGTGGTGGCTTAATCATATAGATGATTGATAGGGGCAATATTCAGATTATTAATGAAGATAAAATACTGCTGTGTAGATCCCTTTTGGGAAAGCATACCAACATGTAAATATGTGTTATTTATAAAATCCACATAATGGATACCATAAAAATACTTTACACAAAACAAGAATGAAATCAACTTACCGCCCTCTATTCACATTTGTATATTTTCCCTGATTTCATTTGAGTCCAGTCTGTTGATTGCATCTATCTTTGATTTGGATGCTTACTGCATTAAATGCATCATGCCTTTCATTTAGACTGTATTTAAAACCAAGGTTTCCAATTAAAAATAAATGCTTCAACACAAAATCAATGACCATATGAAGGTCACCTGAGGTGAGTGGGTACTCAGATGGGAGAAGAGAGACAGGTGGAGGTTTTTTCCATTTTAGGTAGCTGGAGAAAATCCATTCCCAAACCAAATCTTAAAATTTATATTCCCATGTATGAACAAAACCATTTTTGTAAACTGGGTGCAATGATATTTAGAAATCTGCTCCTATTTGGTTTTACATATTATAGAAAAGAAATCCACAGACCAACAGTTAGGATTTCAAATTTAATGTAAGATCCCCATTATCATAGAATCATAAAATCATTTTGGTTGAAAAAGACTTTAAAAATTTTTGAGTCCAACTGTTCTGGCAACAAATTGTGATTTCATCACTTCAACAGAGCTTCAGTAACTTAAATGACTTCAGCAGAACCTTAAATTGCCTTCTCAAGTCTCTCAGTTTCTTTAATCATGTTTCAGTCATTTATATTATGAGAGCTGCTGAAGTATGTTCCATGTAAATTCAGACTTGGCCTTTTGTACGGATTTATAATTGGAGATGAACATTCAAGAGTGATATAAATAGCTGTCACAACCTAATTGAGGACAGCCTCAGTGTAAAGAACTGAGAGATAAGAATGAGACTACACAGACATCCTTAAACTTCTGATTTAAAAACTAATTAATACATTTTATTTTGAAAGAGAGAAGAGAGTGATAAGTAAGAAAAAACTCTTCTGAAACAATTTCAAGGATTGGAGATGAGACAACTCTGTCATCCAGACAAAACTAATGGGAGTTTACAGTCAGGAAAGGAATTCAGTAAACATGAAGAGGGTGTCACTTAGGCCAAGTAATTCAGCCCAAACTGTAAAATCTCAAAGGTCATGCCAACTTCAACGACAGTGCTAGAGAATTCATTAAAAACTTGAGAATTTACCTCCTCAAAGAAGCAAAGAGTGAAGAAAAAAGAAAAGAAAATACACACACACACACCCCCCAACAACACAAAACAACCAACCAAACAGGGGAAAAAAACCCAAACACACACACAAAACCCACCAGGAAAGAGATTACCTCCAGCAAAGATGTACAAAGTTTTAGGGAGGAGGGAAAAAAAAAAAAAAAGAGCACTCATTAAGTGTAGAATGCATACTTTGACAGAAATTAAAGAAAACCCAAAGAGTTCTGGAAATGCACACTGACAACAAGAGAGATTCATGACTTGCTGCTTTGACATCAAAGTCTTATCTGTCCTGAAGATGATACACTTGAGAAGTTAATCTTAGGCTGAGTGAAAACATAGTTATTTTAAATGCCAGAGGACTTAGTGGATAAGAATTTCATTCCAGCTCTTTGCAAGTTTGGTCTCAGAAAGGGAGAAATTCCCCATAACCATTAAGGATTATACATTGGGTGGTTGCTATTGATGTGGCTAGTGAAAAGACACCAAGAAGAGATGTTGCAGTGCAGAAGCATGAGGCTGACGGATTTGCTTCACCAGATTTGCAAAGGGGATTTTTTCAAAAGAGCATGATTTTTAAATGAAAAGCTAGGTTGGTTGATGCTCTGAATCTTTAGTGATCTCTGAAATACAGTTCACAGTTCTAAGCTATTTGTAATTGTGAGGAGGAGGAAAAGATGTTGGCTCTATAGAGGTTCACTACTTCTATCTGTAAATATCAGTTAGGCACAGCTAATCAGGATATTTGGGTGTTGAACTTTGGCAGCAACCAGTGGATTAACTTTAGGGATCGAAGAATCTAGCAAGTAGGCTTTTGGATATTTGAATGAGATTTTTATGACAATCAAAGTGAAGTCAGAAGGAAGTCACGTGCTTCAGAGAACATTTGGAGGTTACCAGCTAAATTCATCCCTGGGAAGCTTAGCAGAAGCCAGCACTTTCATGGGCAGCAGAGAACTCTGGTTAAGCCTCAGGAGGTGACACTGAGAAAGTTAAGCACAATGAAGAGAGTTAAAACCAGAGAAGTCCAAAGACAACTGTACCACAGTTATCATGTGCCATGGAAAAAAAAAATCTTTCATCCACTTCAGGAGGTTGTGAGCAAAACTTGCTGGAAGAAACACTCCAGGACAAGGTTTGCAAGGACTGTGGGTATAAAAGGTAATACTACTGTTGTTTACTGCTCCTAGTCTTAGATTTCGCAGAATCTTCTAGAATTTCCCATTCAAAATAAATCATGTGTGGCACTGGTTGAAGCGCTGCCGGTGGTGTCACACATTTGTAAGACGCCACTCCTAGATGAGTTTATTCATGAGTAGTATCACAGCTTGGAGGGAATTCCAGATTCTTAATTATATAAACTCAAGTGAGTCAATAGAATTGTAATTAGGTCTAGAAGAGAAACAGCAACCTGGCAGATGTTTTTCTCAGTTTCATGATTTTCAACATTTTTATTAGAAGAAAAAAAGGCAAAATGTCCCTAGCCAGATAGAAATACAGGAGAATATCTCATCATATTTGTCTATGCCTGATCTGTGTTACATCTTTCTGAAGTTCAGCGGCAGACATGGATATTTCAGAGATTTTCTTTCTGAGACAATATTCCAAACCATCTACAGATGCAACAGACTGGTGTCCCTTAGAGGTGGACGTTTCTGGTATGATCTCCCACTAAAGCTTAATGACATCTGAGCCTGAACTTCACTGAGTGCTTCTATATCCAATGAAAAGAAAAATTTCCTATCTTGTAGAAAACAGCTAACCTCAAAGGTCTCTAGAAAGAGCAACTTGAGACATTCTGTAAATGCACCATTCTGACTGAAGGTGCAGAAATCCAAGCTTTTGCATCTGCTTTCACTGAAAAGATCCACTGTGGGTTCTTATTTTTCAAGAATAGTAGGTACTTCTGGAGGTGTTGTTTTTGTTTTTTTCCTTCTCTAACAAACCTTACAGAGAAGGAAGAGGAAAACGTTAGGAGTGCTGATCTAGGAGAGGAGAGACTTCTGCAGCAGTCTGAAAAAAAAGAGCACTGAAGAGTGGGCAGGATGGTAACCTCTGAACATGCAAATGCTCTTCAATTGCTCCCAACTCCACAGCAGCTGCACAAAAAACACGAGGCTTACAGTGATTTAGGAGGATGGAGTAGATAACCTCTCAACCCTCAACCCTATTATTTTCTATGAATCAGAAGAAAGGGAAACTCCCTTCTTGTACCAATCTCAGGTTCTGGAGGCTCCAAACTCCCATTTTTCTTTTCAGGTGCCCGAATTATATAAACACATGAATCTTATCATTAGACGTAAACCAGACCCAACATAATTACAACAAAGATCAGTTATCAGTAGATTCTTGGGCCTGCCCCTATTGACTGCCTTAGAAAGAAGTGCAAATATACAAAATACACATTATGCAAACCTTGCCACCCACACAAAAAAATTAGGAATAATCACTGTGGTGATTCTACTGGTCACATGGAATTTTCACAGTATTTGTCATAAAGGGAAGTCCATTTTGTTCATACATTAACAATGTGGGCTAGGAAGCCTTCAAGGAATTTCACTGTCACTGCAATACCGAAGTGTCTAAAAGACCATCTATTTTGTGGCCAACTTCATCTTTATTCACCGCACAGTACTCTATAATTACACATACTCAGAGATTTTTAACAAACAGATTTTTACTGCCACAGCCATCTTCACAATATAAAAGACATCAAGTCGGGTTGGCAAGCTTCCCTTTCCTTGGAACTGTTTTTACTGCATATTGAAAATGAGACTGTAGGACAGCAAATCCAGGTGAATTAGGCTTTCCGCTGAACACAGACTGAATATAAAGGTTTACTCCATCTTTTCTAACGTTAACAGTTTTCCTCAGGCTGCATTGCATGAGCATTTATGAAAGTCACTTTGTGCCCCTTTCTGGTAGTCCCAAATTCACCTCCATTCTTTTGTACTGGAAAACAATCTGCCACCTCCTTGGAGAAGAAAAGTAACAGCACCATAAATGATAAGCTCTCCAAAATCAGACACATACCTATTTCTTATTTCAGCACAGAAATCTTTAGCTTCAATTATTTGTAACTGCCTGGAAATCAGCACAAACTGTCCATATGGGAAACCTGACAAAGCTGTCAATAATGCCTGTTTCACTGTAGATCTCTGCCAAAGAACCTTCTGCTTATACAAAATTAGGCAATGATTTCAATCTTTCATTTCAGTTCCCTTCTAAGTATTTCAGGAAGAGAGAAATGAGCCTACAGTTAGGTAAAATGTAAGTCAAGAAAGGTGTAGATGTGGCACTTTGGGACAAGGCTTACTGGCCATGATGGTGTTAGGTTGATGGTTGGACTCGATGATCACAGAGATCTTTTCCAACCAAAACAATTAAATGATTCTACATATGCATGGGGAAAGTACAGACAGCAGTAAACTAGCAAATATAACATTATCTCCATCACTGAGCCCCTGGGCACATATGTGACTGAAGCTACTTTTGGCAGCTTGCACCTTTTGAACACAGTTTATAACTGAGTGATGAGCCACTGGTTTGGGATTTTTGGCAGATTAAGTTTGACATCTGATTTTCAACAATATATAGGAAACCCTGGGATAATTTACTCTCCCACAGCACTGCTATAAACCCAGAGTAAAGCAATTTAAACCAGTAAAATGTGGGAGCTTGCTACTGCGATGTTGACATTGCACTGCTCTACAGTTTATATCTTAAGTAAAGCCCAGGCTCTGCTGAAGTCAAAAGGCATCTAACAACCTGCTTCAGCATGGCTCAGGTTTTAGCCTTATGATCATAGAAACACAGAACACATTGGACTAGAAGGAGCCCTCAAATGTCAGCTTGCCCACAGCCTTTGCAGTGAGCAGGGACATCTTCAACTAGATCAGGTTGCTCAGGGCACCATCAAGTTTGACCCTGAATGTCTCCAGGAATAGGACCTCCACATCTCTGGGCAACCCATTCCAGTATTTCACCACCCTCATTGTGAAGAACTTCCTCCTTTTATGTCTAACCTAAATCTACCCTGTTCTAGTTTGAAACAATTACCCCTGATGGGTGCTTGCACAGCAGAGGGAAAGAGACGCATAAGAAATCAGCTGAATGTCTTTAGTTTCAGTCTCTTGACTGAAATAGTCAGAGTTTGGAGAGGGAGACTCTTCAGACACTGATAATTTTTAAATGTGGTCAGGAGGTCTAATGTGGTGTCCTGTAGCTGTGTCTGAGGAGAGAGATGCTCTGGCAGCACAGGTAAACTGTCTCCCTCCTGGGAGCAGCTGCTGCAAGGGCTCCTTCAGGCTGGGAAAGCCCAGCACACTCCCAAAAGAGAGAAAAATGGGAATTGGGAGCCTGGACCATCCACCCTGGGCATCTGTATGCCAGGAGGTGGCAGCCTGTGGTGCTTTCCAAGCAAACTGAAGCCACAGTACAGATTTGGCACCAAGTGACTGTTGTTCTTTGTCAGTATCCATACTGATTAGAATCATTAAAGCAAACAGGGAGAAGAAGGTGACTTCTCCTCCCTGAAAGCAGTCTCTGCAGTGCTAGTGTTAAGCAAGGCAGAGAAGCTGGGTCCTATGTGCTCTCTTCTGGGCATTACCATGGACCTGAGTCCTGTACCTGTTTGTGACTTCTCACCCAAACATGGATAGTGTGATGCAGGATGACTCCTCCTCAAACACTTACAGCTCTTTCAGTCTCTGTGAGACAAGCAATTCTACACAAAAAGCACTGCAGAAGCTGGCATTAGCCAGGACATTGCCCGTGAAACATCAGCCATGAAAGCTAAGCCCTTACAAGTTCTGTCCATCACAGGATGTGTTTTCCTCCTGGGATGTCTTGTATCCATTTAGGACTGCAGAACACACATAGTTGTCCTAACTAGACTATTGTACATCAAGAAGCTTGTGATACAAGCACCAGTTACGCTGAAATCTAAACATAACTGGTTGATCGTAATGGAAATGCCTGGATGTTGCTCACCTGACACCAGTGATGATGCCACCAGCATATCCTTGTCTTTGTCTTGAAAGAAAGGACCATATTTGACTTCTAAGAAAGTCCTATAAAAGCTTTAAAGATGAGAATGCTGGTTAAGCTCACCCCTGATGGGAAGTCTAGGCAGTGTGCCATGCCCTGGCCATAGGTCAGTCCCATGCTGCATAAGTGTCAGGGTTTCCAGCATCACTTGGGATGAAAGATCTTATAACGTGACACTGCCTTCAGTGCTGAACCAGCACTGATTTCATTTTGACATCCTCATTCTCTTCTTCTCCCCAAATACTCCTGGGGGCTCATCAGGGGAGCTAATTAGTGCTGTTCAGCAGAAGTAAAGATGGGAAGCTATTTTGCAAAATACCTTTTTCCAAACTATTTTTTCCCTTTACACCACATTTCTGTCTGCTTCTTTGAAAATTCTCATGCTTATGTCCATCAGCCAGTAATCCCACTCTGACCAAGTTTCTGGGTTAAGGCAATCAGGTGGCTCATAGTTCTCTGAGGTCAGGTTTGATATTGAAGCTTTAGATGGAGTCAGATTGCAGGCTACAGCAGGCTGTCCTCCTGAAATACAGCCCGTTGATCTCAGCAGTGATACAGAAATACAAACAGCTCTGTACTTGCTACAGGAAACAAACACGATCCCTTACGTTCTTTTAAGTTGTCACCCATAATGTGGGGGCTGAGAGCTCATAAGAAAGGAAAAGTCAAATACACATCTGCACATGCAAAATTGGCAGAAGATAAGTGCACACAGAAAATTCATGGTTTTCTTGAGTTCCTGGAAATCTGATGTCACCCCTAGTTGCAGATCAATTCAATCTGATGCATTTAAAAGGCTTCCCTTGTGTTTGGAAAGGTGCCCTGAGTCTCCAGTTCAGAAAAGATCAGATGAGAAATTCTGGATTCCTCAGCCAGGCAGCTGAAATGGAAATGCAGGCATTTGCAAATGAGTTTCTGTGTTGTGCCATCCCTCTAGCCCCTGCAGGCTGCGATCTGGGGAGCTGGCAGGATTCTGCAGCTGGCAGAGCTCCGGCTCCCTGAGCAAGGCACAGGCTGTCAGCTTCAGCACCTGCTAACTGGGAGCAGAGCTCACCGCAGTGATGCAACATCCATCCCATCCTGTCCTGATTTGAAGCCAGGCAGATCCTCTCTTGCCCCTGAGAGAGGCAAAAGAATGACACTCACACAAACGGATTGCAGAAGTGACAGAAAGTTCACATGGAAAAGCAATTAGTGTTTTACAGAAACTACAAGCACAGTGGCAAAAGAATCCCAAAGCAAACAGAGTCCCTTCCAGCACACCCAAAGGTCCCCAACCTTTCCGATCTCCCCACCAGAGGGTACACCCAAAACCTCCAGGGCTCATTTTCCGCCCCCCAATGCGAGGCTGGTCTCAGGCTGGCCAGGTCTGAGACTGCTCCTCCCCTCTTCTCCTCCTGGCATTAGGCCTTGCCAGGCCTAAGAGGCCTTGAGATAATTCCACCAGTGTTACCAGAGAGGGAGCATCTCCCACGGGATCAGTGAGGGAAGAAAGAGAACGAGAAAGACTTCGCAGATGTATTTATAGGGCACAGGACATTATGGGTATGAAATACGCAGCTTCCTGTGTCCACCTACTGGGCTGGACCCTCGGGACACCGGAGGTATAGATTATGTGGCAAGAACAAGAGGCACCCAGCCTAAACTGCCACACATCCCTTGCAAATATCCACATCTAGATCCAGAATGAAGCTGAACTCCTGGGTTTCTTTTAGTCAGTTTTCTGGCGACAGCTAATGCTGCTTTTCGTGCCCTTGAAAGTGCTCCAGACAGTAGCGGAGGTGAACTACAAATTCTCTATCACAAATGCACTGTGAGTATATTTAAAAGGGTCCTATGATCACTGAAGGCCCTATTAAAGAATATGACCTATGGTGAGAGAAGTACCAATTTGGAGAAATATCTTTTGCCATAATGAGTCCTCAGAGGTGCTTTAAAGCAGAATTTTAGACCATTATTTGAAAACATACAGAGTTTATTACTGACTGGCTTTTGATTATGCTTTTTGCATGGTATTGCTGTGGCACAAACTGTAAGAAACCCTATTCTTGTCCAAAAGGAGCCTAAGTAACATTTAACACTTCTCAGGAAACAGGCCCATATAACACTGCTGGCTATAAACCTAGCCATGAGCAGCAAGCAGTTCGGGCTCATTTTAGTGTCTGTCTTGGAACAAAGAGCTCCTCAAAAAGAAGGAATTTCAGGAAGCCTGAAAAAATCTTTAAAGCAGGCTTTTCTATTTTCCATGTTAAAGAGAGCACTGCATTCCTGCCACAAAAACTTGTTAGCACAGCTGAGAAAAAATGCATGATAGAAAGGCATAAGCCACCAACTTTAAAGACAGGATCAGCTCTAAGCATATGGAACTCAATTAAGAAAAATAAAAATAAAAGCTTCCAAAAATATTTGCAGAAGACACTGACTTTCTGTTCCTACTCTTCTTTAAAGGCTTATCATGACCCTTTTCTTTCTTGTTTGTTTGCATGCCTCCCTCTGTGTAATTACCTTTTGTCATCATTTAATTCTCTGCTAAGCTCCATATTATTTGACATATTTTCCCCTTCATGTTTCTTCTTTTGATTCCACTTTGTCCTTGAATTCTTAAATATCCTTAAGACTCCTTGAGGCTTTATTCCTCCAGGTTGCTCACACCTTAAAATGGTGGACCTGACATTTCAATGTGCCTGTGATAATCTTTCTGTGGTAGAAGATGGCTTTTCTTTTCCTGTCCTCCCAGATGCCCAACAGATGCAGAGCACAAGTGAGTCTTCTTTTCATGCTCTTCAGAGAAGGAGCAAGGCACTTTGGTTGGTTGGTTGGTTTGGTTGTTTGTGCTTTGTTTTTTTTGGTTGGGGGTGGTTTTTTGTGTGTTTTTTTTTGTTTGTTTTGTGGTGTGTTTTTCTCCAGATATCACTGATTCTTCTTCAGTGATGAACATCTTAGAAACCCCCAAGTCCTTCAGCCATTTCTCTTGTGGTCTCCACTGCCTAGTAAATCTTCCCTCAGTTCAGTGCTGAGAGAAGTGATGTGTCTGTTCACAGATGGTCAGAGAAAAAAAAGCAAACCACAGTGGGATTAGAACTACTGCTTCTTACTTAATTATTTTAAGATTTGAGCAGTTGGTTCTGCAAGAAAGCAGCCACATGACCCCTTTGCTTGTTGCTTTCCTAAAGGGTTTCCACTTGGGTGCTAAGCACAACAACCTCATCTCCAAGCAGGAGTCCAAATTGTCAGGTTTTAGTAGAGGAAAAAGTACTTTTAAAAAAAAGTACTTTAAAAATCTGCCTTCTGCCTCCTAGACCACCAGGTAATAGCATTTTTGCAGAGGTAGGTGCAGAAACAAGCAGACACTAAATGGCTTTGTCCTGTGGGACAACAACAGACAGCTCTTTGAGACTTTCTAATCTCCCTCCACACACAGACACACGAGGAATAGCTGTGGGCTTGCAGCACTCCTAGCAATACAAGGCAAATGCATTTGTTCACTGACTGTTTAACAGTGTCTGTTATGCAATGTGACACCACACACCCGTCTGGGAAGAGAATTCAGAGCAAGAGAGGTTTTACCATTGAGGCTCATCTCAAGTGAAGTGGCAGAGCAGTGAGAGCAGCAGGCAGTGTGTTTGCACTGTTGCACAGCTTTTATGCAGTTGCACTGTTGATCTGACCTGCTGGGCTGACTCTACAACATAGACAACTGAGGGGCAAACACCACATCTTGTGCAATGTGTAGCAAGAAGCATTTTGTTATGGCAACAGTGCAACTCTTTTGTTATGACAGTCTCCCCAATCACTTTGACAACCATCACTGGCTGCTTTATAAAGACCTTCCCATCCTCTCCTATGTCACCTACTTGATTTCCCCACTAATATCACCTTGGAGACTTCTTATTCACAGAGACATATTCCAGGCCCAGGAAAAGTCTTAAAGCAAAAACATTGTTATACCCAAGATTATACACTGAAGACATGAGCTGAGGTGAAAGTAACCAGTTCATGTAGCACCTTGAACCAAGCTTTCAGGTTAGTAGGAAGCAGTGTAAAGGACCAGAACTCAACACTGTTGTGGTGGGAAATTGATAGAAAAAGGGCCAAGTGGAAGAAAAGCTCAGAGCACAGGACAGCAAACAGAGATTCTTATTTGAAAGCCATTCACATTTTAGGCCTACTGAGATATATGTTACTTAAGATAACATCACACAGCTGGATCCTCACCTAACTCCTGCCAGGCTGTGTTGGTAGCTGGTTACTTATCGCTAAAGGCAAATGAAATACATGAACAATGTTTGCAAAGCAATGCAGCCATGGTCTCTTAAATGAGGTAGGGCTCCAGACTGTTCTGCTAGCTTTGTCATTGTCACAGTGTTATCCCTGACACTTCACTATATCTTTGTCCCATTCCTGTGTGTAACTCCATCATAGAGCACTGAGGAAAAGGATAATCCCAGACCTTGTCTCACATCAGCTGCTTTCTTTCTAGCACAATGTAGGCCTTCTCTCACTTGAGAACTCCTGGGGAAAATCCAACCAGAAATATTTATAATTCTAAAAATCTCCAGGCTTCAGGACTGTCCTTGCTGGATTCAGGGAACTTGGGTTTAGGCAGATGAAACCTTCAGTATACTGGCTTAAGAATGTGATTTATATCATGGCTGAAATTGAGGACAGCAAAACTTACAGGAGACGGAGATCAATCATGATAAAAATAAGACATTCATAGATGCTTTGAAGAATTGTTGTGCATCTCTAAAAGCCCAAAAAAAGCCCTAAGCTCATGATTGCCTTCTTCACCTGTAATTCTAGTTGTTTACAGTGTTTTAATTTCCTTTCTAAAATTTTGCTGCCTTATGAACACAGATGAATCTAATGTCAACCTTGGGAAACTTTACTAGGATCTCTGCTTTTGAATCTCAGAGATTTCCACTTCAACTTTGTCACTATTGTTTTTATTTTCCTGAAATTGGGTCTGACTCTTTTTCCCCTCCTGCCTCTGTACAACAGATATCAACAATTATCTTTGAAAGATTAGTTTTCAGTTAAAAAAGGGTCTCCAGGACTCTGGGAATCTGCACTTCTATCCTGCTCTACTATGGATGATCATTATGATATTGGGCAAATAATTTGATCTTTCCTTGGCCCATTTTCCCTTCTCTAAAATGAAGAAAATAGTATTTCCATACTACATGGAAGAGTTATGAGGATAAATTAATTCATATTTATGAGGTACTAAGTGGCTTCTGATGAGTATTGTAAAAAGTCTGACTTACAAATAAAAGCCTCTTTGTGTTCTGGTTTTTCACTGATATAGCTGTTTTTCTCTACTTCTTAAAGCAAGGACTTTTCTTCCAGAGTAATATTTTTTGCTTGTGACATGTCTTGATTTTACCTCAGCACAATAAGTACTTGTACATTGCAGTTGCAGCAATTATTTTTATGCATGCTATGCTATATATGAAAATTCCACTGTCCTTTATAGCCAAACAGAACAGAATAGTTTCTTTTGAGATTTATTTTTAAAGCCTGTGAAACAGCACCAGACTTGCAGCTGACAAGGAGGCTGGAGTGGAGCACCTTGACACATAAAGCAGAGGAAGGATGGAAAGCAGAGACAAGATTATGATTGCCATCCAGTCCTAGGGAGGTTTGACTCATGGGTCAGACAGCAGGATAACATCCAGTATGCCTAATCTCTGCCTTCCTACTTCACCTGTAAACCAGAGGTTTCTAGGGTGGCACTCAAGCTATTTTTAAACTTTGGGTGACAATCAATGAATAAACAGATAGTACCATAGTATCAGTCAGGGTTGGAAGGGACCACAAGGATCATCTAGTTCCAAACGCCCTGCCATAGGCAGGGACACCCCACACTAGATCAGGCTGGCCAGAGCCTCATCCGGCCTGGGCTTAAACACCTTCAGGGACGGGGCCTCAACCACTTCCCTGGACAACCCATTCCAGGGCTTCACCACTCTCATAGTGAAGAACTTCCTCCTCACATCCAGCCTGAATTTCCCCACCTCCAGCTTCATGTGGCAAATGTCCTGAATCACAACAACAAATCAAGTTGAAGCCTCTCATTAAAAAGCAGAGAGTATTTTTCTTCTGTTCTTGACTTTTCACAGGTAAACTTGAACCACTTTGTTGGCATAAACCCCAGGAAGCCTTCATCATAATCCATCATGCAAATATTAATCCCTGCTGGTAATTTCAACAGTCATCTACTTCTGCCCTACCTGAGGGTCTGTCCCTGCTTTCTCCAATTGACCAAACCTGTGTGGTGCTTGGATCAATTCAATTTTCTTCCATGCCTCATCACAGGGGAATGAGATGTCAGACCAGCCTGGGAGCTACTTCAGCAATTCCTTATGGAAGAGTGGCCGCAGATTTTATGGTCAGTAAGATTTCAAAAAGAGAGGCCATTGTCATCTGCTTATACAGAGTGTGTTGCCATGGGATTTGACTAAACCCTATCACTGATGTGCTAGGTACAGCAGAAACTCTTGGGAAGCATTGCAGCAATGCAAAAAGTTTATCCTTCTGCCAAAAAAAAACAAAAAACAAAAAAATATGCAAAACTAAACCAAAACAACAAGAATGTTAAGACCACTTTTGCAAGGAATAGCATGTGCTCAAGTTAGGTTTATTTTGTTAACTGAATGTACTTACTTCTCTGTCTATATTTATGATGACACCCATGCATTATGCAGAAATTAGCTATGCAGTGCTATTTCAGAGTACACCTAGGAGATTAAAGCCTTCAAAATATGCAGGGAGAGAAATCTTCTGACTGCTATAAAAACCAGCTTTAAAACTATTTGAGAAAACAAGTAATTCAAAATAATTTTCTATGCTCGAGCATATTAGGAATAATAGGGAGCTGCGTGACACCTTTCAGACAAGAAGATTGTTGAAGTCAGTGTTGAAGTTCTCTAGTCAGTGGAATTCAGTCAGCCCTCCAATTATCATTCCTTCAGAGTGTCATCCAGCTGGATGAGAAAGTGTGGAGGAGGGAGCATTTTAAGCCATATACTGCCACTTGCAGGTCAAACTAAGTCCATGTCAGCTGCATAAGGCAAGGACAGATGCACAAAAAATCCATTGCAATGCAGTAAGAGATTTAGCAGATGCACTTAGGAAGAACTTATTTTTTACCCATAAGAGAGAGCAAGTTGGAACAAAAACATATTAGAAGAAACTTCTTCACTGAAAGGGCTATGAAACACTGGAGTATGTTCCCCAAGGAGGTGGTTATCCACACCCCTGGAGGTGTCAAAAAGACACAGAGATGTGGTGCTGAATGGCATGGTTTAGCACCAGACTTTGTAGAGTTAGAGAATGATTTGATGATCTTAAAGGTCTTTTCCAACCAAAACAATTCTATGATTCTATGTTAAAGCTAGCATTGCCACCAAGGAGGAAGCACTTAGCAGAAAGCACATCTCAGTGTAACTGAGGTTGTGTGCGCAGGTAAAGGACATGGTTTAGTACCAAACTTGGTAGTAAGGTAGTGGTTGGACTCAAGGATCTTAAAAGGTATTTTCCAACCATAACAATTCTGTGAGTCTATGATTCTATGACTAGCAGCAAAGCAGGATGTCCTGGCTTGCACAACACAGACATGAGAACACAGAAACATCAGCATGTTGAGAAAATGCTCTTGGACAGTAGAAGCAACTGATGACACAGAATGTGGTCATCTTGGGACTGCACTGGGGTGAATCCTGGGCTTGGGAAAGGGCACACATGTTTTTAAGCCATCTTGATGGTTCCTTGAAGCCTCTCTAGCTCTTGATATTGCCTCAGTCTACACAGCACAGTGAATAACACACCCTGCAGAGGGACTCTGCTGGCTGTAGTTTGTGCCCTGCTCCTCCTGCGTGGCAATGGAGAAACCCTTACAGATTTGGTCACTGTAGGTCTGTGCTTTGAGCTACTTTTCTCTAAAAAGGTGGCTGTGAAAAATAGCAGCAGTTCATGTTAGGGAAATTTCCTCCAGGTGCCACATACAGAGGAAGGACCAGCAATTAGGAAGGGAAGGAGGACAATACACCTGCCATTCCTGTCACTTCAGACCTTCCTGGAGCCTCAGAAGCAGAATGACTGGGATGTGGCAGTGCCAGGGTGACACTAGCTCATTGTGTCCCACTTGGCATACTCCCCAGGCTGAAGTCCAGCAGATTCACCTCATGTGGCACTTCAAAGCTGCTGGCTGCATTTAAGGAGCCCCTCAGGGCTCCCATGTTCTTCTGGGCTTGAGAAACAAAACACAACAATGCTGGCTCCTGGTTCTTCATTCCAATTAATATTTGAAGGGAATTCACAGACTTTCTGCTGGTTTTGAGTTGTTAGGGAGAGAAGAAAATTGAACTTAACACATATGTAAGAGGTGGCTCTCATTTCGCAGTAGGGATGAATTCCTGCCCACATTTAAAATTTGTAACTTGTCACGGAGCCTGAATTACACCCTAAATACCATATGAGTGCAGCATTATAGTCTGCCTGCATGATTTAGTCACAATAACATCCCAGCCATTATTTGGGATGATGTTAAAAACAAAAGCATTAACATGTTAGATTTTGAAAATATTAATTGCTTTCCAGACACTATCCCTTCAGGGAGGGAAGAAAACCTGGGATCTGTGCTCTCATATGCTGCTGTATTCTGACCCACTCAGACAAGTGGGGAAAAAGTTTTTGAGCTCTTTGAAAAGGTGAATGACCCTTCTTGTCTTTGGTTGTTGAGTGCAAGGCCAGATTATTGCACTATAGTGAAGAAACAGATGTCTCTGCTGTTTCTAAGATGTGTTTTGAATAGCTGAGAAGCTGGAAGCTTAAATTCACTGAATTAAGTGGAAGGGGGGGAAAGCTATGGAAATAATAAGTAATGGTAACCAAACACGCTCCTTTATATAAAACTTAATTGCTCCATTTTGTTAGTAGATTATGTACATTTCACTCATTGGCAGAGAGAGAATTACTGAACTGAAGCTCAAAACCATTACTCACTATATTCAGATCCTTTGGTTCTTAAAATACTTCTAACTAGGGATTTTGTTTTCAGCATCGCGGAGGAGTTATAAATAGTTCACATTTGTGTAGTATTCTCCCAGACAAGTTTTTGTAGAAATTTGCTTATTTGTACCATGAGTGGAGAATTCTACAGCAAAGAACTGAACCTAAATTAAAAGGCAAATGTGCTACATGTGCATTCATAAAGCATTAACTTGGGAGCTCAAAGCTAGTTTTGTTTATTAGACTGCAGTACAATATTTACATTTCTAAGCATTTTGGTCAAGCCTACATTAGCACAGTTACAACAGCATCTTAAGCAAAATAACAGTATGTTAATACTGTAAATGTAGGCTTTTCATCATTTTTTTACTGCTAACCTTTCTAGAAAAGATATAAACTCAATCTCTACTTAGAACAGTTGTATTAAGTTGGTTTTAAAAACATCTTTCGGGAGACAAAAAGGGTATTTAAATTTAAAAGTCAATATGGTTTCAAGCTAGACCTCACTTATGCTCTGTGTCAGTCAAATTTTCAAAGGTAGACACCTGTCACTGAACCATTTGATGGAGAGATAAAAGCATCATCAACATCTTTCCCAAAGAGTGCTATAAGCAGCCTGGCTGCTTACAGCTCTCTGGTTAAGAGGGACACAGAAGTATAAATAAATTTGTTCTGCACACCACAAGGTTCCATTAGTGAGCTTTGGTTGCTCTCAGATACCTCAGACCATGTCTGGTTTGATGCCTCAGGCGTCAGAGCACTGCATCTGATTTCTGTGACCAAAGGGTGTGGGAAAATTACAACATGGTCAATTAAACCAAACCTTGTTCTGTAACCTGAGCATAAATTTGCTTCTTGGAGCATGGCTGAGCAGATTAATTTCCTAGAACCTGTATTTGCTGAAATTGCTTTCCCTTTTCCTCCTAGTTTAGACTCTTCCCATATTTTCTGATTTGGGGTCTGCATATTAGATGGCATCAGTATTGACCCTACAAATGAACCACAAGAAAATCTTTTCAAGCAAAAATAAAAATAAAATCCAATCCAAGGATTTTGACCCTTACAATGAAATACATAGAATATACATAGAATACATAGAATAAACCAGGTTGGAAGAGACCTTCAAGATCATCGCGTCCAACCCATCAACCAATCCAACACCGCCCAAACAACTAACCCACAGCACCAAGTACCCCGTCAAGTCTACTGAGGAGATTTTTTGTCCCTTTTATCACATAGCCTCTTTCTGAAGGTTATGGAAATACTGATCTAAAGCCCCAGCTGATCAAGATACTTGTCTGTGATGCAAAAGAGAAGAGAACTTGGAGCCAGGATTCCTCCACTGCAGGGGAAGCTCGGGGCTGTCAATTACGTCTAGGGAGTAGAAGGCTTTGAAGAAGGGATGTCAGAAGGCTTACAGCAAAGTAGGAAATTCAAGTTGAAAGTCAGACACTTTGCAGAAAGAAAAGGAAAAATTCCCACCCTATTGCATGAGGCACTCCCTGTGGATTTGCATGCCCAGTTTCTACCATAATATCCTGCCAGGCTGTGTTAGCATCCTGATGACAGCTGGTTACTTAGCACTAAACCAAAAACATGCACAAACAGCATTTGCAATGTAATGCAGTCATGGTCTCTGAAATGAAGTAAGGTTCTGGACTGTCCTGCTGGCTTTCCGGTTGTCAGAGAGTTATCCCAACACGTCACTGTGTCCTCATTCCACAACTGTGTATAACGCTGCAAGAAGGTAAAGTTACAGTGGTGTGGTGTAGTATGCCAGTGACAAGAGCACTTGAAAGTCCCATTGTATGAGGGGGGCGGGAAAACTCCTAGGATTTTCCATAGGTGAGAGAAAGAACATTTTAAGACAAAAATATCTTCCTGTGTGGAAGCAACTAACTTAGATCTTTAATGGTTAAAATTATTATTAAAGGAAAGAGTCATGGAAGGAACTATATAAGTGTTTGAGGCCAAGAAGCAGCTTCATCCTTCTCTGTTTAATACAAAGACATTTTCACAGGTTAGTTATGCACTTCTTGGACTTTCTGAGTTAGTTACTTTGAAGGCCGCTATTATGAATAGGGAAAAATACTGAAGAGCACAATTTTATATGATGGAGAGTTGAAAGGAAAGGATCAAGCATCTCAGCTTAGCATTGGTACAAGTAAAACCCTAGATCCAAACAAGAATGTTTTTCTTAACTAGCTTAATGCCAGAGAAGCATTTCTGATAACTGCCTTTGAACTGTCCACTTGAAGATCAGAAATGAATGTTTCAAGGCAATCAGCAGAGCAGCAAGTCTGGGAATATAGAGAGTCATCAGTTTGGAAGGATGTGGTGCTGGCTTTAGTTCAGGGCTCATAGATATGGATGCGTTACTTAGCATCCCAGTCCCTGCTAACAGGAATGTCAAGTCAGTTGTACAAGACAACCTGTAACCTTTCTAATTCAAGGGACAACTCTGGAATTTTACCAAGCATGCCTTGACATTCCCAAAACCAAAGAGAATCTAACATATCATAAAACATTGGCTTCACACCAGTTGGAACAAACCATGTGACTGTTTTCTTCTTCCAGGATAGAACAGGAGGGTATGGTCTCAAGCTGCACCAGCAAAGGTTTAGGTTGGACATTAGGAAAAAAAGTGTTCACTGAAAGGGTTGTAAGGCACTGAAACAGACTTCCCAGGGAGGTAGTGGAGTCATAATCCCTCAATGTGTTTAAAAGCCATGTAGATGTGGTGCTTGGGGATATGGCTTAGTGGTGGACATGGTAAAGTTAATGGTTGGACTTCATGATCTTGAAGGTCTTTTCCAACCTCAATGATTCTATGGTTCAGGCTAATTTTTGTAATTTATTTTCTTTTTTCCAGTGCTGAAAACTGTTACCGGGTGCACCATTTTCCTTCCGCATCCAGCAGGACAAGAAGACTGAGTTGCAGACAGTGATCCACTCTCTGGACTGACAGAGAGCCAAGTACTCCGATTTCTCCTGTGCAGTTAACACAACAGCACAGGCTAAAGGCACAGAATCTCTCCATATAAAACCAGCTGAGCTAGCACAGCCAGCTCCAACCCAGTTGTATCAAATCCATCTGGACTGACTCTGACTTCTGGCAAGCCCTTTGGTTACAATTTCATTATGTTCCCTCAGGTTGAAAGTTCTGGTCCCTCAAATGCAACTTTGGACCAGTTCTGTTCCATTTGATCTCTATCAAGACTAAGCTAATAAAGCTATCCGAACCTGAGCTGTTTTGGACAGTCTGACTGCAGGTTTGCCTCCAGTTCATCAGTCACGGGTTTAACAGAGCTGAGTGTCCTGGTGGTGTAAATCCCGTCAGGTACTCAGCATTCCCTCACTCCCTTTTGAGGCTCCATACATCCAGCCATTTAAAGGACAGGACAATGTGCCATTTGTTTTGTTCTGGTTTGAAATCCTGTATTAATGCTGTACTTGTTACTTGGCCAGTCAAATAAGACTGTGAGTGTTATAAGTCAGTGGCTCAGAAGCCTGGGGTTTAATACTTCATATAAATTCTGGCACCACTCAATTTCTTCAGCAACATGTTCTCAGAGTTGACTGAAATTCCAGGGGGGAAAGAAGTGTATCCATATATTAATAGGATGTGGGAAATGCCAGCTCTGCCTCTAACCAAGTGCCTTCAACCAGATGTATAATTTTTCTCATTAGCAAACTGAAGAGGGATGCATTTTCCTTTGCAGATGCAAATGTAACATTTGTATGGATCAGTAAATACTTTCCCACTGCAATGTAAACAGGTGGGGCACTTCGAGCCTGCCATGAACTTCAGTGATAATTATGCAAATGCCACACACCACCAAAGGAAAGCAGTTCCTTAAATATTCATGGAGGAATATTCATGCTACAATTATTACAGCAAGAGACATAAGGTTCTAAGTGTACTGACCATAAAACCATAAAATGTCTGTGACAGCTTCATTCTGCATGAGCAGCAAGCAAAAACCCACTGCCATCCCTCATAATTGTGGCCACAATAATTATTACAAATAGCTGTTATTAATCTTCCTCCAGGGCTATGGCTGTGCAGTCCATCCAACAGCTAAGTATGCACTTCCATGTAGACTGCCAGAATATGTCACTATGTCACCACCCCTGTATGCCACACAGAACTGCTTGAGGATATGCTGTCATCATCTGAAGGAAAAGGCATTATCTGTGATAACAGCATCTTGCTGCTTCTGAGCCTTTCAGAGCTCTCAGGAAAATTCTCATCTCATTTATATGGCTGCAGCACTGACTGTCCTCAAGGGAATTTCATAGCAAAAGGCCAGTGACACACTGGTGATAACCTTCGCACAGCCCAAGCGTTAGAAATATAACAATTTAGTTCTTGCAATAGTAAACCTTTTAGAATCAGTCTTTTAGACTCTCTCGTACAGGACCACCAGGTGTAGATTGGTATTAGGTGCAGCATTCACCACTTCTCCTTCTGAACTGTTGGGAAACTCAGTTTCAGACCATCTTCAATTGGCAGTATCTGGAGATACTCAAGAACTCTATTCAGCTCCTTGTGACAAGGTACCCTTGGCAGAACTTTGCCAGAATTCTTGGCATTTCAGCAGTTAAAAATAATATAGCTTCTGAACTGGTCACATTTTTTTGTTTTGAGGGGAGGCCTGTCTCCAGGCAGTAACATGTGTCCCATGTCACAGCAAGAAATCAAACACACAAAGACAACCATCTGCCCTGTCCTGAGGTGGTGCTCTGAGGTAGCAATGAACCCCTTTCTTTTCAAATAACTCAACTGGTTCATCTGGTTCTGGTGTCCCCATCCAAGGACACAGAGAGAGTCCAGAGGAGGGCAACAAAGATGATGCAAAGGCTGAAACACCACTGCTATGAAGGAGCTAGGGTTTTTCAGCCTAGAGACAACTCCAGTAGGACCTTATAGATGCCTTCCAATACCTGAAGTGATCCTACAGGAAGGCAATAGTAAAGAGGGAATTGTTTTAAGCTGAAGGAGAGTAGGTTTAGACTGGACCTTAGGAAAATATTCTTCAGTATGAGGGTGGTCAGACTCCGGAATAAGCTGCCCAGGGAGGTTCTGGATGGCTTCTCCCTGAAGGTGTTCAAGGGTTGGATGAGGCCTTGAGCAGCCAAATCTAGATGAGAGGCATCCCTGCCCATGGGTGGGAGGCTTGAATAGATGATCTCTAAGGTCTCTTCCAATCTGGGCCATTCTATAATATGGTTCTATGATCATTATTGGCAAGAACGAGAATTATTGATCCTGTCCCCAGCCTTGAAGGCTAAGAGAACTCTTCAGGAATACACCAAAGAGAGCTGGCCTACAACTAACATCCATTGAAGTTTTCCAACCAAGATTGTCTTAGAAAAGGCCTGTTTGTAAACTTTGTTGCAAGAATGGAATGTCTTGATAATTATTCAAACTTGTGAATATTTTAAAACCATCATCCATCCACAAGAAGGGTCAGATGGAGGAGCCTGGAAACTACAGGCCAGACAGCCTGACCTCAGTGCCAGGGAAAGTGATGGAGCAGATTAACCTGGCGGCAATAACTGCGCACCCAAGGGCTCAGGTCCAGCCAACATGGATTTAGGAAGGGCAGGTCCTGCCTCTCCAACCTGATCTCCTTCTATGATCAGGTGACCCATCTGGTGGAGTGGGAAGGCCTGTGGATGTGGTCTACTTGGACTTCAGCAAGGCCTTTGACACTGTCCCCCACAGCAGACTGCTGGCTAAGCTGTCAGCTCGTGGCTTGGACAGCAACACTCTGTGCTGGGTTAGGAACTGGCTGGAGGGCCGAGCCCAGAGAGTGGTGGTGAATGGTGCCACATCCAGCTGGCAGCCGGTCACCAGCGGCATCCCCCAGGGATCAGTGCTGGGCCCCATCCTCTTTAACATCTTCATTGATGATCTGGATGAGGGGGTTGAGTCAGTCATCAGCAAGTTTGCAGATGACACCAAGTTAGGAGCAGATGTTGGTCAGTTAGAGGGTGGAAAGGCTCTGCAGAGGGACCTCGACTGACTGGACAAATGGGCAGAGTCCAATGGCATGGCATTTAACAAGTCCAAGTGCTGGGTGCTGCACTTTGGCCAAGGCAACCCCATGCAGAGCTACAGGCTGGGGTCAGAGTGGCTGGAGAGCTGCCAAACAGAGAGGGACCTGGGGGTGCTGATCGACAGCCACCTAAACATGAGCCAGCAGTGTGCCCAGGTGGCCAAGAAGGCCAATGGCATCCTGGCCTGTATTAGGAATAGTGTGGCCAGCAGGAGCAGGGAGGTCATTGTGCCCCTGTACTCTGCATCGGTTAGGCCGCACCTTGAGTCCTGTGTCCAGTTCTGGGCCCCTCAGTTTAAGAAGGACATCGAGACGCTTGAACATGTCCAGAGAAGGGCAACAAGGCTGGTGAGAGGCCTTGAGCACAAGCCCTATGAGGAGAGGCTGAGGGAGCTGGGATTGTTTAGCCTGCAGAAGAGGAGGCTCAGGGGTAACCTCATTGCCCTCTACAACTACCTGAAAGGTGGTTGTAGCCAGGCAGGGGTTGGTCTCTTCTCCCAGGCAACCAGCACCAGAACAAGGGGACACAGTCTCAAGCTGCACCAGGGGAAGTTTAGACTCGAGGTGAGGAGAAAGTTCTTCACAGAGAGAGTCATTAGTCATTGGAATGTGCTGCCCAGGGAGGTGGTGGAGTCACCATCCCAGGAGGTGTTCAGGAGGAGATTGGATGTAGCACTCGGTGCCATGGTCTAGTCATGAGGTTTGCGGTGACAGGTTGGACTCGATCCTCGAGGTCTCTTCCAACCTTGGCGATACCGGTGATGCAATAAAGTGAAAAAGAAGGGATGACATTAAAAATAGTTCCTTCATCCCAGTTTGGGGAAACTTTACAGAGCCTTAAATATAAAATACCTGTAGGTCCCAGTCCAGTTTCTCCATGTATGCTCATCTGACAGATTTATATGGAAACTTTAGATGTGGTCAAAGTCCTGAAATGCTATGTTATACAATTTGTCCAAGCTCAAAGAAGATCTGTGACTGATCAGCTCATATAACTGAGGCCCTTTGTGGGTTCACCCATCACTTTAGCCTTAAGAACAGACAAAGATTTCCCTAACCATGCCATTTTCACAGCCACAGGAACTTTCCATATATTCAGCAATAGAAGCTATCAATTAAATTTTGAGGTGCATAAGGTGAATAGCCTAAATCTTGGGGCCATCAAGATATTGCCATTTATTAGACAAAGATAAGGCTTAATTGCAGTTTTGATTATAGGTGCACCTGACAGCGGTGTTGTAATAGATTTGTCACTGCAATATCTAAGAGATTAAGACAGCAGTCATAAAATCTGAGTGGTTATATATTATCACTTTTTTCAGACTGAACTATAAGCATGATTTTGGGCAAGGTGGAGTAAACTTGAGGAGTTAGGAGCCACTGCTTCCAGAGGGGAGATGGTAAATAGGACTTTCCTGTTGGAGGCAGGGGTTGATCCCATTGATTTTTAGCACTACATCAAAGCAGTTTCAATGAAGAATCTATGACTCTTCTTTGGAAATCAAATGTTTGTGTTAGCGTCTATTCTGCTTGACAGTTCTGCAGTTCAGCTGGATCTTCAGGATTATGTCAAGTCTTTTACCTTTTGCTATCTCAAGTGGCATAACAGTAACAGGATCTGACCCAGCTTACTGTAGTCATGAGACCAAGAAAATGCTCACATAGAAATGTCCTTACCCTAACCAAGTGCACTTCTTGCAGGTGCCTTTTGGGCAAAAATAATTGGCATTGGTAGATTTTGTGGCATAAAATGCATTTATCTATTTTGATGTGCTGTTGCACTTCAGAACAAAGGGAATTAGTCTCAGGGAAAATCATTAAAAATCTCAAAATCAGATAACAAGTTAAACAGAAGCTTTGTTTTCTTTCCTGCAAGCATCTTCAAGATTAGAATGAGAAGGCAGCACAGGTGGCAAATTAGGGTTTGTGTCCATAGCATAAGAAAAGCACTTTTCTCCAGGAACATGACAGGCATATGCTGATACCAGTCCTTTCAGAAACACAAATCCTGCTCTCACTGACATGAGAGAACTCTGCTGTTGCTAAAACATTTTGCTCAGAAGTCATGAAACCAAAGCAGAGCATCAGGATTTGACTTTCAATGCATCCCTGTCCTTCCAGCACGAGAAGAACAGGTGCCAAAACAAAGACACTGGTTGCAGACTTCACAAAACTGGGCTTGATTACTGCAGCTTATAAAATAATTCCCATGGGGGGAAAATGAAAAACAGGGATTAAAAAAAAGAGAACTGGCACTAATGACATCAGTAGAAGGGACTATATAAACATTTGACTGCACAAATTGAGTGTAACCCAAAAAACACTTCAGGTGTTTGGAATCCAGTGCTAGAAAAATGGGAAATGTTAGTGATCTAAATAATAAAATGAGAAGAAAGAGTCTGAAGGATGCAAAAAGTCATGGAAATCCAACATGCTAAGAAGTCAGCTATTGCACTTAATTTCTAGCACTGGGAGTGATGTGAGCAGCTAGGCTCCTTTGGAAGAGCCATCTGCCAACAGCAGACACATCCAAATTTTTGCCAAGGTTAGAGCTGACCTAGCTTGCATTCATGCTCACAGTAAGTACTATTCATACCTTTCTTTTCTGTCTATTAAGTAGCAGGCAGATATTGAAGTCCAAGCTATTTCCAGTGGCCACATGATTGAGCAAGTGAAGATGCACAAGAAGACTCTTCCGTCTCTTGCTGCTTCTGTTCTGGGGGTCATATAGCTAATCCCAGCACTAAAATCTAGGAAGAGCCATTCCTCCATCCAAGATGGAAATGAAACACCCAATGGTGTCTAATACACCCTGAGGCATATTAGAAAGGGTGGGGTTATTAGGTCAATAGAGATTCTCCTCTCCCTCTACTCTGCCCTGGTGAGTCCACATCCAGTTCTGGGCCTCTCAAGTCAAGAAGGACCTCAGAGAACTGCCTGAAAGAGTCCAGTGCAGACCCACAAAGATGCTGAAAGGAGTGGAACATCTCCTTTATGAGGAAAGGCTGAGGGACCTAGGGCTCTTTAGCTTGGAGAATGGCCTCATTAATATTTATAAATATGTGAAGGGCAAGTGTCAGGAGGACAGAGCCAGGCTCTGCTCAGTGATATCCAATGACAGGACAAGGGGCAGTAGGTGCTGGCTGGTGTACAGAAGGTTCCACATGAACATAAGGAAAAACTTTTTCATTGTGAGGGTGACAAAACACTGGAGCAGGCTGCCCAGAGAGGTTGTGGAGTCTTCTTCTCCGAAGACATTCAAAACCCTCCTGGATATGTTCCTGTGTGAACAGAATCCAGGTGACCCTGCTCAGGCAGCGGCATTGGACTGAATGATCTTTTGAAGTCCCTTCCAAAACCTAATGTTCTGTGATACTGTAATTCAGCTCACAGGCAGGCAGCAGAGTTCAAAGCACACTTTGGAACATGCAGGATCTGTTTTCCTCCTCTTTCAGCTGCTGCATTTGGGTGTCAGAAAAACAGCCACCGCAGAGCTCTTTGGAAAGGAGTGATCCATGGAGTCCTTGCTTCTGGCAGATAGCAGTTCCCCCCTCTCCAGGCCATGTTGCTAAGATAGTGCATCTCATATAGATTCCCCCAAAGGTGTATCCCACATATGGAATTTAACAGCCATCAGGTTCTACTGCACATTTTCTTCTTGTGGCCCTTAACCAAACACATTCTAGAGCTTAAAAAGCTGATGTCTTCAGAAGAGATGCCTTAAGTCAATATTTGTGGTACTCTCAGAGAAGCTCTGTGGTGCCTACGTCTTCCACAGGTTTTCAACATCCTTTCCAGACTCCCTGATGAGGCATACTCTGCATCTTTCAGAGACCACTGCAACCCAGCAGAAATTGCAGTGTGTACCCACACACTCTTTCACCTGCACTGATAGTCCCAATTTCCCAGCTGTTGTATCCCACTCTTTGTATTTATCCCATAGTGTCAAAGCAAAAGCAGGTGTGCTAATTTACAGATCTTCAAAGATTCATAAAGCCACAAAGAAGGAATCTTGAATTCACTGCAGTGTTGTGTCTCACACATTTTCTGAGGAGCTGCCTAGGTGTAATGGGTTGGGGCAGATCCCCTCCCCACCACAGGCAGAAATAACGACTCAGACAAACGGATTGCAAAAGTGATGAAAGTTTAAATAGAAAGCAGTGACAAAGAAAGATCCCAAAGCAAACCCAGAGGCATCCCATTCCCATCTGAGGGTGCATCCAAAACCCCCAGGGCTCCTTCTTCCCCCTCCCTCTGCTGGGCTAGTCTCAGCTGGCCAGGCCTGAGACTGCCCATCCCCCTGTGGCCTTGGGCCCGATCAGGCCCATGGCCGGGAGATCTCTCCCCCAGTTACCAAGTCTCGGAGAGGGAAGGAAAGAGGAAGTGCCAGACCCCACCGCAAAATTTATAGTGGTGCAAGGGATTATGGTAGAAATACCTAATTTCCTCAGTCCACCCACTGGGATGGACTTCTGGACACAGGAAACACCCCTGTAGCAGAGGGCACCCAGCCCAAACTACGACACTAGGGAACTGGGGTTGTTTGGTCTGGAGAAAAGGAGGCTGATGTGAGACTCTCTTTATGGGTCTCTGAAATAAGGTTGGAACCAGGTGGGGGTTGGTCACTCCTGCCTAGTTACTACAAGATGAAATGGCCTCAAGATGCACCAGGGGACATTTAGATTGTATCTTGGAAGAAACTCCTTGACTTAAAGGGTTCTCAAAGACTAGAACATGCTCTCCAGGGAGGGGGTTGAATCCTGATCCCTTGAGATGTTTAGAAGATGCAGAGATGTGAGGAACTTGGTTTAGCAACAGATTTGGCAGAGTTAAATAATGATGATCATACAGTTTTGAAACAGATTGCTGAAGCCTTGCTTTTTTTTATCTCTGGTATGTCCCCCATCTGTAATTCAGATCCAGGTTGCTGCTGGCTTGTTAAAGGAACTATGAATTTCTAAAGGCAGTCTCCTGCTAAGCACTTTCCTATTTGCTGATAAACAAACAACTTAATTCCTTCCTTCTTGGTTTTGAAGTCATCATTGTTGATTGTGGTAATCAGCACTTTGGAAAGCCTTCACTTTTTATTCCTTATCAGGAAAAAAAAAAGTCCTTGTCAGTGTAATTGTTCAGGTTCTCTTGGCACTGCTAGAAACAATAAATCTTGCCTCCAATCCCCTGCCCTGGCACACAGTGGCCATTTCAATGCTTTCCAAGAAACAAAAGCCAGTTTTGCTCCTCTATGTCAGGCCCTCTATGCACTGATAGGCACTGAACTACCTCACCTGGGACAGCCACTCCACATCCCTAACTATTGGGGCCCTATTTAGGATCAGGTTGGTCTTTTATTCCTTTTCTCAAACTCTGTCACAACCTGTGTCTAGTCAAGGACTATCATGCTGTGGACAAACTTCCAGCTAGAGCCCATCCTTGCCTCACCACTGTAGGTACCCATGTGGTGCCCTGGTTGGAAACCTCTCTTCTAAGAGTGGAGACTTTCTTCAAGGGATGATGAGTTTTTAGTGCTATAAGCAGAAAGTCTGTAGCTATATCTTTGAGGAAAGTTAGCTTTTGCCTTGACACCAAAACGAGGCTACTCTGAAGTACAGAACTGGAGCCAAAGAAATTAAGGTCTGGTGAAAAACTACTGATAATCCCGAAACATACCAAACCTCTCTTTTGTGGCCATGCAAAACTTTGCAAAACCTTCTCTTAGACATGGAGTACAAAGGGAGGGAGGAAGGATATCAATCTTTAATCTGGTATGCTTCTAGACTGAAGAAATACTTCCAGCAATACCTGCTGTAGTCAAACTCCAAGGCTATGTTCTCAGGTTCTGTTTTATTGTATGATATAACATTTTATTGTGTTGTCTTCAGTTAACACTACTTCAGAATTAGGGGTTGTCCTTGCTTTGTCTGCATAAAAAGATCTAATCTTCGTACACTGAACTGCAAACCACCAGTAACTGGCAGGATATCTGATGATGTTGCCACATCTACACAATGGAAAGCAGCATTACTTTGAAAGTCACATAGTTATGCCAATCTTACACGTGACTCAGCAGATGCGGGCTCCTCTATTTATAACATCAACTGGAGCTCTCATACACTGTTTCCTGGAAGAAAGTTAGGCAATGAAGGGACTGGGCAGAGGTTAAATAGTGATCCAGAAACTTCCTGGTCATGGCAACTGAAGTTTTGTAACATCTATCTTGTACCCAGACATAGCAAGAACAGGAGGATATATCAGAGGAGCATTGGATTAGATTTAGATTAAGAGGTTCCTGTATTCAGGTCTCCTCAATAATGAATGTTTCGTTTAGAAGTGTTAACATAGTTTTGGTAATCTGATTTCTTCTTTTTGCTCCAAAACTTGCCAAATATGAAAATTAAGCACTGTACTAATCATCATTAGCATAACTTTAGGAAAAAAATGGTATGTCAAGTAACTTCACTATTTCTGTAAAGCAAAACAAGAGGTCTTACATTACCCCTATGAAATGTACATTGCTTTATCTTCATGGCACTTTCCCCTCTTTCCCTCTACTCATTGCTCAGATTGTGGTCTCATTCAGTATCATATCAGTTGGTCAATGTGAATTTGTCTATTTCTTCATTCAACATCCTTCCTCCCACAGTAAAATTTAATCTATTTATGATATTTCTGAATTGCTAACTCTGAGAACAAACATGATAGCCAGCTTGGAGCCAAATATTTCCCAACAGAACAAGTTGTACTACCTGCTCTGTAGCCTGATATGAAAATCCTGCAGGCTTTTCCTGTAAAGTTCTCCCTACAGAAAATGAGCTTAATTTTACCCTGTGCCATGCAGGAACTGACATTAGCAGCAGTACTGTAACCATGTGCATGGAGAAAGGCTCCTAAACATCTCCACTAAACATCTGTCTTCTGCAAATGCTCCCTCCTAAAAGCTCTTTGAAAGAAACATTAATATGCCTCTTGGAAAATACCAAGAAAGTCCAAATTATGACCTTGAAAAGAAGTACTAGACAGAGATGCTGTTGACCAGGTCTCAAAGACTCTACAAAGACAGTTATTTCATAATGGATTTGAGGAGAACAACTTTAGATGAGACGAGACAGCAGCTGATACGAGTATTCCTCTCACGGTTTTGGAAAAATGGCTGCAACAGGAATAGTGTCAGCAAAGTGTGGACTGAGATCTCACAGTCATATCCTAGAAAGCAGCACTTCTCTTCTGTGGCACCAGACTAAGCATGAAAGATCTGAGGAGCTACATTTTTGAGTGCCTGACTATTGTCTTGTGAATTACTCCTGTGTACGTCAGCACTTCAAGCCTTTTAATGGAGTAGGCTCCCTTTTCATTCCAGAGGAGTAACTTACAGCTGTCTAGCACAAACAGTAAGGAAATGTTAGAGTCTGGTTCTGAAACCAGTCATGTTGTAAAAAGAAATATTACAGTTCACTCCATTAAAAGCATGTTTCAAAACAAGGAGTGCATTCTAAGTATTAACAATATGAAATATCTAACTTCAGAATGGGATGGCAGGGGAACATTATTCTGCTGTTTACAGTAGAGGGAGGTCATAGGGATACAAGAGTGGCTTGTCCTTTTAGCTTCTTGGTTGCCTTTTAACAAAAGCAGTCACTGAAGGAGGAACCTAAAGCGCAGCCACCTCCCAAACACAACAGCACTTGAAACTTAGGGCCTTGTTCTTATGACTGAGGTTATTTAGCTAAAGGTCACTTATTTTAAAATCTTCCTGTGGTAATAAACATTCATATTCTCACATTCCATATGTGAGAACTCAAATGCCCTTTCCGTGTAGTTTGACACCCATTAAAGCCACTCCTGATAAAAGAATGAAGTCCAATTGCATATAATAAGATAGAATCTCAAAACATACTGGTGAATGCTGAGTCATCTATTAAGCTGCTTAACTAGAAGACTAATTGCAGTACTATAGTACAGAAATCCATTTTTCCTTTAAGCAACATGCTGCTCTTAGAGCCAACAACTGTGGCCACTTATACTCAAAATACTGCAGATCTATCAGCACAAGTCTAAAATACGACATTACCTTGACATCACTTTTGTAGCCAGGCATGTTAATTCAGGTCTCCTCGCAGCCACCTTCACAGAGCTGCAACAAAGTAATCTGTTCTGCACTTCAAGAGTGTTAAATCCAGATGTTCTCAGGGCAACATACGTGGAAGGTAACACAACCTGACTCTTCCACTCCATCCTGAGTGACTAGCCAACACAGGAGAGGACTAACTTCATAGAGAAGCTAGTGTGAAGAAAGGTAAATGACCCTTTATTCTCCCCACCTGTTCCTGATTGGTGTAAGTCAAACATCTGTTCCTATTTATAAATGAGCAATGAAGCTGCTGTAGAGTAAAACAATGGATGCCTGTCCCCAGGAGAATAGCAGAGGTATCTTTCCAAAACAGACAGCCTAGGAAAGCAGCATGGGTTTCCACTTGTTGGAACAGGATGGTGAATCAGAACCTAATATAAAAATCCTTCAGAGACACATTTCCACCACTGCTGGATCCCTTAGCTCACAGCTTTTTGGAGTTGGCTTGCTACAAGTGTAGCAGCAACCATGCAGCTTTGGGGACAGGCATAAACACAGGACAGGTCCTCACCATGCTCCTGTTGAAGGAAGATGGGCATGGGAGTCTGCATGTGTAACGTTAGCACAAGAGAATTGAACCCGGAGTGTTGTACCATCTGTCACTGAGTCACGCAGGTGCCAGAAGCAAAGCAAAAAACTCAACCAGGTTTCCTCATTAACTGCTCATCCAGGGAAATATTTTTATATATTCATCCTCTACAGTAGCTATATCTCACTCAGTCACCAGGCCTCACCTTACAAAGCAAGTTCCTTTAGCCACCACCTCCTTTGACCACTCTCTTCTCAGCCCTTTTATTCACAGCAGCTGGGGCAGTTTCTTCTGCTTCTTGGTCATTGCCTGGCTTCACCCCTTGCTTTCTGGGTGAGGTTGTAAATCCCAGCAGATCAAGGGATTTGAAACTGTATTTAGGAGACCAGTTCATGCTGTCCCCAGGGGGGAGGAAGCTTTAGTGGTTTGCTGCATAAAAGCATTTTCTTTCCCTTGTTACAATGATTTTCACCACTCTTAAAACTACAAATGTGTGCTAGAAAACACACAAGAAACTGAAATGTAGTTGTTGGGTTTTTTTTCCCTGGCAAAAGGAATTGATGGGTGAGGGTCTAAACTGCCCCCAGAAAACAAATGAAGAGGCTCTGAGGAGACACTGTACTTATCATGGCAGAAATGAAACAGAGACAGTAGAAATGATAGTCTGCCTGAACTGAGCTCCCAGGGACTTTGTTAGCAGCCGATATGGACAGACAGCATCCCACCTGGCTGCTCAGATGGGCTGTGTTCTGGGGCTGAATGTGGGTTCACTCCCACTCAGGAGAATTGCTCTAATCCCTGCTGTGCTGGGTGCTCTGCCCTGGGTGAGGCTGTGGGATTAGTGCTCAATTTTATTTCCTGGTGGAATGACAGAGCCAGATAACAGAGTCCTCCTTTGAGCCCTGCACTTACTGTTATCAGATAAAAGGGAGTAATAGGCTGTACAAAGATTTTGCTTGAACACCTGCATGACCTGAAGAACCTTAACAAATTTTCTATCTGCAGGACTTTTCCAGTACATTATGGGAGGCAGAAAGTCCTGAGTCCTACTGTACTGCAAGGAAGGGCTGCCACAAGCTCAGCACAGACACCCAGCTCAGTGTGACAATGGCAAGCATAGAATTCATCTTTTTGTTTAAATGGGGCTGTATTTCTGCCTGCAAGCCAGGATACAGTCAAACACTAGTTTCAATAGGATCCCAAGAGCACAGAACTGCAGCATGTAATACATATAAACTTTCAGGATAGCCTTGGAAAAAAAGGTGCTGCCATTTTACCATTTATCCTTTTGCTTGCTTTTTCTTCACAGAAAAAAAAACAACAAACTTTTTTTCTCCCTTTTTTTAATTATTTTTTTTTTATAAATATTCAGAGACAAATTGGATGCTAAGTTCACTAGGAAACACTTGCAGAACTGGGCCACTTCTTAAAATGTTTCCTGTGAACCTAGGAGTCTCAGCTGACTACATGCCAAAATATTGCCACTGGACAATAGGAAACAGTTTGTGCAGCATGTCAAACTGTGGTGAGTCTGACTCTGTTTTCTTGCCAGCACTAAATGTGTGGCTACCTCGTATAGAAAGATAAGAGCTAGAAAACAAATTTCCATGCTGACAGAGCAGGAAAAGCCCTTGCTGCTTCTTTGTCTAGAACATGTAGGGTTTTTACCTGGCATTGTTAAAAGTGCATTGTTAAAATGTTCCATTTAGTCAGAAACATTACTTTGCAGTCTAGGAAATATATCCTCACAGTATCAGCAATCAAGATATTTCTCCTGGTCTGACTGTCCCAACACAAGAAGGATGTGGAACTGGTAGAGCAGGTCCAGAATATGGCCACAAAAGATGATCAGAGGGCTGGTGCACCTCTCCTGTGAAGACAGGCTGAGAGAGTTGGGGCTGTTCAGCCTGGAGAAGGGAAGGCTTCAGAGAGACCTTAGAGCAGCCTCCCAGTATTTGAGGAGGCTACAGGAGAGCTTCAGGAGGGCTTTCAACAAAGTCATGGAGTGACAGGATGAAGAAGCTCAATTGTAATTAGACATTTAGGAAGAAATCTTTGCCTGTGAGGGTGATGAGACACTGGAACAGGTTGCCTAGAGAAGCTGTGGAGGGTCCAAGCCTGGAAGTGTTCAAATGCATGTTGGATGTGGCCTTGAGCAAGCTGGTCCAGTACGAGGTGTAGGATGATGGACAACTAGAATAGTAAGCAGGAAGAATGGGGGGATGAAAATAGGTTTTGGTGTCCTTTTACCTTAATAACTTTATTGTTGACTAGAACAGTATCCGTTTAAGACCCTACGTATATTGTGATTAGATTTAGCTCCTTTCCCCCCTTTTTCCCCCCTCCTTCAGGCTGTCTCCTAATATTTGAACATCTCAGAGATATTGCAGACCAAAGTAGATGGAAGGAAGCAAGTGGCATAGCTCTTGAAAGAAAAAGTCTGATCCTCTAGCTGGAGTAGATAGATTCAGATCTTGTGCAGAGATACTTTCAAATCATAAGTAACTTGATACAAAATTTTTATGTAAACTTAAGAAACTTATTAAAGTTCAACTCTGGGGAAGCTTTTTGTTGCTATGTATCACTGTAGTAGTGTGTCTTCCTAAAAAAATAATAATTATTTCCATTATTTCCACTCTAAAAACCACATGGAACTTAAAGGTGTAAGGCGCAGTAAAGTAGAATGCAGCCTGCTTTGCTGTTACCCTAAATATGTGTTTCAGAAACAAGTTTTTTCTTTTTTCTTTTTTTTTTTTTTTCCTGTCCCCTTGGAAAAGCAAGGTATGATCATTGTAAAACTATGCTGAACTCTTTGTCCTTTGACTTTTGAATCTTTAGACTGACTCACCAGAAATTAAAAATACTGTTGATTGCGCCACAGATATGATTCTTGATAATTCAGCTGGCAATTGCTTTCTCTGAGGGTCCACTAAGTGCTCTCCTCAGCTGAGCAGATATTTTAATGGAATGATTTAATTTAAAAGAGATTCACTCATGGTCCCATGTCATTATGAGAAGCAAGACATCAGAATGAAAGCCTGTAATGTAATATGAATTACATGGGATATGATTTACATGTGCTGAATTACAAATAATCAAGATGTGTAGCACATGCTTATGTCAATGTATTTGTCCTATCACTTCATTTCATGCTCTTTCCATTTTTCAGTGCCCTGCTCTTTTTTCTCATGTCTAATGCTACCACATGCACTCTCTAGGCAAGGACCAAGTCTTTACTCCATCTAAAACCATTAGGCTGCTCTTGAAATTAAGCATATAAATAGAAAACAACAACAACAAAAACTGTGAGGAAAAAGCATCAGACATCCTATGTATAAATGTTCCCCTCAGATGCAGCAGTAAATGTCAGCCTGCACTTCTCTGTTCTACTTCTTGCTCTCTCTGCAGTGAATGGAAATGTTATTATTTGCTTTAGAAAGGACCAGAAATAACCTGAAAACAACACATAGAAGTAGTAGGATGTATTTCTAAAAAATATTGGGACAGAGGCTGAAAATTTGGATTTATATCCTTTTTCACTTATTAGGTTTGTTGGTACTTTGTTGCTACTTTTTGTGGCTTCTATTGTCAGAAGCCCTTGGAAGGACTTATTAGTAAAGAACAATTCCTGCTATAGGCTGTCATTGAGATCTTAGGGAATAGAAAAAAATATGTGAATTCAAGTGGAAGGGAAAGAAGGCTCTGCATGAAATATAATATCCCATCCTGTAGTTTATCCTGTAAAACACCAGTGCTTAAACTTCTCCAGAGGCAGCAGAGGCAGTACCCCTGCAAACTTAAAAGTGAACTGATGCAAACCCCACAGTTTCATTTGACACCTGATTATCACTGGAGAAGGTCTTGGACAAGGGGTTAAAACCTTGAATTTGATCCAGATAGCCCAAAACATTATCTGTTTCTCTCCCAAACTCCAAGTTTCTTTGGCTTCATTTTTTATTGCTGGTTTTAAAAGGAAGATGAAATGTTGCTTTCATCTCTGTACTATCTTATTTGATTTTGCTTCTGCTGCTTTTTCTTCAGTGCAATCCTTACCAAGTGCTAAATTTTACTGGTCTGCTCATTTAAGCTCTTGGCAACCTGTACAAGCTCAAAATAACATGCTATATGCCTGAAGAATAAAGATGTCCTCATCCTTGTGTAGAAACACCTACCATTTTGCTTGCTGCTGCTTATAATAAAAATCAAGTTAGACCTCAGGATTTACTGTTGGCCAATAAAATTGTCTTCCAGATCAGCCTGGGCTTGCTAAAATAGAACAAAATATTTCATGGTATTCTTGCTCTGTGAAAACATTTGTCTGGCTGTTGTTCTGAAGGACATGGTTCTCAAATAACATCAAAGAAATATTACTCATGTCAGAACCTTCCTCCTAACGTGACACCTCCTTTCAGGCAAACTTGCCAAGTGGTTCTCCAGTGCATATATCTCATCACCCCTCACATACACATCTGCTTGTGAAAGTCTGTGTGGTGGGTGATTTAGGAATTCACCTGGGAATCAGTCAACTGGTCTCTATCTCCTGCTCTACCCAGTCACTGTTGTCAGTGGCTTTGGGGAGGTGAGGACTGACTGATACAGAGCTAGTCCTCAAAAGAATGAGATACTGCATGCAGGACAAAACAGATCAAGTAAATGTGATTGAAATCCCAAAGACATAGCTTGTTCTGTTTCCATTTTGCAGGCAAACAGGTTCAACTTGAAGGGAGGAAGAGAAGGAAGCCACATTTATAATTGTTGCTTTTCTTTCATTCCCCCACCTCTTGATTCATTTTCAAATGCCTAAATACACCTGCATCCTCTTTGCAAAGGGGAAGAAATTGAATCATTTTAAATATTTTTTTTTAATAATATTAAATGTACAATAGTAACTGTAACTGTTTATGCTGCTGCAATTGTTTTCTCTTTTATCAGCCCCATCATCCTGGCCAAGAAAATGGTACAGATTTGGAATAACCTGAATACATGTTGACAGACAATTCCCTTCAGATTACATCTCCAACTGAGCAAAAAGATTTAACTGTTGTCTTTTTTTCCATTAACTTGGTTTCATTTATGATACTTTTCCAGTGTTGGAAATCATGTGAGCAATTCTCTTTCTCTGCCTTGGCATGATTTTTGCTGCACCTTCAGCAGCAAAAGACCACATAAATTTACATAGTAGAACAGAGTAGAAATCTTCTTGGTCCAATGTTCTGCTTCTCAGTGGCTTGCATTCAGTGCCTCATAAACAGTGTCTTTGGCTTCTCACTATGAATAAGATGTATGTGAGGTTAAGATGAAAGATTTTCTTCTACCCTGTGATGAATTTACTGCCTTTGGCAGCTTTGTGAGTTCCCCTGCTGTTATATTATGGGATAGGTAAACTACCTGGTTCTGAGCCACTCCAGGTTTGTGCACTGTTATCATACCCTCTTTTCAGATTCTCAAGCACTTTGCTATTGACTGTTATGGGATTGCTCCCAGTGCACACTGTTTTAAGAGAGCGAGATGCAGTGTCTTAATCTCTTTAAGTGATTAAAAGTATGATTGATCTTTCCGTTCTGTGTTGCCAATTAGTTTGATGCCTTCTTTTTTTTCCACTATATCTTTCTCAGTAAGATGAGAAACCCAGAATTTACTGTAAGTGAAAGCATGCCTTCAACTGAAAATGCTATTTTCCACAGTAATCTCCATTACCTGGTCAATGAACCCAGTGTCACACTTGAATTTAGTACTATCACTGCATGCTCAGCAGACATCATTACTGGGCTGATTAATGCTTCATTTTCTTCCCCTCCCCCCTCCCCCCCCCTTTTTTTTTTTTCCTTCTGAACTTTCTCCTGCTTCTAAAGGAGAAAGCAAAACAAATAATCCTGCCCCAAAGGTTAACAGTTTCGGGCTGGGGCCACTCAAGGTAGGAAGGAAATTTTACACCTCTCCTCCATCAAAATGTTTTGTTCCTTGTGCCCTCTTAAGGTAGAAATGGATCAATATAACTGTGTACCAAATGACACAGCAGTGCTCAAGGGCAGTGGTGACGCTTCAGGGAACTGCAACTCATATTAGAAAGATTAAAACTAGTGCCCTGAATTGCAGGTGGAGAGATAAGGTCTTCTGAGGTATCGCTTTCACACACAGAAGTGAAGAGAATGGAAAGCAAGGTTTTCACTCACAAAGGAAAAATGCTTCCAGAAGTTCATCAAAAAATTTCCCACTAAATTTCTAAACTACAGTATCTGATTCTCCTGCTGGCCTGCTGATGTTCCAACATGTCCTAAAGGTTACATTTGTCTTTGTTTTGAGGAGCAAGACAGATGTTCATTAACCCTTCTCAGAGGAGTTAAAGAAAAACTCTCCACATTGGATTGGAAAGAATCAGAAATGTAAATGGAACTATTATTCATAACTACATATAACAATACAAATCACATAAAATGCACAAAATCCATAGTACATGCTACATAAGCAGAAAAACCTTCCCTCCTGCCAACCATACCTTAACTCAGGCATCAGTGCTTTCTTGCCCCCCCCCCCCCCCCCCCCCACACACACATTAGGCTCAATCAGGCCAGAATTGCATAGAAAAAAAATTAGTCAGGCCACCCAAGGCTTCAGATAGGCCCAAAATACTCCCCCATTCCAGAGATAAGAGCTCACACCTTCCCAGGGGGAGAGAGAAGGGAAAAAAGAGAAAGAGCTGGCCATACAGCCAGCTTATAAAGAGATAGCAGAATTATGAGATAGAACAATTTACAATTTCCTGGGTCCTGTCTAGCCCTTTGGACGACTTCTGTCTCTGTGGCTATGACTTCCCATTCTCAAACCCACAACAGCACTGTAAAAGTTTGTTTCTTTTCTCCCTTTCACTTCAGCTGGTGTGTTCTATAGAGCTGGTTGGGCTGCATTGGGGAAGAGGGCTGCCCTCCCAAGATAGCACAGGAACAGTACCGGAGTGCTGGGGCCAGATTTCAGAGATTTAAATGGGGAAACAATTATGACTGAAGAAATCCTGACTGTTCTTCTCAAACCAGTCCAAAACATTTGCATTTCCAAACAATCCAAACCCAAAAGGGCTTGTTTTGTAGTTAAAAACTGTCACAGAAAAGATTGTGAGTGGAAGAAGGACCACCGCAAGCCAGTAATTACTAAGACTTGTGAACTCCAGGGGATAGATGATTGCTGGAGGGTGTTCAGAGCCAAAGATGGAGACAAAATCAGTCATTGCAGACACAGAAAAACATTGGACAGGGAAATTATTTCAGACACGGTTAATTTGTGACCTGGTGGAACACTACAACCAATTTCACATTTCTCAAACTAATGTCCTAGTTTTTTTTTATTTGGTAGAGGGCCACAGGGGAGAAGGCTAAAAGTGCAACTCTGCCAGAAAGCAGTCACTACAGCAGATTGCTTCATGCCTTCTTTTTTTTTGCAGAGACAAATCTAACAAGGCACATTAGCATAAAGAGAGCCAGACTCTTCCTGATGGAGGCAGAGAGGCTCCATCGATTATCCCCAAATCTTGTAGCAGAGACAGCTCAGAGAACAGAAGGAAATCAAAGGTCTTTGGACTCTGCTGCCCTTGTGTTGCTTTAGTGTCCCTGGACACAGGGAGCCAAAGACCTTTTTTGCATAGTCCCAGTGAGTGTTTGATGTTATTCCAAGGATGGAATTGGCTTGGAGGAATTTCATTTGTTGTGAGTTGCAGTGGAGGGGTTTTGTCTTTTCTTTTTTTGTCTTTTTTTACTTTAATATACTTTATTTATTTGCATGTCTTTGATGCTTTCCAGAGCAGTTCTTTTCTCATCGTCAGCTTCAATTAAGAAGTTCCTGGGACTATGCGACTTCTCCCTGAATACCTACAGCAGGCCTGTGCTGGTGGTGATCTTAGCTGTCACTTGTGGAAACTGTATTCCATTTTCTGAAATTAAAATGGGACATTATATTGGAAATCAGTGGCTGATAATTTGGGGATAAAAATTACCCTTACTTTATATTCCTGGTAGTTGTCTGAAAAGATAATCTGGATATTGCTCCTACGAGCACACAGGTGGGCCCACCAGCAATATCATGACAGAGCAAGGTGACTTCATACCCCTCTGTGTTTTAGGTAGCCAAAGGGACAGTGTTCAGATAGTGTGGTAATCCTGGTGCAAACTCACTTAAGGTGAAATTGCTTCAAATTCACCAAACAAATGATAGCAGGTGTCAGCATTGTCCAGATGACTGATGAGATTGTGTTAGTCTGTTTTCAGTTTCCTAGAAATCAAACTAAACCCTCCAAGCTTGGCCAAGACTTGCCTTGGTTTGTGGTTTGTGATGGAGAATCTTGGGATTAGCTTTCTTCCACTTTCCAAGGGGGGATTCATCATCTTATGCCCATGGAAAGAGTGTAGGCAATGTATCTCTAAAGTGCTGATGATGGCCATGGTGCTCTCCAACCTAAGGAGGCAGATCCTGTTCCCTCCCACTTTCTACCTGGAGACAGCCAAGCAGGGAGAGCATTGGCATTAGCAGCACTGCCCTCCTTTATTGCTCCTGTGTAAAGGGATTAACAGTTTGAGCACTGTCTTATCTTTGGACATCGGCAGCTTCTTAGCAGTGCCGACTGACCCCAGTGGTGTCAGCTAGAAACAAAGCATGTTTCTGCTATGGAAGGGATATATCTGCTTATAGCTATCAGAAATATATTATACCTATTGCTGGCAGAAACTAGACTTGACTTTCAGCTTTTTTAAAGAGGAGATCAATGCTTAGAGCTTGTGTATAACTCCACTGGCAGAAGATACCAATCATCGCTTCTATCTCTTGAGCTAGTTTGCTGTTCCTCCTCATTAGTTTGTAATGGCTTTTACTGCTGATGTTGTTTTTAAAGCTTAGGAGAATACCTGTATTTTTGCTATCTAGGACCAGCTCATTCATACATATTTTCTAGCTCTTCCTGAAGGAGGCAACTGTTACCAGTGAAGAAACCTGCAAGACTTTTCAGAACTACAGTAAGAAACCTGCTCAGTGGTCTATAAGTTAAAACAGCATTTTTCATGTTCAGATTAAAAATGAAACAGAAAACCCCATGGTTAAGGAGCATGAAAATGAAAGTGATGTTAAAAACACACCTGAAATCAAAACACATTTACTCTCATATCACTTATGACCTGCTCTGGCTTAAGATGTCTTATTTTAAGTCTATTCTTGCTCTTTTTCGTTGTCCTGTCCTACCACAGAACAAGAGAAAAGCTGAAATGGTTTTAAATATTAAGACAATGATCTTTGATGCTGGCTCTGCTGTTAGAAGCTAAATCTTACTCAATCCATTAAAGAGCACTGGTTTCCCATGTCATATCTAGTTTTGATCACAGCAGACAGAAGGGAAACAATAAAAACAGACATAATATGAAACAGATTTGTGGCTTTCTGCCTGATTTTCCTCTTCTTTTTTTTTTTTTTTCTAATTTGATTTTGCACTAATTTTTCACTTTTGAAAATATCCCAGCAAGAGTTAACTTGATGCTCTGCAAAAAGAGACCCTTTATTATTTTTTTTTCTCAGTTCCCATTGGGAAATCTTGATTTTAAAACAAGATGCTGTATAAATAGTAGAAGCGCTGATGCGGGCTGGGTGGCTAAAGTTCCCTGTGGTGGTTGGTGATCTTTCTAAGAGAAACTTAGCAGCTTGTGAACAGATCCATTTTTAAATGGACTGGATGATATTTATCCTGGAAAAGCTCCTTCTCTGATTTAGTGCATCTTAGTTGGAGCATAGGTTGACTGACTCTAGGACCTAAGTCAACCCATACAGGAAAAACTTCATCCATCTAAAAACAAAAAACAAAAAAACCCAAAACAAACAGAAAAAAAAACCAACAAACCACCAACCCTAAACAAAACAAAAATGAAGAAGCTAAGTAGTGAAAGAGTTGCAGAGAGTTGCAACTGGAGTGAAGAGTGTTGCAAATCTGTCTCCTAATAAACTAAAACAGGAGGCATGAAGCCAAACTTATGTACCTGATTAAAAAAATCTGTTCAAGTGGGTTCCATAAGTGGAGAAACGGTGTTAAGAGGTCCAGGAACTGAGGTTTCTATTTTGCACAGTTTTCCTTTAGTTCAGCATCAAACAAGGTCAAGACTACTGCTGTACTCAGTTTCATAAAGCGTTAGCAACATCTTGCTCACAGGCTTAGCAAGGCCACCCTTACAATAAGTTCCCCCAAGGAGGCTCTATTCAATGAGTTTGTTTTGATGAAGTGCCACATGCACGTCGTGATGACATGCAGTAAATGCTAAATTGGATCTTTAGCAAGTAAATCATATAATTGCATATTCAGAAGTGTCCCTCACAGCAAGGGTTCTCTGTAATTGTCAGTAATTGCACTGACCAAAAAGGCAATGCTATCCCAGGCGACGGCTGTGAGCAGTCTCCTGGAAAACTGGCCCTTGTGAAAGGAGGAGAGGAATTAAACATGTTTAGTTTGAAGTCAGTGATCAAAACTTATTGTTCCACTGTGCATTCTTCAGCCTGTAACCACCTCAAATTACTTGACAAAGGTAAATGAGCCTAGAAAAGGGGAAACAACTGAAAAATCATTGAAAGATGTATGTGAATTTTTTGCTGGACTGTTGAGACTTTGGAGATGTCATTTCATAAAATGCAGGGTGAAAGTTCAAAGAGATCTTTGTTAGCAAGTGGAAAAAGTGGAAAAAAAATACACAAAACCTAGCCAACCAAAAAACCACAACCACAACCCCAGACCTCCAAAACCCAAAAAAGACACAGCAGGGTAAAAAAAGAGAAAGAAAAAGGTAGTGGCAAAGGTTGAGGGTTTGGAGCAGTTACACCTCTGTATGCAAACTCTTTCTGAAAGCTGCTGACAGAGCTTTGGCATCTGATCATCTAACTGCTGATTAACATAGCACTGTTTTATATTTAACTCAGAGCAGGAGGGGCTGGGGGTGGTGTTGCACTGCTTATAAGGGGAGCACGACAGGAACAATGTTCTTCTGTGCCTGTTCCCTCCATCTCCCAGCCCAGATGCACTCCTTTTGATCATTCCCATTTCCTCCAAATGCATGTTGTCTTTAATTAATTGAGTGTCTCATGGAAAGCGAGGTGGGGGAGACAGGCAGAGAACAGCTACACAATTAAAATACAAACCAAGTCTGCTGAGCTTACTGAATGCAAATGCTGAAGTGACTAATAAGTTTGGATTTTTTACAGTTAATATTTTCCTGTGAGAACAGTCCTGGGAGCAGAGATGGAGGGCATGGATTTTGAGGATAAGAAGTCCAAGAGGTACTGCATGAAGGCAAAGCACGTGGCTATCATCTGTGGCGTTGTGGTCATTGTAGGTCTTGCTGTGGGGCTTGGTGTGGGACTGTCCAGACCAAAATCTCAAGAATCTTCAGAGGAAACAGATCAGCCCACAGTGGATTTGGGTCCCTGTCCTGCTAAAAATGATGAAACTGGTGAGTGGAGACATTTCAGGCTACCCACTTATGTCAAGCCTGTCCACTATGATCTGCAGATGAAGCCTGAAATGGAGAAAGACATTTACACAGGGACAGTCAGCATTCATATTGTTTTGGAAAACTCTGTCAACGCTCTGTGGCTCCACCTGCGAGAGACCAAGATTACAGAGATGCCCACGCTCCAGAAATCCTCAGGACAGCAGATTGCTCTCAATGACTGCTTTGAATACAAGGCACAAGAGTACATAGTGATGAAGACAGGAACAGAGCTCTCTGTCACTGATGAAAACGATCCCTATATACTCACCCTGAAGTTTCAAGGCTGGCTGAATGGTTCCCTGGTTGGATTTTATAGGACCACCTACAATGAAAACGGAGAGATCAAGTAAAGAAGTTTTTCTTTTATTTATAAAACTTTATTCTCTGTTTCTACTTGCTCAGGCCTGCTCTGTTCCTGTTCATCTTCTCAGTCTTGTCTCTCACCAACTTGCTGACATTTCTGGGCTGTTCTTTAATTTTCTCATTCCCCTAAGGAAGATGCTTCTATTCAAAACCCTTTGGCTGCTGACAAGTGAATGTGGGCTGGAGAGATGAGGGGCTTGTTATGATTGTTCTGAAAAACTTTTTCAAACTTCACTGGTCCCAGGTCACCTTTGAGCTTTACAAATGGTTCCCTCAGAGACCTGGAGGGATTGAGGCCCGTTTTTAACTCTGTAGTACAATAAATAGCATACAGCTCTCACCACTCTCTCCTGTCACTCCCTAAGTTGACAGTTTTGGTGTAAAATGCTCTTGTGATAGTTTTCCACATGTCATGCCTCCTTAATGTTGTAAGCCTAAGGAATATCCAAACCAGAACTTCACTGCAGCTGGTTTAAGTTATGAGTAGGAAAGTCCGTGCTATGAAGAATATCTTCGACATTGCATTTTTGTGCTCCGGCTCTTCCGTTTGAGCATACCAATAGTTATTCAAACATTACATAGCTTCTGCCAGTTCAGTTAGTCTATTCCACCTCTCAGGTTTGTGCTTCTTCAAGCTGAAAAGTTGTAAAAGCCATTTCTCACTGTTCAGAGACATTTCTCTGCAGTTAGTATATGGAAGGGACACTCATCAATTTTCCAATACTTAACATTTCTGAATTGATTCATTCCAGCCTGAATGGACAGAAGTTACACTTGGCTAGACTTTTCCAAGACCCTGTATCAGGAATATGAAAACAAACACTGGTGTGTTTTCACAGCACTTATTTGCCCTTCCTGGTGACAATGGCATCCAAAGTGAGAGTTGCATCAGCCCGTTCAGCTGCTGACAGGAAATGCCAGGAGCAGCAGCAGTGAGAGGCACCAGCAGCAGCAAAGCCAAGAGGCAGTGGAAAAAGCAAACCTTGTGCTTTTTTTGTACATGGATCTAGCTATTTGATCTGAGAAGACATGTAGAGCACAACCTGAATGCCAGCCAGCTCTATCTTTCTTATTTTCTTCCATCTACCACCTCAGTATTGCTCTGACTTGAAAGGTGCTTAGGGTTTTATTGAGTATCTGACATCCCCACAGCAACTTTAAAGTGTAATCTCTTAGCATCTTCCTAAGCTGAGGAGCATCACTTGCTTTTTATTGGTGAAGGATACCTAGATATTAAATTAGTTGCCCCAGGTCTGTCAAAACACAACAGCAGGACCGGAGGCACAGAGCAGAAAAGGTAGGTGCGCATCCCCTAGATCCAGATAGTGTAAGAAGACAAGGACCAAGCATCAGATGTCAGGAAATACTTCATAAGCTAAAGAAAGCATAAAATGTGAGCTCACTTTTGGAGGGTTCCTACCCCTTGATATGGATGCTGGAAGCTACAATTGCAAGGATGATCCTAGCCAGCAGTCTGAAAACACTCCATACAAAAAGGAACTTGAGGATGTGAGATTGTCTGGCTTAAGAAGGGCTCTAATAAGTGTGAGTGAATGGTGATTTCTGAAATGCTTTTCAAGTAGTTAAATTTGGGCAGATTGCTTGCAGGGGGGTGGATGAGCAGATGTATGTGACAGTGGTAAGTACAGCTTTGAAATGATGGCAACCACCAGCCAAATGGTGCTGCAACCAGCAGCCAAGTTGCTGTTATGCAGCATGAAGGTAGGTGATAGGATGGGGTGAGGAAGGATGGCAAAGGAAAGGTTTTGTTACTTATTAAAACTGCCTTTCACCCTGGATTTCCACTCAAAACCAATCATGACTGAAATAAGCTTTTTTTTTTTACTTTTGCCTGAGGCAGGCATCACCCTCAGAAAATATCAACCCAAATGGTTCATTTTTGGCATGCAGTCAGTAAATACAAACCAGATCAGGTAATAGCAAATGTCAAGCAAGTCTATTAATAGTGCATGTTGGAGCGAAGGTGACTGAAGTGAAAATGAGAGCTGACATGTAATTAACCTGCTCCTTTGTCCCTTATGGGCAATGTTAGAAGCAGCAGGACCTTTTGAGAGAACTAATAACACTGGAAAGTCAACTCCGAGGGCTGAGCTGCTCCCCAGCTGTCTATTTGTGAAGGCAAAGGTTTCCCAAAGCATTGCTATGATGCCTTGTGTTTACAAAGTGGGCACGTGTCCAGACTCTGCTGTTGCTTAGATTCAAAACTCCCACCACATTCTGTGGAAAACAGGTAGACATGTGCTGAACGTGCCCACAAGACTGGGATCCTTGGGAGGCTTAGGGAGAAGAACGCCTTGCTTGGGATTCCTGTTCAGACAGATCACTCAATCCCCATCAGGACAAAGGTGCTTTTGGACATGCCCAGAGGCAGATTTTAAGATACCTTTGGAGCACAACTACTTCAGCCAACCTGTGTGTGAGGGTAGGGAGCAGGAAAGCAGAAACTGAGGAGGCAGATTGGAGACGTAGACCTTCCTAGATCTTCCTGTGGGTGTGCTAACCCAGCTGTAAGCACTGAGATCCTCTGGAAAAGGTATTTCTCTGTCTGATCATTTCATTTCCCCACTGATGGTAGGAGAATAAAAATCCTTCCCTAGTTTGCATGGTGCCCAGTGATAGGACAAGGAACAATGGATACAAGTTCATACACGGGAGGTTCCACCTCCACCCGAGGAGACATTTCTTTACAGGGAGGGTGATGGAGCACTGGAACAGGCTGCACTGAGAGGTTGTGGAGTCTCCTTCTCTGGAGACTTTCAAAACCTGCCTGGATGCATTCCTGTGTGTCCTGCCCTGGGTGATCCTGCTTTGGCAAAGGGGTTGGATTCAACGATCTCTGGAGGTTGCTTCCTACCCCTAGCATTCTGTGATTCTATGCAGTGGGCATAAATGCATTCCAATATTAATAGTTTCAGATATTAGGGAAAGGAGCACAAACAAGAACCCTTTCTTGATGTAATGGGGTTTTCAATTCATTTATTCCTCTCAAAGAATGTCCTAAAACCCCCTTTTATTTTCCCTCTAATATTACAGATAATACAAACAGGTCACAACAGCTTGTTTTGGTTTTGTAATACTATTAGTGACAAAATATGGCTCCCACCTTATAGAAATTCTATCTTCCATAAGAAGACAACACAAGGCTTATGAAAGATACCGAGCTGGGCACATCTCTAACAGAATAGCTTGCATTTATGATTTTATTTGATTAGGGTAAAGGCAAAATATTCTTTAGTCTACAAAAGTAACACTCCTGGATTTTTTCTTCAAGGAGAAAATTTTCTCAGAAGAAGCAATGGGTCTGAGGGAAAGAACAGGAGGAAAAAATGTTAAATTAGCTCAAGTGGAGGGTTGTGGGGTTTTTTTGCATGAAACCACTGTATTCGGGGGGGGGGGGGGAGGAATTGAGGTGTAGGGGGTGGTGGTGTGAAATTCATCATGGTTCTAAATGCAGCACTGCTTTATTTTGGGAACAACAGCTGGATGCAGTCTCAGGCAGATCTTCACTTTTTATTGCAATGATATTTACAACTGTCACCTCTAGTTCACATATAAAGGTCTGGACATCAACAGCAAGTAGAAGGGCAGAAACCACTAAGCAGCAAAGAAAATCTTATCTAAAAACTACTAGTTTGAAAGAAAAGGACAATATTTCATGTTTCTAGTGCCACTTCTCTGCATGCCATAGCCTGGAGTTCTCATCTTCTACTCCATAGGAATGGTAGTGCTAAGGTTTTGCACTGCCTATGTCTGTCTGTCTTCACAGAGCTATAGAACCACAGAACTGTTTTGGTTGGAAAAGACCTTTAAGATCACGAAATCTGGTACTAAACTGTGTCACTCAGCACCACATGTCTGCTTCTTTGAAACACCTTCAGGGATAGGGATTCAATCACCTCCCTGGGAAGCCCGTTCCAGTCTTTGAGAACTCTTTCAGTGAAGAAGTTTCCTCTAATATCCAACCTAAACCTTTGTTGGTGCAACTTGAGGCATTTCCTCTCCTCCTATCACTTGTTATGAGAAAGAAGAGACCCACACCCACTGGTCTTCAGGCTCCTATTAGTGAGGTCTCCTCTCAGCTTTCTTTACTCCAACCTAAATAACATCAGGTCCCTCTGCTGCTCCCCCCCAAACCTGTTCTCCAGACCCTTCACCAGCTTCATTGCCCTCTGCTGTACCTGCTCCAGCATCTCAGTGTCTGAGGACAGATTCACCTTACAAATCAACAGAGATGACAGTGTTATCAGTCTGTAAGAACAAGATATAAAGGTGTCTAAGTACAGAGCCAATTTTTTAAGCAATATCATGGAAGCATTGCCCTGAGGACTAGAAGTTAACATCATTGTGAAACAGTTTTCAAACCCTACAAAAAGTAGAGTGACATCAAACAATTTACCAAGCAAAAGCAAGGCCTGAAGTTATGTTAAGGTGAATGTTCATTATGCTTTTTGCCCATGAACTTTTGAGTTCCTGTTCCAATGAACATGAATGGTAAGGGCCCAGACACATTACTTCCATCGGGCTTGTAAATGACTCTTGCAGCTACAAGTTCCTCATGATCAGTTTAGTATTTAACTGTCACAGGGGAAATGCCAAGGGCAAGAGAAACACTGAAAAATTGGTTGTCAAGTGAGCTTGTAGGATTGCTGCAGAGCTGTAATTTATGATGTACACTTCTAATTACTTTTTGGAAAGAAAAACTTAATATAGTTGGAGCAGCTGTGGAAGTGCTGTCAGAAAATGCTTGACATTCCAGATTAATTGCGGAAGCATCTGTGATCCTTTCACTATGAATCACTGGACAATACACTCTGCCATTCTGTGCTTCATTAATGGGGGAGCCTGGTGTCATTGTGAGAATCAAACACATGATAGGAACATTCACAACCTTCACCTCATTTTTTTTTTTCATGTGATCCATATTGTCTAGCTCCTCCAGTTGTTTCTGCCTAACTGAGATAGCTTTCTAACCACCACCACCCTCAAAACAGGTATCATAGCATCAATTATGAACTGGGACGTTCACCTGAATTTCTCATTCTTTCTCCAGCAGTTTCATTAATGGAGTCCTGGGGGTATAACAACACCATCAGGAAACTGTATGTCATAACTGCAGAAAAAGAAACACGAAAGCAGGATGAAATTTTAGGAGCAGTTCCAGGGTGTCCTCTGAGGACATGTTCAAGACTCCAGTCCCAATATATGCTTTAGTAGGTAAACCTGTGGACTAACCGAAGTAAACATTCCTATACCAAGACCTGGGTTTCCTTTCAGATTATACAACCAGTAGTTTATTTTAGGAACATAAATCAATGGGAAAGCTCATCAGGAAGGTGACCAAAATTGCTACTACTCATGAGGGGTCATTCCTCTTATTGCCTCACTCTTAAAAACATTTGGTGATATGCCGTTGGCTTTAGCTTTCACTCTGAATGTTAGAGGATGCTGACAAGAGACTTTTGGGTACATGTTACACATGACTGCATGATGACAGCTTGTACATTTCTGATGTCACCCCCTTTTATGAATGGACAAGTACACACAAATATTTGTAGTTGACTTGAGGTTGTGAAATTGCTAAAAATATTTGCTTAGAATGGCAGATAAGATGCAAAAGGTATATAACGAAGGCTTGCCAATCTGCTGTTTGTTTAAGGAGCATTGCAGCTACTGATCATGAGCCAACAGATGCACGGAAATCGTTTCCTTGCTTTGACGAGCCCAACAAAAAAGCAACTTACAACATATCTATCATCCATCAAGATGCCTATAAAGCACTGTCAAACATGCCAGTACAGGTATGTATTTCCCAACTCTGCTGTCTAAGTTCTGTAAAGCCACTGGAAAGCTAGCATGGGTCACAAGGTCCTCACGCATTCACAGACTGCCTCCAGATGCTGTAAAGCTAAGGGTTAATAGAGTTTCCATGAAGCAGGGCTGTTTGGTTGGTTAGGACTTGTAGTGGTCCACCAGCATATAACATGGCAGTTCAAAGCCAAATCCAAAGCAGATATGAAATGTCACTTCTGTTTTGAGCTAACTGGCCCTCTGTTGAGATACTCATAGAATCATAGAATGGTTTGGGTTGGGAGGGATGTTAAAGATTATCTCGTTCCAAGCCCCTGCTGTGGGCAGGGACGCTTCTACTAGGCCATGTTGCTCAAGGCCCCATCCAGCCTGGCTTTGAAAACTTACAGGCATGGAGTTTTCATGACTTCTCTGGGCCATCTGTTCCAGAACTTCTTTCCAGAGTCTAATCTAAATTGATTTGAGCATCTCTTACTAATTATAAACAGGTAATGGTAGGTTCTTCAGTCAAGCCAAGTGGACTCTGAGAAGGAATACTCTGGAAAACAGGCTGCTTTCCAAATGAGAAGTCCAAAATAATCACTGAAACTACATGAAGGTTCAAAGTGAAGGTCTGCTAGTCACAATCTAACAGTGCAGAATCCTGCTAGCAAGGAAGTTTAGAGTTATTATTTTTAGTAATATAGGACCTGAAATCATATTTGTCAGCTCATGGGTGGGGAAACTTGTCAGTGCACCATGACTATAATTTTCTAAATAATGTATTTCTGGACCTTTTGGGTCAAATTCCAAGTTTTGTATGAAATTCAATGGCATCAATTATCTATCTCTAGGTCCTCTGGAAGAAGTTTGAATGGTTTTCAGCTGAGAGAGTTTTTAATGAATAGTTCAACTGAATGTGTAGTCCAATGTATCATTTCTAATGAATGTGTTCTGAAATGGGAGATAAAGTGCCAAGTATTTTTTAAAAAGAAAAAAAATTAGAAAGGAACTTCCAGCCTCCAGGCTGTTGACATTTGCATCTTCCCAGTCATTGCCCCACCCAGAAAACAAAGGTCTGCTTTGCTGTGTACTGGTTTATTTAGAAATTCCCCCAAAGCTCAGCTATTCCTTCACAATGCAGCTGCAAGAACTATAACCCATCTGGTACAGATGGCTCCCAGACCCTTTGCAAATTTAAAGCTCTGACCTACTGTTATTAAAAATATTTCTATGATACCAACAAAAGACCAGGTGCTTTGATGAACAACCTGTGAGAGTGTTTGCTGTACCTTTCCTCACAGACCTTATCTAAGTGAGGGAACTGGCAAGGACGCTGAGGGAATGAGAGGGAATGTTATCAAGATTTAATGGTCTTTGACATTGACTTTACACCTTTGCACATGGACCTTATCTCTGGTATGGACAAAAAAAAAAGTATATCAGACAGGCAATAGTAGATGATGAATAGCAGAAATAAATATTTAGAGGACAACTCACAGACAACAGGTTGCAGGTTTGGCCATATAGTTCAGTTGAGAGTTAAGAACACTTGGGAAAATCTGGAAAGGTTTTTAATTTATTTGCAAAATAAAAACTATAATCAGCACTAAACCTTATGTACATTTAAACAATCCACCAGTTAGTGGTGCTAATTTATATCTGAATGACTTCAAGACAGATAAATTAGACTGATCTTTACCATGGCATAGCATCTCTGCAATCCCTGACTCCTACAAGGTGTATATATTTAAGAGAGGACAGAATTCAGTCTTTTCCAAAATGATGTTATTTCAACGACAAAACACACAGGTACACACTGAAAAATTCCCATTGGCAAAACTCCTGTGCATGTGAATGGTTTGAAATCCTTGGTGAAAATTAGGTCCAGGTAAACTTAATCAGTGCAGCAAAATAATGTCCCATTTTGTGTAGTGCAGAAAAAAAAAGAAAACCCGAACATTTTGACTGTTCTCACAGTGAGGCCACACCTTGAGCACTGGGTTCAGTTTTGGAGCCCTCACTGAAAGAAAGATATTGAGATGTTGGAGCAGGTTCAGAGAAGGGTAATAAAGCTAGTAAAGAGTATGGAGAACAGGACATATGAAGAGTGGCTGAGGGAACTGAGGTTATTTAGTCTGGAGAAGAGGAGGCTGAGGGGAGACCTTCTCTCTCTACAACAGCTCCTCGAAAGGAGGTTGGAACCAGGTGGGTGTTGGTTACTTCTCCCTATTAACAAGTGGTAGGAGGAAATGGCCTCAAGGGGGAAATGGCCTCAAGTGATAGCATGAGAGGTTTAGTTTGGATATTAGAAGCAACTTCTTGACTGAAAGGGTTCTCAAAGACAAGAACAGGCTCCTCAGGGAGGTGGTTGAATCCTCAGACCCTAGAGGGGTTTAAAAGAGGTGAACCTGAAGAAGTGATTTATTATTATTCCTATATAGTTGCAGCCTTCATTGAAATGCTGTACCTTCTTCTGCATGTGTTTGCAATTCTGAAAATCAAGTTAATTATTTTTCCATTTCTGCAGCAAACTGAACAGCTGGATGGTGGCTGGACTCGGACAATTTTTGAGAAGACAGTCCCCATGAGCACTTACTTGGTATGCTTTGCAGTGCACCAGTTTACTTATGTAGAGAAAACATCTGCTAGTGGGAAACCGGTAAGTCCTGAACATGGTTCTGATGGCAGAGGTACTGTGATTTGCATGGTTGTTTTTTTAATGAAACATCTCTTTGTATAATACAAAGAGGAACATATTTCCCCCTTTCTCCAGCCTATTCTGTGCAGCTTCATTTATCAGATTAGATGTTTGCAGTGGTCCCTCTGATTTTGACTACTTAGAGCATTTTGCAGTCATTCCCTGTCTGCCGTCTCTGTGAGACACCAGTCAGTATCTCCAATACAGGTACACGTGTGAGGGGTACATTTCTCCAACCTCATCCCTGACTTGAAGCCCAGAGTCTGAAGGAATGTACAATCCACGGGTACAAGAGTTTCACATGCCATAGTACAAATGCTTTGCAGTTTCCTGGGGGTTAAAAGGTGTCAACTCATGCACTTGATGTCTTCTTATTTACAACCATAAAGACACAGGACTACAATGCTCTGTGCCACTAGGTATTGGCTCTAACATTCTTTATTTTAGCACAGAGGCTAAAGGAAACTAACTAGTGTAAGCTCTTTACAAGCAAGTATAGAAGTGATAGTGCCTGCCCAAACTGCCATACATTTGTTAGGTGCCCTAATGAAGTGATTATGCTTGAATCTATATCCATCAAATTAAAGTAGCTCCTTTATTTAAATGCAACAGGCAGTCCAATCCAGTTCTCCCTTTGTTTGGAATGTCTGATCATAAGGTATAAGGAGATCACAAGACATGTTGAATCACAATCTGAAAGACGAAATACATTTTTGCCTCTCAACATGAACTCCTCATCTAGCCTAAATCCATTCATTATTTATTGGTTTACCATCTGAGACAGAAAATGATCCCAGAGCTGTATGCTGTCTGCTGCTTGCTGCCTGATCTAGTTGGAGGTGCCCCTGCTCACTGCAGGAGGGGATGAACAAATTAACCTTTGAGAGTCCCTTCCAATTGGATGCAATCTGTGAATCTGCTTTCTCTTCCTTTGCCCTCAGGGGTGTAACACATGGTCTTGTGGTTCAGATGAGCTGACAGCACTTTCCTCCTCTTCTGTGGGCAGTGACACAAATGGCCAGGGAATCTACTGCAAAACCCCAGCCAGATCGCTGTTCCCCTAGAAAGAAAGCTCTTCTCGAGTTTCTCCATCTGAAAAAGCTCAGCAAATCCTTGCCTACTCAAGACTGATGTGAAAATCTGCCTCGTATCAAACTCCAGAGTGCTGATCCAGATCTCAGCAAACATTTCTTGGCACAGCACTGTGCTGAGGCCTCCCTCATCTATGCCCTCACTAGCAGCATGCTGTACACTTAGATTATTTCTTGACAGATAACTAGGCTAAATTACACCTAGCCAAGAAAATGGGTCCTGGTTTGAGGCAGCGATGCAGTATTCTTAGATCCCTGCTGCTTAGCTGAGTCATCTGCAGAAGAAGACAATGTTTTAGGTCATCCAGCCGCTCAGTTTTGTTAACCAGATGCTCTTCAGTTTGGCCACTCCATTCACTGTCAGGGACAGGACTTTGGTTATTTGGCCTCTCTAGATATTCTCTAGAGTTTAGTTGTTTGAAGAATCAAAATGTGTGCAGCTTTTGTAGAACGTAGTGTGATAGCAAAAAAAAATAAAATTGCTGAAGATGTATAAAACTTACTGTTTTCTAGATGGAAGAGTGAACATTCTCTGTTTGCCCTTGCCGTTCCCCAGAATATAGCTCTGAGATCAATATTAGTTTTGGTGTGGGTTTTTTTGTTTTCGTTTGGGCTTTTCCCCCGCCAGGCATAGCACTGTAAGGCCCATACTGCTCCTGACTAGTTGTAGCTCTTCTAAATAAGAGAGGTTGCTCACTGAAATTAAAGTTTGTGTATTTCTGTCAGTACAGAGGTTGTCTGAAGAAACATCTAATTCAGTCCTTGCTTTCTAAGTTTTTTATTAACATTATTCACTGAAAAATGCCTGAGGACTTGTCTGCAGTAGAAAACTTGGGGTTTAAGTGAGGTTAAAATTACAACTGTTTGGAGTTTTTTTCTGTTAGCTTTGACATAGTTTTACCAATATAAAGTGCAAGATTATTTTCTCTCTAAGATTGTTTTTAATTAAAGAAGCCACATAAAATTAATCACTAAAAATTACCTTTTCCCCAGGATAACCAGGCAATCTTTAGAGTTATTAATCAGATATTTAGAAAGTCTTTTTCCTAATGAAACAACTCCTTTCCAAAAACCTGCAAACCCAGCCAAGCAATGAAGTATTTAGATTCACCTATTGCTGAGAACATTCCACAGTTTGCTCTATAAACTGCTAGCAATAAATCCCTCATCCAACAGAAAGTACCCATGTGAGCTATACTTTGCTTTCATCAACAACAGCACCCAGCAAACTACTTAAAAACTCTGTTTACTCTGAGAGCCAGTGTCCTAACAAAGCCACAAATGGAATCAATGGTGGGAAATGTGCTTACAGCTGGACATGGTGCTCCTGAGCTGATTACCTGTCAGGTACCAAATGTCTGCTTGGAAAATCACAGAGGAGATTATACAAATGAAACTCGAAGTCAGTCCTAGTGCATGCTAAAGGGTTTGGAACCCATTAATATGGATCAGCTAAGGGAGCGAAGACTGCTAAATTGAGAAAAGAGCTTACTGAAGTGGAAATTGCAGATTGTAATTGCAAACTGACCCTGAGGGAAATCCCCTGCCTGGAATGGATTCATGATTGAATTTCATAAGCTTTTTGGGGGTTTGTTTTGTTGGGTTTTTCTTTTCATTCCAGCTTTATTTCTGACCACTTTCCCATCCTTCCCCCTATTTGGAAGAAGTGAAATTTCATGGTATGGAAATCAATGTGTTGTCAAGCTCCAGGAGGGCTCCTAGAGTAGGCTGGCTCCTTTGCTCAGTTTGGACCCTAAATTCCTGGCTGCAAGACAAGGCTGAGGAGTAACCACGTCACATCAATACAGCCGGAACAATGGGACCATGTAGAGTGTGCAAAATGAGATGGATCAGTTTTCCTAAAGCCAGAAACTTCACTCCGTACTTAGAAACTTCACTCTCTTCATTTCCAAGATTAAGATTGAGGAAGAGTGAACAGCCTATGGCTCCTGCCAATGGACACTACAGTGCTATGGCTCTGCTTTGGGACAGAGATTTGTGTTAGCTTTGGGACAAAGCCTCGTGACACTGAGGGAAGATCCCCAAAAGACTCCATGAATTCTGAAGTTAAACTTTGTTTTCACAGTGCATAGATAACATTCCAAAATGTTTTTCCAAGCCTTCTCATTATGGTTACAGGTGTCATAAGGACTCCAGTCCTCCAGGGCTTGAAGTTTCCTATTGTCTGGCAGTAACAGCCAAAGCAGTCCTGGGCAACAAGCCTCAGGGATGGATATGTCAGCACTGAACACAACATTTTTCACATTCAGAAAGAAAAGACCACATGCTCAGATATGCAAGAGGAGCACGTAAATGGTCACTCACCACACAAAGGGCTACCAAATGTGACAGTTTTCCTGGATCTGCCTGTTGGAAACAGAGGGAGCCGATTGCTTTCTAGGATTTCCAGAGGCACAGCAGCTTGGCAGGCATCATTGTTGAAACTGGGTAGCTGTGTGACCTGAAATCCCGGGCAAATAGCCACTTAACCTGCATGGGCCAGCATGTATAGGAAGAGTTACAGATCTGGTAAACACACTATCTTCAAAGGGTCTGACATCTTCCAGCATACAAGGACAAGTGGAAAATATGATGATAGTAAGTAGGAAAGTATGAAGGAATTGAAGAAAATAGGCTGTTATGGGCTTCAGAATAATTTCAGAACAGATAGGCTCCTAAGGACTGGTCTGATGGGATGAGTCCAGATCAATAAACTGCTCAGAACAGCAATTGTGCTTGCCTAGGCTTCCTTCCTGAGAAAAACGGGCCTTGGGGAAGCAGAAGCCTGCTCCAAGCTTGGCCACTGTGAGTTCTAGGCATGAGTTTTGCCAGTTTTACAGTTTAGACACACTGTGGAAAGCATCCACAGGTTATGTTGACTCAATCTCTCTTACATACAACATCCAAAACACTTTGTGAGTCAATGTGCAAGGGAACAGAATTTCTCATCCAAGCCAGTTCCTTAGAGAAAACCTGCAGTGTTATAGGTGTGCCTGTTAAATGACTTCTCAATGCTTGCTGCCTTCTAACTGAAGACTGTTCTGTCTCTTTGTTCTGCAGCTGAGAGTTTATGCCCAGCCACTGCAAATACACACAGCAGAATACGCAGCAAATGTAACAAAACTTGCATTCGACTTCTTTGAAGAGTACTTTAATATGAGCTATTCCCTTCCAAAGTTAGGTAATAATCAATGCTTATATTTTTCCTTTTGTTCATTCATTGTCAAGGTTCTGTTTCTCCTACGGGTCTCTGTGCTTTGGTGGAAAACAGCATGAAAGCATTTGGTTGCTAATGGCTGCTGTTACGTCAGGATGTTATAAAACTGCACTCATGTAGTTCAAGATATTCTTAAATGTCACGATGAGAAGGTTGCCTCAGTAACAGTTACCAGTTCTCACAGTTTTATTTGCTCAGTTGAAGCAGTGGTCCTGGCATGGTCATTTTAAAGTGCCTTGTAAAAAACAGAGGAAGCATTGGTGTCATCAGCAAAGGAACATCATGAGCTAAAGTAGAGCCAGAAGAAGTTTGAGAAAAATATGTATCTCTTCCATGGGAACCTCTGGGCAAAAGTCAGCAGTGAGATAAGTGGAGATGTAAACTGCCAGAGAATATGTCATACTATTTATTAACCTTTGTGTAAAGTGGGTGTGTATCTACTTCTTGGAAAGATGAATGTGGTCCAGCATATATTTTTTTGTTGTTTTTTAACTGCTGGGCTAAATAAAGACCTGGAGCTGAACAGGAGTGGGCACACCATCAAATTTTGCCCATGGTTACTAAAGAAGCAAATTAAAAGTAGTGCAGTTGGGCATCCTGCAGCTTGGGCTATCAAGACTCTAGATCTTATTTGTCCAGTTTGAACTAATAAAGTTGGGAATGTAATCACAGTCTTGGAAAAGCAACCCTCTAAGACTTCCAAAGAGGTAATTCAGATAGGTTCATGAGCTTAAAAGGATGGAAAAAATATTAACTACAAACAAGTTAAGGCAATGTAATGGGGAAAAATAACCACCCCAATCTTTGGAGATGATTAACAGCGCTATGTAAAATCCTGTGCTGGCTGTTCACACACCTACTCATCAGGCTAACCTGTATTACTTCAGCAATAGATTTTTACCTCCCTCTTTTGAAACATCAGAGGAGTTTAGTGTAAATATCTGTTTTCATTTTAATGGCAACTGAATTAGGGAAACCAGTACAATATATACACTGGTACCCAGTAATAACTGGGGCTGTATCTCACCTACCCTTCAGATTCAGACTTTCATTTCCATAAAAGCTTGATGACTTTTTCCCCACAGCATATAGGCACAGGCCTGTCTGTGCTACCCTGGTAACCCCAGGTCAGCAGTGTCAGAAGATAGATGCTCTTGGAGATCTTGTACTGGTTTTCTCAGAATGCCTGTTTGTTGGATCTTGGATCTTAACTTACAATGTTGTTCATCAGAATTAGAAGTCATCTATATCAAACCTGATGAATCAAATTTGTTTCTGCACAGTGGTTTATTTGAATATTACAATTCACACTGATTTATGGTTTCTGGCCTTGTCATTCTCCTTATTTTGACTGCCAGTGAAGCCCTTGCCAAATAATCAACTTTGGTTCTGCAATCAAGTTGTTTAAATTAAAATAAGTAATTTCTATCTTCTGTTAGGGTGGAGTGAAGCTTGTTTGTCCTATACTGTTTTAAATCAATCTGTGTTTTTTCACTAATTCACACAGAAAGGCTGTGATCATTGTTTGCAGGAGAACATGTCAGTCCTGTTGAGTCCACAATTCTCATTTAAACCTGTATTGATTACTGACCATAAATAAGTGACCCCCCAGAGATTGGCAGGACTAGAAGCAGATATTGTTCACTGCAAGGGGGATTTACATCAGTTAACATGTCAATAAATACTTTCACTACAACAGTGTGACAAACAGCAACATGCTTCATTATACTGCAAATAGTTTCAGGAAGTTTAGTGCCCACAGCACATCTCCAGACAATACTCTTCATTTCTGGAGCCAAAATGGAGTAATGCATGATATGTGGTCTCCCAGGAGAACAGTATCACCTCACATGACAGATCCTTAGCTAGTGCAACTGGTCCTCACTCCAAGGACTTCAGCCAAGCTGGACCACTTACTTCTTAAACACAAGGTACAGACTGCAGAACCACAAATGGCAAGCAAAGCAGGCTGTGAACACACAGAAAGAGAATAAGCAAAGTGCCTCAAAGGATACAGTGGTTATCATGTTCTCTTTCTTTCAATACAGATAAAATAGCTATTCCAGATTTTGGGACAGGTGCTATGGAGAACTGGGGTCTGATCACATACAGAGAAACAAACTTGCTGTATGATCCCAATGAGTCAGCCACTTCCAACAAACAGAGAGTAGCTGCTGTGATAGCTCATGAGCTCGTTCATCAGGTAAATGGTTTCTTTTTACAGTGCTTCAAATGTGTAGTATAAACATTTTAATCTTGAAAATACTGTCATTGCTCCGCCTTGGGATCTTCTACGTCTGCTTACAACTTGCTTGCAAAATATGCTGTTAAAACAGTTCTCCATTAGAACTTTGAAGTACCATAACCACTGCCTTTGGGTTTTTCTCAGGAATTTAGATGTTTGGGTCCAGACTGTGAGCCAGCTTACAAAAATCTGTCTGAGATGTGTTAAAGGAACTAATTTGCATGTGCAGATGTCTCTTTTGGGCAAGCAAACAGGGACAACTGTACACTGTGGAGGCTGTCTGAATAAAACATCCTCACAAGCAGAAATCATCAGATCAAGAGGAAGAAACTAAAAATATTTTCGATGGCACATGAATCATTAGCAATCTCTCCAGTTATATGTAATTTTATAATAAAAATGATGCTTTAACACAAGGCAAGGCCTGAATTCCCATTTAAACCCCAAAATTATGATAATTTGCATCTGGCAACAGGAGGAGAAGTGAACAAGTCAACACTGTATGCGTAGACGTGAGATACTGACATGAACATTTACCATTTATTTAACACTACATCTTCCCATGTATATAATTGCAGTGGTTTGGAAATATCGTGACCATGGACTGGTGGGATGACTTGTGGTTAAATGAAGGATTTGCCAGTTATTTTGAGTTCCTGGGAGCGAATGCTTCAGAGCCAGATTGGCAAATGGTAATTATTTCTGTCTTGTGGAGGACTGGCTGGGCTGGAGGGAAAGTTTTGGAAGACATTAAAAATTAGAGAAGGACCATGAAGACTTAGAAGTATATTTACATTGCACAGTGCAGTGCAACATGAAGAAAAAGTTGGTTTCAGCTTTTCTACCTACCAGCTATGAAGTAACAGCAAAGAAGGTACCCTTAGATAGGCATTATAGTCTGAGGAATGATAACAGTGTGCAAAAAAAGGGTCATTTCTTGCTCTCTTCTTCCTACCCTCTCAAACATCTCATAGCATGCATGTTTTCCTCAGCCACCCAGGTGTAGTGGCTGTTAGAAAATGCAGAACTTCTGCCAGTGGAAGGAAGAGTAGGTTTTATGTAGGTTGAGCCCGCTGTCTAAATCTGCTAGCCCCCAATAACTTCAGAAGCAGGCAGTGCTCCCCCTGCCTCCCTCCCTGCTGCCCATAAATACCTCTTCACATCCACATTATGTGAGACTGAGAACAAAATCATGCCTGGATCATTTCTTTTACACTGTGAAATAGAGGTTCTGTTGTTCTAACTACATAAGAAGAGAAATTAGTTGCCATGCCTAAAATTTGAAAGCCATTTTTTTTTTATCTAAACATTGTGTTCATTTAAGATCTAGAGACATCTCAGTGTTACAAAGAACTGAGAAGTAGAAGGCAAAACCTGAAGAAGTTTAGTCTTTTTTGTACAATATTGATTAGGAACTAAGCAGATTTTGACTGCAGGCAAAAAATCCCTTTTAAATTTTTATGTGTGTGTGTGTGTGTGTATTTACTTTAAAATACTATAGACCTTGGGATGGAAATCCCTGCCTCCTTCCTCCCCAACTCTATTTTGCAAATGGAATTAATAATTCTTCATAGGTATTGTCACGCTGCTGAAACTCATAAGACAGGCTCCCCTTTTGCCTGCTGTGGGAGAGGGTTGTATTATGATGCACATGGGAAAATAGGATTTGCAAAAGACAATTTATCTTAGTTAAGGAAAAAAAAAAATGTATCCCTCCCCTCTCAAATGTAAAGTAAGAGCTTGCAAGTCCTTCTTTAGTGGAGGTAGAACTTCATTCCACTTCCAACTGCTTCCCCCTAGAGAAGCTGCAGTTCAAGCACATTTTTCTGAGAAATTAGGCATATAGCCGTTCCTTCCTTTCTAACATCTTTGTTCTAACATCTTCTCTTTCTCAGCTTGATCAGGTTTTAACTGATGATGTGCTTCCTGTAATGAAGGATGATTCTTTGTTATCTTCCCACCCAATTGTATCTGAAGTGTCATCTCCAGCTGAAATCACCTCTGTGTTTGATGGGATATCCTACAGCAAGGTAGGATATCCTCCTGTTGTGACTTTGGGTGCAAAGAAGGGGAGGCTTGGGAGAGGAGATAAAAGTCAGGGGAGCTCATAAACCTAACTTCTAGCCCACTTGGACTGCGTGTCTGTGGGACTTTTTTTTTTTTTCTGTGGCATTCCCTGTTGTCACTGATGATTCAATCAGAAGAATCTGCCAGAGCAGTAGTGCAGCCAGAGCTAAGATCATCTACTGTGTGCCATGAAGACCTGCTCACAACATGCAGAGGTGCAGGGAAATCACCACATCAGCAGCTTCTGCCACTAAAGTCATCAGATTTAGAACATCCTTCATGTGCTGATGGCAGCCCAGTTATGTCAAACCTCATAACCCAGTGCAAAGGCAGACAATGATCTTTAATGTCCCTTCCAACCCAAAGCATTCTGTGATTCTATGATGCAAGGACAGATATCCAGATATCCTTTCTCTCACTCCCCCTTCACACCTTCGGGGCAGTGTAACTTCAGCTTTGAGGAAGCAAGACAGGGAGCCAAGTGGTAAAAACAGCAAAGTAACATCTTGTTTCATATTGCTCACATTATCCCAACCACTCAAAAAGCCTCAGCAAAGAGGCTACACCAGCCTCTGCAGGCATTTGCACTAAACTGGGGGATAGGTTCACTCCACACTTCATTGAGTGTTGTAGAGCTCAGGACCAACTTGTAGTACCGTCATTTACAGCCCAGGAGATGGTAGAGGACACCCCATTAGGGATGACAAGCTTTTTGCTCATCCTGGGGCTGTCCCTCTGAGTGGTGGTAGGGATCTGTGCCTATAAAGGCTGTCTCAGGAGCCACCTGGTACTGACTGAGAAATACCTGGGTCTGTGAGCAGCAAGACACCAGGATGCTGCTGCCATCCAACCACTGTTGTGACCAGGCTGCAAAGAAGCCATCCTGGGCCCACAGCTTCTGGTAGTACTCACTGTGTGGGGCAGCAGCCAGGAGCTCCACACTCGTGGAAAAGTGCTTTGAGGTCCAGAGCACTGGACACGTCAGCAGCACTGCTGAGGGTCACCACTTTGATATGGTCAGCAGGATCCAGGCTAGGAGGCTGAACTAGGCTCATCTCCCTCCTTATCAAATGCGCCCAAAGCCATTTTGTCCTTAGACACAAACCAAGCAGGTCTGGTATCTAACCAGGGACTCTCATGGCTTAAAAACCCTGACAACATTGCTGCTTCTAGGGTGTTTTTTTCAGTGCATTAAAAGACAAGCCTGAAGAAGCACTGGAGGAAACACCCTTTTCCCTCTCACCTCCACATACTCCACCAAGGTGGGGAAGTAGGTGAGACTCTGCTTACTCTCCTCAACAAGCCATCTCCCATGTTGTTTCTGACCCTGATACACCAGGCTTTTGTTGACAGCTTCTTGTCTGCTAGTGTTTCCTATCTGATGCCGTAACAAGTTTCCACCAAACACAGAAAATTCACCCTTAAAGCCTGTGTTTTCCTTTGCCTCCAAGCTCCTGTTGTCAGCCAGACATAAAGTACATGCTGCATTGACTTCAGCTTTAGCTGTGCTAGAGTTTGTAGCCATAGCTATTACTTTTATTAGCTAGATTCAATCCATCCATTTCCATCCGTTTTCTGTTTTCAATTGCTAAATCCTCTACCCAACAATACAACCAGTATTTATTGCATCATAAATGCCTCACAGCCAAATCATAAACCATGTGAAAACCTGCATTGTGTAACGCTGTTCTTAAATCAAACTAAAAGTCAAGAAACATACAGGGCTAAATTGAGTACTCTGGCCCAAAATGTATTTTAGTGGTGAGCTAAGCAGGAGGCAGACTGTTGCATGGACTGAAAAAAACAATGGAGAAGAAAAAAAAAATCCTGTGCCTGGATAATTGCTACGTGAACTCTTTTTTTTTTTTTTAAGAGAAAACAGTTGAGAACTCATGCATTGTTTGGGAACAGCCTGCTTGGGATATAATTTGGCTTGGGATATAATTTGGCTTGAATGAGAAAGTTTTCATGCAGACTTAGCTCAAATTACTGTTGATATTTATATCTAAATGCACAACAATATTGACTTGGGTTTTTTTGGCTTTGTTTTGGCTTGCCTTTTGCATATTTCTTATAAAAACAATCTCCTCATGATAACATCCATCACTAAACAAATAAAGCATCACTTGGAATGCTCTCTTTTTAGTATTACCACAGCAATTACAGGGCTTACACAATACTAAAATTCTAATTAATTGCTTCAGGTTCTGTGAAGGAACCTTTAACTAGGTTAGGGCCAGGAGGACTTTAAGCACCTAAGAGAGTAGAGCTACACAATTGATAAATACACTTTTTTAAATCTGTCCTTTTCTCTTTCCCTTTCCCCTCTTTTCCAGTTCAATCCTCTTAGTCTGCAAGATTCTATTCTATTCAAGTAACAATGAAATGTTTTGTCTTTAGAGTTCAGATAGTGATTACCTTTGAAGAAAACAGATACTTAAATAACTTCTGCTAGAAATCTGCTTTTGGAGCCCACATTTTTTGAACCTTCCAGCTAAAGAAAACTAGGCTTAAACATTCTACATTTCTGCCACATATGATCTTGTCAAATGTTTGTCAGAAAGGAGACTGAGGTGAGGCCTTCTCAATTTCTACAACTACCTGAAAGAAAGCTGGAGACAGATGGAAGTCAGTCTCTTCTACCCAGTAACAAGTGATACGACAGGAGGAAATGGCCTCAAGTTGCACCAAGGGAGGTTTAAGTTGGACATTACAAGAAACTTCTTCACTGAAAAGGTTCTCAAATACTGGAATAGGCTGCCCAGAGAGGTGGTTGAATCCCCATCCCTGGAGGTGTTAAAAAAAAACACAGAGATGTGGTACTGAGGGACATGGTTTAGCACCAGACTTGGTAGAATTAGAGAATGGTTGGACTTGATGATCTTAAATGCCTTTTCCAACCAAGCCAATTCCATTATTCTATGATTCTACTACAACTCTCTCTAAGTTATGTGGGCTCCATCATAGGCTACAATGAAATTACAGAAGGAGGGGAAAGAGACTGAAAATCGGCAGCAGAAGATGCAAGGGGTTAAGTACACATTGCAATTAAAACCAAGAAATCTCCACTCTTCCCAAATGTATACACAAGAGTGTATTTCTGCTCTGACGTTTTAATATAAATGGGAGGGGATGATCCACGAGAGGTCAGATAAGAAGTGGCTGATAGACAAAGCTGGGGAGCTGAGGTACTCTGGTGCATAGATGCTGCTTTATGATCACCATGAATCATAAGCAGTCTTGTAAGTACCACTAACAGATATCTCTTCTAAATTTTACAGAACTGGTTTTGAACTTATTTCGTGGCAAACACATTAAATTAATCTATCGGTAAAGACTCATCTGCCTACCCCATTGATTCTGCAGTATCATAGTATCAGTCAGGGTTGGAAAGGACCACAAGGATCGTCTAGTTCCAACCCCCCTGCCATGGGCAGGGACACCCCACACTAGATCAGGCTGGCCACAGCCTCATCCAGCCTGGTCTTAAACACCTGCGGGGACGGCGCCCCAACTACCTCCCTGGAAAACCCATTCCAGGGCTTCACCACTCTCATGGTGAAGAACTTCCTCCTCACATCCAGCCTGAATCTTCCCTCCAGCTTCATTCCATTCCCCCTAGTCCTATCACTACCTGAGATCCTGAGAAGTCCCTCCCCAGCCTTCTTGTAGGCCCCCTTCAGACACTGGAAGGCCACAATTAGGTCACCTCGGAGCCTTCCCTTCTCCAGACTGAACAGCCCCAACTCCTTCAGTCTGTCCTCATAGGAGAGGTGCTCCAGCCCTCTGATCATCCTTGTGGCCCTTCTCTGGACACATTCCAGCACGTCCATATCCCTATTGTAATAGGGGCTCCAGAACTGGACACAGTACTCCAGGTGGGGTCTCAGCAGAGCTGAGTAGAGGGGGAGAATCACCTCCCTTGACCTGCTGGCCACACTTCTCTTGATGCAGCCCAGTAGTCTGGAAAGAAGTCTGAGGCAGACCTGTTCAAACAGTCCCTCTGCCATGATTTGTGAAGTTGTTACTCTCAGAGACGCAAAACAGTGTAGATAGGATTTACTGACATTTCAGATAACATCCTTGTTTTCATGGGAAAAGTGGATTTTTTAAACTATTCATTGCATTAGGTTTTCAGCTGCCCTTTGATTTCATTCCGAAAATGAAAACATGCTAATCCCAAAATCGTATTTTGCTTTTTTAGATTGACTTTGCACTGCTTTGGGTTTTCATCATTTTCTGTCCATTCTCTTCTTTGTTCCACATGACTCTTTTACTTCTGTCTTCCCTTTGTTTCTTTCTTTTGGGGTCCTAATTGTTTTTTTTCTCTCTAACACCCAAGTAACTTCTCTGATCCTGACTCTAGCCTGCTTCAGAGGCCAAAGCTCTTACCCCAGTCCTCAGCAAAGATCATTCTGCATCTTGAGATGATATCCCCAACATAGAAAGCCCCAGACTTGCAGCATTTTTGGATTTCCCTATCTGTGGGGTTTCAGTTGAAGTCTCTTCCTCTATAAGGCTGTGCTGCTGGACAGGGCTATTCCCCAGCTGCCCTCACCCCTCTCCTGCTCACACAAACTGGTAGGACAGTAAACATCAGCAGCAGAGCTCAGGAGCCCTTGTACTGGCCCAGCTGGAAACAGGTGTCTGATTACAGCTAAGAAAAAGCTCTCACATTCAGAACTAACCCCCACAAACAGACAGAGTGTGTCATGAGTGAATTAGAAAAATATCACTTTCTTAGTCAGATGGATGATTTTTATTTTTGCCTTATACAATATTAATTCACCTGTCGCTTTTTTGGATTAGCAGAAATCCAGGGTTAGGGCAGCATAAAATGACCTTCTCCCTTTTCTCTTTGTCCCCAGGGTGCATCAATCCTCAGAATGATTCGAGACTGGATTACACCAGAACTCTTCCAGAAAGGCTGCCAGGTAAGGATAGAATCAAAACACACCAGAAATGTAACCCACCCTCATGTGACAGTAGCAAAGCCATTATTAAAACAGTAAATATCAGATATTAAAACAGTAAATATCAAGTATTTAATGCATGTCAGTATTGAGTGGACAATGTCAAAGAGAAGATGTTCCATACTCTCAAAGAAGCAGGAATGTGAATTGTGTTAAGATTTGATAGACTGCCAGTGAAGACCTACACTAGTGATAGATTTCACTGGAGAAATCTCCTCCACCTCACCATTATCCTGTTGTCGCCTAGGATGCCCTCGTTCAGCCAAAAAGTATGTTTGGAGCTTCATATGGCCACACTCCTCCAACCCATCCAAGCCTGGTCTGTGGGAACGCTCTTAGAGGCATAAGCTCATTGATGCCCTGATGGAGGGGCACCCTGCACTAGATAGGTGAGGTAATAGGGAGTAGAAAAAGGAGAAATTGCACAGTCCATAGTCCTTTCTCATGAAGGATAAAATGGCTTGTTACAAAATTATGGAAAGAAAAAAAGGGAGAAAGGGGCCCTCCCAGGAAGAGGAAAGTTTTCTGCCCTTTTCTATGAGCCAATGTCAGTTGTCTCTGCAGTTACCTCCCTCCTGCTGGAGAGCACATTTATGGGCCACTACAAGACAGTTGCATTTTCCTGTATTTTTCTTTTCATATATTCAGTCAATACAGTTCCACAAGATGGGGAAATACAACCACCTTGTACTCGAGGGAGTATTTCCCCTCTATTCAGGGCCTTCGAGAGCATGATTGCAGGTAGCTGTGGCTAACAGTGAAACAAACAGCACCATCTACTGATTAAACATCACCAGGATCCAGATAGCAAGGTGGAAAAGCAGTGATTAGCTATCCAGGTAAGATACAGGACAGGAATAACATTTAGGAGGTGCAAACACTTAGCTCAATACCACGATTCCTTGTAACAGTCATTTTGATCACAACCTAGAGGTGACTCGACTTTCTTCTTCCACTCTGTGTCCACTGCTGGTGAAATCTGAGCTTCTTCCTTCTAAACCACGTCTTACATTAGGCACAAGTTTACAACAAGATAGGAAAGCACAGGAACTTCATCAGCATAATATTGATCCATTGAACCTCCTGCTCAGACTGTCACTGCACATGGATAGATACTCTATGCAACTGATCTGTTGCCAGTGATGGTACAAGAGGTAGCAGGCACAAAATTGAACATAAGAAGTTCCATCTAAACATGAGGGGGAACTTCCTTACTTTCAGGGTGGTAGAGCACTGGAGCAGGCTGCCTAGAGAGGTGGCGGAGTCTCCATTGCTGAAGTTATTTAAAACCCTTTGGAAGCAGTCCTGTGCAACCGGCTCTGGCAGGGGGGTTGGACAAGATGATCTCCAGAGGTCCCTTCCAGCCCTCTGTGATTCTGGGTGATACTTGCATCTCTGTACAACTGAATATTTGTATCACTTCCATAGGCAAAGAAGAAAGACTTGGTAGTATTTTCACAGTCTCCTACCTCTCTCTAGGCATACTTGAAGAAATACTATTTCCAGAATGCCAAGACAGAACAATTTTGGGAAGCTCTGGAAGAGGTAGGTTTTGCAGCAACCCCAGCCGTTGCTAATAAACATTTCATAACTCACCCAATTATTTTCATTTCCTCAAGCTGTTCATATTCTAAAGGTCTTCAATCAATGAGAGATCACAAGCTAGGCAGTCCCCCAGGATATTCCAACACATATTATTTCTAGCAATTGTACATTATTTCTTCTTTTTTTTTGGCATAAGGCTGGAGGAGAGGACTACGAAACAAGAAATGAGGCCTTGCTCACAAACAGCAAGATGTCAGAATATTGCCTCCACCCTAACCCAAGCTCATTTCATGGGTGAAAACACCTCTCATCCACCACACATGCACCTCGTATTCTCCTTTATCTCTAAACAGATTCAGCTTTTGGGAAGGTCTCAACAGCGCCCATTCCCAAGTAATTTTGGTGTTCAACTCCAGCTTCTGAGGCCCAGTTGGGTCGTTCTCTGTGCCACCATTTTCTGATCTCTCCTTCTTCTTGAGATTGGGCTCTTTCCATCTATCCAATTACCCACAAAATACTACCAAGGTCTGCCCCTGTTATCATTTCCTTTCCTTCCACCACACACACTTCCACTATGTGAACACTCACAGAGCCCAGGCTGCTCTTTTGTGTCTCCTTTCAAGCTCCTATCTCCTTGGTCCACCATTTTGTCCTGCTCAGCAGGACATCCTACTGCTCCCTCCCTGGTGCTCTCCATCTTCAAGTCACCTGCCTTGTCTGAAGAAGAAAACAGTGACTCTAACTCAATGCCCAGGTGGTATCCTGGGGAGGCAGTAGCAGCTTTCTTCAGCTCCAGACTAGAGCAGAAGTTCATGGCCCACAGAATGAATCAAAGTTTACATTAGTGCAGCTGCTGGTGGTTGACACTGGCTCCTCCTTCACATTTAAAACAGGGCATACTGAAAGGAGCCTTCTGGCTTTGAGAAGTCTCTTTTCTGTCCTGTTGACAGAATTGAGAGATCTTAGAGTATGCAGGAGGCCTCAAAGATTCCTCAGTATTTCTTGTTATGTTACTGACCAGTCTCCTGTCTACATACTTCTCATTTTCTCTGTCCACATTCAAGTTTCCCGCTCATTCCTTCTGTCAATGACAGGCACCATGAAAGAACTTAAAGGAGAGTTTTTTGTACTAAACCTGCTTTTCCTCTGCCCTTTCTGCTCTTCTTTCTTTCTTTCAATATCAGAAATATTTAAATTTTTTTTCCCTCTTTGGAGTGAATTTGATTTTTCACTGCAACCTTCTCCCATCATTCACAGGCAAGCAATAAACCTGTGAAGGAAGTCATGGACACATGGACTAGGCAGATGGGCTACCCTGTTTTGGAGATGGGAAGTAATTCACTATTCACACAGAAACGTTTTCTTTTGGATCCCAATGCAAATGCTTCTCATCCCCCTTCTGATCTTGGGTAAGTTCCTGCTGCAAATGTCTATCCAAACCAGTAGAGACACTCACTTCAGATCACATATATGTAGGCACTGTGATGCTCATTCTTGTTAAACTTACTCTCAACATTTGTTTTTAAAAAGAAACCACCAGGAAGTTAGATACAAATACTTCCAGTTCATGACAGCATCAGCCCTTTGTCTCTGGGTTTCTTTCTCAAACATAGCAGAGCAAAATCAGACAGGGTCTCTCAAAAAAATCTTATTTCCACACACAGACATGATTGCAAATCATCTCTTGAATGACTGCAAGTTATAGCCTGCCAGACAAAGGAAAACTGACACAAAGTTCTCTCTGTCCAGAAATAATATGCCCACAATCCAGGTATTTTATATCATGAGAGTTCATTTCTTTTCCTATATGGCATAACATCTATAATGCATCACATACAATACAGGGTCTTCTCCATGTGTCTTAGATGCTTGAGTTACAGTGAAATAGCTAACCATGTATAAATATTATTAATCCTCATCAAGAGCTGCCTTTTTTCCTGTTTAACTGAGAAAGGTGTTGCTTTATGTTACCCATCTAAAAGAGAGTTACTTAGTCAAAGTTAGCCATCCTGGGCTCTTGTGTGGCCTGACAACTAGCTGCAAACTCTCATCTCATACTATTCAAGACAGGTGGGAGACAGTGTAGGAGCACATTTGTTAATTAACACACAAATAACCTGAAGGGAGATGAGCTATACCTGTGGGTTTGTGGACTCAACACAGGAAAATGGCTTGGCTGCACCATGGCATGCCTGGCACTGTCTCTATTTTTAGCCAGCCCCAATTTTGAGGTAATACAACTTCTATAATATTTCAGTGAAAAGGACTCAAATTACTCCAGAGTAGGAAGGTTCTGTTCCTTGGGCTAGCCCAACCAACTAAAATAGTGAAATTTGCCTGTTTGAAGCAGAACTAAACCTACCCCAAAGCAATTTTCCATTAGTTTGTACTAATTATTTTAATACAAAGAGCAAGAAAAAGGTGAAGATGAAGAAACCCCTTTGGCCACTTTGTTTCATTCTATTTAAAAAGAACAAAACTGATCTCTGAGGAGGCCCACGGTATTGGCAGTTTTGCATAGGTATCCAAAGAGCTGAGATGAGATTATTAGCAATGTATTTGCAATGTTCTATTTCTCACAATGTAAGCAGAGAAGTTTGAATGCTTTTGAATTCTTTGGAAGCAATCCTACCTGCAGGCTACAGCACTGTGCCATTTGAAGGTTGGTGTTACAGAGCAATGTGGCAAAAATACCTTATGTTAAAAGTTTTAACTTATTGCACTATGCTCTAAGGTAGAAAACTCAGGAATTCTACTTTTTCTTGACATCAACTCAGGCCTTTTTATAGTGCTTGTCACTGGGGGTTTAAGACTTAAAACAAATCTCTCTCTGACAGACTGTAAAATGCTAACATGGAACAGCAGGTGACTGCTCAAATAATTTTAGCAGCCCTGTACAAGTGCCCATGCAGGTACGCTCACAGCATGTTCTGCCATCCCACTTCTCTGACTGCCTGGTCTGTGGGTCAGGCTGTGCCATGACTCCCTTCTGTTCCAAATGTCTCAGCTTCATCCTGGCCATGCCTGGGACTGAGGGGCCTGCACTACCCACTGAAAGCACTCAAAGAATTGAAGAGCAAGTGGTGAGGTCACATTTGCCTCCCAGCACTGTCTAAGGGACATACATTAACACTGACAACAACCATCCACACAGAAGCAACTTTTATTAAATTAATTGCCTTGTGCCCTGCTAGATTATCATCTGATGTGATGTGAAGATACTGCTCAGCAGGGTTGCATGCTCCAGACCTGTGTTAATAAGCTGCACAGTATAGTAGGACAGAAATTTGTTCATGTGATTCTGGGTCATTGTTACACTCTCCAGCACATGAAGTCACCAAGAGGTGAAGACTGCATTTAGAAGGACATGGCTCTAGGAGTTTCCTTGGTTTTCCAAACAAAAAAAAAAGATGATCTAAGGAAATTGTACAGCTTTCAGACTTAACTTTAGGCACATAATTAACTCAGTACCATATTAACATGGCAAATACTTCAACATGGGATACAAGACAAAGTCTTACTCCCTTGCAATGCATCAGATGCATTTTTAGAGTTATTGATATATGCAAAATATAAAGACAAGCTACTGCTGTTCTCCATCTCTAGAGCATGACCATGCTCAGACACTTCATGGTGCTTACTTTGTTTTACACAGAATAGAACTGCCCAAATCATACCACACCAATAGCTGGAATTTTGCTGCCTGAAGAGAGTATCATAGCACAGGAACAGCTTTACAACTCAAACAACAGCTGAAATCCTGGGATTTGTTACAAGGGATAATTGGTCAGTGGGTATGTATAGAGTAGGCTGAGAGTAGCCCTGAAAAGAAAGACTTGGGGGTAATGATTGATGAGAAGCTCAACGTGAGCCAGCAGTGCACTCATTCAGCCCAGAAGGCAAATTGTGTGCTGGGCTGCATCAAGAGGACTGTGGTCAGGAGGGCAAGAGAGAGGATTCTGCCCCCTTGGTCTGCTCTTGTGACACCCCACCTCAAATACTGCGTCCAGTTCTGGTGTCCCCATCATATAAAGGACAAAGAGCTGTTTGAGCTAGTCCAGAGGAGGGCCACAAGGATGATCCAAGGTCTGGAACACCTCTGCTATGAGGATAGGCTGAGAGAGCTAGGATTGTTCAGACTGGAGAAAATAAAACTCTGGGGGGACCTTAGACCTGCCTTTCAGTAGTTGAAGTGATCCTACAGGAGGGCTGCAGAGAGACTTTTCATAAATGTCTCTAGTGATATGACAAGCGGGAATGGTTTTAAGCTGAGGGAGAGCAGTTTTAGACTGGATCTTAGGAAGAAATTCTTCATTACAAGGGTGGTGAAACTCTGGAATAGGCTGCTCAGAGAGGTTGTGGATGCCCCCTCCCTAGGGGTGTTCAAGGATTTGAGCAACCAGGTCTAGTTGAGAGGCATCCCTGCCAATAGCAGGGAGGTTGGAGTAGATGGTGTCTTAGGTCCCCTCCAACCTAAGCCATTCTCTGACTCTACAACACATATGCACAGCTGGCTTCATAAAACAAGATGGAAGCATTGAAACAAAGAAAAAGATTAACTGAAACTTTGTATTTAACATTTGTTTTCAAATGTCATTTGATTCACTTTCCCTTTAAATTATTTCAGTTACAAATGGAACATACCAGTGAAATGGAGACTTGGGAATACCACAAATTATGTTTTCTACAACATATCAAATTCTGCAGGTAAATTTCCTCTTCTTTCTTAAGAGCAATGAATGAATAAAGCATTCCAACATCCTTACAAATTAATAAAATACAGAATTAGTTTTCAGGCTTTCCATTTCCAGCTCTGGGAAGCAGAGCACAGTGTGAAATTAGTAGTCAATTCTGCAAGATGATTATTTCTCCTATATATATATTAGGCCAATTTAGGCTTAATTCAGTAAGTGATTGTGCTGTGTTTAAGCATGTGCTTAAATATCCTTAAGCAAGTGGCTAAATGTCCTGAAGCATATCCCTGAGCATGTGCTTAAATACAGTTCTATTCAAGGATGCATCTAAGCATACTGTTAATTACAGTGTGTTAAAATCAATGGGACTTAGACATGCCCTTTGTTGAGTCAAAGGAAACCTGTAACACGGCAAGTGGAATCTGAGTTCAATTAAAGAGCTACACACAATTAAATATGTGTTCTAACACTGGTTTCAGGAACCAGGAAATACCTACATGAGCATTTCTGATGATCTGTTGTGCAGTCATACCTGTATTTCTCATCCTGCAACTCTAGCAGCCAAAAACAGGGAGTGGGGAGAAAAAATTACTGACTTTTTGAGCTTTTAAATTTTGTCACATGTTGGAATTTCAGAAATGCCACAATCAGCTCTTCACTTGAGTTTGTATGAGTGTTACCTATTCAAAATGTAATTTGTCTTTTGTTCTGCTCTTGTTTTAAACTGGTTGCTTTTCATATTCATGTAAAAGCAAACAAAAAAGTCTTATGTCACGATAAAAGTCAGAGGTTAACATAAAGAAATTTTCTTTCTCTAACTTCCACATAACTTTACAGTGCACTGCAAGGGACTACTGACTTCATAGGGCTGTTGACTCCATACAATCATAGAATGGTTTGAATTAGAGGGGACCTTAAAGATCCAACTCCCCTGCCATGGGCAGGGGGACCTCCTACTAGACCAAGCTGGGGGTGGTGGTGGAAATCAATGGAAGATAAAATATGAGAACTTTAAAACTAGTAGTAGTCATGAGGGTAAAAAACCTTTTTAAATGGATATTTGTAAGTGCAAGAACTGCTTCTTTGCATTTTTTTACTTTTTAGAATGATGTTAATTTTCATCATCTTTACCCTAAGCAGAACAATCTCCATTTTTAATATGACAAACTAACCAGCCTAGCTTGAAGAGGGTAAATTTAGATTGGATGTTAGAAAGCAATTATTCACACTGAGGGTGGTGAGACACTGGAACCTGGGGGCGCGTGGATGCCCCCTCCCTGGAGGTGTTCAGGGCCAGGTTAGATGAGGCCTTAAACAACCTGGTCAAGTAGAGGGTGTCCCTGCCAATGCCAGGGGAACAGGAAACATAATCTCCAATGTCCCTTCCAAACCAAGCCATTCTATGAATCTAAGTAATTGCCACAATGCCTTATTCTAAGACGGATGCTGACATGCATTAAAGTCTGTCGTAATTCATCTTTACTCATAACCATCTAAACAATAAATACACACATTTAAGGATCAGACTTTCGTTTGCTATTCATTAAAACTGAACATTACTTTTGGAGTCAAGGAATCTGCAGTGAGTTCTGTGTCGTGTAAACTGCACAAACAGATTGCTGTGTGTTTGGCTTGCAGGAATTGAAATACCTTCTTCTACCGACACTTTTGTGAATGTTAATCCAGACCACATTGGATTCTTTCGGGTGAATTATGACAGTCAAAACTGGAACAGGTTAAGCAATCTTCTGGTCAATGACCACAAAGTGAGTATCATAACAGCAACCTGTTTGATGGTTCTCCCACAAAGGTCTGAGGAGGTTGGTTTTTTTCCTGCTAATGATTCATATATTCTTGATCTCTCTTTTCCTCTTTTCACACAGAGTCTTTCAGCTGCTGACCGTGCAGGGATTTTGGATGATGCCTTTTCTTTAGCAAGGTAAATTAATTCCCTGCAGAGATTTCAGCACAAGTTTTTCAGTTTCCATTGCTCATTAATTAGAGTTAGCTCAGGTGGCTGAAAGAATATCTTTGAATTTGCTACAAGTCTGAATTGACTATTGCCTTGTGTTGTCCTGCAAAAGGGGTAAATTCAAGTGTGCATTGGCAGCCTGCAGTAACAATGCAGTCAAGAGAAATTCTCCCCTTCGTTTCAGTTGCCAAAAAAAAGGAAAGAGAAAAAAAGAAAAAAAAAAAAAAAAAAAAAAAAAAAAAAACACCAAAGGGGGCTTTAATTGCCCAGGTCTTTGAAAGGGGTGTTTGGGCCATGTAAGTAACAATAATAGAAGCACATCAGAAGAAGTTAGGTGTCCAGAGAATCAGAGGCATGCCTACAATGCACAGCATGGCAACAGGAAGTTACCACCTCAGCTATCTTGCTTAGAAGCTTGCTTGGAAACGTCTAGCTCTTGTACCCAGTCATACTGACACAGATAAACTCTGTATGACCTTCTGTGACAGCCTCCAAGTTCGAGTTTCTTCAGCCTCATAGGATGCCTCCAGAGCTAGCAATTCCTTTTCATGTGACTGGAGTTGATGTAGTTAGTTGAGGGCTATCCAGTTCTGGGCACACTGAGCTATTGCACAATGTGAACAGGATCCTCATGGCAGTGAGAGCTCCTGCAGTTAGGTTTTGATCAACTGATCCTCAGTGATCTCTTTGGAAGACACGTCCCAAGTTACATTCCAGACTATTTCCCCCCTCCCAAAACTTATTATTTCAGACCTTCTAAAGTAAACAATGTTCTAATATCTTTAAAGAAGCAAGTGCTTAAAATTCATTAAAATAATAGAAGTTAAATAACAAAAGTTATGTTCTCTCCTTCCACAGACCTGACCTTGTGGATTACTCCATTCCCCTGCAGCTCACAAGATACCTAACAAAAGAAACAGACTATTTACCTTGGCACAGAGTTATATCATCTGTAACTTACCTCGCAAACATGCTGGAAGATGATCAAAATATCTATCCCCAGTTTCAGGTGATGAAGGAAAAAAAACATTCCTGCATGGGACCACTGGATCTGACAGTTCAGGATCTGTAACAGCAAAAATATTGACTTTCAAGTGGTTTTCCATGATGCTGAGCTATCAGTATTTACTTTTTGTTACTGTCCACTTAGAAAAAAAACAAAAAAGAGAAGTGATAAAAACTGCTTAGCACTTATCTTTCAATTGTGTGGATTCTCAAATCAGAGAAATGATGCCTAATTATTCTTATAATCTTTCACCATAAGTCACAGTACAGACTTTTGTTATCACTGTCCTGCCTCCAGTAAAAAAGTCTGTACAGGGCAGCAAAATCTCTGACACTTGTCCTCACACAAAAGACATCTGCATCTCACTGTGGCAGTGAGCAGGCTTGTTAGCTGAACTAACATTTTGAATATGAACTCAAATAACTATGTCCTGATCTCAGCATCATCTCTGGAAAATAGCCATGTCAGTGGACCCTTGCTGTACCCTAATTTTCCTTTGGGAGCACAGAGAAGGCTGGAGAGAAGCAGGTTGCCTTTGTCCTGTCTGTGCAGCAGACTTTCAGACCTGGAATATTGTGGTGATCTGGAGAGACAGTGCATGTTTATGTTACTTATTGTTTAAGAGATGCTAGTTCTAGGAAGACTGAAGGAGAATGATGTCTGAGCACAAATACATTGTTATTTAAAGAAATCTGCATGAGTGACTAACTCCTCTTTTCTACCTCAGAAATATTTTCGCCAGCAAGTAAAGCCTATTGTGGATCAGCTGCTCTGGAATGATAGTGGAGACCATTTGGAGAGGTTGGGCAATCTTTTTTTTTTCTTTTTCATCTCATATTATTGATGGATTCAAAGAACACTAAGCAGTAGGAAAATATTTCTCCCTCTCTCTCTCTTTTAAAGGCTTCTTCGTGCATCTGTTCTAGACTTTGCCTGCAGTATGGGTGACCCAGAATCTCTGAACAATGCTTCTGTCCTTTTTGAGGATTGGCTACAAGGAAAGAAGTGAGTGCTCACAGCTTCTGTGGCTGCTGAAAAGCACAGCACGTGGCTCAGTCACAGATCTCAAGCAGGAAAGGGGGAAGAATATTCAAGTACTCTTTCTTTATTTTAGTGTTTCTGTAAATCTCCGACTCCTAGTGTATCGCTATGGGATGCAGAACTCGGGCAATGAGTCATCATGGAATTACATGTTCAAGAAATACCAAGAGACATCATTAGCACAAGAAAAAGAAAAGCTGCTTTATGGCCTGGCATCAGTGAAGAACATCACCCTTTTGGACAGGTGATTTAAACACACAAAGATTTTACTTTCCCTACAGGTGTAACTGGTTTGTTCATTCCCCTCTCCTCTCTCCTGTCATTTTTGTCAGATTACAGCATGAGGAATGCAACACATTTTCAAGAGCAGTTATCTAACACCCTCCTCTGAGATTGTGCTGTAGCAGAAAAAAAGCCTTGCCCCTTTAGTGGAATGGTATTGAACACAATCAGAGTCTTCAGATCTTCCAACAGCACCTTCACCCCGTGTAATTTTAGCTGCTTAATAGTTAAGCATAAGGAGAAAATTAGTCATCTTTGTTTCCACTGCAATCAGTGAAGGAATACAGGACATCCAGAGCACTGTTTATCCCAGACCAGGAAAAGGACTTAAAATCAATAGGAACAATTGCTTTGGTGTTGTCAGTCACCCTCCATTGGCTGCAGAGAACATATTAGAACATTAAGTACATTAGAACATTGAGTAGCATTAGAAGGTATGTCTACCTTCTAAGTAGCCCAAACTGGGCAAATAACCTTGAGCAATTGTTACTAACAGTCCTATGAAGGCATCTGTGTGAAGTTGCAATGCTCCCTGGGGCACTGTGTAAAGAGGTGTCTGAGCCAGAACCAGAGAGTAAGTATTCATGTCACCATGGCAGTGATGGGGAGACCAGAAATTGCCCCAGACTGGTCCAAATGTCAGGCTGGATAGGCTGCCACTCTGCAGACACACCAGCTCCTGTAAGCTTCTCTGATAACTTTGCAAGCCATTGTATCACGTAGCAGAGATGCAAGAAAACATCTTCACCATGGTTGTTCACCACTTGGTTGGAGCCTTGCCTAAATATCGTAAGATGAAGCAATCTCTGCCTGGAAAAGTTCCAAGTTTAAACAAGATGAAACAAGGAAGTATAGGAAGTTCAGAAAGAGTAAATATAAAAGTTAGAGTAAATAAAAATGTGATTGAAGGTAGATGTATTCTTAAAACCTTGTGACCACAACAGCCATAATTGAAAGCCATTCAATAACTAATCACTGACATGATTAAGACATGAATTAATTAGATCAGCCTCTATTTACAGGGGGGGGAAATTCCCCCCTAAAGCAGAGAGAATTCATGTCTTAATTTACTATTGAAACAACAAGGAAGGGGAAAAGAGCAAACAGACTGAGAAGGTTGTCTCTTACATGCAGGGGAAAAGAAGACAGTCTTTAATCCCAGCACAAAAAAAGTCTGAAGGTGCTCTTCTGCAGCTGCTTCTAGGAAGTCATGTTCATGGTGCTCATCCCCCTGCAAATGTGCATGCTAAGGGATCCCTCCACTCTGTCAGCCAAAGCCATTTGTGCTGTAGCTGGAGGTACAACTGCAGCACATGCAGGCTTGCTATGCCCATTTTGTGTGAGCAAGTTTCAGAACAGCGCAGCTTTCAGTGTGAGCAAGACACCTGCCTGGGGATTCATGGTCTCTATATGAGACCATGGCCTGGACTACTACCGTTTGGGATCTTTACTACCCAAACAGGCCAGACTACTGAAAGATCCAATCTGATTTTCACTAGAATAATAACAATGGGTTTGGGCTATTTTTGAGTAACTTAAAGACATAAATACTATTTACTTTTTAAAGAGATACATAACAGCCAGGGTTTCTTTCAGTATAATTATCTCTTGACAGTCATCAACAGATATTTGTGTTTTAGATCACTGTATTTTGCTTTTAGAATGTTGTAGATAGAAATAATATTCCTGCCTGGAAATGGGCCGGGGGTTGTACACTTGAGAAACAGACATCGACATTGCGTCATTGATCATCATCAGTCGGAAGTGTTAAATTATGATTTGCTTTCCATTGTCTTTTCTAGAAGACTCTCATTGACTCTTCTGGCATTGTCCTTAGGTACCTGAAATCCATTAATAACACCAACCTCATCAAAAGCCAAGATGTGTTCACAGTCCTGAGATACATCTCATCCAACGCCTATGGGAAAACAATGGCCTGGGACTGGATACGACTTAACTGGCAGGACTTGGTTGACAGGTAGGTTAGGGAACTCATGGGACATTCTAGGTTGGCACCCGTCTGTGTAGCTTGTTATATGCCCTGGCTTTCTGTATTTTCACTGTGCAGTTCTAAACATTGGGCTTTGCATAATGAAACTTGTATGTTCAAAACAGTAATATCTACCTGCTGTGAAAAAGCTCTTTGCTGCTAAGTTGAAAATCATTCTTTGCCCACATGATCACTATCAATGAAAAGTGATTTAAAAGTCTAGAAAGTTCTACCAAGGCCATAAAAATTGTATTTTTGCAAGGAAATTAGATGGACAGAGGCAAAGTGTTATGAGATTCAATGAGGCCAACTGCCAGGTCCAGTACTTGAGTCACAGCAACCCCATGCAGTGCTACAGGCTTGAGGGAGAGTGGCTGGAAAGCTACCCAGCAGAGAAAGACTTGGGAGTGTTGATTGGCAGCTGGCTGAAGCCAGCTGTGTGCCCAGGTGGACAAGAAGGCAAGCAGCATCTTGGCCTGATACAGGAGTCATGTGAACAGCAGGGCCAGGGAAGAGATTGTCCCCTGTACTCAGCACTCTGGAAGTCACACCTTGAGTACAGAGTTTAGTTTTGAGGCTTTTACTCCAGGGTCTAGAAAAGCTGGTGAAGGATCTGGAGAACAGGTCTGGTGAGCAGTGGCTGAGGGAACTGGGGTTGTTTAGTCTGGAGAAGGTTGAAGGGAAACTTCTCGCTCTCTACAACTACCTGAAAGGAGGTTGTAGCCAGATGGAAATTACCTCAGGTGTCACCAGGGGAGGTTTAGAAGAAACTCTTTCTTCATTGGAAGGGTTCTTAAAGACTCTAACAGACTGCCCAGGAAGGTGGCTGCATGCCCATCCCTGGAAATGTTTAAAAGAGACAGAGATGTAATGCTGAAGAACATGGTTTAGCACCAGACTTGGGAGAGTTGGAGTTGATGATCATAAAAGATCTTTTGCAACCAAAATGAATCTATGGTTCTACAATTCTATGTTGACTTGTACCTTCTCTTTGTGAAGAGTTTTGCATCAAACATAATGTATTACTTGGTTTTTTTCTTTCCCCAGATTCACTATCAATGACAGAAACCTTGGTCGAATAGTAACTATTACTCAAAACTTCAACACAGAGCTCCAGCTCTGGCAGGTATGGTGACAGCATTTGTCTTGGGTTTAAGTCAATTTATTTAATGAGCTACTGGCCAGGAAAATTGACTTTTCATTCTCTAAAAGTCTGAAGCAGTAGGAGTTATTGTAAAACTATCCCAGTGCTGCTAGCCTGACCTGAAATATCTCTCCCAGACAAAACTGCCTTTGGCTCTGCAAAAAGCCACTTGCCCAGTAGCAGCTTTATTTGTTTCATATAATTTCTTTTTCTCTCTCTTTTTCAGATGGAAAATTTCTTTGAGAAATATCCTAACGCTGGGGCAGGAAAATTGCCCAGGAGTCAGTCAATTGAGCAAGTGAAAACCAACATTGACTGGCTAAAATTGAACAAGGAGGAAATACAAAGATGGCTAGAAGCAGAGCTGGGCCCTTAAAGTCTTACGTTTTTTCAAAACATCATTCTGGGCATTCAGAGACATTTAGCAATGTGGATTTCTCACTTAAGTACCTTAGAAGACCAAGGCCTAACATCTTTTTCTACAAACACACAGGAGACCACTGCCAGAGCAATGCTTGTGTAGTTGCTGATCCTAGATCCTGCCAGCACTTGTGTGCAGGAATAGCTTTATATGTTCAGAGATGCATTTACCTGAACAAAGAAGACAAACTCTTAAAGCTACTCAAGGCAGAAGTGATGGCAGAACTGGGGTTCTTGCTGATCCAGCCGGTCTCAATCCTTCCACGTACTGCTCTGAAAAGCTGCCTCTTTTTTCACACAGAGCACACTCAGGGATTCCTTTCCAAGTAGTACCTCTTAGGAGCTTGCTCCTGAAGGAAAGGGGAAAAAACAGTCGTTTTACCATTGTCTGAAAACCATTCTCTGTACTTGCAGCTATAAAAATTCTACATATGGGATCTAGCTTTGCCTTCTGATACTACAGGAAGGCTCTCCCTTATGATTTCTGGAGTCTAATTATCACTACACAAGGGATCAATATTATCAGCTTCTGTTTCAATGGTGTTTGTTGGGATTTTGGGATTCTGTAGCTTGGGTTAAGAGTTGGCTTGGTTATTTTTGTTTTATTTCTAAACCTCGTCAAAAGCAGAGCTTGTGGCAGCTGTTACTGCAAACAAGACAGACAGCACTTACTCTTTCTTTTCTGGAGGAAAAAATAAAATTCAAGAGCCTACTTGGGAATCACAGTCTCTTTCTAATGAAGTGGCAAAAGGGCCTGTGAGGTAGAAAAGCAGCTGTTGCATGTCCCAGGTATGCTGTACATATAGCTTCAGTGACTTAGGGGTGGAGGTGGGGGGGATCTATTAACTCCTCAGATAAAATGTATTTAAAATAACAAATTCAGATGGAGGGGACAGGTAAGCCCCTTTTGCAAGTCAGTCTACTGCAGAAGCACAGGCAGCAAAAAATGATTCTTGATCCCAAGTCTCTCTGCCACTGTGATGCTGGAGAAGGCAACAGGACTGCTCTGCCTTGTTCCTCCCAAGCTGGGAGCTGGAGTGCCTTGGAGCTCCCAGGTTTCTATGTGCTGTGTCCTGCCACCCTGTGGGCAGCAGATGTGAGAGCACCAGCCCCATAGTCCTTGCCTTCTTGTCCTGGTCTCCTGAGTGGGAAGGTGCATCAGCAGGGAGCCAGCTGGAGTTAATCCCTGTCTAGATGCCCTGGGAAAAGGATCACAGAGCTTCTCACAGTAGAAAGCCCTGGGAGAGATTAGGCACATCTATCAGGCAACTGCAGAGGGATGGGAGGACAGACGTATGGAAAAACACTTCTCTCCCCTTTGTCCTGCAACACTACTAAAAGGGAAAGCTAGAGATGCTGAGGAGGTGGCTCTAATGTACAAAAATCCAAGGGTACAGTCTCTGTCTACCTCTGGGCTTTGGTACAGCACAGAACGCTGCAGGGCGGCTTACATTGTGCCAGAGGGAAACACTTCACCCTGCTTGCTCCCCCAGGAGATTCAGGGCTGGTACTGTTTTGAGCCTCTCCCTAGATACCCAAACAGTGACGACAAGCTCAGACAAATCTGGTGACCAAGGCAGTTGTCTTGTCAAAGAAAAATGTCAGTCATTTGCTTCTGCAAACAGAACATGGCAGATTTTTGACTAACAGTAGTTAAAACAACTTGCTACAGATACCAGCTACTCTTTAAGGTAAAGAGGTGGCAAAGGGCCAGGCAATTTATTCCAGTTTTTCTTCTTGCTCAGACTCATACACAAAGGACAGAGAAAGTGAAGCTGTTGTCCACACCCAAACTATGAGCGGCTCAGTACACGAGAAGCAGGATGTCCCTGGGCAGCTGCCTGCTCAGCAGGACACATGACTATTCACCTTCATGATTTTGCAGTTATGATGAAAGAATTGAAGGAGCAGAAGCCAAACAACAACTCTCTTGGTTTCAAGGTTACAAACTGGTTTGGTAGCATCACACTGTAATGCTATCAGCGTGCTGCTCTAACACTGTGACTACACAATGGTATGATCATAGAATTGTCAGGATAGGAAGGGACTTCAAGGATCATCTACTTCCAACACCACCACTCCCACACACACACCCCCCTGCCATGGGCAGGGAAACCTCACACTAGATCAGGTTGCTCAGTGTCCCATCCAGCCTGGCCTTAAAAACTTCCAGGGATGTGGCTTCTAGCATCTCCCTGGGCAACCTGTTCCAGAGTCTCACCACCCTCATGGTGAAGAATTTCTTCCTAACATCCAAGCTGAATCTACCCACTTCTAGTTTTGCTCCATTCCCCCTAGTCCTATCAGTACCTGACACTCTAAAAAGTCCCTCACCAGCTTTCTTGTAGGCCCTCTATTGTGTGATGTCCTGAAGTAACCATCATGCTGCCAACTGCAACTCCACTTCAGCTTTTTTCAGAAAGTATATTGTCCATTTCATAGTCTGTTCAGAAGCATCCTACAGATTTCACTGATTTCAGCTTGCTCTGAAGTGATTCCTGATATCACTTTGTTAATCAGAACTACCTGCTACTCAAAACAAAACAATAAGCCGAGCTGAGTAGAATGATAGCAAGGCATCAGTGGTTAAAGTTCTAATAATAACTGGAAACTGAGTTACCTTTAGTTATTTTTTTCATTGCTAAATGAGCATTAAGAGTTGTCAAAGAAAGGTTTCCAGTAGTTGTTAAATCAAGATGCAATCCCTGACTAAACCCTTACCTTACTTTCTGACAGCCTAATCTCAAAAAAATGTTATTAATATAACAGCATTAACATAATCTGTTGCTAACCCTGTGTTTCACCTGTGTAATTCAAGATGGGACATCATGTACAAGTGCTCAGGAAAAAAAATTAATTGTTGTATATTTGTTTTAATTGAAAAGTTTTGACTCCAGCTGGCCGTGATGTACAACACAAAACTGATATGAAGATATTGAAGCACATAGCTCAGCTCTCTTCCCTTTCAGAGAACATGTAATGAAAGAGCTGATTAACCATTCATAACACTTCTGCCACAACTTGCTATAGAAAGAGAAGCAGGAGTACTGGGACACTATGGATTTTCTTCCATACACTGAAGAAGGTAATAGAGCCACAGTATTACTCTCATTATTAACTTGCATATTCCATTTATCTGTTACATTATTACTCTCATTATTAACTTGCATATTCCATTTATCTGTTACATCAAAAGAGTTGGCAATTTTCATAGGACCTTGCTGCTTGAGCTCCAGGAGCAGGTAAATAATACTGCAGGGGATCGAGTTTCTCCTTTATAAATAAATAACATTTACCTAGCATATAAAGCTTCTGTCCTCCCACTTGTATTGGCTACTTTTTACAAAGGCATGTAGTGACAGGGTGAGGGATAATGGCTTCAAACTGGAAGAAGGTTGGCTGAGATGAGACATTAGGAAGAAATTCTTCCCCATGAGGTTGGTGAGGCACTGGAACAGGTTGTCCAGAGAAGTTCTTGAGTTTCCAAAACTGGAAGTGTTTAAAGCCATGTTGGATGGGACCATGAGCAACCTGTTCTAGTAGGAGATGTCCCTGACCATGGCAAGGGTTTGGAACTTGATGATCATTAAGATTCCTTCCAGCTCATGATTCGGTGATTCTAAGATTAAGTAGTTACTTTAGGAAATTTCTGTCCTTTGTTACATGCAGCCCTTACTACTACTAAGTGGGTTCAGGCTGGCCAACTTTTTCAGCTACAGCAGTAGGCTTTCAATGAAAACATAACAAGTAACTGAGATTTTCCTATGGTGCTGGAAAGTTATAACAAGTAGACCCCATTCAAAGCATGCAGACCTACCACCGCTCAAAACAAGGCACATGTTGGCAGCATTGTCTATTACTGTAGTAGAAAAAAAAATTAAAGACGGTCAATCAGAGAGACAACAGAAAAATACCAGTGAGGCAAAGAGAAAGCAAGAAGCCAGGGGCAAGCCTGAACAACTACTGGGCTTAGTGGAGGAGAGAAGGGGATTTAAATAGTGAATGAAGCAATTGCTCCCTGTCATTCAGTTCTCACTAGGCCCAGGAAGATGTGGCTATGCACAGCTTTTGTGCCTGAGCCACTCTGGGTTAGAGAGACATTGTGACTAGTGCTTGGATATAAGTGATGTTACAGAAAGGTTACTTGGGTTTCTACACTGATCTTAAGTGGGGAGCTGAACATGCGAGTAAATCCAAAAGTCCTAGAAGAAGCCTGCTTTTATGATAGGGTAAGGTTCTGTCAGTTTTAAATAATGTTCTCTAGATTATGTAGAGCTCTTGGTACCTTTAAGTGGCTCATGGAGAATGTACTGTATGGCATGTGCCTCTCTCAGACTGTTTGTCCTAGATGGATAACAAATCTGGTACATGCTAAATCTTTTGGTCAGGAACTAGTGCACTTACAAATGGTCTGTGATAAGCTTAAGAATGCCAATTTGAAACTGAATCCAAAGAAATGTGAACTGTTTTAAAAAGAGATAATTTCTCCTCGGCCATTCGATCAGCAAGAAAGGAATTTCCACTGATAAAGCCAAGTGAGGGAGTGCAGAACCGGCGGGCCCCTTAGACCCACACGGCTTTCTGAGTCTCTGCTGTTCCTGCAGTACCACGGCAGGAGTGATTGCAGGCAGTGAGGCAGAGAAACGCTGTGAGTAATGGAAGTGTGATGTGGCCAAGTTAAAGAGGGGCCGTTTGTGACTGTGGCAGTGTCACCTTACACAGCTCTGCAAATCCTTCCTGTATCAGCCACAGCTGTGTGTCACATAGAGCCTGAGCCTGCAAGCCTCAGAAAGCTTTAAGCCTGACAGACACATGAAAATCTTGATGATTCAGGTGTAGAAACAACTGGAGACACTGTATCACTGCCCAGAACAAAAAATGAGTAGCACCAGTGCAAATACCAAGGCATCTACAGCTCCCCGGATGCGTGGATTTCTAAATCAGCAATTAAGATCACTACAAAGTACACAGACATTAAGAAAAGCACCCAGTGTTGAAACAGGACATGACTAGAAAGCATCCCTCTGCACACAGTGACCAGTGCTATTTCTTGGCTACTGTCATTTCAATGATGGTGCCTTCCAGCAGCTTTTGGGACGCAAGGTGAAAGGGAAAAAGCCCACTCCTGATGGGCACAGGAGAGATGAGCTAATCAAGGCTAGAAGGAGAGGACCTCTTTCTGCTGCCAGCAGCAGCAATACCCATAAGTGCCAGATGAAACTTTCATTAGTCAAACAAGGTTGTGTTTGCATGCTTAGGCAGAAGCCAGCTGGGCTGGAGATATTCCAGCTTCACTTTCACACCTATGGCAGCTGAATGTATGCCTGTGTGTGGAAAACTGGTACAGAAAGATATAGCTATACTGAGATTAAGAAAATGTTCATCAGCTCACAGGTACTACAGTGGTTCATATGGCTGCCCAGATGTCTTAATTTTTCCAAGATAGGCTGCTGGGGGGGGGCGGGGGGGGGGAGGAGGGGAGAGAGAATCTATTCATTTAAAAAAAAAAAAAAAACCAAACAACACAACACCAAACTGTATTTGATTCAGATAAATCTGAGAGTTTTTGGCTTCCCATCATATATTCTTAAGAGCTGTGAGGGAAAAGCAAATCCTAAAACATATGACCTTCACATAGCATCTGAGAATCATTCTTAAGTAGCACTCACTACTTGTTACAGTAAACCCTTCACCCACAGAAAACCTTTCCATATCACTGCCCTCTTCTTCACAAACTGATGTCCAGAGACTGCTCCCAAGCTGACATCTGCTTGCTAGTGCTTTAATGATGCTGAAAAAAAGTGTGCGGGTGGTCTCAGGTGGTCAGCGGAAAGATTTGGGCATGAAAGAGGACTGAAGCCTAACTCAGAAGAAGGATGGGTGTATGGGGTCAGTATTCTTAGTAAGAATCAAGTATTAATTTGAAATAGATGCTATGTTTGTGATATCCTCCACTATCTTCACACTAGCTTAAACCATCTGAGGAAGAATGGCTGGAGAGCTGTACGGCAGAAAAGGACCTGGGCACACTGATTGACAGGAGGATAGATATTAGCCAGCAATATGCTCAGGTGGCCAATAGGGCCAACGACATCCTGGGCTGTATTACAAATAGTGTGGCCAGCAGGACCAGGGAGGTGCACTCAGCGTTGGTGAGGCCGTACCTCGAGTACTGTGTTCAGTTTGGGGCATGGCAGTACAGGAAGGACATCGAGGCACTGGAGCAGGTACAGAGAAGGGCAACTGAGCTGGTGAGGGGCCTGGAGAACAAGTCCTGTGAGGAGTGGATGAGGGAACTGGGGCTGTTTACTCTACAAAATAAAGGAGGCTGAGGGGAGACCTAATTGCTCTCTACAACTACCTGAGAGAACATTTTAGAGAGGTAGGCACTGGTCTATCCTCACAAGTAACTAATGATAGAACAAGAACAGCCTTGAGCTGTGCCAGGAAAGGTTTAGGCTGGACATAAGGAAAAAACATTTCATGGAAAGCGTTGTGAGGCGCTGGAATGGGCTGCCCAGAGAGGTGACTGAATCGCCATCCCTGGATGTGTTTAAAAGCCATCTAGATCAGGTGCTTGGTGACATGGTGTAACAACAGACTTAGTGGAGTGGTGAAATGGCTTGATTTGATGATCTCAGAGGTCCTTTCCAGCCTGGATGATTCTGTGATTTCCAAAGTTTTCCTTTGCAGATGGATGAAATGGCCAGGTAACCTCGAAACATCCTTTCCAGCACTTTTGAGGTTTTTCAGCTGCTTGCAGTGAACAAGAGACTGATATGGTTCCTTCCACAAAGTACAAGGCCAAGCACAGATCATGAGGTTCTGCCATTCCATAATGCCTATTCTGTGTTGCCTACTGTCAGATGCGTTCATGCACCACAGGTCAGTGAAGAAGCCTCTTCGCTCAGGAAATCCATGCTACAGAGTTCATACCTGTAGCAGCTCTGCAGCTCAGGGGTATTTTATTTTGGTTTTGGTGTTAAGTCATAGGTAAAATTCTTGTGAACCAAAAGAGTTACTGTGGCAGTCTAAGAAAGAGATTTTCCAGATGTCTGGTGGGCAGCCAAAACCTGATTTGATTCATTTATTTTAGCAAATAGTCACTTTCAGCAAACTGAAATTACAGCCCACCCAGGTTTTTTAAGCAGCTTCAGCTGGAGGAAGCACTATGGACCTGAAGTTATCACCCCTGCCTTTTTGGGCTGGAGCAATTGTGAAGAAAGCAAGCTGATCAGGGCTTAGTTCTGCCTCCACCACAGAAATGCACATGAATTCTTCCAAAGGACTATAGTGGGCCTGCTTCTGAATTCTCATATGCTACTTAGAGAATAGCCAGAATCACAAGCAAATTAGTAACTTTCTAGTTTGTTGATTCACATGAGCACCTGAGAACTCGGGATTGTCAGATCCCTGTATTTTATTATTACTTTAAGTTAAGATGAATGCCTTCAACAGAGCCTGCTAATAAGCTCAGATCCGCATTAACAGGCCCTTAGTAATTAGAAATGTAGAGAAGCACCATTCTATAACACAGCAGTTTGAGTAATAGCCTGAAAGGGCAGACATGTGGTTTAAAATTCTCTCCAGCAGAAACAATAATTCACCAACTCTTCTACCTCCCACACAAGGTATCCAACCACTGCACATAAGGGGCACTCCTCTTCTCCAGTGGTCTTGTAAATGCAGCCCTTCTTTTACTTTACCACCTCAAGGACTCCAAACCAACAGCCTCAGTCCTGTGAAAAGGAACATTTCTGTGTCAGGCGAGACAAGATTTCAGCTTTTCATTTCCTCAGCAGAAAACAAAGCTTCATTCAAGCTGCACAGACTCACTTCCCTCCTCCCTAGGTCTGGAGAAAAACAAACAAACAGAAATGTGCTCCCTGCAGCTAATGCCCCGAAATAACGTCAGGCCATTGGGTTCACCTACAGCCTGCTGAGCTCCCTGGACAGACTGCAACCGAAGAAAGACAAGCTCCAGGCACAAAAGTGAACCAGCATGAACCAGGAGGTGAAGCAGAGCAAACTACACCCTCAGGTATCACCCCAGCCACAAAACAGAAGCACAGAGTTGTGCAATTTGAGAAGGGTTGATGCAAGTTGGGACTGGTTTTAGTGAACATTGACTCAGTCACCATGTGTTACAGAAAGGCAACAGCCAGTAGAGGGAACATGTAACTAGCATTGACACAAGAAGACTGAAGGGAAGGGCAGCTATGGTTAAGGTCAGACTTCACAAGGAGTAAATGGCATACAACATCGAACTACAGGCACTAAAGTGGCCCAGTCAGAAAAGCCAGAGCTAGGATGAAGGATGTTATTTATGCAAGCATGAAGATACATCAACATGCTGATATGGAGCCTTCTGTTCTACCCTGTACCTTGGCCAGACTGCTCACCACAGTCCCTACTTCTGACTGCAGATGATGGACAGCCAGAAGAGAACAGGGCAGGGCAAGAAATATTTGACCATCTTTGTATTGTGAAAGAAAGCAGAACACCTCACCTAGCCAAAGCAAAATGCTCATTCTGAGCTAATGAATGGGTTTAGTGAGGAAAAAGACATTTTTGGTGTACCTTCTAGGCTATCACATGAGCATGTGGGACAGGGGAACTGAGAGGCTGTTAAGCTGCCAAAGCAGGTTGATATGCATGCCTAGAGACACAAACAGCCTGTGTTTTGTTTATTTAAACACTCCTGGGTTGGATATTAACCGCTCTGCACGAAAATTCTTTGCAAAACATTGGGGGGACTTTTATTATTTTAGCTAGGATTCCTTACCTAGGAGATGAATGCAACTTGTCAAAGACAAATCAGCTGAGGAAGATTATGGACAGAAAAGATAGTAGTGAAGTATCATTAATGTTTTCCTATGGGAAATTTATGACTTTAAAAAATACGTGTTAAAATAAAACCTGTATTTCCCACTATAATTAGGAGCTATTGCTCAAATACTTTTCAAAATGCAGCTCAAAATTTTTGATCTGTTTTCTGTGTGCTTTAAAAAAAAAAAAAAAAAAAAAAGAAAAGAGGATTAATAGTCTGGGAAATGCGGTTTGTCCATGCCTAATCTCACCAGGTTGTAATAGCTACAATGATTTTATGGTTAAATGAACGGTTTAGCAAGGGAAATAAACAGGATAACCACGCAGATGCATCATGGTGATTAACTTTTTTTTCCTCTTGTGTATGAAAGGAGGGAAAAAAGTCTCCTTTATGGGAGATGGAGGACGTGCAGTGAAGTTTTTCTCCGTTTTTATTTCTCCACCATGTGTTAAGAGCAGCCTCTAGTGACAGTTGGCAGTCATTACATTTAATTATGGAAACATTTTCTTAACCGTTTGTAATACACCTAATAATTATTATTTTTTTAATTGCCTCAGCGATTTCATGAACAACGACAGTCATTAAACACGCAGGTGCTTCCAAGTAACATGGTATAAGACTACTTAACCTAAAATAAATGGCAATCATTAAGGATAAAATTTGTAGGCATGAATAAAAATAAAACCCAACCCACAAAATAAGCTTCTATGTCTCTTTTGAAGATTACATTTAATCATTTGAGTCACCAGAAAATGCTGAAAATGCAGGTTATGTTTCAGGGCATGGTTTAATGGGTATGGTGGTGTTGGGTTAATGGTTTGACTCAGTGATCTTAGAGGCCTTTTCCAACCTCAGCGATTCTGTGAAAAAGCAGTGGGTCCCTGCTGTGGAGGACTCAGAACTCAAGACAGTCACAACAGTCTTGCACATCTGCCTGCATGCAAGGCACAATGGACTCTGGCATGATGGTTATTTTACCTCAAGCAGCAGTTTTTAACTTTAAAAATACCTAAATCTTCCTAGCAAAGACATGGGTGTGCAATTTGCAGCAATCACAAATTTCCATGAACCCCTTTACACCATCCTGAGCCAGGTATTTGTTAGCTTTTTTCACTTATGGCAGCAAAGGAATTAAGAAGACATTACTTCTTGCAAACCTGAATTTCTTTACAAACACATACACACTTCTGTGCTTTGAGGGGTTGTGGAAACAAGTGTCTGACCGTGATCATGCCAGGTAATTCACTGTGCTTGCCAAAATCCTGAGGGGCTGTGGCAGGACCCTCGGTGCAGCCAGGAGCAAGCTCTCCTTGCTGGCAGGGAACAACACGGTGGGTACTGCAGAGCCAGTCCTTGCCAGCAGCAGACCCCCTCAGTAACCTGCAACTAAGCCCTCAATATTTCCAAATGAGCTTGTGTTTTGTTTGGGGTATGGGTTGGTTTTTTTATTATTATTCTAGTCTGTTTGTTTGTTTGTTTTCAATCCATTGCTTTTGAGGGTCATGTGTTCTTTTATTCCTCACTGAAAAGAAGCACCTGCCTTGAAGTTATTATTTCATTTAGAGGAGAGCAAATCACCCACCACTGCCTGAGGAGGCTGCAGTCATGTAGAGACCTCTCCTCTGGAGAATTATTCAGACCACTCAAGCTTTGCTCACAGAATATGGACCCAGGCCCATTATCATGATGGCATCTGTAGCCTTGTCATTCAGTGACACTCTCACGGCATTAAAAATGGAGGCTGAAGGGCAGGAATGAGGCCAGAAGAGGGTGTCCCAGACAGGTGCGGGGCACCCGTTCCTTCAGCACCAAAATGGCAGCATCTGTCACAGGCAGCACAGCCCCACTCCCTCAGGCAGCACAGCCCCACTCCCTCAGGCAGCTGAGCAGACAGGCTAGGGGGAGAAGCCACCTGAGGGACAGGCCTCCCTTGCATGGCCAGCTTTCCTCAGGATATGGTGGGGCAGAGCTCACCCTGATAGGAACAAGGGTTTGGACCATGAGGTCCCTGTGTTCAAGCATGTCTTTGCCTCCCCTCATACCTCCTCTGGTGGGCTGGCCTTGCTCTTTTGCAGCCTGAGGGGGTTGAGGCCTCTTCCAGAAACTCTTCCAGCTACTCATCTGCCACCAGTCAAGCCGCCATTTGTTAGAGTAAAAAGCCTCTCCCTCAGAGGATATTTTAAGGGTCAGCCCTGCCACTGGGCTGGGTTGAGCCACCACAACATGGTGGCCAAGGCAGCTCTAGCTTCACCTCATGCCAGCTCTTGGGCAGTGAGGTCCTTTCACAGTCCCCAGAGGCATTACTGCCTCAGCTTCCCTCATGGGCTCTCCCTAACAGGGTCCCTCCCTAGCCCTCTCTGCTTCCTCACCACAGTGGGGGATGGAGGCAGTGCTTAGGGATGAGATCAGCCCAAGGGAGGGGGTGGTCTCTCCCATCACAACACATCGCTAGCCATCCCAAGGCCATCATCTTGAAGGAAGCCTCTCTCAGAGACGCAGGAGTCTGCCAAGTATTTGTGTCTTCACCATGTAGCAGGCAGGGCTGTGGGAGAGAGAAAGAAAGGTTCTGCCACCATACTGTGTGGTCTGCAGTGTACCCTCTCTTCTGTGTGAGGTGGGGCAATACCCAAACCTTCAAGCAGGTCAAGTCCCCCAGACTGCTGGCACGCGATGGAGGGCAGGGGTGGCCAGGGCACTCTCATTACAGCCACTCATCAGAGGCTAATCCAATCATCCCACTAATGAAATCAGGCTGTGCTGCTAATCAAATCACCCTGCAGCCACCAGCATCACTTCACAGACCTGCTGCTCTCACCAAAGGTTGGTCATGCTGGTGGGTAATCTCATACAGTCACAGAACAAAATCGTAGAGTCGTTTTGGTTGGAAAAGACCTTTGAGATCATTGAGTCCAACCATTACCTAACTCTACCAAGTCTGGTACTAAACTATGTCCCTAAACACCACATCACTTGTGACTTTTAAACAGCTTGGATGGGATTTAACAACCTCCCTGGGGAGCCTGTTCCATTTCTTGAGAACCCTTTCAGTGAATAATTTCTTTTGCTGAGAGCCTCCCAAACCCACTCACACTGTTGGGGACAGGCAGCAGGTCCACTGTCAGCCACTCCAGCATGACTCCTGCCAGCAGCAGCTGCTGCCCAGGAGAAGGGAGGGAGGAGAGAACAGGATGGCTGATATTAAGACACTGATTACTGGTTTTCCACTTTGCCAGTTTTGCTGGGGAGCCAGTGTCTGCTGGCTTTAGGATGCTGTTGCTCACGGGTAGCTCATGTGAATTGTCAGACAGGTGTCTCACAGCACTGGTGCTTGCCTCTCAGGGAGTTATTCTCAAGTGTTCTCAGAGCTGGGATATTAATCAAAAAGTGAAAGGGCACTCATTTCCTTATTAAATGGTTCACTTCTGATACAACTCATACCGGGAGTGAGGTCTACCTTTAACTGTAGTTTGTTGGGTTTGGTTTTGTTTTGTTTTTCAGACAACTTGGAACTGAAAGAAATGAAGGAGACAGCCATATCAGTATTGTTTGTGTGAAACCTATTCATAGCAAAGGCTTTAGCATTCTGCAAGCTAGCAAGCTTCTCCAAAGGTCTGCTAGTTAATTGGTGCGTTGTTTAAGGGAAGGTTTTAATGGTGCAGGAGGCATAAGCCTTTGTAAATAATATTATCTTAAATGCAGAAAGCCTTATCATGCACTCCTTGCTCAGGCAAATCTCCTCTTGAGATCATCTGGAGTTTCGTCTGAGTATGGAGTACAGAATCAAATCCATAATGAGCCAACTGCTTAATCGAATGGCACAGAAAAACACATTCAGGCAGCTTTCAGTGACATCTGCCAGACACCAGTACTACAGCAATCTCACTAGAGGGAGCAATTTATTCTGAAATATTAGTCAATATTAGCTCAGCACTTAGCTGGGCCACCAGTGGGTCAAAATTCAGAAGATTTTTCTGAAGCAAATACACATTTTAAGATAAAAAGACAAACAAGGGGAATAAAGAAATGAAAAGATAGTGTTAGTCAAAAATCCTAACTTCTGGAACAATGAGGTGTAAACAGAAAAAAGGAATCTATGCCACATATGGAGATGATTTTTCATATTGCTTTTCCTGCTGAAAGATCTACAGTAGAGTTTTTGTCCCTGTTTCTAGTAGAGATTCCTGTTTTCAGAGATTAGAGATCATTTTGGTTGGCCCTTGATGTGACATTCTGCTTTTATTTTAAAACATGGTTGAGCTATTCTCTTTTTTATCATAGTCTGTAAAAGGAAATACATTCCCAGATGCATTGAGAGTTTTAGAAGCGTTGCTAGCACTCAGGCTCTGTCAACATTTCCATCTTAAATCATTATTTAATGTTGAGTCATAAACACCTCTCTGTAAACATTTATCTAGTGCCTGACAAGGTCTCCCCTCAAAAGGAGTGGGGGTGGTGCTGCTCAAAAAAAGAAAAAAAAAAGCACCACATGATTTTAAAATATTTTTAATGATATCTTTAAAAGCTGTGTTCTAAATCTGTCATGGTTCAATACTGTCCTTATTCAGAGTCTATATCGGGGTAAGTTTGTTCTGGACTTGTACAGTGCCTGGCACAGTGAGGTTCTCAGAGCCCCAAGGCACTGCAGTGAAAGCAAATAATACAGATTTAATACTGACTGTGTTTATGCAGCCTGACCCCAAGTACCGCTTAGCTCCTGGGTCCTGCTGTCTGCTTTAGCTGTGTCTTGACTCTGTGTTGGGATGAAATGTGGGAATGTAATCCTTCTGTTCTGTCCCCTGCCTGGTCTGGAGGGAGGAAAAGGGGTTCTGTGAGCTAGGAGGGAACCAGAGTGACCTCCACAAGGTGCAGCAGTATCAAGCACCCCTGTCCCACAGGAAAGACACAGCCACCAGGAATTAATTCCTCCTCACAAAGCCAAAGTGATCAGCTTTGTGCATCTCTGTGAGTTCAGAAAATACCTCTTTGTTCCACGTGCTCAGCGAAGACTCACTGGATGCAAAATGACCAAATCTGTTTGCTTCAGTGAGTTTTGGATGCAGCATTTAAAAGCCCTGGCCTGCTAAATGGAGCCTTCTCTCTATGGTGCACCAACTGTGCAATAACATTTGCAGGACAGGGACTGAAAAGGTCTGCAGGTTAGTAAACAAGAAAATATCCCTACTCCCCACAATCTGTATTAGACCAAAGTTATTGTTGTTAGAAGAAATCACAGGTATGTTTGGTGACAGTGTTGGCTCTATGCTTTATACAAATAAAAATCAGCTTTTGCTTTCCAAACCTGATGTGCACAGAGGAGAGGCTGGATGGAGGTGTGCGATCTGCACTACCCCAGGCTCTGGCTGCATGCTGGTACAACAAGCACAGTGTTATGCTTAAGGAAGCCATGCTTGGGATACAGCAGGATCCGCCTAGATCTAAGAGCCATTTATCACAGACACTGCAGCAGAGCCCAAGGAAGGGAAGAAGAAAAGAGGGGCTGTGCAATCTTTATCTCTATCACAGCTTGGAAGTGCAGCCTCTCTTTTACTGCCACTGGCATTTCACTGTCAAGAAAAATCAAATCTCAATTTTCACTGGAAGATTTTAAGAGAGTGGCCAGCACAAGTGAGTGCAGATCTAAAGCTACTCCCAAAAGTGACTGAATAGTGGGAGAAAATAACTTTCTGTAGTTTTAATCTCTGCTAATCCACCAGGGTTTTTATTTTTGTTTCCAGACTGAGATTTTCTGGTAATACTTTATATCAAAAAATGAGGTCCTGGTTTATTCTACTTGCCTTACTCTACAGGTGAAGCAAGATTTAGTGGATGTGGTGAGAGGCAAGAAGGAAGCAAAATCTGACAGACAGACAGAATGTTACTAATAACCAGTTCATACAGAAAGTCTTTTTGTTACCATTGATGTAACTCCTTTGCTGAGCTAGTGGGGGAAAATGCGTTTGGTTCTTTCGGCAGGGGAATTAAGCACAAGACTAACTTCAGCAAGATGAATAGCATCACTGAGTGAGTTCCTGTGTGTATACTCAGTGTTAGAAATCATAAAATATTTACAGCTTCCTTTAATTGCTGAGGTATCTCCCACTGCCCAGAGAAAATTCCCAGAAAGAAAACAATGAATACTAGAGGATATTTTTTAAAAATAAATTAATTAAATGAACCCGAGTACAAATTCCTTGATGCACTTCCCCTCCATCTTAAGATCATTTCTGGTGGCATACCCACTGTATATATCTATATAAATATCTCTGTTCTCTTAAAATTATTGCAGCAATCATCTTTATCACATTAGATCAAATAGTACTGATGTAACTGAATGGTGAGCAGGACACAAGAGAATATCTTGTGTCTAAAAATTCCTTTAGCAGCTTAGCTCAGCTGGGGCAGCAGCAGCAGCCTGGATTCTGAATTGCTTGATTTCCATTAGTGACAACCCCAAGTGGCCTAAGCCCCCTTTTAAACAACTTATGTATGTAACCTTCCCATCATTCTTTAATATTTAGTAAATCTATAATATTTAGTTGTCCATCTCATAAGAAACTTTTTTTATGAACCAAGGCTGCTTTGGCCTAGCAATGGTGTTAACAGGACAAAGTTAGCCCTTAACATAAATTCATGACTTTATTTGTTTCCCATTAAAATGTGCCACAAATTTAATGGAGATTGAAAATCTTACCCTGACAGACAGCCTAGAACTACTTCAGAGGGTTCAGTATTTCTGTTATTTTAAAATGCTTGGTGTCACATATAAACCCAAAAATGTTATGTGTTTAAAAACAAAAATAACAACAAAAAGGATAGAGCTGTTGGGCTTTTTATAATCCTAAATTTAACCCCAAATTCCTCCCTTCCCCACATACACGGGGGGTGTGTGTGTGTGTGTGTTAAACTTTTGTATTCGCCAAACTACACCAAATTCACACAACCAGAGTGCTGTCCAAAGCCCACAAAGGCATCCAGTAATCAAATCTTTGGAGGAAAGTGGGTTCATCTACTTTTCCTACAGGAAAAACTCATGCTTTGCAAAAACCCCTTTGCCCTTTGCCATGTGAATTAGCAGTGCACTGCTGTTAATCTAAGTGGATTAAAAAAGGGTAAAGACTCCTGGTCCATGAAAGCCTGCTCCGCAGACAGATTTTGTACAAATGTAACTGTGTCTGTTGTGTGGGAGACCCGGAGGGGGAAGCACAAAGGGGGGTCTTTTAACTGCATCCACAGCTCCTGGTATCAATTCACTTACAGTGGCAGGAAGGTGCTTGCAATTCATTCCTTTTCCTGTTGAGGAATAATGATAGCAGCACGGGGTCTTTATATTGGTATAATGGCAGTCACAACCTGGGGGAGAGGAGAAAGGTTCTGCTGCTGCTCTTATGCCCGACTGGTTGAAGCAACATGGCTCCTGTGTGCAGAGCTGACCGAAATAATGTGTTTCCCAAGAAAGACCACAGGGTCGTTCTGCAATTATAAAGCACTGGGCTTAAGAATTTTGCTTGGGAGCATATCTAAGAACTTGGCATGCTGACTAGATAAATGTTTAAAAATAAGTCTAGTGCCCAAGCTGACAAGCTTGTGCCTTTTTGATTCCATTCATCTGAAGAAGAAAATGGATTTATCTGAAAGTCTGTTTCATGTGACTGAGGTTCTCACCAGAGACATAAAGTTCACTTGCCATTTTCCTTACTCACCTGAATATTTTTGGTATCTGAAGGCAAAGAAGATAAAGAGGGTTGTACTCTATTCATCAGCATTCTCTTTGTTCTCAATCTACTTCTGTTCCTTCTATCCCTCCTCCAAACACACCTTCCTTGCCAAATCTTTAAGGGGGAAAAAAATAATCGCTGCAATATTCTTTTGGGGACTCCAGCACTTACTGGTACAAGAAGTAATACTTGTGTCTGATTTGTTTTGTTGGTATCTGAATGGGAGCCAAATAAAAAAAAAAAAAAGGAGAAAAAAAACACATAAAAATGGAATTTTATAAATAACAGATGTGAGCTTTTGTGTGTGTGTGAAATGTTTGAGTTTTAAAATGTTCAACATTTTTAAAGAAAAAAAAACAAAACACCCAACAATCGAAGTCTGCTTGCTTATTCTGCTTTTCCTCTTCTATTCCTTTTGTTCCTGTCTCTATTTTCCTGAGGGTAGAGGGCAAATAAAATTTTCCTAGTGAAAACAAAAAGGAAAAGTACTGTCTTTGTTTTTAGCATGGCAAAGTGAGCACAGAGAGGCTAAAGTCAAGAAGTTTTCACAAAACTGGGCTACCTCAGAAGGTGACACTTTTCAAGTACTCACCATTACAAGGTACAAATCCCACTGGCATTATTTGCCTGTAGCATGCATCAGTTATTTCTAGTGGACAAAACAGAGTTTGAAGAAAAGATTAAGCAGGAAATTGTACTGTCTGATGTTCCCTTAGAGCCAACACTTCAGACAGCCTCCTGCTCTGCCACATGAGGATATGTATGGCATTCTTTACAAGCCTCCTCAAAATCCAGCTCCTCACATCTCCCTTCTCTAGCCATTCTAACAGGTAATAATCTCCAGGCAGAGGTATAAAACTGCTCATTTATAGCTATAAACTACTAACTGCCAATACTGACTTATGATAGAGCCAGTGTGTGCCCTCAGCTCTCCATCTGGGGCCCTGGTGCAGTTCCATGCCAGGCATGGGGAGTACTGCACAGTAAGGTCCTGACCCAGTGTGGGCTAGGGACATTGGCAAGACATGTAAATGAACTATGCAAGCCTAAAGTGCTGCTGTGGTGCACTTAGGCACCATCCTGGAAGCTGAAGGTTACAAACCAGAGCTGCTCTTCAACCTTCTCTCTCCACCCATGAGTAAAGATTCAGCTTGAGGCTTCTCAGCTGTGTAGCAAACCACCATTTTCCTCTCCTGGGATAAGAATACAAAGACACAGGCAGCCTGCTTTGTCAGACCGAGGGAAGAGAAAATGGAATAGGCTGGAACTGAGTTCCTGTATGCAATATCCTGGGGACAGAGGCTGTCAATGGGGACAGCACCACTTCCTTACCAGCCACAGCTGCTGCCATCTCAGCTCTGAGCCCTTCCCAGGTGGAAGCAGCAGCCACCTTAGCTTTAAATGGCGGTGGCAGCAGGGTGCAGCCACCCACGCTGAGCTGCTTTGCCCAGCATGCTCTTCACTGTATTGATGAACCACTCCTCCAATCACAACCACTGCTGTCACCTTCCTTATCCATGCTGACTGCCCACTGCTCATGCTTGCAAACTCCAGAGGAGATACAACCCATTGCGGTTCTTCCTAATGCCACCAGTGTCCTTCTGTCTGCTGCTTCTGATGGTCTCCAGCCAGACATACTCTTCTGTCTCAAGCAATGTGTAGCTCTCCATCATCTCTACAAAGAAAGCTCTCCCTAAATTTCAGTCTGCATGACTTAATTCTTTTGGCAAGTCCTGCTTTACAAAAAGTGATGATTACAGCCACCGCTTGGCCACAAAGGCTCCTTAAGATCTTCCAAGCTGCCCAAGAAGAAGCCTGCTTAGCCTGGTGGTGCCTGGGCTGGATAGCTGGGGTTCAAAACTGCAGCCTTGTGGGTCTGTTTGACAGATGACTGGGTAGTTCCAGAAAGTGCAGCAAGCAGCAGCCCCCACCTCACCATCAGCACTGCCTGTACTGCAGTGTTTTGGCTTTGTAACATATCCATGCACGTTTGCTATAGCAGCCATAGTTTGATGAGAGCTGGCAGGGGCTACAGCACATGTAAGCTTCAGAGAATTTAGTCTCTGAACTCTAACAAGTCTCTCCAGAGTATTTCCAAACTAGAATTTCACTAATTTGGCTGATTTTATTTGGGAAAGCAAAGGGCATACTCCTGACATCAGAGTAACCCTGTCAGCAAATTCACATCCCTGTTCCTAAGTGCACCCAAGCCAGAGCTTTGCAGAGGCATGGAGGTTCTTCTCCCTTTAGAAAATGAGTCAAACAACAGATTCGTTTTATTATCCATAGAAATCCAGGCTGAGCCATTTCTGCTGAATCTTTAACTAAAAGATAAATAAATCATCAGCCAAAGACAGGAATCTTTCAAGGATGATTTTAGTATGAAGGAAAGCATGGCAAAATTTAACTGCTTTAAAAGTAGGCAAAAAAGTGTCTAAAACCATCCTTTACAAAAGACAAATTTGGATTCTTATGGATGCAACACAGTGCTGTGATTTCCAGTGACAACATTTGCTACTATAGGCATCTCTGCCACACCTTTTGCCAAAGTACTTCTTCAAGGAACAGGAAAAATATTTCTCAAGTAGTGTGTTAAAAACAATCTCAGTCTTCTTAACCCATTGGTAGTCAAGCTAAACATGCTTCAGGGTGGGATCGTCCCCCAGCTGCTCAGATCCCATTATCCAAAGAGCTTTCTGTGTGCTGGCTTCTCCTCCCCTACAGAGACCAATTCAGCTGTCCCTATCCTATTCCCATCTTTCCCTTCTCAGAGCTATGGATAGGGAGCTTTACAGTCCAGAAACCAACTGAGCTGCAGGCTTCTCTGTTTGCTTGGAGGTGCTTAAGAGAATAAAGTGTGGCATGGAGCTTTGTCATGGACCAGCATGGTCCTGCCCCTCAAGCATCTTCAAAGCAGCTGTGGCCAGGAGTGTCCTATGCATGCAGTTTCCATGCAATTCTTTTTGACAGAGATGTATAATCTACTGAATAATACGATTCCATAGGATTCACAGCTCGTTGGGGATTACCTAGATTCATTGAATTCTCACAAATTCTTGTCAAATTCTCCCAAAATCTTGACAAGGAGATCATTGGGAGGGTCAAGGACCTGGATCTGCAGCAGAAGGTGAAACTATCGTTGCCTTTTGCACAGAGGTGAGGAAGTTAAGTGACATACCCAGGGTTACAAAGGAACCAAATGGTAGAGCAGAGAAAGAAATCTGATGTCTTGACTCCTATTTGTCTCTATTTTCTACTCTTTCATTCATTGATGCCTTCAGATCTGTAGTTAACATTGGCATAATACATTTAGAAATGAATACAAATAAACGTGCTTTTTTTCTTGTGGGCAATAAAGATGAGTTGATTTTGCAGAGTTGTAAAATTCTGTTAGGTATAAAGGATTCTTTATTTTATAATAGCTGTTAGAATGTTTGTTTGTTGGATTTTCTTCGGCTGGAAACTTCAGAAGAAGCAACACTCTGAGCTAATCATTTAGCAAAGGACAAAGATGCCTTAGATTGCTGACTCGTCCTATAGTTAATGGTTCTCTCAGTCTTTTCTCTGTCAAATGTGGCAACTATGACATCAAATGTTATCTCTGCAAACACATGCCAACTCAAAATAGCACATGGTGGGGAAGGACAAAGAGTTCCTTATCCTATATTTTAGCCAAGATTATGGTCACCAGACAAATGAGGAACCTCTCACCGCAGAATGAACATTTAAAAAAATAATCTTTGGTTCAACTATGATTTCCCAAGAATTCAACAGCAAATGACCAATCCAACAAACCACTTCGCTTTCAGATTAGCCACCTTAGGGGATCACATGCTGAGTGCATAAAATATGGAATTCTTATTTTTGGGATTCCAGGGTTTGAGTTATGATATGTTATTTACAGAGGCTCACGATGGACACAAGGATGGCCACGGCTATTAGACACTTTTTTTTCCAAAGGCTTTGCAGGACTGGCAGTTCAGACAACCAGACAGTTTTGTTGATCTGCCACTGATCTGTCATGTGACCTTGAGCAAGCCTTTTCACTTTTCTCTAGCTCTGTTTCTCCTCCTACAGTTTGCCTTATCTATTTAAATGGCAGCCTTTCTGAGGAGGGAATTTCTCACCTTGTGCTAGCTAGCAGTGCTTAGCTGAATGCGAACTCGTCTTCCTTGGGATTATTGTACTGCAAAGCTAGCAAGCTTTGGCAATTAAAAGCAGTGATATGAAATACTAATCAGCTGTTTTTCCAGAGGGGATCTTAGCACAGTCAGAAGATCAGTAATGCCTCCTCCTCCAGTACTTAGCTTCTGCTGCACTTCCTATCCAGAAGCTGAAGTTGCAGGGTAGCATCACCAACACTGCCACTTTACAATCAGGCTTTTGGAGGCAAGCTTCAAAACCATGATGTGGGGTGCAGCAGCATAAAAGAGAAGTGGACAGACTGTGGCTGCTGAGCCATGCTTGGCTTAGGAGCAGGTCAAATCTGCTCCCATGCTGGGCTTTATCAAGAAGAACAAGAAGTGTTCCTAAGCTTGGTAGTAAGTGAAAGCGACCCTGAGGATGTGCCAAGGTTTTCCTTTGCCTGTGATGCTGGACCTCAGCCACCTGACCTTGCAATGCCAGGTTGGCAGCATGCATCGTCCTAGGGGCTGGGCACCACTAGTGATGGCTATCTCCAAGGAGGGTCAGGCTTACAGGCAACACAGCCCTGCTGAGTCACCCAGAGCAAAGCCACAGGCACTGCTGTGTGCAAGCCTCTTTCCCTTTAATCTGCACACCCAGCCTGAAAAGGCAGAGGACAGACAACCCAAATGGTTCATGGCCCACCAAGACCGCTGTGCCCGAGGAGGTAATTCAGGCACAGCTGAACCAGAGGCCTGCTCAGCAGCAAAGTGCTGCAGCCTGCCCTGGTTTTCCCATCGTGGATAATTGTCACTGGCCATGAGTCATAATGAAACACACGGTGAATAAGAAGAGGTACATAGGAGAGAGTCCTGAGTAATTCTGCACCACTACAGAATTTATATGCAAGACATATCCATTCAGCAGGGCATTTGTATGTGTGGCACCTGTTCCTGAACACTGGAAGAAGTATAAAATAAATACTACCCTAAGGATGGGCTCTTCTTCATGGCACACTACCCACAGACATCTCCAAGCAAGCAATCTGTACAGCCTATGAAAATGCATCCTACCAAGGCCCTCAGTCAGGGACTGTGACCTGCAAACCAACAGTGCAGGGAAACTCTATGTTCCCCCAGAGTCAACAGCACTAAACACAGGTTGGAGTAGGGAGATTTTCTGAGGCTGAAGCAGGATTTTTGGACGGAAGGAATGTTGGGCAGGGATATAACGTGTGCAGCAGCTGATGTTGACTTTGGCCAAGAGGCTTATTATCCTAACTAGGAGATGTTTGTAAATATGCCCAGAAATATCTAATATATTTTACAAGCTAGGCGCAAGCTGTCAGGCTGCAGCACATCCACAGCACAGACATTTCCTCAACATTATTCCTATAAATTAGACAAATGCCCAGTCTATTTAAGGCAGCAGTTCACTTCACAGAGCAGGATTGCTTAAGAGAGGTCCCAGAAGAAATGCGCCTGCCTACCCCACTGGCATGATTTGGGGAGCTTAGGCTTTCTCCCAAAGGCTTGTTTGGCACACGCTCACCCGTCCTGGCATCATCCTTCTCCCAGCCAAGCACACACCTCCCCCCTCTGTCTGTAAGCTGGGGAGAGTCTGCACAGGGGAGGGCAGGCTGTGCCTTTCTCTCTCACACACGGCAAATCCCAGAGCTTTCTGCCTGGAATCCCCCTGAGTCAGCAAACAGCTGGGATTCTCTCCCAGTCAGGAGGCAGCCCTCAGTAGAACATCTGGCTCTGGTCTCTATCTTGTCTGCTGCTCCTTCACACATCTACTTCCTTAAAAAGAGCTTACGGGGGGAGAGCTGGAGGGGACACAGGCTCCAGGTTCTTTTGGCTACTTTAAAAGGACCACTTCGTTGTAGTGTCAAACAAAAGTTATGTATTTCCTACCAAAAATATAACACTTAAATAAGGGAGACAATTACATGTAGTTACATTTGTCTATTGTCATTCAGCTCCAATATCTTTGGAATGACTGGGAGGTGTGCACTGCTTGTCTTCAATTTGAGAGCCCAGGGTGCTGAAGAGGAGGGGTCTGCACATTAAGGGCTGAGAAAAACCTTTGTGTGGTTGGGGGAATTGTATAAAACATTGAGCAGAGACCCTGGGGGAATTGTATTAAACACTGAGCAGAGATCTCAGTCCACTCAGCCTCCCAGATGCAACTCTTGCTTTGCAAATTGCCCCAGAAAAAGCTAGTGGCATTTTTTTCAGAGGCTTGTATTGCTTAGTGCAGATAACAGTGGCCAAGTGTCTTCCCCAGCAGTTTCCAAATAAGCACAAGTCAAATAAGAGAGGAGAAGAACAAAGGATGCTGCTGGGGGGCAATAGATTTGAGGGGAAAAATTGTGATTTTGTGGTCAGTCAAATATGGAATGTGCTGATGGTTCCTTAAGATTTTCTAATGGAAAAATAATAAGCTGCAAATAGTTAAATCAGAGTCTCTATTTCTGAGCAAACATCTTAAATTACACATAAAAATCTCTTAAACACTTCAGCTTAAGGGAGGCCCTGTCTAGCTCTAGATCCTTTGCCTTTTGAGGATTTCACAGCAGACCACCCACGGGGAAAATGAGAGGTTGGCATCTCTACCACCATGGCAGTTTTTCTGGATATGAGTCCCTAAAATGCTGTGCTCTTTTCCCTGGGGAGACGAAACTCAAAGGTATAACCTGGTCAGCACAATTTGACAAAGCAGGGAGGTATAAATCACCCAAGACATGACTTTCTCTAAACTATTAGGTACTCTATTTACATGTATTTGGACCAAATGTCCTGCTTCACCTCGCTGCTTACATGTAATGTAATCAGCCCACACTTGCACAAGTCCATCTACAATTTCAGACAGACATGCTATATGCTGTAGATGTCTTGGATAATGAGCAAGTTGTATTAATTAAGATAAATCTGTCCCAGCCTATTAAAGTCTTTCCTTAATGATGTTGCAGTGAGGTGGCTGCTTCATTCTGAGTCAGTTTCTCCTGTAGCTATGCTCTCCTTTTCAACTGAAGGCTTTTGTGGCACTTAGTGGAGGTGGGTTCTTTCCAGTTTATAGGCCAACAAGCCACTTTGTCTCTAGAAACTTTTATGAAGATTATGCTCTTCACCTGAATAAAAGGCCTGGAGTTGGAACTGCTAATCTTGCCTATGCAAAAAAATAAAATAAATGCATGCATTATGCCAAATAAGTGCCCCTTGCTAGGTAGAAATTAAGGAGTTAGTTTGCTGTCCATACACTGAAATGATCTTCATCACCAAGTTAGCTGAGAGTTTCACAACCACCAACATGCTTTGATCTTCACACCATATGAGAAACAATAGTTGTTTTAGTGCAGGTAAGAGCAGCTGAAAGTGGTACCTGCCTGAAAGTATGTTTGAAGCAAGCCTGCATGGCATGTGAACTGCACAGGCCTTTCCATATGCCCATCTCCTCTGGCACACACCAAGGACCTAAGGAGAATATATTGTGTTTCCCTCACTTTGTGTTTTCCTTACTTTGCATGTCTGGTTTCCTTCTCATGGCTGAATATATATTCAACATGGTTTTGACCACTTAAAGCATTATACCAAACAAGATGGCCAGGATGTGCACCTGGATATGAAGGTCTAAAACCATCCCAGATCTACCAGTTTAAACAGTCTTAGTGGCTTGAGCTTTTCCGTGTGCCTGAAACATGCACTAGCTCTGGTGTCCTGCATTTTACTGAGTTCAGCACATCATAGCCAATTTGAGACCCAGCTAGTTATGCTCAGCTTTAGGAGCTGCTGTATTGCAGGATGGGCCCAGTAACACCACCATGTAGAGGGGTCCAGGAGACATGATGTGTCTGTGCTAAAGCCATAGGGTCATTCTGCACTCAGCTGCACAATATCCAGCAACCATCTCATCCTCTTGGTGCTGGAGGCCCAAACCCCACTCAGCACCCAGCCTCACTGATGGCTCACAGAGGGAGCTGGGAGATAAGAGTGCATTTTCAGAGGAAAGAGAGTCCCATCCATAAACACTTCACAGAGCAAACAGGAGAGCGGGAAACAGCAGAAAGACGGGTTAGCTCAGTCCACAGAAACCCTTGCAGCAGTCTTTTGGCTACAGTCTAAAACATCAAGAGCCCCTTGGGGTGATGTAAGTGCGTCCAGCAGCAGTTACTCAGCTGGATTGCATGACAAGGTTTTAATCACAGAGGCCACAGATCTATCTAATGTCATGCCTTTAAGAGTCAAGCAGTGTTATGTATGGATGAGTGTCAGATGCAGTCTTGAATTTCTTGCCAGGGTATCATAACTGCTTGTTGCAATTTTATACTTTTCATTCATTTGGCTAAAGTCCATGTTTTCAGCCTTGAATCAAGCGTTTCCTGATAGACAGAGCATGGGTTTTCTTTGCCCTGCTGGGAAATCCCACTGCACTGAGGACTTGAGCAGGTACCTTCTCAAAGGGAAGCACCCCACAGTTCCCTCCAATGGAAATGGTGGCAGGACAGGCCTGGTGGAGTTCTTGCTAAGGCCTGTGCTAGGCTCTCCTGTTCTGTTTGTGGCAGCCAGGCAGTCACAATCCTCTGGGGTGGTTGGGGTGGATGTTCTATCCACAACACTCCATGTGCTCTGCTTGCATATATGTGTAAGCTAAATTTTGCAGTGAAGTTAGTCAGAAGAATAACAAAGAAGAAATTATGATAATTACCTTTATAGAATCTGCATTAAGATTTCCCAAGCTAGCTGTCACATTTTCCCTCTGCAAGCTTATTTCAATTAGATTTCTTTTAAGAAAGTGAAAGTGTGCCATTAATATAAACCTGTAAGACATAATTGCTTGTGTATCATCTCCAAAGAATGAGATTTGGGATTATCACTCCTGTAACATACCAACCCTGAGCTGATAGACTTCTCTTAATATGACTGCATGTTGGGTTTGTATTTGACAAAAGATTCTTGTGGAGACAGTCTCTGCACAAGGCATCTAACAGGAATCAGAACTAAGAGGGCCTTTTCTTCTTCTCAAGCTACATCATATTTTCTTCTTATTCCTCCTTTGGCTTCATTTCTCAAGCCAGCAGAGAAAAGTCAAGGAACTGCTCTGTGATTTTTAATTCAAGATGTTTCTAACATGAGGCTGCATTGGTGTCTGCTCATGCCCACAGCCTCCAAACATGGTCAGTGAGGTCTTCATTGCCTAGGCTGCAGGTTCTCTTCCTTACCCCTTGAAAAGCCTTCACAGATCACCTTTGCAGGGCTTATTCCAGTTTTAATGCATCAATTTCCCTAAACATTAGACAGCAGCTGGGTCTAAACATCTGATTGATTTCTGTGGCATGTCACTAAGCATTTTCTGCTTGGGAATTCCTTTTTTTTCCAGATAGAGTAGAACCTGCCCAGTTATTCTCCTTGCCTGGCCATGCAAGATGAAATGAGCCATAAGAAGGGAAGCCGTTCCCAGACCTTTCTTTCCAGCCATGGAGAATGGTCCTGATTGAGCATGGCCTGCAGGCACACACTCCCTTCCTGCTGTCTTCCAGGACAAGATGAGCATGTGCTAATTTTATGTTTGAAGCATATGCATACATGCCCTGTTGGATCCACAAGCCCGCCACAGCTTCTCCTTCTAGCACAAGGAGAGAAGCACCACACTGATCAGTGTAGGCCCATAATATTTTCATGTAAACAATACTCACTTGAGTCTCCAGGCTGTGTTATTTATGTCCCCAGAACTGCCAGCTCTACTGGAGGGGATTTGAGTGATCTCAAATGGCAGTGCCTGGCCATCACAAGAATTAAGCACTCCATTGTCACAGAGAGAATTGTTAGAGCTGTGCTCCAGTTTCAGAATCCTTTTTGTTAAGAAGACAGAAAAATGCAACATTCCCTGCACCCTAGACAATTAAAAGGAAACACCCTATAAGATGCTGAGAGCAATGAGGCTGCTTTTTGGGGTAATTAATCTCCCTTTTTATTGTTAAAAAAAACCACAAAACACTCCTGTCAGTGGGAGCCATTTTCCCTGCTGTGTATTGGGGAATGAAGTTTTGAACACCATCTCAGGTGAATACATGGAGAAGGACTTTATAAAATGACCTGTGCTATGAAATGTCCCTCCCTAGCTCCTTTGCTTGGACTGGCTGAGCCATAGCTGTTGACATGCAAGAATGGCTGTCTCCCTGATCCTGTCACACCAACATTATTTGTCAGGGATGTTGCCAGTCACCCACTGATTACAAGCTGAAGTCTCTGACCTTCTGGCACAGCCAGCAGCTACAAGTACATCAAGTAGGACAAAGGTGTCCCTTAACATCCAAATAAACCATGAGAATAAAGCCCAACTGCATGTTGGTGTTAACAAAACACATGGAGTATTTTTATCTCTGAAAGCTATTTCCTATTTGTAACACTACTTGAAACTGCTTCCAAGTCTTCATTTGATGTTACTCATATTCATATATTTTTGTGTCTTGTTTTCATTTTCCAACCATGTTTATTAAAAAATGTTCTCAGGGTAATGGTCTTTGTGGTAGGAATTTCTGTTTTGGGGGAAGAATACCAGAGTTGGAGGGGTTTTGCCAGCAGGATGTGAAAGCTGAAGGAAATAACAATGACTGGGGCTAAAGATTTGTCACAGGGAGTTAGAAGGCAAAAATTTACAGTCTGGCCATGAGACAGTCCAGGCTAAAGCCATGAATTTATAGGAAGCATTGCCAAAGGCTGGATATTATTATTTTAATCAAACTCTGGTTTACTTTGCACACAAAAACACAAATGAGAATTGCCAGAGCCTTTGGCTCGCAGACAGAGGAGAAAGGGCAGAAGAGCCACCTCCGTCTCCACTGCTCTTCCCATCCCAGCTGAGGAGTGGGAAGCACGCATGACCTTCCCTGGAGAAATCATGGGAATTCAACTGCCCTGAACCTCATAGGGAGAATTTCTGCTTGCTTGGGAACTCCTCTTGTGCACAACGCTGCCAGCTCAGGCTCTGCTGACATCAAAGGAGCACCAAATGGGCTGGGACCCACGCTCACACCAACATGCTGTCCTGCAGCCTGGCAAGAATTCACTTCATCCTTAGCTCTGCATCCACCAAAGCGGAAGCAAGAATTTGTGTCTGGGAAGGTTGAAAAAAAACCACATCAGTGCAGGGCTTGTAGATTCCTGCTCCTCTCCAGATAATGCAGCCTTGAAAGTGCCTGGTGAGGCTTTTCACAAAGGGAAGGCTTTATGCTCCTTTATGTTTGCATTGTCCCGCTGACCTTAATTGTTGCTGCTTGGGTTTTTTGTTAACTGAATGAGAAAAAAAGGTTCTCTTCACTTTTACTTTACCAGGACGAGGTCTGGATCTGCTGCAAAATCACTTGTGAGACCTCTGAATCTCGTATTTGCACAGAAGTAGCCACTTATATTTATTGTTTTACATATGGCCACAATCCAGTAAATCACTCAAGTATGCAAATAACTTTAAGCATGGAAGCAGCCCCCCATGAGCCACTGGAGCCACCAGCACACCAAATATATACATCAAGTGATGAGCACAGCTCCACCCTCGTGTTTTCCGCAGCTGCTGCCATTTCTCTGCACACATCCAGAAGGCCAGGGGCTTGTTCCTGGGGTTCCTTTACAATTGCATGAAGTGGATTTAAACTGTGGGCTGCATCGATCGCTCCACACTCATTGATCCTTGCCCGTGCACACCTCTCTAAGGCTGCACATCACCCCACTCCCTCCCCATCAAATATTCTTCCTTTTTTCCCTCCTCCCTTAAATCCAGAGAAACGCACATAACAAATTTGCTGAGTTTTACAGGACCTCTTTCCTCTTGCCACACACATAAAGGCACTGTCCCCCAACGAGGGCGGGACCAGCAGAGACATCTCCGAGCCGCCCCACCTTAGCAGGCCCCAGGAGGGAAAGTGAGGGTAGCTCCTGCTGACCTAGAGGGTTAAGGGCAGTGGATGTCCCGTTTGGTTTTCCCCCTCCCTGTCATTTGGACCGAGCGGAGATGTTCCAAAGCCTCGTACTGCTGCGGCCACGGGCACCTCAGAGGTCCCCTCGCAGGACTGCACTCCCTTCCTGGGGAGGGGGGAGAGGCTGTATCCCTCCCCCGGGGTGGCCCGCACCCCACTCCGGAGCACAGGGGACTGGACATAGAACCGCTGGACAGACGAGGACGCTTAGGAGGAGGGAAAAGGTGGGGAGAGGAGGTGATGGCAAATAGTCCTTAGCAGCAGTACGACGTGAATGCACACCAGGATTCATAGGTCGACTTTACGGGACCTTTTACTACAACATGGAAGATGATTCGGGTTTGTACGTAGTGTGGTTCCACTACTCCAGACGGTTAAGGTTCAACGCGGGTGGTGAGCAGCAGCCGGTGGCCCGGGGAAGGGGCTGCGTCCGTCCGTCCCTCTCCCCTCCTGGCCTTGCAGCACCCAGCTGGCCCCGCAGCTCTCAGGTAGCCCCACAGCGTCCACTTAGCCCTCGGGGAGACGGCGAGCTGCGGCTTAGCAGCGGGGGGGAAGCTTTAACAAACGGTTAAACGGAAGGAGAGGGTGGAAAGGGATGCCTACCCACCACTTGCTCCGGCCAGCCGTGGGTTTCATCTAGCGTGTCCGTGCGGGGCTGCAGTAGCACAAGCATGGTTGTGGCTGCACGCCCCGTGTGTGTGCCTGTATCTGTGTCTATGCACGATATGGACGTGTGCGCAGTATATACGTGTGTGTGGTGTATGTGCGCATACATGGATGCAGGCGTAAGCCTGAGGCGCTTCCCCACTTCTCCCCGGCTAGGTGGAGAGCTGCTCTGGGCCGGAGATGGGTGTCTCCCACATTCCCAGATGCAGACACAGACACGGAGGCTTACATGGCTCCTTCCCCAGAGCCCTGACCCGCCGCCCGGGCAGAGGGCTGAGGACGAAGGGCTCCCGGGTCTTCCTCACTGTCAGAGCGAGGCACCCGCTTCTGCTCCCGGCTGGGCTGATGTGGCTTTGCTTTGTTTTCTTTTCTTTTCCTCTCTTCTCTTTTTTTACACATGAGTTTGGGCTGTCGATCATTCACGTCCCTCTTAGGCTCCCGACGGTGGGCTCCAGCCGCCCAAATCGCTTCGCTCGCCCGCAGGGCTGGGGACGGCTCAGCCCAGACATCCCCCCTACCCCCAGGGATTCCGCTTTGCAGAGCCACAGGGTTTTTACCTGCTCAGCCCCTGCGCCTGCTCCCCGCCCCAAATCAGGCTCTTCTCGAGGCAGTGCGGCGGGAGGCGACCTGTCCTCACCCCGGTCATTTTACCTTCCTCCCGGGGCCCTGACACCGGGGGTGGCGGGCACGGGCTGGGGGCGGCCTTGTGGGGCGGCGGGGCCGGGGTCGAGACGGTGCTCCCCCCTAGGCAGGGCCAGTACAGGCCCGCCCTCCGAGAAGGCAGAGCCGGCGCGGCTCCCGATCTGGCAACGGCGGCGTTTCCTCTGCGGCAGGAGGTATCCGCGCTGCCCCGCACACAGCCTTCTCCGCCTTCGGGGCGAAGGGGTGAGGGTGGCAGCCTCAATTAGAAAGCAATCAAACAAGCCTGTCTCGCCCCTGAAATCAGCACTGATCGACCTGGGGGAAATTCGTCCAGACGGGCAGCGCGGAACTCCCTCCGCCCCTGTGCAAAGGCGCGGAGCATCGGCTCGGCTCTGCCCAGCACAAGCAGGGGCCGAGGTGGCGAAAAGCGGGCTCAAACGCCTCTTTTATTAAAAAGAACCAAAGGGAAAAAAAAAAAAAAAAACACCAAAGAAACGAAAACCCCACAAACAAACAAACAAAGACACCACAACTTTGCTTCTTGAAGTTTACAAGTGAGAGTTTCTTTTATTTCATCTCTTCTCTGAGAAGATTCAGGAGAACGGAGAAATTAATTCTGAAATGGGCTTCGCCTTTAGAAAACTTCAGATTTATCAATCGATTAGTCCAGCATTGTATGGAGCTCCGAAGGTGTAAATCCTCCAAAGTTGCTGGATTATTGACTGTTACGGTCTATCGGGTGCATAATATTCAGACCTACCCATGTATAACACGCGTACCAAAGTAGGCATTTAAGGAAGGTAAAATTACACGCCTTGAAAAAACGTGTAGGTATTAGCGCCGCTCCCCTGACCTCTCTCCTTGACCTGAACCGGGATCCGGGACCCCTTAACCCTCCTCCGCACCCGCGCAAGCGCTGCATGGCCAACGGGGGACAACAGTGCTGTCTATCTGTCCCTGCCCGCCCTGCCGCGCCCCAAAACGGCCTCCTGGAAGAAGCTTCCCCGGGCTCAGATGTCAACTGTTTGCCCAAGGAAGTGATGTCCCTCCAAAAAATATTGATGAATCTCGTCAGGGAGGTGGGGGGATAGATTCATTTATTTTATAGGTATGAACAAATATACAGGTATTTGACATGGGTGTCTAGCTGGTTTCGGAGGGCACACGCGGCTATAAATGCACACAGACAGGAAAACGGTCGGAAAGGACAGGGGACAGCGGAAAGCGCAAAGGAAAATGCCCCAAGGAGAATAAATATCTATATTTAGGGTTAATTTTGCCCTTGCGAGGCTGCTGACCCCGGCGCTGGCCCTGCGCACGCCGGCGGGGTTCAAAGTGCGAGAGGGAGCGCTCGGAGACAAAAGAGCGGGGCCGAGACGGGAAGGGAGAAGGTGCCCCTGGCCTCCCAGAGACACCCACCACCCAGTTCTTCTGTCTGGCAGGGCCGGCGGGGTCTGTGGATTCGGATGTGGATTGGGATGTGGATTAGGAATCAGACGGCGCTGCCCTCTGCTACGGTCGGGGCTGGGAACCACGCTGCAGGCGGCACAGAGCGGCATTCCCTAGGGCTGGCGGGCGAGTGGGGGTGGGCAAAGGGGTGCGAGTTCGTTGTTTAACTCCTCTGCCCTACTCTTCTCCAAATAGATATTTTGCGAACTCCTCTTTTCGTTGTGGCTTTCCCCACCCCGCCTCTACGGCCTCCATTGTTCCAGGTTCACGCTGCCACCGCCGATAAGGGAAAGGAAAATCCCCAAGGGAAAAAAAAATACAAAAGGGGGGGTGTGGAAATTTCAAAACAACCCACGACTCAAGATTTTGATTTACAACCTAATCAAAACATTATATCTTTGGTCAAGTGGCGCAGAAAAAATGATGACCCTGAAGGCTTCAGCTGCGAGGAGGCAGAGAATTTCGGATTACACCGGGAGTGATTTATGTCCTCTCTGAGCGGTCACGTTGTTTTTTTCGTCGTTTGAGCCATTGCTCAGAGTGGAAAAATATCATCCGATTTTTTTTTTTTTTTTCTGCTGCTAGTGGTCAGGAAATTATCTATATTGTGCTTCTGAATATATATGCGCGCACTATATTACATATATATGTTCTCTCTAAATGTACATGTATATTCTAAATACATTCACTGATATTTTATACATATATATAGAACGAGAAGACTATAAATAACCAAAGGCACCGAGAGGAAACAAGAGCCGAAAAGAGCGTGTAAAACACCATGCCGATACCCGCAGCCACCCGCTCGCTGACGTTCAAACCCGGCTCGCCGAGGGGGTTTGAGAAGAAGATCACCCACCTTTCTCCGGCTTCCATGACCCGGGAGGGAGGGGGATTCCCGGGTTTGCCAGACCCTCACCAGCGTGGTCCCCAAACCTTCCGCCCGCAGCCCAGGGAGGAGTAGGAGAAAGAGGAGCGAAAGGGACGTTTTTGGAAGCCCCTGGCACTCACCCGGGTGAGGTGTTGACACGGTGCGGAAAAACCGAGGGGAGCGGCGTTGGGTCGGGGAGGTGGCGAGGCCGGGCACGCCGGGAGTGGAGGGTTGAGGGGTGCCGGCCGCCTCCCCTCGTCACCCCGTGCACGGGTGCTCTTTCCCTCCACCGATCCCCTGGTAACATCAGAGAGAGGAGAACAAAACAGTATTTTTTAAAACGGTTAAAAAACCTCCTAAACAAATACATACACACACACACACACACAATTTTTAAAAAACCCAACTCCAACCAATCAAGCAAAGCAAAACACAGAAAAAAAAAAAAAGGCCGAGAGGAGAGGAAAAAAAAAAAGAAAACTTAAACTGAGGGGAGGTAAAAAGTGGGGGGTGATGATGGAAATAGGGAAGAACCCCGCTTTCGAGCGGAGGATGCATTTTCCCAGTGAGAAAGCACAGGGCGCTGACCTCTCCCCTTCTCCCCGATCTTCTCTACCCTTTTTGGGGGGGGATATCTCTTCTCCGCGGTGTCCCACCCTTGGCCTCACCAAAGCGCGCACTGAAAACGCAAAGCCCTCGAAAGGGGCGAGCTCCCCCGCCTCCCACCGCACTGCTTTTCCTCCCTGCGCACCTCGCCACTTTACGCGCCCGCGGAATTTCTTCCTATATCGATATTCCCGCCGGGTTCTGTCGCCTCCCCGCCACCACCCACCCCCCTCTCCTCCCCTCGGCCAGCCCCTCCCTGCCCGCCCGGGGTGTAAGCCGATAGGAGGGCCGGACTACCAATTCATCTTGATTTGTTTCAATTGTCCCGCGATGGCAAAGTTATAATCCAGAGTAATTTCACCAACAAGCAGGTTGAGAATGAATGGCTCGATATTATTTAAAACAAAACACACAAGAGCACGACCTTTCCCTTCCACGGCGTGTTGCAGCACGAAGGCGCAGGAAACGCGGGGCTAACCTCTCAACCCGGGGGGTTGCAGTGATTTGGGCTGCTCCTTTGTTTCTCCTCACGTCTAAAAAAAGGGGGGGGGGGGGGGGGGGGGGGGAAGTGGAAACAGAAAACGTGAAGGATCTCTCCGCTGAAGGGGGAAGGTGGGCACCACAAAGGGGGAAGATTATTTGGAACGGGAGCAGTTCGTTTGCAAGTTGCTTTTTCTTTTCTCTCTCTTTTTTTTTTTTTTTTCTTTCCCCCACCCTTTAATGTAATAAAAGTTTCTTTCACAGCGGGAGAAATTTATTCTCGAGATACAGCAACTTTGTAGCTGGTAATTCCCGAGGCCAACGATGTCAAACGATCATTTTTTTTCCCAGGGCTGCATGAGGGGAAATAGAGAGATCCTATTGTACGGGAGGCAGTGTATCCAAACCCCTGAGTTTTTCTAGCAAGGGAATAATTTAGTTAGCGAGAGGGAATAATTTAATTTATATCTTTACTTTAAAAACAAAATAAAACAAACAAAAAAGAAAGAAAGAGAGAAAGAGAGAAAGAAAGAGAGAAAGAAAGAGAGAAAGAAAGAGAGAAAGAAAGAGAGAAAGAAAGAGAGAAAGAAAGAGAGAAAGAAAGAGAGAAAGAAAGAGAGAAAGAAAGAGAGAAAGAAAGAGAGAAAGAAAGAGAGAAAGAAAGAGAGAAAGAAAGAGAGAAAGAAAGAGAGAAAGAAAGAAAGAGAGAAAGAAAGAAAGAGAGAAAGAAAGAGAGAAAGAAAGAGAGAAAGAAAGAGAGAAAGAAAGAGAGAGAGAGAAAGAAAGAGAGAGAGAGAAAGAAAGAGAGAGAGAGAAAGAAAGAGAGAGAGAGAAAGAAAGAGAGAGAGAGAAAGAAAGAGAGAGAGAGAAAGAAAGAGAGAGAGAGAAAGAAAGAGAGCTTTTAAAAGCCAGCCATCATTGGTATTCCAGTGAAAGTACTGCCCTGTGCTTCCAGAAAAGGAGATCCAATGTCAGCAATCAGTCCAGCCTGGCTCAGTAAATAAAAATCCAGACAAAACTCTATGATGTACAATTTTACTCCCATGAAATAAAACACATTTTTGTTGTTGTTGTTGCTGTTGTTTGTTTGGGTTTTTTTGTTGAGATTTTTTTTTTTCATGTTCGCTGAAAATTAAAACAATAATATCGTACGAAATGTTATACACAGGGCATGTTTTACATTGCAGTATCAGAAACATCATTGCATCCACCAGAGGTACTAGTCTAAAACTGATATTCACACGATTCTTTTTTTTTTCTTTTTTTTTTCTTTTTTAATAATTATATGTTAGAAACATACAGTGTCGCAATTTAGTATATACATTCCCTTGCTCTCAAGCGAAAAAACCCTAATCGCTTCTGTGTAACATGCTTTATTTTAAAGCCTAACCTTTTAAAAACACTGTTGTGATATTACTAACAACTGCTTTTATAAAATTAATTTGACATTTCGATATATATACATCCTTTGAGTCTTTTTTTCCCCCTCTTTATGTTAACAATGCTAAACTTAAAAAATAACAAGCTTATAGTAACATTAAAATGTCATATCATATCCAGTCAAACATTTGTCCATATATATATATATATATATATGTCCTTGTAACTGTTGAAATACTCTTAGTGAAACAAAGATCTCAGAATTTGTAGGAGGTCCTTTGAAAACAAAGGAACTATCTTATTTCAGTGGTTTCCTCTTTTTTTTTTTTTTTTTCCCTCTCACTCTCTGTCTTTCCTCCTCTCTCTGCCTCTGATTTTTTCTGTCTTTCTCCTTCTCTCTAGTGCCAATTCCTTCCTAGGGTAACTCTCAGTCTCTGCGGGAAATGGGGAGAGAATTCCCATGCAGTGTCTCCTACTTGGTCGTCTCACACGGGTCTGTCCACCGCATACTGGCAAGCGCTCAGGTTGGAAGCAGGGTTCTGCACACTGGCATAGCCAAAACTGGAGTGCTGCTTGGCCTTCAGTCTCAGACTCGCCAAGCTCGAGTTACATGTGTCCCTATAAACATATGGAGGTGTTGGAGGAGCATAAGGACAGGCTGGCGTCGGCACCGCAGAATTCAGGGAGGGATTGCTCAAGTTGTTCAAGTTATTCAGGCTGTTGAGGCTGGAGCCAGGGACCCCGGTGACTGCTGAGGGTACCATGCTTGAAGACATACTCATGGAGGAGATGGAGTTTGGAGGGGAGAACATGCTCTGAGAAGACAGAGGGTTGACATTCATGGAGTTGAAGAAAGGAAAGCTTTTGGTGGAGAGGGAAGCGGAGGTCAGGCCCTTGGCTGCCCAGTTGTTGTACGAATAGCCGGGGTACATGTCATCGTAGGGCTGCATCAGGCCGTTGAACTGCGGACCAAAGCCGTTTTTGCAAAGCTCGGCTTGCTGGTTCCTTTCTCTCTTTCTCCATTTGGCTCTGCGGTTCTTGAACCAAACCTTGGGGAACGAGGGGAGAGGGAAGGAGAGGGGAGACGCGAATTAGTCAGGAGCCATCACCAACACCACAACCCTTCTCAAGCTCTTGGAGCAAGAGCCGAGCCTGTCCCTACATACATCCATCTGAAAAACCGCACCTGGACATAAACACATACGCATAGAGAGATTCGCAGAGAATTGGTGCCGGGGCCACTAAGCATGCCCCGGGCCCCGGTGCCGCCGGAGTTTAGCAAGGAATACCTGTGATAATGCCCCCCCGCTCCCTTCCCCCCTCCCTAGCGTTAATTGTGGTGCTCTAATTCACGCCACAGAGGCAAACGCTTCCTTCTCTTTCTTCTTGTTTTGTTTTTTGGATATTTTTCTCTTTTCGTTTCTCTCGCTTTCTTCACCCTCATTCCTTGGCTTGTTCCACCCTGCAGCCATCCAGGGCAAATACAAAAGTACAAAAGCAAGAGAAAACGCCTGGAAACCCACTGAATTTTAAAGCCATATTTCCTATTACGGGGAAGATCGAAGTGGAGAGGAGAAGCCAGCAACTAATAAATCCTTGCTTCAGTTTGTTAAAGCTACAAGTTCCTCTTGCACGAAAGCTTCCAGAGCCGAAAATCACTTTCTAAACAAACTCGTTCCACTGCTATATGGCCAAGAAAAAAAAAACTAAAAAGAGAAAAAAAAAAAGGGGGGGGGGGGGGGGAGGGGCGGGGAGGTGGAGGGGAGGACGGACGGGAGAAAAAAGAAGAAGAAGAAAAAAATCGCTATTTAACAACGTGCCAGATGAGATCTAAGGGATCGGGTTGGAAGTGTGGGGCAGACAATGGGGAAAACGTGCCTTTTTCCAATCCACATCGGGGCGTCTGACCCGGCGGGCAGCCGCCAGCAGCAGCCTTACCGTGTTTATTGGAGACCCGGGGGGTCTGCATGCCCTCCCCCCACCCCGAACCAAGCTGGACAGGGGCCGTCCGGGCACCACGGGGTTGGGCCTCCTCTGACTACACTGCTCCGCATGAAACCATATTGCCCCACAAGCACAGCGACTGACACTGCTTTGATGCATCGGCGGGGCTCCAGGCTTGGCCCCGCTCCCTGCCGCAGGGCTGCCCCTGCTCCGCACACCGGGGACGGGAGCGCGGTCCCCCACTTCTCCCTCTCTAGCTTTCCTCAAATAACCGCAGGGAAAGGATTTATAATGTATGATTTCCGGAAAAAATCGGGGAGTTTGTCCCATTTAGTGGTTTGCTTGGGTGATTTTGGGGTGGTTTATTCCTCCCCCACCTCTAGCACGGTGTTTGCGTGCGAGTAGGATCCGGCCGCGGTATCTGTGCAGCACCGTGATGGTCCCATAAATCTCAGAGATGGCGGCGTGGGGTAAGGGGGGGGGAGAGGTGGAGGGGGGAGGAAGGGCGGAGAGAGACTCTCGTAGAATTGTGAAACCAAAAGAAAGAGAAAAAGCAAGGAAGGGCACGTCGGGAGTGCCTGGGAGTGAAGTAAAAGCCCTTGTGTATTTTACATCTTTTTCTCATTAGAGGCCGTGCAGGTTGCAGCCTGTTCCAAGTCACTTTCTTGGCCAATGTTTTCTTTCGCGTTCCGATCAAAAGGACGCATTGCACCGTGAGGGCGAAGCGTGTGGAGAACCGTATTCCAGAGAAAGGGAGAGAGATCCCAATCTGTCTGGCTTTGACAGAAATGTCCTGCTCTGCCCCGCTTTTGTGCAAAGGCTCTGGAGTTTGCATACAAACCGAAATCGAAAGCAGCTGCAAACATCTCAGCCCTCCTCCCCTTTCCACCTCGACCCCGGCTGCTCGTGTCTGGACCTACCCTAACCCTGGCCTCGGTGAGGTTGGTCCAGACGGCGATCTCCTCCCGAGTGGACATGTCAGGGTAGCGATTCCTCTGAAAGGTCGCCTCCAGCTCTTGCAGCTGCTGGCTGGTGAAGTGGGTACGCTGCCGCCTCTGCCTCTTCTTCTTGGAAGGGTCCTCGGGCCCCGCATCCTCATTCTTGCCCTGCTGGCTCTTATCTTTCTCTGTAAGGGGAGAAACAAAACAAAACACAACAAGGGGAAAAACGACGGCGCCTCAGCCTCCAAAACCTCCTCCGCGGGCGGCTGGGGCAGGATTTGTCCTCAGCGCTGAGGGCTCTCGCAGCCGGCCCTTTCCGGGGCCCGCAGTGTAATGATTAACCGGCCCGGCCTCCCGCTCCGCGGCCCCGCCGCGGGCGGGCTGCTCCCGGGGGAATGGCCACCGCCGGAGCACCAGGACGAAGTAGCCCACCCGCGCGTCCCCACGCAAGCTTTTCGCCTATCGATACGTGCAAGTTTTTAACCCATCTGCATCCGTATCGTTCTCCTGTCCGTATAGACATCACCCGTATTATTTGCCTGTCTATGCTCGTATTACTCTCCTGACTGTATTGTGCTGTTCCTCTGCAGGTACTGGTGTTACTCGCCCATCTGTATCTGCAGCATTCGCCTGCTTATATCCATATGATGTGAACATCTAGATCCATTACGGCTTTTCCATCTATATCCGTATTATTGTCTGTCCATACCCATATGATTTATCTATCTATATCCATATTATTTGTCTGTCTATAGCCATATGGTTTAACCTTCTATATGCACATTATTTGTCTTTTTATACGCATATCATGTGTCTATCTCTACCCGTACTATGCGTCTTTCTATACCCATGTTACTCGTTCATCCATACGGCGTTCATCCATACCGTGTTCTCCGTCGGTCTGCATCCTATGTTATCCATTGATCCATATCCACATTACTCGCCCATCAACACCCATGTAACTGGCACACCGCTGCCATTCCCCTATGCGCACACATGTCTTTATCTTTCCAGACGCCGCGACACATAGACACCAAACGCGAAAAAAGAGCCCACAAAATGTGCCTCGGCTCTGGTGGGGGCTCTCCCGGGCAGGGAGAGGTGGTGGCGGGGCCGCTGTGAGGGCTGGGCTGTGGGGCTCCCGGCGAGCTGAGGGGTCCCTGCCTCTGGCCCCAACTCTTACCTGCAGCCTCGGGGCTGGAGGTGTCGGAGATGGTGTGAACCTCCAGCCGGTGCTTGGCGGACTCCAGGGAGGAACGCGCCTGCCCCGGCGCCAGCGCCGTCGCCATGGCCAGCGCGGGCTGGTGGTGGTGGTGGTGGTGGTGGCAAGATGATGAAGAGGAGGAGGAAGGCGAGGAGGAGCACAGCTTATTCCCGGCTCCCAGGCGCTCCAGGCTTAACGGGTCCTTCATGCAGTTCATCGGCTAAAAGGACGCCCAAGTGCGAGCCTGGGGGGTCGGTAGGAGATGGGGTGCGTATGTCTGGAGGTGTCGACACGTGTAGGAGGGTCAGCGCGGAGCAGCCCAGCTGCTCCGGGGGCGTGGGGGTGTCAGGGCTGCTGGGCGGGGAGCCGCGGCGGGGTGGGAGCTGGTCGGTTAGCGGCTGGGCGGCACGACGAGCCCTGAGACTCCGCGCCGACCAAGGGGTGCTCAGCGGCGGCGACAGGAGAGCGGGTGAGTCCGGTTCTGCAAGAGCCGTCACGGCTGCGATGCGCACGGTTGCTCCCCGGCCGGATGTTCCTGGCCCTCCCCGGTGCTCCGCGGGGCGGGGGGCGGCGGCAGCGGCGGTCCGCGGGGCGCTCGGCTCCGCTGCCGCGCATGGACCCGCGCCGCGCCGCGGCCGGCCCCGCACCGCCTCAGCTCAGCCGCTTCCCTCTTGGCCTGACATCTTAAACCGGTGGCGGCCTTCCCCGCACCGGCACGTCACCCGCCTCCGCCCTGTCCCGCCCCCGCCCCGCCCCTCCGCCGGCCGCGGACCGCCCCGAGAACCGCCCCGTCCAGCAACAACCCCCCCCACCCCTCACCCCCCACCCCCAAAAGAAAAAAAAAGGCAAACCCACCCAACACCAAACCTGGCGTTTTCCGCCCGGTTTGAGCCGCACTTGGGTACCTGAGCCTCGAGAGCCCGGCCTCCGCCGCTCAGCCCACGGGCAGCCCCCGTCGAGGCGGCTCCGGGCACGTCTGCTCCGTGCCCCTCCGGCGCACTCGCGGACCTGCTGGGGTGAGGAGCGGAAAGCTCGGCACTGACTCAGGCTCTGAGGAAAGAAAGGGAAGGAGCCCCAGCCCCGATTCCCTCGTTATAGAGGAGGGGTGGAATGCAAATGGGAGAGGGCTACTACCGGTTAGACGGCGGATCTCTGTCGGGTAATAGCAAATCGTAGCGGTAACAGCTACAACAGCGACAACTAAACACGAATGGAAACAAGTCATCCCTCTGCGGCACGGCTACGGAAAGCTTCACATCACACTCAGAGGAGCAAGGAAGAGCGTGTAGATTCCAGTCCCTGAGTATTCCTAATCCCTCCTCTCTTAACCCACTTTGCCTGTACCAGCGGCTTCGAACATGGGGAGAAAATCCTCTCGCTGGCACTGCCACCCTCGTCCCCTCCTTGCAGCCGGCTTCCCAACAGCCAGCTCCCAAGGAGGCTTTTCCACCCCGGTGTTACACCACATTCTCGCAGTTATCTGCAGGGATTGTTCCCCCCTCTCAGCGGGGACCCGCAGGGAAGGTCCCGGAAAAAATAAGAACCAGAACTTGACTCCTCGCCCCTGGGTAGCGCTGTGGTGGGACGAGCTGCGCTGTCCCAGTGTCCCCACTGCCCGGCCCTTTTATAGCGCCGGGGCGAGGCTGCTGTGGTCCCGAGTCTAGCAAGAAGAAGGAACAGAGGGGCTGTACTCAGCAGGATTAATGAGGTGGAAAGTTGCTCTCCCGTGTTGGTCAGGTCCTCCCGGGGCAGAGGAACCTGTCGCCGAGCCCTCGGGGAGCTTCTGCCCCGTTAGGGATCGGGAGCTCGAGGGAATGCAGGTTGTGCCTCTATTTTCAATTCCTCTACAAGGTCATGGACATAAAAAAATTACGGAAAGCATGGCTTGAGGTGGCCCTCCGCACTCTCACTCTAGCGCCCATACTCCTCTGCACCCCTTTGCTCCCCCCTCCCCACCTCAACAAGGGTCCCTCTCAGTGGTTGATGCTAGTCTGGGTACATATCATCCCTCGCAATCTTACTTATCACTAAATTATACATATTACTTTAGCAGCCTGTTAGTAAAGAAGGTTAAATTAATTTACATTCTGCTCATTATCTGGTGTTTAAATGACGTGTTTTTATCCCTGAGATTTGGCAAAGAATCTCTTCCCTCAGACCCCACAGCGTTTCGACGGAGACAATGCTCTTACATTTGTAGTGGATTTTAATCTGATAAGACTCTAATTTGCTTAAGTCTTTTAAATAGGGGGTTTAAAATGATTCTAGCCGTTTTCTTATTGAATTTCCTCTAATTCCCCCAAGATCATAAAGTATATGTGTAAAGTAAATATTTCCTCCCTTTGCACCGGCAGCAGATGACCTATAACTAAGTCAATATGAATCCAGCTCCATTCTGCACAATTTGTTTACCAATCATATCCCAGTTTCTCCTTAACCTCTCGCTGCTTCCCTGGTCCTGCACCCATAAATTCCGCCCCCACCCTTCGTCCGCCTTTCCCCACGACAGGACCACGCCAAGGCTGCGGGAGGGGACGTTGCCCTTCTCCAGCCCCCCACGTCGGTTCTGTAACCAGCCTGCAAACCACTCTGGGCAGAGGGAGCCGGAGAGAGAGGACATAGGGTGGTATCGTATTCCCCCCCGCAATAGTTTTTTTTAGAGAGGGGAGCAATGCAGCCCTCTAGCAGATAAACCCTTTCCCGTCCTTTCCCTTTTTTATTTTTAATTTTATTTATTTATTTATTTTTATCTAGTTTGGGGAAACACTGACTTCTTCCGCCGCGTCTCGAAACAAAATGTCCTTTTTGTCTACCCGGCACAGAGCGCATTTTATGCGCTTTTTGCGCTCGCAGGTCATAGTGCTGCAGCCCGCCCCGCCGCAACCCTCTCTCTGTCCCGGGACCCTCTGGAGGGACAAGCGGGTCTTCGCCCTCTCCCGCCGCTGGCAGCGAACAGGAGGAGCAGAATCCAGGACACGGCATCGCTCTCCCGCACCTTGTCCAGTGCCAGCTGCGACAGACCTTCCGGCCATCCCCGCGTCCCAAGAACTGGCACAGCACCGGCCCGGTCCCCAACAGCCCCAAAAGAGAGGGTACCAGCATTTCTTGACATAACTTTGATTAAAACTCCCCCACCCCGAGCAGGAGGGGAGCTACCACGCAGCATTAGTTGTCATGGTGACCATAAATCACGTAAATCCAAAAATACCCACCTATAATCTGAGATGAAGCTTTTATTTCCCGAGTGAAATAATATTTTAAAAGCTGTCATCCAAGCGAAAAACAACCTAATTGTAGTCACCCGAGTAATATATTAGCGGCAAAGGTTTAAATTAAAATGTCAGAAGCGTGTTTAATTTCCCCCCCTCCCCCTCCCCCTATTCTTTTTTCCTGCTTGAAGCTCCCAGCTCCTTTCGGGTCCAGGTCATGGCTGCGAAGCCGCCCTGGCCGCTTTACCCACGTATCAACTTTTGGGGCTTCCACCCCAATGCTTCCCTTCTCTTTTTCCCTGGAGCTGCAGGTCTCATGTGGAAAAGCCCAAGTGGGGTGAAGGGCACCCGTCTGCTGCGAAAAATGGAGAATCTGGGCTGCTTATCACCTGCTACATTTCCTTTTTAATTTTGTGTTGGTGTGTTTGCCACTTTTCTTTTTCTTTCCCCTCCCGTGATTGTGTGCTTTTTCGTTTGTGTGGAGGGTTTTGGTTTATTTGTTTGTTTGTTTCGGTTTGTTTGTTTGTTCGTTCGTTTTTCTCGAGCGGGACGGGAATAGCAGAGGTGGCCAGACCTTCTGAGGGCATTTATTTTCCCATTTTTCCTTTCCTCCCTTTACTGGCTCGCTGTTTCTAAGCGTAACGCTCTCCTAAATAGCTAAATCGGTTCTTAAGTAGAGTTTCCAGCTAGTCCTGTTGTCTTTTACCTTTGGCTTGTTGTCTTTCGCCTATCTCGGATTACCGGGTATTCTCCTCGATGAAGAGCCATTAATTACCCATTCAGTCAATATTAGGAAGACTACAGAGCTTTTTACATAGGATTAAGAAGACATTAGATTGTTCTCTTAGTATATTCCTACTCACGAATAAGCTTTCGTTATACATTTAGTTTTCCCTGGAGTGAGGCTAACAACGGCTGCATATATTATTCTCAGACGACGAAGCAAGGGACAAAAACATATATCCAATATGCAATAAATAACTTTTAATTTGCGCTTGGCGGAGGCTGCAAGAAGGGGCGCAGAGCCTCCTCGGCGCCGCGCAAGGAGAGCGCACCGGCGAATTGCCTCCACAGGGCGCGGGGGGACACGGTTCCACGCTTGGGTCACAGCTCCGGGGACAAATTTGGCGACGTTGTGTGATGAGGAGGACGCGCTCAGCTCTGCCCAAGCCTCTGGGGCTCCGCCTTGGGTCCCCCCCTCTCCACACCCGCCCGCTCCCTCCGCATCCCGCGGCTCAGGGGAAAAAAAACAAAACAAAAAAAACCCAAAAAACAAACCACCAAGCACGGGGGATTTGGGGTTTGCACGGTGCCGGGGCTTCAGCGGGTCTGGAGGAAAAGCTGAACCAGTGATGGGTTGTTTTACAAAAAGAGATGTTAAGTTACGGAATATTCAGGGGAAAAAAAAAAAAAAAAAAGAGAGAGACAGTCGAAACAATCAATTTGTGATGCTGCACAATGATATAAGGCGGGATGATGTAATTCCAGTATTTTAGGCTGGAGGCTGCTGCTTCAGCAATACCCAGGTTATCGATTACAGGATTCCTTAAGCAGAATCACAGATTGTGGAGATTATACAACGCACAATACACACAAATAATTTAAGTATCCTTTTGCCCTGCATAAAAAAAACCCTATTCGATTAAACCCACCAGCAAGCATTTACGCTTGTGCTGGACTTTGACTAATTTAGTTGGGGCCGGTCACTCGGCAGCGATTTTCTCGTCTCCCAGGGTAAACATGACACCCGCCGGGCTGTCTGCGACACTCTGGGGCTGCAATAATATTTTCATATTCATTTCCCTTTCCCCACCGTGGCCACCGACCCCTTTCTTTCTGGAATAATTCTCCTTCCCTGCGCGCCCGTGTCGGGTTTTGGAGAGTTTCCTACTAAATTTCGTTTCCCCCTTTTACAGGACCATCGATTTCACCAAATATTCGCTCTTTTTTGTGTTCTTATCACTACTGCTAGTTAGCAATTATTCTGCTTGTGCACACCGATGGTTCGACATTCCCTGACTGCCTCCGTCCTTTCCAAAAGTGAACTCTGGCAGAGGATGGGCGGGGGGAACCCAAACAAGCCCCACTCCTCTTCTTCGCCTCCCACCCAGCCCACTCCAGCCTTTCTGCGAGGTAAATCCCGTAAAGTACGAAGCCCTGACGGGTAGTCAAGATAAAAATTAACGAGCACCGCGCGATTAAAAGCAAATTAAACCAAGACTCAACCAACCCCACCCGAATCACAACACACATCCCCTTCAACATTCTAACGCCCGTGAATTCTATGATTTTCAGCGAGTTGCCCGAGCAGCCCAGGGCGTCTCAGGACTTGCCATTATCCGTCGCACAGAGACACGGGTTGGGGCTGCCGGCGGGGATCATCCCCATAGAATCGTTTCGGTTGGAAAAAAAACCCTTTGAAATCATCGAGTCCAACCATTTTCTAAGTCTCTGCAGGGATGTATCCGCGTCCCCGTAAATACGTGAAGGTTTTAAAGTCTTGGGCTCAGACTCACAGTTTCCTCAACGGCATTAAAGGTGTTTAGATAGCGATTTCCCCTGCAAGCCATCCAGTGTAAGAACAGAGCGGCTGGTAGGGTAACGAAGCAGGAAATTTTGCATGTACAATAATCCGGTTCCATAATTGATTGTTAAGAAAATAACCCATTTGTTTCTCGGCAAGGGAAGTAAAAGTTGCCGTGTCAGAAGCATATGTGGATATTACTTTTGTAAATACTTAGTTGAATAAAGCTGACTTGGAAAGGGCTCATAAATTTATTGTATTAGGAAGGTCCCCACTTTCCCATTCGATCTTGCTGAGGGCTCTGATTGAGACCACCTGTTCGGCAGGGGGGGGAAGGCGGGGGGCTTTAAAAAGGCCTTTCTTGTTTGCAAACCATATATAAAGTGATGTCACCCTGCCTTTCCACATTATTTAACACTTCTTATTACCTGCCGAGGGGAAAAACTGCCAGACCCTTCTGAAGCCTATTTTTGTGCACAATTTAATATCGTATATTTCCGGGATTAAAAATTATCGACTCGTAATACCTTCGCATTTAGAATTACCCCGGGTTTTGCTCGCTAACCTTCCTTTAGCAGCTTCTTCTCCTTAGGGTTGTGATGCCCGACTAGCAAATCCTGCTTAAAAGCCTGCGGGGGAGGGTGGTCTCGGGATGGAGACACCTCCCGGGATCACTGGATGTTATTTGGGAAATTGAAAGCTGTTTGGCCAAACTGGGTTCATATAGTATTCTTACGAGGAAGTGTTTAACCACGAGACCAGAGATACGTGCATTATTAATTCACTCTAGTTTCCTGTATTATTAATTCAGGTTAATATATTTTATTTAAACAAAATTACGTTTATCTTGGATTAAACAGTCTCTCGAAATACAGAGCGCTTGTTTTCTTCTTTATAATGTGTTTGCATTGCTGTTTTTCTTTACCACCCTCTCCCGGGCTCGCTACTATGCCCCCAGAAACGGGAAGAGCCCGCACTGCCTTGCCAGATGGGGCGTTCCGGGTGTGTGTGTGTGTGCGTGCCGGCCTCTGGGGGCAGGAGAGGGCTGGCCGCTTGTTTTCGGTCGGGAGGGGGGCAAAAAATAGAAAACAAAAATAAATCCAAGAGCCACGCTTCGAGTATCTGAAAGGCGCGCTGACAGCCATATTTCTTCTTTTTTGGGGGTGGGGGGACGGGGAGACGCGCTGGCGTGCGCCTACAGCCTCGGGGGTGCCCGCGCACCCTCAGCCCCGCTTTTCCCTCTGCGGCCGAGCATCTCTGGGCTCCAGCAGAGTCCTGGAGCGAAGCCTCGCCGGTGGCGGACAGCAGGGGGCGCCATAACGCCGCGCAGGCGGGTCCCGACTAGGAGCTGCTGTCCCCCCCCCCCCCCCGCCAACCTCGGACTGCGCGGCCCGCGGAAGGGCGCGGAGGAGCCGACGCTTACTATTGGCTTTGCGGGAGGGGGCCGTCCTAAGAGTTTGCTGCGTGCAGGCTCCCTGAGGCCTTCCGGCGCCTCACCTCGCTCCCCCTTTTTGATGTCCGCCTCTTTGGGAAAAAGATACCCGACGGTGGCGGGCTGCACCCCTGGGGATGGGGACGTGGGTTGGGAGGGGAGTGGGGGACGACGGCAAGGGAGAGGTGGTCAGCGCCCGGGGGCTTCCCTGACTGCCTGGATCCGCACTCCTATACCGCACGGCGGCGGGGCGGCTGTTAGTGCCCCGCGACGAGAGGTGGTTTCTCTTACCTAGCTGAACACAGGCGGAGACAAGTTTGCGGCAGTTGGACTCCATTACCCGCTATCTGCAAAACATGAAGGCATCGAAGTTTTAAAACAATTGTTTTGGGAGTGAAAATTAAAAAAAAAAATAAAAATTAAAAAAAGCCCAGCCCGTCCCAGGAGCCACGTCGCAGCGATGTTGGCAGGACCCTCACCTCTGGCCAGCGATCTCCGCACCATACCCCCTTTCCCCACCTCAGCCTCGGGTCTCACCGGAATCACGCCATGGGATGGGCACGAACTCCCGTGGCGTTTTCCAGGACTGTCAGACAGATCGGCCTTCTGCTACATCTTGTTATTTGAGAATGTGGAGGATGGTTGCCGAACCCCGCAGCCGTGTTCTGCCCTGGGACACCACAGCTCCTGTTTCAGGGGTGCCGTGGAGGCAGCGGGTACCGGCAGCTAGTCCACCCTGAACGACGGGAGATGTGTGGCCGAGGCCCCAGTCCCTGACTGCGCATTTGCGCTGCCCAGCCACCGGCTGCAACCTCCCTCGGTCTGAGAGGTCGGGCAGTAAAATCATGGGATTAGTGCCTGATTGAGATGTCTGTTCGTGAGATATTACAAAATTCATTATCACAGCTCTCTACTAACTCGATATGAAGTAACACAGATGGGATTTTATTAGTCCAGGCTTCAAATGTTTACTTATGATAATTTCGGAGGGAAATTTGCATGTCACCATCATTTCGGTAATCTTTCTTTCTTTTTCTTCTTTTTCTTTGCCTCTTTTTAAATGTCTGAACTAGGCGAATTATTAGATGGTGCTTTAGAAATGCGGCAGCCTGGAGCCGAGGCACGTTTGAGATGTGCAGCACCCGTTTTGTGGGGCCTCGCTGGCCTCCACCAGACAGGTGGTATTGGACCGGAAGAAAAAGTGAGAAAATAGGATTTTTTTTAAAAGTAAGTAAGTAAGAAAGAAAAATATTTTTAAACCCCACAAAACAACACCAAAACCCCGAACAAACAAAAAAGCCGAGGAAATGGGAAGGTGTGGATATCAGGACTTGTCCGGGTCTCGCTGTGACACGGTGGTTTCTATTCCAAGCCAAAGGACACCAGGGAGAAATTTATTTCCCGACAGCAGCCGGGCCTAGCACACGAGCTGTGCCTGAATTGATCGGGGAGGTGACTAAAAGAGCCTTAATTCTTCGTCGACGGTTTTCAAATCGGAATAGTTCTCTGTCAAGAGTCGTCCTGCACCACAAACCAAGGCGCCCTTCCCCGGCGCCTGTCTTGATGGCTGAGCTGCTTCACGAGTGTACACACAGCTCCCCAAAAACACGCAAACGCCACCCAGGGGAAGTTTTTCCTCGCTCCCAAATCCCCGGTCTTCCCAGAGAAAAGAGTCTTTCCCGGGGGGATTATGATTCCTTCCTTGTTCCCAGATGCCCGTACTTCTCCTTCCCTTTCTCCTCTCCGTATCCTCCTTTAATTTTTTGTTGCAAACCACATCGCAGCGCGGGACCAAGGGGGTAGAGAAGCCTTTTCCTATTGTCTCACAGGGAAACACCTCCACGCGCTTTTTCCATCTCTCCGAGCCCCTGTGCCCGCAGCTCCGCGCCTCAAACAGCTCCGCGCCCCCAGCCCCGGCACACGCACCGCCTGCGGCCCTTCCCGTCGCTCGGCTGGGTCCCGGCAGCACCAGCTTGCCCGGAACGCTCCGGGTTTGCAGGGCGCTGACAAAAAAAAAGCGGTGTCACACCGGATTATTAACTTCCTTATAGGTATCTATCTCTGTCTTTGCGGGGAGGAAAAAACCCGAACACCCAACCATCGCAACCTCTCCAAAAACCAGAGCTCCCTGGAAAATACCTCAGTAACACCACAAAGACTGCGGGACCATGATTTGCACTGGAAGGTTTTGGGCAGAGACCCACGGACCCTTGATGGCGGCTTTCGAACGAAAGTGGCGGGGGTGCTCCGTGCAGGGCCTACCACTCCCCGGTGCCCTCGGGACCAGCGAGGCCCCACCGCTCCCTTGTGGGTGGTCGCGGCTGCCGAGTCTGCATAAGCACGGCAGACTGACCCGTACGTCTTGCCAGCGCTCCGAGCCCAGAGCGGCCCCGCCGCCGTTCCCCGACTCGGTGGGCGGCTCGGCGGCTCGGCCGGTTCCGCGGTGCTCGCCCCGCCGGGAGAGTCCCGGCCTGCACGGCGGGGAAACGCTGCGGTGCACCCCCACTTCCCTCGCCGCCAGCCCAGGGCCGCACCGCAGCCGTCCAGGAGCACATCAGCAAGTGGAATCTCAGTACCCTGGCTCGGCCGGCCCGCCGCCCCTCCTGCCGTGCACGGAGCCGTGACCGCCCGCGTCTGTATCCCCACTCTCATCCCACGGACACTCCTCGAGACCCTTCCAGCTCACCACAGTCGGTTGCGCTGTCCGCCCCGCTGCTTGCTCTGCTGCTGCCGGTGCTGCCAGGGGCGGCGGGGCCGCACCGGGCTCCTGAGCTGGCTGCGGGGCCGCGGAGCCGCCGCTGGCTCCCCTCCTTCCCCGGCCCTCCCGCGCCCCCGCCCCGCCCCGCCCGCCTCCCCGGGCCCTGACGTCACGCAGGCCCCGCCGAACGCGCCCCGCCGCCGCCGTGGGGCCGGACCGGTAGGTTCCGCGGTGTTGCGCGGCGCTCCGCGGACACTGGCGCAGATGTGGCGGCAGTCCCCCGGCCGCGAAGGGGGCAGGGGGGCAAGGAGGAAGGACAAAAAGCGGCGGAGGCGGCGCGGCGGCGGGCTAGGTAGCCAGAGGAGACCCGAGGTGAGCGAGGAGGACAGCCGCGGCCCCTCCGCGCCCGCGCAGGGCGAGACCCGCTTAGCCCCGCCCGGCTGGGGTGAGGTGGGGGGCACAAGTAACCGCGGCCAAAGTTTCCAGGGCCGGCGGCTGTCCTTGCACCGGGTGTGAAGAGGGATCGCCAACCCGTTGTGAGAGGTCTCGGTTTCCTTTTGTAATACACTTTTTTTTTTTTTACTTTTCATATATACATATAATTTTATTTACGATTTTACTTTTTAAATTTATTCCAGTCCTGGAGGTTCTTGCCTTGCCCACAGCGCAAAGTCTGCTGCTGATCTCTGTTACTCTCCCTGCCTACGGCAGATTCTCTTAGCCTTTTCCCCAAACCGCACCGAGCTGGCGCCCAGGCGGAGGTGAATTTTATTTTCGAATTTGTGATATTTTCCGTGTTTAAGAAAATAACGAAGTCGGATCTCTCTGTTTAAACCAAACTAAAAGCGGTCGCCTTTTTCTCGCAGTTATTTTCGCTGCTTTGTTTCTAGAAGGACCACGCGAAAATAAAACAGGCACTTTCTTAACTTGGAGGCGACACCTGATATATTTGTGGCTATTTTTAAATCATTTCATCCCGTGAGTGAATTTTAGTTATTTATAGGCGTGGGCAGGGGTCTAGGTAATTACTGCCGGAGGGGGAAAGCGAACCTTTGGAAGCAGCCAAGTTTCCAGCGGGTCGTTCTGCCGACGGTTCCCGGGGAAGCCCAGGCGCGGTCAGAGCAGCATCGCCGGATCCTGGCGTGCACAGAGCAGCCCTTTGAAGGCGGCTTTGCAGCAGCTGCCGTGCCGGGCTGCTTCCTCTCGCAAGAAATGAAATCGCCTGGGAGGGGATTTTTTTTCCGAGGTAGAAATAAATTGTGTCGTTTGCTACATGCGTTTCTGTCCTTGCGAGCGCTCTGCCAGGTGACACCCAATTTCTCCTCGCTTACGGGGAAGAAGCGGGAGTGAAGGGACTCCTAGCTCCCACCTCCCATTTGGGTTTCCCTAGGAAGAGCAAACTGCTCGCGACGATGTAAATCTTTCCCCACATCCCCCAGTCCCGTTGTGTTTTGGACGGGGAAAGGCAAGGCAGGCTGCGGCATCCGCGCTGGCAGCACTGCCGAGGAACTGGGCCCCGGCGTCCGCGGGCTCCAGCCGGCCACGGAGCAGGGGCGGCTGAAGTGAGCAGCTGGTGAGAAATGCAAATGGCTCCTGGAGAAACATAAGATACAGGGTGATTTTCATTCCCTCCTCGAGTGTGTGGAAGGAGCTGGACATACGTTTCACGCTCCTAATCCTTCTTTTACATTTTTAGTCATACTCCTATTAAACAACTAATTAATGCCCAGAATCACCAGGGAATACATTAGACATGCTGCCGTGGAAGAGGGGTTCCATGGTGCCTAGAAACTATGGAGCCGACTTAATACACGGATTTCAATTTTTTTTCCCCCTTCCCCCGCTTCTGTCAAAGCAATAAATGTAATAATAGGTTTCAGGGCCAGCAAAGGCCGAGGCTGCTGTATTTATAGTCTGACTCCCCCACTCCCGCCAGCGCAGCGACAACGGCTTTAAAGCCCTCGACGAGCCTAAGGAGCCTTTCTTCTGTGGGCTGAAGCTAGCAGGCACGATGGGACGCAAATAGCTCGGCTGGGAGCCCATCGGGCTGGGACCCCTCCGTGCTGAAAACCCATCGAACTGGGAGCCCTCCGTACTGGGACCCCTCTGCCCCGGCTCCCCGCGGCAGGCACACCGGCTTCCTGAGGGCCCGGGTTACTTCTCTCCCCGACAGGCGGAAAAACTCCGTTTCTAAATACCTATCGCGGCTATCCGTTTGTAGGAACCTGGCGCAGCCAACGCTGTTCCCGGCGGCGGGGGGACTCGCGGGGCTTCTCCCCGGGAAATCCCGGGCCCCAGCATGGGCCAGCCGAAGGAGACCACGGGATGCTTCCCCGCTGCCGGATGGGAAGTGTTTTTCCTGAGGATGGGGGAAGGAAAACTAATATCCAACAACAACCACAACCAAATAAAAAGAAGGCAAAGTGTGTGTAGCGGTGACTAAATGAACAGCCGTGTGTCAGGCGTCCCCCAGTGTCTTGAACCGGCCGCAGCGCCCGTGGAGTGGTGAAAAAGCGAGTTATCCTCGAAAGTGTGTGATGGGGAAATTCACGACCATTTACTTTCTTCATTCCCGGATTACGATCTCAGTCCTCGCAAGCAATCCCTCCCGTTTTACCCCCCCGCTCCCCAGCCTCTCCTCCCATCTCTCTTGAGCTCCTTATCTGACAGCAAACGAGTATGTAAATACCCATAGCTGGCTGTGTTTAACACACTCAAACATTATTGATTTGTTGGGCTGCTCGAATATTTTCTTCCTGTCCGGATTTGATATCAAAATTGCTCATTCAGACGGTTCGTCCCGATACTACAATACACTAATTGTTAAATAAAATAAAATAAAAAAAAAAAAAACAAATTAAGCATTTCTAACGGCCCCGTTGATTTGCATATAAATTAAAAGGACTACGCATATTCCAGTGTTTTATAATCGTTTCGAAATCAGCGCTTAACCACTTGAGCTAAAAGAATATATAAATGTCTGTATTGACTCGCTAATGAATTACCTAATTAAAGCGTTCCGACGAAGATTGTTAATCCGGGGCACATTAGGGGTAAGGATGACGGTGCGAACCGAACTGTTAACACAACCTCTCTTAATCTAATATTCACGCAGTGATTCCCGGATTTATTTTCCTTTGTTTCCATCCCTTACCGCTCTTCCTCTCTTCTATTAATTTATGTTTTTAATTTTTTTTTTTTTTTTTAAAGGAAGGAAAAAGCAGAGGAAGCGGCAATACCTCCCGATTTCCTCCGAGGTGGGGCGGGAAGCCCACGGCTGGGGCTGCTCTCAGCTCCTACCTTCCCAGCAGCGAAGGGAAGAGCAGCCAGATCCGACGGGTCCTGCCTTAGAGATGTTAACAGGGCACTTACCTTCCTCATGAGATCGGGTATAAAAAGGTATCTCTTGTAGGAGAGGCAGTGCAAAGGAATGCGAGAAGTTCAGAAAAGGAAAAAAAAAAAGGGGGGGGGGGGAAGGGGAAGTTTAAAAAAAAAGAAAGGAAAGAAAGAAAAAAGCCCTGCGGTGCGAAAATCTGTAGCCTCAGGGGCTAGCCAGCAACCCCTTTCATTTCAAGCACTTATTGATTTGCTGTTGTCATCTTTGGCGACGTAGAAGGACACTTGAAAGAATTTCTGATGGGGCTCTGATCTGAGAAACGAGGTGACCTGACCGAGCTCTCACAAAATTCTTAATTACCACATCAACTGCCTTAAAAATAAAAAAGGAAGGGGAGGGGGAGGTAGGATGGAAAAAAAAAAAGTGCGGGGTGGTGGTGGTGGTCGTGGGATTCTTTGACAGCAATAGAGTTTGCTTATCCAAACTTTTCTAATCACTCAGAAATTCTTCTCATTTCCTGATCCCGCCGCCCTGCATCCAGACATCCCCTCCCCAGCTCATCTAGTCCCCCAGGCTTTGCATCCCCGAGCTCTGCATCCACTCGCGCAAGTGAGCAAAGGCACAGAGCATCCGCGGGGCCGCCAATGCGAAATTCTGCTCACAAGGCTGAACGCAACCCCCCCGACCCTGTCCTCTTCTCCACCCAGGCAGAGGGCAGATCTGGGGAGCAGCCCCTCGGGGGCCGGGGAGGCGAGCCTGGGAAGGGAGTTGCAAAAGAAAACATTTCAAATGCATCAGATTGCAGAGGAGAAGGGGAAAGGGGTCAGGATGAGGTGTGTGCATGTGTGTGTGCCTCTGGTACACTCCACCAGACACACAAGCCTGAGGCTTGTCTGCAACTGGCTGGGTGAGTGTCATCAAAACTGGATGTATACACTTAGAGCAGGGGAGCCAAAAGGAGAATTCAGATGAGGAAATCAACACGAAAAACTCGTTGTTGAAGGCACTGGAAGACAAATAGTGCTTGGTTTTGCCTACAAAGCTGAAGGGTGAAGGGTGACAGCAGTGTTCTTGGGTAAAGAGAAATGTATTGCTTCAGTCCCACATGGTGCACACACACATGTACTTTCTTCCTCTCTGGCTGCAGGACATCATGGGCATCATCTTCTCTGCTCTCTTTCTTTTTTCCTTCTTTGTTGTTGTTTATTTTTTACAGCCCTCCCCCTTGTTTGCCGTTATTTTGGTGTCAGAAAGATGAGGGATGTGATCAGCACCTATTTTGGCATCTCTGATTCACTCCTCCTTTTCAGCAGTGGCTGGGCTGAGGCTGCAAATGCTTCAGTGCCCAGTAGCCTTTTGCTTTGTTTTGTACCCTTGTTAGCTCTGAGGGGGCATTGTTCTTTCTGAGCAAGTGCCAGTGCCTTCAGTCGATGTCTCTCCATCAAACAGGGCTGATGACATTCCTGTTGTCTATGTATGTCACCCCTTTCCCATTTCCAGTGGACCAGCTGCTCAGCTATGGCAATCAGGACTACCTGTTTATACCTGAATCTTATGCTCATTGTTGAGCCTCAGCACCTCAAACTCTGATTTGCCAGGTGGTAACACTTATCAAGAAGGATTAGGTGGCCTAGAACTCATTTTCAAGCCTCATTGTATGGCTGCAGTCATTTGTGACAGGACTTTTCATCCCATAGCTTGCTCACATCCCCTGCCCAGCACAGTATATTTGGCATGTCTATCTTCTCCCTACGTGCCTGACACTTTGCAATGTTGTCATTGGGCTTCCTTCTCAACAGTGTCACATTGTAGCAAAGCGAATGAATGAATGAAACTACCCCTTGTTATTTTACAGGAGCTGGATTCAAATTTGGAGGATTTGGGAGCTTAGCAGAGAAACTCTAGAAGGGGTGCCACTTGGATTTTTCTGACATGGTTTTCTGTTGCTTTGAAGACCTTTCCCAAAGCTTAAGCAAACCCAGGATGTCTGTGTAGTTGCTTAACTTGTTTTTCCTCCATACTTGGTAAAATTAGACCTTTTGGTAAGTGCTGCAGGTGTAGACTGAAGGGGACATCACATTTTTCAAAAAACAGGTACAGCACAATAGAGCTGACAGTGTTGGAGTGTCACAGTTTCTTTGCTCATTTGGAAGCAGGCAGGTGTCACACCTCCTATCCATCATGGCATAGAGGGACCCATACTTCACACTGCAAGTACTGGCAGTATTTGTGCTCACCCTCTTTAGGGAGCCTTTGTCATGCTTGTCAAATGACTGCTGCTTCTGTGTCTCACTTGCCTTTGTTGCTGCCAGTCCATCATCCCTCAGGCTATGAAATGTTCTTCTTAAAGTGTTCCTGTGTGGTCTCCAGCTGTGGTCTTTGAAGGCCTCCAAAGGAGAAGGAGGAGAAGTGATGCCAGCGCGACTCTGAGTTATCTCTATTACAATTTTTTTTTTTTGTCACAGAAAGAGAGTACTTCTTCTTCCTTTAATTTTGTTTGTTGGGCATGACATAATTGTGAAAAGCTTATTGAAGAAGGTGTGATAAATGTGCATTGCTTAGGCTTTGCTCTCGTCTCACATGTGGTTTTGTGGTCATCCAGTGCAATGACCTGTGATTGATCTTTTCCTGTGTTGTGCCATCTTTGCTGAACTACATGTTGATGAAAAGGTAGGTGCACACAGTAAGTATCCACTGGTGTTTGATCTCACATCATTCCTTACAGCAAGTCATTTTCTCTTCTCTCTGCTCTTTCTGGGCTCTCCTTGCCCTGGTGCAAATCACCCGTGGCCACAGTCTCTCAGGGCTCTTTGCCCTCTTTGGCCATGGAGGACCCACCCTGAGCACATCTGCCCACCCTGTGGGTATAATTTTTTTGGGGGTAAGAAGGTTTGGGAAGGAGAGCTGTGTGTGCTTTGAAGTTTTGGGGTGAGATTTTGGGATGTAACAGTCAGGTTTTGGCACCTGGAGGGGCTGTCCTACTACCCGGCCTCTGGTACTGGCTGGAACTGGTTGTGGCTGGCCCTGGGCAGCTGATAGCTACCTCAGAAGCAGGCGCTCACAGCCTCACTGCCACTGCTGTGGCTCTTGACCCAGCACTAGGGCATGTACAAAACCCATCCAAGAGTATGGGGTACCATGAGCTCCCACCCCCACTGGCAGTGGGGTGGAGAGAAGGAGGGGAAAATCCCACCCAGCCTAGGGAGTCTCCTGGGTTGAAGGGACACTTGCTGCTGCTTTCCTCCTTGGCAGGAGGAGAGGGGACGTGGCCAGGATCAAGACAGGTTTCAGTGCCCAAAATCTGGCTGAAAGCAAGGAAAATAGAGCTTAAACATAGTTCAGCTTCTTAATTGTGAGAGAGGAGTACCCCCTGTTGCTGGGAGGAGAGGCTGCAGCCCTCATGTCTCCTCCCCACTGTGAAAGCCTGGCTGCCATGACACCAGCCCCTTGGCAATGATTCCCCCACCTCAAAGCGGCTGCCAGTCAGTTGGAACAGGTGGTCAGGCCAGCCTGTGGAGAGCCTCAGTGCTTTAGAAAGGTTTTGGGAAATTACTTGAGGAAGGGCAAAGGTAGGCAGCACCTGGTGGGTTGCTGTTGTAGGTTATGGGAAATTAAGAATTAATTGGTATAACTATAAAGAAAAGTCCTCCAAAGGAGACAAAGTTCCAGGGGGACAGGCAGTTCGTCCCAGGATACTGTAATCTGTTGTTCTATTCCATTTCCCTGTATCTCACTTTTTAAGGGAAGTGTAGAGCCAATGTCTTTTCTCTCTCTATCTTGGGAAGAGTGCATGCTTTATCTTATGGCTCATGGAGGAGATGATTTTCTCTTGGCTTTGGCTGGCAGGGAATTTTGAGCTACGTCACAGGGCCTGGTGAAACCTGTGGTAGGCCTGAGTCTAGTGTGTGTGTGGGGCAGTCAGACCTGCTCTTGGACCTGCTGAGGCTGGGGCGTGTGGAGGTTTCTGGAAGGTCAGTCAGGCCCAGGTGAAGGACTGATTCTAATTTGTGAACATATTCCTTCTACCTGAATACCTGTTGTTTATATTTGTAAATAGAATTTCCATTTAAACATCCAGTCAGTGTGGAACATTTTTATCTTACTCCGTGGGAAGGAGTAAAAGATCTTTTCTGTCCTTTTGCCCTGGGCAGCTCATGGCTCAAAACTTGGACAATTGCTCTTCATCTGGGAGTGCAGCCAACCTCTCTTACTCACTGTAATACACCGTGTCAAAGAGCTGGCTCCTTAGCAGACACTGCTTTTAAAAAGTATTTCCCTTGGAAACAAAAAGGTAAATTTTCTTTTTTTTCACCAGTTGAGGGCTGTTTCCCTCCTTTATCTTTTTTTTTCCCTTCTTTTATCCTCCTTTCAATACTTTCATATGAAACTGTTCTGACATCCCTCATCAGAGAAAATGTTGAATGTTTTTAGAAAAATTTATGGTGTGATCTGCTATTCAAATTTATGGTTAACCTAATGTGGTAGGTTAGGTAAAATGGCTTTCGATGGCGTTGTGGCAATCGCACAAAGCCATACTTTCAGGTGTGTTTGGACAGCTTACCAAAAAGTGTTTGGAAACAGAATGTGCATATAATAAAATGCAGAACAGAACTGGAAAGATTGCCAGGCTAAAAAATGCCACACAGTCCAAACCTTAAACTAAAAGACAAGTTTATAGGTAAGTTATAGGAGTGTCTTCATTTCCCCCAGGCAAAAGAGATACTGACTTTGATGTCAAACTTGAACAAGAATGGTCTGGTGTGCTTCTTTTTGGAAATCATGAGGAAAAAATGGTGTTCAGTGTATTCACAGTACTCCAGCAGGCAAGAGAAGAGGAGACCCCTGTAGCAGGTTTCTCTTCCATGTTTCTCTCCTTTTGGGAGCCTTGCTTCTCAGGAGAGCAGTGTGCCCACTGTCTCTCCAGGTAGTGTACCAGCCTGCTGAGTGCAAGCATGGCTTGGTGCAGCAAGGAGCAGTCTCCTTTCCAACCATTTTCACTGATGGTGTTGTCACAATATCATGAGGACAGCATGCCTCATAAACCAGTCCTCCATTCATCTGGGCCATCCCCGTACCATCGACTAGCTATGCTGCTTGGAGTATCATGGAACATGGTGTGGCTTGTAGTAACTACAGCCATGGATCTCAAAACTGAACTTTTCTTCATCAGTGTATCTTACTTTTTGTGTCTAGTAGCCTTATTTTCATTTTTTTTCCATCCTGAACAGTTTACTCCTGCCAATCTTCCTAGGAATAAGAGTCATGATGCCTTCCTCTGTTTAGCATCACACTGTTTAATATATTCTCCATGTATGCTTTGGGGGGAAAGGAGAGAGGCCTTTTAAATTTGGCTGGCAAAAAATTGCTTTAGACAATTTCTGCAGCTGATTCCTCTGCCTGCTACTGAGCAGCTAAAACTGATTTTGGTTATTGGTTATTGTTTTCCCTCCTGATTTCTGAGACCACTCTCCCACAGCCCATTTGTCTTTAATTTATTTTCCTATTTGCCTCAGAGCACGGGGAACACAAGGGGTCATGAACACTTTGTGGCAACCACCTTGCCATGAAATGAAAGCCCAAATTAAAGCAGGGAGGCTCAGAAAACACTGAGTAATAAGAACAGCCAGGAAGTTATTTCTGTCCTCTCAGGTTTTAAAAGCTACTGAACATACCTGTGATTATAAGTGAGCTGTAGGTCAATAAAAATGGCTGTTAGTGCTTTCATTATAATCTCAATTGTTGGGAGTTTACATAGCACAAACATTTGCTTTGTGGTGAAAGCACAGCATGTAAGACTTTTGATCTGCAAGCAGCAATAAAAAACAAGCAAAAAACAAACCAACCCACAACTTTTTCTTTTCTTCCTCTCCCCCCTCCTACCCTTGCCCCCCCTTCTTTGCTTTCATTCCCTCCAAATACACTTTACAAACTGGGTTACAGCAGGAGTGATCTGATATCTGACCTATAAAACATGGCATGAATATAGGTGACATTGGCCACTCCCAGTTTGCTTGGTTTGGGAGAAAAATCTTTTTAAAAAGCACGATAAGATCTCTTCTGAGTGTGCTCAGTAGCAGACTGTATTCATTGAAGAGATGAGAAGCCTGAAATATGGGTTGTGCCTCGTGTAGCCCTGTGATGAGTAATAAAGACACTCCCTCTGCTGCTTGAGACCTGTGAGATGGTAGTGAGAGGCTCACAACATGGTGTGCATGAAGATTTAGAGATTCTTCAGTTCATACAGGGCAAGGGAGCAAGGAAAAGTCTGGAGTTGCTTTTCTTTTCTCTCCTTTTTTTTTTTTCCTTCCCCCCCCCCCTTTCAGTTAAAAGACTCCTGCAGAAGAGAAAGAGCAGCCCACTTGTGGCTTCTCCAGGCCTTCCCAAAGAAATCAGCAATGAAATGCTGAACAGCTGGTCTCCTTCTTGGCACTTCACAGACAGGGGGTTGAGAGGAAAAGATTTTCAGAGACTAAAGCAGGAGCCACAGCTGCTGCTATAGCAGAAGTTTTCCTGGGAATGAGCAGGTAGTGAACTCTGTATTGCCTGTGCAGGCTGAAACAGCAGCAAGTGGGCATGGAAATGAGTGTAATGGGCAGCATCATCACTGCCTGCAAAACTCCATCCTTGCCTGGTACCCAAAAAGACCAAGCAGCCTCAGCTCACATGCGGTGGAGGCTGTGGCTGGCCAGCCTATATCGAATGACAGGCTGTTTCCTTAGAAAACCTCTCTGTGGGTTTTACTGACCTGCTGAAGCACAATGAAACACAAGACGTTCCCCTTGTGGGCTGTCACGCTTGCTGAGCTGTGGTACAAACAGTAAGTAACCTTGTGTTTGTAGATGATATGATAATACAAAGGGGAGGCATCTTTAGGTCATTCAGGCTTTTTTTTTTTAGTTGGTGGTTTTTTTTTGGTGTGCTGGACTTGGAAGGATGAACTCTAGAACTAATTATGATCTTCCTATCCCAGCCTCCTGCTAGAGGACTCACTTTTGGAGACTATTTCCTTGTTTTGCTTGTCCCTCTCTCCCTCATCAGCTCTTCAGATTTTTGGTCTTACACATTTACTCTGGGTTGCTATTCTGGGGATGTTTATGCACAGTTTACATGAGGATTAGGATTTAGCCCTCTGCATTTTCTGAGAGATACAGAAAACTCACCTTGGTGCAGCACTTCATCTTCCCCCAGATGCTAGGTATTATTGAAAAAAAGACATTGTTAGGCCAAAACTTCTGAAGCTTAGGGACTTTATTTTGTAACATATAATTTTTAACAGAGGAAATATATTTTTATTTTTTTTCTGATAAGGTGTTGGCTTCTCAAAGGTTGATTTTTTTTCTTTTTTGTTAAATTATTTTTCCCTCTTTTTTTTTTTTTTGTTTTTGTTTTGTTTTCACTCCCCTAGAACAGTTCTATACAGAAAAATTCTGCTTTCCTAGGTAAAACTTAGCACTGCTCCGGGCAACTGAAAATACTGGTCTTATGACAGGCAGTGTGAGAGGAAAACACACCCAGTAGTGATCAACAGCACCATTTCCATAACTCCTAGCACCTGTTAACCCTAGTCAGGTGTTGGCACTTTAAATACCAGCTCTGAGTGGACTATTTTTGTTAGAGTTGAGGGTCTTAGGAAGCTGAGGGTTTGGATGGGCTTAGTTCCATCCCTCAAAATATATTATGGAGGAAAAGGTTGTTTTATTTTTAGCTCTTTGTTTATTTTCAGTAATTTATTTTCTTTTTTTATCCTGTCTCTTTCCTGTCCTCAAGGGTAGTGTGAGTGTGTTTGCATCTGAGTGTGTATGTATGTCTAATTACAAGAATAGTCTAAGAGCTTGTGGCTTTTTTTGATGGGTTTGATGTCAACTGGAATTTCTTTCTCTGAGGTAATGTTTAATTACTCACAATTCTTAATCATTCATAGTAATAGGTGGAATTAGGCTCTGAGTGCCCATTTAGAAAAGGGCTTGAAAACGAAGTAACTCAGTTCAGCAACATATACTGTCGATACTTGTTCACATCTTTGCCTATTTCTTTGTCTTTCAGGTGGCTTCATTGTGTGGGTGGTCAGGTTAGTTGATGTCCTCTGGCATCTGTGTTACACAAGCCAGAGGAGATCAACCTGTCCTTGCTGGGTGCACACCAACTGTTTTCTTACCAGCTAATGTGACAAAATGGAAGTTAGGAAGAACCCACGTGCTAAAGGAGTGGACTAGACAGACCCACAGCCAAGAAGTTTTACTTGTGGACAGTGTGGTACTTAAAAGTCCATGGATTGTTCTTAGCTACCAATATTTCTCCTATGCATAAAACTTCAGCTTTTCTATAGTTTCACCACCTCCCTTAGCCCAAGAGTTGGTGATTTCCGTGTGTGTTTGAGATGTTGAGTTTCACACTCTTGTTGCAGTAGTAGTTTGGTTGGCACAAAGTTTTCAAGAGAGGGTAGCACCTGGGTTTTTTAGGGTATCTTTGTTTCCACTTTTGGTGTACCAGCTCTCTATTCTTGATTTTTTTCTACTTTATTTTTTTTGGTACAAGAAAAGAAGGAAAACTAGGTCTCTGTTCTCCCTGCCTTCTTCTTCACAGTTTTACTACCATGTTCTCCTCTACTGGTTGCTACATTTTTGATTTAACAGTGATAATACTCAGAACATCTGTAAATGAACATGGAGACGAATCGTGCTCCATTCTTATAACAAAGCAAGTAATTGAAAAAAATTTGCTTTATCCTCACCTCCAATATGTCAGGCTATCCATTGTTCTTTTCCTAAAGGTTGAACAGTCTTAGTTTTAGCAGTAACACAGGTATTGGTGCTTTTGGGCCAAGTAAATCTGCATTTTGAGGTATTAGGGAAGCTTATATTAGTTGCTGGGCATTTAAAAGATCTGCTAAATTTATTAGTGGTATTATGTAACTGCTTCAATTCTAAGTTTAAAATATTTTATTTGACATTAGAACATGCCTGCCTGTTCTTGATGAAGAAAAGAAACTGTTCTAATTCAACACAGAGTGTTTGAAAATCATTTTATTTGGCATGTAGGCTGGACTATTTATTGGATATCAGGAGGCTGCTACATCTTTGATGGGAGTTTGTTAAATGCACCTGTAATGCTGACAGGAAAACATACCCTTCAAATCTGAAAACAGTCTGATCTGAGGGGAAGGAGGGAACTGTAAGAAGAATACATTTACAAGTGTCAAAAGCAGCACTCAGGTGCTTAACTTCTGGCAGTACTGCTCTTGGTGTCAGTACTGCTCGGAGTGGCTCAATTATAAAATTTACTTTTCTTAATCATGTGATTAGAATAACAATGCTACTTTTACTTTGTTATCCTAGTAACCAGTGACAGAACAAGAGAAAATTTCCTCAAGTTGCACCAGGGGAGGTTTAGATTGGATTTAGAATCCTGTAATTGAAAGGATTCTCAAAGACCAGAACAGGCTTTCTGGGGAGGTGGTTGAATCCCCCTCGCTGGAGGTATTTCAAAGAGGCAGAGATACAGTGCCAAAGAGGGACGAGGTTTAGCACCAGACATGGTAGATTTAGATGATGGTTTGACTTGATGATCTTAAAGGTCTTTTGCAATCTAAACTATACTGCGATTCGATGACCTTCACACATGGAAGTGTTGAAGTATGAGATTAATGTTTACTTCTCTTTGCAAAGTGGAGGTACCCATGTATTTTTTTTTTATTTACAGTCTACAACAGTGAAATCTCGAATCAGTAGGCTGAGAGCTGACCTTGCTCCCTACAAATCTCTGAAAGGTGGTTGGGGGTAGATGGATGTTGGTATCTTCTTCCTACAAACAAGTGACAGGACAAGAGGAGATAGCTTCAAACTGTGCCAGGAGAGGTTTAGACTGGAGATTAGAAGAAACCCCTTCACTGAAAGACTCTCCAAGACTGGAACAAGCTCCCCCAAGGAGGTGGTTGAATCCCCATCCTTGGAGGTGTTGAAAAGAGGCAGAGATGTGGTGTTGAGAGACATGGTTTAAAACCAACCTTGGTAGAGTTAGATAAAGTTTTGACTTGATCTTAAAGGCCTTTTCCAACCTGAACAATTCTATAATTCTATGACAGTTTTGGAAGTAGTTTTCCTTCTCTGGAGGCTGTTCTCTGCTCCCTGCCAAAAGCCAAGTTTTTGTACTGTCTTGAAGATATCTAAAATTGCTAGTTGCCTTTGAAAGTCCTTCCTTTGTTTTTTAATAGAATCATAGAATCAGTCAGGTTGGAAAAGACCTCAAAGATCATCAAGTCCAACTTTCACCCAAGACCTCACGACTACTAAACTGTGGTACCAAATGCCACGTCCAATCCCCTCTTGAACACCTCCAGGGATGGGGACTCCACCACCTCCCTGGACAGCACATTCCAATGGCTAACAACTCTCTCAGTGAAGAACTTTCTCCTCACCTCAAGCCTAAACCTCCTCTGGCACATCTTGAGCCTGTGTCCTCTTGTTCTGGTGCTGATTGCCTGGGAGAAGAGACCAACCCCCACCAGGCTACAACCTCCCTTCAGGTAGTTGTAGACAGCAAGAAGGTCTTGCCTGAGCCTCCTCTTCTCCAGGCTAAGCAACCCAGCTCCCTCAGCCTCTCCTCACAGGGCTTGTGCTCAAGGCCTCTCCCCAGCCTCGTTGCCCTTCTCTGGACATGTTCAAATGTCTCAACCTCCTTCTTAAACTGAGGGGCCCAGAACTGGACACAGGACTCAAGGTGTGGCCTAACCAGTGCCGAGTCCAGGGGCACAATGACTTCCCTGCTCCTGCTGGGCACACTATTCTTGATGCAGGCCAGGATGCCATTGACCTTCTTGGCCACCTGGTCAGTTAAAATATTGGCAGTTAAAAAAAGGGAAAAAATGGCAGCATTACTCCTGAAAAAAAGTTGAAGTCTTATCCATGCATTTAACTAAGCTGATAGGAAAATTCCACTAAGTTTTGTGGGTTTATTGTGTGTGTGTGTGTGTGCGTGCAAGCAGTACTGATACTTGTTGCATTCCTATTGAGTATATCCTGTCATTTTGCAAGTGTGTTTAAACTCAGCATCTGCCAGAAAGAAATGGTAGTTAATGGCTTGATTTCCTCAACCAGAACAAAGGTTTGTTTCCTTTTGTTATTAGTTTTGTGTCATCACAGAAAGCAACTTTATTTTGAGTCAGGGTTTTTTTCCTTGGGTGTATTAGGCTGAATAGCTCAATGTAACAAATTATTATATGTGCTGGAATTTCCAGTTTTTCATGTAGAATCCAAGTTCTAGCATCAGGGTTCAATTAAATGAGAGTTTGATTTGATTGAAGAATTAATGGTCCAGAACAGAAACCTCATAGTATATTTTGAAGTTTTTATTTTCAGAACTCCTGTTTTAAATAAAACCCTGGACCCAACCCAGTAACATAAAGCTCCGTGTTCTGTCACCAGCAAAACATACACAATGATTATATTTCAAAGCCATTGTTTGCTTCTTGCTCCTCTTGGCTGCATAGGTATCTTTTTGCATGCAGAAACCAAATTCTCTGGCTCTAAGTGGCACTATGCTGAGTTGCTGTGAGAACTTCCTCGCTACTGTCTGTTGCCCTTTTCAGGAAATAAAGATTTGCCAAGTACAAATCATATTCTATAATTATACGTCATCTTCAATGACAGCTTGAACATCCAACTCCTGTTTACGCTTGAATCAGACATATTGATTTTCCTTTTTAATGATAAACAGATTGATGTGTAATACATTTGATGATACATCTGCTTAAAATGTGTTTAAGTCTGCTGAGTGAAAAAGCCAGAGCTTGCGTTGCAGGCTAGCGAAGGCAGTCAGGGCAAACAAAATGAGGGTGCACACTACTCTAGGTAATTTACCTCAAAAGAAAATGCAGTTCCTTAAATCTGGTGTCTTTGCAGACATATTTATAATTTGCTTTTCTGGGTTGCTTTCAGCCTGTCTTCTGACCACAAGGGGTTTTGCAGCCAAGAAGACTGTGAGTATTTAAAAAATTTACTGTGGCTTGACTCGAAAAATGTTTTTTGGTTTTGAATTTTGATTTGTTCTCATAGTCAGAATTTACTGCAAGTTAAAAAGGAAATTGGCCAGACTGCATGGTTTAACCTTTTGTTATCTCTACACTCTTATATGGTTTTGGTGGTGTTCTATAAAGCTGTATAGATGCACCTTAGTGTTAGTGGAATCTGTACTGACTGTATTAAAAACCTCCTCTACTAAACTGTTGCTTTTGGACAAATATGAAGACTTTCAACAGCCCTCCAGTTTTGCTGCTGATAATGCTGCTTGTTTAACCCTTTAAGATTTATTTAGTGTTAAACACATACCTTTTCAAGCTTATCTGAGTTCTTGAAATTTTCTTGTGGACTTGCATTGGAAGCTGAACTCTTGGCTTTATTATATGCTATCTAAATGTTACATAAACCCCAGTTATCCAATTTTGAGTAAGCACTGGGCTGTGAATACTCATTCCAAGTGCAGTTTTCTTATCAGGATGCCTCTGCTAAATAAATTATATAGAAATATACACACATATATGCACACTCCATGTGTACAGTCAAAAATAAATGATTTGTTAGTGTTATGAACACCTTGGAAAGAGCAGATGTAACCATAAAGTCACTGGTATCCTTGGAAAAAAATCCCAGAGAATGCCCACCCAAACTATACTGAGGGAATTGGTTGTGAATGCAGCAGCTTCTCAAGAAGAAATATCCTGAAAGGATTGGCAAGTTTTTTCCAAGAAAGACCTTGTGCTTCCTGCTTGCTTGTGTGCAAAACATGGAACTGAACGTTTTGGATCATCTTGAAGTTTGGACTTCTGATCAGTGAGGCTATCACATCTGCTATGTCCTGAAATATTTCTGTGGTGACTTTTAAGGCTATTCCTTCCTACAGGCTTTTATACCTTGATACCTGGGGACAAGATGTGTGACCTCATACTGCAGAAGAATATAATCTTTTTCCCTGCCATGTTTCCTACCAGAATCTCTGTGTGTGTTCATTCAAATTTTGGCCCGAAACTGATGCAACAGGGCACCAGGTATCCCTGGTTATTTTGTTGCTGATGTTTTTTCTCTTTGGACCCTGTGCTCTTTACTTTGCATTTTACTAATAACTTTCTTTTTCTGTTCTTTCTTCATGTTCTGCTTGAACTCATTTCTCCTGTATTTTCAAGTGTTATTCCCACAAAGGATACATCCATATTCAGGTTCTACGGTCTTTGAGCATGACCTGTCATGATTCTACATGTTATTTCTGAAGTCACAGAAATGAAGACTCTCTGGATTCAGTATGCTCCTGTTTTTATTCAGCTGCTATTGTGCAGAGCCTGGGAAGTTCAATATTCATGCTTGTCTTGCAACTTTTTATTGTTTTAAATGGAGTATTGATTAGTTGAGGTGAGTTAATAGGGAAGGTGTAGAGGATGCTTCAGGAAATGTAGAGCAATACTCTGCTGTCTCTCGCAATGAAACATACCTTTTCTGCCAGTCAGGCAGCTGAGTTGGGTTGGAGAGTATAAAATAGGCAAGTTTTTAGGCATGTAATAGGCCATTCTTTGTACTTGACCATTTAGACAATGACAACAGTTCCTTTAGGCACAAAAGTCTACAATACAGTCGTACAGCAGCAGCATAGACTTTTTCATGTAAAATATGGATTGAAGAGTTTTGGATGTCAGGGAGGGTATTTTAATTTCTTTGTTAGTAAAATTTATGCCCAATTCTCTTAATTCTTTTCATTAGTGAGATGTATGGTAAGCTACTGGATGCTGTGGCATTATTGATCATAGAATGGTCTGGGTTGGAAGGGATCTCCAAAGGTCGTCCAGTCCAACCCCTATTGCAGTCAGCAGGGACATCCTCAACTAGATCAGGGTGCCCAGAGCCCTGTTGACCCTCACCTTGAATATCTCCAGGGATGGGACCTCAACCATCTTGCTGGGCAACCTGCTGCTGTGTTCCACCACTTGTTCTCAATTGTAGAAGAGATATTTTGATTATATTACTAAAAGTTAAAAAAGAAGAAAGCCAAAATAACACACCCCAAAACCCGCATATGGGTTTTCTTTCAACATGTCTTTAGGCAGTTCAGCCCTTTTGACCTGGATTTGCATCTTGTCCTAAATGGCAAATTAAGATTTCCTATTTTGAATGGCAATTTTAATTTCCCCCTCTGACAGTTTTGGGGTAAGGCTAGGAGATCATTGGCAGGTAGGTGCCTGACTACTGATAAATAGAATCATGGAGTTTTAGTTGGAAAAGACATCTTAAATCACTGAATACAACCATTATCTGGCACTAAACTGTGGCCCTCAGCATCACGCCTCTGCCTCTTTGAAATACCTCTGGGGATGTTGATTCAACCACCTCCCTGCGGAGCCTGTTTCAGTCTTCCAAAGCCCTTTCGGTCAAGAAGGTTCTTCTAATAGTCAATCTAAACCTCTCTTGGTGAAGCTTGAGGCCATTTCTTCTTGTACTGCCACTTCTTCCTAAGAAGAAGAGGCCAACACCCACTGGGCTTCAGCTTTCTTTGAGGGAGTTGTAGAGAGCAAGGTCACCCCTCAGCCTCCTTCTCTCCAGAGTAAATACCCCTAGTTCCCTCAGTTCCTTCACCAAACCTGTTCTCCAGAACCTTTGCCAGCTTTGTTGCCCTTCTCTGAGCCTGGTCTGGCACCTCAATGTCTTTGTTGTAGAGAATGCCTCAAAGTCAAACCCAGAACTGATGTGGCTTCACCTGTGCTGTATAGAGGGTGAACATAGCTCAACGAGGTAGAGGTCTAACTGCTGGATGTGAATAATAAAGAATATGTACATTTTATTAAAATATCATTGCCAAAAAGTTAGGAGAGGGCCACCTGGCAACATCCCAAGTAGATCTCATGGCACGAAAGCTTTCTGGCAGAAATGGAGAGGAGGAAGACTCATGTCATTTGTGATTGTTAGTGAAGGAGAGTTGAAGTAGGTTTGTGTTCGTTGAAGGGGGACTGCTGCTGCCCCCCTTCTGGAGCACAGATCCATAAATGATGGAAAAGGATAATCTGGCTTATGATGTGTTTGGCACATAGCAATGATCAGGAATCTTCTTGGCAGAGCTCTGCTCCTCCTCTTTATAGAGGAATCCACAAGCATAATAGAAATGGGCTATTGATGGAAAAGGGAAAATGGACATTTGCAATGGGCAAAATTTGGCAAAATTAAGCAACATCAAGCAGCTGAGCTGAGCCCTCCCTCGTTGTCTCCTGCTGATTTTAATATGGCTTGGTTGTTACTGGAGCTGTTCCTACAGTCAGATCACGTGTGGGTATTTCTAATTGTTATCCTTGTTATTTCTTTTTTTCCAGCATTTTGTCTTTCCAATTAGGTTGCAAACTGTGAAGAGGAGGAGGAGGATTAGCTGTCTTTTTACTTTGCCACGGCGCTTGTCTCTGGAAAGTAGTTTGTCATTGTGCTTAAAATGTAGAAGAGTAGGAACAAGGATGGCTAGTTTCAGGTAGTTGTGTCCTCTGCAGCCTCATCTGCCTCTCTTCTTCTTGGACTTTCAGAACCAGAGGCAGCCCTAATCCTTATCTAGGAGTCTCCTAGGGTGCCATACTGTGGAGTGGGCAAACACTTTGTTTAAATTTGTGGCTGAGCATGGTGAAGGCAGAGCTGTACCTGCTGCTGTCAGGCTGGATTGGGATGCCACTGAATGTAGGTGCATTTGAAATTAGAAATCCAAATATTGCTGCTTGTATCCTCTTCTGCTTAAAGATGCCTGCCCTTGTGTCTGTTTGCTCCCACTGCCTAATTTGGCAGCTGTGAGCTGCAGGCAGTAGCACATGTGCACTTGGCTAAAATAACCAGCCAGCCTGTCCCTTTGCTCTTGCCAGAGTCTCATGTTGAAGAGTTTTTTAGGATCAGATCTGGCTTCTCACTTTACCTTGTTCCTTTGCCTAAGACCAGCAGGAAGGCCTCATTGGGGTGGCATGCCCTCTTATTCTTTTTCCACATCAGTTTTAATAATTAGTAATTTTAGGGATTTAGCACAGTGTGTAAGTGGTTCTTAATAATACTGTAGAGTAGGAAAAATTGCTTTTAGGAACAGACCAGGAAGGCTTTTCAATTTTTTTTCTAAAATTAATTTTATTTTTTTTTTAATTTAGAAGATGCAATGGTCCATTTACATTTTTATTCTTTTAAATATGTTAAAATACTACTTGAGCTTTTGTGTGACCATTACTTTAATATACAAAGCGAGGGCTTTTACTCTTCAGTTGTTCAGTGCAGGTAGCTAGAAATGCAGCTTGCTTGCTCTTCTCTTTAAACTGATCCCATGGATGCAAATGGTACAAACACAAATTGTGCAAATATAAATAACATCTTTTGGAGATACAGCCTGGTCTTGGTGCCTGGATGAAGATACACTGTCCCATATCCATGGGCACAACTTGTAGATGAGCAGTCTCATACCAATCTGGATCAAGTCTTTATGGTTGAAAAAAGCCCTGCTTTTATAATGGAAATGTTGTAAGACCCTCAAGTTTAGGACCAGACACAGCTATAATTTGACAGGAATTAGGCATCTGAAATAACTTTCTCTAAAGATTATGCTGGGATTTGTCCCCCATTTTCTAGAAAAACACTTAACACTGAGTTGCATTTTATGCACACAAAAAGACTTACTTCATAAGATAAGGAGCTCGGAGATTTTACATTCCAATATTCAACAACACTTCTGCAAAGTATGTGTTTTGTTTTCTTACCCCTATTCTTGTAACAGAGTTGTCATAAACTATGCATTTTATACCATCCCAGACTACATTTATGAACAAAAAATCCCAGGTGGAATCTTGATTCCACATATTTGAAGTGGAAAGTGTCCCATAAAGTTAGGTCAGCTTTTTTAAAGACACTTCTGTGAACAGAATTTTGTGGCTTACTTTGCTTATTATTTAATCAGTGCCTTAAATTACATTTTTATCTATGAATGCTTCACACATGAGGAAGATTCCCTGGGGCTGCATCTTGCACACTGAGAGGAAACAAAGGGTCTTCTTTTCACCAAAGTGGAAAAACACTTGCAATATGTTTGGGTGCAGTGGAAGAAATTCTCCTGACAAGCTGGAATGAAGGCAAGGCCCATGAGGAGGTTGTATTCCAGTGAAAGGATGTGTGTCCAATTCCTGCAACAACCAGCTGTTGAGATGTGCACTCCCTTGACACAAGGACCAGCAATGCATCATTGTCAGAATGTTACGCTGGCTTTTAGGGGTCAGTCTTATGTTGCTTGGATGTCTTGTAGTGACCAAAACACTTGCATGTAAATCAGTACAAAAACAAAATGTTTTTTTATTTCCAAGTGCGACTTCAAACAGTGCTAAGCCTGCTATTCCTGAGTGATAATCTGCTTCCTTGATAATGTGGACAAAGTCTTCTGTAGAAAAGAGATAGAAATGCTCTGCTTTGCTTGCTGTAGGTGATGAAGGACGGTGAGCATGGGTTCAATAACGTGATTGAATTGGTAGAGTAATGTCTCACTGGCAGCTACCTGAAGGGATGTGGAAAAGATTGCACACCAAGTGTAGGCACAAATGTTACTGGCTGTGCTGGGATTTTTGGAATATGTTTTCAGACATGCTTTGTACCATGGTATGCACCTTATGTGTCTGTGCAAAGTTTAGTTGTGTGATGAAAGACTTGGCAGGGAGAGACGTAATGTGGGTGATCCTGCAAAGATTTCAGTGTGAGTCCATATTTCACCTACTTACACCTTTTTTTTTTTTTGGTTGTTGTTTTGGAATGAATTGCTTATAGTTGGGATGATACAGATGGTTTTAAAGAAACCCTCAGATTGTGAATTCATTGTTAAGACTTACTGCAGAGCTAAATATTGGTTGCAGAGCTTTCTTGTGATCTGAAAAGGCTGCTGTTACAGCAAGGAATATCCAAGGGAAAGCTCTCATTAGGTGAATATTTAAGTGAAGTGTGAGCTGAACCATGCATGGATTTAGCAGTGTGAAGTATTGTAGTGATAACATAATCCACTGAAGAGACAGGCATTGCCATCGTTCTTCTTGGTGATTAATCACTTGCCAAATTAAGGGGCAATAGTAAGGAGAGCTGGTTATATCACCACTTCTACCAGCAAAGCAGGTACACAGTGGCTGACTGAGTTATCTACCTGCCTGTGGGAGGTGAGCATCTGGGTAGAAGGAGGGGATGAAATTTGTCACTCTTACTAGATTGTGGAACTGCTTCTTTATACTGAGTATAAACAACACAGCATCTAACATCTACCTTGCTAGTTTCTCTTCTCCCTTTTTATCAATAAAAATGATACAGTAAGTCTTACAAGATCTGTAACAAGTTGGAAAATCCACTTGTTAAAAGGCTAGATGTTGCCTTTTTTTTTTTTTTTTTTTTTTTTACATATGCAATGTAGAAGGTTGTTCAGCTCTTGTGAAGAGGTAGATTTTCCAACTATGCAATGAATCTTGACAACCTTGCTCTAAAATAATTGCTGTCACCCTTGGCCCAAGCAATTTTCCACCTTCTTCCTTTTCATATTCTCAATTCTCCCCTTCTGCTCTCCCTTTTTGTCAAACATTACTGAGATTTCTGTGATTTATTCTATTAGAAAAACCCCATTTGTAAACATTTTGGGTAAAATCTTGGTCCTTCTGAAGACGATGCCAAAGTAAAGCTACAATTTCAACAGATTCCCACAGAAAATGATTGAAATGAATAACATGGGTCACCCTCTCAGTTTCTTGAATGGCATCATACTCATAGATTAGCTTGAGGTAGCAATGAGTGGTTTTTGTCACACATGACCAGCTTGGGGTCTCACCAGAGTTGTATGTTGGGTGGCTGCAGCCTCAGTGGTATACCCTGTGCTGTGCTAAGTAGCATGTACCTAAGCAAGAGCCAGGTGAGCTGAACCTGGGAGAAGCTTTGCTGTGTTGATGAAGCACTGCATCAAATCAGTGTAGGTGCAGTGCTGTACTGAAATAATGCTGGGGCCCAGTGTCAGCCTGCTTGTGAAGCTTTTCCCCTCCGTTTGAACTGGCCCAGATGTCCACTGAGCACGGTATTATGTTGCCTTGTGTAGGCAGGTCTTGAATGCCTTGGGACCTGCCAATTTTCTTGTACGCTGGGAGGTAGGAGTAGCTTTATTATTGTGCTGTTGCAGCTCGTGAGGGCAACAGACTGTTTTGCTCAAGGCTGTGCTGAAGTTTCTACAGTAGAGCTTGGAGATCAAGGCATTCAAATCCTTGGAGTTCCTTATCCATGATGATTTTACCTGTTTAATAGGCTTCAGGTGCAGGTACTTCGAGTGTTTGGCTGGTGAATTGTTTCACACCTGCTTCTACTCCACTCCTCCCCCCGCCTTTTTTTTTTTTTTTTTGAGGGTGGAATTATCTCCGGAAAGCTGCAGAAGAGGTGAAGTTGAAACCTGAACAGCAAGTGTCAAATAAAAATGATGGTAGGGGTTTTTTTCAGTGACAGGAGTGAGATGAAAATTGCAGTTAGATATGTGAGGGTCTTGTGAAGAATGTACATGAAGATGGTCACTTCAGAAAAGTATATGTTCAGAGAGGCATAGATTTGAGTATAGGGAGCATAGAGCACATCTCAAATAGCAGAGGTATGTGCTTCATTTATCAACTTTGTGAAGTTGTGTTAATTAGTAAAAAATAGCAGCAGGGAGGTGGTGGTAATGTTATGTCTTTATTTAAAACTCAGAATGTGAATCATTTATAAGGGGATCCAAAAAAAGATGGGCTGAGTTGTGCAGATGTTTCAGTTCATGGCCTGCTATTTATCTACTATAGGCTTAAGTAACGAGTAATAGGGATACTAGATACCAGCTGTCTGGGAGGTGCTTGGGGGGCTGCTTTATTCTAACTGAGAATTGTTCCTTTTCCCAAAAGCTACAAGATGATGACTCCTTGTCACTTACTGAAGCATGTCTAAAGAAGTGCAGGAAACCATTCTGCAAAGCATAATGTTATCACACATTTTCTATCAACAGCTAAAAACATTTCCAAATAGGCACAAGTCACTCAAATCCTTGAGCTTTTGGGGGATTCCAGAATTGACACTAATCAAATTTACTACTGTAGATTTTTTGAGATACTGTGTATAGTTGAGCAAAATAATTTGAATTAAAGAGGAGCTTGAGGGAAAGATTTGTAAAATAGGAAGGGAAGTAAGGTTATGCATGGTCTTCCTGATGGGAACAGGACTTTAGTAGTGAACATCTGTGTGATGTTAAAAGAGCTACTACTGTGTTTTGATTTATAATGATGGATGAGTAGCTAAGAGTGTCACTCCAGCTCAAATACGAATTTCTATCTCCAGTATTAATGCAAACTTAAATATCAATCTAATACCTGAAGAAAATAATCAATGTATTTATTTGGCATCTTTGTTTAAGAATAAGTGGAAGTTTTATTTTCAACTTATTGAATGTAAAGGAATTGTATTAAAAAGTGATAAAGCTAAAGATAAGGTGTATGTGTGTGGGTATTTGCCAGTTTAGTAGCAGATTGGTAGGTATTGGTCTGGCGGAAAACGTAGACAAGAATATTCTAGCTCTTTTTAATGCATGGAGGCATTCATAGCTTGTCACAAGTCAAATTTGTAATTAATTTAGCTGTTGATACTGCAACTGTGATAATCAGTGGGTTCTCACTTTTGGACAGTTCTCTGTAGGGTGCTAATAAAAACAAACTTGAACTGCATTGGAAAGGACGATTCAATACAACACCTCTTCAGCCTGCATAATTCTTGAATGTCTCTTACTGGCCTGAAGAATGTTATCCACCAAGTATCCTGTGAGTGCACAGCTATTGCTACAGTGTGCCTTGTTTTGCAGACAGAATAATCAATGTTTGCTGAAAGATGTACCTTAAATTTTATTCCTAAATCCAGAGATAGGAATGAACAGAATTTTAAAAACAAAGAATGCCTTTAACATGAACTCTAATGAGCGTCTTCTTTTGTACAACCTAGCAGCTATCAGTTCCAAGCCTAGAAGGGCTGCAGAGTCTGGAATAAACACCTGAAATAAAACTAGCAAATCTCTGTACAGCAGCTGGGATGCAGGAGCAAACTTGAAACCTCCTGCACCTGCCATATGTGTCCAGTTGCTGCAGATCTGAGTAGGAAAAGCTTGCTGGGTACCTGTGAGAGGGCAGGGCACAGTTGTGCTCCTGCTGCATGCTATTTTATCTGTGTCAATATATCTATCTGTTGCTAGATTTACATGGTGTTACTGACAAAATATACTGTTTGTGCTGCTTGTCAAAGGCCATCTATTTAGGTTTGTGCTATTTGTGGTGGCACTTTATTTTGCTAGATGGAATCTTTTCAAGAGAAAAGAGGGACAGACAGGTCTCCAGCTTAACTACCTGGCAGTGTGAAGTAGCTGTAATGTTGGCTTAACCCATGACTGGAGGACTTGTCTGTTGACAGAAGGTCACAGGGATGGCATGTCGGCTGCCTGAAAGGGCTTCTGCTTTTCTGTTCAATGTGAGTACCTTTCCTGAGCAAAACTGAGCAGGCTGCAACCTTTTAATCCACTAGGAACTGCTGGCTGCCAGGACAGCTCTTCAAGTCCATATGAAGCTGGGTGTGAGCCACTGTGCCTGAGACCAGCCTAGTGATATAAAGGAGGACAAATGTGAAGATGATATAAAACTTTTTCTGATACAACTAAACGTGCAGCTTAGACTTAGGGCCAAGGTTTCTGCAACAGAGATCTTGCCATATATTTTGAGATCATAGAAACATAGAATTGTTTTGGTCAGAAAAGATCTTTGAGAACATCTAGTCAAACCATTATTTAACTCTACCAAATCTGGTGTTAAACCGTGTCCCTTAGGTGACATGTGATGGAGATAAGTAGGAATAATGGAAAGCTGAGTCACAGGGTAGGGGCAGGAGGATTTACACCAACTGCTTTGTATACCTGGTTCAAACACAGTATTGGTTGCTTTCTGTTTTATACTTTATTCTTTGCTTCCTGATTGTAGATAGTCTCTCACACCTATCTGATCCAAGGGAACATGGACTTCAAAAAGAAATCTGTCAGTATAAGGCAGAGAATCTATCAGATCCCCAGTGCAGAGATGATACCAGTTGCTGAGTGAAGAACACCTCAGGCACAACTGCTCTGGAAACATCATCTGAGATTTGAACTTTCACTGACTCAAACAGTGATGTGGCTCCTTGATGCTGAGCTTAACACTGTGTATCAGTCCCTTTAAAACTACTGGGCTGCTCTGAAGTGTGTTTATTCCTCACCAGCAAGTTGGCAGCTTTAGACACGAGGCTGCCTTTGGTGCTTTACACATGATAAGCTGCTTCTCAGTGTTTCTTGAGACAAGTGTAGGTTTTGATAACTATGGTTGCAACAATGCTGTGTGAATCTTTAAAAGGATCAAATGTATTGAATGTGAATTGCCCAAGTGCTGGCAAAAGATAGCCACTGAGGTTTAATGGAAGATAAAACTTTCAGGTTTTGCAAGGGGTGCGGACTGCAAAAATGTAAAATGCTTCTGGACATCTGATGCTTTTTTTAACGGCTTTTTGATGATAATCCAAATACTCAGCAACTTGGTAGCAGCCACTCATTCAGCACTGTTGGATGGGAGAATGTGAAGATGTGGCTGGCAAAATGAGCCAGTGAGCTTTTGGTCAGGGAGTCAGAAAAGGATTATATGAAGCACAAATCCTGGAAGGTGGTAATTCATTTGTTCCCTCCCTCCTAGAAAATGAAGCATGTACTCCAGCTTCACCATGTCATCAAAGATGTAGTGCTAAAAACTTCAACCATTTCATATATAGATTTGAGGCCTCATGTAATTGAAAATGTAACAAAACTTGTGCCACATTTCTCTATTTTTTTTTTTAATCCAAAAGTCTTAAAATAGACAGCTAAATGAATTTGAGAACCAGAAGTTTATCCCTGAGAAGAAATTCTGAGTGGCAAAAATCATCCAGCTCCGCTCTCCTAGAAGTGGGTAGGACTGTAACTTCAGGGACCTAAAATGAGCATTATGAACCTGACTCAAGTCAGAGCTTTCTAAATACATGCAGAATGTCTGAGGATCTTGGACAGATGTTTCAGATGTTAAAACAGGATAGGCTTTGCCCATCCTGACAATCTGTCACTGTGCATGTGTTCAATAGGCAAATAAGAGGGAATGCCAGCTTTTTTCATGTAAATCTCTAGGGATTTTTCTCTAGGGTTCAGAGCTCTGGCAAAAAGCTGTCTGCAGGAATAATTAAAAAGGAAAAAAAGCCCACAACCCAAACCCTACAAAACTTGAAGAAATTACCCAGTGCACAATCACAGCATATGTGCATCTTTGAATTCAAGTTATTAATGCTTACAATTAGAAAAAAATCTATCCCTTCTAAAATTAGGTGGTTTTAGGATGCCTAAAGCAGGACATGGGCTTGTACTGGGAATTAGTCTCCACCCAGCATGCTTTACATGCATTTGTTGAAGGATGCAATGCACTTGCATTATTGCACTGATTTCATTCTTGGATGATTTCCCCTTTAGCATCCTAGTGACAGTTTTTCATTGGTTATTCATTTATATTATTGATTAACACCTACTGGACCGATTTATTAGTCCCTGTGAATCCATTTTAAGTATCAGGATTCTCTAATGGAGAAATATCCCTTACAGAATACTAACACCACTCTTGTAAAACATTCATTGGCTTAACTTATTGTACTGCATATAACATAAACCAGAGCTCAATAAATAAATGTCCTTTTGTTGCAAGCTTCCTGGCTTTTTTGATACGGAGCATAGGTGGAACCTATTCTCCTGCAAGCCTCCTCATGAGGCTTTTTCTGCCCATCATGGAATGGTGCATTCCTTCAAGGAAAGAGCTTTTTTCCTGTTTGGTCCTGTCTGCAGAAATAAGCACACATGATCTTGCTTGTTGCATGTAGGGAAAGCATTTGTTTATGTCTTAGGGAGTAAGGAGTGAACTGGACAAAATGGAGTGGTTCTTTCTCTTTGTCCTGGAATGAGTTAAGAAGGGAATGGTGTAAATGTGTGGCATGATGAGAGATTTCCTCAGGTAAATTCTTTTGGGTTAATAAACGTGGACATAAATGTCCAAACTGTATCTTCAGAAAGTACACATGGCCTGATAAGTACTATGATTCAGGAGTATGTGCTTGAGGAAATCTCTTGGCCTATCTAGGTGTGTGTAAATATATTTTAAGTGTGAGTTATCACAAGCCTCATGCACGTGTGCATTTCTCCTGGTGGAGAAATTCTATGGGCCTACAAAGCTTAGAAGATATTGGTATTTACTGTCTGTTAGTTCTCTTGGCCCCCATCTTCCAGTAACTAGCTATCTAGTATGTTCTCCATATTAACAGGTAGAACTTGTTTTGCTCGTAATATTCTACTTCTGCTACAGCTGGTGGCTGACATTTGCCTATGATATTTTTGCATGTTGCCTGGGTATATGGAGGAGAAAGCTGGAGTTCCAAAAAAAATAATAAAGTCTCAACTTCAGTGTCCTGAAGTTCAGCTCATTCCTTCCAGAATGGGGTGATACCAGAAGCTGTCTCCGCATTAGAACAAAGTGCTGCTCTTGGACCTTTTTGACCTGAAGTTTCTAAACCAACAAAATAGTTAAACTGATCAGAAGAAAAGAAATAAGACTAGCAAAAGAACATTTAAGAAAAAATAGTTGTGGGATTTTAATACTATAATCCTCCAGTAGTTCCCAGAACTCGTCCCAGTAGACTGTGTTGGAATGGGACTTGCACTTTACCAGGCGATCACAACTGGAGAGAGTTCACAGCAAGGCTATGATTTAAGACACAAACAGATGTTGGCCAGTGATGTGGCTGCAGCAGATGAATAGGTGATGAATCAGGAGAGCTTTGCATAGTACAAAGGATAAATGTTGTCAGTGCAAGTTGTCCTGTTTCTTTTCTTCAAAGACACCTCATTTGGGATGTGCTCTTTTTACTGAATGAAATCTAATGACTGTTTTCTGACCTGGTAACTACTTTGAAACTGGGTAAAGCATAGGCTGTAATTATGAATTTACTGAAGCTGAGCACTTAGTTCATGGTGTTATATTGCTTTGAAGCCAAACATTTAATATTTAACACATTTCACGGAATCAAAAATCAGTATTTAAATAATTGCAAGTGTGCCAGAAAAGTCATGTGAACTTGAAGTGAACATTTATTTTTTTCAATGCCCTCTTTAGACAATGCTACGGAGCTGTGCAGTTTAATGAGATTTGCAAAGCAGGAAATCTTTGTCCTAGGATGTTCCCTAGCCTTCATATTCAGTCTTCTCAGAAATGCCATTTCTTGCTGCCTGTGGGGTCCAAACAGAGTTTAGGGAAATCTGAGGCCCCAGACTAAGGAGGAAAAAGGCTGGATTAGCAAATGTCCATAGGCTGTGGAAAGAATTTGGTGCTGACTAACATTTTCCTCATGGGCCTCCTTCTGCAGTGAGAAGCTGCATTTCACGGGGTATTTGCAGAAAGCTCCAGCAGAGCAGCTCCACAGAGTTACATGGTCTGGAGCATGCTATGAGAGTAACAAATGTTAAGTCTAGTACAGAGTGGAGGGCCTCCATGGAGTTAGGCTGCACTTTCTAGCAGTTTGTGGATAATTTCTTTACAGAGAGATTGTTTGCATCCCAATCATATCTTCTAAGCACATGCTTGGGTTTTCTTCCTCTTCTGCCTTCAGCGTTCCCTTTTCGGTTCCTGCCATGAGGGGATGTGCTCGCAGAGAAAAGGCAGGAAGGTTTCATGGTGAACACGATGCATTGTTTTCTTCATGCATTTTAGTGGAAGGCAATCAAAAAACCCCCTAAAAGAGATGGGTTCTCATAAGTACTATGATTCATGCCCCAGTAAAGGAGTGTAAGCCCAGGCTCTTAGTAAGCAAATGACTTTTTATGTGCTAGTGACTATATAATTATCTGTATTTAATAGTGCTTTAGAGCTTACACAAGATAAGCACTTAGTTTTCTTCTTGCTCACTTTTCATCTTGTCAAAGATCAGGTTTGGAGCCCAGCCTCACAAGCAGGTGAATTTACACAGTAAAGCAGATGGTAACTTCTAGAGACCAGGTACCTCTGGACAGGGCTCAAGCCGGAAGAGAACTCCTTAAAGCTTGTTTACCTGTTGAAAGAGCAACTTGGAGCGGCAAATGTAGTCTGTGATCCAAAAATCCTTCCTGCTAGATCTCTGCTAATGCTAATGAGGCCTGGGTCAGCTCATGCACTCGGTTGTGCTGCACCAAGCCAGGCGCAGAACATGCTGTGCTGCTGCTCCCAGCCCCACGCAAGCTGCGGTAGCAGAGATGACACCTGATCCAGCATAAAGTTAGGAGTGGTGTAGACAGATGACACCTAATCTCGCCTGGTCTGCTAGGACAGCTACTTCTCCAACATTTTTAACAAATCTGAAATGACAACAATGCAAATTTTCACTGGCTTTGCAGCCTGTGTCAAGGCTTCAGCATTCCTGAGGCAGCAATAAGCATCTTAAAGCAATAGCCTTCATCTCACAAAACCATACCAGTGCTATTTCAGTAAACATCTACCTGTCCCAGAGAGGTCTTAGAGAATAGAGCTTGTAGCTAGGAGATTTAAAAAAAAACCACCAAAAACCCCAAAACCAACCAACCAACCAACCAACCAACCAAAAAAACCCCAACAACAACAACAACAAAGGTGAATTCTACTCTATTTGGACTTCATTTCTTACCTGACAGGCATATTTTTTGGTCCTGAAAACACCTAAAAGTGAGTGTAGCTTTGCTGGCTTCAGTGAGCACTTTAGTTATCAGGCTAAAACTTGTTAGCTATTGGCATGGTCTGGGTTCTAAGCCAAAGAGTGTTTTCCATGGTAAGAAGGTAAACCCTATAGGCACCAGTTACTTTAATGTGGATTCAACTGGGGTCTAATTGTAAGTTATATCCTCTTAGCAGCTATCCACAAAGTGCATTGAAGGTTGGATTGAGATCTAAAGCAGCAAGAGCATTTTTGATATCTATTACTGTTGGCGTCCTGGTTTTGCATCTCTCATTTAAAAGAGTTTTCGATGTCTAATAAACAGCAGTCCCTGTGTGTGTTTGGAAGCAGATTTGGGGACTCTGTAGTGTGGGTTTTTTTGTTTTTTTTTTTCTTTTTGAGGTGCAGTTCTGTGTTAATAACACAGGAGAAGTGTGGCTTGTCTTCTCATAGCACTAAAAGTGAGATAATCCCTGTGTAAGGAATCAGTAAGTATGGTCTGCTTAATCTAGTCCCAGTGTGAAACTGTTGACATTTGTTCTTTTTTTTCTATCATTATGTGACTGGGCCTGTTTTGTGCTGGATTAGGCACAAATCTCCTATGCAGCACATTTGGCATGTTACTAGTAGTTTAACTTCATTAATAATGTATGAAGGAAATGTAATCCATGACAAGGAAGGAAAGAAAAGTATTTTTACAGCTACCAAATCCTTTGGAACGGGTAATTATTCAAGATTTGATGTTTGATGTTATAGTTTACAATTGAGCTCCTTTCACAGAATTAAAAAAAAATAAAGAATATACATGCACACAGAGGGGGAAGAAAATGCAGCAACACTATAGGAATTGTGCTTCTTGCTGTTTGAGGTTGTGTGGGCTGGTTTAGAATACATCAAGTGCAGAAAAAAAATGTAGCTTGTGAACACAAAATGCTTCATTTTAGGTGGTGTAAGCAGCATTGTTTTCGCTCAGTGGAAATAAATTCAGCCAACATAGCAGGCTTTTTAGAGAAGGAAAAAATTTCACAACCAACAGTCAAACAACTTCTCACTGAATTAGGCTGACCTTGTATAGAGAAGATGACAAACTTTGCGTATCAGCTAAATAACATAGAGATATTGGTTTATGGTCTATCTTAAACTAATTTCTTATCCAGGAATTCAGTAGCATGTCTGATATTCTCTCTCACCTGTAAGCCAGTCCTAAACAGCCTCAATATTTATGGTGGCTGAAAAGTCACAATGCACTGCTGGGGACCACAACCAGTCCAAAGCAGTGGTCACTTGCAACTACTTTTGTACTCTACACTCCTGTCACATTTGTGCTATCAGAGCAACAGCTGGGGAGACTTTTTCAACAAAGATGAGTGTCAGATAATCCTGATGAGATTCCACATCCAACATCTTTTGTAATTATGTCACATTCAACTGTAATGGAATAATTCAAGCTGAAAGGACAAGCTTTGATCCTTTCTTAAACCTTTCCCTGTGGACTGGCTATCTAAAAGATTTAAAGATATTTCTGTTACAAGATCTAGTGTTTCCTCAGAGAAGTCATGTTTCTGAAGCAGCAAGATCTGCAAGAACAATAATATTTGTCAAATACATCTCTCAAAGCATTTTTGAAGATGTCAATAAAAGAATGTCCTCCTATAACAAACAGGGAAGTTAGAATTCATTTAATTATTCTTTAACTCATCTGGGTGGACAGAAAATGGACTTCATTTGATAATAAATCAGTGGTGTAATCTATAACTATTGGTGTATAGATGTACTTTCACTGAAGCAAATTCCAATATATTTTTTGGCATATTGAGAACAGATATTTAGGGAAGTAAATGTTTCTGAATATTTGCTCTTTACAAATAATTAGTTTACACTAGGATCTTTGAAAGATGATTTAGTGGCCAGTCTGCTATTGAATTTCAATGTAATTTCAGTACCTCATGCCTCCAGGCTCTTTTGGAAAACTGAATTGAGTTGGAAAGGCCTTTAGGCCTACATTAAAACCCCCTAAAATAAATTGCCTCCTTCGTTAAAAGAATCTTTCTTATGAATACCCAATACTGTCCTGAAATTAGTGTTATGGAATGAGACTAGCTATGTTAGATTTTGAACTGAATGTTGTAGCTGTGAATACTGCTGCAGAAGATCTTTGCCTGGGATCCCTTTGGCCTCAGCTCAGAGGATGGAGTTTGGATCCCTAATTTTTCTGTGTGTCAGATTTATGCCAATGTAAATCCCTTGACTTCAGTGGACGTTTTTCATTCATTTCCTGGCCTCTACTGGAAAGAGAACTGTTTCTTAAGGCTTTCACACATGGACTACATTAAGGGGTCACATTCAGATGATACTCTTCTGGCATTTCCATCAGCCAGGGGTCAATAAAGTGCTATCGGGGCTAAGAATATGGGGTTGGGCATGTGTTTAGTCAGCTCCAAATTTCCCATCTGTCAGACATGAGAAATTTGGTGTCTTTTTGTGCATGCCTGTTTGGTTTGGGTCTGAGAATCAGTGTGGCAGGGGTCATTTCTGAGGGCGGTTCTGGTGGAGCCCTTCAGTATGCCTCCCAAATAACCTGGTGCGTGCCTTGCTCCTGTCTCCCGGTGTTTAATGCTCACAGATCGTTATGGTCCTGAATTTGTGAGGCCTATGATAGAAGCTGACCTCTGCAGAGGTATATGGATGGGAGAGACCTGCTTTCACACAGTGCTACATGGCTTCCCTCTCTCTTCCAAGTTTCTGCTACACATGTAGAAAGTTATTAATTTTGCCTTAGCTTAAGTTTGGTTAATAAAATTAATAACCAATGTCCTGTGAGAATGTTTTTCTCTCTTTCCCAAGATCTATTTCAGTTTATCTGCAATCTAATAAATGGTAGTGACTAATGATTGGTATGAGCAAACCTCAAGAGCATCAATTCAGAAAGTAACCTTGAGTTTGGACATTTATCCAAGTGAGCTATGTCCCTTGAGTGATCAATCTGGTCTGAAAGCTTGAAGGATTTCTTCCTCCATTTTGCTGGTTAAGATGAAGTGTTCTCCCTCTGGTTGAGAAAAGTAGATTTCTAGGGTGTAATATACAAAGTTGGTCTGTGGCTCTGAGGATGGATGCTGAGAAGGCCAAGTTTTTAACTATTTCATATCTGTTGTCACTGAATGGGACAACTGCATGCTGCCAGCCAGTGCAGTCAATACCTCTGAAAAAAGCGTGATATTTCTGCATGGATAGGGAAGCAAGCCTTGGAATTTTCATGTGTTGCTGGACCTGTCATTGACCATAGAATGATTTATGTAGTTGTCTAATAAGCATCTTTAAAATTTGTGAAGGATGGGTGAAGTACTAAAGAGCTGAAGGAATGGACAATACTTACTTATCTTTAAAGTAGAAAGGGTTTGATGAGAGGAAAAGAGTGGGGGGGGACCTTATAGATTAGTTGGACTAATTTCTAACCTTTGGCAAAATTCTGGAACAAATTAATGTACAGTTTGGAAATATCTAGGAAATAGAGGACGAAGAAAAGTCAAATATCTCAAGAACAAATCATGTTTAACTAATGTAAGCCCCTTCTATAGTAGGGCAATGTATCTGTGGATAGAGGCAAAGCAATAAATCCCTCTGTATCCTGGCTTCAGGAAAGCTTTTAAAAGAGTCTTACACAACACTTTCCTAATGAATTCAAGACACATGAACTAGGTGAAACTATTGTAAGGTAGGCTCAAAGTCAGTTGGGCAATTGTACCACAGTAGAGTTACCAGTGATTTGTGACCAAAATGGAAACCTCTACCACACTGACTTTCTCTGGGCTCTGATGATTTCCTTGATAATTTGGCTATTTTATTGAAGTCTGTAGTGAACCAAGGATGAGGTGAGATTGCAATAGTGTTTAAAGTATTTGGGGAAATTAGAAGTGAAAAGCATAGGATGAAATTTAGCAGAGTCGAGTGATTATTTGGTGGTAGTAATTGCCTGTGAAAGTAGAATAGAATACATAGAATACACCAGGTTGGAAGAGACCTTCAAGATCATCACGTCCAACCCATCAACCAATCCAACACCACCCAAACAACTAACCCACGGCACCAAGCACTCCATCAAGTCTTCTCCTGAAAACCTCCAGTGATGGCGACTCCACCACCTCCCCAGGCAGCCCATTCCAATGTGCAATCACTCTTTCTGTATAGAACTTTTTCCTAACATCCAGCCTGAACCTCCCCTGGTGCAGCCTGAGACTGTGTCCTCTTGTTCTGGTACTGGCCGCCTGGGAGAAGAGACCAACATCCGCCTGTCTACAACCTCCCTTCAGGTAGTTGTAGAGAGTAATAAGGTCACCCCTGAGTCTCCTCTTCTCCAGGCTAAGCAACCCCAGCTCCCTCAGCCTCTCCTCGTAGGGCTTATGTTCCAAACCCCTCACCAACTTTGTTGCTCTTCTCTGGACTCGTTCCAGCAAGTCAACATCCTTCCTAAACTGAGGGGCCCAGAACTGGACACAGTACTCGAGGTGCGGCCTAACCAGTGCAGTGTACAGGGGCAGAATGACCTCCCTGCTCCTGCTGGCCACACTGTTCCTGATGCAGGCCAGGATGCCATTGGCCCTCTTAGCTGCCTGGGCACACTGCAGGCTCATGTTCAGCCTACCATCAACCAGCACCCCCAGGTCCCTCTCAGCCTGACTGCTCTCCAGCCACTCTGACCCCAGCCTGTAGCTCTGCATGGGGTTGCTGTGGCCAATGTGCAGAACCTGGCACTTGGATGCGTTAAATCTCATGCCCTTGGACTCTGCCCATCTGCCCAGCCTGTCGAGGTCCCTCTGCAGAGCCTCTCTACCCTCCAGCAGATCAATGAATGAGAAACAATGGGGTTGCAGAGGTTGTGTTGAGTAACTTTTAAGAGGAATGTGATTTAGCTGTGTTGCTCTATTTGCTAAATATTTGAACAGGGCTAAAACACGGAGGACATAATTTAATTCTTTTTTTCCCTTCTCCCCTCTTTTCATTATAAGTCATTATAAGACTTCAGCTGGAATGCTTTTTCCAGTTTTGAGCACTGTGTTTCAAGAAAGACTTGGACTGGTTTCAGAGAGACCAAAGGGTCAGTAGAGGTTAAGAGGATGAGGACAGACTGAATGGACTGGGTCCTTTAACTTGATGAAGGGAATATGAGACAGGGGGAGACAATAATTCAGGAGGGGGCTGGTCTCTTCTCCCAGGCAACCAGCACCAGAACAAGAGGACACAATCTCAAGCTGCACCAGGAGAGGTTTAGACTGGATGTTAGGAAGAAATTCTACATAGAGAGAGTGATTGGCCATTGGAATGGGCTGCCCAGGGAAGTGATGGAGTTGCCATCATTGGAGGTGTTTAGTAGGAGACTTGATGGAGTGTTTGGTGCTATAGTTTAGTTGATTTGATGTTGGATGATGGGTTGGATGTGATGATTTTGAAGGTCTCTTCCAACCTGGTTTATTCTATTCTATAATAGTCTGCAAGTTTGCTCTTAAAAAACCTGAAGTCTTATCTCTAGGGTGAGTATGAGAAGTGGTAATGGACTTGAACTGTAGGAAGATGGAATACAACTAGCTTTTGGTAACTTATTCTGTTCAAAACAAGAGATGATACACTGAAATATCTTAGGAGACTCTATGGTCAATGCCTGAAGAACACTGAAAAGTTAGGGAAGTACCTGTCACGACTGACCTAAGCATGGCTGATACCGCACTGCGAGTGAGGTACAGATGACCTCTTGATGCCCCTTATGATGATATTTAAAAAGCTGTGAACTGTTCTGTGTGACAAACATTGTATATCCGTAACACTAACAGTATAGCTGGAACTTGGGTACTGGTATGTTAGTGCCAAGGACACAATTTTGCAGCCTTTTCTGTAGTCCTGTCTGTGTATGATCATTGAAGAGTCAGTTCTTCAGCCACTGGAATAAGGGATAGGCTGCTGGGGTGGACTTACAGGGATCTGGTCTTGTAACTTTTGAGTACATTGGCCAACATAAAAATTAGTCTTAAGTTTAGTAAAATCTTTCATTAAAGCTTAGGTGGTGTTGTAATTACAAGGGAAATCCAGATTTGGATACAGTGGATAAAGTTTCACTGAATTGAAGACAGGAGGTGTAATTGCAGTTGGGCAAAATCAAAACAAAGGTGACCAGTTCAATGCACTGAAGTGTCATTCCAGGAGTGAGCTGACAGTTGTATGTGGGGATAGCATGAGGGAGCTGCCTCTGCACCTTAGTATTTCCTGTGCTCAATCACTTCATATGTTCACAGATAAGGTACTGCCCAGCAGGAAACTAGCTCGAATGATTTTTACCTTTTTCTAGAAGGTATGATTTAAATGAAAACTAGTCATTCTAAAGGGCTGGGGGAAGAATGATCTGACAGCTACCACAGATAACTTCACATTAGTGGACAAACCCAGAGGACATGTGTGGTGGTGGTGGTAAGATAGAAGAGTCTTTGGAGGAAAACAACTAAGAAAGCCACTGTACTCATTGACAGAGTACAAGAGTAGCTATAAGGCTTAAAGACTTCTGATTGAATTCCTGTTTCTGCATCCTAGATGCCTGCTGGTGCTTTTATAACAGCAATAAATCTGTTATGTTAGTGTGAACTCTGGCTGGCTGGGAAGCTTGTGAGAAGTGGAGTTACAGGACCGAAAAATATTCTGGTCAATTAATTTTATTATAATATGCTGTGTTGTATATTTTAATGAAAGACAATGTAAGCTAACTCAAATACTTAATCCCCTTTGTGAACTAGAGAATAAATGAGATTCTCTCAAAGCTTAATCAGATTTAGCTATCATTGAGTGAAAATGTTACTAATATACATAGTCTTTTGCAAAGTGATATGTAAGATACAATGACCAGTGGTGTAAAAGAATTTTTTTTTTTGTCCTCCTATCCTCCCACAGGTGTTGACACTGCATGGTTGGTTGGTATTGTTGGGGTGAAAAGAAGGGAAAGACTGTAAATCTCTGTGAGAGGGGGAAATATCTCTTATGAAATTATTAAAGGCACTGCATTGTGTGATTCCGTGATCCTTTATTATTTGTTCACTGAAAAAAAAGTTAAAAACCCCATTGGTTAAAACAAGAACATAAAGAGCAACTTTCTTTTGTCTTCAGTTGAGTTACCAGAGTGATCTGTTCAGCAGAGATGGCTTTAGCTGTTTTAATAGATCTAAAGCTCATTGGTTATGCAATGAGCTTTTAATTTTTTTTTTTTTTACAATGATCTTTTTACATTTTTACATTTTCTGCATTTGCTTCAAACATTCACACTCATGCTTCATCCCTTGGGTGAATGGCCTCGAGCTGGACCAGGGGAGGTCTAGGCTGGGTCTTAGAAGAAACTTCTACATTAAAAGGGTTCTCAAAGACTGGGGCGATCTGCTCAGGGAGGTGGCTGAATCCTCATCACTGGAGGTGTTTGAAAGAGGCAGAGATGTGCTGCTGAGGGACATGGTTTAGTAACAGACTTGTTAGTATTAGATAACAGTTGGACCAGATGAACTTAAAGGTCTTTAGCAACCAAAACAATCCAATGATTCTATACTAGTCCCCTTTTGCTGAGAGCCTTGGTGGCATGTTTTGCAAGTAGAAGCTTTTTATCAGGAAGGCAGTGGAGAAAACCTTCTGTGACTCAGACCAGTTCAGCAACTTGTGAGCATGTGTGCCTGGAGAGTGACTGTCCTGTGTGGTGTCCTGTGTAGTGAGCTGTGAGATGAAATGTCATTCTATGGGCACCCTGATTTTAACCTGGCTTCAGATGGCAGTGCCAAAGATGTGGTGCTGAGGGCTATGGCTTAGCCTCAGACTTGGTAAAGTAAGATTATGATTGAACTCAATCTTAAAGGTCTTTTCCGACTAAAATGATTCTATGACTATGAATAGCTCCCATGTTATGCTCTGGTGTGTAAAGTATAGTGCAGTTTAAGGGTAGTTTATCTGTTAGAGATCCGTGTTATTTTTACTCTTCAGCATGCAGTCTGGGATTTCTTGCAAATGAAATGTGTCACAATAGTATCTTAAATAGAGCAAAACTGTGATTCCAAGATGCTTGTAAAGGTCAATACGCTACCAGCACCAGACTATGTTTGAAGGCAATGAAAACCAGCACTCTCACTCACCTAATGTGAGATGCTATATTTGCATCTTTAGATGCACATGAAATCCACAACTATAAGAATGTAAAGTTTCATGAATCCTTCAGAGGAGAGAAATTGATTCTAGACATCTGCCATTTTGAAACCTCTGAACAGAGTGTGTGATATAATGAAATGTGAAATCAGTTTCTTTGCAAAATGGGAACTAGCCTCAGTGATCTCAAATGCATGTAGGGTAGGTTTGACATTGGCATGTCATGTGTTCAAGAGAGGATTGGATGTGACACTTGGAGCCATGGTCTAGTAGACATGAGGTCTTGGGTGACAGGTTGGACTTGATGATCTTTGAGGTGTTTTCCAACCTTGTTGATTCTATGTTAATAGTAACTTTAAATTTATTGGGGAATTCCTCTGAAAATTAATACTTACTGGTATTTTAAAACTGATTTATGATTGCTATCAGCAGAGAACTATCTTGTAGCTTATTCATAAATGTTAATAAAATATGAAGCTATGCTTCAGAAATCTGAATGTACAAGAAGAAAAACAATCCTGTTTTTCATGAGCTTTGAAATGCTCACCCTGATCATGAAATGATATAAAGTGGATATTTTTAATTTTTACTTGAATATTACTTTTGTGTTTTCAGATTTCTCAGATTCTGTAATTAGAATAAGTGGGAACTTGAACATCTCTCCTATGAAGGCTGAGAGAACTGGGTCTGTTTAGTCTTGAGAAGTCAGAGAGAGGATTTTATCAATGTCTATAAGTATCTGAGGGGTGGGTGTCAGGATGAAGGTTCCAGTCTCTCTTTGGTGTTTCCCAGTGATAGGACAAGGAACAATGGGTACAACATGAGAAGATGCTTCTTTCCAGTGAGGGTGATGGAGCACTGGAACAGGCTGCCCTGAGATGTTGTGGAGTATCCTACTCTGCTAGACTTTTGAAACCCACCTAGATGTGGTCCTTTGTGGCCTGCCTGAGGTGCCCCTGCCTTGGCAGAGGGGGACTGAACTCGATGATCTCTAGAGGTCCCTTCTAACCCCTGACATTCTTTGATTTACTGTCCTGTGAACCGGTAACAGAAAGCATTTCATTATGTGTGGACCTGAAGCTGCCTGTGTTGCTCACCATAAAGATGTGATTTTAAAAAGTAGAAACTAATTTCTTAAAAGCTTATAACTAACTAAACATAGAGAAAGAGACCTTAATTAGGGTGTGCCATATTTATGTTCTGTTTAGAGAGCACACTGTTTGCCCAAGGTGTGCTGGTATTTCCTACCTCATCTGAGTCCAGGAAGAACAGCAGCTTATTCTTGTTGAAATCGGCTAAGAATTAACAGTCGTTACAGAAGTCAGAAATTTACATCACTGCTGTAGCTGTTGATAACTTATGTCAAGTCCTCATATACCATTGCATGGTTCCTAAACAGGCTGTGTTTGCTGTGCAGCTTAACTAACCACTGCCTGACCTTTTGCTCATACTTGTGTGTGCATAATAGAAGAAAGTTCTTCTGTTGCTCTTAAAGTCTACATTTGCATAATTTCACATTTCTCAGTGAGAGTTCCATCAGCTTAGTGGGTACAAAATCTCCCTTTTCACTTCTTGCAGTTGAAGTATTTCATGGGTATCAAAAATAATGGTGTTAGCCATCAATTTCATTCCTATGGATCATCCTAGATAAAAAACATAAATTGCATTTTAGGTTTGCAAAGTCTATGTTACATTCAAGTTTTAGGTGATTACCACAGAGTATGCACATAAAAGGTAGCCTTAGAGCAAGAATTGACCTATTGAGAAAAGCTCTCATTTCTATTCCCTTCCCTCCCCCTCTATGTAAGCCACTTTTCCCCATATGTTAGAAAGCTGAATCCTTTCTTCAAGAAATGGAACTAATCATAACCTTTCCAGCTCTACTGTGTCTTCCTAAAGGCTATCTGTCTTCAGTTTCTCCTGGCTCCTCTTCTCTGCTTCCCAGAGCTGAATACTTTCTGGGGTGTAGGAATGTCTTTCTAACTTGTCCAGACATTTTATTTTTCCTCCAAGAGTGCTTCAAACAGATGCAGAAATGAATTTGTTGCAGGGAAGAATAAGCAAATACCCAGTGTCTCTGTGTGTTTTCCATTTCAGACTCTGCAAAATGTGCTTCAGGCTTTCCTCAGTTTCTCATCTGACTAACAACACAACATAACATTCAGCAGTCAATATAGATTAGCCGAGAGGCTCCTGCGGCTGAAAGAAAAATGGATTCATTTTCTGTAACCCTAGATGGTTGGCATCCTATTTTGCTCAGCAGCAAAACTATTCAGGTGATTGGTACTTTTGAAGTGTTTTCTTTAGCTTCAGAGTTATAACCTGCTGAAATGAATGATGTTACAATCACAGGCTCTGCTTTCTGAGTCTCTTCAGGTTTGGGAAACTGTTCTGCTCAGCCTGCTTTGAGTTAGAACAGAATAAAATGCATGATTTGACTTTCCAACTCAGTCTCTGCTCAGGAACTGCACTTTCTGCAGTTCATGGCATGTTCTTACAGACAGTAGCTGCTTCTAGCAGTGCGAACGCTGGCAGAGCTAGTACTGAGGATTGGGGTGTAGACCAAGGTGACATCTTGTGTGCTGTGTGGGAGTGCAGAGTGAAAGGCTGCAATTGTAGGGAGGAGCAGACTGTTCAGGCGATCCTAAACTGACCAGCAAGGGATTCCATTTCATGGACATGCAGTTGAGAGATCACCAGGGTCAAGTTTCTCTTCTTCAATAGCTGGTTCTCATCAGGACTCTGTCCATTCTGCCTGCAGTTCTGATCCATGAGTTCCTGAATCACATTCCTGCCTGCTGCTGAGTCCAGTCTGGGACTCCTGCCATAGTATCGGTAGTGATGGTGACTAACAGCCATCAGGAGGTTGGGTTCAACACTAGTTTGTATAAATCTGTATGCGTTTCACTTTCTTAGCATCATTAAAGTACTTGTTTCTTCTCCAACCCATCAGTCTCTCTCTTCCTTGTTCCTTATCTCTTCCCTTTGGAAAAGAAGAGGAGCTGGTAGAGAGCATCTATCACTTGTTTAGTGGTTGGCTCAGCCCTGACCCTTGACACTTCTTTAGCTTATGATGACTTCATACTGTTGAGGCCTCCTCTGAAGCAGGTAAGTACTGAACTCTGCGTATCACTTTGGAAGGGACTAGAGGTGAGAGCCAAGAGAACAGGCTTATTTCTTTCTATCTAACAGAAAAAAATGCAGACAAAAGTGTGAAATTTATTTGGTTGTTGAATAGGTTGAGAGAAAACACAGGGAAAACTATTAATCAAATGAGAGAGAACCTTTCAGTAATTTTGCTGGTGTGTAGCTTTTGAGGCAATTCTTGTACAGCAACATTTCCAAGTCACCTATTACCTGTAGATTGTAAATCCCTTTCTAAAGGTGGGCAAGTGTAAATTTCTTTCCTAGACTGGGGAGTGAAGGCATACAAGCGCTCTCATTGCAGAGTCCCATTCTCTAAGTTCTGAATAGAGAACTCAGCAGATGCTGTGAAAGACTGTGCCTCACTTTATTTTTTCTTTTTTTCTTTTTGTTTCTGCTTGCTTCTTACTGGTTTAAGTTTTAAAGTTTCTTTAAAAGTATGTTTTCTTGCACGACTGTCTTCCGTATGTATCAAAAGGAAGAGATATTTCTTTCACGTTGAAGATACTGAGCTGTACAGTTTAAGCAAGAGAAAGATTTCTTCTGCTTGAAGAAGTGTCTTCTCATTGTTCCACCTGCTCTTACTTTTTTTTTTTTTTTTTATCCCTTAGCACATCCTAAGGGAAAAGGGGCTTGAAAACTCTAATGCCTCCTTGTCTGAGAACTGAGAGGCTTTTACTCCATTCTGTCTTTTTCCAGTATAAGTGGTTTCACTTCAGTCTCTTCTAAGTACAGTGGCAGGAATTAAATACTCTTGTGTGTGTTTAGAGGCTACCTTTCAAAATTTGGGTTGTGAAACTGGCTTATCACTACTGCTGTACTGCAGCATTGGAGAACACATGATGCTCAGCTCACTGCCTGTGTTTGAGTTGATCCACTGCTGACATTGTGGGTCTGCTGAGATCGGGGTACTTACATACCTGCTTATAAAGAATTTCCTTAGTCCAGCATCCTGGACTCATTCTATGTTTCTTCAGAGTCTGAGTGTGAATTTGGACCTTGGTTCCAAGAATAATATATTTGGCCTGTATTGTATTTTGTTAAATCATTTAAAAATGATAGAACAGGTAATCAAACATGTAACCTCTACACAGTTTTGCTGGTAGAAAAGACAGAAATTAAAGGTCACATAATTGTCTGGATTGGATGGGACCCCAAGGTCATCTAGTTCCAACATCCTTGTGATGGCAGGGACACCCTGCACTAGATCAGGTTGCCCAGAGCCACATCCATCCTGGCCTTAAAAACATCCAGGGATGGGGCTTCCACTGCCTCCCTGGGTGACCTGTTTCAATGTCTTACCATCCTTATGGTGAAGAACTTCTTCCTGACATCTAATCTAAATCTCCCCTCCTTTAGCTTGGACCCATTCCCTCTAGTCCTATCACGACCTGACACCCTAAAAAGTCCCTCACCAGCTTTCTTGTAGGCACCCTTCAGATACTGGAAAGCCACAATAAGGTGTCCTCAGAGCTTTCTGTTCTCCTGACTGAACAATCCCAACTCTCTCAGCCTGTCCTCATAGGAGTGGTGCTCCAGCCCTCTGACCGTCCTCCTGGCCCTTCTCTGGTCATATGACTAGTATTTGTCACTTCCTAACAGATTGCTAGACAATTATTCTTCTGGAGAAATCAGTGATAAACTATGGTGTGGTTTTTTTTCCCTTTTTCTCTCCTTTCTGTTTGGCTGAAGGAGAGAAGGAGAGTTTTAAGTATAGCATATACCCAGTAACTTTTACGATTTGAATATTCCTTGTTCCCCCTTTCATTTGGCTCTGAGAGACAACTGTCATACTGCCTGCTCCACAAAGAACAGAAAAGATATTTAGAAGAAAATGATCTGCTTGTTCCTTTGCCCTTACTCACCAAGCAGTAAAATCCTACTGAAATGCCCACATTGATCTAAAATATAAACCAGTGACCTCTGCATTTTCCTGACCTAAATGTCTAGCCCACTGATCTGTTTTTACTGCAATCTAAAGAAATCTTTCACACGGTAACTTCTCCAAAAAGAACACCCAAAGGGTTTGGTGTGGGACAGGCTGTGGTTTGGGTAGGTAATCTTGCATCTCCTGAATTGAATATTAATTGTTGCTGCTAGTGAGCATATCCAGACTTTCCCTTGTCCATACACAAATGTTTGTCTGGTGCTTTGTTTCAAGATTGCATTTCGATGGCAGCATCAGATGGACTGTTTAACTTTTTATCAAGCAGAAGAAAACACAGTAATTGCCATATTGGATTGGGCTTGTGGTCTGCCTAATGCAGTAGTATTTCTCTGATGACCATTGCAGATGCTTGAGATGAGGATGGTAGACCCCACAGGAATTAGAGGCTTCTATGAAAATTTCATTCTAATCCCTTCTAATGAGAAATTGAGCTAAATCTGAAGCAAGAGCTTTTATCCTTTCTAGTAGTCCTCTTAGGTTGGTGACTAACTCCTCTAAATATTCTTATCTGTGTCTAGGTTTGATTTGCCTTTGGATAGTTGTGTGTGTGGATTTTGTGTAGTGCCTTTTTATTACTATTTTTAAAATTTCTGATACTGACCTTCAGAGCCTACTGCATAAATTGTAACAAACTCAATGTAAATTCGTCTAATGTAATTAAATGTCCCCTTTTCTCCTGAACCAGTCTTCTCTAGTGTATTACAGAAGTGATAGCTTCACAGAGTCAAATAACAGTGAAGAGGAAAGCTGCAGTCTCCATATTTTGTCACTGAGGGCAGTCTAATAACTGTGGCTGGTGATTGGTTTTTTTGTGTGCACAGTCTGTGGGGTTCAGCCCCTCCCCACAACTATCTTCTCAAAATCATACTTCTCAAGGTGTTTCAATCTGGGCAGCCCAAAACACTGATTTGAAAATCTCCACTGATTTGGTTGGTTTCTATAGTCAGTGTTGGTTTAATCAGCTCAGACAATTTTTAGGTTTGAATGCCACATTAGAGCAAAAGATTTTTCACTAGGTGTTTGGCTAAGGCATTTATTCATAGGAGCATTGTACCTGAAGATGTATCCACTCGCTTCAGTATCTGTGGCATGTGTCTACTTCCAGCTGAAATCTGACCTGTAGTTGTCAGTAAGGAAGACCTTTCATAATGCAGATTTGTGTTTTGTCTCGAGTCACTCTTTCCTAGCAAGGGTCACCTGCTTTTGCACATCAGTAATATACCTAGCTGATATATATGAACCCCTAATGACTTGTACTGGGGTGGTGGTGGAACCTCCTTAGTGAGAAGCAATAGTCACTTGCAGCAGTATGAATCTGGATTGTCTTTCTTCTGTTCTAAAGAAATTACTTTACATTAACCTGAATGTAGTGAGGTCTGACTGTACTCCAGTTAGTACCTGTTACTGCTTGTTGGGTCTCTGGTGGGTTGGATCTTGCTGGAGTCTGCCTCCTTCCCTGGGACTGGAAGTGCCCTTGTGTGCCTGGGGAAGCTAGAAGTTGGAAAATGTCTGCCAGAACTGTTTGTCTCAGGTAGGGCTTTGACTGACATCCTGTGTACACTGGTTGGAAACCTAATGGGCAGAAATTAGTGACTTCAGAGGACTGGAAGGAGTTTATTCAAGAGACTGCAATTCTCTGCCAAATAGCTGGTCTCTAAAGAAAGAGATCTGTAAATTCCTTAATTACAGTAATCATCTCTTGAGTTTATCCTAGAGCTTTACACATAAAAACTTGACCACAATTATTGAAAGTGTAAACGCTATTAGTCACCTACCATTTCCAGTTTCAGGATTATACTTTTTGTTGTTGTTGTTAAATCCAGGCTGCTTCTGTACATGATTAAAAAGCACATTCTTTATCCACCAATTAAATGGAATACATTGTACTAAATGTTAAAATAGACTGAATTTATTAATTTCATGACCAGAGTGTCTTGGTGCCATTAAAAGGCTGTGCCTACCAGGATAAACCATTCTGATGGCATCAGCACTGATACAGACACTGAAGAGTTGGTGTGCACATATTGGTGGAACCTTTCCAGCCTTTTGTGAAAGCAGCTGACTTATTTCCACCCATAGCCATCCTTATTTTTCCCTTCCTCTAAATTCTTTCCCATTGCTTTCAGTGTCACTGATTAAATATATTATCCATCTGTGTGAAGCCTAGGACTCAAGATGATCTAATAGAAGACTGTATGAAGCCTAGGACTCCTGTGTAACCTACTTACACAAAATTCTTGGTGGACATAGTTAAAAAAGAGAGTCCAATAGGTCTCAGTGGTTGCAAGGAAAATGTGATGAGAGACAGCAGTAGACACAGAGGTAAAATTTGCAATTCCAGTAGCCTCAAAACTGATTTATTTTAATTTTTTTTTTTTTTCCTTGGGGTGATGGTTGTGGCACAGGAGAGCTTTGAAGAGGATTTTGAAGGAGAAAATCAGACCTCTGCAGATGGTTGGAGGTAACTATCATTTTACAGAACACTTCTGTGTCCCAGATAATACCTCAGAGTAAAGTCCTTAGAGCAGCCTTCCAGTACCTGTAGGGGGGCCTACAAGAAGGCAAGCGAAGGACTGTTTACAGAGGCCTGGAATGACAGAATCGAGGGGCCATGTTTTGAAATCAGAGAAGAGGAGATTTAGGGTGCATGTTAGGAACAAGTTCTTTACCATGAAGGTGCTGGAATGCTGGAAAACTGGAACAGGTTGCCCAGGGAGGTGGTTGAGGCCACATCCTTGGAGGTATTCAAGGTCAGGCTCAACAAGGCTCTAGGCAACCTGATTTAGTGGAGGATGTCCATGTCACTGTGGAGGGTAGGACTAGTTTACTTTTGGAGGTCCCTTCCAACCCAAACCATTCAATGATTCTGTGATCAAGCAGGTATTCAGCTCTGATAGTTTCTTTTGTTCTTTTTCAAGCTGTGCTGTGGTGCTGGTCTCCTTGCCCACAAATCAACAAGGAGAATTTAGTTTAGATGTCTTAAACTCAGATGTTGAAATGCTTGGGAGCTGCTTGCTTCAGAAGTGCATTTTTCTGTAGTCATCCTTTTTGCCCTGCAGTTTCCTTTGTGGCTGAATATTAAGAATGATATTAGAGAAAACTGGTAATTACTGTAAAGCTATGTAGCTGTACATTAAAAATGAAGGAAAAAACCTACAGAACAAAACAAACTAAAAAGCTCACCCCCCAGAACTCTCTCCCAAAGTTTTTTTTTTGTCTTTTCTAATGTGAATAAGGAAGAGCAAAGATACTGCAAAGGCCTTGACAGGAACTTAACAGTCCCAGTGGTTTCCAGGAGATTTTCTGTACTGCAGCATTTGAAAACATAAATGCTGCTTACTGGGGAATGTTTAAGCTATCCCAGAAATGTTGTGTATGTCTTGTCTAAACAACAAGCGCTGCCCTGGTTAAATTTAAAGTTGGCTGAGAAGCAGATTAGTTGAGATAAGTCCTGTTTGGACATCCTATTCATGATTTTCCAGCAGTTAGGTTTAACTTAATTGACTTAACCTGTGCTAAAAATGAGCTTGTTAAAGCTAGAATAGGGTCTTGGCACTAATTTTGGCAACAGCCAAAATTGTTATGGCGCCTGAGTAACCAGTGCTGCTTTCTCTGTAGACCCTGTTGAAGACATTGATATTTGTTTTGGTCACAGAGCTGGGAGCCTAAATTTTCCTAGGTTTTGGTGGTTGCCTTAAAGAAAGGTTTGTTATCTTTGATTGGAATCTACATGCTTATATAAATCTCTAGTATTTGCAACCTTTGCAATTACAGACCAAAAAAAACCAAACAACCAACAACTCAGACTTAGTTTCCCCCCCCCCATCCTGTGCTCTTCCAATCACTGGAAGACATGAAATATTAGATCTGTTTTCAAAGTTTTAAATTTTCAATACTTTTTTTTATTTACTGTATCTGCCAGAAGACTGATCTTTACTGATGTAATGGTTACTTTTTAGGGAAAATATTTCTCTGTATTTAGATGTAAACTTCCAGGAAAGCCTTAAGAATAATATATTTTTCACAGTCCATAAAATAATCATGTGCCCCAGAACTGAGAGAAACACTTTTCCTAGAAAGCCTTTTCTAATATTTTTTGAGCTCATGCTCACTTTGTAGTTAGACTGGTTATTTTTCATCCTGATGGCAGAAGAGATCAGAAAAGTACCTTAGGAAAAGAATTGTGAAACTCCAAGTTTTTCTTTAACGGTTACACCACTCAGACCGGTCTCTGAGAGGAAACAAAGCATCACAACGCTGCACTAGAACAAACTCACAACAAACTCAAGCTGTTGTTCTCCCTTATGCTTGGGTAGGTACTGCACTGCATGCCTTGACACAGCAGATGCAAGTGAAAGTGGGACAAAAAAACTGGGAGTGAAAAAAGCTGCAAGTTGGAAATGAAGATACGGGGTGAGGTGGCTCTGAGCACACTGAATGTGTTTTTGATTAGGTCTTCAGTTCCTCAAACAGTGCTGCTGGTGTCAGGATCTGGACAGGGCTTGTATAATCATCAGCCAGCCTCACCTCTCTTTTGGGATGTTCCTGCCTGGTACTACAAGTGAAGGATAAGGGCCTTGCGCAAATGCCCATAAATGCTATTGATTTCCTACTGACACATTTCTACACATTTCTGTTGTTTTGTTTGGAAAAGACCTGTGAGATCATTGAGTCCAACTGTTCTCTAACACTACCAAGTCTTATGTTAAACCATGTTCCTCAGCATCACATCTCTGCATCTTTGAAACACCTCCAGGGATGGGCATTCAACCACCTTCCTGGGGAATCTGTTCCATTCTTTGAGAAAACTTTCAGTCCAGAATTTTCTTCTGATACCCAAGCTAAACCTCTCCTGGTGCAACCTGAGGCCCCTTCCTCTCCTCCTATCACCTGTTGCTAGGGAGAAGAGACCAACACTCACCTGGCTTCAACCTCCTTTCAGGGAGTTGTAGAGTAAGGAGGTCTCCCCTCAGCCTCATTTTCTCTCTGTTTTCAGAAGCTTCTACATGGAACTACCAATGTCCCAGGCAGCAGTGCATTGCATGGGAACTGACAGGCTGGGAGCACTTCCCAGTCATGTTGAGCATTTACTGAGTTATCAGTCTGAAACATGTTTCGGTGTAGATTTGCTTGTAATGCTATTCCTCTCCTTCTGGAAGCCTCCAACAGTAGTAGACCTTTGTTATAAAAGAATACATTTCACAGTAGAGATGGACTTCAGTAGGCCAATGAATATCTGGAGCACATCATGCTTTTTATGTTGTTTAAGGTGCAAAATATATACCTGTTGTAAACCCACCACGACCGTGTGACTCTGCATGCCTGACTAAGCAGCCATTCACGTGGGGATTTGCTGTTTCCAATCGGGCATGGAGCACACCACACACAGCTTTGAGACATGCATCTTTATTTTATTTTTTTTCCCCTCTGTACATCAGCTGTGGTGTCTGTGGAGCACCAAGAGCCATACCATGTAATTCTAGAAAACTGCAGGAGTCTCCAGACACTTTGAAATGCCAACAGTCTCCAGCATTTGCAACCCTGCTTGAGTAGGAAACAATAGATGAGCTGTGCTTGCAACTTTGCCCATTTCTTTTCTATTTTTTTTTTTTTTTTGTTGCTGGTGGGGTACTGCAGATTTTAGTAGTAATGACTTTCATATGAAATAACATTTAAGTAATTATAAAAAATTATTTGCAGAAACTGTCTAAAGCTGTAAAGTTAAACCAACAAATGCATTTCAATAAAAACCACTTGTGTTGTATCAAAGGCACTGTCTTTTTCACAGCATACTTGCAGCTAACAATTCCTGAATCTGCAGAGAAACAGCTATTGAAGAAGGGATTGCCTTCAGCTTTTGCAAAGCTATTGCAAAATCCCCCTAGCATAAGATGTGAAGACTGGATATTTTCTATGTGGGCCTTCAGAGAGGGCATCAAAACATTTTGAGGAGTTCCTGGGACACCTGGCATAGGTTTTTACTTGTGAACAGGAGGCAATAAATAAATGCCAGGAAAAAAAATGAAATCCACCTCTTGTTCACATCAAAGGAACCCATCATCTCTTCCATGTAAATGCTGTGGGGATTGCTTCACCCAGGACTGGAGAGCAGCCAGGCTGCATAGCATGACAGCTACTCAGCAGTCCACAGCAATGCTATATACCACTAAGAAGCAGGAATGGATTGCTGGTTTTAAATCTGATACACATTTGCAGCAAATGTTCAGAAAGTGCTTTTATTTCTGGGGTTTTGACCATATCTTCTCTAATATGCAGTTTCATGAGCAGACTATGTGGTCTCAAATCTCAACTTTTTCTGAGGGTCAACATTAATTCAGCAGTCCTACAGAACTGTGCAACTGCTCCATCTTGAGGAGGCCACACCTGAGTGCTGGGTTCAGTTTTGGGATTCACACTACAGCAAAGATGTTGAGGTGCTGGAGCATCTCCACTGAAGGCCAGCAAAGCTGGTGAAGGATCTGGAGAACAGGTCTTGTGAGTGTCTGAGGAAACTGTTGTGTGTGTTTGTGTAGTGGTGTTGGGGTGTGTGGTTTTTTTTTTTTTTTTCCCTTCCCCCCATTAATCTGGAGAAAAGGAGGCTGAGGGGAGATCTTCCTTTCAGGGAATTCTAAAGATCAGGAGGTTGGAGTGAGGTGGGTGTATTGGTCTCTTCTCCCTAGTAACAAGTGATAGGAGGAGAGGAAACGGCCTTAAGTTGCCCCAGGGCAGGTTTAGGTTGGATAAGAGAAGAAACTTCTTCACTGAAGGAGTTTTTCAAGACTAGAATGGGCTTCCTAGGGAGATGGTTGGATCCCTATCCCTGGAGGTGTTTGAAAGAGGCAGAGATGTGGTGCTGAGGGCTATGGTTTAGCACCAGACTTGGTAGAGTTAGAGAATGGTTGAACTAGATGATCTTAGACTTGTTATTTGGGAGAAGAGACCATCACCTACCTTGCTTCAACCTCCTTTCAGTTAGCTGTAGAGAGCAAGAACATCTCCCCTCAGCCTCCTTTTCTCCATACTAAACAAACCCAGTTCCCTCACACACTTCTCACAGCACCTGTTCTCCAGAACCTTCACCAGCTTTGTTGCCCTTTCCTGGACCAAGGCCAGCATTTCAATGTCTTCCTTGTACTGAGAGCCCCGAAGCTGAACACTACTCAAGGTGTGGTCTCAGTCTGTCAGAGAAAGAGTGGATATCCTAGAGGTAGACCTGGTACAGCTGCTCAAACCCTGGAAGAATAAAAGCAATCTGATTTGCAGTCACATATGACCTGTTGTCAAGGTTGTTGCAACACTGGGATTAACGGAAACTAGAAGATAATTCCTCTTATGCCAGCAACGGAAACACATCAGGTATTCCTGCTCATCTGTCTCTCATGGCTTTTATCTGTTTTATGCTCTCCTTACTGGAACTGGTCGCGCTGCTAGTTTTCAGAGGCAAGTAGATGTTGATAGCAATCATTTGGGAGTTTAACAACTAGCTTCCCATCTTTACTCTTTGTTGTCAGTTGCACCCATGTTACTAACAAACTAATCAACCAGACTTCTACAATATTTTCCCCCCTCTGCATGTACAACTGGAAGACAAAATCTTTTAGGAAGCACTGAAGTACTATGTTGTGTTATGACAAGTTGTTTTTTTGAGTTCTTAACCTTATTCCATCCTTTCTTTTCCTTTGCCCCTCTGTCACCTTTATGTTTGGAAGAGAACTCAAATTTTGTCCTTCACAAAGACAACTTCACTAACCAAGTCCATGGTGTTTCAGCAGTGCCAGTGCAGCTCAGGGTGTGTTTCCTGGTAGGAAAACTTCTATTCAAATAGCTGCTTGGGGCGAGGCTTGTTCATCTACTTTCACTGATCTTCTTTCTTTTATAAAGGCTGATTTAGAGGATTTATAGCTTTAATTGTTTTTCAGTTGCACATTTTACTTTATGTGGAAGCATCTTCTCTGAGAACCTAGGGATACATTTGCTATCTTTAGCTATTCAGTAGATCAAAGTGCCTTTTGGAGGTACAGATAGGGGACTGTTGTGCTCCAGGCAGATCATGCTGACTGAGCACTGCTGACTACACGTACTGCTGGACTTTACAGGCCACCTGTAGGTTTAGAGAGCTGGACTGGTTTCAGAGGATCAATGGCCACTGTGGATTTGCATACTTTTAGCAGTCTATGTGTCATCCTAATTGATGGGAATAGATTGGCATTATATATTGAGCCTGATTCCTGGGGTGTTTTTGGCTTATTTAACAATGCTATCTTTAGAATACCATCAGCATGCTAAGCCTTGTTAGTGGTATGAGCAGCATATCTTGGTGTCATTTAACTAGATGAATTGGTCCTACTGGCTTGAGCTACTCTAGTGATTTGGGGTTGGTCTAATAGGCACTTTAAAGCAAAGTATAGAAAAGCTAGAAAATTTTAATGTTGCCCTTTTTTTTGGTCACAACTTTAAATGTTTATTATCCCTCAACATGCAGCTGTGATTTTTGTGACTGAATATTATGCAGCTATGGGGTTAGCTTGATGTGTTGGGTTACAAACACTTCAAGGAAAGAACAAATTTTATTGGCCAAGGTCAGAAAATGTGGCATGAAAAGTTCTGGCTAAGTTAAGTCAGAGATACATCTTATTCCTCCAGCGCCTGATCTATTTGGGTACCTTAGGTAAACCTAAAGATGGACATTGTGGTCTAGATGAAAGACAGATTTGGGACCTTGTGTTGTCTCTGATTTTGCCAACTCCAGCTAGGCAGAATTCATAATTACACTGTTCCTTAGAAATTATTTTCTCTGTGGCATGACCTGTCTGCTTCCTCAACAAGTGTGCCTTGAACTCATACCATGGTCTTCTGCTTGCTTGCTAGTAATTTTCTATTAATTTGTCAAGTTCAACTCATGCTTTCACTGCTCAGCTGGTATTTGGGGGAATGTGCTTCAAGTGCTCCAAGACCCTTCTGCAGCCTCATAACAGACATAAAGCTTGTCTTGAAATAGCTATTTTACTGTTTTCTGGGGTATTTACTAACATGATAGATATGATATTTTATCTAGTATCTTGAAGGACTCCTTAGTGGCAGTTACTAGTAATCTACTTCCCTTTACCCACATTTTCTTTAAAAATAAAAGAATAGATGGTTCCAGTATATAAAATGATCTTCTCTAATTCTCCAGTGCTGCAGTTTCTTCAGAGCAGCTTGTAAGGGGTGTTACTAACCAGGGACCCAAGCTGATGCAGGTACATAAGTAATTTTTCTGCAGGTATGGGAAGAGAGGAATCTGCCACTGGTAAGATCTCTTGGTTTCCACTTATCTGTGTCTTTCTATCTACATCCTTTAGTTTGAATCAGTGCAGTGTGGCACTGCTGCTCTCACTGAGGGAAATGACAAACAGGTGAATTTAGGCTTTTATCTTGACTACCAGGATAGTCAGCCTAGGTCTGTGCTGAATGTCCCTTCACATGGGAGGACATTAGAAATAAGGATTGATGGTCATATTTACCCTAGCAAGGTCCTTTTCCCTTCTTTGCTGTGCAAGAACACAAATGAGAAATTGGTAAGTCTTAAAAACTTGTGAAGTGGATGGAAGTGTGGGTAAGGTGATACTTGTGTAAGTTGTATAATTACCTCAGAACACTCTTGTGACACCTTTATTGTTTAAAGGGCATATAAACATGCTTGGGTTTTTTGTAGCATTTGCATTGCTTTCTTTAGTAATCAAACATAAGATGTGACAGTGGAATAACCATGGTCATGCTAAATGCTGCCATAGAGTTGATTAAAAATGTGACTAAGTAACTTGTGTGGCCAGTAGGAAATATGTGTGATATAATCTAATGTATTTGTCAATGCAAGTAAGAAAATACTTGGGAAATGAGTTTAAAAAAGAGTGGAAAAAAGACATTTAAGGATGTTGTAGAGTAATTTAGGTTGAAAGGGATCTCTGAAAGTCATCTGGTCTAATCCTACTCTGAAGCAGAGCCAACTGTGGTTCTTGAAGCATTTCTCATAGTGGTGTTTATAGCAAGCTGCCTTAACCTGCCACATAAGAGAAAACAATGGTTTTAATTTTAGTAATTCCAAAATAACTGGTTGAAGTGAACCTAGTAAATGTAACAGCTCTTCATTTAGGCAATGCTTAATTCTAATCTGACAGCCAGCACTACGTTACCCCATAGAGAGCAAAAGTAGAAAAATTAAAGTGCCAGTGTATTTCTGCTCCACATATTTTTGCTATTTCATTGTAACCTTTTAACACTGTATTTTTAATTTTTTAAATGAAATAGCATTTAAACTGCTTAATGAGGCCAGAGCCAATGGAATGTTTTGAAAGGGAAGAATATGTTTTGGCAATTCTGCTTGATCCGTGTCAGAATATTTAGAGTCTGATCCAGGTTAGAATTGAAACCATATCTCCTCACTACCACAAAGTTCTACATTGTTAGGGGCTGCTTCCAAAAGCAAAATGCCTTTATCACTTTTTGCTCTCTTTGTCTTGAGTGAGTAGTTTTTGTGTGTGAAAAATAAGGTAGGTTCCTTCCAAGTACAAGTCAAAGATGACTGCACTGATAATTTTGCTATATGTAGATTTTTTGGAGCATCCTACCCAAAAAAAAAATAATAAAAAAAAAATAAAGAAAAGAGGAATGGGGAAGAGAAGAATAACTGTGCTGTTAAAATGCTTGACCTCAGTGACAACAGATCAAAATGCTAATGATAAGACATCAGTTCTAACATCTCTAAAAGAAATTTAGTGTGTTTGATCATCAAACAAATGAAGAAATATCCATCTTACTTTTGGGCAGCATGTTTACATAATAAAAGATTTCTAGGGCTGAACACCAAAACAGATTTTTCCTTCCCTGCCCCCCCCCCCCCCCCAATAGAGGATATGTGCTAGCTTTTGAAATAAAAAGTGGGACACTGCAGTGTCTGTTGTGGCTGCCAAGTATTTACACTGACCTGTTTCCATCACTTACTTGGAACACATTTTCAGTCTGGCTGAGCACAGTGCAGATGTGAAACAGTTGGATGGTCTTAAACGTGGTATAGTTCTGTTTGTGTTGTGTGGGGTTTTTTTTTGTGATTTTTTTTAAATTTTTTTTTTTTTTTTTTTAAGACAGCTGCTGTTAGGCTCATATAGCCCCTGACACAGATTGTGGAGAGGTGGGGGTGGTGGGATGTGTTAATGGTTGAAAGTGAAAGCCTGTTGCATTGTGAGAAGGAGCTATCTTGAATATGAATCCCAAGGCACTGAGGTAGCCAGAGTCCTGAATATACTTGGTGAGAGAAGAAACAATAAAAACCAAGGCAAGGTACTCAACTAAAACCCTTGTTTTCCACTATTTAATGATTTTTATAATCAAAAGAAGTTCAATTTACATCTTCCTGCTCCTTGGATATACCTTGCATATAATGAAACAGAAACAGTTTTGAGAACAGAAGTAGGAAAAAGGTTGTGTGGTGAAGCGTTTTAGTGTTGGGAGTGCAGATCTCTCTTTCCATGGTCTGCAGATCTACACCTTTAAAACATACAAAAATCCATCTGAACACATTGCCCTCTTGAATCACTGTGGGACAGATATTCCCTTCCTGAAACAATGAACAAGTTTTAAAAGGCTATACATTTTTTTATTTTTTTTTTGAACAATTGGTGTTAAAGCAAGATTTAATGTTCAGGTTCATGCTGCATGGAGGCTGAGACAGCCTGGTGTTAGATTCTGCCACAGTGACTGATGCAGCTGTGGAGTGAATTTGCAACTGGCATAGACAATACTTCTCCACTCTGCCATATCTACCTGTTGCCTGTGAGCAATCAAAGAGGCCCCAAACAGTGGAGTGATGTTCCCAAGAGCACAAAGGAAGTCCCTGGCAAAGAGAAATTGAATACAGGTTTCCAATCACACTGAATGCGTTTTCCTAACCTAATAATGCTCCTTTCAGACATACCATAGGTTGTGTAATAGGAGGTCTGTTTAGTTTTGGGGTAGCAGGACTCTATGAAGTTGCAAGTCATGGTTCCCTTTTTATAGTATTGCGTAAGCTAAGGGTTCTACCCTAGTGATCATGTGCTGAAAGCAGTGATCCTTGGTCCTTTGGTTTCAAGGCTAACTCTTTGTCATTATAGAGGCCTTCAGTCTCCAAACCCAAAGAAAGTCCTGTAGGGACAATGGATTAGTTTACAGCTGATGACTTCTAGAGGGGGAAACAGATGCTGAGAGAGAGCTAGGCTGGCAGAACTTTGCAATTTCCTACTTAGTCTCTTAATATTTTCAAAGGTCAGCAGGCCTACTGTGAGTTTTCCACTGACAGTACCCATCATCTGAGCTACCCTCTTCCTGATTCCACAGCTTACTCTGAAACAGTCTCTTGAGTATGAAACTCCTTAATAAGTACCATCTTTCAAGCTGATGGTGATTGGCATTAGGCCACACTTGCATCTCCTGGGCATGTTTTACTCTCCGATATTTTTGTTTTCATTGGGGTTTACTGCTTTAGCTTTTTCTCACTTTTAAGTTCTTCAATATTTTAAGCTCTCCTGTGTTCCTGCCAGCCTTTTTCTACTTAAGACCAAGCTCAATCACTTGGCAGATTTTCCTGAATACTTGGGTTCTGATAATATCCCCATGATTCCAAAGCACAATGCAGCAAGTATGACTTTTTCAAGTCCTGTTCTGTTTCATCCTTTGGAGCCAGTTTTTCTTATAGGTAGCGTGCTTCAGGTGGGGTGTTCAAAGGGCTCTAAGCATTGACTTCCCTTGGAGTACAATAAGAGTAGCAGTGAGTGAATTTCTTTTGAAATTTCACTTCTGTCCTCCCCTTAAAAGAAAAAATGCTGTTGATGTCCTGCAGAAAATCACAGAATCCCAGAATGCACTAGGTTGGAAAGAACTCTCAAAGGTAATCTTGTCCAACTTCCCTGCAGTGAGCAGTGACATCTCCAACTAGATAAGATGAGGGTGGAATTCAATCTAGCCTGTAGGTGTGCAAAGCCCCTAGTGCCCTGTTTTACATGCATGTGTAGTGAGGAGGATTATAGTGACTAGAGAAGTTCTTATTTACATCTGTTTCAGTACAGTGAAGTAGGTTGCAATTAATTAGGAAGCTTCTGGTGTGGTAAAAATCATCATATAGGAGGAATGCAAACACATGATTTCCAAAGAGAAATTTAATTCCATATGGGTTTTGCCCTCTCCCAGCTAGGAATTAATTGTAACTTTAAAAGAAGATTTGATTATGTCTATTTAAAAGAATAAAATAAAATCAGTAACAACCCCCCCCCCCCACCTCCTCCTCTCTCTGCCACGCATAGCCACATTTTCAATACTAAGGAAATTTAAATGATTTTAATTTAAACTTTTCTTTCATTACTCTGCTCAAGTTGAGAGAGTTCTTTGATCAACCTTTGGGTTATATAATTTATTAAAGGGAAGAGGATAACCTTCAGATGTCTTCTGTGGTAAAGTGCTGATGCTGAAAATGTTAAATGTTTGCAGACTGAGAGCATGCTTGGCTGGGAAGGCCCAAAAAGAATAAACAAAATGTGACATGTTTTTTTTTTTTTCTTTTTTAAAAATTTATCCCCTAGTGAAAAATACAAACCAAAAGTACCTATAAATCATCTCTTACTCAAAACACTGGCACGAGCTGTCTGGAACGTACCTCTTTGTGGTGGTATCCTGCCACACCATGTATGATGTCAGAACACATGCAGCTAGCTTTAAGGTTGTCAGTAGAGCAATTTGGTTAAATCCTTCTAGCTTCTTAACATATACATTGTAAATCCTGGGAAAGACACTTGCATATCCTTATTGACACATGTCAGGCTTTGCTGTCCTGCTGCATGTCTGTAGCTCAGTGGCTCTGGTTGCACTTTCCATAGCTTGATTAGTTATTTATTTATTTCTTTCCCTAAGGTGTTTTATTCAGCTAACTCCATTTTGCTTCCTTCAACTGTGGTGTAAAACTGAACACCTAAAGTCATAATTTTTGGTTGCTGGTGCTGACTGTAATTAGGAACAAGAACATTCTGATTTGCATTTCTAATTCTTTGGTGGGGGGAGGGAGGGCACAACTTAAACCAGCTGAAAATGTTGTGTGCAAGTGATGTATGAGCTGACAGGGCAAGCACGCGTGAGGAGGATGAGCAGGCTGCAACATGATAGCGTGGATCTGGGTAGAACCCTTTCTCTGAGCTGCAAAAATAACTGGTGTGGGATAGCTTTCCTTTGACTACCGTGACCTTTCCACTAAATGAATGGACTTGGATGAGAATAACTGGCCTTCTCCCAGGAGCTACTGAACATCAGTCAGGCTTACTGAAATGATGCACGCTGTGAAATACAATATTAGAACCTGGCTGTTTTGTACAGGAAGCTGATATGCAAAACTGGAAATGCTGAGGTCACTCAGTGAACGGCAAACACTAATGTCAGCCTTGAAAGATGCTGGTGGACTTGCAGCTGAGATGTTTCTTGGTCATTGTCCTCGATGTTTGCTTGGTGGGGGAATGCATCTGCGCAATCATGGAACTGTCTTGGTTGGAAAAGACCTGTAAGATCAAGTCTAAACATTTTCTAACTCTACCAAGTCTGGTGCTTAGACAACGGCTCTCAGTACCCCGTCTCTTCATCTTCTAAGCACTTCCAGGGATGGAGAGCCATTTCCAGTATTTCAGAGCCCTTTTGGTCAAGAAGTTTCTTCTAATGTCCATTCTAAACCTCCCCTGGTGCAACTTGAGGCCATTTTATCTCAACCTATCACTTGTTCACAAGGAGAAAAGACTGACACCTGCCTGCCTCCAACCTCAATTAAGGGAGTTGTGTATAGTGGGAAGGTCTCCCCTCAGACTCCTTTTCTCAAGATGAAACAACCACAGTGCCATTAGCTGCTCTTCATAACACCTATTCTCCAGACTCTTCACCAGCTTTGCTGCCCATCTCTAGACCTCCTCCAGCACCTCAATGTCTTTCTTGTAGAGCAGGCTCCAGAACTGAGCCCAGGACTCAAGATGTGGCCTCAGCAGTGCTGAGTACAGGGGAAGAATGACTTCCCTGCTCCTGCTTGTCACACAATTCCTCAGTTGCTACTAAGAGTTACAGAAATAGCTTATGTTGCTCTTGTTCTATGGACCTAAAGCTACTTGAACAGCTGTCATCTTCTCCATCCATGAGGACTGCTGAAGAAGGTTCTGCTCATCTTATGCTTTGGTGTACTGTAACTTCAAAACCTGGATCTATGTTAGGTTCCTAAAGTTTCAAATTTCTGTTTGAACTATATATAATCAGAGGATGGGTGCAAGATGGTGTCAGTCTGTGCTAGCATTGCCTTTTTTTCCAGAAGGAGATGATGTACTCAACCCTGGTTAGGCCACACCTTGATTACTGTGTCCAGTTCTGGGCCCTTCAGTTTAGGAAAGATGTTGACTTGCTGGAATGTGTCCAGAGAAGGGCAACAAAGCTGGGGAGGGGTTTGGAACACAAGCCCTATGAGGAGAGGCTGAGGGAGCTGGGGTTGCTTAGCCTGGAGAAGAGGAGACTCAGGGGAGACCTTCTTGCTGTCTACAACTACCTGAAGAGAGGTTGTAGCCAGGTGAGGGCTGGTCTCTTCTCCCAGGCAGCCAGCACCAGAGGACGCAGTCTCAAGCTGCACCAGGGGAGGTTTAGGCTGGATGTTAGGAAGAAGCCCTTCACAGAAAGAGTGCCCATTGGAATGGGCTGCCCAGGGAGGTGGTTGAGTCACCATCCCTGGAGGTGTTCAAGAGGGCATTGGACATGGCACTTAGTGCCATGGTTTAGTTGACTAGTGTTGGATGATAGGTTGGACTCGATGATCTCAAATGTCTTTTCCAACCTGGTTAATTCTATTCTGTTCTAAAACATGCAGCTGTACTGTTTGCACAAGAAAGAGCTGTACCATTAGGGTAAAGCAACATTGGAGTGGGCAGTGAATAATCTTAACATTTCATCTGCCAGTTGCAAGAAATGGGGAAGTTTTGTCTTAGATGTGACTGCATGGAAGACCTCTTTTGAGATCCTATAGCGCACGCAATAGGAAGTGTAGGCACAAGGGCCAGGAAAGACTATGATATGATCTGTTCTCGCTGCCTGTGTTTGGTAAGATGAAAACCTTGACAGAAAAAAACAAAACGTGGGCATTTTTCTTGGTTTGAAAGGACAGAGAGCTATTTTACCCCTCTGCAGAGGAGTGAAATAAAAACTCTCCACAGAATTGGAAAGTTTAAATGGAAATACTATTCACAAATATATACAGAAATACAAAATACACAAATTCATATTTTGCCTTGGCCCAGTTCTCCAATCTGGGCTTGCCAAAACCTCACTGGGCCAACACCTTCCAAAACCTTTGTCCCCAACCAGGCCAAACATTGGGCCTCAATGATCTTCCCCTCCATGCCTCCCTTCTTCCCCCCACAACCAAGGCCTGAATTGAGTAGCTGAAAATTCGCTTTGCTAAGGCTGCAGAAGGCTGCAAACCTCCCCCATGTTGCAAGAGATAGGGGTCTGCACTGGGAACAGAGAGAGAGAGGGAAAAAGGGCCCAACAGACAGTAATGTCCATTTATGCAGGGGTGCACTCTGGTGGGAATGAAATAACAAAGGTTGCACTTTCATCTGTCCACCTTCCAAATGTTCTAGCCCCTTGGAGGATTTTTCCCTATAGTTAAGACATACAGTCTTAAACCCACAACAGAATTGATCTCTCATTGCACATTTTTTAGCTTTGCTGTTCAAAAAATGAAATGATGTTGTCTTATTTTACCTACATTTGTTGGCTTTACTTACAAATTTAAGTATTGCTTCAAAGAAATACTTTAGGATTTATTGATTTATTTATTTTTTGGGAAGATAACCAGTATATTCTGCTTTAATAAACACTTTTGGCTTTTAAAATCTGAGCTTTAGCTCCAGTCCTTAAAATGTTTCCATAGCTCTTTCCTACTCCCTCTTAAATTTCAGACATATTTTAAAACTAATTTGCATCCCAGATCTTTATGCAGTGTTTTTAATCCTTTGGTTCCAACCAGGAAAACCTACCTTTCCCTCCTCCTTTCTTTCAAAAGCCATCAAATCTTTTTGATTTGCAGTTGACATTTTTAAATTGTCCACCTAGTCAACTAAACTCACTTACTACTTCTGTCTCTTGGAATTTCAATTTTTAGTTGCAGTTTCTGCCTTAATCTTTTTTCTCCATTAGGTTAGCTCAGAGTTTCCTCAGTTTCAGGGAGCTGGCCATTTCAAAACTCAGTGACAGTACTGTGCTTTGTTTCATTCTTTTCTTTCTCTGCAGCTCCCTGTTGCACTTTCTCTGCCTTCCAACCTTCTCATTCTTCAGCTACTTTCCAACAGAGATGATCCATGAAAAATGGAATTTTTCTTTCATGTAACCTCTTCAACAGAACTGTGATGTGATGATCTATGTCACCAAAATCTTCAGTTGCTTCAGTCATGCTTGGTCACCCCATTGCAGGCAATGGGGAATTTTCTTAGTATTTTGGCTTGTTTTCCCCTCATCAACTCTTTCACAGACCCTGAAGTGCTTTAATGTGCTGTTCCATGTTGAAGTTTTGCAATGAGAAAAAGTTGTTGGAGATATTCAGCATAAACACTCAATGGGATTATGATTAAAAATTGGCACAAAAGGCAGAATTTTCTCCTTGCCTCCTCTGTGTGCCTTTTTTTTTTCCTTCTGAATTGTCCATCGTGATTTGATTTTTGTTGCAGTTTAGGGTAGTTGACTGCTGCTTTTAAGAAATTTGAAGCAGGTTGTGAGATAATTTGTTGCATCAAACTATCTTCTCTTTAAGCTCGAGTTTGTGCTAAGCCTGATAGGATGTGATCCAAGAACTTTCTGAAATTGGTTGTCAGTGCTAACTGTACATCCACCTGTATGTATCTAGCTGCACTATCCTCTCTGAATATTGCTCAGTTCTTACTCTTGCTTCCTGCAGTATATAATTCCTTCATGTGATGATATATTTCAAGACAGGTATAAGTGTTGGATGACTTTAATTTTGCCAGGTGCCAACAAATTTGAATAGGGCAGAATCACAGAATGTATAAGGGCTGGAAGGAGCCTCAAAATATCATCCAGTCTAACTCCCCTGCCAGAGCAGGATCACCTATACCAGGTCACACAAGACAGAATCACAGAATGAATAAACCTCTTGGTTTTGAATTTTGATAGGGAAAAACAGATGTTGTAACCATCTCCTGGGTACTTTGCTCCATAACCTGTTTTCTGTGCTGTCTCTAGTTGCTTCTTGTCTGAAATATGTCCAACTGCTTCAACTTCTAATCTTACCCCATATGTGCTTCCTCCTGTGAGGTGCCTTCCTTCACTTTCAACAACATTGTATTCGTACCCTCTGTTTTTTACAATATGGTGATCTCAGGTTGATGGTTTGCCTCAATCTTAGTGGTCTTTTCCAACCAAAACATTTCTATGATTCTGTCTTTTGAAAAATAGAAGGGTTGTGAGTAAACAGTAAATTCACTCCAATTTCTGAATATTGGTTTTCTGTGAGTGAGGGAGAAACAGGTCAAACTGAACTTAGGTCATAACAAACAGTACATAAACAAACTGGGGGGGGGGGGGGGAGGGGAGGAAGTCAAACATTGGAAGGAAGAAGCAGTGGTTTGAATTTTGGGGTGAATACAAGCCAACAGTGGCTGAATTATAAAGGAGAAAAGCAACATTCTAATGTGTCAAGGGAATGGAAAATAATAGGACAGCTGTATTTTGACCCTTCCCAGGGTCCATGCTGCTAGGGACATATTGAGGAATTTTGGAATTTTTACAAATTTAACTCAGTCTCTGAAAGCCACAGCTGACTATTAGTATATCCCTTCTCCTCAGCTTTTACTGAGCTAGCTAGTGAAGGGAGAAAATAAACCTGCCCCTTACTGCTTCTCAAGTAACATTGAATGAGATCTTATCTGCAAAAGGATCTCATCATGGTTTAGTTGTCATGAGATGTTAGGTTGGACTTGATGATCTCTGAGGTCTTTTCCAACCTGGTTGATTCTACAATCACTTCCCTTTTTGTGTGCACAGCTTTGCTTTTTTTTTTTTTTTTTTTTTTTTTTTTCCCCTTTTATTCTTTTTTAAAATGCTCTTGTCCTTAAGATTCATTTATATGTGTAGTTATTCACCCAGATAATCTCAAAGAGAAGGGGTGTTGCACCACTATGTGGTGCAGGCTTTGGGGTGTATCTCTTAGAGAATCTTGGCTTTGTTCACCTGGACATGGGAGTATAGGTCTTGTGCATCTATTATATGCTGCAAAAGAAGAGGCAATTAAGTTTGTGAGTTGCCTGAACGTGTAAGGGTGGTAGAATCAGTTTGTAAATAGCTGTTGCTTGTGTCCTGGTAGTACTTAAAATTAGTGAATCAATGGTCTTGACATCAGTGTCTAGACGTGAGAGGGGGGAAGTACCTGTGCTGTTTTACATCTGTGCTAAGGGAGCAGATGTGGAGACCCAATAAATCCTCACTGTTCCTGATGTGCTCAGTCTGGAGTGAATATGGAAAGTGTTGGGTGGAGAACTGGCCTTTGGACATGGTTTAGCTGTTGATCTATTTGAAATGTGTATATCCAATATGGGAACAGGGGTTCCTTTTACTGGTCATGTATGGGAGCTGTTCAGACCTTAAGGTCTGATTCTCCACTTGCTGACCTGTGTTTCATGCTCCTAGTACGTTCACTACAGAGGAATTTAATCATGAAGTTCTGTGTTTCAACCATATCCATAAACTGATACAGATTTTCCTGAGCTGGATACCTAGAAGCTATAGAAATGAATCTGTTATTCCAAGTCTTTCTGTACAAGAAAAGTGAGAAAACACTTATGTAATTCCTGTGTTGAGTGAGCCTAAGGCAGTAAAATTACTCTCTCAGCTGGTACTGAGTATGGCCTGTAAAACTGAGATCTGGTCTTTCCTATCCATTAGAAAAACTGAAATGATGCATTTTGGTGATAAACTCATCCCTGTTTTCCTTTTGTGGAGGTGGATAAAAGGGTGTCGGAGCAGGACTGGGAACATAGTCTTTCCCCTTCAAAATGCCATACCCAGGGGACTGTGGACTTGTGTTTCTCTAGAGTGAAATGGACCCAGAGACATAGATGCTTCCTAGTTTCTACAGGGATTGTGTGATCGAGGAGATGTGCGCTTGGCATCTTGCAGAGAAGAGGGCCACTGACTACAAGAGAAAAATTTGCCTTTTACTAGACCTTCATGAATGTGGAGTCTTCTTTAGGTCTTGCCTTTCTTCCATTTGGTGACCTGGTGTACTGGTTGCTCTGCTGGGCAGTTTCTCTTGATGCATGTGTGTGCAGTTGGGAAGAAAGCAGCTATGGCAGTCGGCAGGAAATGTGTAAGATTTGGGGCCAGTGAGGGAAAGCCAAAGAGGGAATTGCATGTTCAATGTGTGTGACTTGACAGGTTGGAAGAAGGGGACTGTTTTGCTTATACCACTGTTTTTGAAACACTCTGGGTGCGTGCACAAATGTTCACAGAGGTGCATTCCTTCCCAAGATGTCTGCATAGCAGCTGGGTTTGTCCCTCTGTGTTGTCAGCCTGTGGTGCCTGTATTCTTTCTGGGTAAAAGGCCTGCATTACAGCACTGCATTGCTATGAGAGGAAAAAGAGCTGGAGTCAAGTTGTGCTGGGGAATGGCTGGTCCAGGTCCTTTTGTTGGCTGATCACAACCTCCTTCCCCCAGATGCATGGGATGGCTATGTGACAACAACTTTCTCAATTCTGAACCTGTTGGGTGTCATTTCCCTGCCATTTTCAAGCAGTCTGAAGGGACAATCGAGGTGATAGCATATGCAAGAAAAGTGTATACTCCCAGCAAGTTTGCTGGTGATAGAGTACCAGGAGGAATGGTTGACACACTCACAGGCTGTGCTGCAATTCAATGAAGCCTGGACAGGCTGGGGATTTGGGCTGAGGTTTAAGTTCAACAAAAGCAAGTGTAGAGTCCTGCACCTGGGAAGAAATAACCTTCTGCACCAGTGCAAGTGAGGGGTTGACCTGCTCTACAGAAAAGGGCCAGGCAGACAACAGGCTGACTATGAACTAGCAATGTGTCCTTGTGGGCAAGAAGGCCAGTGATATTCTGGGGTGCATTAAGACCTGTGTCCAGGAAGTTGAGGGAGGCCGCACCTGGAATATTGTGTCCAGTTCTGGGCTCCCCAGTTCAAGAGAGCTAGGAAACTACTTGGAGAGAGTCTAATGGAGGATGAAGAAGATGGTGAGGGGACTGCAGCACCTTGCTTGCAAGGAGAGATTGAGAGACCTGGGGATCTTTTGCCTGGAATAGACTGAAATGGAATCTTCTCTATGCTTATCAAGGGTAAGGCCAAGAGAATGAGTCTGGGCTCTTTTTGGTGGTGCCCAGTGATAGGACAAGGGTTATGAATATAAACTAGAATAGAGGAGGTGACACTTGAGTTTAAGGAGAAAATTCTTTATTTTGAGGGTACCAGAGCACTGGAGCAGGCTTTCCAGAGAGGTTGTGGAATCTCCTTCTGTGAAGACTTTCAAAACCCACCTGGACAGTGTGACCCTGTACAATCTGGTCTAGTTGAACCTGCTCTGTCAGGGAGGTTAGACTAGGCGATCTCCAGAGGTTTCTTCCAAGCCCTACCTTCTGTGAAAAGAAAATGTCGTCTTTGTCTTTCTAGTTCATGTGTTGCTGTGCTGTATTTACTTGCTGAGTTCTTGAATGCTTTCCACAAGCTCTAGTATGGCCAGATGAGGCTGCCTGCTTTTTCTGAAGCCTAGGTGTCTTCAAAGCAATGAAAGTTGCAGTGGATAAAAGCAAGTGCATTCAGACAAACTGATGGGAAGACCTTGATGGACAGGTAAACTTTGAGCTCTTGCATGGTGGATTTCAAGGTTCCCTTACATTGTTGATCTGGGCCAGGAAAAATGGAGCTCCCAACAAGAGGTCCTACAGCTTGTGGGGCTCAGCTGGGGAGAGCAGAGCCCAGTGTATGATGCAGAGAGGGATAGCCACAGCTAGAGAATTAAAGTACCTACTTCCATACATGCTTTGGCTAACAGGATAGGAACAGTTGAGCTGCACATGCACACACAAAAAACATGCTCTAGGGAAAGACCACAAATATGCTACAAATCATAATCTGATCAACGCAGATGCCTTCAAAATACAAATGTCCTGTCATTACTTTTCATAACAAAAATGATCACTTAAGGCTTTACCACAGTTTAACTATTCATGATGTAAACACCAAGAAAACTGATGGTTTTTCAACACTTGATGTGCCTTTCACTTTGGAAATAAATGTTTTGGCATCCATTCTTTTCTTATGATTTTGTTAATAGGAACCTACAGTGCAGAATCACGACTTGGGTAGGCAGCTGAAGAAAAGCAGATTAGATATGCAGATATGGAAACTACTTTTCCAGACCATTTTCCATTTCTGAAACTTATTTCATTATCGTTTTAATCTTTCCAATGCAATCAGAAATCTCTTTCCAGACTCCTGAGCCCATCTTCTCTTGAAGAATAGAATAGTTTATGGCTTCTCAATTCCCCGCCCCAAGTCCCAAACCAGCTGCAGGCTTTGCTTTGTTGCTCTTCCTTCTTTCCCTCGCAGATTCAAATCCCAGAGTCTTGGATCTTGCCAAGAAAGTGCAGCAGTTTTTGTGCTGTGTGGGTTACTGGGGTCTGGGTGTAGAGGAGTAAAAGGGAGCTGGGTCTCCATGTCTGCCTGTACTGTGTGTGCAACCAAACCCAGCTGGGGAGCACCCAGCTGGGTTAGTGGGGCTAATTTGGTACATGCCGATAAATCACCTTTTACTCCTCCTTTGTCCTGGTGCTGGCATGATCTGAGCTGCTTTCCCAGCCAGTTCTGAGCAATACAGGGTTCCTGTCCCAGAGAGTGCTTCTTGGTACATTTTGGTGTTTTAAATGCACTGATCTTAGTAATTCATGCTATTGTTCCCATATAAGTATCATTTTTCTATGGCTGAAGGTTTCTACTGCTACTCAGATCATATTAAACATGGTTTTTCCTTTTTAAATTCTAACATCTAGGATTAATTTAATCCCACATATTTATTTATTTATTTTTCCTGGATAACTTAAAGTTTTGGATAAATCACTCCCCAAAAAATAAGAACGTGTCCAAACCTCAGCCTAAATATCAAATTGAACCAGAATTCAATAGGTTTGGAAGAAAGCCTGCTCTTGGGCCCCCTCAAAGTATACATTGAATCAATACTGAATCTGTCTTAACAAGTCTGACAGCCTTGCAGCATTGCCTACTGCCTTCAGATCTCTGGGAGTTTCTTCTGCATGATCTGTATCTGAAGGATCTCAAACGCAGACAAGCAAAAGGCCTGAGATTTAGATAGAATTAGTTAGAGAATGGAAAAGGGATTATTGCTGAAACCTGGTGTTGCCAATTTGTAACTTGTTTTTCTTGCAGGTAAAAGTTCTTGGTACCTTTCTTAACAAAGGGGGAAAATTCCCAAGTAATTCTGCACCTCATACTCCATCTCTATTAATAGAAAAAGAATTGAAAGCAGTCAGAGCTCCCCAGAGCCAAAGCCAGTGCATCTCTTGGGAGAAATCTTGGTAAGGAAAACCTGGGAGGCGGCAACCAAGAGTGATGTGTGTTCATCCACAAAGGAATTTGTAATTCTCTAAAGCTGAATGAAGGTGTTGTATATGACCAGTGCTCTTCTGATGCCTAGTTTATCGGAAATCCCCTGAATTTTCTCTCATCTCTAAACCTGACTGCTTTCTTACGTATGTACAGGAAAATAATCCTCAATTGCTTCTGAATTGTCCTTCTACCAATTTAGTGTTACCTTTTCCTTCAATACAGAAAACGTGTTGTAATTCAGTTTTTGAAGAGAGACCTGCAGAGGCAAAACCAGTTCCATAGTGCATATAAAACTGTAGTATCAAACACAACATATGTAATATTCAGCTTGCACTTCCATTGTCCTAAAGCAGAACCATCTGTAATGTCACTTAATAAGGATGAAAAGAGCACACTGGAACTTGTAGGAGTTGTTAAAGGTGTAAGAGAGGGAGACGTAAGGACTGAAAAGGCATTTGCAGTTTCAGTGAAAGGAATATACTTCTTTCATTATAACCCAAGTTTTAATTCTATAAAAAAAAGAAAATCTCATTGATCTAGGGATAGGAATGGAAAGATGGTCAAGAAAACAAGTGTTAGAGGGAGGAAGAGGAAAAGCTTCAAATTGCTCAGAAGTTATTTGAGTTGAACTACATTTTATAACTCACCACCAATATCAGTTGGTGTATGAGTTAGCTTGTAAACACCTGAAATATTTTTGGTGCTCCAATAACAGTAGAAATTGCTGTCTTTCTTCTGGACTGTTTCTGTTCTCACTGAGGATCTTTGTTTCTCCATTTTTTATATTTTTTTTTAAATGAACTTTGCAGTCTGCTTTCAAGACATGTGTGTCTCTTCACCTCACTTCTTGATGGGAATCTTCTATCTCTGCCTTTCATCTCTCCTGCTCTCTACAATGGAAGATGTATTTTATTCCCTCTTTTCTTCCCACTGGTTAAGATGGGCTGTTATCTATCACTTACCCTATCCTGACAGGTTGCAACCTTTACAAAGGTCAGACCTAATGGTGAGGTTTGTGTCCATCTTTGTCTACAGTGAGATCTGAGAAGCTCATGTCTGTGCTTTCTGAATTTCAGTGCAGCAAGCTGACATATTAAAGCAGTGGGGCAAAGGAAGGCAAGTCTGACATTGGGAAAGAATCTGTTCTCCTGATGTACAACCCAAACAGGGTAAAGTTAGGGAAGGCTGAGCTGTGATCCTCATGTGCAATAGTATTCTGTGGCTCATTGTCTCTCTTTTGGTTCATTTTATGACTTTTTTTTTATGTTCTTGTGCATATGTTGTGCTGAAATACTGTGTTTTAATCAGGACTTTTGGTTTGGGTTGTTGAATGCAGTGTCCTTGCCCTTAACCAAAATAAAAAACAGATTCAGTGCATACATACAGCACAGGGAGGAAAAGAGAGATGAAGCTAGTGGTACTCACTAGCACTGGGCTGTGGGCCAAAATTCAGCCCCAGAGCACTTCTGGGGGTTGCACAGTGTTGTCATCTTGGCTACCCTTCATCTCTTCTCCTCCACCTTCCTCCTTCTCCCTTTCCTCCAGCATCTGAACTAAGCTGTTCAGCAGACAGGAGAATGAAGTCTTGTAAGAGCAGGAAAGAATGTGGAGGTACTTGCACCAGGAAGACTGGGGTCTTCCAGGATGCATATTATTATTGTTATTAATGATAATTATTTTTAAGTTCTAATATTTGGGAAAGCCTAGGGACAAGTGTAGGTTAGTGTTGCACAGTCTTTTGGAAGTAGAGGAGGAATGTAGTGTATGGCAATCATAGCTCTGAAGTAAAGCAAATGTGTGGAGACACCAGCACCTGTTCTCATTGTCACTGTCTCCTTTACCACACTGAGAGCCCCAGGGACTTCACTAGCATCGAGACAGCAGATCTACTCGGGTACAAGAAGCTGATTCTCATATCACGTGTGTGTAGTTTTGTAATGCACTACATTAGTGTCAAATCCTTACTCCCTGAAAGAGTCAGGAGGACCCCTCAAAACAAATCTTGGGGAGTACCACGAAAGCAAACAGCATCCCAGCCAGTATCAGCAAAAGTGTAGCCAGCAGGACCAGGGGGCGGGATTGTCTCTCTGTTCTCAGCACTTAGGTTGCAGGCTGAATGCTGCACTCACTTTTAGGGCCATCACTGTTAGAAGGACATTGAGATGCTAGAGGGAGTCTGGAGAAGGGCAAGCTGGTGAAGGTTTTGGAGAACAGGTCTTGTGAGGAGCAGCTGAGGGAACTGGGATTATTTAGTCTGGAGAGGAGGAGGCTGAGGGAAGACCTCCTTGTTCTCCACAGCTTCCTAAAATGAGGCTGGACTAAGGTGGGTGTTGGTCTCTTCTCCTTAGTAACAAGTGAGGAGAAGGAAAAGAAATTACTTCAAATTTCACCAAGGGAGGTTTATGCTGGACATCAGGAAAAGTTTCTTCAGTAGAAGGGCTGTCAAACTCTTGAACAGACTGCCTGGAGAAGAGGTTGAATCCATACGCTTGGAGGTATTTAAAAGATGGCAGTGTTAGGTTTACAACTGGACTCTATGATCTTAAGAGTATTTTCCAACATAAATTGTTCTTTGGACAAGACAAACAGACATGCCTACTCTGGATTTTCCAAGTTTCCTTCAATGCTCATTTTTATTCTGGTGTCTAAATGTAATGTTGGGGCACTAGACCCTACTTCTGGTGATATCTTCAGTGCAAATGCAATCTATTTCTTTTTTTCCCTATTTTCTTATTCTGTCCTCTAATTCCTTCCCATTTTTTCCCTATTTGAAATTTTGTTATTGTTTTTAACTTCTTGTTGTTGTTTCCCCCCCCCTCTTTTCAAATTTATATTTACAAAGTTCCAGCCCCCCTCACTGTTACTCAGTTTTCACCTTATTTCTCTCTAATGTAGAGTTTACAATGTAAACTCTACATTGTTTACAGCATCTCCCAGGCCAGTTTGCTGTCTTTATTTTCAGCTGGAAAGCTTTCCACTCTGCTTGGAGGACTCAGCAAGCTTTCTCTGTTGAGCAAACTGGGCAGAAATTTGCGTAGTCATTTCTAGGTGGTGGGTCAGCATCCTGCCACTCCAAGCTCTTGGCTCTGTGAGCAGCTCTGCGCTGTCTGCTGCATGGCGTGTCTCCACTCCTTGCCAGATCACAGTGACTGTGTCTTGAAAGTGCTGGGCAGAGAGTGGAAGATGCTGGCGACAGTCCCTGAGAGCTGCAGCCAGCAGTTTGTGTAGGGGGATTGCTTTTCAGCCACTCAGAATTTTCAGAATTTCTGGACTGTGGGCTCTGCTGGGAAGGAACCATCTTTCCTTGTGCTGGCCTGGCAGGATGGCACCAAGCTTCAGCTGGGACTTTGGTCCTGCTGCAAAGCAGCATCTTTAGTAAGAAAAGCTCAGACAGCTGGGATCCAGAAGATTTGAAAAAGCCTCAGGTTTATTTTCAAGGGTGGTCTTTGTCATCCCTGTGCAGAGGAGCTCACCAAATGAAGAGGACACCACTACTGCTAATTCAGAGGCCTCTTATGTGTGTCTGGGGATGTGTGGGGGAAAGCAAGACCTTGTGACAGGCATAAAAGCGCTGGGGAGGGAAGCAGCTGCGTGACAGTTTGTGCACGAGGGCAGGGTGTTTTGTGCAGCTTTAAGCTGTGAGGTGGCTTTGACTCAGCAAGTGCTGGTTGCCTGGAGTGCGGGTGGTTGGTTTGGAGGTTTTGTATTAATAAAAGTTGAGTCCTGCAGCGGCATCTCCATCCTCTCATCCTGGAACGGCATGCTGTGAGACCAGTGGAATGGCTGCACACTCCAGACTTTAAACCCATAAATTGCTAATGCCAGACTGCTCTGAGGAGCAGCTTTTTGATATCCTTTACATGTTAAAAAGTACTCAGGCCTGTTGACAAAGCAAAGAAATGGTGTCAAAAATAATTTTAAAACCTTTTGACCTGTAAGGTTTAAGAGAATTAGGCATAGATTCTTTGCTTTAAGCCTCTTGGTGACAAGAAATATGGTCCTATGCCAGACGGTTTGATTGACAGTGGCGTTTGTAGTTTCAGCTGCTAATACACTGTGCTCCTTGTATATTCCTTGTGTGCAAATATAGAAGACTATTTGTCACCTGGGTTGATGGATTATGCATAAGTGAGACAATGTGGTTAAGATTCTAAAGCAGAGATGAAAAACCATAAACTTTACATAACTCATAAAGCAATGCTTAATACTCCTAATGAAGTGTCCTCATTGTAATCAAGGGAAACTGTCAAACTTGCTCAAATAGGCAAAGGTCATGCAGCTACCATGGTGTAGCTCTTTGGTTGTGGGTGTGTGGTTTTTTTTATATAGCTACATGCTACTAACCTGCATCATTGGATTTTTGACAACCATAATAAAATGTATTGGAAAATTGATTAGTTTTAAGAGACTTCTCATAGCCAGCTGCCTTTATTTGTAAATGTCACATATTCAGCTATTGTAGTCTCCATCTCTTCAAGTAGAATTCTTGGCTGGATGTGAGCATAGGTACAAAAGCATTCTCATTTCATGCTCTTTAATTATTTTTCAGCATTTTCATGTGTACTTGCATAAGTTTAATTTTTCCTCTCTGCTTTCCCAGCACAAATAGCTGACTATTTACTCATTTCCCACTGTGCCATAATTACAACTTATTTGTTCTCCTGAGATATTGCAAATTTGCAATAATAGAGCAGGCTTGCATACTTTCAGAAAATTCTAGTTTCTTTTCAAGAGAGTATGGTTATTGATTTATTTTTCCTTTTTTTTTTTTTGATAGAGAAAAGAGAATTTTCCATGAAAAGTGTGTTATCACCTCTTGAAATATGCAGTAGAATTGGCATTTTCAGCATGCTACTCTTATCTTTATTTGCTGATAGAGAGAATATCCAGATTTTTTTTCCTTTTTTTTTTTTTTTTCTTTAAGAGAAAGGTTATGGTTAGGTTCATATTATTCAGCATTTAATAAGTATGCAGTACAAGGAAAAGGAGACACAAGCCAATACTATAACATTAAACAGATTTTAAGGAAAACACTTTTCAGAATCTAAATGAATAAAATGAATCTGAATAAGTAAAAGTCTAAATCTGTATCTATTTTAGTCTGACATTTAATAGCATAAAAATGTACCTCCTAAAGTCCTTTACCAGGCTAAACCATCTTGCTGACCCATGGGGCTTCTGAACAAGCAAGAGCTGCAGGATTCACCCCAAAACTGGTTTGCTGTTTATGAAACATTCTGAAGCAGTTTGCTTCATGAGGCCATATCCTGCTTTTTCTGCTGTACGCTGAGTCCCAGCAGATGTCAATGGCAATTTCATGCATGTTTTGGGAGGAGACTGTAACCCTTCGGCATTATTGCGCTCTATAGAGCTCCTATAGCAGAGTATTTGCTTTGTGATTAGATTGCACATATTTTATTGCCTTAAATCATGTGATGATCTGTGTGGCTGACTGCTGGCATGTATCTAAAAAAGCTAAGACTCAAAAGTTGCTAAAGTAGGATATCATTGTAATTGAAAAGATTGTATTCAGTTTCAACGATGAGGGATTCAATTTAGGTGCAATTCATTATTTGTACTTTTAGCTCATTTATTGCATTTGTGAGTGCAGAATCCAGCTTCTGGACTAAAAATCTGCCCACAGCTGAAATAAGATGTATTCTCAGATGAAATGTTCAAAAATGTTAGCTGTTTTTTTTTTTTTTTTTTTAAACTAGCTACAATAGCTCCTTTCATATATTTGAGTCTCTGCTGTAGTCTAGACTGGAGTAGACTGGAGTGTCCAATTGCCCCATTACTTGCATGTCAGTTTGTTTCTCACCTGTTCAGTGAAATGTTAGAAAGTAATTTGCAAACATGGGTTAGAAGACAAAGATTCCATTCACTGCATAGGTTCTTTTTGGTACCATGTACCTATGGTTAGAGAACATACAACATTTGTTAAATATCCTGATGCAGAAAAAAAAATGTGCAGAATGTAGTAAGATCAGACCATAATTAAAGAATAATTCTTAGGGGAGGTGACAAGTCTGTTTGTTTTGTTGGTATGGATGCTACTTCTCAGTTTTTGGGGAGCTTTCTTCTGTGACTCAAGTTGTTGTGTTTATGGCTAGATGCTATGGATTCTGACCTATTTATGTTCTGTTGTCAAAATCACTTCAGTAAAAAGAGAAATAAACTTGCACAATTATACTTTTGTAGAGGAGCAGCTGCTTTTATCTTTTTCTTAGTCTGCTCTTGGAACTGGAGGAGATTATTCATAGAATTCCGCAGAAGAGCATTATATATTTCAGAGAATGTCTTGAGTTGGAAGGGACCTTAAAGATCATCTGGTTCTAAACCCCCCCAGCCATGGGCCACATCTCACTAGATTAGGTTGCTCAAAGTCTCATCCAGTCTGGTCTTAAACACTTTCAGGGATAAGGCACCCACAACCTCTCTAGGCAAAGATTTGGAGGCTGACAAGGTACAATTTAAATAAGGTTCCTTCAGCTCTTAGCTGCTGTAGGTTGTTATATTTTGCCCCTTCACAATATGTGTGTTGAGCTTCACATACTTTCAGGTTGCCTACTTTATTTAATTTAATAAAAAAAAGAGAGAAATGTTATCTAGTCTGTGTGGGAAGATGCCAAGAGAGAGATGTGCCATTGGTTGACTGCAGGATCATAACTTGTAGTTCATTGACTACAAAAAATGTGACTTTTTCACTTGATTTTTTTTTTTTCCTTCAGATATGTATTTCTATCATTTTCAGTGATTTGGGCCCTCAATACCTTCCCAGAGTGGGAAAAAAAGGCTCATAGTCTCCCATCCCATTGTTTGTTCTTGGAGAACCTGCATCTTTGGAGTTGTTCTTCCCCAGCATGTGCAATGTCTTCAGACCTCTTTTGCCACACTTGCAAAGGCAAGGTCACCTCCCAATATACAAAATAAGAAGCACACTGATATGTGCTTCTGCAGGCTGGTGTTTAAGAGCGGATGTCAAGTGTGTTGCCTGTCCATTATGGCTCCCTCCAGCAAACTCAAAGTCAATGAGAGCAGCAGCTGCACTACAGTGTTTCTCTGTTGTCACTCCATCCCCCTTTTTATAGTTGTTATCATCTGTTTTGGGTTGTTTTTCCCCAAACAAAACATTTTCTGATACAATGAAGGAGCCTAACATATTTCTTCTTTCTTAAACAACAACAACAACAAATAATAAAAATCACTACTCCGTTGCTTTTTGCACATCTGCTGGTAGAATGGAAAGATCAATCCAACATATCCTTTGAAATGACATTAAAATGTTGTACCTAGAGCAGCTGCAAAGTCTAAATGGAGTCTGCAGTGTAACTGTTTCCAGTTCAAAACCCACAGAGGAGGATGCAAGGGCTGCTTATGAGCAAACAATATCTAAAAATAAAGTAGTAAAAGGGAATTCTTGTTTTGCATGGCAAATGTACAGAAACATTACTAGTTGATGTCTATGTTTGTCATCCAGTTTACAGCTTTTCATTTTTCCAATTAGAATTAAAAAACACCAACAAATAGATGCAGATGTGTAGTTAACCATTTTAAGCTTTCCAAGACTTGCCTGTTTTTGGGTTGATTCCATAAGGGAGACTGCACCTCTAACTTCAGCATTTTGGGGGTTGAGATTTAGAATAGAATAGAATAAACCAGGTTGGAAGAGACCTTCAAGATCATCGCATCCAACCTATCATCCAACACCACCTAATCAACTAAATCATGCAACCAAGCACCCTATCAAGTCTCCTCTTGAACACCTCCAATGATGGTGACTCTACCACCTCCCTGGGCAGCCCATTCCAATGGGCAATCACTCTCTCTGTGTAGAACTTCTTCCTAACCTCCAACCTAAACCTCCCCTGGTGCAGCCTGAGACTGTGTCCTCTTGTTCTGGTGCTGGTTGCCTGGGAGAAGAGATCAACCTCTGCCTGTCTACAACCTCCCTTGAGGTAGCTGTAGAGAGCAATAAGGTCACCCCTGTCTCGTCTTCTCCAGGGTATGCAAGCCCAGCTCCCTTAGCCTCTCCTCATAGGGCTTGTGTTCCAAACCCCTCACCAACTTTGTTGCCCTTCTCTGGACTTGTTCCAGCAAGTCAACATCCTTCCTAAACTGAAGGGCCCAGAACTGGACACAGGACTTAAGGTGTGGTCTAACCAGTGCGGTGTGCAGGGGCAGCATGATCTCCCTGCTCCTGCTGGCCACACTGTTCCTGATGCAGGCCAGGATGCCATTGGCCTTCTTGGCTGCCTGGGCATACTGCAGGCTCATGTTCAGCCTACCATGGACCAGTACCTCCAGGTCCCTCTCTGCCTGGCTGCTCTCCAGCCACTCTGACCCCAGCTTGTAGCACTGCATGGGGTTGTTGTGGCCAATGTGCAGAACCCAGCACTTGGATGTGTTCAGTCTCATGCTGCTGGACTCTGCCCATCTGTCCAGCCTGTTGAGGTCCCTCTGCAAAGCCTCTCTACCCTTCAGCAGATCAACTCCTGCCCCCAGCTTGGTATTGTCCACAAATTTACTGATGATGGACTCAATGCCCTCATCCAGACCCAGATTTATGCTAAGAGAAAAACTAGGGAGTCATCTTGGCTGAGAAAGGTGGACTGATGTGTCAGGACTTGATTTTTCTGAGCTGTAAAAAGTGATGCCACTGACGTAATGCTGGAATTGTCAGTCTTGTAGCAAACTCTTTCTTTTTTCCTTTTTTTTTTTTTTATGAGGCACATTAACCTGTTTATAGAAAAAGGTGGAAGGATGCAGGTTTTTTTCTTCCCACAGCTCTTGCTACTTGGAACATATTTGTGATATGCTTTAGATCATATAAATTCCTCAAAAGGATTGAATAACAGGTTATGGATTTGATATCTTTGTTAAATTAGTGTGGTTTGGTGGATTAAAAAGAAGTCAGGCATCTTTTGGCTTAATGAAACAATTTCTGAAGTGAGGAGGGGAATTAATAGAAATGGGAAGCAATTAATTTCTGCTGTTGCATAGTTACACAAAGACTTGAGGTTAACATCAAAACCAACATTGAGTACTAAAGTATCAGGGTGTAAATGTCAATCAAGCTGTGGGGTTATGTATTTATTTATTTATTTTCTTCATCACTTAGCTTCATAATTAAGTGGTTTTCTAGCTCTTAAAGGTTCAGCACTGTTAATCCCAAGTACTGGATTGTCCTGGGCAGAATTGTTGAAATGATGCACCTCTAAGAGAATAATGAAATTCACGTGGAAATGAAACAGCTCTCATGTTACAGGTGGGCTAGACACTATGCTTCTTTTAGTGAGTGAAAACAAAATCATCCCTCATTTTCTATGTGCAAAATCTGTCCTGAGCCTCTTATAATGTAGGGAATCTGTCCACATGCTCAAAATCAATCCCTGCTGACAACTATGATGCAGCAGTATCGTCAGTGTAAGCCCTTGATATTTGACAGAATAGGGTTAAGTATCTCCTGTAGATCACCAGTTACCCTCTGTGTGTCTCCTGTTTGAGTGGGACCACCTTGGAACTGAACTGAGTAAACCAGCTTCATCTGAAAGAATCTCCAAGCACACAGAAATAGGTGTGAATTTGTTTTATGTTCACAGCCAGATGAGTAGGGAAGTGAACGGATCAGGACTTGCCAATGATGGGGAAACTGGCTGCACAGAAAGTGCAATTAAAAGAAGTTGGGCTGTAGGACTAGAGACCTGATGCCCCTCAATGTTCTGGTTTTGTGATGGGTAAAGTAAGAAGAACTTGTTTTTTAAAAATGTTAGTTAGCTTGTAATGCACTGTTCTGTGTTCTTAGTAGCTGCACATCTAGGGAGCACACAAGGTTGAAGATTTGTGAAAAGATGTGCTTATATCAACACACAATCAGACAGACATTTTGAGGTCCTCACTACAAGTAAGATATTGAGGGGCTGAAATGGGTCCTGCAGAAGGATAATTAAGCTGTTGAGGTTCTGGAGAACAGGTCTGGCAAGGAGAGGCTGAGGGAGCTGGGGCAGTTTAGTCTGGAGAAAAGGAAGCTGAGAGGAGACTTCATTGCTCTCTACAACTCCCTGGAAGGAGGCTGAAGCCACATGACAGTAGAGAAAAAACAGCCTCAAATTGCACCAAGGGAGGTTTAGATTGGATATTGGAATCAACTTGTTGACTGAAAGGGTTCTCAAAGATGGGAACAGGCTCCCCAGGGAGGTGGTTGAATTCCCATCCCTGGAAGTGTTTAAAAGAGGCATAGATGTGGTGCTGAGGGCCATTGTGGAGCACCAAACTTGGTAGAGTTAAATAATGGTTGAACTCCATGATCTTAAAGCTCTTTTGCAACCAAAATAATCCAGTGTTTCTATAGGGATACTATAGACCCATTTTGCTGAAAGCCTCAGTGGCTTGTTTTGCAGGTGAAGGCTTTTTATCAGGAGGTCAGTAAAGAAAAGCTGCTGTGACCCAGACCAGCTCCAGGAACCCATGAGAACACATGCCTGGAGAGTGACTCTCCAGTGTAACAGCCTGTGTGGTGGCCTGTGTAGGAAAGCTCTACATGGGCTGTGAGATGGCATGTTGTTCTATGGAAACCCTGATTTTTAAACTGGCTGCAGATGGCAAAGTGACATCATCATACCACAAAGAAAATATATGCTTGCTACTTATTTCTCCTTGCATTTCTTCCCCTGACTTCTGCATACAGTTTATTATATAATTGCAAAAATAATGAAATAGCACTGGGAAAGAAAAATAAGTTGTCTGTGGTGCTGTGCTTTTTTTTTTTTTCTGATAGAAAAAAAAATATGGGAGAGTACATTAACTGTTGATAATTAATATTTATGAATATTTTATTTCCAAGAACTCTTTCTCCGTTTGCTTTTATCTGGAGAAGGTTTGCAAAACTTAATGTAGTAACTTGTTAAAATATATTAAATAGATATGTCCAAAACTAGAGCCTTCCTCCTGCTTGCTCTGTCTAGGACAAGTGTGAGGCGCTTCTGAAAGGAAGATATTTCCTTATTAATAATTTTTCCATGGAGAGCATCCAGCTGGTCTCAAGCTTCTAACAGCAAAGTAAAAGAATACCTTGCATCCAGTGGCTAATTTTAGCTAACTCAAACCAAACATTTCCCTTTTCAACCGAATGACCTTGTGGCTGCCTAGAAGTGGTTGCATGAAACATCACAGGGGCTGCTTGGAGGTGTTGGTCCTGGCAGAGGTTGATTTGACAGGCCTCTGCTTATGTCCTGAGGCAGGTGATTTGGCTTGCAGTCTCAGAAGACAGGTAGTCAAGGAATTCACCTAGGCCATGAATTTGAACCATACTGATTGAAACAGAAGGAGCACCCCAAAGAGGAGAGGAGGTTTGAAATTAACTTCTAGTTGTAAAGTTGTCCCTGAGCTAGATGAACCTGCTTGCTTTAGTGATAGTGTGGAAGCGGATGATGGTTATAAATTTGGCAGATGTTAAAGCAGGATGGGAAAGGTGTACTTCACAGCCTGTGAAACACTGGTGAGATTGAAGTTTAAAATGGCTTTCCTCTACTCACTGCTGAGTTTACTAAGCTCCTTTCCAGTGCAAGGAAGCAGGAGAAGCAGTGGCAGCTGAGAAGTTCATCAGTGCTCCTCTAGCTGCTGAGCTATGGGTGCAGGCGCTGCCTATGTGGAGCTCTAGGAGTAGCTGGTGGTCCATCCACTGTGCAGTGGGAGTGCAGAGCCTTCTGGGTCCCCCTGCTGAAGGGGGCAAATATATAACAATTTCAGATGGTTTGAACCTATTCTGCAGTGAGAGAGTGGGAAGGATTTAGCTTTTCCCTAGGACATTGTTTGACATGAATGTTGTGTGCATATCTTGCTTTGATATCAGTGAACATTTCCTTTGTATGCCTATCTTCACCTGCCTGCAATTCTTTTTGGAGTGGCAGTGTTTCCTCTTTCTTAAAAAAAGTCAACAACAACAACAACAACAAAAACAAACAAACAAATAAAAAAAACCAACCACAAAAACCCAAACCCTAAACTGTATTGATAATCTCATAGAATCATAGAAATATTTTGGTCAGAAAAACCCTCAAAGTTCATCGAGTCCAATGCCTATCTAGCTCCACCAAGCCTATAGGTTAACTGTGTCACTCACCACCACATGATCTTTTACACACTTTTGTGGAGGGAGATTCCAGTCTTTATGAACCCTTTCAGTTAAGAATTTTCTTCCAATATCCAATCTAAACCTTCCTTGGTGCAACTTGAAGCTGTTTTTTTCTCATCTTGTTGACTTGTTACTAGGGAGAAGAGACTAAAACCCACCTGGCTCCAATCTCTTTTCAGGGAGTTATAGGGAGCAAGAAGGTCTCCCTTCAGCCTTCTTTTCTTGACACTAAACAAGCTCAGTTGCCTCAGCCTCTCCTCATCAGACCTGTTCCCCAGACCCTTCATCAGCCTTGTTGTCTCTCTCTGGACCAGCTCCAGCACCTCAATATCTTTCTGGTAGTGAATGGATGTATATCTTGATGCATGTATGTCTGAGATTTTGAAGGCAGAAGGGACCATTCATTACAGATGCTGCATGAGACAAAGACACTGCATTTCATTGTTGCTTCTATCAGCTGGTTCAGTGACTCAAGACTTGAGTTGGGTGTGGCTTTTGAATGCAGAGAAGGAATCTTTTGTCCATCAGAGGAGGAGTGATTACTGTAGTTGTGTGTTCTAGTGCAAAGCAGCACCTGATGTGGCATAGCAGCCTGCTGAATAGTAAATGGATGTGAGGAAGAAAGGAGGATCTCCAGGATATTGAACTTCTGCCAAAGCTAGTCTTCCAATGGGAATGAAAACCACATATGTGGGCAGATGAAAAACCCTGCTATAAACCTTTTCCTAAGCATATACTGAGGAAAGGAATATTTTATATCTTCCTGGATCTGGAGTAGTGTAATTGAGGGTTATGACTGAAGGTTTGGAGGGCCAGGGCCAAGTTGCTTTGGCAGAGCTGTTGTACAAAAATTTGCAAATATCTTTTGTTAATCCTGTTACCAAAGGATGCCTTTGGCTGGAGGAGGCATTAGATATATTCCTTGAACAACTCTGACAGTGGATCTCCTTCCCACTCTGTAAAAACTTCAGACTATTACCATCCCATTCTTCTATTTGTGTTTGTGTGATGGACAGGGCTGCTCATGCTACCTATGCTTAAGGTTGCTTAACACTTCCATCCAGAAGGTCATGTTCTTAACTGTGTTAACTCTGCCAAAGCTTAAATAGTTTAGGCTGAGAATTTCCAGATGGGTGTCTTCATTCAGGAGAGGTGGGGAGGAGGGGATTGCAGCCCAGCTTAAATCAGTGTACATCTCAGAGCTGTCAGAAAATGACATTGCTTTGTGCACATTACAAAGGGAAAATGTCCTGCATCTTGCTTCACTGAGGGGGAGGGGAAGCAGAACCCAATCTTACAGTCTATACTTTTCCACTTGAAATCTGGCAGGCAGTATTTGATCTTACTTGGGATGGAGGAGAACGGAGAAGCAAATGATGAAACAATGAAAGACTGCACCTCAGAATAGAAATAAGCCTTGTAATGCCTGTGTCTTATGAAATTCATTTAAGTATTGCAAAAAACTGACTGTTTTCCTGCATCTTTGAATGCTTGACTTTGCAAGCCTAATGGCATTTAAATGTGTTTAAAATATATTTCATGAGATTTTTTTTTTTTTCCCTAACAGAGGGAATTAAGCAAAGCCTCCATCAAGACATACAATTTTGGCACCTGTGTTTTCCACCTGCACTGCCAAAGTCTTCAGATCCACTACCCTTCCACTGGACTAAATAGAGTAATGGATAGTGGCAGTCATTGTGCATGGGTATCTCAACAGAATTAGATAAGGTACACTTTGCTAAGTGAGTGTTAGAACTCTGCCTTAGAACCACAGACCTCTTAGGCTCAAGTTCAGGCTGGATTATTGACTACAATACAAGCCTTTTACTCTCTTCAGTTTAATTTCTAACCTATCATGTTTTAATATTCTTCAATTTATTCTCTTTCTAAAAGAACTTTGAGGTAAAAAAAAAATAGAAGCTCCAAGAAAGTCTGAGGTCAGGAAGCAAGTTTTGTTCTTTTCTAACTGCACAGAAAATTAATTTGACTAACTTTCATGCTGTTTGGCCTCTTATACTTCATGTATGTAACAAAAACATAATGGTGATGGAGCAGAATGATTATTTTTGCAATGACTGAGTTCTGGTAGTTGGAGGTGAAGGTTGGATGCATGTGTAAGAGAATGTATTGGGGAAGTTAAAGGAGGGGCCACAGGAGAAAGTCTCTCTGTTCCTACAGAAAAGGATTGCTTATCCTTGTGAGGAAATTTCTCAGTTAACTACAGCTCATAGCACTGCAGTGTTCTTCACACCAGTGAGTATCTGAGGTTAGCTTCTCTCCTCTGTCAAGAAATACTGGTTTGTCTTGTACAATAGAACTTTTGAAATCTTTTCTTTCCAGTACCAGAGGCTTTAGACCTGTAAGGCGACAAGAAAAGCAGGGTGAGAAGACGAGGCAGCAATTTTCATTGTCTAAACTACCAGGACCCTTAGAAAGCTGTGTTGTTACCCTGAATTTTCTCTTCTGAATACTGTTTTTGGAAGCACGGTGTGGTTGTTTCACTTTTTAGAGCCTGTGATAGAGAATGCACAGCAGTCTGCAGCCTTATCAGTGAGATCTACAGCTTTTGCCAAAGAATATGCTTGAATTATTCTGGATTGAATGCTCCTCTTTTTCTTTCCCCTCTCCAAGTGTCTGGGCTGTAGAGATTGGAAAGTCAGTAGAATTACACAAGGAATGAACTTGTCCCATTAATTTTTTTTGACACAGTTACACAGAACAGTTTTTGAACAAATCACTCAACAATAGTCTACTATTTTTACTGGAAGATATTTAGCTGGAAAATACATTGAGGTGGGGGGAAAGTGCTTTATTCCTTGTATGTGTGTGTATGTATGTATTTATCTGAACTGATTCTGGCTCTTGACATTTCTGTGTCTTAAAAAAAGAAACTAAATCTATTTCAGAGCTTTTCAACTGCTTAACCTAAGTTTTCCCTAATTCCAGACTGTAAGCAGTTTGGGGCAAATATTGCACTGTTGCTGCTTGTCTGTGCTACATCTATTAAAGCAGCAATTAAGAATTGCTCTAGTAAAAATAAATCTGGAATTTTAGTTTATTTGCTCTGTGAAAAAGAGGGTGAATTTCTCATTTAATCCTGGATATCAAAGAGTTGTGGCATCAGTGGATATATTCCAGCCTGAATTATTCCATGATTCTTCACTTCAATATACTAAAAACAAAGTCATGCTTCAAATATTCATACGAAGAATACCTTATTTAGTAGGATCATATATAGTCCAGCATCTCTTCCTTTTGGGTTTGCATTGACCTGAATTGATGGAAACATACCAACTATGGGCATAAAAATAGTATAACATAATGAAAAGGTTTCTTTTGCTTTTCTAGGTTTTATTGTGCTAATAATCTCCCCAGTGCTACAGGGGGGAGTGTGCTGTATTATTCAAAGGGCCCTGTCTTCAGTCGGAGCTCTGGAAAAGCCCACAGAAAGCTGTGGGAAAACTACAATTGTAGGGGCTGTAGGAGGATACTCAAGACTCTTTTTTACAATAGGGTGGCAAAGCTCTTAAACTAAACCTGTCATTTTGCAGTCTGAGATGACTTCAGAGTTGTCATCCAGGACAAGTTCTGGGCTGTGAATAATTACTGGGTGCTCATGTCAGACAGTTTTTGGCTTGGCTGGCTATGACTGCAGCCTTAGTAGAATGGGAGGGAAATCAAACAGAGCTATCAAGTTTGGACAATCTATTGACAACAAGAATTTGATGCAAAGTGTTAGAATGAAGATTATTAATATTTTAAAGAAAAATAAATTGGGTAATTTGCATATATTAAGGGTATTTATTACAAAGGGTTTTTTATGTACTTTGTGTAGATGTTAAATTAACTCCATATCCTGCTATGACTTAGGTAGACAGGCAGGAAGATTTGTCCAGGCTCTTACTCTGATCTGGGCTGTGACCTAGAAGGCTAAGACAGGGAGAACAATCTGAGGGCAGTCTGAGCTTATCCTTAACTTTCTTTATTCACCAAACATCTCCCCTCACCCCTTAAGTAAACCAGCTTTTGTCAGCTGCAGAAAGAGCATTAGAAGCAGCTGAAGTGTGATCCCAAATAGCTGTTACTGCTGGGTAACTGGGTCCACTGAGGCTTTCTGTGGGATTCTCTGAGCATGAGAAGATATCACTGTTTGTCCTGATCCCACTGAAATGTTTTGCAGTTAAATATGTGGGGTTTGGCCTTCACTCAACAAAGCACTTATGCATTTGCTTAACCTGAAGTAAGCTCACATCACCTGGAATCAATTGCATCTCTTATACGTGTGAAATAAAGCACACCTTGTTGAGTCATGACAGGCTCTGCTCTGGCTGAGGAAATATTGTAGCTCAGAATGGATAGTACATTCTTCCTCTCCTCCTGCTAAAATTGGTACTTGTTCAAAGAACATCTGGGAGAAGATCCTGTTATTTATCTTGTATTTCTGTCTGGTAATTGTCATTATTTGGTTTAGGGGTGTTGGCTTCTCTGTGCCTACTTGCTATTACCTCTGGATTTTAAGCTCTTTGAGGGCAGTACTATCTTTTTACAGCATGCTGCCCGGGGAAGTGACGGAGTCACCATCCCTGGAGGTACTTAAAATACGTGTAGACGTGGCACTTGCGGACATGGCTTACTAGGCATGGTGGCATTGATTTGACAATTGGAGAGGATGACATTGGAGGTCTTTTCCAACCTTAATGATTCTATGACTGTCCATACAACATCTTTAGATTAGAGGACATTAGAGGATACAGTCTCAAGCTGTGCCAGGGGAGGTTTAGGCTTGAGGTGAGGAGAAAGTTCTTCACAGAGGGCGTTGTTAGCCATTGGAATGTGCTGCCCAGGGAGGTGGTGGGGTCACCATCCCTGGAGGTGTTCAAGAGGGAACTGGACGTGGCACTTGGTGCTATGGTTTAGTAGTCATGTGGTCTTGGGTGACAGGTTGGACTTGATGATCTTTGAGGTCTCTTCCAACCTTATTGATTCTATGATTCTATGATCTATCTCCAGGGGTGAACAGTCTTGATTACAGCTTATGGATGTGATTTTATTATTCCAGGAATAACACAGACCTTGTCCTGGGCACAACTTTGCTTTCAAGCTTTATCTTCTTCCTGCTCCCACTGTGTGTGGTTGTTTGTTTTCTCTGGTGGTAGATTTTTTTTGGGGGTGTGGTTTAGTTTTATTTTTTTGTGTGTGGGTTTTTTTGGTGTTTGGCTGTTTTTTGTTTATGGGCTTTGGGGGAGTTTGGTTATGTTTTCTGGTTGGTTGGGGTTTTTTTTGTGGGATTTGTTGTTGTGGTTTTTCTTTTTTTTTTCTTTTATGTATGTAGTCTTCTCATGGGCTTCTGTAGGGAGTATTAGGGGTAGGTAGACACTTAAGAAGGATTTCATTTTTTGGCTGCAAAGGAGTTGGCTCTCTCTGACCTGGTTCTGCATGTTCAGAATGAAGTGTAGAAGGGCACTTTCATATAGAAACACACCTTCAAACCCCTATGCAAGAACTGTTCACAGTCTACCCTTTTTACACCCTTAAGACAGGTGAGGAGTTTCTAAAACATGGAGGTTGCCCCTGCCAAAGTGTGCAACTTCTCTGTGTGCTTTCTGGCACAAGAGCTAACAATAGATTAAACCTTTTTTTATTGCTAGTCCTGCAATTTGATTGCAAGTACATTTGCAGAGCCAGTTGGCGTATGTCATAAAATCTGATTGATTGAACAGTTAATCCTTGAAAGCTTCCCTTTGAAATATTGCCAAGGTCAACAAGGGATAGTGCCCATGTATACATGTCATGGAAATTACTTATTTTGCCATTTTTATCTGCCCCCATATAGCTGCAAACATCCATAACATTCTGGTCTTCTCACGCAGCACGTTCTTTTCTCAACATGCTGGGTTTAGTGATCTACGTTCTGCTTTGGGCTGGTGGAGCAGAAGAAAATGCTTAACTTTGAAAGAGATGATCAGTAAATTAAAGTATTTCTTTAATTAATTTAACTTTTTTAATTTTTTTTTTTTTCAATTCAGAACTGTTAGTGGAACAAGTAGCTTTTTGGGGAAAGAAATACTGTGAGCATTTGGGGGAAATCAACTATTTCCTATGAGGTTTATCATTGTTTCTTGAAGGCGAGTTGTCACTTACATGAATGTGCCTCACTGGAGATTTTAATCAGTGCCATGAGAGGTGTCCTCTGAACACCATAATGGTTAGGTGAAATTAAGTGGTTTTGCTCAGGGCTTGCTGATGTACTGGGAGGTAAATGGAAGTGTTTCTAAATTTTTGCTGTGATTGGACAATAACAGAGCTTATCTTATCTGTGTTTGATCTAAGACACCACCCTCATGAACTTACCCTCTAGCTTTCTATTGGTGGATAATTCAGTTGCTCACCACTGCTATATATTTGCTTTATATCAAGCTTTGCAGACAATTCAGGCAATTCTTGGAAAAGCCTATTCAATGTTTTCTTCTGAGGTTGTTGGAAATAATTTAAACTCCTTTACAGTGGTTCCTAGGCACTGATGTCCTGTTATGCTCCTCTGAAACAAGATGAGTGACCTCCTGAGACCTTGTCATAGTACACAAGTTTTCCTAGGTGACTCTGGTGAATAGATAACCTGTTATGTCAGCTCTTGTGTCTGAACTGAGCCAAGGTCTGTGTACCCTTCCTGGCTATGTGAAGAGATGATCCTTGTGCTGTGGATGGCATTCTGTGCTGCATTCCAGGAACGTGGCCCTTCTTGACAGCTGTTACATATCACAGATACCCACTGAACTGATCCTATGAAGAAGCAAGGGAAAAAAGAAGTATTTAAGAGAACTTCACTAGCTCCTTCATTGGAACCCAACTAAACTGAAATGTCACAGTTTCATAAGAAGGAAGTATGGGAGGTGAAGGGAGCTGTGATCATCACTGAACTGTGTCAGTGAGAAGGAAATTTAATATTAAAAAAAACCAAACAAACAAACTTGAAATTGGTCAGAATGAAAATCATAGAATCACAGAACAGTCGGGGCTGGAAGAGACCTAGTCCAACCCTGCTGACAGAGCAGGACCGCTCAGAGAATATCACACACACTCAGGTGGGTTTTGAATGCCTCCAGAGCAGACTCCACAGCCTCTCAGGACAGCCTTTTCCAGTGCTTTGCAACCCTCAAAGTGAAGATTCTTTTTTTCCATCTTCTGTTTATGTGGAACCTCCTGTGTTCCCGTTTGTGTCCATTGGCTCTTGCGCTGTCACTGGACACCACTGAGAAGAGTCTGGCTCCATTCTCCTGACTCTCACCCTGTGGATATTTATAAGCATTATATTAAAAAAATAATAATAAAAAATCCCTGTCCTTTGCAGAACATTGTGGCAAAGATTCATCCCCTCTCATTCTAAAGAGGCTTGCTTTGGGAAATTGCTATGGCTTACTCTTTCCTTCCAAGGAAAATATGTGAAAATCAGAAATTGGTCCTTTACAGTAATGGTGCAGTAAGAGTCAATGTGCCATGAAGATTGCAATGCAATACTGATAGTTGTGCCCAAATTTATTCCTGTAGGACCACTCTGCAGCATTTCCTGTGCAGATCTTGTTTGGCTGGCTTTACAAATGTGTTTTTCAAGTTGTGGCCAAATATAATTCTCACCCTTTAGGCAACTAGGAAGTCAGAAAAAAACACAAAAACCAAAACAACCATTAAACTCTTTTTAATTACATGGGAATTCCTGTACTACCCTTGTTATTGTTCATTTGTTTTCAGCAGCTTGGGGCATATAGTCTTTGAATTACTTCTACCCCAGGCCAAAATCAAGCATGATTTAGAGGGAGGAATAACTGAACAGCAGTCTGCATCGTACTGGTAAAGGAAAAGACATAAAATGCAGTCAAAGCTATCAGTAAAGACACTGTTGCCAACTCTGAAGAGCACCTGGCTAGGTATTAAAGGACATAAATATGATCCCCTTACTGAGCAGTATTTTATAGACTGTAGTTCAGAGCCAAAGAAAACAGATTTGGAGCTTTTAGGTGTCCATAAACAGCTAGATAAATATGAAGAAGCCAGAGCTAGGGATAAACAAGGTAGCTAAGTATCAGCTTGCCACATTGCCTTTTGGAGGTCCTCAAGTACCCAGCTGAACTTGGAGTATATTACTTCCAAGATTGCTGGAGGTGGTGTCCCTAACGTCAGAGAGAGGGTCAATGGAGCAATGTCATGATATAAACTTGGGAGGTGTCCTGTCATCTGCATAATTGACTGGGACTGCATAGGTGACGATATTTCATGTGAGCTGGCAGTGACCACCAGTCTGCAGTCAGAATGGGGATTTGGAAGAAGAGCTGCACCTACAGTCTCTGATCTCCCTCTCGTAGCTGCTGCCAGCATTCAAAGCGTTGCAAAGGGGTTTCATAAACAAATCTTGTTAACTGTTTTTAGACAGAAGACACATAGCCATAAATAGAAAACTGAGACGTGGGCAACCATTAAAAATAGCTCATTAAGAAATGGTAAGTGGAGAAATAATATGGCTGTGATTGCATAAGGAATATTCTACACACATACTTGAAGCCTTTAGCGGTTGCCAAAACTCTGATGAAGTGAATGAAGAGCAAATGGGTTGTATTTCAAACACATACCATTACACTGAGCAACAGTAACATTTTATGGCTTCAGTCACATTTTTTTGACTGAAGTAATAAAATTTGTAAAATATAAAGAAAAATATAGGATTTATCTCTCCCTCCTGTCCTATTCCTTCCCTTCCCTGCCCCTACCTTCCCCACTATTTTTTAGTTTCAAATTCAAAACAGACCTCATGGTTAACTGCATGGCACTCTGGTTATGGAGATGTTTAAGAAAAGTCACTTGACAGATTCAAAGGAACATGCAGTTCTCTACACAACTTGAGTAGTAACAAATATTTTTAATATGAATTTTATAGTCATTGCTTGTGTCTGAAAAGAAACTACTACGAGGATGGTTTCAGCTGCAACTCCACAGGAACTTAAGCACATGTTAGATCTTGTCCTATAAGAACAGTCAAAGGTGGATGAACCACAGGGTGCACAAAGCTGGTCAAGTGTTCAAGCTCTTTGGCCTGTATTTTAATTTTTGCCTCTATTTTATTCATATTTGGTCCAAATGACTCTAGCCTGAAAGACCTTATTCCAATCAAGCCCTTTTGCAGGTGTGGCTATATGCTATTGTCTTATAAAATTAAATCTATTTTTCAAGATACAGTTGTACATTGCCCATAAAAAATGATGTACCTTTTTGGTTGTAAGCCTCACTGTATAGGGGCTCCTCTATCCTTAGATTATATCCTGTTAAGCAATATTGTCACATCACTCACAAACACTGAAATAACAGCTGATCTCATAGTTCACTCAGTTTCTTATAGTTTGAGTGATATGTATTTTGTTTCTGTTGTTCAGAACCAAAACTTAAAATAGAGTCTTGTGTGCATCCATCAACCTTTCTCTGCTGCTGCTGTTCTCATTGAAATCTTAGTGAGGAAACAAATTCTTTACGCTAGTAGAGTATCCTCACAGGGATGAGAATGGAGAGATGGGTATGGAATGGATGAGCTGAGCTGCAGCGTGCTCCCCTTAGTACTTAATGTTTTTTCTCTCTTTTTTTCTTCTCTTTATTGCTCTGGACTGAAAAGAAACAAATAATACCTTTATATTCTGTAGGTTCTTCCTCCAGCTCTTTTTCCTAGAGAGTGGTGAACAACCTGCTTCAACGTCCCTCATCTTCTGCTGGGTGGAATATGAGGTGCTCAGCCTTGTGGTAGAGGTTTATGTGGTTCACAGCTAGGTGGGGTCTATAGTTAGGTACCAGGGATGTATGCTGCAAGAGGAAGCTTCAATAACTTACTTGTGAAGTACTAAGTAGCCACAAATTTGTACAAAACATTTTGCATTTACAGAGTGCCTTACAACTATAACAAATGGCAGTGTCTGTGATTTTGGTCTGAGATATAGTAACTTGCTCAGTCCTAAAGTAGGATTTTGCACTGGGGCCGAGAGTTCTGCCAGATCTTTCTCTGAGGCATCACAGAGTCATGCTCTTCCTCCTTATCCATGCCTTTTTAATGAAAGTGTCTACCAGCATAATATATGTTGAGATAGTGGTGTAATATATGGCCTAGGTTAATGAGGGATCTGTATGTATAAGGTAATCATCACGTTCTAGGCTATATCAAAAGAAGCATGACTAGCAGATGGAGAGAGGTGATTCTGCCATTTTGCTCTGGTGACAAATCACCTGAAGTACTGAGTTAGCTCTGGAGCCCTCAACACAGGAATGGCATGGACGTGATGTAGCAGGTTCGGAGAAGGGCCATGAAAATGATCATGGAGCTAGAGGACCTCTGCTGCAAGAACAGGCTGAGGGAGCTGGGGTTGTTCAGCCTGGAGAAGAGAAGGCTTTGGGGAGACCTAATAGCAACCTTCCAGTACCTGAAGGGAGCCTACAAGAAGGCTGGGGAGGGATGGTTTGCAAAGGCCTGTAGTGATAGAACAAGGGGCAATGGGTTAAAATTAGAGAAGAGTAGATTTAGATTAGATGTTAGGAACAAGTTCTTTGCCATGAGGCTGGTGGAACACTGGAACAGGTTTCCCAGGGAGGTGATTGAGGACCTATCCCTGAAGATATTCATGGTCAAGCTCAACAAGGCTCTGAGCAATCTGATCTAGTGAAGGGTGTCCCTGCTCACTGCAGGGGGTTTGAACTAAATGACCTTGGAGGTCCCTTCTAATACAAACCATTCTATGGTTCTATTGCCTGTGAGCAGGAGCAAATTATTTTCTGTGGGACTGTCTCATAATTGCCATTAAAAAAACTTTGAGTAGCAGCTCTAAATAGCTGAGCCAGACCTAACTGTGCAATTCTGTTCTACTCTTTCATTCCTACAGAGGTATTTTCACTTATTCAATTGATGATTCCCTTTTGTTCTCTTCAGAAACTCAAAGTATTTTGTGTTTTATTTGCATCCTAACATGTTATGTAGCACTTTTAAGAGTCAAACCCTTAATGATCTTTAAATGTATATGTTAATAAGTGTAACCGCAGCCAGAAGAGAGTATGTGAAAACTCTTTGCAGATGCCCTGTGACTTCATTCACAGTTCAATGATTAATTGAAATGGGTAATTCTTTTAGAAAGGTAGTATATGTTTTCGTTGTTAATCTATGTGCTAATCTGTGCTCCTCTGACAACTTAATAAGAAAAAGGGTTATGTTAGGGTTGTAAACCAGACAAACCATAAACAGACTGCTACCTAATCACAGGCACTTTTACTCAGGGTTTTTTATTTCTGTTCTTTTCTTTCAGAACAGACTAGTTTGCATCATGTTCTTTGCAGGGTAGCATTTGTTGCACATCTGACAGCATTTCTCACCAACTGGGAGCAGTATTTCACAATTTCATTTCATTCTGAAACTGCAAATATTTGGGCCTGTGAAAGGGATTAGAATTTGGGAAATCTCGAGTACCCTATGGAAGATATTATCTTTTCTATCTTCTATTTTTGGTAGTATGTGTTGGTTACTAAGTGCTCAGCTCATTCGGGTTGTATAAAGGGGACTACTCCCACCTTGGCTTGCACAACCTACTTTCAAAGAAAGGAGCTGATCCTTGCCTGTTTTTCAAAAGGAAGTGTATCTATACTGCATAAAACATTTTGGCATTTGGATTCTTGGCTGCCTTGACAAAAGGCACTTTCTCTACTATTTGCTGCTCCATTCACAATTTCTTGATGCAGGCAAGTGAGATGCAAATTATTGTTTTTTTCTTCCAAGATTCTGCTTTCTGCTTGCACTGGGTACAGCTGAAGAACAGATTTAGCAACCTTGACATCACTGCAAGTGGTAGTTAAAACTGAGGGGGTCTCAACCTGAAGATATCTTGGCCATCTTCTTCCCTGAATGGGCTGTTATAATACAGAACAGTTGCATGATGTAGCTTGTGTGTCCTACAAAAAATGCACTTCTGTTCATTCATTAATAATTGAAGATGCTTTTCCTCATGCACTCTGAATTTGTATGTTTACAGAAAGCCCAATTTTGATACTATCCAGTGAGTGGTAAATCAGTATGATTCAAGTCAGGCTCTTAAATCCCTTGAAGGAGAAGCAACAGGAGATCAAATTGTCTCATGTCATATTTTAAATGAACTTTGAATGAAGCTTGCGATGACTATGAAAACCAACAGTCAGAAACTCATAAAAGAGGACTATCTGCACTCACAGAAGAATACTAATTTTGGTTATGTACAGTAGAAGCATCTGCAGGAGAATTTGTTTTTCTACAGGGAAGGCTATTTGTAGGCCCTTTCAGAGATATAATTTTTGGTAAGCAATGCCTAAGCTTTTGAGCTTCACTTTTTATTTTCTATGGATTTTAGCATCTCATGTTTTGGTCATCAGCAGGGAAATCCCAGCCATGACTGTTTTACAGTATGTCATTATGTGATGTCATCTGTGTTGGGATAAGACTTTTTTGTAACACATAAGACTTCCATCTGTATTACATGTCTGGTGCTTGCAGACTTCTTTGAAGGAGTGCTAAGGGACATAATTTAGCACCAGACGTGGTAGAGTTAAATAATAGTTGGGCTTGAGGATCTTAAAGATCTTTTCCATTCAAAATGATTTTATGAAATACAAAAATATTGTTTCCAGCTGTGCCTACTCAAATAAAATTAAACTTCTGCAGGTGTTCCTTCTACTTTCTTGAACTGAAGCAATATTCCTGTGTTTCTGGATGCTGGGGAACAGTCAGCATCTCTCAGGTGCTCCAGCTTTTGACCCATTCTTTTGGGATTTGCTGTCTTTCATTTCCAAGTGCAGATTTGTTTTTATTTAACAGACATAATGTGGTCTTTTTTGAAGTGCCCACGGGTGCCTTGCTGAGGGTACATGAACTGGATCTTGAGTGGAATGCATGCCTCCTTACTTGTACAGACTGGCATCCCTCCTTCCCCTCTTCTTTCTCTGTCATCGGGTCAGAACAATGGGGTTGGGAGCTCAGCTTCCTACCTTGGGCTGTAAAGAGATTGAGAATGCTGGAGCACTGAACCAAGATGCCCAGAGAGGTGTGGAATCTCCTTCTCTGGAGATTTGCAGAACCCACCTGCACTTGTTCCTGTAGAACCTGAGGTAGGTGTACCTGTGTTAGCCAGGGGTGTTGGACTAGGTGATCTTCAGAGGTCCCTTCCAACTCCTACCATTCTCTGATTCTGGGCTGGTCTCCTGCATCTCTTTGTCACAATCTGTTTGCTTTGTGCTTTCCCTGGATAGGCCCTGCTGCTTTTTTGGTGCTGGCATCTCTTTGGCCACCAATCTGGCAAGGTTCAGAGTTACCTGTGTTTCAGCTGAAGGAGGAGTCTGCCTACTTCTGTGTTGGTATCAGTGAAACCAGGCTTTTCCTGAAGTACACTGCTAAAGAAAGGACAACTGTAGTGTGGAATGTGGTTTAATACATATATATGCACACAGGAGCAGGACTTGCAGTGCAAATCCTTAGGTTGAAGTATTCCCCGTGACTTACAAGAAAAACATGTTCTGTTAGAATAACCACTTGCTGTGACAATTGCTGCTCTACATCAGTAGACCTCTGTCCATACCAGCTGAGTCTTCCCCCCCACCCAGCATTAAATGAAATAGCAGTAAAGAGATCCCTCTATTGCCAAGGCATAACCTGATGAACGAAATAGTAGTGTCATGGCTATTTTCAGAAGCTTTGTTGCTAAAAACAGATCTCCACTCTGCAGACTGCTTTAGCCTTTCCCAAAGTGACAGCATTTTGTTAGAAATAGCTTGCTGGGCCTTCTTGCCCAGCACACTGCCGTAGCGCCCTGGTCCGTGAAAGCAGACAGCTGGAGGCTCTGGGCCTTCTGAAGGTTACGATCACAGCAGTTTCGTAAGTGCTTTATTTCAGTGCTCTTCTGGCTGCGCTGGGGACAGGTGCGGTCTGGTTCTGATTTCACTGGTCTTAATTTCTTATCTGACCTGGTAGTCAATCAAGGGCATGAGAGAGAAGCAAGAGAAAGTGGGAGAGGAACGGCCTGAGACAGACAGACGGCGAGAGTGCAATGCTGAGCATCTGACTTTTCTCATCCAGGAGCTGGCAGATCTGCCTGTCATTCAGTGCCGCGCTGTGTACTGACGCTGCCCTGTGCAAAATGGATTTCTGAGCGTTAACCAGCATGTTCTTTTTTTTTCCAAAGGGTCTTCTGTAGGATTTCATTTGCAGAGCACAGAGGGCAATATCTAGGGTAATTCCAGGGCTTAGTGGCTGTGATCTTTTGTCAACTCTACTTGTGAGTGAAATTAAACTTGGTATGAGCACCCACAATCTGAGCTTGTGCAACACAATTCCTGGCCAATGAGTGAAAAATCATAAACCTGACAAGTATTTATGAGAGAGAAAAATGAGATGTCATATTATAACAGGAATATATTCATTAAACCTATCAATTTCATAGAAACAAAGAATTCCCTCTTCAGTAAAAGGCTTTGAGTAGGTTTATATAGTCAGATATTCTTTTATGAGATGTAACTTTTTTTTTCTTTTTTGATGCTAAAACACGGTATGTTTAAACTTAGGTCAGTATTTTCTAAGGGAGCAACATACAAAAAGGGCTGAGTTAACATGATGCTGCAGTAGCCACTCTGGTTTTGAGAGAATATTGGCCAATATCTGTACATGAGCGTATTGCTGCTGCAGCCATACCTGGAAAAACCTTGCAGAACCAATAAGCCTAGCATGGATAAACCTTCGATGTCAGTAGCATTGTGTCATTTCCCATCACCAGAGGATCTGATGCATGAGGAGTAGAGCAAAGACTTCAAAGAACAATTTCAACTTTTTGTTTTTCCACCCAAGAGAGGCCAGAGTGTGAACCCAGGGTGTGAACCTTACAGAGTCTTCCTTGCCTGCCTGCAGGACAAGAAAAGTGTCTCTCCTATCAGAAAGGAGAGAGATTTAAAACCCCAAAATATCTGGACTTCCTCAGGCTCTTGAGGCTGTTAATACTTAAGTGGTCAGATTTTCAGTTCAAAGAAAGAGTAGTCATATGGTGGTGGAGCAAGTGACTGAATGCTATCTGTATGCTATCTGTATACAACATAATTAAAATAATATCAGTTCACACCATGAAATTAATTTGCTGCTAGCAGTGAAACTTTGCCAGTGTTCATTTTCTAGCACAAAATTTGCATAGGGAAGGTAAAGTGCTGGTGAGACACAAGTTACAGCAGCACATGTTGGAGCTGACCAACTTGCTCACTGGGAAGGAATCCTGGCTTCTCTTTTCCAGGGGCCCTGGCTTGCTGTGTCTTCAGCAGCCAGCTCACAATGAGTAAAAGTTTCTAACAGGTGAGATTTGGACCAGTCTGGCAAAAGGAATGTAGTGCAGGAGGTGGCTAGACCATGTTACCCAGTACGCCAACACAGATGGGCAGGTAGGATGCGGTCAAGGGTGAGGGTAAAAAAGGACAGAAGTGAAAGTAAAGTTCAGCTGTCTTTGTACCAGATGAATGTCACGAACCAATATCTAAGTATAACTGGGCTGGTGTTAGCAGGTTGGATTGACACCTGCTGCTGACAGAGATGAGCCCCACTTCATTCCCAGCCCAGCGGGGGGTATGGCTGTCTCCAGCACTTCTCCAGCCACTTGCGTCTTTTCTTCTGATGGCAGCATGTTGTGGAGGCACCACTCAGCTGATCTGCACTGCCCTGCTTCCAGCTGCTTCAGAAGGTCAGCAAAACAGGAGCTTTGTGTGTTGTGTGCTGCTGGGTTCATTGTTGTTGTTGGTATAAAGCACTCAAATTGCATTTTTGTGTGAGTTAAGAAGTGACTGTAACCCCTGTATTAAGGCAAGTTTGGAAGGTGTTGCTGCTCATTTTTTCCACAACTGAAATTTTAGATGCTACAAAGATGCCCAATTCTTTGGTATGCTGGCACTCATTCTTGGGTGAAAAAATTATGGATAGAGACTGAGGAAGAATGAAGGCTTACTGACCAGTGTTCAGAGAAGCATGGACTGGAGGGATGTGTATAGTCCTATGTGGTAACACATCATTGGTGCTAATGAACGAGAATCTGCAAAATGTACAAAAATCATCCATACATGGCCCAGTGTGTGGGATTCACATTTGTTCTGAGCTCAGAAATAAAGGACAGTTCTAACAGTTTAACAATATACACATTTACACATATTTCATTAAATGAATATAATTAACCAGGTTGGAAGAGACCTTTGAGATCATCAAGTCCAACCCATCACCCAACACTCTAATCTACTAAACCATGGCACCAAGTGCCTCATCCAGTCTTCTCTTAAACACCTCCAGTGATGGTGACTCCACCACCTCCCTGGGCAGCCCATTCCAATGGCCAATCACTCTTTTTATGAAGAACTTCTTCCTAGCTCCAGCCTAAACCTCCCCTGGCACAGCTTGAGACTGTGTCCTCTTGTTCTGTTGGTGATTGCCTGGGAGAAGAGACCAACTCCCATGTGGCCACAACCTCCCGTTCAGGTAGTTGTAGACAGCAATAAGGTCTCCTCTGAGCCTCCTCTTCTCCAGGGTAAGCAACCCCAGCTTCCTCAGCTTCTCCTTGTAGGGCTTGTGCTCCAAACCCCTCCCCAGCTTTGTTGCCCTTCTATGGACACAACTTACATATTATACCTAAGAATATAGCTCCTAAATGTATTAGTTTACAAATAGCAGCCTCAACTTTATTTTATACTAAATATTAGCACCAGATACCCTTTCAGTAAAATTACTTTACCAGGACTGTGCAGAAATAGTGTCTAAAAAAAAGAAGAGTACAATTAAACATGGTTGAGAAATTGCAGTTAAAGCCTCAAAGATTTATTTATTTCAAAGTGGAATTTAAAATTCCTTGTCCAAATAAATCAGTTTTCCACTTAAAAGTCAGGAAAACCTTTAGCTGTGGCCCAACTGTAAAGCTCCTGATAGAGGGAAAGTTGTAGTGTGTGAGAGCTGACTTTAATAAATGTAAACCCTTACTAAATGATATCAGTTTTGTTTATTTGCCCATGGGCCACATTTGAATTGATCTGTAGGAACCTTTGTGTTTCTTATCACCTAATTGCACCAAAAAAAGTTAAAAAAATATATAACCATGTGTCTTCAAAAGAAAACTGGACCTGGGTCCTCTGTAAGCTTGCTTTCTTGCAGTATTAATCATCATCCTGATGGCATGCAGAGACCAAAACGCAAAAATCTTGAACTCTTCCCCTATTTCTGATCTTTTGGAACGTCTGCAGTAATTCAGCTTTAATGTTCAACAAGGTGGCTGCTGCATAGTCAGGGCAGTGGTGACAAAGTCTATCACCACTTAACGAATGTAATGATTAAGTTCAAAGCCTGTGGGTAGCATTGGCTGTTAGCAGGGAGAGCTTGGAAACTGAGACAAAGTATCAGCAATCAGGCGGCAAAGAGTGATGAGTTGTGACAGCTAGAGGTACTGTTTTAACAGCCTGGTAACCCAGCAGGGAGACCCTGTAGTCGTGTGTTTCTCCATTATTTGGATGGTTTCCTCTTGAGCTAAATGGAGACTTACTTTGGGTTCTTCTTGTTGTGCCTCGATCAGTGAAGAAAATTGGTAAATAAATGCTGTGTATAAGCAAGATCCTTTCAGAAAGCTGTCTGGATTTTTTTTGCCTGGAAAGATTGACTCGCTTGGTTGAATTTTTCAGGTCAGTTTTAGCTTTTTAAATCCAAGTACCAAAGTTTCACTATTTATTTTGCTGTTTACCTGGCTGTAGTGGCTGAGCAGCAAGCTACTCAACCCACCCAGCACCGCATCTGCTCATATCCAGGCAGGGAAATCCCAAGGAGGAAAGAGAGATGTGCCCCAGCCTGCCACAGGCCAGACAGTGAGGAACATGGGGCGATTCCTCCTCTGGGGACACGCCCAGCAAGGGTTGAATTACCTGTTGGGACCTCGAGGGCACGTGTGGCAGAGGGCACTTTGCTGGTGCCGTGGAATGGAGCAGCACACTTCTTTTTGTTGCATGTTGTTGACAGCAGGACACCGGATACCCCCCAGGAAAATGGATGGCCTCTTAAGCTAGCTTGTTTCTGCTCCAAGTGCCAGCATGCCACCTTCCCCCTTTCCAGCCCTCTTCCCTTTCTCTGTTGGCCTTCTGAGTGCTAAGCTCCAGAGCAGTGCAGGAGGCTCAAGTGGCTCAGGCACTGATCTTCCCCCAGCCACAGCATCTCAAGTCCAGCAAGCAGGAGTTAGGTGCCTGGTGGACCACTGTCTTCTGAAATTCTGGGGTCTGAGGGGACCCTGAGGGGCATGCTGAAAATCTAGTAGAGGCTTGATACAAACCTCCCCTGGTCAGATTGCGTGCTGAAAGCTGCCTCCTGCAAGCTCTGCTGCTGTGCCTGACCCCTATACCTGGGATGGGTGTGGATGAAGTGGAAATGTTACTTCCCATATCTTTCTGCTACTTAAGGAGTGTCTCTGCCCTTTTCTTTTCATGGAATCATAGAATTGTTTCAGTTGGAAAATACCTCTAAGATCATCCAAATACCAACCTACCTCCACTGTGGCCATTAAACCATGTCCCAGAGTGCCATGTCTACACATTTTTTTGTACATCTCAAAGAATGGTGACTCCACTGCTTCCTTGGACAGCCTGTTCCAATGCTTTTTGTGTTATCCTGGGCCAACATGCAGGAAAAAAGACAACACTTCAAGATTGTTTTAGGAGTTGCTACTAATGAACAGAGGTGTAGGGAGTGAAGCATTTGATTTTTATTCATGCCAAGATCTTGAAAGAAGCTGTTGGGGAGGGCTTGTGCTGCAGTCCTTCTCTGCTCACCAGAAAGGAGTCTAAAGTGCTGCAGCAAGGTGGCTTTATTAAAACTGTAACTTGAAAATAGCTGTTTTTTAAAAGTGCTTCCTAGAAGACAAGCTCTGCCTACCTCCTGGGCTCTGCAGGAGCTGAAGGGTCTCTGTGTGTCTGAACCACTTTGTGAGACAGGTGCAACGTCAGGGAGTTTGGGGAATGTGTAATAACCCAGTTGGCTATCACCAAAAGGTGGCAGCGTCTACATCTGCTTTTTGTTACAGCTACGCTGCTGGTTAAGCCAAATGCCTAGGGGCAGCTGGAACTGGGCAGTAGCAATTGGTGCCGGGTGAGTAACAACAGCGGATTCACGTTTGTTTTGTCTTGGTGTTTTGTTGGTCAACCCAAGTGAGGATAAATAGGCAGACAAACAGATTGATGCTAATGGTGGTTTCTGAGAAACTATCCACCTCTATATTTAATCTTCATGATGGCCTCAAGCTAATCCTTGGGTCAGGACACTTCCATGCCTGGGGATTCAAAGTCCTGGTCTGAGCGTGAGACTGCCCAGAAAGAAGGGTGCTGGGAAGTGTCAGCACCGAGGTTTCTACAGCAGGAAACGAGCAAAGTCAGTTCACCAGCATTATGGTGTGAGATACAAAGCAAAACCCTGAGGTTAAGCCATAAAAAAATATAGCTTATGTGTATCCTGATGAAAATAGAAAAATATATCTTCCTCTTTCTCCTGGAAAGAACCTCTACATAGCAAAAATAAAAACACACACATATATATGTGTGTGTGTATGTATACACCCTATTGTTTTAACTTTGCTGGTAAACCATCATCCATATGGTAAAATGACTGATTGTCTTCAGGTTTTGCCTCATTTTTAGTTATCATATGAAATAAAGAAAAAAATATTTGGCCAGCTTGAATGAATTCTTTTATCTCTCCTTAAAGGATAAACTTTTGTCAGAATCCCTTAATGTTTTCCCTTTAGAGAAATATTCAGTAAGATTGCTCTGCTGCCCTTTTAATTTCCTTCTACCTTTTTCTGAACTGCACCATTGCCCCAAGGTAGCACGTTAATTAAATTAGGATAAAACTTTGTTTCAGTGCAGAAAAAAAATTGGGCATGTTTGTTTGTTCTATGAAGGAATTTTTCTTTTTTGCTTTTTACCCCTTAAGGCCCTTCTGAAGTGTAACACTGAGTGAAATCTCTGCAAACAGCACTTCACAGGCTGGGGCCTGATGTGTTAGTCCCTTGAAAATCAACATCTTCAGTTGTAGGCGATGGAAACCAGATTTTGCTGTGCAAGGCTCTTCTAAAGCAGTTTACCTGCAGAGAAGTCCTAGTGCCATAGTGCTGAAGTGTTTGTATCTCACTCACAGCATCAGATGAAGTTGATGTTCATTGTCTGCTCAGGTGTCTCAGAGACTGCCTTTTAGACTTTCATACATATGCTTAAAGATTATTTTCAGTTTCTGAATCTTCTTTTCATGTGTCATAGAACAGCCTCTTGCAGCTCCCTCTTGCTACCAGAATGCCTATGCCTTGTAGACAAGAAGAGTCGAAAGTGGGGGTGAGCAGCCTTAGCAAATAACAGCACAGTTGGGGTTTCTTCTGTCATGTGCTTACAGGATCAGTGTAACATCTTCCAAATAGTGAATGTTATATGTGGGATCCCAATGAAGGGTACTATAGATTTTGCCTCTGAATCATGCAACACCAAGAAATCAAAACTGCATGTTGAGAAGGGGGCTGTCCTGGCCTTAATAGTTCCTTGGGTTTCCTTAAGTAGTAACAAATCCATCCCTGGAGCCATAGAGTTCACTAGAGATTTTTGGATAGCATTTCTGGTTTAGTATCGAGCAATTTTTAAATTGGATAATAGGAAAAATTTTGTTACTGAAAGAATGGTCAGAACAGACTGCCCAGGGAGGTGGTGTCCCTGGGGATGTCCAAAAAACACATAGAAACGGGACATGATTTAATGGCCATAATGATGTTAAGTCAGTGGTGGGACTCAATCATCTTAGAGGACTTTTGCAACTGAAATCATTCTGTGTTTCTGTAATTTAGAAAGAATCTGGAGCAATGTTGGGTGATGTAAGCATTAATCAAATGAATTATTGGAAAAAAAAAAAGACTTCTGAGCAGTTTATAATTAAAGTGAGGCTCAGAAGTATCTACATAATGTCCTTTATGGATCCTTGTTCACAGAATCACAGAGTTGGAAGGGACCCCAAGGATCATCCAGTTCTAATCCCCCTGCCATGGGCAGGGACATCCTCCAATAGATCAAGTTGCCCAGAGCCACATTCAGCCTGGCTTTAAAAACATCCAGGGATGGGGCTTCCACTGCCTCCCTGGGCAACCTGTTCCAGTTTCTTGCCACCCTTATGGTGAAGAACTTCCTAGTGTTTAATCTAAATCCACCCTCCTCCAGCTTGGATCTGTTCTCCCTATCACCACCCAAGACCCTAAAGAGTCCTTCACCAGCTTTCTTGTAGGCCTCCTTCAGATATTAGAAAGCCACAATAAGGTGTCCTAGGAACCTTCTCTTCTCTGAACTGAACAATTCCAACTCTCTCAGCCTGTTCTCACAGGAGAGGAGCTCAGCCCTCTGATCACCCTCATGGCCCTTGTCTGTATACTTTCCTTGAAGGAAAGGGTGATTTTGGCTAAAATTTTGTCATGTTGGTTTTGCCACATTTGAATATCTATTGTGGTTTTAATGTATAATTTAAACAAGTGATTTTGCTGTTTATTAGATATTTTGCCAGGACATGCAGGCTTTATGGCACAGCATGTGCAAACAAAAGCACAATGTGTAAAGCTGTATCTTTTTGCTAAGCTTGTGTCATCTTTCTGACTTCTGTAAATTCCAGTGGTTCCAGCACTAAGGTACTGCAACATACTAGAACTTAAGAGTGCATTGTCTACCTAAACCTAGCTGCTCACATCTAAGGATCATATCAGAACTTGTCCACTGAGACAAAATTCAGTGGAAAATATTTTTCAACATATTTGAAATATTTTTATCTCCTCTTTCAGCACCTCACATGCATCACAATTTAGCCAGCTGGTTATATAATATTTATATGCCTTGCAATTTTCCATACAAGTAAAAATGATTGAATGTAGGTAACAATGGGATTTGAACAATTAGTTGTTAATATAAAAGAGTGAAAGATTTAGTGTAAAATCTTGGAACGTGGTTAGGATGTCTCCTCTGGTATTTCAATCTCTCAACCTATTTTACACGGTTTTTAAAACTAACAAAGGAAAAGAGGAATGCTCATTGCAGTCATCTAATTTATTGGATCAAGGATGCCAAAATTCCTGTCAATTTTTATTAATGACTTAGAAATTGTATCCTTCACTCAGCTATTGGAAGCTTTTAGAAAGATACCCAGAAGTTTCCCTTCTCCTGCAGAAAACTGGTGATCCTAATTGTGCCATACTGATAAAGCCTTCAGTAACTGACCTTGCTAAACCCTCCTGACATTGCTTCCTATTTTCAGGGGAACCTCCCCTTTCTTAACTCCAAACCCCCTAGTTTCAGCTATTTATATTCAGGTGAAAGGTAGGAGAATACTTTGCAAGTCCTTAGTTATCAACCACAATCCAGCTCTGTCTATTTAGTAAATATACCCTTAAGAGGGTATACCTCTTGCTTAGGCCAGGAACTGCCACATTTCATTCATAACTTCTCTGTAAAATGAAGCCACTCTGTTAAGCCCCAAGCTTAGTGTGGTCTCTCCTTTTAACACACAAGTAAATCCTGACAGATCAATGGGTAAAAAAACCCCCAGCCTTCTTATTCTCAGGCCCTAAGTTCTTCCTTCTCCAGATACCCAGCTATCACAGAAAGCCCCTTGCTTGCAACTGTGGATGTAGCCTTGCTTTGGGAGGAAGCATGGAGATGCAGCACCTACCAATATACAGAGACTGCATCTTTGTGGAGTATCTGCAGGAATTAGTATGACTAAGCACTCCTCTTTGAGGCATCCGTCCTCTGCTTAGTCCTCCCTCTGCTTAATCTCTTTGCTGTGCTGCCTACTGTACCCTTGCTGTTGGGCTGGTGAAAACCAGGAACTCTGCAGCTCCTGATGGTCTCTCCACTACCTGCTGAATTCTTGTGTGTCTCTTTGTCCATACAGATTGTACAAGAAACATTATGGTGTTTCCTGTACTGACACCAGATATATCTGGAGCTGCAATCAGAGACATCGCTGAGAGAGCTTTAAATCTGGTTTGGTACCTGGAAGCACAACAGCTGGCACTGCAGATATGATACAGGTTACACCAGCCTGCCCAGGATGCTGGGCCTTTCTTTCAGGGATTCATTTGGGCTGGTCCACAAGGTTTGCAGGTCATAGTCTTTATTAATGTGTTTAGTGGGTCCAGTTAATTTGTCTTAATCTTCACATACTTTGCAAAATGCCATTTAAGTACGTGAACACTTGAGTTCATCCAATTATTCCTGGTGAATCATATGGAGTACTCAGAAAGGTCTTGGAAGAACTGTCTGCTTGCCAGGAATGAGACTGATCCCTGCACACAGGCTTTTAGAGAAGGAAAAGAGGAAAATAGCAGGCAATGCTTCCCCAGTGGTGCATGAAATTTGAGTATTTTTGTTTATTGTGCTGAAAACTCCTCAGACATATCCTTTCTTTTTTGAAATCACAACTCCATTCTGAGTTACCAAATGTTGAAAAATCTGTCCCAAGGGCTCCAAAACTTTGGAAAATACCCAAAACAGTTAGGGAACATCTGAGGAGCAACAGACTAGCATTCTCCAAAACAGTACAATTTTAATTCTTTCCATGATTTTTTAGCAGCCTCTCTGATTTAGTTTCAAAGACCTGAAGACAAAAGTATTTTCTTGCATAATACTGATGGTGATTACATCATGATATCAGAAAGCAGTGTGAGCTGTGACAAATACTTTCCGTTTCTTCTATAAATATAGCTTTCCCTGGGTAAATCAATTTACAGTTGCTCTAATAAATATGTAGAAAGTTCCTCCTCCATGGAGTCAGAGGGTCTGAGTGCAAGCGGCTGGAAACTCCACCTGCTCGGGCGAGCTGAGACAAGGTGACAGGTGTCAGCATGACTGGTTCATGCCAACGTCCTCATGGATTTACCCCTTCCTAGCCTACACTCCAGCCTTTCCTGCCACACAGCCAGGACTGGAGGGAGGTTGAGTCTTTTCTGCCCTATTAACTTTGGCATGTTTGCTTTGCTTTTATCTCCCAGCCTCCTCTCCCCAGTAGCAAATGCCTTGCCCTCAGTCCAGAGGATGGCCCCATGACTCCTTTGTTTAACTGCTGTTCTAAGCTGCTGCACAAATTGCTTGGCAGAGGGTGATTTGTAGTGACAAGGCTTGAACCTTATCCCTGGAGATTCACCAGATACCTCTGCAATGCTCTGCATCTCTCAGGATGGGGAAGAGGAAGCCCGGCTCCCACTTTCAAGCCTCATCTTGCATCATCCCGGCTATTGCATAACAGTCTAGCTGAAATGCAGTGGCATGTCCATCTCCTCTTTGTTGCATTGACATGGCTTTGCTTGCTCACAGCAAGTGGCATGCACTGGCTTACACACAGAGTAACAGCAAGAGATCAGATCAATGAAAATGATACTCTTTAGAAATCTTCTGTGGAGAAATGGGTAATTTGTTTAAGAAAATACGATATGAAAATGAGCCTTGTGTATATCTTGAAGTGTCTAACTCCTGTAATTTACAAACACTGAGAAACTAACAAAAGAGTAGTTTGCAAGACCATTTCATTTCTTTTAAAAATTCTTTACCTTAACTTTTCAGCTTTTGCTTCTCTTCTTATTTTCCACTAACCCTGTGGCATGTATTAATTTTCTGTCACAGATTTGTTGCTGTTCATTAGTTTTACCTGATTTCCACTTCACATTTTGACTTCTGATGGAGATTTGCTTGGCCATAAATCCAAAAGTTTTGGGTTTGTGATAATTTTTTTTTTTTAAACTGCATTAGATCCCTACTCTCTCTGCCAGAACTACGACAACCCCCTTCTTTCCCACTATTTCTTACTACTCTGTAATCCCACAGCTGATGGCTCCTTATCCTCTCAAGCCTTCAAACAATAACAAAACCAAAGTGTAGACCTCCTCTCCTCATTCATCTTTTTGCTGCAGAAACACCTAAAAGCCAAACAGAGGCATGTGAGTGTGTGGAAGTCCATGGCAGACATGGTTTTGTTTGGTCAACTGGCTGCAGGGTTACCAAGCCTCATTTCTGCTGCTCTGAGGGTGGTTTTGCAGCACTTAAAGGAGGCTGTGGGAAGAAACTGATGGAAGTTCTGCAGCTGTATTTGGGATAAGGAGTCACCACATGCTATCTTCCATCATTGTCCATGACTAAATCCTAGAGATTGGTTCATCTTGTCTTGGTGGGCATGAAGTTACTTCCAGGTGAAAAAGTAAATGAAGCTATTTTTTCTTCCAATCATTGAGTAACCCCTCCATACTCTACTGCTTTGAGTAGTCTGGTGCCAGGATCCAGGGGGTGGGTTCAGAAAAAAAAAGGTTGAAGGTGTTGATAATTTTCCTGTTTTGTCATCTTGAAGCATGGGCAGAGTTGTCTCGGTGATAATAAAGTAGAGGACAAAAATAGACTCTCCATACTTTCTGTCTCCTTTGTTCTGTATTTAGGAAAAGAGTTTTGGCTTTGACTGATCCAACAGCTCCTAGGTTCACAAGTCAGCTTTATGTTGTTAGAGCTTGTGGCCTCAGGACCAGAGGTCTGAGAGAAAGAAATGCCTTTGAATTTAGAGGTTTACTTAGACCTGACAGTTCTTGCATAGTTCTTGATACTTGTAAGGATATATGCAAATGATAAGAATTATGTGTGGGCTTATAGATAGATTAAATTTACTTGGAAAAACACAGGTAGGGTTCTTGTATGTTACTCTTCCTTCATTCACTCTCACACATACTGTATTTTCAATACAGGCAGCATAACCTTAAAGCTGGAGCACTGAATCAGTGTCCTCAGTGCAGTCATCTGCAGTAGGGAAAGTGCCAAGCACCCAGCCAGTGACCAAACTGATGGATGTCTGGAGAAAGAGAGTCTGGCCTTGGCTCTGACTGGTATTTTACATGTACTGTATCAGCATGTCAGTGATTTATACTGCAGGAGTGCTTAGAAGACCCAGTAATTAATATTAAACACCACACACGAGACTGAAATATTTAGTGCCCTTAAAAAACCCAACCAAACAAACAAAACCCCCCAAACAAACAAAACCTCACAAAGATATCTTTATTTTGGAGCAACTTGTGATTCTCTGGTAAATTTGGAATAGTGGCAATTTGTTTGTGCAACAGGAGTAGTGTCTTATTACATGCTGTGCACAGATTTCCTCTTGACCAGGGGCAGTTAAGATGTTGCATTCGCTGTATTTGTGCAATGTATTTAAAACATCTCTGCTGAAAAAGCAGGAAGAGGTTTTTCTTCGTGTATTAAGAGAGTCACAAAATCATCAACACAAAAACACAGATGTTCTGTGGCTGACACACAGGCTTGGGAAGGCTTATTTCTGCACCAAGATATTGTCTAAATAGATAAAATAGCTAAACATTTATTTTTCCCCTACTGTCAGAGATCTAAAGAGATGAATGACAGGTCTTATAATAATGGTAAATATGCCAGGGGCAATGCAGAGGCCAAAGACCATGACCCTGCATTGGTGGAACACAGTTTTCTGGGAGAATCTTAAGAATTTTGAGTAGACTCAAACATGCATGGGAACATTTGGGATGTTTTCAGCTCTTTTCTTTTTTTTTCTCTTTGGAATAATTTATAAATACTTCAGAATGCCCTTGTGACAAATCTGGTCCTGTGTGGAAAACCTTAAGGGAATATCTTTTAGAATTGTATCCCAAGTGTTTGTAAGGAATATTGCAAGGTTAGAAATCCCAGCCCCCCAGCTGTGCTGGATGTGTTGTACATGACTAACAGGGAGAATCCCGCACTAGAGGTCTGAACTAACCTGTGTATCACAAAGGATGAAATAAGTGGAATAAAATGACTGGCAGGAAAAACAGAGGGAGCTGCCCTGCAGGGCAGATTGAACTTTCTATGTAGAACTTAGTGGCATGTCAGGAAAAGGATAGCAAAACACATGTAATGAAGAAAGTAAATATAAATGAGATAATGCCACCACTTCTTGCTGAAGGTTTGCTATTTAAACTGCACCTGCAGTTTTCTTGTAGGTTTGAAGCAGAATGGAGTCTATGCCAGCAGACTCAAAGTTGAGCTGAGGATAAATGGAAGTCTGTTTAGCACAACAAGCTGTCAGCAACTCAATCACATCATTAAAGCTGATATAAATATACCAAGCAGAGCAAGTTGTTCAGTGTCTGAAAAGTATCATGTAAGGGGAGCTACCAGTCATGAGGAGGGAGCCCACAGACATCTGATTGTTTGGTGTCTTTCTGAATGATGGCATGAATTTGCTGATGGAAAAGGGGAATGCTCAGTGAAAAAAAAAAAAGGTGTTCATGCATGAATTATAGCAAGTTCAAGTGTATGCTGCATAGGGAAAATCACCAGGAGTGCATCAGAATGTTGACTTAGTTTTATTTTTCTTGAATAATACATCTAGAGAATCTTTAGAAGTTCTCTTTGGAAAGTGGTCACTGTTTTTTTTTCTTTTTTTTTTTTTTCCTTTCTGTTTTTAACCAATTAACCTTTACTTCCTGATTTTTAATTAAAATAATTATCCAACAGCACTAATAACTCCACTTCATTGCAGATTTGATTACGTGCTCTCAAGAACAAGGAATTATATTTAGCAACATGCAAGGTTTTTTAAAGGTTTAGTTTATCAGTATATTCATAGAATGGTTTGGGTTGGAGGGGCCTTTAAACTAGTTCCAAGCCCCCTGCCATGGGTAGGGGCACCTTCAACTAGACCAGGTTGCTCAAGGACCCATCCAACCTGTCTTTGAACACTTCCAGGCTTGGAGCCTCCACAGTTTCTCTGGGCAAGCTGTTCCCGTGCCTTTTGAAGGAAGGATTTCCTAGGATAATAGAATTATTAAGGTTGTAAAAGACCACTAAGAGAGGTCGTACATATAGGTATCCCTATACTATCTGAGTGTCACTGAAGTCAGTGGAAGTCTTTTCCATTAGTACCACTGGACATCAGCTGGAAGCTTAAAATACTATCAAGGGCCAGTTGTGTCACTATAGTGCATTACAAAGTATAGAGGAACCTGAAAAAAACATAGGCTTAATGCACAAATGTGCTGAGAGGTACCAGTTTCCCAGTGGTTTGTTTTTTTTTACTGTGTCACATTGTTTCATTTTGATGTTGCTGCAAAAATATTTGGATGCTTTTGGAATAAAATAAACCCACACATACTCTTTTACACCCTCGGATATTTTGTTTAAATGTATACATCTTATCAAATGCTTCTGCTTCTGAGGAAATGCACTCTTTGATCCACTTGTATCCATTAATATGTCACTTGAACATTTTGCTGTCATAATATCATGATACCTAGTGTTCCTTTTTGTATTTCGTTTCTAAGCAAGGCAGTGTTGTAACTGAGAAACATGTTAAGGTAATTTTGGATCTGCCTGGTTTTAGTCATATCCATAAGCAAGCCCTACAACAGAGGTGATAAGCAAACATGCTTGGCAATTAATCCCCTTCAAAGAGTTCAGCACTCTGCTATTTCCTTGTTTGGAAGGAGTAACAAGCCACAAAAATCAGGAAAAGCACAGGGGAGCTTCTTGTTTATGTGGCTTCCTTTTTTGGAAACAATGATCTCCTCTTATGGGAAGCAGCTGAGGGAATTTGGGTTGTTTAGTCTGAAGAAAAGGAGGCTGAGGGAAGACTTTCTCATTCTCTACAGCTCCCTAAAAGGAGGTTGGAGCCAGGTGGGTGCTGATCTCTTCTACCAAGTGACAAGATGAGAGGAAACAGCCTCAAGTTGCCTCATGGGAGGTTTAGGTTAGATATTAGAAGAAACTTTTTGACTGGAAGAGTTCTCAAAGACTGTAAGAGATTCCCCAAGGAGGTGGTTGAATTTGCATCCCTGGAGGTGTTTCAAGGACACAGAGATGTGGTGCTGAGGGGCATGGTTTAGCACCAAACTTGGTAGGGTTAGAGAATGGTTGGACTCGATGACCTTAAAAGTCTTTGAGTGAAATGATTCTATGATTTTATGATTGGTCCCTCTGAATTATGGGTGCAAGGGGACTGCAGAGGTCTGCTCCATCTGCTGTGTGATGATGTGGTTCCTTTGTAAGGGAGGGTGATGTCAGTCCCAAATGCTGGCTGTATGTCACTTGAATAGATTATATTAATTTTTTTTGAATCCTGTATGAGATTATTTCTACTTAACTTTTTTTTTTTTCAGGTAGTTTGGTGTGATTTGCATGTAGGATAAGTTCAGCAGTTAATTCCCACTTGCTGGTGGTGTTAATTTTTGTCTCAACAGCAGAAAGAAGGAAGGTGAGGACTTGGCAATGGTGACAATGTTTATCTTCAGCAGACTTCAGCTGGTACAGCTGCTGAATGGGTTTTTGGACCTTCAGATGACTATTTAATCAGCACTGAAACTTTCTGGATAAACAATCACCTAGCTTCACCACTTGCTTGACACAAATATTTCACATATCACAGTATAACTAAGGTTGGAAGAGACCCCAAGGATATTTCCATGATTTTCATACTCAGAGTAGTGTCAGATTGGACTGGACTTGGCCACCTTTGGTGTTGGAGTTTTTAGTGTTTGTTAAAAATAAACAAAACAGAAAAAGGAATATTCTGAGCACAAAAGAGATCTGTTATCAGTTTCATCTGCATACATAACTTTCAATGGCTGTAATGGGAATTGTGGAGAGGGAACAGACTGCCTGAGAATGTCTGTCTTTGAAGCAATTATTTTGACAAATGACCTTACTGAGACTGGTCAGAAAGACAATAGAAGAGTGACTTATCTATTAGGAGGTACCAAATTATGGTGGCCATTTGGGACTCCTTCGCGTTGGGAAAGACATGCAGCTTTTTGTCTCTACAGTGCTTTATTTTCCTCTGGTACTAATGTATGTGTTTGAAGACTTTGGAGCAGTTGCTGCTGTCCTCTGCATTTAAGGTGTGAGGACATGGAAAAAGGAAACTTCAGGAGTTCTTCAGATAGAGGAGTGGAAGTGAGGTGGTTCTTTTGTTCATTGACTTCTGGAGTATTGGTTAGTGGGCTGCATGGGACAACCAGCATCCCAAGTTGCTTACAGGTTCTGCAGATGCAACAAAACTTGAGAGGATTTAATCCTGACGTCCTTCAGCTACCAAGGCCATTTCCAAAGCCAATGGTACAATGCAGAACTCATGTCACCATGAACTATTATTTCTGTAGGAAACTATTGAAAATGATTGAGAGGGCACAAATAGTAGATCCACGTTATCTCCAGCAACAAACTTACAGGAATGTTGGGAATGAAGTCCTGTGCTCTGGTTTTTCCCCACTGGGTTCTCAATAGTCTTTCAGATGCCAAGGAAAGGCAAGCACTGTAAACAGTTCAGCATACAAATGACAGCACATACTCCAGCTTCTAACATCAATGAACCATTCAGAAGATAGCTGACATTTTCATATTTTCAAAGTTTGTAGCAAGAAAGCTGGTGTTGCAGTGTGGGGTGGTTTTCCTGTCTATGAAAGCACATCTGGTTGAGGTAGATTGGTGCAATTCTTTGGTGGAATGCCTTCCCATTGATGTATGCTTTTTAACAAAGAGTTGTTTTCCAACAAAAAAATGATGTGCTCATCCCCTTAGAATTTTTCAGGGGGAGGGAGGGAAACAACACACCAAACAGATAAATCTGTAACCATGTTTATTAAAATAGAAAGCTCAGATTTTTAATTTCAACATTTTGATATTATAACCTGAGTTTTCCAAATGAAAACATGGGAGAAAACCCCCAATTGTTTTATATATATATATGTGTGTGTGTGTGTGTGTGCGTGTATATATCTATCTCCACATATATATATACACACATCCATATACCTATATATATATATCTATAGCATATTTCCCCCCTTTTTGGTAATTTTTTTTTTTCTTTTAAAATTGACTTCTAAATTGCTGGAAACTGAATTCTAAATCTGTTTTCCTTTCAATTTGGAGCAGATTCCGAGATGTTCAGGTTTCCTGTGAAGGGTGTACCTTGAGCCGAAGCCAGGAAAGAGCTTGGTTTTTATCTTCAGCACTCAAGTTCTTATTCAAGAAAATGCTTGCACTAAACAAACTTCTTTGAGGAAATGTAATAATTCTGTGTGCCAGTTCTTGTTCTTGTGAGCCTTTAAAAATCTCTTTAGTTTGTGTCAGGAGTTCTGAAGTATGCCATTTGTAATTGAACAACACAGGGAAACCAGAGAGCTAGTTTCCCATGAAGTATGGGAAGACTGGTGAGAGGCTGGGTGAGAGGCTGAAATGTTATTCTGCCTAAAAGCCACATTTTCAATTCTTATCTCCATTTTTTCCCCCTACCAATTCCTCTTTGCTGTGGCAGTGCTCAGAGAAGATTTTCAGGCAGCTCCAGCAGTAAATATCATCATGCACTGAAAAACAGGATTCCTCAAAAGGAATCTTGCTTCCAAATTTCCTCAGTTTGCTTTTGACTGCATTGTATCCATGGGTTTTTCCTCCTAGGTTTATCCTCTTCTAAGTTTAGCCCATGCAGTTCCTTACCAGAGGATGAAACATGAGTGGGAAGCAGTTGGTTCCTAGGAGTTTTCAGAAACGTGTTCCTCAGGATCCTTTGGCATAACGCAGCCTTTACAGTACAATGAATTTAGGTGCAAAATTTTGGTCAGCAAATGAGATGTGGATGTGTAATCTATATTGCAGCTTTTGTGTATTTGTGTCAAAGATGTGTAAATGGACACAAACCTCTTTTTCAAAGAGTTATGGCTCACCTAAAGCTCCGTGTTCTCTTGCCATCTCTTACTGAATCAATACACTACCTTGGTATTTCTTTCTTAGATTGGTATTTGCAAGCTGAAAAATTATTTAAAACTGAAACCCATGTTGATATGACAAATAGTCTTGCTTTTGATGTAAGACCAGACATCTAGACCTGCTTTTCTATTATGAAAGGGAGGAAAAGCACTCACCTCTAGAGACCCAGTGCAGCTTTATGCCCAGCAATACAGGGTGTTTTTTTTCTCTTCTCTCAGTGGTGTGAACAGTGCTTCCATTAAAGTAGTTTGGGCCTTATTTCCATTTGGCTTGTTGCTTGTTTTTTCTTCACCTTCCCAGCAAGACAGTTCATTAAGTTGCAGCTAAAATGATGAACTGCATGTCTAGAGTCAAAATCTCTTTACATCTGGAGTGTATTCAGCATTTATTTCTATTTTTTAAAATAACTTACCTCCAGTCATTGTCATGATGCCTATTTATGGATACAGGCATTACAAGGCTGGCTCTATTCTGAGTTTTGCTATTGTCTCCAGTAGAAGCTAGGGTTATGCACTTGGACATAAAAAGTTTGATGGAGACTTTAATTAAGTTTGTGAAAGTCGTTAGAGGATGATAACCTTTCGTCTCTGTTGACCTCATCTGGGTTTTGAACTAGCTATCTAAAGGTTAGATTCTCTATCCCCTTTACAATGCTTTGATCCAGGAAGCCCATTTTATTTTGAAATATTTTCAATTTCCCATTTTCTGGGTTTATTCTAAATGGTGTCGGGTGGTTCTCTTGCTTTAATTTCCTGCTTGTCATTCTTCTCCATGCATCTCCCCTAAATGAGTTTGCTTATGGAATCTGGACCAGTTACTAGACAGCCTTGCTGTAGTGATCCTTTTGAGGCTTTGTGTTCTCTTGAGCAGGAAAGAGATGGTCTTCATATAAAGAAGATTTTGGATAATGCAGATGTTTGTTGAGAAACTCTTGAATTAATCCCATACTTTGGCCTGCTGTTTTCTGGAGTTTCCAGTCTGGCAAAAATGTTCAGTAAGAAATTATGAAAATGTGGCTAAAATCACTAGAAAAGAAGGGTTGGAAATGCAGGATAAGAAGTTCTGCTCTTCAACAAGTATTTCTGAACCCCTGGGAGTAAAACGTTTTTTTGGTTGACACTGGCATTTCTCAGTCTTACTATGCAGTCTATAACCTGAAAACAAAAAAATTGCCAAAGAGCATTGGACTGAAGTTTGGTTATTGTGCTGCAGGATTTCTACCTGCATTTAGCTTGGGTTAAGTCTTGGGTTGCATTTCCTATGCTGATCAACTTTGTAGAATGAGAGCAACTTCCTATTGGATCTGCAGATTATGATTGATTTCTAGACTAACAGTACCCTCAACTCAAGCCCCAGATTTAAATATCAGAAGCTGCAATATACATTTGGATTCAAATCCAAGTGTTGAGAATTGTATTTATAATTTTTTAAAGATACCAGGTAAATCTATCCTGCCTCTCCAGCACACTCTAATTTCATTAAGGAAATTTGCTCTTTGTGGTGAAATAATTGAAATGAATTAAATATTATGAGTTTTTTATCCATCTTCTCTGCTCCAGCTGTACAAATTTGCATGCTTTTCTAGTTAGTGTGTTGATTTATTGAAAATAAAATGCTGCCTTTCTAGTATTTTGTCCTCACAAGTGCAAAATCACATCTGATCTCTTGTCAACAAATTGATCACTCTTTTAATGGTTTAAAGCTTTGAGTTTGAATCTTGGAGTCCGAGAAAATCCAAGAAACCAATGGATGTGCTGGAATTCCTTGAGACTCCATTTATCTGTCATTGATCATCTTATGCATCACTACACTGGGGTGGGGTAACCACCAGTCCTATGCCATGACAGATATCTATACTTTTAAAATTTCTTATTGCTAGTACAATACTGATCTTTTAAAAACTTTTCCACAGCAACTATGTTTCTAAAATCTTGAAGGTAGTTGTTCACAAATTATTTTTGTTAGGGTTTAAGATGCTTTCTTTTGGTGAATAGAGCAGTCATATATGGATGGTTGTAGTTTGGTTGGTTTCTTGACTATAGACTGAACAATTAAATGCAAGAATTCTGCAGCTTGGAAAATTAAAAATTCTGGTAGACAGTTTTCCTCTCAATGTTTATACATATAGATATATGTATAAAGCAAATATTGTTCTTCCTTCAGTGACGTCTATAAACTGCCGACCTGAATCGGCTGTTCTCCATATTAAACTATGAAGCTGAAGAAAAGTAAATATTCCAGTTATTATTTACTCTTTAATAGAAAGCATAGGAGGATTTGAAATTCTGTGGTTTGTTTTAGTGTTTTATATTTTTTTAATGGTTGCATATTCTTTTAGTAGACAACCAAATTTAATGTGGTTTTGCAGCATCTGTAGTAACAGCTCTTGCTAGTGCAATTAAGAAGTCACATTCAGTGCAAATTCACTTAATTCAGTGCAGAAGGGCAGCGTGGTTTCACTCCCTAACCATACTAAAACACGATACCAAAGGCAGTGACAACTGCATCCCAGAAAAGACTTAAAGTGATAGGCTGGGATTTCTTTAAAGTATCTACCTCAGTTAGTCACATTCCTGTGAAGTATTTGACTTGAGCAAAACCAAGAGCAGGTGATTTATGTACTGGGAAACTTAGCCTGGCTGCAGGTTCAGTCAGTTTTTCACAGCACAGTAAAGTTACCATGGCTGTAACTTGTACAACTCTAAATACAGATCTGCATGGTGCTACTCTGAGAAGGTAAGGTGATACTTACTATTAGTAAAGATGAGAGAGCTGACATGGGAAAATTCTGCATAAATTATTCACCTAAACCGTGCTTTGATTGTTGTTACACAAACTAAAGTCTAGCTTAAAGGTAGCACCTCCGGGGCACTTCATATCAAAAGATGGTTTGGAGATTTGAAATCTGTCATTATTGGTTTTCTGTGGCTCTAATCTATGAAGGGCAAATCACCAAAAGAGGCAGAGGGGCTGTCATCAGTTTATACCTTAGAAATGGAGATAAGATCTTTAAAAACTCTAGCCACAAGCATTGAAGTTTCAGAACTTGCACAAGCAAGGAAAAAAAAAAAAGGAGGAAAATAAGATGCGTTTGCATCTTTTTGCTTAGCAGTTTAATTCCTTTGTGTTTATTTGCACCCCATCTCCTTTCTGAAGGGTTTACAGCTGTTACTGGATATTTTCATCAGTCCTGTTCAGTGCTTCTAATGTTTTCTTAACTGAATTTTTAAACTCTTCCAGTCAGTCAATGGCTCTGCCTCAGACAAACCCTCTCAAGTTTGGATTTCTTGCTATTTAAAGTTGCAATACAGAGAACTTCAAAAACCTAGAGATTTCTTTTGTTTGACAGACTCTGCAATATTGGAGAACAGTCCACAGCAAATCCCTTTTATATAATATCAGACATAATTCATGGAAAAATCAAGCCAATAAACCTGCCATAGCAAGAGAGCCAGCTTCCCAGCTGTGCTACATCCTCTTCTGCACTGAGCTGGGAGAACACAGGTGATTAGTTGTGTGAACATAAACTTACACAGTTGATATCATTTTGGGACATAAGGCATTGCTGGTACACAAGCCCTTTGTTGAGGCAAATAGAAATGAGACATTGGGAAAAAAAAAACACAAAACAAATTAGAGGATTTATGCAGCTTCTGCATCTTTGAACCAAATGCTCTCCAAGAAAGGACAGGGCTCAGTCCGAATTTTGATTCAGTCACTCCTACTTATGTGTCAGGTATCTGCTGATGTCTGCTGAGAACTGAGTTGTTCCTCTGTTTTCATGTGTACCTTTCCTATCCCAAAATTGCGCAGCTTCCCAGTTAGCAACATGCCTGGCGTCTTGATACGGCCCCCAGATTTTTAAGCTTTGTGATTTCAAGGGGGGATAAAAGCCACCATGCACTTTTTTAGTCCTATTACACAAAACTGTTTTCAAGCCAACAAATTAATGAACAATTTTAACATGATTGTCCCTTGTAAAATTAGGAGGATGGGTATGGTCCCTGTCCATCCAAACTCTTCAGAGCTTCTTACTGTTTTGACATATCTAACAAAATCCTACATGTTGCATAAAAATTGAAAAATGTAACAGGAAATAGAGATGTTAACAAAATAAGCCAGTAATAACTGAAGTATAAATATAAGGAAGTGATGAAGCTAATATTTTCCTTCTATAAAGTACTTGCATACACAGCATGCTGTTTCTCTTCTCATTAATTTAGGGGGAAAAGAATTATAGCCATACATGGCTTTAAATATCAGGTAAGTGGGACCTCTTGCCATGATAACTGAGTGGCTAGAAAAGGAGAATGTAACAGTAGTGTACTTTAAGTTCAAGTCCTACCAAATTGCACCTGGGTTAAACTTTGGGTACGCTGCCCAGTGTTTAAATATGAACTGCTCAAAAGAAAGATACAGAAGTTTAAAATAACAGCATGCCGATTTCTTTATAGAATTTAAAGAATGAAAAACACTTGAAAAAATATCAGCAGGCAGGGGCAGGAAGAACAAACGGTAACCAAATTGGTTCCTGTGACAAACCATAACATTTACTTTAAAGCATCAGCGTGCTAGTCAGTAAAAGTCAAGCTACTACTCTTTTAATAGATCCCAGGCCTTCTTAAACTCACTGGTCTGCAAGTATTACCCAGGTCAAGAGCAGGTCAAAAAGTGAAAACCCATGTGAAAGTAAACTTTAAATATCTGCTTTTGAAGAGACATAGCAGACTGTCTCCTCTATAGTAAATATACTTCCTCTGTTTGCATTGCATTGTACAATACACTGTACTTAAAGCATTGATGTATTCCTCACCATTTGTCCAGTTAAGATTTAAAAAGCTCTCTCTTCACATTTTTGCAGAAGTCCAATTTATTTTACTCTTTAGGTTTTTGGGGGATTTTGCTTTAATTGTCATAAGATTTGACTAGATTTTTTTTTAATTATTATTATAATAGAATAGAATAGAATAGAATAGAATTAACCAGGTTGCAAAAGACCTTTGAGATCGTCAACTCCAACCTATCACCTAACACCATCTGATCAACTAAACCATGGCACCAAGTGCCTCATCCAGTTTCTTCTTAAACACCTCACAATTATTTCTTGTCATTTCCACTCATTTACCAGACCACATCTTGGTTAATGATGGCTTTTTGAAGTCTGTGTGTACAACTGCTCATCTACAAGGTGAATTTCTGACCTGAAGATAATGTAAGACTAAGTCTGAAAGAACAGAAAATACAGTCCTGGCCTTGAATCTAAAATTGCAGATCCATACTGTAGTGATCAAAGCCACATTTTAAGAATCTCCCTTCTATTTTTGATGTCACAGGGGTAATATTTTACTTTGTGGGGTGATTTTTGTGGGTTTTGTGGGGTTTTTTGTTGTTTTGGAGGGGGTTTGTTGTTTTGGGTTTTTTCTATTTTTTGTTGTTTGGTGTTAGTTTTTTGTCTTGTTTGTTGGGGTTTTTTGGGGGGGGTTGTGCTGGTTTTGTTTTTATTTTTGGGTTGTTTTGGGGGGGCTTTTGGTTTGTTTTATTTTTCTTTTCATTAAAGATTTAAAGTATCAATGTTGTATGTTGGTATTTTGAATTCTTGCTCTGAGTCCTATTCAGAATTGATGTTTTCTTTGAGCTGAAGCTCTTGTTTCCCCACACACTGAGGAGAGTCTGACTGACTCCCTGTTTTGAATTTATTTGCCTAGTAGAATGGGTATTAATTTGGCCTGCAATACACTTGCTCCAGCTTTTGCTGGAGTGAAAGGTCATACTCTGGAGCTGTTTTTCATTTTGTTTTATATGTGTTAATGTAATACCTTATGAATTACCCTGACGTTTTGTTCTGACAGCTAAAAAGCATAATCATTTTTCCTTCCAGGAGGACTGAAAGGAAAGCAATCATTCCTGTTTGGGAGATGATTTATTTAGGATCTTTTCCCTCATCTTTTTCTCCTACATGTATAAGTAGTGAGTGAGATTCTGGCTCTGGTTAAGTTGGTGGCAAGGCTCCCATTGATTTCCACAGGGCCAGGCTATTATCAAGTGTTATTTTAGTTCTCAGGGCTACCTTTGCATGTGAACTCTTTGCCAGCTCATTCAATAAAGTATCACAAATCTAAGACAAGCTGAGTTGTTGTTTCGCTGTTCCACAAAGGTCCATTTCTGCTGTTGTTACTGAGGCAGAAGTCCCACTAAAGCCAGACTTTCAAGGAAGATGAGGCCTAAGAGAAGGAAAAATAACACAATGTCTCATGTTCAGTTGTCTTCAAGTTTAATACAAATTTGTGCTAAGCATATTCCTGAGATAGGATGACAAAGTGTGAAATTTTAAATCACTAAGCTGCTGCTGCTGCCTGCATTTGAGGTTTCTGTCTTCTCTGCTTTCTGCTTTCTTGGTATTTGATAAATGTTGTGTGTTTAGCTTATTGGTTGGAGGAGAAGACTGAATGGATAGCTACAGAAGTGGATATTATGCCAGTAAGTCTTCTGATTATTGCCACGTTCGAGAGTTCTGATGCTTCAGATATTTAACATCAGCATGTGTGCAATTGGAAATTGAAAATCCAGAAATAATGAGGTCAAATGATTTTATACCTTTTCACCATTCACCCTAACCTCTCTTTAAAGATTCTTATTTTATTTTTTGCTGCTTTGTTATAGAGAAAGAATTTGACAAATATGAGTGAGATCCATATCAATGTGTAGGTGCTGCACATGGGTTTTCACAAAGGAAAGGGCTGGTAAATTGCCACCTGGGACTCAGGAAATTTTTTTACCTCTTTGCTCCATAATAGATTTTTAAGCGTATTTAGATACTGCTCAGGTCAGCATTGCAGAACCAAAATGGTATAGGGACTAAAATATCTCAGTAGAAAAGGACTACAATATCTACAGTGGGACTTAAATTTGAGAGCTTGAGTCAAATCTCATTCTTCTGCAACACCTTCACAGCAGCTGCATGAGTCTGCATGCCTCAAGACTTTTCTGGCATCTTGGTGGGCAACCTTAAATTGCCCAAGTGTTTGCACCTATCCAGAAATGTGCTCCTAAAGACAAGGACAGTAGTGCAGGATATGCTTGGGTGGGATCAGAAAAGCCCTTGGGCTTCAGCTGAACAGTACTGCTCGCTGTACTCTGGCACAAGAGATTCTACACAAACTGCAAGGGAACTACCATTTTCCCCTCACGTCTCAGGTAGGAAGGGGCAGAGCTTCTGAGAGCAGTGTGTAGCGTGTCTCTTTGCACCATGGCTGGCTGGTAAGAGCCTTTTCCTCCTTCTGTGGAAAGATAGTGATGATTCTTCTCAAACACAGTGAAATTTTGTGAAGACAACTAACACACATATTATACAAGGGCTGTTAGAGCATTGATGGTCATAACAGGTAGACAGCATTTCAGTAGTGTCCAAGACCTAAATGCCTTTGGATCACTGTAACATTTAGGAATTATCTGATTTTGAGGAACACATCATTTAGGCTTGGATGGCAACACAAAAATGAGAACAGAAGGAATTGTTAATTGTTTATGAAAGCTGATAATAATAAAGTCTCAGTGTAGATGTGTGCATGGTTGAATGTTAGAAGAAACTTCTTGACTGAAAGAGCTATTAAACTGAAACAGGCTCCTCAGGGAGGTGGCTGAATCCCCATCTCTGGAGGTGTTTAAAAGATGCAGAGATGTGGTGCTAAGGGACATGGTTTAGCGATAGAGTTAGATAATGGTTGGAATCAGTGATCTTAAACTTGCTACTAGGCAGAAGAGACCAACACCCACCTTGCTCCAAACTCCTTTCAGGGAGCTGCAGAGAGCCAGAAGGTCTCCCTTCAGCCTCCTTTTCACCTGGTCTGGGGTTGCTTATGCTTCACTGGCACAGCAACATGGGTGACATCACATTAAATAAGCATCACACTAAACATCCCACCACTCTCTGAAACAGATACACCAATCGAATTGCACTTGGTCAGTGGTGCTGTGCTTGCAGTAAGGATTCCTACTGGTGTGGATCAGCCAGCCACAGGGTCAGATGTCTTCAAATGCTTTATGCTAGTCTGCCGCTCTATCTATTCACGTGCACAGCACTGATGCAGAAGCAGTCTGTTCACACGAAGTCATGCAAGTACTTTTAATTTTTTCCTGTATAAACTGCACTTAAAGTGGACTTTATATCTTATTAAAAAAAAAAAAAATATTCAGTGACTGCAGCTTTAAAAATAGGGATTATTTAAGTATGGGAACATATTTTAAGGCTGGTTTTGTCCAGATTTCCCAGAGCAGCCATTGGAAGTTAGGGTTAGTTTCTCTCAAAAGTCATTGTTGCCCACAAAGCTTAAAATTCAAATACTTGCTTTATTTTTATTCTTCCCTTTTTACTTTATCCTCTCCTTCTCCTACCTGTTTTTCATTCCTCCTGGACTAACACCAGTGTAAAATCAGGCACTCAGGAGTGAATTGTATATCCCTCTGCCTATCACCCTGCTCCTGTGATCATCTAGTTCATAGATGTTTTCAATTACCCTGCTGTTTGTTTTGCCTTATGATCTTGCCCAGTCAGTATTTAGACGGTGATGCAATGTATATACAACCCCGTCAGGTATTTAACAATACCTCTTTACGCTTTGCCAAGCCTCTTCCCCCAGAATGTGCCTTGAACACCCTTGTATCACAGAAGGCTGATTAACTACAACATCAAAAAAACTACAATGGTAAATTGAAGCCTGTACTTTCAGGTTCACAGTAAAACAACCCCAAAGAACCACCACCAAAAAACCCCTCCACCATCCAAATGAACCACCAAAAAGACCAAATCAAATGAACCACCAAAAAGACCAAATCAAACACCTCCCCCCAAATAACCATCACCCCAACCAAACAAAAAAAACCTCAAACCCCAACCCCTCAAAAAAAACCCAACCAAACCCCAAACAAAATAAAACCCAAAACCACAACCCAAAACATACCCCAAACAAACCCAAACCCCAACTACAACTAAAACAAACTGATTAAAATTTCAAAGAAAAAAATCCCAAGCCACCAGATCTACTTTACAGCTCACAAGTGTAATTTACCTAGCCTGGCTACCAGCTTTTCTGTCAAAAATTGGAGTGTGGGCTGTTTATTTACAGGGATCTAAGCATGTGTATTTTTATAAGTTCTCTGCTGTCATAATGAATTACCAGCCATAAGCTGTCCTTTGTTGGTTTTGGTGAAAATCAAATGAAACCCAGCAGGAGCTCCCAGAGTGCATTGTCCAAGAGTGTAAAAATGCTGTGTTGATGACAGATCATACTGTTTTTATTAAAGCCAAGAACACTGACTTTACTTTGCTTTTTGACCCTAGTGCTTTACTGTCAAGGTGATTTTATTTCTACAAATTTTCCTTCTGCAGGCCTCATCAACGATTCACCATAAAACATTAGACAAATTCCCATCATCTGTATATGATTAGAGCAGGTTCTGTTGTGCTGCTCGCCACAACGAAAGCGACGTTTTTCAGCTTTGTCTGAAAAGGAGTCAGTTTACCAGCCTTCATTCATAACACAAGGTCTCCTTGTTTTCCTACTAGTTTTCTTTGGTTCTTTTTAAGCTGATAAGGACATAATTGAAGGAATTTTAATGCATTATTTGCTAAAGACTGCAACCAATTTTTCAATTCTGCTATCTGAAAAACATTGCCTGGAAAGACAAAAACAAACCAAAAAGCCCACCTCTGTTCTCAGCCAAATGCCCTGACAGATGAATAGGATGCACACTTGACAATCTGCTTTGAGAAAAGTGTAAGTTTCTTGAAATGCTATTGAGAAAAACCTTCCTGAAATTTCTCAAATTAAATCCCTGCTAAAAGGGCAAGCTTTCATGTAGCCTTTTCCAGGTTCTTTTAATTGTAATTCCTAAGCCACTAATAATCAGATCACACACTAAAAACAACCCCATGCAGAAATCAGAATATTTAATTATCCTGCTACAAAGTTTTCACAACTCTGTTTAGCCAAACAACTAATTTAATACAATGCATGCCTATTAAACTTTTTTTCCCTTTTCTTTTTGAATAGAAGTCTTCTCGGAGTGGAAAAGAATTTCCCACACAGCCTTTTTTATTGAGTAGTTTTTCAACAACAAGTTATTAGAAATGCTTCCCTGGAGCATAGCTGTGAGTTAAAAGAGGAAGAGCAGAAAGTCTTGATTTTGTTTTTTCAAATTAGTGCACACAGTCTAACCTTGTGTGCTACAGAAAGGAACCTGGCACAGATTTATGTGCAGTTCTCACCCATGTCTGTCTGTAGTTTAGAATTAAACCATCCTTTCCTTAGAAGAAAGACTGACACAGTGAAGCTTTCATGATCACCTGGATTTCTCTAATCTAAGAAGCCTCTATTTTAGGACATTCTTATCTGCAAAGAACCCAAAAACCTCAGATTTCAGTTCTGGACCACCTGTATTTCACTTGTCCCTCTTCTGATTGAAGCAGCTCACGACCAAAGCAGGAAATAGGTGCATCTCCTGGCATCCATACGTGCCCCTCAGCTTGACATCTAATGAAGCTTTGAATTAATGTAGTTTTGATGTTTCATGAGGTTGCTGAATAAGGAAAAACTGTTTCACTGTGAGGGTGACAGAACACTAGAAGGGGCTGCTTGGAGAGGTTGTGGAGTCTAAGCAGGCATTCAAAACTCACCTGGAGGTGTTCCTGTGTGACCTAGTCTAGGTGATCCTGTTCTGGCAGGGTGTTGGACTGGGTGATCTTTTGAGGTCCCTTCCAACCCCTTACATTTTGTGATTCTGTGATATTACTATGCCAGTGGCAAGTATTTGCTTACTGGTTTATTTGCAAAATCACTCATTTTCATAAAGAATACTCTATACAATGCTGTACAATCCAGATTTTTAGTAAGTTTTTCTCTTCCTATTGCTAATTGTGGTAGAAGAGAAGATACTAGTGGTTCATTTTGGAAGACTTCAAGCTCTAACCTAAGGCATCTGTGATTTATGCATAGCTTATTTCAGATGTGACTTTATGGATGATGGCTTTTCTCTGGCAGTCTCCCCTGACATATTTCTCCTCATTGCACAACCCATTTTCTTCACGATGAAGGAGGCCAAATCTGAAACCCCAGCTTTAGGAAGAACCTCTTTTAAGGGTTATTTTATTTGTAAAATTGAACAAATATGTGTAAGAGCAGTCTTGATAAATACAATACAATTTTAGAGATGATTTAACACTGAAATCCCCCAAAATGCTTCATGGCACACTTTGCAGAGCAGCCGTATGCAGTAAATTATTGTGTGGTATGAGCTCATTTTCACAATCCCGACTTGAGGTCTATTAGCTTCCATCATCCTGGAATACTGTCGCCGGTAAACACAGTTAAATGGTCACTAATACAGTTGAGGATGGTTAGCGAATTTGCATTTTGGCAACTAAAATGAAAATGTCAACTCGCTGAGGTAAATGAGTAAGAGATGGATTGCGCAAGAGCAGGCCAAGTCTTTGTCTGCGTTAAGAAAAACCGCGCGTGGCAGAAATCAGGGCAAGCGTTGGATGCCAGAGAACTTGAGCACTGAGGCTGTTTCCCTCTGTGTTAGTCAGCCTGTGAGTTATGTCAACAGGAAAGCTAAAAGTTTTACACATCTTAAATTGTTGGCAAAATCACAGGTTGTTCATCAGGAAATACACTGAGACAAGCTTTGTACTCAAAAAAATACGCAGAAGCACTTTTTAGGCTGGAAAACCAATCTTTTTTGGATGATTTCAAGAAGTGCTAGATCTTCTGTTTGGCTTGCAGTCAAGGCAGGCTGGTGCCTTGGACCCCCTGGGCTCAAACAGAAGCATTTACACTGCACAGGGCATATAGAGGTATGGCTTTTGTAAAAACCTTTTCCCTGCTTGTGAATGACAAATACCTTTTGGGTCAGCATGGGCAGGAAGAGTTTTTCCACATACAGCCTCTGTGTCTCAACCTCACAAAGTTCACGTATGGTTTTGAGGATCTCCATATGCAAATATGCAGGAATAGGGAAGTGATCGTACCCTTATATTCAACACTGGTGATGCCACACCTTGAATATTGTCTTCAGTTTTGGACCCCTCACCATGAGAAGGACATTGGGGTGTTGAAGAATGTTAAAAGAGCAACCAAGCTGATGAAGGACCTCAAACTCAAATCTTATGAGGAAGGGCTTAGTGCTTGTTTTAGACTTCAGAAGAGGAGGCTGAGGGGAGACCTCAACATCCTTTACAACTACCTCAAAGGAGGTTGAAGTGAGGTGGGGGCTGGTCTCTTCTCATATGCAACAAGTGACAGGACAAGAGGAAATGGACTTACATTGTGAAAAGGGAAGTTCAGGTAGGATATTAGGACAAATTTCTTCAGAGGAAGGGCTAGCAAGCATTGGAACAGCCTACCCAGGGATGTGGTGGAGTCACTATCCATGAAGTTATTAAAATAATGTGTGGATGTGGTGCTTAGCGATATAATTCAGTGATAGTGGCTTAGAAGTAGAGGTGGGATTGTGAGCTCAAAATAAGGGGTTAGACTTGATGACCTTAAAGGTCTCTTCCAGCCTCAACAGTTCCATGATTCCTTGAAAAGATATTGACCCAAACTGGAACTGGGAATAGACAGCTCCAGAACAGAAACTTTTTCTAAGCATTTCCATTTCTATACTCTTCATGCCATGGGGTCAACTGGGAAGGTGCTACAGACCTGAGGTCTGGAGGCTAGGATGAATATGGGAGATAAGGGCCAAGTTCTAAGTGGTCAAGTAGCTTGTGACTGTGACAGCACTTTTAATTCTAGCACTGGGGGCCTTTCACCTGGATGTGTTGTTTCTTTTTCTGAGGTCCCCCATGTAGAAGGCCCGCCATGTCCTGGCTTGTCCCCTGTGCTACCTCCTCTTAGTGTAAGTTTTCAATGGATTAGAGCAAGGGACTGTAAAGAGTTTATTATGTTCTTCTAGCTCTGGGTAAGCAACTGAACCAAAGGCTCAAAATCTCCTTTTCTTTTTTTTTTTTTCATGAAACCCCACCCATGGAGACCCACAGTAATTCAGTTCTTAACCTTTTAATTTGATCTTCTCCCTGGGAGGAAAGAATTTGCCTTGGAGCAGATGTACCGACTCTTTTTCTTTTTCTTCTGATTTTATTTAGTTTGCATTTTTCTTTTTAAAATCAGTTAGATTATCTGTGATATAATAATTCATTGCACAAACGAGGGTGCTGCCACACTGCATTTCTTCTTTCCCACGCCAGATGCTGAAGGCCATTTACCAAAGCCCAGGGGTGACAGAGAGTCACTGCTTCCCAAGATTATCCACAGCATCTTGCCTCTTGAATCAATGTTATCTTGTCTCTGGAATGAGGTATGAGATCCCAGCTCCTGCCACATCAGTGTCTCAGAGGGATATTGGAGCTATTTCCTATCAGCAGCTCCCTCAAGGCGCGCAAGGTCACCCCAGCTGCATGGATGCTCCAAGGGCATCTGTGCCCTGGCTTGTCCCATGCTACCTTCTGTTCCAATCTCTTGCAATGCTATAGAATTGTGTAGTCTATACAGTCCTTAGGATGGTTTTCTTGGGAAACTTATTGTGATGGGGTTATTGATGTTGTTAATATAAAAAATTTGCTGAACATTAAATCTGAAACAGTGATGTAAAGCAGTGTTAAATAGCAGAGGTGTGTGTTGAGTGGTCCCCATGGGTCAAATGTACTGCCTTAGGCGACTGACCCGCTGCTCCAGCAGTACAGGAGGTTTGTGCTGCCTTATGCAGGAGAACAAGGGCTATCTCATATTTCTGCCTTGGCTCTCTTTGATGGGCTGATAAATTTAGCAAGTGATGCAAAGGATTATAACTTAGGTTGGTATTTCCTAGGATGACTTACTGCTCAACACATCCACAAAGCTGCATTGGTTGCTGGGATCCACAGACATGGAACAAATTGCATAGAATCATAGAATAGTGGGACCAAGTGCCAGGTCCTCCACCTGGATCACAATAACCCCACGGTGAGCTACAAGCCTGGGGATGTGTGGTTGGAAAGCTGTAACTTGAAGAGGGACCTGAAGGTATTGGTTGATGGTGTACTGAACATGAGTCAGCAGTGCCCAGGTGGCCAAAAAGGCCAATGACATCCCGGCTTGTAGTAGATACACAGCGGCCAGCAGGAACAGGGAGGTGATCATCCCCCTGTAGTCAGCACTGGTGATGCCACACCTCAAGTATTGTATTCAAGTCTGGGCCCCTCACTACAAGAGGAACATTGAAGTGCTGGAGCGTGTCCAGAGAAGGGCAACACAAGTTGGTGAAGGGCCTGGATCACACAGACTGTGAGGTGCATCTGAGGGAGCTGGGTTTGTTCAGTCTGGAAAAGAGGAGGCTGAGGGGATACCTCATTGATCTCTACTCCTTGGTGTCAAACAACAGAATTAGAGGAAATGGTTCCAAGCTGTGCCATGGGAGGTTCAGGGTGGATGGGCAGCCTTTTTCAGTCCTTTGTCACCCTCAACGTAAAAAAGTTTCTGCTTAAGCTCAAGTGAAACCTCCTGTGCTCTACTTCGTACCTGTTGCCCCATGTCCTATCACTGGGCATCACTGAAAAGAGCCCAGCCCCATCCTCATGACCTGCATCCTTTATATATTGATATACATTGACTCCCTCTCAGTCTGCTCTTCTCCAGGCTGAAAATCTGCAGCCTCCCCTTGTAAGAAGGAATGCTCCAGTCTCCTGATCATCTTCATGGCCCTTTGTTGGTCTGCCCCCACCAGTTCTTTGCCCCTCTTGAATTGGGGAGCCCAGAACTGGACACAATACTCCAGGTGTGGCCTCACCTTGGCAGAGAAGAAACTCACTCACAATATGTACTTGGAAAATACTAAATCCTTTGATTTTTCTATCCCCATTCCTGCAGCTAAGGAGGCCAACTGGCATTCTGCAAAAGCACCACATCTCAGTAATCTCCTAATCCCATACAGCTGTGTGTTAGCAGAGACCAAGAGAACTAGGCTGGATGTGCATACATAGATCACAGTGGCAATTACACCTTTCAGTATGTCATAGTATGGTGTTGGCTATATCTGAGCCTGCCTGTGAAATGAGCAGCTTCTAAAATTAGCTAAAAAATAATCTCTGGGGGTTAGAGGAAGGCCTGTGGATAACACAGAACTAGTCATTTTGTTAGCAGTTTGTTTTGTGGGTTTTTTGGTTGTTTTGGTTTTTTTTTTGGTTGGTTTTTTTTCCCCTCCCTGTTGTTGGTTGTTTTTTTTATCATTATTTATAATTCCCAGTTTTGTCTTTGTGATTCTTTGATAATCTGTATTTTGTAAATAGAAGGAATAATTTGCAAAATTATTTCCTTCATAAAATAAAACCAAAAACAACCCAAAACACCAAAAACCCATATAGTCTTGAAAGATGTAAGAATGGACAGAATGCATTTTATTGTGGTCTTTGACATTGATGCACTAGCTACATGATACATATGTGTGTGTGTGTGTTTATGTATGTAGAAATTACTTCTTTTATCTCCCTAAATAAACAAAAAATTATTCTCACCATAGTGGACCAACTTGACACTTTAACATCTCAGGCTTTGTGGTAGGCTGACCGCCACATGCCCACCCAGATGCTCTCTCAGTCCTCTTTCCCAGCAGGACAAGGTAGAAAAATAGGATAGAGAAGCTCATGGATTGAGATAAGACAGGGAGGTCACTCAAAAATTACCATCATATGCAAAACAAATTATATGAGGAAAATTAATTTATTGCTAGTTAAATCAGAGTTGGATAGAGGGTTGGACAGCAAGACACAAAAGCTCCTCCAGCTGTGTTCAGCATAGAGATAGTCCCTGCCTCTTCCCACAGAGGTCACTGGGACTACTGGGCAGCCTGGTTTTCTTTGGGACTGCCTGGTCTACTGTGGGCTCTGTCTTAGTGAGAGCAGGGCCCAGGCAGAGGTTAGCAGTGACAGGGTTAGAAGAAAAGAGAATTGTAGACAGGCTCCAGCTTCCATCACAAGTCAGATTCTCCCTGGCCTGACACTGGGAGGGAGCAGCAGACAACATACCAGCTACATGAGCACCAGCCTCAGCTTGAGATGGCTGCAGAAATATCTAGTCTCCTGACCTAGAAGGTACAATCTCCTCCTGCCCTAAAAGGCTCAGATCCTCTGATTTTATTTGTCTCTGTGATCTGTACACAACATCTACCATGTCCAGTACGCAATCCGCCTTTAACACTTCACCACTCATACAACCATGGTGTCTCACAGCCAGGTTCAGCAATCTGTGTAATTTTGAGCACATGTTTGAGTCCTATTAGTATTAATGGGAGTAGAAGGAGGGCTTATATTTAGGTACATGCTTAAAAATGATTTATTGAGGAGAGATAAAATTAAGCCCACGCTTAAGAGCTTTGCTCATTCAGAGAGTGGAATATTTACATTTGCTCCAAACACATGTTCCAGTCATTAGGGCTTGTGATATATCCTTGTGATTCACCACTTTCTTGTTGTCGTGCAGTTGGCTGAGGGGAGACTAAGGTACACAAATGTGATACTTCATTGGTGGGTTCTATTTAAAGATAGTTCATTAAAAAAAAAAAAAAGTAGTTTGTTTTACAACAAGTTGGATAAAAGCCAGTGGGGTTTAGTTTCATCCCTCTGTCTCTTTAAATCTGGAAATTGGGGCCAGGTCCACAGCTGGGCCAGGGAGAGCAGGGTGCTGGGCTGCAGGTCTGTCTGCCTGGGAGGAATCCTCCACTGTGAGCGCTGTCTCAGAGCTTGCAGGTACTGTAACAGCTTTTAAGGCTTCGTGTGTTGATTTTTAGTTTTTTCTCTCTTTATTTCCCCTGCTGTTGCCACTGAAATTTGTGTGTGCAGAAATGCGAGTGGTAAGTCAGGGCTGGGACTCTGTGTGGGAAAGCTGTGGCACACAGTTGCCTAGTGGGAAACTGTCGGCTTTGCTCTGCTGCCCTGCAGAGCACTTGCTGTAGGAGGTAAATACTTTAGGAAATTAAGCATAGTGTTTGCATGCTTTCTTGTTGGGAGAACTGGAGCTTCTTAGCATGTTTTGACTGGCTGGTGATAGGATTTTATTGCAGGCTTCAGAAGAGTGTGCTGCGCGTGGTTGCTCGTACAACTTCTCCGCTGCTAGTTCATTATCTTACTGAAAATCTGAGTTCTTGGGTGCGTGTGTTTTTTTCAGTAAAAGCCCACCTCGTGGAGTTGAGTCATTATGTAAAAAGATGTTTTCTACTACTCAGTGTCTCAGGAAAGAGGGTGAAAATTTGAGTTAAGGAATATTTTCCAAATGGAGCTTTCAGAAGAGACCAGGTTTTGCTTCTACCCTGTGACTTCTTTAAAGGTCTCTTTCATGATCTGAGGTTCCTACTTATGATTTATCCTGAATGCCTGGGGTTTGGCAGTACTCTTGCTGCACAGGACCAAAAGCAGTTGATATACTGTTTGCTTCTGTTGATTCTGAGGAGCTGAAAATATATGTTCAGTTTAATGGTGCAAAACAGTGATTGGCTTTCTGGAAGGCTTCCATAGCAAACTGCCTCCCTGAATGCGCACATATGCCCCTGAAGCCTGCTTGCACAGCCCTGATCTGTGAGCGTAATGCATGTGGGAGCACTGAGCTGCCAGAGAAGCAGACATTCACGAGCATTACCATAAACCATATTTGCATATCAATCATTCATACTTGAAAGCAGAGGTTAAGTAACCCTTTCTTTTTGAGCTGGCATACTCCACTGTGCAGTCTGCCGTTAGGGCTTTGATCTGTAGGACAGCATGTTTACTTTTGCAACCACAAAACAGTTGTCTTTTAATCAGGATGTGTGACTGCTACAGTAGAACAAAACAAGTGAAAAACATTTGAAATGAAGACTTAATCTTTTCAGAAGCAGGCTTTCTTTTATTACCAATAAAAGCATGCTCTTCGAAAGATGGAGGCTAGCTGATATCTGGATGGCTCCACTTCACCTGAGGTGTGTTTTCTTTCACTTAGTCCAGCAGGTGCTGAAAACCTGGGCTTGCTGCTTAGAGGCCTTAGGAAGATACAGAGCAGAGCTGATAAAATTGTGTACAGATGCTTCATTTTGTCTAAGGAAGCACCTTTGGCAAAGACGGCATTGCTTCTTGGAAAGCAATTCATGCAGCAGATTTCTTTTGCTTATGGCTTCTGTTTATAAGAGCTTTACAAGGCTTTGCAGGCCTGTTGAAGTAACCTCCCTTTGTTCAAGAAACTTGGAGCTGCTGAAACTGAGCACACCATAGGCATGTAGCGCTGTTCACAGCATGAAGGCTTGTCATCCAAGGGGATGGCAGGTACTCCAAACCCTGCTCAGCTCTTAGCTCTGGGTGACATTAGGTGAGTGTCCTGACCTCCACTTGCCTCACTCACCCATCTGTAAAAGTGGGTAAAGCAGGACCTCCTGAAAACCAGAGGACGTATCTGCGTAGAGCTTCCCTGGTACAAAAACAGATCCTGAAGTCCTTTTTCTTAACCTGTGTGTTTGGTGTGCAAATGTATTTTGGCATTTGTTCATTTAAGGCTGAGGGTTAAAAAGAACAGGGTCATTGAATGACAATCAGCCAGCAGGATATCTCCACAAGTGCACAAGAGGAAACATTAGAAGCCCTGAGTTAGTATGGTAGGTCAAATCTTCCTTAGGGGAACAGGATGAACATTTCTTTTTAGTGAGAATCGAGGAGAAGAATGCAGCACAAGCCTATAGTGAGCTTGTCTGAATTTTCAGTGCTCATGACTGGATTATGCCTGCAGCCCTGCTCTTTTTTCCTTTTTTTAAACATAGCTCGTGGGCATGAATGGTCACATAAACAGGAAGCTCTCTGAGTCTCTTGGAGGCAGGCATTGGGAAGGGATTTTTCAAGTTTCTTGCAAGAGGCCACATCACATCAGCTTTGAGTTTCCTTTAAGGATTGGATCTGAAATTGCTCATGTGTGTGTTTCTAAAATAAAGAATGGGATTACAGAAAAGTTTAATCAAGTTTCACAAATGTCATCACCATCACAGCTTGAATGTGGTTAGCGCGGCATAGGCACAGATGTTACCATCTCTCAGTATGCTGTTGTCACTGAAGCAATGAATTGTTCTGTAAGTCTAGGACCCAGTAACTGAGAAAAAAATTGCTTAGCAGACATCTCTGCAAATAGCTCTCACTACTGGGCACACCCCATGAAGAATGTTTGCTGCAGCTGTGAAATGCACGAAGAAACTTGATTTAAACTTCTCAACTTGTTTGACATCAACTTCTGTTGTGTTGGAATGAGTGTGGGCTCTCTTTCCTGATACAACTGCTGTTTTTCCTTTGGTTTCATTCTATTTTGATATAATAAGATAGATTCTCAGAATGGCTGTTTCTGGTTTTGTATTAATACAGAAATAAAGGTAGAAAATAATTAATTAGTAACTATGCTCAGCAATGAGCTTTGGAATTAGTCTTAATTGTACTAAAGCACTGAAGTAATGCAACACTGTAAGCAAAAACATAGATTTCCAGACAAGGGTGGGAAGGCTCTGTTGCAAAAGAATAAACAAGTGAACCACTCTGTGCAGATTAGTATGTTCCTCTGGTGTCCTTCCTAAGACAGTACTGAGAGTAATGCATTAAAGATATTGAGATCTTTGGCATAAAGGTTTCTTTTCCTTTTAAAAAAGATAGACAAACCACCATAAACAAATGAACTACCGAACACTCACAGTGGAGCCCCCAACAAAAACTTAATGCTTTTATAAGTCAACTCACAGAGCAGGGTTTCTGTTACAGGCAATGGCCTTGTTTTAACTTTCACCTATTTAATTTCACATATTGCAGGTTACTGAAATGTCTTAATTTAACACCCTTCTGCTTTAAGGGTAATTAGTGCCCTGCAGATGGGCATGCTGGCTCCATAAATGTAGGACCACCATGTCCAATGATGACTGCCTCCAAATGTAGTTTGCTTCCTTATGGGTTTGCCTTTAAGCCCACTGCTAGCATATGTTTCTCTCTTCTGAATGGTTTGTCCCCTGAGCTGGAGCCATGGGCTCCCTTCCCAACTTCCTTCTTGACCTGCCAGCCCCAGGAGGGCAGACCTGTAAGGGCACTGGGCTCAAGCCAGGATGCACCAGGAGTGTGAGCTGGGTTAGGTTTAGTGCAGTGCAGCACAGCCCCTCTTTTGAAGACCCTCAGAGATGTTGCTGGTTTTGGAGAGAAACAGAAATAGTTCAAACCGACTTTGAAGTAGAGAGGAAACCTCCAACACTCCCCTCCCCATCCCACTCCAGTCTAGCTCTCTTAAACTAAGTTCTTCTGTGTTATTTAAAATCATCTTCCGATATCTTTAGATATAGTAATGCAGATACACTTTCTATAGTTACAGAACAGACATATTGTTCAAAACTATTTAAACCTGTGCTTATATGTGTGAATATAGCTGGACATCTCTGTCTACTTCTACTATCTTCTGCCAGAAAAATACATATTCTTCCAGAAAAATCCCTGTCATTTTTATTAATCCTTGATGATGAATGGAAGTACATCTTTTAAGCACCTTTTCTTTGTAAGACAGGAAATTGTATTTGCTTTTGTTCACTGCTACCACCAATCCATTCTGATGGATTTGTGACACAGACAGAAAGCAGAAGCATCTCAAGTACTGACTTCTACATTTATTTTCTCAAAGCAGAGGGCAAAGAAGCTAAACATTTAAAATGCATGAATTCCTCTGAAAGCTTTAAACCTATTAGGGCAGACGCAAGGCAACTTTGCACACAGATTGCCCCCAAAGTAAGTCTTGATTTTAGGACTAAGCCAAGCTGGCATGCAAGAGCAGTTGCTGTTGATCTTTTATACTAATTTTGGATTAATTGTGATCTACAGCACTGCGTAAACATGCTAACCTAGTACTTCAGCTTCACCACAGCTAAACATTAATCCTTCTTAATGCTCTAAGTCAACTTTTAGTCCTTAGCAGAATTTACCTTAATCTCTGGCTAGGAAGCTAACTGATTTACAAAACATAATCCAAGAGCTCCAGAATCTTAAGGAAAATGTGCAAAGAAGCAATTCATCTATGCAGAGTAATATGCTTCTCTGGTATCCTTCCTAAGGCAGTACGGGGAGTAATTCATTGAAGATACTGAGATCTCTGGTGTAAAGATTCTTTTTTCTTTCTAAAAGATAAAATACACAGATAAATTCAATTCACCACATTGGTTTTCTTGCTTCTCTCATCTCTTTCTGCATTACTGATTGCTATACAAAATGGACAAATGTAGACTTGCCAACTTGGTGAAACATTGTAGTGCAGTTTTAGGATTGCAAATACATAGAATACGTAGAATAAATCAGGTTGGAAGAGATCTTCAAGATCATCGCGTCCAACCCATCAACCAATCCAACAATATGTTTCTTAATACTGACAGATAATTCTGCAGTGCTGAAGTATTTGAATGTTGTTATGGTCAGAGATCTCTGTTGTTCCCTCTCATCCTTGTTGAGCCAAACACCATTTCTGACAGTTCTTATCCTCTAGAATTGAAGTAATGAGCCCACATTCGAGCAGCCTGGAAATGAGACTGTGGAAGACAGAGGAGAAATGATACATCTTTACCTCAATTTTGTGTAGTAATTTAGTGACAATCTAGGAATCATCTCAATCCACAGACCCTTGGTGGTATTTTGGAGAGTGGTGGCTTTCTTGGGTTGGTTTGTTTTTGCAGGGGATCATTTCATACCTTAGGAAACCAGCTCAGACTGCCATCACCCAAAACACCACGATTCAGAAAAGCAAAGATTTGCATGCAATGAATGTGGAAGAGCTCAGCTTGCTCTTTATCAGACTAGTGAATAGCCTTGTTATGGAACACTTAAAAAGCTGGGTCTTAGAGCCTAAGGATCAGAGTTCTCTTCAGCCCTTACTGTGAGCCTCTGATTACAATACATTAATGTCTAGAGCTACTTGATTGCCTTCCACTATACTCTCTCACTCTAATTCCCTCCCTCTTCTTTATTCTCTTGTTTACTTATTTTCCCTTGCTGTCTCTGGGTTTTTAATAGCTTTATTTCCAAATTTTAGTCCTAGGTTTACTATTTTTATCTGTATCACAAATGTGAGTTTTTTGCTGTAGAAAGAGTAGGGTCTGTGCTGAGCGGGCAAGGAAGATGTAATGATGGCTGAAACCACCCTCACCTAATGAATCATTCCCAAAGTAGGTGAGGCACGTTCGTGCTTTGGGAATGTCTCCTTGAAACTGAAGGAGAAATCCTTGCCCTTCATGGTCTTGTTTATTCTTGACAGCTTTAATTTGCCACCAGATATCAGTCCCCTACCTAATCCAGTTTTCACTGAGAAGACTTGTCCAAAATTTGGGTTTTCTATAGCATAATTCAGAGAGACCTTTGAAGTGTGGAGATGTGAATAGGAGACTGCCATGTGGAGCGTGATGTGGATCAGAGATTTATGATTCTGTCTCCTCCTTGGCAGAAGGACAGATTGAGGTTCAAGCAGCCTGAAGGCTGCTCTGCAATGTGCCAGCTGAGCGAGAAGTGTCCCCCAGAGGACAAGCCACCAGGCAAGGCAACTTCTGCTCCAGCTCACTGCCTGCACAGTGGCTGTGGGGAAGGTGTGAGAGCGTCACCAGCTGTCAAGAGGGTGCTGGGCTGGGAGTCTCCAGCAGCAGAGCCCCTATAAGTAGCTGTTGCACTCATGCCAGCAAGCAGTGGGAAAAGCGCTGGTCATAGGAGCTGCCCCTTGGGGCTCAGGTTACTGAACTAAGCTGGCAATGGCCAGAACCTATATTTAGGTCTGGAATCTGTACCAGTGTGGTAGAAAGCTCATGTCCATGCCATCCTGAGGTAACCCTGCTGGCCGGCACCCTCAGAGACTCTTGACTGCTCCTCAGTGTCCAGCAGTAAGCAGCTTTCCTCCCACCTGGTGAGAAACAGATGGGGTTAATTTCACCTCCTGGTGAATGCTTTGTGGACCCAAGGGAGACCCCAAAGAACCCCTTATAGTTTCTGCACAAAGGCTTCTGAAATGGATGTTATGGAGAAGCAAACTGCCAACCTTGTCCCTTATGACTCTGAGTGTGGAGCAGAGGGTCTCACAGGGACACCCCCCCCCCCGCCGCCCCCCCCCCTCCCCCCCCAACTATCTCACTCAGCTCAGCCTTGGGCAAGATGTCCACTGTCTGCTACCTTCCCACGTGCACACAAAGTTGGAGACAAATGACGAGGAGTTGACATTGCTCTTAAATCCAAAGAGGAAACTGGGGTCTCTCTCAGGGCTTTTGATTTAATGAGATGCAAAACTTGAGACCACTTTATATGGGTCAGTTTGAGAGAGATTTTAGTGCTTTGGCATGTTACGGGCATACCACTCTCTGCTCTGCTTATGGATTGAATTTCTAGGAAGAGTTGGGAGAAGGATTTTCTGTAATGGGCTGATTGAAGTATTGCAAATATATTGCACTACCTGAGAATTCTTCCTTCCATTATCTTTTTTACATTTTGCTTTACCCTGTTCTCTGGCTTTCTAACACATGACAGGAAAGTAAAGTAACATGATTTCACAGTATCACAGTATAACCAAGGTTGGAAGAGACCTCGAGGATCATCAAGTCCAACCAGTCACCACAGACCTCATGACTAGACCATGGCACCAAGTGCCACGTCCCATCTCCTCTTGAACACCTCCTGGGATGGTGACTCCACCACCTCCCTGGGCAGCACATTCCAATGACAAACGACTCACTTGGTGAGAAACTTTCTCCTCACCTCGAGTCTAAACTTCCCCTGGTGCAGCTTGAGGCTGTGTCCCCTTGTTCTGGTGCTGGTTGCCTGGGAGAAGAGACCAACCCCTTCCTGTCTACAACCACCTTTCAGGTAGGTGTAGAGGGCAATGAGGTCACCCCTGAGCTTCCTCTTCTCCAGGCTAAACAGCTCCAGCTTCCTCAGCCTCTCCTCATAGGGCTTGTGCTCAAGGCCTCTCACCAGCCTTGTTGCCCTTCTCTGGACACGTTCAAGTGTCTCGATGTCCTTCTTAAACTGAGGGGCCTGGAACTGGACACAGTACTCAAGGTGCAGCCTAACCAATGCAGAGTACAGGGGCACAATGACCTCCCTGCTCCTGCTGGCCACACTATTCCTAATGCAGGCCAGGATACCATTGGCCGCCTTGGCCACCTGGGCACACTGCTGACTCATGTTTAGGCAGCTGTCAATCAGCACCCCCAGGTCCCTCTCTGTTTGGGAGCTCTCCAGCCACTCTGTAGCTCTGCATGGGGTTGCTGTGGCCAAAGTGCAGCACCCAGCACTTGGACTTGTTAAATGACATCCCATTAGACTCTGCCCATCTGTCCAGTCAGTCGAGGTCCCTCTGCAGAGCCTTTCCACCCTCTAACTGACCAACATCTGCTCCTAACTTGGTGTCATCTGCAAACTTGCTGATGACTGACTCAATCCCCTCATCCAGATCATCAATGAAGATGTTAAAGAGGATGGGGCCCAGCACTGATCCCTGGGGGACGCCAGCTGGATGTGGCACCATTCACCACCCCTCTCTGGGCTCGGCCCTCCAGCCAGTTCCTAACCCAGCACAGAGTGTTGCTGTCCAAGCCACGAGCTGACAGCTTAGCCAGCAGTTTGCTGTGGGGGACGGTGTCAAAGGCCTTGCTGAAGTCCAGGTAGACCACATCCACAGGCCTTCCCACGTCCACCAGACGGGTCAGCTGATCATAGAAGGAGATCAGTTTGGAGAGGCAGGACCTGCCCTTCCTAAATCCATGTTGGCTGGACCTGAGCCCTTGGGTGCGCAGTTATTGCTGCCAGGATAATCTGCTCCATCACTTTCCCTGGCACTGAGGTCAGGCTGTCTGGCCTGTAGTTTCCAGGTTCCTCCATCCGACCCTTCTTGTGGATGGGGACCACACTGGCCAGTTTCCAGTCATCTGGGACCTCTGCAGTGAGCCAGGAGTGGAGGGAAATCCTTCCAAAGCTGAGAGCAGATGAACTTGGAAACCTTGGACTATATCTGACTGTCTTAAAATGATGTAAAATCCATGTTGATAATTCACAATTCTCTTTTTACCAAAGCTCTAAGTTTTCAAACAAATGAAATCAGGTGGTTAAACTTCATGCTTTGAAAAGCAACTTTCTTAAAATTTTAGGCTTTTAGACTAAAGTGTTGTGACTTTGACATAAGACATCACTTTGGAAATGCCAATTTTGAATTCTTTAATTTTCCACAGTGGGTTTCTGCCCTGTGTTTACATGTTTGTGCTTATAATGATTTTAAAATAGCAAAAATGTGATTTATTTATTTAATTTTAGCTTTGGTGATAATTTTTTTCCTTCCTCTGTAAGGTGGGCCAAGCACTCTGCTGCTAAGTAGAACAAGTTTCTATCTGCAGGGTGGATATGCACATTTGAGAGAACTGGTTTTAAAATGCTTTGGTTTAGCAAATGAATCTGTAGGTAGTAGTTCTCAGCACGATCTGATTTACAGATTGTTTATGCACATTTTTTTTCTTTCTCTATTATCAAATTTGGAACTTTTTGCACTCCTAATGGAATCACCTGGCATATGTTGCATGGCACAGCTGTTCCCAGTTTCCTGGAACAGATTTTGACGGAAACCTCATTCAGTCTTTGGAAGGCAGATGAGATGCCTGAAATGGCAGATGACCAAGCTCAGGTGTTTTGACAGGCAAATCCTGTCCTTGCTTGAGCAGAATCTAGACTTGAGAGACATTGTGTGAAGCTGGACAGGGAGAAAATTATTCCCTCTCATTCTGGAAATAGGAGATCTCTGGGGAGAGGTACAAGGTAGGCCTGGGAAACAGGTGCATTGGAGAAAAAGGAATCCGAGAGGAAACTTCATCCCTGTATGTTTACAGTTGCTGTCTGGAAAGTGATTTCATTTGGTGAGTGGTTCCAAGGAGAGCCTGGGAATTCAGGGTAGCCCAAAGCCACAGTGTTTCTTTGTTAATGACTGCCTGATTTATTCCTGGATACGTTGTTTGTGTTTATATCCAACTGTTGAAATTCATTAATTGTATCTCTCATTGCACTAATTTATGTTCTCCAGGGCCCCAAGAACCTGCAGCATGCTAAATGCCCACATGGCTTCAATGACTGAGATGACTGAAGGGCTGTTTATTTTCCCCTCTTGGGTTTGTGTTGCAGTTGTCAAGCTGTTTGCCAATGCTAACCAATTTCTATGTGCTACTGCTCACGCAAATTCAGAACCTTTTAAAGCAAGAAGGACAGAGGTGGCACTTATGGTCAAGTTTGAGAATTGGAGACATCTTATGACACTGTAGATGCTTTAATCTGAGGGAAAATAGCCTCACTACTACAAAATGGGCTTTACAAGAGCAGCTTCATTCAGATTTTCTAGCAGCGACACTGCTGATTTAATGAACTTGGTTTTGATTTAAATGGGTTGGAGCTCCTCAGCCTGAGAAGTGCCAGATGAGGCCCCACAAACTTTGCTTCCTTCACATCAGATGACCCTTGAGAAGAGGTGCAGAAATGCATCTGACTCCCGCCACCTCATAATCTTGGTAGCTGTAAATCCTTTCGTCATGTACTAGAAGCTTTATCAGAAACAGCATGGAGGCTCAGGATCTTTTAATAGATACTTGTTATTGAGACAACATAATTAGCCTTAATGATTTTTTCTCCCCTCCCCCCCCCCCCCCCCCCCCCCTTTTTTTTTTTTTTGAACTTCTCTTAGGACCACTGCATACCTTGCCATAATCCATATCCTCTTGGGATTTGTGGGAAGTTAGCTTAGCCTTCTCAGACTATTTTATTGTTGCTGCATAGGTGCAGCAACTTGCATACAGTACAATGTTAAATAAAGTCTATTTCTACACTTGTGTTAAAATTTCCATGCCATGCTTCTGCAGACCACCTAAAGGGTTAAAAGAAAAAAAAGAACAGAGTAAAAGTGAATCTGACATAGTGGACCTCCACATTCAGCTTAGATTCATTAATGGTTTCTAATTGCATTACATTTTCTTCCTGAATTTTTGCAGGTGACAAATTTTCTCTCTTAAACTAAAGACAATTAATAATCACTGCCTGAAGAGTGCCTGCAGCATATAAATCTTGATCACTGTGATGCCTCAGAACTGGAAGTAGCTAGAAAATGTATCCCCCTGCATTTAGATACAAACAAGGGGTTTGTAATCCATGTGGAGTGGTTGCTGAAGGAGAAAAAGAGAAGTATCTGTACCTTTTTGACAGTCAAAAGTACTTATGATGTATAACTCAGCTTGGCAAAACCACACTGGTATGTGTGGAAAAGGGTGACATGTGAGTTAAGGAGGCAGATGGAAATGCCTGATCTGTTTTGCACCTGCAAGCCTTTATGTTTCTTCCCAAAGTCCTTCCATGTTGATAGGTATTGATAAATGTCACTTCTCAAAGAGATCTTGTCATACTTGTGTTTCTGACAGCTGTGCATGATTTAAAAGAGAGGTTTAAACTCCTATTTTTACTATTTGAGAAAGCATTTAACATGGAGCACAAATCTGAGAATGTCACATCTGCAGACAGTGACCTCTCCCCTCTTTAAAGGATGTTTCTATACAACTGATGCAAAGAAGGCTAAAATGTTTTATTGCTTAAGGAAATGAAAACATGTATGAAAGGAGGATGTGATGTCTAAACTTGTTTTGATAATGTCGATTTTGGGGCTCTGTTGTGTTAATATTAGCTTAAACTTTTCCTTATTTTGTGGTAGCAGTAGTCATAAGGGGGTGGGAAGGAGGGCACATCAAGAAATAATGTGAAGCACTCAGTATTTTCTAACTTAAAAGGTAATAGTGAGGTCAGACAACCTCTGAATTACATAATTTGAAGGAAATTTCATTATGAAACTTTTCTAACTGCAGGTATTTGTGAAACTGTCTTGTCCTAGTCCTGGTGTTCCCAGCAATGCTTTTTTGTAGGGATGGTGTTACTGTAAACTTCCTGGAAGGACAAATAAATAAAGGATTTTAAAATGGTAAATACATGTGATAAATAAGCTCTACTGCATGGTTCTAGGTCCTACCATCATTTGGTTAGACAGAGGTTGTGAAGCTCTGGTGCATCGTGCTAGGTCCTACCATCACTTGGTTAGACAGAGGTGGTGAGGATAGTAGAGAAAACAGTTTTGTTTGAAAAGACATCTGGTTTGAACAGAATCCAAAGACATATCCACTGATGTGTAATTGGAGTATTTCTATTTTAAGTTAGTGTAAGTGAAAATAAATTGAGCAAATTCTAGCCTAGCATATAGTTTCTAACATTCAATTTTGCACACAAATGCAGATGGATAAAAATGTGTGCACACAAGGGGTTTGCTATGAGTAGCTGACAAGCTGAGGCACGATACAACATTTAATAATGGCTAGTAAACCTCTAAATGATGTCAGTGTATCACAGAGCTCTTTTCATGATATTATCAGCAGTCATTAAAGTTATTTATTGCTGTCATCATGCATTTCTGTTACCCGTGGCAACTTGGCAGAAAACATTGCTAGCACAGCTGATGATAGTTTCAGTTTCAGATTTTGGATTTGACAATCTGAACATCTTAATGGTATTTTTATGATTAGTGGCCAACTGTGCTTCTTGAGGCAGGCTGCATTTCAAATACAAAATGCAAAAATAAGGACAGTATTTATCCATCTTCCACGCCATGCTCTGAGTGGTGTCCCCCCTGTAATAAAGAGCAATTAATGTGCAGACCTCAGGGTGGTCTGCTGAGATGAGAAAGTAGCACTGCCTCTGTCTTACAGATCCAGGAATGTCAGACAGAGGCATCTGAATGGCAGGTTAGTGCAGAGGGAGACAGCCTCACCAAAGAGGAGTGTTTGGTCTTGCTGGGCCACAGCTGGTGGTGGTGGTGATGCTGCTCTGAGTGTGCTGCTCTGATGCTGCTCTTTGAGGGCAACCTCTTCACCCTTGCTTGTTTCTTTGTCTCTCCCATTTGCCAGGAATACAGTGGAAAATACACTGCACACATACAATGTAAAATAAAATACAGCTAAGTTGCTACAAACCTGTCTCAGCATCAAACTCTTTTAGGTAATGCATGATACTTATTTAGAAAATCTGCTCCATGAAGGGAGAGAATGGAGGTGCATGGATCTGCTTGTCCCATGAGTGCTTCATTCAGACCAGCCAGCTGAACACAATGAATCTCACTGCGTGTGTGGGGTACAGGCTGTAGCTCTTCTCCCACAGAAGGAATTCTTCTCCAATGGTCTCTGGAATGTTAACATTTGATGATGTGTCTAATTACACAGATTTGGGGGAAAGAAGAAAAATAAGAAGAGGGAAGCACACATGCACAATTTAATTTGGAGGTTTCAGAGGATGGATGTTCAGTCCTGCACACACCCTGTTGATTGCTTACATTTTTGTTTAATTATTTTTTAATTTTAGTTCTCTCTTATGATACTTGTGCACAGCTTTTATAGTCTGTTATTTTGGGGTATAACACTAAGAGAGACAAGATGCATGAATTTGGCAATGATGCATTTGGAGAATTTGGTTTCTGTGAGAGAAAGAAACTATAAAATGCCTGAGGAGAGCCCAAGTTCAAGTGGAGTTTGGCATTTTCTTCTGTCATTGCATCCTGAAGGGATTTCAACTTTGAATTTCTTCCTCTGTCAGTCTATGGGTGCAACTGGAGCTGCAGAAGCAGGCACAGATAGGGGCAGGCCAGGAAATGGGTACACACTGCATGGTGGAAATGGGGAGGGTCTCCACACAGCTCATGAAGCAAAGGGCAGGTCACATGTGAAATGCAGTTTTACCACCCTACCAAATAATTTGGCTTGATTCACACTAAACAATAATGTAATTTACACTCAAGTAATATGCTCATCTACTTAGAATAAATACAATTCTTTTTCCTGCCTTTTGAGGTTTTTACATAGTTTTTGAAGTTTCCTTCAAGTTATTATGATCAGATGAACTTAATTACAGAGTACTTTACATATACTCATCTGGGAAATGTCATACAACAGATAGAGTCAAAAGGAAGGTATGCAGGGTTTCCAGTCTCCCTCTTGTTATGCTCCTTTATGTTACCAGCGAGCTTTAGGCATGCCTGCCTGAGCTGTTCCTCCTGTTAGGACAACCACTCTGCCTTCTCCTTAGCCCCCTCCCCCCACTCGAAAAAATCCTCAAAACAAAACCTGGATTCTTGTCTGTTCAGAAAGGAAATGTCTCCTGGTTCACAAAAATAACTGCCTGGAGAAATGCCTGAAGTGGGCCGACTGTTGCCTCTCCACTGCTTGATCCAGCAGCATCAGGGAGCCACTGTCTCGGGTGGGAAGTATATGGAGTGCACCTCCCCATCAGCAACTTGTCTGCCCCTCTTGGTACTGGGAAAGGAGGAAGGTATTGGGACAAGAGGTGCCTGAGAAATCACACTATATTGCAGTGAGCTCAGCTTGACCCCGAAGTGCACAGCCATGGTCCCCACCTGGGAGATAAAGCAGTCTCTCCTGGTGCATGCTCAGCTTCTCCCAGGGACTTTATTCACTAATCTTTTGATGCACTTCTGTTATTTTTTAACTTATTTTTTTCTCCCTGTGGCTTGGTAAACTTAGCATTGGAACTTTTCAGCACTTCCTAATTAAGCAGATTTTCAGTTTCTTTGCACAAAATGCAGTTCAGCGTGCATGCAGGTCTCGCTACTTCAGACCAGTGGAGAAGTGGTCTTGGCAAGCAGTTCATTTAGGACCCAGCTAGCACAATTTCCATTTGTACTGTATACATTAGCAGTGATAAGGGCATCCCCTAATCTACAGGGTCATCTCCTCCTACTGTAGTAAAATAGTTTTAGCGTTTGTAAAGTAAGTTTGAGTTGTTTCATACAAAGAAGGTCTGGCAGGCGTGCAGGGCTCTGTAAATATGTAAATATATTTAAAGACAGAAGGTTAAGCTTCTTGAGGCACACACCTCCAAATACCAACGTGTTCATATTTCTCTTCCAAGCGGTGTTATCTGAGGTATAGTGGAAGAACAATTTCTTGTTACAAGCAGCTGAAGTGAGTATTCTTCCTGCTAAGTGCAAAATTTTAGTGTGCATTTATGCTCTGCGATATCCAGTGTATTTCAACTGACGCTGGGGGAAAAAAAGTATCATCTGGAGTACACTGCCCAAATCTATTCCCAAGAAAACATCCCAGAAAACAACTGCTAAGTCACAGCACTTTGTTCAAATGTCAGCACTCACAGAAAGTGTCATTTACACATCCCCCCCCCCAGAAAAATGGAAACAAAGCTGAATGTTTTCTCTTTTTGCTGGCTTTCATAGAAAAGTGTTTTCAGGTAGCAAGCTGGCAGGTCTCTTTATCTTGACACATTTTATCAGGCCCTTCATGGAAAGGGTTTAGTTTGTTTTGTTGTTGTTTCCCCTTTCTTTTTTTTTTTTTTTAACTTTTAATTTAAAAAACATCTTGACTATACTTTGCCATCCAGTTAATAAGTAACAAGTGAGTCTAATAAGTCTGCTGTCATGCTTTTTATTTACAGTGTATGTGGAAATTAAGAGAGAGGAAGGGGGAGACAAATCTGTAGTGAATTTTCATAATCCATCGTGGTTTTTGCTAAGAAAACAGTCTTTCAGTGTAAACAACATCTGTATTTTTCATGTTGTCTTTCTAAATAATGGTCCTGTAAATAACTTACCCCCACTGTAGGACAACGGTTAGATTCCTTAATCTCTCAGTCATCCAGAGCTCTGTGCAGAATGCAGACTTCCAGCATATTTAAACATGCATCTCTTAAACTTTTGGTATCTTTTCCTCACAGCAGGATTTCAAAAGGTGGATGACTGCAAAATGCACTTTCATTCTCTGTGTTAGTGCTTTAACATTAGTCTGACTTTAATAGGCTGGGATGATTTCAGCTTATAAATCTTCAACTGGAGGATAAAGTTCAAGTAGATAAAATCAAACAGATGTTGGTGGGAGGATTTCTTCATGACCCATAAAAGTGCTATCATCAAAGCCTAGAATCATTTGTTTTGAATTATTACATTGTTATCAAAAGGACTGTAGCAGTCTGTTTGTTGAGAAATTGGATCTGTTTATCTGAAAACAGAACAAAGATGCTATGCTAAGACGTCCCTGGGAAAATGTGGGTTAGCTGATGGCTACCACAGTAGGGTAGCTGTGAGACGTTTTGATTGACAGCTGTCCAAATAACTGCTAGACCTGGAAGCTTCTGCATATGCTTCTAGTATTGAAAATGGCATCTGATTAAAAGTTGCAGTGTTGCTTGCTTCAAAAAAAAAATATTTTCCCTTTGTGTTGAGGAAATGAAGGTTTCAAAAAAACTGTTTTGTTTTTTTTTTTTCTTTTTTAATTTTACAATGGTGGTAAAGCCAAGTTTACCTTTCAGCAGCAACTGTAAGTCATGACTGAACAGGGTTGAAGACTTTGACGAAGTGACGTTCCATGCTTTTACTTCAACTCAAGCAGTGTCCTGTTAAACAGAAACAAGTTGCACCTGCATAAATGAAAAAAAAAATTTGTTCTTTTTGTTACTCGCTGAAAAGCTTTTGCTCTTTCACTTGTAATTTATTAAAGGAAACAAAAAAGGCATGGAAGTGACATATGTACCAATGTTTAGAGAGAATCTAAGGCTAGCACTCTGATTTAAGTGGACATCATGTAAAAGCACGAGAAAATAATTCGTAAAATCCTGCAGCTACCACAGGTTTTACCCTGTGCGTGTGTATATGCACACAGAGTACGGCTTAAGCTTCACAGCTGATGCAGACATTAAGAACCTTTCCTTTCCTTCAGAAAACTGTTGATTAGAAACTGAAACTGGCCAGGAGAAGGGTTTTGCCTTATATATGAATGTACCGTAAGAGGGATTGAGCCTTGCCTTGGTACCCCTCAATGGGGAATGGGGTACAACATTGGCACAAGGCTGCAAAGATGTGCTTCTCCAGTGTGACCCTTTCCAGGGACACAGCCTTGGTGTGGGAACACTGAATGTTGAGACTTTCTTTTTAAGTGGATATTAGTGGTGAGCCTGGCAGCAAACATCACAAACTGGAGCAAGGAACAGCCCCTGCATGAAGCCAGAGTGAGCGGTTCTGCTTTACCTCCCCTGGGGGCCTCAGAGTAGTGTGGGTGCTTTTTTTGGCAGCTGAGAAGCTGTAGGGCTTTCTGGAGGGCTTATTCCAGCCAGAATATTTCCCAGGTCTTCCTGTTGTTTGAGTAAAAGTCAGAATAATGCCTGAGAGGTATGGTGTGGGTCATTGCCAAAGAGTGTTGTTTCAGATTTTCTTGAATGCTTTCACTGGTTGGGTACTTTTAACCTAGACCTGTTGGCTGTGCTTTCAGGGTCTTCTCCATGTTGTACACTGAGGTTGCAGTGCACCTGGTCAAGAGCAATATGAGGTGTTCCCTGGGCAAGGATAGGCCATGAACAGTTTTAGGAAAAATGTATTAAAAAATCAGGATTTTCCCCGGGTACTGCCTTCTCTGCTACGGGAGTTCACAAACCCTTTTTTGAATTGAATGCTTTTCTGAAGTCAATTCTCAACCAGAAGAAGGTAAGCCTTGGACAATTGCATGGTTTGACACTGCTTGATTTTATTGCAGTAAAATATCTTGTCTTAGTTTCCTGTTAAAAAGGTATTTCTGGTAAAACGGTATTTCTCTCCTTACCCATTTCTGTTGTGATTATGCCTGTGGCTGTGTTAATGTGGCATCTGATAAAAACAATGATAACTGAGTTTGCTGAGATGCTTGTGACCATGTCAGGTATATGCTGGGTATACCATGTCAGGTATATGCTCTGCTGGGTTTTAAAAAATGCCATTTTAGAATACCTGTTCAGCTTTGGTTCAAAAGGCTTAATTCTAGACTTGAAGTAAAGTGTTTAGTTTTGGGGCCATCACTAAATTTACATCACATGGATTTACCAAAGATTTATTATTGTCTGACTAATCTGATAGCCTTCTATGAAATTATGACCAAACGGGTAGATGAAGGAAGAGCAGTGGATGTCATATATCTTGACTTCAGTAAAGCTTTTGATTGTGTCTCCTATAACATCCTCATAGAAGGGCTCAGGAGATGTGGCATAGATGGCTGCTCAGTGAGGTGGATTGAAAACTGGCTCAACAACAGAGTTCAGAGGCTCATCAACAGTGCACAGAGTCAACTTGGAGACCCGTGGCCAGTGATGTTCCCTGGGGATTGGTATTGGGTCCATTTTTTTCCAAAATCTTTACCAATGACCTAGATAAGGGGACTGAGAGTACCCTCAGCAAGTTCATTGATGATACAAAACTGGGGGGGTTGCTGACACCCCCGTTAGGCTGTGTAGCCATCCAACGTGACTGGGACAGGCTGGAGATCTGGGTGCAGGCAAACCTCATGAAGTTTAATAAGGGCAAGTGCAGGGTCCTACATCTGGGGAGGAATAACAACATGCACTAGTACAGGTTAGGGGATGCCCTGCTGAAAAGCAGCTCCACAGAGAAAGACCTTGGAGTGTTGGTGAGCAGCAAGTTCTCCATGGAACAATGTACCCTTGTGGTACCAATCATATACTGGGATGCATCAAGAAGGGTGTGTCCAGCAGGTCTAGGGAAGTTCTGCTACCTCTCTACTCTACCTTGGTGAGACCACACCTGGCATACTGAGTCCAGTTTTGGGCTCCCCAGTTCAAGAAAGATGGACAACTGCTGGAGAGAATCCAATGGAGAGCCATGAGGATGATTAGAGGACTTGTGGCATCTCCCCTATGAAGAGAGGATGAGAGCCCTGGGGCTATTTAGTCTAGAGAAGAGAAGACTCAGAGAGGATCTCATCAATATCTATAAATATCTGAGGAGTGGGTGTCAAGTGGATGGAGTCAAGCTCTTTTTGGTGGTGCACAGTAATGAGACAAGGAACAATGGGTTCAAATTGGACATAGATTTCACCTCAACATGAGCAGAAACTTTACAGTGACAGAGCACTGGAACAGGCTGCCCAGGGAGGTTGTGGAGTCTCCTTCTCTGGAGACTTTCAAAACCTACCTGGATGCATTCCTGTGCAGACTACCTTAAGTGATCCTGCTTTGGCAGGGCGGTTGGTCCTGATGATCTTTTGAGGTCTCTTCCAATCTCTGATATACTGTGATACTACAAGATGGGCATGGAGGTGCTGAAGCAGGTCCAGAGAAGGGCAATGAAGCTGATGAAGGGTCTGGAGAACAGGTTTGGTGAGGAGAGCTGAGGGAACTGGGGTTGCTTAGTCTGCACAAAAGGAAGCTAAGGAGAGACCTTCTAGCTCTCTACAACTACCTGAAAGAAGGTTGGATCCAGGTGGGGGTTGGCAGGCCTTTGAGGGATTTTGTATTTTGAGAACTTTGTTACTGCTACTCTGAGAGAAAGTGGTGCTAGATCTTCTCTCTACAGTGTACCTAGGAAACCAGGAGTGACACCACAGAAATAAGTCAAGCAGTAAGCTTGGTTACTGAAGTTCATGTGGAAGCTTTTATGCAAACAAAGGCAAACTTGCCCTAACTTTTTGAAGTTCGTTCACATTCTGAAAATACATTCTAGTGGAATTTAAAATTAGTTATTCTGAACTGTTTTTAATGCATTGTTGTCTCTGAGGTACTGAGCTTGCTGACGGTGCACACACTTTTGTGTTGAGTGAAGAGCTTTCCAGAGGAAAGCTAACAATATGAGGCAGAGATGAGCAGAAAATATTTATAACACCTAACCTCCTTGTGGTTCAAGATGCTTTCCTACTTGTATTGCCAAGTCTAGTAAATTGCTACAGTTTAGAGAGGCACTTTTATTTGTATGTGAAAAAATCCCATAACTTTACAGTTTTTGTGGAAAGAAATCTTGAAAAAATGTTTTCAGCCAAGGAAAATACACTGCATGTTGTGCAAGCAGAGCATGACTGTTATGTTTACTCTCTCCTGAGAGTGCAGAGCTTAGTCTCCAAGACCTTGCTCAGTTGAAATGAAGACCTCTTCAGACCTCATAGCAATTCTGAATGATTCAAGTCATGGGAGACAAATCAAACCAGAAAATGGATAAAATCTCCTGAATTTTTGGTTAATTGGGAGTGTAAAGACTTAATTTTGCCTATGTTTGCTTAGGAAATCAGTTCCTTTTGGAGACTCATTATTAGTGAAGAATAGTTGATTTCTTCATTTGCAGTGTCTTTGTGGTATAAGAGAGCTGAAAGGCAGTCTTGCCAGGTGGTGTCTCTCTCTCTGTTCCTAAGTCGTGTGTTGTCTTCTAGTGCCCAGGTAATCTTAGAAAGGTGATTCTCTAGAAAATTCTCCTCAAGAAAGCAACGCTACTCACAGTACTTCCAGCAGAGTTTGTTCTCTGGGTAAGACCCACAGGGGATTTGATTGTTTTAAAACCTAAGATTAAAAAAATGTAGTTATGTGGGGACAAGGTGAGTGTGAAGGAAGAAATGCTTGGAAGGAATGTTGTGGTCTGAAAGGAGAAAATGTTGTAGGGGTAGATGGTTGTAAACCAGTTTCCTTTAATCTCCCACCTGCAGTTGTTAGGGATCTCTGTCCTCGAGCTAAGAGGCATTATGACCCAAAGGAAACCAAGTGGCCCTGCCTTCCTACATGCAGAACTAATAGCATGTTTGACAGTCACCTTGCGTGACTATAACTGTAGACCTAAAGATTTGTTAAGCACTGAAGAAGTTGTCCTTTTATAAGGCAGCATTTTGCTACACATGTACTATGTGTACCACCTACTGCATCATCTTTTTTCCGTGTTGTGGTATTTTGCCTCCTTCACTAATTTCATTGCTGTGAAGGAGGAAGGGGCAAACTGAAGAGACCACTACAACTACACACAGTGTCTGCTTCAGCCATCCAAGTTTTCTATACTTTAGGTTTGTTCAAAGAATCAGAAAGCAAAATCAAGGAAGAATATGTGAAAATGCAGAGCTCATAAAAGGCTGCTCTCTCCTTTAAGGCAACATATCATTCTTGCTTTCTAGTGAAAACTGACTGAAAAGTGGTACTTTATGTGTGGCACATACACAACACTGGTTGCTGATGAACAGCTGTGAGTAGCTCTGAATTAAATAATGAAAATAGAACAGAATACAATATCAGAAATAGGATATACAATGATCATTAAATCATAGAATAGTTTGGGCTGGAAGGGATCTTAATAATCACCTAGTTCCAAACCCCCTGCCCATGGCAGGGTCACCTCCCACTGGACCAGGTTAGGTTAATCAAAGCTCTGTCCAGTCTGGCCTTGAACACCTCCAGGGAGGGGGCATTCACAACATCCCTGGGCAACCTGTTCCACTGCCGCACCACCATCACTGTAATGAATTTCTTCCTAATACTCAGTCTAAATCTGTTCTCTTCCAATTTAAAGACATCCCCTCTTTTTATGAATACAAGCCAGTGTAAAACAGCCTGAGAGACAAAGAGATGCCTGCCCTCAGCGAATGTCATCATTAATTAACTTGTCTATCAAAATCTTTCCTGTGAGCTTCTGTATATTAAGGTACTGACTTTTTTTTGATTGCTACATTGGTATCATACAGTATCGTACACTTTCAGAGGTCTTCAAAGCTCTCTGAATTTTGAAGGCAGAGAGTAGCTTAAAAATAAAGACAAGCTTTGGGTGCTGGAGATGGCCGGGGATCACGTGGCCAATTGTGTGATCATGAATCCTAAGGAAACTTACAGCTAATTTTGCAGCAAGAAAAGAAAAATCTATAAATTACTATCCAAGGGACAGAGTGTTCTCAAGAATTTTTACTTTCCCTGTAGATCTGTCTCCTCTCTGCCCCCAATCTCCTGTGTCGGTTTTGAGAGAAGGCTGATAGCTATGTGCCCTCAAGTTTCCCATAAGTCCCAGAGCTCTTGGTGGGGAGTGGGGCTTTGAGGTGGGAGATGCATGGGTATTGTGTGAAATTCTCTTCCTGAAGGGTGCTTGCTGGGTCAGGGATGTATTGAAGGTCAGTTTTTACCCTGTTTGGGTGATTCCTTCATGTCTTGGATATAAGCTCAAAAGGACTCAGCCTTTGAGGATAAGTGAAGGCAGCAGTTAAGGAGACTGGTCATGAAAAGAAACAACTTATTCAAGCATAACCAAGAAACTGCAGAAACAGTTCAGAAAATTGCTGTTGTACTGTTTGGCAGACCTGCATGACGAGGAGGAACTGATCTGTGGTGGTTTAGGGGAAAAATGAATGAAAGATACAAGATCTCAAAGGAGAAGGGTAACAAAAAATCTGTTAACTAAGTGCAAAGTTAATGAAACTACTCACGTAAGTGTAGCCTCTCTGGAAAGTTTTTCAGCTGACTCCTGAAAAGGTTACAGAGTAAATCATTATAATGAAATTTATAGGGAGAAAATGTAGTGGGATATGAGAAATTAAGTTGCCATAAAGCGCTAAGGCAGTGGGGAACAGCAAAAATAAGTTGTTTTTGTAATCTGGGCTGTAATAGTAATGCAACAATTCATAGTAAAAAACTAAATTGGGTAGTAGGGTGTGGCAATGCCAGTGTGAGCAATCTGGCAGTGCAGGCCTAGAGCCTGACATGGTGGTAGGCCATGCTCAGCATAAGTGCGGAGCCAGCTATCAGTGTACCAAAAGAGTGCTGTCTTGCAGCATGTAACTAAAGTAAGGCACTGGTAGCTATAAACACAGCAAGTTATCTTGGGACAACAGGACATGCACCTGCATCAACAAACCTCATGTGTCATCAGTAGTTGGACCAATAATCTATAATAGTGTGATGTGTGGTCACTCATAGGGAATCAGTGAGTCCATGCCAACAAGGCACTCCAAGTTTATATAAGTTGTAGAAGTTCCCTTGCTACGCACTTCTGCCTTTCCTATCCCTTCTTCTTCTTGCTTTACTTTACTGTGCTATACCATAGGCCTGCGCCATAGGCCTGCAATACTGGAACAATAAAGGAACGATACTAGATCATGCTGATCAGCTGTATTGATTCCAATCTCTGCCGCCGATAGTAGGGAATCTCCAAACAAGACTTTTGTTAGCTTTATATAATAGAAGAAAGATATAACAGAAAAGCAACTTGCTTGATGTGATATGTTTGCAGGATCAAAATAATGTCTCTGAGATAAGTAAATGGCATCCAGAATGGCAGAGACAATTTTACATAGATGGAGATTTCAAGTGGTAACACAGAGAAGACATCGACAGCAGTTGATTTGTGCAGTAGCCTCATAAATTAAATGAAACCATAGTCAAAGTACACAGTGCAATCTAGCTTTGCTTCTGAAACTTCTGAAAGAAAACAGAGATGTTTTTGAAGCCTGGGATGTCTCCAGATATCCTAGGCTTGGAAACAGTGAAAAATTATTCAGTCTGTAAAGCATCTGTCTTGGAGTGTGAGTCAAAAATCTCTGTGTCTCTGGAAGATAAAAACAACAGTGGCATTGCTGAAGTGACAGTGCTAGAAAGTCTGTTAAGTGTCCTCATACCCTTGGAGAAGACATTCTAGCTCCAGCTAGGTTTGAGCAATTAAAACAAAGTGCTCGAGAGAGCTGCAACCAAATACCTGTGCTAGAATAAATATTATCCTTCTTAGTAAAAATAATAATAAAAAAAGAAATAAAAAGAATTCTCTGTACTAAGTGCCAAATATTACTGGGTAAAGAAAGCAGTTAAAAAAATCGCATTCTGGACATTGGCAGGGAGATGAATATTCCATGTGGGATGAAACCTACAGCAAAAAGGTCCTATCACCACCCACGAGGCTTCCAAATAGGAGGCTATGACATTCTGATATATAGGTGCTGAGACAGTAGAATGCAAGCTATGATGCATCATGCTCACAGCCTCATCTATTGTGCTACTAAAAGCCAGGGGAGTAAATCTAGAACCAAAATAAAATGATGAAATTGAGTGACTATAACTTCATCTTCAGAACAGTTCTGACCTCCTGAGAAATAAAACCTGACCTTCAAAAGGTAAAAACAATACAGGAAAGTCTTCTACTGAAGATATTAAATCAGTTCAGAGATTCCTAGGTTTAAAAAATCTCAGACTGAATCTTTTTCTGATCCATCTCAGATGTGTGTGAATTCCTGTGGCAACAGCTAGGCAGAAGCAGCATGCTAGAAGCAAGTCCCTTCACATGGTATGCCAAAGGTCTGATGACCACATATGTCAGTTTCAGATTAACCTTTTAGTTGGTTTCCTTCATAAATAGGAGGATAAGAGAGTTTTCTAGAATGTTTTTTAAAAATGAAGTCTGTGTTATCCCAATCAGATTATGAGAAATGACACTGGCAATGGTAGTGATTGCTCTGAAAGCTGCCGTGCTCTTTGCACTATATGGAGGAGCCTTGCGTTCAAGGAAGCAGTGGTGCATTTCAACTGCCAAAGGCACAGCAGTAACAGCCTATGTAAAGGAGCCTGTGTCCTGGTGGGCTCAGAAAAGGCCCAGGGGACAGACACGCTGCTTCTCTTGACATTTCCTTGCTGGATGCAGTCATTCCTGTTTGAAGCTCCCTGCTACTAGGGAGGTGACATGTGTGATGACAGGGTAATGAAGTGATGGTGAGGTGAGGAGAGGCTGGCCCTTTGGAGCAAAATCGTTGTGCTTGCATTTGGAGTGAGGAAGAATTTCTGCAATTAATGGAGAACTTTTATCTGATGGCACAGCAGATATTGGATTCCTTCCCGCCTTCCTAAGCCATACTGTTAGAGGAAGCAGAACAGGGTGAAATGAGCGAGAGAGAGATCTGTCTTGTCCTGCTGACATGAATATTCATATGCATGTGAGGTATGAGACCAGTATTAAGTCAAGTAAAACTGCTCATAGGAACAACAGCATGGCAGCCTTTTCTATCAGGGCTGCCTGGCTCCAGGACAAGGAAATGACAGAGAAAAACTGAGGATGGACCCAATACTCAGAGCAGATTAAACCAGTTATTTTCAGTGTGGGGAAAAAAAAATGCAGAAAAGAAAAAGAAAAAAAAGCTGTGAGTGGTGGCCTGTGGGCTGAATTAGATTGCCCACTGGAATGGGCTGCCTGAGGAGGTGGTGGGGTCGCCGTCGCTGGGGGTGTTCAGGGCGAGGCTTGACAGGATGCTTGGTTGTATGGTTTAGTTGATTAGGTGGTGTCGGATGATAGGTTGGACATGATGATCTCGAAGGTCTCTTCCAACCTGGTTAATTCTATTCTATTCTGTTCTAAGTTACATGGGTTCATTTGATCTTTTCTTTTACTAGTTTTCCAGTAGCACCCCATGGCTTCGGTGTTGAGTATTGAAGTACTCCCCTGCCCCTCCCTTCCCTGACGCCATCTTAGAAAGCTTTGCAGCTGAGAGCGAGCTTCCCCTCAGGGGACGTGTCTTGAGTTATTTTTTTTTTCTTTCTTTTTTGTCCCCCTTTTATTTTTGGGACAAATGACTGCTAAGCTCCTGTTGCTGAGTGCCATGGTGATGCTCAGGTGATGTGCTTGAAGGGGGACCAAGGTATGCCTCTTCAGGGCGAGATGTGTGGCAGTCTGTCACCTCCGCCTGTGGGCAGAACAAGCCTGTGGCAGGAAGGCCAAAACAAAATGGCGCCCACAATGGGCAGCCTGGACTTTAAGGAAAGGTTGAATGGAGGGAGACAGGGTCTGAACACTCCTCCATGTTGGAGTTTGATGTCTGGGGCTGAAGTGGAGGTGATAGTATCACAGCCATCAGCCAGGACAGGCCACGCAGGGCCTCTCTTTGAGCAGCTCTTCCTCACTACCACAGCTGCCCAAATGGGGTCCCCTCACCAGACTTCAGACGCATGGCAAGAAGTCGCTTCTGTGGGAGGTGTAATTGGCCACGAAGAGCGGCCTTTGCGTGGAGGCTGTGGTGGGGCTGGCCACGGGAGCAGCAGGTTTGAGCCATTTTCCCAAAAGCAGTCTAATTAACCAAATGTGTACGCATGTATGTGTTTATTTCCATACATTCTTGGTGTCATACACAGCAGCTGAATTTTGGATGGCATTTCTATGAGGTGAAGGGCAGAAGACTTTTCGGAAGGCTTGCCAGCTCCCAAGCCTTTCCTCTCCCCTCACTACAGGCCCAGCACTTGTCCTCTTATTTTGTTTTGGGGCTTTATTTTTGCTCCACACGTAACAAAATCCATTAGAACAGCTTCATTAAGCTGTTGTGTGTCACAGTAGAGACTCCACAAATTGAGATTGGCTGGTTTTGTCCAAAAAGGCGTGAAACTGGAGGACCAGGAGAACCAGCTCCACAGCTGTATCTTCATATGCTAAATGGGGGCTGATGTAAACAAACTGCTCTTCCTGCCAGGGGTTTGGCAGCTCTCACCCAACCTGTCAGAGAGATGGTTATGACTAGTTCTCTGCTCTCAAATGAGGCTGCTGAAAACTTACAGCCTCTCTGGGAATTTCAGCTTCTTTCCACAGAGCAGTAGCAAAACCAGGGTTTATGTTATGTTTAATTGTAGATAATTAGGGTGTTAAGAAGTCTTACTCTGGCTGACATAAAAAAGGGGAGGCGAGGGGAAAAACTTCCAAACAAACCAAAGCCACCCCACTGACTCCATTTCCCTATCAAACCTAAGTACAATAACCACAATTTTTGTATAACTTGGACGGCTGTTCAGTGCATATTTGCTACAAACGGTATCCGTCGTTTTTTCCTTTTATTCTTTTTGCTTAGTTTACAAAACAAATACATTTTTTTTCTTAAATATAATGTAAATTATTCATTAAAGAACTTATGGGGGTGTGTGTTTGATTTTGATATTGTTTGCTAGAAAATGCTTTGTTGGCCAATAGCCTATCTTTTCACAATACCTTTCACTGGACTTGCAGTTACAACGAAAGTGATAAAGCCCTGAGGAGAAGGAGAATAATACAATATAAAGTAATACCAGGAAAGGAATTAATGCAACAGCACATCAGAAGTGATTTAATGTACTAAAATGATCAAAGCTGGGTTATTTTATTTTTTGTATTCCCCTCTCTCATTTAAAACAAAACCAAAAACACTTTTAAAAGGTTTTTGAAGTTTTTTTTTCAAAAGGTGTTCACTGAAAGCAAATACTATAAACTCCACAGATATTCATGAAGGTATTCATGCATAGCAATGGTTGTCACATGGCTCTTTTGTAAAATATTTACTGTTTCCATGATAAGTTGGTATCTCTGGATATTAATAGATTTGGGGGATTTTACAGCTAAAAGTAGCTTTCAGAAACCACAGACTTGGACATTCACATAAGAAGCACAAATAGTGCTGCTTGCAGCAAGAAGACAGCAAATGGTTTTGAACAGGTGACTAAAACACTAAAATAACAGTGAAAATGGAGAATAAATAAGTGATAATTACAACTCGTTCCAAATACATTCTTGTGTGTTGTCACTTAGAGGAAAATGACTTCAAAGTGTCATTCTTTACTGAATAAATTGCTTGCTGGGAATGTTTCTCCTGCCTGCTCAACAAAACATACTTTTAATGAGTGCTTTGGCAGGAAATTTGCCTTGTGCTACTGTCAAACGTATTAGCTTTCATTGAACGTGATGAAAGTTCTGATGCCAAAGCATCAGTGGAAGTGGTAGCCTATGCTTTGAATAACAGAAATTTCCAGGAAAGATGAATACTTTCTGAAACCGATACTATTTGGCAACTGTGTGAGTAATACAGCTTTGAGTCTTGCATCCTCATGGCAGATAATTTTTATTATATTCTGAGTGAGACTTGAATGTCAGGGTGCCTGTTCTGGGAAGTGCTCAAGATGAAAGAGGAGTCAGATACTGCAATGGTAAATTTAAACAAGGAGCTATGTTTTACTTCTAGGCTTTACTGCTGCATTTTGCTCATGGCCATAATTCCCTGTTGTGGCTTTCATCTGCATTTCCTTTTGTCAAACAATTGTATGGAACCGAAAATGACAACCAATCTATCCATGAGGTACAAAAAAGGGCTAGCAAAGTTAAATTAATTATACTAGTGATTAATCTTCAGAGATGTTTTTTCAACTAAGGAGGTGATGGCATCAGACAGTAGTACAGTAGGAGGACCACAAAATGCAGTTGTCATTATTTCTTGGGCTCAGTGATCTTCCCACTGTAAAATTTGCATGTGCACAGTCCCACCTCCAGTGCAGCAGTGTCCAGCTGGTGACTGGAGCTATGTTTTCAACAAGGATGAATGTTCTGGGTAGGTGCTATGGATTGATGTGTTCTGTATTGTAACCTTAAAAGCCTTAATTGCTCATTATTTTGCACTCAGTTCTTATTGTGAAACTTCATTGAGCCTTCACATTCCTTTCCAAGTTAAGTACATGATACATATTTGATCAAAAGTTTAAAGATTTGAAGGAAAGTATCTTCACATTTCAAACTTCCCAGTAAATACTTCTACAAAGTGTGCTCAATAAGTACAGATGAGGACTTTGAACAAAATATTTTTACCTTTATGATTTCATTGCATTAATCTGAATTTAATAAAGGACACTCAGAGCTGTGGTACTTGCTGTAGCTATCACATTTCACTGGCGGTGCCTGTGCTCATAGTAGCTCACATGCTTTTCCTTAAGTAGCAAAGTAGTGTTCTAGCTAATGAAAAATGTTTTAAGAAATGTTAATTTTCTGCATTTTTCAGTGAGGATTTTTAAATGGCTGTTTGCACAGATTGTTGACTGAATGAAATATTTTCTTCTGAATCTCATTTAAATCTGAGTGATTCTGTATTTCACTTTAGATAAAATTCACTATCCTTACTCTACAATGGCATACTAATTCTTACCATTTTCTTGAAGACAGAATTCCTTGTCCCTAGATACCCAGGGCATATGTGGAACCTTGCTTGATTTCCAGGAATTGCATCTGATTTCCAAGAGGTACAGTAGTTTCTCCCAGGTGTATGTGGTTACCATATACCTGCTGGAGCAGGGGAAAACTGGGAACTCAGCTCCTGTTCCATCCAATATTGCCCCCCCGCCCCGCTCTTTCTTTTCCTCCCCTGTAACTTAGTTCCTGTTCCATCCTATATTGCCATCCCTTCCCTTTCCTCCTCTGTAATACAGGGAGAGTTCTCGTTCTCATTGTGCTGTTTAGGTAGTAACATTGAAATTGTCTAATGTGAAGCAGTGTTTTCATAAGATACCTGGTGTAAACCAGATAATCCCATGTGATAAAGCATATAGGGCACTGTTAGATGCTCAGAGATTGCAAAGAAGACCTCAGCAGCTTCTGACTTCCAATGAAGTGTGCATCTTTTTATTGTTATATCCTGATCTGGTACTTTTAAGAGCCAAACAGCTTGGCTTGTGAGTAGGATTTATTGATGCTTCATAATCTTTAGGGATGTAAGGTCTGGAACAGAGCCTTTTACATATCTTGGAAAACCTTGCTGCCATCCTGTTTTGAATTTGTAAAGCTTAAAAAGTCTGACCTGCAGGACTTTAGATGTTGGATATGATACACCTGGGCAGGATCCTTAAGGAGAGAAGCAACATGGAAACAGGTCTTGAATTGCCATTGGGAGTATTTTGTTAATTAATTAATTAAAATAAGAAGACAAATTCATCTCTTCTGGCAAGTTCTGCCCCAGGAAGCACTCAAGAAATGGCATGACCTGTGTCCTGCAGGGCTGGGCACTGTGCCCTGGCAGGACAAAAATAGATGTCAGAATGCACACAGTAAGCAATTCACTTCCTACTGCCAAAATGCACGTTTGCATCCCTAGCCTAGCACAGAGGACATGGCACAGGCCAATGCTTTGCAACTGTTTCTTTGAGAGATTTTGCATCTTCTTTCCTTTACAAAGTTTGTCACCATTTTATTGGTAGGAGAGGAAGGCCCTCAATATCTTTCAGAAGTAGATTGCTGTAATTTTGTCTTGTTTCCCTCTGTGAAACATAAACAAGTGCACTACATTATAATAGTTGTTACTGTGTATAAAGATAAATGGGAATCTAACAGCTTCCCTGAAGGACTGTGGAATAATATCTACGAAATCTTTTAGCCCCACCCCCCCACCCCCAGCAAAAAAAAATAAAAAAAATAAAAAGAGAGAGAGAAATTAATTCATTTTGGATCTAGTTATATTTGCCTCTAAAGAAGAGGCATGAGCTCCAATCTCAAATTCTCAGTAGCAACCAACACATTTGGGAAGGTGGTAATTATTTTGTATACTTACTATATGATGGGGAAACAGATGGATAATTATAACAAGGGAAAAAAAGGTACTCATTTTATTAACCTAAATGTATGCAGTCTCTTTATTTATTTAGTAGTTGGAACACTGGAAAAATTAATGGAGATATTTTTGAAAGATTTTTGAAATGTACTGTATCTTTCTTTCTCCTGAGCTGTGGCAACTGGCTAGTACCAAAGACAGCTTGAGCAGGGACTTTATGATGACAACGAGCTGAAAAGTCATGATTTTCATGTAACAAAAACTCTTCCAACAGAAGGCTCATTTCAAAGAGACATCCATTAGGACATGGTTGCCTGTCAGCTTATTCCCATCTTTCCCTGTGGTCACATGCTCTACTTTCTGCCTGTATGTCTTTGTCTGTCTTTTAACTGGGGAGGGGAGCAGACCTGTTTGGATTTTGTTTGTTTTTCTGTCTCAGAGTTGCTACTCTCTTAACCACTTGAAATCACCAACCTGGTAGAAGAACCATGTGGCCAAAACCAATGATACAATATTCTGTTTGGGTGAACTGAATTCTGTAGTCAGTGCCAAGCTTGTTGCTCCCGAAGGTGAGAAATTGGGGGATTGGGAGCAAACACTGGAGAAACAAATGTTGGTGAAAACAAGGGGCAACATGCCATTGAATCACCTCAGCTATATATAGAGCTGCAACACTGCACCTCTTTCCCAGCTTTCCGTTCTGTGGACTACCCAGTCCAGCTAATAATGCGTACTTTATTCTGTGCATACAATGTAATTGTTTTAGCATTTATTTTCATCATGTAAAGGAGGAAGAAAGCTGAAATTGAGCTGTCTTCATACTTGAAGGCTGGTATTTTTCTGTATTATGATAATAAAAGATGTTTCTCGTGCCTTTGTACATCCCCTCATGTTAAACAGCCGTGCTACCAAATTTCATGGAGAAGTAAAATCTCTCTGGCATGAAATAGGTTTGAATTAAATTATGGAACCGTTTGCATGAAATTTCATGGAAATCTGCTTTGAACTTTCAGTTATATAAAATGCAATGGGGTTTACATAAGTAAGTGTTCATTGAAACATGCTCTTCTGTAATTTATTAGCATCATTATTTTGCAGGCTATAACTTGTAAAAAACACATTTATCCAAGCTATAAGGCATTAGCTGCCTTATTTAATAAAAGAAGGAAAGGTACAGCTAATCTCCAAATAGTGACTTTTTTGCCTAAAACTCTTCTATGACTTAGCACAAAAGTAAAATTGACCAATCCTATCTTGTATCATGCAGAGCCACGTGCTGAAGTCACAGTGTGAAGTTTCTGAAAAGCTGACCACCCAGTGTTTTGAGTCTGTACAACAGGGACACCAGCAGCTTTGGATTTGGTGATTTTGCTTTTAAATGTAAGTATATGTGATTTTAATAGATCACGTGGATAATTTGGTTCAGGTTCATAGGGCCTCTTAAATATTAGTTTTATCTAGTTTCCTCGTGTGTGGAATATAGCACCAAGTAGTGAATGTTGCTTGACAACATATCACAGCCTTTCCAGTATAGATTCCATAGTATCTATAAACTCAGATTACTTATGTATGGGTTGTTTCCTGCTGAGTCATTGTGCCATGACTCAGCAGTAAATTTGCTGTATATACAGCTTTGGAGGCTTTGGTAGTTCTGTCAAATTGCATATGAAACAGTCATTTGAAACAACTGTTTGTTTTAACTGGATATTTCAAATGTTTGATGGGTGACTTTTGAAAGCCAAAATCTTAATGAATTCTGTCCTTAAAGTGTAGCTCACAAGTTGGTCAGAGAAATCTGTAAAGTAAAAGGGAAAACTTTTCTGAAAATTGAAACATGTCCAAAGAGATCAAAATTTTGGGGGATAAATAAATGGTGGACTTCTTCCCATTTCATTGGTTTCACCAATCTCTGAAGAATCAAAATCATGACTATAGCAGAAAACATATGTAAGCTTTGCCCAAAGCATCAGTGAATATTGCCTGGTCTGGTAACATGTAGAAAAAATATTTTGGAGTACCACCTACAGGTGAGCATAGTTTAAAACACAGAAGAAGGAATAGTTTTGCAATCCCAGGAGAGGTTGTATAAAAAACAAAGCAAAACCAAACAACAAACAAAAAGCAATCAAGAACAAGAAAGAACCTTGGCAGGTGAGGAATTGTATAAAATATATAATAGTCAGGTTGAAGGTCAAAGAGAGGAAGGAGACACAGGATTTGTGGAAACAAGACAGTGGCAAGCAGTTATATTTCCAGAATCTGACTATATTGCATGTTACTTCAAAGCTATGAAGACCATTGAGGTCCAGGACTGGAAGCTTGTTTTCCTTTTGATAGTATTTACATTAAATTAAGAAAATGCAGCCCTTCAAAACCTTCAGCAAGAATTGTGAATAGCAGTCTGAAGCAGTTCCAAAATGTTTATTCATTATAAACAAAGCGTTGAAAAACAATTTGGTTCTGAAGGCGGCATTCTTGATTTCCAATTCCATTCCTTATAACATGGTTGTTAAAAATCTTATTCTAGAACAACATTAAAAGTAGCCATTTAGTAATTAAAACATTGGATATGTTTGGGCCTCCACTACTCCAAATTATAAGGCACTATCTCTAAAATGTGCATGGAAGGAATGTGAAATACTGTGGTTTGTTTAGAAGAGAGAGCCAGTCTAGTGGAAGAAATGCCACAACACACAACCAGGGAGCTTATGAATGTAGGATTCTTTTAACAGAATGTTCAGCTGTAATTACTTTTAAAAATAGAGGTTGGATTTTTTTTTTTTTTTGTGTTGGAGTTTCAAAAACCCATTGTTGCCATGAAATCTAGTTTCAATCTAAGCTTCTGTGTTGTGCAGAATAATGTAATTCACGTCAATAAAATTCTTGCTCTCAAAGTCAACAGTTAATTTTCATGTACTGCTGCAGAGATACAGAGAAAGTATACATCAAAGTTTATGTGTAAACACTCTTTCTAAGCACATAATACATGTTTATTAAAAGATATGCTTTAAGATATGCTCCTTATTTAAATCATATGGTGTTTACTTTGTTCATTTCTGAAGACATTTTCACATCTATCTGCTAGAAATTTCAGAGTAAGAAACTTAGTGAGTTTGATTATGAATGCAAGCTGTTATCTTCTGCCTTTTCTATGATTGCATTTTGACTTTGAGAACAGTCTTCCTATTGTCTGCAATTGCTAGTTCCTTGGCTTGCCTGTGGTACTTTATATTACTGCTTAGCTTGTTATAATATTGTTTAGATTGTTTTAAAAGTAGGATTGAATCTTTCTTCCCGTGTTTTATTTCCTGGGCTATTTCTTTTTCCTGTTGATGGTACATTTTGGGTGTTAAGTACACAGGTAAGAGAGAGCGATTTTATTTAGTTATTTATTTATTTTTGTGACGGATAAACTTGCAATTAACAGGTTTACTTTATCCTGCTTTAGCAATGCTGCATACCAGCTGTTCTTTGAGGGTTTGACTTTCAAAAATTGTGTTATTAAAGGCACTTGTAGTCATCATTTTGATGTAGGACTTGGATATATCAATTAATTTCAAAAAGAAAAATAAAGGAAAAAAGAAAAAATAAAAAAAGATAAATCCAGCCTTCTTAAGCTTTAGAAAGTAATCAGGGTCAGGGGGAGGGAGGTGAAATTTATCTATGACTTGGTCAAAAACTTCTTTTTCTTAACCAGGAAGGAGATTGAAGTATTCATAAAAATAAGATGATTTAGTTCTTTATTTAAAAGCAAGTGAACTTTTTGCAGATTACATAGATAAAAGATCCGACTTAGAAAAAAAGGACACATATCTAAGTGTTTTTATGAAGCTCAGCCCTTTGTGAAATGGTCTGCTTCTAAAGTACGTATGGTTGGGAGGGTGTGAAGGGAAGTAGAGAACAAAGGCAAAAATGCAACAGTTTATAGGGATGGTTCGTCTACTGTTTCAAAACTTAGGCACTGATTCTATCCATGCAGGTGATTTCATTCTGTTTCTTAGAAGCTAGGAACATATTTTTTCACATATTCAGTTAAGAAAGAGAGTTTCTAAAAGTCCTTTAAATAAAATAGTTTGTACATTACATTAAATTGCAGTGCTGAGAATATTTGACAACAGGCAGCTTTTTCCTAGCAATTGGAAGGGAGAGCGTGAGGAAGATAGACAAAGAACAAAGGAAAAACGAGACGTGGGAGAAGGAGAGATTAAGGAAGAAAAAGAAAAACAGTCTAGGTAGTCAGGTTTCTTTTTGTGATGAATAATCAAAAAAATGAATAAAATTCTGTCTTGAAAGGAAATAATTTTACACCACTCTAGCTCAGAGAATACCCAACATTATTAGAAATTAATTCTGATATTATCTTGTGAAGGTCAAGTGAAATTATGCTCTTGGATATAGACTACAAGCCAGACATGTTCTCTGTGCAATTAAAAGCAACATGCCTCACTAAAGAGTGAAAACTATTCAAATCAGCTTGGAGGCAAGAATCTGTCTTCATTTTATTACAACAGGATGTATTTCCAAGTGTAATGACACTAATCTCTAGTTTTATTACTTCGCTTAGTTCTGCAAAGATACATTGTATGAGTTAAAGAAAAAAGATTTTAAAACAGGAACATGATTTTCAGGCTTTTTGTAATTACAGGCAGCAGTTCATACGTTTTTCTTTTCACATATTTGTAAAAAGGAACATAACAACTTCAATGGACAAGTAGCATAGAAATATGCAACTGATAAATCAGATCATCTATCTCTAAGTGAAAAAAAAATATTCCAATTAGCGTGCTGTGATCTATATTGCATTTCATTTCTCCAATGAATCTGTGGTTGCATTGTATCTTGGCATAGCTTTTTTTTTTTTTTTTCCTCATGGTGTAGTTTTTCTTTTTGTGGTGTAGCTTTTCTCTTTCGTGGTGTACTTTGTCACCTTCTCTTCCTGTCCCCATCCTACATTTCTAAACACCTCCCTTAAAAGTCAGATGTTTTCATAATTCAAAATCTTAGGATCTTATATCACCTCCTACACCTAATTAAGATCTGTGTGGTATTTTTTGGTTGTTGTTGCTATGTTTTCCTCCCAAAAGTGCAGAAATTCTGTGGTTCCCATATAAGGGGCTCAGTAGTGCTCAGCACTTCTGCAAATAACTTACTGGAAACTGTAGGCACTTTTATTTTTAGCAGTTAAATATTGATTCAGCAGGTACCCACTAAGTCTTTTCATTTGGAAATGTATCTTTGACAGGATCCTTAATTTCTAGGTTGTGCACTTTTATAGCCTAAATGGACCTCTGGTGGGACTAAGCTATGCCAAGTGGTCAAGTGTATGTGACTAGGGTGCTGGTGATTGAGATGATAAAATGCTGATTCTTCTCAGATTGGAGTGGCAAAAATCTAAGTCTTCCTCCCACATCAGCCTTTCCTTTGGTGTATGTCATCACTGTAGCATTTCAACTATTTTAATTTCAAAATATTAATATAAAAGCCTTTGGTATTACACAGAAAAAGGGGTGAATAATTACAACAAATACAGAGAAAATACTTCAGTTTATGGAAAAGTTATTTGAAAAGAAATTAAATATGTAATTTATTTGTATTGGGGAGTTTGTCAAGGTTAAAAATAACTTTGGATCAGAAGTTTTGTGAATAAAAGGCATTTAACCCAGTCAGGTTCTTGGTGACATAACTCAGCTTTATACAGAGCCATAGAATTAAAGGAGTCAGTCAATAAGGATGTAGAATACACATCTTTGTATATAAGGATATATATAGATAAGAATAAAGATCTACATTTCTAGTGAATCCTTATATGCATGCCTTGTTGTGCTGCCTTTCCTGCTAAGTCCTCAGCAGTGAGGCTGTGCCCAGACCCCTGCATCTGCCCCTGGTGAACTGCCCTGCATGGCAGCTGTGCCTGTGCCTTTCAGATCCAGCTGCCAGAATGCAGTATTGAAATGACATGGATAATCTTGTGCTGACTTAGCAGACCTTTGGCATAGTCATGCGACTTGAAAAGGTCTAGCAAAGGGGCTGTATGTGGTGCAAAGTCCAATATAGGATTTTGGTGTGATTTACATTGGTGCACAGGCTTTGAGCAGAGGTGCAGGAAATCTGGCTCTGTCTTGCGGACAGAAATGTTTCTAGAACTCTTTGACCAGCTCAATTGGTGAGCCTTCTGAAATGAGAGGTAAAACACTAATGTTACAATAATAATTTATACATGATGATCTGAGTTGAGTGTAGTTCTCATTCATTCATCACTTCAAAAACAAACAAAAAACCCAGACAAGGCAAAATTTCACTAAAATTAATATGGAGTTTAGAATAAATTAAATGGCCAGGTGGAATAGAAGAATGAGAATTTACAATTATTTTAAATCCCATTCTAAAATTCTCGTATTAGAATTGCACCAGAAGAAATTGTTAGAATAGTTGGGTGGAAACAAACAAAAAAACCCAATAAAGAAAAGCCCATCCAATATAAGGCCTAACGGGTAGCTCTTTTGAGAGAGTTCAGTGTGTATCACTGATTGTAAGCCTTTGTATACTTGAGCTTCTTCAGCTAATTTTTTATCTTTTTTTAGTGCTTTATATGAAATATTTCACCTTTTCCTAGAAAGTTGAATTAATGCCTGGTATTATATGAGCTGACACTCATGTGGGAAGTCTTAAACAGAAAGACCTGGTCAGTGCTAGGAAGATAACTTGTGTTGACTTTTTTGTTTTAAATGGGTTAATTTATAATGGAAATCACAACACATCTGATTTCTGGTTTCCTTAGCTATGATTTCATTCAGGGTTCAATGATAATATAGGGTTAAGAGTCTAGAAATGGACCCAAAATGTTAATTCCAAAGGAGAGAAAGTGGTCCTGGCATAGCAAGTATCTTCAAGATCCGTTTTATCCTGCAGAAATTTTCCTGTATGTCAGTCCTAACGGCAAGGAAGGGGAGACGGAAGGGGAGAGCACATATGAGAAATTGCCCTCTCTCCAAACTCCTGAGCTGCAGATGGGATGTTCTGGAACTGCTTAAATCATACCAATAAATAAAGACTAGCACACTGGCCAAAGAAACAATGTTTTTTGCCTATACAGTAAAAAAAATAATCTGATCTCAGTCACAGCTGCAATGGCACAGTGACTCATAGTCTGTGAAGTGTGGGATACTCCCTTTGTAAAACAGAGTGGAATGAACTGCTGTTCAGATGCAAAATTTTCTCTAAGACCCACAACTGTGCTTTGAACAGAAATATTTTGACTTGTCAATGAAAAGTAGCTTACTTCAGAAAAAGGATGAAATGGGGAGCAGGATACAAAAAGCACACAAGTGAGATGTGAAAATAAAGTGTGTTTCCTCATTGCCCCTAACTTTAAGCAAGAAATTAAGGATCCTGTTTGAATTATTTGATTCCCTTCCTCCACATCTCTCTGGTTTAAAAAAAAACAAACAAAAAAACCCAACAAACTTTAAAAAAAAATCACTGTTACATGTATCTTAATGAAGTTCTCCTTCAGGGTGGTGTTCATGGAGAAGTCATGGAATTGTTTTGGTTGGATTCTCATGCAGACATATTCACGTTATGAAAAAATACTAAAAGCTGGTTTAATTAGACGTTACCATGATTAGAGTTTAATATGGACCTTAAAATTAGATATTTTCACTTTGAGTCTTTGGCACTTGAGAAGAAAGTAGCTTTAATTAGAGTTGCCACTGTTTACCAGCGGTAGCATTTTCTGGTCTTGGATTGTAAACAAAGTTTGTAGGAACACTCAGTTTTCTGACTAATAGAAGTGTAACAAAAAAAAAAAGGTCTACTGCTGAATGTGCAAATCCTTCTTTAAGTCTCTCTTTACTAGTGCTTTAAAGCCTTGTTACTTTATGCCTACTTATTCTTTAAAGTATAGCAGTTAGTTAATAATATCAATATATCATACTTGGCTGCTCACCAAGCTGCTGTATGTGAAGTCCAATCGACTTAAGAGGACAGCTGCTCCCAGGAGCACAGGCATAGCAGCTGGGAGGAACCCTTGCACAGCACTACAGCAGTTTGGAGCCTGTGACTTCTGTGGTATGGGGATCTCAGGGGTAGCTGCACAGATCCAACCTTCTCTTTTTTGAGGTGCAGACTGGATGCAAGTAAACAGATGTGCAACTCTCTTTTTATTTATGATTTAAGAAGAGGTTAATTTCACCTGCAACAGCACAAATGAGGTAGCTCAGCTTGTGTTATGATGCTCCAAGTGATGGAGAAATTTAAAGGTCCAAAGAGGATCCCTATTTGTAGTCCCATATTTCCCTGGGGAGATGACATAGAGACAAGAGCTTGCTGCAGGCTGTGGAAGGGACTGGTTCTGTGCCTGAAATGTTTTCCCACTGTTGGTCTGTGGGAGGGTCTGCAAAGGCTGGAGAGATGAGTCTTGAAGTGATGGGCCCTTTGGCAATCCATGTGTTGTGACATTGGCTGTGTGGTTCCATATACTGGGAGTATTATCCTTAAACATTGCTGTACAGTGGCAATGTGCCTCTAGTATGGTGGACTTCAAAGCTATGTCAATCTGGACATCCTCTGACCCCTGTTTTCTGATAGAGGAGTAACCAGTATTTCTAATGTACTATTAGTTGTAGGTTTACACACTTAAAGATGAGAACTGAAGAAACCTTGAACTCTGCTTCCAGTTTGCACTCGTATGGAAATACAAAGCTCAGATCTCAACTGGAGCCTTATTTCCATTGCATTTGTAGTTGAGCACGACAGAAAAAAACCCCAAATCAAAACCAGCCCTACCTGTATCTATAAAAAGAACTGTGTTCGCATATCTGCTATCAAATGACTTCCTCAGCAGTGATACCTATTGGTCTCTGCTGCTATGCTCCTCTACCTGGGTTTTATAGAAAGATTCAGAACTCCCACAGAGAAGCTGTTAGTGCTAAGATCTGAAATGCTTAACAGATGAAATGCTTAACAGTAGTGTGGTACTTTCAGAGGAAAGTGAACAGCAGTACTTGGTGCTTAAAAATAAAAATCCTTATAGGAAGGTAATCTGTGCCAGTGCATGAAGAAACTCAAGTGGATAACAAATTGTTGATGTTAAACCTGTGTGATTATAAAAAACCCCCATGTTCTGAAGTGCCTCAGCGTAGTTTTGAAATTTTACCTTTTGCAGAATAATAGACAAAACTAATTAAATATCTTTATTTTTAACTGAAGTACATAAGGCAGAATTGAAAAAAGACCATTTAAAAAGAAAATATCCTTCAAACTGTCCTGCACTTGGGGATATGTTTCTATTTTACTCAGTGCCAAATAAAAGTAAAGATTTGGACAGATAAAGCACAAGTCACATTCAACCATACAAAGCAACATCCACAGCACCAGTATCAGCATATATCTATCTGCAAATAAAATATGAATTTCAAAAGATACAAAATATTTTCAATAGTTATTTTGATCAAGTCATTAATGACACAGTCGTGAAACTGCATAAGCATAGAAAGCCTTTCTTATGCAAAGCTTTTTTCTATGCCTTTGATGAAGGCTCAACGCTTTTTGCAGGTCCTCTTGTAGTAGGGCAGTTTTCATTCAAATCCTAGTAAAATATAAAGGAACTCTAAATTACATAGAATTGGGAACCAGTGTGGTATTATTTAGCAATCTGAATGAGCACGGAGGAAAAAAGAATCGGATAGAGCACATGAAATACATCTACGTAGAATTTCTTTGGTTGGAAAACACCTTTAAGACCACTTTAAGATCACCGACTCTAACTATGAAGCATAAAAATATCACAAGGATTGCTCTGTTTAGATTGGCACTGATGCATTTTTTGGATGAATTTAAAATTCTGCTGCTTCTTATAAAGAAATGTGTTCCTCGGTCTGGAGCAGTGTTAATTTTCTGAGCTGATATGCTAACAAGGTGATTACTGTCTCATTCTTGAATGGTAGAAAACCATTTTTTCAATTCCAAAATACTCAGAATGTGTTAGAATGTATGTATAAATACATCTGTGTGTGTGCATAGGTGTCCAACAAAATCAAAACAGAGAGAAATATATATTTTATATCTTTTAAAATCAAGTTTTCCAAAATGAAAGGCTTCACAAATCGGAATTTAAGGACTTTGACCAGACAGTGAGGTTGATTCTATGCAGAGTTTCTCACTGGGATCACTGGCACCCATACGGTGGGCGCCTGTCTGGTCCAGTGCAACATGAAGCCTGCTACCGGCTGGCACATAAATTTGGAATTTTTATTTTGCAGGAGTCTATCCTTGTAGCCTTGCAGCTGCTATGGACATCTTTAAACTCTTTATAAGCTCATGCACACGATGAACCAAAAGCGTTACAGAAGTAGATGATCTAAGACAATACAGAAAGAAGCACTTCTGTTTTCAGCCTCTTAATATGTATCTTAATGAAATATTTACTAAGGTGAACTGTGTCACTGGTGAGCACTGTGTGGGCATCTTGTTTTAATTCTGGTCTGCACTCACTAGCTCTGCAGGCTTGCATTTGATCTTTGAGCCAAGATAAAACCCACAATGAGAACCAAACAGAAATAAACAGATAATGCCTGCTTTGGTAAAGGGTGTAAAACAGCAAAAGTGTTCCACGGTGTCCATCTCTGTGTAAGAGCAGGCACTGGTATTCGCATGGCCATGATTCTGAGGCAGCATCCTCCGGCAGGGATTGCAAGTTGTGGGAGTGTGGGGAGCAGTAGCTGCTGAACTCTGGGAGAAGTTGGGAGAGACGGCATGCGGGTGCTAGGGAGGGGCATGGCTGCCCAGCATGCTGCAGCTACACTGTGCTGCAAATGTAGCTTTCCTTGTAGTCTCTTTCAGTAGTTAGGGAGTGAGTTAGAGAGTTAGAGTAGGTGAGAAAGAGCATAAAATTACTGGGTTTTCATTGCCCCTTCCCAAGTACAATTTTAACATACTTCACCTGCCTGAGTTTCAGATTTTAACATGCTTTACCCACCTGAGTTTCAGATTTTTATATGACACTTCTGTAAAAATGTTTTTCTTAATTAATAATACCCAAGAAACTGGTCATTATCAGCAGTTTTATGAGGGACTTGTAGCTTAGTACCCTGCTCAGGATGGAATCTGTTAGAGAACTATTTCTTCAACAAATGAGGGGTTGGGGGATATTTCTTATTTAATTCTTTGTATTATTTTTTTTTCCCCCATTTGATAGAGCTACATCTTGGACACTGCTAGATCATTTGTTTGGGCCAATCTGGGGCTTCAGACCCGTTTCCATCATGAGAAACATGAGAGACTAAGCTCTCCGTGTTGTAACTTTCCTCTTGTCTCCCTGTCTGCATGGATGAGGGAACACATTTCAGAGTACAGTTGTTTAAATATTTAGTAGTGAGTTTACCAATTACTGCTCTTGATTTCAAAGAGGTTAACCCCAGAAATAAGCACAGCTGTTATATATTCAGGAGTAAGTGTTTTTGGGATGGTGCCTTAACACAGCACTTTTACAGGATTCACATGATATTAACAATTTTAGGTCCTGAACCTGCAAGCACTTACATATTTCAGTAACTTTATTCTTAAGAGCAGTCCAGCAGTACTCACATGAGTGTGATTATGGACACAACTAAGTGCTCTGCAAAATCGAGGCATTAGTTTTCAAAGGGACCGTAAAGTCCATGGACCATTGCAAAAGTATATATACTGCAATGACCTGTGAAATTGCCACATGTATATGTAGCACTCAGTGCTGTGAACGTTTAAATGAACGAGGAGCTGTACTCATGCAAGTAAACCCAAGCAAATGTAAGAAATGATATGGTGATACATTTGCAGGGTTGTCCTGCAGACTTTACTGTTAAAACGTGTGGTTTTCATACACGTGTTGAATCACAAGTGCAGTGCTCTGGATTCAAATACCAGGAGAAAAATAAGCTACTGAGGTTGCAGAAGAACACAGACTCTGCCAACCATCTTTGAAGTTGCTGAAATGATTTCTGTTTGCTGAAGCAAGAGAGAATCAGGCCCCTTCTAGAAAACCTAGTAATTTTAATGTTGGTTTTAGAATTTAAAAAAAAAAAAAAGTAGTTTTATAAAATCTGTAATCAGTAAACCAATCACTGGACCCAAAAAAGACACCATAAAGTTATTACATTATTTTTCCTTGTGTGTGGGTTTGTTTGTTTGTTTGTTTTTTCTCCTTTGTATTCTATTGCATTTGGGTGAAATCCCCCCAGATTTTGTTTATAAATGGTCATATCTTGTGTAGAGCTGATCTTTTCATTAGAAATAATGAAGCATTTCATACTTCCAAGCTCTTAAAGATAGGCATAAAAAAGAAATGGCAATATTTCTCTCAATGTGTTCTTCAGTATATAGAGCAGATAATATAGAAGGTAATAAATGCAAATTATCTTTTTCTTATTAGGAATGGGAGCAAAAGATAAATTCTTAAAACGGAGCAGTGTGGTAGATCTTGGTCAGATAGCCTGAAGTCATGAAAAGCCATGTTCATAGCTGTACAGTGATAACAACCAAGACTTCTAGTTCTGTAACAGAAGCAAAAGGGCTAATTCCATATAAGCAGATGATTTTTTTTTTTGCCGCTTGCCTTTTAAAAAGCATACTTGACAGCCTGTGCCATTTAGTAGAGTCCAAAAAAACGAATGACGTGATGCCTAAATTTGGATACAAACTGGGCTTTTGCTTCACAGACCTACTCAAACTTAAAATATCAGTGTCTGAGAAGTGAGTAATTCATCCTATTCTTTGAGACAAAGTTGTGTAAAAACACGAAGCATTTAAATATCGCAGATGCTTTTCAGGGCTAACATTGGAGAGTTACTCAGGGACTGGTATTATGCTTTGTAGTTGCCATGGAAACTTTTTAATACGTGCAGTTTGGGAACAAAAAAAAAAAAAAGAAAAAGGAAGTAATTTTTGCATTCCTAAAGCCAGTTTCCTAGTAATAAGAAGGACAACTGCGGATTATCAGATTGTTACCAAAGATTTCCACAAAATCCTAAAGTTATTAATCTCCAGAAACGGGAGGAAAAATAATGCTAGTAAACTTCTATAAAGAAATAGGAAGAAATGGCACCTGTTTTTTAGATCATGTGGAGACTAATCAATTAAAAAACCCCTTTGTTTTAATATGGTGTTAGCAAAGTGCATGGCTGCTCAAAAGGTAGGTTTTGTGGAAAGCGAAAATGAATTCTGAATTATTAAAAAAAAATAGTGAGATAACTATGAATAAAAAAATCTGTGACTAAATCTCATATGAAACAAATTTTAAATAATATATTTAATTGATGTTCTTTATTCACTTGAAATAATCTCAGTAGTCAGGAAATACTTTTTCATATGGTGAAGACTCTGTGCTCATTTTGAAGCCTGATCATAGGGTTCTTCTTTTCTTTCCGAGTGGATTTTAATGCGCTAAGAAACCTAGAAAGTCTCAAAAATACACTAAATTGTTTGCTAGTATTTTATCTGAAGATTAAAAATGGAATCAAAAACATCTAAACAGAATAATGCTTTAAATTTGAATTCAAAATTATTTAAAAAGAGGTGATTCCTTGTTTTTTTCCCAGGAAAAAAATTTTAAAAGTAGAGTTTTTAGAGCGTTTAATCAATTCCTATATATTAATGGTTTTAGTTTTACTTCCCAGTAATGAAATATGAACAAACGGGATTTTAATGAAAGTATTTCTATTTTAATTTAAAAAATATCTCCAATAATAATAGTTTTATTTTCTATTTGCTTAGTGTTCAGTTTGATATGAATTTTTCTGGGACTTTAATTTTTTTTTTTCCTTGGTTAAGGAATTTAATTTGAATGCAAGACTAAATACTTTAGATATTTTTTTTTAATAGCATTGTTATTCTTCTCTTTGAAAAAACCAGCTTTCTTAAGGAAGATGACCAGAATTTATAATAAGTGACATCAGAAATAAAGGATTGACAAGTGTAACTTATGTAGGTACTGAAAGGTTTCTGAGATTGCTTCATTTGAATAAACCTGTTTTATTCCAAACAAGCTACTTCAGAGGTTTCTTTTGAAGTTTTTCTATTGCTAGTTTAAATTTCATCTGGAGTCTTTGTGTGAGGCAGCAGCTAATATTTTATAAAATTTCTTTTCAGTCTCTGAGAGCATAAACATTTGAATTTAAATATTGATTAGATCTCTTCATTTTGCTTTCCTCTTTCTGAACTTGTCAATTAATTTCCACTGGGATATGAAAAATAGGTTTTAGACAGAGATAATCCACTATAATCCCAAAACAGAAATCAGAGGACAAAATGGTCACAGCAATAAATTATTCTCTTATACATTCTTGTTACCTTGATTCCTCCAAAATTTTCCAAATCCCCTGCTTAAGGTCACAGGAAATACGAACCTCACCAAAACCTTAAAATAGAGAGGTTTGATAATACATAAACCCAAACTGGTAGGTTATTTTAAATAACATTAATTATGGTAATGACAGTTTATTCTTTGAATTTGTTAGTCATATTTATAGGAGTGGAATTTTTTACTATATCTCCTTAACTTGGACATTCTCAGCTTCCCTTGCTTAGATAAAGCTTTAAAATATTCTGGAAAGTTCAAAGTTAGCTCCAGTCATTTCACATCAATCTATACAAAAACGTGTACTCTCAGAGACAGATGGGCACAAACCAACTTCTGTGAAGAAAGTTCTGTAGTAAGATTTTTAAGGTGGGAGAGACTGAACTTCATGTGCATGTTTTTATGATTCCACCCCCTTTCCTCCTTACTTCAAGTAGTCTACAGCTGGAAATAAGAGATCTTCCCTTCATGCAGGATGCACATTTTCTCTTCTCTATGTGTGCAGTGACTGACATTTGTTTGTAAAAGAAATTGTTTTGCACAAATCAACATCTGCTTAAGGAAGTCAGTTATCGTACACATCATGCTCTAATATTATATTCTCAGATGATCACAGAGATGCAGATGAGGTTTTTGGGGAGAAGAGAAAAGATTTAGGAACAGTAAATTGGTATGCTATATATACAGACACACAGCCGCCTTAAATATGCACATTAGTGACGAAGGTAGGACTTGTTTTTAAAAGGACTGCAACGTAATTTGTTGCTAGTACTTAATATGTTTGGGAGAGGGAATGTGTCATTTTTAATGTTGTATAGACACTTTATAGAAGAGTAACTTGATTTCCTATGCATGCCCAGAAAAATTCTCATTAGAATTAGCGGCATAACTGACAATTTAGGTCCAATAGTGTTACTGTGAGAAAAAAGGATATAGCACAGTCAGCACATCTCACTGTGTCCTTACTGAAAACACAAAGCAATTACACAGGTCATGCATTTTGCAAGTGATATTCTGCAAATATTTTAACTTAAGATTTGTCTAAATGTAATTATTCAAACATTATTTAAGGCATGCACCAAACTGACTATGGCAGAGAATATTGTGTTAGCAAGCATGTGAGTTTCCAGGATTCTGGCTGGCAAGAGTATTCAAAATCAATGCATTCTCAACAGCGAGGTAAATTTGAGCTGAGCTGACCTCTCTGTGCAGCTAATGTACATGCTAAGAATTATTACCATTCGCTCTGAGGAAAGTTTTAATGCCAACTGAAAATATTTGTTTTAGACCAAACATGAGAAATGGAAGGACTTGCTTACCTATTTGATTAAATGCAAAAGTGAGACTGCACATAGGATTTTGTTGTGCTGTGCTAGAACTTATTTTACCAGTCACTTTCATAACCTTTAAACAGCCTTAAATAGTACATATGAAAAACACATTCATAACAGATTCCCCACAGGGAATTTTCTTTGGTTTAAGAAAATTTTATTAAAGATTGGCATTGCAAATAACATTTTTCATAACTATATGTAGACCTGTTAAAATTTTTATTAAAACTGGAGTTCGGCCTGTTCTTTTTCATCATTCTATCAGATATTAAACTCCAGCAGCAGCTGTAGGAAATGGAGAAAGGGATTTTCAAAGGGATTTGAGTCTCCCTGTCTCTGTGCCTTTAGTGATCATATTATCATAACTATCACACATAACAAAGCTCTAAATCTGTAATTCAGATAAAGTAGTGAGGACTTTGAAATACAAAAATCCAAACATATGCTGTAACATTTTTTTTGCAATGCTGGTTCCTTTAACATGGATTTTGTAAACTTGGAGAGGTATCCAACAGATTTTGTATACTAACACTAAATGACATTATTACTTAAATATTTGATGGAGATTTAATTAAAGGTATGTTCTATCATATTTACAGTAGTTCCACTAAGAGTATACCAGATAGTGTTCTACCAGAAGATGATCAAACCACTAAAGGTTAATAAGAAATGATGTTAGAAGTTTGGTTGGTGGTTCTCTTCTCTTTTTTTTTTTTTTTTTTTTTTTTGACTGAATTATGTAAGCTAAACTGCTGTGGAGGCAATGCCCATCTTCTCAACAGTGTGAGAGTCCTGTTTCATGAGGGGACAGCTCAGCATAATGCTGTGTTGAAATGGTAAGTGTGAACACAATTCTCTGTCGAACTTAAAAAGGTAAAGATGCAATGTAATAAAAGTTAAGGAGGCTAACTTTTAAAGTTAAAAAGCTATGTAGCACAAAAGAAATGGCTTCCAAAGCATTTTAAGTACTTCTCTAAGTTTATTTACATTGAGAAGATGGTTTTGGTGTTAAGTGCCTAGGGAAAACAGTAATTGTATTGCGAAAAGTTAGGAAAACTCTGACTCTCATTATCAAACCAGCTAGTAAGTGAGCAGCTGCATATATATTTATTGTAACACTGCCTTCTGCTGGTCACACCTCATTTAAAGCTTAGTGAAAGTACTGGGTAATAATGGGATGTTGTGTTTATCTGAAATTATTCTCAATATGAAATATTTGATGCTTAGGAAATATTTATATGGAGATAGTGTACATATATCAAATATGTATACATTGATGATAAACATATTGCATCTATGGTATATGCTCACAGCTGTTTATTTGATATTTTCTTGACCTCAGCTGGGTGAGAATTTTTCATGTACAGCTCACCAGAGCGTTATCAAATCCTTTCACTTTGTTGTGAAATTAATTCCTACTTTTGATTTTTCTGCAGAGTTAAAATTTCTGCTTGTTTCTGAATTTTCAGTTGGAGGGCTTTGGGTGTCAAGCAAGACATCAGCAAAAAAAAATCCAAAACAAAACATTCTGGTTTATAACAAATGTCTAAATGTAATGGAGCTTAGGAGACTGCTGGATCTATGTGTTTATATATACATTTAAGAAAGTGTTTGCATAAGCCGCACTTTTTGTTACTAAATACTTTATTATTCCTCAGCTGGTCATTTAAAATACACACATATGTTATGATAATTCCTCCTTAGAGGTAAAATGTAGGATTCTGAGCATGGTTTCTGTTTTACTTTCTAGCATGTATACACATATTTTCTATTAGAAAATCCAAACACTGCTCTAAGAAGCATTTTTTTTTCCTTAAGCATGTGTAAACGGTAAAAAAGCATAAGGTGAATTTTGATATAAATTTAGATATATTTGACTGCAGGTCTGTCAAAATTAAGGAGAACATTTATGATTCTGTACAAGCTTCATCATTATAGGTTTCAGAGATACAAAATGATACAGCGTTTCAATTTGATATAAAAATCCTGAAATTAAAAATTAAATATTTGGTAGGAGTTCTCTTCAGTTGTAGAGAACATAATGGTTAAACCACACATTTGTTCAGTGAAAACATTGGCATGCATGTCTGGCTGCCTACAGTAAAATTAATGACTAGATTGTGCAGTGTGGGAAAATTTTTATTTTACTTTGGTTTTCCTCAAGAAGTGAAATCCTGCTCCAGTTGCCTGAGGCTACATTTTAAAGCACCTTTATTACAGCACAGATAAAAACCCAGCTATCTGACAAAATGCATTCTGTTTTATTACAAAGGATTACTTGCAAAAGCACAATTCTGTACATTCTGGGGATAATTTAAACACCAAGAATCCCTATTGTATGGCAAATAAAAAGTAATTATCTAGAATGCATACTAGAACTGCATTTTAATGGACAAGACCTATCAGAAAATGTACAGAACAAGAAATTTCCATTTTTAAGTTCCTTCCAAGAATTTGGGGGCCTTGCCCAACTGCCCAAGGAGTTCCACTCTGCACTCTGACTCCATGGGATCTCTGTCTGAGCAATGAGTGTGGATTCTAGCCCTGCAGTCCTCAGAGATTCACTCTGGTCCCATCTGACCCTTGTAGCATATGAACCTTAAGGTTTTAATAATCAAAGACCAGTCTAACCCCATGTGTGCATGTTTTTAAATTCCAGATCTCATCTTAGATGTAACTGTAATTAAAAAGTCACTTGCAAAATGATAATAGAGTCTGCCATGTAAGAGCAGATATAACAACAAGCATAATAAAATACTCTGTGGCTGTGCTAGGAAAGACTGGTTTCTGCTAAACCAGTGAAAAAATACCAGTGAGGTTTTAATCATAGGAGGCATAAGAAAAAGGGGCTTAATAGTCACAAAGCTGACCAGGAACCTATCTGTATTAAGGAGCTGCAATTACCTATTTATGGATAGCATTTAAACTGTACAGTTGTCCCAGATTTACGAATCTTCATGGAAATTCCTCACTCCCTTATATTTTTGTCTTCTGTTTATTTACCTCTCTGTGTATCTCACACGTATGTGAGCTCATTTGTGTGTGTGTACCCTTAATAGACGTGAGAATGAACATCCAGGAGTGAGTTTGTGTTCAGAGTGATTTAACCATCTATAAACCTGAGTGTTAAAGTGTATGTATCCAGAGAGATAATATGTGATAGTGGGCAGCATAATTTGCTCTCATTTCCCTGTGCTAGAGATGACTGCATAATTCATGAATGGCAGAACAATGTCAAGTCAGGAGTGAGTTGCACATGGACATCCCTAATGATTGTCTGTATACTACCTAATGCCCATCAGGTTATACTTAAATCACAGGTATTTTATATGGGCACTTCCATCTCCCCTTCTGTTTTTAGTGGTCAAAGCCATTGTCCAATATTATGTTTATAAAAGTTTTTTTGCATTGCCCCAGAGAAAGTGTGTGGGGGTTTGCTCACTCTCACTCAAATCCCTTTGTGCGATACTGCAGCATGGTGTACTTGGCACTTTTCTTGTAGTTTTTCTGGAGGATCTTTATGCACGTCTGTATTCTAACTTTCCGTTTCTGTCTTTTGCTTCATACAGCTACCTTTTACCTATATTAATTCTCACACATGGTTCTGTATTTCAGTCTTTTGTTTTGGCCGAGTTTGGTTTTGTTTGAGTTTTGTAGCTACCATGTGTATTAGTGCACAACCTGTAATGAGCTTCGTAGACTTTAATTTGTTGTATACAGTCCAGAGAAAACCAGCAGTTGATTATTCCTTGTACAGTAGCAATTTCATGGAGAATAAGTAGGGTCCAGATGCAGATAACCTTGAGTATGATCAACTATGTAATGAAACATATTTCAAAGGATTAGCTTTAGAAATCAGTCGGTGTGGGGATTTTTATTAAACATATATGTATAGCACTTCAAACAAAGATAACACAAACACAAGCAAATCAGCAATGCTGTTTTAGTTTCATCAATACATAAAAAATAAAAGCAATTTTTAGTCTAATTTTTTGTTCATTCTCTCTCTGGAATTCTGAAATGGTAAAGCAGTTGTGAGCTGGTAACTAGCATTTATTTCATGTTAATTTTTATTGAATTAACTTATTTACTAAGTTAAACAATTCGTTGTGTATAACATAGTGGTGTTATAATGTGGATAAAATTCTTCCATTTGCAATACGGTTTGCAGCTTATATATCAAAACATATGGATTACAATGATTAAATATGTATAAAATCAGCATAATCCATTCATATGTTTGTAAGGGCCCAGAGTCCTCCAGAGAGTGTCACAAATCCACTTGATGTTCTTGAGTGCTGAATTCTTTCCTCCCTGATTTTATCTGAAATATGTGTAAAAATTCAAAAGTCAAAGGGATCCCTGATGGTTACAGATAAGTAGTCTCAAACACTATGTTTATCCTGCCTAAATTGGTACGAGTCCTGTGCTCATGTGTTGGGTGGTGGTTTTTTTTTTTGTTTTTCTTTTTTTATATGGTAGGTTTTTAAAATAATTTTGTTTTTTAGAATTATCCATTTCAGCAAGCAACATCTATCTTTGAGGGTTGAAGCAAATAGTTAATTTCTGAGTAAAATCCATCTTTTTAGGGAGGTCCTTTCTTGTGTCTGTGCACACGATGCGATGAGGATCCAGATATTTTGGGAGATGTCTGCTTTCTCATCATATTTTAAAACAGCTTCTTTCAAGACTTCCAACAACCTATTTTGTCTACGTGTTCAGAAAGCTGTAAAACAAGTATGTGGGGGAGAGAATTAAATGTGAAATGCTAATTTAATTTAGTCTTGTGTTTTTATTAGTCTGTTTGGCTACTATAATTAAATATAAACTGTAAGTTGTGCCATCTCAGGGAAAAACCCAAAGGTTTCCTGTCTAGCAATGTATCTCACACATGTACTTGAGTACAACGACATACGTAATGTAGGGAGGACAGTCCCACCTTATGCCCAAGTGTGACTTTTGCCCTTTTTGCACCAATTTGACAACTACACGATGCCTTTGATTATCTTATGTGTTCTGCCCATCTCTCCCAGCCTTAGCAGGAGCTGAGTGAGTTACAGAGTAAATATGCTGCTGTGAGATTACTGTATTCTATAAGAAATGTTTTCTTAATCTCATTAAAAGCATATCGTGTTTCCAACATTTCACCCACACTGATAACAATCAAACAAGTTGATTCTTTTCTTAACTAAGTGGAGCAGAATAATTGTAAATTTTCAAGATAGCCATTATTGTAAATCCTGCAAGCAGTATTATTGTGATCGTTTTGGGGGCATCAGAGAGATATTTAACAGTTTGGTTCGGGTTGCCTAGGACAACAAAAATGCCGCTATGCTGCATCTCAAAGCTTCTGGGATGAAATGAGTTGTGACATACCAGTGAAGATTAAATTTGTAACAGATAGAACACCTTTGAAGTACTAGCTTATGATTTCACAGTGGCATTAGGAGACTTACTGCAGTATTTAAGCAGCTAGAAAGAATGCTGGTTATTAGTGGTTGAATTTTGTAAAATAGGGTTTTATTGTCTTTTAAATAACCATGACAGCAGTTTGTATTATCCAAGCACAACATTTTTATTGCCTTGTATTACTGTTGGAGACGTGCTTTTTTCCAGACTCCCATGTATAGAACTGAGGTGCTTAAAGAGTTGAATACTTTTTGTATGTGGTTCTCTATCACTTTGCTGAATTTTAAATAACACTTTCCCTTTTTCTTTCTTTTCTTGGTTTTGTTGTTTTTAATTTCCCTTCTTTTCTTGATTGCCAGCTTAGAGAGGGAAAGAATAGAAACATTCAGCGTTTGTCTCGGATAACACTGGAAGATCATGTGTCCTAAAATGTTCTAGGCCTGCACATTTTTACATATGGTAAACTACTTTTAAAAAATAATAGCATAATTTCAGATGTCAAATATGCCTTTATCATACAGCTTTATGACATGACATTACCAGCACATAAAGCTACTGTGCTTTATGTCTGAATTGGATTGCATCAAAATTTCCTGCAGTATCATGTAACAGAAATACAGGCTTGTTCCTAAAAATAATGTCTAGAAATCTTCAAGTATTCATTAAACCATTTGGGGAGAAGCAGGCATGAACCTCTTTCTCTGCAGTAATCTCTTAAGGATCACTGGGCTCCATATTACGATTTCCAGTGTTACTAATTTGTGAATGTTAGTTTAAAATATTAATCTCTGCATGGGAAGGATCTTTTAATGACTCTCTAGACTTCAATGGGTTAATTTTCAATGAGGGTCAGGTTTTATATGTTTATATTTTCTTAGCCTTGGTCAGGAGAAGTGGCTTTGCTTGCCCTTGTGCTGTGCCAAAGTGATAGGGTTTCATTCGTTTGAAAACCTAGCACATCCCAAGAGGTTACCTTGGTGTAGATTTCTTTCTTTCTGTATTAAATCGCTCATTGTCGCAAAGTGACTAGTGCTGCTGGGCTTTGAAAAGGACTTCTAAGAGGTTAAAAAAAAGCTTCTGTATGGAAGGATTTTTCAGTTCTGCAGACAGAATACAGTTTGCAGCTGTTTGGCTTGCGACAGTGATATGGATCTGATTGTATACAGTATACTAGGAGCCATGGATGCAGCTGGAATAGAGGTTATAAATTTTAAAAGCAATGCAGATTTTGGCCATTAATTGGCTGCTAATAAAAGCAAACTCAATGGGTTCTAACTGTGGGAGCCTATAGCTCTGTATCTGATATCAGGAATTCATACACATTACACAGTTTTAGTGATTCAGACCACGACTAATTGAAATATGAGGCATACTGATCAAATTTAGCATTACCAGCATGCACTCTGGTTTGGGACTGTATGGCGACAAGGTAGCATTTATTACTTATTCTCCATAACACTGCCTGATTGAAATATCTAGCTATGTTGTCAGCAGAGGCCCAGCTGGGCTTTAGTACCGCTAATTAAGTCATTAAAAGAGAGGTCAAGCAATCTAACTCTTGCATACTAAACTACACAAAAGTCTTTATTATATTTTTTAATAAGCCAAGATTTGAATTTTTAAAGAAGTTTGTTTTAATAATAAATGCATTTGATGGCTGCTTTGTCTAAGGCTTGATTAAAATCCGCATTTGTTAGCAACAAAGTGAAAACTTCTCCAGGCTTAATTTAATCAAAAACCCAACAAAACAAAACCTTGTTCTCGCCCCCCCCCCACCCCCACCCCTCCGAAGAGGCTGAAAACTATGCCTTACTCAGAATAACAGAAACCCTGTGCAGACAGACAGAAGAGCTTGGTTCCAATGTGCAGAAGGCAGCAAGGTGCAATCTGCATAGAAATCACTCTTGTTTCATACTGGAGTATCTGCTAGCTGGCACATTGTGAAGAAGCAACACACCAAGAGGGAGAGGTTTCCTGCAAAATAAGTATACAATAATGTTGGATGATTGCTCCTACCTGTTTTATTCAGATGGGAGAGCCAGATGAAGTGAAGCAACAATAAATTCTTCATGGTGTGCATCAAGTAGTTTGTGTCTTTGTGCCACTGTAAAACTAACACATGAAGGTTTCATGTATAAAGCTGATGAAAATGTTTCAGATCTGCAAAGGCCAGTTTTGATGATTTCCAGCCATATAGGGCAAGGCCTGTGGGGCACTCAGATAAATTTGGCCCCAAAATCTGTTTTCTTGTGTACTTTCTTCTGTGTATTACATAAGAGTAACTGGCAAGAGACATAATTAGGTAAGGTATAGACCGAAGATAAATATCTGGAAAATGAGGGGTATTTTATTGTTGTTGTTTTTATTTTTTTCCTATCTGGAAATCTTGTCAGCAACGAATTTAAAGGATCTATTTGAAATTAACAAATAGTAGCAGTTGGCAAAATGATTTGAATGCCAGTTCATACATCTTTGTACAGCTGAAAGAAACAAGTCTTAAACCCTCAAATCCTTGATGTAAATCAAGTGTGTCCTTTGAGGTCAGTTGTTACTGCTGTGAAGTGGGAAAGTGAGACTCGGCAAGGTGCATATTTATAGTGGTAGCATGTAACAGTATTGACAGGCTGTGCTTTCCATTCTTGTCACAAGCAGATCTTACTCCTGTTCTGTTTCTTTTTCTGGCCCAAACTTTGAAATCTGTTGCTTAGATCACTAAGCAAACCACACAAATTGTAGTGTCTAGATTAGAAAAGCAGTATTTATTTTGAATAAAAAGCATGCTAAGCAACTGTGGTTTGGGATTTGGGGTGGAAGTATAATGAAACAAAGGTATTGGAGAGAATAAATGATCCTGAGGAGAGTTGTGATAATATTTTTTCCTTTATTAAAATTATGAAGTATTTTCAGAGTACCTTTATGTAGTAAGAATAAGGTTATAAAGGAGTAAAAAATTTAGCCATGCATTAAAAATCTGGCACATATCAACTTGGTCTGCCCTTGCTTATACAACAACAGTTGATTCACTGCTACATTTTCCTGGTTTCTTACTGTTGTTTTGGCAATGAATGTGGTATATTGCACCTGAACTTACCAGGAAGGGAAAAGGTGTGAGCAGCAGACAATGCATGCAGAGCAGTTTCCTGAACACCAGAAGATGCAGTTTAAGCAGCACTATACTGAAGTAAAGGAGGGTTACATCGTGTTGCATTGTGAATTTGAATCTTATATGATCTTTGTAATCTGCTTCATACCAAGACTATTTAAATACTTTATGTTCTCCACTAATCCTCTGAAAGGTTTTTAGAAGCTATCAACTATTAAATCCTTACACTTATTGCAGCTGAGTGGATCTTTGAATATATTGGATTTTAAAAATAATTTTTGTACTGCAGTGATAAGACAGAAACTTTCTATTTAAAAAAACAACTTTCCTGAATATGGTAGCTCTTGCAAATAGACTGTTCACTGCACTGGGGAGACTCAGAGTCTTTCCAGAACTGTGCTTGTAGTTTCTCTACTTCCTCAGACAAAAGCTAAGATCCAGATGCAAAAATCCATACATATATTTATATGTCAAATACTCTACGTATTAAGTATGAACTCAGGACATATACCTAAAAGTCATTAGTTTTTTCTCCCTCTTAAAATTAGTAAACTATTGTCATAAGCAGTCATTTAAATTTTTTTTTTCAGTTGGGGTCTTAACAAGATTGGAAGCAGTTACATTTTGAATACTGGTAGAAAAGAATACTGTTCAAATCAGTGGAGAGACAGAGCTGGTAATAAGTAACCTTAGCTAGAGACTTTAGGCTTTAGGTCACTGTAATGTCAATGTGGTTCTGACTGCCCAGTAAAATGGACTGGATTTGTATTATCAGGTAAGAAGAATTACCATACTCCCTCAAGAGCAAGAATGTCTACCTCCTCTTGTGGTCCGTCTGTGATGGTCTTATGTATGTGCCAAGCAAAGCACAAGAACAGAGGTAGTGTCTATAACAACACTTTTCTCTAAAGTCATCTTGGCCTCTGAATATTTTAAGTGATATCCAGAGCTTGTTACGGGTTGTCTAACACTTCCTAATGAATTTCTCTTCCACATACTTGTTTCATCTTCCCTGGTCTTTCTATGAGAGTTATTTACTTTGAGGTGGTTGTGAGATTCAAAGTTGAAGCAAAGAAACATGTAAACATTTGAAACTAGATTCAAGTATGAGCGGAACCTGCTTTTAGGAGTACCTATTATGCTGAGCTGGAATATTACATATTTGTTGTTGTCAGGGAGAACAGCAAACTACGATTATGATGAGACGGGCTATAATTACTCTTCTGCTATTCCTGATTAAATTGATATCAGGAAATGTTATCATCTATTCTAATGCAAGAAATTAGCCCTGCTTTAAAAATGGAAATTCAGGAACATTCCTCATCATTTGCTGTCTTGGCATTTCTTCCCCAAACCCATCCTCCAAACCATCTGAGCTGTGTCTGTAGGTAATGTGCATATGGGTGAGCATCCCCGTCCTCTGCCTTGACTCTGATTAATCATTCATGTTATGTGATCATATTTCACTATTCTAAGTACGGAACAAAGCTGTACACAGGATGAATTCCGTGTACTGCTGAAATCAATGTCGGAACCGCCTGTAAGCTTCAACAGGGCCAGGATTTCATCTCAAATGTTAATACAGTCATTTCCCTTGCAAAGATTCAACATCATATTTCTCTGAAATTTGTGTGATACCTGGAGATTACTGTTTCATCAGTGAGAATGATTTATTTTTTTTCTTATAAAGAGTTTTCAAACTCTTTCATAAATTCTTTTTACCACTAGTCAAGAAAATAATTTGACTGATTTGTAAAGTAGCACTAGGCTAGTAAATTAAGCTGGAAATATGCCAAAGTCTTTGTACTAGGGGTATGTGTCTGTGCCTGTATGTCTGAGAGATAGAGAAGAGCTCAGAGGTGGTTTTGTGGTTCCAGCAGAGGTGGAGCTTCATCTAATACAGATGTGAATGGAGCAGGATAATACTTTGTTGGCAGGAGGTGATATGCACAGTTATACCTTTCTAGGACAACTAGCTGAATATAGATGAGTTATATTTACCACTGAAATTCTATACCAAAGCTACAGTAGGGTCAAAGGTTGGTTCAGACAGTATATGGAACCTCAGCTTGCTCCTTCATGTGTGTCATGCAGCTTGTAATCACATTATGACATTCCTGTTTTCCAAAATGCTGCACATCTCAAGTGTCTCTTGTTCAATAATGTAAATACAGTTTTAGGTTTAGTCACACATTTTGGATTTTCTTGGCCTAAACTATATTTTATTTACAATAATATATCTGTCTCTTCTTGTTGCCTTCTGTGTTGTTATAACTCAGTTCCCACGTATGTCAGTGGAGATACAAGGTAAGATAATAAAGAATAACTTCATCAGTAAACCACAGTAGTTTTGACACCTGGAGATCATCATGTATGTTTTTTGGCTAGCAAGAGGCAGTTCACCATGGAGAACTAACAGCTTCAGGCACAGATGTTATGGTCTCTCTCAGGAGTGTTGGTTCAATAGTGATGAAAAAAATGTGACATTTTTTAGCAAGTTGTGATGTTTTTCTCAAGGCATTAGTCTGACTTAAAATTTAAGCGGTGGAGACGAAGGCCTTTGATGTGTTTATTCAAAGACTCTTGTTCTTTTAAATGTCCTGCTGAGAGGGTGAGTTGATACGGTTCTGAACTGGTTGTACAGGAACAAAAAAAAAACCTAAAAAGCAGAGATATTCTGTCCTTTTATTTATTTTTTTGTTTCCCCCCTGTAATTTGTTCCATCCATCCAGGTCTGGTGGATTTTTTTCACCTCTTTTTTTCTTTTGAGAACATCCCAAATGCAAGAGACAGCCTTGTTCTGAAGGAAAGGACTTGAATTGAAGCTTAGAGGCACAAAGAGAAAAGTCTTTACACAGACTCATGTGCTTTCTAGGAAAACAGAGGAGAAAACCTGGCTCCACATGTTATCCATAACAGAATTTTCATTTCCCTCTGCAGGATAAAGTTTACTTCCAGTCACAGCAGGCATTTCGAGTAGTTAGTTTCTATACTGACAAACCACTTCATCATTAGTTTAAACTCCAAGGACTGTGAGAGATGGGGTCAAAATGAATCTGGGTGGGAGGGGAACGGGAAAAGAAAGATGGTAACCCCTACAACCTTTTGTCCATCGCTCAGTTGTCTCTAGATGACCTTTTGTGTTTCCTTTATTTTCTGATTAGAAGAGACAGTTCAAATCAAACCAGACTGTCTTGCAAAAAAGCCTTTTGCTAACTTGTATCCACTTTTCCCAGTGGAGACTGATGAAAACCAAATGAATTGGTTTGCTTGAGCCTGTGTCATGCTACATGAAGTGACTACTTTAGAGTTTTCACTCCCCCAGGGTGACTGTTTTTGCAGTTTCCTTCTTCATTTTAATCACTCTTCTCTCCTTGACACAGAGGGACTCTTTCTGCACCTACTCAGTTCCCCTTTTCCCTGCACTCTCTGAATAGCATCAAGTTCTTGCTTGAGTAGGTGCTTCCTCCTTTCCATTTTTCTGTATTGTTTTGTGACAGTGTTGAAAAATCTCCTTCCTGCTTATTATTTTCTAGAATCTTTTCAGCTTCTTTTACTATTTCAGATGCATTAATTCCATGTGAAAGATCACAATTCCTTGCTACTCTTGAACAATATCTCTTTTTTAAACAGCAGGCTCTATTAAGCTTTTACACATCTATCACTGCTGGTAGCAGTAAGTTTTTGACCTAATGTTGTCTATCTTATTAATAAGTCTTCTATTCTTTTCTTGACTTCATAGACCCCCCCAAAAAAATTTTTGAGTGGGCTTGGAAAACATTAGGTAAGGTCTGGTTTTGCATTTATTTAATGTGCAGTGCTGCTGGACAGTCAGCTTTGCAGTACAATGTAGAGAGAGGAGAGTGATGCTAAGGAGAGCTTGAAACAGCAAATATTTTATAATTTTAAAAGCTTGAGCCAGGTTTTTGGGTGGCAGCTGACCTGTGTCAGGATGCAGCTCTACACACGGTCTATGATTCTACAGTCCATGCTGAACACAGCAATGCCCCTTGCCTGGTCTCTGGAGAAGAAAGTGGGATACATCTAGAGCAAAATTACTCCTCCTACTTCTCTGCCCTTAAAATACTTTGAGCTCCTGTTTGACACGGCCAGTGGAAAAGGCCATCAAAGTTTGGAAAGAAGTTGCATTTATGATTAAATAAACTTCTGCTTCACCATGTTTCCTTTTGGCCATAACTTTCCTGGGCAGAGCCAGCCAAAATTATTCTTTTTGCCTTAACTCTGAAACCCATTGGGAATTTTATTGCTGAGAGCTGAAGATCTACACAGGCAATTTCCTCCCAGGGCTAGACTATCTGTATAAGTATTGTAAATGTTCCCAGTCTCCTTCCCACCACCACTTCTTAAACAGCCTCCACAGCCTCCCATCTCACTGTTGCTCACAACCTCAAGAAGATTTTCCATACCCAGGAATTCTTAACAGAACCCTCCTGACCATTACTCCCTTCTCCCTTGTCAAGGATGGGAGAGGATTTGAGTGTCTGTATTAACTTTAAGTTACTGTTCAAGTAAGACAGACAAAGAGTGAGAGCCTTTCCTTCTTAGGCTTCAATGTCCTAGAAGTCCAGACCAGAGTTGTCTAAATGGAGTTTTAAATTCTTGAAAAGAAAAATCTGTAGACATGCTTGGGAATAATGATGCCAAATATAATAGCAGGATTCAAGGAAGTTCTGAAGAGATTTTAATTGAGGTGTTACAAGTGCAAGTACTCAAAGAGACCAATCTTTTTGCAGAATTTGATACATGTCAAACTCTACATTTTAAAGTGATTATTTATCTGCTAAATGTAACACTGAAAAGATATTATCACTACATTTTCCTTCTACTGAGATGTGAATAAGGATGTTGTGAATAAGTTTAGGATAGATTATAAAGTATAATTAAAAATCCTGTGAGTGCACCAAAACAAGAGTTTTTTTCTACACAACACTATTAAACCCTATTTCTTTTAAGGAGCTTTGTCCCTTTTTTTTTTTTTTTCTCCTTTTTTTTTTCCCCCCTTTTTTTTTCCCCCCTTTTTTTTTTTTTTTCCCCCTCCTCTCAGACATTTGGCACTCTTTCACACTGCCTCTTGAAAGTCAAACACCATGTTATAGAGTCTAAATTCTTTGTCTGAAAGTCTTTTTGTTCTTAACCTTTGGAGAATATATATATATAAATCAGCTGTGGTATTTTCAGTCTCATATTTCAAATGCCTTTTTACTCAGTGCTTTTATGACCAGTTGCTTGACAACATATAGATATAGTTACTTCTTGTGAACAATGCCTCTGTGCAATTGGTGTTGGTATGGTTTTTTCCAGGGCATATGTTGATATCCAGTAGTTCCCATCCCAGGGAATTGTGTTGGGGTTTGTTTGTTTGTTTTTTACTTAAAGGACTTTGCTGCAGAACATTTTTACATGGTGAAGTGATGTTTTCATTGAAACTCCTCCATGACATCCTCTCTAGGTTGTATCTATTTTAAGATACAAGCTTTATTAATCTGGAGTATGCCAGGCCCTAGTACTTGTAGTTTTTTAATGCTGAAATCATCTTTTAACAGGATGTTATCTTGGGTTTGCAATAAAAATTAAAGTGAATGCAAAAAAAGAGGAAACACTTGAAGAAGATAAAATGCTTGAATTGGTGAAAGAGAAATGCTGGTTTAAAGGAAAAAAGTGTAAACAGAAATTTAAAAAAAAATATTTATAGATCTATTTTGTATGGTAAAATAAATGGTATTATTCCCACAAGGGACTTTTTGCAAAACTATTATATTCTATGGGAGCTTGGGATCGTCTTTTAGGAAAAAAATTATATCCTCATTGCGTGCCATATGATAGTTGTGAGGAGGTAGGGAGCCTATAGAAAGTGTATGATTTCATGGTAAATCCTACTTTTCTTTCTTTCTTTTTTTTTTTTTTGACTAATTTCTACAAAATCCCACTTAATTTCTGTAGAACTGCATCAATTTTATGCTTACTGTATTCCTTTTACATGAGAAATTTGAGATTATTGTTTTAACCTTTTCCCCTCACTGAGTGGACAATAAGTGAGGGTAGGAGTGACTGCAAGAGCTTTCATTCTAATAGATTTTTTTTTTCATTGTCGGCTCTGCCTCTAATTCTTACAGTTTTCATAACAGGGATCAGTCACAAGTACTTTAAAACAGAAATGAGTTCATTAGTTACAGAAGAAGTTTGAGCATGCTACTGTTCTCAGTAATGAGTACGTGTTGTTTAGGGCTGTTACCAAAGAATGGCAGAGTTTTTGTACAAGGAACTTACTCTGGAGAATCCCAAATGTAAATATTGCAGTAATTTTCTGGTCTTCAGGCCTTGGTTCATTTACTTGAAGTTTAAGGATTTCTGTCATGGGCAAACATCTTTGCTTGAAGGATTCAGGTAAATTCTCTCCATTTTAAAGAGAGCAGGAAGGATTTAAGCATTTGTGCATGTTTATATATTTGCTTCCCCACTATCTTCAGGTTCAGTGGCATCAGGTAGATTCCTTCTAGGCACCTGGGGATTTCTTCTGCATTTCCTAGTACCAGAGAGCAAGTATTTTGCATCCCGTGTCTGTTCTGTGTACAGAATAGTCACGGGAGTGAATAAAAAAAGGTCCAGTACAAAATTGGTAGGCTCAGTAAAACCATATAGCTTACAAACTGGTTCTGACATGATTGCATGTAGGAACAGCCATCAGATTTTTATTTTAGTGAATAATTGAAGGTCGCTTGCTAAGATTATTTGTGTGACAATACAGATGATCTTCGGGAGAAGTGCTGTGTTTAGGGAGCTCTACAGTCATTTTCAGTGTTGATCCTAAGCAGTTTGATTTCTTTTTCCAAAACATCAAGTATGGTCTAGTGGGTCACCAAACCACAGATTTACACAGAGAAAAAAAATAATAGTTGATGGCAAACACAGAGAGCTGATATGTTTCCAAGAAGGACTAGTCCACTGCACTTGTGAGTGATGATAGATGCGTGTGAAATACAATCCTGATTAAAAATGCATGTGTGAAACCCCTTCGAACAAAGTGCTGTGTCTGACAGCATGTTCAGAACTCCTTTTTGTGAGTGGGGCAATGTAAGAGCTCTTGTACCATTCACTTTCTCTTCATCACTTGCTCAACTGATTGCTCTTCCAAAATTTTCAGCAGATGTAGCACTAAAGAGTTACAAATGCAGAAAGTAGCACACGGAAATCTAAGAGATTTGCATTGGAAGTAGAGATTTTGAAAATGCACATAAACCAGACTATAAATGCTCAAATATGTTCAGCTTCTCTCTTCAAGGGCAGTGAGGAGTGCTTGGTCTGGGATGACAGGACAGTCATGGTCATTTCTGTGACCTGGACAAGTATTAAAATCTTTGCATGTGTTTTCTTTGCTATCTGTCGACATCTACAGCAGGAACATTAATCAAAGTTGAAGCAGTGGAAACTGATAATGAATATTCACTTTTAGGGCTGGATGAAGCTTCAGTCAGAGGTGACTGCAGCACATGACAATCCTGACTCTGTATAGCTAGGAAGTGTGACACAGATGGCAACCACAAAAATGTGGTGGACTGGTCTGTAGGGCTGGATCCTGCTGTCCTTTACACATGTGAACATGCTCTTCTGTGACATCTTCTCTCTTGATCCTCAGAGACTGCTGCTTGCATTTGGTCTGCAGGTAGCAATTAGCTGAATTATAAAGCGCTGAGTTGTTGTTTCTGTGCTGTTCTGACTTCATGACTACGTGACCTTCTGCATCTATGGTTTTTCCCTTAAAAAGGCTCATAATTGCAAGTGAGGGTCCATGATTGCTTTGGCCAAACGCTCCTTCTAAGCAAAGCCTGCAGTGTAGCCATGCTGGGTGTAGGTTGTACTTGAATGCATTTTGGTGGAGCTGTGGTCTTCAGATGCTTTTACTTGTAGGGTGAACACCTTAACTTATAAGGTCAAAACCCCAGAGTTTTGCCAATGGCAAAGAGAAGACTGGGAAAGAGCCATGATTTTGAGAGACCTTTCCTCCTTTTACTACCTTGCCTGCTCTTGTTAAAGGCTAGGGACTAGTAGCCTGTGTGCTTTCTTGCATCTGCTGGGCTGTGCAGCCTGGGGCATTTGAGAATGCCTTCTTCACCCCTTCCTCACACATTGGAGGCAGCTTCCCATCTGACTGTGTGTGCAAGAGCAGTTATCACTGTACTCAGTCCTAACACCTGCAAGAGCCACTTAGATGGAAAGAAGTTACCTGTGGGAATGTGGAAGGAAGGAAAAGGGGGACAGCCCCTCTTGAAGAAGGTGAGCTATTAAAGTAGCATTTGGGGCCATTTTTAAAGTTATTCAGATGTCTACAGGTGCTGATAGGCACCCAAAGGGATTTTCCAAAGCCCATACTTTTTAAAGGTATTTAGGCATTAATCCAACATTGGAACGTCTAATTCTCAATTTCAAAAGTGCTTAAAGGCCAGATTCTTTAAGATCTTCAGGTACCTGGCTCCACCTGAAATCAAACAAAAGTTACATCAAATGATCTTATTTCCCAGGACAGTATTCTTGAAGAAGTGCGTCCTGGAATATTAATGCACGAAAGCCCCAAATTGATCTGAACTGGGAGGATATTCATGAGTTACTGTACATCCCAGTGTCATAATTTAACCCTTGCTGGGAACTAAGCACTATGCAGCCTTTTGCTTACTCCTCCCCTACCCTCAGTAGGTAGGGGTTGGTTATCTCAGGGATTGAGGTAACCACAGTTTAATAATTGAAATAAAAATATAATAATAGTAGTGGTAATAGCAATGAAAAGGAAGATAGCAAGTGAGTGGAATAAAACCCAAGAAACACAAGTGATGCACAATGCAATTGCTCACCTCCTGCTGACAATGCCTAGACAGTCCCTGTGCAGCAGTCTGCTCCTCCTGGATGACTCCAACCGATTTTTATATTAGCTGTGACACCATATGGTATGGAATATCCCTTTGGTCAGCTGAGGTCATCTGTTCTGGCTGTGTCCTCTCCCAGCTTCTTGTGCCCCTCCAGCCTCTTCCCTGGCAGGGTATGAGATGCTAAAAAAATCCTTGACTTACTATAAATGCTGCTTAAGAACAACTGAAAACATCAGTGTATGATGAGTGTCATTCTTATCCTAAATCCAAAACATAGCATTGCAGCAACTACCAGGAAAAAACCGAACTCTATTCGAACCCAAACCAGGACATTCAGTTTTACTCAGAAAGTTTGCCTTAAAAGATTCATTCTCAGATAAGAATCTGCTCTCTCTTTAATGTAATTGCTCCATACCAGTAATCTGGCATGATGACAACTGCCTATTAACTCAGCAACTCAACTCAAAATAACTCAACATTCATTACATGCATTTAATATATAATTTTAGTGAATTATAGGGGTTATGAGTGAGCAATGGCTGAGAGCCAGGAAGAATACAGTGCATATTTCAGGCAGGTATTGCACAACCTTCCCTGCCCAGCATGTTATTTCCTCTGTCATGATAATGTTTTCCCCACAACATGAGGTCACAAACTAGATGCTGGCTTTATATTTATAACATGTGTATGGTCAAGGCTTGAGAGGTCCTCTTTTCACTTTGCCTACCTCCCAGAAATGAACACAAGATTCAGAGGGAAAGAAATGACCAGGTTAATCACACAATTTCAAGCTTCCTTGTTTTTAACTTCTGTCATTTGAAAGTTAATTATATGCAAGTATTTCCTTTTTAGGCAAATGTTTCTAGAAGCAAATCTTCCTGTGCACATCAGCTTATGTGTTTGTATGTGCCTGTAATATTTAGCCCTTTACATGGAGCACTGACATCTGATCAAACTCTCACCACACAAGAAGACCACGGCAAAGCTTCTAAACTGCAGGGAAAGCCAGGCACATTGTGAGCCCAAAGAGCATTTTTCCTATTGTACCTTCTGCCCACCTGCAGAAGGAGAAACTGAGTCAGGGAGTTAGGAAACTGAGGCAAAATTCCTTAACCTTGTCATCAGTGGAGGGGCTGGGAGTGGAGTTTGGCCGTGTGCTGTGAACAGGAGGCTACACTGCCTGCCTGCACTTGCCCTTTTTGCTGCAGATGCCGCTGGCACCCACTCCGCTTCCCGGGTGTGCAGGTATGAATGTCCTGGACACAATGGGGCAGAGGAAAGCCAGGCCAGCAGCTCAACAAGCTGCTGATCTGACATCTGTTTATTCACAGGAGGGACTACTTGCAGGATCAGTCCCTGGAAAAGGGCTGAGGAAACTCAGTGCAAATGTTATCACTGTCTTGATCTGCATGAAGAACAAGTAGCTGTAAATATCAGAGTCGAAAGGGATATCTTGCTTTCGTTTTCCTGCTGTCTCCTGTCACTGCTGGAGGGAGCTAGTTTGCCATAACTTATGCAATTACCAATAGTCTTTTTTTAATTTGACATTTTAAGAGCTGTGCTGGGTAGAGGATAATTAATGGCACTTACTTGCTTTGAAGTTGAGCTTTAAATTATATATAGCATAATTATGTCTAAAGCCTCTAACTTACTACTTACCCTAGCAGGTATTTCATCTGTGTTTTACTGTAACGCAGCTCCTTCTTTACAGCAGCACTAATCCTTTACCTGGGCTACTTAAGCTCAGAAACATTGATCACATATTGTGATTTTCCTGCAATAACCTTAATTATTTCCTGATGCCTCTGCCTTGTTTCAATTATTCTGAGTTTCAGCTCAATATTAAGAGAAATAAAATGGTGGATGAAATTTCATAACAAAATTTGTTGCAGGTAAAAACCAATGAATAAAAATTACTGTCTTCAAGACCCAAACCCACCAGCCTTCTAAAACCTTTAAGACCCTGAATATTTTTTCTAATCCCTGGGTGCCTTTTAAGAACGGAGACAATTTTTTATTTTTTATAAAATTGTCAATGGCTTTTCTTCAGATTTATTGGGGCTTCTGCTTAGCTTCAGTAGTTGTCTTCTGTGTTCCAGCGATATATGCAGCAATACTTCTGTATCTGATTGTATCTCTTTTTTTTTTTTTTTCTCCTGTTATCCTGATAACAGAGAAAATGAAGATGTAACAATGAGAACTCTACTTGCACAAGCTACGTGGAAAATTGTACAATTAAGGGTTCATTTATTCATCACACACAGGCTCACACAATCTGCTTTCCAATAAATATGCAGACATTAGTGACAATGAAATCTTGCTTATCCTTAGTATTCTCTGAATTTTACTTTGCGATTAATTGTCTTACCAGGTTACATCTATATTAGTATACGTTTCCCCTCAAATTCTAAAGAGAGTAGAGTCTCTAATTTATTTCCCATCTTGCAGTTGATATAAGCAGGGTTTTAATGCTGGTGATCTCTTTCTTAGTTACAAATACACACTCTGAGTGCTCTGAGATTTATGTAAGAACCTGGAATTCAGACATGGGGTTTTGCAGTGCTGCTTCAGTTAAGATTAATTAGCAATTATTATTAATAAAATTCACAGTGTGAATAAAGTGTTGTCTTTCCAGTCTCTCTTGCAGTCTCTTTTATTTGGACTTCAATATTGACACGGTTGTGAATAGGGAGGGATGCTGTTGCTACCACAGTCACAGAAATTTGTATTATGGAAAGACAGATGGTTGCTTGTACATATTATACAAAGGGTAAATTGCAGTCTTGATTTAATTTGGTTTAGGTGATTTTAGCAGTATAGAGAGAGAGAGCAGTGACTGCAGAAAACACAAATGTACTTTAAAATATTTTACATTTCTAATGAGCTTCAGTTTCTCAGCTGAATTTAAAATGAATGAGCCTTTCACTGTGCTCTAGATAATGAAGCTTGAAAACAGTACTTACTAGAAATATGCTTTGCTATCAGATACACTGGTTTAGTGTGACATTAGAATCAAACTCCCAAAAAAGGAAGATATCAGGTGATGCTGAAATTGCTGCCATAAAGTTTTGGGGTTTTTTGACAGTCAGTTGGAAGGTAGAGAGACAAGTAAATAAATGTACTGTTTGATTGATGCAGACAATATATAACTAAAGGTTGTACCATTCCTATGATTTTTCTTGAGAATGCAAATTTGCTGGAAGAGACTTCATGTAAGTAGAAAATACACAAAATTGCTTTGTCTTTCTCTCTCTCTCTTCCCATTCCAATATTGCCGTTTGTCTTTTTTGATAATGTGTGGACCTGGGAAGTTTGTTCAGCAGAGCTGTGGGATCCACCACTGTATTTTGGGGGAGAAAGAATAATTTTGTGTTGTCCGGTTGCATGGAACAATCTGGTATAGTGGTAGGAGCTGGCTTTGATGGCCAGTAGCTCCTAGGAGAAGGCTATGCCAGTGGCCAAGGTTGGGTGGTCTGCCATGGGCTTGAGCATGGAAGATGAGCTGTTTTGGGCCACATCATCCCTGGGAGTGTTTGCTTCTGCAGGAGAGAGGCTTGGCCAGTCCGTGACATGTAGTAAATAAGGATTAGACAAATCACCCTTTGGTTCTGACTGACCTTTCCAATATGTGCTATACATAAGGAGGTTGTATGCATTAAGTGGCTTGTAATGCTCATTGTTTATATAATAAATAAATTTTCCAAGTAAATGTGTTTCTTCTTAACCCTAACCAATGGCTACAGGGAATGGTTAACATGCCTACTGGCCTATAGTCCTTAGTTAAACCATCAGTTTGTTAACTGCTGTTTGCAATCTAAACCCTCCCTCTGGAATGGACTTCTTTAAAGCAAAATGAAATAAAATAAAGGTAAGTAAAAGTAAATAGATTTTCCTATTGAAAGTTATTACTTCAGGAATGAAGAAGATGGATATTGATCCACACCATCCTTTGCCATTACAGTCAGGTTCACATAGATAGCTCAGACACTTTATTCTAAGCAAACAGCCATTTTCTCTTCTGACTTGGATTCCAGTGAGAATTGAAAAAAGTAAAAGGTTTGTAAAAACATTTTTCTGCCCTTCTTACAGGGACAATTTATGTTGAAGTAACAGTTTCTGAGATACTTGCACCTGTTATTGATTTATTTCTTCTTTGTCATGAACAATCTCCTGTTTTATAATACAGTTACCCTTGCACGCTGCCCTAAGGTAGTTAGTCAGAAATACTTTTACCACAACAAAGTCCCAGAGAACTTCAAAATATACAAAACATTCTGAATAAAGGGGTGGACATTTCTCTCTACACTAGATTTTGCATCTTATATGGCCTATGACAATGAAAGTAATATTTGTTACCAACAGTACTGGAAAGTATGGCACTACATGCAATTGTCATAACGCTGTAAATGAATGATGCTGGGAATCCATGAGGTCCCTTGCTAGAGAAAGCTTGCAGGATGACCTTGGGAGCTCATGGAGTGGAAAACAATTGAAAAACCAAACCAAAACACAATTAATATCCTAAAGAAGTGAATAAAGGTAACACAGTTTCTAGGCATTGTGATCTGAGATGTGTCTGTTCCTTTGAGGAAAAAAAAAAAGAACATTTGCTCTGTAATGTGAATGAACTGGAAGTCAATGTAGTGTGGCAATGTAAGCATCTTTCTTTCACTTACTGATGCGCATTTAGGCATGCTCACACATGCACAATTGCTTGCTTATTTTAATATAACATTTCCATTATTCTTTTACAGCTCACTGTTTTATAGTCAGAGATTAACGTGTGACCCCTGCCTTCCTGACCTCAACTGGTTACTACAGAGGAATTCCTCTGTTTTTACTTTTTATCACATCTTCTGACATTTTAGTGAATAATACTTGACAGCTAGGAACATCTGCAAAAGTTATTGTTATCATAACTTCAGCTCAGCAGAGCTACTGTCACCGATGATTAGGAGAGAGAGAATTGCAAAGAAGAAAAAAAAAAGATGGAGAGTGCGTTTACATTCTCTCTCCTTTTTTTTTTTTTTTCTTTTATTTTTAAATTTACAGTAGGACAGTAGGAACATTTTGTTAGTGTACTTTTCCAGTAGTGAAGACACATGCTGCTCTCATATTTAAAAGGGGCAGGTGTAACACTTACATTGCTCAACCATAAGTTTGCAGCCTAGAGCGAAACTGTTTGATGCAGCTTTGTTTTGTGTAAGATTTTTACACACATTATGGATTGACTAGTCTTACCTTTTTTTCCCCACTCTCTTTTTTCCTCACCTTTCCCACCCTCACCCACCCCTACCCCCCGCAAAGTCTATTGAGCAAATTGCTACTGGTGGGCTTAGAGCTGAAAAGCAGTTTTAAATAGTGCAGACTTGTAAGTTATTTGTATTAAAATAATTCCACTTTATTTTTCCACTTGCTTATTCAGTATGCACCCAAGGAAATGGTTATATTAGAGTCTCCTTGAAGACAGCAATGGAGACAGCAAATAAAGTTAGTCATTTATGTGCATATTATGGTATAAATCACAAAGATTAAGGGCAGTCATTTTTGGGAGCACCGCAATTTTGCAACCAAAAGCACTTAAATAATTACCTTTTTAAGTAACTTTTATTGACTATGCAGGAGGATAAAAAGTAATCTTACTTGTTTTAAATGGCATAAAGCAACCAAATGCCATTAACAGAGTGTTACATTTCTTATTTCACTCAGATTGCTGAAGCTTACCAGCAAGAGATAAAAAATGTATAAATTCAGGAGCACTGGCTAGCAATATCCCAAGCCATTGTCAGTGGACTCCTACTTTCCCCTGCCAAAATATGTGGAAGCATGCATGGATTGTGCTAGATTAGTACGAAGGGCTTGTTTCCGTGGCATTAGCCAGGTATCTTAGCAACAGGATCATACCAGATTCTCGCAGTGCTCTGTGGTGGTGCATGTAATATCCTGGACATAATCTGTCTTTTAATTTTCTCTGGATTGTAGTGATATTACAGATACATGTGTTCAGTTATAGATCTTTATTTAATAAGAAGAATGCTTTAGCTGAAGATTTGTACTATGTCAGAAGTGGGCAACTCACAATAATGTTACTGGAGGTTTAGCCCAGGTACAGCCTTGTCTCGCATTTCAGATTGACAGGAAAACTTACTCCCTTCATTAAGATGTGCCTCGCAGTTCATATCTTTATGCTGTGGAGACGGGGATGCTGCCGGAATTCATAATAATCAGAACGTTATTTAATGTCAGATAGAATGCAAATTGCTTGTACAATTGAAATGTCATCTAAAACATGTCACCGTATGCAACACCACTTTATTATAAGTCACTGAGAGCAATATCTTAAATTTGGAATTGCACTAATCCTTCATCTGCTTTTGTTTACCTTTCATCTATAATAGAGATGTCGAATTTCCTCCAAACTGCATTTGCATGTTTTAACTGCTTGCGCACACAGCTGAAGATATGTGGGAGAAGCATGAACAAGAACTTCCTTTTGATTTTCTTCATCTTTTGCTTGTTTGTTCAAAGCAAATTAATAGGGAAAGATAGCTTTCGAGTACAAGGCAAAATGCCACGTCAACCCTTTTTAGAAAATAAGCTGAAGCTTGTGTGAGAACAGTTTGTGATTTAAAGTATGAATTTTAATATGAATTTGATTCTATTGATTAGAATGTAATTGATTTTCTTGGTAATTTAGTCCCATGCAGTAGTTTGTTTCATTTAATTGAAACAACAACAATAACTTCACAGGATTAACTTGGTTCACACTGAGATGACATTGGATGTATTTAAGATTTTTGGCATACTTTACTTGGAAAATAGATATCCAGAACAATTACTTTCAAAATGCAATATGTGCCAGTGTGGAAAATACAGTAAGTGTGCCAGGAAGGGCTGCACAACTTTATTTATAAATATTGATCTGATATTTAGAGGAATGTAGGATTAGAGGAACCCTTTTCTGAGAGAAGCTGTGTTTGAAACATTTGAAGCAGAACCATAGTGACATTTTCCCTTTCCTGCTCTGCCCTGGCAACCCTTCTTCCTACTCTACCATGTGAGCAACTCTTAAATAGCAGGAGTGATGAGAGGGCAGGAAAATGGAGCCCAGTTTCCTGTTCAAAGTACCTACTGGGGTGTTGCTGCATGGACTGTCTGGGCCTATAGTCTGCAAGTGTAATTGGGTTATGGTTGGACTTGATGATCTTAGAGGCCTTTTCCAACCTTAACAATTATATGATTCTATGATTCTACTCTCCTTTTTTTTTTCCATGGTGGTGCTCAGAACCAGGAACCCCCTTACTTTAACACACTGGGAATAAGAACTCACCTGACTGGGATTCTCTGGAATCTAGCAGGCATGGGGTAGTACATTTGCCATCTGCAGCCTCTGTTTCTGGTTGCACCATGATCAAGGAAGAAAAAGAAAATGCCTGGAATAGGCAGTTGGATTCAGGAGCTGCAGATGTTCTAGAAGTTTTAGCTTTGAAATTTTTTAGTCTAAGACTAAGGAAACATTCAAAAAGTTCTTTTAAAAATATTCACCTTGAATTATAGAAGCTCTTTAAAGCTGAAAATTTGCCCTTTTAGGAAGAACTGCTTTAAGAATTGTGTAATGTTGCTTAATTTATTGAGTATTTTCTATCAAGACTTATTTTCCTGGACAAAAAGGATAACATGAATAAGGTTGACAATATTTTCTCTGGTTGGAAGGTCATCTTCCAAGTCCAAACTTATGGTAGCAATGTTCGTATCTGCATGCTTTACTTCAAAGCCAGATCATCTCTGGGGTCTCTCAATTCACAAGGAATTTAGTTTTATCAAAGTAATTGATTTTAGAAACTCATTCAATGAGTGATACAACATCACGTGCATCTCTGGAGCATCAGCCTTTGCTCCTGCCTTTTTTATCTTCCTTTCCTCTTTCTCAAGTCAGAGCTTGGCTGAAACAACTACTAATAGACAACAACCAGCCTTTAGGTGTAGACAGGGAGGAGCTCGTTTGCTATGTAATTTATTTGTCTGGCACATTTCCTATTGTGGGAGTTCTGGTCCTCATTTTCCAATTAAGTAAAATATCAAAGCCACTTGTTGGAGCTGGAAACATGGTGTCCAAAGAAGCTATGCCTCAGATATAAAGAGCACTTTGATATTTCAACTGTGCAGTAGCATTTGTTATAGAGAGCAAAGTGTCTGCAATTTTCCTTCAAGTGGAACAGAGAATATTCAAGTATCTCTGGGTACTTTGCAAGGTTTGCCTGACATCTTAAATGTGTGTGGAACCATTTCTCCTGGTTGGAAGTGCTCAGTTACATATCCTGCTGTCAAGAGAATTACAAATTACAGTTACATGGCTTTCTCTTTGTGCTTCAAAGTTCTCAGAAGACAAATCTAGTGCTGAGAATCTTGGTAGAACAAAGCTTTGTCATCATCTAAAAGGAGCAACTGCACAGAGCCTTGCAAATACAATCTAATGGCCCAAAGTAGCATTCATAGAGCATCTCAGGAAGGGTGTTTGTGATGCAAGGCTGGATGCCATAACCTGAGATGTTCATTCTACTCTAATGGAGACACAGGACGCTACACTGGAAGTTTTGGTTGTTTAGGGTTGTTTTTCTCCATAGGTATAGAATCTTTAATTTTTGGAGAGCGATGGTGATCCTCTCAAGAAGGCAGTGCTGCTTCTTCATTTTCCTGGTCCATGGATTTGTGACTATGCTGGATACAGCTATGCTTGTGAATCAAAGAAACTTCTAGGTGAAAAAAGTGTTTTCATTCATAAAGCTTTGAGTTTGTTCTTTTGCTTATTTTAGCCATCTTAAGGGTTTTTCTGGTTGCAATTTTTTTGTCTGCTGTTGCAAATATTTCCTCAAATATTCCAAAAGGATGAAACACTCTGTCTTTGCTTCCCCATCTGTTATAAAGACGTAGTACTGCAGTGCTCTTTCATGTGAGTCTGGTTACAAACCCAAACCAACTCCCTGTTTAAATCCTAATTGTATTTGTGGCCTAGAGCTGTCAGCCTCTCTCCTCAGTGGCTAGACGCTGAGCAAACATATAAGCTAATGATGGCCTCTGCTCTGAAGAGCTTAAGATCTTTAAAAGACAAGACCTCCCAGATAGATAAGACAAATAATGGGGACAGGTAACAAAACTCAAGCATGTCTGCCCTCTCTGCTTTTCATCTTCAACTTTGTGGAGTTATTGGATTTTGATTATGTTTGTGTGTGCTTGTTGTTGTTGCTCATCATAAATAAGAAGGATGCTCAGGACTGTCTCTCTTGAATAAGTTTATACCTGGAGATGTGATAACGAGTTATGATGTTTGTTGGTTTCTTCAGTCAGTTGACCGAAGGCAATGAAATTATATAATTATTTTTAACCTGTTTTGGGGAGGACTGTGTTAATTTACTGACTTTGATCAGTAAACGATGAAGATCATATCTTCATTTGTTTAGTTGAAACTCTTTAAAACATTTTTGTCTTTCTTCAGTGATCTCTTTCAGTATCAAAAACCTGAAAACTTAATTGCTTTATCCAATGTGATTTCTTCCTTCCAAGTTAGATTTACAGATGTGGTCCCACATTACTCTAAGCTGAGCTACTCTTGTATCTGACAACTCTCAGGGAGAGACCTATTGGAGAAGTGTTTGACAAATGAAAATGATTATATGTGCCTGCAGAACAGATGCTAATATCCTTTTCAGCTTATACGTAGAGGGAACACAACACCCTGAGTGGTGCGAGACACTTCAAGGGTGAAACGTGATAAGTTTAACAAAGCTGAGAAATGCTATAAAATAAGTTGGAATATGAAGAGAAAAATACTCTAGCTTTGAAAATGTACGAGCAAACCAGTTTCTGAAAAATGCTGTTTTGGAACTTTCTGTTTCCTATGTCTTCAGAGTTCTGCTTCAGAATTATGTTTACCACATCATAAAGGCTGGATAATGCCAGATTTCTGGATAATGCCAGAAAACATGTAAGTAACCTCCTGAATGCAGTGAGGTGTAAGGGAAAAGAGGTTTTAATTGAATTCAGCGTAAATTTTACAATTATATACTTACTCTCATTAATTAGGCTGCAGGGAAAACACATGTAGCTTTTAGTTTGCCACTCTGAAGTGTTTTACTTGTTTCTTTCTGTTAATCATCACCTTTAGGCTTACAGAACTTAATTTGGGGTATTTTCACAGAAGTGGTGGATCTACTGGTTTGCAATCAAACAACTTATTTCTGCAATTACCTTCTAAAGGTTCATCAGTCAATCTGAATGTATCCACCACATTCCTGCTAAGGGAAAGTAGCATGTATTTTACAACTGAGTACAAAGACTTGTTCATGTAAAGTTGACTAATTGATTTCTTCAGTATAATGCCTTCATGACACTTATAGCTGATCTTTTTTCATTAGTGATTTGCAATATACTATCAATGAAATGGTCTGTTTTTTCTGTTGTTTCTTTGTTTTGTTTTGTTCTTTTTATTAATCTCTATTAGTGGTCTGTTAGCACTGACATACAGTATGCAGGCTTCTTCTGGGGAAGAAGCAGATTCATTTCAGGGTGTTTATCTCTTGCAACTTGACAGCACTTTAGGTGGGACATTAGAAAGTGGGAGGAACTTAGAGTAATAAATTGGCTTTTGGGTAGAACTTCAGTCAAATGTTCGGACTTGAGCCCCTTGGCTTCCTCAGGAGTGCAAAGACGTTGGGTAATGAGAACAGAGGGACTAGGAAGCTCATGATCTCTTACTCTCTACCAGTTGCCTAAATCCCAGTTAAGAGGGAGAAGATATAGGTACATTGGAATCTCACTCTTAGGCCCCTGTTTGTTAGGGGGATTCATTTGAAGTTTGTCAGTGTAAAGACTGTAGGAGTGGACATACATCTTTTTCATAATACACATCATTATGGTCATTGTTTTTAAAGCTTTTGTTAGGTGTAGTAATTCTTCCCAGCTCATTTCCATCACCTGTTACTGTATACACTGCACTAGTATAAAAAGTGTTTGTTTTGTTTTGTTTTCCACTGTTTAAAGGCTTTCTGAGTTTCAGTTTGACTTTGGGGACCTTTTAATACTGGCTTATTGAAACATAGGCATCACCAAATACAGAAATATGCCTTATGCATGAGCTGTCACAAAATGTATGCAAAGATTCAGCCTATGGAAATGACTCTAGCCCTTCCTGGGAAATGAGCAGAAGTGATGCTTATGAGCTATGGGACTGTGCAAGAGAGCAACCAATATTGCCATATGTCTGGTCTTCAACTGGGTTCCATCACATGAGGCTTAGCAAGACCATGCAAGGAGCTTACCCTGTTTACCTGAACTCTGCTCAAACAAAAAGTGCATATTTGTTAGCTCAACACTCTGTTAACTCAGATTACTAAGTAGTGGCTCTTTTGCAAGCACTTCTCATTTCAGAGAAGCTGTTTTTACATGGTGAGGCTGGTAATAAAAGAACCAAAGTAATTTGTTTGACACATTGAAGTCGGTGGATATTGTTAGAAAGTAATACTACTACCAGTGTCTGTTGGACTTTGTAAATCAATGTTCATTTTTCCCAAATACTGTTCAACAGATGCCAAGCCCAGAAGAGATGACCCTTTTAATTCCTCAGTATAGGCTACAGTTCGTTTTGATTTACGGAAGACCAGTAGTCTATTTATAAAAGATGTATCTGCAAGATGCACTTTATGAGAAACTTGGCTTTTGGGACACATTAATTCTAAGTGCAGATGCAACTTTCATGTTTTATAATATAACCCTGACAGCTGTAATTTCAGATTAAAGATTTTTCATTCACATTCCCATCCTGATTGCTCTGCATGGTCCTTATATTACCTTATTGTCAATAGCAAGTGTTCATCCTATTGGGAGTCATTTAATAACCAGCTGCCATTTAAAGTGTAGACAGAACATTTGTCTCAGCCAGCTCATCTCAAGTGTAGTTTCCCTGCATGGGGAGCTGGGACTTCTTCAAGAAAAACAACAGCTGGACCTCACTATTGTTCCTTGCCTCTTTTATAGTGGCAAGTTAAAACAAACATGGTTACTCTTTGTGAATTTTCTGAACAGTTTGTGGCCCTGGTTTATTTGTTTGTTTATTTTCCAGGAACAAAGTATCCTCTTTATGACAAACACTTTTGTCCTTTCTTATGCAGTATGGATCTGCAGTGCTTACTTTTGTGTTTTTTGAAGTTGTTTGCTGAAAGTTAAGTGAAAGCAAGGTTATGGGTTTATGCCAGTCCACTGTGTCTCTGCCTTTCTATATGTCATTATCTCCACTATATCAAGCTACTCTTGTAAAGTATTTAAAAGCCAACTTAAAAACAGTAGTTTAAAGGTATATCAGTTTATTTGCTGGTGTGATTTTTCCAGCAGAAGTTATTGGGAAATAAGTGCAACTGGTCCATATGAAAATGAATTCACAACCAGTAACGATTTTTTTTTTTTTTTTAGAAGCTACCTTTTAAATTTCCTTAACTTGACAGCTGGGGATTATCCTTTGTGGCAGTGATCTGTAACAAAAAAGGGGGGAGGGAAAGTTTCAGAAAAAAATTGACTCTTTCATGGCTAATTAAACTGGAATACAAATCAATCAGCAGAAATAGCTGATGAATTTATTATGTCTGTGCAAGCTTACTGTATCCTAATGCGTTTGATGTTCACTAAAATTACTATTCCCATCATCTTATAGGGTAATCGTTTACCTTAAGCTTTACCTTTATCTATAATATTGATCTGAGACTCTCAGGCAAGTAATGGAAGTTTGGGTTTATGTAAGTGTGCAGGGTATAAACACTAGAGCCATGACAACTTGGAAAACCTGGCCTGGTGATTAAACCCTTTATTTTTCTTTTCAGATCAAGTTCTCTAAGTCCCTCAGGCTTGCAAGCTTCTGGGTTAGCTTAATTAAGTTAATGGAAGGGTGGATGAAGAGGTGTAACCACCAAGAAGCTCTTGCCATCCAGTTTCCATAAACATTCTGCCACATAATGTTTGTCTGTTTATCATTGTATCACTATGTCTTAAAGGGGCTTCTGGTGGTGTACTCAAACACACAAGGTTTTGGATGCATCAGAAACGCTACTTGTAAAAGTGTCCAGCAGCCAGGAGCTAGAGAGAAATGCATACCATGGTGTTGAAATATCTTGAAAATTAGTTTTGAAATTTGAATGCTTTTGCTCAGTTATTTTTGACATCTGAATGCTGCGGTCATGTAGTTGCTGACATCTAATTTGTTGTTTGGTTAACTGTAAAAACAGACTTCCCATGCTCCCCCTTTGGAAATCAAGCTTTCTTTTGAGGTGATGAGTGGGACTCATCTGAAATGTTACAAAGATGCCTGCCAGTTGATTCAGAACTTTTAGGGATTTCAGAAGAAAACGATGTTATGTCCTGCATAGAAACTTCACTGAGGAAAAAATTTGTCAAGTATTAGCAAGATAAAAATGTCATGTCATGGGCATCTTGCACAAATTATTTGCTGGTTCTATATTCTGAGAAACAACTAACAGAATGTACAGCTTCCTTTCCATTTCTTTAACTGATTTTTCCCTCTTACCTTTTCTCATGTACTTAGTCACTTTACAGATTGCTTTAGCAGCCATCCTTCAACTACCAGTTTACAGCTCACCTCAGCCCCACAAGATAAGAAACTCAATTCTCCCCATGAACTCAAGCTCAAGTTAATTTCTAACAGGCTACTAAGACTTTCCTTTTGATTCAAGCCTTGCTTCCAAGGAAAAGAGAAACATTCAGAAGGATGTCCAAGTCACGTGTTGCTTGAGCAAAGAATGAGAACAGCTACTTGCAGTGCACGTCTTCCGACTACAGATATGTATGAATAATAGATTATATTGTCTTTGTTAACAAAGGGTCAGAAGAGAATCCAGTCTCCAAACAGAGCAGAGTCACTAGGCTGTATGCAAAGCGTATGCAGATCAGGAAGCAATTTTCCCCCCTTGGTGTCTTGGAGAGGAGCAGTCACCCTGATGTGCCAGTTAGCTGGTAACAGCACACAGGCTGGATTTCAAACTTTCTTGGTTCTTCTCACTAAGCCTTTCCCAACGTCTCTCTCTTTTCTGTAAGATGTAGCATTCACTCAAATCCTTTCCGCTCTCTGCCAGTTCTGGAAGCAAAACTTGGTGATTCCAGTGCACTTAGTGCATGTTACAGCAAAGTGTTAAGGACTGGCAAACAATACCAAGCATCCAAATTAATCTGGGTAATGGCTAGTTAATGAAGGTTAGCACTTTCCCTAGATAATCCCATGTAAAATGTATTACATCGTTCAGCATAAGTGACTTGCTTTTGAAAATGCAGTCATTTGGATTGAGGGTTCTTTAAGAAAAAGAATCCTAAATTGCTGTTAATTTTTAACGATTGCTTTTTCATCTGTCTTGCTTTCTGTTTTAAATAGAAGAAAGCAGTATCCAGGGCTCCCCTGCACGCAAATCCTGAACTTCCAAATAGGCCTGGAACAGAAGGGGAAAAAGCCTGCTCAGCATTTCCTGAGCAGCCTTGTGCTGGCAGTGCTCTAGTATTTACTGTAAACAAACTATACTGTCCTCTGGAGGCTAATGGGACTGTTGATTGGTGTTTGCTCATCACAGCAGGGTCTGGTGTGTGATATCTGGGGCTCCTGTGTATTGATGAGTGTAGGCTGCTGGTGGGAGGTATAGCCCCCGGAGGACAGGGTGTGTGTGTGTGTGTGTAGGCTTGTTAGCTCTTTGTGGCTGGGTGGAATGAGAGATCTTGTTTATTTAGCATTCTTAGCAAGTCCTCCAGGACCCTTGCAAAGTCTACTAAAGTAGAATTCCCTCTATTCCCATGGATCTTTGTAGAAGTATCTAGCCGTTGAAAGACCAGACAAGATAGTTGCATGCTTACTTAAAATAACCTTCATGCATCTGATCAAACACCTACTCTCATCTGAAACAGCTTAGGATCTCCATAGAGGCTTATTAAGCAGGTAGCAATTTAGAGTATGTCCTTGTCAAACAGTTGTGTGCAGTAGTTTGTTTATATTCTCTCAAGCAGTAATGCAGAGACAGAAAGAAGATTTCCCTGACATTAGGGACTTGAATCAGGTTACGTTCCTAAGAATTTAATAGTGCCTTTGAAGGGGGAGGGGGAAAAAAAAAAAAAAAAAAAGAAAGATGCTTAATTCAATAACTGTCACACATTAATACAGCAATCAGACATTTGGAGCCTATTTACAGATGTATATGTCTAAATACAAGCAGCAAAGACTTTGACTATTAAGAAAGGACAGAAAAAGATGAGGGATATTGCTTTCCATCTCAATTTGCTTTACAGTTCTGAGTTCTAATTTGATAGAATGCTGTACTGTTGAAGGAAAGACCTAGTGAGAGATAGTTTTTTTAATGGCTTTTTAGAAAGTGGTATCTGGATCAAGAAGAAGCTCAGCTGAAACCGTCTAAAGCAAGGTAGGTAGAGACATATCAGTTTACTGACAAATAGCTTTTTGGAAAATATTATCAATGAAACAGGCTTCCTTACAATTTGTTTTCTCTGACCACAGAAAATCCTTCAGCAGCAGGTGAATATTTGTGGTTATCATCTCCTCAAATTCTTTTCTGCACATAAATTTAATTATACACCACTCCACACCCTGGTTTTAGTCTTCCCTGTGTAGCTTGTCTCTAATTTTCGTGCTCTATAGCTGTGTGTAAACTGGAGGAGAGGGTAACCTTTTACCCAGTTCTAGCCACTGTTGAGAAGCTGCATCTGTGCAAAACTTTTCTGCTTAAAGCTAGGCTGAGCTCAAGCCTCATGCACCAACATCCCTGAATGTCAGCAACCAGAATCAAGTCAAACTGATGATGTCAGGAAAAAGCAGCCTTAATAAATACCTGATACAATGTTAAATTACTACAAGTTCCTCTGCCACATTCAATTGCATTCATGAAGTTCTGTAGCCCAGGTGGTTTTAAATATGTAACGGTGTATCTTAAACTATGCATTGATATTTAGGAAGTGATACTAAGTTGAGGGTCTGCAGGACACAGTCTGGGTATCCCTTTATGTCAAGACAGCACAAATCCACTTCTCAATTATGATCACTTCTGAGCCAGTAAATGTGCTCAAGCACACTGAAGACCATTAGGAGGAGTCACTGAAAGATTGTAAACTACAGAGAAGACCATCATAACACATTCTAAAGACAGGAGACAGGCTCCTTTGTCACTTGGATACTTTAAGAAGAATAAAAAACACCTTAATGACATTTATGTATAAGTTAGGATAACATATAAACTCTCATAATGATAGTGATGATACAAACCCTAACTGAGGATGCAGTGTTATGTATGTCTTTTCTTGGCAGTGCTCTCTCTGTAACTGCCTTTCATGATGAAGTTGCACATTATTCTTTGGGCTTCACTAACCCTGACTCTATTACAGTGTCTCCAAAAAGGAGAACTTTTATCCTACCTTCCCCTGTCTCCCTGCTGATGGCCATGCAGCCTCCCCTCAGGGGAACTGAAGCTGATTCCACTCACTAGGCTGGCAGAAAAGTAATCCCACCAAAAAGTGTCTGCATGTTTTTGCAGAGGTTAGCGAGATGAATTGGCTCAGCAGAGATATGCTCCTGCTGGCACATGAGATGGGTCAGGTCAAAGCCTGGAGAAGGAACAGTAGTTGAAATTAAGAAGGAAAGGAAGATCTTCTTGTACTGGTGTCTGTAAGGTATTATGTTGTCTATAATGTGTAATTTCATTCTCAGTTAAACTGAGATGCTCTTTGTAGGGCTGCTCTGTGAACGAGATGATGAATGTAGGGGGAAAGGTAGCTTTGCTGCCAAAAGAGGCATTCATGGAAATACACTCTTGGACTAGAATCTCTAGTCCAAGAGACTGGAATTTCTGTGTTTAGCAACACTTGGGCTATTCATTTTTTTCTAGATTTAATGTGACTTTCTCTCTTCCTTTTGAGGAAGAGAGAGGACACAGTGGGAAAGGGAAGTATGAACAGCTAGAAGGTGCTTGGAAATTAACAAAAGTTGTTTGGTGCATTTGACATAATATATAAAGTTGAAAATAGCTTCCATAATATACTTACAGGCTTTGTTTAGCTTTCAAATTAACAGCAGTGCTTTGATAGATAGAAAAAAAGGAAGTATCTTGTAGCTTTACCTTAGCTGAATATGATCCATCTATGAATATAATCACATTCTCAAATTTAATGATTTAGGGATAAACTATAAATAAGGAAGAATCTTTCTAGCACCTAATTAGCGCCCTTACCCACTGCTGAATGATATCAGACCTGCTCAGATATTTGTGTCCAAGATTTCACCCTCCAGGGGCCAGCTTACCAAAAGTGAATAGAAAAGTAGCCTGCAGTGCTCCTATATTTTCCACTTGAGATAACCTTTTGCTTACTTAGTCTCATGTTGTAGAACGCTTCAGCAGCTGTTGTCCAGAGGTGCATTAACTTTCCTTACTTTCCAAGACTCTAGATCATTGTTCTTATTTAAACAATGAGAAAACATTTCTGTTTTAAAATCATGTTGCTTGAAAGCATTTTTTTCCAAATGTTTTGGAAAATTTTTCTTCAGAAGTTAAAACTAAATTCCATGCATTGAGTAAAAGTAGCTCAGATTTTTTGCAGAGAATGTGAAATTGAAGCAAAAAATAGTCAGTGATGATGACAAGGAGTTTGACAATTGTCCAACCTCAGATATCACTGTTTCTTTATCTGTATCAGTCCCCCCACCTTAATGACCAGGCACTCCTTCCCTTGCTTTAGTGGGACACTTACAGCAGCCTGAACTCCTTTGCGGGACACTTTTTGGCCTAACTGCCCTGTCAGTTACAATTAAAAACGTTAATATGACAGTCAAAGGTCATAAATTGCTTGTGGCTAGTGTTCACTGCTTGTCTCAAACAATGGCAACCAGGAAATTGCCCTGTCAGTTACAATTAGAGGTGTTAATATGGTGGCTAAGGGTCAAAATGTTTCAGCAGAAGGAGGGAGTTGCAGAGGACATTTGGTTTACATTAAGTGAGGGCTCAGGAAAACTTTGCTTAAATGGGGTGGTCGCTTAATCAGGGTATATTTCAATCTGGGTAAGAGCACCGATTAAGGTTTCTACTGCATCACTCTGGCAATACTAAGTGATGGACTTACGCCTTTTTGGGAACTTTGTAAGGCTTACTTATATACCACACTGAAAAATACCCAAGATAATAGGTCCCATACTTTCTTGTGGTGAATTGGTGAAGTATTTGTAGAGATGTAGTTATGATGCAGGAAGAAACACTGAAGAAAAACATCACTACCATTTATTATTAAAATTCAGTTTGACTAACTGAAATTTGTATACACAGACTTCTTGTGAAGAGGCTGCTGAACTTCTCCTTTGGAGGTGTTTCTTTGGTGTTGGTGTGGGGTTTTTGTTGTTGGTTTTTTGTGGGTTTTTGTTGTTGTTGTTCTCCTCCTCCTGTCTCCCCCGACCCCCCCCCCCCCCCCCCCCCCCCCCCCCCCCCCCCCCCCCCGGAAGACTTTGCTCTGATGTTATTTTCAATGACTTTAGCAAAGAAACTCACCTGGACTTCAAAAACAGCAGGTCAAACCCTTCTGATACTACAGTTTTCTCCCTCTTTCTTATCTATTTATTTCAAAAGTGTTTTTCCTACCAATTTCACTGTGGCCAGCTCCAGGCTTACAGATGAAATTAAGTTATTCAATAAGAATAGCATTCCCTTAAAATCCTTTCAGATTTCAAAGACTAAGACTATTCTTGGGTGGAGATCATTTCTCAAAATGGTTTTAAATGTCAGAGGTAAGAAAGCACTACTTTTGTTCTTTCGTTTGCATTGTAAGGTGATGATGCTCAATTTCTATGTGTAAAGTTTCTAGGATGTGCACAAAACTGCTTGAGCCCCCAAGCAGTTAACACATGCTGAGCTCTGGTTTTGCATGGCTATATACCAGGATTGGTGTAAAGCTAGTTCTGATGTGCCCACAGATGTGGCAGATATCCATGATCTCTAGGGACTGGAATCTCTTTAATATTTCAAATGGAGTAATTATACTCCTAGGATATACATAACCTTCTTCTAAGAGCTTGTTGTCTCTTGTTCCATATTACCAAAGAAAGTCAGGATATTAGACTGAAAGAATTACTGAAATAAATGCTGGAGATCAAACTCTACAGGAAACTGCTGATCAGTGATACACTGAGCTCAGTGAAAGACTGAATGAGAATAATAGCTGAGAACCATCCAAGCTGTGAGGTTCAAAATAATTGTAAATAATCACTTGAACAACATTAGCAGATTTAAAATGTCCTGAATTTTGGCCAGTTATTGCTCAAGCTCATTGACTACAAAGAACATGTCTTGTAGCCCTACCAGTGAAGGACAACCCTGACAACTAAGAGAAGAGAACATATGTTACACAAGAATTTTTAATTTATTATTCTAACCTTGCCCCTGGTTGGCTTTTGGTAACAGTCTTGTTATGGAAAGAATGCTGGATATCCTAAAGACCCCTGGCTGGCACAGTATGGCAGGGCCTGCACTGTGTCTACAAGAACTTGACTCCATAGGCTTTAATGCATTGCACTCAAACTAGTAGAAGACTATGCTCTCCCTGGGGCACCTCAGAGCACACAGGGGATAGTAGGGTAAAGAAGGCTCCAGTGTCACTTATAAGGACAGAGTATGGGATGTTCTTATCTTAGGTCAAATCTAAGGCTGCCAAACCACACAACTCTCTATCCTTCTGCTGCCACAGCTGTTGTAGTTAAGGATCTTTACACCACAGCATTAATAACTGAAGGAAGTCTAACTCCTCCTACTGGATACCTGGAGAAACTGAGGCAGTACTGCTAGGATGATGGTGGATAGGGCTTGTGAAAGAGCAATGAATTGAGCTTGGGTCTCAAATCACAGGACCTCGTTTAATGTGTAAACCATTTGTGCACATTTCCATGAGGTGTTGCTCATAGCAACAGAGTTTGGTGTGTTTGAAGGGAGTTCAAAACTTCATTCCAGCAATTTCAGGTGGAGAAGGTTTGGCAGGGGGTCTAGCAGTGCTTGTATGCACCCCCATAGTTTAGATCTTCTTGTGCCATTCTTTCTTATGATTTCCAAGATCTTTTGGTATGCTATTTTAGCACGTGGATAGTCTAGGAATACCTGTCTAAAAATAGTCTGAGTATGATATTTTTTCTGGAAGTTCCACATATTTGATATTTTAAATTTTTTTGTTGTTGTTTTTACATCTAAATATTCCTGAAGTAAAATAGGGAAATGTCTTTTAACTCACTTAATACCCTCAAAATCCCAGGGATGATAGGAAAAGTCTATCCTTCTTTATTAAATATTTGATTTATCCTTTCAAAGTTTTAGCTACTTTTAAAAATTATGAAAATGTCTATTAAATTTTTCTGTCAATATAATGACTTAAGAACTTATCGGAAAGCAAAAATAATTGCAGCTCAAAGTATCTTCCATGTTGAAAAGCCAAGAAAGAAAAAAAGTTCAGTCCTATAAAAATTAGTTCAAACAGTTAGAGACAGGGTAATAATTTATGTGGTCCAATTCTATTGGTAATACGTCTTCATACTTGAGCTGAGACATTTGTATTCTAGTTCTCTGACTGTTAGAAGAACTGCTTCAGTTTTTCTTTATTCTGGCATTGGAACAGGCTGCCCAGGGAAGTGGTGGAGTCACCATTCCTGGAAGTGTTAAAAAACCCCATGACACTCTTGGGACATGGTTTGGTGAGCATGGCAGTGTTGGGCTAATGGTTGGACTTCATCATCTTAGAGGTCTTAGAGCCTTAATGATTCATCTCTAAAATTGAAGTCTAAAATAAAATATATGTATGTATAAAAATAAACACACACACACATGATTTTTTTCCCTTAACACAGCCATCTGATAGGTCTTATGCACTTACACGGTGAAATCAGATCAGCAGTTATCAACACCACTTTTTGCTATCATCCTGTCTTTGTAAAGAATTTGAAAAACTGGAGTCAAAGCCTGAGAGAGGTACAGAGGAGACACAGGGTTCATAATTCTGGTATCATTTATCAACTGTGGGCAAATTGTCTATGTGTACAGATAAATGAGCAGAGAATCAAATTTCTATCTTGTGCTTCTTTGAAGCCATGAGCACCATGTGTATGCTGTTGGACTGATGTGAGGCAGAGATCAGATTTGTCCCACTAACTTCATAATACTCTGACTCTACAGCAAAATAACGTTCGTGTTCAGCTGGTTTCATTTTTTTTTGTTATATGAGAGAATTTACTGAATGTATTTTGAAAGGAGTATCTGTTGTGTGGGCTTTTCAAGTCTGGGGGTCCTTTAGTCATGCTCGATGTATTTCAGGGAATTGCTTGAAGAACAGTGGACCCAGAGGGAAGAGCTTTTGGAAGATAACGTTTCAATACACAAGGAAAGAAAAGAAGGGTTTGTAACAGAGGCATAAAGATACATTATTAGATCCTGCACTTTAAATTCAATGTAGGAGAAAAAAAGGAATTCTTGAAGAGTGTAAATGTTAACTTCTAATTAATGAATTTGAGATCCAAATTCCTCATGTTAGGTCTTTCAGTCCTATTTATGTTCATATAACTTAAAGTATGATGTTTGGTGGTCAGCATGATGTTTCATGTGAGTACTGCAAAAATCCACACACTTTTCCCGCTGCAAGAGCCACACACTTCTGCTCTTGATGTTTTTTTATATGCAGAGCTGAGACAGAATGGTCCTAACGAGACCTGCTCTGATCTCGTTTCATCACCCACCCTAAGGGCAAGGAATCAGAAATGTGTACATGTGGATATACAACTAGACACAAGACACAGATGCAGTTTGTATTTGTTTTCTCTTCTGTGAAGAGAAATTGTTCCCCAGTAGAACCAAGACAATATCAGGATATAAAAAACATGTATGTGCTCTGTCAAGGCACTTTTAAAAGGCTGGGAAACATTTCCATCTTGTTCTCTTTGAAGACCTGAAAAGAAGGGTTAACTGTCTGCTTTTGCTCAGGTGCTGATCATTCAGAACTCTCAGCAGGACTGCTGGTGCAATCATTACCTAAAATCAGCTTCCAATCAGTGCAAAAGATCACAACACTGTGAAAAATAGCTCCCTTGTTTGAATCAAGCATATTCTGTTGTGAATAAGCAGTTGCTCTCTCAACATCTGAAATGAGTTAGGAGGGGATGGAAAAGTATAATACCTGGATGGCTGTCAATAAACAAACATTGTCACTCAGAAGGTGTTTTCAAAAGGTTTTTTTACTCTTAAAAATAAACTTGCTGCTAATTGTTCAAGGCTTGCCTTTCTCCTGTAGGTAAACAGTGTTAATTAATTTAATTGGGCACTAATTGCTTTGTTGGTTTTGTGCCTCCTTCCTGGGAAACATTTCACTTAACTAGACATGATGGGAAGCCACTGCCTTTATAGTGATAGGTGGCAGCTTGCAGCTAGGAATGGGGTGGAGACAAAGCTCGAGGTTATGATTAGGGGAGGACAGCTCTGGGGTGAAATTTCTTGCCATGCTGCAGTTTTCTTTAGGGAAAAAAAAAAAAATAAAAACATGCAAACTCAAGGAGTGTAAGAGCTGTACAGCTAACCAAAACCAGAGCAATTGCTAATGCATCTTTTGTTTGGTAGCTGCAGTTGGCTGTTTGCTTTGGCTTAAGGTGGTTTCTGTTATGGCATCATGAAGATATGCAGTTGCAAGGCAGACACCGAGTTGCAATGCCTTATAGTATGTAAAAAAGCAAGGCATGAGCAAGAGGCTGTTTTGTGGTTGAAGAGCAGTCAGTTGGACTGGTCCAGGTGTCTGTCAAGATATGCTTCATCTTCCTTCTGTAGCTGTTGTATTGGAATCTGACAACAGCAGTAAGTGGTGTGCCTAACAGAAGCAGGTAAGAGCTATGTGTTTCCTGTTACGTTAAATCTGGCTTGAGCCTTTGTGAAAGAAAGCTGTAGTCATGTGCCTCTTTTAGAGTGGATTATGTTGCCTTTCCTAGGACTGTGACTGGTAAATCTCACTCTGTTAAACTCAGGTATTGCCTCTACCTTGAATCTACAAAAGCCTCTAGATAGGGCAATTCCATACCTTCTTAGTGCTTGGTGCAAAGTCCACACTTGAAGTGAGGCTGAAATGCTGCAGACTCATGTTTTAACTCCACTCAGATGTTTGCTTTGTGAATCCAGCTCTTTTTATAGTTGTTGAAAATTCACAGTCTGTAGAAGGGAATGAGAAAAAAAAAAATCACTTGAGTGTTTAAATGAGTAATTTCCCTGAGCTGTCCTTCAGCCAGAATGTTCCTGGTTTCCACGTGGGTTCCATGGACTCTAAATATTTCAACCATTAAAGAAAAGAATTTTTTTCCTTGCAATACTGGTGCTGGATTTTTGATTGGACATCTAAGAAGACAGTCAACTTCAATGTAGCCTGGCAGACTGGGTCCCACAGTGGGGATTCTTGCTTTCATTACAAATAACTGTAGTTCGTCATGTCACAACCTGCAGAAGCATGGGGAACATTTTGAATCCAAATAATTTTGTTTTCAAAAATTTTGGTTAAAGCATTTACCATTCCTGTATGAATCTGGATTAACTTCTGCCCTTATTAAAACATTTACATGGAAATGCATTCTGACTTCTCATGAGCTGTGGTGGCAGGACTGGAACATCTTCCCAAAATATTTTTTCCCCCACCAAGTTTTTTTACCATCATAAACTAGGAGTAGGTAACTAATATAGAATTCAGAATTTTAGAATAAACCAGGTTGGAAGAGACCTTCAAGATCATCATGTCCAATCTATTATCCAACCCACCTAATCAACTAAACCATGCAACCAAGCACCCTATCAAGTCTCCTCCTGAACACCTCCAATGATGGTGACTCCACCACCTCCCTGGACAGCCCATTCCAATGGCCAATCACTCTCTCTGTGTAGAACTTCTTCCTAACATCCAGCCTAAACCTCCCCTGGTGCAGCTTGAGACTGTGTCCTCTTGTTCTGGTGCTGGTTGCCTGGGAGAAGAGACCAACCTCTGCCTGTCTACAACTTCCCTTCAGGTAGTTGTAGAGAGCAATAAGGTCACCCCTGAGCCTCCTCTTCTCCAGGCTAAGCAACCCCAGCTCCCTCAGTCTCTCCTCATAGGGCTTGTGTTCCAAACCCCTCACCAACTTTGTTGCCCTTCTCTGGACACATTCCAGCAAGTCAACATCTTTCCTAAACTGAGGGGCCCAGAACTGGACACAGTACTCAAAGTGTGGCCTAACCAGTGCAGTGTACAGGGGCAGAATGACCTCCCTGCTCCTGCTGGCCACACTGTTCCTAATGCAGGCCAGGATGCCATTGGCCTTCTTGGCTGCCTGGGCACACTGCAGGCTCATGTTCAGCCTACCATCAACCAGGACCCCCACGTCCCTCTCTGCCTGGCCACTCTCCAGCCACTCTGACCCCAGCCTGTAGCTCTGCATGGGGTTGCTGTGGCCAATGTGCAGAAGCCAGCACTTAGATGTGTTAAATCTCATGCCCTTGGACTCTGCCCATCTGTCCAGCCTGTCGAGGTCCCTCTGCAGAGCCTCTCTACCCTCCAGCAGATCAACACCTGCCCCCAGCTTGGTGTCCTCCACAAATTTACTGATGATGGACTCAATGCCCTCATCCAAATCATCAATAAAGATGTTAAAGAGCATGGAGCCCAGCACTTGGGTAGTAGAGCTTAAGCACTTTTCTTATTTTTCTTTTCTGTTATTTTAATTAAGAAAAAAAAAAAAGAAAAGAAAAAAAGGGAAGCTTGAAAAAGAGCAGCACAGACCAGGGGATAAAGGAGGAATTGTTTGCAGAACAAAGGAACAAAACTTCCTTATTTGGTTTCAGTTCTTTGTGATATGAAAGATAAATTTTTAGCTGAGTGTGTATGATTGCATGTGTGTTATCAGAAGCAACTCTTGCAAGCTGTCAGAGCACAGATTTTTATAGCCAGTCTCAGCTTTCCCAGATATCTTATACATCACCCACTGTTGCACGGTGAATTATTTCATTTAGATCCAACTTTTTAAGCATCACAAATAAAAGAGAGTGTTGAGATCTACTGAAAGGGACAGATTTAATAGAGCTCATGGTTTAGATTAATGTTTGTAATACATTCTATCTCAAAAGAGAATTTTCAGTTGTGCCAGCACTCTGGAGAGAGTTGTTTCTGGGACACTGTCAGACTGACTGGTTGCAGCACATGGGATTGTGTGTGGCGTCCTAGGGATGATGTGGTAGTGGTAGCTACATTGTGGTAGTCCTAGTGGTGACACATTGGGCTACCAATACCAGAATCATTGAATCATGGAATAGTTTAGGTTGGAAGGGAACTTGGAGATCATTTATTTCCAACCCAGGGACACCTGCCACTAGAACAGGTTTCTCAAGGCCCCATCCAGCCTGGTCTTGAACTTTTCCAGGAAGGAGGTTTACAGGTTGGACTCGATGATCCTCGAGGTCTCTTCCAACCTTAGTTATACTGTGATATTGGGGAGGCATCCACAACTTCCCTGGGCAACCTGTTCCAGTGTATCATCACCCCCACTGTAAAGAATTTCTTCCTAATATCCAGTCTTAACCTACCTTTGTTCAAGCTTCAATTCATTCCCTCTCATCCTATCACTACAAGTCCTTGTAAAAAATCCCTTTCCCAGCTTTCCTTTAGGCCCCCTTCAGGTGCTGGAAGGTCTCTATAAGGTCTCCCTGAAGCCTTGTGGGCAGAAGCTGTATGTCCACTCTTGAACCAATGGCTACTGCCTCCTCTGAAGAAGCAGCAGGAGAAGCCAGACTGCAGACCTACAGCTGCTGCGACTGGCAAGCAGGTGGGGAAGCCTGGGCCACAGATGCACTGTCTGTGAGACAAAGGTGGTTTTAGGAAGTATGTCAGGCTGTGAACTGCAGTGGCTGAAGGTCTAGCATGAGATTATTCCTGCTGCTTCTAAGTTTAGAGGTGGGTGACAGCTGCCTGTGGTGACATCTTAAATCACTGTATCTAAATACTCCAGAGCTCAGAGTCACCCCTGTGCCTGTGTGATCCATTGATGAAACCACTTTCCCTGTCACTAGCATGTACGTAAAGGGTAAACAGAGAAATAATGACACAACTGACTTATTTATCCCGACTGCTTGCTGCTACAGAAGACCTCAGAAACAAAGACCTCCATCTTTATTTTCAAACTATAGGATAACAACTGCAGTCAAAATATATGAGTTGTGGCTGCTGGTACCTGAGGTGGAATAAAGTTCACCTGCCTGAATGCATTCCTGTGTGATACGGTATAGGTGATCCTGCTCTGGCAGGGAGGCTAGACTGAATGATCTTTCAAGGTCCCTTCCAGCCCTTAACATTCTGTGATCATAGGTGATGTTCCATGTGCGTTATTTTATGTACTTATGGGAACATATCATAAAAATGCTACCTAATCTAGCATTGAATCTCTCACTTCCTTTTCAATGTAAGAAGCGATATATTATGGGAAGCAGTGGTATCTCCATCTTTTTCCATTTGTATATGGTCATGTGTCTAGAGTCCGTGGCTATTCTTCTCTTGGCCTCCCAGATGAGTCTGTCAGCCAAATGTTCACAGTTCTGCAATGCTGACATTTGTCTGTTCGGAGCTGGAGGGAGCTTGCCAGTCTCCTTTTGTCTAGATTACCAAGAAATTGCTGTAAAGTTTTGGGTTTCCAAAAAATGAAGAGTGTGGCACAGCAATTTTAATTGCCCCACTGTGGAATAAAGTTTTAAACAGTTAAATGATGCCATTACAGATATTAACTGGCTCTAGGGGAACATTACTTTTCCTGGAGTGCCTTAAACTTGAATTTCCTTTCCTTCCTCCCATAGCAAGTAAGTTTAGAAAACGGGTGTATACAATGTTTAGCAACTGCGGAGTGCATTTTCCTCTTGATGTGTGTGTTTAATTCCCATTAAACTGAAAGAGGAGAGACTACACTGCTGAATGTGCATGCAACGTTTTGATATGCTCCCAGTTGGTAAAAACAAGAGCGACACTAACAGCTGCTAACAGTGTCAACAGTCTCGTAGGACGAAGTGTGGCAAGCCCCCAACTGCTTCCCATTCAAATGAATTATGAGCTCTCGTTGCACAGGGGCACCCTGATAAGAGATTGTATGAGTAGAATGGAGAGACCTGGGGAATATCCATCTGACAGGATGGTCCCCATCCTTCAAATAAAATAAAATGGGGGAAAAGATTTCAGTGGGGAAATGAAGAGAGTTAAAATTAGGAGACAAAGTGCCAAAACCCCACTAAGCAGAGCCCAGGGAAGACGCAACCCTTAGTTCAGGGATTAGGATGTGCTAAGGATGGGGAATGCTCTAAAGGAAATGCAATGAGGCAATATGAGATGGCATGGGGGACTACCCACCTTCCAACATCAAAGTTTGACTGCAGAGAATGCTTGGTCATGTGCTGCTTAATGTTACATGCTCTATATTGATGCCAAAATTATTGGCCTGCCTTCTGAGTGCTACTTATAGTACTTCATTCAATTGGTTCACTTTTCTAATCCACTGGTAATTGTCCCCTTTTCCACCCAAACAAACATCACAAGGGGACAATAAATCATACTCACCAGTTTTGATGAACAGGAAGCAGTATTTGTGCTCTGCACTTGTGTTACTTCCCATTTAGAGTACTGAGGGCTTCCAAGATATTTTCTTTTCCTCCTATGTAAATAATGTGTGAAGTATTTCACAGAAGCATTCAGTGTGAAAGGTGCCTGACAGATTTTGTAGTCCATTTCCTGGGATTATGGTAGAATTAACTTCATTGTCTCTAAGCACTCCATAGCAGATGGATGTTGAGTCTGGCCTGAAAAATCACCAAAATCTCATAATTCCCCAAAACTGTACCTTTGGAGAGTTCCAAGAATTATCAAGTATTCCACCAGAATTTTCCATACTGTGCTATGAAAGTGTTACTGCATTAGTCTTTAGACACTTATACCAGGGGCTCTTTTTAAAGCTCTCATTTCTTCATCAAATTTACTGGGTTTGTCCCCTTCTTCTAAAAATGCAAGACTTCAAATCTAGATCTCTGTTTATACCTTGATCAAAGGTGGGATGGTACCTTAAATTTGGGGTTGTGATTTTTATTTGTCTTTAAAGAAAGAGTCTGATTCTAATGAGCTCAGTAACACACTTTCCTCTCAGAAAAGAAGCACTCTTGATTTGTCAAGCACATGTTCCCAAGTCTCTGTAAGAATTAATATTAGCCATTATTTTGCATTTCATTAGAATTCCAAGTGTACATGGATCACTGATGTCCACCTGTATTTGTTCTTTTTGTGTTGCTTTCTTTCCTTGGTGTATTTTTGTTTGGGTTTATCTGTTTTGGTTTTGTTGGTTTGTTTTGGGGATTTTATTTGGTTGGGTTTTTTGGGTTGGTTTGTCTGTCTGTTGTGTTTTGTGGTTTTTGTTGGGGTGTGTGTGTGCATGTGTTTCTAACCATTGCTTTAATATTATTAGTTTTTAACTGCTGATCCTTCCCTGGTAGTTTAACAATGACCATTAAGAATTGCTTGCGGTCAGATGTTTATCCAGTGATGTATTTGCTTTATCATGCTGTAAAACCTTGCTCTTGAGTTTGATCCAAGAATGATGTCATCCAACCATCACCCGTTGGTTTTCATCTGCTGCTTCTCCTTTCCCATGTCAACCAGTTAGGAAAACTATGGAATAAAACAGTTGAATTGCTGCTAGTATTTTGGCTTCTGCTAACTGGCTGAAGAGCTGCCAAAGTCTTTTCTGTTCCTGGGAAGGAAAAAAACTCCATAATAATTAAAGAAAACTACTGCTTAGTTTTAGCTGACCAAAACTCAACCCCTTTCTCCATCTCCTACTATATGCTATTATGTCAGAAGAGCCATTGAAGACCCTATGCAATATTGAGACAGCAGATCCCATCCCACATCACCTCTGGGATGTTTGAGAGGTTGATGCTGAGTCTTCCTAACTCAGGGCACCTAATGCACCCATCTTAAAAATCTGCAAAGCACAGGAGAATTGTGAATAAGAAGTTATCAAAATCATCCTGATGTATACGTGAGCTCTTGTTTGAGTAAGGCCTAGGTGCTACAGGCAGGTGGCTGAATCCCCATCCCTGGAGGTGTTTAAAAGATGCAAAGATGTGGTGCTGAGTGACATGGTTTAGCATCAAATTTGGTAGAGTTAGATAATGGTTGGAATGGATAATCTTGCAGGTCTTTTTCAATGGAAATAATTCTCTAATTCTAAAGCTTTGAATCTATTTCCATAACTTCAGCAATATATATAAGATTTTTACAAGCTGACTTTAAAACAAGAAATGTAGCCCAGAGAGAGATGCCTTTAAAATAAATAATTATTTTGCTGGTTTGTTCCTTTTTTCTTCATCTGTTGTTTCTCAGAGGGCAGAATTGGCACACATGTAGCATTTAGTTAGCAACAGAAACAAATACTTTTGTATGATTGTATTTCAACATGCGCTTTCAGATCCAAAACTGCTTTCTCAGGTAGGCTGAAAAGAATTCTGAATGGGTCATTATTAGGAGGTATAGGGATCCTAAAAACCTGGAGTGTGAGAGACCATGCCACTGATTGTGGCTGCTGGTCATAAAGGCTGCTTCTTGGAAATATCTGTGGACGTGCCTGATTTCATCAAAATCAAGGTGTGCTCCCTTCCATGGCTACATAGTAAGTTGGATAAGATGCATGCTGTTCAGCCTTCAGTTCAGTCTGGAGTGAGAGTTTCATCCAGTAAGCTACCCATTGTTAGGCTGCTGCCAAAAGAATTTGCAGGGTTTTCATTAGCCATGGGAGGGCTCTCTGTGCAATACTAACATGTTGACAATTACAGGAAAAACCCACAAGTAATTACACATAAAGGTGATGGCTCAAAAGAAAACTTTCTTGTTTTCATACCAAAGCCTGTTTAAAAAGTATTTCAGAAATCATACTTAATTTACACCATGCCAGACTTTGCCTTCCCTATGTTGAATAAAGCTTTTCTTTTCAGGTAGTTCCATCCAAGATGAAAATCAGAACTTCAGTGTGCAATGCTCTGCTGCTGTCAAAATATCTAGAATAATATTAATTTGCTCTTTTTTTTTTTTTTTCTGCAGTGTATCTCCAGAAATAAAACTCATCCAGCAGAAGTCTTGTGTTTCTGTTTAGCTGATAAAAAGTGAAATTTTTGCTTGATTCCTTTTATGAACAGTGCTATTTTGAGATGCTCGGTTCTATTTAATTCTGAAATTACTAAGATTCATTTTTTTTGATTGTTAAAAAACCCCCAATCCACATTCCTACTAGTCCAAAAGGAGACATGATCACATAGTCACCTTATATTCCTACTAGTCCAAAAGGAGACATGATCACATAGTCACCTTATACACATTTGTTAAATACTTAGATTTTTGGAAACTGTCGTGGTTCTAAGTTTGGTTCCATCAACCAAATCATCTCAAAACAATTTGCCTTATTATTTGCAGACTGTACCCAACATCTGCTTTCAGGGTTTAGGTTCTCCCTTGGCTATGGTCAGATAAGGAGATGTTTTCAGGTGTTGTCTTCTATGTGCATATTACAGTTTCAAGTCAAGTCATGCCAACAATATTTTCAATTAAGCTACAGTCTTTCAGAGTAGGGTGATGTGCACCAGTTTGTAAACGTTACTTATTATTTTCCCCTCTTCATCTTTTTTTTTTTTTTTGTTAAACTATCCTTTCCAAAATGTTGGTGCCCACATTTTTGTGTTGTTTCTTTTTAATTTTCTTTTTAAAAAAATCTTTTTCTTGTCCAATATAACCCAAATTAGGTGTTAAGTGTTCAAGAGGGGATTGGATGTGGCACTTGGTGCCATGGTTTAGTCATGAGGTCTGTGGTGACAGGTTGGACTTGATGATCTTTGAAGTCTCTTCCAACCTTGGTGATTCTGTGATTCTGTGAAATAATCTATTTTCATTTTATTAACTACTAACAGTAAGGAGAACTTCTAGTTCAGGAGAGCATGGAAACATTTATCAAACTGTAACCACACAGCTAAACTTCACCAATGTGATGCTTTACAAAATACTTAATTTCAACTCATTCCTAAGTGCTGCCCTCACTGGAGACAGACACACATGAAAATTCTTTCCTTGGCTGAGACAGAGCAGAGAACATCTTTATTGTGTGATAGTGAAGCAAATGGACTAATATGCAATGCCCCATGTGAATTAACATATTTAAGTAAAATACAAGTTTGTTCAGTAAGCTATGTACATTTCTAGTAAAATCGCAGAATCACAGAACATTGGGGGTTGTGAGTGACCTCCAAAGATCATCCAGTCAAACTCCCCTGCCAGAGCAGGATTGCCTAGAATAATTCACACAGGAACATATCCAGAAGGGTTTTGAATGTTTCTGGAGAAGAAGACTCCACAACCTCTCAGGGCAGCCTGCTCCAGTGTTTTGTCACCCTCATATTGAAAAAGTCATTCCTTATTTTCACATGGAACCTCCTCTGCTCCAGCTTGTATCCACTGTCCCTTGTCCTATCATTGGACATCACTGAGCAGAGCCTGACTCCATCCTTCTGACACTCGCCCTTCACAACTTCATAAATATTAATAAGATTACCTCTCAGTCTCCTCCTCTCCAATCTAGAGATCCATCTCCCTCAGCCTTTCCTCATAAAGGGTATGTTCTATTCCTTTAATCATCTTTGTGGTTCTGCTCTAGACTCTTGCAAGCAGTTCTCTGAGGTCCTTCTTGAACTGAGGGGCCCAGAACTGGACACAATATTCCAAATGTGGCCTCACCAGGGCAGAATAGTGAGACAGGAGAACCTCTCTCAACCTACTAACCACAGTCCTCCTGATACACCGCAGGATACCATTGGCCTTCTTGGCCAGAAGCGAGGATTACTGGCTCATGGTCCTCCAGTTGTCCACTAGGACCTCCAAGTCCCTCTTCTCTGTGCTGCTCTCCAACAGGTCAGTCCCCAGCCTATACTGGTATGTGGTGTTATGCTTTCCAAAGTGCAAGGCTCCACACTTGCCCTTATTGTCACTGCTTGGGGTTGTTTTTGTTGTCATTTTGGTCTTTACTCATTGTCATTTTTACATAACCAGCATTTGGGGCTCAACAGCAGACTAAGTGTCTTTCTGTTATCATTTTATAGGCTTTAATATGTATAATGACAATTTGTATGTAATAGTATATCTCTATTCTGAATTCCTTCAAGAGATGTCTAAGGGAAGTTTGGAATTCTTGTTTTGAGTCTGTTTTAAAAGGAGCTAGTTTCCCTATGCCACCATATAAATTAGCCTCCAGAAACACATTTCTTCTTTGCTTTCTGTAAGAGTGATAGATTTTCTCAAGGACAGAAAAGTCCAAAACCCAGAAGAAACATGTTGTGCTATTTATACCATTTGGGTTAGAAGTTTGCAGAAAGGTGTAGAAACACTTGAAGATCAGGTTTTTACTTCTCCCAAAGCTCAGTTAGAAGGAATAAAGAAGCAGTCCAGGCACGATACTGGACTGAAAACTAACAAGAACTTAGTGGATTATAAAAGCAGGAAAGAATAATCTTCCAAACACTTTGGCTTACTCCACGTGTCAAGTGCCAACTGCTTTTTATCTCTTTTCTCTGAATGCTTTCTAAGGACAATGGTGTTATTTATAGTTTCTCCAGAGCATTTACAAGTTGACTTTATTGAACTTTGTTGATTGTGCTCATTGTGTTGATGTGCAGCCACATGGAAAGAAACAGAAAGGAAATGCCAGGGCAGCCCCTCCAGAACTATAATACCTCTTTACATTTTCTGCTGTTACCAAAAGGAGACTTGTTGAATCATGAAAAAAACATCCCTGAGGCCACATTTATGTCATAATTTCTGTGTGTTACATGGGATGAAGCCCTATGCCATTGCAGTGATAGCTTAAACCTCAGCTAAATATGTTTGTACAGCCATACCACCTTGAGCAGTGTTTTTTTGTCAGACTTTTGAAGCAAAGAAAGGTCAAGCATTTCAGTGAACTAACCTTAGATAACATGCAGGATTGGCAGGCACCTATTCACTGGGGTAGCAGTGACCTCAGTTTCTGAAGTCGGCTTAAATGGTGATGAGCAAAGAGGAAAAGTGAAATGAAGATGATAACTAGAGCATGGATATTAAGCCCATAAGCAATTATAGACCTATGCACCTCCTTTTTCACATACTGCAAGCTATTTTGGAAGAGTTGATAGAAATATGTGCTTTATTTTAATGTAAACAGATCTACTAATGATGATTGCATAGGAATCTGAACTGGAAGATACTTTATGATTCAACATTTGTATTTGCAATAGATTCTGAAATTTTAGCTGGAGCCAAAGAGAGCTTTGCCCTTAGCAGCCAAAGACCCAACCTGAAGCATTTTGATTTTGGATTGTCAGCACCCCTTGGAAGTCTTCAGGAGGGTAAAATACATCTTATAAATTGAACTTTGTCTATATTTCTAGGTATTGCAACATAGATGGTTAAGTGTGTTAATGTTATTGTTCGTAGATACCACACAGTGAACCTTAAGACAAGTAATCATCTGTTAGATTTCATCTAGTCTTTATGGTTATATGTATTTGCTTGGTTGAAATGGAACCCTGATCTTCTAAGAGCAAAAAAAAATATCTGAGAATGGAGTCATAGTCTCCTTTTGGTAACTGGTGGTTTTTCCAGAGGGAACTCCAAGTGAGTGGTAACTAAATGGAAGCAGAACTTAGTAAGATGTAATGGACTGCTAGGGATGGATACACCAATGGTTTTTAGTTACTACCTTTATGGTCCTTTATGGTACAAAAGCACCCGGGAGGTGGGAATTCCTGGGAGAATGTTAATGAAGCCCCACTGTGTTTGTTTGAAAAGATCTCCATTTCATAGATGGAGGCATGGAGGCAGAAGGTACCTGCTAACATGAATCCATTATCTGCTCTTCTCTGTAGGTAAAATCTAGCTGTTTCTTCTTTCCAGTTCCCTCTTAACTCCTGTGGATCACAGTGCCTCTCCTGATGTAAGTTTGCTTTTTTCCCCCCTTAGGAAAAGTGTCCAAAGCTATTTGTCACAGTCTGTAAGCAGCGAGGATGGTGGTAACTGCTAGGGAGGAGGAGGAATAAGGGGAGTCTTGACTCCAGTGCTCTCTGTCTCTCTCATAATACCGTGATGGCTCAATACTGTCTGTCAGTTCCTAACTACACTACATTTCCATAACAGTATATACAATAGATCTGTATATAACTCATTATGAATAGGCATTTGTAACATGTGCTTTGTCAAACACTTCACAGATAAAACAGACATTTTGAGATAGTGTGACAGATACCCTACATTTATTATACAGTCAGTGAAGTAGGAGGCAAATGAACACTGCACATTCATTCTGGGGCTGAAATAGGGTGGATTTAGTGTAATGGATGTAATGCATTGCTTCATCTGATGTACAGAGCATCTGCCTGCATTATAAATGCCATTATTTAAAACAGCTAAATTGTTATCTAGAGCTATGTTTCTCAAAACAGGAACCTCTGGGGAGGGGTGTCAGGTAAAACCATCAAAGCATGATTAAAAAAATCCTACAATTAAATAAAAAAACTCAAATGAAATGTTGGTCCCTCTGTTCTGTTTAATCCTGACCAAGGGATCAGGAGAACTGGAATCATCATGGGTAGCCTGAGGGACTCGAATAGAAACAAGCCCCTGGTACTGGTAAGGGAGTTACACATCCAGGCTAGACCCTGAAAGCAAGTGTGGCAACTCCCCGTAGCTCCCTGTGGGCTTTTTAAACGCAAGTTGGTGCGCCCCCTGACTCTGGTCCTGGCACTGGCTGCGCACAGCTGGAGCCTCCAGCAGCTGCCTTGCTGAAGTCTCTTGGCTCTGCCTCTAGAAAACTTGTGCCATTTTTGCATCACCTAGATTCTCAGCTGCTCTGCAGGTCGGAAAAGTCTCCGGACGCTTTAAACCAGGGCAGCACCTCCAGGCTGCTTCGGGGGCTGCCGTGATGCCCCTGACAGCGTGCCTAATTCTGCTTCTTGGCACGCTTCCTACGCAGGTGCGTGCGGGGAATAGGGGGAGCGGCTTCACGCCGTGATTTACCGTCGCAGCTCCCAAACAAACCCTTGCAACGGCAATGGATTAAGAGAGCTGGGCAAGGAACCAAGTCAATTGACAGCGAAGAGGGGATCCATCTGGATTTCATTTACTTTAGATTTTCTGACTGGACAAAGGTGGCAGTGGCAAAGCATCAATTTATTTTTGTTTGTTTGTTTGTTTTGGGGTGTTTTGGTTTGGTTTGGTTTTGGTTTCATTTTTTCCCCCTTGTTTCCTTTTCTCTTCCCCCACCTCTATTACATGTGCAATGTGCTCCTCTAAAATGCATCACTCTTCCCATTTCTTCTTTCTGGGAAGGGTTCTTGCACATTTCTCTTCCAGGGTTGTCCTTTGGGAGGTTCACATATCATTTATGCACCTTGAGGGAAAAATGCTGTCTGGGACTAGAACTGAGAAATGCAGAACTAGCCATCCTGCAATTACATTAGAAGGCAAAATGATTTTAGAGTAGTTATGCAGTAAACATATTTAATGCATATATACACAACTTGTGTAATTAATCAGGCTTTTAAAACAGAACAATTGAAAACGTAAAGCTGGCTCTCACCTGTCAAACAAAGGAAATAATATTGAGTAAAATAAAGAAACAGGCTTCTGCACTAAACTTTGGAAGTCAGCAAATTCATCCTAAGGAGCATACCCATGGCATCATATCACAGTGCGGGACTGTCAGCATGTTCTAAATATCAGCCCGATTTAGGGGTCCAGCTCAGGATATGAAAATAGGGCTTCCTCCTCACAGAAGTGAAGGTCTCCAATAAATCTGAGACATCTCGTGAAATTAATTTGTTGCCGTTTTGATATGCTGGATATTCTATGGGAAACATTAATGTAGATTTCAGTTGTTCCCTAGACTATACACAGAAGAAAATGACCGCAGTTTATTAACATAAATCATCAGAAAAAGCAGAAGCAAGATTTATGAAGTTTCCTGAAGCCCCTTGGAAAATGTGCTGATTTTTGCTTCAGAAAACTTATGCTGGTCTCAGTGAGCGATATCACATGTGGTGGTGAGAGCCATGTAATTAGTGTGTGTTTCTTCAGCATCTTTGACCACTCATCTGTCTCTTCCAGAACAGCCTTTCACGGTTTCTGAAGTTACCACTGCCTTTTTTTCCCTCTTTTTTACTTTTCTTTTCTTATTTTTTTTTTCTGTCTGAGCACTTGCAAACTTTCCCAACATTCTCTTTTTCCTACCAGAAAGAGCCCATCATGTTGGATTATTGACCTATCATTGGGATCAATGGATTCCTAGGAAAGAGAGATTTTAGCACATCTTTTTCATCAAGCTTTCCGACCTCCCAAGGATCTTTTTCATGTTATTCATTATTGTTGTATTTCTTTTGCAGAATTTTGTTTTGTTTTCTAATACACAAGTATATAAACGCTCCCTTCATGATGCAGGTTTTGATCCTGGAATAAGAAGCTTTTCTGGATTAAGAATATTTTGTAATTTATATATGTATATCTATAGAACACTGCATTTACTTATGTTATATATTGATAAATGTTTAATTGAAATTAGTAAGCTTCCTTGTAAAGGTAAACGATTCTGTTTCAGCTTGTTTCAGTTTTAAAATAGATCTTTTTTAAGGCACACTTGTAATGTGTGATTCTGCTGGCAAGAAGCTCTTGTCCCCTTGCTCTAGAATTCAGCCTTCTGGCTTTTATGCAGGAAAGGTGTTTGAGAGAAAAAAAAAAAAACTGGGAAAGCTTTGTTGTTATTTTTTTTTAAATCTGGACAGTTCTGGTGAAGTGTTCTCTAAGGGTCATAGTGAAATGAATGTTTGGGTCTAGGTCTGAGGAAGCAAAAAAGGACAGGAGTTTCTAAGTGGCATTAGCAGGAAAAAGAGGAGTCACAGACACATCTCTCAATATCTTATTTGTAAAGCTACCGGGCAACCATTTTTAGAAATGTTTAAATTGCAGCCTTGTATTGAATGGCAACAAATGGGAAGATATTAACATGGTGGTTTTAGTCTTCTGTGATCACCAAGCTTTCATATAAGCTCTCTTATTTTTAGTGACAGAAGAGTCCATTATGGTCATCTATTCCAAACAGTATTCCACAAGCCAGGGAACCACACTGAACATGTGTTGCTGTGAGCCTGAGTTGTTTTCTGTCTCAATTGTAGTAAGGGGACTTGGTCTGAAGTTATTATCCAATGGTGAATTCCCTACATCTTTGATGCAATGCTCCAACAGTCAATAACCTATGCTGAAATCAGTGTTTCTAATACCAGCTTCCTTCCACAAGATGTCATTTTGTCTTCCCCCCACCCCAGCACTCCCTGCTATCACAAATGTCTTCCTTATGTTGTGACCTGTAGTCTGTACTCAGTCACCACTTGGATTTCTCTGTGATGAACTAAATGGGTTGAGTTTCTTTAGTCTCTCATTATAAGACAATATTTTCAAGACACTGAATCACTTTGTGGCTCTCATCTGAGCTTTCACCAGTTTGCCAAATTCTTTTGTGGAGTTCCCAGTCTACTACTTATGGTCTCACTAATGCTATATGCAGAGGGTAATACCAGTTCATAACTCCTCCATGCTATATGCTATTTCTCTGCTTATGTGCTCAAGGATTGTATTTGTTCTCTTGGCTGCACCACCTCATTGTGAGATTTACTGCTGGTAGGACTTGGATAAAGCTCTGAGCTACTCAGACAGCAGTTGGGAAGGCCTTACTCACTAGTAATGGCTGGGGCTCCTTCAAGCAATTTGTCAGCAATCTGGAAGCTTTTGCAGTTATGACAGAAATGAGAGCAAGCCCTGGCTGCTCCTCTCCTTGTTTAAGAAAAACTCTGGTTTGCTCTCCAACTGAAATATGGCTCATTCTAGCAGTGCCAAATTCTGCAGCTTGCTTTCCAGCCCCTCCAGAGCCACAACTTCATGGGTATGCATCACGCAGATACAATCCTGCTTGCAGAGCTCAAAAGCCAGGCAGTGGCTGCTGCTCCCAAGGCAGTGCAGAGAATCAGGAAATGATGTGCAGTCTTCTCTGGCTTTCCTTGCACAAATATCCACAGAGCTTTATTTTTCCTGCCTCTGTGATTCAGAAAAAGCTTTTGGCTCATTTCTCCCCTTATGTAAAGTTGTGGTTTTGAGATCTAATGAAACCCATGAATGAATTAACTGCAATCCCTTGTGTGTGATGTTATTGGTGCCATCAGGAGGGTATTGTCTCCTGCTGAAGCAGTAGAAACATATCTCCTGCCTAACTGATCCCCACGCAAGCTGCATCTTTGCTTATTGCCAATATGTTGGTCAGGAAAATTGGCATAACAGAGAAGTGTATAACCTGTTTAGGGATTTTTTTGTGTTGTAGTGATTGTTTTGTGTTTTTCATGGCTTACACAAAATGGAATAAAGGAAGGTGTTTTGTAAAAGTCATGACACAATTTGTTTGATAATGCCTTGTTTCTAATCGAGATTTTGCTTGACATATTTTCATTGAAAGCAGTAGATTTTGAGTTAGAGTGTTCAGCCTGACAAATAAAGGTGACTAAGTATGTTGTTTTGAATTGAAATGAATTGGGGTCCTCACTACAAGAAAGGCATTGAGGTGCTGGAATAGGTCCAGAGAAGGGCAATGAAGCTGTTGAAGTGTCTGGAAAACAGGTCTTCTGAGGAGCAGCTGAGGAAACTGGGGTTGCTTAGTCCAGAGAGTAGGAGGCTGAGGGGAGACCTTCTCTCTTGCTCCCACTTCTTGAAAGGAAGTTGTACTGAACTGGGTGTTGGTCTCTTCTCCCTAGTACAAGAGGAAATGGCCTCATGTTGCACCAGTGCAGGTTTAGGTTGGATACTAGAATGAACAAACCTCTTGGCTGAAAGGGTTCTCAAAGACTCAAACAGTATCCGTAGAGAGGTGGTTGAATGACCATCCCTGGATGTGTATAAAAGATGCAGATATGTGCTGAAGGCCATGGTATATCACCAGGCTTGGCAGTTAGAGAAAGGTTGGACATGATGATCTTAAAGTTTTTTTCCAGCTAAAGTAATTCCATGATTCTAAAATCCTGTCATACTGCAGCTCAGCATTCACTGGATGAATTTATTGCTATGGAACCCATCCACTATTTTCTTTCTTTGCCATTTTTATTAGTGACCCCTCAGACTGATCAAAACCATCTATGCCACTATTTTGGTAAAATCTAAAAATCACAAGTTTCATAGAGCACTGTGGTGTATACAAACTTCAGTTCAGTATCATAAAATCTCTTATTAAGGCCTGTCTGCAACCTAGACAGGCTTGTTTTGTGGAACATAATCAAGTCACTTTAGCAGACTTAGTTTAGAGAGGTGCAAGCCAAACTCTAAACCAAAGTAAATTCGGTGGGGTTTAAATTCACTGCAGTGCTGCACAGACTTTGCATAGGTGTGACTGAATCAGTTTAAAATTTGCATGTGAGACAAAATGTGTTTTCCTAATTATAGGTGGACCTAAAATTCTTTTGTTCATGCCAGATTTTGTTTCCAGTCAGCAGATCAAACTTTTGTGCTTTTATCTAATTAACTTTTTATTTATGTTTTTAAAACTTTTTTTCTCTCCTTCCCCAGTTTGCATGTTTGAATTACTTGATTGGAATGAAGCATTTAGGCCTGCTAGTTTCCTGTGCTCAGCTTGGCAGTTTGTGAATGACAAATGAAAGCAACCACTCAACTGATTTTTCCCGCCCATCTGCTTTAAACATTAAAAAGAAAAACCCAAGGAAACTTAATTTTTATTACAGTAAAATAGGAAACTTATAATTATGTTAAAGTCTTTGCTGAGATTGAAATCATCCTGTGCTCAACATGACCCAACTCTATATGTTGTGCTTTTGGCAGAGCAGCAAACCTGTGCTCCTGGTGCTTTTCAAAGGCTTGCAAGGTGAATTACCACAAGTGTTGCGGCAGTGACAACTTCATTGTGCCCAGCCTAGAGCTTGGGTTCTAAAGCAGTAAAAATGCTTTCATTTTCCTAATGAAACACAAAGCCTTGAGACAATAAGGGAGTCAGAGCACATTAATCAGAATTACCAATGTGAAGGCTGTGACAGAAATTTTTAAAAGCCCAACCCATAAACAATGGCTCCTCTGTAAGAAGAATCATTTCAACCCAGTAAAAATCTGATCAGTAATTCAAACCAGAAATTGCCCTGAATGTTGAACGTATATTGAAATATTTCATGGACTGTTTTATCGTTGCAACTTGTTGACATTATTTTGTACTTGTAACTTCATAGACTATAGCCATTTGTTACATCAGCATCAGACATCTGCACAAGCATTTGTCATGCTGTTGTTGAGGTTTTTTTCCCCTTCCCTTTCTTTTTTTCCTGCACTGGCTGAAGGAAGGCTGGAGCTAGCAGAACAGTATTGTGGAATGTGAAGGCTATCATTAGGGGGCAAAACGAGACTTCAAAGAGGAAGCACATATGGTTTTGACTTTTATAAAGATGGCAGGTGGACATGAAAAAAGGTTGATTTCAAATTTATTTTCTTGATAGCTGCAACTTCTTAAAAGTCAGAGATGATTAATTTTCAATTTGGAATTCCTAATAACTGAAACAAGATCACGGTTTTACAACTTCCTGAGGCAGAGTATGAGAGGGACAAGGTCATGTTGGTACAGAAAAACAATGGCAGCCTAAAGCAGAAGGGTTGGAAAAAGCAGCATGAAACGTTTTGCAAAAGGCTTTCTGAAGCTAAAGTGTATGTAAGAAATAAAATGCTTCTGAAGTCAGCCTGTTAAAGTTTGAGGATATTGAGTTAGATTTGCAAGGTGAATTTTATGTTTAACAGACTCGCTGAGCATCTCTTGCATTACTAACTGAAGCAGCAGTTGAACAGCAGGCTTGAAACAAAATGAAATGCAAAACCCCCCTCAAGCAATAGTCTTCCCCTTAGCGGTGGTTCTTTTTCTATGAAGGAGTACATGACACTTAATTTTCATTTCTGGATTATCATATGTCATTTTAAATCTAGCATGTGAAATCCTCTTGGCTGAAAAGTCAGAGCTCTCTGCACCTGTGGGTGACTTGCTGATGATGTGAAAGAATAAGCAACTGTCAGTTCTAAATGCAAGTTGAATTTATCCCTCCTCTAAATGCTGTATATGGTATCTTAATTGAAAAAGAATGTTACCCAGCTTCCTTATATGCATTAATATATTAAAAGCAGTAGCTCTGATAGAAAATAATTTTGGTAGTAGTTCTAATTAGGGGCTAGGTACGTCCAGTGCTTCTCAGAAATATGATCAACCTGGTCTGGTAGGAGGTGTCCCTACCTATGGCAGGGGGTTGGAACAAAATGATCTTTAAAGTCCCTTCCAATGGAAGCTGTTCAACAATTTTATGATGGTGCCTGTACCAGTGGCTCAAATGTATCTATAATGCGCACAAGGCTGAATTTGGATCCTTTTACCAGTTTTGATGCTACTCTGACAAGAAACTTTCTTCCATCCTGGTTTCTGCTAATCCACTTCCTATTGCCTGCATCTACTCTGAAGTGGTGGACTACTCAAAATATGTCTTAATTATGCCTTGCCCAAAAGCGCATTTATTCCGCTAATTATTAATGCTATAAAAATAAAGATAGTATCTTACAGAGTTTATTCCTTATCATTATTTCTAAAAACCAGTTATATCAGGGTGGGATGTGTTAAAATACCACCCTTCTTCAGAGAAAAAGAAACAATTGACTTTCTTCTGTCTTGTTATTCATTCTTTCTCAAAGTGTCATGGGAAGCTTAGTTTTCCCTAAATTAAAAACAAAACAAAACAAAACATAAGAAAACAAAAAAATTTAATGTCTTTTTTAAAGATGTCAGGAATACAATAAAAGTCTATTCCAGAAGTTGCCTGCAGATTGGGAATTGAATATGCATTGTTCTGACAGAAACAGAATTGATTGCTGCTTGTTGTAATCAAATCTCTTCTTACTTCTCTGAGAATAGTGCTACATCATTTTCTCTAGTGGGAAGTATTATTTTTAGTACCTGAGACATTAATCTGCCAGGTTGTGTCTGTCCTCAAGAAACAGTCTCCAGGAATGGCTTTCCAGGGTTTTCTATTGAGGATTGCCTTTATTTCTTTTCATCCAAGGTTACATGGGCTTTTTAGAGAGAGTGATATATTGCTTTCTGCTTACATGAAAGAAATGAGATGCTGGTGCATGCAAGCATATCTACTGACACTGAATGTGAAGAAAGAAATACTTTGTCAGCAATTTAGTTTCTAGTGCTCGTGTTGTGGGACATGTCTCCTTCCAAGCTAAAAGAAAGAATTTCTGTGTTTTGATTCTGTATCAGGCAGCCCTTCCCCAGCAAGTCTTACTTGTAAAGCTCGTATCTGGCCCCCTCAATAGAACCACTCTCTGAAGCACTTGGACAGAGTGGGATCCATGATGACTGAACTGGGAATGGCCCCACGCTTCCATCCTCTCTGAGGTCTCATCAATTTCCTCTGCTGGAAACCTGGTAGCAACATTTTCAAGGGTTCCCTGAAGGCAGATACGATCGTCAAAGAATGTTTAACTTGAGCACACGTCTTGTCTGAATCAGTTTGCCCTGCTTTCTCGTGAGTATAGAAAAATGTTTCCTTTTGTCAGTTAACATAATATGTTCTGGAGTGCTGTTAGGCTCCATCTTCAGACTACTTCCTTGCTAGAAATTTTGTACCACTGAAACTGGAGGATAGTAATACAGAGAAGTGCTAAACATGTCCAAGGAATAAAATAAATGCACTCACTCACCCTGCTAGCTCTTTCAGTGGGGATTGCTATCAGAATTCAGAACTGGTATTTTCAAGAGCTGCTGAATGGATCCATGCATCTGATCATAAATTTATTCCTAGTTTACACTGAGGAATATTAAAAAAACAAAGTACATTCTTTCCACTGACAATAAAAACACAGGCTTTGTACTTGTCAAATTTAAAAGCTTCCTCCTCTAGAAAATCATGAAGATACTGTTGGCAGAGCTGCTCATCCTTTCAAGCATAGCTCTTTTTAGTTTCCCAATATCTGTCTGGATGGGAAGTGGTCAGAGAATTCTTCATTTTTGTCCAGTGGAAAATCATTGGGAAAGGAGGGACAGGAGAAAACAATTTTTGTCCTGTAGAAAATGCAGTCTTTTTGTAAGAAAATGTATGAAAACAAATGCAAGGGGAAAAAAAACACCACAACAACTATCGATGTTCCCTCAGCACACACTTTGTTGATTCAGATGGTGTTTGGCCGTAAACAGACTGGTTTGGGTTTTGGCATCATCAGGGAAAGCAAACAGCTCCACAGCTGGCTTTGCTTAGCCAAAACTCAGGTTTGACTCAGTTTTTCACTATAGAATGTCTGAATTAATAAATTTGAATTAGACATATGCTATTGTGTGGCCAAAGTTATACATAGGTGTCTTTTATTCAAACTATATAGGAAGCATCTTATCTTCATTGTAAATCCTTTTCTTGACATTAATTAAGTGGAAATGATTGATCTGCACTGCAAAAGTTTTGAAGTAGAAAACAGTTATGGAATGTAGCATGGAAATGACACTGAGGGAAATTTTTTAATTAGACATTGCAGCTGCCTCAGTCGGAAAAAAAAAATGTTATAAATCCACTGAAATGGGCTATGAGTAAAGCAGAAATGAACTGTGGGAAAATAACCAGTCAAAAATTGTCTTTTGGGAAAATAATTTTGATCAAAAATACTTTTCACCAGGCTTATGGGGACATTTGATGTTTCATTCTGTTGTGGTTTAACCCCAGACAGCAACTAAGCACCAAGCAGCCACTTGCTCACTCTCCTCCTGGTGGGATGGGGAAGAGAATCAGAAGGCTAAAAGTAAGAAAACTCATGGGTTGAGATAAAAAGTTTAACAGCAGAGTCAGCTATAATGGCATTGTTCTTGACAGACTTTTGTCTAATCTATTCTCCATGATCCCTGGTGAGAGAGATGCTTTACTCCTGAAAACAGTCTGCTGCAGTCTTTCACTATCCTTATATTTTCCAATATCCTAGCTATTAAAGTAATTTTAGCCACCTAGCTCATGACAGACTCAGAGTTGAATAATTTCTCTTTTAATAATCTAGTCCAAAATCCTCTATTCCCAGGCAAAATTCTTTCAGTTTTTCCTGAATCTCTTGCCTTTTTTTTTTTTTTTTTTTCCTCTTTTCTCTCTACTGATAATTATTCTTCTTTCTTGTCTTTGGGCTCTCTGAAATTGATCCACATCGAAGAATTTTCCCCTGACCAGTTCTTTCTCATCTCCTAGTTGTGCAGACAGTTATTTGTATCTACTTTACATTTTGCTTAATTAATTTTTAAAGTGTTTCCTCAATTTTCAAGGTCTTCCTCTTTTTTTGAGGCTATGCTTAGTTTCCAGCATATTTATGTATTTCTTCACGTTGAGAGCAACTTTAGAAGCACATTTACTGGTGAATGTATTCCTTGTAGTCAGTGAATGTTTCTGGGTGATCTCCCAGTAAAGTCAACAAAAGGATGTACTTAATAATGGAGTAGCACTGATTAGTAGGAAAAAAAACAACATGAAAAGCAGAAGATTTAAAAGTCAGGATTCATGCAAGCTGGTTGAGGTGTTGCTTAATGGAAAGATCTAGGAGCTGGTTTGAAGTTAATACCAATTGCTGGAGACCTTAGTTTCTGGCGAGGTGGACTGTTGTGAATAGATTTTAAATAAAAAGATACAGTCTAAGTTGCTGCAATCATGCTGTTTTCCAAGTAAAAATGTTTGGTCAATCTGCCCACAAGTTATCTGTACCATGTCTTGGTTGGACAAGGGGACCTCCAGAGATCTCTTCCAACCTCCATCATTCTGTGACAGATTTCAATTACGAAGATTTTGCACACTATAGTTTAGAAAGTAGTGCCATGACCACACCAGGAGGTATTTCCATATCTCAGTTCTTGGATCATTTCAAAGTCTTTGGGTCCTTTCTGCTCCCTTAAAATCTATAGCAAAGTGCAGGAGGAGACAGGTTTTGGTACCCAGTAAAAGCAGCGAATGAACACTTGAGAGAGCCTGAGTGCAAGGGGGGAAAAAAAGGGAAATTTAAAGGAGATTTGCCACAGTGCCTAATGACCTTTATGGTAACACATCAATCATTAGTAAGCAATGAACTGTGTCTTGTTGGAAAGAAGCTGGTCAACCTACACAATCTCTTCATAATTTCTTTAAGTTGGCATAGTAGGAAATGTTGCCTGGAGTAATCACTGAAGGAGCAGCGGTAATAGCCTGGAAAAAGAGGTTTTCAGGTGAGTTATGCTCAGCAAGTAGAGGATATGTTGAACACATGAGGTGAATGCCAATGTTTGTTATTACAAGGGCTTAAAATAGAAGAGAAATATAGGCAAGCATCTTTCCATACATAGCTGGGAGTGGTAAATTATCTTATGTGGAAGAGTCCTTGCTTGTCATCAAGGCAAGCTGTCAGTAACCTGCAGGTGAGTGAACATCAGTATATTCAGCAGGTTATGGGTGCTGCACATACCTCTTTCAAATACTTATGTATACAGAGTACAGTTCCAAGTATGCAAAGATTTGCATATGTGCAGAGGAAGATGTTGCACCTGGTATCACTTTTATTGTTTTGCCTCAGATACAGTTCATGCCTGGAATAGTGGTGGTTTGTCCTCTGTTCTTTAGGAGCCAGCTCATAATGTTCTGCTGTAGCTCCTCTTCTCCTCCTGACACGACAAAGAAACCACAGAAATTATAAAGCAGCAGGAAAGCCTAGTTAAAAAAATTTATAATTGCTTAGGGGGAGAAGAGAAAGTCTCTGCGGCATGATTGTTAATGTGGAGGCTCAGCAAAGGCGAGTTATTAAACACAATCTTCTGTGCCCTTTTATTTGTTCCATTTCTAGAATAATTCCTAAAATTAAGATGTAAATACATTTCTTTGTGATTCAGCTTCCAGTTCTTGTTAAAGTATTCAATTGATTCATAGCATTTTAAAGCCTTTTAAGAGCCAAATAAAATTATGATGTATAAATTATTAAAAGCCTCCAACAAATGGAAAAATACTTACTGAAAAATCCTTCATAAATAATGTTCAAATTAAATTAAATAGAAGTATAAGGAATGCATTAAAGTTTGTGAATGAGATATTAGCAGTGTGCTCCCTTAACCTTAAAGTTATGATAGCTGGAGCACTTGCTGCCTCTCTGAAACCTTGTGTTTCCAAGTCCTGGCTCACTCTGGGAAAGAAACATGTGGTGCTGCTGAAGATTGGAAAAAGAGCTCAGGGTCAGGGGTCGACACAGTAAGGGAGTTTGCTCTTTAAGAGGTTATCTGTGGATCTGCAAAGCCAAAGTGTAATTGGGTTCTGTGATGTGATTTTAGTGTGTAATTGTATATGATCTTAGGTAGTTTCAAAGACAAGGTTGGAAGATTTTTCTAGCCTGCTTGTGATAGCAATTTTGGGGAGTCTGTGTCGCCTGAGATGGACAATGCAGTTTCTTCAGAAATTGTCATCTGGAGCAATACAGCTGGGATCTGATTCATTTTAATTATCCTTTTGGCAAACTGGTAACATGGTTTGTTCTTTCTCTCCTCTCTAACACCCTATAAATCATCAGCTTTATCATCTTGTATATTTCCTGCAACTGGTAAACTCCTGTTTGCTTCTAAGCTGGTACCTTATCAGAGAAAATTTTACATCTTTATGAAGACAGGACAAGTCACTGTAATTGATCTGCTGGCTATTGCTTTTTCTTTGGTCTTTAAGTAGATGGCTTGCCAGTGGGTTATCAAGTTTCTGGTTCTTGATTATTCAAAACAGTGTGAAACAAACATTTCCTATTGTTTTAGTTGTTTAGGGTTTCCTTGATTAAGCTGTCACCGCTGTCAGTTATGTTCCTATAAGCCTGCTCGGATCTATTTCATGTTAAGAAAAAGCTCAGATAAATCCAGGAAAGCTTAATGTTTATCCAATGTGAAAATAATTACTCAAAAGTGTTATTCTTAATCCAGATAATTAGAGTGAGGAAGGAGAGATCAGTGTCATTGTGAATTATGCCCTGGCAATTGACTCTTGGTCCTTGTAAGTTTCAGGTGAAGATGTGGATGGATAAAGGTTAGATTAACCATAATCCAAAGTAGCTGCAACCTTAATCTGTTATGATACAAGGATGATCACTTAAAAAGAGCTGGATTGTGGGATTGTTTCTGGTTGGATAAGATGCCGCTCGACTGGGACTAGCCTTAAAACATGCTTAGCACCATGTCACTGCAGCTGTAAGCACTTGTGCACGGCTTCAGCCCGTTTCAGCTCACAGACAGGCTGCTGGGTCTGGCTGTTCACTGTAACACAAGCCAGCCTCGCAGTATCTGTGCTTTGCATTAACATGCTTTACCCTGTGCTTCATGGAAAATAGATGGTAACTGCTGCGCAGGTTGAGCAGCTCTGTGACTGCTTTTCTCTGCTGTTAAATGCGCTTCTTTGTGTGCCCTGCTTGAAAGATTCCATGTATCTGCAGGCAGTCATACTGTATACAACCGTGCCGGCACACAATTCCAAAACCCGAACAATTAAAAATGTAAAAAGAGACAGAATATCTACTTTCCCTGTTTTAGTTTATGCCATTATTTTGGGTAGTTACTAATTACAATAAACAATGTCTGTACGGAGAACATTTGAAACTGTGCGGGTTTGCACAGTTTTCAGAAATCTGTTGGAAAGTGAGCAAAACAAATTCACTTAGAACACAAGAAAAGTAGTATTAAAAAGGGCATTAAAAGGTGTGTATTTGCACATACTACAAGCAGATACAGACAGAAAGTGCTTGATGCTTCAGATTTTTCCCTGCTCATACAGAAGGACATAAAAGTGACAACTCAGATGACAGTGAGTGTTGTAACTCTTTGTAAACACATTCAACTCCTGAATGCCAGTGGTTACTTATTGGGAATAACAGTGATGAAAGAGGAAGAGAACAGGGTGAAAGACAGGTCATTTCTTGAAAAACAGTACAGGAAATGTTTGGTCTCAGCAGATAATTTAATTGCATGGTCAAGTTTGTATCATTGTTTCAGACCAAATGGAAAATAAGGTAAAGGCATTTTTTCCCCCCCTTCTAGTCTTTTTTTAAGTTAGATGCATTTATTCTGCAGGGATAGATTTGCACAGATCTCCTTCATCCTTACTGGAAAACTGGAAGCAGCCTTCCCTGATGCATGGCTAAGGTGAGGAAATAGTTAAGAAAGTAATTAATGAAATGCAAAAGCTAATAAGAGGAAAGTACTTTAATACACACTTGAGCTAGAACCTTCTCTGTGAATAATTAAAATTCTTTAAAGTTCACTTCTGTATTTTTAATAAAGTTTATCTCAGTAAGACTCATTCCTCTTTTAAATCTTCCTACACTTAACTCACTACTGTCTTTTTTTAACTATTGTTAGAATAGTTTACTTGAAAAGGACTCTATGCAATGTTTATTCTTGTTGATGTGTTAAAAGTAAATTCTGGATGAGCAATAACATTGGTGAATCTTGTAACACAAAACAGGGTTATGTTGTTTCTAATGCCACATTACATGCTGTGAATTCTTGTGTTTGTAACTGCTGTGTTCTCCTGCATCTTAAGAGTCTCTGCTTTAAATATAATATTCCACAGAAATGTAAGTCACTAGTAAAAGTTTCCAGACTTAAGTCAGAAAATATTTGAAGGCAGGGATTTAGGTCCTCAGGCTTCAGAATATAAGTCATTCTTTAATTAAAAGTAACGGAAGAGAAAACTTCCCTGCTTGATAGCTTGTTGCAAGGGTGTGTAGCATGGTTTCCCCAAAGCCTTTCAGCAAAGGGGATTCTTAGAGTAGAGAAAGAAAAGAGGAAAGTAGGAGAAATTCCCTTAGTATAAATGGCAATTTAAAAAAAATAATAAATGGTAGAATTGTTCATGCACATCCTGACTCCAAAAATATTAACCAGCAAACAAAAGGGTTCATAAAATCCACATTTTTCTTTCAGGTAGAAGCTGCAGAGAAGGCATCATTTGGAGAGAAGTAGAGAGTGTAGTTTTCCTCAGAGGAAAGTATGAGTTAAAATGAAAATGAAATTATAGAGCTTACAGTTGGCCCCTTCTTTTGGGCGCCTTCTCTTGGCCCCTTCTGCATTTCACAGGGGTAGATTTGTAGACAGTTGACTGCCTCAGTCATTGAATATCATGGAAAGTAAACAACAATTATGCTCCCTATAAAAAAGAAAATAGTGTAGGTAATGTAAGATTTGGAAAGCGTTAAAATATCCAATAGTCAGTGTGAAATAAAAAAAGAGCAGTGGCATATCAGGTGCGTTACAGAAAAAAAGACAGTCCTGTGAGAGTATTTGTAGTGTCGAAGACCGCAGTCAACTTTGTACCAATATCTTTAGCTCCGGATTGTTAAAGTGGCTTTAAATTATTTACGTATTAGGAAAATTAATAAATAAATAAAATAGAAACCAATAAAATAAAGAGACCTATCAAAAGACAAGTAATGGAGAAGTAGTTAAATAGTTTCAACATCAAAATGTATATAGCCACAGAAGATAGGTTTTACTCAGAGGAAACTGAAGTAACTGGCAAAAATGAGACATTTATCACTTTAAAGCAGCTTCAGTGTTGAATGATGACCAAACTCTGTCAGTCTTTTTGAGTAGTGATGATCTCAGGAAGCTCAGGGAATAGGAAAAGAGTTTCTGATGAATCAGGTGGAGCGTTGCTACAGTGCAGACAGATTGCTTCCACATTCAGCCTCTCCAAGGTCTGGAAGCCATACGTCAATGGAAAAAGCCTTGGCTGATTTCTTTAATTTTCCAGGATTAGTGGGGTTTTAGGCTAAAATTATGATATTCTGTAACTTCCATTAGTGTATCAGAAAAGGTAGTTCAAGACTAAAATAATTCTTTTGATTACTTAAAATCATCCTTCCTTCTGTGTTCAAAGTGTACCCACCAGCTACATTAGTGTTTCAGATTTTTATGTGTTTATTTCAAAACAATGCAGAAATAAATGCCAGAATTTTCTTGTTCTGAGACAGCCCAGTAATTTACTGGCCATGGACAATTCCGAAAGAAGCAGGTACTGAAGGACAACCATGAAACCAGTACAGATTAGTCACAGGTAATCTATTCTTGTAAACCAACAGAGATTTTTGGGTTCAGAGACAGAATTTTACTTTTGTGTAAGGATTATTTCCGAGTGAATTGATCATTCATGGAATTTGCATTACACACAATGAAAGCTTCTTAACTTGCATTAAACTGTAGTATTTAAAACAAAAAATGGTAAGAATGCACAAAATTTACAGCAAATATAAATGTTTCCATTAGTATTTTCTACTGCCCAGTTCTTTCATCCCACTATGCAAAAATAATCTTGTTTCTTTGGTGTCTTGGTGTACAAATGTAAGAATGACTGTGTTGCATCCCACCAGAAGCACATTTTTGTCCATTCGTCTGTTTCTGTCGGTGGTTGGTTGGTTAAGGAAAGAGACACAAGAACATGTCCAGTAAGGAGTATTTTTCCATCTTTTAATGATGTCAGTTTTAGAGACTTCTTTTTATAGGCTTTAGCATACTGTTGTATTTTTGTGCCCTTATTAGTCTTGTCTTCAATAAGTTTGCCCAGTTACATTTTGGTTCAATTTACACTTGTGGCATGATGTAGCAATGAGTTAGTTTAAAAAACGAATTTAATTATGAACTGTCTGAAAAAAAAAGAATTCCTGGTAAAGTGCTTATTTTAAATGGACTGCCTAACAATTTAATTTGATATTCCCTAGTTCTTCTCTTGAGAGACACAGTGGAAATTTTTACTTGAGAACATAAACAGGGAACAAATTCTCTCTAACCTGCCTCTTTTTAGCATGTTGAATGGTCTCACTTAAATTAATTTTTTTGCCCACAGAATTGCTTGTGTATCTTTGTCCATTCTTGGACACCTTGAGTACACTTCTCTGTATTTTTTGAAGCTCTGCTATATCTTCATGAAGATCAGAACAACATCCAATATTCATGAAGTAGCTGCAACACCAAGGACTTACACTAGTCCATTTTTTTGTTCATCCTCTATTATTTACGTAACAATTCCAAACATTTTGTTTGCTGCTTTTTTCTTTTGCCATACATTGATCTTGCACTAAATATCCACAATATGTGCACATTTGTTTTCCTAAAACATGACTTTATTATCTATCTTTTTTCATATAAATATCATTGAGATCGCCTTTCCTATATGTGATTTACTTCATATTTATTGACAATATTTTTTTTCTTCCCAATCTCATCATCATGAAATCTTTCTGCGATTAAATGATTAATTTTTGTGGTGTCAAACGTCTTTGTCATCTCAAAATTAATTATTTGTCAAGGTTAGTTATGAAGCCATTGAACTAGGAATGCAAGGGAATCCACTAACAGCCCTGTGTTTTGAAAGCTGTGTTTCCTTTAAAGGCTGTTCACCTATTTCAAACTTCTTTTTCAAAATTATATGGCATTATACCTTATTCTGCAACAGATTACTTTAAAACCTATTGATGAGGATCCCATGATTTTTATTTTTAAATTAAGATATTTCCAGTCATTTTACTCGGCCCACATATCCATTTCTACTTCTGCTCTGAGTGCCCAAGCACACACTTAATCAAAAATATCAGTCAAGCTGCATGCAGCTTTGCTTTGCAGACTGTACTCTTGCTAAGATAAACTTTTACTTCTGCCCCAGATCTTTGTGAAGATGTAGGATGACTTCTGAGTTGGAGGATCAGACCTTACATTTGGTTTGAGTTGGGGGCAGTATGTCAGTTTGTCTACCGTTTTGTTTGGCTCCTGCTTCAGCAAGAATAATAAAATACACAGGAATATGATTCCTCAAAATTGAAAATCCTTGTTTCATTGAGGATGTTGAATACACTGAGCTCTGCCTGAAGCTCTGTCAGTATCTTCTTTATATGCAATTTAATAGCTTTGGTTAAGAAATATGAGTAACATCAAATTATGTCTTTAACTGTGTGTTTTGATTGCCATTTCTTCACTCCTGTGTTACTTGGACTCAGCCTTGCAAGACCTGATCAGTAAATTCTTATTACTGGGATAGATTTTTAGAGAAGAGTGTCTATCAAAAGTCATTGCTTCAGCATGCATAAAAAAAAAAAAAAAAAAGAAATATCCTGTATGAGCTCTATGAAAACTGGAAACCTCTAATCTATTCAAGAGGGGTAACAACATAAACATCAGTGGAAAATTACATAGATAAAGTTTAAAAATAGAGTATAAGCTTGTAAAAGTACTATTATTTAAGATAAAACCTCTCAATGAGAAAATGACTGAAAAAAAGTGTATTTTCTAGATATAAACATACGAATAAAATAGAAATTTGCTGAATGGAAACCAAACCAGCCATGTTCTATAGCCTCGGTTTAAAATTTTGCACAATTCTCAGATTCTTTTTTGTTGTCCTGCATTAATACCAGTGAATTACAGCTTCTCCCTTCTGCACAGTCCCTTCACACAGAGAGAATTTTGCTGAATTTTGCTGTTAAGTACATGATGGCAAGGAATGAAGGAGAGTCAGGCAGGAAATAATCACTATGTTGTAGAAATTGCGAGTAAAAATCTGCTAAGTGAATAAATTCTTGTGGTTCTAAAAGAAATCCACTTAGAGGCACTTTGTAGTGAAATCAGTAATTACAGCATTTAAAAGAAAGCATTTAATTTTGTCCCCAATGCTTAGGGCTTTTTACCAAAAAGGAAAAATGTGATTTAAGGTATTGCTCTTAGTATTATTTTAAAATTCTCAGTTCCATTGTGGCTGAAACTTGCAAGCCAAATAGGACACTTGCAGTCATTTATATAATACGAAGCTAATCATTCTCTGCCCTATTGTATATGAAATGTTTGAACTAGTAAAATGTTTGATGTTTCAACCAATAAATCCCATGATCTCTGCAGTGACCTTGTCAATTGATTAATGAATATTTCAGTCTAGCAAAGTCAAATAAGAAATTTTCTTTGGTTGGGACACCTGTCCCAGAACATGTACCCTACAGCATAGTATTTCTGGACCTCATCCTATTCGCTGTCATGCCCATAAAGAAAGCTCTATCCCAAATTCCATAGGTCTCATGTATGGCAATAATAATCTACTATATAATGGAGAGAGAGTAGAAAGAAAATCTGTTTCTGTTTTTGCATGCTCTTCAAATGCAAGCCTTTCAAAGACTTCAAGACACAAAGCTGTGCTCATTCTGGTGTTTCTCATGTACCTGATATAGCTTTGCTGTCTGGATGCTTTTTGCTCCAATGAAGACAGAGTTCCTCTCCTGAGAATAAGTTTTCTTGCAAGTTTTCTCATTCTTCCTGGTTCTGATCAAACAATTATTGCTGCAGTTTTTCCCCCATTCTTGTCCTGATAATAAAAACATGTATTAAAAATCAATAAGGATTGTAAACCCAAATTTATCTGTCTGTTTGGAATTGGAGCATTCAGGCTATCTTTAATTCTGAGCTACAAGTGCTATTTCAGGTCATTTTTTCCATAGTTCTGGGGAAAATTTACATATGAGAAATTTATTAGGAGCCTGAATTCCAGATAACCCCAGCTTTAAGGTGAAAGGTTTTCAAACAATGGAGTTTACTCTCCCTTGAAAGAGGTCTGAAGTGTGACCAACAGTTTACACACACCCACTGTTTCCATCTACATGTTTCCTCTTATTCTAAAGATCTAAAATACTAATGGTACATTTCTGTTCTTTCTATGCCTGCCTTTTTTTTAATCCCTTTCCATCTTTCCTACTTTCCCTCTCTCTCTCTCTCTTTCTCTCTTATTTTTCCCCCTCTCTTCTCTTTCCACTAGGGCTTGATTTTTCACAGGTTACAGCATTGCATATACTTCATATTCTGTAAATCCTTCTGCATTGTGTGGATGCCTTTGTGTGCAAGAGATGGGACTTAGAGGAGCAGATGGTGTCTTGAAATCCTGTTCCCAGATCCCTGTGAAAAGCAGTGTTGGTTCACAGAGCAGAGGTTTATATCACAAGTTAGGCATTGCAAAGATAAGACTATATCCCTAATTCTCTCTGTTCTGGAAACCAGAAGGATTTACTGCATTTATGTGTATATAAATGACAGCAGGACTGGGCACTAGTAAGCAGAATTCTTGTTTCAGGTGCAAGGGCTCTGAAGTAGTTTGCACTGAATGAGTGAGTTTCTGCAGTGCCAGCTTCACTGGCAACACAAAGATCTGCTTTGTGGATCTGTTCACAGAGCCCAAGTATAAGATCTTAGTGTGTTTCCAGTTTACTTTCCAAATCAGAAATTTTCAAGGTACATGGAAAATTGGGGGGAAAAAGCATTTCTGGTCCATATCTTGATACAAATTGGAATGCATCTTGTGTGCCTGAAATAAAATTGGGATTGTATTGATTAATACCATTCCTTCTGATGTGGGACAGTTTCCAAACACAAAGAAACAACATTTCTATGAGAAAACCTACGTAACTTAGTTCCAGTAGGCATGCAATGAACTTAATTTAATTTTGTAATTTTTGTTTTGTTTGTTTCTTAGACCTTTAGGTCTCCAGAACCAGACAGGGGAAGGATTGTGACCATGGCTTATAGTGGGGATTCCTTTTTAACTGTGTGCAGTGAAACTGCATAGGAGGAGTATTGCAAAACCAAGGTACAGTATATAATCCTTGATTTATACAGAACTGAGCATGGTTTAAGTGTCAATTTGACAAAACAGAAATTAACAAACCTAGAGGTTTCTTTCTTTGCTTCTTTGAATGCTGACACTTCATTTTCTCATACAAGAAGCCATTGAGTCATCATCATCCAGTGAGCCTAAATGCAATGTATATATAGATGTCACCATCTGAGCTACTGTATTTTGTAATCTGTGAAGAGAAAATAGTACTTTCAGGTGCTTTTCCTCTTTTAAGAGCAGTATCTAAAATTTCTCAGGTAAACCATCCTGTGTTTCTACCTCTTTGAGGGCTTTGGGGCCCTCAACACAAGAAGGACATGGACCTGATCAAGAGGGTCAAGAGAAGGGCGAATGAAAAGATCAGAGGGCTGGAGCACCTCTCCTGCAATGACAGGCTGAGAGAATTGGGGCTGTTCAGCCTGGAGAAGAGAAGGCTCTGGGGATACCTTATAGCAGCCTTCCAGTACCTGAAGGGGGCCTACAAGAAAACTGGGGAAGGACTTTTTACAAAGGCTTGTAGAAATAAGGTAAGAGGTAATGCTTTTGAGCTAGTGGAGGGTAGATTTATATGAGATGTTAAGTTCTTTATTTAACAGGATGGTGGAACACTGGAACAGGTTGCCCAGGACTGATCTAGTTGGGGATGTCCATGCTCACAGTAGGGGGATTGGACTAGGTGACCCTGAAAGGTCCCTTTCAACCCAATGCATTCTAAGATTCTGTTTTTCTTTTGAGTATAAAGAGAGATTATTTCTACCACCTCAGGTAGAATGGATGAATCCTGCCTATTATGACTGCTAGGATAACTCCTAAAAAGGTTTAGGGAGAAAAGACTACAGCTGCAGTCTCTTAACTACTAATTGTGTTTATCTGCCTACACAGAAGGCAGGTGAAGTGTGATGTGGTGCTAATTTTTTCTGTTTTCCCTTCAGGGGAGAGAAAGCAACTAGAGAAATAATCAAAGTGCTCTGTTTGCTGAGTAGCTCAAAGCTGTAAAGTAAACTATAGCTGCCTTTAGCTGGGATGGCTTTAGATTGTTGTTTGGGGGGGTTATTTTTAAGAAGTACAATTTGCTTAGGAAAAACTGGTATGAATATGCTGAGTTTGGTAAGGCTCTCATTTCATGTCACACTATCTCATCCTTTGCCTTTCTACTTACATCCTCCCCATTCTCTTGCTTCCTTCACTAATGTATAAACCACCTGCATGTCTCCTGACTAACTTTCTCTTAGAGGAGACTCTGGTGTTTGGTTAAGTCACGGGAGACAGGGGGATTTGTGCAATCCCCTCGCTTACAAGCTGCGGAAGTGATGACAGAATAGTCTCTACAGTCACTAGAGAAACTGACACATCACACCCAATTACGTGGCCTCCCTGGCCCCTCACGCTGTTTCTTCCCTGAAATATAAGCTTTCTGCCTGATGCTCTATTTTACTTTTTAAAGAAATTTGTTACTTAAAACAAAGGGAAAAATGGTGTGTGTGGGGGGGAAGGAGTCAGGGTATCGGTCTAAAGAAAGCTGTTGCAGAGCAAGCCTTCAGGGACATTCGATACACCAGATTAAACTTTGAAGCACCAGCAAATGCTTTTATTGGGCCTTTTTTTTTTTTTTTGTGTGGATTTTTTTTTTTTAAACTCTCACAGGAAAAAACACCAAATTTAAATACAGGAGCTGAGCCTTGTAATTTACTGTGACACTGCCCATCAGCTGTCATGAGCTAGTGGGAGTTATTTGTCAGTAATTATAAAGTACAAATATATGCACTAATCTATATCTGCTCAGGATGTCCCAGTCAGTTGGAGAAAAAGCAGATTATTTTTCATGTTAGTACCATGTATGCCATCCAGTGCAGCTGTGTCTTACGTTCCTTGTTCCTAGGACCATTCCCTCAAAAGTGAGACCGCGTAAGTGTCACATCTTCCTTCCCCTTTTACTCCAATGGCTGACACAACAGAAGAGCAAAAGCAAAGCTGACTTTCAGCCATTTGATTATATTTCTGAGAAATGAGGACAAATTAGAAATAAAAACACATGTTGCTGTGATAATTAAGGTGCATTTGTCCTACACCTGGATTCCAAATTATCAGTACTAGCACTGATCATTAATTGTATAAAACTGCCTGAGCAGAAACTGAACTTGGTTATATTATAAAATCCACTGCAACTGGAGTTTTAACCCAAAGGGCTTCTCCTTGTTAAACTGATTTCCTGTCTTTAAGTTCCAACAGCTATCCTAAGAGAGTAGAAGCACAATATTCATGGTGTGGTTGTTATTATACGTGTATCTTTGATGGGAATTGTATAAGAACTCGAGAAGCTTCCAGGCAACAAAGACTTTTCTGCTACTCTTAGCAGGTTGAGACAGAGAATAGGCAAAAACATTGAGGATAGTGGAAGAAGAAAAAAGCCCAAGCCCAAGAACATGGGAAATGAATGGTTACAATCACCATGTGGCAAGACAAACTAAGAAGAAAGGAATGTGTTTCCCTCCCTTTGGAATGCTGTTGCAGCAGACGAGCGCCTAAAAGAAAATGCGGTCTGACAGTTACGCTGTTTGCACATTTTCTGTCTTTCTGCTTTGCAGGTATAGAAGTTAAAACTGCTGGAATGGTGGTGAACCGGGTTCCCAGGAGAGCCTGTGGGATGCCCCTTGTCCCTTCCACCTAGGCTTGATCAGGAGCTGGGCATAATGGCTGCCATTCCCTCCTGGATCCCACAGCTCACACTGTCTCAGCCTCATGGTGGCCTGAGAAGCCACCTTGTAACACTGAGCTCCCTATTTTTTATATTTTTAAATCTTATTTGATTTGTAACAGGGAAGAAACAGACTCAAACCACTTCAGTGAGTGATGTGAATTAGATGGAATGTGATACGTACTTCCCCCTCCCCCCCCCCTCCCCGTTCAGCTCTTTGATAGGTGTTCTGGATCTAGTGCTGTAAACCTTCATGTCCTTTTGCAACCAGGCAACCAGCACCAGTACAAGAGGACACAGTCTCCAACTGTGCCAGGGGAAGTTTAGTCTTGAGGTGAGGAGAAAGTTCTTCCCAGAAACAGTTGTTAGCCATTGGAATGCGCTGCCCAGGGAGGTGGTGGAGTCACTGTCCTTGGAGGTGTTCAGAAAGGGATTGGACGTGGCACTTGGTGCCATGGTTTAGTAGTCATGAGGTGTTGGATGGCAGGTTGGACTTGATGATCTTTGAGATCTTTTCTAACCTTGCAGATTAATGGGCTGCCTGAGGAGATGGTGGGGTCGCCGTCGCTGGGGGTGTTCAGGGCGAGGCTTGACAGGATGCTTGGTTGTATGGTTTAGTTGATTGGGTAGTGTTGGATGATAGGTTGGACATGATGATCTCGAAGGTCTCTTCCAACCTGGTTAATTCTATTCTATTCTATTCTATTCTATTCTATTCTATTCTATTCTATTCTATTCTATTCTATTCTATGATTCTGTGATTGTATGATTGCAGTAACTGCCACAAGCCCTTGTTTCTCCTCTCTCCCCTTCTGATTGCCTTTCCCTATATCACAAACTTTGCTATGTTGACACATCTGGCTGGAGCAGCTTTAGCCCTCTGGCAGGTCATGTAGTGTGCTACAATGCAAGAGGTGCCATGTGCTTTACAGAAAACTCTGGTGTGGTTCGGGCTACCTGCTTGAGTAAGATGTCTTCATCTAGCTGAAATGCTAGGGACAAAGTCAGCATATTCTGGAAACCCTGAAGACAAAGGCATTACTAGTACAAAGAGAATTCCAAGCCCCTGACCTGTGTTTGACTTGGCTAACTTCTCCTTTCTTCAGGCATGATTGTCCACGCATTGCTGGATGTCTTTCATACTTGAACAAACAGGGAACAACTTAAGTGCAGGAGTTGTAAGTCTAACATATGAACTGGTCTTGACATGCTGCTCTTCTCTTTGGACTCCTGGTGATGGCAACTCTGCCAGATCTTCCTTTTTCTTCTCCCTATGCTCTAGATACCCTGATTCTCCCAGTCAGTTTACCTGGACCTAGTGCAGGTGATGGACCATGGAACATAACCTTCTATTGTAAAGAAAGTGATTGCAACTGTTTCTCAGCCCACCACAGGTTCAAGTCCTAATAAGTCTCTGGAGAGAGACTTTTACAAAGGCCGGTAGTGATAGGACGAGGGACAATGGCTTCAAACTAGAGAGGAGTAGATTTAGATTGGATGTTAGGAACAAGTTCTTTACCATGAGGGTAGTAGAACATTGAACACGTTGTCCAGGGAGGTGGTTGAGATCCCATCCTTCGAGTTGTTCATGGTGAGGCTCAGCAGGGCTCTAGGCAACCTGATCTAGTTGAGGATGTTCCTGCTTATGTCAGGGGAGAGTGGACTAAATGACCTTCAGAGGTCCTTTCCAACTCAGACCATTCTATGATAAATATAGCCCTACAAGAAATAATCAGGTGAGAATTTATTTTCTGTATTTCTCTAAAAGCAAGGGAGAAGAGAGTAGTAATTTAAAAGCTGATGCAAGAAAACACCTCTATTTCCAAAACTTTGATTAAATTACAGTGGTTTTGAGTGGCAAGAAGCTAATACTGATGCTCATTTGGAAGCTGAATACTGAAGTACAATGTAAATTACGCCACTTCTGTATGAATCATGGCATTGATTTAGTCACTTGCCAATACAGGACTACTTACTGTATGGAAATATGTTTCTGATTTCATATGGAGATTCAGTAGATAACATACCACTTCTCAGTGCTGTAAGTTGTTATCAACTGTTTTTTAACGGAAGTCCTTTTAAAACCCTTTGCACTTGCATAGTTGTGAAGACCAAAGAGACATGTGGGACTGTCTGCGATTTTTAGAAAGCCAGAAATTATGTCTGAGCAGTTTTTAATGTTTAGGCAAGAGCTGTGAAATGCTGCCTGTTCAGTTTACATTCTCTGGCCAGCATTGTTTAGCCAGGCAAGCTGGCAAATTCTCCTTTGTGACATTGTGAGCCTTAATTCTGGTGATTCTCTCCCTTGTGTATCCCCGTGGAGCCTCAGACCCCAAAATACAACGGTATTGTCACTTACAGCCTGATGGCTAAGGGTTAACTATTGGCAGATTTGCCCTGGGAAAAATGTCTATAAAAAAAACAACTAAAAATTCCAAAGATTCAAAGTGCCATGTGACAGCTAGATGAGAAAAAGAAATAAAATTGCAATTTTCAGTCAGTTTCTGTGGCAGGGTGGAGTCAAAATGGGAGTGGGTGAATTCAGCAAGGAGTCACACAATGGCAAGCACACTTTCATACACGTCTGTACTAAATGAATGATGAGGTAATGGTAATGCTAAGTGGACTAGCCTGTGTCCACAGTGCATTAGGCAGGGAGTGATGGGGTGCACACGTGTGCCTACGTGAAGGATAGCATTTGAAACACCATGTTTAGACATTTGGTGGGGATATGACTGTTGTGCATACAGAAGGTTATCTCACTATTTGAGGTGAAGCGGGGTTTGAGATATGAGGATTACCCATTCAAGAGCTAATATGTTATCCCCCATTTCCTTCTCATAGGAAGAGGTTACCTTTCCTAAATGCAGCCATATATTACAGATGCTTTGCTGAAATATAGTCTTAGTTTGTGTTCTTTTCAGAAGCTTCTTGTCTTTACAACTGAAGTCTAAGAATACATTCTTTAGAAGGTGAGAAAAACATGGAATATATTTAGAAATACTTAAATATAACTTCAAATAGTTTTCCCATTTGTTAAAAGTTTGCTTGACCCAAAATGTCAGGACCCACCAGTGTGAAAAGCAAGAGATGAATATCTCTTGTATCACCTTTCCACTGGTATAAGCCCCGACTCTGAGCCTGCTGGAGCAGGAGGTGTCTGGAGTTAATCCTGTAACTGCAACTGCTTCTTGCAGCTCAGCCTCAGTGTATTTTGAGATTTAAATCCACAATCGAGGAGGAAGAAGGAAACATTCATGATGATTTTTTTCCATAGCAGCTGTTTGAAACTGCTAACATGCTTGTACCTTTAACAGTAAATCCTGGGGGAGAGAGTGACTGAGAGGCAGATTGCAGTTCAAGTGCTGAGAAGCACACAATAAATGTAGTTAAATTCAGAGGTTTCTTAGATAAATGTGTCATTGATTATTGAGAGAAGAGGGAAAATTGTGTAAAGACATTTGCATGAGCACTTCTTGGGGCACATAGTGCACCTGCTGGCCACGTGAAAAATAAACTTGTGTGCAAAAGATGGTTACCTCACTATGAATAAAAAAGCAGAGTTCTATTTGCACAGTCTTACGAAGGAAAATCAGTAGTTTCCCTTGGGAGAACATTAATCAGGCATACTTAGCAATTATAATTTAGAAAACTGTCTGAAAAATCTAGATCTATGTTTGGAATAAAGTTCAAAATAATTGTTTTAAAATCACATATTTAATTTGTCAGAAATGTTCTGGAGGCTGCACGTAGCTTCTGCAGTTTTCAAGACAGCTAGGACTGCTGTGATATGTCTGGGACACACCGTGTGTGATCTAGCCAGTTGGTGGGAAAAGATTGTTTTCCTTTCTTAATCCCGAGTATCATGAAGAGTAACCTTTGAAGGATGTGCCCAAAATCTGCAGGGAAGACATGTAGACAGATTGCACACTAATTTCTTACTGATTGCTGTTATTTTTTTTCAGCAGTTTTTATACATAAGGTTCTTATTGTCCACATAGAAAAGGGGAGTTAGAATCAATTTCCTCTTTAACATATTGATAAACAACTCCAGATATAGTGGCAGGAGGAGGAGGAAACTACATTTACCTTTGTGTGACCTATATAGGAATGCTGGAAAAATTAATTCCAGAATATTATGGTGACATTCCTTTAAGTTGTGGATATGATTTACATAGTAGGTCTTCTTGAGCCGTCCAGCTTCTTTCATCTTGATACTGTAAATTGCTTTCATTTCCCTGACCCTCCCGCCCCCTACTCCCCATCTGTATGCTTGAGGTATTGTTGTGATAAATTATGGAGGTACAGAACTGAAAATGGTGTGTAGATTGTCTAAGAAATTGAGTGCAGTCAGCCTTCAAAGTGGTGGATGATGTGCTAAAACGGCTACCTTCCCCTGGTCAGGTCGCACATGTCGTCAATGAGCAGCTGCTTTTAACTTTGCCTTTTGCCCAGAGAGCAGCTAGATTTATTGAATTAATAACAGCTCCACTTGGGGTGTTTTGTTTTCCCATGACCATGAAATCTGGCTATAATGTTAGCAAAGTGTAAGACAGGTCTCCTTCACCAAACAAGGTGGCATCTTTTTTTTGTTATTATACAGTGCTTAATCTGTGAGGCAGAAAATAATTGGAAAACTTACTGGGATGGGGGAGCAGTAGGTAGTGTTTGTGTAAAATTAGATGTTTCATGGTAAACACAGTTAAGAAAAAGGAGAGAAGCACATAAAAATGAGGTAGGTGACACACATTCTGAGTGTGATTTTTGAGGATGCTCAAAATTAATCTCGCTTCTTGCAATGCTTGGTACCAGCCTCATTAGATCATCTGATGTATTCTAAATACATGAGGAACAGCTGAGGGAACTGGAGTTGCTTTGTCAGGGGAAAAGAAGGCTGAGGGGAGACCTTCTCACTCTCTATAACTCCCTGAAAGGATGTGGTAGTGAGGTAGGGCTTGGTTTCTTCCCCCTAGCATCAAGTGATAGAAGGAGAGGAAATGGCCTCATGTTGCACTGAGGGTGCAAGAATGGTCAGGCATTAGAATGCCCAGGGATGCTGTGGACTCTCCCTCTCTGGGGATATTCAAAACCTGCTTTGATGCATTCCTGTGTGAACTGGTATAGGTGATCCTGCTCTGGCAAAGGGGTTGGACTAGAGGATCTTTCAAGGTCCCTCCCAGTCCCTAACATTCTGTAGTTAATGGCCATAGTGGTGTTAGGTTGATGGTTGACTCAATGATCTTAGAGGACTTTTCCAAGTGAAACACTTCTGATTCTATGAAATGACATCAGAATGTTAGTGGCAATGGTTGAATAAGCAGTTTCTGTGCTTTAGATCAATTGTTTCTTCTCAGGGGTCTGGATCTCATGAGGCTGGCTGAATGGCAGTGTTTCATGCAGATGGAGATGAGTGAACCATGGTTCACTCTGGAACTTCTGGTTCTTTTGACCACACAGGTATGAAGGACATGTCCTACCACAGAGCTTTGGGCCAGTCCCACTTAATAGGCTTTTGTTTGGGGTCACTGTACATAGCACTCACTTATTTTCTAGAAACAATACATGAGGTAACTTCTTCAGGTATTTTCACCCCTGGCACATATTGGAGTAAACATACTCATGGCCTTGTTAGTCTGTCCTGCTGAAAGCATTGGAGTTACTTTATTATCAATGAAAAAAAATAATAACAATAAGTGATACCTATGGATGAAGTTGTTTATCTTGCTCTTGGGATAATAAAAGGAAAGAGAGAGGAGGAGTTATTTGGATCATCTACCTGTGTGTGAAAACTCTTGTGAGCCTGGAATCAAATTCTGGTGCTGTATCTTCCTCAGTGTGTAAAAAAGGGGAGTGCTGAAGCACACAGAGCCTTGCTGAGCTGGCTTCTTGCAAAAGTATGGCACAAGCACAGGAGCAATGACATTGAATGCCAAGCTGCCATTTCTCTCTACAGCTGTACTTATTAGATAAGCATAAACTGTGTTTACCAACAGTATGTGTTGCTGCTGTATCTCTGGTGGAGGCCATTTACTGCCTTCAGCCTCTCAAAGACTCCTTAGATAAAGAGTTCTTTTCTATGAAGGTGGTGCAACACTGGAACTGGTTGCCCAGGGAGGTGATGGAGGCCCCATCCCTGAAAACATTTAAAGTCAGGCTTGATGGGGCACTGAGAAGCCTGACCTAGTTGGGGATGCCCCTGCTTACTGCAAGGGAGGTGAACTAGATTACCTTTAAAGGTCCCTTTCAACCCAGGACTTTCTCTAATGTTGTGAAAGGTGGAGGTGATCTGATCTGCTACAGCTAAAGAGCCACAACACATATTCAAAAGCTCACCAGTCCTCATCATACCTATCCTCCTGAGGGCTGGCATTGCTATCTTCCAGCTCTCCCTTGATGAAGTCGTGAGTTTTACCAAAATTCTGCAGTCCCCTTTCTAATGTGGTGAAATTAGCTGGGCTTTATTTTTCAGTGTACTTATGTTTCCTATGTAGGGAGTTTCAGATCTGCAAATAGATTTTTCAAATTATTATTTTAATTTACATTCTATGTATAGATCTTTGTCTTTTAAATGTAAATTACTGCCCTAAACATTTAAAAATGTATGACTTTCAGGAGCAGAGGAGGTCATTTTACCCAACCAATTCTAAAATTGCTGCAGACATACTAAAAAAACCCCAAACAACCACAAAACAACAAAAACAGTAAAAGTACTTTGTACAGACTCTGTCTCAAGAATCTGACTTCTACACTCAGATATTTTAAGAAATTAGGCATATCACAAACATTATGATGTGCCAAGAATTTTATTCAGTTGCTTTTAAATTGTCACAGAATAGCAGAGTGATTCAGGGCATTTCCTCCAGAAAGTTGGAGAGTTCAAATTGCAAATGGGAAGAAAGGAAATTTGTCCACACGGCAGCTATCCAGACTGCAATACAATTGTTAAGAAACTTGAAAGGGGTTAAGATGAGAGAACACAGTTATTTCTCTCCTTCTTTTGTGTGTGCTTCTTACAAGCAAAAATAGTTCCGTCATCAGTTTCTGCTTCTTACAGAAACAACCTTTTATTCAGGTTTGAAATTTCAGGGTTAAAGAAGCCCTGTGCCTCTTCATGCAGAATTTGTTTTACTCTTTACTTCCCACCCCCACCCCACCCCCCGAATATATGGTGTGTACTTCAAATACACAAAGCATACCCAGGAGTGATGTATTCTGAAGATCAAAAGCTTCAGCTCATGTTCAGGTGTCTAGGTAGAAATGCCTGGTTAGTGTCCACCTGTGAAAGCTTTTCTTTTAGAGATACACACTTCTGAGGAAGCTAATTTTCAAGAGTGAACTACTTTGATGGTGAGATGAAATCAACTCTTGTCATACTCTGTGGTGGTCAGCTTCCTTTTTTGTAGAATTGGCAGCTTGGCAACTTGTGATGGATAAAGCAAGGTTATTTTGAAGCTGTTACCTTCAAAGCTTAGATGTGTTTCCAGAGCACCTTGGTCCTGAAAACTGAGTGAGCCAAGGGAGTTACGAGATAATGAAGCATGTTTCATCATTAAAAGATGAATTCTAAGGTATGGATGAGTGGGCAACTGGAGTAAGGACAGGATTTTGCATGTTGGCATTTTCTAATTGAAGAGTAGTTTATTGTGTAGAAGCATTTGTAAAAAATTACTGTCCTTGAAGCAACCAGTGCACTGGCTCTTTGGATATTTCTGTGCCAAGTGGAAGGCTGAGCTTCAAGTTTTGCTCTGAATTAGGCCCTTGAGGGGAGTCTTCTAGCATTTAGGCAAATATTTAAAGCATTGAGCTATTCCAGGGTAAGTTTTCTCTTCCCCTTCCCTTCTCTTCCCCTTAGTTTTTTTCTCCTTCCAAAATTTCCATTCAGGAAGTGAGAACCCTTTCCTGAATGAAATGTAGCAGGAAAACTAATTTCTGCAGGGAACTTGCAAGCTTGGTATACTAGTGTTTTTTAATAAACACCCATTTCATTCCAAATTATTCATTAAATCTCACCTATATTCCCATACCCCATCCTCTATACAACACTCGTCACAGGTTTTCTCTCTTCTCTGCTTACATTAGCCATCAGGCTGCTTTTTCTCAACCTCTGCCTTTCCCTTCTCGTTATTTTCCATCATGCTGACTTCCAGCTCCAGTGCTCTCTCCTCACCTTCACAGGGACCATTAACAAGGAGCATGAGAAATGATGGTGATGCATTTGCTCCTAGCTACAGTACTGGCAGCAGCCTTGCAGAGAAGCAGCCCTTTGAGACAAAATTTGAGAAACATTTCCAGGTCACCTTTGCCCTGGGTTTGTCCCCATCTTGTCTTTTGTAGGTGTCAGAGTGAGTTCTTTATGGCAAAATATTCAGAGTTTCCACTTCAAAGAAGCTCTTAAAAGTAGAGACTATTTTTACTGAGACTTTGCTGAAGTGTGATTTTCTTTGTTTTTTTTTATTTTTCCAGACAAAAGTTTTACAATTTGGCCAGGTGAAGGCATTTTTGAGTAAGTGGTAGCAAGCCATCCCTGCTTTGAGTATAGAGGCATTCCTGTATTTCAAAGACAATAGGCAAGATCTCAAGGTATTTTCCAGAATAAATATGTCAGTGTGGAGAATATTATCTTTGGGAGTTAATTCTGCAGAATTATAGGCAATGAGAAAAGAAAGTCTTGTAGCAAGAAGGATGTGGCAGCTTTGAGAAAAGCCTGAGCTGCTTGCTTTGCCTGTAAGAACATTAGTCATTTATCATGAAACTATTGGGCAAAAGCTTCACAATGAAAGTCCAACACAAAGAAATGTGAGACATATAACTAAAAATTAAATAAATCCATGTGCTCCATCAAAATTGTTAGCAATTATTAATTATTATTATTATAAGCACCAATTGGTACACCTCAACAGATGGAGAAATGAATTCTTTTAAGCCCTAAGAACTTAAAAAACATCCTCACAAGCTTTTTCTGCTTTACCTACATAGAACAACCTGCCCTGAAGAATAGGTTTTAAATTTAAATCATCTCTTCCCACAAATTTCTAGTGATCCACAGGCCCAGACTGTTCAGGCAGTTTTAGTTTCCCCCTTGATCTCATTCAAGGTAGGCAATTGAGAAACAGTTATCTATTAATATGACTAAAAATGCCCAAATTATCTTCAGGATTGACCTCCTAGGGGAATCTTTACATTGCTTTTAATTTTCTGATCTCAATTTGCTCTTCTCAGCCTGGCTGCAAACCCCAATTTAACTGGTTAGAATGCTAATTAGCAAAAATATTTGCCATTTCCCCTCTGCAGCCAAGCTGACACACAATTGTGCTGAAATCCTGCAAGCACTCTGCACCCCTCTGTACTGTCATTTTTCTGCACTGGGACAAAAGAGAAATCTCACAAGGAAAAACTGCTCTCCTGACTCTCTGAGACAGTACAAACAAGAAAAAGCAGTGATGGCTTGAGTATGTCCCATGTGATATACTGAGAATCAGATCCAGCACTGCCTGGTACTGGTATGATTAATGGACATCACAGAACTCTGGTTCACTTGGGACTGAAGCAAATTGTTTCCCAATTTAGTCCAAAATTTGGACTAAAATTGAGTCCTAAAATTGCTGTGGAATTTTACACTCTGATAGCACTGGTGGACTATGAAGGAGCCCAGCTCCTTCAGTGATGGTCCTCTGTGTTTTAACCACGCTGCCTTCAGTGGAATGAATTGCTAACTTGAGCAGAAGTCAAGAAAGTGATTTAAATCACAATTCCTGTCCCTCCTCTAGTTTTAGCTTCAAATACTTCCATAACAGTGTTTGATTTTTAATATCTTTTTTGCCCCCCAATTGTTTGAACTGGGTATGATACTTTGTGATTTCATGGCACCAAGGAGATATTTTTGAACTATAATGTTTTCACTGAAATAAATCAACCTAACATCATTCAATGGTCATTTTGTGCAAGTTGAATGTGCATTCACCTGAGCTACTTGTGTTCTCCCCAGTTTAATGCTTTAGAGGCAAAAAAAGGCACCTAAAATTGTTTTAATCCTCTACAGTTACATTAAAATGATGTGGCTGTCCAACTGACAAATGAAGTCCATTGTATCTGTTCTAAATTTATATAGATAGCAAAGTTCTGCACGGTCCTACATGATTTATCTTTTGTATTTGGAGCAGACTCATAATCATTCACTCTTTTTCAAGTCTAGTTTGGCAACTTTATCTCACTTGCAGTTTGCATTTCTGAAAGTGGAAATATATTCTGCAGCTTTTGATGTGTTGATTGGTAAGAAGGTAAAGACAGCTGCACACACGTCTCCAGAGACTCAGCTCAATGGCTAAATGAAGACCTCTAGTGCTTTCTTGTTAGCCAAGATAGATCTACATCCAGATGAACCACAATTAGTCAATAGTGAAGGCTATAGGTTCATGTGATCAGAAGCCACAAATCAGTTTTCCCTAGGACTTAGTTATTGGCAGATAGTGCCTTAGGCTATGCCTTGCTGCCGCTTGCCTGACTGTAATTTTTCCCCTAGTGAAGTTTTTAAAGTCACATACTGAGACTGGAACAGTGATCTCCTGACAACAAGGCTGTCACTGGCCTGTCAAATATCAATTGCTTATCAAACAAATTGTCTGCTACTTTAATGTACCTAGCCCCTTGCTATTAACAAAGCTTAAAACGCTGCTGGTTTCTGTGCTGCTATTTACTCTGCTGGCACCTATCTGCTTACCTGCATAGCCCATTATTTTGACATGGCATGGGCCAAATCCTTCCTTCCTACAACACCAAAATAATTTATAGCCAAGGTGACTGCACATCATAGCAAAGCTATGAAACTGTACCAGTAAAACATGAAGAAGCCCCAGTTCCTGTTGGAACCTAAATTCTGGTCCAAAAATGTTTTTGTTTCAGAAGGTTTGGTGAATGTCTTAATTTCCTTGGCTAGCCTCTAGTTGTACCCAACTTTGTGATTGGTTTTGACTAAAATTAGAAGTGAAGACACACTGTGAGGAAATTTCATTTAGGCTTTCAGGGAATTTTGGGGGTGGCAGGATGTGAAGCCCCACAATGCTCTCTTATATGTGACAGATAAATACAATCCCTCCCCCGCTCCTTTTTTTTGGCTAGTTAAAATGAGTCCAGAGAAGCTGCATTACTTCCTCACCCCAAGAGTGTGTTGTAGAGTTGCAGACCAAGCCCAAAGATTTTATCATCTGCCCCTGTTTGCAGTTACCAGTCAGTCTGTCTCCTCCACAGACAATTTACATGCCAAAATGGCATCCACCGAGGCTTCTGGGCAGCACAGGAGTGGAATCTAATCAAACCTTTCTCATTGCTGCTCTGCAAATAAAGGGAAAATTAAGGCTAGTAGAAGTAAAAGTAATTCTTCCATGAACTGAGCATATAAAACGTGCTTTAAAATTTCCAGCACCCTGCAGTGATGGTGATTAGTTAAAGAAACACCACAGCCTTGTTATTATCACATCTTTTAAAACCTTTTTACATTACACAAAGATGGTCTAAGAAATTAATTAAAATGTTGGACAATAACATAATCAGGGATATCTATATTTGCAGTCTTTTCTCTGTGCTTGCATACATCTTTTATCTGTCAAGTACAGCAAATAGCTAATTAGCCCCCTTTTAAGTGCTTCACTGCTTGTATTGGAGCTATAGTCCTGCCCTAGTGGGATGGTTTCCAGGAAACCTGATATACATTCTTGGCTGCAAGGATATTTGCCTAATCATAAGCTGTTGAGAAACTGGTAGAAATTAAAAAATTCTCTTTTTAAAACTTCAGTGGTTTGTGGTTCTCAGAACACATCTAATCTGTTGGTATTTTAAAGACAAAGCAAGCCAAAATCCTGAGTCCCTGTGTGGCTCCTACGCAGCAAAGGCCTTGCCAATGTCAATCAGAGGCTTGCTAAATCTGGGCTGCAGGATATCACCTTGTGTGTTCTCTAAAAGGTAAAATTTTAATATGATTGGTATGACTCATCCTGTTAAAATAATTGCTTTTATTCACTCCTTTTCTTCTTGGGCAAAAGCTCAGCATAATCAGAACTGAAGTAATATGCACTTATTTTGACTAACTGCCTTAGGAGTATTAGCTAGTTAATGTACTGCCCCATTGTGCATCACTATTAAAGTAGTAAATCTGACAAATAGCCAAATCACCTTAACTTTACATAATGAACAAGAAAAATGTGCTTACAGATTAAAATCATGTCGGAAGATTCCACTCCCTGCCTTCTCTGCATTAAACTCTTTATGACAGAAAGGCCTCACCGAGGGTTACTATAACACATAATGTCAGATGCCATCTCATGCTGACCATGAAAATAACTTGAGGCGCCGCTCTGCTGCAATTAGCAGCTGTATGATTGTGATGCCTTGACACAGGTGAGGCAAAAAACTTCCAAGCACAGAGGGAACATATGAGTTACACAACTGCTTCGTCACAAAAATAACAGCTATATAATTTATAGACACACACACCAAAAAAAAAAAAAGAAAAAAAAGAAAAGATAAATAAAAGAGAAAAAAAAAAAGAGAGAGAGAGAAAAGAGACAAAAAAAAAGAGAAAGAAAAAAAATAAAGAGACAAAGAAAAGAGAGAAAGGAGTATTTTACAGACAGGTAGTTGTGTCACCAATTAATTTGCAATGTGACAGAAGAATGTGACCACTGTAATTTAAGGATTTCCACTAGTCTGCTTGCCTTCTGTGTAAATATGCTTGTGTCCACTGCTCTGCCTCCTTGGAAGGCATCAATTATGGTATAAGATGATTAAATACTAATCTTTGCTTATGTTCCACCAGCTTTTATAATTATAAGGTAGACTCTATCTCCCTTTATTCCCCAAGCAGCATTTTACTCTAAGTGGCTCTAGATACTGTGCTACTTATGAAGTGTAATATTGTATATTTGAAAATAATAATCACATAGCTCTATGTTTCATTGGCCTGGTGAAGGGACATTTTAAGATATCAAGCAAATTGAGGTGTGACATATATAGACTACATAGCTTTTAAAATGTAACTTGGGAGCCGATTGTGATGTTAAAAATGTATAAAAAGGTATTAGCAGCCTTGTTCTTCTTTCTGTGCAAGTCTGTTTTGCAAGACTTGGCACTTGCCTGACATGCACCCCTATGACACCTCCTCTCTAATGTTTAAGTAATCTGTCTGTTGTTTTTTTAAAACCTGGAATTTGCAGCAACAGTAAAAAGGACAAGGGATAATGGGCACAAACCGAAAGGTTACACCTAAAATTAAGGAAAAAATTACTCATCGGAGGGTGGTAGAACGTTGGAACTGGTTGCCCAGAGAGTTTGTGGTCTTCTTCTTTGGAGGCATTCCAAAGCCACCTGAATGTGTTCTTGTGTGACCTGCCCTAAGTGATCCTGCTCTGGCAGAGTGGTTGGATCTTCAGAGGTCCTTTCCAACCCTTACCATTCTGTGATTCTGTGACACAGGACTAATATATGAATTAGTTCTATAGTAAAAGCCCTTAGACATATCTCAGAGCACTTCCATGGTACATATAAATGAACTTATTTCCACTTGTCTTGCTCCACGGATTTCCACAGAATGTTTCCTACCAGCCAAGTTCTGCACAAAGGGAAACAGCTCTGTAGATGTGTTACCTGGGAGAGGTGACTAGGTACAGGGGCTTCTGATCTTGAGGCTCAGGAGGCCTGGAACTGGTCTGAGCCTTCTGTGTGCAGCTCATTTGGCCAAAAGAGATGGACAGATCCAAATCCTGCAGCCTTGGTCTCAGGGGAGGGTCATATGATGGAAGGCATCCATGCTGCACTCCTCAGAATAAAGTAACTCACTGGAGATGGGACATTACAATGCCCACTCACTGCCACCATCAGTGAATTGAGCCATCTTAACCTTAGTGTTGTAAGTTTATGGTTTTGCTAAACTTTTCCACGTAGCAGAGAAGTCTGCAAAAACAAAACCTGCAGCCCCAGAGCTCTGCTGCAGGTTTCCCACAGAGAAGTGGGAGATACTGGTTTCAGGCTGTATTTTTGATGTCTAAAACAGGGATAAAAACAGTTCTTTCCCTCAAAGAAGTGTCACAAGTTTTGAGATGCTAATAATTTTGTTGTGCTGGTTTTTTGTGGTGAGGGGAAGAGAGGGTAGATGGCAAATAAATGCCACACTTCCATTAAATACTGTAATGTGACCTCCATCCTCCCTCTATGCTGATTCTCATAGACGTATGTGAGCACGTACATAACCATACAAACACACCTATCCAAATTAAAAGTTGGATTTGGCTCTGGTCCTGTTCAATTCTCTGAAATCTTGTGGGGAGTTTTGAGCATAATGGGGTTTAGGATGAAAGTGAGTGAATGAAACCCTATACATCATCAGCATCAGTAGGAGCAAGAGGGGTGTTAGAGAAAGGTAAAGTGCACATAAAACTGGATAATGTCACCTGCTGCTCCCCATCATGCAACTTAAGAAATGCACAGGAATTTACAATGTACAAATGTTCTGCTTGGTAACTACTGAATTTCACGGCTACATATTTGCCACTTGTGAACTCGTAATTGGATATTGGCAATTTCCAAATGTCTGGGATGTTTGTGCACACGTAGTGTTTGAAAAAGTGCAGTAAATGTAGGGGATAACCTGAGTGCTCGCTGCTGAGGGCACAAAGGGAAACAGAAATGCTCAGGACTGTCTTGCAGTAAGCTATTAAACTAGGACAGCTACATTAAATATGCAAGCCTGAGTGGATAGAATCCCCAAAGCATTTCCATATGGATATAATAGAAACAGTTACATTGTCCAAGTAAGAGGCTAAATCCAAAGAGTTTTGGACAAGATGGTTTAAATGCAATTAAGTCATTAGAAACTATTACTAGGGCAAAATCCAGCTTTCATTTGATCCCCTCGTTACTTTGTACACAATGGGACGAGATCCAGGCTGTTAGTGGTACTGGGTTTATGCATCAACTCATGAGAGGTAAAATTTGCACAGCTAAAAGAAGCCCTAACTTCACTCATTTCTTCTTGAAATGTTTCAAGTGTAACTTTTATAGGAGGCACTTTCTTCCAAAAAAAAAGTTATTCTGGTAGAACTGGGTGACCAGAGTGTTCCATATCACAGCTACTGTTGTCATATAATGATATGCAGTGGCTGTTGTTGTTGATGATGATGCTGATGATGATGCTGTCATAGTCATCATTCTTATCATTATTTGTAAAATTATAGATAACCTCTATAACCTCTTCCAACAATTATTTGCTTTTAATAAGATAATAATCTTAGAAACTGCCTTTTTATGTTGTGTTTTCTTAACACATAAGGGTCATGCCACTAATAAGATGAAGGACATCCTTATGTCATGTTTTATAATTGTATCTGTGATCCCATCATATATAAATGGGCAGATAGAGAAAGGCAAAACAGAAAAGTATGCAAAGTTTTCAATGACATTGGAAAGCAACTGTTAAAATTTTAAACCCCCACTTTTTTCTAAACCATGGTGTTCTAGAAGAAATATATACTTATTTTTTCTTAGAAATGATGGGGTTTTTTAAAAAAAATCCCAATTCAGAAGGAAAATTAATTTCCATGTTAAAAAAAAAATCTCATTACAAATGAACTTTCAAATGATGCATTTATGCCATAGGGCAAAAGGCCATAATTATCTGCTTAGGGTGGTGTATGTGAGTAAGAAGTCAGACCAATAGTTAGCAGAAGGAGATGTTCATTTCCTCTTACATTTGTCATTTTCAGACTCTTCCCTTCCCTACTTTTGGAAGTTTGCCCCTTTTCAGTAAGGCCCTTTGTTCATGATCTGCTGCCCAGTTCATCTGTATGCATTGTTTTTGGTAATGTTGAGAGTTGTACCTTCCACCAGCCTTTGGCACTGCATGATGAAGCGTTCTATTTATATTAAAATGAAGAAGTTCCTAAGGGAGACATAGAACAGAATGAAACAACAAACAGAGCTTTAGGAACTGGATACGTGAAGTGACAGTGACAGCAAAATGGTAGCTCTTGTTACAGGGTGGCCCAGAGGGCTGCAGAAAGACTTATAGCATGAGCCACGCCAGCTTGGACTTGGCAGCTCTTACAGGCTTAAGCACTTGCCACCAGGAGATGCTTTACAAGGCAGAAGTTAATCAAACAATTTCTCAAGGTTGCACATCCTGCTTTGGGGTATCATTGACACAGTGCTTCGCATAAGGCTTTACTATATATAAATTAGAGGAATTATTTTAATATCGAGCCATATTTCTTCATTTAAATCAACACACAACTGTAGGGCTGCTGTTATGATTTACTTAGTCTAGGTAATAGGAGGAACAAGATGTAGACGTGACATTATGTGACAGTTAATGCCCTACAGTTTTCAACTCGAGGGAAGGGAGAACATGAATTAAGCTGCCGCTGAAATGTGCCCTGCAGGTCAATTTGAATTGGACAAGGGTGCTATAAAGTGGTTTATCGTGGCAGGGGAAAGCTGTTGTTGAATTATCTGAAGGACTGTTTCAAACTGACCACAGTGTGGGAAGTAGTGAGGGTTCTGCGCCCTCTCTTCTGGCCATACAAGCAATCCACCTAGATGTCCAGAGTGGTTGTGGGAAGAGCAAAGGATGGGAACTATTGAAGGTTAATTTCAAAGACAAATAGTATTTCATCAAGTGCTTTTAGGATGGGGATAGAAGATCAAATATGATTTTTGAAGTGAGATGGAGGAGGCAAATTGCTGTTTTCCTTGTACTTTGAGGTCTTGCCTGGGCCAAAAGAGCATTGTGGGTGAGGGGATGTGGTACTACCAGAAGGGGAGAGTTAAGACTGAGTATCTGAGAAGGGAATGGGCTTTTATCTGTCTCTGCTTTCATCACATTATATTTGACTCCAGTGTATAATTCACATTTTATATAAAAGAAATATTTGTTGAAGAATCAACCTGTCCTTTCTCAGACTGTCAGTTATCCAGTTACTATTTCCCAGTGAGTACCAGAGGGGTAGCCTGTGCTTTATACCGGTTACAGCATAAATGGGAACCAGGCTTCAGCTGACATTTCCTAACTGCAATAGCATATGTTTAAGGAACCTATTTTCATTTTCAACAACATCTGCTACAAAAAGAGGGCACCATCTATTGGAAATAAATAAAGTGGTAGTCAGATACTCTAATGAGCAAACTTGTTTGGGAAAAAAATAATTGTTCCCTGTGGAGACAGACCTGCAGATGCTGATAGCAAGAAAAACTACATTTTACAATGCAAAGACATAATTTATCCCATTCCTCATCCACAGGAAGTCAAGCCTAGGGCATATCCTTCATGTCTTTATTTTTTGAAAATCAGTTCTATGAAAAACAAACGAAACAAAAGTTTAAAACAACTGGAAATGTTTTTAAACTGACTTTATACTTTCTTTTCTTTCTTTCCTTCCTTCCTTTCTTTCTTTCTTTCTTTCTTTCTTTCTTTCTTTCTTTCTTTCTTTCTTTCTTTCTTTCTTTCTTTCTTTCTTTCTTTCTTTCTTTCTTTCTTTCTTTCTTTCTTTCTTTCTTTCTTTCTTTCTTTCTTTCTTTTCTTTCTTTCTTTCTTTTTCTTCCTTTCTTTCTTTCTTTCTTTCTTTCTTTCTTTCTTTCTTTCTTTCTTTCTTTCTTTCTTTCTTTCTTTCTTTCTTTCCTTCTTTCCTTCTTTCCTTCTTTCCTTCTTTCCTTCTTTCCTTCTTTCCTTCTTTCCTTCTTTCTTTCCTTCTTTCCTTCTTTCTTTCTTTCCTTCTTTCTTTCCTTCTTTCTTTTCTTTCCTGTCTTTTTTCATAACTAATTGCAGAAGGCAGGAATTGTCAAAGTCAGATAGGAAAAGGTCCCAGAAACAAAAGCTAGACCTGATGGTTTTGGGATGCAGCTCCAGACTATATCTACTTCTGGTCATGTCTGATAAGCTAGCATCCCTACTGTGGAAAATAGGACTTCTTGCCAGTACCCACTCAGAGATCCAGCACCATGGAACTCCCTTGTCACCTCCCTTGCTTGCCATCTCCCTGCAGTTGTCATTCTCATAATTCTTCACTACTGTTGATAATAACCTTTGAATACTGGGAAGGAAATTGGAGAGGAAGACTTGGATATTAATTTCCAAATAATAGCATCTGTGGTTTTTTAGTTTTCTTTACAATGAAGAACAAGAGAAGAGATCCAGGACTGTGTAAAATGCATGCAGCTCTGCAAGTTGTCCATGCAGAGCTGAGTTTGAAGAAATTGTCTTCTCCAAAAGGAAGTCTTTCCTTACAAATTTTGAATTCTGGTCATGGGATATGTGTACAACTTTTTAAAAAAGTGCTCTACTTCATCATGATTTCCAATCTTGTTTTAGTAAACCAATTGCCCATTCTATCTTGATCTTAGTCCTCATCCAAAATTTGTTTGGGTTTAATGTTAAGATTCCAGCATTTGTTAGCAGATGGTTCATGAGAGAGTCTTGAGTTATTTCTCTAACATCAGCCAGTCCAGAGTGTGGATTTGAGACCTCTTCTAATTAACCTGAGCAGCATTTCTCATGTGATATTGTCTTTGTGGAAAATACCTAGACACAGTGCTGGGAAATTTGGAGAATGGGAGAGCTGTGTGATTTTTGCTTCTTGCAAAGCAGTGTGGAATAGATACTTCTTTTATTTGCATATGTTTACTATTTCTTTCCACATAAGCATATTTGTGTGAGCTATTTTGGATGTCTTGAAAGATGTCCTTGTGTCCTTAACCTGTTTTGGCTGTAGTACAGGTTTAATTTCCCTGGCAGTCAGTTTTGGATTTTCTTGGTAGAACTAATACCTCTGTCAATGAAACAGAGAAATTTCTAAAGTTTGGTAACTGGGCAAGCATAAAATGGGCATTTCAGGAGAGATTAGGGGAGGTAGTGAATCAATGAGGCTACTGCCCATTTAGAGTCAGACACAGGTAGAAACAGAAAGATTGTTTTTAATGTGTTTATTCTGGTTACACCAGATTTCTTAGGGATGGTTACAGAGCATTTAACCATGCAGCCCTGAAACACAGAATATCATACCCTTACTGCTCCCATCTTGAATTAATTGGATTATGGCCTGAAATTGTGCCAGAGGAGGTTTACATTGGACATTAGGAAAATCTTCTTTACAGGAAGAGTGGCCAGGCATTCGAACAAGCTGCCCAGGGAGGTGGTGGAGTGTCCATCCCTGGAGGTCATCAAGAAATGTGTGGACATGGTACTTAGGGACATGGTTTAGTGGCTGTGGTGGTGTTAGGCTGAAGGCTGGACTCAATAATCCTAGAGGTCTTTCCCAGCTGAAACAATTCTGATTCTAATTCTTCAGAGTTCATGATGTGGCTAATTCAACAACAGGGAAAATACTGTGGGATGTGCCCCTTGTAACCTGTAACTGTAAACTGGACCTCAGAACTTGGCACCAGACTCCCACTGCTCCAGAAAAACACTCCTGCTTTAAAACAGTCTAACCTGCCCTGTGTGATGGAAAGAGTAGCAGGTAAAATGGTTTATAGACTTTGAGGGTTTTAGTCAAGTAGTCTGCAAAAATCATCTGGAAACAGCATATGCTCTATCATGATTAAAATGCTTGAGAGAGTAGCTTTAAGTGTAAACGACACTATGTAGCAGCAATTATGTATTATTGGTGAGATCTTCTCCTAATGTAAATTCAAATAACTGTGTTTGAGGCCATGTTTCTCTAAGTCACTCTGTAAAGATTTCAAGTAAGAGAGATCAATTTTAATTAAGCACATGTTTTAGAGATCATGTAGAAGTGGAGAGAAAAAAATATATTTTTATTGTTTTACTAGCAGGCTATTGAATATATTGTAGAAGATTAAGGTTCTGCATTTGTTAATTAGGCTTTTTTATGATGTTATGGAATTTGGAATTGACATAGATCAGGAAAAAGCTAATTTTTATCTGAGAAAAGTTACAAGAATTAAAAAAAAATCAAAGTTATATATTAAATTCGGAAACAGAGGCAAAGCTATATTTGTTTGATGATGGCTGTTACAGTAAACACCTTGTTGCAAAATAATTTGTTGTCTGAACTTGCTCATATAAAACAGTTTAACTTTAGTTTGAGTTGACAACAGAAATATTCAGATGTCAAAAGAGTAGTTTCATCCCAACTGGCTGTGCAATTTAGTATAACTGTGACTTTTGTCATGTGCCATATTTCACCTGCTCGTTACTCCCTCAAACAACTGAATCTTCCTTTCCTGATTATGGTATGACTCCAAGAAGATCACCAAGAAGCACAGAAAAAGAGACTCCAATTGTATAAAATGCATTTTTCAAAGAATGAAAGAAGAAGAAAAACCCAACAGGACCTATAAATTGGCCAATTACTGCTTGTAGCAGTAATTGTCTTTCTGGACAGCCGTGTGCTTGAGTGCTTCATTGCCTGTGTGCCTATAGAAATGGATCATCTCAGGTTTCCCTCTCTGTGGGTTTATTGATCATAGAATCATGGAATGGTTTGGGTTGTAGCATGTCTTCTAGCATGTGGACACCAGCAGTAGAACCTCCTTTGGCCTTTTCATCTTGTCTAAAGTGTCTCAGCCTACCATACAAAGCTGAGCTTAGAAATCCCTTGGCCTCCTGACTCTTTCTTTTGCTTTCCAGATCACGTCCAGGGTCAAAGGTTTTTGTGTGCAATAGGTGAAGTTTAGAACAGGATCTCCGTTTGTAGAAAGAGGACCCTTCATTATTAGTGTTGTACATTATTTACAAAACGTGGAATCACTGAACACCAAGAGAAAGGCGATTTTTAACACAGGGAAGATGCAAGAATGAAAAAAACCCAAGGTATGCAAGGTTAGTACACTTCCTCCAGAAAGAAGTGGAAGAGCAATTCCAACACACTTTGATTCATCAGTTTGTTAATTGCTGCTGTAATCATGAGACATTATATATATGGCCATACTTGAACAGCCTGGTCACTGAAGGTCACTAGGTTAAGGCAATGTTTTGTACCATGTTGTGAGGAAGGCTGTGTTTAGTAAATGTGCTCCTGTTGCTATATTTGGATTTAAAATGCATCACATCTTTTTCTCAGAAGACCTGAAACCCAGATACAGAGAAACTGCGCTTGACGACAGGCCAAATTTGCCTCTTCACTCTAAATAATCACTGTAAGAAAATTAAGGTGCGAAGCCATGCCTGCTATAATTGTTGCATGCTTATTAGAAGCTTTCACTTTCCACATTCTCTGGGCATTTTTTGCCCATGATAATGTGAATACTTAAGGGGAAAGTGTAATTAGCGACTGTGTAGTTCATTCAGTAAACATTTCTGAGCTGTTTGATGTGGCTGAACTGAGCGTCACATATAATTTTACACTTTTATCCTACCAAGCAACTGACAGGTCTCTAATCTCAGTCTCAGAGCTTTCACTCTGCTTGAACTTTGCTTCATAGAGGTCATTTTCCAACCACTTGGGAGCAGGAGCCACGTCCGTTAAATCCCACAGAGTCGATAGATGCGATAATAGCTTTAGGCACATTTTCTTAGAACTCAGGGGAAAAGACAATTTCAATAAATGTAAAGCTACACTATCTACAACCCACAGAATATGTAAGCAAATCTCAGAGGAGCACATCCTTCTTCTGCCTCCTGGCAAGAATCTGTTTAATAATAACGTGTATTTGTTTGTTTTCGATATTAGCACCTGCTAAGAGCAGGAAAATCATGCACAATTCTTTAAGAAGATAATAAAGAGGAGGAGAATGCATGAGGTGAAATGACCAGCAAAATATTCCCTCAGGTTTGGATTTTACAGGCTATTAGATAGTCCAATACATATTTCTGCCCTCAGAGAAAGGCAGGTGGTAACAAGGTGTGCGCATGGTGGTCTGGCCATCGCATTGCAAATAGGAAGGCAAGTGCTAGCTCAAGATCCAAGCTACTGGTAGGAGAAAAGTGGAGACCAACCATCTATGGATACATGCTGCTAGCATGCTAAACAGGCTTGTACACATAGCGCTTTGATATATTTTACATCGTATAGATCACAGCTCATCAAAACAAGCTTGCAGGTTGTATCTGTCAAGATAATTAACAGACAACTCTTCTGTAGCAGATGTCTGAGATAAGGAGAAAGGACAGTTCTTCCCTTGACATGGCATCAAAGGAGATGCAACTAATATTAATATAAAATAATGTGAGTTAGTTCAGCTTGATTGTGGCTGCCTAACGTAAAAATTAAGCCCTCTCACATGATAAACAATCCCTGCTTGACTGTCAAACTCTCATACTGAGACTAGAGACAAACTTCCCTATTCCTTCAGCATTTTTTGCTATTGTCTTTGATTTTTTTTCCCCCTTCCTTGATATATTTGTGGTGCAAAGGAATAAATCTTGAAAGTAAAGTATCCCCTCCAGCAAAATATTTTACTCCATTTGCCTTGGAGAATTCCACTGCAGGGGAGAGAAAAGGAAACAAAAAAACCTCCAAACCCTTGCAGAGTAGCTGGAACAGCTTCAAATTCAATAGCCTGAGAGATTCTCCTTTAAATGATCTTTCTAAATATAACAGTTCAATAGGTCAGTGGTCAATATGAATGTTATCTGCAAGCCGGAGCTATTAATTTCTGCAGCACTGTTCCAGATGCCAAATGTTAGCCTAATTTTTTATACACCAGCTTTCTCACGCATATGCTTAAATGGGCAATAGGCAAAAACCACTCAGCAAGTAGTGTTGGTGTTCCCATATTGAAAGGGAAAATAACTGCTAGATTACAGTACAGAAATTCATTTTTTCCTCTCTTTTCTTTAACAGGTCCTTTGAGAAACTATCACCCTGAATGAAAGTGTTTCTGAGGGTGAGGTGTAGGTTTGTACAACTTCGTGACAAAGGTGAGAGAAACAACACAGGAAAAAAATGCTTTAGAATAATTCAACTTTATTCAAAACTCATGGTAAGACATTGCAAACGTACAGCAGGTCTGTATGGTACCAAAAGGCTGAAAGATTCTAACAGCAAATTTTGAAATGAAAAGTGTATTAGGCCCTGGGTGAAGGACATGAATTAGGAGCTGCCCCTGGCAGTAGAGGCTGCTCCAGGAGATGCAGTGTAGGAGACGCTTTGCTCACCTCCCGGCTCCCAGAGTCAGACTGGGGGACAGGGGCCTCAGTGGGGCTGAAATCTGCCATGCAGCATGGACCCTTGAGACCTGCCAGTAGCGAAAAAGGGAGGTGAGCTCCTTTCCTGATTCTGAGAGGTGTTGAGCATATGGGAAGATACAGGGCACAGCTTTGTGGGGCCAAATTGTACACCCTTGTCTCAGTCTCTGAACACTTATTTTGGGAAGTAGCAGCCTGTATGTGTTGCAGCATCTGAAATGACATAGCTGACAGAGCTGACCAGCTTGCAACATCACCTTTTCCCACCATTGATGTTTAGGCTGTGAGCCACTGCCTTACCAGGTCTTGACTTAGAACACATTTTAAAATACTTGGCCTCTTTTCATATTTCTGTTCACCTATCTGAGCACCCTTTTCTGTGCACTCTTCACACTCCTTAGGAAGAGTTATCCAAGGCCTCTCTTCACCCTAAGACTAATGTTTGTTCTTGCAAGTTCATCTATGGCTGTCCAATAACTAGAGGCCACTGAGAGCCATGCCACTCATTTCAGGTTTGATCACAACATGGAAAGTCCAAGCACAGCAGTCGGTGTGTACATCCTACCGTGTCATTGGGTTACTTTGCACCTCCAGGTGCACTGCATTGGATTCTACAGAAGCAGGTCTGCAGTATTTGCCTTGTAAACAACCCAAAGTGATGTTTTTTATTTTCTCCCATATCTCTAAGCAAGAAAACTCAATCACATCCTCCAGAAACCCACCAGGTTGTGGTTCTCTGAGTGCAAGGTGGGAACCTGTTGAGCCACATGCTAAAAAGTAATGCTTCCTTGGGGAACCAAGGCTAGACAGATAGTTCTGAGATATGTTTTGGCTTAACATTCTTGCTCCATGTATTTCAGTGGTGTTGCAAGAACTCAGAAAAATTCTGAGAAAAAGCATCTGAGAACTGCTATGGGCAGAGGGAAAATGCTGTCAAAGAAACCAGTTAAGGAGAGGAAAAGAGCTCAGATTTGCTCCCTGTTGTACTGAAGTGTGGCAATGCCAGTGACGAGCAGTGTGAGCAATCTGGCAGCGCAGGCCTAGAGCCTGACATGGTGGTAGGCCATGCTCAGCATAAGTGCAGAGCCAGCTATCAGTGTACCAAACAGTGCTGTGCCTGCAGCATGTAACTAAAACAAGGCACTGGTAGCTATAAACACAGCAAGTTATCTTGGGACAACAGGACATGCACCTGCATCAACAAACCTCGCGTGTCATCAGTAGTTGGACCAATAGTCTATAATAGTGTCATGTGTGGTCACTCGTAGGGAACCAATGAGTCCATGCCAACAAGGCACTCCGAGTTTATATAAGTTGTAGAAGTTCCCTTGCTACACATTTCTGCCTTTCCTATCCCTTCTTCTGCTATACTTTACTGTGCTGTGCTCTCACCATAGGCCTGTGCCATAGGCCTGCAATACTGGAACAATAAAGGAACGATACTAGATCATACTGATCAGCTGTATTGATTCCAATCGCCATCGTCACCAAACTGAAGCTATTCTGTTTCAGATCATGACCTCATTCTTGTCTTTATCTCTGTCATTTGAGTGACAATTTTGTTTAAGCAAAATGTCACCTTTGCATCATTACCTTAGATCTATTTTCTTCTACTCAAGCTAGTACCTTAGCCAGTTTCTTTGCCATTTGTGTGTTTTGTCATCACCTCTGGTTCAAAGATTTACAGTGACTTCTATATTTTCTTGCCAGTGCCTCCTGTTCCCATTGCTATAGGCAAGAAAGGTCCGCCTAATTGTCAGGTCTATTCACTTCACTCCACACAACTTATGTTAAGAAGAACTTCTTCACCATGAGAGTGGTGAGACACTGGAGCAGTTTGCCCAGGGAGGTGGTAGAAACCACATCCCTGGAGGTTTTTAAGGTCAGTCTGGATGTGGCTCTAAGCAACCTGATCTAATGTGAGGTGTCCCTGCCCATGGCAGGGGGATTGGAACTAGATGATCCTTGAGGTACCTTCTAACCCTGACAATTCAATGATTCTATGTCTAACTGGGGAGATAATATTCTTCCAGATGTTATAAGCTGAAGTATTTCTTTCACTCATTCACCTACCTAGGTTTAGTTCTCATTCAGGTTTTCTTCATGTGCCAGCTTTTCTTGGTACACATGCTCTTACCTTTCATGCACACACACCTTGGCAACACTGTCACAGAAATGCTTTCCCCTTACACACCAGGTTTTGATGTGCTGTATGCACTGTGTTAGTGCAGTCAAAACCCCAAATTTTAAAGTTTTTCATTTACCTAATACTCATGTCTGGGAGATTTAGTGTGGGTGCTTTATTTATTAATATCACTTTGCTGATATATGCTTAGGGTTTATTTTTCCTCACAATATATCCCATGTACAAATAAGAAATAAAACAGAAATAATAACAGATTTACTATTTTTACGATCAGTTTTTACATCCCCGTGTGATTCCAATAAGAAGAACCCAGCTTGGGAAAGAAGCCATGAAGTTTTATTATTTCTGTACTCTAATCCTAATCCTCCAGTGCAGAGCACAATCCAACTATGCCAGGAAATATCATATGGAAACCAGAGAACTTTAAGCTTTTACTGCTGCTGTCCCAAATGGAGGTATAGATGTGAACACAGCTGAGGTAGGAATTATGGTCCATGACCAGAAGTTACATATGCAGTGCCAGAGGACCTTATTCGTTACAGAATCAGGTTTAACATGTTTGTGCTTCACTCAACTGTATGGCTGACAATGGCTCCCCAGGACTGCATGAGCACTCATGGGTTGCTGGGAAGCAAATCTCTTTTATTTTAGCCAAATTCTCCCTAGCAGAGCAACAGTGAAGGAGAATGTTTTCTTGGTCCTGTGCTGCTCATCATTTCTCCCAAGCATTTTTCCTTGAGTTTCTGGTAACTTGCTTTTGTGAATTGGTACAAAGAGGTGTCTGTATAACTTGGAGTCTGGGAGAAAAGTTTTCTTTTTAGAGCTTTAACATTCCTTACAGCGTAAGTCATGTTAATTATTCCTATAGCAAAATGTAACAGTTTTTTTGGACTTGGTGCACTGCATTAGATAATCAGCCCTCTTACACAAGAGAGTGCTTAAACAGTAATAAGTTGATGGTTTAAAAGAGCTTGTATCCAAAATATGTTTAAACAAAATCCTTACTTAATATGAAACCACAGATATAAACGAACGACTGGATGCAATCTGTGTATTCACTGAACTACTAAATTCAACTCCATTTTAAGTTGATCAGCAACTTGAAACAACCACTGACAAGCTTTTATATCTGCCAGTCTAAAATGACCTCAGGGAAAAGCATTTTCTCTCTCAAAAGCAAGGCAGAAAAAAAAAAGGACTTGAAAAATATAAAAATGGTTTCTCTAGCGTAAATGCCAAGAGACAAACCTACAAACGGGATCAATCTGCCTCACTCTTGCTGCCTTAATCCAGCACCTCAAGAATCAATGTCTCAAGTCAATCCTTCCAGATGATGTGCTGATTGAGTTCCAGGCGCATCCACTGATAGGAGGAAGGCTCTTTTTTAAACTCAAGGGCCACTCTCCTCAGAGGAATAACTTTATTTTATGTAAAATGAGTAAAAGAGCCGTTTTCTGCCATGGCAGGACGTGGAGGAGTGGGTGTCTGTGGTGTGGGATGCAGTCTGGCATCATCACCTCCTCGGCCATATCTTCCTGCCTTTTATCATGCAAAATTGCTGATGATTTTGTGATAGAATTGAGAGTAAAGTGCACCATGAGTTGAACAATGTGTCTTTCTCTCGGGTCATTTCCAGTTAACCTGTCTCTGTCATAAAGCAAGTATTGCAAAATACTGATTTTTAGAATTCCAGTGCTGAGGATATTAGTAAGGCTGGTCACCTAGTAGGAAAGACAGCAAAAATCTATCCAGTGAGCCTATTGCTGAAATACCCTTGTCAGGGATTTAACAAGTGGAAACTCTTCATTCTGATTCTTTAAAGATTTGTCTTCCTGGCCACAAACAGCCATATATTGCTGCTAGCCCTTTGGAAAGTATGAGAGTGTCCTGCAGTTCTTTTCTGAAGGTTGTGCAGATCCATCTTATGCTAAAGTACATTCCCCAGAGACCACTGTGAATATCACCTGAAAAATACTCCCATCTACAGTAGAGCCACTGTGGTTCTGCTGTAGTACCTATCTGTTAGCACTTTCACAGCAAAAGCTGCATTTAAGTATCTTTCCTCAGAAGTCTGGAATGCCAGTAGTCACAATGTCTAATGGAACTAAACAAGCAGTTTAATCTCTCTCTAGGGTGGGGCAGGCTTGTGATGAAGAATGAATCATTGAAAATGTATTTCATTGGGAGAATAATCTTCAGGTATCTTTAAAGATCAGAGTGATGCCAAGATGATCTTTAGATGTGAGTTGATGTGGTCTCTGTGGGACAAGTCTGCAGTTTATAAACTCCCAAGGGAGGTGGTGGATTCCCCTACATTAGACAGTTTCAAGGACCAGCTTGACAGGGTGCTGGGTTATCTCATTTAAACTATATTCTTACCCTGAACGGTGGGACTAGATGACCCTTGAGGTCCCTTCCAACCTGTTATTCTATGAAGCTATGATTCTGTGAATCTATGGTATTTCTGTAGAGACTACACAAAATACTTGGGATTTACCATTTAGCAGTTGTGCTAAATATGCTAAGAAGGTAATCTTTCTGTCAGCAAAATGCAAAGCCGTTGTAGTACCTTGTCTCTCCTCAGGTTGCAAGACCTACCCTCCCAGCAGAACAAAAGAGGCCAAACAAGGAAGAGCAGTTTGGCAGGAAAGTTGCCTTTTTGTGCCGCTCTCCCTTACCAACAAGGAAGATTCCCACCTGTCATGATTCCACCCCTGTTAGCAATTATTTGCAAAAGGCAGTAGTCAGCTGGTTACCTATTTCCTTTCATCCCTTTCTCAGGGAAAAAAGTGTCAAAATTGTCTGCTGCCCTTACCTGTACAAGTCTTAGTGTGGACAGAGGGAGCCTAAAACTCAGAATAGTTGAGCAAGCCTTTGGATGTCTGTATGAGGCTCCACAGAGCAATTTCTTCCATTAGCGTGCCTGAAAATAAAACAAAGGAAATCCTTCTAGAGCTTTCCCCAGATCCTGCTCAAAGAGCAGAAAGCTTTCCAAAATGTCTATGGTTGAAAAAATGTTACAGTGGTTGCCAAGTCAGGCACTAAGAAGATAGTAAATATTAAAATGGAGACTTCTTTAATGCAGCTCTTTCATGCATGTAACTTGGGACTTAACTTTCAAATGAATAAACACTGAGAATGCAAAATGTTGTTATCATTATCTCATTACAGTAATACGTTTCTCAAAAACATTTCATCATGCAGTGTGTGGGATATACTGTGCTCTGTGGCACACAGAGAATGGGACAAGGATTGTGGCCAGAGGTCCATTGGTTCACTACAGACAGAAGTTCTCCCAGTGCTTTGAAGCTCTCTGATGTTAGAGAAATGCTCACTCCAGAAAAGCCAGGGAGAAAATCAAGAAAAATTTCTTCACAGCAATGTCTGAATACTTCTTGGTGATTGTTTACTATAATGCAATAGTTTATAATAGTTCTGTGTCTTATGAAGCAAATGCCTGAACAGAGCTGCTTTGTATCATTCCAGACGAACTGGAGAGATTGATGCGAGGCCGATGCAGACAACTCAGGATGGATGGAAGATCTAAGCCTTTCTACAACAACTGGACAAAAGGTATGCCCCAGGTAGCCCAAATAGCACCCAGTATCTGTGTTTAGGCACCTCGTTGTTACTCTGATGATTACCGTTCTGCCTTACAAAAGGAAGAGGTGAATAGAAAAACTTACTATTATCAGTTTGATGTTTGTCTTGTTTGTTTGTTTTTCTTGTGGAGAGAAGTTAATTGTGGCATTGAGTTTCCATGAGGAAAGGACTGACTTTATCAGTCTAAATACACCTAGAGGTCTTAAACCCAGCCCTTAAATATGGGCTGCTCTTACTCACTGCAAACAAGATTGACACAATGTCTTCATCTTCTTTTGTTTGCCCTCACTGTAATCCAAGCTATGGTTTCAAGAGGAATCAATTCGGTAACTTGTAGATACATACACACTCTACCCATCAAACCATCCCCACAGACTAGTGCTAGTGACAGACAGATGTGACATGACACCATGGCAGAATAAATTATTTATGTTTATACATGGGTTTATGTTCTACATGTTTCATGTTTTGCTTTTAGTTTTGGTATCCATGGACAATATTAGAATTTTCAGCTCTCTTTATAAAGGTGATAATTTCTGCTAACATGGGCGGTAAAACAAAGGGGGGGTGGTGGTGTATTTTTTACTAGGTTGTGTCAAAATGCACACTCGACTTCAATTTTATAAGCTGACTACCTGTAGGTTTTAGCTAAATTTCAAACCTAGACAAAGGTATTTCAGGCTTTCTTGGATTTTAAGCTTTGTTGAAATGTTTTGCTGAGATAGCAGCTTTCCATCACAGTTTTAAATTTCCAGATTACCCAAAATATTGGAAAATAGAGTGCAAGACCAGGAGCACGATTCTCCACTTTTGTAGTAAAAGAACTGAGGGAAGGATTGCATTTTTCCATGCTGACACCTATGTTTCACATGAATTCCCACACTAAGTTTCTGTTTTCTCACATGCAAAGAGTATAATGTGGTGTGAATAAACCCCAACACATTTAAATAGCATTTCCAGTGGTTTCATTTTGCTTTCTGTCAGGTTTCAGAAAAAAAGTCACTAGTACCAGGCAATGATGGGAGAAGCATATCCTCTGAGAACTGGAAAACATTGATTTATGTTACATGTTCAATTAGTTCCATAAATTAAGCAACTGTGTTCAGGTATGTAGTACAGCACTGCTCCTTTCAGAGCTGAGGAACCTGTAAAAAGCTTGCAAGAACAGGACCTTCATTTGGAAAAGGAGGCCTCATTTAAAGTAATTAAAAGCTACTGTAAAGATTCCCGTTGATGCTGGGGAAAGCACATTGCAAAGGATCACATTTATCCTTCAAAAAAAATCAGCGCTCTTGGTTGCTGTGTGTTTGTTTGTTTGTTTCGTGTTTGGTTGTTTTTTCTTCCCAACTCCACAGAAAGATTTTTTGCTGGCTTTGTTAGTCTGTCCATTTCAAATGAAGCTGTGACTTGACTGTCTCATTAAGTGGTTGAAAAATCTCAATGTCAAACATTTATGCCGTAACAAGAAGCAGTGTCAGAGGTGTAAAAACATACTGCACCTTAAACATTTGGTTTTCACCGTGGGAATAACTCATGGGGTTTTGTCAATGTGAAAATATTCACTCAGTGGCAGAGCAAGCCAATCAGCCTCCTGCCAGCCAGGGTGAGGGTTGCCAGGCCGCCACAAGCAATTAGCTGTGCGGCGCTTGCACGGCCGGCGGCCCCGGCCCCAGTTGATTGCCCTGAGCTCCGCTGCTGCTCGTAATGCAAATTGGATCTGGTTCCCTGGTAATCGGGATCAGCGCTGCCTTGTCCATCCACCCCCAGCTCGTGCACCCTCCGCACTACGATAATGGTTTTGGTGGGCAATCAGGGAAGATGCCTTCTTGACTCATCTCTCATAATAGATTGTCCTTCTCAGGCAAAATTGAATAACCCCCGACATGGCCTGGAGGCAAGCAGTACGAATTCAATAAGTCTGCAGGGTCAACGTCCTCTCATTTTTGGCAAGCAAGTAATTATTCTGCACTAACATTCGGTAATGGGAGTAGGAAACTGCTGGAGACACCTTCCTCCACACCCAGAATAGCCACCTTAATAGGATATTCCTCTAATAAGTCATTCTGCCTCGTTCCGATGCCTCTCGCTTTCAGGTTCACTTTTTGTGCACATTTCATGTATGGATTCTGCAGGGGCTTTTTACCAACAGCATCTGTGGGAAAGTTTAACAACTTCACTGTCTGTTGTTTAATATTTTCCACTTTTATGGGTTACAGTTGTGCTGTCTATTTGCTTTTACTGATTTGTGAAAGATTTATTATAAACCAAATACAGCTGTTCTCTCCTTTCATAAACTGAAACTATATTGGCAAAACGTATTTTCCACTATGAAAACAGATTTTAAATTTCTTCCCTCACCCAGCTTGCCAAGTATGAGCATCCAGTTGTTATTTAGTGGTGCAGAATAGGTGCCAGGGTGGTTGCAGGCTCACTTAAGGGAAAAAAAATGCCTGTGTTTCAAACATAAATAGCAGAAATGTTTTTACTCCTTCCACCTTTTTTTTTCCCCCAGGGGATTTAATATTATCTGCAGATTTCAAGAGTTATGAATTATAATATATATATGAAAAAATATCTTCTGCAGCTTCAAGCTGGTTTTGTCCTCCGACTTTGCATTATTATATGTATTATTTAGATAATTAACCTTTACCTTAAACTAATATTATTATCAACCTTCTAATATAATTCAGTGCTTTTTCCATGGAGCTCAAAATAGCCCTCTGCTTACTCTGAAAGGGCACACATCTCACTGGTCCAAATTTGGACCGGTGCAGTATTCTCAGTCATTTTGAAAGGCAATATTAAGTTCAAAATTCTTCCAGGATATTTTACTGTGGATATCTTTTTCCCTTTTATAAACTGGAAAAGTTATAACTGTGCATTTAAAAAATTAAGTCAGAAATAGAAGAATAGGGATCCTTCATTAATACTGCTGCTTCACTCTATGTCATTCAGCATTTCTCTCCTTGTTTGGGGTTTGTTTTGTGTTTTCCTAGAATTGAATGTGTTTTAGTGCATGGAAACTATTGCTTTAATCACTGACTGAAACCTTTATCTCTTCTCTCTTGAGAACAGTGCACATAAAGTAATGAAGATCCTTGTATAATGGCAGAATAAGCACTTTCTGGGGCAGATTGATGATTGATTATTGTAGGGCTGTCTCCCTGTAGCTGCTCGTCATGATGCTTTTTTGACAAGCAGCATTCATTGCCAACATCAGGAATTTGTTTTGATCTGTAGTGGCTTGGTTTCTTAGCCGGGACAAAACTTAGGCTAATATTGTTCATCTTCATCTGCCAGCCTTGATTTAGAGTGCAAGTATAAGAAAATCCTGTGCTAAAAACAAAACACACTCTTCTGTGAAATGCTTGTGATTATTGGTGCTGCTTACCATCTTGCACCAATAGGAGTGGGGTTTCCTTTCTTCCGTGCTTTTAGAGTGCCTTTTGCAATACAGCTTCAACATGATTTAATTTACTGTTTGAATGTTCTCGTTACTGTGCTGACAGCCCCACGTAAGATCCATCTCCACTTGTTCCTTTGCCAGCTTGGCTCCAGAACACACAGCTCTCCAGCCTTTGGCTTGCAGAGGGTTTTTTTTTCTTCATTAGTACAAAGTTACCTTTTCTAGTGCTCCAGCCAAAGTGCCCAAGATTCACAATGCTTGCACTAAAAGCTTACAAATGCAGATATTTGGACCTGGAAAAGATTTCTCTGTGTGTGTCACTCCATTGCAAAAGAGGAATGGTTTCCTACAGAGATCTGGACCATTGGGAACAGCAACAAAGGAGAGCTGTAATTCATGGAAATAAAGTCATGGAATGTTCTGGACTACTGTGATGACTCTTTTACATGCAGCTCCATGTGTGTCTTGGACCCCTCTGTAGTTTGTAATAAAAAACCTCATGGATTTTTTTAGGCAAAACAAATAATTGATTTCAACTTTTGCTCAAAAATTGCAGGTACAAGAAGACTTAAAGAAAGAAATACAGTTTCCTTAGTACAGAGGTGTTCCAGGAAACGTTTCCATCATTGCCTGTGACCATTACAACTGTTTAAAATGTGTCTTTCTGAACCTTTTAGGTTTTACATAGTCATATAACCAAATTATAATTCATGGTTTGTGATTTCTATGAAATGATATCAATTTCTGCACCCTGTACAGATTTAGTAATTTTGGTATGCATAGTGCACTCACATGTGCTTGTACACATACAGCTGTGTGAGTGTTTTCCTTTAAAAGTGAATTTTGGAGCCAAGTGAAAGATGAAAAAAGGTTTTGAATCTGAAAAATGTATGGATGCTGAACTTCAAGCTTATGCACAATCACTGAAGTCCCTCTTCTTACCCTGAGTTTATCTTCTGTGCTTTCTACAGCCTGTTTAACTCATAAGTATACGCACTGTATTTTACCTGAGGCTTCAGAAGGTATTTAGTTTTAAATCAGGTTAAATATGACAGACGAAATTAGGAACTGATGCTTTAAATTCACATTTGCTAGATTTGTCTTTACATGCCTAAATTTTCATACTGATAGATGAATGCTTGTGTGGTGCTTTGAAATACTTGGATGGTGATTATTGACCTGAAGTGACTGTTAGTGTGCAGAAAGGTTGCAAGGTCAACATCCTACTTTTTTTTTTCCCCCAAAAAGAAACTTAAGGTTAATCACAATGAGCTGAGGGTGGTTTCATATCTATTTTACACAGGCTGTGCTGAATAAAACCTAAACATCACACAGCTGGTGTGTTTTTAGCTTTAGTCAGTGCATAAATGTTACTGACAGTAGCAAAATGCATTTTTTATTTGAAGAGAGAATAAAGAGAGTAGGACTGTTAAAACTGTATTTTATCATTTGTTGGCACAGAGTTTCAAGCCTTCTTAGTTCTCTCTCCCAGCTGTCTCTCCTTACTTCTGCTTTTATTTAGTCCAAAATTCCTGCTGTTTCTTAAATGTGTGTTTGCACATCAACTATTAATGTCCTTTGAATTGTTTGACTTTGCTTTTATTTGTCCTATTAATGCTACTGTGAAACATTCCAGTTTTGATCCTAAAGGCAATATACAATTCCACAAATCTGTTAATGAGCCTGACTTTTAAAACTTATTATCTTTATCTGCTTGTAGTTTTTTTGCAGTAGCCAGACATACAAAAATTCAACAGAAGAACAACACCCCGAACCCCAAAATTCATGCAGTCATAAATTAGTACAAGTTCCACAAGACTTCATAATGAAAAAAATCTCAGCATCTGCTCCAGGAGACAGATGCAAGGAACATGACTAGCTGCAAGGTAAGCACCAGAGACAAAGGAGCCAGCAAAGCCAAGCCTCCTACAAGTCCTGGTTCTCATCTGTCTGTGACTCTCTTGTGTGGGTGCAGAAAAGAGGGACAGAGAGATGTCTGCGACTGAACTTCCTTGCTTAAGGGGATGTTGGTCAGGAGTGTAATATTATTTTCTGGCAAAGATTTTTTTTCTCACGGATGTATTTGGGTAGTTACACAGGTGGTTATTTCCCACTGAAGTCAGAGATGAGGAGGTGAAAGGCAATGAAAGTGAGCTAGTTCTTCACTGAGTCAGCATCCACATTGAAGAAGTAATTGCAGAAAGATGTGTTTTTCTTAAGCTCTGCAAGTGGAATTCATATAAAAATGAGTAAATATCAATATCAAAACTACCGCTATAGCATTCATTACAGTTAAACACCCAAGCAGTACTGGAAGATAGGGTAAGCAGTGCTATGCATGACTATGGGCCAAAGCCATCATAAGGGACAACAATTTCCTGGCTCTGTGTTGTTATTTCTGTCTGAAATGCTGTATGTCATCTGCATTTCTCCCTCTCATTTCCTCTGACTGTTTCTTTTCCTCCCTACTTTTTGCTCTTGCTTGTTTGTTTGGATTGAGGATGATGGTGGTAGTGGTTTTGTCATCTTTTTTTATTTTTATTTTTAGTGTCCAGAATTAGTTTAAAAAGAAAGCCCAAAATACAATCTTATGGCATGATTTTTAATGCACTTGGCTTCATTTCCCCCTCCACCCCTCTTACCTCCTTGTCATTTCTAGGGCTTTTTTATGTCACATTCCAGAATACTTCAATGAAGTGTGTTTCATATTAAATACCTGAAGCCTTCTTAGGCTTTTTTATTATTGTTGCTATTACTGTTATTGTTTCTTATTGTTATTGTTTCTTTTTACTGCCATCGTGAATCAGAGACCAATGGGCCAGGGCCAGGAACCTGTTTGGCTACTTGCTGTGGCAATAGAGAACAAACGGTGAGTCCGTGCAGTCAAGTGTTTCCAATACCTAAGTACCTGAAGAGGGAAAACAGGTGGATGGAGATAGTGGAGGGAGCAAAAGGAGACAAGGATGAGTACCCCAGGCACTGGTAGAGCATATCCTCAGAGTAACTGCTCTCAAGGAGAGCTTTAAGGACAACTGGGAGGAAGTTCCAAGAAGCATCTCACAGGTATTTATGTGCAACATGGTAGAAACTGTGAAGATAGATATTTCTATGTGTAACAGCAACATGAAAGGCTGGACTTGGAAACAGACTGAAGACCCAGGGCAGAAGTCAATCATTTGATAATGCACACTCATGGGGGATGGTGAATATCTCTGAAAGAGAAGACAGATAGTATATATCTAATGCTGCAGACAGTGTGAATGTGCAGAGAAATTAGCCACTGCCAAAGATGGGAAAATGGTCTTAGCAGTAATATTTATCTGGGAAGGTATTTGTTGGTCAAACTTGCATTTGCTTTGTCTAAGGATATGGTTGACATCCAAGTTTCTTTGTACGGGTGAACAGGGAATTCCACATCCTTACTCTGTGCCATAGAAGGCAGGCACAAGACATGATCATAAAGAGATAACTAGTGAAAAAATACCCTGCTCAAAGCTAAGAGATGGGAGATAACTGGGGGGAGGGGGGGGGGGGAAGTGAAAGGAAATCTTTATTTTAGCCATAATGAGAGAACAGTTTGTCATATCAGAGACAATGTCAGAACAATAAACTGAAATTTCAGTTTGTCTGGCAGCTCTAAAGCAGAAAGGTAGAAGTGTGTGCCAACAAGTATTTTTAAAAATAAAGGGATGTGGTCAGCCAGTGATAAGGTGTAAAATAAACAGAATGGGAGATTCAAGGATACCTTTAACTAGGCTTTCCACAGAAAGCTGAGAAAAAGCATGGAGCAACTTGTCCCAAAGAGACCATCCAAAGGAAAAACCAAAGAGTTAAAAGAAGAATCAGGTGCAGAGGAGCCACAAAAACTAGAAGGGCAAAAGAATAGTTCAGGATCCACTGAGTCAAAAACTAAACCATTGGTGGCACCCTCCTGAGCCCAGGATTGAACTGGGAAAAGTTGACAGCTGCAATACATAAGTTCCACAAGACATGTAGGAAACCACTTACCTGACCTTGTTTATGACTTTTCAAGGGTATTCTTACATTACCAAGCAGACAAGTTGTGTGAATTGGTGATACCAACCTCTTTTCTGGGTAGCTAAGATCCCTACTGCAGGGACCTGTGATAACCAGTTTCAATCAAACTTGTGTCATCTATGTGATGTTCTCAACTCACTTCTGTCATTGTAATAGCCTCTCTCTTCAAACTGGGATTGTCAAAGAGGTCAGATTGATATAGGTGACTGTAACCTACCATAAAATCACAAGAACTGATCCTGATAAAGGCAGATAGAGAATTGTCTCCCCTATTTTATCCCAGTGTTGAAACAGAAAAAAATAATACTGAAACAAAACAATTAAATACCACAAGAGGTTATTATTTTCTCAGGATTTGGCATCCTCCCCACACATTTCCTTTTAATTTCCTATCTGTACAACTTCTATCCATCTCCCCCCGAACTCTTCTTCTCTGTAAGTGCCTCATCGACAGCTTATTTCAGCAATCAGCTTTCACCATGTCTTTTCACATACTGGTCTTGAACCGAGTCTAGGCATTTTACATGAGATAAGGATGAAAATTAAATGCTTAAAACATACTTCTGGAGTTTATTTAGGCTCCTAGCTATCATTTGACAATCAGATGGGCATTGGGGAATTTGGATAAGAGATAATAGTGAAGAGCATACGACTTGCTAGCAGAACTACAAAGATATAACTTGCCTTCTCTCTCTGCAATACTGTGCATTTCTTGCCACTGCCTTCTCCTTGCATGCATGCAAGGTCGTCATTCAGCAGCTGTGCATTTGAACAGGTATTTTCCCCTTTAGAGTCTTTATTTCAACTCGAATGAATGTCACGTAGTGATTCAGATCCCTGATCCATCGCAGCAGGTCAATTAACTCTTTTTTTTTTTTTTTCATTCCCAAACCAAATATGTTTCTGTGTGAGAAGAAAATAAAGCCCAAACTTTGGTAAAACCTATCCTTAAAAAGAATTTTCTAGCTTCCTTTTGGAGGAAGAGCAATATCACAAATCTCATAGATGGTTTCATTTTTAAAACCACACGTGGTAGCACACACTAACTTTCCAGTGACAGACTTGCCCACTAATTTCTTAGAAAATATTTCAGTGTGTGGCTTTTTTAGACACAGTGTGTATTCTTCATTCTACATTAAAAATAAAAACGGAGCAACACTAATGGCAAAAAAAAAAGAAAGGCAAAAACCTGTCATTACAGCCCCATGTCTAAGCTGTTCCCCATGCATATAAGTAGTAATTACAGAATTAGCTTGTGGGGAAAAGGGATGGTTAGTAAATGAAACACTGTGATTAAAGCATCTGTTACTAGTCTGTTAATTTATTTTTAATTTTTTTTTTTTTTTTTACTGTAACTGTGGTGTACATGATCTGTATGATTTCTACTTCTCTCATGTTTCCAGAAAGGCTAAAATGGGTATAATGGCTTTTAAGTCTCAGCTGGAATGCAGATTCAGCAACATTGAAGTTGGGAGAGAAAAAAAATAGTGTTTTGTACTTGTACAGATAATTGGAAGAGGGCTGATTTAGAACCTGCGTGGTGGGAGTGAGTGCATACAGAGCTGGGCTAAGCTGCTGGGCAAAGGACCCTTCTAGTGTAGAGTGTGGACTTGTCTTCACACTTCTGACCCTTAATGACTTAATTACGGTAGATTATTCACTTTCAGGTTCTGACCTAAGATGAGGATAACCTGTTATCCAACAATGTAAAATTCCTCAGCTTCTTAAAATTTTAAAATGTGAATCCAGAATAACATAAACGAAGTTTAATTGTCACAAGTTGGTGGAGAATTGTACTACTGGCTGAACTGGTCACTTCCCTGGTCATCTCCTTTCTTCTTCATAGTGTGGTTGTCTCTCCTGAAGGGACAAAAAATGCCTAATACTCATCTGGCTATAAAGGGTGAGGATTTTCCATAAAATCTCCCTCACTGCACTGGAAGGGGTGGGTTCAGTATTTACAAATCCCTGGAAGCATTTTGCCAGCTTTTGAAATCTGTGCTGAGGTCATTTTCATAAAGACAAAACCCTGCTGGCTGAGTGGCCATTCACAGGTCCAACCCAGAGAAAGTCCAAAACTCCCCACCAAACTTTTATAGTCTAGGAAGGGCTTTTGCCTGTTCTTCCATGCCTGTCCAACAGACATACATTTGCTGGTTTTAGAAGGACACATTGTATGTGGCTACAGAGAGGAAGCCAGAACCTCCAGCCGTTCTGCGCCTCCCCCCACCCCACCTCCCCCCACACCCAAACACCTGATCCCTTGCAAGGAACAGCATTTGCTGTCCTGGTTCACATATCTCATTCTGATGGCATAGATCTCTGCTCTCCTACTTTACGTGCTACTGTGGTTTTTACTAGCTTGTTTATATGACAGCTTACTCATTGGTTTGATATTTTGCTATGTGCTTTATTTATGCAGTTGCCTGTTGGGGTCTGGAAAGGATTTCCCATAATGGTAGATTGGCTGGTCAGACTGGATTTTTCAGATTCCTCATAGTGGTGGTACTAAATGTTAGTGATTAAGTATAACCTTATGTCAGATATCAATAACAGTAACCAAGGCTGGTTCAATAACATGTCTAGGGGACCCTTCCTAAAATAAATAAAACATATGGCTCAAGCCCACACCTAAAGCTCCCAGGCTTTAGGGACTTAAAACTTAAGCCTTGTAGTCACCTTTACAGGTATTTCTTCCCTAGTCTCACTCCTGGGAATATGAAAGCACAGGCGCAGAACATAGCATAGATATTTATATTAAAAATGAAATGAAGCATACCTTGAGTAATGTGCTGGAGACAATACCAGCCTCTGGTTCACAATTATTTGCCCCACTAGCTGAGACCTAGTCAGAGCTTTTCATATCCACAGGACATTTGTGTTCTTTTAGTTCATCCACATCTCCCCTCACTGAATTTTAACAGGTACTGGGATGCCTGACCAGACTTTAAGGACTTTCCCAGCCCATAGGTTCTGTGGACACTTTGAAAAACTGCTATCTCCTCCCTACAGCTACCATACCTTAAACTGTGCTTCTTCAGTGGTTATAAACCACAGAAAACATACATATATATTTATGCTCTGTTTTCTTTGCTCAAAATGTAACAAATGGCAGAATCAAGCTTCCTTACTGTGCCACCAGAAAAAGTTATATCCTTAACCATGTGACCATGCTGTGCTCTTCTACAGGATTCCCATTCAGTGCATGGGTTCAAATACTCCAGTGATGAAATGTCTAAAAGCTCCTTATAGTAAATCATCTTTGTTTGAATGCATTTGGTGAGCTTCAAAGCATTTAGTATTTCTGACATTTTTGAATACAACATCCAACTCAATTAAGGTAATTAGGAGTTTTTTTGAATGCTGATTAGGCTTTGTATTGGAGATACATTGATTTCTGTAGCTGCAAATTGTGCAAGGAAAGACAACAGGGAGAACAGCCACTTAAATTATTTTCTGACTAATTAACAGCATCATAATAAGCAGAATGCTTGTAAATGAATAACTAGAATTGTAGAACAAACATTATTTTCCATCCTGGATATCAGTTTTATTCCTTCCTTTCAGACTTGGTAGACACAATGGCTGCATAATGGGAAGAATATGAAGCATGGCCATACAATGCATCTTTACCCCTAAAAAGATAGTGCTGTATGTCCAGTTTCTGACCAACAGTAGGTATTAAAAATGCACTATTGGTTGCAGTTAATAACATCCTACCGAAAAGATTTCCTAAGCTTATTTATTACTTTGCTGAGAAGCAAATATAATTGACAGAGGGTATTTTGTCTTAGGTGTGCTTATTTTAAAGTAAACCTATTGTTATGGTTTACATAAAGCCTAAATTGCACACACATGCAAACATACAAACAGAGCTCTTGAAAACGTACTAACTGCACTGCATACCTAAAGAGGTATTTTCACAGAATAGAATCACAGAACACACTGGGTTGGAAGGGACCTGAATTGGCCCCTCAGTTTAGGAAGGATGTTGACTTGCTGGAGCATGTCCAGAGAAGGGTGACAAGGTTGGTGAGGGGCTTGGATCACAAGCCCTATGAGGAGAGGCTGAGGGAGCTGGGGTTGCTTAGCCTGAAGAGGAGGAGACTCAGGGGTGACCTTATTGCTCTCTACAACTACCTGAAGGGGGGTTGTAGTGAGGCAGAGGTTGGTCTCTTCTCCCAGGCAACCAATACCAGAACAAGAGGACAGAGTCTCAGGCTGTGCCAGGGGAGGATTAGGCTGGATGTTAGGAGGAAGTTTTACACAGAGAGAGTGATTGCCCGTTGGAATGGGCTGCCCAAGGAGGTGGTGGGGTCGCCGTCGCTGGGGGTGTTCAGGGCGAGGTTTGACAGGATGCTTGATTCCATGGTTCAGTTGATTAGGTGGTGTTGGATGATAGGTTGGACACGATGATCTTGAAGGTCTCTTCCAACCTGGCCTATTCTATTCTATTCTATTCTATTCTATTCTATTCTATTCTATTCTATTCTATGTTTGGGGAGGTATCTCCACCGTGGAGGCAGTGGAAGCACTGGAGTGGGGTTCCTAGAGGGGTGGTTGAGGCTCCATCACTGGAGATGCTCAATGTGAGGCTCAATGAGGCTCTAGGCAACCTGACCTAGTAGTTGAGGATGCCCCTGCTTACTGCAGAGGGGGTTTTACTAGATGACCTTTGGAGGTCCCTTCCAACCTAGAATATTTTATGATTCTATGATTCTATGACTTCTAGAGGTCATCTTGTCCAACCGCCCTGCAGTAAGCAGGGACATCCCCAACTAAATCAGGTTACTCAGAGCCCCATCAAGCCTGACCTTGAATGTCTCACGCTCAGTGAGATTCAGAGAGATTATTTCTCTGTTTGCATTATCCAGGGTACATTGTGCATTGAGTAAAAGAAAAAGAAGGGAAATCTACTTTCAGGTATCTCAAAGCAACATCTTTTCCTTTTCAAATATAAACCGTGCAAGTATTGGATACTAAAAAAAATGGACATTTTTTACAAAACATAGCTTCATCATTCAGCATTTTCAGAAAGAACTAAAAGTGTGCTGTAACAAAGTAAGGTGCAGCAAAGTTATAATTATTATAATGAAATATACAACACACAAAACATTTTTAAGTGAGCCATTGCTACGATACATCAGCCAATAACTTTTTCATAGCAGGTGAAATAAAAATGTTTTGTTGTTCTTCTTCTGTGGCAAAATCTGGTGATTATTTTTTTTTACTGCTTCTGCCCACTTATAGTTTTAATTCTCTGAGTTAACTAATTTGCAGTGAGCCTCCAGACCTTTGCTGAAGAGTGGATGTGCAAACTTATTTATATGTGTTGGCAGTTATCACCATCATAAATTGCTTGAGCCATTGAAAAACAATAAACTGAACATGCTTCAAGAGGAACTAGTGCCTCTCATTGTTATTACTTCTTTCAACATGACAGGAGACCTCAAGAGGCCTGAGAGTTCTTGGTTGTATAAGTTTGTGACTAATAGGTGGTTTGATGGGACGAGCGCTTGCCACCTGGGGAAATTGAAGCATCTTTAAGCTCGATACCCTTTGTGTCTCATTCTTTTGTGGGTTATTGTTGTGAAGCCTGGAGGGACCTCTTTTACAGTTCGCATCCACAGACAATACACTATCAGCAAAATCTTTTTTAATGTTACTGTTGCTATTGATCTGCTGCTGTTCCATGCTGTGGCTAATTTGCTTGTTAGCAGTAATTTTAAAAGGTAATTACAGGTTTATAGTCTGCCCAACTCTCAGATTTATTTCCTCCCTAATTAAAAGTTACAATCTTAGCAGTGAAAGGCTCATGTATTAGTAAATAAGGTACCGTTTGTTTCCTGATTTTTCTTCTTTTTGAGGTTTGGTCTGAGGATAGATGGGTACAACTTCTTGGTTTAATAAAACTTTTGTTTTTAGAAGCTCAAGTTGTACAAGGCTAGTGAATTACTAACAGTACACAAGAAACTCTTGTGTGTGTTAAACAGAGTTTGAGAGAGATTTTACAATAGCAGAGGCCAGAGACTGAGGAACACAGCAATAATTTTTTCTTGGCATCATACAAGAGATGAGATAAAAAGAGAAAGAAATATGATGGCCAAATTATGTGCATTTTAAGCTGAATCAAGTTCATCTGAGTGTCTGATGTGAATCTATCTAAATCCCCAGACTTAAAACTGATCTAGGTTCCTCAATGAATTTGTCTTTCTAATGGAGCTGAAGAGCTGTTTGATTTTAGCCTGACTAGAAATATACAGAAATGAAACATGTTTTGGAAATGATTGTATAGGGAATGCTGAGAGGTTTCACAGATTTAACCTTTCTCTAAGCCTCAGCCAACCCCAGCGTAAACGGGCAGTTGCTTGTGAGTTTCCACTGTTCACAAGAAAGAGAGGAAATGCAACATTTCTTTTTCCAGTCCAGTTTGAGAGTGAGAGATTTGTCCTGTAATTTGTTTGTCTTTCATAAGATTCCAGTTCCAATGTCTACCTCCAACAACAATGTGGATAAGAGTCCTCCAGTTTAAAAAGTTAACTATGCCTATTACTTAAACTAAAATAATGCCACTCCTTTTTCTTATTTTGCTGTGTTCACTCCAAGATCTACAAACCTCCTACCTTGCTCCCCAAACAGGCATCCCTGGAAACTCCTGTGACCACATGCAACAGGCTTCAGATGGAAAGCTTTGGCATTGGTAACTTCCTACAGGTGACCCACGTATTTGGTTTTGCCTTTCCTTCTAAAACCTCAGCAATGTGCTGCCTTTATCCTGTTTGCAGCTGTCTGCAGATTTACCATAAACTGTTTACTTGCTGAGGAGACTATCTTAAAACATTTCAGTAGACAGGGTGGCTAAAGCCCAAAATGGAAAAAGTGATGATCCAAAGGAGGCGCCTGATCACTATTTTACGTGGCACTTGCAGTAACCACAAGCAGATGAGAAAGCCTGTTGCAATGCTAGTGAGACCTGAGTTACCCCTGGAAGTGCCAAATTATAACATCATGTATTTATAATCCTCTTTAATGTCAGGTTGAGGATGCCTGCAGAAGAAGCAAAAATCCTCCAAAATTCTCATTTCTGCCTCTTTGGAGGAGACAATCCCAAGTGCCTGTTGGATATCTTCTGTCAGGAAGCTGGCAATCCAGCACAGCAATGGGAACTTGCATCCCACCACTGTCTCTCTCTTGGAACCACCAAGGAGCTGCAAGGTACAGGTGAGGCAAATGATATTTCATGGCATTAAGACAGCACATCAGTTAACAACCATGAGCCCCTGTGAACACAGCAGGAGCTAAATTACTCAGAGTTAATCCTAGAGGACTAGATGACAACTTTACAACCTTCTAAGGCTAAGGGTCAGGGTGATTTTGCACTGGCCCTGAAGCAATACGTGAGGGACACAAGGATGTGGGGAGGCTGGTTCCCTTCTACTGGAGGAATGCGGTGCTCGTGGCTTGTGTTGTTGTACTTGAGCTGTTGCTCACTCCCAAATCCACATCTTGGTTTATGTATGCTTCTTGAGAAGTTGCTTTTTATACTAGAATTTCAGTAACAGTCACATGGAGAGAAATCACTATTGAAACAGATAGGGTTTAAAACAAGTCTTGAAAAATATGTGAGCACATGGAGACCTCTTTGACTAGTTGGACCATGTCAGTCGCCATTGTCAGTATTCCTGGCTCTAGAATATGTGCTTTTACAACCAAAGTGGTGAAAAAGTTTTAAAACAGACATCCACAGTGAAGAAGTCGCCAAACAGCCCAGTTAGCCATTTTTAATTACTTGCTGTAGCTGTGATTGGTATTTTTTTCCCCCAGTTTTTATTAGTCACCTGGGGCTTGTTAAGTCAATAGCCAGAAGCTACTTGAAGTAAGCGGCAGACAGAAGAGGCTTCTAGGCGTCTTCCCTTCTACCCCCACCCAGCCTTTAAAAAAATAATTAAACTGGGAAGAATAGTGTGAATCTTTTCAATACTATTTACTGTTTAGTTTTACATTAAATCATAATTCACAATATTGTCTTCCTTCCACATCCTTCTGAGGGTATTCCCATTTTCTAGATACTTGCTTCTTGACTAAATCTTATACCTGCTGGAGCCTGAAGCCTCTGGAAACACAACATGTTTCAAATAAATGGTATTCAGGATGCAGGTTATGGTCCTCAGTGAGACTTCAGGTACTTAGATCCAGTGAAATCTGTGAAAATTTGGAATTTCATAAATGTTTCACTCCTATATCTGTTTCCATCTTGGCAACCACTGTTTAAATGTGCAGACAGTTGAACATCTCTGTTTCTGTCAACTGCTTTTGCAATTGTCCATCACTCTTTGGAGGGATTACCATTTCCACTCCTGTGTTTTGGCACTGTCTTGTTGGACAAGTGATAACAGAGAAATTAAAATACATGCAATACTCTGCTTGCATGGATTTGGGGCATGTATTTCCTATGATCCCAAATTTCTAAACAGAACATAAAGATTCATCCATTCACCTCTCACTAAAGTTAGTGAGTCAAAGGACATATACCATTTTGGCAATTTTATCCCAGATATCTCCAGGATAAATTTCATACATGGAAGCTGTTCAGGTGGTTTTAAGATCAGAATAATCTTTATATTAATAAATAAATAAATAGATCTCTCTTTGCTTCATATCTGATTTAATGAGAACAATATAAGCTGATTTAATTGCATATCTGACAGCTAATTGACTCTTCAACATAACAAGGCACAATTTCAAGTAATAGATGTTAGAACAACCTTTGATTGCCTTTTGGCCTGACTCACATCCCAGAGGACTGCTGGACTCTAATGGGCAGGATGAAGACTGCTGGGTGAAACAGTAATAGAGGACATGGGTCCACTGAGGAAAGCTCTGTGGAGGGACAAAACCAGAGGTGGATAGGAGAGATCCATAAGCTTCCAGGAGTATAACCCAGTATCTGTAAATGTTCAAAGTCTAATAGTACCCCAGTAAATCAATAGGATTTTCTTGGGAGGAATAATCCAATGATATTACTATGCTGATTAAAGGAACAGTCCTAGAAAACAGTCAGAAGGATTGCTTGTATCAGTGCACCAACACTGAGGTTTTCAAAGACAACAGATATGAACCCTTTCAGTAAAGCTATAATCATGTCTGGATCTTGTTAATTCAGGGTATGATACACGCACACACAAAATCTCACAGAAGGATTTTGGTCAAAAGAAAGTAGATGATATCTAAAGTGACACACCTCACACCTGCTTGTAATGCTTGCATGCACTCTGCCCTGTATAAACCACAGATTTTATTGCTTGTGTAACTATAAACACTTTTTTTACAGTTGGGATAGTGTTTTCTAATTACTTCAGTAAATCACTTGTTGAATCTTCACTCACTTCACCAGGGAGTTTGAAGGTTGATAAGAGCAACTCCATTTTCTGAGGAAAGTTTGATATTCTGGTTTTTGGGAAACTTTGTGAAGATGAACCAAAGCCACAAACGTCAGCCCACATCAGACTCCCCTAAAGTTCAAAGAGATTAAGTTCTGCTGCCTACAATGTACCTGCTCAAAATACAGGCTGGTCTTTTATTCATATTACACCCCATAAATGCAAGTCACAGTGGCAATTGCAATGTACTTCAGTATAATTGGTTCCTAAAGCTACCTGCTGCTGCAAACAAACATATTAAATTCAGGCTTACTAAGTTCCTTCTGTTCCTTCTGTCCTTCTGTCTGTGAAGTTTGAATTTTTTCTCCCTTAGAAGCAGTGCTGATGCTGGTTTCATCTCCAGTGTAACTGATATAGAAAAAACATTTTTAAAAGTCCAGGTCATTAAACTGTCAGGAAATCTATAAGAAGCATCTCTTCTTGTAGACCAGATTTAAGAAGAATTAAAACTGAAACCTTCATAATGACTCTTTAAGTCTCTAAGCAGCTTAAAATAAAAACAAAGGGGGTGGGGGGGGGGGTGTGTGTGCAGTCATCAGTATGAAAAGTAACATTTTTTGCACCATTTTATGGGACACTGTAGTTATAAAACAAATAAAATCAAGTAGTGGAGGACACTAAAACTAACAGAAAACCTTATCAGAAGAAATATTCTATGTAGTTTGTAAATGATGTATTAATCTCATCTCCCAGGAGCTGTCACTGTTACTACTAACCCTGGAGCTGTAAAATGAGCTGTAAAATAGATTTGATTCCAGAATACTATGAGTTAGGTGGGTAAGATTAACAGTGCAGCCTGATGGAGATCTACTGCTCTTGGTGATGCAAAGATGTCTAGGACAAGAAACAACTTCCTAGTTATAGATATGTTAGCGGAAAGAAAAGGGCAAAAGGGAGCACTTTGAAACACTTATGGGTAATGGAGACAGTGAAGTACTTTCTTGGGCACAGGTTACAGAAAGGGTTATGTCCAAAGTGAGTTAGCAGCTGTAATGCTGGGATAAAGTTATGGATGTATTTCTGTACAGCTGAACAATATGCTAGAGCATTGCATGATCTGTGAGACAGCAGGCTTGGAACCATGCTGCTTGTCTTATTACTGAGCACTACCAAAAAGAGATTGGCCCCCTCCACTTGACACCCACCCCTCAGATATTTATACACACTGATCTTCTCTTCTCAAAACTAAACAGCCCTAGGTCTCTCAGTCTTTCTTCACAGGAAAGATGCTCAAGTTCCCTAATCATCTTTGTCTCTCTCCACTGGACTCTGGCCAATGATGATCTTTGAAGTTTCTTCCAAACAGATGTGTTCTGTGATCCTTTACCCTTATTTAGGTTCTGTTATGGAGGCACATCATAAACCTTGTAGGAAGAGAAAGCAATGATGCGACTTAGAACTCTGCTATTAAGTGAACAGTACCAAAGCTTAATCAAGCTTGTAGGTGTTTTACTCAGGCTTCAATTTCTCATTTATGCTATACCAGAAAGCCAGGGAAGAGTAAGATTAAACATGGAAAACTATATTGTGTCCACTTGCCTATATAAATGACATTCATATGTTAGACCATTCCCACTAATTACATTTTTGCTTCTTCCTTCAGAAACAAAAATGTCTTCATACAATGAAACTGGTTCTTTAGAAACTGTTATTTTTTCTGATGGCTTTTTCTTCTTGCTGGCTTGTGTTCATCTGGAGTTAAGTCAGTGTTGGTGTGATAACGTGGTTCCTTTGTCTCCATACACTTGAGTACTTACTTGTAAGTTACAATAGTGGAAGACGCAAGTGTGCGGTGGGATGGAAAAACGTAGTATCCTTTAAACTGCCAGGTAAGGTCCAATGATGCCATTTTCTTTTGCTTTTGAAGATGAAGAGATGATAATACATGTGAGAACATAGACACACACCTAGTGTAAGATGCCCAAGTCAAAACCAGGGAATTTTGGAGAGAGGTTCCTCTAATATACATCCCCGTGTTACAATTTTGTGAAAGAGCAGTTTTTATCTAAGCCATTGGTACTCTCAAACACAGTAAGGTTTCTTGACTGTAGGACAGATGCAGGCCTCACTGGCTTCAGTGGCCTTTGTCCCTGGCTTCCATGAGTCTGGGCTAGCCTTTAAACAGCAAGTTCATTAATACAAAAAACCTGTTACTTTAAAATTATTCTCTAGGGGATCATATCTGATTTTCAGTTTTCTTTAGACCAGTCAACACTACAAATAGTTAGGGAAACAGGAGAATGTCAGGAGTGAAACAAAGCAAGACAAGACAATGGTAGACACCAAAATCTGCAGCTGGAGGGAAAAGATGAATTTTCTGATGCATGTTGTTTTATCACAAAGGACCAGAGATGGAGAGAGAGAGAAAATGTTGGGATGAATCCATCTCAAAGAAAGGACTACTGGGAACAGTTAATAACATTTTTGCTGTCACTTGTTTCTGCAGTCCATTCAGTTTGGTGTCTAGTAACAAGGCTATGATCTCTAAGAGCTTGCAATCATTACATCTGAGTTCAGCTTCCCAATCTGTACCGGTGTTAACAGGGATCATGCAGCTTAAGAGCTGAGGTAGCATTTTAGAAATGAAGGAGTGTCGGATTGCTGAGTGTTATCCCTTGCTGGTGCTCAGCAGCAAGTTGTTATGTTTTTAATTGTCAGCTGTGACACTGCTGCTGCTGGGGGTTTGTCATGGCACTGGCATTAGGATGGACCGCAAACTCAGGCATATTTCTTCATCTGCCAAAAGCAGAAAGAAAACATGGTATCTGAATACCAAGAAGACATGAGAATTAAGGAGAAACCTAGGAATTCTTCATCTGTAGCACATAATACAAAGTAGGATTAATTTCTGCAGTGAAATAATTCCTTCTGTGATCTCAGAGTCATAATTCTTTATGTTAATGTAAATAATTTGCATTAATAGATTGGAGATTTTGTTTGTTTGCTTGTGGGGAAGAATATTTCTCTTTGGGCCCAAGAAATGCATAAATTGTCCTGACATGAGATGTGGGTGAAAGACAGAAGAACACAATTCAGTTAAATTCTAATACTGTAGATCTTAGACTAACTTCTGCTCAGTCCTTTTGTCATAAGAGCAGCTCCAATAAATATTAATATGCACCAAGGGTTTTCCAGATATAGTGAAAACATGGATGCTGCCCTGCTGTGGTAATTTACACACAGTATATGGTGTAATGGGCTTTGATTATGTATACACCTAATTCCCTGCCTATGATGGACTGTGATCTGATCTACATTCATAATCCTTTTGTAATGCAGTGTGTGGTTGCTGAAGGTTAATTGATAGCAATTGACTAATAAGGTATTTTGCTGTTGGAAACAGGTGGCTTCATTGGGAGCAAAGATAGGACTGAAGAATCTGAAAAGAGTGAAGCAAATATGTGGTTTATAATTGGAGGTATGTGATTTAAAGTGTATCCTCCAGAGACAACTTCATGTTATGAGGCAGAACAGGACATCTACGAAAATTGGAAGGGTTGGGTTTTCTTCCCTGCAGATCTTCTCAAGGCACTGGTTATGTAAAGGACAATATTTTCCAAGAAAGAAAGGCCACTATTGAGCACGGGAATGTAAAAAAGTAATGGGAACTATCTTTAATTGGTATTGAAGAAATTAAATGTACCTAAGCCATGTATGAATTATGTTAATGAATTCTGCTTCCAGACACGAAGATGCTGAGTGGACTGGAACATCTGCCTTATGAAGAAAGACTGAGAGACCAGGGGCCGTTCAGACTGAAGGAGAGACTGAGGGGGAATCCCATTAATGCTTACCAATATCTAAAGGGTGAGTGTGAGGAGGGTAGAGCCAGAATCTTCTCAGTGGTGTCCAGTGACAGCACAAAGGGCAATGGACAGGCTGAGACTATTAAAAGAGTGCTTTGAGGAGATGAGACTTGAATGTGGAGAATCATGGTACTGCTGCTTCCCATCTCTCCCCATCACTGCAAAGGGATTTCCAAAGGCTGCTGTGCTTTTGATAGGACAAGCATGGTCTTCCCCTGTCCAGAACAGAGATACAGGAAACGACCCTTGCATTAAACTCCCAACACGAAAGCAATCACATCACAAACAGATCTCTCAAATATATTATGCATGGGCTAATTAAAACTGTGACCTGGAATTAACATGCAGAGGGCTGGAGTACATCACATGCTGTATACTATCCATGAGTGGTGTACAAGGGCAAATATTACTAAAGTAGCACCATGTTAATCTTATTAATTCATACCTTGTTTAATGAAAGGAAGGGCCTCCACTCCAGAAGTCGGTTCAGTTCCATCAAAATGCATGGTAAAGTATCTTTTGGTCACTGGGATATTAGAATTTTGACAATTTTTGTTTGCATTTCTTTTAACATCATTGGCATCTAAGCAATTGATAGTTAATGTTTTATTACTACGATTAAAACAGCCTCTGTCATGGGGAGCCACGTTATACAGAAAATTCAGAGACCTCTACAGGCAACAACCCTGTTGTAGGAGAGGGAATGTTACTGTAATACTGATGCTGTTGTGCTGATAGGGTTTTGGCTAGGATCCAACCTGGAGCAGCAGTCAGGATCTACTGCACTAGCACAGACCCCATTGTATCAATACAGTCCTTGCAAGCAGAGTTTTGCTCTGTCTGCAGAAACAGAACCTCACCTGGAAGGGCATATGATTTTTCTCCCAACAGATCAGGATGTCAGGATGGAGGGGGTCTATGAGCAGTAAAATAGAGATGACCTTATGTTGGCCTACCTGCTGCTGACCCGCTCTTTGCAGACACCCCAGAAACGCTTTTCAGGTGGAGGTGCGCCAGTGCTGCAGGTCTGGCTGAAACCAATTCCTCTCTGGTAAGTGGGTAGCAGCACTGACATTTAGATTATTTGTTTTTAGATAACTTGGCCTTATCTCATTCATTCAAGGCTGCCTGACATTTTTTATTGCAAGCATTGCTTCCATCATTTTTTTCTCCTCTGTATTTTGGATTGCAAGAAATGTCTGTAGTACTCAAAGGCTTTTCAAAGCAGAAGTTTGCAAACAGACTCTGAATCATTCCTAACACCATGGGCCTCTGGAAGTAACTGAATACCTCATCACTCCAGATAAAACTAATTGCCACTAACCAGTTCTGTACTGAAAGATCACACTGTCATAAATTGATATGTAAACTTCAGCAGTGCCAACAACAGCTGCTTGATTAGAGTTATTGTGACTATCTATCAAGGCTCTATGTCTAAGCCCTCTTGGAAGATCATCTTCCCCTGGTCAGTCCAGTCAAAAATCTCTGTCCTAGGATGCAGCAAGTGCTTTGTTTGGTTGGTTTGGGGTTTTGGTTTTTGTTTTAACTTAGGAGTATTTTATTTTTTGTCCACATATGCAGCTTTCTTTAGGGACATGATTTAAGAATTAACTGTCTGAAGATCAGTCTGGCCTTCCTGGTTCATATGGGGTAAGCTTGAATATGAGTGAGCAGTATTGTGATACTTAATTCCATGGTCCAGTAAAAATTTTTTTCAGACACAGAAAAGTTGGAAGGTTTTAGTGACAAGTCTCACATCTCAGTTTGCATACACTGCTTTTGCTTTAAAGCCTGGCATCTGATAGAAAAACCTTCTCAGTGCCCTGAGATTGTGGTGTGGGTTCAGCCCCATTTTGACTTCGGTCTACGTCAATTCCATCTGCCTGTGGTGCTGTCATTGCACAAATCCCTCTGCACAAATTTTCAAGTTTCTCACATTCTTTGCTTTGCTTCTCAGGCCTCTAAGGAAACCTGGCCATTTGAGGGTTTTTATATTTCTAATCTTTGGTAGTGCAAAGATGAAAGATGACATCTTGCCTATTTTTATGAACCATAGTACACCGGGTTTTTGGCTTGTGAAAGAGTCAGCATGAAAAAGACAGTTCCTTGCTTTTGACACCACTTGGAAACAGCCTGAGAGAGGCACTGGTGACTTTTTCAGGTCAGTTTATTGAAATTCTCTATTAGGAGTGAATTTTAAAACATATTTATGTGATTTCTGACATGGCTGCGGTGGCTGCGGTGGCTGCTGGTCAGCACAATGCCACGGAAGACTTTGAGCAAATTCAGCAAGAAAATTAATTACAGACCTGCCTAGGTTGAATCCTGTGAATTGCAAATGGCATCTATCCACACTTTATTAATAAATCCCACAGAAGCTCTAATTTGTCTTGCCTTTTCCAAACAGATAAGCATGGAAAGGTGGGAGCTAATGTTCACAGGTCTCTACTGACTTGGCTTTGTCTACCACGCTGACTGCATCTCAATGCTGCCCGAGGTCTCTCTGCCTTCATCTCCCAGTTCAGTTTGTTTGACAACCTCACAGACTGGTGGCTTGGTTCTTTAGAATAGAATAGAATAAGCCAGGTTGGAAGAGACCTTCTTTGTTTGTTTGTGTTGCTTTTTAGCACTGCTCTTCTTCTAGTGAGGTAAATAACAGGGAGACCCATGATAAATTTCACATTTCCCCAGCATGATTGCAGAGGCCTATGGTCAATTCTACATCTTAAGGTATTTATTGGCACTTATTCTTGGGTAAACCAGGTGTCACTCCTAAGTGTCATCATAACCTTTCCACCAAAAAAAAACCCCCAAAAACAAACCAACAACAACCCCCCGCCCCAGCCAACCTCACTTTCTATCTGTGTTGTTTCTAGTCTAGCAGAACACCCAACTGCTCAGAAGCCAGTTTAAAAACTAATAATGTTTTGGTGAATTTTAAAAAACCTGTTTATTTGTCAAGTTGTTGTGTTCCATACTGCTGCTCTGTTTCTGTCCTGCACACTTCAAGCCTGTTTAGGATCTTTTGTAAAGAGAGAAAGTGTAGAGGAGGGTGTTGGATTAGGCAATTAAAACTCACAGGTTCATAAGCTCAGTGGATTCTGAGGTATCCTTTTCCAAAGGTATTTTCAGGGGGCTCACAGGGTAATGTCAAGATAATGATGGTGGAAATAATGTAGTTGTCAAGAACTGCAGATATGCCTGACTCCTCTCATGTTATTAGGAGATTCTTTCTTTTTATCTCTTCTCTTTTTTTCACCCATCTTCCCCCTTGAAATATTCTTATCCAATGAATGCCCAAACATGTAATTTTAGATTGTGGGCTTTTGGTATGTGAGCGTGCACTAGTGGTAGGGTTTCTGTATAATGACTTGATAAACCTGTCAGGATTTTACTAGCAATGCATAATAAACGTGGTTATTATATAAGATATCCCTTTTCCAACAGTGGCTCTTAGATCTTTAGCAGGTTAGGAATCTTAATTCTTCTATAATTCCCTTTCTCTCTTTTCCTCCTCATCTTCTCTCCTCTTCTTGATTGATTAAGGACTTCAGTAGATTGTAGTATCATATATTTTTCTTTCGGTAGGGAAAGAAAAGATAGTAGATGTACACTTTCTTGTCAACATTGATTTTATTTCTATTTGTGATAAAATTATTTAAACTACACACCCTGTGAACTGCTTAGAATGAAGGTCATTCATTTCAAATACCTGCTCAATAATGCTGCCTGTTATTCATTTACATCACCTCCTCCAAAACCTCATTCCAAACCTACGTCTCCCCCTTCAGCCGCTGTTGTTTCCCAGAGGAAATGCAATGCTGTAGAAGACTTTTGGAAGCTGTTTGTGCATTCTTCCAAATGTTTCTAATGATGTGGTGGGGGGGGATTGGGGAAGAAGCCACAAGTCTTTTACACCAATGACCCTTGATAACAGAAAGGCAGTCATTTCCTGCAAGCCTCTGCTGCAGTAATCTTCTAAAGAGGATTATGCATTTGGAACAGCCAATTAGGTATGATTAGGAAGAAAACCTCGAACTATACCAGTGATGGGAGAGAAGGAATGCAGGCAAACTGACAGCTGGTCAGTGGATGAACAAAGCACCATAAATGGTCAAGAAGCTATGAGCAAAGGAAAAAGAATGGGCCCATGAAGGGAGAGGAAGAAATGACTGGTTTAAGGTCACAGCTTCAAACCAGTAGCAGAACCCTGCTAATCTGGGTCTCAGACTACAGTGTCTAACTCTCCTGCCTTCTCTGAAATCACAAGGAAAATGCCTGTTCTGCAGGGAGAAAGGAACTATGTATTACTGAAAGCTATGCTAAGTAATACATGAGCAATCACACAATGCCTTGAAAATTCTTTTTGTCTTTTCAACCAGGACTTTTTGTGCCATTTCTGTTGTTTCCTTTATGCAGCTGTATGAAGCTGTGAAATTATCTGCCAAGAGAGTAAATTTTTTCAGCTCCCACTTCTTCCCTTTGTCACTACACAGCAACCCTTACAAAAAAACCGGAGAGCCTTCCGTGCCTTTTATAGCTATCACCACTTGAGCATCCAAATCCATTTACCAAATACTACTTTCTTTTTTTTTTTCCTGATTAATTTCTGCATAGAGAGCACAACTGAAATTATATCTGTGCATGGCTTCAGTCTTTTCAATAATGCAGCTGTCTAAAGAATGGCTTAATGGCTTTATTTTTTCAGTGAAATATATATTCACTATTTTTAATATTCTTTGAGAAGCAACATATAGCATTATAGCATTGTGTTTGGATTTTTTGATTCCTTCTTCTGTTTTGGGTGGTGGGGTTTTTTTTTGGCAGAAGTTAATTAGAGGTTGTTTGCCTGCTCTGCAAGCGGTGAAGATGACGTCTTTCAGTTTGTCTGAGATACACATCCCCTGGTATTGAAACTAACTTTCATCTTCCCATTGCAAAACAAACAAACAAACAACAGAATAAAAAAACAACAAAATGAACAAACAAAAAAAATATATCCAAGCCAAACAAAAACAAACAAACAAAAAACCCAACAACCAAACCAACCACAAACCCCCCCACCAAAACCCAACCTTTTGACTTCAGGAACTGGCATGCAAGCGCATGATCTGGTCCTGATATGTAATCTCTTAGAATCAGGTTTCTGCTGGTAGCCAAGGTCCAGAGTTGCTTCTTTTGCAACTTGCCTTGGGTTTGTTAGACAATTCATGTGTCCACAATTTTTGATGAATTTATAACTCCTAATTATTACCTGTTTGTTTGTTTGGTTGGTTGGTTTTTGCATTTCCTTAAGGGAAGGTGTTTGAAAACTATGGTAACTGTGAACAAACAGACTAAGCAAATAGAGCCATGCAAATGTGTCTTTTCCAAAAGCTTTCAGTGAATAACACTGAAATGTGCAAAGAAACAAAATTATGTTTAGTAATTGCCTAGAAGCAAGGTCCTCTGTAGCAAATAATGTCTTTGATCACTGAAACAGAATTTTCAGAACATGCCATTCTGAAACATTCCGTTGAGAAAACTGTGAATTAAATTTGGGTCTCTGCTGAAGTCCTGGTTGACAGAAGGGATCCTCTGAAATCCCATCAGGGTACTTTTCTTCCTTTTCTTAGAATCATAGAATTGGTTTTGTTGGAAAAGGCCTATAAGATCATCAGGTCCAACTGTTATCTAACTTTGCCAAGGCTGGTGCTAAACCATGTCCCTCAGCACCACATTTCTGCCTCTTTTAAACACCTTCAGGAATGGGGATTCAACCACCTCCCTGGGGGAGGTTATTCCAGTGTTTGAGAACCTGTTCTTCTAAGGGAATGTAAAGTTGATTGTTAATGCGAAATTTCAATAGCAAACATGTTTTAAATGAATCCTGCACCTTAATGATTCTATAATCTCCACATGTTGTTTTTTATTTGGGAGGTGATCTGGTTGGGCCACAACCATGTAGACTTCTCTGTGTTGTGTTAAAACAGGGATGTTAGTCTGCTGAGTTACTGCTTTATCACCAACATTGTTTCACCAAAACCAACATTGATTTTGGCCAAAAGGAAATCTGTTGAGTTGCTTTGTTTTGTTTTGTATTGTTTTGTTTTGTTTTCCAGCTTCTCATCTCTGTTGAGCAGACTTAAACCAGGAGAAATTCCACTGAAACACACAGGCACTCTGCTTTAACTACCAAGTGAGATCCAAATCTTACTCATTCTGCCCCTATGGGTCAGCCAAGACCTTAAGAGTGTAAGCAAAAAATGTGCAACTGAATAACCTTTGCATGCTCATGAAATAATAATGAACTGATCAACATTTCACAGGTGTTATTACATTATTATTTGTTAAACAATAAGATAAATGTGATTAAACCTTGTCAAGCACAAAGGATGTTCTGTCCTTTGTAAAACAGGGGTAGCAGACACCTGAGTTTTGGCATTCATTGATGCTGTGCAGAACAGAAAGGATACATGCTGCACATTATCTTTCAGCATTAGTTTTCCACAGCACAGCAGGGACAGCATTTCTCACCAAAGAAATGTATGAAGAAAGTGACTTGAAAAGGTGTGTGCCAAAATAAAATCCCCAACCAACCAATCAAAAAAACCCACACCAAAATAAAAACCAACCCAAATGTAAAGCCCCCAACAAAACAGAGTTGTCAGACTTCTGCTCTATATAGCAGTTAATTTGAGTTATACATAAATTCTGATTTTAATAGTGAATGAAACTTAACTGACTTCTGTTTCATTCCTGGCCAATAGATGAGCTCACAACGCACACAAGTGTGGTGAGCCCAAGGGATCTGCAGAGCATCGCAAAAGCATTTCATTGTGCACTCCAGTGCTGAGCTAGCTAACAAATAGGATAGGTTTTTAATATAATCCACCATGTCCCTGCCAGTGCTCCTTGCCTGTTATGTCATCTTGCTTTGGGCCAAGCGTTTGTTTTCCCCAGATGGCCAGGGTAAAGCTGCTGACAGCTCTCCTGACTGAGAAGCTGTAGCACAGCAATCTTCCAATTCATTTAGCGCTACTGACAAAGGCAAAGCTGTTGATGTTCCGACGCAAAAGCACTCTATCAGGCATTACATAGTGTCTGTGTTCTCAGCATGTTTGGGGTGTGATAAGTCATAGCACATGCTTTTTGACATCTTCCTGCCTTTCACGGCAGTGTGGGATTTCTTGGAGTTGGAATTCAGGTGGCAGAAAAGATGTAAAAAGCCAAGTGTGACATCATCAGCAACTGGTCGTGGTCATGGAATCATAAATAATATTTTGTAGATTTGGATGAAAGATAAATCCTCTGAAAGATGTGCACTGCAGTTCCACTTGCCTAAACTTTTGCCCTCTTGAGCAGTGTGGACTTTTGAAGCCAATATGTAGCCGAGTTATTAACAGCTAGGGAAGCCGCTCTTCACTGAGTACATAAAAAAATAGCTTCCATCAGTCAGTAGCTATTTCCCATCCTGTTCCATTCTATCCATGGAGTATGAGTGGATTAGGAAGAGGCTATGTTTCTTTGTACAGTTGGGGTGTGTTAAGAAGAGTGCGTCCAGCAGGTCAAGAGAGGTTCTCTTCCCACTCTACTCTGCCCAGGTGAGACTGCATCTGGAGTACTTTGTCCAGTTCAAAAGAGACAGGGAAATACTAGACAGTCCAATACAGGTCTATGAGGATGATTAAGGGACAGGAACATTTCTGTTATGAGGAGAGGCTGAGAGACCTGGAGCTGTTTAGCCTGGAGGAGACTAAGAGGGGACCTTATTCATGTTTATAAATATCTGTATGGTGTGTGTCAAGAAGGGGCCAGTCTCTTTTCAGTGGTGCCTGGTGATAGGACAAGAGGCAATGTGTACATATGGGAACTCAGGAAATTCCACCTCAACATCAGGAAAAATTTTTTTCCTGTGAGGGGGCTGGAGCACTGGACCAGGCTGCCCAGAGAGGTTGTGGTCTCCTTTCTGGAGACTTTAAGCCTACCTGGACACCTTCCTGTGCAACCTGCCCTAGATGATCCTGCTTTGACAGGAGTGTTGGACTAGATGATCTCCAGATGTCCGTTCCAGCTCTTACTATTCTGTGATTCTACAATTCTCTTTCTGTCACAGCCTCACTCCCCATCTGGTGAGATGGGAGGAAGAAAATGTCAAATTATCGCCCATGCAAGAGAGGCTCAGTAGGCTGTGGGGTTGCTCTATCTTTTGTGTGGGATGGCTGGGACAGCAGCAGCGGTGCCTCTAGGATACACCCTGGGCCTCACCTTGCTATGGGTGGCAGCTGAAGCAATCTGCTCCCTTTTATGAAAATTAAATGCAGCTGTCGGGCTCCTGGCAGCTTGTTCATGCAGCCTTTGCTTAGAGAGAGAGTCTGGATGCCTCTGCCTTAGCATTTTGCTGCCAATATTTATTTTAAAGCATAATTGTATTTTAAAAATAAAATAAAATTGTATGTTAAATAATTTTCCTTAGGGTACCCCAACCAAGTGTTAAAAACATTGAAATAAGTGCAGGAAGTTTTTGTCTGTAATTTATTCAGATGTGTGAATGTAATATTGGTGATTGTAATTAATTTTAAACTATTCTATCTGTCCTGTGTTACAGGTTGATTAAATAGGAAATATCCAAGGCTGTTCAGGTGCTCCTCCAAAGGTCAAAGGGTTACCCTGGCAGAAGAATTGAGTGGTACTCCCCCTGGTAATCTGCTCACCACAGTCACTAGGTAGTTTAAATTGTGTCCATCAATGCCTGTAGCGGCTCCAAGTGAGCACAATTGTTTCAACTGTGTTATTTCAAGTGGGATGAATCTCAATGCCTGAGTTCAAATTGGGTTTAAAACATAAAACAAAAATGTAAAAATTGAGTAACCCTTCCACTTCCTGATCCTTTAGCTTCCAAAATACTTCCAGTTTCGCCAGCTCTCCAGCTAATGCTTCCATGGCTGAAACTGAAAGACCCATGAAAATAATTTTATCTCACCCCAGAAGTTGTTGTGGTGGAGCTGGTAAACTTTCTAGGTGTCAGATATGAAGACTGGTAAACCTGTAGTATAAGAAGCAACCCAGATCTTTCTTCCTGATGTGGCTTTTCCCTCTGCTCTTCCAAGAGTAAGGTTTTTACATTACAGTGTCTTCTTTTTAGGAGAATAGTCTGTCTGTATTTGTTAAAATGTCCTTTTTTTTTTTTTTTTCCCCCCCCCCTTCTGTTTGGTTTGGTTAGTTTGGGGTTTGGTTTTGTGTGTTTTTTTTTTTAGGGGGGGATTTTTGTTGTTGTTGCTTTCATTCGGTTCTGTTCTTGTAATTTGGTTGTTGAACTGGCTTCTGTATCACTCAAATTCTCCTTAAAAGTCAGGGCAGGTCATTCTTAGAAACATTTATTTGTCAACATATTCTTGCTTTTGTCTCCAACAATCCCTTATGGGTCACTCAGTAGGAGAAAAGTTTACCATGCTGATTCCATGAAATGGAAAGCCCACAGAATGGTTGTGGACAGGCATGCATATATATATATATGTATATGCATATATATATTTTTAAAAAGGCAAGTTCTGAAATGAAAGAATTCAGCTGAAAATAAAACATAGGGGGTTATTTTCTCATTTTTTGCTTCCAAGATTGATTTATGGAACTATCTGAGTGAATCACTTGCAAGAGAGGAGTGCTTCATGTTGAATGCACTGTATATGCAGCCCGTGTGTTTCTAAAGAAGCATGGCTGTTCCTGAAATGCATAAGCCAGCCAGCAATCAGTATTCATAGCATCAAGTGATGAAGAGCTCTTTCTTCCAGTTAAGGATCTGCTGCAAAAGATATCAGAAGTTTCTCAGGAAGCTGATGGAAGACATCTGAATGTTCTTCTGTATTCTAATGGAGTTCCCAATTTAGATCATCAATCCATACGTGGTTATTAATTCCGTTCACATGACATACGATGCACTGTGGCATCTTGGCCAAACCAGTGTGGGCTTGTGATGTTACCTCGTGAAGTTCTTACTGAAGTAGGATTGATAATGTTTCTATTCACAGCTTATTAAAAGTGGAGTTGTTTCGGAAGTGTAACCCTCTGGGAGCTGGAGGTTAGACTGTTTGCGGTGCAAACTCTTTTATTTTCCCTGATGGCTTATATAAATGCATTTCAGGGAGTAGCTGAAGTGTTATGCATAGCATTTGGTTTCCAAGATTGGCAGACATTACCTGAACTGCCCAGAGTAACATGAACATCATCTTCTGCTCCTGAGTGTTGAATTTTGAAAAGTCTGTTGTTCCTGGGTGGTCACTGTGGAGATAGCTTCAAGCACACAAAATATAAAAAGTATGCCTGAAATATGCCAGTATATTAAATTAACATCCTGCAAAAGCTCCCTTTTTAAAATCCAGATGCTTATATTGCTTTTGACAGACTCTAGGCGGTAAAGTTTTAACTTTAAAGAAGGGGCTTTCTGTTTCTGTTTTCAAGTTAAAAATAATGAAAGGAAAACACACTGAAATTCCCACATTATTAAATAAAACATTTAAGTGGCATGGGGCCAATCATTGTCACGCCATGAACAAATGCCTTACGGTAATATGTTCCATAACTGTTTGCTAAAAACTACCAATTTTAACACATTTGCACATGATTAGACACAATAAAAAGTTACTTATTGAAGCCAGTGCCAGAGTGGTGTTACTTAGGCCCAGAGGGAGGGAAACCTGCAGGAGAGGGGTGGTGTGAAATGGGTTCCATGCTGTGAAAACAGACCTTCAGAAGAGTCCCCCAGTGATAGACTTGGCTCCTGTGGTGAGGAGTTCATGGGGCTGTTGGGGAGTAGGCCTGAGTGGATGTGTAAGGGGGAAGACTTCAGGACATGACTGATGGGCTTGAGCAGGAGCTACCCAACTACCATGCTTGAAATGTTGTTTTGAAACCCAGGGATCATCCACCAACAGGGTGCATTTTGAGATGGTTGGGCTGTAATGTTCTTGAAAGATTTCTGGGTGCATTGCTCTTTTTCTTAATAATCAAGGAAAGACTTCCACAGGGCTGCATTTTTACCTGCTGTCACATTAGCACGGGCTTCTCTCACTGAACCTATCAACTGAAAAGCAGCCAACAAGAAATGGGTCTCTGTCATATTGGAAGAAGTTTGAAGTCACTGTTTCAGCTTTGCTGAGTGAAGTAGTGGAATAACATTTTCCTTGTTTCAGAATAGTTTATTCAAAATATAACTCTGCATAAATATTCATCTCAATTTCAAATATTTTTGCTGAAGGAAAGAACAAAATCTAGACCAGGCAAGATTTCTTTATATCAGCCTCACAGAGCATTTGAGTTCTGGTTTTGTTTTTCTTTTTCAGAACCTTTGGATTAAGAACCAACTGACACACTTCAGTTTTACAGGAAGTGGAACAGCACATCCTCTGCATTCAGGTGAGAAGCATTATCAAAACAAGCTTGAATTTATTAAAAGTAGGTGTTAACTCCATAAACATGTGGGAGCCAGTAATAAACAAACAAGCAAATAAGAGAAATCTTCAGGGGTGCAGGGAGAAATTCTGAGTGTTAAGTTAATGGTAACATTAGAAGAGACAATTTTGCTTTGCAACATCTGCACATTTTGATTCACCTGAGAGTTTCTGGCTACTTGGGGGTTTGCTCATCAGCTATAGTAAGTCTGAGAACCCCATGAAAAACATTATATGACTCTGAGATGCACTCTTAAGGGTTTTGGACCCATAAAGTAATTTATACATGGCAATTAGGGACAAATAATTGCTTTCAAAAGAGAACCCCCTGAATCTTCCCCTCCCGTGGGGACTGAACCAAGTTCAGATGTGCAGGATTATGAAATATGTCACCATGACCTTCTTACCTCCAGAAGGTGAAGGAGCTCTCCACCCCAGCTGCCTGCTGCTCCCACTGCCTGTAGTTTTCTCCCTGTCCATAGGTAAATGTCATTTAAAGTAGTCAAAACTGTGCTGATGAACCTCCTGAGGAGCAGAGGTGTGTGTGAAGCCTGTGGACAGTGGCAAACAGGGAGGTGGTTTAAAAGGGCAAGAGATGAGCAGGCAACCTGTGCCCCATCTCCTAAAAATGTAGGCAAGGGCAAGGCAGGTCTTTAGTCTTTATACAACATTTTACACCCCTCATTTTATGCCAGTGTTTTATTTCCATGCAGTGAAGAAATCTTTTTGGTTTCATCTCTTTCTTGGGTGGCAGAGGAGGTGAGGAATCAGTGTTTGATGTCAGGCATATGACTAGCAGGTGGTTGCTCTCCTGTCATGGGAGCCAGTCCTCATGCAAAGAACTTGACTCCTGGTGTCCTGCAGCTTGGGGAAGCAGGAAACACTCAGACACATGGACCCTTTAAAGATATCCTGCTGGAAAGGGGTTTCAGGGGTGCCTGCACTCTGTGCTTGCAGTTCCTCAACCCCACAGAGGTATGGGGCCAACTGGGCTTAGCAGTAAAATAAACCAGAGTTTTTTATTCAGTCAGACTAAAGCTCAGATTCATTTTTTTTTATAATTAACTGTAGATATTTGCTGTTTTTTAGAAGTGGAACCCAACACATTCTGCAATGCCCACTGCTGAATGCAGCTGCAGTAATGTATCTAAGTGAGAGATGGATGTGGGTTCCCTCCTGCTGCTGACTGCTCTCTCAGAGCTCCCTCCCCATGTCCATGTCACGTCTCAGTACTGGTTGTTCATTATTTTTTAGTGTGCTTCTGCTCCCACCTGTGGAATTCAGGTGAGGAGGTGTCACCTAAGACAAGATGTTAGGATTATAGCACTAAGGTAATTTTGTGATAGGAATGCTGACAGCATTGAACTGTTTGGCATATTAAAACCACAAAATAAGGAATATTATATAAGAGATTAGTAGAGTGAGGTCTGATTGATTCATATGAAGCACCATCACCCAGGTTCTTAGTGATATCTTAGTGATGATTTTTTTGCAATTTAGAATCATAGAATAAATAAGGTTGGAAAAGACCTCAAAGATCATCAAGTCCAACCTGTCACCCTACACCTCACGCCTACTAAAACATGGCTTTAAGTGTCACATTCAATCCCTTTTTGAACACCTCCAGGGACGGTGACTCCACCACCTCCCTGGGTAGCCCATTCTGATGGCAAACAACTCTCTCTGTGAAGAACTTTCTCAAACAAGCCACAAGGTAAATGTAGTGTTGAAAGCAAGAATAAATACATATTATAGTGCTTTTAATGGTGTTCTGGTTAGAAAATTAGTCACGGCTGTTGATTCAAGAACTTCCATGGCCAGTTTCAGTCAATATGACCTTTTCAGATAGCATCAAAACCGTAGCAAAGACTTGCTTGTCAGAGGGGGCTTTCAGCCATTAAAGCTGTTCATGGCTATAAGAAGGTGGTGAAGCACAAGATGGGGCTACAATGGAGTAACTTTACTACAAGCATAAGCTGCAGTGCTCTTCAAACAAATGAAGCAAGACAAAACAGATTTTAGGCCTTTTCCTGTCTTGACCCTCTTGTCTCATTTTGTTGTTTATTAACATAGGGGATAGGGAGTCCTCCCAGCCAAACTAATACATTTGTCTATGCCTATCACAACATCAGGTTATTCTTGGTTTTCCATGAAATAAAAGAGGAGAAACGTTCTCTTCTGCTGTCCTTGGATCCTCTGCAAGGATTAGGTACTTTCAGTTAGCACCTGAGTCTTTACAGGAAAAATCTTGTCAAAATACTAGAGACTTCTGAAAGATGAGAAGAGGGGCTTCCCTTTTCATTGCATGATTTTGTAGATGTTCTTTGTGCATAGTGGAAAACTCTCATGGTGTAAGCTGCCCCATCACCCAGAAGTAACATAAAGTTTAAAGAGTGGTTGTAGCAGACCCAGTAGTTAGTAGCAGCTTCTGCTGTGTATTTGATCCTCTCATTTGGGCTACCCTCAAATCTTCAGGTACTCTTAAATGCTTGGCATTTTGTTTCACTGGAAGATTTGCCAAGAAGTTTCATTTTTACTCTTTAAAAAAAATATTTTGAAGAAAAACATCAGTGAGGTTGAAGAAAGTCTGAAATAGGTAAGAAAGAGCAAATGCTGGTCTTCCTCTTCTGACCTTCTTCAAAAACCTTTACAGTCAAAACAGCTGAAGACAAATTGTGTCTGTGGTCTAAAATCACCTTTGATTCAACAGACCATCAGCTTGCCACTAAGAAGAGATGAATCATGAGCTAAGGAAAAATTTCACAGCAGCAATTGTTAACTAGTAAGTGTGATGTGAAAACAGGGGCTGGACTAGATGATCTTCAGAGATCCCTTCCAACCCTTACCATTCTGGGGTTCTGTGAAAGGCAGCTTTTATCTAGGATTTGCATGAGAATGGTATTTTGGTACAGCATGAAAAGTACAGAGAGCATGAAAAGTACAGAGAGTATGAAAAGAACAGCTGGAGTTAGAGGCAGGTTTCTGTTTAAGTAAAAGTACATTCTTTATAGATAGATATAGATATAGGTAGGTTTGGTGACAGGGGTGTGAGGTCTTGTCTGTTGCCTTGAATAATTTTCCCAGCTTGGAAACATCATTTGTGTTGTGGTGGAAGAGTGGCTGCCCTAAGCCCGTCTCCCCTGCAGCCTGGGAAGAATAACTGCCTTTAAGCACCCAGGCTCGTTCCTCTGGCTCGGCAGAATCATTGATTTAGTAGGCTTGGTGCTGCTCTCTGTGTTTAAACTCTTCTGAGCGCAAATTGGAAAAGTCACAACATTTTGTGATTTCATTGCAGCTTTATTGAAACCTCCATCTTCTCCTCTGCAGAAATTTTGAATGGTAAATTTCACCTTTTTAGACCACATTTTAATCTCTCAGTGAAATACTATTTCTATAATATTCTACAATTACTAACCCTTCAGTTCATTTTCTTCATCTTAAGGTAGGGCTCAGTGTTCAATATAGCCAAATTTATTTGAAACACTTGAAGAAGCTCACCTTGATGCTCTCCAGCTTTCTGCAACAGTTCTTTGTAATGAGATCATGATTAGTGTTGTACTTGAAGCTCACATATTTTCCCTTTGGTTTTCCCCAAATGCTTGAAGAAACACCAGCTGGTATTGGGTAACTTAGCTTGATTCCTGTTTTCTTATTCATGCTGAGGAGCAGCTTAGTGTGGAAATAATTCTTGTTTTTATTAGGATTGTTTGTGAAGTTATAAATCTACAAAGCAGCATGCGGTGGGAAGCAAACCTGCACTTTATCTGATCGATGTGCTCTGACATTTCCTCTCTGACACAGTCTGGCCGAACCCTGGGACCTCTGAGGGCCATCTCGTTCCAGATGTGCCCCCTGACCAGCCTCCATCTCCCTGCTTGGATGAGGCTCAGATGTCTTTCCCTCCCCTGTTTCCATGGAAAGGAAACACGGGTGAAACAGGCTGAGAGAAAAAGAGGCACAGCATGTTCCATCTGATCCCTCATCCAGGTAACTGGGGCAACATGGCCACAAGAAGGTCCTCTGCAGCCCAGGGACAGCCCAAGGGCTGAAGTACCTCTGTACTGTGGATTTTTCCTAGACTATGCTGTTAGGATAGTTCAGGTGTTTAAAAAAACATGTCAAAAGCTGGTGTTTCTCTTCAAAGGCCTCAGTCCCTGATGGCCATCTCTCAGATTTCAGCAGCACTGAGCTCTGAGAAGTCATTATGTAATGCGAGAGTGCTCAAAACTTGTGATCAAGTTGTCTTACACTTATAATCACAAAGAGAGGCATGTTAAACAGTGGTGGGTTTGGAAAGCTTGGCCCTGTTTTGGGTAGAACCATCATGTTGTAACCAGACACTACCAATCATGCTCCACTTTTTGGAGGACTAGTATTCTTAATCTTAGTGGTTGCTTCAGAAGAAGTTTATTTAAGGAGAAACCTATTTTTCTCCTGTGTTTTCTGCACTAATATCAGCCTTCTCTCTGCTTTGTATACACAAAGCCTGAGATTACTTGGAGGGAGATTATCAGAAAGGAAGGGAAAGGAAGTCAAGCAGGAAAATACTTATGAAAATTACTTAGGAGTCTGATTTCCAAATAAACAGCAAAAATCACAAACCAGCTCTGAGGACACAACTACCACTGCCTCCACCTTGCTTGTCTGTGAGGACTGTGCCTGCTTCTTCTGCAGCTGATAATGAAAGCAGATCTTGACTCTTGATCTTGATAGATCACAAGTTCAGACCAAGAGCTCCTTTGCTGTGAAACTCTTCCACCGTCCCATCCTAGTTTGTTTTCTTTGAAACAGAATGAGGAGGCTAAAAAAGTGAAAAAAACAATCTCCCATCCAGCTTGTCTTAACAAACTTCTTTGAATTATCATTTATCTGGAGATGGTCCTGACACAACCCAATTAGCACGAATCTTTCTGAATTTCTTTAGTCTTTACTCTCCATTTCTCAAATTCCAAGAATGCTAAGGCCACATTCATAGTGCTTTTGAGAAAACTAAACTCAAATGATTTTTTTTCCCCCTGCAACAAGAAACATTCCAATTTCTCAATCACCTGTTCTGATCTGATATTGATTTCCTTTAGCATTTTTTCTTCCTCCTTAGGGAAATAAATCTGTTTCTGGTATCTATCAGCCATTCTTCCCTTTGATAAAAAGAATTCATATAATTCTTAAGTAATGCTAAATCTTCTGTCAACAAATTAGTCTTGTCATCAGCCATAAGGGGCCTCATGATCTTCTTGGTGACCTCTTGCTTCTAAAATAGTTGAGAAAAAAAAAAATCCACGCATAACAACTCCTGGCTATTCTTCTAATGTTTGTGCTTTTATTTACAACTTTTTATGCTGTTCTGAAGCAAATTGGCTACATTTTATTTCTTTCACAACAAAACAAAAAACTTTTAAAAATATACAGGTTCTGAGTACAATGTCAGGAGCTTAAGAAAGCAAATGAAGATATATGTAAGGTTAATTCAATATATGCAGGTTAATTCAGTAAAATCAATAATTTAGTGGCTAGAGCACTTGTTTACGAGTTCTGTGGGCTGTATGTGATATGGAACGAAGTATCTGACTTTGTGCCATTCTGGGTAAGTGCCCAAATCAGTAGATTATGTGACCAGTCCATCTTTTTCTAGTCAAAGTTCAGTTCAAGTGGAGAGAAACTGGGTTAACGCTTTCCCATAATTAATAGGTAATCCCATAATCAATAGGTAATCTCCAACTGTTGGGTTATTAGCTGCTCTTTCTACAGGTTTTTACCAAAACTTTAATCAAGCACTGGCTTGACATGATTAAAAATAATTTTTTTTTTTTTAATTGAACACTTTCTAACAGAAAATGGTTCCACTGAAAAGTACAGCTGCAGTCTCCCCCATCCCATAATGCTGCTGGATATTTTGCTTCTTACATATAGTAGGCTTAGGACTTCAGTTTTATTGTTTAAGGCCTCTTTCTCATGAGTTTCTTTGCATGGCTGGAGGCATCAACATGAAGAATAGACTCCCTAACTAGTCCATCCCATAGTCCATCACAGTGCTATATTGTGCTTAAAAGAGCTATTCTATTGCTAGCATTAGTTGCATCTTTTTTATTCCTTCTGATTTTATATATACTTGACTGCTACTCCATGCACCATTTAAACTCTATCATGTTTGAAACGTGATCTACTTGCATACAATGTTTTCCTCTCTTTTAAAAATTATTTTGATGTATTTTGTATCACTTAAATAGTTGTAATCACTTAATTATTTAAATTATTAAATTATTTTTCATTTTTCACCAGTGCATTTTGCATGGAAAAAAAAAAAAAAAAAAGAAAAGGTAGCTTGCTCTCAGTTAACATTTAACTGGAACTGTCATACCTAATGCTTTAGTAATCTCTGGATGGACTGCGTTGGCCTGAAGCTGCTTAAACTCAGAGCTTATACTGTTGTAAGAGTACTTCTGTCAGGCTTTCCAGATTTTCGGTGGTGTGGGCTTGCAGATTTACCTCTTCATCTCCAATATGTGTCCAGCTGATTCTTAAAAACTCTGTCAAAAATTGCTATCATGTCACAAATTATAAAGAAAAACGCAGCTCTATACCATGTGCTCAAAGCTATTGCTTGATTTATTTCTTCCACTTAATATGCCCCAGATTATGTCCAGTACTTGAAAACTCCCATCTCTACTTAGTTTTCTGTCTCCTTTCAAAACCATATTAGTTTATTGTTGCCCCCTGCTCAGTTCCATCTACCATCTTACTTCCTTTAAATCAGGGTCTGAACCTTGGTAATTGTAACCAGCTGGTAATGTCTCCTGGGGCTGCTGCCTTGGTGAATTTCACTTCCATTTAGCACCTGGACACATTCTCTGCCTTGTCCACTCTCTGAAAAGCAGAGATTTGAAAGGGGCAGGACAGGAGAGCAACTATTGCACTTTGCTGTGTCTTGTACTGGAAATTTTCATGTTCAAAATTAAATGCAAAGCACTGGGGTTGTGTGATCTGTCTATCAGATCAGAAAAAAAAAAAATCCTGATGGAAATTTCCCTTTTCTGAAGTCATCAGGTTGGCAGGTTCACTTTTCCTGAGTTTTGCCCCAAACCAAACAACTGGCTTCTAGTGGTGTTAGGTCAACAGGTTGTCTCTTTCATTGTGTGTTTTGTGATGGGATTTCCTTCTGTGTGGCAGCACTCCTGAAAATGGACAACTTGCCTTACTTTACAAATTCCTGTTGTTTCTGCATCTTTTGCTCACTTGAAAACTACTGTAAGGCACAGAAATATTGCCACCACTATACTGAAACAGTTAGCTGCTTCTCTGTATATTGCAGTTCTTGTGATTTCTGACTACAAGCCTCAGCCATATTTAGTTTTTTCTCTCCTTTAAATAAATGGCAAAAAGAGGGAGTTAAAGAGCTGCAGATTTTACTTTTAATAGTATCAACCATGTTGATTTAAAGCATCTGCCAAGTAACTGGATTGCATGGGAGCACAAAAAATTTCAATAGTATTTCATAGGCTTGCTGCCTGAAAAAAAATAAATAAATAAAGAAAAAAAATTTCCTTAAATCCAGAATCTGTGAATCTACAGTATCCTGCTTCAGATGCATTTGAAAGTGTGTTAGTTACAGGTAATACACGTAAACCATGAAGTCTGTCTAATGAACTTTGGCTGTACAGGAAAACTTTTGTGTTAAACATTTGTATTTTCCTGCTGTGATTCACAGAATGGTAGAAGTTGGAAGGGACCTCTGGAGATCACCTAGTCCAACAACTCTGCTAAAGCGGGGTCACCCAGAGCAGGTTACGCAGGATCACAACATCCAGGCAAGTTTTGAAAGACTCCAGAGAAGGAAACTCCACAACCTCTCTGGGTAGCCTGGTTCAGGGCTCTGTCACCCTCACAATAAAGAAGTTTTTCCTTATGTTTAAGTGAAACCTTCTGGGTTCCAGTTTGTGCCCATTGTGTCTTGTCCTGTCACTAGGCACCACTAAAAAGAGCTCAGCCCCATCCACCCTTTCCTAGCTGTGATGTCAAAAGCATGAATTATGAGCTAGGCACATATGGGAATTTAGACCAGGAATTTAAATTAACTGAAGAAAATTTTGTCCTAATTGTCTTTTTTTTAATTCCCCTGGTAGAATATGCCACATGATCCCTGGCACCTCAGGCTGGAGTGGGAAGTACCATCAGATACAGGAAACCTGCTGGAATCTGGTCCCTCCATAAAGCAAAAAACACTCCTGGCCAACAAGTTAAGAAAGATGCTGATGTCTAAAATGAAGCCTGGAGAGAACATAGCACTAAGGTAGGCTCTTGCCTTCCCCTTCTGTCCAAAGTTCCTGAGCATGAGCAAAACAAAACAGTCATGTCTTCGCCAGTACTGACCACTCTGGTGAAGCATGTTAGGATGAAAAATAGTGAAGGGAGAGGGGTTACAAATGCTCAATGTGAGAGACTGCCTACTGTGGCAGATCCTCATTGTCCTGACAGCTCTTTCCAGCTATCTCTCTTCTCATGTTGAAAAGTTCCAGTAGACATTGGCAGAGAGAAGTGCAAGACAGTATGCAAGGAAGGTTGTGGCACTCTTAGCAGTGTGCAGAATCTGCTCACAGGAGGCCTTGCAGGCTTGTTAGCAGTAGAATAGGTCCAGACTAATGAGTTTCATGTAGTGGAAGCTTTCCCCAGGGCAGTGGCTTTTACCAAACATCTCAGGATTGCACACAGAACAGTCACTGTTATAGGTACAAGAGGGCTATGGGCTTGTTTATGAAGGACATTGGTGGCTAGTAGAGATAATGTAGCATCTGCTTAGGTGTAGCTCATATGGAGAGACACTAGGACAGTACTCTGGGATAGCATAGTCTGAAAGGTACTATGACTCAGGTGATCCACCTAGGCATAGATGAAGCAAAATTTGCACCAGCAGAATACAGTTTGCCTCCGAAAGTAAAGAGCATTCACTCAACACAAGTAAGTGTTCATATTTTGTTGCTCTGGTCCAGTCTAGAGGTGGGGTTAATGCCTATCGAGGATCTCACTGAAGGTCCAAAACCAGTGTTTGTATCTGTCAAGAATATTGACTGAAAATGTGGATTGCCATCTCCACCACTACCATAGCACTCAGGGCCTCCAGACAAATCATTACAGAGAAGGAGCACAATGATCAAAAGCATTGGCAGCATCCTCTTGAAGAAGGGACATTTTTCTCTTCTTTTCAAGCTGATTAACTTTAGACCTGTGGCTTGGATATGGACCTGAGGACCTTGGGTTAATAGTTTCTGTCTTGTCCACAACAGAGTTGAGCTTCATGAACATTCCTTCAGAGAAATAATACTTTGAACATTTACACAGCACACAGGAAAGGGGTGCAAACACTGCTAAGGGAGCTTGTGACACCTGTGCTGTGATTTTTGGGAGGCTGTGTTTGGATTTTAAAGTATTTGCCCTGATTCCACTATGCTTTGAAAATTCAGTGTGGGGAGAATCACTGTGATGCAGCAATGCAGCACTCACATCTTCTTTCCTCAGCATACACACATACATATATGTATACAATAAATGAAACCTTACTTTTTATTGAGGGAAAAGATATTTGGGGCAACATAAATTGGGGAGTAACTGGGAGAAAATATTTCTCTTTAAGAAAAGTAAGTAAAGTAGGTGCAGGCTGTGACTTTAAATTGGACATTAATCTAATCCAGGGCTATACTTTAATAAAGGCTAGTGCTGGGAATTCTTATGGATTTTCTAGCTCATTGCTGGGATGACAGAGAAATACAATAAATGTTCTATTACTTACACAAGCTGCTGGTTTTCAGAAAATTAGTCACCAGTGACCTTTTACCCTTTGTCTTGCTCCCTTTCTGAGTAAAAATACCTGACCAGAATCAGATGCAGCCCTGGTATATGACAGCATCTCTGCAGTCTGCACAGAGCTACCCTCCATTGCTGTGAGTACAAGACAGGGTAGCATAAGACCAGCTTCTTTTTCTCATTGTATAACTGTAATATTGGGGGGGAGGACAGGAAAGGGAAGGGACAGAGGAAGAAAATATTGTCATTGTTGATTGTTATTTTTAACTGTAGGGGGAAAAAAAGGCAGCACAATTCTACATTTCTTACTAAGGAATGAAGCCCAAACCATAAAACATAACCAGTGAAGTTGCACAGAATTAAGATTTGGGAACCATGATGCAGCTTGGTGATGTTCTCAGCCTCACAAAGCACAAACCTTTGTGTTTGGCTGGTATTTCTTCTTTTCCCCAAGTATCAAACCGTGATGTTTATATTCCTTACAATGAGGCACAGACTTTTGGGGAGGGGGAGGGGACTATATTGCTTGGTGTGTACCAGCCCTTTGGTAGAATTATATTGATTAGTTTTCCAGTTAGCAGTGAGACCTCCTTCTGACCCTATTTTCAGGGTCAGTAGATCATAATGCAGAAGCACTAAGAGACCAGCGACCCTCCCCATATTGCTTTTTGAAGAGTGTATGGACCAGAAAATCATCATTTTATAGATATAAAAACATATATATATATATATAATGTGTGTGGATATACATATTATCTCTATATATCTACAAAAAGAGTGGGGCTGGACCCAGCTCTGCAAATGCAGGTCTGTGTCATATATCAATTATAACTGTTTGCTGTGAAAAAGAAATACATCCAGCCTCTTCTATATAGCTTTAGAGCTGGATTTTGTCCTGAGTAAGAGAAATACCTCATGATATGGCACAGTGAGGACAGACGTGTCCTTGTGAAAGAGGAACACACATCTACATTTGACATTGGGCTGTTTTTCTGAGATCTTTAGACTGAGAGTTCTCAGACATGAACCCATGAAACAAAGACCTACAAGCTCTGCCCCATTCTGGGCATTCTGAGGATGGCCCATGAGAGCAATCCATTGGCTTCCATCTTGCCTTGCCTGTCAGCCATACATACCCCTAATTAAGCAAGAAATAGTTTGTCAAAACTTACTGCACTTTTGATATCCCACATTTTCCATGGCAGGTGTATAACAGACAAAGAACAAGGACAAGATGAAATAGCTAAAGAATGCTTTCAGTTGCTATTTTTAATTGCTATTTGAAGCTTACATTTGAAATCCTTGGTCCCATAAATGGATAAGGACTGGAGTCAAGGACTCAAATATCCTCACCCTAACACCAGGACCATGCAGAATGCTTTTGAACTCTGGTGCTCCCTGAGTGTGCTGTAACTGTAGGAGACAGAGCTACTGCCCTGGTAAGAGTCAAGCTGCTCATCTTGTATTAAGAAAAAGGAGCTTGACTTCTAGCAGCTGCTGCCTGTGGTTTTCTCCATTTCTTTAACTGAACTACATACTGCAGGGAACTAATTAATGTGTTGCATGTTAATTGTGAAATCACCATCTGAGTAAATTACTGTAAACAAGTCCTGTGAATAAAAAATCAAAAGTGAATCAATGTGCCACAGGTCACAGGCTCCAGCTCTATACTGCAAGGAGTATCTTAGCTCCTTAGGAAATGTAGAATTACAGAATTGTTTTGGCTGGAGAGCTTTAAATTCGTCAAGTCCAACCATTATCTAACTCTGCCAAGTCTGATGCTAAGCTGCAGCTCTCTTGCTGGGATTTCCTTATCAGGGTTATTGGTGCTCTGGTCCTGAGGCATCTGGTAAAATCATCTTCCCAACTGTTGTCCCCCACCTTTTCCCCAGCAAAGGCTCTACAGGTCTTGCAGAAAGAATGACAACACAGTGGTGTGCCAACTGCTTCAGATATTCCTAGCTTTCACAAGACTGAGCAGCAGTACATAGAGACCCAGTAGTGAATAGGTGCTGCTCTTGCATTGGCTTTTTAGTTATGTTCACATTTTAGTGTGGTCCAACAGAGATGGCAAAGGGAGTACCCAGGCACAAATTCTTCACTTCCCTGCTATTTTTTTTTCAAGGTGTGGGCTTCCTGTGTGTTCAGGAACCTATGTGTTGTGATTTGAAATAATGGTCTGATGCTTTATTTGTGTTTCATGGCAATATAGCACAGGATTTCAGCATCCTGCTTTGTTAACACAAGATGTTCATAAACCTATGATCATAAAACTATCCTTAAGTGACAAAGATTATCTTTTCCACTTGCTCTGCTGGAGCAAATGTAATTTTTTCTAGTATATTTCTATGATACTATGATACTATCTTAACATACATATATATATGTTTGTGTGCATACATACACATATTTTTATATATATGTGTGTGTGTATATATATGTATGTGTGTATATATTAGTATGGATGTGTGTGTATATATATGGATGTGAGTATATATTAGTATGGATGTGTGTGTGTATATATGTGTGTGTGTGTGTATATATATGGGGGTTTTGTTGTTATTGTTGATTTTTTTTTTTTTTCATGACAGACTTTATAGGCTTCCTAAAGTTTCCTGGAAATGGCTGAGCAATTGCCATATTTGCCTCCTTGCACCTGTGTGCTAATCAGATCAAATAACTTCCAGAGAGAGTCAGATTTGTAACAAAAGTGGGCTGACTCCGAAGTGAGCAGCTGGTCCTTCTCCAAATATTCTGGAGCACAGGTATCACCCAGCAGGCTGTCATTACATCCAGCACGTGTGCCGTCAGTGTTGAAAACAGGCAAACAGCTGCTAGGTGGATAAGAGTGACCATATTCCGTGCAACACACACTGCTTCCTTTCCTCACCAGCTGGTACTCGGGGGATCTTTCTCTTCTGTGGCAGTCAACAGTCCTTACTGTGGCACAGGGTGCATTGATCTGGCTATAGTCACTTGCAAAAACTAACTGTTTTTTACCATTGTGTTCCTCTGCTGCATTTCTCTCTGCAAGCATTGTGTAAATATTCCTGAGTGATTTTCTTTTTCTTTTCCTGTCATGGCCTTGTGAACCATTCAACTAACTGGTCAGTCACTTGCTATCCAGTAGTGACTATTCTGGAGGATGATGAGGGATGAGGGGCCCTGGCACCCCATGCCTTTGGTGAGGTGACACTTTCTATCACAGAGCCCTACAGGCAGCACAGCTGGGTAGGCACTCCTGGTTAATGCATCAGAGCATGTGAAATCGGGAATTTATCTGAAGCTCACCTCACAAAAAAAAAAAAGGAAAAATGGACAAGGCAGCTGATCAGCTCAATTCCAAATAAATGAGCAACATGAACAGTGTTTCTTACCCTGCTTTAGGCCATTTAGGATAGGATAGGATAGGATAGGATAGGATAGGATAGGATAGGATAGGATAGGATAGGATAGGAAAGGAAAGGAAAATAGAATAGAATGGAATGGAATGGAATGGAATAGAATAGAATAGAATAGAATAGAATAGAATAGAATAGAATAGAATAGAATAGAATAGAATAGAATAGAATAGAATAGAATGGAATGAAATGGAATGAAATGGAATGAAATGGAATGAAATGGAATAGAATAGAATAGAATAGAATAGAATAGAATAGAATAGAATAGAATAGAATTAACCAGGTTGGAAAAGACCTTCAAGATCATTGAATCCAACCTATCACCCAACACTACCTAATCAAATAAACTATGGCACCAAGTGCCTCATGTAGGCTTCTCTTAAACACTTCCAGTGATGGTGACTCCACCACCTCCCTGGGCAGCCCATTCCAATGGGCAATCACTCTTTCTGTGAAGAACTTCTTCTTAAAATCCAGTCTAAACCTCCCCTGATGCAACTTGAGACTGTGTCCTCTTGTTCTGTTGGTGGTTGTCTGGGAAAAGAGACCAAGCCTCACCTGGCTACAACCTCCCTTCAGGTAGTTGTAGACAGCAATAAGGTCTCCTCTGAGCCTCCTCTTCTCCAGACTAAGCAACCCCAGCTCCCTCAGCCTCTCCTCATAGGCCTTGTGCTCCAAACCCCTCCCCAGCTTTGTTGCCCTTCTCTGGACACATTCCAGCAAGTCAACATCTTGGGCACCGGACTCAAGGTGTGGCCTAACCAGTGCAGTGTACAGGGGCAGAATGACCTCCCTGCTCCTGCTGGCCACACTGTTCCTGATGCAGGCCAGGATGCGATTGGCCTTCTTGGTCACCTGGGCACATTGATGGCTCATGTTTAGTCTACTATCGACCAGTACCCCCAGGTCCCTTTCTGCCTGGCCACTCTGCAGCCATTCTGACCCCAGCCTGTAGCACTGCACGGGGTTGTTGTGGCCAATGTGTAGAACCCAGCACTTAGATGTGTTAAATCTCATGCCCTTGGACTCTGCCCATCTGTCCAGCCTGTCAAGGTCCCTCTGCAGAGCTCTCCTACTCCCTAACAGGTCTACACCTGCCCCCAGCTTGGCGTCTGCAAATTTACTGATGGTGGACTCAACCCTCTCATTCAGATCATCAATGAAGATGTTAAAGAGGATGGGGCCCAGCACTGATCCCTGGGGGACGCCACTGGTGACTGGCCTCCAGCTGGATGTGGCACCATTCACCACCACTCTCTGGGCTCAGCCCTCCAGCCAGTTCCTAACCCAGCACAGAGTGCTGGTGTCCAAGCCATGGGCTAGCAGCTTGTCCAGGAGTTTGCTATGGGGGACAGTGTCAAAGGCCTTGCTGAAGTCCAGGTAGACTACACCCACAGCCTTCCCCACATCCATTTATCTCAGTGGACTTAATTTCATCATCCTCTGGATGATCCTTCCTGGAGCTTTGTTTAACGTCACTAATTATTTATCTTAAACCCTACCATTGTTTCATTTTTCAGCAGAAAATATTCTTCATTAAAGGCCATATGTATGCTCATAAAACTGAGAAAAGGAATGGGTTTGAATTATGTAAATGGCAAAATATTCCTTTTTCCTTTAAGGGAAAATAAATTTTGCCACTCAGCACCCTGAAAAAAAGTGAGCTATGGGGCAATATCCAACCTCCCATTCTTCCTTTGTCACACCACTTTTCCCCACTCCCATGGGGCAGTTATAATAAATTTGATAAATGAGAAAAAGAATAGGAAGAAGGAGTCTATCAGCAACAGCAGGAAGGTGTAAGCACATTCAAGTGACTTTTTCTTACTGCACATCAGCTATGTCATGCAGCATCCCACACCGTCTCTTACCTGTATAGCTCCAGAGCAGGACTCTAACAGGATCCTGTTGCAGGGGTAAGACAAAAAATCATCCTTGGTGACATATTCTTTGTGGTGTCTCTCTGCAGTCTGTTACTGGATGTTTCAATTTTCTGTTTGCAGAGTTCCCTTCTGCTCCAGCATTTGTAGCAGAGACCAGGCTGTCTGGGCAAAAATTTTGATGGATCTTCATGCTGCAGAAATTTAGTATGAAAAGTATTTTACATTTCTGCTCATTACTGTACATTTCATTGTTTTCATTCAATTACCAAAATTTAATTATTGCTGTCTGAAAGAGTGAGTGTAGTTGCTCCTGCGTGAGGACAGGATTTTCATCATAAATTCCCAGTAACAACTTCTTTCTTCACCTTCCTCTGTTCTCTAACTCCGCAGATAATAGAGTGGCAATTATGGTTATTTAGGACCTAAGCCTGAAACCCCTTAATCATGTGGATATTCATTGCTCCCACGGTCTACCTATTTCATTGATCGTGCTAGTTTATTTTTGGTAGGATCAAGTGAGCGATTATAAAACAAGTAAAAACCACAGAGAGGTGACAGAGTCAATTTAGAGTACAGAGAGGCGCTTACATCCCATGCCTCGTGGCTCTTACCCTGAGTAAGCGATACTCAATCATCATCATTAAAAAAGGTTAGTCCTCCTGTGGCCTGAAATGAGGGTTTTTTCACTTTGGAGGTCTTTCCTACCATGCCTCGCAATGAAGTGCTTGCTTCCACTCTTGCTGGAGACTGTTGTGAGGCCAGATCCTGAGAGCAGTAGTGCTGGTGGGGGCTGCTGCATCCAGCCAGCAGGTTTGTTAAATTAACTGCACTTATCAAATGTGCAGCTGAGCTCTTTCTGATTAACTCCTACTAGAGACTTTTTAAATTTTTTATAAGGAAGTTGTCCTCTCTAAGCCAGGCACCTGCATGCTCCTTTGTATCAGCAAGGTGGGCTTAGAATCATAGAATGGTTGGGGTTATAAGGGACTGCAGGACATCATCTCTCTGGAGAAGGCTTCGAGGAGACCACCTAGAAGCCTCCAGTACCTGAAGGGGATTTGAAAGCAAGCTGTGCAGGGACTTTTTAAAAAGGGCTTGTAGAGATAGGACAAGGGCAATGGTTTTGAGATGGAAGTGGGGAGATTAAAACTAGATATTAGGAAGAATTTCATTACAGCAAAGGTGGTGAGACACCTGAACAGATGTCTCAGGGAGGCTATGCATGCTTCCTCCCTGGTAGTGTTCAAAGCCAGGTTGGACAGCACTTTGAACAACCTGATCTAGTTGGAGGAGTTTCTGCCTATGTCAGGGTGGTTGAACCTAGATGATCTTTAAAGTGCCTTCCAACCTAAACCACTCTGATTCTACTCACCCCCCCCGACAAACAGGATCACATAGAGGAGGCTGCATAGGAACATGTCCAAGTGGGTTTTGAATGTCTTCAGAGAAGGACTCCACAACCTCTTTGGGCAGCCTATAGTTTAGTGTTCCAGCATACTCAAAGAAGTTTCTCCTGAAGTTCAAGTGAAAGCTCCTGTGGTCTATCTATTTTTTATTTTGGTTCCACTTGACCCTTTTGAAGAGGACTGAAAGCTTAGATCCCCTTGGTTAGATGGAGCTAGTAGAGGCTGGGCTGTAGGGTATTTCAGGTTGGACTTGATGATCCTTGGGGTCTCTTCCAACCTTAGTTACTGTGATACTGTGATACTGTATTGACCTTCTGCCAAATCCAGTCTAAGCCTGAGGTGCAGGGAGGGCTTTTCCCCCATGGGAGCGTCTCATGGCAAAAGAATTGAGCACTGCACACTACACTGCACTGTACAGAGCACTGCACACACAAGGGCACCCACTTAGCCCTTTCTAGTTCTATCCTAAAGAGAAAGGCTGGGACCTCTCCTGGGCATGCAAGCAGCTCCAGGCAGGAATGCCATGACTCTGGGCCCTGCTCCACAGGGAGAAGGGGCCCTGTTGTTGGCTCTCAGGGTGACTTGCAGGGCTGCCAGCTCAACACCCAGCTTTGTGCAAGATGGATTAAACAAGGTGAGGCAGAGGCTTCCAAACCTAGCAGAAATAGCAATGGGTCCCAGCCAGAAAAGTATGGATTCGAACCTAAATCACAGCTTAAGCTTTCCCAAAAGGAATGTTTAGATTCAGGACCATCTCTTAAAATAAATAATGAATGAATAAGGTCCCATATAGATTTCTAACTATGTCACTTTTTTACCAGTATAGATTTTTCAAAGGCAGAGTGGTTGTAAGGATTACATATACATTTCATTAGTAGGGAATTTATGACTGCAAGATTGCACTTAAGGCTTGTGCTAACGCTTTACGCACCCTTTTGACCCAGTCCCTTTACTATATTCTGCCCCAATATTATTTTTCATAAGTCAGGAAACGTTTTCCATATGTTTTGCAGCATTATCCAAGGGGAGTTTGCAGCTGTACTGTTCCTACTTTATCATGTTCTTACTGACTGAAGTGCAGACCCCTCCTAGTGACAGTACCCATCTGAAAGATCATAACAACGCATTTTTGGCACATTATTGTTCTACTTTTGTGTCAAGCCTCCCCCACAGAACAAAATTGTTTCACAGTTTTTATTAAAATTTACTATAAATGAACAGCTGAAAAAATAAACAGAAAAGTCTGTGTGTATCTTATTTACTGTCATCACAAAAAGAATATCTGTGCTGGAACATTATAACATAACCTAACAGCCAAAACTAACTTACAGAAATAAGCAGAGACATTAGAAAGGTTGAAGGCCACAGGAGTTCATTATTTTCAGTAAGCTTAAAAGGCAACAAAGTGGGTGGAGGAGAAGGAAAAAGAAAGGGCAGAAGGAAAGTTATGAAGGTATGTGGGAGAAGGGGAGCTGTAGGAGGGGAGAGCTGAACTGGGAACCTATGTGGTACAAGATAAGAAACAGAAATTAATGTACCAATGTCTTGGCTACCATGCTTTTCTGCAGCAAAGAAAAGTCATTTCTTTTTTAGCTTTCTCTGGGCAAAATAAATATGTGTACCTGAAAAGTTGCAAGTCAAAACCCATCCCTGAGTTATTTCAGAGGACTGTGGCAATCTGCAATACCCCAGCGAATTATTTGCTATGGGACATGAGTTTGTTCCTGTAGGATGACTTTCAGGAACAGTGTTTGACTTAAAATGTAGTTATCTGGGGGAAGGTTTTTGCTGATGTGCTGTTGGTTGAGATGTGGTGTTAGAAGCTGCACTTCCACTGTTGCCTGGTGTGACTCCCTGTGCTCGTGCATGCTTTCACCAGATCTGAATTTGATCTCCTCAGTGCACTTTGGTGGAAAGAGGTTTCTGATCATAACTGGAAGCAGATATAGCCAAGGAATCAGTTTTAGTAAATCCCACTGTACTCTGTCATGGCAGAGAGACAGTACAAATGCTCCCCTTGAGTCTGCTAATGAAATGCCTGGCAAAGCCAAAAAGGGCAAAGAAAAAATAGAAATCACAGCTGCAATATCAGCTTGAATAATAGAGCTAGGAACTGGGGAGTAATAAAAGATGAGCAAGAGGTCAGAAATAACACAATATGAAGGCAAAGGAAGGAGAGAAAAGCTTTCCAAAAAGTGAGGCAGAGAACAACAACAAAGAGCTCTGAGTCTTATGAAATGCTGACATGACATGATTTCAAAGAAAACTGAAAAATACTATGAAGGCAAAAGCTAATTAAATGAATTTCATGAACTGTAATTTTTAGCCTTTCTCAGATTCATGCTGGGAATATTCCCCATAGAATCTGAGCGAGAGGCCAGATCCTTGATGCCAAGTCCCTAGAATGGGTCTGATAGGACACTTAATTTGTGATACCAGGGACTATTTTGAAAACTCAACAACCATTTTTTTCTTTTCTTTTTCTGCTGTTTGGGAACTTTGACATACAACTTCTGATCAAGTCAAGCTGTAATCTCTTTGCTAGGAAATAACTGGGAGGTGATGGAGGCCCCATTCCTGGAGACATTCAAGGTCAGGCTTGATGGCTCCAAGCAGACTGATACAGTTAAAGATGTCCCCACTTACTGCAGTGGAGTTGGACTAGATGGCTTTAAAAGGTCAACCCAAACCACTCTGTGATTCTATAAAGTTAATTTTTGAAGCCCGCAGAAGCTGTGTGAAAGGCACTCTGTGGTTGGTACAGGTTTGCAATGGCTTCCTCCATGAGCTTCATTTCCAATTCAAAAGAGGCAGAGATCTACTGGAGAGACCAATGGAAAGCTACAAGGATGAAGATGCCAGTCTCTTTTAGATCAGCCAGAACACAAGAAGTTTCACCTCAATGTGAGGAAAAACTTCTTTACTGTGAGGGTGATTGAGCCGTGGGACAGGCTGCCCAGAGAGGTTGTGGACTCTTTCTCTGGAGACTTTCAAAATCCACCTGGATGCTTTCCTGTGTGGCCTGCCCGAGGTGATCCTGCTTTGGCAGGGGAGTTGGAATAGATAGAATACATAGAATACATAGAATAAACCAGGTTGGAAGAGACCTTCAAGATCATCGCGTCCAACCCATCAACCCATCAACCAATCCAACACCACCCAAACAACTAACCCACGGCACCAAGCACCCCATCAAGTCTTCTCCTGAAAACCTCCAGTGATGGCGACTCCACCACCTCCCCAGGCAGCCCATTCCAATGGGCAATCACTCTTTCTGTATAGAACTTTTTCCTAACATCTAGCCTGATCTCTAGAGGTCCTTTCCATCCCCTAACACTTTATGATTCTATGATTCATCTGCCTAAAGATCAGTTAATTAAGCTGTCCACGAGACAACTGCATTCCATTCAAAATGCATATAGTTTTGCATCTTAGAGGAGAAAACAAAGTATGTTCCCTGCAAGCCTTTCAAGGCATGACTTGAGTTACCTAGAACTTGATCCTTCCTGTCCGCTGTGCTTCTAAGCACTAAATCAGATGTCAGCTGCTAAGGCTTAGTATTTGCACATACACTTGTAGTGTATTCCCTGTAAAAGCATGTTCCAGACAAAATAAAATTAAAATGCTTTTAGTTAACAGCTTGCAGCTGCAGTGACAATTGTTTACTCTGAAGATGGCATAGTATCTATTTCCTCCCTCAGAAAAAACATCAAAATTATAATGAAGATTTCTGGTGAAGAGAATGAGCATTGTAAAAACATTATTTCAAGTCAGCTAGAGGATTTTATTTCCTTTTCTATGACCAGCTAATCATCTCTTCATATTTAATGGACACAGCTATAAGGCAAGTTTTGGAGTTTGGGGAGGACAAAAGTGCAGAGGTTAATATTTTTAATTATTTGTTTAACTTTACAGTCAGAAATTGTAAGGAAGTTACTACTGAAGCACTCATCTCAGGCTGCGTCAGGGGAGGTTTAGGCTGGAGGTTAGGAGGAAGTTTTACACAGAGAGAGTGATTGCCCATTGGAATGGGCTGCCTGAGGAGGTGGTGGGGTTGCCGTCACTGGGGGTGTTCAGGGCGAGGCTTGACAGGATGCTTGGTTGCATGGTTTAGTTGATTAGGTGGTGTTGGATGATAGGTTGGACACGATGATCTTGAAGGTCTCTTCCAACCTGGTTTATTCTATTCTATTCTTTTTTTGTTAATGGGAATACCCCAGCAAAACCATTGCAGACAAGGATGAGAGAAAATGCTTTTAAAGGTAGAAGGCTTCTGGACTTGAGGCTTAAAATGAAAATAAATGCAAAATATTTTATAAATATGCAATTTGAAATGTGTGCCTTCTAATACTATCTGAATGTAATTTGCTATTTAAACACTAGGGTTTGGCATGGCAAAATTATAGATTTTTAACCCAACTGTAAAATTCTATCTGCCAATGCCCCCTCTGTGGTGTAAGCAGGATGCATAGACACAGCTTGGCCAGACAATCCTCCACGTGCCACAATTCTTGAGTCTGAATATCCAAACCTCAGCCAGGTGTTATATAAGGGCCATGGTTTAACATCAGATTCGGTTAGACTTTATGATCATAAACATCTTTTCCAACCAAAATATTTATATGGTTCTATAAATATCTAAGTGCATTTACATGCAAGCACAGTCACTACTCCATCTGCCTGGACTCCTGACTTTGTCCAGGAAGGGCAAGGTTGGTCCTACACTGCTCTGCCTCACATACAGCCCAGGAGTTGGGCTTGCTTCTTTCTACTGCTCTGTGGCCCCTCAGAACTTTGGTTGTCTTCTGTCATTGCATTGCTTTACATGTCCCTGTTTATGTACAAGCATTTTCACACTTTGTCCTCTGGCAGGCTTGGATGTCCTGCCCTGCTGGCAGGCTGCACATTACCTGCCTGCACCTCTCTGCAAATTAGAAACCAGTCATGACACATTGGCTGATGATACTGTCTCCTCAGATGTGGGAAACAGCTGGAGAAGGAAAATAGGTTGAAACAGAAATGTCTTGTTGAAATTGCTATTTCTGGAGACAGTGGGGCAGGAGACCTCCTGGTGTAGGTAAATACCACTTCATTCCAAGAGAGATAAAGAAAACCTGTGAAGTGACTGGTTCAGCTAGTTTTAAGCTGTATTACAAATGCTATTCCAGATGGAACAAACAGTTTTCCCCCTCCTGCTTAACAATGTATTTCCTTTTAATCCCAGATAGCTACATTTAGGGGAAGCCACTAATTCAAGAGGACAAAAAAATGCCCTTCAGGTATCTTTGTGATGAGACCTCTTTGCTCTTAATTAGTGCAAATTGCCATGGTTTTGCCTTGGATGGCTAAAGTAAGTGTTTGATACATAGGCTATAAAGAATATGAAGCTTTACTTTTCTCATCTAGCATACGTGCACTTGAACAGTTGTATATTGGTCCCTTCTCTTAAATGTATTTGTTTGTTTATTTATTTATTATAGCAAGAACCGATATAGAAAAGTTTGATGTCTTTTTATGTGAATAAACTGCAAAACTCCTAGGTGCAAAGCTAGGCAACTGCTTATAGCATCATAAATCGCATAATCGTAGAATCATACTGCTCTGACAGGTTATTACAGTTAACTTCTGCCTGCCAGTATAAATGTTTGCATCTCCTGTGGGTTGAGAGGAGGGCCAAGAAGATGGTCACAGGGCTGGAGCACCTCTCCTTATGAAGACAGGCTGAGTGAGTTGAGGTTTTTCAGCCTAGAGAAGAGAAAGCTTCAAGGAGACCCTAGACTAGCCTTCCAGTGCTTAAAGAGGGCCTCTAAGAGACCTGGAGAAGGACCTTTTACAAACTCATGTAGCAACAGGATGAGTGGTAGTGACTTCAAACTGGAAGAAGCTGGATTAAGATCAGACATTAGGAGGATATTCTTCCTCTTGAGGGTGGTGAGGCACTGGAACAGGTTGCCCAGGGAGGTTGTGAAGGATCCAACACAAGAAATGTTCAAAGCCATGTTGGATGGGATCTTGAGCAAGCTGGTCTAGTAGGAGATGTCCTTGCCCAGGGCAGGGAATTTAGATCTAGATGATCATTAATGTCCCTTCCAAATCAAACCATTCTATAATTCTATGCATTAATATACCTACAAAATTCTGATATTTTGTGTGCAACTCTGAATCCTATTAAAAGTTAAATCTCTGTAAAGTGCTTTAAAATCAAATCATCATGCCTTTCAACAATCTTTGCCAACCAGTTCCTGGTTTTCTTTTCTTCCCCCTAATAGTAGTCACAACGCTTTTGGTGGTCCTTCCCACCTCCCAAGAGTGCTGGCTGCTAGGTACCAGCAGACACAGTCCCACCATGGCACAGCAATGAGCTGCTTGAAGAACTTGAATTGCTGGTGAGATGTGTTTCTTTTACACCTGAAAAAGCCTTTTAAGCAATAATTTGCAGAGAATAGAATAGAATAGAATAGAATAGAATAGAATAGAATAGAATAGAATAGAATAGAATAGAATAGACCAGACCAGGTTGGAGGAGACCTTCAAGATCATCGTGTCCAACCTATCATCCAACAGCATCTAAACAACTAAACCATGCAACTAAGCATCCTGTCAAGTCTCCTCCTGAACACCCCCAGCGATGGCAACCCCAGAGAGCTTTGCTACTGTTAAAAAGACTCCTCAGCTTTAAATAGAGTGTAAGAAAAAGTATGTAGCACACTGGGAGTCAGTCTCTTCTCCCTAGTACCAAGTGACAAGACAAAAGGAAATGGCCTGAGGTTGCCCCAGGGGATGTTTATATTGGATATTAGAAGAAAATTCTTGGCTGAAATGGTTCTCAGAGACTGGAACAGGCTCTCTAGGGAGGTGGTTGAATTCCCACCCAAGAGATGTGGGGCTGAGGGACATGATTAGCACCAGACTTGGTAGAATTAGAGAACTGTTGGACTAAATCATCTTAAAGGTGCTTGCCAACTGCAATTATTCTATGATTAATACAATATGTGAGCAACTGGGGACACAGGCACAGTTTCTGCTGTGAAGGCTGTGGTAACCTGGGATCAGGTTATCAGGGAGCTGATGTGCCAGAGTAGGTGCCAGGTCGATAGCTGTTTTTGAAGAGTCAAGTAGACAGCCTTTAAAAAAAACAAACAAAAGAAGATAGGCTGCAGAAACTGTCTTCAAATGTTCAGTGTGCCATGGAAATGCGGTAAAAATGGAAAGGCAAAATTGCACAGAAAATCTTGAGCCAAAAAAAGGGAAGGCAGGAAAAAAAAGTTTGCTTAGTGGTTATGAGTCAATGCATGGCACATGCAGGAGAATGTGAGAGACCTTTATTAGATGAGAGCAATTGGACATGGTTTTGAGACTTAGACTCTAAATAATAATTTGAAACCAAATACAGTACTGGATCCAAGAAGAGCAATTTTCACAGATTTGAAATGGAATCTTTAATTTTAGAATTGAAGAAAGAAAACATACTCTGTTTCTAAACTGCATAAATAAATATCTGATCAATGCCAATAATCAGAAAACTGTTTGGATATTTTATTATCATTGCATGACTTGTGTGTTATGGACCACTGTGAAAATCATGATTTCTTTTTTAGTAGACACAGACTGGTTTTAACAAGCATTAAAGAGCACTTTCTGTTTAATAGAAACATATTTCAAAGAAATCAGAACAAAAATAAAAGCTATGATGAACAAAATAGCCCTGTGAGAGTCACATCTGAAAACTTTAGGCAGTGGTTTGAAAGCTTACCTGGAAGTCCCAGGTTAATGAAAGTAATAGAGAAGTCAAAAAAGGCTTTATTCTTTCTTTATTTACTGCCCAATGTAATGTGTTTATTCTGAGGATAAAAGCTGGAATTATAAATTGAATTTAAAAGCCTAATATCATAGACTTCACAGCCTCATTACACAGCTTGGAGGTTCATGAATTAGTGCCAGGGCCAACATGTAAAAATGACCATTGGATAGATGAGAACCAGACCGAAGGAATTTTTTTACAAGTTTGAGAATTGGTCAACCTTCTCCAATGGCCTTTTTCATCCCATGGTGTATCTCTGCCAGTAAAGAGTAAAGCTAGTATGGGAAGAGAGGGAAAAGAAGATGATGATAGCTGGAGAGCAGCAACAAGTCTTTGTTTTTCCTTTAGATGTAAAATCTAAACAATGGCATCAGCAGGAACAGTTTTCCAGGGTGCTGGTTTAGCCAGAACTTGAAAACGCCTGATCTCTTCATCTGAATCATGTACAGTGTACATTTTAAAGCTTTCAGGGACCTTTTTCCTGCCTACTGACAAAATGGAACTTCATCATTCTCATGTGTGGTTTTCCCTAGCAATAATGAGACAAGATGTAGGAAGGATCAGGACAGTAGTAATTATTCCTAGTGAAACAGACTCAGGATTCGATTTTATGTTACAGTTTTATTTCAATATTTTATTTTATTTTTATTTCATGTCATGTCCTTTTATGTCATTTTATTTTATGTAATTTAAGTTTGTTGGAGGTTTTGTGGGGGCTTTGTTGTTGTTTTTAGGTTTTCTTTCACAGGCAAGAGAGATGTCTGTTCACAGCTTCCTGCTGCGATCCTGACAGTGTGCTGTATGTAGCACCACCTCTGAAACCAAGAGTGTGCAAACATGTTTGTTTCACCGTGCCAGTTAAATCCTGAATCTCCACTGAGTTCCAGCTTGCCTGCTTAGGTAAGTTTGGTATTTGACACTGATAAAATGAAAGTCATCTTTAGCTCTTGGTACTATTTATAGGAATCTGCTTCACTGTTTATTGGGTCCATAAAATAGAGTATGTGCACATGGTTTTGGCTTCATGAAAGAGGGCAAGTGCTGCTGTAAAACGTTATGCTGCTGGAGAGAACAACAAATGCCTTATTTACTTGCTCTTTATCACTGGAGGATGACTTGGAGAACTTAAGTGGTTTATGCCCACAGGTCAGGTTTTATGTACGTGGAGCTTTACAGTTTGCAGAAACCTTCTGCTCAGCCAACAGATGAATTATTCCCACCATAAGATGGAGTAAGCCAGCAATAAGCTACTACTGCCTTTGTCTTGGCTTTGTTTTCTCAGGCACTAAACCCAGTGGCGAAAGACAAATGGTCTCCACTGGCCTGAGCTGGCTGAAAGAAGGCTGGGAGGGATACTTGGGAGTAAGCAGGTCTGGAAGGGAAACTTTTCTCTGGTTTTGATTCCTTTAGTCCAGAGATCTCATCTGCCAGTGTTGAGTAGATGGTCAATCATTGTTCTTTCTTCAGCTTCAGTGATCGGATCCCATAGGATAAACCTGGATATATTATTGTACTCACCAGTATTACAAAAGAGGGATATAAGTATGCAGCCTAAGTTAAAGCATAGAATATAATTTTCAAAGCTGCATATGCATTCTCTAAGACAGTTGGAAAATGCTAATATTTCACTTGAACTCTTCAATTTTCACAAGCCTAAGATCACAAATGAAGCCAGGAATGAACTTACAACATAAGTCTGTAAGCTGTTAAACCAAGGCAGGAGAATCACATTTTTATGTCACCTTTTTGTCCTGTGTGCAAATGCACCTGTGTAAAGTGTGTTGGGTTTGCACAGAATATAATATATTGTATTTGGATAACTCTTGGTCTTACAAGCTAGGAGAATGCCACTGTTATGCAATTTTTGTTTTGTTTTGCTTTGGTTTTGTCATGGGTGCAAATGTACCTGTTCATAACGTGTTGGGTTTGCATATGTGTACCACATATAACTATTCTTTATATATAGTTATATGTTTATATATTTTATATATAGTTATATGTTTTATATATATAAAAATACATGTTTTATATATGTGTGTGTAACTATGTTTTATATAGTTATTTGGATAAATCTTGCCCTATAGTAGTTATTTGGATAACTCTTGCCCTATAGTAGTTAAAGTAATTATTTTCTAATTCTATGACTAAAGGATAAGGATTCCTAGAAGTACTGTGTGTATCATCATGCAAAACAATCCCAACATTCCACAACAGAGACTGTACCTCAGAGAATTTCCCCTTAGTTAATTCAAGTCCTGTAGGAAAAAAAAAAAAAAAAAGGTAAGTTATTATTTTCTATCCCACTTCACTAGGAGATACAGTCATCCAGCACAATGAAATGGTTTCCACACATGGAAATGATGATGGGTTTACTGAGTTTTACACATTATAAAATAGTTGGGCCTTTTAACAAGCTGGTGATCCTTCAAGGATGTAAAGCCCTTACAACAAAAGTGCTAAAGAAAAATATACAATGGGAAGACCACTGGGATTATCTTCTGAATGCTTAAAATTAATGACTGGGCTTGCAGATTGTTTATGACAATAATGTCTGAAGCTCTGGTGAAAGGATTGGCTGCACTAATTGATTTTTTAAAATATGATTACATTTCGTGACTGAGTGATTTCTATTTACTGTTGAGGGAGTCACCATCCCTGGTGGTGCTCAAAAAACATGTAGATATGGCACTTCAGAGCAACATTTAATAGCAATGGTGGTGTTGGGTTGGACTTGATGAGACATCTTAGAGGTCCTTTCCACTTTAATGATTCTGTGATTGAATTAATTCTTTGGTAGTTCCTCCGGAACTACTGCTGAATGTCTTCTATTACTCAAAGCTACAAAAATACATCTCCTTGGTTTTAAGCCAACAGAGAGTAAGTTTAGACTGGATCCTAGGAAGAAGTTCTTCAGTATAGGGGTGGTGGGACTGTGAAACAGGCTGCCCAGAGAGGATGTGGATGCCTCGTCCCTGGGGGTGTTCAAGGCCAGGTTGGATGAGGCCTTGAGCAGCTGAATCTATTTGAGAGGTGTCCCTGCCCATGTTGGGGAGGTTGAAGTAGATCATCTCTAAGGTTCCTTCCAACCTAGACCATTCTATCATTCTATGATTCTTTGACTCCTTGTATTTTTATTTTTAACTATTGCTATAGTTTTCTTTCATCCAAATGATAATGCTATAGCAACCTCTGCAACCAAACAAAAAATTGAAAACCACAGAAGCAAATTCTTCAGCAGTTCTCAGAAGAAATGTTCTTCATTTGGACACACCAGTCTGTGAATTTCTGCATTTGTCAAGTGCATACTTAAAAAAAAATTATGCTGAAATACATGGACTTGGTAACTGGTTACAGAATAGCATATGGGCTAACCCCATGCTGTTTGCACAACGACTACATTGCAAGGTATCTTTGTGTAAAAGACATTAAATGAGACCCCAGCTAATCTTAGAATCATAGAATTTTTTGTTTGCAAGTCATCAAGTCTAACCATCAACCATTAAACCACATCCCAAGGTGCCATGTCCACACGTTTCTTCAACACCTCCAGGGTTGGCGACTCCACCACCTCCCTGCTGGGCAGCCTGCTCCAGTGCCTGACCACTGTGCTTGCACAGACAGGAATGACAATGGCTTTTCTGTTTTGGCCATGTTCCTTTCTCTGGGACAATAAAATCCTTAAATGCCATCTGTACTCTGGTAGTAAGCTTGCAGAGTTACTAGAATTTTAAAGTATCCAGGTGACTGTTTGCTATACTTTGATGATATTCCTGCAACAGACTCACCATTCTCAACTATCAGAAGGGGCATGACATCTGAATTTTCAGGACAGCAACATGTTACTGTGTATTTCTGTAGTACCCACAGACCACGCCTGCTGCAACGGGACCAGCTTCAGCAGAAAAGGGAATATTTGGAATCCCACCAAAATATTACACCAGCAGCAGCAATGACAGCAATGATGAAATCCCAGAAAGCAAGTGCTGAAAGCAAACCTTGGGCAGCTTTAGAGACCCATGCTAGTGTTTGCCCAGCAGGTAAGAGCCTGGTTCCTTTAAGTACCTTGACATTCGGGAGCTTGACCTGAGCCACATTGAGCTTCCTACAGCAGTCAGAGCCCAAGCTAGAGTTTCATAAAATGGGATTTGGGGACAAACCAAAATTTTTGAAACCCGTCTGTCCTGTTCAGGTACCCACATAAGACCTGAACTCAGCTGTGATTGTTGTGGCATTCTAAAAACTCTCACTGTTGTGCAGCAGCTTTGCAACTCTGTTTGTACACATCCACTTCCCCTTCCAGTCTTTTATCAGTCTCAGTAATGTGAAAACTACCAATATTTTCTTTTCCTGACAGCTGAAATGGGTCTCTGGGGAGGGTAGAACAGGCCAGTTGAATGTTGCAATGCACATGTGGTGTTCTAGTCTGGCTTCTGATGTTACTCTGGGAGTCCTTGTTTTGAGTTTCCTGATTCTCAAGTGCAATAATACTACTACTTGATGATCCCAGCAGCTGCACTTAGAATGATGATGTCAAAAAAGAATCTATTCCAGCCTTCAAGATGACTCATAAAACTTTTAGAAAGCTGTTTGGGTTTTCCACCCTGAATGCACATATTGAAGCTGATGAAAAGCTTCACTGTAGATATAGTTGACATCTGCTTTATGCTTCCTGGAAGACAGGGAGATAGAAAAATAGGCTCCTTTTGGAAAATTTGTGAAGAATCATTTTAGAAATTTATAACCATTTATAACCATTGTACAGATACTTCCCCCCCCCCCCCCCAACTTCCTCTCTCCTCTTTTTCCTCTTTTTCCTCTCCCTTCTCTTCCTTCTCCTTCTCCTTCTCCTTCTCCTTCTCCTTCTTCTTCTCCTTCTCCTTCTCCTTCTCCTTCTCCTTCTCCTTCTCCTTCTCCTTCTCCTTCTCCTTCTCCTTCTCCTTCTCCTTCTCCTTCTCCTTCTCCTTCTCCTTCTCCTTCTTCTCCCTTCTCATTGTCCTTCTCCTTCACCACCTTCTCCTACTTCTTCCTTCTTCTCTTTGTCCTTCTCCTCATCATCCTCTTCCTTGTCATCCTTGCCCTCCTCCTCCTTCTTCTTCTTTTCTTCCTCCTCTTAGTCCTTCTCTCTCTTCCTCTTCCTTCTCTCTATTCCTCTTTCTCTCTTCCTCCCTCTGTTGCATCTTTGTGAACAAAAAACCCTTGCATAACAAGCAGCATCAATAACAAAGATTATTATTTCTGCAATCAACTAGCAAGGTCCTAACCTTGCAATCCTCAGGGAGGCAAAACCGAAGTGGTAAAGGAAAGGTTGAACACTGGACATGTATTAATGCAAGTTAACGTTTGGCAGAAGTTCTGCCCCTGCTGGGGTGTATTAGTGCACATAGACTCTACTTGATTAATAAGAAATCAATACCCTCCATACCTACAGACAACAGCAACACATCTATATAAGTGCCTGGGCTGCCCGAGTGGTCTGTAAATGAGTGCTACACCTTCAAGCTGCAGCTCAGTGTGATTTCAGACAAAACAGGCACAATGCATTGTGTGTAACTCTCTTAAATGCCTTGTTCCTGTTTACGTAATGCTATGCTGTGCTTATTTTATAGGCACTGCAAAAATATTAGTTAGCAGCCATAAATATTGTGCTGATAAAAGGATACTGCTTTCCAGAACTGCTAATCTGTGTTAATGCCTCTTCCATACAGGTCCTGTAACAGCTGTTAGAATTTTGTCCCCTGTAGGTCAGAGAGAGAAGATGGGAAAATCCTTAATAAAATGTTGTTAGAAGCTACAGGTGGGAAATAAAGAAGCTCTTGTGACCTATAATCTTATTCCCTCATAAAGTCATGGAGTGCACAGCAGCTTCTGTGGCTGAAATTAGACAACATGCTAGCAGCTTTTCAATCTCAACTTTCGCAGTTCGGTTCTATCATTTTTGGTGAAGAACAAATGAAGGATACAGCAAGCACAGCCCCTGACCTTCCTTGCTGTTTTTAATAAGCACATTCAACAGCATGAGCTCCTCTGTCTTAAATGAATTACTATATATCCATGTATTGGAAAGAAAATGCAGTCATGTTTATCTTCTGTATACATTGCACTGTCAGGTTTTTAATTAACTCTCAGCCTCAGGTAAAGAAAATATGCTAATTTTAATAGTTTTATAATTACTGTGGGCCAGATTCCACCCCTTAGACACAAACAGGTACCCAGTCTTGCACAGAGCGTCATCACCTTCAATGGGGCTAACCAGAGAGGAAGGGGCTACCACCACCCCATTTTCCTTTTATAAGGAAGGATTGTAGGAAGGGGGAAAAAAGGAAAAGTACAATAGGCAGAAGTCAGGAAAGAAGATGAATGGGTCATCTACTACCAAACCCAGATTATGTTGTGGAACAAGTATATTTTAATCTTTCATGTACTTCACAATCAGCCTCCTAGGGATTTCGTTTTTCTTTTTAAATGATGGGTATAATCCAAGTGGGTTTTATACAGGCAATATATAATCTCTGAGTTTCATGACTTGCATCTTCTCCATCTTCCCTTTTGATGTCTCATTTGCCTTTCATCAGACCACAGTACTTTAGAGTATGAAAATGAGTATTTTTTTTCCATTGCCTTTATTAAATAGAAAACTTTAACAACCCACTACAATGCAGGTTAATAAACAGGATAGTACACAGCTCTCCCCTCTTCTGTAGTAAATCTTTCTCATTCAGCTGAGAGAGAAGTACCTTCTAATTTAAGAGAAGTATCTTCTAATTTAAATATTTCAGCTGTCTGAATGGAGTGAGCTGCCTCTTTATAGGCTTATCAAAAGTACAAAACAACTTGTTTAAAAGTGTTAACAGCCTGTACAATGCAATCAAATATTTGCAGCTTCGAAGACACAATAATTTGTTTAAATATCATTATGTGTAATTACTCAGTAAAATGGTGGAGGGCTAAGAAACAGCATATAAAATGGTATAATTAATTGGGTCCTGATGCAAAGAGTTGTCATTTCTGAAAATTTAATGTCATCAAAGCTCTTTTTTTTCCCCCCCAATAGCAGAAGGAGCACTATTGCTAATAGACTTCAGAGCTCGAAATAAATAAATCTTTGGAATCCTGTTGCATCTCTTGGGGTGTGACATTTGACAGTCTTTTATAGCACAGAACGAAACAAGTTTGTGAGCTGGAATTCAATTGTGGTGTATTGATTCCTTGCATCAGTCATTATTCCCCGCTGATTGACAGCTGAAAATTGGTTACGTTAAGTATTTCATATGTTATATTGGCTGACATTTGCTTGCCTGCTCCTGTGTCAATATTGTTGTAAAGATCTCCAGCTCTATGAGATAGCAATATACACTGACTGTGGCTTTTTGTGTGATGTTCCAGTGTTTTTCCTGACATAATTTAAGACATATTAAAAACCAGCAGCATCTTCCCTCTTGAGAAGCTTAATGCCAATATTATTGTCTTCCAAGGGAAGATCATGTATGCTCATAATCGGGTGCTAATTTCCACCCATACGCTCATGTTTAGGCATTAGGCACTATAACTGTAAAATTGAGCCTGCTTGATTGATTCATGTCAAGCCTCATCTCGGCTCCTGCAGTGGAAGTCATCCAGCTGACCCTTTTTACACTAAAAGAAGAGATTTGTGTTCCTTTCTTTCACCTGGAACCATCAAATTGACTGAATAATCTGTAATACATTAGTGCTGACATTTGTTAGGCAAGAATTAAACAAGACACAGTAATCATTCCCCTGAATAAAAATTGTGTTTGATTTCCAGCAGAGTTCTATTAAAAGGACAGCACAGCCCATCTCCTCCAAAGTGGGAAATGGTGAATATTTTCGATGTTAATGAATTGAATTAACACTTTAATGACAGATGGACGATCCCCAGCCACTCCTGACAAAAGCTGTCAAGGAGCTTTGGAGGGGAATGTGGCTTCCCATGCCTGCTATGAGGACTACAATGAGCTGTGTGGAAATCCTTCATGCTGAACACTTAAGGGTGAGCATAGTAAAGTTTAATAATTTACCTAAAAAAGAGACCAATAGGAGAATGATGATTTTCCTGCAGCCAGAGATGACTAGCCCCAGGAAAACCAGTTCCTGAAAACCAGTTACTGTCAACCTTAATAAATATGAAGCTGTAAAAGGATGGTATCAGTGGTGGTGTTGATTCCCATCCCCTCTGTGAGAATACAATATAAAGAGTGGGGTAATTCCACCTGAAGTCAGTCTGGATGCATCTGCATACACCCAGTATGACCAAAATTTTATCTGATCCTTGTGAGGTCCCAGCTTTACTCCTGCACTAGGCAATGTAAAGCTAGGCAGCTGAGGTGATGCTTGCTGCCTCAGCCAGGCTGTAGTGGTGCTATGGTTGTACCATATGTCTGTCATTTTGGGGATGGCCTGACCACCTTGCACCTCAGCATTCATGCTTTCTCCTTGTCCTGCAATTAAGGTTAGATTTTTTTTCCAGGTGGGTTCTTCTGGCAAGTTGAAAATGAATATAGAATCATAGAATTATAGAATGGTTTAGATTGGAAGGGACCTCCAAAGGTTATCTAGTCCAACTCCTCTCCTCACTAAGCAGGGGCATCCTCAACTAGATCAGGTCTCCCAGAGCCCTGTTGAGCCTCACCTTGAATATCTTCAGGGATGGGGCCTCAACTACCTCCCTGGGCAACCTGTTCCAGTGTTCCACCACCCTCATGGTAAAGAACTTGTTCCTAACATCCAATCTAAATCTCCCCTTCTCTGATTCAAAACCATTGCCCCTCATCCTGTCACTCCAGACCTTTGTAACCAGCCTCTCTCCATCCTTCTTGTAGGCTCCCTTCAGGTACTGGAAGGCTGTTATTAGATCTTCCTGGAGACTTCTCTGTTCCAGGCTGAACCACCCCAGCTCCCTCAGCCTGTCCTTGTAGCAGAAGTTCTCCAGCCCTCAGTCATTTTTGTGGACCTCCTCCAGACCTGCTCCATCAGGTCCATGTCTTTCCTGTATTGAGGGATCAGAGCTGGATGCAGTACTCCAGTTGAGGTCTCACCACACCAAAGTAAGGTGGTGGAAAATCTCCTCTCTAATATGGGCTGCAGAGGAAGCACATTTAGCAAATGGGCTTTTCCCCCTTGGTTACCCTGTGTAGGAGAGTGTGGGAGCATCACCACTGTGCCCCAGGGCTGACCACATTCAAGAACCACAGTACTGGCTTGGCACAAAGGTGTATGAACAATATGAAAGCAGGAAAATGTCTCTGCCAAAAAAACAAGCTGGAGCAAAATGGAATTTCTTCTGGACAGTGAAGATCCTCCCCCCTGCTGCTGCAGCACCATGATGTTTTCACTTTGGGCTGAGTAGCACCAGCCTAACCCAAACCAGCAAAAGCTAGCAGGGATAGCAATTGCTGGCAGGTGCTTGTAAGCACCTGAAGCCTTTTAAGGGGCAGTAAAGTGGGGCTGGTTTGGGCAATCAGTGTCATTGGTAGCACCTGCCTAGCTTGATTTCAGGCAGCTGCCTAGGGTGGGAAGGGAAGATGGTTAGAACCGGTTTCTGCTGCTTTGGGGTGGTTGTCCCCTGGTAAAAACTCCAGGGGGAGAAATTCAAGACTTGACTGTGCTCACAGGAAGCCTTCTGCAAAGGAAGACGCATATGGAAAGTTGTCCCTCAGGTAGGAGAATGGTTTCTGTTCCAAGGTGTTTCTCCTTGGCTTTTGCTTTAGCAAGTTCTACCCTTTCCTGCAATGCTTCCCTGTAGCCTGCCACAAGTATTGCTTCTGCTGTGGGACAGGATTCTTCTGGCAAAGTGCTCGTACCCAGCTCTTATTCTGGTTCTGCTTCACAAGAGCTGCAGGAATGGTGTTGCCTTCTCCAGTGTGTTTCTTGCTATTGTAGGTTCACTGTTGTTTGAGCTCCTCCACTATTAACTCTCCTTCCAGCTATGCATTGTAGCTTCTGCAGCAGTCCATGCTGAGTGTTCTTCTGGGTCCTTATGGTGTAGGAGAATGACTTTCTTTTTTAGCCTTGTTATTAACTGATACAAAACCCTGGAGGCAGCACTACTAAGCATTACAGTAATCAGAAGAACATTCACCTTCTCAGTGCAGGCACTGGTTTGTGAGCACGTGGCTTGTTTGAATCTGTCTGGGGTGCAAAAGTATGTGTTGAAGTGGGTTTTGAAGCATAAGATTTTGAGCATTGCTTGCTCTCAGACTTGTAATTTCCCCATTTAAATTTCAATTATGGAACAAACAACCGTGCTCCTATTTCTTGTGCTGCACAGCTCATTAAATGTTGTGAATATTTCATAGCCCAAACTGTTCATGCTAATCTGTGGATATATTGTTATAAATAACTAATAGGTGCATGATGAACCATGGTACTGATTTATGACAGATTCACAGGCAGCAAAAATATGCTGAAAAATACTTTACAAGGGAAAATACTGCAGCTTTAGCTCTTTGATCCAAGGCAAACAAACACTGCTTGTGCTTTACACACCACTCCTCCTGGGTTTTCACTACATTCAGAACAGTCACTAAGTGCTTTGGGGAGGGGGGGAACTGTACTTTTAAAGAGCTTTCAGACAAGTTAGCCTGTTTCATGTCAGCCCACGCACTGTTCTGTGATGTTTTATAATGTGAGTGTTGAACAAAGCAAGTGTCTGCAGGTTCTTAAGAGGCCGATTACAGAAGGACAGAGAGGGAGAGAAAAGACTACAAAACATGAGAAATCAACAGCTAAATACCTTCCCTGGACCCAAAACACTAGGTCCCCTGATGCTGGTGTCCCTTCTCTGTGTTTGCGCTTTAAGGGGAAGTAAAAGGCTTCTAAGGAAGCATTTAATGTTATGGTTAAGTGGAGGAGGCAAAGAGATTAAATGGTAGAAGAAATGTGAAGAATTCTGTAGTTAATAGTTTTAAAAGAAACAGGTATAGTATTTCGGATTCAGCTGGGATGAAGAAATTTTCATCCCCTAAGGTAACACAGTTTTGATGATCTGACTAAAAGTGCCAGAGGATCCTAATCACAGCTGTAGTCGAATCTTTCAACAGAAAGATCAATCTCCACCAAAGAATAGGTTCTACCAGACTAGAGACATCACACAGTTACAGCTGAGTCATCAGGGAAATAATTGTTGCTGGACAGTGCAATCCTGCTGGCAAGCACAAGCTGTTGCAAAACTGGCAAGTCACCTTCAAACCAGGTATGCAGCAGTCACAGCTGAGCTCTGCATGCAGCAAACTCCAACCCCTAGTCTTTGGGTGAAAAATATGCAGAAAAACAAAAGGCAAGAGAGCAATGTGGTCAGAGTTCATTGATGATGGGTCTCTCCAGGTGGTGTTATGAAGAATCACAGAATCCATTGGGTTGGAAGGTGCCTCTAGAGGTCATTTACTCCACCTCCCTCTGCAGTAAGCAGAGACAGACCCAGCTAGATCAGGTTGCTCAGAGCCCTGTTGAGCCTGTCTTTGAATGTCTCCAGGGTTGGAGCCTCCATAACCTCTCTGGGCAACCTGTCCCAGTGAGCCATCACCCTCGTAAGAACTTCTTCCTGATGTCTAATCCAAATCTGCCCTTTTCTAGTTTAAAACCATTGCCTGTTGTCTTATTGCTACATGCTTTGTAAGTTCTCTCTCCCCAGTTTTCTTGTAGGCTTTCTTCAGGTAGTGGAGGGCTGCTCCAATGTCCCCTAGAGCCTTCTCTTCTCCAGGCTAAACAAGTCCAGCTCCCTCAGCCTCTTGTCCTCATAGGAGAGGTGCTCTGGTCCTCTGATCATTTTTGTGGCCCTCCTCTAGCTGTTCTATGTCCTGCTTGTGTGGAGGGCCTCAGAGCTGAACGTAGCTCTCCAGGTGAGGTCTCACCAGAGCAAAGTGGCAGAATCACCTCTGACAGTCTGCTGGCCCTGCTTCTTTTGATGCTGGCTGGGATGTGAAGAAGGTGAAGACAATACCAATTTCTCAAGATGATTTCTTAGTAGGCATGTGTATGATGGGTGGGGTAGCTATATGGAATTAAGGAAAGCTTTTAAAGGTTTTAATAGAGTAATTGTGGCCAGCTACATCAAAGACAGTGGAAGGATAGAAAGAGTAATATTAGCTCTAAAAGAAAAAGTTGGCAAAGAAATTGAAAATTTAGGGTTCACAGCAGTGAGGCTGCTCTTCTGGGCTGGGACCTACCCCTGGGTGGAGTAGAGAAGCTTCTAATACTGTTGACTGAAAGAGAACTGCAAAAATGTGCATGGACAGGCTGGAGTGCTGAAGTTTTGAGAAATGCTAAGTGCATAATGGGAAGCAGGACTTAGTTCTGATCAGCATTAATCATTTTATGTAACTTTCTTGAAAATTAAGTAATAAACAGAAGTGTTTTGCAACATCTGGTAAGACCTCACCTGGAGTACTGTGCCCAGATCTGGTGCCCCAACACAAGAAGGATATGGACCTGATAGAGCAAGTCCAGAGGAGGACTGCAAAAATGATCAGGGGGTTGGAGCATCTCTGCTATGAGGACAGGCTGAGGGAGCTGGGGATGTTCAGCCTGGAGAACAGGAGGCTCTGGGAAGACCTAATAGCAACCTACCAGTATCTGAACGGGGCTACAAGAAGGCTGCAGGGGGATTGTTTACAAAGGCCTGGAGTGACAGGATGAGGAGCAATGGTTTGACATTAGAGAAGAGTAGATTTGGATCGGATGTTGGGAAAAAGTTCTTTACTTTGAGGGTGGTGGAACACTGGAACATGTTGTCCAGGGTGGTAGTTTAGGCCCCATCCCCGAAAATACTTGGGTAAGATTCTGGGCAACCTGATCTAGTGGAAGATGTTCCTGCTGACTGCAGGGTTGGTCAGACTAGATGAACTTTGGGTTGGGTTAGAGGGGACCTCCATTCTGTGATGTGACAGGTATGTTACATCTACATGGTTTCAAATTGAATGTTTTCACTTTTGTTGTGTAAGGGGTTTGCCTGGTTCTAGATTACCACGAGTTTCAAGTCTTAGATCTGTAACTTTTTGAATGGGTCAAAGAAATTAGTTGTTTCTTGCACTAAAGAGTTTCTCTTACTAAGTGAATGAAACATTGATTCAGAGCTCCTGCTGGAGTCACAGCTTTAACTAGAGTGGCCAATTTCTGTTTTGGGATTTTGTTCTGTGTTAGTCAAATGCTAAATTCAAAGGTGTTGAAAAAGTATCAGAATGGTAGTATGGTAAATCCTCGCTAAGGTCCATGAACTCTGCTATGCTGCATAATGGAATTGGCCCTTGGAATGAAGAAAAGTCTTTACCTGGAAGTCGAGTGATGTTAAACTTGCTAAGGAGCCAGAGGTGTGTGAAGATCCTTAAAAGAACCAAAACAAATTCCTGTAATTTCTATGAAAATGGTACATTTTATAAAGAAAAAAGGATGCAGTCCTGCACTGTAACTTCTAAAGCCAGGAGGAAAAACAGACCTTACTATAATACCTTCCTAAGGAGGTAGCTGCCTGTATGGCATAGCTTCAGAAGACCTGAGTCACAAAACACAGCACCAAGAGGGGATGAGGTTATTTACAACAGGGTAGTAATGCTGCCTCAGATGGAAGGGCTCTGGCATCCTCATTTTGCTTCCAGTGTGGCTCCTAGGCAAACTAGTTCAAGAAAATAAAAACCTCAGTTGCCTTGTGAAGGGGTTTACAGCCAGCACTGACTGCACCCTGAAATCCAGAGGAAACTATCAATGAAACTTAGGAATTAACTGGGGGGGGGGCGGGGAAGGGAGATTAGTAAGCATTATAAGCAACTATTTTCAGTTTGATCCCCTGGGGTTCTATTTTATGTAGGATTAAAGCATATCTGCTTTCTTGGGTATGTACAACAGTGGGTTTAAAACAGCTGTAAAAAAATGTGTGTGTTCTGATGATACCCTGTGCTGATAATGTCTGCCAGGTGCCTTGGATGCTGGCCTTGAAAAGCTTGCAGTGCCTCCTAGGTCCCTTATGACAAATGGGAGTTGTTACAAAAACAAGACAAATAGCAGAGAAAAACAGCAAGTGATGAACTTGCCTCAGTAACATTTTCTGTAAGCATTTATGTGAGTGTTTTTGTTTGCCAGGAAGTCCATGTGGAGCAGCACATGCCTGGATGTATGCAAGGTTCATGCCATGAACCTTTGCAAGACAATCTCCAGTTCCCTCCTCCTGTTTATAAAAGGTTCAGTCAATCGATCCGGGAGCAGAAGCAATAGTGTATGTCTGAAGTGAGGAGTTAGCTGCCAAACAGCACACAGCAAATAGGGCAGCAGGTCTGCCTCAAAAGGCAGCCTCAGCCTCTGGCTATGATGCGTTGCATTATCAGGGCATGGACTTGGGCAATGCAGAGGAACAGTTTAGCAGGTTGGGCAAGCAGAAGATTTATGGTAGTAACAGGCTAGGGCAGAAAAGCCCAGCTTATTTGTTTTGCTTAATTTATTATTATTTTTCCTTCTCTCAAATGGTGAGGTTTTGGGGCTATTTTATTTTTAAAGATCTTTCTGCATTCTGATAAAATTATACCTTCTGACGGCACTCAGCTAACTTGAAGAGATGTCTTGATCCGTGTAATCACCAAGGGGGGATATTTTGGTGATTGCTCACTTCCTTGACCCAACTTAAACCAATGACAGGATTTGTATTCTCAACAAGGCTCTGGGCAACCTGATCTAATTGACGATGTCCCTGCTTACCGTGGAGAGGGTTGCACTAGATGACCTTTGAAGGTCACATCCAATCCAAATCATTCTGTGATTCATTTGGTTCACAATGAGTTTTTCCCCTGACCTCCTATTCATAGGAATAGATTGCCCAGGGAGGTGGTGGAGTCACTATCCCTCAAGGTGTTCAAGAAATGTGTGGACATGGCTCTTTGGGACATGATTTAATGGCCTTGGTGGTCTTGGATTGAAGGTTGGACTCAATGATCTTGGTCTCTTCCAACTATAACACTTGTTACCCAAAGCAGTCCCACATCATGTCATTTGGGGAAGTGAAAAAAGGAGGGTTAGAAGGGTAGGAGGCAAGTCCAACAAATGTTTTATGCTGATCTAGTAGAACTAATTCTGGGCCTTTGACACAGAAATGTACTTGGCTTCCTGCAAATAGCAACCAGCACAGTCCAATGTATATGCTTTTTGTCCAATATTTAAAACGGTTCCTTAAAGATGCAGTCTGTGGAATAGCCTAGAGCTCAGGGACTGTTTGGGCAGCCTGCATGCTTGCCTCAAGTTTTATGGCCTCTGCTTGATGACCAAGAACCTAAGAGTTAACCATTTAATGACAGATTATATTTGGCACCATGATATTTAAATTCTTTAATGGAATTACCCTCAACCACAAAAAAATTCATATTGCAGGCACTCTGAATGACAAATTAATTTACATTTGTACTTTATTTTTCAAAAGTAAATATTTCTCAACCTAAGAGCAAGTAGTGCAATATTTTAGTGTGGGTAGATACAGTTCTTGGTGGCTAATAGGAGCGAGACACAGATGTGGTGCTGAGGGATCTGTTTTATCACCAGACTTGGTAGAGTTAGATAATGGTTGAATTCAATGATCTTAAAGGTTTTTTCCTACTAACTTCTATGCAGTGGATCACAGTCAGAGGAGAATGCTGATAGCTCTCAGTACCATATTTAGATGTGTAGTCTCATAGACCTGTAGACATTATGATCCTATTTATGATCTTAGTCTCCTCAAGCATAAAAACCCTGCATGCTGGAGGACCGCTGGCTCCTAGGAGATGCATCTTACAGCTGGTAAGCTGTATGATCAGCTCTGGGTGCCTGTTTCATGGTGCTCACCAAGCAACATACTTGCCCAGTAAGGTTTCTGCCACAAATTTGATTAAAGCTCAAGAACTGCCATGGAACAAAGTCAGCTCTGTAACTGCATCTGCACGCATACCATTGCCTTGCTGTGTTCCCTTCACCAGCTGCAACTCAGGAGGTGCCAAATAGTTTCAGTGCAGGAGTCTGAGCTGAGTATCAGCAGAAGCAGAGTGTTTGGGAGAGGCTATAGTGCAAGGGTAGGGGCAGAGTATGGGGACAATGACAGTGGTTAGAGGCAGCATGATAGGCACCAAGACTGGTCAAATCTCTCTCTATAGACAGGTGATGCTTTTCCAAGCATCCTTACAGCAGCATGGAGCTTTGGAAATACTTCATATTTTTAACTGCTAGTTTCCTACCCTAAGAGACATTTGTTCAATATGTGTGTTTGCAACAGATGTAATAGACCAGAGAAAACTCCCTACACTGTAAGGAGTGTATGTGTCTAAATACATAGAATCATAGAATTGCTTCTGCTGAAAACCACCTCTAAGATCATTTAGTCCAACCATTATGAACTCTGCCAAGTCTGGTGCTCACAGTAATTCTATGAGCAATGTGTAAAATAATGTACTTAATCCAGTCCAAGTTTGTTAGTGTTTTTAGTGGCATTGAGAGTATTTATTAACCAAACAAAACTGAATTCTGATACTCATTTTCTCCTAGATGTATTAGAAGGTTTAACAACTTAGCTCACACTTAGCCTTTGGAGGTTACAGTGTAGCAGCACTTTTCTTCACATTTATGTCAAACAAGACAGAACCCAGCCACCCCCAGTTAAAGAGCAAAATGATTTATTGTAATGGGCTACAAGTACTACTTGTGCTAAAGCTTTGTCTTGTTGTCAGCCTGAAAGACTATTCCAATTAATGCCTGCTTGCTCTTGCCATGTAAGCTGCTGAGGGTGATGTGCCTCAATTTCCATAGCTGCTATCTGATAGCCAGGACCTGTCACTGAAAATTTAACAGGTCATTCAATGCTAGTCAACAGAAGACCCATGAAGCCTCATTTCACACCAATTATTATTTAGCATACATACACAAACTGTTTTTTAAAAATGCTCAGGGACTCCTCTGTGCTCTCATCAGGCCACACGTGTCCCTGCAGACTGGTCTGATAGCATCACTCTCTAGCAGGTTCTGCCCGTTGCAGAAATTGGTTCTGCTTGCAGTCAGAGCTCTGTCACCAGACCAAGTCTCCCCCTGCAGTATTTAAAACTCATGTTTCACAGAATGGTAGGGGTTGAAGGGACCTCCAAAGATCTAGTCCAAGCCTCCTGCTAAAGCAGGCTCACCCAGAGCAGGTTGCACAGGAGCACATCTGGCTGGGTTTTGGAAATCTCCAGAGAACACTCTGCAGCCTCTATGGGCAGCCTCCTCCAGTGCTTGTTCTTCCTTATGTTTAAATGAAACCTCCTGTGTTCCAGTTTGTATCTGTTGCCCCTTGTCCTGCCACTGGACACCACTGAAAAGAGCCTTAACCTTTAGATATTGATATTGAGGAGATTCCCTTTTAGCCTTTTCTTCTCCAGGCTGAAGAGCCCCCGGTCTCTCAGCCATTGCTGAATCCACAGATACTCCTGTTCTGTCTGTTTGGCTCTCTCCTGAACTGGGAAGTCCAGTTTCCAAAGGACCATTTGGTTTTATTTCCTGGCTGGAATGCCTCAAGTTTGCAACACCTGTGGTAGAGTCATGGCATGGCTTGGGGCTTCTCAGCTCTTGCTGCTGCCCTCTGCACCCTTTCAAAAGCTATACCTCTCCCTGTGCCTCTTCTTTTTCTGCTTGTCCTGAAGACCGATGCTCTGTTAGGTTTCACAACACATCTCGCTGTCTTCATGACTGAACTGTGGAATGGATGTTTGTTTAGTACCTCGGATATTTTCTTTGCAGTAGGAGAATTGTTGCTATTGATTTCAGATATAATTACTAAACTGCTAAGTGCCAAACCTGAAGTCTTAAATTTCTATCTAAACTGTTCTCTTATTCTTGAGTTTGTACATATAGTTTGTAGAGTGTGTATTTTTAAGAGGGAGGTTTCTTTATCAGTAGAAACAAACTTGCTCAACAAATCCCCACATGAAAATGCCTGGGTTGGCCCCAGGAGCATAATTTTAAATAGATCTCTGGAAAATCAGGACAACTGCAGGGTGAAAATAATGTTTTGTTCTAACAGGGGCAGAATCCAGGCTTTTATTCTTGGATCTCTCCCTTTTTGCTTTTGTGCTTTTTTTTTTTTTTCCCCTTTCCCATTTCTAAATTGCCATGAGAGTAAAGTTGCCTGCAGCAACTGGAGGGCTTAGTATTCCTCGTCCATCTCCTGAGTGTCACCTGCTAAGGTGAGGAGTCTGGAAAAAGCCTGGACGCATTATGTATGGGTGGCCTTTTGTTTATGACAGACAAAGGCAAAATCCTCTGGATTACTGGAAGCTATCATATAACACACAAGATGGAGTTACTATTATTCTTTTCTAAGACATATTGTGTTTCCCTTGGGCAGAGAAAAGAAAGTGCAGCCAATCCTGAGAGGGTAGCTCCTATTAAGTCAAATAATTCAGGCTTGCATAAATCTTTTAAACTTTTTTTTTTTTTAATAAGAGGGATGCTTTCTTTAGGCACAGCATACTGAAGGAGATAGTATCACTGGTAATCCTTGGCTTAGGCACAGAGCTCCTAAATGGTTTGAATTAGGTAGAAGATGAGACTTGGATTTATTTATTTTTTTTTTTCCCACCTCTTCTTTGTTTCTGCATTTAAGGTTTCACAGCAAAATTTCCCACTGAACTGACAGTTTGGCAGGTTTGTGCCTTCCGTGTAAGGTTTTGGGTTTTTTTTTCCCTTTTTCAGTTGTATGCATTCAGTGAAACAGCTTTGAAGCTGTTGAACTGTGTAAATGTTATATTAACATTTTCTTTTGCAATTATAGACATTTACTCGCTCTTGTTGAAATAGCTCTTTCAAGGGGAAGGGAAGAAAGCAGGAAGTGAAAGTACACAAAGAAATTAAAAAGTAGCCATGTGCTCGATTTAATTTTTGAAAGAAATCATTTCAGCTTCTCATTTACACTTCTCTAAGATCATGGTTAAGGATAGACAAACAAAGAACACTGGAAGAAATAATTTCATTTTGTCCCTTTGTTACATTAGATCACTTAATTTCCACTGTTTGGTTTGCATATGGAGATTTGGCCGATGAGTCCTGCTCTTTGAATTTGTTAAGCGACACTGAGGAAAGCTCCGGGAGGCTCATGTCCATCAGCCTGCAATTCACAAATTGCAAAATGATAAGCAATTGCCTGAAATAAAGATGACAAATAATGTGAATTAGCTATTAGTCCAGAGGGCTTCAAGTTCCTGTGGCTTGATTAAATTAAGTCTAGTGTGCTTAACTCAAAGTGGTGACTGATCCTTTTAGAAAAAGCCCCATATAATCCAATACAAATTATATATATTTTTTAATGGATTATTTAAAACATCCAATATATTAAGGAGAATATTTTTTTTTCTGTGGCTTTCTGATGGGTCATGTTATAATTTCTATGTAATTTCTGGGGATAATTTCACAGCTGGACTCAATCTTAAAGGTCTTTTCCAACTGATACGATTCTATGAACTGGGATAAATCTCTCCCGATTTAGTCTCACAACACTTTGTTTTCCATACTAGTGATATTTCTTCTTTGAAGACACTTTGCCATGTGATTATTGTGTGTATATGCAGCAGGATTTCTGATGGAAAGTATAACTAATTCATCATTAATGCAGTTTGTGTGATGCAGCTTCTTTTCTATCAGTTCTTATCATTGCAACAGATTCTTTTATTTTCTTTTTTTTTTTCCTGTTCTTTTTTTCCCTGCTGCCAGGCTAATGCCAGGAGCATATTTGTGTTGTTACTGTTGCTGAGCAACTGTGATCTCTTCACTAGGTCTGACAGTTGCTTTCTCTCTAGGAGAGCAGAGATGCAAGAAGGACAGATGCATTGATCCTCAACACATTATCAGATCTTGTCACACACTCACTTTGAGAAGCTGATAGCATCTAATAATCTTATTCAAGGCTCATTTTACACATCGTTGAACTTTTACAGTTAAACTGAGAAAAATGCATTGTGTTGTTCTGTCAAGACAGGGAGGTCAATAATTAGGCTGCTTTTCATCAAAAACTCCCAAACTCTATGCTTTTAAAGAGGTTTGGTCCATATAGAAGTGTCTTTTGTCCCGTTCAGAAGCTGCAGATGCTAATATCTGCATTGGTCCTCATCAGTGATCTGTACTTTTTGTAGACATTTGAGTGGTGCAGCTTCTACTCAACAGTAAAAGCCATGGTATCAATCAGAAAATCAGTCATTGTCAGATTTTAATCCAGGATAACTAGGAGCAGTAGAAGCACAGAATGGTCTTAGTTGGAAGCAACCTTAAAGATAATCAAATCCAACCATTATCTAGCTCTACCAAGTCTGGTTTTAAGCCATGTCATTCAGCACCACATCTCTTTTAAACACTACCAGGGATGAGGCTTTAACCACCTCTCTGGAGAGCCCGCTCCAGTCTTGGAGAGCCCTTGCAGTCAAGAAGTTACTTCTAATGTCCAATCTAAACCTCCCCTGGTGAAACTCAAGTAGTTGCATTATTCTCATTGGAATCTATTACAATCCTTAAACTGTAGATGGGATGTCCAAATGATTAATTATATGCAATTAGAATGGTACTCTGTGGACAAGTTGATCAAGACCGAAGAACTTGCCAAATGACCAACTATTCCTAATAATAAGTTTATTGAAACCCAGTGGCACAAAAACTTGCAGAGTAATTTGTAAGCCTAGTAACTAACTGAGGAGGAAAAAGAACGTTTATAGACTGGAAAGACCACAGTAAAGAAAAGTGAGATGTTGATCTATGTGTAGGACTTCCTGTGGAGGTGATTTGTGATGCTTTGACGTCAAAATTTTCTGTCACAAGGAACATGCCAGCAGTACCACCTCAAGTCAAATTGCCAGAAAAATGGATTTTTGGACTAAATCTGTAAAATGAGTACTACAAATCAGCAGGGCCAGGCAGCCCTTACCCTGGTTTAACAGCACTCTGCTGTGAATTGTGACTGTTGATTTTGGCTACAGGCTGGCCTCCTGTGTAGAGGAAGGTGGTAAGCACAACCCGAGCCTTCAGGAAAGGGTTCAGGCTCCAGCAGAGCTGTGTCAGGTGTTTAAGCATGACTCTAGCAGTAAAAGAAATCATGTGCAGTTATAATAAAGAAGCTGGTGGTCGCCTTTGAATACACAAATCAATAATAGTCAGCATTGCTCCTGCAGAGGAGGGAAGCAATGAAGCATCACTCCCTCGAGTGGTTCCTGGTAGGGACTGTCAGTGACTGTAACTGGCAGGTGTATCTCCTGGTGCACTTGGGTTTCCCTTCATGGAAAGCAAATGTAAACAAACACCAGTCTTGCCAAGACACGGAGATGAGACTTGGCAGTCACCTTCTTCCAGGCCTGAGCTGGGCAAGTATTCAGGTCTTGGTAATATAAGCACTATTGTAGTTACTGAGAGGTGGAAGGGAGCCTTTTTGCACATATTAGAAGGGACCAAAGAAAACCCCACAAAACTAAATGAGGGTAAATTGTCATTAAACCAAAGGAAAAATAATTTCTTGGGGTGGCATGAAAGCAAGTAAATGAAAGATGAGACTAAATGATTGGAGGCACAGAACAACCTCAAAGAGGCTTAGCTGTTCTGTATTTTTCAGTTTAAAAGATCAAATAGGAGAACATGTTCACAGACACCAGACAACCAGGGGTTATAAGAAATGTTGGATAAAAAGCAGTAGGTTTGCTTGTAAGGCATGAACAAGGATGTGCTACACAATCGCTGAGCAGAAAGTTTAAAACAGCTGCTGGGAGTGGGAATGTTTTTACCCATGGTAAATCATTATTTATGCCAACAGCATCCTGGACTGTATCAGAAGTGGTGTGACCAGCAGGAGCAGGGAGGGGATTGTTTCCCTGTACTCAGCACCAGTGAGGTCACACCTCAACCCTTCAGAGCCACATTGAAAGTGTGCTTTCCCCAGCATTCATCTAGGCTGACACTGTAAATGTTTCAACTGAACATGGGAGCTGACAGATGAGGCAACATCCCTTAGATGCTACACACTACATATGTATATATTACATTACTCACAGCATTTGTGCCCAAACCTGTCTGTGAGTTTTTAGAGTTCAGATGATGTCCCTGAGAAGAAATAACTGCTAACTGGGAATGCTTGCCTTCTACTATTTTTTTTTTTCTTTTTAACCTCTAGATTTTATTACTCAGCCAGTTTCATATCTGTTAGGTCAGTTTAACTCCTGCAGGAGCTGGCACTGGCCCGCATTCAGTCTTCACCACTGAATTTTCACAGCTGAAAGGGCAGTAGTGGCTTTATGGATGTATCATATGGAGTTTTTATTCCCATCAGTTTGGCATACAGTGCTATTTGTGTTACTGGAGCCAGTTGCTGCCTTGCAGACTTTGTAAAGATTATTGTGGAAATTATTAGGTGAGAGTCCTTGACATTAAGGGCAGAACTGCTTGATCCCTTCCTTGAATCAGCTGTACCTTGCTCTAATGGCTTCACGCGTGGCCAAAAGATTCAATAGTGCATGGAACTACTTTGAATACACACAATTATTTCGGCATCAGTGGCATTCCTTATCAGACACTGAAAACTATGCAGGTTCATATTTGGAGAATGAAGAATAATATGTGACAGTTATCAATATTCCACTTCTTGAGTCATCATGTGTAGCTCAAGTCTTTTACAGCAATAAATATGGAATCATAAAATCATTAAGGTTGGAAAAGGCATCTATGATAATGGCCAACCATCGACCCAACACCACAATGCCCACTAAAGCATGTGCCCAAGTGCCATGTCTACATGGTTCTTGAACTACCTTCTCGGGCAGCCTTTTTCAATGCCTGACCACTCTTGCAAGAAAGAAACTTTTCTTCTTATCTGATTTAAACCTCCCTGGCAGATTTTCAGGCCATCTCCTCATCCTATCACTAGCTTCTTGAGAGAAGAGACCAAAACTCACTTTACTCGGTGTCCTTACAAGGAATTGTAGGGAGGAAGGAGATGTCCCCTCAGCCTTCTCTTCTCCAGACAAAACAGTCACAGTTACTCCTCAGAAGAGATGTTCTCCACACCCCTCACCAGATTTGCTGCCCATTTCTGGACCTTTAGAAAAGGCAAACTGAAAGTATTGCATAACAACAAAATGCCCTCACGTGGTGGCTTGTGCAGAATAAAACTTTTTTTTTTTGTTGTTGGAAGATCTGAAAGGCTGTGCCTGGAATCACTGCTGCTTGCTTTGCTCGACACAAGGAATATTTTTGTTTATTAGAGTTTAAAGAATGATAAAGCAGCCTGTGATTGAGCTCTGGTGTTTATCTGCATTCTAACTTGAGTCACGATATCATTAGGCTTCAAGACTGCGCTTAATCTGTGTTTATTCTTCCTATGCCTTGATGTATTACTCAGTACCTTAATGTTTTACTAGCTGATCTTAATAGAGCTTTTTATTACTGGCTGAGCATTTTTGTTTCAGGTGGCTTGCCTGTGCTTCAGGCAGGTCAGGCTTCTACTGCAGCACAGAAGCTGCTTTTAATTCATTGAAAGCAGATGTCACTGGAAGATCTTATGCAGGATTGCATGAAATGGAAATCTAACTTGTGCAATAGAAATTATGATGGGAGATGAACTTGTGGAAGTCCCATAGTGCTGAAGCATTTCAGGGTTTTGGTTTGTGGGGTGTTTTCATTGGGTTTTGTTTGTCTGGGTGGTTGTGGGGTGTTTGATTGTTTGTGGTGGTTGTTCTTCCTGTTTTTTCAAAAAGATGAAAGAGATGACAAATTATAGTACCTAACAAAATCTGGTCACATCACAGTAAGATTCTCAAGCCAAAAGGCATCTGATGGTCAGAAACATTTATCTACAAACAGAATGTTGTTGTCAAGTGTAAAGAGAAGGAAGCAAGGGGGGAAAACTAATGTATAGCATATGCCTTTTTTTAATCCTCCTCTTCTTGATACCTAGTAGGGAATGGCACTCAACTACTGAAGTTGTGCTCATTTGCATCACTGTGCAGAAAACATTTTATATGAAATGCAGCTTTAACTTCCTATGTACCTTTCTATCTCTAGCTATGCTTCCTAAACACCTTGTAAATCATATGGAAGATGAGCTGATATTGCTATTTGTGATCCATAATTTCAAGTTTCCCTCTTTTATTGCTGTTATCAATGATCTTCGTTGTCATTTTCCTTCCCATCTTCTGAGCCACACTGTGCTGTTATATTTTTGTACACGAATTCCTTTCAAGGAAACAAAAATATTTTGGCAGCTGAGCTAGCCTACTTGTTATGAATAGTAGGCAAAATGTTTTCCTGGCTGTTTAAATCATACACATAATGTTTTGGAAGGGGAGAGGGAGAGAAATACTTACTGAAAAGAAGGTTTTTACCATCTGTAAACCCAGAACTTCATGGTAATTTTTTCACTAACCAGCATGGGTCACATCTCCTGGGCCAAAAACCACAGCTGCCAAGATACCATTTCCTACCTTCCCACTCATGCACTTCCCTGTACACCTCATGTCTTTGAAGCCAGGAAAACCCTACACAGGGTTAGATATATCCCCAGTGCAGCAAGGGGTTGTGCTTACAGTGCAAAGTTTTGGGTTAGCAGGGGGCTCTGCTAATTCATTCAGGTTAATGTCCTTTTTGTTGTAACATAGATGGCAATATTGCTAAATTGCTTGTCAAACTAGCAAGTATCGGGGGGGGGTGGGGTGAGGAAACAACCAACAGTGTTAAGAGGAGAAAAGGAGGCTGAAGAGAGACCTTATCATTCTGTACAACTGCCTGAAAGAAGGTTTTAGACAGGTAGGTGTGGATCTCTTCTCTTTAGAAACAAGCAACAGAACAAGAGGAAATGGCCTCAAGTTGCACACTAGAACAGGCTGCCCAGGGAAGTGGTGGAGTCACCATCCCTGGAGGTGTTCAAAAAAGTGTGTAGATGTGCCACTTTGGGATGTAGTTTAATGGCTACAGTGGTGTTGTGTTGATAGTTCAACTCAATCGTTCAGGTCTTTTCCAGGTGAAATAATTCTATGATAATTTTGAAAGCCGCAGCAGGATCACTGACTTCAGTGAAAGACGCCTGAGCATTTGTGATGCTGACTGCTGCTGAGTGTTGGAGGAAACAAGTGGCTGTGTGATAAGGCACATAGTGCCACTGCTACTTTATCAGCAACAAGTGTGGAGTGGAGGAAGGGATGTGTTGGGAAAATTACAGCTGAACATAAGTAGGTGTCAGGAGGTTTCATTTGGGCACATACCAAAGCCATTGATTATGAAGAGATTTACTGTTCAAGACTCTTTATTTACAATATAACTGAAGTCAACTATTGCAGTCCTAAAGCAAGGACTGTGATTTTTAGAGGTTTTTAATGCACTTCTGTGGAGTCACAAGCATAAACTTTGAAATAACATTGGATAAGAAAGGCAATATCCTCTTCTTTCCACATATTTGTTATGTTGCATTCTGCTCTTTGTTACACAAGGTATAAATCTGGAGTTAGCTCCACGATGTTCAAAGCATTGATCCCCCATATACAGCAGTATAACTGACAGTAGAAGTGGGGCTAGGCAACTTATTAAACTCTTTAGAGACTGAGTCGATCCTATCCACTGCCGCCTTTCCTTTTTCTGAAGCTATATTATTGGCTAGTTTCAGCAGAGCCTCACATGTCATTTTCAGTGTAATCTTTGCTTCTTTTTCCCCTTACAGCCTATTTTCTCCTTGCATGGTGTACAAGGAGATTTTTTTTTTGCAATACAAAACACCGGAAAAATGTGCCAAGTTCTTCAGACTGATGCTAGGGAGGAAAATGATGTTATATGCGCATGGTACTTCTCCTTTTGATTATATTGAAGTAAAGAATCAGAGTCATTTCTGTTGGTAAAGACCTCTAAGATCATAAAGTCCAAGTGTCAAACCCACACCATCATACACACTAAACCATGTCCCAAGATGTCACATCTAGGTGTTCCAGGGATGGTGACTCCACATCATTGGGCAGCCTTGTTCCAATGCCTGACCACTCTTTCAGTTTGGATATTAGGGAAAATGTCTTTACTAAACCTCCCCTGGCGCAACTCAAGGTCATTTCCTCTTCTATCACTTGTTCCTAGGGAGAAGAGACCACCACCCACTCAGTCTGGGCCTCCTTTTGGGGAGTTGTAGAAAGGCAGACCATCTCCCCTCAGCCTTCTTCTCTAGAGTAAACAACACCAGTTCCCTCAGCTGTTCCTCACAAGACTTTTTCTCCAGACCCTTCACCAGGTTTCTTGCCTTTCTCTGGACCCACTCCAGCAACTCAATGTCCTTTTTGTAGTGAGGGTTCCAGTACTGAACACAGTAGTCAAGATGTGGCCTCACCAGTGATTATTTTAGTTTGCACTGCTACACTTTCTGGGATAGGAAAAGGTGGAATAAGCAAGCAGGTACAAGGGCTGTTCCAAAATAGTATCACCAGAAGGGAAATCACCAAGAAATTTCAAGCTGTGGGGAGTAACATGCTTCAACGTCATCTAAATTTGCTAGGGAAATAAGATCATGACAAAACACTAAAAAATCATGGTACTGTTAAGGTTGGAAATGATCTCTAAGGTCATCAAGTCCAACTGCCAGCCAGCATGCCTTCTAAACCATGTCCTAAAGTGCCATGTCTGCACTTTTTTGAGCAGTGAAGGAAAAGAAAATAATTGAAAATATGCATCCAGGTGGTTGTCAATAATGAAATAAGGGGCTAGCTGGATCTTGAAAGTCCTGTTTCTATCCATTTGGGCAAGGTATTTTCATAAGTTCATGTATGTTTCTAAGGAAACTACTGTTAAAATTTCTTTCCTAGGTAGACTGCCATGAAAGCTCCTTTTTTACCTTTTAAAACGTGCAAAACACAGAGTTAACTGCTTTTGATAGACAGAACAGGCCTGCATCTTATCTCCCTGATATGCCAGAATTGAGTGGAGCAGAAAGAAATCTGTAAAACACAAAGCAGCTTCTGCAGATGGCTGGTAAGCACGTGAAGGAACGCTGCCAGGTGTAGCTGCTACTGCCTTAAATATTTCTAATATTTCTCTAGCACAGCATTAGCAATTTGTTGCTTACCAGTAAGACTTACCATGTCCAGGCTCTCAAGAAATAGAGATTAAGTTTATTTTTTTTTTTCACTGAGGCTTTTGCCATTATCTCATGCTCCCAATTACATAAACCCATGGATGGAAAACATCCTTAACATCTGTTTATGTACAAATGTGTACTACGGAGTTGATCATACAGACAAGGACAGAAAGGAATAACTCTACTAAGGCAGCCTTGATGCTAATATTTCACAGGAATCACAGAAAATTATTTGAAATTATTTCATGAAAGCACTAGTCACAGTTAATCTCAGTGTATGGCACAGGTAACTGCTGATTTTCTTTCATATTGAGCCAAATGCTGTAGACTTGGGTCATAGTAATAAATTAATTCAGGGCATGCTTTAGTGGGCATGGTGGTGTTGGGCTGATGGTTGAACTTGATCTTAGAGGTCTTTTCCAACCTTAATGATATTATGATTCTAAATCAAAGCTGCTGATTTGAAGTCAGGTATGTATAGGTGCTCTTCCCACAACAAAAGAGTAGCAGTTATGCTCCTGCTTACTGTTGCTCAGTTTGGAGAAGAGGAGACTTTATTGTGGCTTTCTAGTATCTGAAGCAGCCTTCAAGAAAGCTGGGGAGCGATTTTTCAGGGTGTTGGGTAGTGATAGGTAGGACAAGGGGGAATAGATCCAAGCTAGAGGAGGGGAGATTTAGACTGGATGTTAGAAGTTCTTCACCATAAAGGTGGTGAGACACTGGAACAAGTTGCCCAAAGAGGTGGTGGAAGTCACACCCCTGGAAGTTTTTAAGGCCAGGCTGGATGTGGTTCTGAGTAACCTGAGCTACTGTGAGGTGCTCCTGCCCACGGCAGGGGGGCTGGAACTAGATGATCCTTGAGGTCCCTTCCAACACTGACAATTTTCTGATCTGTAAGTCTTTTGTTAATGACGGCACTGCTTTAGGTAAAGTGTTACTGTGTCTACAACTTATTCTGGTAGCACTTGTGATTTGTTTTGTGCTAGAAGAATCTGTTCAGTCTGTCCTAAGTGGGAGGGATGGGTTACCATTTGTGAGCAAAACAGAGTTGTTCAGCTCTCATGAGCTGCAGGACTTTTTTCAAATGGGCAGTATGTTTTCTTTGTGAGGAACAGAACACTCTGATTGTTGGACTTTCTAAAAAGACAAAATTAGGTGTCAGGACTTAAAGGAAGAGGGGAATATTGCCTAAAAAGCTGCAGAGATGTAAAAAGCTGCACACAGAAGAAAAGTCATTGTTGTTCTTCATAAATGAATGGGAAGGAGGGAGAAAGCAAGAAGCAAGAGCTTGTATTAGATGAAAGTGTGGAACTACCTGTGGGAAAGAAAGAAATAATTGTGTGATTGTATGAGTTCACCCTTACTTCCTTAATCATCCTCTTTAAATGCTATCTTTTTCTCCTATTAATCTCTCTAATAGTATTGTCCACTTTTATTAACTGGTTTCAGCATCAGGGAGGAAAATTAAATAAAATCCATAGCTGTTCAGGGGGTTACTTGGGTCAGGTAGCTGGACAATTAGTTTTCACAGAGAAACTCCTAACCTCAGCCTGATTTAAAAAAAAAAAATAGATTAAGTTCTCTATTTCTTGCAAGTCTTTTGTCACTGTAGGGTGACTTTGGTATGGACAGCAGAGTTAGTGGCAAAACCCTCGTCTCTTCTGATCAACAGCAAAATTCTGGGGCCCCCTACACAAGAAGGATGTGGACCTGCTGGAGAGGAGGGCTGGAACACCTCTCCCATGAAGACAAGCTGTGAGAGCTGGGGCTGTTCAGCCTGGAGAACAGAAGGCTCCAGAGAGACCTTAGAGCAGCTTTCCAGTACCTGAAGGGAGCTACAGGAGAGCTAGCGAGGGACTGTTTACAAGATCACATAGCATTAGGACAAGGAGCAATGGTTTAAAGGGTAGATTTAGACTGGGTACTTTAGGAAGAAGCTCTTTATTATGAGGGTGATATCACTGGACAACCTGTTCAGTGTTGTTGTGGAGGCCTCATCCATAGCGATGTTCAAGGTCATGCTTACTGGGGCTTTGAGCAACCTGATCTAGCTGGGGATATCCCTGCTTTTACTGCAGGGAGGTTGGACTAGACAACCTCTAGAGGTCCCGTCCAGCCCTATGCATTCCATGATTCTGGCAAACACCAGCATTTACGTTCTGATAGTGTTCTTCTAGAGACTTTTAAAACCCACCTGGATGTGTTCCTGCATGACCTGCCCTAGGTGATCCTGCTTTGGCAAGGGGGTTGGACTGGATGATCTTCAAAGATGACTTCCAACCTTTACCATTCTATGATTAGAATATCTTATGGGCTAAAATATAGGATTCCTTCAATCACCTAAACATGAAAAAACATTTGTCACTTGCAAGAGCAGGGTCTGAGAATGAAATATTCCTGTTCAGCCAACTATTCATCAACAGTTTTTCTAGAGCACAAGTAACCTTACACAATGGTATTGCAATACATGCAGTCGTCTTGTTTTGACTTCATCTTCACCTCTGTAAACTGGTGCTGAGTTACTGGCAGCTTACAAGAAAAGGAATGAGTGTATAATTAAGAAAGTCCAACTGATTTAGAGGAGAAAAAAAAACAAACAACTCACTAAAAAAAACCCAAAAGCTGTTTCCCAAGCTAGGTAAAGAAGAGTTGTCTGGAAACCACAGAGAGAGAAAAGGTGAAGATAGCATTTGAATTCTTGAGAACTCAGACATGAGAAAGGGATAAGGACAGTTTGTTCTGGACAATTATAATAAATCAAGAAACAATTGGGCTTAAGTTCAAAAGGAAAATAGTTCAAGGCCCGTGGTAAGATCCAACAGCTTAGCTCTGGTAATGCAGACTGGCTATACCCTGGGTTTTAACACTCCCCGTCAGGCAGGCTTGCAGCTGCTTTGCTTCATCCCAGCATAGTGAAGAACTGCAGCAAGCCAGTTGCAGCATAGCAGTGAGTCCAGGCTCTGAGGTGGTTACTCAGAGAATTCTTTTGTCACACAGTGTGAGGGCAGCCTCACAACAAATGTGCAAGTATGAGAAACCAGCACTGTTGTCTCCCCTTTTCACAAAGTGTGCAAGTTTCTGCATGAAAGAAAGAGCAAGGAGCAAGCACTCCTGGGCATAGTGCTTTTGTTGGGGTGGGTTTTTTCTGCCTGCCCTGCCAGGGAAGCTTGTTCTTTCTCAGTCTCACTCTCCTGTATAAAGAGTGGCATGTAAACACATGCCAGACTGCATGGGGTAGTTATGTTACAGGCAAATATCCAAGAAGGATCACACCAAGACCATCACACTGCTTTGTGTGGCTTAGAGAGGCTGAACTCACAAGTTAGTCTTGTATATACTAATAGAGTGTGCCCTATTGTCAAGAATTTACTTTCCCCCCCCCCCTTACTTTTAAAGATTATTTTCTTTGTTTAAGAAGAGTAGCACTCACACTCACCAGCTCCTTTTGTTTCCACCTTGCACACACGCTTTTGCATGCAAGAGCCAATTTTGACCCAAGATGCCAAAGACCTGAATATTTTGGTGATGATGCTTGCACAAGCTCTGTTAATCTGTGAGGAAAAATCAAGGGAAGGAAGTGCAAAACAAGCATTCTAATTCTACAGCTTCTGTCCACCCACAACATGTATATCACTTGTCCACTCAACAGTGACAGCTCTTGAAAGGGAAGAAGCGTTAAGGGTGAGTCTGGGATTGCTTCATGGAATCATAGAATGGTAGGGGTTGGAAGGTACCTCTGAAGATCATTCAGTACAACCCTGCTGCTGAATCAGGGTTATTTATATTAGGCTGCACATGAACGCATCCAAGAGGGTTTTGAAAGCCTCCAGAGAAGACTCCACAACCTCTCTGCACAGATTAGTCCAGTGCTTCAGCACCCTCAAAGAAATTTTTTCCTAAGTTCAAGTGAAACCTCCTGTGTTCTAGCTTGTCCCCATGACCCCTTGTCCTATCACTGGGCACCACTTAAAAAAGCCTAGCCCCATCCTTGCGACCTCCATTCTAGATATTTCCATGTGTCTATAAGATCCCCTCTCAGTCAGATGTAGAACACAAATCTGTAGGATGCCAGGCTTTGCCAGTTCTGCACTTGGATCAATCTAATATCTAAAATAAGCTACTTTTCCCCATACAGCATTTTAATCTTAAATTTACTTTCTTCAGCTGACAAATAAGATTTACTGTAGTGATTGCAAGTGTATTTCATCCTTCCTGCTTCTTGGTTCAAGAAGTTCTTCCTGTGGTTGCAGGTTTTAAATTGGTTATTTGTAGCCAAGAACAAAGAAGCAGTCTCATGTCTGCTGTGTGGAATAACAACAGAAGTTTCCTCAAAGCCCTGGCAAGAATGCGACACCTTGTCCTCTACAAAGGGGGAGATACTGCTGACCTGACTTCTGTTTCTCAGCACAGTCAGGGCAGTATAGGTGTGAGCAATCTCAAGACTGGCTGCTGCTTGTCTGTCAGCACTGCAGAGACTGTCCTTGCCATGTGTGAGCCATGCAAAGCCACAGGCAGTTGTGGGTTTGGTGTTACTGTGTACAGCATGCTGACCTGTGTGAGACATCTCATAGGAGAAAATACTCCTACCATGGCCTTTCAGTAAAACACCATAAGGGTGCCTAGTGATAGGACAAGGGGGACTGGTATTCAGCTGAAGGAGAGTCAGTTTAGACTGGATCTTCAATATGTGGGTGGTGAGACTTTGGAATGGGTTGCCCAGGGAGGCTGTGGATATCCCCTCCCCTTAAGGTGTTCAAGGCTGGACTGGATAAGGCCTTGAAGAAACAAGTCTAGTTGAGAGGTGTCCCTGCCCATGGCAGGGAGGTTGGAGTAGATGATCTCTAAGGTTCCTTCCAACCTAAGCCATTCTATTATATACTCTGATTTTTAAATTCAAAGTACAGATCATACAGGAGCATTCTCATTATGTATTTACCTTGAGATGGACTTTCAGTCATGTAAAAATACAGTCTTTCTGAACTCTTCAGTGTCCTTACCTCTAGTATCTAGTGTCAACTTTGCCTTTTTATTAAACGAGGTGGATTTTTCCCTTTTGCTTGTGTGTGGATAAAGAGCGTAGAATCAGATCATAGACTCATTAAGGCTGGAAAAGACCTCTAAAATCTAAGTCCAACCATGAACCTTACCCCACTGTCTTTGTCTCATCAATGGTGATGAAAACTGAATGCTGAACAGAGGCTATGAAAGTGGGAGGTTGTCCCCTTGTGCAGATGTACCTGCACAGTTGTTGCTGGCAGAGCGAGCCCCATGCTATCCTGCAAACACCCAGGGCAGTAGATCATATGGCAGGGTGAAAGGGTGGGAGTAATGAAGGCAATCTGTGATTTTACTGTCCTCACCTGGTAATCAGTCTCTAGAGAAGGATACACAGTTTGCTTTACTCTGGAGTGGTGCTGAACAAGTGTCAAGAACGGAGAGATGTTCTTGGCACGGTGACAAACACCCTCACCTCCTACAAACACTGTGACACCTGGAGCTCTCTGTGCTCTGCTCCTGCAGCTCTAACCTACTGCAGGACATGAGGTTTCTAATAAGAGCTTTTAAAACCACCACTAAACAAAATTGTAACAATTCCATGCACAAACCCCAGTGGGCTAGGACTGGCAAGGAAAAGCTGCGGGAGCATGGAGGATCATTAATTTTTCCCATGGTGTTTGACTCGGCATGTGATCTTTTGGCCAGGGAAATAGTTGAGGCAGCGCAGTTAGTAACACTTCTCCCAGAGGCTGTCATAACCATGCTTTAGACACTGAGTCACAGATGTTTACTCAATCATCATCACACACCCTGGTTCCTAAGAATTACACAGAGATGGGTTCAGCAAGGCTCATTTCGTGAATGGCCCTTTCTGATAGCAGGCACCCCCTGTATAAATTCCCCCCATACATTTTCCTGCAGTTCAAATTACAGTGCTTGATTAATTGATTTGACTGAAGAGAATGCACCAAGTAAAGTTCAAATGGAAAGAGTAAGCAGCTGGACACATGTTCACTTTCTTTCACAGTCTTGTTAGTTAATTCTGGCTGATGATTTCATGCAAACTGTGGTACTGAAATGTATTCATAGCACTGTCTCACTGGATATAGATAATGTTCCCGAGCTGTTGGAAGTGTGAAATACATTTTGTATAGGGCCAAATTCTAGTCCTGTTGATATCTGTGGGAGAATTGCTGTGCTTTCAAGGGATCAGTATTTGGCCCTTGATGTTCTCTTTGAAATTTGTTGCTTTGGTTGGGTGGAGTGGGGGGGTTGTGATTTGTTTCTTAATTCTTGACTGGAACAGGAAACATTCAGAAAATATCCAACACATCAGAAATGTTCTGTTGTTGCATATAAAAAATTCCTCTCAAGAGAATGGCTTTTAGTAAGCTTGTTGGATGAGTTTTCTAAGTCATTCAGACAGAACACTTGCTTCAAAATTGTCGGTTATGCTCTTTAAAGGAAGTTGATATCATTGAATTTCAAAGGAGTAGGAGATTTGCTGCCTTTTTGTACTCTAAGCAAGCTTCCTTCTAGAAGTCCCAAACCTAAAGCTAGCAAAGCCTGTGATATATCCATGATAGCCCTTTGGTTTCAGTTTTTATTGTGTGCCATCCATAGGCAGAAACACACTTTGCTGACTTCAGGATACTGACCAGCCCTGAAGTCCTAGAGTGGTATTTTGTACCGCAAAATTGTGCATTCCATGCAACTTGCTAGGAAGCGAAAACAATCTTCTGCATCAGGAAAGATTTAGACGCTTCTAGAAATTATTATTCTCTCCTTATAGGTAAGAAAGAGATCTGCATATCATCAATCCATGACCATGCTTCATGGGGCTAAACTAGCCATTGTCAGGAGGATGAAGTTGAAACTCCCTAAGGAAAAAGGTGGTGTTAGGAAGCATCACTGTAGCTGTCAGGGACACCCACACTGCTGCTGCCCTGAAAGCAGCCACACAGAAAACCTCCAGTCTCTTCTTCACATGCATTGCGTGAGACCTGTATTAGTATTGCTGATCTCAAGCAAGGTGACAAAGTCTGAGTAAGGAAGAGTATTAAATAACAAACTAAAAAAGCAGTAGAGGCTGGAGAAGCATTTGTTTGCCCTCTAATCATGCTCCAAAACTACCACTTGGCTGCATGAAATGTACTTTATCTCTAGTTTCACCAAGTTTTCCTTCACAGTCAGAGTCTGGACAATCCTTCCTTAGTGATTCTTGGGAAAAGGTGAAGGATGCTTTTGCTCTGACAGCAGGACGCAGGAGTGAAGGTTCACCTTCAGCAATAAGATGTGGTAAAAAGAGGTTTTGTAACTGCAACTGCTCTCAGTTAATGGCTGTTTTCTAAATTTTACCAAGGTAAACTCTAAAATATTATATCACATTTCCCTCAGTCTGGCTATCTCCAGCCTGTTTTGTGGTTTTGTAGATCTGCAAAACAGTTAATGACAATGTTTGGTTTTCTAAACAAATAGAGGATATTTTGTGTTAGTGGCTTGCAACACAGCTGATGTGGGAGCTGCTTGGCAGGTGTCTTCCTGAAGATGTTTCTCACTCTTTACTATGTTTTCATGTTTTGTGACAGAAATAGTCAGTAAGGGTGGGAAGGTTTGGATTTCTTTCATGTATTTTGGTTGCAAAAGAGAAAAATCTCCAGCTTCTCAAAGAGTGAGAATTTAATAAGCTTGTCAGTGTGAATTTTGGAAGCATAAATATAATGGTTGAATGTATTTTGGAAAAGCTCACATTGCAGCTACATCTGAATGGCACTGTGGACTTCATTTGGCCCATCTCTGGGTATTAGGGAAGCCCTACAGTTAAAGCAGATCCAAGGATGTCACATTCAGCATTGCTCCTGCATGTGTCTCCAGAAGTTCATTGTATTTGTATCCTATCTAAGTCACCTTTCCCTCTCCATAAATTAGAGGCATGAAAGGTTAGGTAAGTGAGTCAAAACCCATTGGAGTTATGCCTGTAAGGTCTCTCTTGCATCTTCATGGCTGGGCTGATGCAGATGGAGATGTAGCTGCTGTGAAACTGCAGGATTTAGAGCAGCCCGGTCTAGTCCTTAATATCAATGTGCAACATGTTAAGATAAAGAAATCAGGAATTTGTCTAATGCAGTGTTACAACAGATTTCACCCTTACAATGAGTTTCAAAAGTCATTGAGTACTTTCTTTAAAGCACCTGAACACTTTCAGTGGATCTGAGAAGCCTGCATAGGGTGCAGGCTGTAGGTCAGCTGTCCTGCTCAGGGGTCACAACACCATGGGAGGACTGGCAGCAACAAAAAGAAGGTGTTGTCAACCTTTTTGGACAGATTGATACTAGGGATTTGACCTCTTTAAGTGCTGGGAAAGGGAAACCAAAACTCAAACAGCATGCTTGTTAGTCTTTGTGTCAGATCAAATAATACGTGCCCCTATAGATCGAAGTATATTAATGGATTTGGGTGATTAAAAAGAAAAGAAAGAAAACAACTTTTAAAAGGAAGGATGACTACACTATGTGTATGTAGCTTGACAGTATATTTTCTTTTTAGGAAAATCTGGAATAAAAGCAACATTTATGCACACTAAGCAGATGTTTATGATTAGTTCTTAGTTAACATCACCCAGCTGGCCATGGATGTCTTTATGGAGGGGAGAGCACTAGAAAATGTCACATGTTCATATAAATCAACAACATGGCAGTCATGGTACTGGGGCAAAAGTGCTGTATTTCCCATTTTAGGTAACTCTTTCAAATCGCATTATAGGACAGTGAAGTAGACTTCTCACCCAACACTGTGTTTCCAGCTTCTAATATGATGCATGTCTCTGTGTTAAAGCTCATTCTGGGGATTAAACATAGATATATACTATATGCAGGTCTATCAGCAAACATTTTTTTTGTCAAATTTGAAGTAACCAATAGGTAACAAAACATAGAGGTTTTCTTCTAATTGTATTTGATAAGCATATTCCAAATTAATGTAGTTTAATTGTAAATATACTGATTTGAATTTATCCCAAGTAACTAGTGATAAAACAAGAGCAAGTGGCCTCAAGCTGCACCAGGGGAAGTTTAGGCTGGAACCCTTACACTGAAAGGTTTGTCAGGCACTGGAACAGGGTGCCCAGGGAGGTGGTGGAGTCATGATCCCTGGAAGTGTTTAAAAAGCTGTGTAGATTTGGTTCTTGGGGGTATGGATTAGTGGTGGACTTGGTAGAGTAGGGTTGGTTGGTCTCAGTCTCAAAGGTCTTTTCCAACCTAAATGATTCTATAACCTACTGCTCTGGTAATGCATAATTTTGATAATATTTCATTTCACATTTCTTTTATGGGTCAGGAGATGAGCTATAATATTTAGAAAACTGAAGTGCTCATCAGGACCTGAAATTGTTCTCTTGTTTATGGAAAACATGCTTTTACAGAAAGATTTTTCTATTGATTGCTTGGGCAACCATTACCACCACTACATTCCATGCTGGGGTGTAAATAATAATTTTGTGCACAATATATCTGCCTTACCCCAGTCAGAGCGGTTATGAATGTATTTGGAAAGATACATTGGAAGTATTTAGCTGCCCAGTAGATGAGTGATAGAGCTCTTCCAAACATGCTCTTGGGAGTCTGGAAGCAGAGGGAGATCTGTTTGGGTGAAACCAGTAAAGACTTAGTTTTGCTACTAACAACTACTCTACTGTTACTCAATGTGAATCAAAAGCTGCTGTAAGCATTAACCTCATTGCAAAGGAATAATCTATCTCAGGATATCAGGTAGTGACAGGACTAGGGGGAATGGAATGAAGCTGGAGGTGGGGAGATTCAGGCTGGACGTGAGGAGGAAGTTCTTCACCATGAGAGTGGTGAAGCCCTGGAATGGGTTGTCCAGGAAAGCAGTTGGGCACCGTCCCTGAAGGTGTTTAAGACCAGGCTGGATGAGGCTCTGGGCAGCCTGATCTAGTGTGGGGTGTCCCTGCCCATGGCAGGGGGGGTTGGAACTAGATGATCCTTGTGGTCCCTTCCAACCCTGACTGATACTATGCTCACAAAGTTCTTCCAGGGAAAGATGCAGAACAGTACCATGACTCATCTCCAGTTGAAATAAAGTTAAACGCAATCACTGTTCTCCAAAAATAATGGACTTTGTCTGGTTTCACATCAAGGTGATATATTTAATTTCATATTTGTAGCTTTTTTCCTTCCTACTTCACAGATAATACAGCTATAATTCAGGTATACTAAATTTTAGTGTATCTAGGGACTTTCAGGAACCAAGTTTTAACTCTTATGTTTCTCTGAAGGCACATAAATGATTCAAACAAAACCTCAGAATTTGAATTCTCCTCCCTTTTTGTTAACATGGAGTGAATTAGAATAACTACATAGCACATACCTGTGTTTCATGCTGTGTGAAAAGGCTGCTTTAAAACCGTGTTTGTTATTCAGCACAAGTCTAATGCTTGTTCTTGTGGCTGGCTTCTGTTGTGGTCATCAAGAGAACAGTAATTTGCAGAATGATAAAGGTGTATTGGGTTTTTTCTGGTTTCATTCTGATAGCATGCCTTATGTAGAGGAATATTCATCTTCATGCACCTTGTTGTGCAGCTGTGAGCATAACCTTGAAAGATGAGAATGATAATGTTCCCTGAGCAATTATTGCAATTAAATTAGAGCATAAATGAATGATTCCAGAACGGAGCTTGTGCAAGCAATGTTTCTAAGTGATATCCCTAAGCCTGGTTAGGGAAGAATGCAATTCGTTCTCTGGCCTGCAGAAATGTGCAATTTCTAAACAAGCTTGTAAATGTGAACTCAGCAAAACCTGCCCAGCATACTGGACTTGACAAATTGTTTAGTTTGTGTGCTGGAACAAAAACCACAGTAAATTAAGGCAGGTATTTCAAAGTGTATGAGAACTTTGGTAAATACACAGTTGTATGACTAAGGAATTAAATATATTAAACTGAATGGAAAAATAATGTTAGTTCTTGGAAGGCAACAGAAATTATCAAAGGTGACATCCATGCACCTACCAATACCTCAGCTTTTTAGGCTAAGGATTGACAAACCAATGCAAGCATGTAATTAAAGACCAAGAGTTATCAGTAAGACTCTCCTAAATGATGAAGATACAGCCCCACATTGCAGAATTTGTTTTGTGGAGTCATTCTTGCTCCTGTGTTCCCTGACTTAAATGCAGTTGTTCCCAAGATGATGGCAGAGAATTTTGTGGAGAGGTGGATCTGTAGAATACTAGGGATCTGAGGAGATGTTGCAATTCCTGCCAGGAATTTCAGCCTCTGTAGTCTTCCAGATAACTTTGCTATTAGTCTGTAATATAATTTCTTACCACATTTTTAAGGTCTCTCCCCAGTGAGGTGGTGGAGTCACCATCCCTGGAGGTGTTCAAGAGGGGATTGGACATGGCACTTGGTGTCATAGTTTAGTCATGAGGTCTGTGGTGACAGGTTGGACTTGGTGATCTTTGAGGTCTCTTCCAACCTTGATGATTCTGTGACATTAAAATTTACACAGATTCTACTGTGAGGGAAAAGAAAATAAAAGAATTACCAAGATATTTCGTGAGTCTTAATCACCTTCATATAGCCAAATGCTAATCAACAGGCTGAGCAACAAATCACTGTTTTATTTTTTAAGCCCTTAAGCTCAGCCAGCCAGCATGCAGGAAACAGGTTCTCTATCATAGAAGCCCCCACAAGAGGGGTAGTTAAACTGACAAACACCAACAATTCTTGTTTAGTGCACAAACAAGTTTTCCTTTTATGCAGACACACTTGCTTTGACACCACTAAACTGGATTAATATTAAGGCACTGAAAAGAATAACTCCATGTATCAAAAAGCTTTCAGATTCTTAAAACCCAAACAAACTAAAGCTGCAAATGACAGCTTATTTCTCCAAAGTTCAAAAGTCCATGCATTTTAAATGTATCTGGCTAATTTTGTATATAAAATAAGAAAGGATAAAATGACCTTTTTGACTGCCAGGTATAAGATGTTCAGCTTGATTTCTACCAGATGTTGTTTGTTCATTGGGTTCCCCCCTCCCCTTAATGAAAAAGCCTTGTGTCCTCCTGGTGAAATGCAGGACAGCTTTGTCTATTGACTTTGGTGGCAGCAAGGCCAGCCTCTTCATTATTGATGCTTTCTTCAGGCATTCAGAAATAAAAATGTTTGAAATGTTCAGGTTCTTTTGGAAGTAGAACTTACTGGGAAAGTTTGTCTCTATCAAATATTAATCGCAGTACAGTGGCTGATCTATAGTGTTCAACAGATGAGATTTAAATGGCTGAAGGGAGTCTGCTGTTACCAGTTTCAGACAGCTAATTGCTGTCCACATTAGAGTATTTACTTTGGTTTATGGTAGTTAGGTTTTAACACTCTGGCATCAGAGGTCCTGTGGTAGTTAGGTAGCTCTTGCACTCAGCAGAACTACAAGTTCTTCTCAGTAGAACAACTTTATCATTGCCACATGGGAGCTTAGCCCTGTCTCCTGGTAGCACATTGGTGCCTATGTGTTGGGTTTCCTCTCAATGGAGACCTTATTTCTTCCCCTGAATCTGCAGGTCATCTTCGTGGAGGAACTTGAAACATTGCTAGTGGAGAGGCTTGGTAAAGGGTCCTCTGCCTCATAGGCTTGGAAACTCATCATGCTTTTGGGGAGATCACAGGCTTCTACCAGCAGCCCTTGACAGACTAGCTAAACTTTTAATCCACCATGTCAGAGGGAGCCTGTCCTGATGCACTAAAGGATATGATGTGTAAAGAGATTTGATTTTCACAGAGGGTTTCCATGCTATTTCTCTACATTATTGCTTCTAAATCTCTACATGAAGTACCAAAATAGCAGTGAAGAGTTTAGCTGAAGCCCAGACTTTGCCCTCTGTATCAGCAGATGCAGAAATTACATCCTCTCCAACGCTGGGTGAAACTCCTGAATGTGTTTGTAGAACTCACATGAGGTCAGTAAGCTCCATGCCCTAGCCTGTTTTGATTGCTAGCCCAGTCCATCCAACAATGTCACCACTTCCATTTTGGGCAGGCAGTTCACTTCCAAGCCTGACTCAAAGCTATCCAAAAAGAGATTGGCAAATACAGGAGTTTTCTTCAGAATGAGCACTCTGGTAATCAGCTTGTGAAGATTTTTTTTTTTCCCCTTCTTTTTTTTTTCCACTTGACTTTAAAATATTGGAGATGAATTAGTGTTGCCTTTGCCTAAACATTTCTATTACTTTCCTTTATGGGGGGGTGTGTGGTGCACATCAGCAGACAGCTCTAGCTAAAGTGGTAACAGTGCTAAGTGCCAATGGTTTTAAAAAGTGAATTTTCAAGGAACAGTGTCATCTCTCCAGATGCAAGAAACTATAGTTCTTCCTACTGGCTCCTATGTTTGTAGTGAGAATGAGTCATCACCTAGCACAAAGAAGCCTGAGTGTAAAGTCCATAGGAGTATGATCATAGAATGGTTTTGGCTGGAAGAGAACTCCAAAGACCATCTAGTCCAACCCCCTCCTCAGTAAGCAGGGATATTCTCAACTAGATCAGGTTGCCCAGAGCCCTGTCAAGCCTCACTTTGAATATCTCCAAGGATGGGGCCTCAACTACCTCCTTGGGCAACCTGTTCCAGTGTTCCACCACCCTCATGGTAAAGAACTTGTTCCTAACATCCAATCTAAATCTACTCTTCTCTAATCTGAAGCTACTGCCCCTCATTCTATCACTGCAGGCCATTGTAAACGGTCTACCTCCATCTTTCTTGTAGGACTCCTTCAGGTACTACAAGGTTCTTATTAGCTGTCCCCCCAAGCCTTCCCTTCTCCAGGCTGAACAACTCCAGCTCCCTCAGCCTGTCTTTGTAGGAGAGGTGTTCCAATGCCCTGATCAGAACTTACGCTACCTTTGTCCTATGACATACTATATGAATAAAAGTGATTTAGACATCCAAAATGAAGTTCTGTAAACACAACACTGGCTTATAAACCATTTGACAGATATCTTATACACACCTTATGTCACTAGAGTAGTTATTTTCACAGTGCCTAATGTACTGGCTGTAGTGCCAAAGACATGGAAATGAACATGTGAACTTCATTGAGACATAGAAACTGTTTGTGGAATTCAATGCCATATAACAAGGGCATGAATTTAAAAACAAAACCCGCCACCAGGCAAACAAACAAAGGAGCAATTGGTTTACTAACATGCTCTATATGTTTGGGGTTTTTAAAATTAGTCAGGTTATACCTCTGAGACTCAGAGTCTGCAAACCGGTTTGTGCAGCTTCCCTTTTACAGAATTTAAGTGTTTGGTTACACAAAAACCTCTGTGGGTTTTGTGGTTGTTCCTTCTCCACCCCCACCCCCCCCACCCCCCCCAAATATTCTTATGTCCCATGACATTTAGATAATTGATGTCAATTTCATCTGGGCCTGTTACACTTTCCCAAGGAAAGTGCTGAAAGCTTCAGATTTGGAATCTTTCAAATCTGGGTAGGGGGATTTCAGTCAAAGAAACCCCAACCTTACACAGTTAAGTGGATGTTCAGTTTCACGTAGCATCCTCCTCCTACTAGCAGGTCCTGTAACTCTGACACAATGAATTATGATGCCCTGAAAGTGAATGTAAGAAATCAACTATCAAAATGGACAGGCACCATCTCCTTGCCTGGAGTAAATATGTGAGGTTGCAAACTTTTAACATTCCTCTCAAACAGACATTCTTTGGGATAAAAAACTCCACTGAGGACTAGATTATACCATTTTAAAAAGCATGAATGATAACATCCTGATTGATTTTTAAAGTGAGAAACAGGTCTCTGCACCTTCAAAATCTTATGTGGGGGCAGCTGACATACTTGACTCTAGAGGCCATCACTGCCCTTGTGTGGCTGGTGATAGCAGTTCTGAACCTGGCTTGCACTTCATCACTTCCCACAACTCCTGTTCCTCTGCTTCATCTCTGAAAGCTAGTATATATTAATATTTAATTCCTATCAGTGGTTATTCTATCACAGAATACAACATGGCTTAAATAAATGACTGGACCATGAGCTGAGTTCTAGCCACACAGGAATGGAAACATTTTGTGCCCTATTTCAAAGTAGAGATGGAGTGCAACATGTGGTTTTGCAGGTATCTATACATAGGTGCTAGCTGCATTTATGGGTGAAAGACAAACGTGAAGAAATATCTATGGCAGCAAGAAGTGATATACTCTTCAGAAGTACAAAAAAGTGACTCAAGGTACTCGGTTTTCTGTACTCTTTAATTGCACATAACATGCTGTAACTGTAATACAGAATCAGAGAATCATTAAGGTTGGAAAAGACCTTTGAGACCACCAAGTCTGACCATCAAGCCAATATCACTGTGGCCATTAAACCGTGCTGCCAAGTGCCATGTCTACATGTTTTCTGAATACCTCCAGGGATGGTGACTCCACCACCTCACTGGGCAGCATGTTCCAATACCTGACCACTCTTTCAGTGAAGAAATGTTTCCTAATATCCAATCTAAACCTTCCTTGGTGCAATTTGAGGCCATCTCCTCTTACCTTATTGCTAGTTACTTGGGAGAAGAGACCAACACCCACCTCACTACCACCTTCTTTCAGGTATATGCTATATATAAAGGTTGTGTCTGCCAGAGAACAAGAACTTCACAGATTAATGGGATTTGTAAACATTTGTTTTCTCCTTTCAGAACCAGAAGGATTGAATATAGATTTAGAGGAGGTTTTAAATCAGTTTTCTATTCATATGAAAGTAAGGCTCTGCTAATTAATTGGTTGCTTGTTACCATTATTGACACTTGGCAGAGGGTTGCAGGAAGGATGATTCTCATCTAGTATGCATCAAATTGTGTTGCTCAGGAAGGCAGTTGAGGCCTCATCCCTGGAGATATTCAAGGTGAGGCTCAGTGGGACTCTGGACAACCTGATCTAATTGAGGATGCCTCTGCTTACTGCAGGGGAGTTGGACTATATGACCTTTGGCGATCCCTTCCAAACCAGACCATTCTGTGATGATGATCATTCTAAGCAACCTTTGTCAAAGCCTCTGGCATATTGATGGTTAGAGAACACTAACAGGCTCCTTTGCAATGAATGCTCCAAGTGACATACATCCATTTGTTGTTACCTTAAAAATGACTAGCTTTAAGAGTAGAAGAGGAAGCAATTTTCCATAATAGCTATTTTTCAAATAACTAAATTCAGGACTGTTCAGCACAGCATTTTGCAAAATACTTTGTAAGAAGATTAATACTCCTGTTTAAAAATGAACACATGTATTTTTTTAAACCTTATATTTGCAATAATTTATATAGACTTTAAGATTTCCAAAGAAACATCCTAAATCTAGATCACTTTTCATTCTAAACTTTGCAGAGAACAGACAGATCACTTTGTACCATGCTGGACTTAGTCTTATCCATATAAAAGGAATAAATATGTTGTCTGGGTCAATGAATATTTGCAGGGTCAAGAAAGGTGTTTGGGAGATTGCTTTCTCCTGAACGTGATGTCCTGAGCTTCATGTTCCTTAGAGTATATTTTGTTGAACTAGGTCCCTCTCTGAAATTGGTATGGAAACCATACTGAGTGGTCACAAAGGGAAAGCACATAGTTATTGATGTAGCTTCTCAGTCTTGGACAGATTGGTGTCACGATTTACTTTTAAATGCAAAAGATCTTGAGTGGTTTTTTTTTCTAATGTTCTCTAGAGACTACATCAAGCTTCAGAGTTAGATGTGTGATGCACGCTCTTCTCTAAGCTAAACGTACAGCAGCTTTAAACTCTGCTGCTTATGTTAAATTTGGTTTAAAGTTCTTGAGCAAATACCTCAAAGGCAATGATAGTATGGAATACATTTCTTTGCTTTCTCCACTGAATATTCTTTTCTCATTCAGGCAGTCATCACATTTGTATTTTATGAGCGTGTGAAAGGGTATGATATATATGTGTATGGGATGACATCTGTGCAAAGGCAGGAGCATAAAGCCTGACAATATTGGTAAGAGACAAGCAAGAGGCTTCTCAGAGCATTTTTGCAATACCTCAGAACACAATGACAAGCCTTCTCTGCTATTTCAACTCTTGGGATAATAGGGCCATGCTAAATCACTGCAGTGTGACAGATTCATTGGTAGCAGAGTGAAAAGTGGGTGGATACTCACTGGAGATGTGGTTTGTGGTGCAGGATTATCGTACTCATGAGTGCAGCAGTGTTTGAACCCCCACTGCCTGTTCTTGGCCCTGCTGGCATCAATGAGACTTTGTAGACTTCAGCAGAACTAGGGTTTCACCTCAGGTCTCCAGATGTGAAAGGTTAATGCATTAACCCACTGCAGCATTTAGCTGCCTGGGCTTGATACCTATTTCAATATACTTTAGTGCAAGTCAGTAAATATGACATTCAGAGGTGGATCCCAAGAGAACAGGGTACATCAGGAATGGTGCTAGCCTGAATAATGCATATCAGAAGGATTTGTGAGACTGTCAAAAAGGAGATGGGACTTACCAAGAGCTTGTGTTTGAGGCAATACCCTAGGAATCATAGATTGACAGAGCCTTTGCAAATTTCTATATGCATAAATATATTTGTATGATGGTGGTATCCAGACTCCCAAGTAGATTATCTGGGTCCCATTGTGCCAGGCACTATAAGAATACACAGAGTCTTTCTCCACAGAACTTATGATGTAAGCATGCAAGATGTATAAAGTGTTGGATAACTAAGTGTTGTTATTTTTACCTTACAAAATGGGAACCGGGGCATAGAAAGGTTAAGTGATTTGCCCAGAAGCACATAGGATGTCTGTGGTAGAGCTATAGTTTGAATGCAGATTATAAACTTCCTCAATCCAAATTCCTTAATGAAATAAGTGCTTAATAAAGCATAATCAAAGCTGTCCTTACTTAAAACCCTACACAGATACTACAAAGAAAAATAAACCTGACAGTTCTTCCAGCAGCATCATGATTATCCCTTGCAAGTGTTAATACATCTGCAATGTGTAGTGATAAACTTGCTCTCATTTTGTAGCTTTAAGTTCTTCCAGAAAAAAAAATAAAATTAGTTTGTTTATTTCTTTCTTTCCATGAAGCTGAACAGAAAGTTATAATGCTCACAGATTCATTGACTGGTTAGCCTACAAATGCTGATGTTTTATAGGACGCAAAGACTCATGCAAATGTAGAAAGAAGGTGTAAATTGTGTGTGTTATGCAAGGCTTGGCACCCCTAATATCCTCATAGGTAAACTTAAGAGCAGTGAGTTAGGTGATTGGCCTATGAGGTGGGCTGGTAACTGGCTCAACAGCAGTGTCCAGAGAGTTGTGATCAGTGGTGCAGAGCACAGCTGGAAGCTTGTGGCCAGTGCTGCTCCCCAGGGATCAGTACTGGGTCCAGTTTTGTTGAGTATTCTTCATCAATGACCTGGATGAGGGGATTGAGTGTACCCTCAGCAAGTCCACTGATGTGAAACCGGGGCAGTGGCTGACACCCCATCAGGCTGTGCTGCCATCCAGTGAGATCTGGACAGGCTGAGAGCTGGGTGAAGGAGAACCTCCTGAAGATCAGTAAGGACAAAGTGCAGAGTCCTGCATCTGGGGAGGGGTAACATGAGACACCAGTTCAGACTAGAGGCTGTACTTCTGGAAAGCAGCTCTGTGGAGAAGGACCTTGGAGTCCTGGTGGACAGCAATCCATGGGACAGCCATGTGTCCTTGTGGCCAAGACAGTCAATGGCATCCTGGGGTGCATAAATCAAAGTGTATCCAGCAGGTCAAGGAAGGTTCTCTTTCCCCTCTACTCTGCCCTGGTGAGATGATACCTGGAATGCTGTGTCCAGCTGTGGGCTCCGCAATTCAAGAGGGACAGGGACCTGCTGGTGAGAGCTGTGGGGATGATTGCAGGACTTGAACATCTCTATGAAGAAAGACTGAGAGACCTGGGGCTGTTTAGTCTGAAGAAGAGAAAGCCAAGAGGGAATCCAATCAATGCCTATAAATATCTGAGGGGTGGGTGTCAGGATGAAGGTGCCAGTGATAGGACAAGGAACAACAAGCTGGAACAAAGGAGGTTCCACCTCAACACAAGGAGACACTTTACAGTGAGGGTGATGGAGCAGGCTGCCCAGAAAGGTTGTGGAATCTCCTTTTCTGAAGATTTTCAAAACCCAGCTGGGTGTGTTCCTGTGAGGCCTGCCCAAGGTCATCCTTCCTTTGCAGGGAGTTGAACTCAATAATCACTGGAAGTCCCTTCCAAGCCTTAACATTCTGTGATTCTCTGCTTTTTATGTGGTAAAATGCATCTTTGAACATCATCTTGTGATCCTATGATCATCATCCTAAGTCTGTTTCTGTGGCCCAGGAGCCACTGAATGTCACTCCTTTTCAGAGCCTGCAGATCTGGCCTGAGATCTAGTTTGTAACTTCACCAGGGTCCTGTTTCTCCCTGTTCTCCTAGGTGCAGGAATAAAAAAGAAGGAATTATTAACCCTGCCACTGCCCTTTGTCAGTGTAAGTTGTGGAAAAAAGTGCATGTTTGCTCTTACTCAGCTTGCATAGCTACTGTCAAGATGACAAAAAATTATATTTTCCTGTGAATTTTTTATTATCCATTAATATTTGAATAACATCAGAAGTTTCTAGGGAGGTCTTTGAAGCCAAGAGAATGTGGATTTGTTTCTTACATCATTGACTTTGCTTACTTTAAAGCTTTTTCTATTTCCAAATAATTTCACTTCCAACTTTCTTTCTTCTTTTTTTTTTTTTTCTGTGAAAAAAGCCATATGAAGGAAGAACTTTTGAAAATAGGAAAAAGTTGGCTGTGAAATTATGCAGAGCACCTGGGCCCTCTTTAAAGTCTGCAACTACTTCTTTTTCTCCATGTTTCACTGAACTGTCTAGATCTCGGATTGGCAAGTCTCTGCCAAAGTATCACTGACAGCTGCTTGTAGCTAGAGAAATAACTAAACCCAGTGAAAGCTGAGAGGCTGAACACATTGTGTTAGCTCTCACGTCACAAAATTCAGAACAGGTAACAAAAAAAACCAAAAACAAGTTTAAAGGTTTTTCAGACTTTTCCATTTGCTTTTAACCTCACCCCAACAAAACTAATGACTTATGACTAAGAAGCAGAGAAAGCCACAGACTGATGGAAAGCCAGAAAAAGACAATTAGTATTTCAATAGTGGAACAGCAATTAAAAAGAGAGCTTTAAAATACACTTAAAATTCAGAGTAGATATTTTAATGTTTTAAGAAGTTCAAAAGCTAGGAATATAACATACTGCATCTTTGCTAACCTCCTAAGTGTGGTTGGAAAAGCTGTTATTTTAATCACTTCCAATGTAGCTGGTTGTGTGATGCTAATATTTAAGGAAGAACTTTGACTTTCAAGTGACTATAAAAACTGTTTTATAAATTTCAGTATGAAATGGATATAAAAACAATATGCAATTATTAAAAATAAACTTAATATGGAATTAAGTTTATAATCATGCCAGAATTTCAGCATCACAACTGTGAAAACCCTTTCCCCCTATAAAATTATGATGTTGCAAAGCTCAATTCATGTACTTAAAAGACCACTTTAATAGTTGCTTGTGAAGGTATCTCACACATCAAACTTCCAACTTTCACCTGCCACCCTCTTTGTTCACTAGACAAAGACACAAAAGGCTCAGACATATAAGCAGTACTGGCTTGAAAAATCAAATCATTCTGCAAATTATGTTCTCTTGCACCAGAAACCTGATTGCTCCATAGATAGATATACCTAATTTCTGTGAACAAACCAATTCCTGCTACCTTTTAATCCTGCTCACCCTGCAAAGGCAAGACAGTGATTTGAAAGGGAGTTCAGGCTTTCTGTGTCATTTGTGCAATAGTTTTCTCTTTCCATGCCAGCCATGGGTGGCAATAACATTATTGAGAGGGTAATTATTTCAGAAGCTGAATGAGGCCATACCAACTGGTAGTAGCAATAAAAAAATGGTAAACATTCAGGGAAATCTGCAGAGCTGATAGGGAAAAGGACAGTTTCTACTAGGTTAAGTGAGCGCTTAATACTGGTAATGAACAGACAGTGCACTGGGATGCTGCAACATTGTTTTTACAAAAGTGGGAGTAGAGCTCTGCTTTGTGAGTTGTTCAGAGAGAGGAAATATCTTGTAGTCCTGTCTCCAGCCATCCACTGAGGTAACTTTTAAGCTGTAGTTCCCAAATTGTACTTCTGTACTGAAGGGGGAGGTTGGATCTTTACAGGGTGTCATTATTTGGTTCTCACAGAAAGGGCTGTGCCTAAATGTCTGTGTTCCTAAATGTCTTACTGAAGGCTTTCAGCTGCAGCTTCTTTCCAAATCCAAGAAAAAAATTGTGGTAATTTGTTTCTCTTGCTTTGAGCCCAAGGTATGAATCATGCTTCAAGGAGTTCCTTGTGAGTGTTCACATGAAAATGTGTATTAGTGATTTTGGATAGGGATTTGTTTTGAGGAATTTGCTGAGATGCTTTGCAAAATCCAGGTAGACAATTCAGGCTGAAACTTTTTCTCCATAAATGGTGAATCACACCTCTGAAAACGTGACATGAGGCCAAAGTAGAAGGAAGCCTTTTTAACGAGCTCACAGTTGCATAATGCATTATAGTTCTTCAACTTACTGCCTTGGAACTTGTAACTGTTTGTCTTAAGTGCAAAGCTGGTATTTAGTAATTAGGAAATCCAAGAGATAGCAGCACAGTTTGAAAATTATGCTCACAGTGCATTTACTACTCAACTACCAAAAATCCAAATGCATGGTTCTCTTAGATGAAAAGAAAGTGCCTGGTTCTGTGCTGCTCATGGAAGACTGTAGTTCTGCTGTGTGACAATCACTGCTTTCAGAACCTGCTTTCAATCACCAGCAAGTCCCAAGTCTGCTGCAGTCTCTATCCTAGATATATATCATGGAGTGTCAATTGCATAACACAAAATGGAAGTTAAACCAAGCTCTGAAAATACAGGTAATTTACCAAACACTGTGAGTCTTCTACTCTGTGAGAAAAACTATCTCATTCTGAGAACCAAAGTGTTGAGACTGCCCCCAACTTGAAGTCATTAGGCTCTGTTTTAGAATAGAATAGAATTAACCAGGTTGGAAGAGACCTTTGAGATCATTGAGTCCAACCTATCATCCAACTCTATGTAATCAACTAAACCATGGCACCAAGCACCCCATCCAGTCTCTTCCTAAACACCTCCAGTGATGGTGATTCCACCACCTCCCTGGGCAGCCCATTCCAATGGCCACTCACTCTCTATGAAGAACTTTTTCCTAACATCCAGCCTATTAATACAGCCTATGTGATTCTCTCCATCACTTGTTGTTCTGAACTTATGTGTATTAAAGCCTTGCCCAGAGGCTTGGGGACATGCAGAGAGTGCTTTCAAAAGTACAGAACATCAATGCCTACCAGTGAATGAAATACTTCACAGGAGCAGAGTTAATTCTTCACCTTAAATGGGCAACTGAAGTCTTCAAAGCATATGTGATGGAAGCCAGTCTCCAAATGCTATAAATGAGCTGGCAAAGAAGAAAGCGAGGCAGTAACGACTGTGAGGACTAAGAACCAGGGAAGTGTCTGAGAAAGCCATTTAAAAATGTGGGGGAAATAGTGTAGTAATTAACAAATGAGGCACATATATATTTTCCTCTTTTCCTAAACAGATGTGCAGATTGGGAGTCTGAGGCAAAATTCAGTTATAGTCAGACGCGTTCTAACACATCAGCTACGCTACTGTGGACAACTCTGTCCAGTTGCTCTAACTCTGCTGTGATGGCAAGACCACACAAATTACTAAAAACTAAACCATATTATCTTGCAGCTGAGGTAGACACAGTGATTACACACAACTTGCTACTATAGGTCAGCTGCTGTTACCTGTTCCATCACTGCCACTTAGTCAAGCCCTAGGGGACAAATTGAGACAGAACTCATTGAGATGGATGAGAAAACCCATTCAGGAAATGAAGACTGGTTTTTCAGGTTTTCCTCTTCCTACACAGTTAATGCTGCTCATGGTTCTAATATTGCAAACTCCATTACAAATCTGAATCCTTCCTAGGCTAACATACCTTACTCTGTGTTGTGTTACAAGTGTATTCTGTTTGTGCAACCTCCGTGTTTCTACTTCCCATTAGTAGTTGTTCTGCATAAGCTGTTTGGGGCTGGGATGGAGGGCAGCATTCTGGCATTTTGTTCATCATACCAGCATGCATGCTGGCTGCAGCCAACCAGTATATCAAACAATGATATGACTAACCTAAGTATTTCTGTTCTCTCTTCTGGATAACTTTGGATTTTAGGGACTGCTTAAGATTTGACAAATTTTGGCAACAGCTATAAATTGACTTTATTTAATACCCAGTATTTCCCTACGGCATTTATTTTCAAAGGCTCTTAGGTTCCTTTCTGTGCTCTTGGTAGATTTCCAGCTTTTATGTCCTTGCAATAAAATGGAAATAACACAGTTGGGTCCATATAAATGGCCATATAATAACACATCAATAGAAACTTTGCTAGGAAAAGGACTCTGTAAAATGTAGTTGTAACAGTGCTCTCAGGCAGAATGTACCAGACAGAAGAAACAACTAGAGCAAGACCAAGAGGATTCTTCATTTCACATGTGAACATTGGCAACTGGATCCAGTCTACTTCTTCACAAACCAACTGAAGCAGATAGAAATTGTATACACACAGCCCACATATCAAGCTAAACTCTGATGTATAGTATACTGTAGGTTAGAAAGACTGAGAGTGACTTATATGGCAGGAGGGGAGTGGGGATGCAGTAACACTAAAATATTTGATGTTTCCAGGAAGAATCTGAGGCTGGCTGTAGCAGGTAGTAAGTTGATTACCAAGCATCAGAGTATTGGCAGATGGCAATCCAAATCTCTTTGAGCCAGTAGGTTTGCCTTTATAATTGCAAGAAGAGTTCAGGTAAAACAAAAGATTCAGCACTCTCCTTTTTTTGGGATTTGAGTTGTCTAATACCCTCTTAATTCAGAATTAACTAAGTATGAACACACTATAATTGATTCAGGTGTTTCCAATTGCCTTTGTCAGGAACTTAAATATATCTATACAGTTACCTTTAGGAAACATTGGTGGTGCTTCACCATAAATAAAATGCAGCAGCTTTTCACAGGATCCCAGAATGGTGGGATTGGAACCGGCCTCTGGAGACTGAGTTCAACCCCACTGACAAAGCAGGTTGCACAGGAACATATATCCAGGAAGGTTTTGAATATCTTCCAAGAAGCTCTCCAAGCAAGCTGTTCCAGTCTCATAGTAAAGAAGTTTCCCATTTTTCTTTAACTCAAGTGTGAGAAAAACCAATCACTAAGAGACACTTTTCTAGCACCTGATTAAAAAAAATACTGACAGATGGTTTCCATTTACAAAAGAATTCAAATACTAAATAACTGAATGGGTTTTTTTCCTAATCTAAACTGGAATTTATAATCACTGTAAGACTTTTGGACTGAATAAGATAAGTGTCTCTGTGCATCAGCTTGTTTGCCTGGTTCAAGATGAATCATTGCCACTGAAGTTTAGGGCAAAAATTCTTGTACATATGCTTTCAGATGGTATCTGTCTTACACAATTCCTTGTCACAGCTCCCTTTTTCTGTAGCTATTTTCACTGAAGGTAGAAAGCAGACTCCAGTAATTCCTATGTAAGGTCATTTGAAGAACCAGCAGCAACTGCCCAGTATTGTCCCTGGTCACAGCCAGTTTAAAACTAATTTCCATTTAAACTGTAAGGATATCAGTTTTCTCAGACTAATTTTTGGGATAATTAATGTGCTGGCCAAATTACAGCAACCGATATCTTCAAAGGGCTTTTCTTACCATCAGTGTGATACGTTCCTTCTGGCAATGGTTGGGAAGGAAACAAAACCTTTAGCTTCCAACAGTTTCTACAGAAGTGGATTTGAGCTAACAATGCATTTGCAAAATAAGTCTGCAGCATGAGGGGGCATTTGTGTCCTCCTGGCACTGCAAGACATGGTATGGAGTTAGACTGCACTCCGTTGTCCTGCTGTTTTCTCTAGGATGAATGTATGTGGGAAGGAAATGATACACTCCACCTAGTCTTTGCATGTGTCCCAGTACTGATTTTAAATGAGCCTGAGAAGGTTATGGGACTCACTTAAATATAGCAGTGTTTGTCTTCCCAGGGAGGTACATTTTGGCTCTCTTGATGAGATAGTGTAATTGCCATATCCTGGGTTTCATCCAAAGCTTTATGGCCAGCAGATCGAGGGAGAGTATTCTGCCACACTCTTCTATGTTGGTGAGATCCCACTTGGAATACTGTGCTCAGCCCTGAAGTCCTCCAGCACAGGAAAGACATGGAACAGTTGGAGTCGGTCCAGAGGAGGCCACAAAAATGCTCAGAAGGATGGTGTACCTCTGCTATGAAGAAAGGCTGGAAGAGTCAGGATTGCTCAGTCTGGAGATGAGAAGGCTCTGGGGGGAACCTTATTGAGGGATTTCAATGCTTAAAGGAAGCTTATAAGACTTTTTAGTAGGGTCTGTAGCAATAGGATGAAGTTAGTGGTTTAAAACTGAAAAAGGGTAGATTTAAATTAATAAAAGGAAGAAATATGACATGATGAGGGTGGGAAGGTTTAGGTTGGACATTAGGAACAATTTCTTCACCAAAAGAATTGTCGAGTATTGGAACAGGCTGCCCAAGGAAGTAGTGCAGTGGCCATTCCTCTAGGCATCTAAAAGTCATGTAGGTGTGGTGCTTGAGAACATATTTTAGTGGTGGACTTGGCAGTTAAGTTTAGGGTTGAACTCAAAAAAATAGTTCAGGTTTGGAAAAAACTCAGTGGTTCCATGATTCTGATTCCTTATGTCAAATTATGGAAAATTATGATCTTAGTCTCTGACTTCTCTTCTACAGCTGTGGGGAAAACGCAACTGACACAGTAATTTTGGTCCTTCCCTGAGGCACAAATTAACTTCCCTGAGATCTAAAGAATGACTTCTACATAAGTCTTCAGGATAAAAGATATTTGACCAAGACTTGGGAGATTTATCTAATCCGAATAATCTCTACTTTTGGAATTTCATGCTTGAGGTTCACCTATAGCCAAAATTACTGGCATCCTATCCTGCCCTCTCCCTTTTGGCAACCCTGGGTGTAACTATCTTTGAGCATCTTGGCTATGCTAACTGTGCAGTGCCTCAGTTATTCGTTCTGTGCAGTGCAGCATTCACTGTGGAAGGACAAAGTCACAAATGAAATTTGAATATGTTCCTCCAAATACATCATCGTAATGCTTTGCTGTCAAGGCTAAAAGCCAACTGATTTCATCATTTCCAGATGTAATGAATTGAGGAGTGTTACATCAATGTTTGTGTAAGCAGAGCCAATCAACTTTGATTGTTAATTATTTTTTAAAAGCCAGATTCTTAGCACATTTTAAAATGAAATTCTGAAGAATAAAATAATCAGTGCATGTCTGCATTCTTTTGGTGCTTTAAATGGCAAGTAAAAAAATCACTAAAGCAGGTGTCCTTACTTAACAAGCCCATAAGTGCTTGTATTTTAATCCTATTTCTCTTGGAACTTAAAATCAAGACTGTTTTTGTGGTTGCATTTGTAACTTTTCTTTTTCAGTTACTTCAACTGGCCTCTGGGTTTGGTGGGGGTTTTGGGGTGTTTTTTTTTGGTTGGTTGATTTTGGCTTTGTTATTTATTTCTTGTACAATTCACTAAAGGCCTCCTTCACTAAAACGTACATATTATTCAAGCAGTGTCTGACAAATGCTGCACAAGTGTGGAATATGTTTGGATGTGTCCAGTTATGGTTTGTAGTTCATTTGACCACAGTTCACAGAATCACAGAATGGTAGGGGTTGGAAGGGACCATTGGGCATCAAGTCCACCTCCCATGCCAAGACAGGTTCACCTAAGGAAAGTCACACAGAAACACATCCTGACAGGTTTTGAATGCCTCCAGAGATGGAGACTCCACCACCACTCTGGCCAGCCCATTCTTGAAGAAGTTTCTCCTCATGTTTAGATGGAACTTAGGCTGGATGTTAGGAAGTAGTTCTTCACAGAAAGCACAATTGGCCATTGGAATGGGCTGCCCAGGGAGGTGGTGGAGTCGCCATCACTGGAGGTGTTTAGGAAGAGACTGGATGAGGCACTTGGTGCCATGGTTTATTTGATTAGATGGTATTGGGCGATGGGTTGGACTTGATGATCTCAAAGTTCTTTTCCAACCTAGTTAATTCTATCATCTATTTTATGTTCAAGTTTGTGCCTGTTACCCTTGTTGGGCGGGGGGGGGAGGGGGGAGGGAAAAAAAGAAAGGATTGTTATCCTCCTGACACCCACCCTTCAAGTACTGATAATCATTTATGAGATATCCCCTCCCCAGTCGTCTCTCTTCCAGACTGAAAAGACCTAATTCTCTCAGTCTTTCCTCGTAAGACAGATGTTCTAGTCCCCTGATCATCCTTGAAGTTCCTTTAAGTAGAAGCGAGAAGCTCTTGGCTATTCAGAGAATGTATAATTCTAGTAGGCATTTGATAGAGGCACTGAAGTTCCAGACAGGCACACTTGATAAACAGTAAAGAGCTGCTTTTTTCCACAAACTGAAAACCTAGCTTGGGAATAGACTGCACATAAGCAAATAACAAGATTCATTCGTTAATTTTACTCAGCAACTGAAATAAGATCTACTAGGTTTGTCCTAATCTCACTTCAGCATGCCCTAGATGCTTTGGAAGAAAGTGAAAGTTGAAACAATGCCCCTCCAATTCCATAAGTATGCTATATGCTGAGGAGGAACTCTGCTATTGCGAGCAACTCCCGCAAGCAGTTGTGTGTCATGCTAAACCAGTGTAGGTAAACTAATTCAGTCTGTGAACATTGATATTCTCTTACATGGTGCAAGTCAGGGGGAATTGCACTGAAATAATCTTGTGCTAGTGCAATTTCAATCAAGGTGGCATTGAGAATAATTAATTCCAGGATGAAAAAGATGTGAAAGCTGTTGGAACATTTAATAGAAAACGTGACTGATACTGCTCCTACCCTGTCCATGTCTGGATATAAGGCCTTAAAGTAACCCTTTTAAGAGCACAGGTTTTCCTCAGACTTGCTTATATGGTATCTGAAACCCGTCCGTTTGATTCAGAGCCACCTCTAATTTAAGCACACAAAAGAATGATGGCTGCAGGTGTGAGATGCACAGAACCCACAAGATCAGGGAGAATTCTTCACTCCTGTGGATCCTGGGGAGTAAAATACATTCCACCCACAGAAAGAAACCTTGGTCACATGTAATATTTGGCAATAATCATTGCCAATAGTAAATTGTCTTCTTTAAATCATTAAAGATTTGTTTAACTTATGAGGTGTACCTTGGCTAAATTCTCTTGTATCTTACAAGTTTTTCTTATTGAGTATGGCTAATGTCACATGTTAGCTCCATTTTCAGGCAACTGAAGTGGATTGTCTCTTCTTCATTAAAAATGCTTTGAGTTGAAGCTTCATGTCTCTAAATCATAGTCTTACAATGTTTAAATTCTGTATAAAAAAGCCTAGAACATCTCTATTTTTGGATAAGAATTTGGCAGTCTCTAGATGTTAAGTGACACTGATGTAATCTAGGTGGTTCTGGTGTTGGCATATTTAAAATGAAAGACTGGAAAGAGCAGAGGACACAAAAATGAAGAACATTGTGCTGTGGTGAGGGAATTAAAAAGCTCTAGTTTACTGAAAGTAACACAGATGCCATTGAATTACAATGTTCAATGTCTTCATGGGGAAGAGAGTGCTGGATAGTAAAAGGGCTTCTCAGTCTAGTAGAGAACTAGGGCAAGAAATTATGTCCTTCTAGTTAAAAATAAACTGCAAAGGTTTGAGTGCAAATGACTAGCTCAAGAACCAAAAACCCCTCATCGCTAGGAAAGAAGTCAACTTTCTTTTACTTTCTATGTATTTAGGATGAAATACATTTATAGAACAAATCTTGTATTTAAATATGAACTTTTGACTGAAGATAGGCACACTTAATTTGCTTTTCTTGTATCTGCAGAAAGTGTGGGGGGAAAGAAAAAAGTTTCCTAGGTCATAAATGTTTTGTTGTTTGCTTTTTGTTTGTTTTTGTTTTTTAATTCATTAAATAAAACTAACTACCAGGGGAAGCATAATGGGTTTCAAGCTATGCCTAATACACTTTTTTTGGCTTCCTGGACCACATTACAATAATCTTGAATAGTTTTAAAGGCTCTCCAAACTGTTCAAATAATTCATATTATCTACAGAATTTACAGAATCACCAAGGTTGGAAGAGACCTCAAAGATTATCGAGTCCAACCTGTCACCACAGACCTCATGACTAAACCATGGTACCAAGTGCCACGTCCAATCCCTTCTTGAATACCTCCAGGGATGGTGACTCCACCACCTCCCTGAGCAGCCCATTCCAATGGCTAACGACTCACTCAGTGAAGAACTTTCTCCTCACCCTGAGCCTGAACTTCCCCTGGTGCAGCTTGAGACTGTGTCCTCTAATTTTAGGACCCCCATGTTCCAGATGATCCCCTGAACATCAACCTTCCTTAAATTGAACCTTTACTGGTTCAATTCCTTTCAAACTTCAGTACAAATATGGCACTCAATTGTTTTTCTACAGTTGGATTATTTTAACAAGTGACAGAAAGTTTAAGCGGAAGATACCCCCCTTTTTCACATTTAAATTGTGTTGCTAATCCAGAGAAGTTTTAGTTTACTAATTGTAATGGGTGTGGGACGGAATGCTCCTCCCCACCACCGTGCAGAAATAACGACTTGAACAAACAGATTGCAAAAGTGATGGAAAGTTTAGAGAACAGTGAGTGTGTACAAAAAACAAAACAAAAACAAAAACAAAATCAGTGTTTCAGGTTTATCCACTCTCTTTTGGGGGGTGTTTTAAGTTCAAATAGATAAATAGAATAGGTTGGAAGAGAAACCTGAGATCATCGAGTCCAACCTATCATCCAACCATGGCACCAAGCACCCCATAGCACCGAGCACACTTCCCAAACACCTCCAGTGATGGTGATTCCACCACACATCTCTTGATGTTGGCTATAGGTCCTATTTTTTTAGAGTTACAATATAGCAGATGCCAGCTTTTTCTATTTCATATTTCATGCAGAAAGAGATGCTTAGGTGAAAAAAACAATAAAAACAAACTACAAAAAAACCCCACCCAACCCTCTAATCTTAAAATAATAGATTCTTTTTTTTTCTTTTAATTTGTCCTGAAATTAAAGATTTCCCAATCTCTAATGCTGTTCTCCCAGTCTGCCCAAAAGGCAGATGTAGGTTAGGTGCATAGCTAACCAGAACTAGTGCTAAAATTGAGTTTTTTGGCTGCCTTATGGCAAACCTCCCTCCTCTGAGCTGCTTTTGCTTAGCCCTCACTGACTTCAGTGTGGTGTATCACCAGCAAAATCAGAGTATATCTATACTTTTTTGCACTGCCTTTCCTAGACAGGGAGCCCAAAGCAGCACACAGGCTCATGTTAATAGTACCTGTGATATGTCCTATCCTTACAGTACACAAGCCAGTATATTGGCACCAAAATTGTGTTATGATCCTAATGAACTGTTTGGATAAAAGGAGAGTTGGAGCTGTGTATCATGCAAAGGAGAGTGGTTATTGGCTTGCATGTGTCTGTGTCTTTGTAATCACTCCTCTCCCTGTGAGGGAAAGAATATCTCTGTCAGACTCACTCTAATTTTTCCACACAATGTGATGCTGGGAGGAATCATCTGGCTTGTTTAAATCAGAAGATAAGATACAGCACTACTTTCTGGTTTTGTGGAGGTTATAGTTTACTCAACAGGGCTAATAACACAAATACAGGATGAGCTCTGGGGTCTAAAAGGGAGTGCTTCCTCCTTTTTTTTTCCTCCTCTTCTCCTTTTTCCCCAGCTGTTTGAGATCTGCTACTACAGTACAATCTCCACCTTGAACAAGATGACCAAGGTGAATGTGTCCCTTTTATGTTGTTTTCATATTTTGCTGGAGTAGAGGATGGGAGAGAAGTTGTGTTTTTCCAACCTGCCTTGCTAGAACAAATGGCCAAGCAGAGGTACGAGCTCGCTAAGAGGCCAGGCAGGGTTTAGACAGGAAAATGGAAGCTTAGTGACTGAGGAAGAGGCATAGCAGGGAAAGGCTGGGCTGCACCAGCTGCTACTGTGGACCTGGTCAGTAGTAATCATGTGCTTTTGGCTTGTGTGTTTAGAAACTCAGTAATAACAATATCAGATAAAAACCAAAGCAGCCAACAAACTGGGTCTCAGCTAAGTCTCTCTGCTATATAAGGACCTGCTTCCCTCAGTACATGAAAGATACTGAGGTGCTGGAGCAGGTCCAGAGACGTGTAATGAAGCTGGTGAAGGGTCTGGAGAACAGGTCTGGTGAGAAGAGGCTGAGGGAACTGGAGTTGTTCAGCCTGGAGAAAAAGAGACTTAGAGGAGACATCCCTGCTCTCCACAACTGCCTGAAAGGAGGTTGGCAGCAGCTGGGTGTTGGTCTCCTTGCCCAAGTACAGAAGTGAAAGGAGGAGGGGAAATGGCCTCAAGTTCCCCCAGGGGAGGTTTAGGTTGGACATTAGAAGAAACTTCTTGACTGAAAGGATTCTCAAAGATGGGCATAGGCTCCCCAGGGAGGAGGTTGAATCCCCATCCCTAGAGGTGTTTCAAAGAGGCAGAGATGTAGTGCTGAGGGACATTGTTTAGTACCAGATTTGGTAGAGGTGGAGAATGGTTGAACTCAGTGATTTTAAAGGTCTTTTCCAACCTAAAAGCATTTTATGATTTTACCCAGTCCTGCTGTATCTCACTACAGAATTCCTTTAGGGAATGTTGTAGTGTGAAGTATATATGAGAATAGGCTTAGACTGAGAAACGAGTGAAACAAGAGCCATTGTGGCCTGAGTAAACAAAGGCTGTTCAATGTTTGGGTGGCTTGTGTCACACTAGAAGCCCAAGTTTTCTTCTTCTTTTGGCCAGATTACTCTTCTTTACAAGTACAAGGCATATTGTCGGGGCTGTGTGTCAGCAATTAGTCTTTACATCTGTACTTACATTTTGGGAAAATCTAGAGAATTGTAAAATTCTTTTTCACCTTCACTTTCTTGACCCTGTAAAATTAATAGAAAAAACTATTTTATAGCATGTTTTTCTGCTGTGTGTAATAGAATAGAATTAATCAGGTTGGAAAAGACCTTTGAGATCGAGTCCAACCTATCAACCAACACTATCTAATCAACTAAACCATGGCACCAAGCACCACATCCAGTCTCCTCCTAACCACCTTCAGTGATGGTGACTCCACCACCTCCCTGGGCAGCCCATTCCAATGGCAAATCACTCTTTCTGTGAAGAACTTCTTCCTAACAGATAGCCTAAACCTCCCCTGGCACAGCTTGAGTCTGTGTCCTCTTGTTCTGTTGGTGGTTGCCTGGGAGAAGAGACCAACCCCCACCTGGCTACAACCTCCTTTCAGGTAGTTGTAGAGAGCAATAAGGTCTCCTCTGAGCCTCCTCTTCTCCAGGCTAAGCAACCCCAGCTCCCTCAGCCTCTCCTCAAAGGGCTTGTGCCCCAAACCCCTCCCCAGCTTTGTTGCCCTTCTCTGGACACGTTCCAGCAAGTCAACATCTTTCCTAAACATCTTTCCTGTGAAGATAGTACTCGTAGTGTGTCATTTGAGATGTTGCACCTTTTTTTACTTATTGAAATTTTTTAAAATTTGCAGTTATTGTATCAACATTTTTTTCTGTAAAAGACTAATTTTTTTATATATATATATATTTGTTTTCTCTGATTTTTATTTTGAATCAAAATTTTTGGATCAAAATTTATGCAGAACTAATTACCTGCAAATTACCTTGCAGTCTGCGTTTTGTGAGAATGTTGTGCTTTTAACAAGCATCTTCAGGATTAAAATTGTTCTTGCACAAGTTCCATGAAGGGAGAGGAGGGGGGAAAAAAAAATCTGAGCAATTTAGACTCTAATGAAAAGAGCAATACCAATTAGGATACAGAAAAGCATGTACCCTTTTCCAATTATGTTTACATGCTTAGATATTCATTACCTCTTCAAAATGCTTGCAAAAAGAAATGCTCTGGCTGTTGCAATAGCCCTAGACTACTAACAACACTATTGATTAGTTTAAAGTACAATTGCTGCAGCATAAAATTGGTCAGCAGTTGTGGGGGTTTTATTAAAAGGAAACAAACCCACGTGTATAACTATATCTATCCACATCTGAGTTCAAGATTGAACTCAATTTTTCCTGTTTCTGACTCATTAATCACTACTGAAAGCATATTGCACGCAGTCTCTGCTGCCACATAGATGCAAGACTGGTTGCCATTGGCACTGGGGACCGGAGGTAGAATGGGAGAGAGAGAGGGGCAGAGAATTACAATGCCTCATCTGCTCAGGTTATTCAGTGCCTTGCAGGTTTAATCAGGCTTTCTTCATCCTCCATTACACTCATTAGGTCCTGTTAGGATAGTGCTCAATGTTGATCTGTATCTTGGTCAAGACGATTGTTGCTGATTAACTATAATTACCAGTAATGGTCCCAACCTGCTTTCAAGCAGGCTGCTGCTGTCATCTTGTCCAGGCTTCTGCTCTGTGATGAGCAGTCCAAATCTGCTAACCGTTTGCTTTCTTGATGTTTGAAGCAACAAGTTGCTTCTTGTGTGGGCTCATTCTCTCACCCTTGTACTTGCCATCGATAAACATCCAAACTCTGCTTGAGGTATGTAAAAATGTAAAGGTAAAGAAAACAGGAATGACCGGTATGAGGAGGGGGAGGAAACAGCAGAAGCAAAGAATCAAAAATAAAAGCCAAAATAAGACAAATAACTAAAGCTTACAAAGGCTGGGAAGCTCAGTACTAACAAAGAAATCTAATACTCTGTGCTTTGCAATCCAAAGTAATAAATGGCAAACTAGGGCTCAATCTCAAAATGTGTCCTTGTGTGTATAATCTTTGTTTTAGCCGACTGCTCTTTGTATTTCCATCAGATTATTTTGGGAATAGCCGTCCTTAGGATCAGAGGATCAGACCTTTTATATTGTGAATGTTGCTTCAGGCAATTTTAACTTGTGGATGGTTTTCTGGTTAGCTTTATGAAAGCCTCTATGTGCTTACCCTTCACAACAGACCATAAATAATCATGAGCAGAGTCAGAATTTATAGTTAATTGTTGTATGAATGCCAGGGTCGTGTAAATGTTTATGTTCTCAATTCATAGTTACATATGATTCCTGCTAAATTTCCAACTGACTTTAACTACAAATTATTTGGGGAATGAAACTGAAGCCTAGTTATTTATGCTGCCCCCTCTCCCCCCCCTTTTTCTTTTTTCTTTTTTTTTCATCAAAAGAATTATCTTAATGATAACAATGACAACAACAAGCATTAGCAAGGTTTGGAAGTAAGACTAGCAAGAAATGCTACCCAAAGCAGTTAGCATAATGGGTAAACTTTCAGAACTTTGACCATGTACCTCATAAAGCCCAGACTTTCAGCAGGCTCCTGATACTGCAGTTTGGAGGGCACGTTCAGTAATTGTACCTAGAGGGCAAATTCTCACACAGAATCCTTTGGGCTAACACTCTCTTATGTATTTGTAAACAAACCTGTAATTGCACCTTCTGGTAGCAGTTCTGCAGATGAGTAGTATGGAAAATGTAACTGTGAGCTCCCTCAGCTGCTGCTCTAAGCTACAAACCCCCTCCAGCCTCAAAGCTGTAGTTAACATAGACTTGTGCTTGAAGCAGGTAACTTCAGAAAGCCCCAGGGTGGTGGTAGCACAAGCTAATGTGGTCATGTAAGTCCAGGGCAGAATCCAGCTTGTGCCTTTCCTGCCAGTGCAGTGTGAAGGCAGAATATGAGTGCATTAGCATGTGACAGCAGAGTATGTGTGCATTAGCATATTACCTGGTGAATCTGACAGACAAGAACTGGTGATACTGAATCAAAGCAGCTCCATTGTGTACTTCAAAATTATACTCAGGACTATGGACTTAGTGATCTTCAAAAGAATAATTTAAGGCAATAGATCAATGAGTCAGGAGGATACGGTGAAGCAGTCCCAATATTTATATATTTAATCACTGTGTATCTTGGGAAAAAAATTTCCCTGATGATGAAAGAAAACCATTTTTGTTGTAAGGTTGAATGTTTTAGCATTGCATGTGTGCACTGAATCACAGACTCATTTGGGGTGGAAAGGACCTTTAAAATCATCAAGTACAACCATCTAACTCTACCATGTCCCTCATCTCTATGTTTTCTAAACACCTCCAGGGATGGGGATTCAAACAGCTCCCTGGAAAACCCATTCCAGGCTTTGAGAACCCTTTCAGTCAAGAAGTTGCTTCTAATATTCAATCTAAACCTCCCCTGGTGCAACTGGAGATACTAGGGAGACGACATCAACATCCTTCTAGTTCCAACCTCCTGTCAGGTAGTTGTGGAAAGCTAGAAGGTCCTTAACCTGCCCTTCTCCAGACTTAACAACGCCAAGGAGACCTTATTGTGGCCTTCCAGTATCTAAGGGGTCCTACAAGAAAACTGGTGAGAGACTTTTTAGGATGTCAGGTAGTGATTGGACTAGAGGGAATGGAGTCAAACTAGAAGTGGGTAGACTCATATTGCATGTTAGGAAGATGTTCTTCACCATGAGGGTGGTGAGACGCAGGAACAGGTTGTCTAGGGAGGTGGTAGAAGCCCCATCCCTGGAGGTTCTTAAGGCCAGGCTAGGTGTGGCTCTAGGCAAGCTGATCTAGTGTGAGGTGTCCCTGGCAGAGGGATTGGAACTAGGTGATCCTTGAGGTCCCTTCCAACCCTGACAATTCTGTGATTAATTGCATTAGTAGGTGGTCTCACTCAGAGCACTGAATAAGGCACGTCAAATTAATATTTTTATGTAATTAAAGACTATATAGTAGTTTATATAGATGAAAAATACTTCTTTAGTAGCCTCATAGTAAATTTTATTTAGTAGTTTTATACATATATAAAGGATTAGAAGTAGGACTGGGAGTTCTAAATGTGGCACTTACTTCAACTACTCGATTTTTATATTCCAAGTAATGATTTTGTAACGTATTCCTGCTACTTTCAAAGAAAGGAAAAAATAACCTCTCTCTGCTGCTTTAGCAGACCTAACAATGGGTACTCTTTGAAGTTTCTAAGCTACCTGTGATTGTTACCAGCATGCAACCAGAGGAGCTACCATTTTTAAACATAACTCTGCTCCTGCCATGAGAATGCCTCTTGTATATTTCTTCTTTATGTGGCAAGATGTAATAGGAATCAATGGTGGGTTTACAGCTGCTTTATGTCTCTGCAAGAGATGTGTATCTTTCAATGCAGCAAAATACAAGTTGTTTAAATAAACATCTGAAAAAAGAAATATCATTTTCCTTTAGCACATAGATGTATGCAATGGGTCTGATAAATTGGAACAGTACCCATTTTCTGCTCAGTTCTTAGAGGATCTAGATGACTTTCCTCTACATAGATTTCTCTGAATCACGTGCATTGCAAATTTAATCATAAAAACATCTTTTATACAACACTAAAGAACTTCCAATGTATAACGCACACATGGGTTACCCATATTTATGCATTGCAGTCACGTGTGTATAAACAAATGTAGTCTGCATAAATGCATGTGTTCCCCTTCCAGGAGTATTTATGGTCCTAATACATGTGGCCTTTCAGAATCCATGCCCTTATACACACAGACAATTGGTATGATGTAGATGTTTTATAGAGGTAGATATAAAATGCCCTACATAGTCTGTGTAGTTTAATTTTCCTGTTAAGTGCTTTAATTCCTCATTTAAGGGAACGTTTGGCTTGTAAAATTAAGTCAGTTCCTATGCAAGAAACAATGACATTTTAGTACAAAGAAATTTAATGGACACAATAAATAGTGACATTGTGACTGTCAAATTACAGTTCATCAGGACTGGCCTGTATTTTGTAAACATCGGCAATATGTGTGTGTGTGTGTGTATAAAAGATTTTAATTTTTTAATCCAAAAATCACTAAGTCTTTTTGCAGTTTATGGAAGGAAATGGAAACTGTTGGCCAGGAAATCACAACCCAGAAAGATCACGTTCGTGTGACAATTTATCATGGAACAAGCCGTGGCTTTCAATTGAGATGTAAAGCTGTGGTCTCACAGTTTGTGGTCAGTGAAGATGCTTGGGGATTTTTTTTGCTATCTCTTGCAAGAAAAGGGTTATTAGCCCCTGAAGTCTTGGTTACATTCCAGTTTTAATAACTGTGTTTTGCCTACATAATTCCCACTGTAGCTTCAGGTGGATTGTGGAATTTTCTTCACTTCCTGCCATAAAATATTCTGTGATGTTGCTGTGCACTGTGTAACAGCAGCTGTGCTCCTCTGCTACTGTTCAGTGCTTCTCCCCAAACTTCTGACCCTCTTTATTTAATCTTACATCATCTTTTTGTGGCATTTAGACCAGTATTTTGAAGAGCACATACTACAAACCATTACCAAATGGGAGTTAAGACAAAATTTTAATGTACTGTTTTCCAGTTACATCTTATATAGCTGCTTGACACTCTACACTGGCCTATCAAGTACAGATTTTAGGACTCCTCATTTCCTCTGAGTCTCATCCATTAGTGATAGATGGGGATGAAACAGCAATTAAAGCAATTTCAGACAAGGCTGTACTCATGCAGTGTCATTAGCACTCTTTAGCATGGAGCCTGTAAGACTCTTGCAGAAGAAGCTGTGGCAAAAGGACAAAAAGAGGGTTTTAGCTGGTAATTTTCTTATTGTGTTTGTTTGGGTTTTTTTTCTCCTTCCTGCTTACCAAAGTAATTTTTCACTGGAGTTTTGATAAAAAGAGATTTAGAATTTTTGCTCTTTACTAGTTTTGGAGACCTTGTTGAGAGACAATATGCTTAGTGTTCATTAGATGTACATTGTTTAATATTATTTATATTGCTCCAACAATTTTTTTAACTTTCCTGACCCGGGTTTTATACTTTTTGCAGTCTACTTTGTCTGATCTTTTTAGTTCCTATATGTTCCGCTAGAGCAATATCTTTTTCTGTTTAGGGTTGATTGACAGTGGAATATTCTGGCTAAGAGCTACAGAGTCAAACCACAGACTGAGACACTGAACAGACTGTACATCCTCAGAGTCTGCCAGCAGACCGTTCCTTGCAAAATATTACCAAGTCTAACTAAGAATTCTGGAATAACACTTTCTTGGCTATTTGTAAAGGCAGTGTGGACCATAGCTAGAAGGTTTACATTTCTTGCCAGAAAACCATAATACAATGCTTCCATCAGTGCATGAAAAACTTTTGCGAAGATTAATTGTCAGCAGTTGTTGTGCATGTTAGAAGTGCTTGTTTTCATTCATCAGCACGCTCTGTGCTTGTACATCCTTTGGGTGTGCTTGTTCCCAGTTTGTCAAAGTAAAGATGAAATCATGGTGCCTTCTAGCACTGTTTTCCTAACAGTGGCAGTGTGGGGGTGATGCTTTCTGGAGGTTCACCTTCTTGCTTGTCCATCCCTTCTAACAGGACCTGTGTGAGTTGTACCTGCATGAGATCGGATTCCCATGATGATTCTCTCATGGACAGGCAATACTCTGACATACCAAGTAGTCAAAAATTGGACTAAATCAAATTACAAACAAAAAGTACACATCCTGTACTTTAAGTACAAACTTGAATTACATGTTAAAAGCCCCCAATTCTCTGTTATTAACTCAGAATCACAGAATGTTAGGAGTTGAAAGGGACCTCCAAAGATCACCTCGTCCAACCCTGTGCCTAAAGCAGGGTCACCCAGCACAGGTTCCCCAGGATGACAATGTCAAGGTGGCTTTTGAAGGTCTCCAGAGATGACTCCACAACCTCTCTAGGCAGCCTGATCCAATATTCCAGCACTCTTAAAGGAAAAAATTTTCTTGATGTTTCAATGAAACCTTCTGTGTTCTAGTTTGTACTTATTGCCCCTTGTCCTATCACTGAGCACCACAGGAAGAGTCCAGTCCAATCCTCTTGACCCTCACCCTCTAAATATTGATAAGCATTGAGAAGATGTTCTCGCAGTTTCTCCAGAGAAAATTTTATCCCTAAATAAGTACTAGAGACTTTAAAAAAGGGGGAAACAATGGCTAAAAGCCATTATTTTGAAGGATTTATCACTGCTGCCATTAAACACTGTGACTCAGTTGTAAATAATTTGTCTTTTAAAGAGAAAAGAACAAAACCAAATATCACACATACACAAACCCCACAACTGCACAACAACAAAACTAACAAACCAAAAAAATCAGCACCCCTTTTTGTATAAAACAAAAATGCACAAAAGCAACACTGTGAAAAATGTATTACTCCACCTCTTTGAACTCCAATCCTGGTGCTACTGAGGTCAATGCAAAAAAAAGAAATAAAATCCCATCTTCTTCCTAGGCAGTAGGCTATACTTAAATATTTATCTGCTTCTGCAATGGCAGCCTTCCCATTAATTCTGTCAATTTCACTGTGGTGATTCGATTTGGTTTCCGTTCTGAGCCCCACTGTGTTTAGGGGTTGGAGTGTGCATGTGTGGCATTTTATTTTTATATTTTTAGTGTACCCCCAGGTATACTTGAGGACGTAGTTACCACCTCGCCTGGCTCTCAGCTTTATGCGCTGCAGATGAAGTTTACAACTTGTTTCTGCACATTACGAGTGCCCTGCCCGCGGCGGGCGCCATTTTCCCGCATTCCGCAAGCGGGTGCTGCCATCTAGTGCCGTGCACGGGACTGCGCCCCGCGGGCAACTCCGCTCTGCGGGCGACGGCGGTGGATCGCCGCCCGAGCTCGGGCCGAGCGGGGATATTTAGGGAGCGGTGCGGCCTCCCGTGCCGGTGCAGGACCGTCCATAGATACACCCTAGGGAGGCGGCGGACGCGCAGCTGGGGGCTGGCGGGATCCCAGGTGGATTTGCCCCACGCATACGACCCTTGACCGGGGCCAATAATGGTTTCTCGAGTCCCTCTGCTGCCCGCCCGCAGAAAAGTCCTCTCCGAGCGATTTACGACAGGGGAAACCGGCGTTTCGTCCGCCGCTTCAGCCGTGCGGCAGCAGCCGCGAAACTCGGTCACGGCAAGGGCTTGCTCGGGGCTGCCTGGGCGCGAGGAGCGTTGTCGTTCTGGAGCTGCCGGAAAGTACCCGGTAGAGGCTTGCTCTGTGCGGAGGGCGATGCCCCAAGGGTCTCTTAGTTGTATTTGTGCCTTGGTATCGTGGTGTTGGTTTTGTCAGCGGGCTGGATTTTCATACTGCAGGGTGCTTTTGAGTGTTAAAGCTTTTTGTCGAGTACCGTCAGTATGATACTCGGGTGGTTTTGATAACGTAAAGGGGTTTGGGAAACCTGGCTGAAATAGACACGTTTTGTAATTTACCTTTTTTGGAGCAGGGAAGTGGGGATTTAGTTTTAATTCGTTTTTGACACTTTGCTGCGTGTTTCTCAAGGCAAATCCCGAACCACGATATTTTCAGCAATGCTAATTGTAAACTTTAATCACGGAATTATAGAATAGTTTTGGTTGGAAAAGGATTTTCAAATAGTTAATCACAGAGAGAAATGTTTTCCCCATGGTCAAAGTGAATGATGCAGAGGAAGGTAACTGCAAAAACTTAAGTAACATTAGCATTAGTTTAGTGTAACTTCAGAACGTGGTCCTTAATGCATGAAATAAATACCTCACGCTGGTCTTTACACACATGAAATTAACATCATACTATCCACTGATGAAGCTACAAGTATGCTTAAGTTTGAGGTGTTGCATCTTAATCTTGCCTTAACACTTCTGTCTGGCTAAGGGCCTCTGATTGCCATGGACAGGCTTGGGGACGGGGGGAATATTTTCTTAGATCTGTGCAGTACCGATTTTCTCTAATATCCTGCTCTCCTGGATCTCCAATAGGAATAGAGAAGAGTTTTGCCCCTGACATTTAAAGCAAAAAAACCCCAAACCAAAACAACAACAACAAAAAAAAACAAACCAAGATTCTTTCCATCATAAACACTGCAGTACATTTTCTCCTTTTTATAAAATGGTATTTTGAAGGAGGGAAATACATGACCATGGCTTTTGGGGGGTTGAGAAAACAGTTTCAAGAGGCTCTTTTTAAGTATTCCTCTTTAAGTTTGAAATCTAGTGTGGGATGTTTTTGTGATATTTCAGGGACTATACTCTGATCTCATTTTGATCTCTCCTTTTTCCAGATCTTGTACTGGGGAGCAGATAGAAAGCCAGTGAAAGGTCAAGGAGGAAGATTTTGGAGAGAAGCGGCATCACCTGGGGTAAGTGAGGGGCAATAGTGGGGGAAAGATGAAGTGAGTCAGCATGATACAGATGTGCCCACTTGGAAACCACAGCAAGATCTTCCCACTGCACTGTGTGAGCCTCTTAAAGCAAAATCCAGACAGAGTCTGTCTCTCTATAAATCTTTTCCCTCTTTCCATTACTAGTTGGGTATTGTTGGCTCTAAGCCATCTGATTTTACTATGATTTATTAACTGCTATGCATTATATATGAGATTCAGGTTTACTGAAGAGTTACCCTTATGGTCAATGTTGCATACAAATCAGCTACTGTTAGAGAGGTTTATTGCATCTTTTTATGCGGCTAGGAGTTTTGTTAGGGAGTGTTAGAATTTTTGACTTGTAAAAGAATACCTAAAAAGAAAAAAAATAATGAAATCCTCCTCTGTATTTCACGTGGTGCATATTATATGGAGTGCATCATATAGCCCTGTGTGGGTTATGAGCATTACTGAAAACCAGAGTAATTGGGGGCTGGGGAATAGGATGGTCTGATTGTTCACAAAGTTGGTAATAAACACGTGAAGTTAGATAAATTAGCATTTCGTACCAAAAGAGAAATGTGTGAATGCATGAAATAAGCAGTAAAAATGTTCTTTAATGTGGAAATACGACCTGCGAAAGCATCTGTGATTTAAGTGATAACATGACGCACTTGAGAGATGCTGCTGCCTGAAAAAGTTACGCTGTTGTGCATTACTTACCGCTGCTCTTTGCCACCTTACTTGGGGGATGCTCTGCAGGAGGGTTTTGCTTTTGGTCATACACTTTAATTATTTTAGTGATGACCAGTGTCTCTGTTTCAACACCGAGTATTGCTTTATGGCATCGTTGCTTGTCATTTTGTAGAGGCGGATTAGATGTGCACTAAAGATGAGTAAAGGAAAAAAGAAGTTTCTTTTCGACACACTATAAAAATAGTTTTAAAATGTGACCGTTTCCCAACAGCTTGGGAATTTTGTGCAAAGAATGAGGGGAAGGACAGAAAGAAAAAAGAAGTTATGCCTTTTGAAATAAAATAATGCAGCTAGTTAAAGAGGCAGGAATGGCTGTAGGGATGTCAGAAGTACATGGGGAGGATAAAAGGTGGAATACAGGGGTTTGCCACGTCTGAGACGTTGCTGTTCTGTTCAAACCACAAGCATTGCAATCTGTTTCATACCGACATGTTACGAAGCGTTTGTGAAGAAAGGAGTTATTGTTAGGCGAGAACACTATATACTAAACTAGAGTTAAGCAAATATTTCTTATTGTCTTTCCTTGAGGAAGACAGAAATGTTTATAGACATTATCCTTTTGCAAAAGTTTTCCTTATATTGTATTATTTTAAATTTATTGTGTGGGGGGGTTTGGGGGGGGGGGTGGAAATGGGAAGAATTAGTGACTTAACATTTACCAATTTTTGTTGCAAATTTAAGCAGAGTTCCTAGAAGGCATTTATAAAGAGAGCCATGTTGCAAGTATGCAAAAGACAGGAAAATGATTTTTGCTTCTCAGCATATGAATATAGAATCATTTCATGTGTTCCAGATACGGATAGCCTGAAAGCTTCAGGCAATGTACAACTGACTCTCCCACCACTGTTTGCTCAGCATTATACTGTCTCATTTTGGTTTGTTCGTCTTCTTTCCAAAAAGTCTGTTGGAAGGGAAAACTTTGTGAGGGCTCTGCAGTGTTGTCCTATTGAAGATACTTAACCAGACAGAGATCACACAGAAAATATTTCAGATTATCTTGCTTTGAGTTGTTTTATTTAGGATGTTGCATAGATATTACAAACTTTTACATTTGCAATACATTTGAGCATCTATCACCAGCAGAATTATTTTATATACAGACAAAAAAGAAGAGATTAAAGGGAAAAAAAAAAAAAAGGGAGACAGATTGAGTTTGTCTAAACACAGGGCTAAATTTGAAACTAATTTTGTTTCTCTCTCATTGACACTTGGAACTGGCCCAAAGTCCTTTATCCTTGGCAAAGCAGACACTGTTCTTCAGACAAAAAGCTAATTAGACTGAGTGCTACCTGTGGCAAGGACACTTAGAAATTCACAGAGTTCAAGCAACCAAAACAAAGCATTGGTTTTCAGCTTTCAGTTCTATTCTTGATAACTTGCTGCATAGGTTTTTTTTATCTGATGATGGGGTGGGAGGCGATTGTTGGTTGGGTTTTTTTTGGGGGGGAAAGGGGGGTGGGAAGAGGGGATGGTGGTTCTTTTTTTAAGAACTGTTGTCTTAAAAGAAGCCAAAAGTGAGGCAGCCTTTAATGGTAGCAAATATCTCCATTATGTGTCACTGTCTTTGTTTCTTTTCCAAGTGTCATGCAAATTAATACACTCTCGTGAGGGAAAACTGGTGCAGAAAAATCAGATAAACAAAACCGAAACGTTTATCAGATGACTAGAACGCTGTTATTAGCTACTGGAATGATACGGCTTGGTGAAATCATAGCACTGAGGCAATGTTTTGACTGACTTTTTCAGTTTCCTGTGTGAGTGACACAGCAAAAATTTCATGGCTTCTTACGCTGGCATTTCAAACACTCCTTGTCAAAGTTAGCAGAAACACAACATTCTCTTGTGCCTTTGCCATCTGAGTATACAAATCAAAGCAACTGACTAGTTCATCTCTAATCTGTTTGCAATCCTCGTCAACTTATTTGTATGTTTTTCTACTTTATCAGTGCCAAAGAACAGAAAATGATCCCTACTGAAGTCTACCAAAAAGAATATTTTGAGGGCAGCTCTAACATTACAAGAAACGTCCTAGCTGTGCTGTGAGGATTGAAATGTATATCTGTATTTCTTGAATGCATTTTACAGTTATTAGTGTGCAATTGACTGAAAAGGATGGGGGGAAAAAAGGAGGGGGGGAGGAGTGAGTGAATATTGCTACTGATGTGTGTCTGATTGTACTTATATTGATGGCACAGTTTTCAGCTCAGAACATAATTGCTAAGTGTTCCAAGATAATGTGAAGACATGATGGCTTTTTTTAAGGTAAAGATATTGGTATCTGATATGGTGATCTTGGCCCATGTTGTCATGAGAGAGGTTACTATGTAGCAACAGTTCAATATCATCCTTTGGACTTTCCTGATAGACCACTTAACTATCTCAGCTTTTCCAGTGATCATCTCATTTATCTAGGATTATTGCAGTGAATTTACTGTTTGGTTTTCTTCCAGAACTGAAATGTCAAGTCCAGTGTCATGTATGCAGTAGCTTTGTGCTGTGAGAGCTCAACAGATCCACCAAAAGCTGCTAGTAGTTGATCTTTGGATAGAGCTAGAAATAAATAAATCCTCTTTAGCAGATCAATATTCATCCCATTTAATGCTTGATGTGAAACTTGTGGATTTGAAGTAGTAATGCTGATGTACAGCTAATCGTTGAAATGGGCATTAGGGCTTTTATAGCATGGCAACATGTTGTCAGACAGGAAGGAGGAAAGTGAGTGCATCCTAAAGGGAGGAGGGAAACTCTGTAACAATATGTAATTTGACACACATTTGTAATCCACACAGGCTCCTACATCACAGTGATTTGCTAGGTTACAGGCTAATACTGTACATCCAGTGTTTATTCCAGGGTTTTACTTAGTAAAGCAGATGATTCCCCCTTCAGTGGGTCTTTCAGAGTCTACATATAACGGCCCAGTCAGATTTCAAGACATTATTTTCCTCTTGAGTACTTTACTCTCAACTAGTTGCCCATCTATCCAGCTATACAGCTAGTACATGGATGGTGTGCTTCACAAGACACAGAATATCTACGTACGTGTATCTAGTACAGAACAAGTGTATACATTTCTGTTGGTGTGTATTGCCTGCTTATTACATTGCTGTCTGCAATTTGTATTGTACATATAAAAAAACCCAAACAAACCAAACAAAATGAAAACAACAGAAGGAGAATTTCCACAGGAAAGATAAAATATGGGTAAATAAGTTCTGGGACAGTTTAAGAGCATATTTGGAAAGACCTCTCTGTGTTTCTTTTTAGGTTTCTGGGTTTTTTAAGATGTGATTTAAGGATTTTTTATTTTTTTTTCCTCTTCAGTCTGCTGTAGGAATTAAATACTTAAGGTCATTTTTTTCCCCCCTTAAAATGAATGATTGAAATCTGTTAAGTGAATAAATATGCTGGACCAGATAAAGATAGCATTTGGCAAACATGAAGAAAATTCGGGGATGATTTTTTTTTTTCTGTGCTAAAACTATGCTCAGATCCTTTATTGTTGTAGCATCACTAAACAGCTTTGTCATATTTTTCTACAGCGTGCTCTGGCTTTCAAGTTCAGCTGCAAAGTTCCCAGATGCTATACAAAACAGCATATACCTTAGTGGACTATTAGTGTTAGGTGATGCAAGCAAAATGAGTCTCTGGCAGTCCTTGGGCAATTTCAGGAAATATCCCATTTCTTTTTCATCAGACAGAAAGACTTCAGTAAAATTGAAAAGTCTCATTATCTTTCAAGGTAAAGTAAACCCCACACTTGTGTTATAGCTCATGTAAGAGATACTGGTGTGAAGCACACATTTATGGCTACTATGCAACAACACAGAATACATCTGTACCATACTCTTGCTATTATCATTAACTCTTTTGCTAAGGAGTACTTTAATCTTAAAACTAGAAGAGTCATATAGAAAAATACCTGCTCATGCAATGTCTAGTGAACTTCTACCCCTATGAAGACGAAGTAAGGGGCAGTAGAGCTGCTGTCTTTCTTAATAGTAACAAATCTATACTCATTTTAGTAAGGCTCTCCTGCATGACTTTAGTTTGTAGTGGGTCCAGGTTTTTGCAATAAAGGATGTGGGAGATGGGGGGGTGGGGGGTGGTAGGGGGTGGGGGTGTGTGGGGGCGTAAGTTCAGCACAAAACAATTTATCACTGGGAAGGAAAGAAGTGTCTAATTGTATTTCATGCCATAGAAGGGAGATGGTTTGGAAAGCATAGGTAGTGACAGAGTGGAAACTTTCTGGGTTGCTCTGTCTTCAGCCATTGAGGGTTAAACAGTCTGATTGAGCACGCTTCTAATCCTGCTTCAGTGCCCAGGATAAAAAAAGCGGTGTGGGCAGTAGGTGTTTCCTGTATCGCAAGGGCAAAATGCTGATCACATTTTCTATTGGTCACCAGCTTGTTTTTTTCTGCTACCTCCTTGCATTACCTGCAGCCATATTGCATGTTCTTAAAAAGTTGTAATCAAAACTAGAGGCATTCCCAGCAGACTTGGGGGTATTGATTGACAGACAGCTGAATATTGTTATAAATGGGCTGCACAAGAAAATTTCCAAGTTTCTTGTGAGAGTTGTTTATTAAAAAAGAAGTGAGCAAGCAGCAGGGAAAAATAAAGAGAGAAACAGCGCACTGGGCCGCAGAGACTTCCCCCCACAGATACCTCCAGTCTCTGCCAAAAAGCACCTTACAAATCCTAACTCTTCTTTATATAGCTACACCAACTACATATGCATGCTTATGCATAATAGAAGGCAGGGATATGATAATGAGTTCTAGCAACTTCTTGGGCTTCTTGAGCATGCGTCTTCTTTGTGGTAGGGGTTGCAGATGAGGCAGGGGAGGTCTTTCTCCTGTGTTCTTTGCAGAACCACACCTTCTCACACAAGTACAGCTCCAGCGCAGGACTTATCTGAGGTAAACCTTCTATGGCTCCTGAGAAAGTTGGCATGAGGTTCCTGTCTAAAGCCAAACCAATCTGAACATTTACCCTCTGTTCTCAAAACAAACCAACTGCTACTACCCTCCCCCCCCCCCAAATACAGCATTCTGCAACACAAATCACAAACCACTATTGCATTTATAACAAATATGAACCAGCATGTGCCCAAGTAGCCAAGAAGGTCAACAGCATCCTGACCTGGGTCAGCAACAGTATGACCAGCAGGCCGAGGGAAGTGATCATACCCCTGTACTCAGCACTGGTGAGGCCACACCTTGAGTACTGAATTCTGGAAAAAAGACATTGAGGTTCTGGAGCAAGTCCAGAGAAAGGCAACAAAGCTGGTAAAGGGTCTGGAGAACAGGTCTGGTGAGGAGAAGCTGAGGGAACTGAAGTTATTTAGTATGAAGAAAAAAAAAGAAGAAGGGAAGACCTTCCCACTTTCTACAACTCCCTGAAAGCAGCAAAGTGGGCATCGGTATCTTCTCCCTAGTAACAAGTTACAATGCAATAAGAAATGGCCTCAAGTCACCCTAGCAGGGGAGGTACAGGGTTAGAGTTAGACTAACAGGGTTCTCAAAGACTGGAACAGGCTTCCAAGGAGGTGCTAGAAGGTGTCTAAAAAATGCAGAGAGGTGGTGCTGAGGGACGTGGTTTAGCACCAGACTTCGTAGAGTTAAGTAATGGTTTGACTCCATGATCTTAAAGGTCTTTTCCAACTAAAGCAGGTCTATGATTATATAAACATTTCTATAAGCTTAAAAAACTTTAGAGCATTCAAGAATAACTGTTTTGCTCCCTATCATGAAAAACAAAAAAAGTCAAGCAAACTTACAGCTGCTTTTTCCAAAGAATAGTGAAGGAAGAGCTTTATCACCATGGGAGCTCAACAGAGTGTTCAGGTTTCAAAAGTCCCATTTAGGAAGCAGAGGTATATCTTGGCATACTATTCTAAACAAAACAAACCCCATAATAATAATAACTATTACTACTATTGTTATTATCCCTAAACAAACAGAAGTACCCCACTTTTATTGTTGACCCACAATGTATTGATATAAACAGAATGTATACAACTTAATACTGGTTGTTTCTGGACATGTATGGTCTCTTCAATGTCCTACTGCCATGGTTCCTTTCTGTACCAGGAGTGAAGAGCTTACATTGATGTCCCATGGGCATTAATGACTTGTGAGACACTGGGGTGCTTTTACTGGGGGTGGGAAGCAAGTCCTGTTGCAGCAAGGCTTGCCAGATCAGTGGCACAATTAGATCATAAATTCAGAGGAAGATCTGCTGGCCTCTCCATCATAAGGGAGAGCTTTTGGGAGTGCTCAGAAAGTGACATTCATCTGATGGTTTCTTTGTAAAGCCTGCTTACTGAAACACAGTGTGGTGTGACCTATAGGGGTAATAATCTGCTGAGCACCTTGAAGACTTGCATTTGTCAGTTATCACAGAATGAAGTTAAAACAGAGGATCAGGTAAAAGTCTAGGTTCACACATCCATATTCTGCTGCCCTTGTGCACAGATGGTGAGTCCTCTAAATCAGCTGGAATACACAAATATGAAGTCTTCCATTTAGTGTAAGGGGTGGTCAGTCTGGTCCCAGCTCTGGAGCTGTCCTTCATTAGGTGTGTTCTTACTAAATGCAGTATTCAAATCTGTTAGCCACTACTTCTATATTTAAATTGTGAAGGGTCACGTTTTCAAAATAACTTTATGATGATTTTAACTGAGAAATAATTTATTTTTTCAATGGATTTTTAAATCAGCTTTTGAGCATAAGGAAAAATAAACCCCCAACTTTGCTTCAGTGGAGCTCTTTTAGCTCTGATGATGCAAACCCTTCAGTTTCTTCCCAAGTTTGTAGAGAGGTTGGAGTTTCCCCACTATGAAGGGCTCAAACTTGATCCTAGAAAAGACCCTTATGCTGTATGATGAAGCCAAAGAATAACCAGGATTCTGCACTGTTGTGGGATTTGGTTTTGTTTTGTAATAGATTCTTTGAAGTCCAACCTGCATAGCAAATGTTTTGGGGGTTGTATTTTACTTTTTTTTTAATGGCTCTTTGCCGAATTTTGAGTTCTTTTCATTCAGCTTCCAGAGCGCATAGGCGGGTTCGGGCAGGAAGTGCAGCCTGAAAGGCTAGGCCAAATCCATAGGGATTAGCTGCAGCAAAAGGCTGCTCTGTGATCCTGAGGTACTTTCTTAGTAGTGTGGCAGGAAAAGAAAACACACGCATTCTTCTATGTGTCCAGATCTTTATGCAAAACAAATCCAGCAGGCAGGTGGAAAAGAAAACCACCCTGATAAGGCATTTAGGAACATTCTTGTCAATGCTGAGATGGTGTTGTCCTTGTCTTTGGGGTTTTAAAAGCAGGTGATTTGTGTGAAACAAAGTCAAAGTCAATGACAGCAGAGCAATACTTTTTTTTCCTAATACAGCTTTTGGAAAAGCTTTATGCTTACAGGGGAAATCAATGCTTTTTGCTTGAGGTAGAAGTTCAAGGGTAAGTTTTCACCTACTTGAAGATGTGTTGAAAATAATAGGACATATTGCTCTCTGCTTAGTTTGTTTGCTTTTGTTCAGTTGGGGGTTTTATTTGGTTTGGGTTTTGGTTGTTTTTTTCTTTTCCCTTTTATTCATTTTGCCTAACAGCCAGTGAAAGAAATTTCTTGAAATTACGAAGACCTTAAACTTTTCTATCCAGCTACTTAAGTGAAAGAGGAAGTCCTGACTCTTTCTTCACATTGACACTGTTTTGTTTCTCCTTGTAATGAGTGTAGAAAAGTCTTTGACATTAACTTTATATAACCCCCTATACGGACTAAAGATTTAGAAAGATTGTACATTGAATGTATTGCATGCAGGTGTTTCCCACATAATTTATCTGAAACTTTATGAATAGAAGTACCAAGGAAAGACAAAAAAAATTTAGAAAACAGCTTTATTTAGATGGTTGCCTTCAAACAGACATAGGGAGAAAGCTTTGGTTGTTTTGGTTTTTTGGGGGAGCAGGGGAAGCAAGTATTGCTGCTGATATGGTGGAGATTTTTTCCATTGTTTTGGTCTTTTAGTGTGAGTTGTGGCATCTTTGTACTATGCAAGATGTGGAGGTGTGAAGTGAGCACACAGAGGTTTCACAATGACCATTGATTGTAAAACTTTCATGTCAAGGTTCCTGAATCAAGCTGCTGAGTGTCATTCCTAGTAATACCTGTAGGAATGGTTTGAAAACACCAGCTCATATGCTGGCATATCAGCTAACTGCCATTTTCAATGAAGATCTCCTTTTAACCTCTTTCAGTGTAGCCATGTAATTTTATGTCACTTTTTCACAACCTTGACAATGTCTGCTATGTAAATACTTGTATATAAAATATATATCGTTGTCTTAAAGACTGAGTTGGCACAGAGAAGAATAAAAGAGAATTTGTGGTGTACTGGAAGCATACCAAAAGCCTCTCTCCCTTCCTTCTCAAAAAGGTAAATGACAACAGAGTGCATATTCCTTCCCTTTTCTGGGTCTCAAAACCGAAAGAACAGCAGAGGGAGCCCCTGCATGGCTTAAATCTTTGGGCTTAGCGAAAACGGAGCTTGCGCTTGCACAGGGGGACAAATCTTTGCCGCCCTCTCTTGAACCTTTGGCGTAAAGCAGCAGATGCTGAAGGCACCTTCGGGAGTGACCATCGCCACACACCCTCCCTTCTCTTCACGGCAGAAGCTTCGGGGTTGGGGCGTGCTGCTGCTGGCAGTCGGCAGGGACACCCAACAGTGGGATTGCGGTATAGGGCTCGATGTTACCTGCAAAGTGTTCTTTATGGATTACTAGTCTATTTGTTTAATTAGTCTTCTAATTAGATTTGAGTGTGTGGTATACTAAGCAAGCATTTAGCACACAGATGGATATATTCATATACATAATGTGTTAAGAAAATATTTACCCTGTGTCTCTCTGTACATAGAATCCTGTCTTTTAGGCATCTGTCTTCTCTCTGCATTATTTGCAGTCACTGATTATTTCCCACCAATTTTTAAACCCAAATATGCTGTTAGCTTCACCTTCGGATGGCTTTTGTAAGCATGTAAGCATCGAACGTGACAGAGAGGTCTGATTCCAACCCGAGAAACAGAGCAGGAACCAAAATATTCCAAAGTTTCAGTCTTTAAAGATGTGCTGGAAGAGCCTTAAGTTTTTAAAGCTAGTTCTTAAAAAAGAAAAACAAAAAAAGTGTGCTGTTCAAGAGACTACAACACACTTTAGTTGTAGCTGGCCAAGTACTGGTTGACAAACCTTTTCTACTGCAGAATTGACTTGTCAATCTATACATTCTCGTCTGATTTGTTTGTTTTGAGATGGTTCGTAATGGCCTTCTGCTCAGAATTAGAAACCTGGCAACAATAAGTTACCTGGAGAGGTTCTCATTTATTTATAAGAGAAACAAAATCCAAGTGTGCCAACCAATACTACTGGACTATTAGTTTGGTCTTTATTCTTTTCTCCTTCTAAAATGTTTGAAATGTTTATGCTTTAGGGGAAATTGGTACAGTATGAAAAATTGGCTACGATGGGAAAGGTACTGGTTCTCCCGATGAACATATGGTCACACAAAATGGTTTCATGCACCCTGCTAAAGCAGGGGCACCCAGAACAGGCTGCCTAGGATCACATCCAGGCAGGTTGTATATCTCTTCAGAAAAGGACTCTGGGCAGCCTGGTCCAGTGCTCTAGCTGGAGCACTTTCTCAAAGGAAAGAAATTTTTCCTTATGATGAGGTGGAAATTCCTGTGCTGTAGTTTGTGACCATTGCCCCTTGTCCTGTCATTGGGCACCACTGAGAAAGGTCTGTTCCCATCCTCTTGACAATCCACCCTTTAGATTTTGACAAGCATTGAAAAAATCCCCCTCTCAGCCTGCTGTTCTCCAGGCTAAATAGGCCCAGGTCTCTCAGCCTCTCCTTGTAATGCAGCTGTTCATGTCCTCTTTATCATCTTGTAGTCTCCCTGCTAGACTGCATCCAGTAGTTGTCTCTCTTGATCTGGGGAGCCCAGAACTGGACATGATACTCCAGATGTCATCTCACCAGGGCAGAATAGAGAGGAGACCCTTGCTCTACCTGCTGGCCACACTTTTCTTTATGCATTCCAAGATATCATTGACTCCTCGGCCACAAGAGCACACTGCTAGCTCATGCTTAACTTGTTTACCAGCACTGTAAGGTCCTTTCTCTGCAGAGCTGCTTTCCAGTAGGTAAATGCCCTACCTCTACTGGTGCAGGGGGTTATTCCTCCCCAGGTGCAAGATACTACACTTCCCCTTGTTGAACTGCTTGAGGTTCACCTCTGCCCAGCTCTCCAGGCTGTCCAGATCTTGGCTGAATGGCAGCACAGCCTGATGGGGTGACAGCCCCTCATCCTAGTTTTGTGTCATCAGCAGACTGCTGAGGGTCCACTCTGTGCCGTCTTCCAGGTCATTGATTAGCATGTTGTACAAAACTGGACCTAGTCTTGACCTCTGGGGAGCACTAGCTACAGTCCTCCAGCTAGGCTCTGTGCTGCTGATCACAACAGTATCACACACAGTATCACAGTAACTAAGGTTGGAAGAGACCCCAAGGATCATCAAGTCCAACCTGTTCCAACAGACCTCACAACTAGATCATAGCACCAAGTGCCACGTCCAATCTCCCCTTGAACACCTCCAGGGACGGCGACTCCACCACCTCCCTGGGCAGCCCATTCCAATGACGAATGACTCGCTCAGTGAAGAACTTTTTCCTCACCTCGAGTCTAAACCTCCCCTGACACAACTTGGGACTGTGTCCCCTTGTTCTGGTGCTGGTTGCCTGGGAGAAGAGACCAACCCCCTCCTGGCTACAACCACCCTTCAGGTAGTTGTAGAGGGCAATGAGGTCACCCCTGAGCCTCCTCTTCTCCAGGCTAAACAATCCCAGCTCCCTCAGCCTCTCCTCATAGGGCTTGTGCTCAAGGCCTCTCACCAGCCTTGTTGCCCTTCTCTGGACACGTTCAAGTGTCTCGATGTCCTTCCTAAACTGAGGGGCCCAGAACTGGACACAGTACTCAAGGTGTGGCCTAACCAATGCAGAGTACAGGGGCACAATGACCTCCCTGCTCCTGCTGGCCACACTATTCCTAATACAGGCCAGGATGCCATTGGCCTTCTTGGCCACCTGGGCACACTGCTGGCTCATGTTTAGGCGGGTGTCAATCAGCACCCCCAGGTCCCTCTCCGTTTGGCAGCTCTCCAGCCACTCTGACCCCAGCCTGTAGCTCTGCATGGGGTTGCCGTGGCCAAAGTGCAGCACCCGGCACTTAGACTTATTAAATGCCATCCCATTGGACTCTGCCCATCTGTCCAGTCGGTCAAGGTCCCTCCATGCTCTGTCATTCAGCCAGTTCTCCATCCACATCACTGTCCATCAGCTGACCTATGCTTCCTAAGCTTTCCTATGAGGATATTATGGGAGACAGTGTCAAAAGCCCTGCTGAAATCGAGGTGGACAACATCCACTGCTCTATCCTCATCTACCCAGCCAGTAATGCCATCATAGAAGGCTATCAGATTGGTCAAGCATGGTTTCCCAATGATGATAATGACAGATCCTAGGCAACCAGCCATCTTATTACCTCCCTGTTGATCAGAGTGAACATTCTGGGGGTCTCAAAGGCCGTGAAAGAGCTGGGATCAGAGCATGATGCAGTTCTTACACTTGAACCTGCATTTAGTACTTCTTTGGACAGAAACATAGGAGAATGTTTTATGTGTACAGATAAGCTTGTTATTTATGCAGAGGTCTATATCTGTGCAGATCAACCTCCAGGCTGTTCCCTGCAGGCAGGTGCATTCCTCCACCGAGCTCCACAAGTATTGCTACATCTTTCCATTTGACAATTTTCATTGCTGTGTGAGCATGGGATTTGCCGGGATCAGAGGTTACTAGCACACTGCCTTTGCTGCTGTTTCACTGTGGCCTGTATGAGTGAGCTAGTCTTGAAATCTGTCTTATTTCTCCTTTGTGGTGTTGGTGGTGGGGGATTTATTTCTATCCTGTTCCTGTTCTTGTTAGTTGTTTGTGTTTTCGTGTCCAGCCTCAGGTCAGTGTAACTCCGGTGGCTCTAAATCCTCCACACTTCAAGTGTAAGTGTTCATCTCTATGTCTGTCCTGAACCTGTAATTACATCAGACAAATTGTGTAATAAAGTGGTAAGTAGCAGTAGTTAGAGATGTTTCTTCTGCTCACTGCAATTTTCTTGTAACATTACCAGCTTAATTTCCATGTTCTTCTCATCACTTTTAACTTTTCTTCTGTGATGATCCAAAATTTCCTGCTAGGCTTTACCTTTATGTGAGTCATTTGTCTGGTTTTCCCTCTAAACTTGCACATCTGACTTGTGTAAGGCATCTCATTTTATTAATTTTGGCACCTCAGATTTGTATCCAATTTTTGTCTCAGAATTTAACTTTTCATTAAATAATGCAAATGGGATGCTGTAAATTGTTACCTATGTGATGTATTGAGAGTTGATTCCCAAGTGGTCTGTTTTGGAGTCTCATTTAATGCAAAGATGTGTACCTTCAGCAGGTTTTGAAATGAACCAATCTCAACTTGTTGCTGTGCTCTATAGGCACTTGGCAGGTCAAGGCAGCGTAACTCTCAACTCCACCACCTAACAACCACCCAGCAACCCCATGCAGAGCTACAGGCTGGCGTCAGAGTGGCTGGAGAGCAGCCAGGTGGAGAGGGACCTGGGGGTGCTGGTCGATGGTAGGCTGAACATGAGCCTGCAGTGTGCCCAGGCAGCCAGGAGGGCCAATGGCATCCTGGCCTGCATCAGGAACAGCGTGGCCAGCAGGAGCAGGGAGGTCATTCTGCCCTGTACACTGCACTGGTTAGGCCACACCTCGAGTACTGTGTCCAGTTCTGGACCCCTCAGTTTAGGAAGGATGTTGACTTGCTGGAACGAGTCCAGAGAAGGGCAACAAAGTTGGTGAGGGGTTTGAAACACAAGCCCTATGAGGAGAGGCTGAGGGAGCTGGAGAAGAGGAGACTCAGGGGTGACCTTATTGCTCTCTACAACTACCTGAAGGGAGGCTGTAGACAGGTGGATGTTGGTCTCTTCTCCCAGGCAGCCAGTACCAGAACAAGAGGACACAGTCTCAGGCTGCACCAGGGGAGGTTTAGGTTGGATGTTAGGAAGAAGTTCTATACAGAGAGAGTGATTGGCCATTGGAATGGGCTGCCTGGGGAGGTGGTGGAGTCGCCATCATTGGAGGTGTTCAGGAGGAGACTTGATGGGGTGCTTGGTGCCATGGTTTAGTTGATTAGGTGGTGTTGGATTGGTTGATGGGTTGGACGTGATGATCTTGAAGGTCTCTTCCAACTTGGTTTATTCTATGTAATTCTAATTCTAAAGAAACAATCAGTCTCTGTGTATCACTGCACCACACAGTGGTATCATAGAACCATAGAATCATTTTGGTTGGAAAAGGCTTTTAAGATCATTGAGTCCAATCATTCTCCAACTCTACCAAGTCCCTTAGCACCACATCTCTGCCACCTCGCTGGAGAGCCTATTCCAGTGTTTAATAACTGGAAGTGAAGAAGTTTCTTCTAATATCCAATCTAAATCTCCCTTTGTGCACCTTGAGGCCATTTCCTCTTCTCCCGTCACTTGTTACTAAGGAAAGAGACCAACTTCCACGTTGCTCCAACCTACTCTCAGGGAGCTGTAGAGACTGAGGTCTCTTTTCTTCTCCAGTATAAACAACTCCATTTCACTCAGACAATCCTCACAAGGTCTGCTTTTCAGACTCTTCAGCAGCTTCATTGCCCTTCTCTGGACCTACACCAGCCCCTCAGCCCCAAAACTGAACCCAGTATTCAAGGTGTGGCCTCAGCAGTGCTGAGTACAGGGGGAGAGTCACTTCCCCTGGTCCTGCTGTTCGAAAGTATTCCTGATACAGAAGCACAGAATGCAATACAAGCCAGGACACCTTTGACCTTGACCACCACAATACACTGCTGCCTTATCATCAGCCAGAATCTCAAAGCCTTCTCTGCTGCGCAGCTTTCCAGCCACTCTGTCCCAAGCCTGGAGTGTTCTTGGGGTTGTTGTGACCCAAGTACAAAACCTGGCACTTGGTCCTGTTGAATCTCATACGATTGATTTCAGCCTATTGGTTCAGCCTGTCCAGGTACCACTGCAGAGCCTTATATGTCATGTAGAGATTAAAAATAAAAGGTTTCTGTATGATAATAGTTTATTATCCAGTTCTGGTTCAGGTCTTGGATGCTTTTATTCATGCTAAATTTTCACTCAATCTAATTAACTGTGTTTTCCTCCTTCACTGAATACAGCATCAACTGGGAGCAAACCTACACAAAGATTTTGGGCTGGTTTTATGCAAGTGCAAGGTGATAGGGATTTGTGCGTGTGAATAGCTTTTGAGATATACATAGTCCCACTGAAGCCAGTGGAACTGTTCATGTGTTTAACTCTAAATATGTTTGAAAGATCAGATCTCTGGTGGCCAATTCTGTTCCCAGTGAACAAGCAGAAATAAAACCCACCCTCTACAGCAGGACTGCAGGACTAGTTAGAAGAAAAGGAAATAAATGTCTTTTTTTTTCTCACTGAAGTAAGAGTAGTGGGTTTATGCAGACGAGATTTATCAGTAGGATTAAGTTAATTGCAGACTTAGTAGTAGAAATAATAGAGTTACAAATTCTGAAAGAAACTTCTCAACCATCCATTGTAATTTGTTTGTCAGTCAACTCAATTCTGTCTTTGCAAGCAGTGAGTAGGCTAGGAAAACAAACAAACAAACACACAAACAAAAACCAATCAGGAATTCATCAAATACATTTTCCACTTTCATAAGAGAGAAGTATAAGAAGTTAATTTCCAGAAGTGCAGTTCCTTACAGTTCATTCCTTTTTGTTTTGTAAATGTTGATTACACTTTAGATGCACTTCATGGTGCTGAATGCCCTTGATTTCCGGTGTCATTTGTTTATAATCTCCAATTCTGTTTCAGTGTGAATCTGACTCCCATCAGCAATTCTTTGAACTTGTATGTAAAATGCTTCTTGTTTATCACAATATATATATGTATATAGGAAGATCTCCTGCAAGCTGTTGCATCCCTTCCAAATGTTATTTACAAAACCTTGTCTCTTTCAGCAACAGCTTCTCAGAAGGCACATTCAGACTTCACAATGACAATTGTGTAGGTTTGCAAGAGAAGCATATGAACTTCTAATACATTGTCACCTTCGGATTTCTTCTTTGTAGAGTTCCTAATACTTCTCATTTATTTTTCTGATGGGGAAACAAACAAACAAACAAAACCCCAAGGTTTTCTACCACAGTTTAAATAGTATTGGGCAGGTTTATCCTAACCCTCAGTTGAAGAAATATTTGCTGTTTGTCATTTCTCCCTGAACTGTGGGAAATTGTGCTCAGAATGCATGAAAGTCAAGTGTTTGGATGTTAACTTGTCTTTGCTATTTGGTGCAGAATGGTGCAATGCAATGCACCATGTACCATAAAACATCTCCAGTGTTAAACCCAACATTTCTCTAATTACCTTTATTTCCTTAATTGGAAGCATTGGAATTTGCACATCTGTTTCATCTGACCATGGAGACTAAGTGTTCAAAATGCCAACACCTTAGCTCAAGGATAACATGGAGATTGTTCCAGTTACCAACCTGTTAGAGCATCCTGGGCTGCATCCAAAGCACTGGGGCCAGCAGATCAAGGGAGGTTGTTCTGCCACTCTACTCCACTCTGGTGAGACCTCACCTGCAGTGCTGTGTCCAGCTCTGGAATCTGCAACACAGGAAAGCCATTGAACTATTAGAGTGGGTCCAGAGGAGGTCCACAGATGATCAGAGGGATGGAGCACCTGAAGAAAGACTAAAAGAGTTGGAGTTGTTCAGTCTAGGGAGAACTTACTGAGGCCTTTCAATACTTGAAGAGATCCTAGAGAAAAGGTGGGGATCTGGACAGGCTGAGGCCAGTTGTGTGAGGTTCAAAAATGCAAAATGTCTTGTCCTGCACTTGCATCACAGCACCACCATGAATGCTCATGGAAATTTGTCTGTCAGAAAAGGACACAGCAGTGTTAGCTGACTGCAGCATCCTGATCTGTGTCAGGAAGAGCATGACCAGCAGGACCAGGGAAGTAATTGTTCCTCAGTCTTGGCATTGGTGAGGCTGCACCTTGAATACTGTGTTCAGTTTCCAGGTCCTTGCTACAAGAAAGACATTGAGGTGCTGGTTCAAAGAACAAGGAAGCTGGTGAAAGTTCTGGAGAACAGGTCTTATGAAGAGCAGCTGAGTGAACTGGGGTTGTTTAGTCTGGAGAAAAGAAGGCTGAGGGGACATCCTCTCATTCTCCCAAAACCACCTGAAAGGAGGTTCTGGTGAGGTGGGTGTCAGTCTCTTCTTCCAAGTATTAAGTGATAGGGCAAGAGGAAATGGCATCAAGTTGCACCAGGTGAGGTTTTGATTGGTTATTAGGAAAAATTTTCTCACCAGAAAGGTTGTTACACATTGGAAGAGGCTGTCCAGGGGAGTGGTTGAATCATCATTCCTGGAAGCATTAAAAAAGATGTGTAGGTGTGGTGCTTAAGGACATGGTTTAGGGTGAACTGGTCTAGGTTAACAGTCGGACTCAATGGTCTTAAAGATCTTTTTCCATCTATGTGATTCCATAATTAGATCTGTAGGGCATCACAATCATTGTAAAATAATATCCAGTGATGGGATAAGGCAAAACAGCAGAAACTATCTGATTTATTCCTTCCATGCACATAACAGAGTAGTTTTATTTGGTGTAGTTTGTTGAGCCAGACTATAACTCAAGCTCCAAAGTCTGTTTTACTTAGATGTTGCCTTTTGCGTTACGGGCTGCTGTAGCAGTATGTATCATCACCCCACTCTCCCTGCATGGCCCAGCTACTTGGACAGTATAGCAAGGTGTCTATTGGCCTGAATCTGCATTTGCTTTGCCTCTTTGTATGCTGACAATGAAATACCCCTCTCTGAGTGGAGCTTATTCCCTTCTAAGTACATGCTGCTTCTTTGGGGGGTTGTGGGTTTTTTTTCCATTGAAATGGTTCTGTCCCTAATTCCTCACTGTAGGTGACATGCTTTCATTCAAATCCTTTAAGGTTTTAAAGTTTCCAGACTATATCTGCAGACTTGCAGTTGTCTTTTATAAAACCATCCCTAGGGCAAGGGTGTGTTGTGGGCTTATTTTTCTCTCTTGAAGAAATGATTCAAACATTTAGAACAGAAAGAGGACTTCATCCTCTAGCGTAGTGAAGCACTTTGCTTTGAGCTTCACACCACTGCTACTAACAACAGCAGACTGAGTAATCTTTCCAGGCATGCACACTAGGAAAAATGAAGAATGTCTCATTTTGGTGTAATCCATTGGAGAAGTCAGTCATGCAAGAACAATTTCTGTCCAGAAGATCAGTAGAAAAAACAGACCTGAGGTTTTATTTATTCTTTAATGTTTTTTTTTCCCTTCTTATTTTAATCACTGTATTTAATGGAATTACCACCTCATTTGTATTCCCAGAAAGAGTGATGTTTATTGCTGCTCTCAATCTCAGTGAAGAAAATCCTGTTTTAAATCAAATACTTGTTTATATGATCTAATAGAAAACACCAGGCTGTATATCAAATTCAAATGGAAAACAGATGTATTAAATTGACAGTAAGAATAAATTTGTCACAGCTATATATGCTTATTGAGATATATGTTTATATACATATGTGCATGTAGATATATAATTTCCTTTTTTTTTTTCCCCCAGAGTTGGAGGAGAGGACAAGAACAGAGCATTGCTTTAGTGAACACCACTAAAGGGACAGTTGCTTCAGATTTATAATGATCTCTTAAGAGATTCTGAAAACAGAGGCTAGGCTAGTTTTAATTTAAGGGTTTGAAGATTTAATTTCAGGGTTGGATCTTTAAAAAATTGTTGTAGTTTAAATAGTCCAAAAGGTGTTTTGAAAAATCTCCCAAACTACAAAAAATGTGATAAACCCAAAGTACTCAGGAAAAGGATTTTATTAAACTGATACAGGACATTCCAGTTTGGGGAAAGGGGAATCTCTGCAACGCTTCTTACACAGCTGTCAGCCAGTTTTCAGTTTGTCGTGGCCTCAGACTTGTGATTAAAGGACTTGCAAGTCCTCATTTCTACACACACCTTTCCATTGTGAGCACACCCTGTATAGATCCCTCCTTCTGCCCTCAAGGGCTGGGAAGATCCTTCTGACCCTCAAGCAGACAAATACTCCCATCCAACTTGTTGTCATCTGCAAACCCACCGAAGGTGCATCAATTCTCTTGTCCAGACATTGACAAAGATATCAAAGAGGACTGGCCCCAGCCTTGGGGAACACCACTTGTGACTCCATTCACCACCATCCTTTGGGCCTGGCCATCCATCCAGTTCTCTTTTTCAGTGAAGCATCCACCCATCCAACCTATGGGAAGCCAGCTTCTCTAGGAGGATGTTGTTAGTGAATGGTGTTAATATCCAGGTAGACAATCTCCACAGCCTTTCTTTTATCTACTAGGTGGGTCAGCTTGTTATAGAAGGATATCAGGTGCATCAAGCATGGCTTTTATAAATATATGCTGCCTGGGCCTGATCACCTGGGTGCCCTGTACATGCTGCACGATGACACGCAAGATGATCTGCTCCATGACCTTCATCAGCACTGGGGTCAGAGTGACAGGCCTGTAGTTCCTTGGATATTCCTTGCAGCACTTCTTGTACAAGAGCATCACATTTGCTAATCTCCCATCAACTGGGACCTCCACAGTTAGCCAGGACTGCTGATAAATTATGGAAAGTGGTGGCTGAGCATTTCTGCAACTTCTGTACCTTTAAGTGGATCCCATCCAGCCCTGTAGACTTTTGTATTTTTAAGTGGTCTAACAGGCCACTAACCATTTCTCCTTAGACTGTGAGAGCTTAATTCTGATCCTCATTCCTCCATGGCTTCCTGATTTGTGGAGAGTGAGCCTTTTCCCCTTGTTTCTTAATGGAGTTGAGCTAAGAGAGAGAGTACTTCACACTGAAGCAATCTTGCACGTGCTGGGGGGGTGTTTGGAATTTATTCCTTCTGAAATGGGAATTAATAGTCCTAAATCCAAACGCTGCATACTGCTGTTGTCATGTATCTCCTATAAGGAAATGAAGGCATGTACAGTGATGTGCCCAAGGATGCAGACGGGGTCATGAAGGAAGTGCAAGAGACTGATTCCTGACCCCTCATGTTAAAACAGAAGTAGCAGACAATGAATTATAAACACATGAGCAACTGCACAATATCCTTTCAGGTTGATATTTAAAATAATAATGCAAAAGAAAAATTCCAGACATATTTTTTGTCTGCTGATTGTATTCCTTCACTTCCTCCAATTCCTAGCACTCTCTTCTTGTTTTTATGTCAGTGACTGCAATCTATTTCTCTAACTTGATCTTTTTTCTTGATTAGTTTTCTCTATCTTGTCTCCATTAGCTTCAGTGCCCTATATCCTTTTACAGATATCTCACTTCTTTCCTTCATAGTCCCAGTTATGCTGGGCTGTCAGTGATCCTTTGGCATATTCAAAACCTTTACATCTTATAGCCTAGGTGAATGAGTGGGGAAGCAAGGAGGTGAGATATGAGAAACTTGAGGATCTTGTAATAAATCTCATTATCTAACAATATAAACTAGCTAACAGATCATTGTGAGTCTTGACTTTGTTTCCCCACCTATTTTTTTCCATATTGTTCTGTTATTGTGAATTGAGATTTTCTCCTCTGTATCTGCTCCAGGTTTTAGGCCTCCACTGCACTTACTTGTAAATATTAAATAACACTAATTACTCAGAAATAATACCAATACTTCATAGTGAAGATATAGTGAGTACCTACAGATGGTTCAGGAACATAGTCTGTGTACCTCTCTTGTTTTGTACCCTGGTTCTGATCCTCAGTTAGAAGCAAGCAGAAGAAGAAGAAGCAGCAACACAAATCCAGATGTGCACAAAGAGGACATCTGTCTCAAGCATGCATAGCATGCATGCCCTTATTCAAGAGCAGTTGACCACTTAGGCTTTCTGTCTGTGACTTATCTTTTAGTAATGGTACTTCTATAGATTTTGCAGGGAACAAGCCTCTTCAAAGAACAGAAATTTCATGTAGGAGGGGAGGCATCCACAGCAAACAAATATACACTAATAAACTTGAGCAAATGAGGGAGATCTTTTTGCAGCTGAACAAAAATATGATTGTGACTTGGGGTTGGAGCTTGTTTTAAGAGGAATATCTCACATACTATGTCAGTCCTAGTCTGTGCAGTCTCTGAGCCAAGACAGACCTTCTGAAAAATGTTCTGAAAGCAAAAGGGAAATTCTCTCTGCCAGCCTTATTGTCGCTGTGGAAAGTTATTTATAAACATTAGCATTAAGCTGCGTGGAAGCTGATAACCAAGGTCAATAATATTTTGCTGAAATTATAAATCTGGAAACCACAGAATCCTAAAACTGGGCTGGAAGAGACCTTAAAGATCATATAGTTCAAACCGCACGGACATGAGCAGGGACACTTCCTACTAGGCCAGATTGCTCAAAGCTCCATCCAACCTGGCTTTGAAGACTTCCAGGATTGGAACCTCCACAACTTCTCTGAGCAACCTGTAGCAGTGCCTCATCAATCTCATGGGAAAGAATTTCCTTCTAATGTAAATCTATCTTCTTCCAGTTTTAACTCATTACCCCTTGTCATGTCACTACATGCCTGTGTAAAACGTCCACCTCCATCAATCCCATTACAAAACTGTAGCAAAAAATCACTGATTTCTACTAATGACATCACCCTGAGTAGAGTCCAGCCAGCTTATTCATGTTGTATACCCATACTATCAAAAAGATCCTTGGCCTCAGCACAATAATACTGTTATTAGTGCACAACTACTCTCTTATTTATGGTACTGTACCAGGTGTAGTATTTGCTGTAGTTGTTGTTTTACATTTTATTACTCGTTTATCTATTATGTTGGAAAACAGAGGCATGTTGCTGCTAAAGAGGAATTTCTTTCCCCCTGTACACCGCACTAGTTAGGCCACACCTTGAGTAATGTGTCCAGTTCTGGGCCCCTCAGTTTAGGAAAGATGTTGACTTGCTGGAACATGTCCAGAGAAGGGCAACGAAGCTGGGGAGGGGTTTGGAGCACAAGCCCTGCGAGGAGGTGCTGAGGGAGTTGGGGTTGTTTAGCCTGGAGGAGAGGAGGCTCAGGGGATACCTTACTGCTGTCTACAACTACCTGAAGGGAGGTTGTAGCCAGGTGGGGGCTGGTTGCTTCTCCCAGGCAACCACCAACAGAACAAGAGGACACAGTCTCAAGCTGTGCCAGGGGAGCTTTAGGATGGATGTTAGGAAGAAGTTCTTCATAGGAAGAGTGATTGGCCATTGGAATGGGCTGCCCAGGGAGGTGGTGGAGTCACCATCCCTGGAGGTATTCAAGAGGGGATTGGATGTGGCACTTGGTGCCATGGTTTAGTAGTCATGAGGTGCTGGGTGACAGGTTGGACTTCATGACCTTTGAGGTCTTTTCCAACCTGGTTGATTCTATGATTCTATGATTGACAGGAATTAGCCTAATTTTTCACTGCACCATTACATTCAAAGCACAGGAAAACCCTGCAGCAAAGACAATAGATGCACTGGTGTGATTTCTTTTGTCATATTTTTAACCTGTTGACAGTAAATGAGGCATTTCTAAATTCTGATGTCTGTAGAATTTGCAGCTTGTAGTTGTAGTTATTGTCTGTTGTGCCTATACATTTTGCTTCATCAATCTTCAGTAAAATATGGTATTCATAAAATTAGTATGCTGCAGAGTGCTTGCTTTTAAAGATCAGAGCTGATTCTTGTTCTTCTCAAAGGCAATTGGAGTGAGAGAGAGGCAGATTAATCACAGTGTTTCCATTGTTAAACCTCACTTTCCATCTTCCGCTTCTTTAGCACTAGAGTACTTAGCACTGCGTATTTCATAGCCAGAAATTGTATTAATTCATGTTTTAAGAAATAAACAGAAGTTTAAAATGAAATCCTCCAGGATCTTCTATTGTTTTGAAATCTAAAGGGCTCTATAATCCTTTAAACCTGTAAACACTAACAAAGAGACCATTGTCACTAAATCAAACTCGTCTTTGCATGAGTGTGCTGCAGAGTTCCTTGGGGATGGTAAATGCTGTTTAGTGAGCCAGCCCCACCTCTGGTGTAACTGCAGTGCCCTAGTACACCAATCAGTGATCATCTTGGCTAATGTCTTGAAAATTATTAAATGCTTGTGAAACAAACAATGAGTTGAACACCTCCCAGCTCCCTGAGTAAGTTTTTCTTTATCATTTCTGTAGACTGTTGCTTTGTTTAATGTTTAAGGTTACATCAGGTCAATTCTTAATACAATAGTGTATTTGGCAAGAGTAGATGAGGATTAATTAGTTAATGTTTGCAGAAGACTTTGAAAATCTGAAGTGCTATGGGGGCATAAATGTATGTACCTGCTTTTCTCTGATCTGGGGATATGTGGTACTTACAGAATGCTCACAATTCCCCTGCTTTGCAAACCTTTATTTTCTGTAGATCTTACCACAGCTAAATTCAGAGTCTTAAAGTTAATTGGTTGTACTTTTCATCAGTGATTCATAACTATTCTGAGGCTATTTTTAAGTAGACTCCAAAAAAACATTCAGATAAGTAGTTGATGCACAGCAAGTTACGCATGTGAAATTCATAAGGGCTCAAAAGCTGGTGGAAATATGTTAGAGGTAGTGAAATAAAGATCTGGGAATCCACTGGATATATTTATAACAGGGAATTTGGCATTTTTCAGAGAACATGCAGGTCTTCAGAAGTATCTGATTATTTATGAAGCTGATTTTATGCAATTTATGAGTTTTCTCACACTGGCTTGCAAATGTTGCTTCTTCCCTGCAGTGTAGACTCCCTGCTGTTTCTTCCTCTGCACCAGTTTTGTTGTGAGACATAACCAGCTGAGGTGTGTGCTGGTAGGCTAAGGGTGAGTGCCAGAACTGACTTCCAAGTGAGCTTTAGAAAAGTCTTCAAAACATAATCATCTCTAGTGCTTTAAGTGAACTAGATTTAAACTGTGGTTTCAAGGTGAAAGGTCGTTGTGCCCAACTCCATCTCCAAGAGACACATTGATCCCCCCCACTTTTGCCTTTTCCAAGATTTAGAATATACACTGATATTTTCAGTGGTACTCCCCTGGACAAGATAGTAAGTCTTCACATGTAAACATTTCTAAAAAAGGCAAGTGATGTATTGCACAGTGGACGTTTTCCCATCTTCCTTTCACTCTAGCTTCAATATTTCTGCTGGCTTGTAATTCTTGGAGATGAGATACAAGACTTCAACTGATGACAGCAACAGACAAAAATTTAGAGGCAGCACAATTCCTTCAAACAGATGTTTCCCAGACAGACTGATAACACTTCAATTTTCAAGTGACACCTCTTCTTAAAAATCTCTCTTACTGTGAGGGGAAAAAAGGTATAGTGTCACACAGTGTCAGGTGTGAAGTAAAACATGATTCATCTTCAGCTTTTGATTATTTCCCATTTGCAGCCTGTGTTTTAACAAATAGTATTTTTTCCAACCTCTTTGATTTGACAAAAGGTATGGCTATCTCATCTGTCTTCCCCTTTTACTTCTTTCTTTGCTCACCCAACCATTTGCTGGCAACTGTTTTTTCTCTCCTACCATCTCTTGGCACTAAATGTTCTTTACTGTTTTCTAACTTTTTAGAAGTAAACAATCTCCTATTTTGGGGCTTCAGCACCACTAAAATTTGCAGCTGAGGCTCTCTTATGAAGGAATGATGTACCTTTTTATTCATAAGAATTTTTCAGAAGCACAAATCCAGTGTTGGCGGTAGGGCACTTCACCCACTTGGTATTTCACAGTACAAAACAAAGAAATAAACAAAACCAAAAATAAAACAACAATTAACAAAATAAAATCTTAATTTAAAAAAAAAAAAAAGTGCATAGAGCTAAACTAGAAGAGTGTGACTTCTAACCATTTATGGATTTCCCAGGGCAAGGGATTCTTGCCTGTTGTTGCAGGCAAGAAACATCCTGTTAGTGGTAAGGGGGCTGATTTGATGTTTCCTTGCTCTTTGCTTTCTCTTTTCATTCTAGAATCAGGAAATCTGGCAGTGCTTTCTGGCAGTGTATGAAAAGAGTACAATATTGTTCATTTCCCCTCACCTGTAATGCAAACTCTTTTGAACCCACAAATGTTTTTCTCTGAGGTCAGTAATGGAAATATGAACAATGGTAAGGACCAGTCAAACCATAAATGTTCAGTGGGGAGAATCTTTCCGTGAACATTAAACAAATTAAAGCAGAGGCTCAGAAGTGCCACTGCTTCATACAAACTGCTTAATAACATCACACAAATCTAGAAAAGCATAGCAGTGCGTGGCTAGACCTGGTTCCCTGTTGTTCTACGTGATTGCCTCTTTCTGTCCTTGAGAAACTGTAAGGGAATTTTCTTCCATTTGTCCACAGCCTTCTGTCTGAAATTAAACAGAATATTTAACCATTATGTGAATTCTCTCTTTTTAAATTGTAGTCCCCACAGCTGTACTAAAAGTTCCACAGGAATTCCCCTGATATCTGTTGGGTTTACCTGGACTACTTAGGTTTCGTATGTAGAAGCTTGATTTAAATTTGACAGATGTTCTACCCTTGAAAATTTTGGGGAGAGGTTCCTAGAAATATTGCTCTGTATGAGTTATGGCAAATCTTCAACTTATTGAACATATTTTTAAGACATTGTTTTCCTTTGAGGTCCAATTTGTGCTGCTCTAGAATTGATTAATTCTAGGTTGAATAATGAAGTTCATGTCAGGCATGAGCATTAGCCCTGCTTAATGACCTATCCCAGGGGTTTAGGGAGGAGGAAGCAACAAAAAGTATTCCCAGTTATCTTTTGCAGCTTTATAAACCCAGTATTATTTTCTGCTCAGATTAGACACCAGTATAATTATTAACATAAAGCTAATCCTGCCTTAATCCTTCCTGTAGTTTATGTTCTCCTCTGTTCCAAAGTTTTAGAATATGTTGTGCCATTCTAGGTCAAATTTTTTCTTAGTTTAGGCTTTCCTGAGTACCAGTTACAATGGCTGAATTGAACCTCAGTCATTTCCTTATCTCTTCCTATACTTGTTGCTAAGCTCATACTTTTGTTTCCTTTAGATTCTAAGCTGCAATGTGTTCATGCTAATTTTGATGTAAGGAAGATAACCTTTTCCAGTCCCCTTGGAGGACAGATGTTAATTGCACATTTTCACTGGCAAAGGGAAAAGCCTAAGAAGGCAATCCAACTTTCACAATGCTACTACTTCTGTAGACTCTTCCCTATTACCACGTCATATCCATAGTCTATTTCTACTTTTTTGCAATATTACCCTGGAGAGAGACTTCTTTGTTACCAGTTAATGCAAATCTTTACTCAGCTATACATTGGCAGTTTTAAGAGAAAGTTGGTCATCAGAAAAAAAGTCTATAGATTTTGTTTGTTTGTTTTTGTCTTTCCTGATCTCTGGTTCTTTTCTGACAGTTAGGAGGATCAGTGTTTAGATTATTTCCAGAGAGGGGACAGCCCTTTCTGCAATGACTGGAAAACGTCAAGGGGTCATCTGAGAGTGCATCCACTGTTGGAGCCTAGCTGGAATGTGTTGGGGATTTTTGTTGTTGTTGTTGGCTTTTGGTTTTGTTTTTTAAACTTCACTAGGCTCATCACAACCTCTGAAAAAACACTTAAGTATTATAAAATGAGCAAGAAATTTTATGAACCTTAGTAGTAGACCATACAGGAGCTACTACACTTGAGCCCCCAAGGCCCAGTAGGAAGCTTGTCCCAATTGCAATCATAATTTGTTTTTACTGGAAAACAAACAAGCAAGCAAGAAAACAAACAAACAAACAAATCCACAGACGAACAAAACACCAAAAGAAAAGAATAAACTTACTGAGGAGAGAAAAAATAAACCAACACATGAATCTGAAATTTCCTTTTTCAGTGCTTCTTTCTGCTTTTTCCATGGTAGAGGAGTTGTGTGTACTTCTGCATGTGGACTTCTAAGGGAAGCTTAAATTAATTTGTTTTGCTGTGACAACTGTGGCAGAGCCAATGCATTATAAAGGAGAATTCAATCCCTTTTGCTCTGATTGCTACGGCAAAGCAACTCTTTTAACCAGTCATAGCTGTATAATGAAACATGAGTGCACTGACTTAGCCCGCTTGTAGCCTTACCCTCTTGATTTCACATAATGGTACTTCCAGTTTTATAAGTACACTCTTTGACCTGAAATCACATAAAGAAGTGCTTTTGAAAGAAGAAAGGAGCACAAAACTTTTTATGCAAAGACAACAAATGGTGGGGCCCGATGGCTTAGAGTCAAGGATGGCTGACATAAGGACATGAGATTTGGTGTACTCTCCTCTTGCTTGCAGAAACAGAAACTTGCGGCTATAAGCTTGTATAGCTCCACTGAGTAGTATTGTATGGTGTGCCTAGCTGGAGTCTGATCTCATGCAGACAGTGTGTGTGATACCAAGACCCCATGTAGGCACTTACTCTTGAGAGGTTTGGAGCTTTGGCTTTGTATGCATGAACTTCACCATATGAAATTAACATGGATACCTGAATTTGCAGTCTAATGGCATTAACTATGTATGAGTTGCACCCTTCCTGTTTTATATCTGATACAACAGTGGAGACTTCAGGTTGTTTTTTGAATGGTATTACCTACAAACTTGTCTCCTTTTTTTTCCTCCTCATTCCAATGGCACTATGGAAGTACTATTATTCATTTCTAGCCTGACTAGGGTGGCAAAAGAATGAGAAAATAAGGTTCATAACAATAGCTGCAGTTGTTTCCTTCCAAGAAGAGAACAGAGGAAGAGAGGCTGTGGACCTGACTGATGCATTTTCTGTCTCTATGCTTCCTAGTCTGGGTGAGCCAGTATTTTCTGCCTAGTCTTAGATCCCTGAAACAGAAAAGTTATCTTCTGAGGTTTGCCTAGTAAATAAAGAGGATGTCTCAAAAGCTGAGAAACATGAAGCCAACCAGCTGCAAAGACAGAAATGGCAACTTCTGCCCAGCTTCCTGGTATGCCCTGGAAGTTTCACAGTTCTCCAGTTTAGTTAAAGGTGTTGATTGAAACTGAAAGCCTGAATGTAACTATGTTCCTTCCTCTTCGTAAAAGCCTTTGAATACACAAACATGCACACACAGAGCTTGAATACATAGAATAGAATACATAGAATAAACCAGGTTGGAAGAGACCTTCAAGATCATCGCGTCCAACCCATCAACCAATCCAATCTTCCAAAAGACTAGAAAGCCAGTAGTGAAGGCCATAGTATACATACCCAGGCTGTAGAAATTGGTGCAGCTTCGTTGTTTTTTATATTTTAATATTGATTTCAAAAGGGATGGCTTCATACTAGCTGGGAATTTGATCAGAAATCACTATGATAAGAGCCCTGACAGTGTCACTTCCATATTTTAACTTGTGTAAGAGAAACAGTACATTATCTCTTGTTCACAAAAGGTACAGTATACCTTGTTTACAAAGTAAAACCGAGATCTATTCTAGCTTACACTTTACACAGTCCTGCTAAAAGCTGTGAGAATACAGATCATGTAAAACAATGTTGTCTATAGAAAAATCTATTTTTCTCCAGTTTGTTTGTTTGTTGTTTTTTTTTTTCCTCTCTAGCCAGCAGCAATTTTTCTAAATGAAAAGCTGTACAGGAGATTCCAGGAACCAAATTACATAGCCCTGTTGGAAATAATGATCAAAACTACCAGCCGTTAATAACGTGAATTGTATCTTGGTGGTATGCTCTGGGAAGTGGATTAACATTGCCCTAAGCATCATCAGGGATAAACAACAGGAAACTTACCCTAGAAGAGAGTGCCATCAGCTTAATATAAACTCTCATAAAGAGCTTCAGGCAAGACCTGCTCTTAAACAATATCCCAATATTAAATCTGAGGAACTCTTAAGTTTGCTAGTTGCCATGACAAAGTTCTCAGGAGCTGGCACTGCTCTAAGTTCCCTCCAGAGAAAGCAAACAGTAGTGGGCTGGAGAAAAACTTTAGATCTGGATTTCATTTCTTGCAAATGAAAGAAATGTGTCTTCTTGAAAGTTTTCTTCTCTTATACCAAATGCCAAAGAAGCTTAATAATTTTTCAATTAGCCTGGAGATTTTCTTGTTTAGAATAAGGAAATGTTCTCTTCTCTATTTAAGGAGCTTCTTAAAGAAGAGGAGAAAAATTGTACAAGGGAAAAGGCTTGGGGAAGAGTGGAGTGGCTGGAAAGATGCCCAGTAGAGAAAGAACTGAGGGGTGTTGATCAACAGCCTGCTGAACATAAGCCACTATGTGCCCAGGTGGCCAAGAAGGCCAACAGTACCCTGGCCTCTATCAGGAACAGTGTGACCAGAAGGACCCTGGAAGGGATTGTTCCCTTGTACTCAGCATTGGTGAGGCCACACCTTGAGTACTGGGTTCAGTTTTGGGGCCCTCACTACAAGAACAACATTCAGATGCTGCTGAAGGGTCTGGAGAGCAGGTCTAGTGAGGGCTGGCTGAGAGAATTTGGGTTGGTTGATCTGGAGAGAAGGAAGCTAAGGGGAGACCACCTCATTCTCTACAGCTCCATGACAGGAAGATATAAGATGGGGATTAGTATTTTCTCCCTGGGAATAAGTGATAGGAAGACTTGAAATGGCCTCAAGTTGCACAAGGGGAGGTTTAGATAAGATATTGGAAGAAACTTCATTGGAAGGGTTCTCAAAGACTGGACCAGTCTTTCCAGGGAGGTGGTTGAATCCCCATCCCTGGAGATGTTTGAAAAAGGCAGAGATGTGGTGCTGAGGGATAGGTTTAGTGCCAGGCTTGGTAGAGTTAGGTAACGGTTGGACTCAATGATCTTAAACGTCTTTTTCCAACTGAAATAATTCAGTAATTCTGTCATTCATGCTTTGAGAAAGCACAAATCTTGAACTGGTAGACAAGTTCATCTTCTTTGCTGTGGTCAGTTTTGGTTGAAGAGCATCAAGGAAGCATACCTAAATGAGGTGCTGCCTTCTCCTGCAGTGTTGCTTGCCCACATATCTGGTGCATACATTATTATTATGGCATTTATGCCCAAGTTGTATTGTCCATAGAGAAGCAACGATACATATTCAGCATGGGTTTATGACAGTGGCATAGTATTTGTAGGTGGTGAAGCTGCAGGTGGATTGTATAAGGCACGTGCAAGCCAGTGAAAGCTTGCTTTAGACCATAGCATCATGTTTTGTATATCCAGCACAGAAAAAAATATGTTAGGAATGATTTAAAAGTACTAAAGCATTTGGTGACTGGTTTGCATCTCTTTCCATCTTAACTGAGGCATCCTAGCTATTCCAGCTCTGATGTGACAGGGATTGGGGCAAACATATTTCAAGGAAGTTTAAATCACTGCTTTGAAACTCCCAGTCTTGAGGCATTCAAGAGTTAACAGCAAGTGCTCTGTGTTCAGTTAGGAAGCTCTCACATTCCCAAAGTTTGGTAGCATTTAGGTGTGTATAAATGGAAGCAATTACTGTTTGGTAATTAATTTTGCTCCACAGTGAATTGCATAAAGGTTGGTTTCAATTTGATGAAAGGCATTTTAAGTAATTTCTGAGCTCTTTGCTGATCATCCCCATCCCTACCTGTCAGCATGGAATGGCAAGCCATCCCCTTGACAGAAATCCTATGAAAGGACATCTGTGCTATGTGACAATGTCATATGGAAGGATTACTGGTTTAATAGAGTTGAGTTTTGTTCTTGCTGAAGCAGATGCATCTGTCAGTCAGGCTAAAAAAAGGAGCCATATTTTATGGCAATAATTTGCACTTTGCAATTTCCATGCAAATACAAAAATTAAAGGAAAAAAAAGTCTACACACAACTTCTGCCAAATGTATGGTTTGCGTACATGCTGAAAAACAGACAGTAATTACACCTAAAGTATCACATGCAGGACATTAGCATTACAGGGAGAAGTTGGTACAACAGATATAATCTTATTTGGCTCTGTCCTGGACAGCTTCTAAGCACAGCTTGGAAAACAGCATTTAGAAGATCACTTTCCAATATGGCATCTTCTCAATTTTTCCAAGCTTTTTCCCCTTCTTTTTCTGCTTTGCTTTCCTGACTTCCAAACCAATTTCCTCTTTGTGTCCTACTTCTTTTTGATCTTCATATATGTGTGTGTGTATTTGCACACCATTATTTTTCCAACAAACACTATTAACAATTAACTTTTAATACTATTAGTATGAACAAATTGTGTGACTTCAGAATTTATCTTTCTATGATAAATATTTCACTTCAATGTTTACAATATCTGCATGTCCAGAGGGGAGAATGTTTGTTTCATGCATATCATAGACTTAGAGAATGGTTTGAGTTGGGAGGGATACAGAATCACAGAATGATAGAGGTTGAAAAGGACTTCTAGAGATCATCTAGCCCAAACACTCTGCCAAACCAGGTTCACCTAGATCATCTAGTTCCAACCCTGTTGCCATGGGCAGGGACTACTCCTACTAGACTAGGTTGTCAAAGGTTCAACCTGGCTTTGAACACTTGAAGGGTTGGAGCCTTCAGAATTTCTCTGGGTAACCTGTTCCAGCGCTACACCACCCTTATGGGGAGGAATTTCTTCCTATGAAGTCCTTGTGTACAGGAAAAGGCTGGTTTGTAGTCAGGTCTTTTGCTTAACTAAGCTTATCAGAGACCATAATATCAAGGAGCTGGATCCTTAGAAACATTTGTATAAACACAGGGATAGTGGAAAACAGATGCCTCAGCATCTACTGCAGCTGAGAATGTTCTTTTATCTTCATTTTTTTCCTTTGTGTTGTTTTTTCTTTTTTTTTTCTTTTTTTTTGGGGGGGTGGGTGGGTGTTGGGTTTGGGGTTTTTGTTTTTTGGATGAGAAAGAAAGTTTCCATGGTTTTAAGATAGGCATTTTTTTGGTGAAGTGTATAAAAGTTTGCCTCAAATAATCTGTAGCTGTTATTTATATCTGCCAAGGAGAGCTATAAATTCAGCCTTGACATGGTTTCAATAGTGTGAACCTCCAGATCTGCTCTAATCCCAAGATTAGATACTGAAGTGCTGCTTCAATTGTGCAGTATTATCACGTACTATCACTTGGCCCTGTTTCAAACTCTGTAGCTTTATTGACAAGACTTTCAAAGCTCTTGCTAAGTTGTGAGCACTCTGCTTTATCTACTACTGCTTTTACAACTCCAGTAGGTATACTTTCTTCCAGGAAGCACTATGCTAATAATAATCACTATACAAAATTATGATCTGTCTTTAACCTTTATTTTTTTTACCCTTCTTCATACAGGAGTCTTTGTTCTACTCAGACTTTTTTGTATCCTTAACAATTTAACTGTTTCTCCCCTACAATCCCTCTTGTTACTCTCATTTCTCCCCAGACAGTTCTTCAAAGCAATCCTAAAAAGCTGTATGTTTATATCATGGGACTGGCTGGTCTATGTTTAACTCACATTGCTGGGTGGTTGTCCTTCCTTTTACAAATGTCATGACTCATTGCTACCTCCATAAGACTTTTACACACAGTGTGGTTGAACAGGTCTGTCTCAATTCCCATGAGGTGTGTAAGGATTACATCCAAAATACAGATGAAGAAAATAGCAGATACGTCCACTAACCAGGGCAGACCAGGCAGCAGACCAAGTTCTTTATGCCTGCCTGTCACAAATGGAAGGGCACAAGCTGACAAATTCCTGTGCTACCTACCAGGGATCAGTATTTTAATATAGAATAGAATAGAATAGAATTAACCAGGTTGGAAGAGACCTTCGAGATCATCGTGTCCAACCTATCATCCAACACCACCTAATCAACTAAACCATGCAAGCAAGCATCCTGTCAAGCCTCGCCCTGAACACCCCCAGCGACGGCGACCCCACCACCTCCTCAGGCAGCCCATTCCAGTGGGCAATCACTCTCTCTGTGTAAAACTTCCTCCTAACCTCCAGCCTAAACCTCCCCTGACGCAGCCTAAGACTGTGTCCTCTTGTTCTATAGAGAAACACAATTTGTTGGATCCTTTGGGGTACAAAGGGTGTAAATGAAACGTTTAGAACCTGCCTGAAAAAGACACTGTAAGGAAGCAACTGCTCATTCTGATGTCCAGTGTGACTGGCTTCCAACAGAAAGCTTCTGACAGAGCTGTGTTTCTTTTGGGAAGGTCTGCTAGCTGTTCTGCTGCCAGTGTGCTGAATAGGTTACAGGGAAAGCCAGTGCTGTCCAGTGGGAGGGAAATGACACAGATGATCAGAATAGAGATGTGACTGTAAAACTGCTCCTTTGAAGGCTTAGTGGCAATTCTAATTCTTTCTCTGTCACATACCTAAGCAGTTAACCTGGAGGAGGTTAGTGATTACTTCTGCTTCTGTTTACTCTCCTACTTTTTTGCCTTTCTTCTGTATCTGGTCTAAAAGACTTCAGGGTAGGGACTATTGTCCCTGTGTTTCATTTGCACAGACTAACACTATTGGGACTGTGTTCTACACAAACAGTGAATAAACAGCAGGAAAATAGAAATGAATACTGGGAATCTTGAACCATCATTGCTGTTCTTATACTTCATCAGCAGGATTGGGATATTCCCCTTGGACAACAACAACAAAATTCCACTGAAATGAAGATTACTGACCCTGCATTTTCTTCTGTCAAAATCTTTATCTTGATGTCTCCTGCAGCTTAGAAAAGTAAATACTCTTTCAGTAAAGCATGACATATACACCTGCATGGTTTTAAAAGCCAGGAGTCTTAAAACATACATTCTTATCTGTTCCATTCAAAGTCAGATTGCATAATGTGATGTTCTTTTATAACAAGTTTTTGTTGCCAATAAATGGTTAGTAACTCAACTTTCAGAATGGTTTCACTCTAGGTTAGTGTTCATTGTCATACATGGTATTGTTTTAAGAGTCTCTGAGCAAGAAGTTTTTCTCCATAGACACAATAGCTGCAAGTATTCCTTTTTAATAAAATCTGAAACCCTCAAGAGCAACTGAGAAGTCTGTAATGTTCCCATGCTTGTTGTCTGTACTCTCCTACCTATTGGGAATATTGTCAATAAGCATAACCTCATATGGTACACACTGGATTGATTGGTATACTCCAGACAAAACCAATTTTACGTAGCTGATTTTCCTTCTCTTGTGAATAATGAAATTTCTCATATATCTTGGTGCACCTTTCTGTATCCTTGAGTTTACAGTCTTATTGCTATGCTACTGCATCAGAAAAACAATGTAGTGCACTATCTTACCAAAGCTTTCCAGAGCAATTGATTCTGTGCAGACAGAGTCTGGTCTGTATTTTCTATAAAGTTTACAATGAAACCAAGTAACACAAAGATATGTAAATCTGAGTGACTTATCAGTGAAAAATAGTCCTTTGCATATACAGTTTCTGTAGTATAAATTCTGTGAACAGTTGTTTATACTTTTACACCCAAATATATGTAGAAAAGCCTTAACCTTAAGTCTTAAACAGCCTGGTTTTATACATATCAAAGCGCTGTTTATCTCATAGGAAACATGGATCATAGCCAATGGCACAGCTTTGCTTTGTCTGATGGCCAGAGAATGCAGTTATATTGCCTCATACACACTGGGAGAACCGTGTATGAAGAATGAGGATGTTCTGAACAAACATCCTGAATTTCATGAGGAGAATTGTTTCCTTTCAGGCCTGAGAGTTAACAATCTAGGAGGTATATATGGAGATACATAAACATAATTAATTTTCAAGCATGCCTCCATATGTGTCATTTTTTAATACACATGTTTAATCATACCTTTCAAATAGACCTTTTGGGCTCCTTCCTTACACTGAAATGTACATCTACAAGGCTTTCTGTGGGCTGTACAAGATTGACAGCTCTGATGTTGATCTGGTTTACAAGCTTGAATTACAGGACTTGAGTGTCTAAGGATGCCATGCCATGTAAAACAAATCATTGGATTTTGTTAGTTGTTGGAAAGACAACCCAAGGAGATAGCTGTGTGAGTGATAGCTGTGGTGCAGGGACTTCAGGTTCACAAATAATCCTGGAAATCTGGACCATATGAAAGAGGTAAAGGTGCAACCAAATGTACCATTTTGGGTTTTGACATTGAAGAGCACTGTCTGATGAGAAAAAGTGTTCTCTGTGTTCTGCAGAACGCTTCTGCTGTAGTCTAATTTAGGGCTGGAAAAGCTGTAAACAAAAGGAGTATTTTCACAGGCAGAACAGATGGGCTGTGACTGTCCAGGAGATGGTCTGTGCCTAATCATAATGGCCTATATGATGATAGGACAGTTGTAGATGATTGCAGTTACCTCAGAAAAGATTGTAACTTTATCTCTGTTTTCCTGTAGTACAACAAGCATCTACAGACTACATCATTTGTGATTCCATTAAATTATACTGTGTGTAGTGTCTCCACACATCTGGTACTATGGACTTAGTCCAGAATAACTTTTTTTTTGTAAAATGGGACTAAAACATATATCTAAACCTAATTCCCTTCCTAAATATTTTTTTCTTTTATTTCTTTTTAACAGAGTTGCTTTGTACGTATCATTGGATTTTGGTGGGGGTTTTGTTGTTGCAGGAGCTCACTCTGCACTGCCTGGTTGTATGTATCTGAACTGTGGTAGAGGTAGAGAAGTTGCATGCAGGGAGCAAAGCAGCTGGAGAACTCATGAGAAATTATCTTAAATACTTGTCTATGAAATGGTAAAGAAAGATGGCATTGCTTGTTAAATAAAATAAGACTTGAGGGTCTTTCAGCAAAACCTGATGTTACCGCATCAAATGCAAACCACAGGTTCACATCAGAGAACCAAGTGGAAAACAGGAACATTTGGCTCTGTACTGGTGTAATTGTCAAGGAGAGGCCTTTTGCTACAGAGGAAAAAGAGAGGACTGAAGTCGGGCTTGCAATAGCGTGTTTTCCTGAGAGACTTGGGGAAGTGGCCTGAAGTGGGGATTATGAGCCAAAGCTGAGACAGAGATAAGAAAAGGATAAAAGAGTGTGTGTGTGCGCATGAAGCACAGAGGATTGGAAAGAGAACTGAGCACAAATTTCCTACTTACAGTCCCTGGCTGGAACTTCCAGAGCAGGTAGAAAGAAGTTTTGTTTTGAGAAAATCCAGTAAAAAGGTACTAGCAGAGGAAAAAAGTTGTAAAAACACTACATGTGTAGAGAGCAAGCAATTGCTAAAATAAACTTCACCTTTATCAGTTAGAGTCACTAAAAAATCTCAAGAGTTTTTGTGTTTGGACGTAGTGTGGAGAACTTAAAGTAGAGCTCATACTACTGAATTTCATAAAATAACATAGATATCAAAAGCACTATCTAGTATAAGGACTTGCTAACAAAAAGTCCTTGGTTTTAATGGCATATTTGGATAAGAAATATGCTGGAAATGTCAAGTTATACCATTAAATAATAGGTTATTGTAAGGTGATGAATTAATAGGAACATGGGATTCAGAGAAGGGAAGTAATGAGCTTCACTCTAATTCCACTGAAGCTCCAAGAAGCATGTGAGCATTGTAGATTATGCAGCCACCTCTGTAGGATTGTTCTTAATTGGCAGAGTAGATCTGCAGACTCTCTTCTAGCCAGCTCAGTGTATCCATAATGAGCACAACTTAGTAAAATAAGGACCTGATCCTGTGAACACTTGTTTCCCTGACACAACAATGAATGTTGCGCTTAGTAGATCCCCAAATGAAAACTTCAACATCATCCCATCATCATTCAAGACATTAGAAGCCTTTTTTTTAGGTATTCCTTAGTTATAAATTATTACATAGAAGGAAAGCAAATATTTGCAAGATATTTCAAAACTTGTAGCAATAAATTTACAACACAGTGGCCTTAGAGGGATGGATCTGTATGATTTGAATAGCAATATTAGCTAAAGCAGTCATTAGAGATGTCATGAAGCTAAGAATAGCTCTATGATCATCATTCTGTCAGCCTGTGAATGGATAGGATTTCACAGGGTCACACAAGAGCTTCAAGCTGGCAAGGAAAGCAATGCAGGAAGCTTCTGGGGCAAGATTTCGGCTTTCAGGGGAAATCACTTTCTGTTTTATTGTTCTGGTCTATCATTAATATAACAATATAAATTTAGTAGTTACCCTGAGCCTCTGCTGCAGGGTTGTCTACATGAAGGGTGCTTTGTTGACTCATAAAAGACAGCCTTAGATGACATCCTTGTAGCACGCAGCTCCTCTACATGCCACCTCCCCCATGTGCCATTTGACCTGTTCTCAAGGACAGCCCTGACATGATACAGATGTGTTGTTTTGGTTTGCTAGTATTACACATACACTTTTGGCACATTCAAGTGCCTGCACATGCTGCAGGCATGGGAATCCTGGCCTCCAGGCATACGATAAAATCAGTTTGGGGAGAGACCGAGCATTTGGTGTGTGCCAATTTTATATTTATGACCAAGATTTTATATGAAACTGAAGAAATTACTGATATGAATTGTAGGGTTTTTTTAACTCTTGGAGCATCATTTGCCAAATCTCCCAGCAGCCACATTCTTCCTTCTTCTCATCCCCTCTCAGTAAAGAAGATACTCAAGTGGAAAAGGATCCAAGCTGCTTTACTTTGGCTTGTGCCTTCCCTCAGTTCAAAAGGAACTTTCTAGTTTACCTTTCCTCCTGTTCAGGAATACAAAGGTAGTTGCTTTGCACTCATTCCTGCCCATGAGCAGCTTGGGAACTGAAAGTGACCTCTTACTTGTTAAATGGGAGTAATTACTGAATATGTGAAGCCCTGCATGAGTGGAAAAGGTGGAGTTTTTTTGAGGTGTTTTGGTTTTTAGCATGTATTCTATCAGTAAAAACAGTAAACTAAACTAACTTTGAATCTGATGAAGTGGAACATATTTTTAAGTATGCTATAACCATGCTACATTGGTTTCCTGCAGCTCTAAAAGTATGATAAAGCTTTCTAGCCCTAAAATAGTTAACCTTCATGATACACTTCCAGGTTTTATGACATTTTATGGTGTTTCTTCCTCCTGAATAGAATTATGTAATGATACTTCTTCTGTTTAACTTCTCAAAGTCTCCTTCAGGACTACATGGCTTTTTAGGCTTTTGTCTATATTTCCAGCTCAGAAATTACAAATTGATTTAGAGACTCCAGTGTCCATCTGTGTATTTTAAAGTGTTGTACTAGCTGAAGTCTGAGTGCTGTAAAGCGATAAGTAACCTACTTACCCTTTAACTTTATAACTTTAAAAAATGGCTAGTGTTCCAGTTTGTGGGATGTTGCATAACACGAGACTCCCATGTATGATTTATAACACTGACATCACGGGCTGTGCTGGTTAATGTCAGTCCTGGGCTGCTGCTTTATATCAGCAACTATCAAGCTTATTCGTTATCAATAAAAAAAGCCAAATAGTTTCATTTAGCTTTCTTGGAAAATGTGGGGTTTTTTCTTTTAATTTTTAAGTTATAGATATCAATATAATTATCTGATTATATTCACCAGGCAAGGAAGAAAAACAAAGGAAGTGGCTCAGTTTTAACAGAGTTTATTCTTATTGGCAAGCTCACTTTTGCCTTTCTGCCCCCACATACCTTTGTTTGAGGCTGAATTCATTCTACCCAGATGTTAGGACTCATCAATGGTGGCTTATATTTTTCACTTCTTCTCCTCCTCCTGAAACCAACTTTGCATCTGTAGACATGCCCTAAGCAATTTTGAGGACAAGCATTGTGGTCTTATGCTGAATGGCACATCATGATGAATTCAACTGCAGTTACAGCAGAGGTGCAAGATGGGCTGTGCATAAATGAGCTCCTTTTAGCCCAGCCATGGTGGTGACTCTGGGGTAGCATTGTCTTATACAGTATCTGCACGAGTTCATGCAAGAACTTGTCTATACTATGCAAGTTGCTACTCCAATGTCAGCAGGATTCTTCTCATAACAGTTTCATGGACTGGGTCTCTGCTTGTCTGTGTATTTGTCCAAAGCCTTGCCATACTGGGAGGTGGGAAATCACTTTAGGACCAAAGGAAAAAAGCATCTTGTACAAATGAAAAAATGTGTGCTTCTTCAAGATCTCATAAGGATTGGTTTTATATGGAACAAATTACATTTATTTCATTAAATGATACTGCATGTTTTCATTGCTTCCCAAGCACTTCATGGTACTGTCCCCATTTTCAGCATGAAATGGTTTGCTACCATAATTTTATTCTATAAATGACATGGTAATCCTGGTGTCAATTCAGTTATTATTCTAATTTGGATTAAGACCATTATGTTGGGCTATGGACAAGTATCCTCTTCTAGATCCAGTTAAATCCTAAATCCAGTTAAAACCGAATGTTGTCCTTTTTCTCTTTAAGTTCTCTGAATGAGCATCTCTCTGAGGATTCTTTCTGAACAACTTCTCATTTGTTCAAACAAAAGCTTTTGGTCCATCAAAGATTATCCGGTTGTGAAACAAGGAAGTCAAACCTGTTACTGTAAGTGGGAGAAGCTGGTCAAGCTTTGCAGTACAAGAGAGGTTATCTCCACACCTCACCGTGTCCGATGAGGTTTTTTCCTTGAATTCATGCTACCCAGTTTATAAATGCAGCTTTTCCACTGAATTCCACTGAAATTACATGGTGAAAGGTAACATCTTTTTTCAGTCTCCTGGGTCTAGTGAGCTGTAATGCAAAACACAGGACTTGAAAGGATTTGGGCACAAAAGTTAGACCACTGAATATACACAAATTTCCATCTATTTTAACTCCATTGTAAGGCCATTTTCTACAATTGTGTTACAAGTCTCCTTAAATCTTTTCATTTATCTAACACTTGACATTCTAAATGTGAAAAAGTAGAATTGTACTTTCCAGGGCATTTTTAGTGAGCTGCTTCTGTGGTTTGAATGTGATTTCAGTTCTCCACCAGAACATGGTTTAAAGTTTCATAATGAGAGAAGGGAAATCAAAAGGTCTGAGCAGGGAAGAAGGAAGGAAGGAAAGGAAGGACAGCAAGGACAGCAAGGACAGCACTTGATTTGTCAGAGGTAGACCCTGAGCTATCTGCTCTGGCTGAGCTTTGGCTTCAGAAGTGCCTTCCAACCTCAGTCAGTCTGTTATTTGGTGTCCAGTTCTATGTAGTATGAAGGCAGGGTACCAAAACCTGCTAAGTGTTTCCGATATGCTTTTGCCTTCTATCTGTGCATCGGCCACTCACACACTAGCCTTAATGCTCCAAACAGTATTAACAAAACAGATTGGACAAAGGTACATAAATGACTCCTGGAGGTCTATGTCATGTTTCTGCTGTGCATTAGTTAACGCTACTGTGTTTTGCCGTACCACTTTCTGATTTTGCATGTTCCTTGAGATTCATGAGTAGAGAGCTTTCCAGATACTGTAAATAATCTCTAGTCATCTGCTTACAAATAGGTAATGAGATCCTTGAATAAAAGACAGAATGAACCTGCCCTGTTATTCACAGGTATTTTCTATTCATTACTTAAGCAACTTCAGTGTGACAGGTTTTCATAATGTAACAGACTAGATAATAAATTGGATTATAATATAAAGAGCTAGATCAGGAGCATATATTAGGCATCTGGATGTATTTATGCAAGTCCATGGGTCTATTAATGAGAACTCAGTTACTTGCAAAGGCCTTTGCAAAACATAGTGATGATGACAGACACCCTCCTGGTTTGGAGTCTTGTAATTTATTCAGTTAATAAAGCAAAGACACACAGCTTGCTAACAAAGAGATTGTGTGAGTAAAACACATAAAACTTCAAGGGGTTGAAGTCTATAGGTTAGTAGTGAAAAACAGGAACTGAATTCAAATAAGAAAGGTAGAGGCTGAAGATTTTCTATGTTGTCTTCTGTGGTTTTGCATTTTCTCTGTGTAGGGAAGTTGCCCTATAGTTAACTGTGAATGTATGGAGTGTCAGCTATGGTGTGTTAGTTTCCCCACGTGCACACATAATGGTATTAGTTCCAGTAGGAGGGAACTATCCCACTTTCAAAACAGAGCAAAAAGTATTGCAGAGAGCTGCTTACACAGGAAACACATATGTATTATTGGCAGTATGGGAGAGTCACACTGAATTCCTCTAGAACGAGTTCCCCATGGAGACAAAGGATTAAAGAATAGGGTTTTTTTCAGCAAAAAACATTTTTCCCCATGCAGTATTGGTGACAACAGCAAAGTTGTGCATACCCTTTTCCTTTCACACTACCTAAATTATGCTACTGTAATTTTTGCCATGAATATACAACTAATGTATTTCACAGACACGTCAGGTGTAAAACAATTTCATTCAGAAGCCTGTCACAGTGCAAGATTATTGGAGTTGACTGTGAGATTAGAGCATTACCTACAAATGTGTGCTTTACTGTCACTGGTTATAATATGCAAGCATGGCTTAAAACTGGAAGCAAACATACTGAAATTATCCAGTAGATACAGACTAAAGCCAGTTACTCAAGTTGCTCTTCATTTGTTTGTATAAAAAAAGATCATAAAGCTTCAGTTTTCAGCAGTAAAGAAGGTGAATAAATGTGTGTGTGTGTGTCTGTGAATACTTATTTTAAAAGCATATATTTCAGTCTTATGTAACTCTATATAGCTTCCTTGTATCTGTAAACCTTGTGTCTATATAACCATATATACATATGTCATAGAATTATAGAACGGTTTGGTCAGAAACACCTTTAAGATCAAGTCCAACCATTGCCTAACTCTACTATGTCCCTCAGCATCCCTTCTCTGTCTTTTAAACACCTCCAGGAATGAGTATTTAAGGACTTTCCCGGGGAGACTGTTCCAGACTTTGAGAACCTTTTCAGTCAAGAAGTTTCTTCTTAGATCCAACCTAAACCTCCCCTGGGGCAACTTGAAGCCATTTCCTCTTGTCCTGTCAGTCCTTACTGGGGAGAAGAGAGCAAACCCTGCCCAATCCAACCTCCTTTCACAGACTTGTAGAGAGCAAGGTCTCCCCTCAGCCCCCTTTTCACCCCAAATTCCTTCAGCTGCTCCTTAGCAGACCTGTTCTCCAGATCCCTCACCATCTTTGTTGCCCTTCTCTGCACTCTCTTCAGCACCTCAGTGTCTTTCTTGTAGTGAGGGCCTCAATACTGCACCTAGTACTCAATGCATGGCCTCACCAGTGCTGAGTACAGGGGATGTGATCACTTCCCTGGTCTTACTGATCACAATATTCCTGATACTGATACAGGCCAGATATGGTATGATATTATGTGATACGATATAATAAACCAGTGCAAAATCCTGTCTAATTTGACAGCGTTTCATACTGGCTTTGTAGTGATATCTGTGACTAGGAAATGGTGCAAAGCAGTGTGGAATCAGACTTCTTGGTAGGATTCTATTCAGCGCTGGTTGTTAGTCCTTTTATAGTACTCATTGTCATTACAGTTGCCATTTACAGTTTCCACCTTCAAAGCACAGGTCATTTAGACTGGTTGTATCTTATTGTCAAAAAACAATGTCCTAATTATAAACCCCACACCACTCTCTTTTTCTGAGGAGTGTAAAATACTAGTCTACAGATTTCACCAAATGTATTTGATTCATGGGGGGCTGTGACCTGGCAGTGCAATGTTTGACAAAGACCATAATTCATGCAAGGACCCATGTAGCTTTTATTTAGAAATGCTTGGTTTTGAAAGGAATTTAAAGGAGCAGCCTTCCTAAATAATTTCTGGATTTCTCATCTGGTGCACTGCTTTTTTAACACTCGGAAAAATCTTCATTTTTGTTTGCATGATTACTTGATTAGTTTATCCAGAAAAAGCCAAGGTGCTTCTATAAATTTGATTCATCAGCTACCTCAAACCCAAATGAAAATTAACTCACTTTTTTTCAGCCCAAACTGAAGTGTAATAATTTGTTTGTATTCTACATTAACCAGATTTGGTTGGTTGGTTGGTTTGTTCGTTTGTTTTAAATAGTGTATTTCAATTTAGCCATTGGCAGAGCTTGTTTTTGTGAGATACTCAGTTCATGACAGATGAGCAATTTTCCTTATCTGGATACTTTGTGAAGATAGCCAGACTCTCCGAGTGAAGTCAGCAAAAATGAAAAGTCTACACAAAGATAGTGTTATCACACATATGGTATTTTAATAGACACGTAAATATGTGAAGTAAAAAAAAAAACAACAAAAAAACTATGCCCAGAAATAAATTCATTCATCTTAAGAAATTCATTGTGAAAAACTAACAGAGAATGAGAGAGAGAGAGAGAGAGATTGTGCATCACCTCATTAAAAGCAATGTAGCTTGCTTAGCTCAGGTTTTGATTGCATTACAAACGATTCTGTTGCCAGAAAGCTGAGTAAAAATCTGGCACAATTAAATTAATTGGCAGATCTGAATCAGTTATCTTTTATATTTGCAGACATTTCACAGTAGTGTTTCACAGCAGCTCTTTTTCAAAAGGGAACAAAAGGCTGTGCAGAGGAAGGATGACCTTTTTTATCTTTGTAGTCAAAAAGCTCATAGATTTCCTTTTAGACATGATGCATGTAGTAAAATGGCCAAAAATTTTCCCCAGGTGCCAGGTTGTGAGTGGTTCTGAGGCAGCAGGAAGAATTTTGTTAAAGGAAATATTGTGGCAAATGCATGAAACACTTTACTAGAATAAAGATGAGGGGGAGGGTGAAGGGAGGAGATAGAGCAATGTACAGCTAAATGTCTCTGTCTCCTAAACACTCACAGAAGTGCTGTTTGAAATTGAGCAGAAATGGGCAAGCCCCACATTCCTCCTGTGGTCATAGTGCTTCCCACTCTTCTGATGCACTCCAGTAGGCTTGCAGAGTTCAGCTGCCACTGCAGAGCTCACATCTGGTTTAGAGAGCATGCTTTAATAATCCTAGAAATAATTTAGAAATGCCTACTCATCTTGAGAGCAGTTCTCTTCTGAGATGGGGGCCACAGTGCCCTGTAGCGGGGCCCTGGAGCCTTCCGTGATCGATTTTCAGTGCACAAGTGCTATGTCAGACCAGTTGCAGCTACTGTGCATTGCCTGAGCACTTTGGGAGGGGGGAGTTCCGAATTCCAGATCTTTAACCTGCAGGTTTCCAAGCAGGATTGTCTCCAGAGTCCTGCATTTGTACAGAAAGCTGATTTGCAGTGAACCCAGTCTCCACCTATCATGTTCAGAGACCTGCATGCCCATGTGTTCATATGCTAATTTGGGGGTGCATATGCAGCATGTCTAATTTATGCTTACCTGTTGAGGTCAGTAATGTTCTTTTGCCTTTCTAACTTCTCACTGAGGTCAGTGAGGGTCTGATTCTGCCAATTTGTAATGCTGAAGAAACTCTGGATTAGCATAAAACCATGTGGGGAGGTGTCATTTCTCGGAGGGAAAGTAGAACCATGTGCTATGTAAGCGCTTCTGAGTTCCTCTGTCACCAGCTGGGGCCTGGAAGTCTGCAAATCAAAATTACTAGCATTTTTATGTTTGTTTTTCTGGTTTATATATTTAAGATGAAGCTGAAATGGTGAATAAAGATATTCATCCCATACACAGCTGAGAGCTTGGAAGGGACCTCTGAAGGTCACCTAGTCCAACACGCCTGCTAGAGCAGGATCACCCACAGTAAATCATTACATTACATTAATTATTACATCTATTTTCTTTTTATTATTATTATTCCCTACTCAAGCCACAAAACACCTGATCTGGAGCTAGATTCAAGTTCTGCTGGCTTCAGATCTGGAGTGGTATTTGAGTTATAGTTTTTGTGTCAGTTTGTTCTTTCCTGTGATAAAAATGCAGATTATGGTAGGCAACCAAAGTCAACAAATAACCAAGAGTTTTAGCAGAAGAGCAGCGTATCATGCAAATTAGAATGAAGAAGAAAGAACTGATTCTTAACTTACAAAATCAGAATTCTTAATATAATGTCAGATTTTGCAAATAGAACCAGAAAAAAAAAAAAAAAAGAAAGGAAAAAAAAAACCAAGCCACAGGACTGCCCTTTTAAGATTTGATATATAATTTCCAGTTACTCAAACCCCCATTTTTTTCAAAGAGCTGCTGACAGGCTTATGATGCTTATGATGAAAACAAAGTCTTGCAAGGCCCAGAAGGAGGGGTGGCAAATCTTTACAGGATTAGGCCCTAAAGTAAAATGGTTTCACATTTAAGAAAGAATCCATCTGGTAGGCAGAAACAAAAAGTGTATCTATGTTTGCCCAGGAGGACATGAACTGAGCTTAAGATGTGGTAAGTCCAGTGATGGAGAGCTTGGATGTATGAAGCTTTGACTTTTCTTTATACTTAGCATAAGACAGTTCAGAATGGACTGCTGGATCAAGCTAATGAAAAGTATGCACTCAAATCTGTGTGCCAAGAGGAGCACAGGATCCTTGCACTGGGGGAGGAAGGAATTTGAATGGCTCACTTGCTGAACAACAGGGCTGTAGCTGCACCTGTGGGACACTTTGAGTGGGGGTGTGAGAATGGCTGTGGTATGTACATCACAGCTCAGGACACATGGCAAGAGCACACTGAAAGGATGGCTTGCACTTGTTTAGTGAAATTAGACCTGTTTCAAGCTGTCTGAGAGTAATTTAGAAGAAATGCCAATCCTTCATAACCTGTGCATTTGGATTTCAACTGGAATCTTGTCTGGTAAAGATTTGAACTTGATAAAGAGCCTGAGCACAATCCTTAAACTTTTCTCTTTCTCCATGTCAGTGTGGAGACTTGGATTTGATACATACCAAGGTCATTTTCCTACTGGTAATGTGCAGTGATGTGAGAACTGCTCAGAGTGATCATTGTCCATTGGATGGCCTTTGCTGGGTAGAATTTTCCTCCAAATTGGTGTTACAGAAAAATAGATAATGCCTCTCCAAAAGCTCATTCTGTTTCTCTATTATTAGTAAGTCACCTGTAATTAAGAAACTTGGGCTTGTTGTTGCAAATGGCCTGGAGAAGATTACTAGAGAAAGAGTCAGAGAGGACTGATAAATTGATGTTACTCATAAGCAATTTTACTGTTATGTGTGCTTACTGTTCTTATCAATTCCAAACACTTACTCATTAATATTTCATGATAACTTGGAGCTGCTCAGTGAAAACATGAACTGAGCTGCATGTGAGTTTTCCATTAAAGCTTCTGCTTTCCAGTCATTTTGATGAGAAATTTGGGTTCATTTGTAGGTTGGTTGGTTGGGTTTTGTTTTCTGCATCTCAACTGAAGAATAAATTGTCTTAGCAGGTCTTCAGAATACCTGTAAAATGCTTTAGCCTCCTTCAGACTAAACTGAATAAAATCAGATTTTCACTGAGATGTGTAAAAAAACTGAAAGATGTGGGGGTTTGCACACCTTTTGTGCATTGGTACTGGTTGAGAAACAATTACCCTACAGTTGCAGACTTTTCTTTATCTATTACCAGTAAATCCAGGACCTATACCTCTAGAGGACTGTGGGGACTCTTACTTTATTGTGTTGCACCAGATCACAATGATCTAAACCCTCAATGTGAATCTCATGTGCCTGTACAACTTCAATAAGAATTGGTTGCCAAACAACCCCAAAATTTTTTGCTTGAAATGAATTTGCAATAGATAACTTCTGCTGAACTCCAATTTCTTTTGCAACATAGTTTGAAACTGTGTCAAAGTTCTTGATTTATCACAGCCCATGACGTAAATCAGAACAGAAAGTTTTATTATCCACCCCTTCAGCATTAGAAGTTACTAATTTTGTGGGTTTTTTCATGCTGAAATCACATTGGAAGACTCTCTCTGTTATCTGTGGCAGTTAGAGCTTGACTTCTGTCATTTGGTAAGGATGATACCACCTGAAATTCAACAGGATAAATTAGTGTGGTCATATGTGCTCCCTTTAATGATCCATGTACTTACAGGTGCAATATGGAATTCCAAAAGGAATTTTTTAGGGTTTTTTTTTTTCACACTAAGAGAGAGAGGAAAAAAATCAAAGCCAAACCACTAGAAATAAAGACTAACAGCAAATTATGAGAGTCGGCTCAAGTCCACGAGTAAATATTAGACACATCTATGCCTCTTTTGTAACTTATATGCTATTGTAGGATACATAAACATTTAATATCCATATGGGGAGAAATCTGCACTAAAAAGCATGTTTTATTTGTTAGATTCACAGACCTGAAATGTCTTCTCTTTATGTTCTGAATTATTCATGTGAGTATATCTAAATTAATCTCACATCCCCACTCAGGTAGAAGCAGGTCTCTAAGTTATGCTGCTCTGCTTCAGTGTCTTCTCTTTACTGAAGTATTATTTTGATTACCTCTCCTGTCACATGATTTTGTCCCTTATTTTTCTGTACAGTGGTGCTTTCTGCACTGCTATTTTGTAGCATTTGGGGATCCTTTTATGACAATCAGCTTTGCAGCTACCATTCTGCGGTTAAAAAAATCCATCGTGAAAACTAATATGCATTTAAAACATACACATACAATGCTAGATGATAGGATTGTGAAACAGATAAACAGAGGCAGATGGTGCAGATTTAATTAATAAAAAACGCAAACAGGAAAATAAATCTACTGCAATGATTTAATGCCTTATTTAATTAGGAAAAAAATGTCTTGGAGTTTAGTTATTGCCAGGAAATTATATACTGTGTTGTTTCTGTTTGGAGTGAAATGGTTTGTATAAATTATACAGCATTTTGCTTCATGAAAAATCTGACACATTCTGTTTGAATTCCAGGAAAGTTTGCTCCTTGCAAGGAACAAAACTCAGGAAAAAGCAGGGAATGAGGTTCAGGCTGCTCGGTTAGATGTACAGAGCTGGAATTTGAGGCTGAGCTCTCAAACGCCAGGTGAATGCCTTAGCTGTTATGTCACTGACTGTCTAGCTGGTGCATCTTATAGCCCGTTTTGACCAGAAGTTTAACGTTATCTGTAGAAAGTCTCCCCACTGAAAATGAGTTTGCAACTAGTGCACAAATGTATGTGAGCACAGGCTTGGTTTTCCAAAAGGGAGGGAGAAACCTCCCCCCAGCTTTTTATTAAAATAAACCAAAACAAACAAACAAAAAAACACCCCACCATTATTAGCTGCTAATTTCACCAATTTCTTGATTAGAATTGGGTAAAAGAGGTTTAAAAAAAATAGGAAAAGCATCAAGTGAAAAATAATATCTTTATCACTGATCTGAATGAGGGGATTGAGTGCACTCTCACTAAGTTTGCAGATGACACTAAGCTAGGAAAGAGTGTTGATCTGCTTGAGGGTAGGAAGGCTCTACAGAGTGACCTGGGCAGGCTGGACCAATGGGCCAAGGTCAGTTGTATGAGATTCAAGGCCAAGTTGAAACTAAATTAATTTTTGTTTTCTGGGGTATTTCATTGGCCAAAAAAACCACAAAACAATGTGAAATAGAACCTTGAAGGGTCACACAGGAGTTAGATCTGTTCAATTAAAACCAGAATAAATTGTGGTTGCATTTGTTGGGGAGTTTTGGCCTGTTCAGTTTGGGAAAGACTAGTAAAGAGATAAGAGCATGACTATGCTTCTGGATTTTGATTTCAAGATCCTATCATTGTTTATGGTGCTTTAGCTTTCTGAAAAAGATGTTGACACTGGCAGTCCCAAGCACAGGAAAACAAGAAGAAATAGTTCCCATTATTGTTGAATCAAAGACCATTTACTAGGATTTTTTTTCCTCAGCAATAAACTATTTATTTTAGATCAAGATGGGGTTAATTTCCTTTTTATTGCCTTTTTTAAACAAAGAAGAAAAAAGATCAGGTGTTTCTAGGCTTTTCAGTGTTTCAGACAGACTGTTAGAGGCTGGTGGGAAAGAGTTAGGTTTACATGCAGTTTTACTAACACTAAAATCAGCTGAATCAGCCCCCATGGCCGCTTTCTGGGGCCTGGGAGTGACATGGGGACATCAGCCCTGTCTGACCCTGGTTCAGGCAAACCTCACTTGCAGGATGCCCTGCAGACAGTGTGGGGTCAGAGGGGGCTGGAAGGCTGAAGGGGTGATGTCTCCAGCCTCCAGTCATCCAGCTGCTCATGGTTTTTCAAGCGCTGGTTATGTTGATCGAGAGCAGTCCCAGACTGACAGCATCATTCTTATCAATCTACATTCTGCTTCCATTTGCCACACAGAATGGGCTGTAGCTGTTCTCCTCGAGTTTGCTGATGTCTCGTCACCACTGTCTTCCTGGCTGAGGGAGGGCAGATTCCTGGCTCTGGGAAGCATTTTTAGGAGGATGTCTGTTTGCTGGCACTTCCTTCTTCAACTGTACACTCTCTGTTTTCCATTGTGTATATGTCAGAAGAGGGTAAGATCTTCTCCCTGGCTTATGTTTAGGTACACTATGGTTTTGATAGGTGAATAATTCTTAAAAAACACCATTCAAGAGTCGTCTCATTCATTTCTTTGATTCATTTCAGCATTATAAGAATACTATTCTAGTCCAGTCTTTAACATTCAAGGAGCTTAATCTCAGAACTAGTGTTGTAGAATTGGTCTAGTGCCTCAAAATACTTCAAATATTACAGGAATTATTTTCCTCCACTAATGCTCCATATTGGTTGTCTGTTGCTTTTTCTATTTCTTTATACTGTTTTATACACTTTTAATCCTTCTCATCCTTTTTAAGGGGGGGGTGTGGTATTATCTATCACAGAATCACCAAGGTTGGAAGAGACCTCAAAGATCATCAAGTCTAACCTGTCACCACAGACCTCATGACTAAACCATGGCACCAAGTGCCACATCCAATCCCCTCTTGAACACCTCCAGGGTCTACTGGTTTATACCGGAATCTTAATCCTCTAGTATAGGCACTGATTATGATACGGTAATGGAACAAAATCTAAAGTGAAAGAAGAATTTAGCTTTTCTGCTGAGCTGAAGGAAGTGGCATTAATTTCTTTCAAGCTGGATTTATTTTTGTTTACTGAAACTAAATACATTTTTTAAATGGAATTAAAAATCTAAGTGAGGATGTCTTAAAGGGAACTCTAATAGATGCTGAAGTTAAGCTGGAAGGTTTTTATTCTGATATTCTCTTACGATTTGCAGCATTTTACATGGAACTGCATGTTATCATTTGCACATACAGGAGACGAGGATCGCTGTAGGGTCATTTGTGCAGATCTTTGCAAGAGACAATGTGCACATTGGAGTGGACCTCACTTGCCACCTTCTGCACAAACTGATGTTATTGTAACAATATTCATAGTGTAAGCCTCTCACAAGAAGACTGTGACATTCCTCATCCACAACATTCTTAAAAATTTCTCTTGCTGTCAGGCTTTTTTAGGTTTTTAATAGGTGCCTAAAATCTTACCGCCTTGTAAATCTCCTGAAATCCTCACATGAATAATGCAGAAGTTGAAATTCACATGGGTGAGAAGTTTCACAGATAAGAGGCCATCTACTATGAAAGCATGTGGTTGCCCTGTGAGTGCAATTGGAGTTGTAAACATTATCTGGTAAAAGTGAGGTTTCCTGGGGCTGCAGTAAGTAAAGCCTGTTACATCTTCTGGTATTAATCATAATAAGTGTTTTATCTTTGGCTGTCATGTTTAGTTTCTGCATGCAATTTACCTCTCAGGCAAGCTGTTCACGGTATCGGCCAAGCTTATCTCTGAACTTATGGTCTTCAAGTACCTAAATGTATTTCCACCAGAGTTCCCACAGTTAATGTGACAAAAGCCAACATAAGTGCTATTTTAAGACCATGCTGCATCCTTTTACAGAAAAATAGTGTTGCTTGTATTCTGGTCACTCCTATCAACCAAAGTATGACTGCCTTTACCAGTCCTACACTCTACTGTAATTTTATTATGACCTCTTTTCAGATAGACTTTCTATACACACATAATTTATCTTGACTCCAAATGTCCCTCACACGTGTTATCTCCTATCCTCTAAAGTGCCTTTACTGCCACAGAACTTCCACAATACAAAGCATGGCATTATCTGTCTGACTCTGAAGGTATGTTTAGCAAGATGCAAAAGCATGAAAGAAACACATTATTCCAGTCCTAAATAATTAAGGGCACACATGGTCCCTGTCCTAAAACAAGCCTACCAGCCAAACAATCAGATTGCTTCAGGAGATCCAGCAATAGCCCCCCAAGAGAAAGGCAGGGGGAGGGGGGAAGGGGAGGAAGGCAAATAAATGCCTTGCAGAGTTTTGTGAGTGGTTCTCTTTGCATGAGGATTCCAAAGCGATACGAGGAAAGAGGTCAAAGATTAGACAGCTCTTAATATTCTACTCTTCGTGACCCATCTTGCTGCAATACTCTCATGATCTGCTAATAATCCTTTATAATTAAGCTTCCAGCCTAATATTAAAACGTAATCCACATGAACACCAATCAGAGGGTATAGCAAGCAGTGGTTACGGCTTTGAGTTGTGCATGGTGAGCACTATTCAGTTTTAATTTAAAAATCTTTAAAACATTTGGCCTTTGATGTAAAGGCAAATTCTCTCTTCCAGTATAACACAAGTACAGTACAAGAGACCTAGTTCAGCCCTGCTGCTGACACTTTGCCTTGCACAATGCTTGCCAAAAGAAAATGGAAACATTGCTACTGTGAAAATGGAGACGGTGCTTGATAGCTACCTTGACATTTACCCAGAGCCAAACAGATTTTGCAGCAGCCCATAAAATAAATGGCCCTGTCTCATAGTTGGTAAACTGTGAGTTTGGCCTTCTGGACTGAGTTTTCTATGTAATCTATATGTGTGTGTCATTGCAATCACCGCTGCAGGAGAGTTAAATCCTTTCTCCTTGAGCTTGCCTGAAAACTCAGCTGAAGTGCACAGCAAATATGACAGGATGTAACATTTTACTCCATGTTTCTATCCCATTTCCATTTCTTATTGCAGATTATCCCTGTGGATTCATAAACCCCTAAAATACTTTCAGATTTGTTGTCACTAATGTGGTTGGGCTATTCTGGGTATTAAAATGGATGGGTCTCTTTCCTCTTGTTTTTCCCTTGCATAAAACTACGTATCAGAAATCTCTCTGCAATAATAGTTGGATTCAAAACAATTTGCCTTTTTCTCCATGAAATTGTGTCCAGTATACTGCACCAATGTAAGAAAAGTCATTTATTTTACTTATTTTGAGGTAAATATTTGAATGTACCAGTGCCTTTAGGCCAAAAATTATCTATTTTTATGAAACTACAGAACATAAAATGGAAGCTGAACAGCAACAGTAGCTCATAGTGATCTTTTGATTAGTTTTTTCAGAAAGGAGCAGTTTCAGCTTTTATGAGTTAAGCTGGAGTAAACCAGTCATGAACCATGGAACATGCAGTTCTTCCATTTGGGTGCAACAGGAAAAGACTGCAGCTTAAGATGCCGATAATATGTCTCACTTCTTTAATGAAGCTTTGCTAACTAGCTTAGAATGTTTTCCACTGATGGTATATGGTGGAATTCTAAACATCTAATTAGTGCCTAGAGAGCTGACTAACTAGAAACTGCCAGTTATATTAATACCTAATATATATTGCCTTGCTAAGCCAAATCCATAGGTCAACATTAACACTGATTTTCCAGTCCTGGAAAACTTCATTCCAGAATTTGACACTTGGGCTCTTACAGCTGCCAGGCAACCTCCATGAATGGCCAGGGCAAACTGAGACAAGAGGGTGAAGGACATGAGAATGGATATTGCTTTGAGCATAAAGATGGGTTGCCAAACATTGTCCATGTGGCATCATAGAGTGAAATTGCTTTCCAATTTTGGAAGGAACAAGTTGTGACAAGAGAAGGTTTAGGTTTACATCATCGATAGTGGGATTGCCAGAAAGGATGCAAAGGACATTTCAGAATAGAAAGACACAACAGAGAGCACATGCTGCAGCTGTTGTTTTACTGCTTTAAAGCCAATGTTACTTCTTTCACCCTCTGGTCTCCTTTGACATCCAGCATGGCTTGCAGAAATTATGATAGTCATGATTGTCTTTCAGTACTATCTTTTCTCTTTTTTTCCCCCAATATTTATTATTTTCTTTACAAGAAAAAAAAAGAAAAGGAAAAATACAAAAGAGAGAAAAAGAGCCCATTGAAGGAGAGAGAAAGTAGTCAAGAAAGAATACACACAGACTTCCTTAGGCAGCTTACTGTCTCAAAGGCCACATTTTGTCTCCTGCTGCTTCCTTCATTGTAAAATCTAGGTGGGAATACCAAGAAAAATACCAAAACAATATTTTCAGGAGGGGGGCATGGACTAAGCATGGGAAGTAGCTTGGCCATGACTTTTCAGGGCACTGCATGACGATAGCATGGTAGACCATTCATCAGCATAGAAATACACTAAAGTTTTTCAGTGCTCTAAATATTCATACTCCATTTGCAAAGCAATAGAATAAAATATATGTGGTATATTGCAATAGCAGGAAAATATTTGTTATTGGTTTGTAAGTAGTCAGCATGAAGTTACTGGAAAATGTGAAGAGGCATATTTCCAAGAACACCTATCGATCTCTGGTATCATTTCACAGTGGCTCAATAAAACAAAATTCAGGGGGTTTGGGTACACATAAAACATAAAGTAATAATCTAATTTTAATAAAATAAATCCTTAGCTGCTTAGCAAGTGCCATTTCTGTGGTTCTCATGATAGATCACTTGATGTAGTTTACTTTCAGTGCAGTCAGTAAAAAATTGATCAGAATGGGTTTAAAGACCAGGGCTAGTAAAAATCATGGCTAATACATGTACTAGTGGAGTTAATAAAATTGTATGTACACTCTGACTAGGATGCCATCATGCTCTGCATATATTATTTATGTAAATCATGGGAATGGAAAAAGTTGAAGTCGGGTATTATTATAGGTCAAAAAATCACATGCTTCATGCAGTAAATTTACTTACCTGCCCTCAACCTGATCCAAAAATATGTATGATTATATCTTGTACCACAGTCACAAAGAAGGGGAAAATGAAGACCTTTATAGTGGAGAAGGCAGGAGGCAGACTTGGTTTAAGTAACTGTGAAGTGAGCTATTGGTAGTCTGGAATATGATTTGAGTTTGGAGTAGTTTCCTGTATTTTAATGCTCATGGACCGGGTTGCACTGGGGATTGTCAGAGGGAGCAAGCTTTACTGGTTCTTAAAACTCATACAGATATGAAGTAATAAGAGGGAAGAGGGAGAGTATATCCCTGTCTTTCCCACAGTGAATAGTAAATTACCTTGGCATATTAACTGAGAAACCTCTATCTGTTCCTATGGTATCTCTGATGAGACTGAGGTGAAAGCATCGGCAATTTGCCATTACAGGCCCTAAATATCAGACTTAATTCTGACAAGCCAAAATGACCACTGCCACAGATCTTAATTCTAGAGTATCTTCTAGTTATAAGCCAAGATTGTCCTGGCTTTGTGTTTAATTTGACAGACCTGCCAGGGATTCAAAAAATTGGTTTACATGTCTACATTTTTGTTGTAAAAGAGAATATATAAGGAGAGGAAATATTTCAGCCAAACCTTGAAAACTAGTACTTCTTCTATTACCATAGCATCTAGTAAAGATGGGAAAGGATGAGAACTAGACATAAACCACAAGTGTCATAGAATGGTTGGGGTTGGAAGGGACCTTTAAAAGTCATCTAGCTCTGCAGTGTGCAAGGACATCTTCAACTACGGCAGCTTACTCAGAGCTCCAAACAACCTGAGGTGGAATGGTTCCAGGGGTGGGGCATCTACCACCTCTCTGGGCAACTTGGGACTTGGAACTTGGGACCACTCCCAGTGTCAAAAATGTCTTCCTTAGATAAAGTCTAAATCACCATCTTTTAGCCCTGATAAAAAGATTGTCCCGACTTTTCTTATAGGCCTCCTTCAAATACTGAAAAGCCACAAAAAGTTTTCCCTAGAGCCTTCTCATCCCCAGGCTGAGCAACCCCAACTCTCAGCCTGTCCTCACAAGAGAGTGCTCAAAGACTCTGTATGAATGGGTGCAGGTGTATCCATGCTCTTCCGCTTCAAGCCAGTCATGAGGTAACCATGGTAAGGAGCCACAAGCCTGCACTGTAGGCACAGGATTGTTGTGACAGGCTATATAATACCCAAACCAGTTCAGCACAGCAATTTTCCAGAGGCAGCTGGCATTCATGCTGGAGCCCTACCACACGAAAAGCCTTTGGGAAGCCCTGTTCCTCTTATGTGGCTTTTTCAATTTATTTTGAGAGCCTGCATTGTAAGTGTTGTTGGCTGATGTACATGGTCTCCTCCACATAAAGAGAATATAGGAACGTGAGACCGGTGAACCACAACTCCTATGCATCATGTTGCTGGCACTGACAGGTAGAAATACTTCATGCTTCAGATTAAACATTACAAGAGTCAGATGTGTGTTAATTTTCCTTTTTATTGAAACTATGACTTTTATACAATACAGATTCTCCACCCACAAAATATAGGTCACTGTTTTTCTCTACATGCAATAATGCTTTAAGTTCCAGAAAGGGGGCGGGGGGGGGGGGGGGGGGAAGAAAACAAAACAAACAGGTTTGAGCACTGGTTTCATACTGGGGTGAAAAACCAAAGGTACTGGAGACAGGGTGTAGCTAAGTGGGCGATGAGGAATGCTGTAATGATTGGAAGGACTGAGAATGTCATGAACTGCCTTCACACCTTTAGTTCACAGTAAAGATACTGAATTCAAAAGCATTGATATTATGTTTGATTCTACAACCTTTATTTCTTTTTCTTATCACTTTACTTGCTGGTGTATATGTATTTATATGAAGAACCCTACCAGATTCAGACATTCATGCCAATATTTCACCTGGCAAGTATGCTTTGAATTTCAGTCTCACTCTGCACTTGCTAAATTGCATTAAAAATACCCTGTGAATTGAGCCTGTGAATTTTTATGCAGAGCTTTTATAATATCACAGACTGTTACTTAGTTCATGTTTTCTGGAAACCCACACTGAAGTTTATTGCAGGATTTCTGCTCTGACTTGCAGACTGCAAGACACATTCTGTCTCTGTTTTCTACAGTATGAGATTTTCCTGACAACAGTCTGTAGAGCTCCACTTGCAATCTGTCCACTGGGAAACCACTATAAGATAGGGGAATTGTTTATTTTTAAGCTTTTTAAACTTACTTTTTGCTCAATACTTGAAGTAGTAAAAATTAAAATAGATGGCTTTCCTTTTGCTTCTAGAGATTTCAGACCAGGTTCTAAGTGCTGTGTTATTCCTGTAAAGTTTGTGCCCTTTTCCCCTTTAGATGACCAAATTGAAAATGTAAATAGCAATGAAATTACCTTTAGCGCTTAGCTTCTCTCTGCCTTACTCCCCCTTTTGCCCAATACCCAAAGGTTAATGAACCAAGTCCACACTGTTTAGATTTTGTACCAAGTACAAAGAAATATGTTGTGAATAGCTGATAAGTGGCATGATCAATAATAGGAAAACATCTTCCATCTGGTGTTACATAAAGGAAAAATTATCAACAAAGACCCTGGCATTGTCAACCTTGGTTTGTAATATATTGGTAAGTAACAGATTAGTCACTGCATTTTAAACAATTGCAATGTTGGCCACTGAGCTGTGTATACTTGGGTCATCAAACATGCTAAAACTCCATTTCTGCACCTAATGCCAGACCTTTAAATTATGCCTAATGAACTTCTCCCCAGCATAAACTTAGTAGCTTTCTAAAAGACCTTTTTCAAACATTGCTTGCCATTACGAAGCTAGTTCAAGTACAAAAGCAAAGAGGTGTTTCAGCCTAAAAGCAAGCATTTGCTAAGTAACTGAGATGTGGTTATTTTTCAATACATTTTCTTAGTGTCCCTGAAGACTATGTGGCAATCATGAATAAAATTCCTGAGTGGCAGCTCTGTAAGTTCTAGTGTCACTCCTGTGGCACTGTGTTTTGATTAACAAACTGCCTGGCTGATGCTCTCTAAAATTTCTCTTGGGTTTAATGGAACCAAAGATCATTTACAAAATGTAAAGTTATTAAAATTGTTTTGCAGAAGAAGTGGTACCTTCTTGTTATGCCCTATAGATGTGAGACTGAAATTTGTTATGAAACTGTGGAATCTCTTCTGCATTGGCGTTTTACCTGTGATTTCTGTAGACGGAAGGTTAAGCACAAGCATGCGCTGTCAGATGCACAACTTTGTTGTGTACCTATTAATTGCTGAGGAGGCTTTATGCCTTCTGGAGTAAAACCCTGGTCCTGTGAAAGTCAGTGGGAGTTTTATTGTGGACTTGCAGAGTTAGGATTTTATAAAAACAGAAGTTGAAATGATTGTTGGATGTAGGCTGATTTTTCTGAAATCCATTTGCAATTTCACCTTTCCAGATGTGTTTTAACTAATATTCGATAAATTATATGAAAAATTACTTTAAAGGGAAGAAAATGAAAAGAATTCTGATTTGCAGTAAAATTTTCTGTCAGATAAGATCTATTCTTTAAACTACTGCCTCCTCCCTACCCAAAGTTGTCAGCTCCCTGAAGACAAACTGCTGTCTGAGACCTTAATGAACTTTTCTTTCAACAAAATAATTGTTGTTCTGAGGTGAGCTGGTGGAAAAAGAGATCATAGATAATGGAAGGGGAAAAAACCCATTTGCTTTAGTTGTTTTTCAGATAAATTTATTTTCGGATTAACTAATTATTTTTTCCCAAATATTTGTTTTTGTATTATTTCTATATTATTTAGGTATTTAAGTATTATTGGGTATTTAGGTGGGGGCTTGTGGGGATCTAAGAATAGCAACAAGGGCAAATTTAAAAGCTCATTAAGGATTAACAGCTCTGTATATATAAAATAGGAAAGTGTTAGAATGAGTAACAACTCCAGAGTGGGATTTAAAAACCACCCCTGCATTTAAAAGCAGCAAGAGTATTTTAAACATCTCTGGAATCTGTCATGTTTATAAGATGTATTTATTTGCTGCCACAAGCACAGCACTTCGAAGAATGAATAAAACCATTTAAACATTTCCTAGGACTCCTGAGACCGAGGTATGTGCTTTGCATGGATATCTAAAGCGTCAATATGAATGTGTGTAAGTGCGTGGGAGGGAAGAACCATTTTCCCTTCTTCCTCTCAAGAGAACGCCTGAAATTTAATTGAGGCAAAATAAATGTTCTTATCAGAAGGCACGGTGGACCTTCCCAGTTTTGTTTGTGGCAGAGTTCAGGAGCCCTCCCCATGGCTCACTCTACCTTCCCCCACTTCAGATATTAACCTGGACATCATGCCTTCCAAACATTAAATGAGCTGTGCAATGTTTTATTACATTACTCATGTGGCTAAGCTTAGTGTGGCTTTTAAGTGTTCCTTGGCATGCCGTGCTTACGCAAGTTATTTTCTGCTGTGGATTGTTGATGCTGCAGCAGCAGATAGAGTGATGTGCCTTGAATTCCAATGAGGAGAAGGCGTTGGTTTATTTGGGGGTTTTGAGTACAGAGTGAGTATTTTGAAAAGATTTGTAACTCAGATTTTTCTCTGTTTCAGGCTTAAAGCATTAGAAATTAATTGTATTAGGTGCTGCTGGGAGATAATGGTATGTCTTTAGAAAGTAAAGTAATTTAAAATGTCATTATTTGTAAAGTATGCTGTTTGTGGAAATCTATTTTAGCTAGTGACTTATATTACATTTAGTGTGGATCTCCACTAAATGCAAATGAACAAGCTCTAGAGCACTGAAAGGCTAATTTTTATGAAACTGATTTTTATGAAAGTGGACAAATGCAATGAGTAGGAAGTTTAGCATCCACAATCTGAATTGTAACTTTACCATGGAGAACTTGAATTGTAACTGAGTTAGACTTTGTTTCATTGTACTAAATTACTTCTGATCTGGTCCTGACAATTAGGGAAAATTTATAAGCAATGAGGTGGGCTATTGAAGGGATGTGTATATTTTCTCAGACTCCTTTAGGGGGATTAAAACCTTTCAGTGTGTTCCATCCATCTGCTTATTTAGTGCTTGTATTATTGGAAGCAATCCTTTCCTCTTCCAGCAGTGCTGCTTAGATCCCTAGTTCTTAAGGGTTGTGTATGAAACAGATTTTAAGGGATCCAGCCCTGATTAGAGCAGTTAGCCTGTTAACGTCCTATGTATTTACAGTGGATTATTTGAAGGGAAGCAGGGGTTAAGTCAGCAGGTCTCTCGGCTTCCCCAGGGGTTAACCTGGCAGCCTGTTTGGCACACACAGGAGGGCTGACAGGTAGCAGGATTTGTCTAAGCAGTGTGCATGAGAGCCAACAAGGAAAACTGAATGCTCTGGATTAGTTTTGGATTATGTTGTCAGAGTGAAGCCTGACGGACAAACTGCAGAGGAATAAAATGCAATCTGTTTGGGGAGAGAGACAGCGTGCATAGCTTTCATTTTTCAAGAAATGACAAGAAAAATCATTAATAATTTGTAAATCCATGTCCATTAACTTTTCTCTTTGTTATCCCAAGGCAGTCTCTTTAACATGATTTTGCCACTGTTCTATATCTGCTCTCTCTTGTGACAGATGGCAAGATAAATATAAAATTGCAATACTACAGTATGAACCAACAGGAAAATTACCTAGAAATCATAACACCTGGAATTGCTTAATGTGGAATATTGGGGGTGGGGAAGGATGGTGTTTTTTCTCTGTCTTTTTGTGGTGAAAGATAAAGCTGAATATAATTTTTATACCTTTCCTGTTCTCTAGTTTCCTTTGTTTGATCATCATTTACTTCCAAATATTGGAAGCAGCATTCCATTATTCTTTCTAGCAAAGCACTTGCTTGACCAATATAACTAATACAGCTGATTTCCTCTTTTTCTTCATGTGGTTATTTCATTAGTTTACTGCTCAAGTACTTGTTGCTTTACAAGAGAGGAAAATCATTTAAAATGAAGAAAAGGGGGGGGAAAGCATTTTTTTTTTTTTTTTTTTTTCAACTAGCAAGAATTGCATCAAATTTTCTAGAAGTAGTGTTTGTCATTGCAAACATTAACAGAGAGTTATTTGGCTGTAGAAAAATAGTTCCTCCTGGTGAGGAGGGGCTAGGGCCAGTCAGCAGGAAGGGAGAGGTTCTAACATTAGTCTTTTCTAATAAAAAAAGGAACACATTAAACATAAGCTGACAAATACACTCTACTTAAGGACCAAATACAGTCAGGAGAAAACTGTAAAAAACATTGTGTGCTTGATCTTTGTTAGTCAAGTATATACCAGCTTTGTTCAGCTTCCACACAGATTCTTTTTCTTTACTAAAATGCCAGGACCATTTGATGGCATCTTTAATACAGGAAAAAATGATTCCTTAGTTACAGCTGTTTGGATTATGTTGTTGCTGAGGTGTTAGCAGAGCAAAACTATTCTTAAACGTATTAGGACTAAAATTGTAATAGTACAGCTATATAATTTTGCAGGAAAACATTTATCTGATAGATTTTAATATTGTTTTTTTCTACTTTTTTGGTGCATTTGGTTTTGGAAGACTAAAGTGTGAACTAATTTAGGTCGATTTACATCTGCGTGCTGATTTTGTGGCTGTTTGGTGTAACAAATTGAGTTGATTTTCAGTGAGCGTACAAAATGTACATGAACTTTCTGTCTCCTAATCAGTGATACAAGAAAGATTTTTGGTGCTAACATTCCCAGTTTTATTAAATTTTCCTAAAATGTGTTATATCTGAAAGCAGTCTTGCCAGCTATTTTGTTTGCTCAAACATTCTTGAGAAGTAACTTCAAAAGTCTGAGGAATTGCTTTAGCCAGCTTTTACTTACATGTGTAGAATGTGCTTAATAACTCAACTTTGGCTAAAAGTGATGTTGTATTTTCCCTTGCTGCAGTGAACCCATCTGACCCTAAGATACCAAAGCATCTTTGTTGAGTTATAAGGTGTTAGTTTCAAACTCATGCATTGCCGTTTTGATTACAGTGTAGAAAAACTGTTGGTTTGTGCAAGTTAAATGCTAATTTTCAACTGGCTTTTAATAAGGGAAAAAATAGATAATTACTTTTGGTTTCCTAATAAAGTCTTTGTAGAAAATTTCTCAAGATTACCTCTTGGCTGAAGGAAGGAAAAAGGAACGTCTGTACAGCTGCTCCCATGCCACAGTCTTATTCCCTCAATAAATTAGCAGAGTGGATGATGTAACTCAATATCCCAGTTTTTATATTAGATACTACTTAAGCGTATGTGCATATGTACATCAGCTTATTCAGAGAGGAATCTCAGGGCATTTTCTTCCATATACTCTTTTAGAATTATTAGTTGGCTAGCTGGGTGTCTGAGTATGCAAGCAGTAAAAATATCTCCTACAGAGTAAAATGTTTATGCCCAAACTCATCTTGACTGAGTCTGGGCACCTCATGTATGCTGTTGGCTGACTCACTAGATCTTTAGAACTGCTTCCTTAATAGGAAACAACAGCACAGAGAAGAGTGTCAAATCAAAAACCATTCAATATTCTTTTAATATTAGGCTTGTGCTTCAGGGTGGCTAGGTTTGCTCCTGGAAGCACTGTTAATGTCTTTTATTCTCATGTTGCACTGAATGCATGGAAGTCTTGTAAAAGCTATGTCGTCTCTCTGGATACCTCATTCACCTTGAAAATAGTATTTCATAGAAGTTATAAAGACTAAAAGTTATGCTTTGGGATTTATTTATTTTTTTATTTCTAGATAAAAGTTTGAGGATGTAATTGTACATAGTTTTCAGTGCTTACAATTAACCAAGCTTTTCAAAAGCAGTCACACAGTACTTCCACCTCTAAAACTTTAATCCAGATGAAAGTTTTAGTGCCATTATAAATCTTTGTTCTAGTTATGCCTATTCATCAAGAAGTCTTCTACAAGTGTGTTTTTTTCCAACTCTCTTCAAATGACCAGATAGTTAGATTGGGACAGCAAAGCAATTTTTTTGTGTGTGTCACCTGAATGATGAAAGTACCTGAAAAAAATGTTGAGTAACAAAATTTAAAAGGGAAACAAAAATGACATGCTGTGGCACAGATTTATTTTGATTTTGTAACCAATTTTTTCCACAATGAGGCACACTTATTTTCTTGAATTGTTTCTCATCTTTTTCCACTAAGTATTACACATTCAGATCTTTAAATAAGGTATATCATCAACATTGTTTATATGGAAAAGAACTGAAGTAATTTACTTGTTTATCAATCTGTTTTTGTGGCTATTCACAATCTCCACATTCACAAGCTTAAGTATTCCAAGTGGTGAACAGGCCTAGCACATTTTTCATCCTCCATGTTTTAAAAATAGCTTACAAACACCTCGAGCATCTGTAGCTGTCAGGTGGTTATTACATTTATTGCTGAACTAGAATGAAAACTCAGCAAATGTATGCAATAATTGGGGCTAAAGGTGAAGGAAAACTGCAGGAATATACAGGTGTAGATGTAGTTTGAGGTATGTTTGGAATTTTAATTAACAGCTGCTCACAATAATGTGGGGTAATACCTAGTGGTGAACAAGAGTCAAGACTTCAATATCAGCCCACAGAGAAAAGTCATCTCTTAGCACAGCATTTTGCAGTATCTTTTCACTTAATCAGTCTCGTAAGCTCCCCGGGAAAGAACACTACCTAAGAAATGGCCAGCAGGACCTGCACATTGCTGTCGTTTGTCCTTCCTGAAGGCAGGTCCATTCCAGGCCTGCATAACTTTTCAGAACTGATGGGATTCACATCACAGTTTGCTATGGCTGCAAATCATTGTTGCATGGAAATAAAAACAAGAGAAATGCTGTTAATTCTTTTACTCAACTTTTAAGCCTGTTCACTTTGGGCCAAGTTGTCTGACCAGACTTGGATTTGTCATTGATTTCTTTGTCATGAATTTATGGGAAGTGTCAAGGTACAATAAAAAAACTTTAGAATTCTCCTTTCTGTGACATTAGTAATAGCAACTTTAGGAAAACTTTAATATCCTGTTCCCTTTTTCATATAGGGAAAGTTCGACAATAACACAGAAATAACTGAAGCAGTAAATTACCAAGGGGCATGGAGTCTTAATGGAAATAAATCCATAAAACTATTGCATATATCCTCCTGTTCTAGGGGAATAAAAGGCTGCATGACTTATTTATATGAAAGCATTTGTTAGGTATGCACACTAAAAAAAATTAAATTCCAAGCTACTGAAGGAATATAACTTCGGTACTGCAAGCACTGCTTTAACAAAGAGAAAGCAGAAAACCAAACTTTTCCCTTATTCTGTTGCTTGTATATCATATTTTATTTTGCAGGGAATAATACTTGATTTCTGACATTCAAATTACATTGTTGGTCCCAAGCCTCACCTCAAAAGAAAGACCTATCCCAGCATTCAGTTCAGAGTGTCTTTAACTCAATCTGCCGCTAGCTACCAGTGTGTCCCTTTAGACAATTCCTAGACATAAGAACTTTTTGCTTTGCTTTGCTTGTACTCTGCTCTTTTTATCTCTGTGTACATCTAATAAATAAGATGATCAGTTATTCCAGGTTCTTCAGCAATGCAGACTCTGCCCTGCTATTTCAAGGACTGATTTCTGGATGCTGTTTTGTCCTGGATTATTGTTAGGAAAACTGACATCTGCCCTGCTGCAGCAGGAGCTAATGCATTCCCAGGGCTTTGGTAGAAGTTCATGAGAGAAGAGCAGACAAGAGTTGTATGCCCTCACATGAAGCAGGGCAGAGGAAAGTGTCCCCTCTCATGCTATCTCAGTTAGGTCCCATAGCCTAGCATGAGAGATGAGTTTTCAGTATTGCAACACCACAACTTTGTGCTCCAGTTTTTAAAAAGTATATACTTAATCTGACCACCCAAAGCAAAAACTGGAGCCACTCATTCTCTCAGTAGCCAGCTCAGAATTCTGTAATCTAAGAATTAGAGCCAGAGTGAGGTGGAAGAGTATTTTGTGTACACATGATGGGAGCACAGAAGTCAAATATGTAGGATGAACCACAGCCCTAATGATGTTGTGAGCTGAAAAAAAGTCTAGCTTGTTTTTGAGTCTCCAGTGCTTTGCAAGGTGGTAAGTGAGAGATAGCTCAGTTTTATCTGTGAAAAGAGCAGATATGAATTTGTTGAGACAAAAATAGCAGGGGCTAAGAGAATCACTTGTTACAGCAGTGAGATAGTTTCCATCTCTCCTTCTGTCTTCTTTCCCCATGTTTTTTTCTTATGAAAAGTGATCACCAAAATACTTTTTACAAGTTCACATAAATCAGAAAAAAATCTTTTGGATTACAAGCTTGAAATACCATATCCAAGCATGTTACAGGAAGGAGCTCTCCGCTGTTCACACACAAATTGATGCCAGCAGGCTCCTCTGGTCTAAAATTGGCAGTGCCTTGCTGGCTTGGAATTTGAATTTTCCACCCAAGTCTTGTGTGATCCACATTTCTCAAGTACATTTCCAGCTTCATTATCCTTTTAATGACGCTGAATTCATAGAATCATTTTGGCTGGAAAAGACTCTTAAGGGTCATTGAGTCTAACCATTACTTAACTCTACCAAGTCTGGTGATAAAACATCTCCCCCTGCACCACTTCTCTGTCCCTTTTAAACACCTTGAGGGCTGGGGTTCAACTGCCTCCCTGAGCAGCCTGTTCCAGTCTTTGAGAACCTTTTCATCCAAGAGGTTTCTTCTAATGTCCAATTTGAACCTCCCCTGGTGCAATTTGAGGCCATTTCCTCTCTTCTTAATCCCTTGTTCCTAAGGAGACTAACCCCCACCTTGCACTAACCTCTTTTCAGGTGGTTGTAGACAGCAAGAAGGTCTCTCCTCTGCCGCCTCCTCTCTATTCATAATGCACTTCCTTCTCCAATTTCCAGTTTGCAATCTCTACACCTGAACACATAAATACAGCATATATTTAATTTGTAGAAGTTGACAAGTAGTAAGAGTGAGTGGATGACACGCCTCTACTTCCTCTCTTGGCTGTGTGATATTTCTTCATATATTCATGCCTGTGAGACTCTGAATGAGGGACCAGTGTTTCAGTATAGAAGTTTTGTTACATCTAGCAGCCTGCCTGCATTTACAGGTAATTCCAACTCTACGTAAGCAGTGGCTTGCAGTGCACAGGTTTGAGAGGGCTTGCAGGGTTAATTCTGTCATTACTGTGTTGACATGAGGCATGTTAGAGCTTTCAGCTGAAAATGTTACTTGTAATCTTTTAATCCCAAATTAGGTCAACATTTTATCAAGTTAATCTAACATGAAGATTAATTAGGCTAGTTAACACGTGCACAGAAGTTATTTGTTTTGAGTCTACATTTAATCAAGGAGTTAGTCCTTAATACAATAGACAGCCTCCCTCCTGCCCCTTAACCCTAGCTACAGCTCATTCCATCATTTTGATACTCTGCACTGTTTAGGATATAAAATTAGGAAAAGGCCAAATGGAATTTCTTATTCAATCCACCCACAAACCCAGTGAAACAAAATTAATCCCTTGTATGAGAAATATATTTTCAAGAACTGTATAGATATGCAAAATTGTATCTATCCTAGATTTATTTATTTATACATATATATATGTGTATATATATATATGTTTATGTAGAAATATATATATATTAGGGGGGGAAATGCCATTAATATTAAACTGCTCTGAAATTGATTTTCAGATAATTCCATGGTGTTCCAAGATAATTCTTCATGTAAGAATTACCAGAATTTAAGTATTGAAGGTGCATGACATTTTCTAAAGCAAGATTGATGGTACTGTTAAATCCCTAAGGCTACAAAATGCAGCATAGTAGGAAAACACCGTTGAGATAAATGTGCCAGACAAAATGAAACACAGTTTCTTGGGTCTGCATTGGAGCTTGTCTCAAAGTTAGATTGTCTCCACAGCTAACACTGTGCCTGCTAGGGCACTCACCTAACAACCCTGGTTTGAATTACAGCTAATTGGGCCCATTTTGCTGCAGGTTTTTGATTCTCAGTCTCTCAATCTCAGGTATATTTTAGTAACCAGCAGATAACTAGGAACTATAAGGAAAAAGAACTTTGTACACATTTTACTATTCTGAAAACTGTTTCCCAGCACAGAGGAGAGCACTTTTCCGTTTTGTGGATATGTTTCTACAGCCAAGGAAAACTGTTCTTGATAGTAGTGAAAGAAAGTCGTTTTTCCCACAAGGCAGGATGTATTTCTGTAAGATGCTTGTTCTAGTAAGACCCTCGAGATTACTTGCTTCAATCATGCTGTCTTTTTTCTTTTTGTCATCTGCAAAACCTGTTGTTTTGTGGTGTTTTAACAACTAAGAACAATGGAATAAGCAGAATGGAGAAAAGAATTTGATTTTTTTCCTTACTATTTCATGTCATATCCCTTCCAAAAAAAAAGATACTGTTCAGTATAGTTGCTCTCAAATATCCAAAAAGGAGGAGAGAGGACAGTTTGTATAGAGGGAGGTGGCATAAATATGCTAACAGGGGTCATTACACCGGACAAATGCCTTTCTCCCCTGAGTTTCCTAGATAAGGAGAACCTATCTAGTAGTTAAAAATTCCAAGAGTCATTCTGGATAGCATTACCGACCCCCCTGGGTGTTGCTGCAGAGTTCATGCCCTGTTTCATCAAATACTCAGTGACATTCACCAGGGGCCATGCTAATTATAGGGATTTAGCAGACAATGTCTAAGACCATTTCATCACAGAATAGCATGTCTTTGTCTACAAGTATTGGTTTGCTGATGTGCTAAGTTAGCAAAAAACACTGGAGCTAAAATGATTCTGCAGTTTGTTAGTGTACCTTTACAGCAACATTAATCAGCATATTGAAATGTTAAGATACAAGCTCCCCTGTGTTTAACACCAGCAGTGCTGTGCTCCATGTAATTACATGGAGGAGAAAGGCTCAAGGTAGCTTAAAAAATTCATGGATTATGCATTAGTTCAATGTCTTCTGAGCCAATTGTTTTAATGAGCTACATGGCTGATTCACTATAAAACACTTCTCTTGCACAAAAGTTAGATGACCTTTATCTTTTACTCATGCTAGACCTATTCAGTAGTCTACTGAAGTCGGGGTGAAGGGGAAGGTGTATAATGACCTAAGAAGCAAATCAGACTCCTCTTTTGCTTCAGTGACATTTTAAGTTTTGGTTGATTCTCTGGAACAAATCTTGTGATTATGAAGTCCTTTACTCAGAGCTACATGCACATGCAGATAGCAGCACTGCTATGTTAGCTTTAACAGAGTGCAATGCATAGGCTTTCTTTCTGCAACAGATGGAAACTGGGTACCTCTGAGAGCTGTAAAATAGATTCTCAATGGTGAGCAGCCTCCTCCACTCATCTCAAAAACCTATGAAGAATAACACATTTGATAATCCTCCAGGCAGAGTGTCTTAATGCCAGAGGTCACATTAGAATGGAATGGCATGGAATGGAATGGAATAGAATAGAACAGGACCAGGTTGGAAGAGACCTTCAAAATCATCATGTCCAACCTATCATCCAACACCACCTAATCAACTAAACCATGCAACCAAGCACCCTATCAAGTCTCCTCCTAAACACCTCCACTGATGGCAACCCCACCACCTCCCCGGGCAGCCCATTCCAATGGGCAATCACTCTCTCTGTATAGAACTTCCTCCTAACCTCCAGCCTAACCTCCCCTGGCACAGCCTGAGACTGTGTCCTCTTGTTCTGGTGCTGGTTGCCTGGGAGAAGAGATCAACCTCTGCCTGTCCACAACCTCCCTTCAGGTAGTTGTAGAGAGCAATAAGGTCACCCCTGAGTCTCCTCTTCTCCAGGCTAAGCAACCCCAGCTCCCTCAGTCTCTCCTCACAGGGCTTGTGTTCCAAGCCCCTCACCAACTTTGTTGCCCTTCTCTGGACATGCTCCAGCAAGTCAACATCCTTCCTAAACTGAGGGTCTCAGAACTGGACACAGTACTCGAGGTGCAGCCTAACCAGTGCAGTGTACAGAGGCAGAATGACCTCCCTGCTCCTGCTGGCCACACTGTTCCTGATGCAGGCCAGCATGCCACTGGCCCTCCTGGCTGCCTGGGCACACCGCAGTCTCATGTTCAGCCTACCATCAACCAGCACCCCCAGGTCCCTCTCTACCTGGCCACTTTCCAGCCACTCTGACCCCAGCCTGTAGTTCTGTATGGGGTTGTTGTGGCCAATGTGCAGAACCCGGCACTTGGATGCATTAAATCTCATGCCCTTGGACTCTGTCCATCTGTCCAGCCTCTCTACCCTCCAGCAGATCAACATCTGCCCCTAGCTTGGTGTCGTAGGATCCTTTCAGTTGGAAAAGACCTTTAAGGTCTTAGAGTCCAACCATTATCTAACTCTATCAAGTCTAATGCTAAAGTGTCCCCCAGCACCACATCTCTGCATCTTTGAAACACCTGCAGGAATGGGGTTTCGACCACCTCCCTGGGCAGCCTGTTCCAGTCTTTGAGAACCCTTTCAGTCAAGAAGTTGTTTCACTCTCCTCCTCCCATCCCTTTCCTCACCTTTCTTGTTATCAGCTTTTATAGCCTGAGGTTCACCTCCTTTGCCTTTCTATTATTTCTGAGAACGGTTTCTAAGAGGCACATTCGTCTCATTGTACCATTTATTGCAGAGCTACAAGGGCACAGGCAACACTATCCTCCAGTAGAAAACTCTGCTGGAGTGCACAAGGTGTTTCAAGCCATTTTGGTACTGCCAGCACACTAGTTGCACCCTCCCTAAAGGATTTTAGTGAGAACAGTCCTTGTGTCCTCATTCTCCAAAGCAAAGGAGGTGTGATTCATTCTGGTCACATCAAATTGACTTTGCCCAGTCTGTAAATCATTATTTTGCTACATTTCTGGTGATAAATGAACGTTGTACACGAAGTTTTGCTCCTGAAGATGTCCAGGAACACCCACCTTGTTGTTATAAGTCTAGGGAGACTACACTCAGTTCTAATCTAACACAAACAGCCCAGCACACAGCACTCTGTGTAAAGAGAACATATATAATTTTATGAATGGTATTTTCCTAATGCTCTCTGAAGTTAAAATGAGTCCAAAACAAGTATTTTGAAAGACAAGGAGTGAAAAAAGTTGTGTGTGGGGGGAAAGATATATATAAAGGATAATCTCCAAAGCCTTTTTCCTGTGGGTATGTGTAAAGGATAGAACCTTGTCAAATGCTTATTGCTGCACTCACCTATAGGATGTACATTTATTTTTTTCAAACAAATTTATTGCTTCGGTACACATTTGGTTAATGAGCTTCTGTGACGGGGAAGTGCTACAGGGACTCATTGTCTTCATCTCTTCCTGCTGTCCTTTAAGTCAATATTAGTTTATAGTGAAGTGCCACAGTGCAATTAATTTGTCCTTCGAAGAATTCAGATTCATAAATCAACCTCTTTCTCCCTCTCTTTCTCTCTTTTTCTGCACGCTTCATGGTGAGGTAAACATTTGTGACAGCCAAAACTCAAAAGGTTGAAAGGTTTAATTCAGGAAGGGCTCCCCAAACAGGATGCTTATCTTAAACATACAAATTTATCCAAACCTTTGCAAGTTCACCCTTTTTTCCTGTGCCATTTCTTTCTTTCCAAATCACTCAGGTTACGCTCCTTACCATCATGGTATTTTTTTTTTAATGGTTCTTTTTGTTTGAGATGGATGAAATATTAAAAAAAAAAAGAAAACAAAAAACTACTCCAACCTTCATTGTACTGAACTGAATGGAAATATTTTTTTTGATTCATTAAAACTCAGACAAATACTCCTCTAGCTCTCCACAACTTCCAGTAGTCCTGTTTAACCCTTTGTATTGCTGAAATCCATCCCCAGAGGCTGACAATCTCCTCTATACAGGCTACTGTCTTCAGATCTTGTTAGTTCTTGGGAACCACAGGGATACCCCAAGTGTTAGGATGTGAATGAAATAGGCTACCAGAGAAGGTGACAGGTTGGAGTTGTACACCTCATCAGTCACGTCACACTTGAAGATCAGGGCACATATAGGGTCAGGTAACTCACCAGGTCAGGTTGGGGGGCGGAGAGGAATGGAGCCTCTGGAGGTTTATAAGGAAAAAAAGGAGAAGAATGGAAAGAAAGTGTCAAAAGAAAGACTGGGGCAAAAAGAATCTCAAAGGACAGAGGAAAAAGATCTTAAACCAGAGAGAAACCAAATTTCTCAGAACTTTTCAGAAATCCTTGGCTTTCACTGATCCCTCTCTTCATCTGTAATCCCTTATTTGTCAGACTCCTTCAGCTCTCTCGGAGGACTCCAGAGAAACTTGCATCCTGTTTTAAATCTGATTCTCATTCTGCAATAGTGGAAGGTAAAGACAGAGAGAAGGCCATGCTGCTGCTACTTCTTTTGTACCTTATTTTGAAATTAAGAAGTTTGTTAATGCATTTTATTCTTTCTACCTCTTCTACCAGCAGTGTGAACAGATTTTTCTTCAGTGAGTAGGAATTAAGACATAAGTAGCATACTACTGCATTGAATTTGGGGGTTTTAGGGTTCTCAGGTTGCTTTGCTTTTGTTATATTTTGCTGCTTTTTTGAGGACTAAGTTCCAGTGTTTCTAGGTTCAGAGGCATAAATTGTTCAAACTTGAGTCCCCTTCTTTGGCTATTCCTTCGTTACTGTGGAATTAGTAAGTGATAATAGCAGCAAATATTTCTAATGCTGGGCAGTTGATACTGCACCCTGATGAAATATACCCGATGAAACTTCCCGCTCCACCAAATAACTTTTTGAGCTGTGTGATTATCACCAGGCTGGAGAGATTTTCAGCCTTTGGCACAAGAGATCTGTAATGGAAGGGGGGGAATAAAACCTCTCCCTAATAAAATATTGTTACAGCAGTGTCCTGACAATAGAGATTCAAACCCCTTTGGGAAGAAGGAAACACAAATTCAGGTTCCCACATCTTTAATGAATGCTTTATTAAATGTTTTTAATATAAAAAAGGCCAGAAGTACAAGGATTCTGCTATGTAAGTACAAATGGAAATCATCCTCTCTGAAAGAGGCAATTGTTACATGACCAGCCTTATTTTTGCAGAGCCTTTGCACCCAAAATAAAAAGATTAGATTTCAATCATTACTTGCAAAAGCCACAAGCCATGCTGCCAGTTAATCAGTTTCCTGCATAATAAACTTATATTTAAGTCTTCAAAAAGTTCTCAGAGACTTCCACAGCAAGACATGATGTTCAAGGACAACAGCAGCCTATTCACTGCCTCAAGCAACCAAACTCCATTATTTGCAGAATCACAGAACTGTCTAGGTTGGAAGAGACCTTTAAGATTATTGAGTCCAACCAGCAGCCTAGGACTGCCAAGTCCACCACTAAACCACGTTCCTAAGTGTCATGTCTACAGGTCTCCTAAACACCTCCAGGGATGGTGACTCCACCACTTCCCTAGGCAGATAATTCCAATGAATGAAAACCCTTTTGGTGAAGAAAATTTTCCTAATATGAAATCAATTCATCCTAAGATCAGACTTTATATCTTGGAACATAGCCCTCTTCCACAGTGCTGTGCTTATAGCCTCATACCTCTTGCACTATTCCTGAAATAACAGAAAGTGCAAAAGAGGATGGAGAGCACAGTAAATCTAAACATTAACATGGAAATTCAAACTCTTCTGCTAAAAAACAAAAATATGTAACAAGAAGGATGTAAAAGAGAAAAATTGTAATAAGATTCTCTTTCCCTTAACTCTGCAAAAAAAGTGTAATCATTAAAAAGTGTATTTGCTGACAATTTTATCTCTTTATAAATGCAAAGCCATTTGATGGCCTCGTAGCTCAGTTTTGTCAAAGTACCAAAGTCCTAATGTTTTTTTTGTGTGCGATCTCTTCTCAAAGTGGATGGAAAAATGTAGGATATAGAACTCCATAAAACCATATCCATATCCTTTCACATGTGTGTAATCCCCTAAAAGAAAAATAAATACAGGCATGGTGATCAGAATGTTTCCTATAGGTATTAACATTCATGTCTAGTGACTAATGTGTAGCTAATTGTGAGGGAGCATCATGGTTCCACTGTCATGGTTTAATCCAGGTCTCAAGCTTCTGTGAGTACAGAAGTAGAGAGTAGAGATTATTTCTGTATCTGTTGATCACCCATATAGATGATATTACAGGTGGCAAAATTTAGCCTCCTGAGCACTCAGGAAAAAAATGAAAAAGAAAAAGGAAAACAAACAAACAAAAATAAGTCCAAGTCAGAAATTTAGCTACTAAAGTCTGCAAAATTACTTTCCATTTAACGCAGAATAAGTTTGTGCACCAATGTTGTTACGGCAAAATCACAATTCTGTGCTAGTTCACGCCTCCCCTTGTTTTATGGTATCTGGTTTATAAATTTGTATTGTGAAATACCAGCTACTCAAAATACTGTGTTTTGGTTTAGCCATCTGTGGAAAAGGAATGAAGGATCCCAAAATGCTTCTTCAAAGTTAGATCTATAATGGAGGCAAAGGCAGAATTGAAGTGGAAGAGGAAGAAGGGGAGAAAGGGTAGTGCAAGTTTAGAGTGGGGCAAGCCATCATGCCTGGAATTTGAGGCTAAGAAACGTGCAACTAAACTGCTACTAGGACTGGCTGAAAGCTGACATTTAATTCCTTAGATAATGCTTCTATTACAGTTCGTATTTTTCCTGAGCTAAGATGAATAATCAAAATAACAAACCTTTATTTCACAAAGCAAAAGTTCGAAAAGCTGTTAAAATATTTCTTTTTGGGTCAACCTGTCATTAAAGTGTATCTCTATGAGTCATTACAGTGGTCCCTATTCTACATAAAAATGTTTCTTTTATATATCAAGAGGAAGTTCAACAACCAGCTTTCAAGCTGTATAGCTTTCTTGTGGGACTGCCTCTCAACTATTTAAGACATTTTAGAAAGGAAATGTAGGTGGGGAAATGTACTGATCCATTGTATACAACCTGAACGAAAACCACCCAACTCTGGTGAACTCCTAGTAGTTACTATCAGTAAGGTCACGTAAGTTAGTGCTAAAGTATGGGCACCTCATTTTGGAAGACATAATTTGTCTGCTCATGTTTTAAAGCTCAGTATTCCCCTAATGGACACGACATTGTTTAAAAACTTCGTTAAAGGGGATTATGTGAATGGAAGTTGTTATCCTCATAGGTGAAATACAGCACTACCATTCCTGCAGCAAATAGGGGAACTTATTTCCTAGCTGTATATTCCAATCAGCACTTCTCAGATCTCAGTTCTTGAGATGAAACATCCTGATTATTTTTGGCAAAAGGATTTCTGAGGTTTATTAAACTATTTTACAGGATTAGTTACTATCTGGCTTCTTGGGGCTTTCTACTGTTTCTACTTGGTGCTCAGTTGGAACTACTTCACAGAAATTCCATTGGGAGATTATAGAATGACTTGGGTTGGAAGGGACCTTAAAAATTGTCTAGCTCCAACCCTGTTGCCATAGGCAGGGACACCTTCTACAAGACCAGGATGCTGAAGGCCCCACCCAAGCTGGCTTTAAACACTTCCAGGAGTAGAGTCTCCACAACATCTCTAAAGCAACCTGTTTCAATGCTTCACCACCCTCATGAGGACGAATCTCCTTCTAAGGTCTAAATCTCTTTTACTGGCAGTTAAGCTTTACTTATTTCCTTGATCCTATTTTCCAAATTAGTTACTAAATGATCTACCTTTTTTTTTTTTTAATGTTTGTATAACATATATTTCATTACTGTGTTTGTTCTCTGTATAGACATCTAGCTGTCTCTTAAAGGATGGAAATTAATGCCATATCTGGACGTAGATTTATGTTTAAGAATCACTGCTTTATGAATTCAGCCATATGATACCGAAGGAAAAATGACTTGGTCTGTTTACACATAGTCTTACCTAATGCTTAGTGGTTAAAGCAAACACCTTCTCTTTTTCTTTCCCTTTGGCATCTCTTTATTTCTGTTTTAAATCCACAATGTCTGTTAGATAGCTTTTTATGGCAGATGTTAATTATTTTCTTCTCTGATAACAGAAAATCTTAATTCCTTGGTTGAGCTATGTTTACAGTTTATTTGCAGCACCAAAATGAAAACCCTGTATTTATAATATGGAGGAACTGCAGGTAGAATAAAGCTGGGTGATTTTACATACTGTTTTGATAGTGCATGGTATTTGGTGAAGTGTCCTATGAGGCAGTTGGAGCAGACTGCTGTTTTGCAGCCTACCACATCAAAGTGTAGTGCCTCTTCTCTCTACTGTTAAAAGGAACTGATGGGAATCAGAGAATGATGGACAGTCTTCTTAATTCAGGCCTTTGAAAGTTAGATAGTCTCAACCTATTAATAAAAGCAGAATATTGTGACCATATGTCTCATCTGTCCCTTATTTGCCTTTAAAATCATGTGATGGTGCATGCACACACAGAGGCTGCATTCATGTATCTGAGAACTGCTAGTGGTCATAATGCACTGATATTTTTCTTACTCTAAAATGCCACATCAGAAAAGACTGACTACAGCTTAACAATAACTTATTTACTTGCTTGTTTTACTAAAAGTTTTGGTAGCTGTGAGTGAGACACCTGTACTTCAAGTTCTTTCCAAATAGATTTTTCTTTTGTCTGCATTTAATTTGCTACAATGCTAGCATGTAGTGCTACTGAAACATCTTCAATTACAACAGTGAATAATAATTTATCAAAGTCTCATCCCAAAATAAATGAATAGGCAGACAAAGTCCCAAAGGTCAGGGAACAAAACAAAGCAGACCACCTGACCCTGGGTCTGGACAAGAAATAGTCTTTTAGGGACACTTGAGGTGGAAAAAAGTTGTTCCTGAACTCGCATCAGTAGGACATTGCGGTGCTGTGACACTTGTGATGTAGGTACTGCCAAGGCAGGAGACGAGAATGAGCTGAGTTCTGCAAACATGAGTTGGTGAATCTGGATAGATTTGTAAGAACACCAAAGAACTTGAAAACAATCCAGGTTTCTGATAGTTTCTGTGCAAATTTACAGCATCTGTTGGAGTTGGTGCAAATCCAAAGACTGAGCTTGGTTCTAGTCTGGTGCCCATTTCATGAACAAAATCAGATGAGATTGACAACAAAAATCTGACTTGGAGGGGAAAAGGGTCTCTCTTGCCATTAATTTGTGCATGCTATACTAAAGCTGAGCAGATCCACATGACTGCATTCCACCTTTACAACCTCTCTTCCCTGATTCCAAAATGGTGAGGAAATATTTCCCATCTCTATCATAATCTAATGGATATTAATTACAGCTCTACCTTTTGGGTTTGTTTCTCACTTGGAAGACTGTTTAGTGGTCAAGTATTAACTAAGCACTTTCTTTAAATATGTCCATTCCCTGGCCTTACTCTGGGCTAATTTGGAGTATAAAACTGTCTTGCTGTAGCTATTCCATCTAAGTAAGCCTTGCGCTAGGGCAAATCTTTATTCTACTTCTGTATTCTAGTATCTTTATTCACCTCCCAATTCTCTTCCATTGGCAAGAGAAGCTGAGTCTGTGATTTGGAAACAGAGTGCTTTTTATTTGAAATTTCGGAGGAAGACCCATTCTATGATGTTAATTTTGAGAATTGCTTCTTGTTGGAAGGTGCAATTGCTGTTCATCGATCAGCCTGTGACTCAAATATCAAATCAATGTGTGGTTTGAAACGTTTGCCCTCTCACAGCTCTGGACATGCTGGGGGTACATACTGCTGGCTTTTATCTATAATCTAAATCAGACTTCAGTTGTGCAACTACTGAGGGAAATGACATTTACTTACAAACCCTTCCAGCTTTACAGTGACTTCACTAACCTTGTACAACAAAGATGTCTGTGGCCTGTCTGACCTTACAGGCTACATACCAGATCTTCATATGGCTGAGCTCTGTTTGACTGAGTATGCATTCCATGAGCGTGGTAAATGGTAATGGGTACCCCACAGCCCATTTCACATGTGCCAAATGTGGGAGTCTGGCTGAGCCCCAGCCTGACCCAGTGACAATAGTGTCTAGTGGTTCATTTCCTCCTACCAGTGACAGTAGATCTGGTGCCTATGTTTGTTGATGACATGTTCTTGTCTCAACACAAATCTTACAGCCAATTTGCTTGCAAGCCAGATGTGGCTGCCCCTGTTCTATGAAACTGTGTGTGAAAGAGGAGAAAGCCTTCTTTCAAAAACTGAAGTGCTTTTCACTGAGAGGAAAAGCAGTTTCATTTCCATGGAGAATGCAAATGTTAAAATATATAATAATCTTCAGGGAAAGCAGAACCATCAATATTTTTCTTGAATAGAAATACTCAAGTAGTTCTGCTCTGGTGAGACCTCACCCTGTAGTACTGCATCGAGATCTGGAGCCCTCAATACAGGAAGCACATGGACCTGATGGGAGTGGGACCAGAGAAGCACCACAAAAATGATCAGGGGGCTGAAACGTCTCTGCTATGAGGACTGGCTGAGGGAGCTGGGGCTGTTCAGCGTGGAGAAGAGGAGGTTTAGGGGAGACCTAATAATGACCTTCCAGTACCTGAACGGAGCTACAAGAAGGATGGAGAGAGAGACTGTTTACAAAGGCCTGTAGTGATAGGACAAGGGTAAATGGTCTCAAACAAGAGTATATTTAGATTAGATGTTAGGAACAAGTTCTTTACCAGGAGGATAGTGGAACACTGGAACAGGTTGCTCAGGGTGGCAGTTGAGGCCCCATCCCTAGAGATGTTCAAGTGAGGCTCTAGAGGGCTCTGGGCAACCTGATCTAGTTAAGGATGTCCCTGCTTAGTGCAGAGGGGATTGGACTAGATGACCTTTGGAGGTCCTTTCCAAACCAGACCATTCTATGATTCTGTGTTGATAATGTCCTAATATGATATGTGAAGCATACTGATAAAGCATAATACTACCTATAAGTGAAAAATACTACATGTTCACATAGTGTTACATACTTTGTAGTACATTTTGATTACATTCTGTGAAAAATTTGAAAGTTGCAGTAAAAACACACATTCCCATGATAAAGGACTACTGAAACAGTTAATTCTCCCTGTCTAGAATTTGCAATATATTTTGCAATCTATAGCTATACAAAATTAAGTTTACTTTGGCTCTTTTATCCTAGAGATAAAAGTGACAAAGACTTTGTCTCTGAAATTTTAAGACAATAGGAGAGGAATTATTTTTCTCTCCTTACAATAGTTCTTTCACTTTCCTCTACCTTTTCTCTCAATCATTATTTTCTTCCACTCTTGTAATGTACCTAATACCAACTTGTCTGTCAATAGCAGGTGTTGATTTTCGTCAGCTTGCAGTTGCCCAAGCAAATGGAATATAATGCTGCCTCACAATGTAAGGGGGAGGGAGGATGATGGACTACTCATGAGTTAAGTGAAAAACTTACCTTTTATAGAAGTGTTCAACAGGTACTGTTCCAGTGGAGATGTATCTGGGGTGTAAGTCTGCTAAGATGATTGAAGTCTAGCCATAAAGCTCTGAGACAATGTATTCCATACTAATAAGAGACTTTTTCTGACAGACATGTATTTGGGGGTAGGAGTATGAAGAGGGCTCTTGTTTCTTGGAGAAAATAATTTATTTTCCAAGTAATGTTACATTTTTAGAATATTCATGTTGATTATAAGCAAGCTTTCCTACATGAATCTCTTCCATAGCAGCTGAAAATGGTTTCCATGGAGTAAACATTTTTTTCCCAACAGCGTTTTTTGGCATATTTAGGCATATTAGGATGGGAGAATGTGGCCTCAAGTTGCACCTGGGCAGATTTAGATTTAATATTAGAAGAAACTTCTTGACTGAAAGGATTCTCAAAGATGTGAACAGGCTCCCAGAGAGGTGGGTGAATCCCCATTGCTAGAGATGTTTAAATGATGCAGAGATACGGTGTTGAGGGTCATTGATTAGCACCAGAATTAGTAGAGTTAAATAATGGTTGGACTCCATGATCTTAAAGGTCTTTCTCAATCAAAATGATTCTATGATATTTCTCAATTCCATTTAATTATATATATAATTATATAGGTATGTTTTATATGTGTGTGTGTGTATACATTTAAATAGAATAGAATAGAACAGAATTAACCAGGTTGAAAGAGACCTTTGAGATCATCGAGTCCAACCTATCAACCAACACTATCTAATCAACTAACCAAGCACCCCATCCAGTCTCTTCCTAAACACCTCCAGTGATGGTGACTGCACCACCTCCCTAGGCAGCCTATTCCAATGGCCAATCACTCTTTCTATGAAGAACTTCTTCCTAACATCCAGCCTAAACCTCCCCTGGTGCAGCTTGAGACTGTGTCCTCTTGTTGTGGTGCTGGTTGCCTGGCTACAACCTCCCTTCAGGTAGTTGTAGACAGCAGTAAGATCTCCCCTGAGCCTAGCCTCCTCTTCTCCAGGCTGAGCAACCCCAACTCCCTCAGCCTCTCCTCATAGGGCTTGTGCTCCAAACCCTTCCCCAGCTTTGTTGCCCTTCTCTGGACACGTTCCTGCAATTCAACATCTTTCCTAAACTGAGGGGCCCAGAACTGGACACAGTACTGAAGGTGTGGCCTAACCGGTGCTGAGTACAGGGGCAGAATGACCTCCCTGCTCCTTCTGGCCACACTATTCTTAATGCAGGCCAGGATGCCATTGGACCTCTTGGCCACCTGGGCACACTGCTGGCTCGTGTTCAGCCTACTATCAACCAGTACCCCTAGGTCCCTTTCTGCCTAGCCGCTCTCCAGCCCCTCTGACCCCAGAAATAATACATACTAGAATGGTCAAAGGCAAAAAGGAGAAATGAGGCGTAGAGGGCATTACTAAACCATTCTGAATTAATTAGGAAGATGAAGGAATTTAACACATTATAGATAAATTCTATGAAGATAAATAGTAGCTATATGAAAAGTTCAAAATGGCAACTGATACAGTCAGCAAACAGACCTGAAGATAAAATTATGATAATGGAACACATATTGTGTAATGCTTAGGGCCAAGTTTTATCTGAGCTATCCTTCACCTTCATATACCTGTCTGTTTTAGAGGAGGATAATCAAAGATTGATAGTTATAGGTATATGCACACACATGGAAAAGCATACATTTATGTGTTTTTTCATATATATAAAATAGAAACATATAACCAATTTTATGCAGAGTTCCAGCAACAAGAAAAATTCACTTGGCAAGCACACTAAAAAAGCGGGGGGGGGAATCTTCTAAGCAGTTCTAAATGCAGTAGCCATTATAGCTTGTTCTTGCAAGATATGTACTGAAGGTATACACTTTAGTTAGCTTGACTCTGCAGTTTGCAATGTATTCACAAACTATTGCTATGTGTAGTTTATTTATGTTGATGAATGCTACTTCCATAGAGAAAAATAATAAAGAACTGGCCATAGCCTTATTTAGTTAGCATTTTTAACACAGAGTTCAAAGGTGAAATAGTTTTAGTGCACTGGATCTTAGAGTTACTCAAGAATGTAAAACCCAAATTCAGAGACCAAATTTTTGAAGTAGAAAGGAAGTGCATTTGATTTGATTTAGATGTCTGTAAAGCCAACTGTAGCCACATCTATCTTGGGAATTGAATGTGAAATATTTTCATTACTAATCTGGTGGAAATATTTTATGATTTTGGCATTCCTACTCTCAGATTAAAATGCAACAAGATAGTAACAAGAAGGGTTTATTATTCTTTTCTATTTCACTGCCTGTCTATAAGTGTCTCTGTGCAGCTATACTGTTAATATCATGCCAGTGTAATTGGGTAACCAAAAATGTCTGCCTCATTTTAAAAGCTCTGTAATAATCAAGGTGAGGCCAAATGGCCAAGTGTTGTGCCCACGGGTACTTTAGAGCACAAAACTGAAAGTTTAGAATATGAAATCTGTATGTTGTATTACATTAAATAATCAGCATTGATCCATCTGGTCTAGCAGATGTGTAAATTGTATACTGGGCAGCAAATCTTGTGAGGAGCATGAAATTCATCTGACTGAAGATCCTTTGTTATCAAAACAGTACCTATATACAACAGTAAATGATCAGTGCTAGTCAGTTCTGGTTTTGCCAGCTACCTCACCCACCAGCCACTCCCACAATGACTGTTTCCCAGAAGGAGTGTTTTTCCAGGCTGTCAAGTATTTACTTAAGTGTTATACATAAAGCAGAGCTTCTCTTTCCAACAGTTTATGGTAATAGAGAAAATGTGATTATATTCTCACTTAATAGGCTATAGTGGAAGTATCTAAAATGTTCTAAACCAGTCTTATCTTTGGCTCCACAAGCAGGGGAGGACTACTTGAGAGCTTTACAGTAGACAGACATTGCAAGATTTAGCATGTGATCACCATGTCTTTCATGGAAACTTGGCAAAATGTGGCAAATTCCCTCTCATTCTTTTACTCTCCCTTTCTTTTTTCCATACTTTCCTACTGTATGCACTGTATCACATTTCAGGACATCAGTGAGTGACTTCAGACGTTTCTCAGGGATTATCACACTGCATGGGCAGAGATATATCCAAGGCATCTGAAAACACCTCAGAAATTCTTTGCTTGGAGTATCTTCCTGCTCAACTGGGGCTAGTAGTACTCCAGCTCACCTCCTTCCTGCGGAAACAGGCAGATATTGGAAAGAGGCAAGATAACAGAGTTGTTCTTGTTCACAATGGAGAATCAAAGCAGCACGCATTACCTCAAATGTAATTGAATCTGATTTGTGGGCTTGTTCAGCCTCCCTGAGTTCCTGTTAACTTTGATGGGGGGTGAGATCAATCCACACTTCACAGTGTATGGTCAGCTTCTTTCAGTAACCAGCTGTCACAGACTAGCTGTAGGTCACAGCTTTGCTCTAGGGTATAGCTGATGTTAAAAGAAATACAAATCTTTTTTACCTGCTGCTGAGAAACTATGAAGGGGCCATTTAAAGATGCTGATTTAAGGAATTTAGTTTTGGGTCTCATCCATTTATCAGAAGTCCTGCGTGGTCAAAAAGACCTCCTGAGTTGTTTTCCTGAGATTTATTGAAAGAGGCCTAAAGCACCTGAATGTACTTCAGAGGTTACTTCTACATTAGTGAACCAGGCACACTCCAGATGGAGATGAGATGTGGCACATTGCCTAGACAAGAGCTACAGCCTTCTGTGGGCAGCTCCCAGCATGGGCAGTCATGAGCCAGAACACCTGCCTTTTACAGCTTTGCAGCCCAATAATTAGTCTGAGTTAACTCCTCTGCTGATTCCCTTCCTTTAATTTGGCCTTTTCCATTATGAAGATGTGATGTGGGAGCACAAAAACTGATTGCTACTCAGTGGGCACACCCTTTGGCTGCCATGCTCACATGGGTAGTTTTAATGATATTCAATGCTGCTTAATGTATTTGTTAGCTATTATAGAATCACAATATCATTTTGGCTGGAAAAGACATTTAAGATCACCCAGTCCAACCATTCTCTAACTCTACCAAGTCTGGTGCTAAATCAAGTCCCTCAGCACCACATCTGTGTGTGCGGTATCTCAAACTATAAAGACAAGGTGACTAGTTCTGTTGTGTCTTCCATCTGCAAGATGATTGTCTTGTATGAAGGTAAGTGGGTGCAGAATTTGGCCCTAAATCAAGAGAGATTTTTGACTTTGTCAAACTATCTGTGAAAAGGTTTGTGTGTGTTCTCTCTTTGTGCAGTATCCAGCACAGTGAAGCCCCTTTTCCCTTAGGGCAGTGTTCAAATAGAGCTATTACAAAGCACTAGGAATCAAAAGACTTTTAAGAAGTTGTGTGACCCAGTCCAAGAAAACTATCTGCTTGGAAGCATTGTCACTTGCAGCAAAGTGCTTTGACTTTTGTAACTATAATGGGGAAAATAGCCTTTTTTCCCCAGTTACTCCCTGAGTCGTACTCCACTGGTCCTTTCCCACCCTGATTTCACCCCTCTCCTAGTATAAATTCAGTTTTCTTGCTCAAGAACAGTTTTATCTTTGGTATAAAAATTCAATTCATACTGCAGAGTTTGTATAGCTTATGCCTTACAGGCCTCTTACAAACTCCACAGATACGTGCTGAAGATATAGCAAGATTGAAAAGGTAGAAAAACATTCATGCTTGTTGGGGATGGCAAAATAAGTTTTCATCCTCCATCATGTTTTTATGAAGTGACACAGTATTTTGTTATGTTCCCCACTTTGCATTTCAAAACAATCCAGAAATTGTCAAGACATTGGCATTATATTTTCCCATTTTTGCCTAGAAAAAATGGTCCAAGTATGCAGCAATTGCTTTTATGTTCTGTAATAATGCTCTTGCTAGAGTGGGTTTTAATAATTTCCATGCCTGTAGAGGCCTGGATTAGAATATATATCATGAAAACAATTTCCTATCAATTTGAGTAAAGGGCAAGGGTGAATTTTCCCCTTGTGAACAGGTATTTGCTGTAGAGTGTCTCAATGCACCTAAAAAGTCTGCACTCCTCTGATGGAACATGTAGCAGAGAAATGTGGAGGTAAGAAAATGGATTAAAAAAAAAAAAAAAAGAGAATGGAAACCAGAAAAGGACAAAGGGAGCAGGGAGATCTCGAAGAGCTTCTCTGTTGAACTATTTAATGCCTTGTAATTAGAGATACTCTCATCTTCTGGACAACTATGCTGGAAAATAGTCAACTGTCACTAGCTCTTTATGAGAAAAGATCAGCAATTCATCTTTTTAAAGCTCAAATTTTCCACACTGCTGGATTTCAGAGACCACTAAATTGGAGGTTTCATGTCAGCATAAGCTTTCCTGACCTTCTCCAGCAAATCACATTCTTCAGGTGTCCCTCTGTACTTCATGCGTATTCAGAGCTCTTCCAAAGGAATTTCTTACATGGGCAGCTTGGTATGTGATCACCAGAATGGCATGGCCTGAAAAACAGTGACATTCATTTGTATTTTAATGAAAACCTTGAAACTTAAAATAGAAACACAGTTGAATGGACCATGACTCATAGAAGGTGGTTTCAGTTTACTGTTAAGTTCTGTATATTTTCACTACTCATTCTTCACAATTGCATAAGCAGTGACTGTTTGTCAGGGAGTCATCTAGAACCACATCAGGGCAAAAAGCTCAAGTTGCCAAACAACCTCCTGTATTACTTGCTTCTTATGTTAACTGACAAGGATCACATCAGTCCTCCTGTTGCCCACAAAGCCCAAGACACTGCTGGGATATGGACAATGCAGGACTGTTTGTCTTAATATTTATGAGTAAAGGGATTGGAGTTGTCTTCCCTTATTGGAGTATCAAGCCTCTCGTTTAACATCTACAACAATCTTGATATGACAGTTTAAGGGAGGGTGATGTGTTCTTTTACAGTTTTCATGGCTCTGACTGCTGTGCCAAGCCCCAGCACAGCACACACAGGAACTCTTCTAGAAGCAGGATGATAGGAAATGCTGTGCAGTAAAGATGAGAACCTATCTTGCCAGAGATGAGAAGCCACTGTGCAAGGGCAATGCCATTCTGAGTCAGGTGAGCTAGTAAACCCACTGGTGCATTCAGAGCACCCAGGCAGCCTGGCTGTTTTCTTGGCAACCTTTGTGCCTTAGCTCCAGGAAGAGCTGAAGTATTTCTGGCATAGGCTATTAATGGATAAAAAGCATGTGAGCTTCAGCCATCAGTCTGCTGCATAATGTCCTGGGGCAAAGATGAGCAAGGAGCACTTCAGAAAAGAAAAGTGGAGGACAAAAAGACAAATTGAGCCAAGTGGGGTCTGTACTTTGTTCTTATGTTTTTACTGGCAGAAATGCTGCTACAGTCTTTTGCAAAGCTTCAGAGTTCTCAATTTACTGTGAATAATTCTTGGATCAATCTATCAAAATGTAGTTTTAAAAAACTCAAGAGATTCACAATATGGAAATTCTTATGGCATACACTAGACAATCCAAAGACTTCTTTTAAAACCTTGGGGTCTTATAAACAAATTCTTCTGCCTTCTTATCACTGGTACCCTATAATTAAGTCACTGTGAAAGATATGGGACATTACTATTTATCTATCTAAATTCTTATTCTGCTTCAGTGATCTCAGTATTTCTTGATCACTAGCTGTTAGTAAGTTCATGCTTTGGTGTAATCATACATCCCAATTTTTGCCATACTAAATTCCCTGAATTATTGTTTATATTTTTTTGAGGAGAAGAAAGAGTTATTGCTGAAAAAGCAGTAACTTTTTGTACAAAAATCAAGAACCACTTGCTGTATTGTTTTTAGTTTATTTTTTTTTCTATTTCACTAAGTGAAAAGCAAGGAGAGGAGAAGAAGAAAACCTCTTTTGACCTTAAGAAGCTTATAGAAATGTGGTGCTGTAAGTGCTCTAATGTACAGTAGAAGTCAGACATACTTGTTACTGAAATAGAAGAAAAAAAGCATCAAACAGAAAACAACCCAACTTGGTTTGTGGACTCTTTTAAGGCTAAAGGATTTTGTTTCCCTTTTTGGGTGTTTGTTTTTTTTTTAAGAGAAACAAGCTCAAACATTTGATGTAACTTTCATTTCACAGTGTAATTGTTTTAAATTACTTGAACTAGAAAATAAGACAAACTGAAAAACTATATGCATTTGAATATATTTCCGTCTGAGAGCCAAGTCACCATCTCGCATATACCTGTTCACACTGGTTCCGCTGCAGCCAGGGGGAATACAATGGTGTGGCATCACTTCTCGATCTGTCAAGGTCAGTCATCTGAACAGTATGTAAAAACCATACGTTTGCAGGGAGAGACAATCTCCTAATTGCTAGTGGAGGCTGGTGACATCTGAAAGTGGATAGGCAAAACTGTCGTAGGGCCAGGACCAGAGTCAGTTCAGAGCATCTGGTAAAGATCACAGAGCGTTAAACTCGCATCTGCCTGTGCTGCAGAGCCTTGTCTGCTAACAGCAGTCCTCTGGAGCAGGCTGCACAAACAAATGGGGATTTTAGGAACACTCATTAGGTGAATACTTTGCAAACTCCATTCTCTGTCATCAGCTTTAGTGCAGTATCAAACATTCCAAGGGATGGTTATTCCGAAGCACTTCTATTTGGATTGTGTAAAAGCAAAACCATTACTTGAGCTTTCTCTTTCATGTTTTCTCTAAGTATATATGCATGTGTTACTCAGAATCACAGAGCCATAGGATCCTTTCAGTTGGAAAAGACCTTTAAGATCATAGAGTCCAAACATTATCTAGCTCTACCAAGTCCGATGCTAAACAACGTCCCCCAGCACCACATCTCTGCATCTTTGAAACACCTGCAGGAATGGGGTTTCGACCACCTCCCTGGGCAGCCTGTTCCAGTCTTTGAGAACCCTTTCAGTCAAGAAGTTTCTTCTAGTGTCCAATCTAAACCTCCCCTGGGGCAACTTGAATTTCCTCTGATCCTATCACTTGTTACCAGGGAGAAGAGATCAACACCCACCTTGCTCCAATCTCCCTGAAATAGAGTTGTAGAGAGCAAGAAGCTTTCCCCTCAACCTCCTTTTCACCAGGCTAAGCACCCCCAATTCTCTCAGCCACTCATAAGACCTACTTTCCAGACAATTCACCAGCTTTGTTGCCCTTCTCTGGACCCACACCAGCATCTCAATGTCTTTCTTGTAATGAAGGCCCTAAAACTGAACACAGGACTCAAGGTGTGGCCTCACCAGTGCTGAGTTACAGGGACACAATCACTTCCCTAGTTCTGTTGGCCACATCAATGCCAGGATGCTGGTGGCCTTCTTGGCCACCTGGGCACACTGCTGGCTCTTCTTCAGCCAGCTGTCAAACAAATCCCCCTAGGTCTTTCTTTGCTGGGCAGCTTTCCAAACACTCTGCCCTGAGCCTGGAGTATTCATGGGCTTGTTGTGACCGAAGTGCAGGACCTGGCACTTGGCCTTGTTGAATCTCATGCAATTGGCCTTCGCCCACTGAACCATACAAAGATCCTTTTTTGTGTGTATCTGTGAAGTATGATAGTGTTGAACAAGTAACTGTAGATTTATATAATTAAATTTCACTCAGAGTTGCAATAAATGTTAGCAATTAGAGGTCTTGGAAAGACTAGCAAGCATGGGAAACCTCCTCTTTGGTTTTTAAAAAAAATCAGCTTAATAGGTAATAGCTGTTCAAAATGCCATGTTACAATGTCCTCCTTAGCAAGCAATTAAGGTGCCAGCACACAAACAGGCTAAGAGACCTGGGGTTGTTTAGCCTGGAGAAGAGCAGACTGAAAGGGGCTCTTCAAAGTGCATATTAATATCTGAAGGGTGGAGATCATGACAACAGGGGAAGGCTCTTTTCAATGATGCCCAGTGATAGCACAAGGCACAGTGGGTACAAACTAGACCATTGGAGGTTTCATTTGAACTTAAGGAGACACTTCTTTCCTGTGAAGGTACCAGAGCACTGGACCAGGCTGCCCAGAGAGCTTATGGAGTCTCCTCTGGACACTTTCAAAACCCACCTGGATGCAAGCCTGTCCAACCTGCCCTAGGAGAACCTGCTTTAGCAAGGGGTGTTGTACTAGATGATCTCCAGAGATCCCTTCTAACTCCCACCATTCTATGCTTCTATGAAACAACATGTGCAGTAAAACTAATATGTAAAGCCTTTATCAGAGTTTCTGCTGAGGGTCTTTTCTGACTTCCTGCTAATACAGCAGAGTAGGGTTGCAGCAGTTAAACATCTGAAGAGAGGACTCTCTTCAAGAGGTCTTATGTGGATTGGTGCAGGTAGTTGTGCTGCAGTTCTCCAAAAGGCTGGTTGAGCCCTCAGAAGCAGTCAGCACCTGTGCAGTTTCCTTTCCCTCTTCAGCTTTTGGGGGTCCCTTTGGGTGGTGTAAGCTTAAGAAATGAATGTGAGAGAATCTAGTATTACTCACAGCTCAGACTGAGTGTACCAGGAAAAGGCTGAGGCACCTGAAGGTGAGGAAATTGGATTAGTTATGGACAGAATAAAATGAAATAGAACATAGCTAAAGCAGGGGCAAAACTGCCATCTCCCATCCGTGAGAAGTGGTGATGACACAGGCCAAACTGGGCAGGTGCGGGATGAAACGGTGCTTAGTCTGATTAATTTATTTTCCTATATATCCTGTCCTGATTAATTCAGCAACTGATCATTTCTGCTGCAGGGATCAGGTGGGGTGGAGAGAAGAGCGGCTAGGAATTAAGCTGTCATTTGGTGTAAAAGTGCTAGGAAAAGTCCTGAGAAGCAGAGAAGGTTTGGGGAAAGTTGAGAGTGGTAAGCTTAGGAGAGAGCTTCCTGTCTAGCAGCTCCTATCTAACAGAAGCTGTTTGATGCCTTGATTTTAGAAGCTAAAAGCTCCTTCAAGTTGAACTTGTATTGAAGTTGCTTCCTGAAAAGCTAAAAGGCCCTGTCTAATCCTTTTGTTGCTGTATCAGGTTGTTCTGGGAAAACAGTTGCTTAATACACTATGTGGAGCTCAGCTTTGTCAGCGTTATGTTAATGTAGGTCCCAGGGCAGATGGCAGCTGAGGCAAAAATGTTGTATTGGAAAAGTTACCTCATAAGAGAGTCCTACACAGTAAGGTTTGTAGTTAGATTTATATGCTGAGAAATCAAGTAATCACTGATGCTTCATGCAAGTGTCTCCAAAGCTTGGATTTAACTGGATCATATCAACCGAGGGAGAAGAAACAGAAACAGCTTTCTAAAGCTGGAAAAAAACAGGACAGGGCAGGAGTAGAGCAGAGGAAGAAATGATGTGTGATGCACATGGCATCTGATTTCAATATGATGACTTTTTCCGCCCTCTTTGAAAATGTATCTGGAGTATGCCATTTGTTTTAATGGCCATGGATCGTTTGATTATTAAATTAAACATGACCTCTCTGTTCCTATCAACTTCAGAAAGAACTGCTGCTTTTGTAACTTTATAAATGGGTTTGTGAAGTAGATTTATAACCCATTTATTCAAATAATTCTTATTATCTTCAAAAGTTATTCCAACAAATCTGGCACCTTGCAGAAGCTTTGTGCCTTTGCTGTAATTTAAGCGGAGAGTTTGAAGATTGTTTCTTTTCCTCGCTGTGAGATACAATCTCTCTGTCCTTACCCCTATCTATTTCTCCCTAGGTATTCTGGGCTGCCAGTTTTAGTTCCTTGAATAGCACTGTGGTCTTTGAAGTCAGAAAAAGAATGTATCTTTCCACATGATCAATAGGCATTTGGCCACCAAGTCTCCACAACACTATTTTTAAAAATAATTACAGAAGTTTCCTCTGACAGAGAGAGGAGGATAAATTCTTGAATGGCTAAGCATTCATCAGATGAGGCTGAGATAGGCAGATAAAATAGGGAGTCTGGATCAGACTGCTGCAGCTTTGAATTTTTATGGTTTTACTTTAAAGTTTTCTGTTAGATGAGTTAACACTTGGCTGATTTGTTCTGTATATTCAGGATTTGGTTTTTTTAACATATTCTTTCTTCTTGCAATTTTAAATAACAAGTAGTGAATTGACAGCATCTTCCTTCACACGGTAGCCTTTTAAGACATGTACCCAGCTGAGACTGGTGTGCAGAACTTAAGGGCTGTCCAAATACCTCTTAAATGCTGCCAGGCTTGGGACATAGACCATCCCACTGTTTGACCACCTTCTTGGTAAAGAAATTCTTCCTCAATGTCCAGCCTGACCCTCCCCTGATGCAGATTAGAGCCATTTCCATCCATCCTGTCACTGACTCCCAGGCAGAAGATATCCATACCTCCCTCTTCCCTTCTCAGAAAGCTGTAGGGAGCCATGAGGTCACCCCTCAAGCCTTCTTTTCTCCAAACTAGACAAGCCTAAAGTCCTTAGCTGCTCTTAAGGCCTTCCAGCTTTGTCATCCTCCTCTGAATGCATTCAAGGGCCTTCAAATCCTTCTTAAATTGTAAGGGCCAAAACTTCACAGGTGAGGCTGCACACGCTGAATACCGCAGGACAATCACCTCTTTTGACCAGCTGGTTATACTGTGCCTGATGCCCCCTGACAATGTAGATTGTCTCCTGATTGACTCTCCCTTGCCTACAGTCAGAGGTCTCTGTTTAGTCCCTGTAAATCAGGGAGACGTTGAGATCTATCCTTAAACGTATAGAGTTGGGAGATCAGAGTTTTAACAAATATAAAATCATTCCAAGTTTGATTTTAAAATAGAATAAGACTTAGAATAAGCCTTTTATAAATAAGTGTTTTTATAAGTAAGTCTTTTATAAATCTGCTTCTCCTAGGGTCTATTTGAAAAGCAGGAATGTGCAAGAACAAGGTTTTTCAGTATATGGAGTGATACCAAATATACAAAGTGAAAGCAAGGGTAGCCCAACTGTTTTCCAGCTTTAAACATTGTCTCAGGTGTGTTTGGGAGTGAAGTTTTCAACTTATTTGTGTGTTTTGTCAGTCTATTAATTCAAGTCCCGCTGTATTTCTATTTCATACATGAAGTTGTATTGGAATGTTTAGCTTTTAACTATTAGTGCTAAAACAACTTCAGTTATCTATGTGAAAAACATGGGTTATTTTTTAAAAAAAAAGGAAGAAATAAAGCCCCAACAAAAGAAACAGTGAAAAGAATGAAAATCAAGCCCCAAAACAAATGGCAAAGAATTTCCTGTCCCATGGAGTATTTTGATCCCTTATTATTAGTCCCGATTGAGAAATGTTCATCTAGGGGGAAGTCCTCAAGGCAAATGCTGCCATCTAGAGAGAAACAGAAAGAAAGTGCAAGATTTTTTTAGTGGTAGGATTTTTATTTCCAGGGAGCTCCAGGAGAAACTGGACAAGTGTCCACAGAATAGACTGCAGTGTCAGAGACGGCTGCTATCGAGATGCTGTTCCAGCAGCTGCTGACTGAAAATAGTCAGGTAATTCCCACAGACACTGAACAAAACCCACAGAAAATCCTGACTAAGGGGTTTCAGTCTATATCAAAGACAATGAATCCTTCTTCTTAGCCAGTTAAAATTATTTTGCGTTGCGTGTCTTTTCCTTAACATTTCCTTTATTCTGAGAAAAGCTTTTGCTCTACATTTCTTTTGCTTAAAGGAAGAACTCTGGAAGCAGCTTACCTTATTCACCATTTAGTGTCCATCTGTCTCTTTTTTTTTGCATGCCACAAAGCCTCTCTTGTTTACTCTTTAGCTGGTTTTGAGAATTAGGATTGCAAAATTCAAAGAGAATGACAAACACAAAGAAACCGCTGAAAATACCTGAAAGACAAGAAAGAAAAGTGGGGATTTACCTTGTCTCAGTATATTATGTGTGCAGCTATATAAACATCCCTGTGTGTTCAAAGATTGAGCTATGCACGTTAAGCCTGAATGGCAGAACCAAAATCTTGTAGGCACTTTCAAAACTCTGCTGGCAATAGCATTTGTCTGGGTATAATGAAGATGACTCATTATTAATGAGTGATTAGAAGAGCCTGCAAATAATGCTGCACATGCTGAACCTTGTTGTGCCTTTTTATGTCACTGAAATTATTTGTACAGAGTTCACCATGAGTGAGCCAGAGTTCCAGGCTGAAATGTTGAAGTAAATGAGCACAGTAAAAAGTTTACTCTTTTTGTCTCACAGAGACAAGTACATTTCGGTATTGGTGTGTAAACAATGGAAAGAGTTAGCAAGTTCTCTCTGGAATCTATTTTTCATGACCACTTTTCTTTAATGTGGTGTGTCTCTTTAGTTTGGAGAGGAGGAAACTGAGGGGTGACCTCGTTCGTGTTTATAAATATGTAAAGGATGAGTGCCAAGAGGGTGGAGCCAAGCTCTGCTGGATGATGCCCAATGACAGGACAAGGGGCCATGAGTGAAAGCTGAGGCATAGGAAGTTCCATGAAACGGGAGGAAGAATTATTTTCACTGTGAGGGTGATCGACCACTGGAACAGGCTGCCCAATGGGGGTTGAGGAGTCTCCCTCTCTGGAGATATTCAAAACCCACCTGGATGCATTCCTATGTGATCTGATATAGGTGATCCTGCTCTGGCAGGGTGGTTAGACTAGATGATCTTTCGAGGTCCCTTCCAGCCCCTGACATTCTGTGATTCTGTGTTATTAATGGAAATCTGTGTGTTCTTGATAGTGATTATTGACAGCCAGCTGAAAATGAGCTAGGAGGCCAAGAAGGCAAACAGCATCCTGGATGGTATCAGCAATACTGTGATCAGGAGGACCAGGGAAGGGATTGTTCCCTTGTACTCAGCACTGATGATGCCATACCATGAGTCCTGTGTTCAGTTTTGGGGCCCTCACTACAAGAAAGACATTGAGGTGCTGGAACATGTCCAGAGAAGGGTAACAATGCTAACAAAGGGCCTGTAGAACAGGGTTGGTGAGGGGCAGCTGAGGGAAATGGGGTTGTTTAGTTTGGAGAAAAGGAGGCTGAGGGGAGACCTTCTCACCCTCTACAACTCTCTGAAAGGAGGTTGGAGCCAGGTGGGGGTTGGTCTCTTCTCCCTAGTGACAAGTGATAGGAAAGGAAATGGCCTCAAGTTACCTCAGGGAAGGTTTAGGTTGGATATAAGAAACTTCTCAACTGAAAGATTGCCAGTCTTTTTTTTTTTTTTTTAGAGACTGGAACAGGCTCCCCAGGACAGTGGTGGGATCCCCATCCCTGGAAGTGTGTAAAAGACACAGAGACGTGATGCTGAGGGCCATGGTTTAGCACTGGATTTGGTAGAGTTAGAGAATGGTTGGACTCAATGGTCTTGCAGGTCTTTTCCAAATGAAGTGATTCTATATATGTGGGCAGCATGAGAAGGAAAATGATGCAACTTCTGTATCTGTCCTCTGAAGTACAGGAATAATGTTTCTATTTTGGCACTTTAGGATAGCTTAGCTGCTTCTCCTGAAGCAGTGTCCTGAAAGCATAAAAGTATGGGAGAACCTAATTTTTTGACCAAATAGATGCATATTTACTGGCAATTATGCCTATGGGGCTTTCATCTGAAAACCTTGAAGGGGCTGGAGGCGCTTTGAAGAAGTACTACTATTAATTCCTGTATTTTGTGTATGTTTATAATGTATTTAATGCTAGCAGGTACTCTGTGACATAGAAATTTGCTGAAATTGAGGGAAAGGTGTTTCTCTTTATTTGATTTGCAAGCTAAAATTGTAGAGAGCTCGAGATCTCTGTAATGGGCTCAAAGAATTTGATATTTTATAAGAGGAACATTTTCCTAGTGGTTGCAATGCACATTGGCATCAGTAATATTTTCCAACTGGAAACATCCTCCTCCTTCATATTTCATATCCCAAACCTTTTTGTGGTTATGTTGTAAATTGATCAAGTATAATCTCCACATAACACAATGGAGCTGGAGGAAAGCAGGCTCTGCTGTACACCATAAAATACTCTGAATCCACTTCTTCCTGGACTTTTGATACTGGTATTTGTATCCAAATGCCTGGACAGATTAATCTTTATTTTTTTGGTTGTGATATTAGCTGGGTATTAAGCATCAGAGGTGGCAACTGTCACAGCCCCAAAGCAGTGCTTACCAGCCATTTATAGTTCACTGATGTGAAATAGAGATAGGCTTCAGGTTTGAAGTGGCCATGCAGGAAGCTCAAGCTTTCCCTTTAACTACACAACAAATACAATATGTTTTAAAATATATTTTCTCTTTGGCTGCCACAGAGGATTAGAGGAATGAAATATACATTTTGCAGTGATGCAAGGGCATGTTTTGAAGTGACAGTTCCATATGTTACCAAAAAAAAAAAAAAAAAAAGAAAAAAAGAAAGAAAATCACAGATGCCTGAAAACGAGGGGAAGCTTGTGAGTTTTCACAAACACATGAAAACTTCCCAAAGGCACATTCCCTGCTTTCATGAATATGCCCATGAGTGTCTTCTATTCACTAGCATGCGGTACTACCTATGAAACTGCCTATAAAAGGCAGTACTTTCAACCTCCCATAATGACAAGGATGCAAAGAGGATTCTGCATTCCGGGCACAGGACATTTTTGCTCTTATTTCTCTTATTTAGGGTTGTTTATTTACTTTGCCAGATCCTCTTCTCCCAGTTCTTTGATTCACCCACGTCACTTGTTTATTATAACTAGGGAGGGTGGTATCTTAGATAAAAACAGAGATGAGCAAAATATAGATTAATATATTAATATATATTAATAGATTAATAATGGGTTTGAAGTAAGCCAAACCTCAAACTACTTATAAGATTTTGAAAAATCAGGGGCACTCTTTTGTCCCCCTTTTCATTTTTGATTCTATGGATCAGGACTTTTTCCTTCTTCCAAGAATCAGTGAACATGAGATTGTTTGGGAAAGGATGATTGTAAAGCATTCCAGCACAATCTCACGTTGCAATTCGCAAAGGAGCAAGATTCAGAATTATAATCTGGAGGTCTTTTTAAAAAACAGGGAAATCCAGCACCTGTAGTAAGACTCCCAAACTATGGGTTTAATTGAGAGTTTGAGGGTTTTCACTGAGCTGATAAATCTGACCATGAAATGAAGGTTCTTTTAGGATTAGAAGCCAATTCTAAGGCATGTGCTTGGTTTGGTTTGGGGTTTATTTGGGTTTGTTTGTTTATTTTTGATTTATGACCCTTAGCATGTTACTAGAATGGTTAGAATGAGGTTTATTATTTTAGTGTGAAAATACACTGTGTTTTGCAGTAGTACCATTTTTATTAGGGGCCAAGATGAGGAGCATGCTGAAGCAGAAGGGAAGGAGCTGGACGCAGAATTTGGATCTGTGAACCAGTGCTAGCTGCATACGGTAGAATCGTTCAGAGGAGGCTGCAACTCAGAGTGGACTTGAGAGACAAGAAAGAAACAGTGTTTGCTAATATGTGTGTGCATAGATATCTTGCTGAGAAGTTCGTTTAGAAAACTGCAAAAGATATGCTACAACTACATTTTCTTTTAATGCAAATATAAGGAGACCTATGGTGCAAAGATTCTGAATGCCTAAGATTCATTCAATTACAGGAAGAAAATCTGGTATCAGAAGTTGTCAGTGGAAAATTTGCCACAGCTGTAGTAAACTGCAGCTCCACAGTCCAGTGAGTTTTTGCAACATTTGCAAATGTGTTTCAAAACAGCTTTCCAGAAAAGCCAGTATTGCCTGGAATCCAGTGTATGTTTGAACTCACTAATTCCAAATGTCTTATTTTCTGACATCTTGGTACCATTGAAAGACTGGAGGTGGCTCTAGATTCACTACAAATTCAGGGCTAAATATAAATTAGTTGAAGTTTTCCATGATTTAGAAGCTTGGAGTTAAATGAATAGTGTGTTCTGGTTTAGATAACCACAGGAATAAATTTTTTTAAGAACACTAATTTGCCTTACTTGTGGGCATATCTTTGTTTTTAAAGCAACCTTTGCTTAAACCAACTGGAACAATGCGGATATACGCATGCACAAGCACACACAGAAACTAGACAATGTACAACTGTCAAATGCATGTGATAAAGATGACATTGACATCAACAAGTTTTCTTTTATCGGTTCCAGAACAGCTTGCTGAATACAGTGGCAAGCTCTTCCCTTCTGTTCAATCTGAAGGACAATACATTCAGTTTATTTCTACAACTAAAGTCTGTTTAGACTTGGTGAATGGGATTGTCTCTTACATTGGGAGTCCTGGGTTCTGATCCTGCTGGGATTTTGTTTTTATACACTACTGACAGGACAACCCCATTAGAATGGTAATTTTTTTTCTCTCTCTCTCTATTGAAGAAACCACCATAGTCCAGATCACAGAAACTTGGTATGTTCACAAATATAAAACATTTAAAAGCAGATGAAAGCAAAGGCATATCAAAGACTGGAACAGGCTTCTCAGGGAGGTCATTGAATGCCCCTCCCTGTAGGTGTTTAATTGAGGCAGAGATGTGGTGCTGAGGGATGTGGTTTAGAACCAGACTTGGAAGAGATAGGTAATGGTTGGACTCAATGATCTTAAAGGTCTTTTCCAACTGAAATTATTCTGATTCTATAAATCAGAAAACTGTAATTCCTGTGAATGGCCATTTTACAATATACTTTTATCAGCAATGCTGCATATTCCAGTGCCTTTCACTATGAGTGTATTACAAAATACAGCTCCTTACAAATTCAGTGTTACTCAACAGTGATGCAGTGCCACATGAGCAGTGGTAGTTTTCTAATCACATTTTTATATGTAGTGTAACTGGGCAGTAATGTATATTTCAAGGTCTAGGTGAAACTGCAGTGCGAGCCGAGTTATGACAGGATCTGGAATCCGTTGGAAGACTGGAGATTAAGACACTTCATTTTGGAACAAGCAGTAAAAAAAAACCCCAACTAGTTGGGACATTGATTTTATTTTGTCTAAAAGATGGCATCCGCAGGATATAAATTCCTAGTACTGTTCCAAAGTGCTTGGTTCAGTGCTGACATATAGGGAAATCTTCCAGGAAATCAAGGCCAAGAACATCTATCTTATTAGACATAAACATTCCTTGTTTTATAACCATTTTCAGTGACGTGGTTTGGGCCCAGTTTGTCAGCCGTTTTGTTCTTCTTTGTATTTTGACCTTTTCTGTCTGTACTAGATTCTTTGGGGGTTTTATAACCTACTCCATTGTGTAACATGATTTTTCCACCCCATCAGATACTGATTATCAGAATGACCTGACACAAAGGTTTGTGTTAGGATTTCTCCACCTCTCCCTACAAAATAATGAATTGTTGACAGGTTTCAAAAGACTCCTCAGCTCTTCCCTCTGAAAAAGACCCACCAAAGATTCATCAGTAGAATTCAAAAGTCTGTTCTACTTTATGCAAACCAATGAGTTTGTCCTGTGTGTTGAACTATGCCCCTAGTCCCTCCTAAAGCATTGTTGTTGCCTGATTTGATTGTCCAGTGACCTATGCTTGGCTTCTGTTTGTGCTGTCTGTGCTTAATGTTTGGTTTCCATCTATCATGATACTACCTTTCTCCTGAATGATAAACACAGCATTCAGCTAATAGAAAGAGCTATAAAAATTAACCTAGTTAACTTTTATTAGCTTGTTTTGGTCAACTACAAACAGGGTGCGACAAGACGCACCCCTGACCTGAGCACCTTCATCATTGACTTCTGGCATGTGACATGCCTGCTATATGCCAGACAGGTATAGCTGAGCTCTAAATGCCATTTTCAGAAACATGTGCATTCATACTCTCCTGTAGTAAAACTTTCCTTGGCTGTGGATCAGCTATGATTTCCACAGTCTGCAAAGCAGACCATAGAGTATAGCTGTAGAAACAACTACAGCTTCTATACAGGAAGGCAGGCTAACTTTTTAAAGCCTTTAAAAAACTTCTCTTTTGCCATAGTGTCCATTTTAGTCTAAAAGACATTAAATATTGCATTCACACATATTCAAAACAAACCACTTGTTGCTGGCAGTCTCTGTGCTTAGGTTGAAGTGCAGTGAAGGCAATGTTAGTCTGAAATAGCTGTTGAAATGTATCAGATGAGTAACACAGAGGTATTGTCTACAGCTCATTACAGATGAAGGAAATAGGTACTCTGCAGGGAATACAAGCTCCAGTGAGGGCATCTTAGATTAGGTGAGCTGGATCCCATTCATTAAACCTTCGTTAAGCCTATTAATACATCCCTTCAGATACAGGGCTGTGGTGAAAACACCTGTAGAGTTTGCTGTGATTTTTTTTTTCCTTTAATCAAGCTAAGGCTGCCTTTTTGTTGTTGGTTGTTTCTTTTGAGGTTTGTTGGAGGGGGGTGTTTGGTTTTGGTTTTGGTTTGGTTGGGGGTTTTGTCCAGAATATAAGCCTTTATATTTTATTTTATTTTTTTCCAGATATGGTCACTGTGTTTTTAAGATGACAGTTAGAAGCACTTTCAGCTTCCTCTAAATCTGGTCCCAGTATTTTAAAACATGTAAATCAGCAATGCTTTCAAGTTCCTGTAAATTTGCAGAGCAGGACTGGTATGCAAAGAACAGGCTGTGTTCTGTGGATCATTAAACTACCTACACATACCTTAACCTAATGTCTGGGCAGTAAAACCTAATCTCTTTGTCTGGCCTGTAATAGCCACTGCCTCTCATGCTTCAGAATAAGAAAGTTTCCCTTCAATTTCTGTGTTAAATCCTTGCTATACATACTCTCTGCTGACAACTGAAGTGAAGGAATCACTAGAGACTGAAAACCTCTTTTGCCCAAATGCAGACAAACTGCCAATTCCTTCTATCTGAGACAAAAATCCCACTGCTGAACAAAAAAAAACAAACAAGCAAACAACAATGACAAAATATTGCCTAAATACTGTGTTTCAGCATCGGGTCCTGGATTATTGTAATCTTTGCAAGTATAAATTTAAAGATTGATGCATCTAGATCAAAACAGTGAGAAACAAAGGCGCAACTTACATTTGTTAGGTGTTAGGAAATGCTGAGTCTCATTAAAGATGTTTCAATATGATGCCCACAAGTGACATGATTCTTCAAAAAAAAAACCCTAAAAGCATCTAAACTGATCAATTTAAACAATTTCAGTGGCAATCTCAGCATGAAAGATGCTTGCTGCATCGTTGGAAACAGAAGAAAAATAACAGAAGAAAAATAATATGCTAGATTTAAGTGAGAGGTATTTGCTGCTTTCTGAAATTCTAGGTGATGAGCTTATAATTATTTCAAAATAAACTTGAAAAGTGCTGTACCTGTTGTTCTCATCCAGGTGAATGGATATTAGATATCTTTAACTTAATAGCAATTTTTATCTCCTGCACTTTTCTTAGGCTTTCTGGACAGTTCTGCAGAGTGGTTCTGCAGTGAACTAGTGTGTAACTCTGTAAGTGCACTGCAAAATCATGGAGTTAGCTTGTTAAACAACAAATGCTGTTTGATCCTGTCTCAAAAGCAAAAAGTAGCTTCTTTTTTTTTTTTCCTTCTTCTTTTAAACATATATAATTCTTAGGATTTTACAAAGTGGAGGCTTCAGTTACAAAATGAGCATACACATGGACAAAATTGTTTTGGAGATTTCGGAGGCTTTATATCTCAACGTTCCACATTAATGCATAGAGGAACTCACTCTTCCCACCAAATAAGCTTATTCTCCCATTCCCCCTCCTCCCCCAGCATTGCCAAATGTGTCTGTAGTTTGATGGCATCTTTCCAGAGAGCGATGAACAGGTCAGATCAGCAACCAACTTTTTATCCATTGACATACAGACTGACTGATGGAAACTTCTAACAACCTTAAGACTTTAAGCCTCTGTACAAGAGTTTACATCAGACCCTTCACAGAAGGGGAAAGCCATTTAATCCCAGAAACTGTTAAAACTTCCCAGAAGACAAAATAAACTACTGTGGTATAGGGTTTGTGTATTTTATTTATTATTTCTAAACAATTCAGTATGAAAGATAATAAACTTAGATCTCTGTGTGTTTTTTCTACTTAATGTGGCATTGGTACTTGAGTGATCTGCTTTAGATGGCAAGACCTTTATTCTCAGCCACTCATAGCTCTTGCTGTGAGTGCCTTCACTTGTCAGGTCGTGCTGGGAATCTTGCTCCCTCATTTCACTGCAAAGGGAAGATTTTTCTTAAAACCAGTAATTCTCTTACAAGTTCGATTTCCAGCTATCACTTGATTCTAAGATCATTTCAGAGCCTGTTTCCTGTATTATTACCTTACTACAAATTCCAGTATGAGATTTGAGTCACAGTGTATTCATGTACAGCCTGTAAAATCTAAGAAGCCTAAGTGCAGCACCTATAGGCTCTCTATGAACAGATGCAGGAATTATCTTGCATTCTGCTTGCCTCTCAGCAGCTACAGCCATGCTGCTGCCAGCCTGCAGTTGTTCTCTGCCTACGCTGGACATGATTCTCTTCCAAAAGCAGGAAAGATTTTCGCTACTGTTTGTGTAGTGTGTCACCATTGGAATTAGATGACAGCAAACAAGTTCCTGCAAGGTACAGCCATTAGCTTAGGAGTGTAACTTCTGCTAAAAGTTTCCTCATACAGCTGGGGAGTTCGTGAATGAATTAAGATTATTCAGATGGTTTTAAAGCCAACAAATGATTTTTTTTATGATTCATAGAATCATAAAACCATTTTGGTTGGAAAAGACCTCTGAGATCATCGAGTCCAGTTGTCAACCCAACACTACCATGGCCTTTAAACCATCTTGTCCACACATTTTAAAACACATCCAGGGACAATGACTCCGCTACCTCTCTGGGCAGCCCATTCCACTGCCTGACCACTCTTTCCATAACAAAATTTCTCCTATTATCCAACCTACTAAACAAACTACTGAACCTTTTCAAATTCTTTATTTAAACCCATAGTTTTGTATTATTAATCACCCACATATTCAAAAAATGCAAAAGCCCCTCACCCTCTGCACATTATTTGCATTGGTTTGCAGTTTAATATGTAGCCATATGTCATCATTTGAAATCTAAGCAGACACACATCATCATTTGAAGGCCGCTTTAACAGAAGTGTCCAGCTCCTAACATCTTAATTCTCACCCTAAAGAAATAAAAATACGTCTTAGATAAAGAAAATTCTCTCCATTTTTAAAGCTTTTTTGTTTGTTCATTTTCACTCAGCCTAGGCTTCATTTACCACAGGATTTGTGTGGGATCCTTCTGGAGTGCCTCAGAGTTGTTAAGTGACAATCTAAAAGCCGATTTAGGATTAGCTAGCTTAACCAGGTGAACTGAGGGTTTCGCTTTGATTGGGTAGAAAAGCCGTGGCTGTGCTTGGAAGTCCATATTGTGATACTGAAGGGCTTTATCAACATCCTGAGAGCAGTGCATTCAGAATAGGTGATGATGCGAATCTCACTAATCAGTGAAGGATTATCTGAGGCTCAAAGCTATACTGCTTCTAATTCCTTCTTCATGACGCTGTTCATGCACTGCAAAATGATCCAGTGCAAGACCAGAAGTACAAATATTAGATGAGACTCTTCAGTATCTTAATTAGCACTTTCTGAAGGAGCAGTACTTGAGGAGTCAGGGGTAATGAGATGTTGAAAAAGAAAACCCTCAAAATCAGAAACAGGAACCTATGTACAGTGACTGACACCATGTCATACGCAACACACATAACTCACTAATTTTAAAAACAGTGGCCAGCATGGACTCAGATGTCAAATTGTTGTCAGGATTTAGTATTGCTAGTCACACCAGTACTGTGTGGAGGTCAGTGATTTTCTCTAATTTTTTTGCTCTTACTGATACATGAACTTCTGTTCTGGTAAGGGTTAAAAGTATGCTAATACCCTGCACAGTCCTTTACAATAGTTTTCCCTATACACCTTTGCTCAATGGAGGAAAAGAAAAAAAGAAAGGAGAAAAATTAATGACATATTGAATGCAAAGGTTTTTATGCTTGTTTGGACTGGGTTTGGTTGTTTTGTTTTGGTTTTGTTTTCCTAATGCGTTTAGCAGAGGCTAACAGGCTATGAAACACGGGTCAAATAACAACACTACCATTTCCTACCACGTTTTTATTGAAATCTTATGCTTCCCTTTACACTAAATTACAGTTTTGCTGAGTTGATAAAGTTACATATGTATTTTAGTAGAGTATATGTTGGTAAAGCAAGAGCTTCCCTAGTTTGCTTCACTACACACATTGTCAAAATGACAGAACAAGATATCTTTAATTCCTAACATCCAATTAGGTCCAGTATCTACAAGACCACCAACTGTGAGGTATGGCTTCCCAGCACTTCTTATACTCCTTTATATTCTTCAGTCTCTGTTGCTTCTCATCATACTAATTTTAGTCTTCTGGCCTTCAAGAAAAGTATTTACAAGTCAGAGATGGCTCTTAAAATATGTTGTTCATAAGATCCTTTCTTTCCACCATAGTGTTAAGGTAGAATGCAAAGGAAATGATGTAGAAGAAATAATACATAGAGGAAAGATGGGCAGTGAATAAAACCCCAGATCTGAGGAATCCAAGCCACTAGAGAAACAGGTTCTGATTGTGAACTATAGGATCCTTCATGAAATATCTCCATGGAATAAAAATCTTTAGATGTATAGTTCAGGCTTTTCATATTACAAATTTTTAGTTAAATTCACATTTTATGTAAATGAAGCTTAAAAAAAAAAAAAATCAGTTCTGTGATTTTTACCACACAAGTGCCATTATTCATTATCAGAAATAATCTAGTTAAAGTTCAAGGAAAGGAAAAATAAAAACTCTATCCTAAAGGGTGGGTTAATGTAAGATTAAATTAGCACTAAAGATTGTGTTCCTACAGCTAAACTTCTGCTTGGCTTTCAAGTTAGCTTGCAATATCTATGATTCTATGATTTCTATGAAAAGCAAACAAATAAACCTCTTGCAAAGCAGACATTATAATCACAAGTAATGTATTTCATTTTTATACTGTTTTCAAAGCCAGACAGCAAGGTTTTATCTCTTGCTTTCTACAATACCAAGAAAACATACATTCAGGTAGACTTCAGATATTGTGTCAGAGGGCTTCCATTTCTGTCACTCCTTAATGATGAATGAGGTGGTTCTTCTAAACAAATAAGCACTTCAGAGAGCTACCCTTGACAGGGTTGTTAATCCTGAGAGTCTGCCTTATCACAGCAGAATTCAAGGGCTGAAGTTGTACAGTATCCCTGTACTGCTTGTTTTTAAGGCTGCTGCTCTGGCTGAAAGTTGGGACAGAACTGTTTCACATCCTGCCTGTAAAGCCATGCTCAGTGCTTCTGTTCTGCTCTGCTCACAGACAGAGGGGCTTATCATCTTAGTAGGCACTGCCCCTTTTAATATAGGGCTGAATTTCTCATTTGGATGGATGTGTTATCAGCCTGCTTTAAGTGGTGTATTGTTTCCTTTGCAGTTTTTCTTCACAGAATGAAATTAATTTTGGACTATAACACAAAGCTTATCCTGAGAACTATAGAATCACAGAATTTCAGGGGCTGGAAGGGACCTTGAAAGATCATCTAGTCCAACTCCCCTGCCAGAACAGGGTCACCTACACCAGATTACACAGGAATGCATCCAGGCAAGTTTTGAGGATCTCCAGAGAGGGAGACTCCACAACTTGTTCCAGTGCTCTGTCACCCTCACAGTGAAAAATTTTTTCCTCATATTTACATGAAACTTCCTATGCCTCAACTGCCACCCATTGCCCCTTGTCCTGTCATTTGGCACCACCAAGAAGAGCCTGGCTCCATCCTCTTGGAACTCACCCTTTACATATTTATAAACATTGATGAGGTTACCACTGTAGACCTGAAACTTGTTCCATCTTGGGCTTCCCTCTCTCTGAGAAAGATGCTGAGGTGCTAAAGAATGTCCAGAGAAAGGAAAAGAAGGTGCTAAAGGGTCTGGAGAACAGGTCTTGTGAGAAGTGGCTGAGAAAACTAGGGTTGTTTTGTCTGGAGGAAAGGAGCCTGAGGAAAAACTTCATTGCTCTCTACAATTCCCTGAAAGGAGGTTGGATCCAGATGGGTGTTCGTCTCTTCTCCCAGGTAACAACTGACAGGATAAGAGGAAATGGCCTCATGTTGCATCAAGGGAGATGTAGATTGGATAGTAGGAAACAATTTCCTCACTAAAGGGGTTGTGAGGCACTGGAATAGGCTGCCCAGGGAAGTGGTGGAGTCATTGTCCTTTAAGGTATTTCAAAGATATATAGATGTGGTGCTGAGGAACATGGTTTAGTGGTGGCCTGGTAATGCTAGCTTAACATCTGGACTTGATGATCTCAAAGGTCTCTCCCAACCAAAACAACTCTATTCTATTAAGTAAAATCAGATCTCACTCCCCTGTCACAAACAAATTAAAGATATGGCCCTTAATCACACAGGCCTCACAAAAGGGCAGTTTTGAAGCAAAGCAGACAATTTCTGTCTTCTGATTTTGCATACCTGACAGCAGCTACTGTGCTTAATATCACCATTTAAACTAGAAAACCTTTTAAAAGCAACAGGTGAAGGTGTTATTCTAGTAATAAATGGGAGAATGTGAACTCATTTTCATAGGATTGAAAACTGTTTGCAAGCATCTTTCCAAATTTCTTTCATCCTTTCTCTCCAGCACCTCCCAAATCCTTCCACACCACCTGCCACAAAAATCTGGAACACCACCAGGATCATCTGAAAACAAGTGAATAATTTTTTCTCTCTGTCAGTTTCCTTATCCCTTAGAAGGTTTAGAACAGCCATGTGACTCCAGCTGCTGTTTGAAAATCAAAGCATAATGTGTTTCCAGTTTATAAATTATAAAATATTCAAAAGCACAGGCTGTTTTAGGAATTTGTTACACTGCTTGATATGTAGAGCTGTTTGTTCCTTTTATCTCTGTTATTTTCCCCTCCTATTCCCTCCCTCCTTTCCTTCTTAAGGATAAAATGCAAAGAAAATGTAAATTTTGCTGCCTTGGGCCTTGGAAACATAGGAAGGAAAAAGATAATGCCAAAATATAAATAAGGGAGATGGGGTGAATAGAGGGTCTCTTTTGATGTGACACCAACAGTTCTATTCACTAATTTCATTCCTTGTCCATCAGAAGGATCCCTAATACAAAGTATTAGCTTAGTAAAGGCTTTTCTGAACAGTTGGAACAAAACCAGCATTTATACTGTACTTCCATTCTAGTCTCTCAGCGCTCAGCATAAATATTAATTGTCACCAATGCACATGAGAGAGAGATTTTAAAGCCCACTATACAGATGGGCTACTATGAGATGCAGATAGTCAAGAAGCCTAAGGAAGCAGGAGAGGATTCCAGGAATACTGAACAGAATGTTCAGGTCTGATTTTCAGAAGCTGTTTAGGGGCAGGGGAAGACCTGCATTCATTGCTGGTGGAAAAGAAACATACCATCACCCGCAGCTGCCTGCACTGCAAAAGACAAATTCTGTTAGATGTAAAAGGTGAAATCCTCACTGCAGTGATGAGTAACTCCCTAACTTAAGCAAAGCTGAATTTTTCTTTACATGCTTATTTCTGCTTAGTACGTAGTCTGGCAAGGGAAGGAAATTTAAAAAAAAAAAAAAAAGCAGACTTAGCCTGTAGTTTATTTTCGTGTGTTTGATAGTGGCAAAGCCACTATGAAAAGTTCCCTGTCCTTTTTTACTCTAGCCTCATAATCCCACTTCACAGTTTGTGCCCTCCTCAGATGTGCTGAGGTAATTGTCTGGAGAGCCAGGCTATAAACCAGGCCACTGAAACGATCCTGATTATGGTTTAAGTCTTCAGACTTTTTTAAGTGAGAGGAGGGGAGATGGAGATTTAGTTGGGAATGTTTTGTTTTTTTCTAAATCTTGATCATTTTACCTTTTTGGATTATAGGAGATTCGTCAGGCATTTACAGCAAGTGGTAGAGGGAAACTGAACTGGAGTGGTATTGCTGCCTGAGGAAAAAGGTGTAAAAATGCCCTGGTTATCAGATCCCACCTGAATGAAAGCTTGGTGCTGAGTCAGGTGTGAAGACTTCCCTTATAACCCTTTATTAACATTGGTGGTTTTTTTAAGGGCATAAAAATGTGGTAGCTTGTAGAATTTGATCTATCTTGTGTCATTGAGCAAAAAGTCATGTGAAGAATCAGGCATTTAAGAGACTCTTTCTCCACAAACCCTTGTGAAATGAGGGACATGTTACTTCTTTCTGGTCTTGAAGAAAGGTGACCTACAGTTTTGAGTATACTATGCTAAACCTTGTTTTCTGTATCGTATCTCAGTTGGCTTTATAGCCCTTTATCTTCTAGCTAAGCAAATGCTTGAGTATTTGTCATATCCCTGACACGACGTTTCTAAAAGCTATAAATCAAAAGAACTGCAAATTAGACTTCAAGTAGTTTTTGCTGATGAGAATTCTATTTGCTTTTGATAGATATGTGCCAATACCGAGGCAAATACACCTCCCTTAGTTACTCTGATTTTGTCTTCATGTAGCTATTGATTAGGGCATTTATCTAAAGAACAAACAGCAGCATCTTGGACAAAGTGTTATCAAACATGATGCAATCATGGCATACAGAGATTTAGTTGTATGCTTTCCTAACTTTGTTATCTAGCAAAACACATCATCTTCTGTTCAGTTCTAGTCTTAACTCTGCAACAATTAACATTCTCTATTTTATAACAGGTTAGATGTAACTTACTTGGGTCTATTTAGCTTTTATATCTAATTGACTGAGGTGAATGATGCTACTTAACTGTTACTTCATGATTTGGAACCTGTGGAAAAGCATAATATTGACTGAATTTTATTATAGGATGAGTATATAAAATTGATTTTGAGTGACATGAGGTTTATGCTCTCCACATAACATTTTTGATCATAAATGCTTCTTATGCCTTTTTATTTGCTTTTCCCTCCCATCAACCAGGCAGAAAATGCATTCGTTCTTCTCTTTTGTGTTTTACAAAGCCAAAAGTCTGACCTGTGCTTAGAGTAGGCAGAATGCTAAACCAGCACATGTCTGGTCTTTGAAAGCCTGAGGGTCTGCTACAGCTCCTATTGAAGTTGCTGGGAGTTTTGCCATAGATTTCAATAGGACTGAGAGGAGAGCCTATGTTTATTGTTCACTGAGATATACTGAAGATCTGTTCACAGGGAATTAGAATGATGGGTCTGAATTGTTTCAGAGGTTTATTATGTGCAGGCTGCAATTCCAGAGAACCTCTGTTTACAGGAGGAGAAAAAAATCTGCATTCCTCGTACAGTCAGAATTTCCACTGAAGTCAATGAAATCTTTGCCTGAGTAAGGATAAACAATTACAACCAAAACAAATGGTTTAGTGAAAAACAAGCACATTGCTGAAGTGTCTGTTGGCTCTCTTCCTGTCATTTAGATTTGAAGACTTATCCAATACTAGTAGGTTTTGGTTACTTATGTCTGCTTACTGGTGGTCAGTTTACAACTACATGCTGCTGCCTTTCTTATGTGAAAAGAGAGAGCAGAAGCTCTCACTAGATTCCCAGACAAATTCTGGTTGATTCAAAAGATGCTGTCATGCCCTTGCTTAATTTCTTCTTGCTTTCTTTTGAGAACCTGATGGTTGTACAAGTTCCACTAGGTACTTGCAAATTCATGCATGCATGCAAGGGATTCCTGCCAAACTTCTGAACAGGAAACACTTCAGGGAATTTCTTTTCCTTTCAAACACCCATAGCCTGGTTGCAAGCCCTTTTCATGTCTAAATATGTTGAATCCTTGATATCTAAACAGTGACATCATCACAAATTAACTTCCCAGTGCTCTTCCAGGATTAGTGCTTTGTGACTTGTCTGCAAAACCGGGCTGTCACAAATTTGAGGCTGCAGATCAAAACTGGAGGACTTGTGAATGATTTTCTTCTAAAACAGAAAATAAAAAGAGGTGCCTGAGGTGAATCAAAGTACAATTAGAGATAAATTATCTAACTCTAAATCTTCAAAAGAATTATAAGATCTCAATTTTCCCCATCTATGTATGCAGGAGAGTTTTGAGTACCTTCTTGCTCAGGGACTTAGCAGCACTGATCCCTCTGTGCCTTCTCTGTGCAATGGGAGCCAGTCCAATTCTGAAGCAACAGTAATACAGTAGGGACCTCCGCAGGAGGTGAGGATTGGGGCGGAATTACTCCCCTGTGATTCAGACTGTTTCTCAAGCTTACCAGTCTAATGAAAAAGAGAAATGATGCTCCTAAGATACACGTTAACCTTGGGTTTGAAGGTAAAAGAAAGTGCTTAGAATTTGCAGAGAACAGCTGGTTAAAAAAATAACCAAAGCAAAAAAGTAATTTCAAAATGGAGATGATATACTGCACCCTGAGAATACAAGATGCTAAGAAAACAAAAGACTTAATTTGAAATACATTAATTTTTCCACAGTCTGTATTTTTCTCTGTCAAATATACTGGGGACACAAATCTGCATCTGCATTGATTGGATGAATTTCAAAGACCTTTTACCTGCTCTCTGTTTGTGTTGCCTCATATCTTTATGACATGGAATGAACTGCTTGGCGCCACGTTGCTGTTATCCATTAACCATTCCTGTTTTCCTAATCATCTTAGACTCCATCTTTCTCTGTCCTATCTGTTATTGTCTTCTGCAAAGAGATGTGATGTTCCTGTAGCCTGCTCTGGTTTGCATGACATGATTTGTGTTTCTGCCTACAAGGGTTTCTCCACTGAACCCTGTACATTATCTTCCCCCAGCCCCCCCTCCTCTGTAACCAGGAGAAGAGGGTCATACATCTGTAAAATGACAGCACTTATGAAAAATGGGAGTTTGGTACACATGGCTCTCATCAGACACAGACTCATCTTCCATGCCACAGACACTACTTGTTTCCTTGCAATGCAGACTGTAGCTGGAAACACAGGAAACACCTAATAAATTGCTTGACCGATCAAATTAACAAGTCATCAAGAAACTATTTTGGTAATCAATGGGCAAAGCAGAATTGTTTGCTTTCTGGCTGAGCAAGAAGAATGCACAGAGATGGAGCAATTTCTTTCCTTCATCTCTTCTCTAAGCAGCCTTTAACTGGATTGTAATTTTTTCTGCAATACAGGGAAGAATGTGAAGAATCTATTTTTAGAATTAGAAGAACTCTTAGACCTAGAGGCATGCATTTGCCTGAGACTATGGCTGAGTACAGAACTCAAAGAAATTCAAGACACACTCAGACACACGACATTGTATTTGCATTTTCACTGTTTCTGGTGGAGCTGGGTTTAGTGCTTATTATAATAAATACAAAACAGGAGTTAACTTTTCCGGTTTTAAGTATGCCGTGAGTTAAAGTTGTGGCATATTGCAGCCACATATTGTATAAGTCTCAAACTAGTCCCTACTCCTGCAGCCTAGCAGAAGAACTCCAAAGTATAACATTTTCAGCCTTCTTTTAAAGCACCCAAGTAAAATGAATAATTAACAAAAAATGAAGTAGACCTTTTTCTTATTATTATTCTTCCATGTAAGATGCAGAAATAGGCTGACTTTTACTTCTGGATAGAAAAGGTAGATGCTTGGAGCTGTTGAAAATTTAAAACACGGTGATGATTGTAAAGGCACTGCCAAGGATACTTGGAGCATTTACTGCCCAGTTGGCATTGTTCAGTGAAAAGCTGTTTCTGTGAAATGAGAACAGCGTATAAAGACATGAGACAGACTGGAAAACTATGATTGTTCAAGTTATACCTTTCATTGCCAAGGATGTTCTGCCTAGTGAAGCTTGCATAGACAGCAAGATGCCAAAACAAGTGTCATTTATGTTGTGGACTTAAAAGTAGACATCTGCTTGAGTATGCCATCAAACATTCATCTCAACATTCATTATTGTTTTTACATTTATAGAACACCAGCTTTCATGCTATCATTGCTTTCATGCTATCATTGTGCCACTGTCTGCCTTTCTTGGGTATTTCTGTGGTGCTGAACTTCCTGGGTTTATACTAGACCTTTCCCAAGTCTGGTTTTATAACAGATCTTTACCCAGTCTGTTTTCATAGCAAACCTTTAACAAGTCTCGATCACATTTGTTAGAGGCCCCTGGAAGACAATGCATCATCCCAACAGATCATTTACTTCAAGCATTATTTGTTTCTCTTTATTACACAGAAAGTCACAAAGTTGCAATCCTGATGGTGCAGAACAGATCTCTATAGATTATCAGGGCATTGTCTGAGAGTATCATTTTATCTCCATTGCCCTTCTGCCAATGAGTAAATGGAAAGATTGCTGGTGAGGGGTAAATGGCATAATGCAGGAATCCTGCTAAAAATTATAAATGCACATTGTTGTAGAAAGCTGTGACATGCCCGTGGCAAAGTCTTCTTAAAAAAAAAAACAAAAAGTGTGCTTTGAAATTCCCTGTACACTTTTCTGTCTAAACTCAGTTCCTCATCTGTAGTTCCTGTTCAGTAAGGAGTTTTAAGCATATGGACTTCAAAAACTTTAACTTTTTAATCTGTTTTTAAAAATTGTGGGGAGGTTTTATTGTTTTACTCTGGTGAAGGAATAAGGAATGGAGTTTGTGTAAGTCATCCACCTCTGTCAGTGTTGTGATGATGTTATTCTGACCTTGATGTGCAGAATTGTTTTTGCGGATGTAAGTGAAACATAAGGAAAATCTTCTTCACTGTGAGGGTGACAAAACGCTGCAACAGGCTGCCAAGAGAGGTTGTGGAGTCTCAATCTCTGTGGACATTCAAAAGCTGCCTGAATGCATTCCTGTGTGACCTACTCTAGGTGATCTTGCTCTGGCAGCAGGCTTGTACTTGATGATCTGCCAAGGCCCCTTCCAACCCCTAATGTTCTGTCATTCTGTGAAGTGAAGTTTATGAAGACTGTATGATGAAGGTCCCTGGAGGTGCTTAGGGACATGGTTTAGTGGTGGTCTTTCAGTCGAAGTTTGGACTAGAGGATCTTGAAGGTCTCTTCTAACCAAAGATATTCAGTGATTCTGTGTATTTTATTGATATTTCTTATGCATGCATGTAGGTGCTTCCTAATGTCAAAACCAGAGGACAGGGCCCCTCTCTCTCTGTCTGTATGTAAATTCTGGTCAAACATAAGAAATTAGGCATCATAATTGATATAATAATTAAAAATTGACAAAATTAGGCTTGCAAAACTCAGCACTAAGTCCCAGATGGGGTAAGAAGATGGGTTACACCAATGCTCATTTACAACTGTCTAAACCTAGAAGTACACCAGAGCCAGTGACTCATGGCCTCATCCCGCATGAGCTGAGCAATGTCTCCAGCCTGTGTGTTTTGCCCATTAATGCAAATTCCAGGTCAGAACGCTTATTATTTCCAGTAATTCCTTCTTTTGCTTAGACTAAATGTGTAAATTTAAAGCAGGGTGCTTAAAAAAAAAAAAAAAAAAAACAAAAATCAAGACAAAATATCTATTGTGGCAGAAATTAGCCATGTTACGTATTGCAATAGCATACACTTGGATTTAATCAGTGAGAACTTTAAAACTGTAATGTTGCAGGACGTGTGAACTGACAAATTAAAATGTCTGTGTATTAAGCAATGAGTTATTAACGTTTTAAGAGGAAGAAGTGGTGAGTAAACCTGAACTAATTGGCTATTTATAACATTTGTTGAACTTGTAAAATAAAAACTCACCAAGCACTGAGTTATGGTAACTAAGGTTCTGTTTTCCAAAATATCCCGACCAGAACTGCTATCTGATAAACACCAAGACACAAGAAAGGACACTGATGACTGAGATTTTTGCTGAAAGCAGGATACCTTTGTGTGAGATGAATTAATACAGTTTAAAAACACTTGCTTCACAGAAATGCCAAAATTTTCCTGCCTCCATCCTCAAATCCTGACTGAAAGACACCACAAATCTTGTGGTATCAGAACACATGCTATTAGGCAATGAGCACTTAATTTACATCTTTTCACTGTTATTTTTTAATAGAGTAAAATCACCCTTTTCTTCTTTTTTTTTTTTTCAATCCACAGAAAGATCAAGATATAATTAGTGCTTTCCTTTAAAAAAAAAAAAAAAGGCAGAAAGTTCCTATATGTGCACTCCATATCCTTCCATAGCTAAGAATTTTTCCTAGCAGGTTCTATCTAGACCAGCAGTAGTAGTTTGTTTATCCATACTTTTACATTTCAGAAAGACAAATGGTTGTGGATGAAAAATCTTCCAGGAGAAACTTCATTCATATATCAAGACACTTGCAACATTCCATGCCCAGGTTAACTATATAAACAGCTGATAGGAGAGCAATGAAAATGTTAGTGTGAGATTTGTTTTATTTAAAAGTAACTGTAATAGCCAATTGTTTGGCTTTTTGCATTATGTCATCATTTTGCTAAGCTTAATGCTGGGAGTTCATGAGAGTTATGTGTTTCTCAAGTGAACTCCTGGTTTAACAGATGTTTGTTTTAGTAGAGTTCCTCAGCAGTATAAGTTATAGTAGACTAAATTGCTCATTTAAGGGCATGACAAAGTGAGTCTCAGAGCATGCTCTGGTATGTGAAGCAAGTGGAATAAGCACAAAAAGCAGCACAAGGGTTTCCATGAAATAAAGTCCTCTTTCCTATGTCTTAGAAAGGGACTCTGTCATACAAAAGTTATGCCTCCTGCTAAAGTAGTTGAACCAGCTGCATCCCATGTGCTGAAAACACTCTTGTCTCTTATTTCTCTTGTTCAATTATTGTGTCTATAAATTGCAGTGGGCCACCTGTGCAATGCACTCATCCAGAAGAGCCCCAGAGGAAGCATTAACATATCAAGGCTCATAAAGCACAAATCCTTAAATGTAAAAACTGACACTTTCATCCTACTCCAGCCTACATCTATATAGACATTAAACCAGAAAGGAATAAAGACTATTTTACTATGCAATTTGAAGGCCCTGCACTCCTCTTGCAGAGGTCAGAAGCAAGACTCCTCTTGATTTTTAGCTGGGAATAGGATCAAGCTATAAAAAGCGTGAATTCTAGTTACATATTTTAGATGCTTATTCTGAGTTCTGCCATCAATCAAGTTTAATGCACCTATTAAAAATAAATCAATAAAAGAAAAAAAAATAAAGGAAGACTTCTGTTCTTGACATTAACTGTCTTTTTGTTTTTCCCAGTCTAAAAGAGTTAAATCAGATCTCTCTGGGAAAAGGGCCCATGGGTTTGGACTGGCTGGAGGAAGATCTCCAAATCAGCAAAGCTGCTTCTTCCAGCTCTATTACTCCCTTTTTACAAAAGGTTTACGAATGATCATTCTTTTCTTGGCATGGCAAGGATAAAGAAATGGCAGGACTGTTTCTCCAATCTCTGTGCAGAGCCACTGGCCAAAGTGAATATAAAGGTGGCATTTCTTCCAGTTCCTGTGATCTGCAGCACAGGTAACTTTTAAGAAGGACAGATTAAGGTGAGACCAGCCATTTTCCATCAACTTAAGCAATACTTGACCAACATTCTTAAGAAGCTGTCTGGAGAAGCAACATCTTCTATAAGTGTCCAAAAATGTATCTTTCCTGTTTTCTTTCCTTACGCATTTATCTCCAATATATATATAGTACCACTGATCAGTAAATAATAGTCGTAACTGAATTACAAGGACTGTATTTCTGTGTCCTTAGTATGGGTTGGTATGGAACCCTCCTGCTCCACTCTGATGCCTTCTCTAAATTTATGCATACTTTCATATGTATACTTTCAGTTAAGCTTTACTCCAGGGCAATGTATGGTTGTACATTATTAAAGATCTCTTATGAGAAGTATGCTACCACATGCAGCAGTGTTGTGCTTTGAAGGAACTGGGTTTGGATATAGAGGCTGCAGGACATGATTGTGTTTGCATAAGAAAGAAAAGCAAGGCAAGTATCTCAGAAGGTTGGCAGAGAACTGGGTGATTCAGATCTTCAGAAATAAAAGAAGATTCAAGGAAATAGGGTGAACAAATGAAGCTGATCATAAGGACTACATATTTTACCCACCTTAACCTCAATTCAGGGCTCTCTCTAAATGAGTTGCACATCTCTGACCTCAGAGTTCTCATTCTTTACAAACAACACATTTCCTGACAGTACATTCACATTTCTCTGTCTTCTACACTGATGTGTATTGAAGTGGCTGGCTGTTTGCCTCAGCCCTTCATAAACAACACTGTCCTTCACTACCTTCTTGTTTAACTCTCTGGTTCTTTTTTTGCTAATCCCTTAGCTCCACCTCTTAAGGCTGTTCCTAACACATCCCCACACTGCAGACCTTTTCCTCTCCATAGCATAATTAGACCCCTGACCTTCTATTCCCCAAAGCTAAAGAAATGCCAAATTGCTGCCAGCACTCCATTATGCTTATATATTGGTCCTAAGAGACTTGAATTTTCTCTGGCTGTCCACATCTTTCTTTTTAGTTCCTGTTTACTAGCATCACGCAACTTTCTGTGATATTCAGTGCTCTTGGAATAACTTCCCCCCCCTAGGTAAGGTTATTTACCTGATAATTTTCTCCTTTCACCAGAATTACATCTTGAATGTTAACAAGTGGTGTGAATTACTGACTATTACAAAACCCAAGGAAAGGAGAAAAAAAAAGTAAAATCCAATAATCTTAAGCACAGAAAAGGTTTTCTGGGCTCAGATCAAGACCCAGCATATTTGTGCTCATGCTCAATATTGCTCACAGGAGTAGCCTCTGTCTTCAGTGCATTCCTGAACCCTGATTTTCAAAGACACCCTTGCAAAATTTTCCACATTAAACCTTTCCAATTGCAAGTAAAAAAATATCCACAAATGAAGACATTTTCCCTGAAGAAGAGAGGTCAGTGAAAGTAATTTAATAAAGGGTTCAATGCACCTTTTATCAATTTTTATATATATTGTTCCATCTTATGCTAATTCAGCCCGTTCAGCCTGGAGGGAAAAAAGGCTCCAGAGAGACCTTCTAGCAGCCTTCCAGTACCTGAAGGGGACCTACAAGAAAGTCTTTTTACAAGGTGTTTTAGTGATAGCATGAGAGAGAATGGATTGAAACTTGAGGAGGGCAGATTTAGACTGGATATTAGGAAGAAATTCTTTACCGTGTGGATAGGGAGACACTGGAACAGGTTGCCCAGGGAGGTTGTGGATGCCACCTCCCTGGAGGTGCTCAAGGCCAGGGTGGATGAGGACTTGAGCAACCTGGTCTAGTGGAAGATGTCCCTGCCAATGCCAGGAAGGGATCTCCCTCAAGTCTATTTGAGCAATTACTGTGACTGTGCAGCATGTGAGATTGCCTGCGTGCCATGATCTTAAGTCTGCCCCAAGAAAATAATAATTCCTTCTTGTCCTCCTAATGTATGAATTCTAATACTTGCTTCATGGTGTAAAAATAAAGTGGCCAAAAGCGTTGATGAAAGCAGGAATTCTGTCATTCATTCAGTGAATCAGACACTGTTTTAAGATGGCATTTCTGAGCCTCTGAGAGGAAATGCTTCTGCAGGTTAGTTTCTAAGATCCTACTCAGATCCATTTTCCTGTTGTCATTCTAGCTTCTGCTCTCAGTGCTCACCCTTCCATCTACCCCCAACAGGCTCTAGTAGCAGGCTCTGATAGTCTTCTGACTGCTCAGTTTCTGTGTCAGGTTTTCAGCTAGTTAAGCACAGCATGTACCATCAAGCAAAGCTATTCATCTTTATGCAAAATATGCTGCAGTTCAAATGTCATTTTTGGGGCACACAACTGTCTAATATCCTGTGACCCTTTCTAGAATACAAGATCAGGCCAAAATTATGATAATGGTCACTTCTGGGCTTAAAATCCATTAATCTATTTTCAGTATTAGTAACTGCATGAGATCAGAGGTATGTGAGCAGACATAGCAGTAGAATTATAACATCCTGTTAGCTACCAGGGGGTTCAGCCTTGACCTGCCATGGAAGTAAGAATGGTAAACATGCAGAGACTGTTCTTGATGGAGAGCTGTTCAGCAGAAGGGTTTTCTAACTGATACACACATGTTCTTTACACTTTCTTTCAAAATTCAGTGTATTTTTCATGGCTTATTCATAAGAGTGAGCACTGTCCTTGGTGGCTTATGAGCTCTGCAGGTAGGCTTTGAAATTCCCAGTACAGAGTGATCAGGGAAATGTGCACCCCTCTCAGTGGGGCTTTCCTATGTGGAGTCAGTAGTCATTAATGTGTAATATGGTAATTTGAATAGTTTGAGACTATGAAATTCTCTGAAGTTGAGTTTGGAAGAGAACACTGCCTTCCAGGTAGCTGTCTACAACTACCTGAAAGAAGGTTACAATGGAGGTTGGTGCTGGTTCCTTTTGCTAGTGTCAAGTGACAGGAGGAGAGGTAATGGCTTCAAATTGTACCAAGGGAGGTTTAGATTGAATAGCAGGGAAAATTTCTTTATTGAAAGGGTGGTCAGGAGTTGGAATAGGCTGCCCAGGGAGGTGGTGGTCCTGGAGTTGTTCAAAAAATGTGTAGACATGGCACTGCAGGACATGGTTTAATTGCTGCAGTGGTGTTAGGTCAATGGTTGGACTCAATGACCTTAAAGGACTTTTCTAACTGAAACAATTCTATGATGACTTTGGCTATAAAAAAGCTTAGATTTTGCATGTGAATATCTTTCTGTGTTTGAAAATGTTGTTGCTTAGCTGGGCAGAGATGCCTTTCTCTGAGCAGGTACCACAAGTTACTTGCAAAATATTTGTGCCTATCACTGTCAGACTTGGAAAAGTCTGAATATTCTAAACTTAGCATTATTTTTTTACAGAGATTGAGAGATGAAAACAGGCCTACAATTGTTGACATCCTCAATATATCACATGGAAATTCCTGTGGAAACACTAACAGTAAGATTGCAGTTCAGTTCTGAGAGATCCTCCTTAGGTAGCTGCAGATGGAAAGATTTGACACAAGACAGAAAGATGTGTGGTGTGGAGAGATGTATTTTTAAGGGGAAAGGTGTAAAAAGCATTTGTTTCTGGTTTATAGCAAAGATATGCTGGAGAAACACTGAGTCATATTCTTATTTCTGGCATCTGTTCTTATCATGAAATCTGCTTCTTTTTTTTTGTCTTTTCTGGGAATAAATAACACCAGAGGATGAGTGGAAAATATCAAAGTGACCTTCTTAATGACCGCATCTTAACTGAAACTCCTTTTAGGCAAGCTGTTACCCTATTTCTCTTAATTTCTTCTCTTCCCATAGTTTGGTGGTGGTGTAATGGGAAACATCAAGCATTTCATGGAGACTTTTTCAAATCTGAATTTGCATTTTTTTGTTGGTAACCACTAAAGCAGTATTTATGTGGCTGAAAGCAGCTCCCTTCCTCTTTCCATAGCCTACAGAAATGGGGAAAACATATAATGTGCTGTCAAAAATGGGGTCAGTTCCATGGCACCACTGCCAGACTGTTTTACAGCTCTGTGTCTCAAAGTCCATCACTTTTTTTCCCAGCATTGCCAGTCATGACAGGACTGCATATTTTAAGTCAGCTGCATGTTTCCCTCATCCCAAGAAAGGGGAGCTTATGGACAGTCATTTCTCAGTGCTGTTATCCACTGACAGAGAGCAATGGTGCTACATGGCAAACCTAAGCCCTTTGAGCAGCTGGCTTCTGCTCACTGCTTTGGAATGGTACCACATGGTCTGCAAGCAGAGCCATCTCTTATAAAAAGTAATAATGAATAGAGAACAGGGTTTCATGAATGAAATGATGACCAGTTCCAGAGGGTGATGCCAAAGAGAGGTGACACTGTGAGCATACAGAGCAGCAGATGTGCCTGTTGGCCCTCTTTCAGCAGCCCCTGAGTACCTGTTTAAGCCACGCACGTGCTGCTCACAGCCTTTCCTCTACAGCAGCAGGAGTTTGGAAGGACATTGAGGTGGCATACAAACAAGAACAGTACAAATATAAGTGTTCTTGTCCTTCCAAGAACAGAGCACTACGTGAGTATCAAAAAAAGCATCCAAGCTACCTGTAGCTTGTGTGTTAAATCCAAAAGGACAATGAAAACTCAGAGGTATCATTCTGAATGTGCTTATAGAAAAAACTTCACTGAAAATTGTGAAATAACAGTGCCAAAAGATACTGTGAGATAAGATTGGTCCCTTAGGTTGTGATGCTGAAAATATCTCTGTTTTTTTCCTTTTGTGCAAGAGATCATAGAATACTCTGTTCTGGTGAGGCTTCGCCTGGAGTATTGCATCCAGCTCTGGAGCCTCCAACACAAGAAAGAGATGGAGTTGTTGGAGAGGGTCCAGAGGAGGGCCACAAAAATGATCAGAGGGCTGGAGCACCTCTGCTGTGAGGACAGGCTGAGTGAGTTGGGTCTTTTCAGGCTGGAGAAGAGAAGGAGGCCATACAGCAGACTTCCAGTACCTGAAGGTGCCTACAAGAAAGCTGGAGAGGGACTATTTATAAGGGCATGTGGTGAGAGGACAAGGGGCAATGGTTTTAAACTACAGCAAGGTGGGCTTAGGTTGGACATTAGGAAGAAGTTCTTTACTATAAGGGTGGTGAAGTGCTTGGATGGTTTGCCCAGAGAAGTTGTGGATGCCTCATCCTTGGGAGTGTTTCAGACCAGTCTGGATGAGGCTTTGAGAAACCTGGTCTAGTGGAAAGTGTCCCTACCTATGGTATGGGGGTTTGGAACCAGATGATCTTTAAGGTCCCTTCCAGTTTGAGCCATTCTGTGATTTACGATAATCATTTCAGTTGGAAAAGACCTTTCAGATCATTGAGTCCAGCCATTATCCAACTCTACCAAGTCTGATGCTGAATCAAGATGCTAGCTGGTGTAATTATAGGGCTCTATGACTTGGCTATAACATCCTGGAACTGCTGGGTCCTTCTCAAGATTAGTTGTGACAAGACTGTGCAGTGAGGAACTTGTATGCAAATATCATTCTCATTTTCTGCCAGAACGGTTCTACGTTGTCCTTGACAAAAAAACTACGATAATAGCATTGGGTACTGGAATCTGATCCAATGAATCTTTATGCTACAAAACCAGCCTCATGAATTCATTGACATTACATTAATTAGTGTTTGAAGAATTCTGGGGCAAATGCAAACAGAAAAAGGCGAATTCTACTCATTCAACCTGCCTGTTGCACTCTGTACATGTATTTCAAATGTTGGGCATTTGAAACCCAGTTATAGCTCTAAAATTTATATGTAAGACTTTAGAAGGTATTGTCTGGAAATTTTTGAGAGTTTGGGGGTACTTTTGACATAAATGTAAAGTGGAGCAACCTCAGTTCACACCAAATGCAGTCTTTCTACATCAGTGAAGTTACTAACTGGATGTAAAGTGAAGCCAGGATGAAGGCAAGAGAATTTTGGATTCAAACAAGAGGAACCTTAGCTGCAAAGACTCATAGCCAAGCTAAACATTTCAGAACAAGAAGAAGAACTCAACCCTGAGTAGTTTGTGAGACACATACTGAGGTACAGTCATTATCCACATAGTAAGGAAGAGGTAGCTTCAATGAGTATTACCACTTAAATCCAGGTTCAGATTCTTAGCACTCACAAGGCTTTGAGGTGATCTTCAGCTTGGGCTATGACTTAGTTCCACTCAATGCATTTCAGAGTTTTCCCAGTGGATTTTTTTTTTTTTTTAATTTTAATATTTTATATTCCTAATCCTTAGAACTGAGAGATATTTTTCTTCTGTGTGCATTGTTTATCTGCCCAATTACTATTGCCACATTGTACTTCGTGTGTTTCAGCTGGCACTGCATCGGTCAGCCTCACAGCCCTGAGACACCACCAAGGGACAGCAAAGAGATGTCCTTGGGAAGACTAAAGAAAATAGCAACTTTTCTTAATAAGTCACTATAAACACTGAGCTGTCCCCTTGTAACCTCTAGCTGCTCTTAGTCACACATGTGCATGAAGATGAAGTCTGAGACAGAAATCCTCTTTTGTAGCAGAGTGCACCTGCCATTTCCATCACACAGCAACAGCAGGAGCTCTGCAGCCAGCAGTAAATCTGTCAGTGGGATCAAGTAGTGGATGGCACCAATGGTTTTGCATCCAGCTATTTTGAGTCAAGCAGATGAGTGATTTTTATTTTTTTTTTGGCCTCTCTGAGTTGACAAAATGCTATACTAAGAAAACAAATTCCTTTAGTATTTCTCTCATTCTGTCCAGCCCCCAGTAAGCCTCACATTCTCATTCTTTCCATTTAGGACTCTCAGATTTCATAATATCAGATTATGCTGTTTCCCAGTATAATGCCCAAGAAGTAGTCAATCTTTAAGGTCCCTTCCACCCCAACCTTTCTAATTAGGTGGTCATTCAACTTTTTTTCAAATGCTTCTTGGTAACAGAAAACTGACTCAAAAACCAGTGAGTTTAAACACAGTTCACTTAGTAAGCATAGAAAATACCAGTATTTCAGAGAATTCAAAGAACTTCAAGTAAGAAACCAGACAAGACCAGATTCAGTGAGGACTCTCAGAAACACAAACCTCGTGTGACTTCCCATCACAGTCCAGGGGCCTCTTTCACCTACCTTAAGCCTGTCTAGCTATGGCACCAGTCTTAAAGCTTGCAACATCTCATATTCAGACATCTATCAATCTATAAATGTGAGTTATGATAGATACTAAGCAATACAGGAGGTCTGTTGAAAGTATTTAAACATTTACTGTTCTAAGCAAAGAAGGCTCCCTGCTAAAGAAAGACTGAGTACAGCACCAGTTTATGAATAAATAAATTTGCTCAGTGTTTTTAGTTTATATTTCATACTTACTGATAGTGATGTCACAGAATCAGAGAATGTTAGGGGTTGGAAGGGATCTCGACAGATCATCGAGTCCAAACCCCCGCCAGAGCAGAATGAACTAGGATAGGTCACAAAGGAATGCATCCAGGCAGGGTTTGAAAGTCTCCAGGGAAGGGCACTCCACAATCTCTCTGGGCAGCCTCACCACAAAGAAGTGTCTCTTCCTGTTGAGGTGGAATCTCCTGGGTTCCAGCTCATACCTGATTTTCCTTATCCTATCACTGGGCCCCACCAAAAAGAGACTGGCACCTTTATCTTGACACCCACCCCTCAGATATTCACAGATGTTGATAAGATCCTCTTTCAGCCTTCTCTTCTCAAGACTAGACAGCCCCACTTCTCTCAGTCTCTCTTCACAAGAGAGATGCTCAAGTCCAGCAGCCATCTTTGTACCTCTCCATTGGACTCTCTCCAGCACATCCCTGTTTCTCTTGAATTGCAGAGACCAAAACTGGACACAGTATTCCAGGTGTGCTCTCACCAGGGCAGAATAGAGTTGGAGGAGAACCTCCCTAGGCCTGCTGGACACATTTTTCTTATCCATCCCAGGATGCTATTGACCTTGGCCACAAGGGCACATTGCTGTCCCATAGATAACTTGCTGCCCACTAGGATTTCAAGGTCTTTCTGCATGGAGCTGTTTTCTAGTCTGTACTGGTGCCTGGTGTTATTCATCCCCAGATGCAGGACTCTGCACTTGTCCTTGTTGAACTTCATGAGGTTCTCCTTCACCTAGCTGTCCAGATCTCATTGGATGGCAGCGCAGGCTGATAGGGTGTCAGCCACCACTCCAGTTTCATACCATCAGCAAACTTGCTGAGTGTCCACTCAGTCCCTTTTATGTTTATCTCCTTGCATTCAGAGTTCTGATGGACACTTACCTAAGGTCACAATGGGGTGGTTTGGACTTTTCTGAGACCTATTCTGGCTTTTGCCTGAAGAAGGCAATATGTCTCAAAACAGATTAAGTGAAAGTTTTGAGTAGAAGATACTATTTGGTTGATAACCTGTAATGTGATAGCAGTCCAGAGTTAGTTCCAATTTGAATACTGGTTCTTCAATCATAAAAAGCATGACAAAGCCCATATTCCATGCAGTTGCACTGACTCCAATGCAGGAAGATTTGGACTGCTTAAATCCGTACTCTTGCTTTTTAGACAGGAGAAGGAAACTTCTTAAAGGCATCCTTTTTTTCTTGATATCAGAGTAAAGGAGCTTCCCTAGAATCAGAAGGAAGCAAATTTAGAGTCAGTAAATTGGGGGGGGTTGGGGGGTTGGTGTGTTTTTTGTTTTATTGGTTGGTTGGCTAGGTTGGTTGGTTGGGTTGGGTTGTTTGTTTTTGTAATTCAATACTATAATTAACATATAAAATGCCTTTCCATAAGACAGAAAGTGAAAGTGAGTAATTATTTGCATTAAAAAATATTTCTATTTGCAATAGTAAACATTTTTAAAGGACAAAGGAAAATAAAGAAAACAAGAGCTGGGACATAGTAACCTAGTTGCAGAGGATGTGAGGCAGTTTTCTGTGGCAGAGGCTTATCTGTGACCACCAGTTTGTGTCCTTCTTTAGAAAGAGCTGGTATTGACCACTGCTGAGGGCAAGGCTCTGGGCATAATGGACTACTGTTCTGGTTCAGAATGGAAACTTCGCTCTTGTGTCTTCACACTTTTCATCATTTTCTACACAGTCTTTGAAGGGGAAAAACTGAGACTAGGATTTGACACCTCTTGGTGCTTACATTTTTAACAATTGTGGTTTTGCAATATAATCTGCAAACTGAACTGTAGCAAAATGTCCAGGCTATGAATTCCTGAAGTTCCTTCTGTGATCTAATTGGAAATATCTCTGTTCAGCAATGTGAAAGCAGTGAAAAGTCCCTGCCAAGATTCAAAGACAGGCTATTCATTGGTCCCCACAGAAAGTCATGAATCTGCCTGGTTTATCTAGACATTAAGTTTTCATCCTGCTCTTCAGCAGATCTGAAGATGAAAAACTTCAGGAATATTAGCAGGCCTGTCGCTAAAGACAGTGAATAATAAATTGGGAGGTTTAAAAACCCTGAGGGTCACAACTGTTGGTAACAGTGTGAGGAAATAAGGCAAAAGGTAAGTCCTGTATCTGAGTGCATGTTGAGCATCATTGCATGATTAGGTTGAAAGGAACATTTAAAGGTCATCTAGTCCAAGCCCTCTGCAATTAGCATGTACATATTCAACCAGATCAGGTTGCTCTGAGCCCCATCCAACCTGACCCAGAATGTTTCCAGACATGGGGCATTTACAGCTTCTCTGAACAACCTATTCCAATGCCTCACCACCCTCATCATAAGAACTGAATGCCAAGAGTGCAGAAAGGCAGAAAACCATCAGTAGGAGATGCAAAGAAGGTATGTGAAAATATTGTCTGAGTACAACTTCTCTACACTTTCCAAATCTGGGGACAGACCTTCTCTGTGTTGCTGATTTGTATTCAAAACTGAAAGGATACAGCTAGTTTTGGACACCTCACCCTTACACACACTTTGGAAAAAAGAGTGGAAGTTCATACACAGGGTAGGAGGCTGAGCCCACTGCTAATAAGAACCAATAACAAAGAGATAATAAACTTCTCTTATGAAACCTACTATCATCATGCTAATAATTGTAAGCACATTTCATCCAGGAAGCTGAATCTTAAATAATGTGTATCCTCTTTGAAATGCCTCTTCAGTTTGCTTTGAAGTGCCAGACTGCAACCAGAAGACTGCTTTGGCATTTCTTCCTTGACATGTTCCCATCTGCTACCAACCAAAACTTTCTCTCCCTCACTATTTCTCTTCCTCCCTTCCTTCCTATTCTCCCAAAATATATTTTTAAGTTGAAAATCAAACATTTCTGCACCTGATAGGGCAAAAAACATGTCAACTGCGTCAAGCTTTGTGTAAACAGTGCTGCCTCATGGACAAAAAATTTGAAAAGTAGCAAGAAAGATAATCTCCCTTTTGTTGGCTTCATTCATATTGAAATGTATGATCAGAGTCAAAGTCTTAATCTTCCCCTCACTTTCACAGCTGCTCAGCTAACCTTAGTGTGTATCACAGCCCTCTGCGAGCAAGCAAGGCCCCTCTGATTGGATTAAAGGGCAAAGAAAGGGAATGTCGTGTTACCCCTTTAGGCAGCTCAGGCTCTCAGAAGGAAGCTCAAATAACAAAAGGCAAGGAATCTGACCCAGCAAAAGCATAGCAGGCTCCAGCAGACTGCAGCCGGCTGCAGCAGCTAAAATGAGGTCACTTTTGACGCTCTGTATGAAGTGACTTCTCAATTTATACTAAATCCTGGGTTTTTTTCTACAGAAGGCAGGAGAAGATCTCTCCAGGTCTTCCTTCTGAGTCAAGCCAGTCAGCAGGCCAGAAGGAGAAGTCAGAGTAAGGAGACTTCCCTTGCAAGGCAGGTGTTCCATTATCTGCCCCTAAAATGCTGCAGTTCACTGTATGTGTTTATCCAACAAAGTATTCACAGAAGCCTTTTGTCTTTTTCTGATGCCTGAGCCTAGCAGTGAAGCTAAGACCAAGTTTTGGTGTCTTCTCCATCACATTTATTTATCTCCTTACATCAGAAGTTACTAATAATTAGCTTCTGTGGATTTAAAAGTAAGCACATTACCAGTCAGGAAAAAAGAAGAAAAGAAAAAGCTGGAAAATTACTGTTGTTCTTGATGGAGACATGCAAAAGGGAGGAAGACTTTATGATAATGAGGCCACATCAAAAATTATTTATTGTATAATAATAATTGCTTTTATTATATAATTACTGTGCCTCCATAAGCATAAATTACCCTCTCTTAGCAGTAATGTTCTGGAGGACTCCTCAGAGTCTGCCTCCAGTCAGATCAGAGCTGGGGGAGGACAGACAAAGAGAGGCAAGTTATGGAAACTCAGAATTAGGGAAATATTACAGAAGAAAGGCCTGTGGGATAATCCCACACACTTGAACACCCAACTCTGATATTGATTCTTTTTTTTTTTGGGGGGGGGACAGGAGGGAGGAGTCAAATGTGAAAATGTGTGAGCCACTGTAAACCAAAATAAATCCCAGTGAGCTGCAGGTGCTTGCAGCAGCAGAGTACTTTTTAATAAAGAGCATTTTCTAAACTAACAGGAAAACTCAGCAAAAAGACTGTCTGCAACATCACAAAACACATAAACTACGTTTTAGAGAGAGGGCTCGCCTCAGGACATGATAGAGATGGATGAGCTTCTGCATCCATCAAGCTGGGTCTTGGACTTATCCTGGCGCTCAGCTTGCCAAGGGTACGGCAGACAGAATTCTGTACTTAATAAATGTTAAATTTCATCTCCAGAATTAATCCTTGACTCAAGCACCTACAAAAACTTGATGCTGCAGGCCTATCATTATGAACACAGATTTGGCAGCCAGAGATGGTGCTCTGAATTAATTGTGTTCAGACCAGGCCCTTGGATAGGTGCCATTTTAACCAACCATTTGCAAGATTTTCCTTTGTTAGAGTAATCCTCAAGGGATGCAGAGTCACTTCTAATTCAGGTCGCCTTGATTTCTGTTGTAGGTCAAGCCTAGGTAGCATCATGGTTGCAGTGTCACAGAATTACAGAGTGGTGGAGGTTGGAAGGGACCTCCTGGAGATCATCTGTCCCCCCTGCCAGAGCAGGGTCACCTAGATCAGGTTGCACAGGAATCTCTATGTGTTCAGCACCCAGAGCAGGATCAAGGTCATGTTGTAGATTAGAGCTATCCCCCAGGTGCTTTATCTTGTTGGTAGTTATTGCTTTGACACTCCACAGTTTGCAAAAGTGGTTTAAAACCAACTTTATCCTCTACTTCCGGATCTTGAGTCAAATGCTGGTCAGCTGGACTGAGGGATTAAGTATCACAGTCTTCTTGATGAGAAGATCTGCAGACTTGATGAGAAACTGGTTTTCAGTGCTTCTGGAAAAAAGTGCAGTCTCTTCTCCAGACCTGCACTTCAGGGATGTAAGTAGACAAAATACCTAAACTCAGCAGCACAGCTTCCAGGAGGCTGCTGCTGTGGCAGCTGTAATGGAGATGTAGTTAGTGACACGTTGATCAGAGCTCTCTGCTGCTCTTTTGACAAAAAGAGGACAAGCCAGTGTTTATTTTCAAATAACATTTTTGCTGAGGCTCTAGAAAGATGGATAAACTGAAACTGACTTTGATTTGCAGCTAATAGCCCAAATCAATCACTATAAGAGACCACTGCCTTACCTCAGGTAACATACAAGCTGACAGCCTTATATTTGCTGATGTGTTTACTTCAGCCATAAACAAACCTTTAAGAGCTTGGCCTAATGACAGCTAGAATCTTGGGTTATATTTATTACAACAGTATATGTGTGAACAATCAGGGGAAATACCTCAAGCCTTAAAAAATTAAGAGAGAATGTAAGGAAACAGAGATCATATTCTGTACAGTGGAGGGGAAAAAAAAGCTCATAGTTGAGCACAAGTAAATTTGTACCCTTTGCCTTGTGCTAAGCTATAATATTGGCTTTCATGCAGAAATGAATAATAGCTTTCTTCCCCTTCTCTAGAATTCCCTAACATGCTGCAACTTGATTAAGGGCATGAATTCAGGGCATGAATCTTCCTGATAGAGTGAGATTATTGAAATTATCCCAAAAGATCATGTTTGCTGCTCTGCATGCAAAGATCTTCCATTGTCTCCTTAAGAATACACAAGACAGGTCAAGAGAAGCTTAATTAATATGGAATTAGCACAAGTCAATTTTGGTTTTTTATATTGTCTTGCCCTTTGTGGCCTTAGGGCAGCTGGCAGTTGGAGGAGATCATGCTCATGTAAGTGTATTGATCAAACATTATTAGTTAAAGCTTATTTGTGTGCTATCTTAAGGGCAGCAAGAACAGGAATTCTATACAGCACACAGTGCTAGGCAGAAGGGACCAACAGGTTTCTGCATTCTGGCAAGTCTGATTTAGGGCTAATAAGTAGCTGAGCTTTTCAGCAGAGAAAAGGCAACAAAACAAGGTTTTGGATTAACTCTGGAGCTATATGGGGCATTTCTTGCCTTGTTTGACACTGCATTGAAATCAAACAGCTAACCCTTCCAAAATGGTATGTCTGTGGAGGATAATTTAATATCCCTCAGTCATCTGCCATGTTCCAGTACCTAGTTTGCAGAAATAATTGGGTTTCTTTAATGTCATTTGTTCTCAAATTTATTGGACAAGGATGAGCAAAACCAGGCTATTCATCTAACTGCCTGAGCACTGCACTCTTTGAATATCGTATTACCATTATGTCTAAACCCTCAGGAGCCAAACATAGCTTTTGCCAAGAACTTATTTCTCATTATTTATCCATGTTGCATGACAGCACAGGGATTCAGAAAAGATCATTCTGTCATCTTCACTATTCATTTCTCTTCATAGCTATACCAAGTTCACAGTAAGGCAACTGAATTAATGCTCAGATATTTAGTGATGCAGTGCCATGCAAAATACTCATTGACTTAGTGGATCCCCTGTGGAAGGTACTGCACAGCAGAAGAAATCTTCTCTGGAATATGTCTTCTCAGCAATCCTTCTCCGCAGTAGGGAAAACACAGCACAGCCAAGCACCTTGGAGACAATGGATCCATACTAACCAAGTCTGAACAAGTAATGCAGTTCATTCATGCTTGTGAAACATTCTCACAACATTTGTGATGGATGCACAGAGCATATTCTTACATGACCCTGGCTGCCCTGCACAAAACTTGATGTTCCTGAGGATTTGTGTGGTTTCTTAGTAGCATTGTTCTTACATTTGGAAATGTGCTAATCATACTCTTTTATTTAGCTTTATGAAAAATATATTCTCTAGGTCATTAGCAATTTGAAGTGGGTTTATTCCCATCACCGGAATCACAATGATTCATGGTTTAAAAGCAAAGTTATATTTTCTTATGCAATTCTTAAGTCAGAAGAGAATATTTACCAAAAGAACCTCTAAAAGTATTTTAGGCTTCCTGCCATGTGCCTGTGTCAATCCAGGTCTTGTGTCTCACCCAGATTTGGATTTTGGAGTGTTTGGAGGATTTGTGGTAAGAAGGGGAGAGGAGAAGATGTCAGTTCGACCATTTATAATTTGGGGGGGGGGGGGGATAGTAAAAGTGTGACAGCTATCAGGTGTCTTTCACCAGCTGAGACAACAAACTTGGACAGGTTAAGAAGTCCCCTTCATGCACATGAACATATACAAATACACACATGCAGGCACATGCACATGCTTCATCTTTGGCTCTTGCTCTCAATTCTGATCTTTACATCAGTGGAATTAACAGCGTGAGCATTAACTAAATTGATTCGGCAGTAAGCCCAAGCTTAACAATGAACTTCACATCTAAATCAGTTCCATGTCTCTGTTAGTGTCAGAAATGCACACGTGGTAGCCAAGATCTGCCACAAGCAAAACCCCACCATGTGAAAATTAAAACCTCTTCGTGGTCTCATATCATCCTATAGATTATTTCTCTGTATCCTTTTAGTCATTTCTGGGATGCTCTTGCTTTGTAAACTGGAAATTGGATTGCTTTACATTAGAACAGTTACCTCCACCTATTGTTATGCAGGAATAACAAGAGGCAGTATTTAAAAACAAAGCAAATAATTAAACCTCAGTGCAACAGTAGAGTTAGGTGGAAACACTAAGAATAGTATCTCTCTGATGTATATGATGTGTCAGCTTCAATTTCTAAACTGAGGCTGGGTTCTGCAAAGTTCTGTAAGGCTTTACTAACATCCCACTTCAAAACAACCACTTGTTATAAACCTCTTATGTTCCCTGCAAGGTAATGCCAGTCATTTTCAAATGCGGTAGGAACAATGAATTGCTGTTGTTATTACAGGGTTTGTTACTATGGGGCATGGTTTGATCATTTTCATATCATAGCTGTTCAGAAACATTTCTCGGGGTTTTATTTCCTACTTTTCAAAGCAACTGGCTTCATAATTAGATATTTATTTTTTTTTAAATAATAATCTTTTAACAAAAGAAGTGCAATACCTAAAGTGAAACAGAGTGGAGCAAATCTGAGCCTGAACATACTAAAGAGATTGGTTTGGGTTATCACTGGGATACTGGTTTATATCATAAAATGTTCTGATTCATTTTCAGGAAACATGGCTTATTTTCATGTTAATGTTTTTCTTTTTTCCCAGAGATATTCTATGAGTTATCTATGTGCTGACCTTTGTTCCCTAGAAACCAGAGGCTGGATTACAGCTGTGCACGCCTTGAAAAGCTGAAATTTTACCATTCAGTTAAGATGCGAGCTGAAAAGTTTAGAGATGCCTTGAACTTGACCTGCTAAGGAAATGGCAAAATTAGCACAAGATTTTTCCAGGGCTATTTATACATCTTCTGAAATACAGAGTATGACTGATCATTGTCTTTGAAGAATATTCAAAGAAGAAGCAGATCCACTGCAGTAAGAAAAAAAATAATTCTTGTAGTCATTCTTTAAGCTTTAGTAAAATTCTTACAGATTTTCTTGTATCTGCTCAGTCCATTAGTGGTTTTGAAAATACACTTGTAGCCACTGCGAGTCATCTTTGAATACAATACTCACACTATGTTGGTGCTTTTTCAGCAAAATGAGTTACCCTTTCTCTGTGAGACACCTTGTCCTCCTCAATACTCAGCCATACGTATTCTGATTAATAAGGGTTTTATCTGGTCAATGTTTGGAAGAGAAGTTCAACACCAAAAGGGAACTGTAACTTATTGTAACTTGGATGACAAAGATGTAACAATTCCCCTCACATTCACAGAAGTTCTCCATGAATGCGAAGGGAGAAGTGGTTCTTTCTCTCAGAAACAGATAATAGCAAGAGCATGAGCAGCCTGCAGAAATTAAAGGATGATTTAAAATTTAGCCATTTTAGTTTAAGAGTGACAAACTACTGTACTTCTAGGAAAAGAGGATGAGGAGACTGGGGTGGAAGAAGTGATGGGTCTGATAGTTATCTCTCCTAGGAATACAGTACAGTGGCTGTCGTAAATGCCAATGCATCAGGTTTTACACCAAACTGAAAACAGAACTTGACTGCTTATCAGAAAAAATAAATACTTTTTTTATAGCAAAGCTAGGTGTGATTGGTAACTTCTCTTGGCAATTGTTTTTAAACTTTCCATGCTACAGTGAGGAACTGAGAGCTTCACTGGAACCAGAAATTCAAAAGTGTAGAGGATTTTCATTCCACAAACCAAAAGAAATGTCAGCAGTCAAAGCCTGTTTGCGTTCCTTCCGTCCCTGCACAACATGAGGTGAATATGGTGAAATCTAGTGTGTTGGTAAATGAGTAATTTCCAATAAAACAAAAACTAGACCATGTCAATTCTAAGACTCTTCTCATGGCATTTTCAACTTGTCTGAGACCAGGAAGTTGTCAAAAGTGTTACAAGAAAACCTATTCATAAGGCATTTGATTTATAGACTTGAAAAGGTTGGGCTGTGTTGAGATAATAATTTCATTTTCTGGAAGGTGATCAAAACAAAACTTTCAAACATTCTGAGGTTCACCCAGTGCTGCAGGGTTGAGTGGTTGCCATTTCTACCATATGCACTGTATCAGAGTTATTCATCAGCTGTCTTTTTGATATATAGAGTTCATATGATACAGGGAGTTTTAGCCTTTGGTAAAGTCCACATTCATTCATTTCATTTTACGGTACTAAACATTCTTCAAGCATTAGAACTAATTGCAAAGAAAAAAAATTACTTAGAAGTATCACTTGAAAGAAGTTTTACTTATCAATTACACTGAAAATTCCAAAACCTATTATCAGAATCTAGTTGCCATTGTGTAGTCCTATAACAGTGGTAGATGTGGGGTTATCAAAGAAAACATTTCTGTCAAATAAAGCTCTAGAAGATTTTTGTGTAGTCTTTCACTCCCCAGTAACTTGGGGTGTGCATTAGTTGCTGCAGTTCATGCTAACACTGGAGAGTTAGAGCAATCCTACCCTCAGGGGAGGAAAAAACCAGTCAACAAAACAAAATAACCATCCTAAATCTGCCTTTCTATGAGTTTTTTTATTCATGGATGAGTCTTTATAACTGCAGTTAGAAATAAACTATTTTCATTCCAAATAACAAAGTATGTTACACAAAAGTAGGCCTGACAGAGAGCTCAGGTTCTGGTTGTTTTCATAAGCACTAGGAATCCATTTTTATGTGAATCTCCTGACTAAGGTACAAGGTCATTAACTCACAGTTCTCTACATTGTTCTATTTTGGAGGCATTTTCTCTCATAAAAGAAATAATTTGTTTCCTTTTCTTTTGAAAAAAAAAATGCATAACTGATATCAGGCTTGCTTGGAGAACTGTAGGTGTGCAGAAGGTATGGTGTGTTTGTCAGGGTAGGTCATGCTGACTGAAGAATTGTAATGGCTCGCACAGAGAAGCGAACCAAGATTTGGAGGTGGATTTGAGAGTTCCACACTTGGGTCCATAGCCAGCTTCAGAGTAATTAATGCTTTTAAACTAGGGATTTTGCATTTGCAGTATTTCACCTCAAGCCATGTAACATCTTTCTTTCAGGCTTGTGTGTATTATCAGACTGGTAGGAAATTAGAAAAATCATGCTAGGTAGGTGGCCAGGAGACAATGTCATGCCTCTTGGTCTGGAGTTTTATGAAGCTGTGTTGGTACATTGCCATGCTATTTGCTGACCAGAGATGTCAGTCTAAGCAAACAACTGATTGCATTGCAGAGCTTACCATCATGTCAGGTAGATGTGATGACCGTAGTAAGGAAAGCTACAGGACTGAAAGACTACCTGGTAGTAGGAGGGAGTTTTTCTAAGTAAGCTGTGTGGTGCATTGGCTGTGTTTACAGTAGGCTTCTCAGAATAAACAGAGGTCCAGGAGCTCAGGACTTTAACTTTGCTATCTGTTCAGTGTAGCAAATTCATAGTATAACTGGTAGGTGGTTAAAGTGATGCTTTAACAAACCAAAGTTAAGACAAAAAATTAATTCCAGGCATCCCTTGATGTGATTTTGAACAGTAGCTTTGGGATTTGTTTGCTTGCTTGTTTGCTTTTAGAGTGTCAAGTCTCATAAGGATTTGTTGGCTTTGTTCAGGCACCTCCAAGCAGTAATACTTCAAACACTGTCTTTTCGCTTTCTGCTAGGACAAACTTCCAGTTGTTACAAGTCACTAGAGCCTGCTCAAACAGCCACCATGTCTCATAGGACCAGAGGAAATGGACTCAGGTTGCACCTGGGGAAGTTTAGGTTGGATATTAGGACAATTTATTTACTACAAGACTGGTCAGGCAGGTGGTGGAGTCACCATCCCTGGTGGGGTTCAAAAAATGTGTAGAAATGCTACTCTGGGCCATAGTTCAGTGGGCATGGTAGTTTTGGGTTGATGATTGGATTTGATGATTTTAGAGGTCTTTTGCAGTCTTAATAATTCCATGCCTATGATTCTCTCCTGTTTGACTCAGCAGAGAGAACAGAAAAATGCTGTGTTTGCCCACCTGTTTCTTCTCAAACGTGTATCAAGGGTGTTCAAAGCAGTGAAGGGGAAGAGGGGGCCAAGAGAGATAGGAAGGGACATCTTCAGTTCTTCAAGTCTGAAGATTTGATGCCACCTTTATGTGCCTGCATGTTAGAATTCAAAACAAGTGTTTATTTGTACAATCCTTCATTTGTTGTTTTTTTGGATCAGTGTAATATTTAAATCATACAAACCTTTCCTTAAGCTTATTTATTTTATGAATCAGTTGTAAATAGCCTTTGAAATGCATCTGGGTGACGGAAACCGTTTGAAAGAGGTGTTTTTCCCAAGCTTAGGAGTGAACAGGCAGTCTGTGAGAAATTGTAGTCTAGATAGCTGGAGTGACCTCTCGTGGTCTTCACAGGAACTAAGGCAATTCTCTCCTCTTTCTTGCCCTCTTTTTATCTCAGACGGGTCAAGGATGCTGCTGCTAACTGAAACAAGGACCTACAGGCACAGCTCCATCAGGAGGATGCAGGTCAGATACACAATAATGTGTAGCTCACACAGTGCTCCCAACTTAACTGACATCCTGAAAACACTAATTTGGCCTTTGACTGTCATTCTGGCCTCAGCTGCACCAAGAAGGAAATCCTTTCCAGCTAGCCTTCTGCTAGCAAGTCTCATCTATGTTTTTTAACTTTTAGCAGAAGTACAGGTCTTTCAAAAAAGAGTCTGACATCTTCCTAAGCCACTGAAAGTGGGAGCAATCAACCCTTTGTGAAGAATCAGTCAGTAGTGGTGCAAGGAGCCAAAATATCTCTAGCAGATGTCTGTGTTACTTTTCAGTGCCATCTTGCTTTTATTTTGTCATTCCGATGAATCAGCTTCCAGCTGGTTCTAAATGACAGTCAGAAATTTCTTTTGTATGTCTACAGACTAGGAAAGCCAGTACATGGTTTCAGTGCATTAGCTTTATCTTGTCAGCCAAGTGGCTCTTTTAGTTTTCTGCTGAGATTTTGGGGTATTTTTTTTTCTAAAGGGGGTTTAGAACTGTTGCTTAATATGGCAAAACAGAAGTATATCTCGCTTAGATCAGGTTGTACAGGAATACATCCAGGTGGGTTTCGAAACTTTCCAGAGGAGACTCTACAACCTCTCTGATCAGTCTGGTTCAATGCTTATGTTTAAGTGAAACCTATGTTCTAGTTTGTGCCCATTGCCACTTGTCCTATCACTGAGCACCAATGAAAAGAGCCTGGCCTCATCCCCTTGACCCTCACACTTTAGAAACATATAAATATTGATAAGATTCTCTCTTAGTCTGCTCATCTCCAGGTTAAAGAGCCCCAGGTCTCTCAGGCTTTCCTTGTAAGAGATGGTCCTGTCCTCTCATAATCTCTGTAGCCCTCCATGGTGCTCTCTCTACAAGTTCTCTGTCTCTCTTTAACTGGGGAGCCCAGAATAGGACACAATACTCCAGGTGTGACCTTACCTGAGCAGAGTAGAGGGGGAGGAGAACCCCCCTTAACCTTGCTGGTCTCATTCTTGTTAATGGACCGCAGAATACAACTGGCCTTCTTGGCCATGAGGGCACATTTCTGGCTCTACTCCTCTTGAGTAGAATAGTCTAAACAAAACTACAAGTGTACACCACCTATTTACTCCCGAAACATTGCATTGTTCAGAGCCCAAACTCAGATTCAAGTTTTGCCCATGTACGTCTATATATATTATATCCATACGTCACTGAACAGAAAAATCCCCCTCCCAACATTTGAACATTTGAAATCCAGATCATAATCTTAATCAGGCAGTGTAGGCCTGTCTTTAGTATTGATAGCTCTGCTTGAGTGATGGAGAAGAAGATAAAATTGCTAGAGCAGTAACAGATTACCCCTAACCCTATGCTTCTCAGTGGCATGGGATAAGGAAAGAATTAACAGTAGCCTCTAGAGGCAAAAATAAGAGTGCATTGAATGGCTGTTGGAGTCATTCCCTCTGCCATCTGTTCTTTCCATCTTCCATATGAGTATCACATACTGCAACAGCATCAGTGCAATCATCAGGCCTTTTGAGTTTCTATTTTCCCCTTATCTTTTTAATTACTTTGGTGCTGTCAGCCTGACTTTTCACATTTCTTCTTTAGGTTTCTATACCATACAGCTCCTCTAGTGGTTTTTGCTTTCTGCAAGACTAAGTTCAGCATCAGGACAGTAGAAATTGATGGGTATATTTTTTTAATAAGAAGAAAGATCAGATCATAATTTATAACTACAAGACCTATCCAACTATTTTCCACACTTCAGTCACATGTAGTGTATACCAGAAAAGATCAATTGTTTTCTCTCATATCCATCTCCTACAAACAAGGGGGAAAGTGTCCTACATTCTCCTGAGATTAATACAGTAGCTTTTGATATGTAAGGCCAGACATGTCAGATATCTTAGTGCAGAGAACAGGATGTGCTTTTCAGTGTAACACAGACTGTCTGCACTTACTGCCAAAGCCCATCTGACTTTTGTGTAAGAGCTTAAGTTGGCAGAATACGTTCTTTTAAGTGAGCCATTTCTCTTTAGAATTCTTATCTTTTCAGCCAAATCCAGTTCTCAGGGAAAGAAACAAAAACAAAACAACAAATAACAAACAAACACTGCAAAACCCCCACATTTTTCTGGCTGCAACTCCAAAGGCAAAATTTTCTTGACTTATCTTCACAGGCTTCATTTCTTCTCAGTAGTGTGTACAGTAGGGCAAAATCCTCTCACTGAGGTTTCTGAAGCTTCAGCTACCATAAGTAAGAAGTTATGTGATGGCTATTTTCTGGGGCACTATGAAGGGTCAGAGGACACTCTGAAGTCCTCTCAGAAGAACATTTATTAAGAATATTTTTAATTCAATATTTTCAGTATTATCAATATAGGCTATTTCTAGCAAGGTAGCAATTTTAGCCAGCAGTGCTCTCCTATAAGCTCATATCATGAGTAGGTGATCCAGGTGTCCTTTGTTACTTGAGCTCTGGAATAAGAATTGCATCAACAAATTAAGATTCCATCCATTTCTGCTATTAACACCCACTATAGATCACAGGTGACGCACATGTACGCATGCATGCAGGAGATGCCTCTGTATCAGGTTCCTAGAGGCTTTTGCCATTATTATTCTTACAAGTATAAATATTTACCTTTGCCTACCTGAAGAAACAGTCTCATTTCCATGCTTATTTAAATGGACTAGCTTGACTGTATTTGTGGTGCTTATTTTTTACAGTCAATAGAAGGCTCCAAGAATTTGTTAACTCAAAGTGAAATCCAAATGTTTAGCATATAGATGAGAGAAGATATTTTAGGGTCATTGCTTTGCTAATACAAACCTTCCATTTCATGTTATTGCTCTACTTTTATTTCCCTCCAGTCTCTTCCATTTTCTTTATTACTAGGTGAGACTTTATGGCAGAAATTGCACCGAGTTGAACATCACCACAGATTTCTATTGCAGGTAGTGGAAAAAGGATGGAGAGGTAAAAGGCAGCTGATGGCTTTATAGGGTTGTCTTAGGGCAAGGACACAGAAGAGAATGTGATTTTGAATGATAGAATCATTTTAGGTTGGAAAAGACCTTTAAGGGTATCAATTCCAGCCATTACCTAACTCTGCTAAACCTGGTGGTAAACCACGTTCCTCAGCACCACATCTCTGCCTCTTTGAAAGACCTCCAGAGATGGGGATTCAACCACCTCACTAAGGAGCCTTTTACAGTCTTTGACAACTATTTCAGTCAAGTTGCTGCTCATATCCAACCCAAACCTGCTGTGGTGGTTTGACTTGAGGCCATTTCATCTCATTGTGTCACTGATTACTCTGTAGAAGAGAGCAACGCCCACCTTGCTCCAGCTTCCCTTCAGGGAATTGTAGAGCGCGAAGGCCTCCCCTCAGCCTCCTTTTCTCCCTCAGGATGAAGATGTCTCTCACACTACACGGGAAGTGAAAATAAGCCCCAGACTGTGACAAAAGAGGGAAACCTAAACATAAAATACTTGTTTACCACTCTGTTTCTGATGCAACAAAGTTCGATTTACCTTTCACAATGAATAGAAGTGAAGCTGGCTAGAAAAAAAAAATCAAAGCTGCTCTTCTGATGCAGTAAAATAGTTTCAAATTCAATATCTTTCCTTCAGGCAGCGCTGACTAAGTGTCACTGCTGAGTAAGCCGAGCACAATTACTAAGTTCTGCAGGGATCGCACCGTGTACACACATGCAGGTAATTATTAATGCAAATGTAATCATAGTGTTTAAAATAGCATTATAACAACTTAATTGTCTTTAATTATTTTAATACAAAGTTTAGTGATGTAGAAAGAATGTGTAGCAATAGCATAAGAATTTCCATTCTAGAAGACCTTTTCCATTTCTTTCATTCTGCAACTTCCAAGGCCTGGAAATTTCTAGTGGTCCTCCTGGTCACCCTATTGCCAGAATGCTCCTGACCTTCTTGGCCAACTGGGCACATGCTGCCTCATCTTCAGCCAGGTCTCCCTTCCTGCAATTCTGACCAGTGGTATATAAATAGCCCCATCACAATCCACTCTGATGAGCAACCAAAGGTACCCTAGAACTCTGTCTCCAGAGTTAACCAGTAGAATTTATAGTGGCTGTTCCTATTCCTACCATGAATACCAGTGTCGTCTTCTCCAGTTTTACTTAGCATTTTCACTTCAAAAACCTTGGAAATCCAGGACTCTACAGAAGCGTGTAAGGTGAAAATTTAAGAAATGCTGGAGTTAAGACAGTCTGTAAAATGTTACTTCCAGCTACTTCTAGTACATTCTGCCTGCGTTTAGTCTCCTACTTACTTTCTGTCTTTCATTAGTCTGATGCTGCAAAATGAGAAGCATGGACTATCTAGCAAACTATCTGAGAAACTGGAGAATCTGGACTTCAGACCCTAGGTGGCTTTGCATTATGGGTACAAGTCCAGAATGTGTGTGTAGATATCCTTAAACTTCAAGCTTGTATGGCCTACAGTAACTGATAGCATATCTGAACTCAGGACTAGGTAGAGTTACATTCTGAATGGTGAGAGAAGACTGCCATGCAGTGGGGTAGCTACTCCTGTCACACTGAGACAACTGCTATACTTGTAGGTGCCTGTCACCTCCTTAAAGTGCATCTCTACCTGCTCTCTTCATCTTCAGGGTAACTGGAAATAGGGCATGCCAGATTCCATTAGGCAGCCTTTGAACTTAAGAGCAAAACTTTCTTTCCCTTCAGTTCTTAAAAGCCAGAAACATTTTTCATTTGAAATAAAGTCAACCATAGAAAATGAGGCATTCCAGAAACAGCCCTGCTCCCACTGGAATTAATGATAATAATCCATCTATTAAAAAGTCTGTCTAGTAAAATTCACAGCTGCAAGAAAAACTGAGTAAGATCAGACTTTGTTGTCTCTTTTTTTTTCCTCAATGATTTTCATTTCCTTTCTTTTCCAAAGAAACAAAAAGTAATAAGCAGCTGGATGGACAGACAGACACTTGCTTGAAGTCAAAGTTACTTAACTAGATTACCACTTAATCTTTTAAGTGTATCACCAAACATACCACAATGAGATCTCAAATGGCTCTGGAGTGCAAAAAGCTGATGAGATGTGGTAACAGCACACCTCAAAATGTTTCCAAGTGAGTCTAGGACTTAAAAATGTTACTTTCATCTCACTGAAGAGTGCATGAAATCTCCAAAGGTTTAAAGCTTTCTTTTTGCTAAATGTTTACTCTTTTCTTTCAGCTGAAGGCTTTTGATACTAAAATTATTTTATCTTAATGAAGAAATTACTACTTTCTCAAAGCAAACAGAGTAAAAATCCATCTCTAATCTACATTAATTTGAAGAAAATTCTTCAGACTGAACCTCTCAAGGATTTCCAAAACAAAACATTTGCATTTCATGTGATTTATTTCCCTTAGCTTTGGGAATTGATAGCTTCCCCTAGGCATGGAACTCAGGAAGAGGGAACAAATGTCTTCCTGGAGATGCTGATATCCATTTTAAAATATTTTATATATATATGAAAATATATTATGCATTATTAAATATTATATATTGATTATTTATTAAATTGCATCCATGTTTAAAATGTAACTATCAGGGCTGCTTTTGGTACTTCAGTAAATGTGTTGGGTTTGTGTCTGGCATGAATTTGGTGGCAGGGAGAGGGACCATTGGTGTGGGCTCCTGTAAGAAGCTCCAAGAATCATAGAATGGCTTGAGTTGGAAAGGAACTTGGAGGTCCAACCTCCAACCTCCCTATCATGGGCAGGGACACCTCTCAACTAGACTTAGCTGCTCAAGGCCTCATCTACTCTGGCCTTGAACACCCCCAGGGAGAAGGCATCCACAACCTCTCTGGGTAGCTTCCAGAGTCTCACCGCCCCTGTACTTGAAGAGCTTCCTAAGATCCAGTCTAAACCTACTCTCCCTCAGCTTAAAACCATTCCCTCTTGTCCTATCATTAGCCTTCCTGTAGGATCCCTTCAGAAGAAGCTCCCCCAGATACAAATGAGACCCATCACTGGCCAAGGCCAAGCTGATCAGCGCTTCTTTAATAACATATTTAAGATGTGAAAATCTGTTGGGCTGCTTCTCTTGTTTTGAGAGAGGAGTGGGACAACCATGTTGTGGACACCCATGCCAGTGAGGAAGGAGTGCTGCCAGAGCAGGCATTCCCCTTCAGAAAGCTCATGGTTAGATGGCTGGTCAGCTCTTGCAGCCCCTAGAGATTAGTGGTGGAGAATAATCCTGTCTGCAGCCCATGGAGTACCCCATGGTGGAGCAGAAGTGATACCTGAAGAAGTCCATGGCTGTGCTGTAGTAGTCCATCACTGAGAGTATTGCCCATGGAACAGAGCCATGTTGGTGGGAGAAGTTCATGGAGGACTGTCTCCCATGGGAGGGATGCCATGTTAGCCCAAGGAAGAGTGTGAGGAGTTATCCCCCCGAGGATGAAGGAGTGAGAGAAACAAAATGGAACAGACTGAGACTGACCACAATCCCCATTAGGCAGAGAATCAGGGTCCAGGAAGAGAAGGTGTTGTGGAATTTTTTAAGATCTGCTTGTATTTCTCGCTGTCCTACTCTGATTCAATTGCTAGACTGGTGGTGGTTTTGTTTAAATGAAACTGAGTTTGTTTCCCCAAGTGCAGTCTGTCTTTTGCCCATGACCATGATCGATGACTGAGTCCTCCCTGTCCTTTGTCTCAATCCTTGTGGTATTTTCTCCTCCCCATCCTACCAAAATGTAGTAGAAATGAGTGAATTACTATGTGGTGTTTAGTCGCCAGCTGGATGGGCCCAAGCCATGACAGTAGAGCAACTTGAATTACAATTTCAGCCAACTATCTTCATTTAAATACAAAGCAGTCAAATGCAGGGATGAATCTAATCTTTGCTGCTGTGCCATCCATAGCGTTATTTTTCACTCAACTCCCTAGTTTCGTTCCCATGCCTTGGGGACATCTGCTGAGACATATTTTTCTGTCTAGAAGGCATTAGATGGTTGTAGTGTATAGGCTGATAGAAGGAAAAAATGAGCCATACCAACTTAGAATTACCTAGAATCACCCCTGATTCTATTCATAAGGGCATGTCTTAAGAAATATTAAACACTCCAGAGCTGAAAGAGACAGGCTTTGAGGAATTACCATGATTCCTTTATTGCCTTGTGGAGGTCAGAAAGAGATACTTATTTGCCCTTCTACTTGCCTTTAAGTGAAGATATAATCTACTTTCTCCATATCTGAATACATAAAAACTACTTACAGGCATCACTAATGATGCCTTACATTATTTGTTGGCTTTCCTGGTGTTTTGAGGAAAGAGACATGTACTCAGGCAGACATTACAGTCACAGTTTCTGGTCCTGTCCTATTTTTCACCTCTCTGTGGCAACATCTAACCCAGGAAAGCCAGCTGAGCCACAGCATCTCAGCACAAATTCCAGCCCTCTGGCCAAAAGCCATTTTCCTTGACAGTCTGAACTGAAAGACCAGAGTGAGCTGAGCAAGCTGATAGGTGCAAGAAGCGGACTGGAAAGCGTAATGTTTGTTGTTTCATTCCCAGAATGGCTTCCTCTCTATAAAACTGGCTGCAGAGTCAGTTTCTGCCCTTTTTTCCCCTCCCTTCCTCTCCTTCCCAATGTGCAATTGTGGAGAAGTGAGGCCAGAGTGGCCTTGGCAGGGGCCTGGAGCTGACATTTTAGCTCATTTAGCATTTTAGCTGTGTCTCATGGGTTTGGTAATGGGGGGATGCAGAGAGGCATAGTAAGGGGGGGGGCGAGGGGGGGGATTAGCATTTGGACCTGGGATTTTGGCCTGGTTGGAGGGGGGTTGTATGAAGTTTTTGGCATGAAGAGGTTTTGCAGACCCATGACCTATGGATTTCCTTGGGTTTTTATGCTCTGCACCATACTATTAGTTAGGAATAGCACTTTCCAGTTCTGTCCAGTCCATGTGTGGAGTGTTTTTCTTCAACTGCTTTGAGAAGAGTTAAAGAGAGCCTGCCTCACTCCTTAAACTGAAGCACACTCCATCTCTCTGGTGTATCTTTTTCTAAATCACAGACCAGTTCATTATTGTGAGATAGAGACCGTAACATTGAGCATTTGAAATTCTGCCAGCAGCCTACAGAGGACTTAATTTTATTTAGTACATTAGCAACAAAAAATCTTAATATGTAACTTCCTCCTGGAGTCAGAAACAATATATGAGAAGCCCAATATAACCATTCATGTAAGCATTTCACTACAATTTAAGCAGCAGGAACATATGCCCAGCAAATCTTTCTACTATTCAACTTGTTACATGAGCTCTATCAAGACTCCTGACTGTTCAAAACAAGGGAAGCAGCTGAATTTTCCCCTTTCAAGTTATAAATGCTAACAAAGACTCTACATTTTGTCATACCAACACTGGCATGACACAACCAAGTGTCTGAAGGAAAAATCAGAAAGATTACTCTATTTAAGTAGCTCAGCTTGCTGTAGACTCCAGGATAGTTCCATGTTGATTTCTGGGGTGATAACAGGTATTGAAGCCTAGTGCTTAGGGCACAGAACAAGAAGGCTTTTGGAGGTCAGAACATTCAAAACCAGTTTTGTTTAGTAGGAAATGTGGGCTCTAGTTCTTGTCTCATGACTGGCTGGCTATGAAACCTTAGGGCAAGGCTTAAGCACAGTTCCATGTGTTTGGCTGCAAAAGCTGAATCCAGAAGCCTAGATTATGCTACCAGACATGGATGGTGCCCCCATGCCTAGAGAGAGTGGAGGGTTGAGTCTCTCAGTAACAGAACTGAATTTTTCAGACAGTGGTGGAAATTAATGGTTGATAGTCTTCAGTCTGGACAAGGGCTTTGCTTATTAAACCTGGGTTTGTTAAGAAATACATAACTCTGCACTCTGTTGTAATTCCTTCTACAAAAGGGCCCACTGTCCCAATCCTTTCAGAAATTACAGGGTAAAGATAAGTAAGCTGTGCCAATTAACCAGCAGCTCACAAAGTTTTTCATCCTACGTACTTAAATTTCACTTAACACCTACTTGCAGTATCAAGATGCCGTTTGGCATTAGGTCTTTAACTTCCTGATGTGCACCCATCTCTAAAATGTGAAAGAACTTCCCAGGTGGGAGACTTCAGAGGATAGATTCATGTTTGAAAATCACTGCAAGACCCTCTGCCTGGCTATGAATGCCCCAGGACTTGGAGGTATTTCCGGTGAGGGGAAATTCACTTACAGCTCCAGAGAAATGAGTGATAAGGTTCCCCTGGAATTTAGTTGTGTTGTTATTTGTCCAGAATCATAAAGTATGCTATTAATTTACATTTGCTTTTGATAAAGCCTAAGCTGCTTCCCTAAACTTCAGAAGCAGTCTTTCTGGATAAAGACTGGAGCATATATTCCAGTGTCTGTTGTCTGAATCAATGAAATCTTAACTTGGGAAAAGAGTTGCCTGCTGCTTGCATACCATTTGGAAGCCTTCACTTTGAGAGAACTGACACATTATTCTGGCCTGAAAGTGCTGTCAGGTTAAACCAACTGAAAAATATCACTGCTTTAACCAGGCCAAGCCAATGCCTCTTCTTATCTAGGAATGTGTTATGGTTATATCTAATAAGCACAGGATAAATTTAGGTTGTCACTTTAATAAGGCTGTGTCTCTTTGCATGTTTAAGTAATTGTAGATGTATGTAGATACAATTGAGAGAAACCTCTATTTCAGACAGCACATGTAAAAAAAAAGTGGAGTGATATGTAGTGATGAACATTCAGGAATGATGCCTGTTTGCAGTCCTGTGAATGAAATATGGTTGAATTCAAGGAAACCTTGAGGTAGATTGAACTGGAACAGGAGATATTAGTTTGAACAGATGTGTTCCTTAAACAGGAAAGCATGATATGCACAGTTATCTTTAGTTAGATGGAGAGGAAGAGAATGGATTCTGCTTTAATTCACTCCTTTCTACTTGTTTAATAGGGTCCCATCAAAATGGACCCTACATAATGCACATCATCAGGAAAAGGGAAGGGGAATGTTTTACAGTTGCCTGGATTGTTTGATTTGGAAGGGATTCAAAGATTTTGCAAAGTGCACTCATCCTCTGAGTTTGTGGGTTAGACACTACCAAGCACAGATGAACCACAGTTTAACTGAATGAGCTTTGTTTTCTGCATTATGTGCAGAGACCACACTTGTCTGACCCTGAAGTCCTACACTATTTATTTTTACAATGGCAAAGTATGGTATTAAAGTCAAACAGCAGTGTCCTCAATGTCCTGGAAAATGGGCAATCTAGGCTGAATATGATATCACATTTCTGAGTCTCACTGATGACTAATTCCATAAAACAATTTTGATGAAAAGGCTTCATGTGCATATGCTTGCCTAGAATTAAGAGTAGAGTGAATATTGCTAACTCTGTGATTTAACTGTTATTTCTTTAGAATTTTGGGGGGTGGGGAATACTATTCTAAGAGTGGCAAACCTGGTGAGGGATCTTGAGAGCATGTCTTATGGGGAAATACAGGGAACTGGAATTGTTTAGCCTAAAGAAGAGGAAGCTGAAAGGAGACCTTACTGCTCTCTACAGTTAACTGAAAGGAGGTTGCAGTGAGGCTGGTGTGCCTCTTCTCCCAGGTAACTAATGACAGGACAAGAAGAAATGGCCTTAAGCTGCACCAGGGACAAGTTAGATTGGGTATTAGGAAAAATTCCTTTACTGAAAGAGTGATCAGGCATGGGTACAGGATTGCCAGGGAGGTGATGGAGTCACCACCCCTGAAAGAAATCAACAAACAAGTTGATGTGGCACTTTGGGACATGGTCTAGTGGTCATGGTGATGTTGGGCAGAAAGCTGGACTTGATGATCTTAGAGGTCTTTTCCAACCTTAATGATTTTATGAATTCTTCTGTAAGTTAGCTGACCTCATAGAGCAGGTGTAAGGGCCAAGGCCAGCACAGTCCCAAAGAGAAGAAAGGCAGAATGAGTTCTCTTATGCTGCCTGAGGTACTCTACGCCTCTCCCTGTGCAATTAAACCATTTTCACACTTTCTGTGTCACGGTTAAGACTGTCAGATCTTGAGGGTGGAAATTGCCTTGTGAAACTGGAGCAACCACAGCTGATCATGTACGGTCCTATACTGTTTGGAGTGATAGTAGTTGGCCATTTATTACAACCTGAGGCTTACACACAACACTGGAAATCATCAGAAGATAAAGGAAACTTAAAAACTGGCAATCTTTGAGATAGCAAAGGAACAATCCCTCACATAAGAAACTGGCAGTGTAAATTTTTACCAAGGCTGTGTGAGAGAAACTTAAGTTGGTAGTACTGTTTCTACCTGAAACCGTCTACAGTGTCACTGTCTAGTCATAAGGGATCTATGCTGTAGTGTCTAGGAGAAGGGCTAATTACACACAGTCTTACTACCATGAGAGATCACTCTGAAGTCTGCACCAAAGCCTGCTTGTAGAATCTTATTCACACTGTTTCTACTGGACATGGCATGAAGAATCACAGAATGCTGGGGGATGTAAGAGACCTCTGGAAATCATCTAGTACAACCTCCCAGATAAAGTGCTTTGCACAAGGACACATCCAGGCAGATTTTGCAAGTCCCCAGAGAAGGGGACTCCACAACCTCTCTGGGCAACCTGCCCCAAGGCTCTGCCACCCTCAAACGTAAAGAAGTTTCTCCTTCAGTTCAAGTGAAACCTCCCGTGGTCTAGTTTGTGCCCATTGCCCCTTGTTCTATCAGTGAGCACTGCTTAAAGAGTCTGAACCCATCCTCATGACCTCCACCCTTGAGATACTGATAAGTTAAGGTCCCCTCTCAATCTGCTCTTCTCCTGGCTGAACAGCCTCAGGTCTCTCAGCCTCTCCTCCTAAGAGACATGCTCCAGTGCCCTCACCTTTGCGGCCCTCTGTGGGGCTCTCTGCAGTAGCTATATTGAGATGTAATGATCTGTCTGTTAATCTGGACACCTAGAAACATTTGCAGTTTTATTTTGTAGAGGAAGCAGATCCACAAAAAATTTCTCTGTGCTAAAAGGAAGTAAAATCTTTCACCTACCATGTCTGAGTTGTTGCTCAGGAACAGGGGAGCTCCTCAGCGAGCTGGAGAAAATATTTTTGCTCTCATTTTTCATAAGTATTTAAATGATAGATTCAGTCTTCACAGAATGAAGTTATTCATAGCCTTCTTCTGGGTAATGAGTTAAAACATTAAGTGTTGCTGAAATAACTGTCATCCACCCTTACTATTAATTAGCCTAATTAGTGGTTAGCAGTTCACATTGGTCTTCAATCATTTTCAAATGTGTCTTTAGACAAACGTCAGCTCCACAGATTTTTTTTTGTCAGGGCCAGGTATGTGATGGCCACCAGAGGCAGGGGCTGAAAAATGGTGCTGTTGGATTTGCCACCAGAGCTGCTGTCATAGAGCAGAGTCCCCATTTGCCACCCACTAATACCAAGCTTTTCTATCAGGAGCCAACACAAAACTTGTTGGCCATTGATAGACCCAAACATCTTATTGCCTCTTCTTTTCACCAGCTAGGTGGTCGAAGGCATGCTTTGCCTCAGGGGAAATGTACCTGTTAAGGCAGTATTTCTTTTGGCTTTGTTTCTAAGACAGAGGGCAGAGGGATTAGAGATTCAGCTTTTAATTGTGCTTGCCTTTTTCTTTTGCAAATGGCCATCATTCCAAAGCACCTCTTGGGATATGAAATTAGATTAAAGTGTATTTCTGATGCTTGACCAACCTTTCCAGTCAGAAAGGCACCTTGTTTAAGCCAGTGGGTGCATTTACCAACCAGGCTTTGGCAGCTCTGCAGTGCAGGCAAGCGTTGAGTAATTTCAAAGCAATCTGGGCTTCACCTTTTAAAGAAGAACACCAAGACTTATTTTGTGTTTCTGTAGACAGCACAAAGAATTTATTTAGCATTGTTTGTTTATTTATCCCTTTCAAATTTTTAAAGTTTTGACAGATTAATAACTTCCTTCAGGAGTTTTAAATAAACACGATGTATTAGCAAACACACCAAGAGCCTACTTAAATTGTACAAACATATAAAGCAGGCTGCCTTGTCTAATGAAAACCTGATAAGAAAAATATCTTTAAAAAAAAAACAAAACCAAAAAACCACCACCCACAAAAAATTGTGTCTCAATTTCCAAGAAAATAATTTATCTTTATATATCCAGTGGGATAACAGATGAATGGAGTCGAGCACAGTTTAAATAAACCCCAATTATGCTTTGCCTGAAAATTTGATTTTATCAACACTGTATATATTTACTTTCAGGTTCAATTATTTAATGTTATAAATATGGTGTGTTTTGACAAACTAGGGTTTGCTTTGTCCTTTTTTTTTTTATGCCTTCATTTCAGCATAACTTCTGTAGAAAAATATAATAAAGAGGAAATATTCCATGCAGGGGGGGGTTAGAATTATAGCTTCAGCAAACCTTATTAGTACTGTAGCTTTGCTAGAGTCTCAGCATCAGAGGCTGTATATTTACATAAGTTTAATTGCTGTTTAAGAACAAGCTCAATTCATCCAACCAGAGTCACTGAGCACAGTTCATACACGAAACTGGTGTGGATTTGGGCCCAGATGACCCAATTCTCCATAGACCAACAGTCTGCTGTGGTGGTAGAGTTCATGATTTTCAGCTCTGCTTTTCCAGAGGCAGAAACTTGGTTGAAGAACCCATTTGCACAGGCTTCCCTGCTGACAGGATAGCAGGGTGAGCAAAATGTCATCATTAAAACACAGCTGTAAATCTTCCAAACTGGTGCTCTGCATATATAGGCCACAGCTAGCAAGTGGCTTAGCATTTCTAAAGGGAAAATGAGCTGTGAGGTCTTGTTCATGCCTTCAATTTATAATCTCTGAAACAGCTCTGAGCCTCCACAGCACAGAGGGGAACCATAGGGTCATGAAGATTGGAAAAGACCTCTAAGATCAAGTCCAACCATCAGCCCACCACCACCATACCCACTAAACCACATCCCAAAGTGCCACACCTACAGATCTTTTGAACACCTCCAGGGATGGTGACTCCACCACATCCCTGGGCAGCCTGTTCTAATGCTTGACCACTCCTGCAGGCAAGAAATTTTTCCTAATATCCAGTCTAAACCTCCCCAGGTGCAAATTGAGGCCATTTCCTCTTGTCCTATGACTTGATAATTGAGATAAGAGATCAACACCCACCTTCTGTATTTATCATGGAATCATAGAATGGTAGAGGTAGGAAGGAACCTCTAGAGATCATTTACCAATCCCCCTACCAAAGCAGGATCATTTATGTCAGTAAATACAGAAGGACCAGCTTGTAGAAGTACAAAGGTACATCCTTGACATTGAACTGCTTTTGAAAATTGGATGTTTGAGGATTTCTCATTTTTAATATAAAAGTTTCTGCACTTTTGTAAAGGTACTAAATCATATATGACTGAAAAAAAACTTTGTTTAGAGGAGACATTTTGTAGTTTGGAATAATTTGTCATAGAAATACTGGAGCACAGCATCTTTAAAATGTATTTTTTAGACAAACAGTTAAGACCCCAGGCAATTAATTTTATATCAAATTCATAATCCTGCTGTTTAAGCAGCCACACTCTGTTCACATCACCATTATGGAGGGAACACAGAAAAGGGCAACAGTTTATTCTTTTGAATTATTGCATTAGAACTTGCAATGAGAAGATGCAGAGATAGTACATGTGGGCGTTGGTATAAGGGCCTAAGGAGAGTGAAATTTTGTTACCAGCATTAATTTGAATAATATTTGGTGTAAGCCTAATAAGGTGGTGGGTTTTTTTTCCAGTGTGAAAGCAGTTTGCTTCTAGCTTTATTCATTTTGTGTCATAGGAACATTTTGTTTCTTTTGGAAAAGGAAATTGCAAACAATCTACATGTGAAGGCTTTCCAGTTACTTAAATCCTCCTTAGAGTGGAAAGCCCTTGACAAGAATTTCCTCCCTCCTTACAAAGTGTGCCTGTTATCATTCAACATAGTAATAAAACCATAGTATTCAGTTTTGGTTTATATGTTCCATTTTACCTGCCATAGGAAGGAAGGCTGAGAAAACTGGGATTGTTCAGCCTGGAGAAGAGATGGCTTAGGGGAGATCTTATTACCATGCACCAGCCCATAAAGGGTGGCCAGCAGGAGAGTAGAGACTCCTGTTTTACAAGGAGTCACACTGAAAAGACAAGGGGTGATGGGGACAAGCTACTTCTAGGGAGATTCCCATTGCAGTCCAGAAGAAAATGTTTCCCCATAAGGATAGATGGCATTGGAATCATCGATCAAGGGAAGCAGAGGATTCTCCTCCATTGGACAGTTTGAAGACTCAGTTTGACAGGGTGCTGGGCCATCTCTTTTTGACTAGACTGATACCTAGAGAGGTTGTACCAGATGATCCTTGGGGTCGCTTCCAACCTGGCATTCTGTCATTCTGTGATTTTGGAGCTGACCACATAATTTTCTGGTGAAATTAGTTGAGAAATGGGAATTTCAGATTGTTTAACAGCTTGGACCAAAACTTCTGCAGGGGACAGTGGAAGAATGACACGGACATATGCAGAAAACTCACACATCCACAAGGAGCTTAGAGGAATGAGACCTTTCAGAGTCATGACAAACCCCACTTATCCCAACAGGATTTTTTTAGCAGTGTGCTCTCTTTCCAGAGCCTCAGTGGCTTGTTTTGGCTGTTGCTGTTTCTATTAGATTTGTCATTTCAAGTTCTCTCCGAATGGAATTTCATGAAATCCCAGAAGACAAGGAGATTGGTAAACCTGCTCTAACTGCTCTAACAATATCATGAAACAGGGTTTGAATTACCAATCCACCCGGGAATTCTAATGCAATTATGAGTGTTTACTTACACCATGTGTTTCTCACTGAGCCTCGGCTGTATCAGGATAAACCAAAGGGAGCTAATGTTTTATAGATGGTAAGACTCTGTTTGTTTTCAGTAGGGCTAAGTCTCCCAAAGCACTCAGACACACTAATTAAAGTAAACTGCAGAGGCCCATAATAAAATATATGTGTTTGGAGACTGTGAGATGAACTCCACTGGCTTATTAAAAGTCAAAAGAAAAATATACATTATTTATGACTTCAAAGGGACACATTGTGAGCTCTGGTTTATTTAAAGGATTAACTAAGCATTGGTTATTGGTGACCATCTGAACAGCTTTCCTTTCACAGTTCATTAGTTATGTCATATATGTGGGAAGTCATAATTTGGGTTTAGATCAAATATTATTAATCAAATAAATTATGGAGGGTACACCAACATTATTAAATGTAATCTTTAGGAAAATAACACCTCACAAATCCACTTTTCTCCAGTTGCCCAATTACATTTCAATACATAAACAAAAAATCCAACAGATGTGCAGCAAGTTTTACAGAACTGCCTATCTCAGGAGGGGATTTTTTGGTCAATAAATAGAGCACACTCAAAATACCACATGGAATTGAAAAGGAAACTCTTGGTAGGCCATCAAGGGCTTAGAAATGTACCAGAAGGATGAATTAACCTACTATGAGTACTTCTGTAATTTACCAAAAATGTCTAGTAAATGGAAATGAGGAGGAAGCTGTTCCAGTCAAAAGGGCACTAGGAGACAAGGTTTTCTATCCCATATTTGTCAGCAGTATGCCCTCTGCATCTTGCTTCTTTTCCTAATAATTTTGCTTATCCAAGTTCTACTTACGAATAGAAAAGCTGTTTATGGAAAATATTTGGCCAGGCCAAGGCAAACGTAAGGACCCCAACACACACACACGCAATACTGGCTTTAAAGTGTTCACCAAGATTCATGAGCCTGGAAAGACAGAAGGCTGAGGGGAGACCTTCTTGCTCTCTACAGCTCCCTGGAAGCTCCCTAGTAACAAGAGGAAATAGCCTCGTGATATACCAGGGAAGGTACAGTCTGAATGTTAGAAGAAACTTCTTGACTGAAAGGGTTATCAAAGTCTGGAATAGGCTCTCCAACAGAGTGGCTGAATCCTCATCCCTGAAGGTGTTTAAAAGATACAGAACTGTGGTGCTGAGGGACATGGTTTAGCACCAGAATTGGTAGACTTACATAACGATTAGAATTGATGATCTTAACGGTCTTTTCCAACCAAAATGATTCCATGATTCTGTATTTTCATCGTGTTCTTCTGTCTCCTCATCTTTCGTGTGGTGTTTAAAACCACTCAGGTTTTAAGGGAGGTGAAAGGAAAAGATCCAAAGTAGTAGTAATAAAGTTTAAATCAAAGATTAAAATAAATTTTGAATGGCATTTAGGTATGTAGAGTTTGCTGATAATTTCATTGTCTCTGGAAAAGTGATGAAGTTTCATTTTTTTAAAGTAGCTGTTTAAATAACTTCTATTCACTTAAGAGAAGGAAAGCATTCATCTGCTAAGTATTCCATTTACAAGAGTTTTTTTTAGGGCTGGTTGTATTTGCACTGACATGATTTAAGATAGCAACTGGAAGCTGCAGTCCCTTTTGTTTCAAATATTATAGACAGGGGTAGGATTTATTAATATTGAGGTCTCATCGTTGGATCAGCTAAACAAATACATCAGCACTGGTCCTATCTCAAGGTTTTAGTTTTGTTTTTATAGTTTGAACTTTGCAGGGAATGAGAATGGTTGCAACATGCTCTACTGCCCAAATGAGCATTGTTCTACTATTTTGTGATGTGAAATCCTAAAGTGAATGGAGCTCAGCTGTCATTATCTCAGTGAATCAGCAGGCAGGCTGTATTTCTTCAGATAATATCTCCTACAAATTAACAATAAGACATTCAACAGCAAGGGTCTGTTGCTTTCAGTTCAGTCCTTTTGCCCAACCTACCCACAGGCAATAGATATCACTTCATTTAAGAATAGATTCTGAAATAGAAAAGTCCAGAGAAGTGCTACAAATCTGGTGAAAGGTCTGGAGAACAGGTCTGGTGAGGAGCGGCTGAGAGAACTGGGGTTGTCTAGTTTGGAGAAAAGGAGGCTGAGGACAGACCTCCTGGCTCTCTACAACTCCCTGAAAGCAGGTTGGAGCCGAGTGGGTGTTGGTCTCTTTTCCCCAGTAATGATAGGAGGAGAGGAAATGGCCTCAAGTTGCACCAGGGGAGGTTTAGGTTGGACATGAGAAGCAACTTCTTGACTGAAAGGGTTCTCCAAGACTGGAACAGGCTGCCCAGGGAGGTGATTGAATCCCCATGTCTGGAGGTGTGTAAAAGATACAGAGATCTTGTGGTACAGAGAGACATGGTTTAGCACCAGACTTGGTAAAGTGAGATAATGATTGGACTCAATCATCTTAAAGGTATTTTCCAACCAAAACAATTTCATGATTCTATGTTGAATTAAAGCAATTGACTTGCTAGGAGAGGTAGAATATATCAGGAGAACTGATTCCAGCATGCAGTATTATAAAGACACATTGTAAAATTAGGAGCAGTTCATCTTAAAATGGTCATTGGACTTGGAAACAGCAACACATTTCAGAAGGTGGCCTTCAATAGATTAGTGATGGCTGTCGCTCTTTTCTATCTCTGTAGCCTAATTTGTCTGAGAAAGGGTTGTCTTTGAAGTCAGGATTAATTTACTACCTATGAGTCCTTTGATGGATGTCTCCACAGTAGATATGCCTACATGGACAATCTTACATGGAGCAGGTTCATACTTACCAGAGAATATGTTATATTATACATACCCTTATTATAAAACTGATAACTGCAGTGTTAGGAGCTTTGTATTCCTACCTCTTTCACAGTGTGCAGAGACAAAAGATCAAGGTCAGTAACTAATACAAGCTTCATAAACTGTTGTTAATTGCTAAATAAACGCCAATAAAAGGAATCCAAGTAGGCAGATGTCCTCATACACTTGTCTTTATGCTTCCTCTTTTGCACCAAATAGCACAAGCACAGCAAATTCCAGTGGCAGCAGATTGTACACTGTGTGCTTTCTATTACCGAATCATGTAGTTTCCTGTTAGCCTTTTACTTTATTTTTATTCTGGAGTATAGTAGGTAGATAAAAGAATTCTATTCAGAGAAGGCTGTTGAAGATAAAAATCTGTTGGCCTGGTGATGTTAGGTAGATGGCTGGACTTGATGATCCTTGGAGGTCTTTTCCAACCAAGGCAATTCTATAATTCTATACATTTAGTTCCCAGTTTAAGAACATGGTGTGACTTGCTCCCCATGGAATAGATATGATAATAATATTCTTAGAATTTCTGCATGACTAAAATGTTAGCTTACTGTATTTAAGCAACTACAGCATGCTCAGACAGAGAGAAAAAAATCATGCTTTTGGATCCAGCATCTAAGTTCCTGTCAATAGATGCTGTTCAGTTTGTATGCTAACGACTTGATAACATCAAATCCTTTTCCATCCATTGAAGACAATGGGGAAAATTAGCTCTAATTAGCATATTTTAAACTTAATATTCTCTCAAATAAGGGATTGAGCTTCTGCTTATAATTAAAGTATTATAGGTGATAAATGGTAATGATGATTGCTGCTTATGCATGCTATATTTATACAGGGGGATCAACATCTAACCCTAATGCTGGGAAATTTGCCCTGATCACGGGAACAGAAAAGGAAAAAGTGGTCTTAAGATCCAACACTAAAATTAAGATAAAAATCCTTTCCAAGCTGTTATTTGCTCCAGATTATTTTATTTGGAAGCTTAATTACAGAACCCAGCAGGAGACTGATTGTAAAGCAGAAAACCTGACTCCACAAAGATGTACAGGCAACCAGACAGCAGAAGAGAGTACATCTTATTTGCTTTCCAAATCCAGGAGTATCTGGGGGCATGTAACTATACTCTAACAGGGCAAGCCCTCTGCTGAATCAGTAGCTGAAGCCAGTTATCCAAACAGAATCTGTTAGAACAGCCCAGCCATGAGAACAGAAGATTAGTAGAGGTGAGCAACTTTGCCCCTTTCCTCTCTGAAAGCTGGCTTGACATGAGAGTGCAATTTAGGGAAAGTGAGATTTGGGTAGGATGTGTCATAGTGAAGACTGGGGCTCTGCCTGTTGTATACCTTCTGGGTTGCCATTTCCTCTTTGCACAATTGTGTTTACATACAGAGGACTCGCATGTTTCTTTGGAGCATGTTTCAGCCCCCTCTGTAATTTTATTTTTATTTTTTTCATGCAACACCTTTCCCACAGAGCTTTAGACCCTTGGAAATGAGAAAAAAATCCAGTTGACTGAAAGGTTAACATTTTATTTTTGAGGACTGAAATCCAAAGTATTTCTTTAATTCATCCCCCAACTAGCAGAAGTAAACAGTCACATCTTGACATTAAGCCTGATTTGCTTCAGATGCATGCTTGTAGATCCTCTTACTTTACTCAGTTAAAACCCACAGTGATAGTTCTGTCTGAAAAGACATAAAATATACAGGCAAACCTTAATCCTCTAAAGAATACTCAGTAAACACACAAAGAGAAATGTGTTCATTTTACTTAGATTAAGCCAAAATGTGGATGGGAATCTATATTACCTTTGAAGGTGAGGCTGCAAATGGCAATTCATGCTAATGTTTCTTAGAAAAATACTTAGAATATCTCTGTATTCCTAAAAATCCAAAATCAGGCTTTTTCACCTTGTAGAAAAACAGTGATATTTAGGATTAAGGCCCTTTTAAAAAGAAACACAAGTTTTAGAATACAGAAGAGATCAGTTTAGGCAGGAGAGCCTGTCAATCCTGAATAGCATCATCTTGTGTCCTTTTGTACCTACCTTGTGTGATTTCTACCAAAGTTACATGACAGAATAGTATTGAGGAACAACTAGTATCTGGTGATGGGTATTTCTGAGACAATCCAGCACTTTTTAGGGAATGAATAACACTCTACCAGTCTGTGTGTCCTGGACCTGCACTTTGCAAATCCTATGGGGTAAATCCCGGTAGTTTTCCCATTGCTCATTCTGCTCAGTGAAGTTCTCCTTAGCCAGCCAAAGACTAGATGAGGTAATCCCACTTTGCTCCTAGATAATTTCTGAGATTAAATAGTTGTTGAACTCTCTGATGATTTTCACTTGGTGGAGTTATTACATACTTCTCTAGTTATTCCTTCAGACTTTTCCATTACTAAGGTTGGAAATGGATTCACTCATCTCCAGTGTATTGATATTTCTCAAATGCCTGGGAGAGGAACTGCTAACTTTGTTTTATTTGTTTAGTTCATAATTAATTATAAACTCTGTCTTTCTTTAAATACTGCAAAGGTTTTTGATCAACGTTTGTCTGATGATCGTTACTATAGGAGGTATATTGCCAGCTAAAGCCTAGACATTTTGGCATACTGCTTACATTTTGTTATTTCTGTGTTGTTTCCATATACAGCATCTCTAACAATAAGGTCAATGACAATGCCAAACAGGAGGAGTGAGAGATTGCATCCTGATTATCTCCTAATTTAGCATTCTGGGATCGTTGTGTTTCAATGGAACGGTGAATAATTCATTGTGCGCAATTGACCACTATCTGCCTGGTTTTCTAAGCATTCTATGAGCTGACTGTGTTTTAACAAAATCATTTCTTTGATCACATTAGCTTTGCATCCTTCCTTGAATTTTTCCTGTACTCTAATTCAAAGATCCCCAAGTTTACTGTTGCAATCTCCCTATAGAAATAATTTTATCTCCTCCATTCCCTTTCCAGATGCATGTGCCCTGTACACTTCCTCCTTCTAATTCACAGACAACAGCAATCAAATGGAAATAGATTTTGCAAGAAAGAGACTAAGTGGCATGTTGCGGTGTGTCAAATGCAGTGCCAGGTCCAACCAAGTGACTGAATTGTCTTGTGGCCACATAGATGTGTGGAGATGCTACAAAGGAGCACCTCCACTTTAAGTACCAACCTCATTATCTTGACTTTCTGTGAGATGATTCTGTCACTTACTTTTGAGTCATCTGTATAATTTTTCCCTCTCTACCATCATAATGAACACAGGATACACTGCTGTACCTTGTTTTAGATCTCAAGAGGACACTTTACTACCCAAATACTGACACCCGTTGTGGCTCATATTTGGCTATAGCAATCTGTTCTCTATTGAGAAAGCTCAACATATTTCATAGAATTATAGAATCAATAAGGTTGGAAAAGACCTCAGAGATCATCAAGTCCATCAAATATTTTGGGTGAGGCTACATCATTTGAGGATAGCGGGGGAGGAATTGTGTAAACCACAAGGTAATGAAGTGCTGGTTTTGAATTTAGACAACACAGATTCACAGGCATCATGGCAAGCTTACCACTAATTTGCCGACAAATGTGGAAATGCAATAGTTCAGACTCTTGCCCAAGCTTCCTAAATCATTTCTTCTGAAGAAGCTTCCCAGCTTGAAACAAAAGGCACAATCAGGGATTGAACAAAGGAAGGCATTCAGTCTGTAAGGAATGAGAGAAGGCTAAGTTTGGGCTTCATTCAGCAGTTCTTCCTGGCAGCCATTCATACCCATGGGTGGCATTAGGAGGAGACTGGATTCACACAAGTGTTTTGTCATGGGTACATACATTTCATACAACTGAGCATTTAGCAGCTTTGCTTGATTGCAAACATATGGTTTGAACTTGTAGATTAAGTAAGAAAATATTTCTGGAAGTTGGACCCTGAATCCAAGGACTTTTGTGTAAATTTCTCCTATCCTATTCAAAATTGGCACAGTTCACAGACATTGCCTGACTCCACTTGAAGTCCAGCTCCAGTTTTGCATCAACTGTGAACTGAAGTAAAATCCTACCCCAGAGCACCCACCTCTATCACAAGTTTCCAAGCCTTGTAACTTGAGTCCTCTCCAAATAAATCTTCCAGCAGAGCTATTTTGCTGTCCTTCCAGATTTTATAACAAGTGCTGCATGCTTTTCTGGTACAAGCAGCCTCAGTATGTGAGGTTGAATGTAGGTGAGTAATGAGGTATGCCAGGTGTTTTATTTTTGGAGGTGTGTTAAGGCTCTTCCACTCTCAACAGCCACTATTGTTGTACAATGACAAATGCAGAAAGCACTACAATCATGCAGCACCCCCGTGACTTTCTCATGGTGTCTAGCCCTTCAAGTGTGCCATAAAGATGAATAAGTCATGCTGCCTCCTCACCTGGTGGAGACAGCAGAGGAGGATTAAGGCATTTGACCAAGCTGTCTGGAGTGCTGGAAACAGCACCTCACTGAGCTTGCTGTTCTGTGCTGCTACCACCCTGCCTAGCTTCACATACAGCACGTTGGTGCCCATTTCCTAGCAGACTGATAGTCAGAAACAGCATTCAGCTATGAACAGTGAAACATCCATGATTTCTGTTCAGGGTCAACCTTCCTTTTCATCTCACAATTTTCCACAAAATATCCTGATACTTAAAGTGTCATTCATTGTCTCTGGACATGTGGAAAACAAGCAAAAGGATTTATTTTCCCTTCTCCCGCTGCTAAACACATGGTTTCCCCAACCATGTATTAGGCCAATTCTGAGGTAATACAAATAATTCAGTGACAAATCCACTTCAGCCTTCATAATGCCCTTCATTTTTACTTCAAAACCTTCACTGACTCCCGTGGATTTGTACTGTTTAACACCCAGATAAAGGTAAGCTGCCTTTTTTAATAACGATGGATTACATTTTCTCGTTACATGCTCTGATTCAATTGGATTTTTCACTGTGAGCACATCTATTCCAGAGAAAACAGGAATGCCAGTGTCAGAATAATTGTAGTTATTAGAAAGGTAAACAAGATGAAATGAAACCTAACATAAATGAAAATTAAATTACTGCTTTAAGGGCCCACTTTTCCCTTCTTTTTGCAGAAATATCTCTACATTTTTCTTCTCTTTATATTATTAGAAACAATAGAGACAGACTACTTTGTGAGACCTTTCCTGTTAGGCTGGGGCACTGCCAAAACTCTCCCTCAAAGATGACTGCCAGAGCAGAGAGCTTCCATGCTCTTCAGAATAGGGTTGTTTCTTGCCAATATCCTGAGATGAAGTCATAGAATGAATTGCACCATGAGAGGTTTAGGTTGGATATGAGGAAGAATTTCCTTGCTGAAAGACTGGTCAGGAATTGGAATAGGTTGCCCAGAGAGGTGGTGGGGTCACTATCCCTGGAGGTGTTCAAGGAATATATGGACATGGCACTTCAGGACATGGTTTAATGTCTGTGGTGGTGTTAGGTCAGTGGTTGGACTGAATGATCTTAAAGGTCTTTTCCAACTGAAACAGTTTTACGATTCTGTGGTAGAAAATTCCATTATAGAATCATGAGTGGTCTGCTGTCCATCCAGCAGCACCTAGCATTGAGCATCCTACAGCACAAGGCACTAATGTATTAAAACATTAAACACACGGTAACTTATAAGTGTGTGAGTACATCCCTCCCTGTTTAGGAAAGCTTTTGACCATATAGCTAAGTCCTGCAGAATGAACGGGAGTTCAGTGTGCACCAAACCAGTGAGCTGCTTAAATGCTTCAGCTGAACAAGGGCCATACATAGTCATTGTTTCTTCATATGGTCAAAAAAGGGCAACCCATTAAAATGTGTACTTTAAAAGGGCTTCTGCACTGAAACTCATCCCAGAAGATTTACACACACAAACACATTTGGAGATGTTCCTTTGGGCAGAATACCATGCAGCCTGAACACCTGTCCTGCTGGACAGATGATCTCTAGGGGAGAAGAGCTAGTGAAGATTTGGATATTTGTTTAGCCACCCTGTCTCAGCCATATGGAATCACATAACCTTGTTTTTGTAGGATTACTTTGCTAAAATAATAGGAATATCGCCTTTTTTCCCCCCCTCTAAAACATATTACAATATAATGTTGCCCTGAGAGAGAAAAGGGGAAGATGTGCAGCTCCTCCTGTTTCATTTCCTGCTTTCACGGATTGTTGTGTTACTAAAATATTTTTATTACAGAAGAACTTGAAGCAATATACAATGTTTGTCAGAGGATTATTTATAGTCCCTTTAAGCTGAATTTCTGTAATGAAATCCATTTACAGACATTCCACAGTGCCCTATGGTTACTTGCTTATGCAAATGAAATGTGACCCTTGAAATAAGCCTCTTGCCCTTGCTGTCACCCTCCTTGGCTTCAAAGGTCTACAGACAATCGCTTCTTAAGTGAATGGAGGTTTTCTATTTGGTTTTGAGTGGGGAAAGAAGAAAATGAAAAAAGAAAAACAACAACTCTCCATGGCATGCAGTTCTTGCAGAGTTTCATGGTGACTGACTGGTTGTACATTTGTGTGAGATAATGCTCATTTGTTTTAGATGTTAACACAGGAATCCTTTGCTCGTAAACATGCTTCTTGGCTTGTGTTGTTTTAAAAGTGAGACTTTGCATAAAAATTTCAGAAATGTCCAAGTGATTTAAGCACCTGGATTTAGGTCCATTTAGACTTCAGTTGTACTTTGGATATTTAACTTGACTTCTGGGCTCACAGATGTACAGTTTCAGCCTAGCTTACCTGCAGAGCTCATTCTACAGTGGCCCATGAGAAAAAAAAGGGGGATAAAATTCTGCCCTGTAAAAATGACCTTTTTGTATGGTTATGCCTGCAGTAATCTACTCTGATAGAACTGACTAAATGAATATATAAGACACTGAATAGAGATGAAGACCAAATCATTTCCAAGAAGTAGAGAGGATAACTTCAAACAAAATTAGGCTTATGAAGAGTGGCTGAGAGAATTTGGGTTGTTTAGTCTGAAGAAAGGAGGCTGAGGGGAGAGCTGCCCACTCTCTACAATGACCTGAAAGGCGGTTGGAGCCAGGTGGGGGTTGGTCTCTTCTCCCTAGTAACAAGCAATAGGACAAGAGGAAATGGCCTTAAGTTGCACCAGAGGAAGTTTAGATTGGATTTGAAGAAAAATTTCTTTCCTGCCAGAGTGGTCAGGTATTGGAACAGGCTGCCTAGGAGAGCAGTGGAGTCACAATCCCTGGAGGTGTTCAAAAAATATGGCACTTCAGGACATGGTTTAGTGGGCATGGTGGTGTTGAGTTGACATTTAGACTTCATCTTAGAGGTCTTTGTCAACCTTAATGATTATATAATTCTATCCTACATCTCTAATTATTTTAAACTGCTACCAGGAGAAGCAAGAAAAGGGAGTATACCACAGCAGAAAGGGCTGCACTTCTCTTTCCTTCCTTTGCAACATCTACATTTAAAGCATTTTAGTAGTGTTAGGATCATGGCCTCTTTGTTGAGCTGTTTACAGACAGAGCTTTAGTGCAACATTCTCTGTCCCATCCAGGAACGTCGACTGTGTGAGTTGTGGGAATATGTCTGAGTGCTGTCAGATTTACATCTGATTGCAGGTCTTGTGTTTCAGATGTTTTTGCAATCACTGGCATCATGCTAAAAATTAGCATGCAACATCATGGCACCTGCAATACTAGTTTTATGGTACTCATTGAAAATATTCCTGATAGTTCATCACCTCTTAAATTAAATGATCATAAAAGAGTCATAAAAATAATGAAACTCTCTGGCTGCAAAGAGTTTTGTATGGACAGAAAGGTGAAGGGAAATGTAGCTGGGGGTGGTTGATTGTGGGGTTTTTTTTCAAAAAAACAAATTCAACAAAAGCCAGTGGCAAGACCACTTCTTTCTCATTGTGATGTATGACAACTGTAAATAAAAGAAACTGACTTCAAATGAACCAGGCTGTCCATAATGATGACATCTCAGCTCTTGTACCTGTCAGGAGCACAGGAGACTTCCTTATGATCTCATTTCTTTTTTCTTTTGTCATTTCATTGTAAGTGGAAGTCAACTACCTGAACTTAGGGTCCACTAATGGCAATTGCAGCTATCTCATTTACTTCAGCATTGTGAGAATACCAGTGTAGGAGAGTATAGAGATATTTTACTGGATCTTATTATTTATAGCTCATTCCAGCTGGGTTTTATTACAAAATATTTGTATCTTAAGGCCATGTTGAAGATAAGTAGGCAGCCATGACCCCACATTATCCTGAGGCCTTTTGCAGTGAGTGGTGTTCCCAGAAGATGTGAGGACTCTCCAGAATTTATCTGAATACAGGACTGCAGTCTTGAGTATTTTTATGACCTACACAAGAACTTGTGGGAGAGGTTCTGTGGCTCCATAGACTCAGTTCTCATCTCTTTCTGGCCTCCCTCCAATCAGCACAAGAATTTCAATCTCATATGCATGGGCAGGCAAACTCCATGAGACAGAGCAAACGATGGGTGGCTAACATAACGAGCATGGATTTTCTCCTTAGGACAGGTTCTCCAATCCCACAGCTGCCCTTTTTGAAAGGAGCCTTTCTAACACACAGGAGAGATGTTTGATTCTGTTACAGTAGCACAGGCTGTTTTCAGTTTCTTATTCTAAGACCTCTTTTCACTGGGTTTAATTTTTCAAAGCTGTAACTTTTTGAGTGCAATTATCTGACTCTTTTTTTTTTTTCCTTTTTAATTTTTAGTCAAAATGATTAATCTGTTTCTGATAATGAGGACTAGAACTAAAAAGCAGTATCTTGTGCTTAAAGCAAAGAATGTCTTATATATTGCTGGCATGGAGCACAACACTTAGCAGGAGAATGATTTTTATGTTTGGGGGTTGGTTTTTTTCCCAGGGAAACCCCCAATTTTTTGATCAGGGCTTTGAAAAAATGTGTCCAGCTGAGCACATTCTGTGCCCTCTCAGACCCTTTCTGTATAGGCAATGCAGATGCCAGTCTGACAGCATGCTTGAGAACGTGTGGGTCTGGGGCACCAGAGCTTTTACTGCAGAATCTGTATCGGAGGTAAGCTCATGTGGGAGAGCAGTACAGTCTGTCATCCCTGTGGTCGCAGCAGCTCTCACTTCTGAAGTACTGGACCAGGCTGCACAGAGAGATTATGGAGTATCCTTCTCTGGAGACTTTCAAAACCCACCTGGATGTGAACCTGTTCTACGTGTCCCTGCTTTAGCAGGGAGTTTGGACTAGATGATCTCCAGAGGTCCCTTCCGACCTCGAACATTCTGTGATTCTGTGAATCAGAGACACAAATATTAGACTGGTTTTCTGATGATGATGTGAGAAGAAGAGGCACCTAGGACAAGAAATTTTAAACAGACTGGTGAAACCCAGGACTTGTTGGAAAGGGGTACCAAGCTAGGGAGAAACCAGAACAGGAGAGTTTGAGAAGGGGTCTGGGAGCTGGTGGGAGATAGGGAGCCAGCAGCTGTGGAGGAATAGCTGAGTGTGGGGACAGGAGAGGAAGTGATGAAGCAGGATGTGAATAACTGAGCTAAAACCAAAGACAGGAAACCACTGGAAGAGGATTAAAAGAATTGGAAAGGAAGGAGGGGAAAAAGAAATATGGGGAAAGGCAGAGGCAAGCAGTAAGGAGCTATGGGATGAGAAATGAGTAAAAAGGTGCAAAGAATAAGCTAGAAAGAGTGGATAAATGAATACTGGGAGTAGAAACCACCAGGAGAACTGTCACTGGCTGAGCAAGGACAGAAAGAGTGGATTTGGAAGCAAGTAAATGGGAGTTTGAAAGATTAAGGCACTGAGTTCCTAGAGAGACTATGAGTATGAATGTCTGGTATTAGTATGAGAATTGGAGAACAAGGTTGTCCAGGTGATTTTGTCCAAAACCAAGGTGTATCTAGCTCCATTCTTTTTTCCCTAAGTCATCACAGTGTTTAACACATGGCAATTTGTTTCTGAGGGATTTAAGCAGATGGTATGAAGCAGGATTTTCTTTATCGTTGCAGGGAACAGCATAAGTCTGGAGCAGTCCATACAGGATTTATTTATGATCCAAAATACAGGCCAAAATTCAGCCATTTCAGTAGATCCTCTCAAATGAGACAGTGACCTGCTACAGGTGAAAGAAGGGTAGAACTGGAATGAGTGTGGAATGAGAAAGACTAGAATGAGAGGATCTGAAGCAGAAAGGACTCAGGAGACTAAATGTAGTAACATTATATAAACAGAGGATGGTTTGTACCCAACAAAGTCCACTCCATGGACCAGAATGTAGCCCTAAATTCCAGTATTTCACCATTCTTCTGCTTTCTGCAAATGTCAATAAAATGAACCTCCCAACCCACTCTAATATTTGTTACACTGCTCTATAATTGAGTGTGGACAAAAGATCTGAAGTTCCATCTCTGTGACAAGGTGACAGGCCATGGAAACATTAACAAAAAAGGCACCTAGAAAACTAAAGTAAGGAAAGAGGGAGATGGTTTTGTTGGTCCATTGAAAATTTGATATTATCTTAGAGAAGGAGAAATGAGCGGGGAAAAAAAATTTTAAACAAAACTAGTTTAGGATCTTGAAGTCTACTTTGTAAAGGCAGGCAGAATGCATGGGTGCATCTGAAGTCCAAGACAAGCATGATTATAAAAGAGGGAAAGCAATTGTAGTCCCCTGTGAAATCAAGAGTCTGGCTAACTGGATAAGCACAGGAATGAATATTGTTACCCCCCCTTCACCTCTCTTTGCCACGGCAGGTCAGTATTTGTGACACAGCTGGATGTTGTATGGGTAGGGCTGTGTGGAAATGAATCCTGCAGAATACATAGCAGATCAAGAATAATATTCAGTAAATAATGCCTAAAGCACTCAGTAGTAACACTAAGACTAATACAACTTTGCAATAAAGTGAGTATCATCTATCCCATGGCCCCCGGAACACACACAGGGTAAGTAAATACTCTGTACCATATTGTCCGACTACAGGAGGGCTGAAATAAAGTTGTACAGATTTTCCACAGCTATGGAAGCTTTTCTGTCATGACAGGGCCTCAACTTCCTTGGCATATAAAATCTGTCTAAATATTTCCTGGTGAGTGAGTTGGCACAGTAGCCTTCTAACATCCTGCAGAGTGAGAATGCATGAAGGCATACATCCTGAGGAGGTCAATTATCTTCTCCCTGTGACATTTACAGGGGTTAGAGTTGGGGGTACTCATGTCAGTAAAAACATGGCTTCCTACTATTTATGGCCAGGGGCAATGGGCACAAACTGGAACAAAGGAGGTTCCAGGTGAACATAAGGAAAAAATTCTTTGCTGTGAGGATGCTGGAGCACTGGACCAGGCTGCTCAGAGAGATTGTAGAGTTTCCTTCTCTGCAGACTTTTGAAATCCTCCTGGGTGCATTCCTGTGTGACCTGACCTAGGTGACCTTGCTTTAGCAGGGGGGTTGGACTAGATGATCCCCAGATGTCCCTTCCAACCTCTACCATTCTATTATCATACTGAAATTTCTTGACATTTTACTATGATTCCGATGTTAGGCATTGTTTTCTTCTATTAAAAAGAAACACCTCACTGACTGAGAAATGCTTCTTTCTCTTTGTTGCTTGCTGAAATATCATGTCTCATCCACCTGACTCCTTTTTTCATCCAGGATTACTCCCTTGCAATGAAGTGTACCAGTATGAGCCCCCAGAGTACAAGTACTTCCATTTTAGGAATGGTAGAGATGTCCATTCTCCTGGGTGTTCATCATTCTTAAATGGAGAGTTGAGATGCAAGCTCTTAATTCACATAAATATCCTGGTGTTCCCACTTGAGTCAGCTAGCTAGCTAGATGCAATAAAAATTAAGAGTACAAATGCTGTGCATACTTCAGCTGGCAGCCACCTGCTTTACCACAGAGAAACAGGCTAATCCTCCTGTCTGATGAAAGTCCTCCACCACTTTCCCACAGTTCCTTTTGTGCTTCACAGAGGCCAACAAGTTCTCCCACAGGCCTCTGGGAAAAAAAAAAAAAAAAAAGTAAAGTAATATAGGCCTTCACTCTACCACTGAATAAAAGCTGGAGTCAACCTCCAAGAGCTACAGTTGCCCACCAAGGTTGCTGTGAGTCCCAGTGGGAGGGAGTGTGCACGTACAGCTTTGCACAGCCCTCTCCACACCAGTCAGGCTGCTGCCCAACATCTAGAGCTAATTGCTAAAGCCAACCTTGTCGTGAAGGCTAAATCAGGAATTTTTCCTGCCCATCTTCTTTAGGGGTTGTTACTTCTAATCAAAGAACGCCTATCAAGAATTAAACAAAAAACAGCTTAAATCAGCCCTTTGGGGCATCTGTGTTTTGCGCTCACCAAGCGTTATAAAACCTGTCACTGGATGACATGCCAGATGGATCTGAAATTCCTTTTTTAATGTGTGGGTTGGGAAGAAGAGAAAGACAAGAGAAAGGCAAGAACAGAGTTTGCATTGATAGAGCTTGAAGAGGCTCCCCAAATCACTTTTTCTTCTTATTTTCAGCACTCATTTGTTTTAAACATTAACCAGAGATATGGAGTGTAAAACCAGATGTGCTTATTTCTGTCCTGCAAAGTTTGGTTAGATATGAATTCTTTGTACTGAAAGCTACTCATCTTTCAAACATATGTTATTCTTCTCTTGGTTTTTTTTTTTCAAAGCCTAAAGCCTCACCCTTGCAAAACATCACTTTCATGGATCAGGGAGGTTTGTCACCTGGATAAGGACTACTGTGTTTTTGTTACAGAGAATCCAGTGGAGCTATTTATCCAAGCAAGGACTATTTACAAGTAATTTTCAGGATGTGGCTGCATTGTGAGAAGTATATAAAAATTCTATTAAAATAGTGGGTAAGCCTCATAATCTTCAAGTTTTGGTATGTTTGGATGGAAACTCCACTGATATCCTTACATTGTTCCGTAAGACCTCACACGGGAGCAATATATTTTCAGGAGGTCTATTCCCAGAGTTTGCCGGTGCCTGGCATTTAAATCATGAAAAGCAATTCATCTTATTTTCAATATTAACTTAAGGATGACTTAATCAAATCTCCAAAATGTGGCCAATGGTGGTTCATTCAACAAAAGGGAAAAGTCTGCTAAAATGTAACTAAGCTGTGAAAATCATTGTAACATTAGAATTAGTCTGCTTTCATTGGACTAATTTGGAGATTTAAGATTGACCTCTTTGGAAGACAAGATTTTTCAGTGAAATGCAGTTTTAAGTGCTTAGTATCACACATTTTAGAAGGTTTTATTCCAGTTCCAATTTCTTTTTTACCTTGGAGATTATCATGGGAATTAACTATAATTATTGGAAATAGGAAATTAAATTTCTATGTCATAATTCCAAGGCAAACCTACCAATTATTGAACATCTTCCCTCCAGTTTTGCCAATGTTTTGGGGTCATTTTCTTCTAAAGTCAGCTATTTCCGGTGCTCCTCATGTGGTGCTTTCCAAATTCCTCTGAGTGGAAATTATGGCTAGGACATAAAACAATAACAACTGCATAATCTATAGATTATTGTACTACCATATCCCATAAGTACCTTTGATTATGGGGAAAAAAAATCACTTGGCTTCCACATGTAGCCTCACTGAAAGCTAATGAAATTATATATGAAGTGGGGTTTGCATAATGATGTGTGTACTGTGCTTACTACACCAGTGCAATGTCAGGACAATGAACTCATCCACAGAGTAAAGCTGAGAACTAGTCCCTTGGGACCACATCTCTGCCTCTTTGAAATGCTTCCAGGAATGGGGAATCAACCAACTCTCGGGGCAGCCTGTTCCAGTCTTTGAGAACCCTTTCAGTCAAGAAGTTTCTTCTCATGTCCAATCTACACCTCCCTTGGTGCAACTTGAGGCCATTTCCTCTTGTACTTGTACTAGGGAGAAGAAACCAATGCCCACCTCAATAATCTTCAAATTACTGTTTAGATAGATGTGAAAATATTTTTGTTAAGCACTAATTTTCATAGAATCATTTTGGCTGGAAAAGACCTTGAAGCCCATCAATTCTAATCATTATCTGACTACCAAGTCTGGTGCTAAGTCAATGTAGAGATTCTTTCCCAAATGACTACTGACAATTGCTTTTCAGTCACTTGTCATTAGCTTGATATTTGACCATGAATTTGGTCACAAATAAATCATGAATAAGAAGCTAGAGAGAACTGTGTAGCTGGTGATCAATGAGGAGAGCTTTTGCATCATAACTAACTGTCCTAGCTGTGGTTAAATTTTCTCTGTGCATTCTGGTCAGTGTAATAATTCTATAGCTTCCAGCTTCATAGATGTCTTACAGAAAGCTGTAAACCTGAATCCAATGTTTCTAAATGAAAATGAGTCAAACAAACTGGGTGAATTGTTGTTCCATAAGGCTGATATAGAGGATGTTTAGATTAGCAGAGGGAATAATTGTATGCCATTGTATGCCAATTGCAATTATTATCAATTCTTTAGCAAGTATGGCTACTTAATCATTATCATTCCTTGCTAAAACCAGAGAATTTATAATTAAGTACATCACAACCAAATAACACTGCAGGCACTGTAAAAGTAGCTCTCTCAAATTACACCGAAACAGGCCAAATATGTGTGCTTTAGCAACTGTCAAGGGTTAAAATGTCATGGTGCATCATGTATACATTTATAGCAAAGGCCAGGGGGTAGAAGTCCCATTTTTATAATCATTATGGCAGTGGAAGTCCCATTTTATAATCATTATGGCATTTTATGGAACTTCTGCCTCTCTGGTTCTGCAACTTCCCTCATTGAGGGAGGCCAAAATGAAAAAAGGTCAAAGTAGATGTCAGCCCAAGCAATTATGAAAGAGAGAACTTGGACATGACCCTGAGATTAGAAATGGTGACCTGTCACAGTAACAGGGGAAAACCTGCCATGCTGCCCTTTTGTCAAATACAAACTGCTATGGCAGTCTTAAAATGTACTGTCATTTATTTGCATTTTAATCTCTTTCACCGCCAATATTAGGTTTTCCTTCTCATCTTCCCTCTTCTGCTGTAAGCAGGTGGCTCAGATGGAAGAAAATAGGTATGGAGTTTAGAATAGCCACATCTTCTGCAAAGAAAGGTCTTGGGAAAACGAATCAAAAACATATTTGTCTGGTCAGGAGGAGCAGAAATGACACAGTAACCAAATAGTGGAGTGATTCTGGATATCGTAGGAAATATTCTAGGGTTCTCTTAAGGTCAATGAGAGTTTCATTTCAGATATAAAAACATGCTCAAAAACTATGTAAATAGGAATGGAAGAAGGCCCTGAATACAAGAGGATTTGGAAGTAAAACTTTTCCTCTTTTTTTTTGGTTTGTTTTTTATACATATTTAAGATTTAATCATAGTAACTTAGCAAAATCCTTGCTATTTTTGTTCATTCACAAAGGAGGTATTGTTCAGTTTGTTTTTTTACATGCCTAATTTGAATTAACCACATCAATTTGGAATTAATTGTTTTCATAGAGAAGCACTATCTCTGCAGTACATCTCTTATTTTACAGTTTACCATCTGTGGAAAGAATACTGGGGAAGAGTACATTTGCACTGAGAAAGCACAGAATCATAGGATCATAAAATGAGAGAATCAGAGAATCATTTTGGTTGGAAAAGATCTCTAACTCTACCAAGTCTGGTGCTAAACCATGGCCCTCAGCACCACATCTCTGCATCTTTTAAACACCTCCAGAGATGCGCATTTAACCACCTCTCTGCACAGCCTGTTCCAGTCTTTGAGAACCCTTTCAGTCAAGAAGTTTTTCCAATTTATACCTCCCCTGGTGCAACTTGAAGCCATTTCCTCTCCTCCTATCACTTGTTACTTGGGCAAAGAGACCAACACCCACCTGGCTCCAACCTCCTTTCAGGGAGTTGCAGAGAGACAGAAGGTCTCCCCTCAACTTCCTCTTCTGCAAACTGAACAACCCCAGTTCCCTCAGCTGCTCTGCACAAGACCTGTTCTCCAGATCCTTCACTAGCTTCATTGCCCTTGTCTGGACCCACTTAAGGGCTTCAGTGTTTTTCTTGTAGTGAGCATGAGGGCTAGCACGAGGGCCATGCTAGTAAAACAAGTCCTATTTGCTGAACAACAAATGTCTAGAGATCAGACATCTAGGAGTTCAGATATCTGGACTTCAGTAAAGCCTTTGACACGGCCTCCCACGAGATTCTCTTCAGAAACTGATGGTGTAGTGATAGGAAGGTGGGGGGAGGGGGGCGGGATTGGATGCATCGGATTGGATGTTAGGAACAAATTCTTCATGATGAGGATGGTGAGACACTGGAAAAGGTTGCCCATGGAGGTGGTAGAAGCCCCATCCCTAGAGGATTTTAAGGCCAGGCTGGATGTGATTCTGCACAGCCTGATCTGGTGTGAGGTGTCCCTGCCCATGGCAGGAGGGTTGAAATTAGATGATCCTTGAGGTCCTTTCCAACCCTAATAATTCTATGATTCCATGATTCTACAAGTGCACTTTGTACTGGATAAAAAAACTGGCTGGATGGCCAGGCTCAAAGAGTGGTAGTGAATGGAACTAAATCTGGCTGGTGCCCAGTCACTAGTGGTGTCCCTAAGGGTTTGGTACTGAGGTCTGTCCTCTTTAATGTCTTTCTCAATAATCTGGATGAGGGGATTGAGTGTATTCTCAGTGAGTTTGCAGATGACACCAAGCTGGGTGGCTGTGTTGATCTGCCAGAGAATAGGGAAGCTTTGCAGTGGGATCTGGACATAGGTTAGACCCATGGGCCAAGGCTAGTTGTATGAAGTTCAATAAGGCCAAGTGCCATGTCCTGCATTTGAGTCACAACAACCCCCCATGGTCAGCTTAGAAAACTGCCTTCTTACCTTTGCTGTATGCAGAGGCATTTCAGAAGCATTTCTGTTGTTACATCTCTAAAGAGCTTTTTACTTGCTGGAAAACAGGGTATTTGGTATTTATTTTACAGAAGGGGAAAAAAAGAGAGAGAGAGAGATTTTATACTACAATGATCAGTTTTCAAGTTAAAACTTCTGTTTATCTTATCTAGAAACAAATATTGGGGCTCTACATGCAAACAAAAGCAAAGAAGCCAGATGTTTGTTACTGTTTTTTTTCAGAAAACAGTTTAATGAAAGTTCTTTAATCAGAATCCCATTAGACAACAATTCTGGACCATTCTGTCTAGTGGACAATGCCTCTCCCATGTTCAATGCTGAAACCTCATCATGCTTTAAAAGAGGCAGAGATGTGATGCTGAGGAACATAGTTCAGCACTAGACTTGAAAGGGTTAGGCAATGGTTGGGCTGGATGATCTGAAAGGTTTCATCTAATTGAAGCAATTCTATGATTGTACATTTTTCAGCATTCAGCAAAGAAGTAAGTCATGCCTTTTCAAAGTCTAAATGTATCAGAGAAAGAAAGTCTGATGGGCACTATGCATTTAATTAGAACTGGAAACATTTTAAAACTGTAAAGTGAAACACGCAGCTAGCAAAAAAAATGCAATGCACATTCTCATAGGCATTTTATTAGGTCTTATTGTTTTATTATTAATAGCTATGTTAAACAAATGCATCTATAACTGATTTCAGCAAGAGTACTGATGCTAACAAAACAATTTCAGGAAAACAATCTTTTTGAAGAGTCTTTATAAGGTTAAAGAATGTTTGCTAATAATAAAGCAAGATGTGGCCTGCAGAGCAATATACTGCATCCAGGAAAAAAGAGAACAGTGTTTTGCCAAACCTGGTAGTACATTGATCTTCCTTGTTAAATTACATCTGCTTCAGTGGTAAAGAAAGGCTGAACAGTGATTTCTGGGGAGGAAAGTTTCTGCACCCATTTTGTCAGTCCCTTTTTATGATGGTGTCTGTAGTCATGGGAAGAACTGACTTCATAATTCCTGAGTCCCAAGCCAATGCCCAAGATGTTAACTATCCATCCTGTCTTCTACTCCTGAATAACTTAGGAACGGTTTTGGCATGCATATGTGAAAGTGTCCAAGGGCTCCAAAACCAAATCCCTTGTACACCACACAAACCTATCCCTCCCTCTGTGCTCATCAGCAGCTGCTCTAGTTGTTTTCCATGTGTCTTATCCAAAACTTGTTCTAAAAACACTTAGGTAGAGTTGTTTGAGCTTGCAATGTATTAAAATGTGTGTCCATATATCATTACAAAAGTTCAGAGAGAGGAAGGGTATGACAGGGAAAATCAGTTAAATTCAAATAAATCTTCATCAGTTCCAAAGAACTGCTGAGTTTGGGACTAGCTGATGAAGTTTCCAAGTACCACAGTCAAAAGCCTATGAAGTAGTTGAGTAGTTTACTCAACATGCTGCAGTACGTTGAGTCAAATATCTGATTTTTTAAACATAAAAAAACTCTACTCTCAGTAGGCCTACATTTTTTAAAGATAGATATAATTGGCACTTCACAGAATCACAGAATCATGGGGGTTGGAAGCAACTTCTGGAGCACATTTGCCTAGATCAGGTTGCAAAGGGGTCATGTCCAGGCAGGTTTCGGGTTTTGAAGTCTCCAGAGAAGGAGACACCACAGTCTCTCTGGGAAGCTTGGCTCTTGCTAGAATATAGTTTGGAATGCAAATTATTTCAGCTGTTTGGGACCCAGTCTGCATTTTGGTTTTTGTTAGTTTTTTTACAGCTCTAGCTGAATGCTGTGCTGCAGGCATTTTTCTCACAGGGTACTCTCGCTGTGCAACACTCAGAAGTCCCAGGCAGAAGTATCAGTACTTGATTCTCTCTCTCTTATTCCTTTCCAGAGCTGTTTTTTGTTTGTTTGTTTGTTGTTTTTTTCCATCCATAGATTCAACCAGTTAATCCTGTACTTCCAGATAGGCTCTTTCCCTTATCTTCTTGAAGGGCTCTCCATAGGCTCTCTTACCTGTGTTATTGGACAAGCTCCTTTCTGATTCTCCATGCACATCTGGGACCAGCTGAGTGATTCAAATACAGCATTGAACATTACATTGGGTATGGATAAAATAGTCCCTCACTACTCTTCCAGCTCTCGCCCACATCCATTGAAGATGTCTGCTGTAGTTCACATATGCACTGCAGAGCTTCTGACAGACATGTCACAAAGCCTGTGTAGGCATCATAGTAATTTTTTCCTAAAATCAGATTTGCATCCAGTTGAAAGATGGCATAGGCTAAGGTGCCCAGGTGCCTGCAGGGTGACTAAGTCTTCATCAGATATTTTGCTGACAGTCGTATCTGACAATATATGGGATTCCTTTTTCTGTCCCCCCAGGAAATGATAATGCCATTGGCAAAACAATCTGCACAGATATGCTCAGAAAAAGACAGCAGCAAGGCTTCATGCCACCTGGGTTCAGGAATCCTGTCCTCATCTTCTGCAGCCTTCATCCTCCTAGGCAAAGCTAAGCCAGCAAGCCAATCTGATAGCCTTTTTGGTCTCAGCTTTAACCACCTCTTTCTGTTTTCTTTGACCTTTCTGTGACCTTTCTGTGCCATTTTCTCACCAAATCCAAAGTAGCTTCTTCAGAAAAATCATTTCAGCTTTTTTCTGCTCCCAGATCTGTGTCCGCTCGAAGAAATACTTCCTAGATAGCGACTATCTCTCTTCTTGATATCTCTAATAGATATTTCCTATTTGTCTGTCCAGGGAGGCCACCTGCTTTACAAGACAAACAACAAAGTTCTTGGGGCATGGGCATGGAATTGAATGACACTCTTTAGAAAGCAGTAAAGAAAGAAGCAGATTTTGCTTGCACTTTCACACTGAGAGGTTGGCAGTAAGACCATGGTTGTGTCAAACCAGAAAACTCCAGTGATCATACCTCTAGAAGAATACACAGGCTTGTCTTCTTTTTCACTGCGGAGATAACAAGACTGAAAACCTAATAATACAGGAACAAAGGAGTCTTTCCACTGTGGACTTGGTCTTGACCACTGGCTGCTGAAACCTCATGATAGGTTTGTTAGCAATTGTAATTGAAGGGCAGCGATTTTGAAAGGGTCTTTACATATCCTCTGACCTTATATTGTCTTAATTTTAAATTAAAGTACAATGCGTAGGCTCTGAGCCTCAGCTACATTCCATGTGCAATATCCACACTTCCCAGTGGAGGTTTAAATGTTGCTTTGAATGTAATTACTTATTTTTGTGGGGTTTACATGATAGCAAATGAAGAGTTTGTGGCAATCTGGGATGAGACAGAAATTTCCTAGCCGACGTTTCAGTGTCATGCTGAAGAAAGGCAGATGCAGTCAAACAGGTGCAAACAGGAAGCAGCTTGATGTTTGTGAAACATTCAACTGAGCTGCTGTTTTGGTAAAGATACAGGGAACTGTCTTGACAAAAGTTGAAATATTCTCATTAGGTTTGTGCACTGGAGAAACTTTCTGGCTCTGGGAAAAGGTAGCAGCAGAAGAAAAATCTAGAATAGAATTAAGTAGTTGTGTGGGGTGTTTTTTTAAGCTAACAGCCTTTCTTTCCTTGAATGACAGTAGCAGGATTTGTCCTACTCTTCATATAGCAGTGTGTTTTCATCCATGAAGCCTCACAAGCAGTAGATAAATAGACAGGAAAAGAAGACTGACTCCCTGCCAACAGCCTTGCAAAGCGTGGTTGGACTAGGTATTTCTAGAGATCCCTTCCAACCATTACCATTCTGTGAGTCTGTGTGTGAAAGCAAAAAGGACCTTTACCTTCAGTAGTCATTTCAAGCTTTACCACAGTAAAAGTTAGAGGAGAGCATGGGAAAATGGTGGAGCATCTACAATAGATTAATGTAATGAGTATAATTTTCTCTTAAAGTTTCTCTCTGAATTTTCATTAGGCCTAGATGATATTTTCAGGTTTAATTTCTGTTACAGTGGGTAGTTTGTCTTCTGCTTCCTATTCCTGGTAGAGCAGCTATTCAAAATCTGGGCATTAAAAAATAAAGGGATCCTGATCACAGGCAGTCACATACATCTGTGGATCAGACCTAGGAGGGCAAAGTTTAAATATATCAAGAACACCACTCAGAATCACAGAATACATCCAGTTGGAAGAGACCTCAAAGATCACCCATTCCTACTCTCAACCCAGCACTGAAAGGTCAACACTAAATCATGTCCCCAAAGGCCAGGTCCACACAGTGCTTGAACACCTCCAGGGATGGTGACTCCACTGCTGCCCTGGGCAGACCATCCCAGTGTTTGAGAACCCATTTAGTGAAGAAATATTTCCTAATACCCATCCTGAACCTTTTCTGGCACAGCTTGTAACCATTACCTTTAGCCCTGTTGCTCATCACTAAGGAGGAAGAGGCTGCCCTTTCATCATTCCAACTTCCCTTCAGAGAGTTGCAGAGACCAATGAGGTCTGCTCTCAGTCTCCTCTTCTCCTGACTGGACAACCCCAGCTCCCTCAGTCCCTTCTAACAGGCCATGTGCTCCAGGTCCTTCAACAGCTTCAATGCTCTTTCTGTGCTCCAGCACCTCACAGGATCACAGGAAGTTAGGGGCTGGAAGAGACCCCCAGAGATCATCAAGTCCAACCCCCCCAAAATATAGCATATTTTAGGTAATTCAGGATTAGGTATATCAGGTAATTCAATCCTTATTTTGTTTTAGATCTTTCTTACTACTAGAACTGAATTACGCTATATATTAGGTCTTCATTTTGTGCTGTTTTATGTCATTCAGGATTAGGTATATTAGGTAATTTAATCCTCATTTTTTCTTATGTCTTTCTTATTACTAGAACTGAGTCATGTCAGATACTAGGTCTTGATTTTGAACTATGGATCTAAATATTTTTCCAAAGGTATTGTTGTTAGAGGTCTCTGTGTGTGAATCACAACATAGAGCTGATAAGGAGGATGTCTGTACAATATGTTGTGGTGGGTGGAAAATTCCCCTCCAACATTAAATTTGCCAGACCATCTCAGTTGGAAGCAAATGAAAAGTGTATTTACAAGAAAAACTACAATCTACAATGAAATGTGATGAATATGTACAAAATATACAGTATTTACAACTACATATTTAATTAATTATTAATTCTTTGATTTACAATTAATAAACAGCACAAGGACTCCCCTGGCCAAAGACATGGGGAAGCTAATAGCTTCTCCTTCCTTGCACCCCCTTATCCCTCCCCTGTACACAAAAGGGACAAGAGAAAGGAGCAGAGAGACATTAGACTTAGCCAACACAATGCAGCCAAGGTCAAGCAGAAGCAAGTTAGTATCTCTCCCAGAGTGAAGAAGCAGGAGAAGAGAGAAATTGTTTACATGACTAGCTTAAGTCCATTGTCTTTCCAATAGGATTGTTTAGAACTATCATTATTTTCCTTGTTGCACCCAATAGTGATTTATTTATGTTCTGCTACTTTCTGTTCAAGATCTGTGCAAAAAAAATTTAAAGGCATAGCCTAAAACTACCACACATGGAATGCATTTTAAAAACCCCAGAATAAATTTTTCAGTTGATCTTTTGGTTTTAGTACATTCTGATGCATATCATGAACCCACTGACACTGCTGCTTTGGGGCAAAAAAAGGGAAGAGGCAAGGCAGAAAAATTACCAGTGGCTATTATATGTTGTAAGTGAAGTGAGGTTTATCAGTGATGTTGGATGACACCACACCGTGTTCTTTAGTGGTTCATTCAACTAGCAACAGTCTTTGCCTACGGTAATGCCATTGACCTTGACCGTCACCTTTGCCTCCTAACACACAGTTCAGCTTGCAATTAATTACACCCAAGCAAGCTGCCAGGAGCTGAAAGTGTTGCACAAATTGTTTATCTTAATGTTTATCTGATAAATATTCACCGAGGCAGAGAAAGGAAATCGCATGCACGCAAGATAAGCACAGAGATTTTGCATACAATAGCATTTGTTTTCTTTTCATAATCACCAGAAAATCTTACAGTTCTGTTGAACATACGACCAAGGAAATCTACAGACATATTTTCTGGTATGCTCTGAACAGTCATTTCTTTCTTTTCCCTTCTCTCCTTCATTACCTATACAACTGCAAAGACAATAGTCAAACCCCAAAATATGGGTGACTGGAGGTTTTGTAGAATAACAGGAAAAAAATAAGATAACACAGCAAATTATATTTTTCAGGGCTATTTTGAAATAATACAATAAAATAAAATTTTAAATATTTTTTTTAAGAAGAAGAAGAAAAATGCAAAAAGAAAGTGCTGCAGTATATCACAGAATGACAGAATTGTGGGGTTGGAAGGGGCTTCTGAAGATCATCGAGTCCAACACCCCTGCCAGAGCAGGATCACCCAGAGTAAATCCCACAGGAACATATCCAGGTGGGTTTGGAATGCCTCCAGAGAAGCAGACTTCACAACCTCTCAGTACAGCCTGTTCCAGTGCTCTGCCACCTTCAAAGTCAAGTATTTTTTTCTTTATGTTTATGTGGAACCTCCTGTGTTCCAGTTCATGTCCATTGCTAACATTCTCTCTTACAATAAACTCAAAGAACCACTGATTGATTCATTAACTGAATCTTGGTGAGAGGACAAGAGCAAAAATCTGCAAGACATATTAAAACATGCAGAAAAAATTATCTCATTGCCTCCACCCAAAGGTAGAACTAAGCCATGTAAACTTCCTTGAGAACACTGGGCATGAGAGGGAAGAAGATAAAGTGAAGCATTTCCTTTAAGACATAGATCTTGCTTATGTCTTCTGTACCTTCATTGTCTTTGAGAAGGGATTCCCACAGCGTGTGCTGCATGGCTCTATTTCAGCTCTGTGTGCAAAACTGACACACCATGGAAAATAAGGAGGCTGCTGCTCCGTGCTGCTGTAGCAGGTTCATGGTTGAACTCAATGATCTTGGCAGTTGGACTTGATGATCTTAAAGTTCTTTTCCACCCAGAACAATTCTATGAATTCTACATGGTACCAGTTCTCTAATTTCGGTACTGTCTTCTCTCAATAGACCCTAACCAGTTAATTGGGTTTTATCCAGCAAGTCATCCCTGTTGCTGTACTGCAGTGTTGTTAAATATCTTGGTGCTGATAAATTAAATGAGAATAGGAACAGCTGCCAGATTTTTTATGAAGGATCTTGGCCCAGAAAGGACAAGGGCACAACATGAAACCCTTAATAAACTTCATGTGGTCTCAGATGGATGTGAATTCATGGATGGATGTGAAGTTTCTTTGTGAGTGCTGGCAATCCACTGGCTATTGCAAACATCACTAATGACCACAGGGCTTCCTTGGTTCTGCATACAAAAGATCCAAAATAAAAAATATTTTTAGGTATGTTTGATGCTAGTTACCCTAAAGAGTAAATTACATCCTGGCTATTGTTTGTGCTTTTGTTTTTGTTTTGAGACTTGATGAATCTTCAGGATTTAAGTCTGGTAATTAGACAAGGTGTAGCTGGTATTTTGAATGATTTATGCAGTGCTCTTTAAAAAGTTAGATAAAAAATGAGCTGACAGCTTGCTTATATTCAGATAGGTGGGGAAGATTAATTTTTTTTATGACAGTACTGAGCTTGATTAAAATCTCTTAATTAAACTAGTGCAATGGGAAGAAAAAGGCAGGGTGTGATTGTGTGTGCATGTATGTTTGTGTGAGAACAGTGCAGCTTATTACAAAGCCAAAACTTTGACTAATAGCACAGCAGAAAATAATAATTGTACATCATTCAGGTAATCCATTTAAATTAAGTAATGGATTGAGCACCTTCAGGCAGTGCTTATGGTGCATGTTCTGTTGGAAAGAAGGTGAGAGTCACATGAAAAGCCAAGGTTATAATAATGGCTGTCAGTGAAGTGAACACAGAGACCTGGGCAAACGCTTCATCAAGTTTCTAGGAATCTTTGTGTGCTCTTGAAGACCCTATAGAGTGTCCATATACACTGAACAGGCATGCAACGTGTTTCTATGTGTACTTGGACAGCTTTTATGATTGCTTAGGCTCTGATTTCTCCAGCATTTATGCACTGCTTAACTTCAGCATAGAGATAATTTCTGCACACTGAAGGATCATGAAAGTCCACCAAAAAAGAGCGTAGGTGTTGCACCAGTGGCCATGCTGGGGGGGAGGGGGGAGAAATCCTATATATGCATACTGCTTTCTGGCTACACTGAACCAGCTTTGAAAATTCTCCCTCATGGGGATAAACTTGGATTTGCAGAAGGCAAGAGAAGATTGACATCTGTAGCTCACATAACAGCTTTTGTGGCATGATTAATGGGAAGAGGTCAGCTCTGAACATGACAGGATGACAAAATCTAATCAGTGTGACCACACACAGGCATAAAATGTGAAAAAAATAAAGCACTCATATTGGAGACTTTGCAAACTATTAGAAATCCTACACAAATATTACATGGGTAAAAATACAAGCCTCGTGTATTTTTGTATGTAACACCCATTTAATTCTTCATTGGCCTCACTTCAGGAATGAAACATTTTACTGGTAGAAAAAATACAGATATGATGTGTCCCTATTTTACAAATTTATTCTAGTGTTTAGGAAACTGGCAGATCCATTTATGCCTGATAAAAGTAACTGCAGTGCTTGTTCCACTGAAGTTGTGTTGCAAACAGATCTGTTCCCTGTTGTCCTACAGAAGTTTGTAAACAGCTCCATCTTCAGGCATCGTTCCCTGTGCTTTAAAAAACGAAAAGAAGAAAAAAATGCTACAATTCTGTGTACCACAAGCTTTCAAAACTCTGTTAGCCTTTCTCACTTACACCAATTTTTATCACTTAAATCGATGTAATGGTTTCATATAACTATTTCCCACATATATTAAATTGAAAGAAAATCATTGGGATTGAACCAAGCATCTAACAAATGAATCCTGGTAGGTCAGTGGCACAGTAGAGTACATTTGCCTGTATCTAAATTCAACTGAAATTGCATTGCAACCACTGGAATGTCTTTCTGTCAGCAGACAGACCCCAAAGTGCTCAAGTTGAATCCATTTTTAAAAGGGGGGGGGGTGGGGGGGATGGCTTAACAAAAATGAAGTGAGAAAGGCAACACTGCAAAAATGTTAGCATGCAGGAGATGAAATATCTAAAAACCTTGCAGAGGGTATGTCTCCCAAAATCAGTTTTGCACAATGGCCTTTGACTATCATTCAGCATGAGAGTGCAAGATGTAATTTCATATGCTGGCAGGAGTGTAAATGAGGTGTTCTGTGGATATTGAGAAGAGTGTAATTCAATTGTCCAGTGGGTGTTTTTCTTCCCAGGGGCAGTGCCTGAATAAACCAGTGAAATGGATCTGGGAATAGATTTATTTTATTTTAATTCTTTTCTGCAATATGTTTGAAATAATTCATCCTTTAATTTGGAAATTCTTTGGCATATATTTTGTGTCCAGAAGAGATCTCTGTTTATGTAACAGGGCATTTGGTAGCAGACAGGATGATCATTTCTAGAATTATAAACTGAACTCAATATATTGTAAGCCAAATATCAGCATATTTGGCAGTTTAAAATACAGTCTTTTTATGGCTATTTTCAATTAGTCCTGCTTGATCAGATCACTGCTATTTAGAAGTACTATTAAATAGAAGTACATATTAAATAGATTTATGTGATCTGGTTCTCTGTGTGTAGCTATACATGGGAGGTCCTTTTGTATAAGTTGTCCTTTTCTCCATCAGTCAGACAGAAGATAGATAAAAGCCTTCTCAATAAATTCATCACTAGTCCTTCTAGAATATATAAGTAGCCATTGGTTTTGCTTCGCTACGTTTGGGGCTTTTTTGTGTTCAGTTATAAGATTTAACCCTAAAAGGTAGTGGTAAAGTTTTCCAACTGCTTGTTAATAGCGTATTACAATAAAGAAGGCATGTATTCATCCAACACTTAATTTGACAAGTAGCTGTAACTCTGTTAATATGTACACCTTAAAATTATACTCATTGAGTAAATTTGACTAAATTTGACAGCAATGTAATTTAACCAGAGCTTTTGTACTTAACTTTTTGGTGCCTGTTTCCTATCCATTTGAAAATTAGCTATCTAAGAACCTCAGAGTATTTTATGCATTTCTCAGCTGGTCATAATTCCACTGGATTTACATGAAGCAAGTGGTTTGTTTATTTTAATCCTTCCTCTTTCTGTGCCCTAAGATACGTTTATGCTGCAGAAAATACTAGAGGTAGCAAAGACCTAATTAGTTGTAGGTTTAAAGGTGGTAGAGTTGTCTAAGGCTTTTATTCTAAGTAATATGTAGGGAATGATGAAGATGATCCCCTGTGATTCTGTGAATCCATCTGAGTGTAAATTTATTCATAGTTGTACATTTATTCAGTTGAACACTGGAATAATATGCAGCCCTTGATGGGAGGAGGGAGAGAAAGGGGCAAAAGCAGACTTGTAAAAGTACATTTAGTTCATCCATTTTATTCCCACTGTATGAGAAGGGATGCTGGCTTTTATGTACTTGTTTTGATATGGTGACAGAAAGAAGCTGTGTGCAAAAACATAGTGCAGAATCTTGGCTTTTAACATCTTTGTAACGGAATAAACTGAGTTGAAAGCATAGCATCACTGCTACAGAAACACTTCAGACAAATAAATGCAAGTTGTTTGCTGACACTTTAAACCATTTCAGAAAAGTCCTGATCTAATTTAAGGTCCAGTCCTTTACCTTTAGATTGCACTGGAGCTTGACCAAGCTTTTCAATAACTGACAACCCCAAAGTGAACACAAAAGATACATGCATTGCTTCTCTTAAAGCAGTAAGGCACACAGAAGCATTTTACTTCACTTCATACAGGTTCTCCTTTCACCATCTCTCTTCATACATAGCCAATCCTTTCAAATTAATGGGACTTCTTCTAAACTGCAAACAGGAACATGTTTGTATAACTTACTAAAGACACACCACACCCCAAAATACTGTAGCTACTTTTTGTGCCAAAAGCCAAGGAAACCGAGTGCTTATAGGAAAGAACTGTAGAGAGTACAGGATGTGGACCCAACAATGTATATGCAAATTTACTACATGTCTAGAGATGCTATTCCAGAACCTAGGAAGGGAAAATCCTGGCTCCACTGAAGCCTGTAAATTTCCATTCATTAAAATGCAGCCTGGATTTCCTCCGTATAATTTTCTTGCTGTATTATAGAAATGTTGACCAAAGCTGTTGAATTATAGAGGATGAAAGTACTTCTGTCACTACACTGAGGGGGACAACTATTTCTTTGAAAGGTGGGGTTGGGTGGTTTTGTGGGGTTTTTTGGTTGGTTTTGGTGGGGGGTTTTTCCTCAAAAATCTTTTCTTTCTTTCTTTATCTATAGAGCTTACAGAAGTTTTACTACAAGCAAGAGCAGAATTATAGTGGCTTTTATTTGAGAAAATATTGGATAACTACCAGAGTTTACTTAAGTGAAAATACTGGAGTTGAGTTACCTCAGTTAGACATTCATTTTAGTCATTAGAAAGGGACACCAATAGCACAAATTTCTGATTATACATCCAATTACTGCTTAGTTGTTCTTTTAGGGAAGTGAAAATGTTGGAGTTTAGTTACCTAAGTAAGACATCAGAATTCATTTTAGTCATTAGAAAAGGATACCAGTAGCACAGATTTCTGGTTATACATCCAATTACTGCTGAGTTGTTCTTTTAGGGAAGTGAAATTATTGGAGTTTAGTTAAGTTACCTCAGCACAAATTTCTGATTATACATCCAACTACCACTGAATTGTTCTTTCAGGGAGTATCCCCTAGCCTCTCCACAACTCATCTGCCTCGGTTGGGTGGATAAATAAAAACCATTGTGGCAGGGTTGCCAGACTGGTTTGTTCAGTCTTTGTAGAGTGCTTCAAACATATATTGCAGCAATGTGTTGTAATATCATTGTCAAAAAATGGGGTGGGTTTCCCAGCAAGCCAGCTGTCACATACCAAAAATACTTAAGCAATGCCACAGAAATCTACAGCCTCATGATCATTTAGGAAGCTGTGCAACTCAACAACAGCAACAAAGCAATTAATTATCCCTGGCAGCACTTTTTCATGTGTAAAATCAGCTCCTCAATAAATACTTTATAATAAAACAAATTAAGGTTGATTTATTTATGTTTTTGCAAGATGATTATCTGATGCATATTTTCTGTAGATTTTATATCAATGTGGTCCTGAATTTATTGCCAAATGGTGAGTGAAGTTCTTCTAAAAGCATCTGAATATTCTTCAGTATGTTTGAATTTTTTTTAAATTAATGTGAGATTTAACTCTCAGAGGAGAGAGATTTAACTCTCCTCTGAGAGAGCCACTGAAGTGGCTTTTGGCTACCTCAAAAACAGTAGCTTCTAAGCCTAAATAAGGCTTCCATCCAGAAAGATTTTGACCCAAGTCAGCAAAAAAAAGCTTGGGTTTAGTGAAAATTTTTAATTTAGAAGGTTCTGACCGAAGGAATTGCTTAGATCAAAGGTGTATGGTTGGACACAGCTCTAATTCAGGTCAGGGCAATGCTCAGTTTCTGAGGACCTGAAGTCTTTGGCAAGAGATGTATTTAGTTCCATATATTTTCAGCTATCGTTTTGTAGCCTGCTGTGTCACTTGCTTACACTCTCTTTTCTTCTCATTAATAAAGAAAGAAACTCCCTTGGACATTCTGTCCGTAGGCTTGCACAGTTGACAGTATTCCTTTACAAATCATCTCCTTGTGTAAACTTTCATTTGGGTTTCCTTGAAAGGGGTTTTCCAGCCTGTCTGCTGATGCATGTGGTGCCTTGCCAAGCAATAATGGAAATGAACCCATCGACTCATGGTTCCCTTCCCAGGATAATCTGCCACCCCATCTGCGCGGTCGCAGCAAACTTCTGCTGTGGCAACCTCTGCCCAACACTTATTGTATGATCTATTTAATATATTCTAGAGGAGCCATAACCACTCTGTGCCTAGATGGGATACCAATAAGGCCTCAGCAGACATGCCAGAGCAGCCTCTCCAGGGGACTGAGCTGGAGCCAGATTCACCACAGTCAGTTAAGTACACATTCCTTTGGTACATGTGTGGCTAATCTACTTTTAATTGAGCTCCATTGTTTTCATATATTTAGTAAACAAACGTGCATAGGTACAAAAGCTGCTGCTTGTTGACAGCACAAACAGAATGCAGCTTGCTGGAGCTTTGGACAGGAACCCTTGGCAGTAGATGTGGCAGAGTGTATTTAATGCACAGACATATTTCTTTGTGTCTTTTGCCTTTTTATTTGTCTTTTTTAATTTTACCGTTTCCTGGATTTTGGTTTCCCAATGGCCTCTTCTGTGTGATTATCACAGCTGAGTGTAGGTGCAAACACAAGGGCTTGCTCCATGCAGAGACATCTGTGTGCCAGCATTGTTAAAGGGTATGAACTGGGTTTTGTTTTGGTTTGCTCTCCCTTTTTTGATTAATATTAAGCCTCTTTAGACTGAGCTAAAAAGGCAGGGCTCTGCCACAGTGATGACTCTTTTATTGCTTTACTGGGAACAGAGACATGTCATTCACTTTTCACCTGCCTTGAAAAGAAGTAGCATGCTATATATTTGTTATTCAATATTCAGCATGTGATATTTAGAGAAACCTTGACAGCCTTTGTTTGGTGTTGACTACCAAAAGAACAGGGCTGTTCCAAAACAAGCTTTGGTGATCTACATCCCTTTTCTCTTCTTTTCTTTTATCTTTTCTTTTCTGGTTTTGTGATTTTGTTTTTTGAGATGTTTTTCATTTCATTCCCATTACCTGTAAGGTGCTCTAGGAAAAAATGTCCACATCCCAGCCAACATTTTGTTCCTGAAGCTGAGGGTGAGAGAGGTTTGGGGCAGTTGCTGGATCAGTGTGTTACTTGGGTCCATCAAATCTTCCATGGAAGCTCAGAGGAGCTGCCCAAGAGCCATCCCCCTCCTACCAAACCTGATTGTGATCCCAGTGTGTTACTGCAGGGAAGACAGGGTGGATTACTGGCAAAGACAGTGGTCTCCTCCCTGGAGAGCAATGTAAAAAGTTCCTACTGATTAGATAGTCTTTGCTAGTGTGCATTTCTAGATGGCAGCTCTTCTCCTGGCAGGTGGTTATATATCTGTGAACAGCCTCATTGTGCTCAGCATACCCCAATATTACTTTGTAGCTGAGGCTGCTGCTGTGTGACAGCTCTCAGCCCATCCTCTTTCCAGTGGGGGATGCTTCATCCTTTCATCAGGATGCTGTCCTTCATCTTAGCAAAGTCTCAAAGTGACATCTAGTGGAATACCTAGTCTCTGTGGGGAAATTTAATTAAACCACAGTCCCTTTATACCAGCACAAATATTGTGAAGGAAAACAACTCAACTCCTTTGACATTTTTGCAAATAGGTTCAGTGGAAACTGCTGTGTTTACTTTAACTGACATTTGTTTTTTCAGGCAATTATCCCTCAGGCTTTTTTTCTTTCATAATTTATTACATGCAGCTCAGCCATAATAATAAATACAAAGTTGTTTCCCCTTTCTGTTGTTGTCTTGCAGACTGTGCCACGAACAAATGAAATAAAAATGAGTCCCCCTAATCTCCTTTGCTTTCCCATCTCTGTGGTAGCCTCTAACTATTTATTATGGACCTTATGGAGCAGAATTTAATCCCAAATGTGAACAGAATGTTAGTCTGCAACTCTATTTTTTTTCCTTATGCTTGTGTCCTGCTCCAAACTGCACTAAAGACCCTAAGAGTGTGTTGTTGGTTTGTTTCTCTTTTTTTTTACTTCAGTGGTCTTTGGAGCAAGTCCTTTAACCATGACACTTAAACACAGCTTTCAGCCAGATGACATCTTTCTGACTAGTTATTTCTAAACTAAAAGACAAACATTCCACCTTGATGCAGTTCTTCACTTCTCACTTTTAAATTTGTTCAAGAATTTCAGGAAGCCTTCAGAACTCTCCAAAGCAAATCTACCCAGAAAAACCAATTTGTAAATGGAAGGCCCTTATAATGGCAGGGGAGAGGGTCAAATCGCAGGCTGGACTTCTGCAAGTGCTTTCCTTGACTTTAATGCTTGGGTTGTAGCCAAAGCTTCAATGACAAATTCTTTTTCTAGCTCTTCAATGAAATGCTGCTGGACTAGAGGAGAAATATGATTTCTTTTATTTTTCTTTTCCCTTTCCTTTTCCCTTTCCTCTTTTCTTTTTTCTTTTCTTTTCTTTTCTTTTCTTTTCTTTTCTTTTCTTTTCTTTTCTTTTCTTTTCTTTTCTTTTCTTTTCTTTTCTTTTCTTTTCTTTTCTTTTCTTTTCTTTTCTTTTCTTTTCTTTTCTTTTCTTTTCTTTTCTTTTCCTGTCCTTTTCTTTTCTTTTCTTTTCTCTTTTCTTGTCTTTTCTTTTCTTTTCTTTTCTTTTTTCTTTTCTTTTCTTTTTTCTTTTCTTTCTTTTCTTTTCTTTCTTTTCTTTTTCTCTTTTCTTTTCTTTTCTTTTTTCTTTTCTTTTCTTTTCTTTTCTTTTCTTTTCTTTTCTTTTCTTTTCTTGTCTTTTCTTGTCTTTTCTTGTCTTTTCTTTTCTTTTCTTTTCTTGTCTTTTCTTGTCTTTTCCTGTCCTTTTCTTTTCTTTTCTTTTTTCTTCTCTTTTCTTTTCTTTTCTTTTCTTTTCTCTTTTCTTTTCTTTTTTCTTTTCTTTTCTTTTCTTTTCTTTTCTTTTCTTTTCTTTTCTTTCCTTTCCTTTTCTTTTCTTTTCTTTCCTTTTCTTCTCTTTTCTTTCCTTTTCTTTTCTTTTCTTTCCTTTTCTTTTCTTTTCTTTTTTATTTTCTTTTCTTTTTTATTTTCTTTTCTTTTTTCTTTCCTTTTCTTTTTTCTTTCCTTTTCTTTCCTTTCCTTTTCTTTCCTTTTCTCTCTTCTCTTCTCTTCTCTTCTCTTCTCTTCTCTTCTCTTCTCTTCTCTTCTCTTCTCTTCTCTTCTCTTCTCTTCTCTTCTCTTCTCTTCTCTTCTCTTCTCTTCTCTTCTCTTCTCTTCTCTTCTCTTCTCTTCTCTTCTCTTCTCTTCTCTTCTCTTCTCTTCTCTTCTCTTCTCTTCTCTTCTCTTCTCTTCTCTTCTCTTCTCTTCTCTTCTCTTCTCTTCTCTTCTCTTCTCTTCTCTTCTCTTCTCTTCTCTTCTCTTCTCTTCTCTTCTCTTCTCTTCTCTTCTCTTCTCTTCTCTTCTTCTCTTCTCTTCTCTTCTCTTCTCTTCTCTTCTCTTCTCTTCTCTTCTCTTCTCTTCTCTTCTCTTCTCTTCTCTTCTCTTCTCTTCTCTTCTCTTCTCTTCTCTTCTCTTCTCTTCTCTTCTCTTCTCTTCTCTTCTCTTCTCTTCTCTTCTCTTCTCTTCTCTTCTCTTCTCTTCTCTTCTCTTCTCTTCTCTTCTCTTTCCCATTGTCCTGGTTCAAGGCCAGGCAGATCCTGTCCCTGCCTCTGGTAGGGGCAAAAGAATGACACTCATCCAAATGGATTGCAAAGTGATGGAAAGTTTAAATGGAAAAGCAATTAGTGTTTTACAGAAGTTGCAAGCACAGTGACAAAAGAATCCCCAAAGCATACAGAGTCCCCTATAGCACACCCAAAAGCCTCCCAAACACTTCCCTTCTCCCCACCTAAGGGTACACCCAAAAACCCAGGACTCTTTCTCCCTACTGCCCCCCCATCCCACCCTGCTAGGGTAGTCTCAGGCTGGCCAGGTCTCCCCCTTCTCCTCCTGGTATTAGGCCTAGCCAGGCCAAGGAGGCCTTGAGATAACTCCACCACCGTTACCCAATAGGGAGCATCTCGCACAGGAGCAGAGAGGGAAGAGAGAGCGAGAAAGACTTTGCAGACGTATTTATAGGGTGCGGGATAATATGGGTATGAAATACGCAGCTTCCTGTGTCCACCTACTGGGCTGGACCCTGAGGACACTGGAGGTGTAGCTTATGTGGCAGGAGCAGGAGCCTAAACTGCCACATCCTTGCTGTTTAAGAATGAAAATAATATGTTTGCAAGGGCAGAGCATGTTCCTCACAACTCTTAGGCACGCAGCAGCTGTGCTTCAAGTTATTTAAGTAAAAGCAGTGAAACAACAGAGCAGACTATGCTCTATGCACTGATTTAATCCATCAGGTACTGTCATGCTGCTACTTTTCTTTGTGCACAAAAATTGTCTGATCTTTCATTGAAAACTTTCATTGAAGCAAACCAAATGTTTTACAGCCAAAACTCTTCAGCTGGCCACTTTGTCTGAAAATATTTCCATTTTCTGAGAAGTAATTTTTCATAAAATCCTACCAGCTGAAAGCTATTTTTCTTCCTTTATTCTTCATCAACAGCAAAAAGAGCACCTCAAGAGCTACACAAAGTTTTATATTCCATCTGGGAAGCTCATCAGCCATCCACAGAAATGAAGCTATTTAAAGGAACGGTAAATAGAGATGTGAACATTTGGAAAGCTGAATCCACTGGAAAGGAGTTATTTTTCAAAGTCCTTTTCAAGATGGCTTTCGCCCATAGTACAAAGAATCTGTGACATATCTGATGAGTCTATAAAAAAAATGTTATGTTCAGCCTCCCAAGTAATCAGGAAAGTAAGGGAGGAGGAAGAAAAAGAGATAGGAAATCAATATAAAAATCAGCAGTACTTTATACAGAAATAACAATGTTAATTTTTTTATTCCTTGTGCTGAAAAGTTTTTTCTAGCTTAGAAAGGCTTTCTTGACATAAAATGCTTTGCAAAACATATTTAGAAAGCCAAATACAAAGAGGGATTGCCTTTCATCAGCTTGATGAATACATTCTTGAGAACAATTAAGTTCACAGGTCTGGAATATGCTGAGAAATGCCCTTCAGATAGCGGTTGTTCTGGTGGGCCACAGATTTGCTTTGATTTCTCCAATGAGTTCCACAGATGCCAATGGAAGGGGCTTGGTATAGCTCCTAGAGGAGCTGGGGGAATAAAAAGAAAAGGAAATCCAAAATTGAAACTGGAAAAGCATTATGGATTTGCTGCACTGTCTTGTCTATGAGTCTGCTTTCCTGGTCTGGTACAAAACAAGGCGTGGATGAAGAGTTTAAGTCCTCTTACTCTTGACTGACTCAGGTGGAACTTCAGAGAAGTCCTCTGACTTATAGTAATGTAAAAACAAAGCAAAAGACTATTTGGGACGTATATTTAAGCCTACCCCATGGAATACATGCATTCATGCCTTTGCAGATGTAAATTCCAACCCAAATATCTTATCTGGAGAGGTAGGCGAATGGCATGAATGCAACCCAACACACTGGTGAAAGTCTGAGGAACTAGCCCTTCTCAGAGGAAAGACAGCAGCCCAAAGGCTAACACTGTCACCGAGGAAAGAATGCTGAAGGAGAGCATTTGAAGACGAAGAGATCCATAGTGTGCATTGTCATTTTTCATCTGACATTTAGACACATTTCTAATAAGCTTTCTTTCTTTCTTTTCTTTCTTTTCTTTCTTTCTTTTCTTTCTTTCTTTCTCTTTCTTTTCTTTCTTTCTTTCTTTCTTTCTTTCTTTCTTTCTTTCTTTCTTTCTTTCTTTCTTTCTTTCTTTCTTTCTTTCTTTCTTTCTTTCTTTCTTTCTTTCTTTCTTTCTTTCTTTCTTTCTTTCTTTCTTTCTTTCCTTTCTTTCCTTTCTTTCCTTTCTTTCCTTTCTTTCCTTTCTTTCTTCTTTTTCTCCCCCTTTCCCCTCTCCCCCCCCATTTTAATTGGGAAAGTAGTGGGCAAGCTTTTTCAAGGTTGATTTCATTGGAAATGAAGCATTTGAACATCTCTAAAAATCTGGCCCAGACAGACACCTCCAGTGACATTGCAAGCACACCAAAATAGCTGAGCTACCCACTGTAGCTTTTGTGAAAAGAGGAGGACCAACTTTGAGATTGAATGGCTAATTCTGTACCAAAATTCATTAAATTATATAACCTTTTTTAATGCGATGCTGTTTGATAAGGATCATTTTATTAGTTGTAAGTTTAAGGTAATTTGATTGAATGTATTCATCAAGACAGGATTTTAAAACTGTCATTCCACATTTCAGGTTACCTACAGAAATAAAGGAATGAGTGTTCATCACAAATAGGGACACTTGTAGTAGAATAATGGCCAGATTCTGCCAGTTCAGACTAAGCTAGAGACTAATGACAACTTTCTGAGTATGATTCTATCCCTGGCATCAAAAGGGGGGGAAATGACCGTACAAAAAAGAACTGCACTTGTACTTGTCAATAAGAAGTTTCTTCAAAGGTAGACCAGCATATGACACAGCCACTACTGCATATAATTCCTAATTTCCTGAGAACCACTTTATTTTTGACCACTAGCAGGGTTTCTTTGTTTTTCATTAGCACATGGCTATAGCTCTTGGTGTAACCATATCCAGACTGCTAATGAAAAAATATTGTCTGGAGTCACATATGTATTCTGGAAACTAGGAGTATAATGAGGGTCGGGAGCAACGTACCAACCTGTGCATCTACCGAGCGTCTTTGTTACCCATCCCACTGAGCAAATACTGTGCTGCTTTCTTTCAGTTGGTGTGTGGAAATCTGTCTCTGGGTGGAGTTTCCATAAACTAGGTTTTTTTGCAGACTTATTCTCACTACTGAAAAGGTAATTGCTATCTAACTCAGATCCTTACATCCTGTGAAACATGATACATCCGAACAAAACATCCTCTGCCTTTCACACCCTGGTCCAACCACAAATGATACTCAGTATGTACCACAGTAATTTTTGGTGAGGGTTGTCAGATTTTCTGACATGATTCAAGCAGAGCTACAGATAGTAACAAGACTTCTGTCATTGCATGTAGAGCCACAAAATCACAGGCATGCCACAAAATCACTAAACTAGTGTGGTGTAAACACAGGGCAGCTCCTTCCTGAAAGCAGAATAAAGCTGATTCTGAGGATGTGAAGCCCTCTGAACTCACTCTCTATTTTATTATGATACATTAGCAAGGCTGCTGCTGTTGTTGAGATATGCCATGTGCCTTTAGGGTGCTCTCCTGCTTTCTTTTTACTGTCTGTTCTCCATGCATTTCAGTTGAGGTTTTATCTCCAAATGCCTCCTTGCAGATCAGACCACACCTCGTCCTTATGGTGGTGTAAAGTTGATGCTTGGGGCACAGGGGGAGAAGCAGCGGAAGAGGGAAGCAATTACTCTCACCATACATAGGCTCTTCCTCCTTCTCTTCTACCCTTTAGAAGCACAGGAAGTTCATCCTCAAACCATATGGTACCTAGAGATATGCTGTGAGTCTTGGGGGAATGCCAGGGCCCAGCAGTGCCCTTGGGGACCAGGGGGCCCTTCGGCCTCGCCTTCTCTCCCCGACTTGCCATGGCACAGTTTCCTTCACAAGATTCCTTATCGCACTTCTGCCAGTGCTTCTCGTTCCTGGCCTGCAACACCTGTGCTGCATTACAGTGCAGAAAACAATACCCACACTGAGGCAGGCAAACTGTATTTCATCTGTCAGGCTCGCTCCACTCCAGAAAAGCCACTGGCATTAATCCACTGTGCAGCCTTTGATAGTCTGCTGCTGAGAGGTTGGGTGGAGGTACTGGGGGCTCTCCAGGAAAGGTTACCTCAAGGCCTCTATATCAAGGTCTGAGCACACCGAGTTGTGTTTGAACTGAGCGGCAGTAATTGTTTCATTACTGTGATGTGCCGTTTCTGTCTAAGCTATCCATTGGCAGTGATGTAATCAAAGTCACTTGATGTGGAATTGGCAGACACACAATGCTTTGGCTGCTTTGGCTGCTTTGGCATTTGTGATCCACTTTGTTTTTCGGACCTGCTTATAATTTAAAATATATGATTTCCTTCAAAGTGGCATAGTTTTGAAAAATAGCATGTGATGCACTAATAAATTATTCAGTCTTCTGAACAGGCTACATGAAAAGCACATTTTTCCATCTGCATCTGGCTAGGCATTTGCAACTGTTTCTCTTGGATCTGTACCGCAGCACACTTAGCCATGATTCTGTGACCCCCAGAAAGGATTAATGCAATATGTTGTGCACGGAGCTGCTAGTGAAGGTCACTTGGAAATGTGGGCTAGTGTGACATGTGGCTGCCCACCTGCTCAGTGCTGCTAGCTGCAGGCAGTGTGTTATTCTGTGTCACCAAAGTGTAGTGAGCTTGTGTTCTGCAAACAGGCAGAGGGTCCAGTTCCCTTCAAGCCTTGCTCTGGTTAGGTGCCACAGAAAATACTGAGAGGGGATCTTAGCAATGCTTATCAATATCTAAAGGGTGGGGCACAACAGGACGGTTTCAGTGGTGCCCAGTGATAGGACAAGTGACAATGTGTACAAATTAGAACCCAGGAGATTTCACTTGATTTTTTGAAAAGACTTCTTCCCTGTGAGGGTGCTGGAGCACGCTGCCCAGAGAGGTTGTGGTGTCTCCTTCTGTGGTAACTTTCAAACCCACCTGCACACATTCCTGTGAAACGTGATCTAGGTGACCCTGCTCTAGCGAGAGGGTTGGACTAGATGATCTCCAGAGGTCACTTCCACCCCCTACCATTCCCATTCTATGATTCTACAGTGCTCACTGCTGCAGGGTTTGCTGGGGTTTCTCATGGGACCAGTAATAGGAGACTACCTACAGTTATAGTAATGCCATTCATGAAAATCAAGACTGGAGACCAGACCCTTAAAACCTCTTTTTGTGGAGGAAAAGGAGAACCTGTTGCCACTGCTGGCAACAGGGAGGTCCTTTATCGCCCCTGTCAAACTTACACAGGGTATCAATACTATTCACCCACCAGCAAGAACTCATCTTCTGTGCTTTGAATCACTCTAAAAGCTTGTCTGTATTAGACATCACTTATTGTTGTTGGGAGGAAGATGAGATCAACTGCAGTGCTCAGGACCCCAGTTTAAACCCAAAATGTTCTTAGAGGAGGTCACTGTGATGGTGTCAGTCCAAGGGAACTGAAACACTTTGGCAGCTCAAGACAGCTTTCTACCTTCTCTTTTTCATAGGAAGTGGCATTGGACACTTATATCTGGGACAGGAAAACTATGGTGGAGATTTGTTTATTTATTTTCAGAATTTGATTAATTTATTGATTTTATCATGTTCCTGCCTTATGTGTTCAGAGTCAGTTCAGCAGTCAAAATAAGTAGCATTTGTACATGAAATGAGTACTGAAGTAGTTTGCAACAACCTGCAGAAAGCCAAAATGGTCTCTGTTCCCTTAAGCATAATGAGTTTCATAGTTGGGTATACTCTGTTGTTAGGTCATAGATAAACAGTGACGATACAAACTGAGCCACACAAAACATTTTATTTTTGTGACAAAAGCTGCACAGTGTGCCAGAAACATAACCATGGTCACACTCAGCTAAGACATACCAGGATTTGAATGCCCTGGGCCTTAATTTTGATGAAAGACTTTTGCATACCAGCAAAAAGAGAAATAATCAGGACTGCCTAGGGTCTGGCATCAGTCAGGCTCAAAATGGTTTCTTTGCCAAGGTAAACACATCTTCCATATCTTGGGATAGGCTGCATGTCTAATGTGTTGGTGCTGGAAGAAAACAAAAATTGGGCATGTTTAGACTAAGATGAGGAGTTTTGAGTTCTATGTGAGAAGGAAAAGATGCATATTCTTGCATCTGGCAAATCTGAGAAGTCGAAAATAATAATATTGAGGAAAAGAAAAATATGGGTTCCTATTATTTTAATGTGTGATTTAGTACTAGAAGGAGTATTAACACAGGCCTTGAAGGAGTATGATGTATTTTGGCTAGATATAGCTAGGCACAGATTTAAATGGAGACAGGGAAGGGAGTGTGTCACCACCTGCATCACCACACTGGGGGAAGTGCAGGGAGCACAGTCAAAACAATTCCTTTACCTCCCAGCTCAGAAAACTGGACCTCAGTGCTTGCTCTCCTGTTACCCTCCCCTTCCTCTGTCCCACCACCACAAGGCCAGTGTCTCCTGCTTCAGCTACATGTTCACAGTATGGAAAAGCTCTATCAGTACCTCCCACAAGGACACCTCAGTTTCTAAGAAACATCCAGAAAGGCACCATTACCCTGAGGCCTTTAGCCCCCTGTTATGAGTCCTGCCTGTGCATGAATTGATATGCAGGATCTCACACACACACACACAAAGAACAGCTTGAGCTACTTGGTCAGATGCTTTCCTGGACTCTTTGGCCACTCATCCTGACTTGCATCCATCCCTGCACAGAATGGACTGCATAGACAAAGGGTCTTTGGCTGTCCTGTACAAAATAAGCACACATTTGTGACAGAGATAACTAAAAGACATTGAGGTCCTAGAGTGGGTCCAGAGAAGGGCAACAAGGCTGGTGAAAAGTTCAGAGAATAGGTCTGGTGAGGAACAGGTGAGGGAAATGGGGTTCTTTAGCCTGGAGAAAAGGAGGCTGAGGAGAGACCTTCTCACTTTCTACAACTCCCTAAAGTGAATCTGGAGTCACAGTATCACAGTATCACTAAGGTTGGAAGAGACCTCAAAGATCATCAAGTCCAACCCATCATCACAGACCTCATGACTAGACCGTGGCACCAAGTGCCACATCCAATCTCCTCTTGAACACCTCCAGGGATGGTGACTCCACCACCTCCCTGGGCAGCACATTCCAATAACCAATGACTCTCTCGGTGAAGAACTTTCTCCTCACCTCGAGTCTAAACTTCCCTTGGCGCAGCTTGAGACTGTGTCCCCTTGTTCTGGTGCTGGTTGCCTGGGGGAAGAGACCAACCCCTTCCTGGCTACAACCACCTTTCAGGTAGTTGTAGAGAGCAATGAGGTCACCCCTGAGCCTACTCTTCTCCAGGCTAAACAGCTCCAGCTTCCTCAGCCTCTCCTCATAGGGCTTGTGCTCAAGGCCTCTCACCAGCCTTGTTGCCCTTCTCTGGACACATTCAAGTGTCTCGAGTCAGGTGGGTGTTGGTCTTTTCTCCCTAGTAACAAGTGATAGGATGAGAGGACATTGCCTCAAATTGCAACAGAGGAGGTTTAGGTTGCATCTCAAAAGAAAATTCCTGACTGAAAGGATTCTCAAAGTCTGGGATAGGGTCCCCAGAGAGGTGGTTAAAACCCCATCCCTGAGTGTTGAAAAGATGCAGAGATGTGGGGTTAAGGGATATGGCTTAGCCCCAAACTTGGCAGAGTTAGATAATGGTTGGACTTGATAGTCCTTTTCCAACCATTCTATGAATTCAGTGAGACCTGGGAATGACAAACATTCCTGTCATTAATGCAGAGAAAGACAATTACTGCTCCACTAACTGGGGGGGTGGGGGACACAACTTTTTGTCATCTTCTAAGCAATGAAGCTTGTGTTCCCCATATTGCATAACTCAGTCCTTGACTGTGTGTCATCAGATAGCCAAAGGATGATATTTCACAGCTCTGCAGTAGCTGGGCTGACCTTCTGCAAGGCTTTTAACCTTGAGCTAATGAGTATTGTCCTTCAAGGGGTAAAACATTGAACTGCAGCTGTTTACTATTTACACAAAGGGTCTGACACGTGAGTCCTCCCATCGTGCAGTTTGGCCCATGTGAACTCGGTTCAAAAAGAAAAGGGGGGAAAAAGCTCAGATTTTATTACATTTGCAGCTACAGAGAGGGCAGACTGTCCTCAGCTGTCACTCGTGAGCTCACTCTTGAGCTTTGCCCACTGTCAGAGGCAATATTCATTATTGCAGTCATTTTCTTTTCCATTTATTGTTCAACACCAAACCATGAAAAATGAACACTGACGTAATGATTGATCATGGAGCTTGGGGGGTTAAAAGTGAAGGCTAGAACTGTTGGGCTGTATATGAAAAGGTTTGGGTGGGGTTTTTTTCCCTTCTTTTCTCTCTCTCTTTTTTTTCTTTTTTTTTGGATGATAATATATTGTTTGTGAATGGGTTATTTATTAGAGCCATGTGTAGCCTAAAAGGTTTGTAAAGATGATTACTAAAGCATATCCATATGTGGAATGTGTGTGCATATTTGTAAACTTGGCAATTTGTCCAGAATCTTTTTTTTTTTTTTTCCTTAAAGGTTTGTAGAAGAGAAGAAAAAGGTCTCTGTAATTGTGTAGGGTTGTTCTTTTTCTCAGTAGTAGGCAATGTATTTTTCAAAGCTGTTGTGCTGCACATACCTTCTGCTTTAGTTCTGACATCTGATCCCTAAGTACTTTTGTATACTTCTTAAAATTACGAATGATCTAAATATTTGACAGTCCCACATGGATCTTAGCAGCAAATTACTTTTTGCCAGCATCTCGTACTCTCCAAATATTGTGTTAGATCAGATAGAGACCTCTTCATGCATCTGTGGCGGAAGGTAACAAAAAACCGGGCATGACTAAACTACTGTTGGAGATATGAGTGCTTTATCACCATGAAAACTGTCCTATTTTTGTTATATTTTGGAACCCTGGGGTATCAAGGTTTTGGGTTTTTTAAAGAAACTTTTGGCCAGATGACAGACTCCTGTGAGTTTCAGAAATACAAACAGTGAAGGCTCAGTCAAGAAACAAACGCTCTTCTTTCCTGCATTTGGCTAGTTGATCTAAATGCAAAGTTATTGTGCTACTGCATCTCTCTGATGACAAGAGGCTGAGAGACCTGGGGCTCAGTAGCCTGGAGAAGAGCAGACAGAGGGGATCTGATCAGTATGTAAAGGGTGGCAGTCAAGAGGGTGGGGCCCAGTGATAAAGCTTTCAAAACCCACCTGGATGTGATCCTGAGCAACCTGATTTAGGTGACACTGCTTTAGCAGGAGAATTGGACTAGTTTCCAGAGGTCCCTTCCAACCTTTATCATTCTGTGATTCTATGATACTGTAAGCAGATCATTTTGGCAATAGCACTGGTGGGGCTGAGAACAAGGACTTTTCCAGTCGTGTTCCAAGACACTACAAACGTGAGCAGGAGAGGGTTCTGTTGGGTCTGACAGCTTTAAATCAGGTTTTTACAAGATCTAAGCACTGTGCAAAGAGGAACATCCTGCAGTGCACCTCCGAGGCAGGCTGCTATCTATTAGCCTCATTTTAAAGGAAATGAGGAACGTGGCACAGACAGGTGCTTCCTAGCAAGGCATCATGAACATAAAAGGAAATCCATGAGCTGATACTGCAAAAAGGAAATAGGCTTGTAACTCAACATTGACAATACTCAACTGGTGGAAAGAAACTTGAGTACTTGTACAGGCAGCTAAATTCAAGCCCAGGGCTTGGTTGTCCACTCTGGGGAGATGCACAATTATCTGCAATTATCTCCCTTCACTATGGTCAGAGCTGTGTAAACACACTGAATTCGTCTCTTCACGGTGTCCATAGGAGCACTTTGCTGTTACTCTGGGTGACAGCACGCAAGTCCCCTATGAGGAGAGGCTGAGGGAGCTGGGATTGCTTAGCTTGGAGAAGAGGAGGCTCAGAGGAGACCTTATTGCTGTCTGCAACTACCTGAAGGGAGGTTGTGGCCAGGTGGGGGCTGGTCTCTTCTCCCAGGCAACCACCGACAGAACAAGAGGACACAGTCTCAAGCTGCACCAGGGGAGGCTTAGGCTGGATATTGGGAAGAAGTTCTTCACAGAAAGAGTGATTGCCCATTGGAATGGGCTGCCCAGGGAGGTGGTGAAGTCACCATCACTGGAGGTGTTTAAGAAGAGACTGGATGAGACACTTGGTGTCATGGTTTAGTTGATTAGATGGTGTTGGGTGATGGGTTGGAGGTGATGATCTCGAAGGTCTTTTCCAACCTGGTTAATTCTGTTCTATTCTATTCTATTATATTCATACATGACTGTGACATTGGGGATCACCCCATGAAGTCCATGTATTTAATTTTCTTGGGAATATTTTCCAGTATATGCATAAATATCAAAGTAATTAAAGAAACAGGTGGAATTGGACAGAGAGGTACCTAATGAAATTCAACAAGGGCAAGTGTAGAGTCCTGTACCTGGGGAAGAGCAGCTGCATGGATCAATGCAGGTTGGGGGCTGACCTGCTGGAGAGTACCTCTGAAGAAAAGGCCCTGGGAGTCCTGGTGGACAACAGGCTGATCATGACCCAGCAATGTGCTCTCATGGCCAAGAAGTCCAATGACATCCTGGGGTACATCAAGAAGAGTGTGGCCAGCAGATTCTTCTCCTTCTCTATTCTGCCCTGGTGAGGCCTCACCTGGAATACTGCATCCTGTACTGAGCTCCCAATTCAAAAGAGACAGGGAACTACTGGAGAGGGTCCATCAAAGAGCTACAGAGATGTTTAGGGGACTAGAAAATGCCTCTTGTGAATCAAAACTGAGGGATTTGAGGCTTTTTAGCTTGGAAAGCAGAAGAATGAGGAGGGGTCTTATCAATGCTTATAAATACCTAAAGAATGGGTGTTGAGAGGATGCAACCTGACTTTTTTCAGTAGTGTCCAGTGACAAGACAAGAGGTAAAAGGGCACAAATTTGAACACAGGAACTTCCATCTAAACATGAGTTGGAACTTCTCTACTTTGAGGGCAGCGTAGCACTGGAAACGACTGCCCAGAGAGGTGATAGAGTATCCATCTCTGTAGACTTTCAAAATGCACCTGAATGCCATCCTATGAAACCTGCCCTAGGTGAATCTGCTCTGGCAGGGGGGATTTGGCTCTGTGATCTCCAGAGGTCCTTTCCAACCCCTATCATTCTGTGATAGTATAATTAACTTTGAAGAACAGTCTTAGAGCTGTTTCATGTAATTGAGAGTTTATAATTCAGGAAATAAGGACATGATTAAATTATGCACTTAACTAAGTGCCTTGTTTTATCAAAGGATGACAGGATGGTGGGAGTTGGAAGGGACCTTTGGAGATCATCTAGTCCAACCTGCTTGCTAAAGCAGAGTCACCCAGAGCAGGTTGCTCAAGGCATGAATATTTATTGACAATGTTTTTATAAATTAAAACAAGGATCATTTAAAGTGATTTGCAGGTTGCTGGATTGCCTCACTGATTCAGGCTGGAGTTAAGATCAGAAAGTCATGTCACCGAAAAAGATCTGGTAAACAGCTCAATTTAAGTCTCAATGAGAAACTTAAAAGGGATTTGGGAAGTCAAACACTGGAAACTATGATTTGCTTCTCACGTTAAAAATAGCACCTCCTTCACATCTCCTCAGGATCAGGCTTATTTCAAACAATTGTGGTTTATGGAGACTATTCTATGGAAAAAAGATTTCATATATTCATTTTCCTTTAGGCAGACACTTCAGCTGCAATAGTAAACCACACCTGAATTTTCTGAAGAAATTAATTTGACAACAGAGCTATGGTTACTGTCTTCATGGAGATTTGTCTATAGGCAAATGTGGGGAAAGTATTTAGAAAGAAGGAAGCATTTAATTACTAAAATCTGCAATAAATATCCTTGGAAAAGGTATAAAGTGTCTTGTCAGAGATGCTGGCATTTATCTTCAGGTCACTGTTAATTTAGGGAGCAATTTAAATATTTTAAATGACTAGCAGCATGGAATAATTGTAGATTTTTATAGCTGAAAGCTGAGTTCTGATTTTCCAGCTTGGGCCTAGTTAGTCTTTAATTTAATACCAACAGTTTTATGGAGTAAGGTTGTAGAAGGAGGAGGTTGCAGTAGTTTTGGATATGATTTGTGCCAGTTTAAAAGTCTTCAGGGGTGGCTTGTTTCATTTTAATAAAAGACCAGCAGTGGTTACACAGCATTTAAACCATTACTGAGTACTTAAACATTTCTCACCAGATGTCTGTATGATTATGTCTTCTAGCCTCATGTTTAACTGGGCATCTAAGCCTTATCAGTGGCCCTGTGATTTTTTGTGTTCACAGAAATGGGAAGTAAATCCTTACTAAATTCATCAAATTAAATCCTTGATGCATCCCATTGCTTGGAGTCTTGCAACGTGGAAAATTTTCCATTCTGTTTCTGTCTTAGATTATTCTATCATCCACCACTGTTTGCTTTCATAATTCTTTACTTTGTGACTGTCTAGGACTTCATTAAATTCTTGAAATTAATTTTGGCTCCTTTGTGCTAAGTTACCGCAGCTTGTCCTTTGTACGCTGTGATGTGGATAAGCACAGGACATATTGGTGGTCACTGCACTGTTAATACATAATCAACTGCTCCTCTCCCTGGGCATTTGCACCTTCTGTCTGAATTTTTATTCCTGCCTGTTAAGTTAATGCCCAACAAATATCTTCATTCTCCTGGAATTGTCACTATATGTTGGTCATATAGTTGGTTATATATGTTGGTCATATGCTGACCCACTCCCAGCTGCTTTTAGGTAATTCCCAGTCTTTGCCAATTATGTCAGATGCAGGCTTGGCTTTACTTCAGTTAGATGGATCTCCAAAATTTCTCCAGCAGTGTATCAAGATACTTTCCTGTCTCTTTTATGCTGTGTATTGAGCTCCCATGTTTCCTTTTGGCTAGCTGGCTTTGTATTCTGGGGGGGAAAGTATAACAAAAAAGGTTACTTTAGAAATGTTTTCACCAATTCTGTTGGTCATCCATTTGCATGTGCTCTTGTTTCCAGTAGGAACTAGAATCAGTATGTTCATTTCGTCCTTCCACACACAAGTATGATTTATTTTATTTGCTTTGCTGACAGTTAAAGCTTCTTGGCATTTGAGAAGGTTAGTGCTGGCATTCCCAGTCCTGTGGTTGTCAAATACAGAGAAGTATTCCCCTGCAGATATTCATGGAGAGTTATGTTTCTTCCTATGGGGTTGCAAATACAAGTGAAATACAAATACAGGTTTTGCTACCAAGAATGAGAAATATCTTCCTTTTTCCATTTCAAATTGTACCTGAGAATGCCTGTCCCATTACTGGTAATTTTTGCTTAAGAAACACTGGATTTCTTTCAGAGAGAAATGATATAGCATTTGGTTGGAGCTACCTCTGTTAGAGAACAGTATTGGGTAAGGAGTGTTGGATAGTGTCTCAATCTAAGAGTTCTTATAGAAGCATCGTATTCAACATTCCTTAGAAGAACATAGCATCTGCTGTATTACTGCTAGGCCTCCTATCCTCTTGGTGTCTCAGTAACCAATCCCTTTTTGCATATCCAGCAGAGTGGCAAACACCAAAAGCAATGAAAGAGTCTTCATCACTCTCTACAAGTACCTCGAAGGAGACTGGAGCAAGGCAGGGTTCAGTCTCTTCTCACATACAACAAGTGATTGGACAAGAGGAAATGGGCTCAGGTTGTGCCAGGGGAGGTTCAGGTTGGACATTAGGAAAAATTTCACAGCAAGGGTTATCAGGCATTGTCACCATCCCTGGATGGTTTTGTGATTGTCTCGGACTTGGCCTTGCTTGGCTGAGTACTAATGGCTAAATTTGAGGGCACCCAGAGAGCCAGAGATAAGACAGAGTGAGACAGAGGAAAGGAGGAATCATCCTAAGTTTGCAAGAGATGTATTGTCATCAACAGTCTGTATTTTTCACAGAATCATAGAATAATGCAGTTAGCAGGGACCTCCAGAGCCACCTCATTGCATCCACTATTCAAAAAAGAACAGACTAGCTCACGCCACTGAGGGCCTTGTTCAGTATTTTGTTCGTTTAAATGTAAGTTGTACATGAAGCCAACCGGCCCACTTCTGTATGCCTATTTCCTCCTACATAGCTCCAACCATGTCAGTCAAGTTAATCCTCTTCCACGTGGCTTTAGGAGGACAATGGCTTGGAATACTTTACTGTAACAGTGCATACTACTCTAAAAATACCCAAGAAGCTCACATGAGGGAACTTCAGAATGTTTTTTCAGCTGAAGAATAAGCCAATGGGGCCAAAATAGAACACAGGAGGTTCCACCTGAATAATAAAGAAAAAAATTCTTTGCTGTGAGGGTGCCAGAGCACTGAATCAGGCTGCCCAGAGAGGTCTAGTCATGAGGTCTGTGGTGACAGGTTAAACTCGATGATCCTCGAGGTCTCTTCCAGCCTTGGTTATACTGTGGTACTGTGATACTGTGATACTGTGTTGTGGAGTCTCCTTCTGCAGAGACTTTCAAAATCTTTGTGTAAATGTTTCTGTGCAATCTGATCTACACAATCCTGCTTTAGCAGGGGGGCTGGACTAAATGATGTCAAAAGGTCTCCCAACAGCCCACCACTCTGTGATTCTGTGAATGCTTATCCCAAGAAATGGTTACTTTCTGAAGGCTATCTGAGAGGGTCTGCAACTTTCTCTACAATATGCCTGAAGTTAGCCAAATTCTTGTCTATGCAAGGTGTGGTTTGTAATCATGTGAAAGAAAAGAAGGCTACAAGCATAAGGATGTAAAAGAATGAGAAGCAAAATATTCTTTTCTCTCTTTTATTTTCATTCACATATTCTAATGCTAGTTCAAACATCTCCTCTTCTCCATTTCCATAGCAGTAGTTACCAAATCCTAGATGGGGCAAGAGTGTATCAGGGCTGAGCACATAGGCTCTTTGCAAATGCTGGAGGGAAAACTGGAGAACACCTGCATAACCATTTTATTACTGAACAGGACTCTTTGTGTAACCTGTCAACCACCCTGCTGGGAATCTCTTGTTTTGACACAATATCCAGTTTTACAAATGAATGTTCAGATGCTGGGGGGGGAAGCAAGTCCCAACTCATATGCTCTGCATGTCACCTTTCTGGTTAATAAGGTGTAATTTAGATGCCAGTTCAGTGGAGGTTTGCCCCTTCATCAGGTGGTTAAGAGGTACATACCCTGCAGCTGAGGCAGTCTTCCTTGATAAAAGCATAGAAGGGATTCACCACAAACACATTTGAAAATAATTCCTCCTCTTTCTTGGTTAGCTTTCCTGATAAAGTTCTCATTTGATTTGTTTGACTTGCTTATCTGGTTTAATACTGCAGTGAAGATATAAAACTAGCTCCTCTGGGAAACATGATGATGTAGCTTTCACCATCGCGGCAATGTTGTCCCGAGTTCCACTTGCCCAGGCTCTGCCCCTTCATTTCCAGGAAACTGGGCAACAAAACTGAATCTTCTGAACCTGATGAGCCCTGTGCATGCAGGATTTGCAGTCTCCTCCAGAAAAATGATCTCACTTGTCTTCTGAGGTACCTTCTACACCCACAGCTGAAGCACGTGTGCATGTCCATTCCCTGCAGTTGTAACTGTCAGAGGAGAGCTCTTGGATGTCAGCCCAACTTCAGAAAAATTAGCTCTTCTGTAAATTATGATTGCAACACTTAGGAAGGTTTGATGACTTTGCAGCGAGTGACCAGGTTGTGGGCACTACAAGCAGAGGTGAATGATGTAAGTTTCTATGACCCCTGTCTGAGGTGTCCCCAGTCAGGCAGTGGTCCTCCCTTCAAGCCTAACCTCTCTACAAACAAAATGAGATGAGGAACAGAGGGTCTAGGTAAAATGCAGGTGACACATGATGTTGGGCATAGGATCAGTCTCAATGTTACTGAATGAAACAGGGCAAGAAAGAGGAGAGTGTAACAGCACCTTGGGGCAACATTAGGAGTCCAAATAACAAGAAGACACAAAGAGAGGGTGAGTGAGAAGAGACACTGGCAGATGTTGGGTTATGAAAGGACCAAAAGATCAGCATGACCAGTGGGGAGGAATACCAGCCATCTAGGAATCAGAAGAAATTTTGTGGAATCAGAGAGGAAATCCCAACTTTTGGGGAATGGCAGACCCTTGGTGACAGAGGTGCTTTTCCTCAGTGATTAGTTGATCGGTTAGCTACCTCTACTGCAGCTTTTGCACAGATGGATGAAGCACTAGGCCAAGAAAAATCACTTGCTGACACAGTCCGTGCCCTTCCTGAGATGTTAGCAGATGTAGCCCTGCCTCAAGAGGGAAGGGAACTTTGTCAGCATTTGGACTAAGACATAGTTTCACTATCTGAGACCTTTTTTCATAAATGGGGCCTTTATTCCTGTCTCCTAAACTTTTTTAATGATCTTCCACTGGCCTTCAGGTTGATGTTGGGCATTGTTTTTAAATCTGCATACTTCAGTATCTCCATGTGTATAAAAAGCATAAAATAAGTTGTCTAAGAATGCTCTGAAATTAGAAGAGAGAAAAAATATTTAAATTTGATTAAATTACCTTTTAAAAAGGCAAAGCATCCTTTTAATGCATATCCTTTCCATTTGAAACACATTTTAACAAGAGTTGCATACAATTCATTAGATGTGACTTTGTTTCTTCTCCACTTTATCTTAGTTTTCGCTGTATTTGACTGCAGAACAATTTGAAAAGCATCTAGAGAATACCAAATATTTCGTTCATCTGTCTCTGATGTTGAACAGCCACATTACAGGGGCTGTGCCTAGCCAACCAGGAGATGTCTAGAATGACAGATCCCGACTCTTTCTGAGAAACAAGGTTTGCTTATCTGAGACTAAGATCTCTGCCTCTAACACCCAAAACTGAGATGCACACTGAGTGTCTGAGGAGCATATGTTCCAAATCAGCTGTCAGTAAATGACCAAGCAAAGGCATGGAACAGTGGAGACATTCTTCACACGCTGCAAATGCCTGACACTTTCTCTTCTTTTTCCTTTTTTTTCCTTTACACTCATGTTCAGATGGAAACCTCTCCAAAAGCCAGGTACTGTGGTACACAGTGGGAAAATAGCAGAGGGAGTGATTGATTGTGAAAACTGGAAGATGTATTGTGTAATCATATGCCGGGAGAGGGAGCAGGCATCATGGCTTGGTTTCCATTTCAAATAAATAGACAGTGGAACAACCAAGAAACTGCCACAGTAATGAGTTCGGTGTGGTTGGAACACCAGCCTTCATTGCTTCGGAGAACGTTCCTGTCACAAGTTACAGCATCCATGGTGAAAGACACAGGTCTTCTGTTTTATTTTTTCACTTCCTAAGCCACACTCTGCTCTCTGTTATTCCAACTGACATCTGGAGGAAAGCCAGGGAGTTCACTGAAATTACTATGCTTTTAAATTATTGTAACACAGATCAGATTCCTGCCCACTTTCCTTGAACCTTTGAGATATGCAAAACGTGATGGACTCTTTCTCATGGGGGATTTATACACTGATTTAATGCTACCTGACAGTTTCTTTACCACATTATGAGCTTTAGGTTGAGAAGGAGAAAAAGAAAATCTTTTAACTATGAAAAAGTGACAGAAATCAAGAAAAATTAGTTACTCTCCATGTAAATTGCAAGAGGTCCCAAGGCCATATCAGAGCACATTATTTAAATTCTTTTAGCTATCAACAGCAGTGCAGAGCTTCTCCTCCAACATGTCTGAATCTGCATTTATCTTGTAATTTGAGATATGTTAAATTAGAGGCTATCATACTCCCTTCACTTTGGAATCTGTTACAGGGCTTCCTCTAGAAGGCTTTGATTTTGCATGAATATAAAGTTTACAAGACACACACACCCCTGACTTGCATGAAACACTAGGTCTTGACAAACCTCAGCAGCGTTGGCCATGTGTGTAAGCAAGGATTTACCAACACACTAGGTTACACACAGCTCGTGCCAAAAGGACAGGGTGCTCAGAGTCCTGACCTAGTGCCTGACATGCTTTCTGTGAAAGCAGGACACTCTTTCAGTAACTGAAGGATGTAGATTATAATAGTGCTTGACACTTACAGTCTTGAAGGTCTTCTACTCCACCTCATTAAAAATTTTGGATATGTAGGCTTTTATGCATTGGGGAAGTAAAATAGGCATAGATAGAAGAGGAAAGAAGTCACAGGCACAGAATTCTAATTCTAATTCAGTTCCTGGGCACTAGTCCTTCCTCAGATTCATGGCTACACTATAGAACAGAACAGAACAGAACAGAACAGAACAGAACAGAATAGAACAGAATAGAATAGAATAGAATAGAATAGAATAGAATAGAATAGAATAATGAAAGAAATGGAATTTCATCCAAAACAACAGACAAAATGAACAATGAGGAATAAATCTATTATTGATACTAAACCATGGCACAATACGTTGAATAAGAAAGAGGGTTTTTTTTCAGGAATATAAGTAGAAAAACATAATGCCCACTGGTGTAAGAATTTCCAGGATTATTACAAGTTCAAAGTCATCCCTTATTTCTCTAGCTACTCCACAGCTTCTTTTTCAGGACAAAATCATAGTGTATGTGCCAGCAGCTTTAAAAAGTATTCACCCCACGGCACATAAGAACATGTTACACATCCATCTTCTACAGACTGCAGTGTCAGTGCATTTATTAAGCAGAAAACTACAGCATCACTGTTTAACTTCGATTAACCATGAAAGCAGAAGGGAAACCCATGTCTGAACAATTCCATTTCGACCAAGGTCCGCTAATAAACACACACTCCATAAAGAAATGTTCAATACTTCAGAAATCACAGTTGCACAGTTCCTAGAGTGGGTCCAGAAAAGGGCAAAGAAGCTGGTGAAGGGTCTGGAGAACAGGTATTGTGAGGAGCAACTGAGGGAACTGGGCTTGTTTGGTCTGGAGAAAAGGAAGATGAGGGCAGACCTTCTCACTCTCTACAACTCCCTGAAAGGAGGTTGGAGCAAGGTACTCTCTTCTCCCTAGGAACAAGTGAGAGGGGGAGAGGAAATGGCCTCAAGTTGCTCCAGGGGAAGTTTAGGTTGGATATTAGAAGAAATTTCTTGACTGAAAGGATTCTCAAAGACTAGAACAGGCTGCCCAGCAAGGTGGTTGAATATTCATCTCTGGAGGTGCTGGAAAGAGATGTGATGGCAGAGATGTGATGCTGGGGGACATGGCTTAGCACCAGGCTTGGTAGAGTTAGACAATGGTTGGACTCAATGACCTGATAGGGTTTTTTCCAACCAAAACAATTCTATGATTCTGTGAAGCTCACTTCAGCTAGAAGTACAGCCCTCTGTCACTCTCCACACTTGACTATGTCATTCACGCCAGCCAGGTCCCTTGGCTCTCTCCATGCTTATTTGAATTTGGCTCTTAGGAGTGTTTGGAACAGCTTTGGTCATATCCACTGTATTGAGTCGCTAACTGAAGGATGTATCTTCTTTCCTCAGAATATTTCCTGACATATGAAGAGTTAAAGAAAAGCTAGGTTTATCTACAGAGGAATTTGGGAATTTTTCTGCAAGTACAGACAGACTCAGCTTTACCTGGTTGAGTTACACCACTGCTGGCCAGCAAGGCCCACTCACAGGAGTAGGAGCAATGCCCAAGTGTTCTTTGTGTTTGGGATGAAACCTGGCAGTGTTTATCCAAGCAAAATGCCACAGAGCTTGGCTCGAGTGAGAGGGTAGGTTAAGGCCTATGTGTCTTATTAATCAATAAGGAGAGAGGCTGTAAATTGCAGAGTACACACAGCTGACTGGCTGTAGCTTGCAGTTTATAAAGTCTCCTTTCCTGTTATTCTGTAGGGCAACATCATGAACTAGAAATGTTTAAATAACATCATTAACCAGAAATGTTTAAATAACATCATTAACTAGAAATGTTTAAATAATCACCTATATTTTAGTGTGATTGCTCTTAAAATTGAATACATGTACAACTCTTCCAAAGAAAGAGTTTCTCCCTTTCATTACATACTACCTTAGCAATTCATAAGCACTATAAACTTTCCAAACCATGCTTTGCACAATTAAAACCCCATGCAAGCTTTGACCAGTGACATCTAAAAAATATACAGAGATCAGTGTTCAGCAGAGTGCACCACATACAGCTTTTGACCCTTAGTCAGTGGCCAACATTTCAATTCTTCTGGAGATAAGGAATAGACAGAGCAGGACTGCCACCATCTCTGTGGTATTTTGTGGCTACTAACTTGATTTTTTGGTGTCAAACCAGAGAAGTCAAGGTCATTCTTAATAAAAGCAGCAACTATGGGCAAGATGAATAGTATCAAAGAATTAATTTGTCAAGCAAGCAGAATGTTCTCTCACTGTGTCTTGTATTCCTCCTTGTGTTCTAAGGCAGATCAATACACTGGAATAACGTTTCTTTACAGGTTGCATTTGCTTTTGATAAAGTGAAAACAGTGAAAACAATTGAGCAGAAAGTTGAGGAGGTGTTTTTCTTCAAAGCACCAGCTAGAGAAGATTTCATTAAGAGTGTGGAAGACATTTTCAGGAGTTGGATAAACAGGCTCAGTTATTTATACTGAAAAATTCCAAAGATTAGGCTTCTGCTTTTCAATGTCTCAGCCCTAAAAGGTGTGTGATATATGTGTTCAGTTTGTTCTTTTTACATTTGCTCTTTAAGTGCAGAGTCCATTGATAGCCATTTAGAAAGCACCCAGGACTTGAGTGTCATGTGTTTTAGCAAAGCTAAGAGAGATTTGAGATATTAGGAGTAGTGTTTAAAACAGCCTCATGAAATTGCTGCTAGGAATCATCCCAGGATAGGAGGGGAGCAAGTCTTAAAGAAATGAGCTGTAGCTGATGCGGTCAGCAACACCAGTGAGAGTCAGACTGGCAGTTTAGTCAGGGTTAAACTAATGTCTGGAATTTGGACACTCCTGAACACAAATTGTTCATGCCAGGAAGCTCTGTAGCTGACTGGCACATCAGTCAGCTACACATATATGGAGCAGCTATCCTGGCATGGATGACACACCTAACCTTCAGAGAGAGTAAGGGATCACATTTATACAGAGACAACAAGTAGTTGTTTTGGATTTTTTAATCCTGTCATCTGAGATGGTCAGAATCATATTTATCCTTCTCTAACTGTGGATTCACACAGGGGTTTTCATCCATCTTACACCTGCAAGGAGTTGTGCAGGGTGCTCCAAAAATCATTCAGTGTTCTAAAGAGATGTGAGCCAGGGGGTTGGTGAGGGGACTGTCCAGGTCCTGCACTCACCAAGTCTCTGCACCTTTTCCCTTACTTTCACTGAAGCAATCCAGTTTTGCATGACCTTGCAAGAGCCCTTTTTGGAGAGGGCTGGGTGTAACACAAGAGTTTGTGGAGATGAGCGCAGTCATTGGATTTGACCCACTGCTTGGTTTGTGGCCAGTTTGACTGCAGGATTCATGGTGGATAAGGATGCCTGATATGTCTGAAGATGTAGTCATCTGAATTGGGCTACCAAAGTGATGAAACTGAGGGTAAGGTTTACTGAGACTTGCCAGAGCCCCTGTCAGTGGCTGAGGAACAGTGTGGACTGATGAGAACTGATACATCTTGATGTTTCATGGGATCAGACTTACATAGGAGTAACTATTGTCCCATTATTGTTACAGCTCTCCCAAATGTAGTATGTCTGCACCCTTTTGTTTTTAACTTAAATTACAATGAGAGCCTTGATCTGGGGCACCTCAGTGGTAGGCAAAGTTGGCAAGAACTGGTGGTCTGGGGCAGAAGCATGAACTATTAACCTCTGACTCCCATTAGTCCCCAAGTAATGCCTAGTCATCAGTGTTGCTTAATTAATTTGTAGTGAACTGACAGGAAGATGTGGACCTGCTTTCTCCTAATTGTGTTACTTTATAAATATGTCCTTTAAAAACCTTGTTCATGTTATTCTCTAGACTTTTGACCTCCCATTCATCTTTCTCCTGCCATACAACAGATGGACTTGAATCTAGCATGAATGATGTCAAGTTTTCATCAGTAGGAGCTCTCACCAGTATTGCTTCTAGCTGCTCTGGCTTGCAAATACCCTGTTTCAATAGAAATTAGAAAAATGCCTTTATCCTCATTACTCTGTGAAATACAATATATTTGGAAGATAAGCCTAGACCTTCATGTTATTCATAAATCAATTATGTTTAACCCTAAAGAAAGCATGAAAATTCCTTTCTTCCTTATTGCAAGATCCAGAAGGATCCTCACAGTAATTATGCCACTTTCTGCTTTACAAAACTCATAAGCTCACATGATGATCATTAGAGCTACAACTGAATTGTTGTCTGTCTTTGATCATTTGAAATGTCCATTTCAGCTGCAGTGGAAGTTTGGGTATTTATTTAATTTTGATAGCTGTAGTAAAGCCTTTTATTAACCAGATTGCCCCTTTTTATTCCTCACGTAGCCTTTTGTGTTTAATCAGTTTTTACATGACAGGATTCTGCATGAAGAAAGTGAGAAGGGCAGTAAGAAGTTAAGCCTGTAAAATACTGTCTATGCCTGGTGCCACTGACCATCGATTTGTCAGAACCCTGCAAGATTGCTCCTTACACCTTGAGTCTGTAAATAGATCCTGTCAATCAGGCTGTCCCCACTGTTTGTTATTGCTATTACTTGAACCATCCAATGTGTTTATCTGATACCTCCTCTGTGCTAAGAGATGTACAAGGACAGTGTAAACAGGAGAAATGGTGGGATGGATGAAATATCCTTCATTCTGCTACATACATTCATTCTGCTACCTACATAAGTATCTGGGATACAAAGAAAGTGAATATATTTCACTGGCCTCGAGATCCCAAATATTTGGGGTTAGATTATTTATTAATTTTTTGGTTGCTTGCTTTTTTTTTATTTGGGGTTGTTGTCTGGTTGGTTGGTTGGTTTGTTTTGGTTGGTTTGAATTGGTATTGGGGTTTTGGGGAGGAGTTTCGGGCGGGGAGTGTTTATTTGCTTGCTTGTTGGTTTTGGGGTTGGGTTGGGTTGGGCTTTTTTTTGCGGGGAGAGGTAGTGAGTGTGTTTACAGTGCTGATCCTGCCTGAAACACAGTCTTCCAGCTTATAGGAAAACAGGGGAAATGGATTAGTCCACTGTATGTGTCTTGCACATTCTATTCTAGTCCCAGCGATATCTACACACTGGTGAGGTTCATCACAGACTCTCAACTCCCTTAAACAACCTTACCCCATGTGATACTGAGGTGCTGGGTTTGGCTCACATGGTGACCAGCACTGCCAGAAGAATAAATCCACTGCATTTTGCCCCACAGTTTACTTGGCAAGATATGAAATAAGCACACTGCTGATGAGAGTTCACCTTTAATTGTCTAGATCTCAAGCACCAAAACCAAGCCATTATTCTGTGTGCATTATGAAATAGGTGTCAGGGACTCATTTCTCCTGTTCATCTCAGGCTCTGTGGAATGTAAGCAGGATCTTATGGTCAGGCCCTGCTGCCCTTTCCACATGAAGTACTAACTTGTCAGAATGAGTGGAAACAGGTGTATGCAGAGAAAAGGAGAAGACTATATCTGAAAGAGTGTTTTTCACTGTGCAGCAACAGATGAAATTAAATCTGTCCGATAAATGCAATCAAAAATTTTCAGGCTCATTTGTGCACCATCATGGCTACTAGTGGCATATGTGCCAGCAATTATGTTAATTACAGGGCACTTCAAAAACCCTCCCCTCTTGGCAATCTTGATTTCAGTTGCTCTTTATTACTTGAAGGCTCTCTGAAGTATTTTGGCTATGTTATGTCCAATTTTACACATCTCTGTCCTTAATCTATATTCTTTCACTGCTGCATTGCTCTCTTTATGGTCAGAAAGCATTCTTTTTAGGATCAGTAGCCCATTTATGCTAGCAAATGAGTGAGAAGACCAACCAGCTTGTCATATTCAGTGGTACAGAAAATGCTAAAGCATGGCCCTTGATTAACTGGCACCCTGACAAATTACAGTGAATACTCCTTGTGAAGTAGCAAACATGATAGTTCTGCCCCTGAGATTTCATTTTTCTTACTCAGCTTTCTTAAACTACATGAAGGTGACTGAGCTCAGCCCACTTTTCTCACTTTTCTGTGCAGAAATCAAAACTTCCAAATCAAAATTTCAATGTACCCTTCATCTTTCTTTCCCTTCCCTACAAATACATGATTTAAATCACCCCAGTCAGTGTGCATGTAATTGCCAGTGCTGGAAAGCAGCTACCTGAAGTATCTTATCATTTCCCATGTGCTATGAGGTAGGCAAAGTAGCATGTGCTCTGCCTAGCTCAAGCCCTCTAAAAATAAAGCACACTCTGAGACCCCATACCTTCCTATAGGCTGAGGCTATTGCTACCTCAGGCCTAAGCAGCTACTACCTGTGTCCAAGTGCAAGTACGGCATCTAATTTTGCAGGATATATGGCATAATGAGGAACCAAATTACTACAGAGGGATTTAAACTGCCAGTTTGTCATCACTTTGGTGGGGAAAGGGGGACATCTGGTGGGAGGTCTTTGTAGAAATTGATCAAGGGAACTTCCTACAAGATACAAATCCCTATGGATTTGATATATTCTGAGTAACTGTTAGATTTTGCTGAACTTCTAACCAAGAGCGTTGATTAATGGAAGCACATCAAAATCACACAGCAGAATGTGTTGCAGTGGTGCATAGTCTAAAGCCCTCACTTCCCTTTTATCAAGTTCACAAAGAAGTGTATCTAGGCCTGGATCAATGCCCAGAACCCTCTTGCAAAGAGAGTTTCACTAAATAGAGAGAAGGGGTGAGAGGAAGTCTGATCCTGAAAAAGCCTTTTGCTGGGGATTAGACAACAAATATTATAAATCTGAGAGCATTGCATGAGTACATAAGAAAGCAAAATGTTATGACGTTCTCCAAGCCTTGAGTAGACATCTTCTTCAGGACTATAACCTGCTTAATCAAGCCTTGGAAATTAAATGAGGCAGGAGGCAAAACTTTCAGTAATACTCGAGCATGACACTCCATGATAAATTGCAGCAGATTAAAAGAAGACTGCATAGGGCTTTGAGGAGAAGACAGCCAGCATGATGTCTGGATGTCTTGCTGCTGTTGCTTGATCTGTCAGGCCTGTTTGCATTGTAGCTGAGCTATCATCTCACCCACTGCCAACTGGGTAAATTTTATTTCCATGAAATTGCATGGCAAACAGACATGTTTCTTTTCACCAAAGAGGGCACAAGGCATTTGCTGTGAGTTGATGTTTGCAGTGGATATACTTATCCCCCCACTGCACTGCACACCACATTTCACTTCTTTGTCCAAATCATCTCAGATTCTATGTCCCATGGCAACACAGTGTCCTTTCAGCCCATCACTGTTACAAACTCAGATTTATTTTTCACTATTTCTCACAGTTATCTGCAGTCTTCAAAGTGCAGCACAGGACTATCAGTGCAGACAATTTATGCTTGCATTTGCATTTAAGTTATCATTTGCATAAGGTCTTAAATCAGATTAGGATTATCTTGCTTTTGCAAAGCTAAACCAAAACTTTCCAAGATAAACTATATCTTCCATATAAAGTATGTTTATTAAATGTGCTCAGTTGTTACAAAGATCCTTTAAATTTATGAAAATGCTAAGAAACCACTTGGCAAGAATACCTGAAATGACAATATATATCATGCCTTCCATAGCATATAAAGAACAGCATGCAAAAAAAGAACAACTGAAAATGTTCAGCATGTTCACTAATGCTCTGGGTGTAACATAAGCCAAGCTGACCTCAATTTATACAAGGCCATTTCATACTCAAATATACCACTAAGTTTTATTTTATCTGGTTTATTTTCATTATTTTTGGCCAAACCTGAAATGGGAGCATTGAGGCTTCTGAGCTGCCTCATAAAAAGGAACTTCAAAATGGAACAAGGTTCACAACAGACTCCTCTGATGGGCACACATGGATATTTTAAAAAGCAGACTTCTATGCACACAGAGGGGATGCTAATCATATAATCTCAGCATTGGAAGGGACCTCCAGAGATCATCTACTCCGATACCCCTGCAGGGTCACTTAGATCAGTCTGCTAAAGATTAAGTTCAGGTGGGTTTTCAAAGCCTTCAGAGAAGGTGACTCCACTCTCTGGGAAGACTGTTCCAGGGCTCCAGCATGCTCAAAGTAAAGAATTTTTTTCCTTATGTTTAAGTAAAACCTCCAGTGTTCTAGTTTGTCCCCATTGCCACTTTTCCTATCACTGGGCACCACTGAAAAGAGTTATATATATCTGAATTTGTTTCTGCAGTGACAAAATGAATAGGAGATTGTCTTTGCCATTTGTGAAAAAAAAAACTAAGTGAGGCTGTTCTAATGGGGAGTCCATTGGCCAAGCTCTGTAAGTGAATTTTCAAAAGAAGTGGCCAATCCAATTGCCTGTAATCAAAGACTTTAGCATGCTTAGAAAAAGTAGTCACATTTCAGTATCCCTCTGATGTGTTCTTCCATTTCTACACCGTATTAATGCAATGGGATTTTCTATTTTTCTCTGGGACACTGAATATTTACTACTTGCAAGTGAAAATACCAGTCTTGATGGGAAAATCATCTGATATGTTATGGCAGGTCCTGCCATCATGAGAGACATGGTAGTGTAAGAGCTGGAGTGAGTGCTTGCTCTATGTCAGGGATTACAACTGGGACAGCCACTAAAGGAGTGACAAACATTCTCTATAAACCTCTCACCTTTTCCAAAGGGGAAAAGATGGAGAGTGACTTTTGGATTGGAAAAGAAAACTAAAACAATTTAAATAAAATTAATAATGATAAAATGAAATAGATAAAAAACAATATTGAATACAACCCCCTGATAGCAGTTAGTCACTGTCATCACTGATGCTGTGGCAGAAGTCCCAGAACTGGATTCAGAAGCCGGATTCAGGAACTCATGGATTGGGATTGAAGGCAGAATGGACAGAATCCTCCTCAGATGCCAGCAACTGAAGAAGAGGAATGATGGAATGATAAGAAGAGGCTTGGCCCTCGTGATCCCTCAGCTTTATACCAAATGTGACATCCATGGAATGGAATCCCTTGTTGGTCAGTTAAGGGTCACCTGAACTGTCTGCTCTTCCTTGAAGGTGTGCATTGTATGCATATGGTGTGATCCCTGCAGAACTTAGTAACTGTGTTTGGGTTAGTCAGCAGTGGCAGTCCAACACTGCCTGAAGGAAAGATACTGAATTTGAAAGTGTTTTACTGAATCAGAACAGCTGCTTTGATTTTTTTTTTCTAGCCAGCTTCACTTTTTTCACTATTTTGTGCATTTTCTTCATCATGGAAGGTAAATCTAACCGTTGCAACACAAATATAGTGGTAAACAAGTACTTTAGGTTTCCATCTTCTGTCACAGTCTGGGGTTTATTTTCACCTCCCATGTAATGCAAGAGACAGCTTCATCCTCACCTTGAAGAGCAGGTCTTACGAGGAGCAGCTGAGGGAACTGGGGTTATTGAGCCTGGAGAAAAGGAGGCTGAGGGGAAACTTTCTTGCTCTCTAAAGCTTCCTGGAAGGAGGTTGGAGCAAGGTGCACTTTGCTCTCTTCTCCCTATTAGCAAGTGATGAGAGGAAACGGCCCCGTGTTGCCCTAGGGGAAGTTTGGGTTGGATGTGAGAGGAAACTTCTTGACTGAAAGGGTTCTTAAAGACTGGAACAGGCTCCCCAGGGAGGTGGTTGAATCCCCATCCTTAGAGGTGTTTCAAAGAGGCAAATGTGTGGTGATGAGTAACATGGTTTAGCACCAGCCTTGATAGAGTTAGGTAACTGTTGGACTAGATAATGGTAAAGGTCTTTTCCAACAGAAACAATTCTATCATTCTATGGTTGTGCATGTATAATGTACTTCTCATTCTGAAATCTGCACAGGATCCTCCTGGAAGATCAACACTTCTTTTTGGCTCCAGAGAGGTAAAAGATACTCTGTGAGAGAATTCAGAAGAGGAACCATTCATTTGATTTGAAAACACAGACAGGAAAACACATGACATTTATAGCACAACAGTTTATTTCTAAGAGATTAGCTGATGAGATTTCAGGAATAAATACAATGTACATTTGGTTTAGAAAAGGCTTTTCCCTAGATTACCATAAGAACATTATGCCATTGATTTCTGACACAGGATTTGTAAACCTAAAATACAATGCTGCATCTGTAAGCACAGCTTTTGTAGAAGTTAAAAATGATCCAATGCAGTAATTGTTTCAGCTGTAACTCTTACACCAGCAGAAGTGTGGGAAGTGTGATTTCTGTTCCAACTGTATGATGATTGAGCTGAAATTATTAATTGCAATGTAGTTTCAGTATAATTGAAATTAATAATTGAACTGCTGGAGTGGCTCCAGAGGAGGGCCATGAAGATGGGGACAGGCTGTGAGAGTTGGGACTGTTCAGCCTGGAGTAGAGAAGGCCCTGGGGAGATTTTATAGTGGCTTTCCACTACCTGAAGGGAACCTACAAGAAAGCCAGGGAGAGACGTTTTACAAGGGCTCATAGTGATAGGATGAGAGTCAATGGCTTCAAGCTGGAGGAAAGCAGATTTAGATTGGAGATGAAGAAGAAATTCTTGACAGTGAGGGTGGTGAGACACTGAAACTGGTTGCCCAGGGAGGTTGTGGATGCACCCTCCCTAGAGGTGTTCAAGGCCAGGTTGGACAGGACTATGAGCAACCTGGTCTAGTGGGTGGGAGGTTGGAACTTGATGATTTTTAAGGTCCCTTCCAGCCCAAACCATTCTGTGATTCTATGATTTTTATGCCTTTGAATTAATGAAGCTACACTAGAGGAAAATTCTTTTCTGGTCTAATTTTCAGATGAGTCCTTTATTTTTTCAGACCAAGAGAATTTTGAGATAGCTGCAGTGGTTACATTTGTCAAGGTTCACACTTACTTGATACCTCTATCCTAATGTGCAGTGCTTGTTTAGGTGATAGAACTATTAATAATTAGGAGGAGAACTCAAAATACCTTTGAAATAGACCTCTAGTCATTGTCAGACTGGATGTTAGGAGGAAGTTCTTCATAGAGAGAGTGATTGGCCATTGAAATGGGCTTCCTGGGGAGGTGGTGGAGTCGCCATCACTGGAGGTGTTTAGGAGGAGACTTGATGGAGTGCTTAGTTGCATGGTTTAGTTGATTAGATGGTGTTGGATGATGGGTTTGACACGATGATCTTGAAGGTCTCTTCCAACCTGGTTTATTCTGTTCTATTCTATTCTATTCTATTCTATTCTATTCTATTCTATTCTATTCTATTCCATTCCATTCCATTCCATTCCATTCCATTCCATTCCATTCCATTCCATTCTATAGGATTGACACAGAAGATTGTAAGAATGCTGGCACAAAGGCTTGTGAAGAACATCACTGAAACTAGTTTGGGATGAAAGCTGGAATGATTTTTTTTAAGCTATCCTCCTTGGCAGAAACTGGCCCTGCTTGGTCTTTGTTCATGTCCCCCCCCCCCCCCATTTTAATAAAAAGAATAGTCATTTTTACATCTTGTGTGGCAGAAGCAGTAGCAATTATTTTCGGTCATACTAATAGCTAGAGAGATGCAGGAGTGAAGTGCTGCTACTGAAAACTCTCTTATCTGCCTCTGCTTAGAGAGTGGCTAGATGAGGATGAACGTAGTGGAAAGATGAGGTTGAAAGTAGCACACAAAGAAATGCTGACACTCTTCTTACTGTTTGTTGGGCTTACCCTGCTGTTGGAAGAACATCTAAGAAACTGTGCCATTGAAAAATCTTTGAACTCATGCAATGCAACAAGAGCCTGATGTTTCCTGCTACTGCACAGTCTTTACAGTCATCAAGATAAAGTTGGCCCTCAGTAAATCAGATACTGATCCTTCCTCAGTCTTTGATGGGTTGGACTTGATGATCTTTGAGGTCTCTTCCAACCTTGGTGATACTGTGATACTGTGAGAAAGTTCTTCACTGAGAGAGTCATTCGCCATTGGAATGTGCTGCCCAGGGAGGTGGTGGAGTCACCGTCCCTGGAGGGGTTGAAGAGGGGATTGGATGTGGCACTTGGTGCCATGGTCTAGACATGAGGTCTATGGTGACAGGTTGGACTTGATGATCTTTGAGGTCTCTTCAACCTTGGTGATACTGTGATATAGGTAATCTTGCAGAAGAAAACCATCCTCAGTAAGGAAAAATCACTTCTCTGGATCAACTTTTCACTAAGGCAGGTAATGACAGCACAAGGGGTAACGGCTTCAAACTGGAAGAAGCTCGATTTAGATGAGACATTAGGAAGAAATTCTTCCCTAGTAGGTTGCTGAGCTCTGTAACAGGTTGCCCAGAAAAGCTATGGAGGCGCCGAGCCTGCAAGTGTTTAAAGCCAGGTTGGACAGGGCCTCTAAGGTTGCTCCAAAGGGACAACACATATTTCATGCTGGATACTGGAATGTAGTTCTGCATCACTAACACATCCAAGGAAAATAATAAGCAGTTATTTAAGTGGCAGGAACTGCAGCAGTGATGCAGATATTTGGCCGATAGAAGTTAATGAGCACATGTGGGGTAACAGAGAAACCTTGTTAGGCTTTGAGGAACACACTGGTTTCCATATACACAACACTGGGTCCCATCTCTGGCACTCTCAGCTGCCCCACAAGAGAACTAGGGCCAGGTAGGAGCTGGAGGCTGCTTGCATCTCCCACTCATCTTGCTGTAAACATAACGTGCTTTCTCTCACATCAATGGCTCTGGAATGGCATAAGCCTACTTGAAGGGATAGGGAAACCGGGCTTCTAGTGCCCCTGTAGCTTAGTTTCTCCACTTTTAAAATATTGTGAAGGTTTATTTATTTATTTAGTATTGTTTTAAAGTTCAGATGCCTTAGTGACAGAGGCCTTTTACACAAATATTTGTAAGCTGTCCTTATGCAAGCTTTTAAAAGTTATCTCCTCTGGTGTGCTCCAGGGGGCTAGGCAGATTTATTCCCTTCACATATGCTTTCTTTCTCTCTCTCTTTCTCTGTTCCTCCCTCAGCCTATGTTCTGTAAAACATATTAACTTCTTTGTCCTGAAAGGTATTTACTTTTAAGTTATTCAAGAGATGGTCCTGAAACTCCATGGTTACATGAATTAAACATTATCTAGTCTTTGAAGCCACAAATGTTGCACTGTTAGCTTCACACTGTAAGGGGATATTAAAAAAAACCCAACTATTTTCCCCTTCTTTTCAGGCATTATTCTGTAGAAAATATCTCCATCTACTGACTTACATATTTTCTCAATGGTTACAAATGTCCTGAATGGGTTAAAGTCAATCAAGTAAATACAGATGATGTTTGGCTCTTGAATGGGACCAAACCCACCCATAACCAACCACTTCAGAGAAAAAGTTTATGCAACTGATTCTTAAACTTTAGATCCAGTATCATTTTAAAAGAGGAGGCAGTGCTTTTAATTCCTTCCTCATTATAGCACCATTTATTTGTATTCAATATTTTTATGTTTTTGGTGTGGTTTTTTAAATCATAAATTCCCAGAGATTTTTCCCCACTTTGGACAACTTTACCTCCTTCTGGAATGGCAGAGCTGTGTACCATGGAAGTAAAAAATAAGCTGTTGCAGAAGAGACTGAAAGATTCATGAAGCACAGGAACTAATAAATTACATGGATTGAGCATATCCTGTGCACTTATTTCACATAATTCTTTTAAATTATTATGATGTAATGATATTTTTTTCTTCTTGTTGTTCCATAAAGAGGGTTTTTGGCTAGAACTTGCCCAGTGAACACATCCTAGCATTAAACTTACACCCACCTTTTCTTTGTTTTCCCCTGACAGGAACTTGGGGGAAAAGAAAAAAAAAAGAAATCAAGCCCTATAGCAGGGAGTAGGTCTGCTGGAGGACACCACCACTGCCTGATCTTCATGCTCCTTCACTGGGTTCATTCTGTCAGGTAACTCCCATGCTGTCTAGGAAACCAGACCCTGCAGAGTTGTGTTAGGTAAGTCATTTCACTTAGGTGACTGATTCAGAGCATTCCCCTCAGTAACCTGGTATCTTGCAAGCAATGCTGACCAATCTGGTAACCAAAGTAAGTGAAGCTGTACTAGAAAGGAACCTAGGGAAAGATCAGAAGTGGGTATACAAATGCATTGCTTTCAGTTATAGATTAATCTGTACTAACACCTTAAACTGAGACAATTCAATGCCATTAATAGGTATTGATCACTGCTGCAAATAGTAAGCAAACAGCAGTAGAAACTAAGGCTGACTGGGCTTATTATTTTCATTTGCAATCTGTGTACCTACAGTGCCATAAATAGCCTCTCTGATTTGCTGTTTTCAGCTGCAGTTTGTGTAACTGTGGTTCTATAAACAGCCTTTCTGATTTTGGAAGAACCATCCAAGCTCTTCCCTCGATCACACATGCAGGGGCTTAGTGTTGTTCCTAGCTGAAAAAAAACTTCACACGTTGCCTCACAAACCTCACCTTTGAAGAAACAATGCATTTAAAGGCAGGCATGGAAGTTCTCAAACAGAGAACTCCAAACAGGAGGTTTACATTGAACGAAGGGTGGAAATGGTTTGGGCCCTTCCAGAAGCACCATCTGTTTCTACGGCTGGTCATTGTTTGGATTATTTATGACCATAATTTTAGATTTATCTGGTTAACCTTTGGATAGCCTCCTAAAATAAGTATTGACTCTCAGAGTTTTCAAGGTAATATATTAAGATGCAAGAGTTTCATGTTATTATTTTACAGAAAGAACCACAAGCCTTTTAATGCAATATATCAATACCTACAAAGCTGGGTAATAGCTATGCTATCACATGGCAAAGGGAACTGCAGTGTGACATACTTGTTGTTCACACCACAAGCTACTCTAATGGAAATTTCTTTCTGAGAAAAATAGAAAAGCAAAGGGCAGCTTAGGGGGGTTTTTTGAGACTTCCTTACAATAATTTAATATCTATTTTCACAGTACAGTTCCACAAAGAGAGAGGAGTAAATGCAATGAAGCTCCTCCAAAAATAAAAGAAAAAGAGAAAAAGGAAAGAAAAAGAAAAAAAGGAAAAAGGAAAAGGAAAAGGAAAAAAGGGAAAAGGAAAGAAAAAGGAAAAGAAAAAGAGAAAAGAAAAAGAAAAAGGGGAAGAGGGGAAAAAAAAGGACTAAATGGATCTTGAGGATTCGTGGCTTGCATCAGGCTTAACATGGATGAAAAGAGATGGGGAAAAAAGCCTTTTTCCATATTAGCCTGTATTTTCTCATCCTGCACTATTAGAGGTGCTGGGAGTCTCTTCATTTTCCTTGAGGGATTAGGTCCCACAATTCAAAACAATTGTGCTAAAATAAAAATGGACAGAATCCTGCTGGTGTTGCAAATGTTCACCAAGAATGGTTCCAATTTTGGTCAAAAATCAGCTGGTGGAAATTAGGATCTGTGGGAAAGGGACTGTACAACTAAAGTAGTTTTAGTTGGAGTATAATTACACTTTTCTTGCTCACTAGAGGTTATGCACACCAATATATAGACTTCAGAATTAAAGAGCATGAACTCTCAAGGATTTGTTTGTATTTAAAGGGCAGTACTGCAGTCAAATGAGTTTATAGAATTTGTTCTTCATAAGAGTGAGCCCACAAACTCATGTAGCTTTAGGCTACTTTCTGTGTAACAGGCTAAAACAAACTCTCAGCTGAAAGCACCTTACTGTTTTACTTTGGACTTTATGGCCTATGTCCAGTCTTGGTTTAAACTTCATTCTATAATATTCCAAATCTACACAGCACTCTACAAAATGCGTGTTGACCAGGATACTGGCAACTAGTAAAAATAAAACCACTGCTGAAGAATATGCTGCAGAGTTCATCTTTACTTAGCAAAATAAGTGTAAATTGAGGAAGACTTTTTAGTCTTCCTGATAATGTAATGTATTCCCCTTCCCACCAGGGAAAAACATTCTGAAATTATGAAAAAAACTGAAAAAAGCTTTCTTCCTGGTGATCACCCTCCCCTCCCCCATGAATAATAAATAAATCTAAGACAGGTACTGCAATTCAGAGCTATAAAAAACAATAGACCCCTGTTTAGGAGGAACTGCTCATACCAGGTAAAACAAAAGAAGATCTCAAAAAAAAAACCCAGCATTAATTCAGGTGGCACTGCAGAGGAAATGAACCAGGCTGGCCTCCCAACATGCAATCAGTGTTGTAGTCTGTAGTCATATAATCTTCCTTTTTATGATCCTAACCCTGTAAAATTGATTAGTTACTTTAGCTCCAATTTGACATTTCCATATTCATCTGAAACACTGGCAAAAATTAAATTAAACTGTAGCAATGTGTGTAAACACCTGATGAGAGGAAATAAAGGAGAGAGCGCCAGGCTCTTTTCAGTCATGCTCACTGACAGAACAGATTAAAATACATGAAACCTGCACATAAGAAAGACCAGATTTGCTCCAAGGGTGGTCAAACATGGGCACAGGTTGGCTGGAGGGTTTGTGGAGTCTCTATCCTTCAACAGAGACCATCTGGATGTGGCCTTTGGTAATCTTCTTGAGGTTGAGCAGAGGCATAGCCTAGATGACCTCCAGGGATGTCTTCCAGCCTCAGCATTTGTGTGAGTCTGTGAGAAGTTATTCTCTAGCTATTACATCTAGTTCAGCTCCAGTTTAAGACTGATGGCACAGTGAGAAGCTGATCATATTGTAGTTCTTTAATCTAAAAACATTCCACAGTGGCTAAACTGCATTTTCTGAACCTTACTAATGACAAAGAGACAAGGTGTGGGGAAAAGACAGGGTTGGGGTTTTTTTATGTACCCTTGGTCCTTGCGTCCAATCAACTTAGAATAATGCATTTAACCTACTGTGGAACCCTGTAAAACGTATTTTTCGTTCACAGAGATTTGCTGATTTGATCAAGAAGCAGGAAAATGTTTACGATGATGACTTACGGGGCAGGGAATGTGCTGTGAAGTCTGCTACGTGAGGAATACAAAGCGAAGGGCTCTTTTCGCATGACTTAATCTTACACTGCCGCCTAGTGGCCAAGATCTGAATGTGTCACTGCATGGCTTCACACTGGGCTTTAGATACGGATGGGGCTATAGAGTACTTCTCTGTGTTATTGTACTATTTTAATTAATCTTTAGAAACTATATTATGTTTATTATATGTCCACATAGTAGCAGTGTTGCCAAATGTCACAGATTCATAGAACTGTTTCAATTGGGAATTACCTCTAAGATCATCAAGTCCAACTATCAACCTAACACTGCCATGGCCACTAAACCATGTCCTGAAGTGACATGTCCACACGTTTTTTTGAATGCCTCTGCTGACAGTGACTTTGCCACCACCCTGGACAGTCTGTTCCAATGCCTGACCACTCTTGTAGGAAAGAAATTCTTCCTAATATCCTAATTCCTAATATCCAACCTAAACCTCTCCCCTGGCAGAACTTGAGGCCATTTCTTCTTATTACTAGGGAGAAGAAACCAACAGGCACCTCACTCCAATCTCCTTTCAGGAAGTTGTAGAAAGCTAGAAGGTCTTCCCTCAGCCTGTTTTTCTCCAGACTAAACAATTTCAGTTCTCTCAGCCACTCCACAGAAGACCTGCTCTCCAGACCCTTTACCCGCTTCACTGACCTTCTCTGGACAAGTTTCAGCAACCTAATGTCTTTCTTGTACTGTGGGCCTCAAAATCTGAATACAGTATTTGAGGTGTGGCCTCACCTGTGCTGAGCACAGGGGTACAATCACTTCCCTTGTCCTGCTGGTCACACCATTGCTGATCCAGGCCACGATGCTGTTGGCTTTCTTGGCCACCTAAGCACAGGCTGCCTCATTTTCAGCCAACCAGAAACCAGCCCCCAGGTCCTTTTCTGCTGGGCAGCTTCCTAGCTGTGCAAGTATAGTGAAGAACAGAGAAATATCCATGTGGAAGGACACTCGTACGTTGGGCACTAGTAGTGATCGAGTAATGATTGTAAGAGCACCTACAAGAGAACAGTATCTAAGTTATTTAGTTCTTTCTTAGAAACAATGAAAGGTTTCATCTTGTCAATGCATCAAATTGGCATAAAAGTCCCAATTTGTTTCTCTTAAGGAGAACTCTCTGCAGGGCATTTGCTTAAATCAGCTTTTCTACAAAGTGCAATCATATTCTCATCTACACTGTACTAGGAATGTACCTGACCTCATACTGTCACTGGAAGCAGATGGTGAACTAGAAATTTTCAGTCCAATTAGTTTACAGTTTTAGAAATAAGCAGCTCAAGTAATAAGCAATCTCCAGAAACATGACAGCATCCTGGAACTATGCTGCTGCTCTGTCTGATCTGAAATGCTTTGCTATTGTTCCCATGAGGAGTTCTAGCTGAGTTGTCAAAAAGAAATACTGAAATGAAAACTGGTGCTCTGATCTTGCCTACAGAGATAGGCTACCTCCCTTAAAATCTGCTCTATCTGCTATGGCTTAGATCCTCAAGATCTAGTTGTATTTATTCCAACTATCTGGCCACACTGAAAGTGTTTGAGGATGTATCTTCATTATACCTCTCAGAAGAACATTTCCTTTCTGCAAATGAATAGTTTCTAATCTTCTCTTTGCTGTCATTTCTAGCCCACATCATATCTCCCATCCTGCTAGTTTCCACCTTACGTCTTCTCCCTCAATCCAGAAATAATGTTGGAATCCACAAAAGGAGTCAAAGGGGAAAATGTCTTAGCTTTTCCAAACTCATTCCAAAAAGTACTACAGCAGCGGTACTCCAAAACTGAGAATAAGACTATAAATCTTCCTTGTTGCCATGGTGATCAGAATCAGGACAGTAACTTCTTTTCTTTTTTTCAGCCAGTACTTTTGACATCCTAAAGAACCTGCTCTATGGATAAGGGTCTAATAAACTGCAGAACACCAAACAAATATCTGAGATGTGAAAATGGAAAGGACTCAGACATGAAAACAGAAAGAAATTAAATATTATGACTGTATCTCCAAACACACACACAAAAAAAGGACTAAAAGAGAAAAAAGGGGGGGAAAGGCATAAATGAAAATGTTCCCCTACTGAGAGACAAGGGATAGGTGATAAAAGAGAGTAAGGACAAGGCTGAGACTTGGACATACAGAAAGAACACTTTAAGTGAATGAGAAGCAGGCAGTACCCTTAAGGTTTTGGGATTCCTCCTAATGCCACCCAGTGCCAGCCTCTCCATCCAAGATCTCAGAGGCACTACACTACCATGGAGTCATACACCAGTTTCCTTGGTATATTGTTCCAGGCAGATCTATTCTTTTCTTGACCTCATTTCAAAGGAAGGAGATGGGTGACCACTTGGTTCCACCTTCAGTCCTGGAGCTGCACATTACAGTGTATTTTTTCACATTCTCCATGCCAAGGCAAGGACTAAAAGCAAAGTTTAAGCTTACACACATCTTTTAGAAGACTATATTGCGTATTTGTGAACTCTACGCCAGTAAGTCTTATAATGTCTATATTTTTGGCTCCTCAGGTTTCTTACAGTGATATGCACTTTTGATTGCTGTTTTAAAGTGTTCAGTAATGTTTCATAGTACCACGGGTATACCACAGCCATTATTAAACAACTACATAACACGAGGAAAATCACAGACAAAGCTCAGTGCAGCTTTTTAGCAGGCAAGCTCAGAATTTCATGCTGCGGTTTGCAGAAGTACCTCTCCAGAAAGTTCATCAGGTTACAAAAATCTCTCAGCCGACACCAAGAGGAAAAAAAGAAGCCAACCAAAGTGAAAAAATTAAGAATCATACAACTTGATAAGAAATTCAGAATTAAGAAGCAGGAAAGGCACTGAATTAAGCATGTAATTTGAATTTAAATAGGGTTGACTTTAATTAATTTAGCTTTAATTTAGTTTAACAGCACTTGCCTTTCCAAATGTTAAAGATCAGAAGTTTCATTAGAGAATATATTCAGGAACATTTCAACATAACCTTTTCTTAAAATCTCTGACATTTTCTCCTTAGAAAAATACTTCCACAATAAAGGATGTGTTTTTTTTTCACTTTACACACTCAGGCTTTGCAGCTTTGCAGTAACACTAAGTTCTCCTCAGTCTTTTGCTTGGCTTTTGGGTCACACTGGAACCACACTTCGATGGAAATCCCACAGGGTGCTAATTGTGTCCAAAAGGTCTTCATACAGCTTAAACAAAACCGAGTTCAACGGCTTGCCTTGTCCTTGACTAGATGTCTTAATTTAATGTCCTAAGTTTGCTAAATTAAATGGCTATTTTAGCCCATGTCAGATCAGCAGAGCTGCTCTGATGGGCTGGTGTCCATGAGATTGGACTGGAATAAGCTGTCTTACTAGGAATGTTCCAGGATAATAAATAACATATAGCTTTCCTCCAGTACTGATATTTTTTAGACTTGAAGACCTATGTGATGTTAGTAATTAAAAAGGGAGGAATGAGGACACAAACAAGAATGTGAAAATTAGCTTATAGAAAAGCTTTTCAGTAACTTCCTTTTCCACTGTTTTTCCCCTTGGAAAAGCAAAAAGCAAAACAGACATATAGCACTAAAGCAGGCTTAAAATTCTTTGGTGATGATACATTTGCTCCATTGTATTTGGATGTCTCCCCTGAATACAAAACACAAATATAATCTGAAAAAGGCAAAAAAATCCTGAGGTCTTTTAAAAGCTAAAAGGCTGCAGTTGTTTTGTTTTGTTTTTCCCTAAGATCTACACCAGCTCTCCACAATTAGACAATCAATCATCTAGGCATGGTTAAGTCTTTTCATTGTGTCCAAGTACAACCTCCACTGGAGCTAAATCATGGTCCCTGAGTGGCTTTAAAGACTTAATAGCTGTTTGTCTAGTGTTAAGTTGATAATAATCTCTTATACTAGCTCTCCAGCACTGATGGGGAAGGAAAAACAAAGTTTAGAAAACAAGCAAACAGAAAAAATAATTAAAAGAGAAAAAAAATAAAACAAAACACCACCACAAAACCCACAAACAAAACCCAAACCAACAAAAACCAACCCAGTAGCCATTTCAAAGCAGAACTTGTTCAGCATTCAGTATTTTGAGTATCTTAATAGATAATATTTAAGCCCATTTGCTCAGGTGATGAAGAACAGAAGGTTTGATAGCTATGAAATCTCAATTATTTGGGATTTGTTTGGAGGGGTTTCCTTCATATTTCTGAGTTTCTCCTTCCTCATTTACTATGTTTGCCTTTTGTTGCCCCAAGGAGAAATTGTAGTAGCAATAGTAGCTTCTTTGCATTTCTTTAATTAAATCCTGAAAGGCACCAGATGCTTCCATTTGCAATCTCCCTTTCTCTTACTAAAGCACAGAGGAGTTAATCATACAGTAGGCTTTAGTTTACTCTGAACCCAGGCTGGGGCAGAGTTAATTAAGTCTTGCCATTTAGATGAAGTATAGCCTGTCATCACAACAGGTCTCTGCTGCATTGCTTTGTATTGTGTTTTTTTCAACCCAGTAGAGAATTCTGAGATTTTTAGCTCTCTCTGTAGTTTAAATTATTAAAGACTTGAGCTGTAATCATTCCTTCTTGTCCAAGAACTAAATCTTATAATTTGGCCCTTAGGAAGTGCCTGGTTCAGTCATACTGAAGTGTAGGTATCTGGGTCTTGAAGAAACCACAGGAGAATTTCAAAGGACAATGGCTTATGCTATTTTTCACCAGATTCAGAGGTTATAGAGGTGCCCACAGGTACAAGTAGGTGTTCCCTGTTATTTTCACCAACATCCCAAGCCACTTTATAAAATCCTAGGGTGGCATTTGTTGCATCCTTAGGTGTCTAAACACTTTGACTGTGTTCTTGACTCTTGCATCCTCTTTTCAAAGACACTGTAGTGTTAAGAAAGGTGACTGTTAGGCAGCTATATTGGCATATGTCTCAGGGGCAGCCAATGAATTCACAGGCTTTACCTTTCACAATGGAAATTTTATCCAAATAGTCAACTATGCAACTGGGATGCAAATCACTTCCCAGGTGCATCCTCAGGCTGAGAAGATGAGGTTTTAATCACTTCACCTTTTGCCTCCCTACATCTGATTCCTCTGAGGAGGAAATGTGGCTGCACAAGCCTGAGCAGATGCCTGGAGCACTCCAACTGGGTCTCCACCTCAGGGATTTGGGTACTCAGTAGGGCACACCAGTCAGGAGAAGAGATCCTGCTCCACCTTCCTGTCTCACAAGATGACTGTCAGATATTCACAGATGAGCTGCAGACCCAGAATTTTATTTACAGGAAAGACTTAACAAATGATTTTTAATAACAAACACAGCTGAGGAAAACTTGCTCTGCTTGGGGAGAATTAGTAAAGAAGAGAGGCAAAATTCATTAGATAAATTATCCATTATGAATTATTAACATAACTGTATGAGAAACTTTAAATTAGGGCAAGATGAAGATCCAGGTTTATAACTCACTTCCCTGAAGCACAAAAGTATGTGAGAACTTCAAATAACAAGGCTTTACTTAGAAAAAACCAATAAAATATGTAGTTTAAAACACATCACTTAGACCTTTCTAAGTCTTTACTAACTCACTTGGATTAACTTTATCAGATTTGTAGTTATGTTACATTAATGACAGAAAATGAGACCAGGGCCACATAAACTGAAATCATCACCAAGCAGAACCCTGGTTTCTCAGGAGGATGTTGAGTCTTACACACACCCAGAGCTTTCTCACAGCCTACTATTATCTGAAAATAAAATAGTGTTTCTGCTGCAGGCAAACAAAAAGCCCAAAAACTCAGCCAGACTGAAAACAGAACATGAATTGTGTAGGGTTTTTGTCAGTCTTTCTCCCAGTGTCTGTTCACCTGCCCAGTCTGGAGTGCCACGAAGGCTTCTCAATGAAGGACTCTGAGTAAGACCATTCCTCTTCATTTTATCCTGCCTACCTCATGCTCACAAAAATTCAGTGCTCTTTCTCTGAGCATATCAGGTTGCCACAATCACTTTCTCTTTCCTCAAAACTAAGGATCATTTTAAGAGGAATTAACCTACTCTTTCCCAGGAGAAAAGACCTTTTCTCCTGCCACATATCTAGCATCCTCTTTGTTCTTCTTGTAGTTAAGTGCGGGGTTCTGCACATTGGCCACAACAACCCCATGCAGTGCTACAGGCTGGGGTCAGAGTGGCTGGAGAGTGGCCAGGTAGAGAGGGACCTGGGGGTGCTGGTCGATGGTAGGCTGAACATGAGCCTGCAGTGTGCCCAGGCAGCCAAGAGGGCCAGTGGCATCCTGGCCTGCATCAAGAACAGTGTAGCCAGCAGGAGCAGGGAGGTCATTCTGCCCCTGTACACCGCACTGGTTAGGCTGCACCTCGAGTACTGTGTCCAGTTCTGGGCCCCTCAGTTTAGGAAGGAGGTTGACTTGCTGGAACGAGTCCAGAGAAGGGCAACGAAGTTGGTGAGGGGTTTGGAACACACGCCCCATGAGGAGAGACTGAGGGAGCTGGGGTTGCTTAGCCTGGAGAGGAGGAGACTCAGGGGTGACCTTATTGCTCTCTACAACTACCTGAAGGGAAGTTGTAGACAGACAGATGTTGGTCTCTTCTCCCAGGCAGCTAGTAGCAGAACAAGAGGACACAGTCTCAGGCTGCACCAGGGGAGATTTAGGCTGGAGGTTAGGAAGAAGTTCTATACACAGAGAGTGATTCCCCATTGGAATGGGCTGCCTGAGGAGGTGGTGGAGTCGCCGTCATTGGAGGTGTTCAGGAGGAGACTTGATGGGGTGCTTGGTGCCATGGGTTAGTTGTTTAGGTGGGTTGGATTGGTTGAGGGGTTGGACGCAATGATCTTGAAGGTCTCTTCCAACCTGTTGTTTATGTTTATTATTATTATTATTATTATTATTATTATTATTATTATTATTATTATTATTATTATTATTATTATTATTATTATTATTATTACATACTCAGAATCACTTAAAACTATAACATGGGATTAACACACACACAACCCCTCCATACAGTACCTTACTATTCTGGCCTGTCCTCACTTGCACTTGAACAAATGACAGCACAAGGTGCAACGTTAAGGAAAGCTTGAGTTTTATTTTAGCCTAACAAATTTAATATTATAAGCTCATACTCATTTAAGACAGACTGTTTACAAAGGCCTGTAGTGATAGGACAAGGGGCAGTGGTTTCAGACTAGAGAGGAGTAGATTTAGATTGAATGTTTGGAACAAGTTCTTTACCATGAGGGTAGTGGAACACTGGAATAGGTTGCCCAGGGGTGTAGCTGAGGTCCCATCCCTGGAGATATTCAAGATGAGGCTTGACAGGACTCTGGGCAACCTGATCCAGTTGAGGGTGCCCCTGCTTTCTGCAGATGACTTCTGGAGGTCCCTTCCAACCCAAGCCATCCTATGAATCTGTGGTGGAGCATCCATAGCCTAAATATCCTTGTCCTCAAAGTGGGGGAGGGAGGAAAAGCTTTTGGGGGAGGGAAAGGCTGGAGTTTTTTTCATTGTAAACACAAAGAGATTCTTGGTGGAGGAGAGGAAGCATGGTTAGACAATGTAGGTGAGGTCATAGATCCACAATATGAAGTGTACAGCACTAGTGCCTTGTTAAGGAGTTTCCCTCTCCCTTCTCATGCCTCAAGCCATTTGTTTCTCTTTCTATGACTCAAAGCGCAGTCTAGATACTAGGCTAGGCAAGATCTTTACAATACTTGGCCAATATATTTCCTTCTAAACCCACAGCACAGACCCCCTCTGCAGCCTGCAGGAACAGCTGTGGGATGGGCCATCAGGGTGAATAGGAAAGGCAAAGAAGGACTTGTGAAACTGGTATGGAGCACAAATAGGTTCACACTATTAAAGGCATCATCCTAATAGCCTGTCAGACTTACTTCAACTTACAGATGAACCAGGGCAATTTTATTGGTGATGAACACAGCAAAGAGGACTGCAAAAAGAAAACACTGTATTACTATCAGTCCCTGGAGACAGACTTGAGAGTTGGGGCTATTCAGTCTGGAGAGCAGAAGGCTCTGAGGAGACCTTATTGTGTCCTTCCAGTGTCTAAGGGTGCCTACAAGAAAGCTGGTGAGGGACTTTTTAGGATGTCAGGTAGTGATAGGACTAGGGGGAATGGAGCAAAACTAGAAGTGGGTAGATTCAGATTGGATGCTAGGAAGAAGTTCTTCACCATGAGGATGGTGAGACACTGCTTTAAGGCCAGGCTGAATGTGGCTCTGAGCAACCTGATCTAGTCCCTGCCCATGGCCAGGGGTGTTGGATCCTTGAGGTCGCTTACAACCCTGAAAATTCTATTCTGTGATTCTATTGTTGAAGCAAACTGCTGGAAGCACAAGAGCTTGCACAGTGGCATCAAGCAGCAAACGGGATCCACACTTTCAGTGTCCTGCAGTAATGAACAGAGAAATAAACACACTGCTGTGAATTTGGACTGACTATAGAAATTTAAAGCATTTTTATGTGCTCTGAGCTTATGCTAGAGTGGAGTAAATGCTTACGAAAGGTTCATGGCAAGAAAAATAAAATAATCAAAACTCTCTTCTCAAATGGTAGCCAGGAAAAAAATATGTTGTAAATTAAGAAAGATCAGAGCAATTGAAGTAAGCAAAATTAAGGTTATGTTTTGCAAGCCTACTAAACCTAATAGGGTTAGGTGGAAATATTGATCATGTAAGCAGGCTTTCGTCAATAAGGATAAATTAATCTAACCTAATAATAGAATGAAATAAAAAAAGGGAAAATTTTATTTGATATCCAGGGGGAGAGCCTTTTGTCCAATTGTTTTTATACTGTGAAATAGTATGAAAGGGAAATGGCAAAATTCACTTGAGACATTAAGAAAAAAAAAATAGAATGGTGAATGCATTAGAAAAAGTACTGCAGAAAACTACCCTCCAATGCTGGGAGTGCTCCAAGTGACCTTTCATAATAGAACTTCTCCATTACTGTTTTGTTTCTTTTTTTTCTTTTTTTTTTTTTTGAGCCCATCTATATGAGCCTATGCATATATTACTTTGGACCTTAAATGAGATTGCATGATATATATCAACTGTTGGAGAACAGGGGTTGCTAATGGGGGCTGATCTTCGATGCCCTTTTGTCATTACAGATGGGAGAAAAAGGAACCAAATTAATTGTCTCATTTCATTTTTATTCAGTATACTCTAATATATTTTCATGTTTTGAATTCCAATTTCTCCCAGTTCACTTTATAGCCAGTGCTGGAAAAGCCATTTCTTGTATTTCTTAATATGCTTGAAGGATCTAAGGAAATTACAGAATTTAACAGCTTTACTTCAAAAATCCATGTAAGAGCTCCAATGACCACCATAAGCTGCATGGTCATACTGGACAAATTGTCTGATGGTTTAGAGAATTTACTTATATTAACATCTAGAATATAAAGTAGATAAAAAACATCAGAGAGTTTGAAATGTTCCTTTCATCAGTAAATCCATTATACTCTATAAAACCACACTGACCTCCTCCCAGTTACGATAGAAGTTTCCATTACCAGAGGTTTAAAGAACCCCTGTTTGTTCCAGACCTTTTAATATTTAGATGAACTCCGGAGTTCGGAAGGATTCAGGATTAAACTGTGCACTCAGCAAGCTGAGTGAATCTCATACTGAAGTCAGTTATATCTGTTAGATGCATATAAAGGGGGGGGTGGGAATAATAGTCTTGGTTTTGTTGTGAAGTCCTTAACCACTGATAGGACGTGGCAGGTGAGAATTGAGCACGTCCTTTGTACCTTGTCCCTGTCCTTTCTGAGGGTATGTTTTGTGTTGAGAATAACTTCAAAGGCCCAGCTTGGTCTGGAGCAGATGCATGTTGAGTTGGCTATTACACAGGGCTAGTACACTGGCTAGTACATTCCAGCCTGGTGGTGGGTGTTCTTGCCAGTTTTTTGCCAGCTGACAGAGAGGACACACAGTACCTGCTCTGGAATAAGACAGTGCTAGCCAGTTAAAAATATTTGACCTGTTTGAACCAGTGAGGTGTCTCTGTTACGTGGCTACGGCCTTCTCAATATGGAGTTACACAGCACAAAACAGGTCTTATTGTATCAGCAAACCACAGCCAGCACTGTGGCAGGCTTCATCTTTGCCTTCATGTCCTCAGGCAGGTAGATGGGATGAGGAAGTCCTGTGGGCAAGAGCAGCTGACATCCCTGGAGAGGGGAACTTGATGCCCCAGCCATGACAGCAATCTAAGGAGGCACTAGTGAATGCCAGGGGCATGGAAAAAAACAAAAGTGAAGGATGAAAGGGATACATTCCCCTGGGTAATGAGACCAATAGAAGCACTCTGAACGATTTGGCATGTGTGATGCCCATGGCAGCATGCCTTCCCTCCACTGCCTTTGATCCCACCACTGAAATACTGCCCTCGCTATCCAAGTCAGCGCCTGGGCTCAAGAAGTCTTTGAATCTCAGATTACTGGAAGCCAGAAGAATACTCTCAAGAAGTATTGCTGCAGCATCTGTTACTCTTCCCCTGGCACATACTAGTAGCTATGGTTAGACAGCAGATCCCCATCTAGAGGGAGTTTTAGTTTTGCTCACCCCAGCTCTTTCTGTATTTCACAGTCTGCAGTGGTGTTTCAGCCTGTCCTAGCTCTGAGCAAAGCTGCAACATCCAGCCTTCCCCTACTGAAAGCTTTTCAGAAAACCCTTTCATTACAGATTATTTTTTTTTATCATGAGGTTCTGAGTCCACTTTATCAGGAAGTTCTGAGTCTCCTCAGTGATCCCCAAATGACAAAGTCATGCAAATGGAATAGAATAGAATAGAATAGAATAGAATAGAATAGAATAGAATAGAATAGAATAGAATAGAATAGAATAGAATAGAATAGACCAGGTTGGAAGAGAAAGCCTCTTTACCTCTTGAGAGATATTTATGTGTACAGGTACTACAAATGGACCACATGTTGCCCACATGAAAAAAAAAAGAATTGCAGAATCTGGTTTTTAACTTGCACCTCTACAATTTCTTTTGGCAAGTGGCTTTTTTGGCTTTTTTGCCTATCACTATGTCACACTGGGATTTATCCTGACATTTTCTGATATTGATAGTGGGAGAAGGCACCATCAGCAAAAGGTCAGACATGTTCAGAGGGCTTGAGGGGAGGGGTACTTCACTCAGACAGTGATCTCAAAATAAAGTTGCTAAGTTGTGGGGAATCTCTTTTGGTGACACAGATCCTTCATCTTATTCTTGTGATTAGATCCTTATGAGGATCCAAGCACCAATGCTCAGAGCACATGAAGCCTAGGAAATTTGATCATAAGAAGAGCTGATGAAGAGGGTCCCGAGGAGGGTCATGAAAATTATCAAGGGGTTGAACCACCACTACTACGAGGACAGGCTGAGAGGGCCAGGTTGTTCAGCCTGAAGAAGAGAAGGCTCAGGGGAGACCTGATAGCAACCTTCAAGTACCTGAGGGGGGGCCTACAGGAAGGATGGGGAGAGACTGTTTACAGAGGCAGGTGAGGAGGAAACCATAGCACCAAGCCAGCATGATAGTACTCCTGGCACAAAGCTTACTGGCCCCCTGAGAGGCAGCAGAGCTCTGTGTTGTGAAGAAAAACAGCAGCCTCGGCATTGACTTCTCCTCAAAAAACATCCTAATCCATATTTTTGGGACCCATAAAAATATGGTGGTTTATGGATTTGAGCACACAAAAAAATCTAACTGATGCTTTATTTAAGATCTTTCTTCCAGAGTGAGCTTATTGAATGTCAGTTCTATGTGTGATCACAGAATCACACAATGTTAGGGGTTAGAAGGGACCTCCAGAGATCATTGAGCCCAACCTCTCTGCCAAAGCACCTAGGACAGGCTGCACAAGTTCTTTACAAATCGCTCAAGGAGCAGAGCACCTCAGGGCTGTTTTACAGAGCTGCTGCTGCTGCTGAGCAGACACATTGTACACAGATACATATCCCTGCGGCCCTCAGTGGTGAGGTCCCTAGGATTTTTCCTGGCGTCCAGTATTTCCCCATGACTGCAGGATTGCAGTGGTTTATGGCAAGTCTTTCAACAGCTGATATTCCTCCAAGCCTGTCCTGATTCCTGAGAAACACTAGTAACAAATGGGTCATGGACAAGAAGACCAGGTGATCAGTAAGTCATCAGGACAAACTGCTTTTGGCCACCCTGCACCTCAGGGAGCTGCTGGGGCCAGCAAGGCATGCTAAGCAGTGGCCTCTTTGAGAAGTGCTTTGTCCTGGCTGTGTCTCTGCTGGACCTCAGTACTTGTAGCCAGACACATGACAATTGGTGTGGCTTGCATGTTGACTATACCACAACACACTGAGTGCTTTTTTGTGATGGTTTTAGGTTGGCTACAGCTCTTGCTGGTCCTCATTGAACAACAGCAACACAAAAATTAAAAAGGAGATCGATTTCCCCCCAAGTTAACCGTTCATACACAATCACCAAAAAGCCATATAAAACTCAAGTGGATGTCTGATTCCCACAGAATTCTACTATCATACAACCTGTTAGAGCTTTGGGTAATTGCCAGTGGAAACAAAACCAAGCCAAGCAGACCTTCCATATTTAATGCATGACCTGCCTTCTGGATGAAGAAAAGATGCACATGGGTTCCACCTGTGGTCCCACCACAGCTTGGGAATGCCACTCACTGTGCATTCAGGCTCACTCCTTGCTTTACTATACTGGAGAGGGCAGCACTGGAAGTCTTCCTCTGCAAAGGTAGTGACCTCCATCCCAGGGAGCAGGAGCCAGGCACACCCCTGTGCTGCGTGTGGTATGTCTTCATCAACATTCCAGTCCTCCACACCCTCCCGAGCCTTGCTGGACACAAAGTTTTATCTTCAGAGAATCACAGAATGGCAGAAGTTCGAAGGTGCCACTGAGGATCATCTAGTTCAACCCCCCCTGCTAGGGCAGGATCACCCAGAATAAATCACACAGGATGGCATCCAGGCGGCTTTGGAATGCCTCCAGAGCTGGAGACTCCACAACCTCTCCGGGCAGCCTGCTCCCCTGCTCTGGCACTCTTAAAGTGAAGAATTTTTTCCTGGACACCACTGAGAAGAATCTGACTCCATCCTCCTAATGTTAACCCTTTAGATATTAATAAGCATTAATTAGGTCCCCCCTCAGTTTCTTCTAGGCTGAACAGACCCAGATCTCTCAGCCTTTCCTCATAAGGTAGGTGTTCCAGTCCCCTCAGCATCTCTGAGCGACTTTCCACTGGACATTCTCCAGTAGTTTTGTGCCTCTCATGAACCAGTACTGGACACAGTTCTCCACATGTGACCTCACCAGGGCAGAGTAAAGGGGAAGGAGAATCTCCCTTGACCTGCTGGCCACACTCTTCTTCATGTACCCCAGAACCCCAGTGGCCTTCTTGGCCTTAAAGGCACACTGCTGGCTCACGGTCAGCCTGATGTCCACCAGCTCTCCATGGTACATTTCTCCAGAGCTGCTCCCCAGCAGGTCAGCCCTCAACCTGCACTGATCAGGGAGGTGGTGGAGTCACCGTCCCTGGAGGTGTTCAAAAAGGGATTGGACATGGCACTTGAAGCCATGGTTTAGTGGTCATGTGGTGTTGGGTGACAGGTTGGACTTGATGATCTCTGAGGTCTTTTCCAGCCTTATTGATTCTATGATTCTATATGATCCTCAGGCACAGGAACTCAGCACTTGCCATTGTTGAATTTTGTTAGGTTCCTCCCCTCCCTCTCTTGGTTTTTCTGATGCCTTTCCCATTAATTTGCTCATGAGCATGGGGAAGCCCAGAGTTAGGCAATTTCTGAAGAGTGAGGCCAGTGTTTTCCTAAGCAATTGCTACCCAGAAGCACGCCCACCAGACGTGGTGCTAAAATTAACGCCTCATTAACACCTGGCGTTCCCTGGAAATGAGGCTGCTGGGAGGTGGTTTTGGTTGTTTTGCTTTAATAAGCAGCAAGCTCTCCCCCCGCCCAAAGCTCTTGGCGGCTCTAGGTTGAGGCGGGCCCTAAGAGCAGCAGGCTCCCTTTCCCGGGCCCCGCTTCCCCGCCTGGGGAGGCGGGTGCCAGGAGCCGCCTCCTCGCTCCCCGCCCTCCCGCCGCTCACCCGGACCCCGTGACGGTCCGGTCCCGCCCCGCCCTAGCAGGCGGCAAAGGCGGGGATCGTGTAGCTAGGCTGGGCGCGGAGGAGCCATGGGGTCGGCGGCTGAGCTGCTGCCGCCGTTAAGGGAATGTGAACGGGAAACGGGGACGGTGTCCGCCCGGTACCAGCAGCGCCCAGAGGAGCAGGTGGGTGTCAGCGGGTTAAGGGGTCTGTGGAGGGCAGGGCCGCGGCTTTAGGACTGCCCCGGGATGGCGGGGGCTGTCCCAGGAACAAGGCGGGATGCCGGGAAACCCTTGAGTCCGTCCCGGCGTCCTGCCCTGTTGCCGTGGCAGCCCCGCTGTCAGGCGAGAGAAATCCCTGAACACTTTTGGATTTATCTTCCGTGGCGTTCTGGTTTGCGGCGAGGCTTATGCAACCCAGCCGAGCTGCGTGGGGCTTCCCCCGCCGCGCTCTGGAGTAGCCCCCGGTGTACCCCGCCCGGTCCTCGTTCCTCCCTTCCCGACACGTTCGGTCCCGGCCTTGGGTTGAGTTGTGACCAAAGGTACAGAGGTTCTGATCCCTGGTCAGTATCCACGTGTGAACATCTGGCTTGAAGTAACTGGGGTGCTGTTGCCATCGCAGGAATTCCCCTGCAGTTCAGCTCTGGGTCTTCCTTTGAAAGCCTTTGGCTTCTTCACTGAAGTGTTTTAAGCTTTGAATCTCTATTACTCATTAAATTGGACGTAATGTGATTGGAGAAAGAGAACAACTCATTTTTTTGGCTTGGCTTATCCTCAGGGTACACATTTTCGTGGCACGGTGGATGGCAGTGGGCTGAGGAAAGAAGCTGTGTATGTTTCCCTGTTGTTAATTGTGAAATGGCTTTCCGCACACTCTTTGTTTTGCAGACAGCCTTGTCCCGCTGCTTAGACAAAGGCAGTGTTCTTAATGCACCTTTATTGATGTTTCGTTTAAAGATAAAAGAACACAGCACATTGCATCTTCAGTACTTTAATGAACTGCTACGATTGTGTGACTCGGTAAGAGAAACACACTAGTGCTGATAATTGCACCGGGGCAAACAGAGCTGCTGGGGTACTTCCCAAAGTAATTTCCAGAGAGTTTTCTTTAATTTGTTAATGATTTCTGTTGAAAATTCTTACAGCATGGTTGTGACTGCAACTTAGCCCTTACTGAGCCCTTTCCAGCTAGAATAGCTTGCTACTTGAAAGCATCTGGTAGTACTTGGTGACATTTCAGCTAGAAGTGGGCCACTTCTGAAAGACACTGGTGCTTGAGAATTCTCTTGGTGACCATTTACGTCAGTCAGTGTATCTCTCTTGGCCCCTTCTGTAAAAAATGGGTCAGAGCAGGCCACATGCCTGAATGTAGAATAAGGCCAGATCTGCTATGAGAGGCACAGCAGTTCCCATCTCTGTGTCCATGAACCCTTCTGCAAGATGTCACAGGAGGAGACTCAAATTATTCACTGGTTCTGGCTGCCATCTTCCCTGAAAAAAAGACATGAAAAAGCTGCCTCAGATCATCTTGGATGTTACTGCTCTCAAACTGGTTGTAACTCATCACTTAAGAAGGGAGCTCCCTGCAGGTCACCACTGTTTCTCTCCGTGACAAGTGTGGTGGTGTGGTTTCAGAGGCTGAAGAGTAGCTTTCTGGTGTTGGCCAAACACATTTTAAAATTAAGTTGGGTGAAGGGCAATAAGGAATAGCAGTTGCCTTTATTTAATATACATAAAGTATGTACCTTGGTGAGGCTTTACCTGGAGTATTGTCTACAGTTCTGGACTCCCCATTTCAAGAGGGACAGGGAACTGCTGGATATAGTCCACTGGAGGCTACAATGATGCTGAAGGGGATGAAGCATCTACCTTGTGAGGAAGGGCTGAGAGACCTGGGGTTGTTTAGCCTGCAGAAGAGCCGATGGAGAGAGGATCTTCTGAATGATTATCAATATCTACAGGGTGGGGGTCAAGAGAATAGGACTGGGCTCTTTCCGGTGGTGCCCAGTGATAGGAAAAGGAGCAATGGGAACAAACTAGAACACACGAGGTTTCACTTGGGTCAAAATATGCTTTGGCAACGGTGTAAATTCTTCTCTTAGCTGGTGTAAAGCAAAACCAGCATGAGAGCAAATGCTTTGGCCTTTTTAGAGAAGTTTTGGGGTTTTTTTTAGGTGAGGACCTAGTAGTGGTAACCTGGGTGTGGTTTTCTTCATTTGATTTTTTTTCCCAATTTTCTCCAAAAATCCATTTGTGCAAGATCACACCTAGTAAAATAGTACTAGAAGAAACCTTCCTGACAAGCAGGAGCCAAATACTAATGTGCATGCCTTAAAGTGGTGAGTTCTTTTTTAAAAAGAGTGTACTCTATAGGAGATAAATCTCCTTATTTAAATGCCAACCCTCTGGCTTTGATTTTTCTTTTGAAGCTTATTATGTCAGTAAGGACATGCTTAATGAAATTACTGACAGGTACGTATTTCAAAGACTAGAAGGATGGAGTTGGGATTTGTTTTTTTAGCCTAGAGGAGGCTCTGGGGAGACCTTTAGAGCAGCTTTCCAGTATTTGGAGAGGGCTACAGGACAGCTGGAGAAAAAGTGACAGGACAAGGGCTAATGGCTTCAAACTGGAAGAAGCTCAATTTTCTTTAGAGACCAGGAAGAAACTCTTCTCCATGAGGGTGGTGAGGCACCGGAACATGTTGCCCAGAGAGGTTGTGGAGGCTCCAAGCCTGGAAGTGTTCAAAGCTGGGCTGGATGGGGCCTTGAGCCAGACTGGTCTGTTAGGAGGTGTCACTGCCCATGGCAGGGAGATTGGAACCTTATGATCTTTAAGGTCCCTTCTAACCCAAACCATTCTATGAATCTGTGATACATTACAAAATATCATACATAGCCTTTGGAGTTCATATTGCAGTTGGCTATAGAATTACCAGGTTCAGTGATTAGCTTTAAAAAGCTGAACTAGATGATGATGTGATTAATATCCTTTGTAGATTTGCATGCAAAGATGAGAATAATTACACTTACTGTAGTCTTCGCAGTGCTGCAAACCTGGTTAGCATCTTCCACCTCACCTGATGTTCACAAATGGTGTGTGGAGGCACTGGAAGTCTCCTGTAGCCATGGCAGCAGGTTGTTGCTTTGCCCTGCGAGTTCACCATTTTTTCCTAACTGTTGATAGTTGTTGGTCAGGTGCACAAGGTGACCTGTGTTTTCGACACTGCTAGAGGTAAGGACCTAAGGAAGTGATTGTGCCCCTGTACCCAGAACTGGTGGGGCTGCACCTCTAATACTGTTTTCAGTTTTGAGCCCCTCACTACAAGAAAGACATCAAGGTGATGGAATAGGTCCAGAGAAGGGCAGCAAAGCTGGTGAAGGGTCTGGAGAACAGGTCTGGTGAGGAGCAGCTGAAGGAACTGGGGCTGTTTAGTCTGGGAAAAAGGAAGCTGAGGAGAGGCATTCTGGCTCTCTACAACTCCCTGAAAAGAGGTTGGAGTGAGATGGGTGTTCATCTCTTTTCCCTAGTATCAGGTGATCGAACAAGAGGAACTGGCCTGAAATTGTGCCAGGGGAGGTTCAGATTAGGTATTAGGAAAGAATTCTTTAGTGAAGGAGTGGTCAGGCATTGGAACAGGTTGCTCAGGGAGGTGGTGGAGTCACCATCCCTGGAGGTATTGCAGAAGTGTATGGATAGGGGTCTTTGGGACATGGCTTACTGGCTGTGGTGGTGTAAGGTTGATGGTTGGACTCAATGATCATAGAGTTCTTTTCCAACTGAAACAATTCTGTGGTTCTGTGACCTCAAATCTCCTTCCCTAACCCATTTTCTAAAATAGGTTAGTCCTTGTCATATTACAACAGTCTAAATCTCATCAACAGTTACAAATTAAATTATGAAATAAGATCAGAATGGTAGATTGTGTATGAGTGTGAGGCAAAAGTCCTGCATTCCAGTAGGGCATGAGGTGGTGCTAGCAAAATACATGCCACCAATCAATCCATGGGGACTTTGAAGCCAAGCTGTATCACAGCAGAGTTCCTGAAAGCTGTGACATTGTGGTTTCCTTCTGTACTGAAAACTATCTGGGCAGTAATGTACTTTAGCCTCCTGTAATCTGAGTTGAAGGCAGCAGCAGAATTCCTGGTTGCTTCCCTGAGGCCAAGGTCTCCACCTCACACTGCTTTAGAATGCACAGAATCCAAAGTGCTTTCTGATAGCTAAGCTAACACTGATGTTTCTAGAAAATATCTACAGGCAGATTTAATATGTAATACCTCTACTTGCCAGTAGCTTGGGCAATCATCTTTTCATTAGCCTGAGTTTGTACCTCTTTGGGATGTTTGATTACTACTTTGAATAGTGTTTTGCATGTGGAGTGGTTTATCTGTCTGAGTATTTTATCTTCTAGTTAATGGGCTCAGATGTAGAGGATTGATTACAAAATGTGTTTGGCCTTTCCCATTGAAAATTATGTTGAAGAGATATGCGTATCTTAACCAAGTTCAAGCCCTGAACTTTTTGAATAAGTTCATAATTTCATAGAATGGTTTGGGTTGGAAGGGACCTTAAAGATCATCTCGTTCACCCTCTACTCGACCAGATTGCGCAAGGCTTTTTTCAGCCTTTGCCTTGAATACCTCCAGGGAGAGGGCACCCACCTCCTCCCTGGGCAACCTGTTCCAATGTCTCCCTACCCTTACTGTAAAGAATTTCTTCCTAGTCTCGAGGCTAAATCTCCCCTCCTCAAGCTTCAATCCATTCCCTCTCATCCTATCACAACAAGCCCTTGTGAAAATGTCACCAGTATTTCTCCAGCATGGAAAGAATTATCAGAAACAAAACTGGAGGATAATGTCAACAGCTTTGTGGTGTCCCTGCAGGATGGACATGTGTTGCCCAAAATGGTATCATTGCAGTCTAAGTCAGTAGAGGCCAAGAATGTTTTAAGGTCAAGTTGTACTTGTGGAAAATATGGTGCCTAAGGCTGGAAACCTATTTCTAATTTATTCCACACTGAGGTAATCTGAAAATTGTGGGTTTCTCCTGCTTGCAGTAGTTGGGATTTATTTCTGAAATAAAATAGCAGTAATTGACAGGCAGGGCTTGCTCCCTCATTTGTTCTGGCTCTCCAGCTTAACTCTGCTGCAGAGATTCATAGCTACAAAATAATATGTGATGATAACTTTTTAGAAAGCATTTAGTAGGTTTTCTGAGGCTCAGCAGTATTTGCGGAAAAACAAAAGAAAACCCCAGCCCTTCAGACATACCTGTAGCACCTACAGTAGACAGGATAGCATGCTCTGTTTGAGCAATGTGAAGAGCATGTTTTCTTAAAAAAAAAAATATTCTGGAGATAGAAATGAACAGAAATTTCTTCTTCTTAAAAGGCAAAATTAGTAGCTCTTGCTTTTCAGCGAGTTCAACAATACCATGTTGAACATAAGGTAGATTGCAATCCATCTGCTGGCTCAAGCCAACCAGTCTTAGTGGGGGAACCTTGATAATAAAATCCTATGGAAATTAAATGTTGCAAGTATGAGGAAAAGATGGGTAAGAAATTGCTTTTGATCTAGTCTTTGTAAAACTGCAGCATGACTAGGGTCAAGTCCAAGGAAGAGTAGTAGGAGCCTAAGGAAGAGTACAAACAGGAACCTAAAATGAGGGAGAGAGACAGCAGATCATAACATGGGCACAGGCAGGGTGCTGGGTTCTTGTCTGTGATACTTTGTCATCTGGTGCCATATCAGTGGGGAAATTTACTGCTGAAATGATGGGGCTCAAACATAGTTTGTCAGGGGAAGCCTCTTGAAGCTATCTCTGCTCTGCACACACAGACAGGTTCAGTATCTGGAAAAGCCCTTCCATCTCCTTTACACAGAAGTGCTCCTGGCATTTCAAAGTTTGTTCCATAAACTGCTGATACTTAAACCTGAGTTGCTGTAGCAGCTGACTAAAGGAAATCCAGCGGAGTTGCTTCTCTTATGTTGTTGCTTGTTTCTATAGAAACATCTTGTTTCTATTTTATAAGTGGTGTCTAAATTCTTGTTGTGAAATGAACATTAATCCAATCTTTGGTTTTGCCTTTTTTTTTATTTATTCCAGGGGAACAAGATCAACTTAGTTTTTCCTCTGTCTTGTTTTTCATCTGGAAATGAGGTGTGATTTATTGTTCCACCCCCCCCCCCCCCCCCCATTTCCTAATCTATTAATCTTTTCATATTTCAGATTATAAAAACTACCATAGAGAAATGAATCTGTTGTGTTAGTTTCTTTTTCTCCAGACAGCTGAAATTAATTTTGCTGTCTTGGTAGTCTGGCTGATTAGCAAGATCATCTTAGTGTTTACATTGACAAGGTCAAATACTAATCATTGTTTCATGCTAGCAAAGGATGCTGAGGGACACCATTCTCTTCCTGCTCTAGTAGAAGAAAAGATCAGAAGCATTTCTAATAATTATTTGGTCGTCTTAGGCAAATTTCACTTCCTTTTAATCAAAACATAAGAAATCTTTTGAGGTGTGAGAAAGCAGGGTGGAATCCTGGGCTCATGCCACGTGTTGCTAGCTAGTAGTAACAAAACTGCCTAGTTTGCATATGTGGAGGAGGAGGAAGCAGAAAGCCTGCACCGACCCACCCATGTGTTGCAGAGTTTCATGCTGGTGCCCTGCAGTGGGGCAAGGCTGTGGTTCAGGGAAGGAGACCACAACTTGGGCACTTGCCATTCACTGCAACCCCCCAAAGCCTGTCCACGGCAATGCGCTGGGCAGTCAGATGGCCAGTTACCAGCAGTTTGGTCCTCTGGGGCTTACATTGATGACTACCTAACCATGAAGTATCTGTAAGTGCCTGTTGTCTGGTACCTGTCCTTGTCTGCAGCCAGCAGAAGTTGGTCTTTTATTTTGGAGGGGAGAGAAATTGTGGTTTCTTCCATTCTGGTCTCTCTGTTCACTTTCTTTTCATATTTTTCTGTCAGAATGAGCTTGAAGTATTTTCAGTTTTAGTTTGCATCCTCTAAAAAGAGATGGCTTTGTGAGGTGCTCTCTTCTAAACGCGAAATGTTCCAGCACAAGTTTTGCAGTAAATAAGCATGTTCCCAAAGCCACATCTCAGTGGCTTTTTTGACATTTAAGTGTCAGACACACCACCTGTCCCCTGGAGTAAAAATAAACATGGCTGGAGCAAAATAGATAGTGAGTAGTTAAATACTGCAGAGGAAACTTCTTACTTAGAAACAAAAAAAGGAAGATGAGGGGGTGGGTATGTAAATGTGATATTGCTGTATTTCTTTATTACACTTTTGGTTTTTATTGTCTCGTTTAGATGTCATTAAACACATGGTTCCTACTTAACTCAGAGGGGATTTCTTTCCTATGTGGAAATAATGCTCTTAGACAGGGCCTCTCTTCTTCTTCATGTTATAACTGTAAATGTGACCAATTGTGATCTGAGGCATGTCACAAACTATTTGGAGCTGATGCTGCTTTTCTGTGTTGCTGAAGACCTTTGTGGATACCTTTTTCCTACTCCCTTCTCTCTTTGCTGCCTTTGCCCAGCAGCATTTTTTCAGCTGTAAATTCACAAGCTTTTAGATGGAGAGCAGTTATCTTCCCACTCCTTTGAGTTTTTCTCCTCAATTGCTGGAGTTCATGTTTGTGTAATGCCCTTTTGGGCAGTTGATTGAAGAAAAGAGGCAGTGATAGACTTGTACTCAGCCTGGTGCTGTTATCAAGTTGAGTGTGGTGTGGGAGTTTTCAAGTTCTCTGCGCAACAGAAGACTGTTGGGGTTTCTTCAAGTCGTTAGTCATGAAAAGTAGGAAGGAAGATGTTGTTTGGTTTTATTTTGAAGGATCTTATACCTTTGGAGTAATTGAATGCATTATTTTTTTTTGTTGTTAATCACAACATTTTAAATCTTTAGATGGAGCAGGTGTTCCTTGTGTTCATCCATTCCTTCCTCCCACAGACCAGAGGCTGTTTAACGTCATGCAGTTCTTTCACTTAGGTCCATTATTTAGGATTTATTTTTTTTTAACACACAAACAAACAAAAAAATCCCAAGCCAAATGAACCATCTCAAGGTCCTTAGGCTAAGCAGCAAAGCTCCAGACCAAGATGCTGCTTCAGGAGATAAAAAATGCCTGGAACGCAAGACCGGAACTACATGTTCACCTCATGGCTAGTGTAGTAGCAAGGTTACAGGACTCAGAATCATTGAAGTCACTTCAGAGCTGTTCAGTTTGTGGCCCGCCTAGACAGTTCATCCAGCCCACTGATGCCTTCCTGGAGTCTCTGGGATACCTCACCCATCACACCAGCCTTGTGGCAGAGGGGTGTGTGATCAAGCAGGGCTGGCTGTCTTCCACAAGGCTGGCATGGGGCACTGGCTGCTGCAGTTGGAGCAGCTTGGGTCACTCCTTTCAAACTGCTTTCTTCTTTCCTGGAATGAGCCCTTGGAGACCCCAAGTTGTTCTGGCAGAGAATGACACACAGTTCACCTGCACACAGATGTTGTAATGGTTTGTCTGGCACATGGCTAGCAAATCCAGCACATACAGCAAGTGAGAGGTGCCTTGAGTGTGGGCACTGTGCTTACTGCTTGCCAGGTAAAGTGACGCAGCAGTAGCCATGCCCCTAAGAGAAGCTAAAGGAACTTCCAGACAGAGCTTGTTGGCAACACCATGTAAAGACATCATTGATACTATCCTTCAGTGAGCTAGTGCTGCTGGTAGCAGAAAAAAAGACATGCTAAGTCTATGCTTCCATGCTGTCTTTGAGCCATAGGAAAAGAACTTCCCAAGCATGTTAGGTTTGTGTCCCCTTCAGATCCGTTCAAGTTCTGCATTATCTGGGGGCTTGGCAACGTTACTGGGCAAACAGTCAGGGGTAGGACCCCTGTGCTCCCAGAAATTTGAAGGGAAAAAAACCTCAAACTGGCTATATTATACTGAGGAGATGCAGACTGGGATAAGCTTTAAATGGTGGTGAAAAGTTCAGTGCTAACTTTATCCTTCTCTCCTAGAGAGAAGCATATGAATAACTTCAGAGATGGTTTCTTTGGTGGTGGAGGTATGTTCTAATGGGATCTCATGTTTGTCCACATGGTCAAAATACCCTTGATGGGAAGAGGGAAGCAAGAAAAGGTTCCTCCTGTCAGACTGGTGTGGAGTGGCCTCTGCTCATGACTTACAATGCGCTTTTCTGAATTTAGGCAGCAGTCAGTTTGAGTGAATGTGATGGAAGGTTGCCGTAAGCAAGGGTGGTTAGTGGTCAGAACACACTTAATTTGATGTTATGTCATAATGGATGTAACTGGCAAAGCCACAGACAGATGTTCGTTGGGTTCAGCAGGCTCAGCTGGTTTTACCTTCCCTGTTCTGTTAAAGCTAGTCCACAAAAATGTTCAGTTGCATAGGAAATTTTTTTTCCAAACCACTTGACAGATGTAGACACACCAGCAGTGCTGGAGGTGGACAGAACTTGTGCTTAGTATCTCCTCTGTGATCTCTTCTGAAAAAAAGATCCTTTGGTGGCATGCTCCATCTCAGAGGGTACATGATGGTGCTCCTAAAGGATCTAAGCCCCTAAGACATTTTATTGTAGGAGCTGAGTAAATTTGGTTACATAGTTTCCATTGTGAAGTCTTCCAGAGTTCGGCCTCAGGCTCTGATTTTATGCCAGTAAAAAGTAGGAGGTTGCAGACCTCCTGCTTTTGCTGCTGAAAATGTCATTTTGAATAGGGAGGGGAATTTTATGACACCTGAGAAGTCTAGAGAAAATGGTGTGCTTGATATGGCAACTGCAGTAGGCTTGTGAAGAGCATTGTGCATACATGCTGAACAATGGGATGCTTCAGACAGTTCCCCTTTTGTTCTATATAATACAATAATTCTGTGTATATAATTCTATATAACTTCAAATAATTAATAATTTTAATTTGAAATAATTTAAAGTAAAAAATAAAACCAAATATGGAGTGTGGAGTGCCACATCCAGCTTTGGAGTGCTCAGGCAAGAAAGACATGGACCTGTTGGAGGGGAAGGCCACAGAAATGATCAGAGTGAGGGAACACTTCCCCTGTGAGGACAGGCTGTGAAGATTTAGGGTTGTTCAGCCTGGAGAAGAGAAGACTCTAGGGAGACCTTAGGGCCTGTTGCAGTAGGACAGGGGTTAATGATTTTAAACTAGAAGAGGGGAGATTCTAGACATAAGGAATAATTTTTTCACGGTAAGGGTGGTGAAACACTGGCTGAGGTGGTAGATGCCCCATCCCTGGAACCATTCAAGGTTAGGTTGTTTGGGATTCTGAGCAACCTGTTGAAGATTTCCCTGCTCACTGCAGAGGGGTTGGACTAGGTGACCTTTAAAGGTCCCTTCCAACCCAAACTATTCTATGATTCTGTTAGATATTTTTAAAATGGAAACATCTGAAAGCATTTATGGAACATGAAAGGGAAAGGAAATTGAAATCAAAGACAACCATTTGTATGAAGGAATCTGCTAGTACAGTTTGCTTTGAGGGCATTGATGATCCCAGGATGTCTAAAATAAAATCACTTGGATTTAAAATTAAAGTAAGGAGTAATTCATTACAGCAATTTGATAAGAAACATTAGGCTGGGAAGCAAATGCAATCTGCATTTCTCTTCTAGCTTCACTTGCATAGGAAAGCCCCGTTCTTCTTTTTCATTCAGGAATAATGCTATGTGTGGATTTGGTGATTGTTTTTCAGTCATTTGGAGGAAGGAGCAGAGAGAAGGTGAGAAGACACTACTGCTGTTTCTATCTTGGACATGCATCCATCTATACCCATTTGGATTTCTGGCTCTGCTTGTACTCCCCTGGCCCCTCTGAGTTTCTTCATCACTCCTGTCTTTCAAAGAGCAATGAGAGGCAGACAGGTTGCTGCGGATGAAGGAGACCTCATTTACGTTCTTTCATGCACCGTGGCAAAAGAAGTTTGGGGGGGCCTTCTGCACAGCACTTGTTACCTATGAGGAGAGGAGCAGCTGTAAAGGCCTGGGAAGCACACTTTCTCTGGGGGCTGCTGCTACCCATTTCAGCGGTAACCACCCTGGGAACACAGCGCTGCCAGGACCCCCAGAAAAGCCACTAACCGCTCCTTTTGCAGCTTGCGGGACCTGCGGGTTTCTCGGCACTCGACTGAGACCGGCTCCTGCCGATTCCCTACGTGCTTGGGATCGCGTGGGTCCCCTGCGTCTGCCGCGCTGCTTTGAAAGCCGTGGGGACCGCGCAGCCGGTCCGTTTCAGCTGCCCTCTTGCTCAGACGTGTGCGCCCCTGCGCTTCTTCTAAAACTTTGTCCAGTAGGTGCCGCGGGCAGGGCTGGCCATGGTGATAACTCACCCCTGTAACTCCTTTGAAAAATCAGTCTCGACTCAGACTGAGAGGGAATATAAGCAGGTAGGTAAGTGTCATAAACAAGAGGTAGGTGTCCAGGCATCTGGCTGCAGACAGTGCTGGAGCCTGGCGCTTGAGATGCAGGGTAGTGGGGACAACTCCTGCATAACATGTGAGCAGATTGACTATTTGCTTAACCTAGTGGCCAGACTGAAGGACGAGGTTGCTAGACTTAGAGATGTAAGAGATTGTAGAAGGGTGATGAACCTGAGTAACCAGGCTCTGCAGGCCCCCCAGGCAGAGGCTGGTTATCCAAAAAGCAGAGGGGAATGGACACAAGTTCCTCTCAAAAGACGCAAAGTTAAACCTCCTTGCCTCCCATCACCTTCCCCACTGCCCTTGGAAAACAAGTACAGGGCATTGGAGGTCGAGGGTGAGGTGATTCTGATGGAGGACACACCATCTGGGGTTTTCCCTGAGGCAAAGCAGCCTAAGGTTAAATAGCCTAAGGCAAAGCAGCCTAAGGTGAAACAGCCTTCCCTGGCATCAGGACCTGCTCCCTTAAAAAAAAGAGGAGGGTAATTGTCATTGGTGATTCCCTCCTGAGGGGAACAGAAGGCCCCATATGTGGGCCAGACCCTACTCACAGGGAAGTTTGCCTCCCAGGAGCTAGGGTTAAGGATGTTACCAGAAGCAGCCCTCTGACTACTACCCCTTACTAGTTATGCAGTTAGGGAATGATGACGTTGCAACCAGAACTCCCAGGGCTATCAAGAATGACTTTAGGGCCCTGGGGCATCTCGTTGAGGGGTCAGGTGCACAAATAATTTTCTCATCTATACCCTCAGTTACAGGAGGGAATACCACAAACTACAGGACAGCAGCCATAGTCAACAAGTGGCTTAGAGGCTGGTGTAGTCAAAAGAATTTTGGGTTTTTCAATCTTGAAAAACTTTCTACTGCACCAGGTCAGCTGGCAACAGATGAAGCACATCTGCCCCAGGGGAGGGGAAAGATCAGAGTGTATGAAAATGGCCTGTCCCTCAAAGGGAAAAAGATTCTAGGAAGGGAATTGGCAGATCTCATAGATAGGGCTTTAAACTAGATTTGAAGGGGGAAGGGGCTGAAACCAGTCCCCCCAGGCAGGAGTCTGGGGATGATAAGCTTGAGCCAGAGGTGAAACCAGCAGCCCGGCTGAGGTGCATGTACACTAATGCACGGAGCTTGGGTAACAAACAGAAGCTGGAAGCCTTGCTGCAGCAGGAAAGTTATGATGTAGTTGCCATCACAGAGACGTGGTGGGACGACTCACATGACTAGAGCGCTGCAATTGATGGCTACAGGCTTTTCAGAAGAGACAGGCAAGGAAGAAGGGGTGGAGGGGTGGCCCTGTACATCAGGGAGGCACTAGATGCCATTGAGCTGGAGATCAGGGATCATCAGGTTGAGTGCCTATGGGTGAGAATTGGAGGGAAGGCCAACAGGGCTGACATCCTGGTTGGAGTCTGTTATAGACCACCCAACCAGGAAGAAGATGTTGATGAAGCATTCTATAGGCAGCTTAAGGCTGTCTCAAGATCTCCGGACCTTGTTCTCATGGGCGACTTCAACCTGCCTGACATCTGCTGGGATCTCAACACAGCTGAGAGGGGACAGTCCAGGAGGTTCTTGGAGTGCATGGAGGACAGCTTCTTATCCCAGGTGCTGAGTGAGCCTACCAGGGGTAAGGCTATGCTTGACCTCCTCTTCACCAACAGGGAAGGGCTGGTGGGTGATGTGGTGGTCGGAGGCCGTTTAGGGGCCAGCGACCACGAGATAATTGAATTTTCAGTATTCGGGCAAGCTAAGAGGGGCAGCAAGAAGACCTCCACTCTGGACTGCCGGAGGGCAGACTTCAGGCTACTCACGGAACTAACTCAGAAGGTTCCTTGGGAAACAGCCCTTAGAAACAAAGGGGTCCAGGAGAGCTGAGACTACGTCAAGGAGGAACTGTTGAAGGCGCAGGAACAGACTGTCCCAATGTGCCAGAAGATGAGCCGCTGGGGCAGACGGCCAGACTGGATGGGTGATGAGCTTCTAAAAGAACTAAGGGGAAAAAAAAGAGGGTGTATCATCTTTGGAAGAAAGGTGAGGCAACCCATGAAAAGTTTAAGGATGTTGCTAGGTCTTGTAGGAAGAAAATTAGGGAGGCAAAAGCACATTTGGAGCTTAGACTGGCCTCTGCTGTGAAAGACAACAAAAAGTCCTTCTATAAATACATTAATATGAGGAAGGGCAAGGACAACCTCCACTCCTTGGTGGACACGGAGGGGAACGTTGTAACAAAAGATGAGGAGAAGGCAGAGTTACTTAACACCTTCTTTGCCTCAATTTTTTCTAGCAGGACAGAATGTCTTCCAGACAGCTGGCCTGCAGAGTTGGCAGATGAGCTGGCCAAGCCGCTCTCCATCATTTTTCAGCAATCCTGGCTCACTGGAGACATCCCAGACGACTGGAAGCTGGCCAACGTGGTGCCCATCCACAAGAAAGGCCAGTTGGATGAACCAGGGAATTACAGGCCTGTCAGCCTGACCTCAGTGCCAGGCAAGATTATGGAACAGGTCATCTTGAGTGCAGTCACACAGCACTTACAGGATGGCCAAGGGATCAGGCCCAGCCAGCATGGATTTAGGAAGGGCAGGTCCTGCCTGACCAACCTGATCTCCTTCTATGATCAGGTGACCCGCCTGGTGGATGTGGGGCAGGCTGTGGATGTAGTCTACCTGGACTTCAGCAAGGCCTTTGACACCATCCCCCACAGCAAACTCCTGGCCAAGCTGTCAGACCATGGCTTGGATGGGAGCACACTGCATTGGGTTAGGAAGTGGCTGGAGGGCTGAGCCCAGAGAGTGGTGGTGAATGGTGCCACATCCAGCTGGCAGCCAGTCACTAGTGGTGTGCCCCAGGGATCAGTGCTGGGCCCCATGCTCTTTCACATCTTTATTGATGATCTGGATGACGGCATCGAGTCCATCATCAGTAAATTTGCTGATGACACCAAGCTGGGGGCAGGAGTTGATCTGCTGGAGGGTAGAGAGGCTCTGCAGAGGGACCTCGACAGGCTGGACAGATGGGCAGAGTCCAAGGGCATGAGATTCAACACATCCAAGTGCTGGGTTCTGCACATTGGCCACAACAACCCCATGCAGAGCTACAAGCTCTGGGTCAGAGTGGCTGGAGAGAGGCCAGGTGGAGAGGGACCTGAGGGTACTGGTCGATGGTAAGCTGAACATGAGTCTGCAGTGTGCCCTGGCAGCCAGGAGGGCCAATGGCATCCTGGCCTGCATCAGGAGCAGTGTGGCCAGCAGGAGCAGGGAGGTCATTCTGCCCCTGTACACTGCACTGGTTAGGCTGCACCTCGAGTACTGTGTCCAGTTCTGGGCCCCTCAGTTTAGGAAGGAGGTTGACTTGCTGGAGCGTGTCCAGAAAAGGGCAACAAGGTTGGTGAGGGGCTTGGAGCACAAGCCCTATGAGGAGAGACTGAGGGAGCTGGGGTTGCTGAGCCTGGAGAGGAGGAGACTCAGGGGTGACCTTATTACTCTCTACAACTACCTGAAGGGGGGTTGTAGTCAGGTGGGGGTTGGTCTCTTCTCCCAGGCGACCAGTACCAGAACAAGAGGACACAGTCTCAAGCTGCACCAGGGGAGGTTTAGGCTGGAGGTTAGGAGGAAGTTTTACACAGAGAGAGTGATTGCCCACTGGAATGGGCTGCCTGAGGAGGTGGTGGGGTCACCGTCGCTGGGGGTGTTCAGGCGAGGCTTGACAGGATGCTTGGTTGCATGGTTTAGTTGATTAGGTGGTGTTGGATGATAGGTTGGACACCATGATCTTGAAGGTCTCTTCCAATCTGGTTTATTCTATTCTAAAGAGATTCCCCTGACAGCTTTTTGGCACATGCACATGTGCACACACACATACACACACAAAATCCTAGAAGTTAGGAAGGCAAGGGTGCGTTTAAAACTGGACAGTTTGAATCAGAAACCACTTTTGGTTTTAAATGAGACAGCTGAGTTTTGTGGAGTGGGCTGCCCAGGATGGACACATTTATTTATTTTTTTTTCTGTTATAGTTGTGTCTGTGTAGCTTCAGGCTGATTCAGCAAGATGTAGTATGAAAATAGTCCTGAGATTTGGTAGGAAAAGAGTCCTGTGGAAATCAAGTCAGATGGAAGCTGTATGCTTGCTGCAGACAGCCTGTTTCTAAAATAGTTTAGAAAAGTACTTTTGGGGAAGAGGAGAAGCATTTGGTTCTAAGGATGTGGTTTGAGAGCTGCTCATGTGCAGCACATACGTGGGACTGTATGCTGGTTTACTATTGCCTTGGGAACTGGTGAGAGCACTTCTAGCTTCACTGTTTAAAGCTTATAGAGTCACAGAATCCTTTCACTTGGCAAAGACCATTAAGATCATCAAGTCCAATTATCTAACTCTACCAAGTCTGGTGCTAAACCATGGCCCTCAGCACCACATCTCTGCTTCTTGAAACACCTCCAGGGATGAAGATTCAACCACCTCCATGGGGAGCCTGTTCCAGACTTTGAGAGCCCTTTCAGTGCAGAAGTTGCTCCTTATGTTGAAACTAAACCTCCCCGGGGGCAACTTGAGGCCATTTCCTCTTCTCCTATCACTTGTTGCTATGGAGAAGAGACCAACCCCCACCTGACTCCAGCCTCCTTTCTGGGAGTTGTAGAGAGTGAGGTTTCTAGTCAGCCTTCTCTCCTCCAGGCTGAACAGCGCTCAGCTGCTCCTCACAAGATCTCTCTTCTCCAGACTCTTCACCAACTTTGCTGTCAGCAGTTTGGAGGATTGCAGCATTCTTAGTGCTGGCTCTAATGATTCTGGTTTAGCTACACCTCTGAAAAAACTTACATGTTCAGCATGTGAAATATTGTGCAATAGTAAAGAAAAATGCCATCTGTGTTTTATAGCTGATTGTCTGTTTTCAGCTTCACTTGTTTGTTTTCTGAGTTGCCTCAAGCAAGACATACTCAGCCTGAATTAACTGAAACAGAGTTTGAAATCTTGACAATTTCCATGATCATTCTGGAACGTTTTGTAAGCACTTGAAAACATTGGGGAAAAATAACTCAATGCTGGGTTTGTAGCTAAACATACACTTATCAGTTGCCATGCCTAGAAGCTCCTTGCATAATCACTTTAGGAATTCATGAATCTACCCCTGTTTGAGAAGGAGAGAGTGAGTTAGTGGTGTTTAAAGAAAAGAATAAAATAAAAACAAAATGGACAGCCTAAGACAGACTTACTCTGTACCCTGCTTAAGAGACTGTGCAGCTTCTTGCTGGTAGCTGATCAAAGCAGAATGGGGCTGCTAGGGAGGTCCTGTGTCTAACAGCTGCCTCATAACAGGAGAGATGCTGTCTGTGTAGGCACACACAGTTCGTTGTGCTTCATGGCCTCGTGAGGTGGAGATCATGCACAAGTGCTGCTGGGAGCTTCCTTCCCAGTGCTGCACTCCTCTTGCACTGTGCAAAGGCTTCTAAGACTGCTGAATACCATCCAGAGGCAGAGAGATTCCTTTAGTTTGCCCCACTGGCTTCAAGCCTAAGCTACTTTGCTAGAAATCGTTGTGATTTCTCTTGCACATGTTACCTGTTTTCCTCAGAAGTGATCTCTGCACTGCTTGATGCAAACTGTCCTCTGATCCCCTCTACCATCATCCCATAGGCACATGCTCCCTGTGGTCTCTGCATGCAGGGAGCAAATAACTACATTCTCTCTCTTTCTCCTAATTGCTATCATCAGTGTATCAATTATACTTAGGCTAATTGCTTGCCTCCCAGTGCTCCATGGAAGAGAGTTCCTACAATAGCAGTATGTTCCCAGGGGCAAGGAGCCCTCTGCCCTGCTGAGCCTGCAGGGACTTGCAACAGGCCCAGTCATTCAGAGAACTGTAGAATTGGTAGGGTTGGAAAAAGACCTGAAGATCACCGAGTCAAACTGTTAACCCATCACTGCCCAATCCACCACTACACTATGTCCTTATGTGCCATGACTATCCAACCCCTCAACTGCTCCTTATCAGACCTGATGTTTAGGCCCTTCCCCAGCTTTGTTGCCCTTCACTGGACCCACTCCAGCAACTTAATGTCTTTCTTGTAGTGAGGGCCCCAAAACTGAACCCAGGACTCAAGGTATGGCCTCACCAGTGCCAAATACAGAGAGTCAATCACTTCCCTAAATCCTGCTGTTCACACTATTGCTGATCCAGGCCATGATGCTGTTGGCCACTTGGGCACATGCTGGCTCATTAACAGCCACCTGTTGATCAGTACTTCCAGGTGCTTTTCCACCAGGCAGCTTTCCAGCCACTGCTCTGTGCCTGTAGCATTGCCTGGGGTGGTTGTGACCCAAGTACAGGACCTTTGTGAACCTTGTAAAACTGGCCTGCTAATCTTGATACATGGGAATTAATGAGGATTCAACATTTATTTGAATGAAATAAAGCACAGTTAAAGCCAAAAATTGGAGATTCCATTTCCAGTGAAGGGGAGAAAAACACCTGGGCCTGAGAATAGGGTTGAAGAGAGAAGGCAGTGGCAGTCAGTGCATAACCTCTGACACTGCCATTCTCCATGGTCAGGCTCTTCTGCAGACCTGCAGAAAATTGGACACAATATTCATTACTATTTTGGCTTCCTGCACCCCTCCCTTTCTGGGATTTGGTATTGAAGCTTCAACCAATGTCTTTATGAATGAAGAAATAAAGTCCCCAAGCCCAAACAGCTGAGGGACTGCAGGGGTTTTGTCAGTTTGGTTTTTTGTCAGTAGGAGCTGTGGTGCTTTACCCGAGCATCATTCAGTCAGAAGGTTCTGCATAGTGGCCTAAAATTAAAAAACAAAAAACTTATTTTTTTTTTAATGAGTTTCCTTTGGTCTTTGTTGTATGTTTTTCTGTGGGAAGAGGCAGTCACATTATTCCTTGGAGTCTCATGGCGAGCCTGGCATTGCTCTGTGAGGGAATTTCTGTTCCTCCACTGTGGCTGTGCCATGTAACCAGGGACACAGAACAGCTTTCATCCTTGAAGCAGAACTGAAGATCCATGTTTGCTTTGAATCCAGGAGGAGACTAATTACACATGAAGATTGCAGGCAATTCATTGGAGCTATTAGCAGCTGACTGAAATACTGATGAGTACCTTGTTGTATGTCTTTTCATTGCTGCTTAATGGAAGGATTAGAAATCTCATTTTAAAAGCAAGTTTGCCCTGCCACACCCCGACACAAGTCAGTAAGGTTCTGTGCAAAGGATTTCTGGACAGTGTGAGAGATGGGATTTCAGGCTCTAATCTAGCTATGTTTTATGTGTTGAAACAGTTGCATGTTCTCTGCAGAGTCTTCATGTAATGGGGTGTTGCTGACTTCCCATACATTTGCCTCATGTTTCATTGTGGGAAAAGGGCAGGGCTTGTTTCCCCTCCCCTTTGCCTCTTTGTACCACCACCTTGCTTCTGTGCCATTTCCCGTCAGCTTGTCACTTGTTAGCAGGGAGAAGAGACCAACCCCTGCCTGGCTCCAGCCTCCGTTCAAGGAGTTGGAAAGAGTAAGAAGGTTGCTCTCAGCCTCCTTTTTCTCCAGACTAAGCAACCCCAGTTCTCTCTGGTGTTCCTTACCAGACCTGTTCTCCAGACCCTTGACCAGCTTTGTTGCCCTTCTCTGGACCCGCTCCAGCACCTCGATGTCTTTCCTGTAGTGAGGGCCCCAAATCTCAACCCAGGACTCAAGGTGTGGCCTCACCAGTGCCAAGTACAGTGGGTCAATCCTTTCCCTGGTCCTGCTGGTCACACTATTCCCAATCCAGGCCAGAATGCTGTTGGCTTTGTTGGCCACCTGAGCACATGCTGGCACATCTTCAGCCAGTTGTTGATCGACCCCATCAGGTCTTTCTCTGCTGGCCAGCTTCCCAGCTACTCTTCCCTAAACTTCCTGTAGTGTTGCATGGGATTGTTGTGACTTCTTCAGAATCACAGTAATAAGAACTTCCTTATTTTTCTTCTGTCCACAGGTCCAGCAAGAACAAAGAAACCATACTGCAGAACCTGTAGTAGATGACTATAAGAAGATGGGGACTCTCTTTGGTGAACTAAACAAAAGCCTAATCAGAATAGGCTTCACAAGGATGTACTTTGGAGAACGGATAGTAGAACCTGTAATAATTATTTTCTTCTGGGTAATGCTCTGGTTCCTTGGCCTACAAGCCCTTGGACTGGTTGCTGTTCTGTGCCTTGTCATTATTTATGTACAACAGTAAAATTTTGCAGACTGTTTGGATTAGGTATTTCAATACTATCACTATGTCAGTGGATTTATGTGTTTCAGTAAAGAGGTGGCACGTCAAAAGCTGCAATGCTTCAAATTGCATTTTGCTGAACTTCCAATGTTTGGGATGAGGAGGACTAAAATTATGCATTTTAAGCAAAGTCAGCAGTGTAGTACTACATCTCTGAAGGCCAAAAAAAGGTGGTGTTTGTAATGTAGTGGTGGCCAGTGTGCTGTTTCCTGCACTCCTGGTGCCTGAGTCCAAGGACTGGCTTTTTGTTTTCCCTGCCTCCCTCAATGTTCTTGCTTTGTATAGTGAAAATTTCCTCTCTGGTTTTAAGAGACTACATGATGCAAGTGTCCTGTTTCACTGTGGGGGTGAGGGTTTATGTGATGTTTGTTCCCTGAATCTGCACAATTTGGCAGTTTTTTGCTGAAAAGCTGCCAGGGGGAAAGGAGGGGAGGTTTGCTAACAAACCTACAATGACAAACATTCCTAAGGTGAATTCAACTTCCCAGCACAAAAGCATCTTTGGTTAGTGTAGTTTCTAGTAAGCCTTCCCCCCAGGAAACAATCTATGCCAGCAAAATGTTTTTATACTAATATTAGTGACTTCACACAAAGCTTCAGCTGTTATTCAGGGGGAATGACAGTCCTCTATTGGTCAAATAGTCCATAGTCAATAGATCTGCCTTGGTTTTGGAAATGGACTCAGCTCCTGCTGTTTTTGTTTTCATACTTAGTCTTTTCCTCAGCCCTCCTTCTGAAGATAAATATTTGGATAATTCATGGACTTTGCAGGCAGTTAGAGCTGCAGTGCTGGAGTGTTGCCGTTCCAGACGTCTCTGCTTCCTCTGGGTCCTGTGTTGCGTGTCTGAGCAAAGCACATGGGTATCAGACCAGATCTCTCAACGCTTCTCTGATCTGCTGCAATCTGGACCCAACGGAGCTAGGAGCTTTGCATGCGTAAGCAATTCCCCATGCAGGGCAAGAAACTAGTTGAAATCAGGTGGCTGGTTGACTTACTTAGTACTCTTAACTGATTCATTTCTACACTTGGCAACAAAAATGTGTGTCTGTAGTTGCGTGTCATGAGCAACACAAATCAGAGAATAGGTTATGTGCATCCAGGAGTAGGTACAAAGTTCACTCTGGCTCCCCAGGACATGCACCAGGAGTGTGTTGAATATTTCCAAGTTAAATGTGCTCATTTAAGGAAAAACAGTAAAATGAGACAGGACCTTTACTAAATAGGCTTCCAGTTTAATATTTACTCTATATTACTCTGGTAAGAAATGTGATTGCAAAATTGACTTCCTCTATGGTAGAGTGAAATTAAATATTTACTTAAATGTAATAGAAGATGTGAAGTTTAAAGAAAACCTTTTGCAGTGACTCTTTTGATAAACATATTCATGCTAGAAGAGATCAAAAGTAAATGAGTTGAAAATGATGTCTTATCCAGAGACATTTGAAGCTAAGGAAACAACTGGATTCTTAGTTGCCCTGGATTCTCAGAAGCCCTGAAACTGGATTCTCAGGCTGAGCCCTTAAAGACTTTCCTATTAATGAAATAATTGTTGCTTAGGGCAGCAAACATGCAAGCCCAAGGCCTTTCAAGTCTTTATGTGCCTACATGCCAGCTGTAGACAGGTCTCTGTGCTTTTATAATGAATGCAGAGTTACCTTCTGAGGAGCCAAGTCTCCTCTCCTGACCTTCAGATTGACCTTGACTGTGGATCTGAGAGGCTATGGTGAACCAGCAGGACTGCAGGGGCGCAGGACTGAGGCCCAGCTGCATATTTAGATGGCAGCCTGTGTTGGTTGCCACCAGTTAAATAGTTGTGCTGCTGGCAGGGAAGCGTTTGACAACAGAAGGTGTTCGTAGATGCAAGGCTTTGTTACTCACAGCTGGAAGTCCCAAAACAAACAGCAAGTACAGGCTGAACTCAGAGGCAGGAGCCCTGTACTCACAAGTGCCTATGGGTAAACTTTGGTTTTGTTTCAAGTCCTTTAGAAAGCAGAACACCTGTTTATACTTTTGTATATGTGTATAGATATAATGGTGGATCTCTGTGTACTCTTCTCCTGTATAAGGGCTGTGCTAAAAAAAACACCGTGTCATTAAACAAACAAAAACCCCAAATCTTTCTTCCCACAAGCAAGTTGCTGTTCAGAGGGTCTTGTCCTGGAGGACTAAGTGTCCCTGTGGTGTCCTTGTTGCAGTAGCACTCTTGTGTAAGGACACTGTGCTGTGAGGTGGCATGTAGGTATTTCCCTGAAGTTGTGATTTTGCTCTGTACATGAGAAATGGGGAACAATGAGGACATGTTCTATTTGCATGCAACCTTGTTATATGTGCACAGCTGTGACTGTGTCACTCATGGAAGTCATTTCAGTTGTTCTTTCACTGTTCATGTTTGTATACCATGTGCTCTGGGGAGGGGTAGCTTGTGGATGGTGTATGTTTTATATGGTTTCCCTTGAAGGTATAACTTTCTTGGTCTTGTTCTTCATAGAAGTATTTAATTTTTAAACACTTGAAAAAAATTAGCCCTCCTATTGGAGTTAGGCTTGACTGAAAATGAGAAAAAAGAACCACCAGGTATTGCATGGAAGATACCCTTGCCTGTTTGATTTTAGACATTCCATTGTATAAAAGAATTTGCACCAAGTCACCTGTCCTAATTTTGTGCTCTTGCTGTGCCATCTCCCTGTCAGTTGCAGGAAAGGACAGAGGAGTTAAGGAGAAAAAAAAAAGGAGACTGGGATAAAATCAGCCATAAAGAGCAGAAAATGGAATGCAGTGAAATGATGCATAAGTGTCAGAAGAAATCTGATCCTACCCATGTCCAAACATGAGAGAGCAGTGGGCAAATAGTCCTTGCATTGTGGTGGTTTTCCATTCAGGTGTAGTTCCAAGGGTTCAAAGGATGTCTCTAGCTAAAAAGCAGGTTAAATAAAAAGGACAATTTCACTGTTGTCTGTATAGTGAAAATGGATGTTGTATGTACGATTATTATTCTGAAAGCACTTTTATGTGTGTAGGACTAGATGAAGGAATTCTGTCCCTTAAATCTAACAACACAATGTAGTTCCTGTTAGTCAGTGTAATGTATTGAAAGCCTTTTACCTAACCTCTGTTTTTTAAAGGATGGACACTTCAGTGCTGTCTCACACCCACCAAATACAGAAATCTTTGAACTGTTGTGCACAGAGAAGAAACTCTACATATAAGAGAATCTTGGAAAGCCTTGTTTACACTGAAACATCATCACATCAGAGCTGTTCATACCAAAAGGAGAAACCACATTTCTTAAAACCTCTGTATGAAATGAATCTTCTGGAAAGCACTTTGTTATTCTTTCTAATAAAAAGCATTGCCATCAATGGGAGCTGTGCTTTGTTCAAAGTTAACTTGACTCCTTCCAGAATTCCATGGTAGGCCCCATGGAATGGAGCAGTGCTCAGATGACCTCTGAAGTCACTTAGCTTGCAGCAAGTGGAGTGTTGTGGGGTCAAGCACTGGAAGCCTTAACCATAGAAACACAAAGTCCTCTGGGAGCTAGACAGTTCAGGAGGTGGACCCAGGAAGTTGTAATTTTGTTATTCAATCCCATAATTCTGCTATGTCTTTATGAGCTGGCCATAGAATCAGAGACTGGTCCAGGCCAGAAAGAACCTCCATAGGTCATCCAGTCTGACCTCCACCTGTGGTCAGCAGGGACAATGTGAGATCAGGCTGCCCAGAGCCCTGTCAAGCCTCACCTTGAACATCTCCAGGGGAGGGGCCTCAACCACCTCCCTGGGCAACCTCTTCCAGTGTTCCACCACCCTCATCATGAAGAACTTCTTTCTGATATCCAATCTAAATCTGCCCTTCTCTAGTTTGAAGCTGTTACCCCTGTCCTGTCACTGCAGGCCTTTAACAGTCTCTTTCCATCCTTCCTGTAGGCTCCCCTCAGGCACTGGAAGGTTGCTACTGGATCTCCCCAGAGTCTCATTCTCTTTTCTCCCTCTTTTTGGCTCTCAGAGGGAGTCCTTATCTGGTAACACGGGGGACGAAGCCTATTTGTGGCCTTCAGAGGCCTGGCTGAGCAATTTCAGCTAGTTTAGGCCTAATGGAAGTGAAACAAAGGAGGAGGGGGTGCGTGGAGAGGAAAAGAGCACTTGGGCTTGTGGTTTAGTCTAGTTGGGGGAAGGTTTTGGGGGGTTTTCAGGTATCCTGTATATGTATTCAGTGTTAAGGATACACGTGTTCTGTATTTTCCTGTATATTCTTGAATGTAATTCTGTATTTCTCTCCAATGCAATGCGAGTGTCTTGTCTTCACTTCCTTTGGGAGGAAAATTATATCTGACTGCTCTTTAAAGAAAGACATGGAGAAATAACTGCAGTACAGGAGCTGAGCGAACTGCATCAGAGGTCTGTGCAGCAAGTTAGACTGAATGAAAATGGTAACGCTAGATGTGAACAAATAGTGGCAAAATGATGGTGTAAAGTAACAGCATATCTATTTTGCACCCAGAGCAGCCTCTGGAGGAACCAGATGTGGTCAAGGGTATGAAGAACCCTTTAAAGCAAGAGTTGCTTTGCCACAAAACGGTTTGTTTTGATTTAAATAATGCATCGAAGAGCATATGGTTCAAAGCAAATCCACTTCAAACTGTCCATTCTTTGTTTTTTCTGCAGGTCAGAGTGGCGTTTGTACTGCCAGGCCCAACAGACACTGCAGAGTATCTGTGTCACTCAGGATGTACAGTGAGTCAAGCAACTTTGCTGAAAGCAGCACACTTGAATGTTGTTCCTTCAAACTCACATTGGTGGTTGAGGTTCACTGCTTGAATAAATCCAAGCCTTCAGGTTTTATTTGTGACAGATAATCTCGGTCAGACCTTTCGCAGGGTGAATCCAAATTCAAGAACAACCGGGCTTTGACTCTGATTCTTTCCATCCTGGGCTTTAGGTTTTGGCAGTTTCTTAGCCTCTCCCCTCTGCCAGAACTGATAGCATCATACACTTTCTACTTTCCTCCTGCCATCTGGATGCATTCCTGTGTGACCTGCACTAGATTCTATGGTCCTGCTCTGGCAGGGGGGTTGGACTCAATCTCTTCCAGCCCCTTCCAGCCCCTAGCATCCTGTGATCTGTGATCCTGCCACGCTGTAGCCTTCCTAGGGCTGTTCAGTTAGAACAGCTTCTGTGCCAAGGATTTGGGATTTTTCATCATTCAGACTTCTTCGAAGCCACCTAGACAGAAGATTGTTTTTCAGTTGGATATTTTGTTTGTTTTACTGTCTGCCCACTTAACACCACAAGGGAAGAAATTAAAGAGAGGATCTTTATGAACAAGCATATGCTGGGAAGTCACTTCTCTTTTTATGTTGCTTATCTGATGATGTAGGTGATGGATCTTTGGTGCCTACAAATTGCTGTTTGGTAACCAAGAGAGTGTTGCAAACAGTAAAGAACTGTTGGGAGATTGGCGTGAGGATTTTGAGAAAAGATGGGACAAGTAGCATGTGGCTCGAAGCTTACACAGGCAGGTAAACTGCTCACTTCCTTTAACTCCTGCCAGCACCTCAGTTTCTTCTGGGAAAGTCTCCAAGTGCATGTAAAAATCACCAATATTCCTTCTGCACTCGCTCTGAAGAAACTGACTTTTCATCAGGTACAAGAGACAGGGGTTTGCACGCTGTCCAGAACAGGTGATGTCAAGTGACCATTCCTCTATTCTCCTTCACAAGTAACTGTTTTCTAATGTAGTGATCTTCCCCAAGCTAGCTGGAACATACTTCCCGGGTACATGTCTGTAGCAAGACAAATTACTAGGTAAAGAAAATCCTTTGTCAACCAAAATCCTATTCTGTAATGAGTCAGACGTTGCAAAGTCTCTTCTTGACTTGAATGAGATTTGAGTTCTTAAGTCCTTATCTTCACCAGTTTACCTGCTTATCCTTTTAAATCACTCTTAAATTCGTGTTCTTCCTAAAAGCTGCTAGTCCAAAATCCAGAAAGCTGCTCCTCCATCAACAGCTATTACCAGCCAGGTTGAAGATGGCCTGTGCACACAGGATGGCAGGTCACAGGGAGAGACTGGCATGTCTTTAGTGCTACCTGGCTGGTGTCACAAAGCCTTAAATCAGGTCTCCAGCATTCCTTTTGCTATCACTTTGTGTACTCGTGCATCTTGTCAGCAGCTTAGTGAGAGCTGACATCAGCCAAGTACCTGGTTTCCTCAGGCATTTCAGTCCTCTGAGCCTGGGGCTTGCTGCTTCTGAATCTCCTCCAGACAGCTGGGCACTCACCTAACTGTCCTTTGCTTCTTGTTGAGAGTGGAAATATACTCTGGCATACTGGGTCATGTCCTCATCCTAACAAGAGTAGGAAAAGTGTGATGATGCAGTTTTCCTGAGAGAACAAACATTTCTAAGCCTTTAAGCTTACATCAGTAAGTCTCTCTGTCAATCTTCCTGCTGCAGAGAGGAGAAAAAAAAATAAGTTATGAGTCTGTTGCCCATTTTTGATGCTTAGCAGATAAGAAAACCAAAGCCATGCAAGTGTTTGAATAAACATAATAGTTTTCATTTCACTTCCTAGTTTCTCCATTCCATCTGTGATTAGAGAGATAAGAAAGTATTTGGCTGAGTTCTGTTAGCAGTGGAGTTGGCTCTTGGTTAACAAATTCTTATCCCAAGCTGTTCAACAGGTCGCTGTGTTTTACAGCTTTCCTTCACAGTCTGTTTTTTATTATTCTAATGCATTAGCCTAGCTCCTTAAAATTTATTTCTTTTCAAACATGTTTTGGGGAGAGTTTGTTCCTTGTTGTGCACGTACCCCCAGTGGAGATGGGACTGCTGGATAATTTTGACCCTGCATAGGCATGGGTTTTGTCATTGTTGAGACCTGCCTGCCTTGGTAGCTGGGCTTTACCAGAGCAAGGTAGGCTTTAAAGTATAGTTAAAGCTTCAAATTAATAGGAATTCCTTGTGCAGTTTCCCAGGAGACTAAGCCATGTGCTGTACGACAGCAAGGAGCTCTAGAAAATAAGTTAATGACACTGTAAAAAGATCCAGATCTTCAGGAGTTAACTACTCTGCTATTAATGTTCTGTTCTACCTTTGTTACTAAAAAGCAACAAAAACAAACAAACAAACAAACAAGAACCCCACACTACAAACAAACAACAAGAACCCTAAAAATAATTCAATATCTTTTTAAATCCTATGCTATCAGTCTCAACACTTCTTTTTTGATGCTTCTCCCTCCTCTCATCTTTTCTGAAAGCCTCCTGATTGACACCTTTATTTGTTCACTTCCAGATCTCTGTGTAATACAAACATTACAGGAAGAAAACCAGTGTAGCTCTTCCCAGACAGAAGGCATTTTCTTCCAGGCTAGTGGTAGCGCAGGCTGCTTTTACCTTCCTAAGTGCTTCAGAGCTCTCCTGGGAGAACTCAGAAACCATTTAACTCAGAATCAGCTCTTCTCCTGTGTTATTATAAATGTTGTTTGTCTCTACTTGTTTTGCTGATTAACATTTAAAAGAAGGTTTCTGACTGAGCGTATTTGGGCCTGCTGCTGTATCCTAAATCCCCACTGGTCTTGGACTGGTCTTGTCCCCTTAGTCTAAGAATCCATATGGAAACCCTTCCCAGCAAAGTCAGTGTACAGATTCAAAAGGAGTTTTCAGCCTGTGATAACCTTCCCTGTAACCCAAAGTCATGAAGAAGTGGGCTGGAATTACGATGTTTGACTCTCTTGGGGTCTGACAGGAAGAAAAGGGTTTTTTGGAGTTTCCCATAAAACCCTGAAGTAGTGAAATCTTTCACTCCCTCCTCTTTTCAGCACTGTTAGTGATGTCTTTGGGGTTGTTTTTTTCATGTTTGTATTCAATGAGCGTTAGAGTTAATTTTTATCTCCTGAGTAGTGCTCAGCTATGACATTTTCTATCTTGTCACAATGTGGTTTTGTTCAGTCCCATTTGTCTCTCCTACTGAAAGCTCCTTAGATGCTGCTGTTGATCACAGAATCACAGAATGGTTGGGGTTGGATGGGACCTCTGGAGGTCATCTAGTCTAATGCCCCAGGTGGGCAGGTTGCACAGGAACACATCCAGGTGGGTTTTGAAAGTCTCCAGAGAAGGAGACCCCACAACCTCTCTGGGCAGCCTGCTCCAGTGCTCCAGCACTCACCCTCACAGGAAAGAAGTTTTTCCTCATGGTTAGATGAAACCTCATGTGTTATATAGTTAATGGGAAATAACTAGTTGATGAAGGAGAGAGGGCAGTGGTCCTGCCCTTTCTAGTCCTGCCCTGTCCTTTTGTCATCCCTATGAGAGCCTAGAATCCAAGGTGCGTTCCCAGCAAGACTCACACAATGGCAGGTTCAAAGCAAACCTGCATCCTGGCTTTTCTTCCCCATAGGACAAAGCCCGTCAGGACTGTTTCATGAGAGCACTGTCTCAAAGGTTAATGTGCTTCAAATGTTTTGTGGCAGAAGTCACCTGCATGCAGCTCTAGTGACCTTAGACAGGAGAATTGCATGCTGCATCTCCCTTGTCCCCCTGCCAGTGCCTGGCCAAGGATAACTTTGGCTTTTGATGGGGTTGTAAAGCCTTTGCCTAGATTTCTGGCTGATGGTTTAGAAGGAGTCCTTTGCCAAGTGTGTAGCTGCATGGACTAAAATAGAACAGACCCTGAACTCTAGAAACAAACTAAGCATAGGCTTCTGCCTTTCTCCTTCAGGGCTTTTTGTAAGGAATACATTTGTTTCTCAAATAGAGAAGTAGCACTTGACCTATTCTTTTGTAAATGAAACTCTTTAAATTAAAAACACTTTTCATTCCACCTCCCAGGACACCCTGGGGTTTCCATATGTCTCTGTTTCCTGAAGAGCCATGCCACAGCTCGTTTCTTAGTGGTGGCTGTGTTTCAGCAGCTAGCACATGGTGGCAGCTGAATGCATGTAGCTGTCTTCAGGGTCTTTCTAAATCAACACTGCTTCATTGCTGAGCTCTGGAAAGAATTTTTTCTTGAGGAAGAGAAATGGAGCTCACTGTATGCAAGATGAGATTTAACAAAGCCAAGTGCCAGGTCCTGCACTTCGGTCACAACCCCAGGCAGTGCCACAGACTTGGGGCAGAGCTGCTGGAAAGTTGCTTGGTAGAAAAGGACCTGGAGGTGTTGGTTGACAGCTGGCTGAACACAAGCCAGCATGTGCTCTGATGGCCAAGAAGGCAAACAGCATCCTGGCCTGAATCAGCAATAGTGTGACCAGCAGGACAAGGGAAGTGATTTTCCCCCTGTACTCAGCACTGGTGAGACCACACCTTGAATACTGAGTTCAGTTTAGAGCCCCTCACTACAGGAAGACTGAGGGTGCTGGAGCATGTCCAAAGAAGGGCAACAAAGCTGGTGAAGGGTCTAGAGAACAGGTCTGGTGAGGAGTGGCTGAGGGAACTGGGGTTATTTAGTCTGGAGAAGAGGAGGCTGAGGGGAGATCTTCTGGCTCTCTGCAACTCCTTGAAAGGAGGCTGCAGTGAGATGGGTGCCAGGGGAGGTTTAGATTGGAGATAAGGAAATATTTCTTTACTGCAAGAGTGGTCAGAGATTGGAATAGGTTGCCCAGGGAGATGCTGGAGTCAAGAAATATGTGTACATGGCAGCTGGGGACATGGTTTAATGGCCATGGTGGTGTTAGGTCGATGGTTACACCTGATGATCTTAAGAGGTCTTTTACAACTGAAACAAGTCTATGATTCTGTGCACACAGACACAAGAGTCTCCGTCATTATTACAGTAAAAGGCATTGGAGCACTCCACTGAAGACAGGAACAGTTAACAGTGCCTAATATTGAGATGCCTTTCTGTGTTCATCTATTCCTGCTTCAGTGATTTTATTACAGCAAAAATGTGCAAAGCCCTCACAGATGTGTAGTTTCTGTTACCTTCCCATCTGGCTGATGAGCTGTCACAGGCAAAAAAATGTATTCAACTTTGGATTTGTTTCTTTCAGGAGCATCCTCCTTGTATTCTGCCCTATGGGGACAGGCTACAAGAGTTGTGGCCTTTCAGCCTGAAGAAGAGAGGAGACCTTAGAGTGGCCATTACCTGAAAGGGGCCTACAGAAAGCCAAGAAGGGGCTTTTTACAAAAGCTTGTAGTGACAGCATGAGAGGGAATGGATTGAAGCTCAAGGAGGACAGATTTAGACTGGGGATTAGAAAGAAATTCTTTCCAGTGAAGGTGGTGAGACACTGGAACAGCTTGCCCAGGGAGACACTGGATGCCCTCTCCCTGGAGGTGTTCAAGGCCAGGTTGGATGAGGCCTTGAGCAACCTGGTCTAGTGGCAGGTGTCCCCACCGGTGCCAGGGGGGTTGGAACTCGATGCTCTTTAAAGTCCCTTCCAACCCAAACCATTCTATGAATCTATGCTAGTAGTAATATACATGACTGAAAACTGCTGTGTTGTGTAGAAGGTTGCCACTACAAAACCAGTTTGAAATGTCTTTACAAAAGAAAAAAAAAAAAAGTTAAGTATTTGGTTTGGTTTTTCTTCTTTAAACACAGCATCTTAATTGATGCAGGATCTTAGTTCTTGAAACAGAGGTCCTTCATCTGGGAAGGGGCCTCCTGCTTCCCTAAGTTCCCACCCTGGTCCTCAACCCAGCTGTAAGTATGGGATTCTGCACTTCTCTCTTTATCATAGTGATGGGGAGCTGTAATTGAATAAGGTCTTGCAGCTACAACCCAAAAGCCCACGTGCCAATGAGAATGAATTATTGAATGACTTCTAAGGATCATGAAGAGGTATGTTCAGCAATGAAAAACAGTGACAGCAGAAAGCCAAGAGGTACAGCTCCTACAAGCCTGTTATTTGTCAGTTTAGAACAAAATCAGCTGTTAAATTACTTCTGTGCTGTGTAAGGACACAATAACAAAACAGATAACTGAGAGAAAAGTCAAGGGACCAACCTGCATAAGTTTTGTGTCATGTCCTGTATAGACAACTATCCCATGAACCCACTGAGTGTTTCTCAACTGAGCTCCTTGTAGAAGAATCTTATCAGATCCATTGGAACAGTACTAGAAAAAAAGGAGTTTTATAATTTAGCATTAAAATAATCAATGCCAGTGACTAAAGGCGGCCAGCAGTTGTTATCACTCACTGCTAATTTCTCAAAATGCAGATGATTATAGGACTGGACTGATGACTGAGTTCTGGGTGGCCTGAAGAGCTACTGCTTGTGTAGCTAAATTGAGCTTCTATTTGGTTTGTGTCTGTAAGCTGTGTTCCATACAGTCCAGCTCTTCTCAGCAATGTACAGCTTGGATGTGTGTGAACCAAATGGCAAATTTATCCTGGTTCTGAGAGGAGTCTTTTATAGTGCCTCTCTTCCTCAATTCATTCACTGTTTTCTCCAGATACTAACTACTTGGGAGGACTGTTGTTAATGTTTTTGGACTTTTCACATGGTAAAGCATGTTCCTGCTTGGGCTCCTAAAAGTAATTTCTGCTCTCCAGAGGGGCAACCTGCTTGTTTGTGGTAAATGCAAAGAGGGAACCAAGCTGTGCAGCAGCATTACCTTGTGCTGGATGCAGAGTGTCTAAAGGAATTTCCATTATCCATGTGCCTCATGGCTTACTTGTATTTTGCTTGTCTTCAGCAAGCTCAGCTTTTTGAGCCTTGCGCAGTCATAATGAGGCTTTGATACTTTCATATCTGAGTCTTCTCCTTTAAGAAACAAAATAAAAATAGCTTTAAGCTTTTTCCTGTATTGGGCTTTTTCAGGAAGTTTAGCACGTTTGTATCTTTTGCTTGTGCTTCCTATTTTGCCTTTTGAACAGTGAAATGGTTGAACTTGACTGCCTGAAGCCCAGGCTGCTTGAAGTTAGCAGGAAGCTGCTGTGCTCTCCTAAAATTGCTTATTTCAGACTTCCCAGATGTGTGCTCTGTCTGGTATTTCCGTCGGAGAAAACTGAATGATAACACCTGGGAAAGAATAACCTCATGGTGCAGTATAGGTTGGGGACTGAACTGGAGAGCAGCACAAAGGAAAGGGACCCGGGGGGCCTGGTGGGAAAAAGGATGCCCATGAGCCAGCAATGTGCCCTTGTGGCCAAGAAGGCCAATGGCATCCTGGGGTGTATTAGAAGGGGTGTGGTTGGTAGCTCGAGAGAGATTCTCCTTTCCCTCTACTTTACCCTGATGAGGCCACACCTGGAATATTGTGTCCAGTTCTGGGCCCTTCAGTTCAAGAAGGACCTCAAGGCACTGCTTGAGAAAGTCCAGCACAGAGAAACAAAGATGCTGCAGGGAGTGGAACATTTCCCTAGTCAGGAAAGATTGAGGGAGCTGGATCTGTTTAGCTTGGAGGAGGCTGAGGGGTGACCTCATTCATGTTTATAAAGATGTGAAGGGTGAGTGTCAGGAGGACAGATCCAGGCTCTGCTCAGTGGTGTCCAATGATAGGACCAGGGGTAATGGGTGCAAGCTGCAGCAGAGGAGGTTCCACATGAACATAAGGAAAAACTTCCACTGTGAGAGTGCCAGAGCCCTGGAGCAGGCTGCTCAGAGGTTGTGGAGTCTTCTTCTCTGGACACATTCAAAACCCACCTGGATGTGTTCCTGTGTCACCTGCTCGAGGTGATCCTGCTCTGGCAGAGGGGTTGGACTGGATGATCTTTCAAAGTCACTTCGAACCTCTAAGGTTCTGTGATTCTGTGTGAAAACTAGATAAAATATACTGTGATTTTAATCCTTAGAGCTGTATTATTTGTAGAACTGATTTGCTAGCCAGGAGGAATGTGGCAGATCCAGCTGTGTACCAGTGAAGTATTTATACAGCATGGGCAGAAAAATGTAATTACTCAAGAAAGATAAGGGAAGTGAAGCTGTCAGACTGGGAGAAGGTTTATTAGCGAGTTCTTCACAATGGGGTCTGTACCCCTACCTTTGTTATATTTGCACTAGTGAGAGTAGCATGAGCATCAGGCATGTAATTACAGAAGCGATAGGAAGGATTATGGAAGATTGCCTGGAGTTAGAAAAGGGGAGGAGTAAATTCCATAGTCTGATGTGGAAGATTGTAGAGTTAAAGTGCTGTTGAAAGTGACAAAGTAGGATAACTGCAATCTCAGCTGGACACAGGGTAAACTGGAGCCAAGAATAAGATGTGACTCTCAGAAAATACAGTCCTATCCTAGGATGTTTTGGACTATGTATTTTCACTATAGACATGTAACAAATCAGGGCATTGCACTGAGTGTTGTTAATTATATAATTTTTTTTTTTAATATATAGATAGATATTAAAAAACTTCAACATGTGGTACAGAAGAGGCTTCATGAACACCTTAGAATCATAGAATCAATAAGGTTGGAAAAGACCTCATCATCAAGTCCAACCTGTCACCCAAGACTTCATGACTTATGGAAGCTGGATTGTTTGTAAAGCTAAAATAGAGTCATAGAACAAAGCACAGGAGGAAATGAAGTGAAAGGGTGATGTTTGCTGAAAGGTAATTAGGTAAAAACTGTTAGTAACTTTAGTCCAGGTGTTAGGCAAAAAATTACACCCTCATTTGTGCAAGATTCCAAAGTAGTAGCAGCAATGACAAGAACTGGAAACAGTTTTTAGGATAAAGCTTGATTGTTTCCAAAACAGATGCTAGGAGATGGTTGCCTGCAAGAGGGGAAGGCTGGTCTGTGGCTCTGAAGCAGATTGCTCCCAGTTCTGTGGTACAGCTGCAAGCTGAGCTGAGTTTCACTAGTACTGCTTTGGAGATGTCGGTGCAGGGGAGCCACGTTAAGTAGCCTGCAGATTGCCTTCTGGCTCCTTTCCCCTGCCTTGGTTGTCAACATGCTGCAGTACTTGTGTGTTAGTCAAAGAGATTATCTGACCTCATCTTTGCTCCAACTTTGGCTGATTGGCTTGAGAGATTAATTTCTGATATAACAGTGTATAATTTGCTTAATACTGTTGTCTGGTACCAAATATCTGATCTCTCCAGCTTGGAGGCTAGAATTCAGTATTCCTATTGAATAGCTGAGCTGATAGGATCTGTGTTAGCATCATTGCTGAGGAAGAAAGAGAGTGAAATGATTAGGCCCTTAAGTTATTGATAAATTATTCTTGCTTGCTTTTGGTTTGCTCAGTAAACTGTATATTGTAGCAGTGTGCCCCCAGCATCCTGGGCTGGATGTTCAATTACTTGTGACTATAAAAGCTGATAATCTCGTGGCCAGTGATGTGAGTAACACTTCCCTTTTCAGTTGAACATAAATTGCTCAACAGTTACAGCACCTTCCTGCCCTTCCATGTGCAGCTCAGCAGCACACAGATGCCCAGGCAGCAAGAGCCTTTCCTGAGAGCCACAGCTTAAGGAAAACTCTCTAGTTCTAGCTAACAACTCAGATCTAATCCATGTCACCAGGAAACCCACAACTACTGTTACTTCAGGGCTTATCATAAGGCTCCTACAGGTGGACTAAATGTCTCAGTTCCTAGTCAGTAAATCTGTAATCCACAAAGCAACTGTCACAGGTGGCATTATTTGATGTACTTCATCATGCAGAGAGCCAAAAAATACAGGCTTAGGATGACATGGAGTCTGAATTCAGCTTTAAAAGAAAATAGCCCAAAGGCTAGAACTTTGGATAAATGCATCATATAACTTGGATTAATTGTTCCTTGCCTCTGCTGAAGGAGAAAGGCTCTCCTTTTGTGGAGGCTGAAGGAAGAGGGACATTCTAAAACAGGTCATTTAAGGGAATCTCAAAGCCAAGTGGGACAACATTCTGAGACCAGCAACTTTATGCTACTTCAACCTGCATATAAGTTTTCCATCTCTGTGAAATGCTCTTTGGAGCACAGAGTTCTCTGGAAAATATACAACAGCAATGCAGACCCATTCTCCAAGTCAGATGTATTTAAAACATGTATGCATGCATGCTCTTTTTAAAGACATGTATATACCACCTTTGTGGCTGAAGAGAACAGGCTGAAAAGATGTCATTTAAGAAATGCACTTTCAAATACTTTCTTAGACACGTGATACATTGTCAGCATAAGGTGATCAGTGATCTGCTGTATGTCAAGAACCCACTGCTACAAAGGCTGTTCATGAAGGCAGCATGTACTAATATTTACTTTCTGTTTAGTACCTGTCTGCTTTTAAGGGCTTATATCTGAGGAAATTAAAAAAGGCAGGGAGTTCAAAACGGGGATTTTTTTTGTTTGGGTTTTGGGTGGGGGAGCAGGTATGAAATGGACATAGTTGGGAGCTGAGACTTGTCCGAGGTCAGGCAATTCTGTGGGAACTGAGTATCGCCTTCTGGGGGCCCAGTTTAACTTCACCATGTTGGTGTCTCACACTGCTGCTGGAGACCCATGCTTCAGGAGCTTCTTTCAGAAGCTGTGAAAATTCATAGATTCATAGAATGGTTTGGGTTGGAAGGAACCTTAAAGATCATCCAGTTCCAGCCCCCTGCCATGAGCAGGGACACCTGCCACTAGACCAGGTTGCTCAAGGCCTCATCCAACCTGGCCTTCAAAATCTCCAGGAAGAGGGCATCCACAACCTCCCTGGGCAACCTGTTCCAGGGTCTCATCATCCTCACTGGAAAGAATTTATTCTTAATATCCAGTCCCTCCTCAAACTTAAAGCTATTGCCCCTCATCCTATCACTACAAACCTTTGCAAAAGATCCCTTCGCAGCTTCCCTGTAAGGACCCCTTCAGGTACTGGAAGGCTGCTTTAAGGTCTTCTTGGAGCCTTCTCTTCTCCAGGCTGAACAGCCCCAGCTCTCAAAGCCTGTCCCCACAGGTGGGGTGATCCAGCCCTCTGCCCATCTTTGTCCCTGTGTAGGTAACCAGTCTGAAGTCTGCTCAGTCCCAGTAAGCAGCAAATGGTTCTGCTGTTGTGAATGTTTCCTGACTATCCCAGTAGAAAACACCTGCTCAGCTGCTGAACCTGCTGAGCATGCACCCCCTGAGTTCTGTCTGCCTGAGCAGCTGTCAGGAGGACAGCAAGAGCTCTGCAGAAAGAACACTAGCATCCACCAGCAGTTACATCCTGAGCAGTTGGCTCTGTCAGATCTTCCAGTAGGAATACCTAGAAATGAAAGTGAAATACCTAAAAATGCCTAGAGTTGTAGTGCAGTAATGGAAAAATCATTATCTTCTGCATGGGGGCTTCATTGAAAGTCCTTGCTCAAAAGACAACCTTGAATTTCAAGATTTGCTATTAGGTGGAGCTATAAACCCTCAAAGTATCAGCCAGTGGGATTTGGCCAGAATAAATGAGAATTGGTGTCAGGGGCACCAGTAAAAAGTCTGCCACAACAGAGTGAAGAAATGGGTACTCCTTATACCTGAGGAAATACAGCAGGGGGTTGTTTGTCGCAGTTTAGTGCTCTCTTAAAAAGCCACCACAACTGTGGCTGCAGTCACGCAAGCTGTGCTGGATTATCTTTTCAGGGCAGTCTGGGGGAGCTATGATGGAAGTATCATAGAGAGCTTTCCAAGAGCTGGAGGACTTCACCTCATTTGACTGCATGTTTGTATAGACAGAGCTGCAGTTGTTCAGCCTGGAGATATGAAGGCTCCAGGGAGACTTTAGAGCAGCTTTTCAGTACTTGAGGGGAGCTACAGAAGAGCTGGAGGGCCTTTTTACAAAGGCATGGAGTGACAGGAAGAGGGGCAATGGCTTCAGACTGGAAGAACCTTGACTGAGATAAGACATTAGGGAGGAATTCTTTCCCATGAGGGTGGTGAGGCACTGGAACAGCTTTTCCTCTCATGTCTTTGCAAGACACGTGAAACATCATCAGGTGCACAGAAAACATATACTAGTGCCAGGGTAATGCATCCCCTGGGGAAAAAGGGGACCCAGCAGGACTGGGGGTCTCCCAGGGCAGCTGGTTACCCCTCCTCAGATGAGGCTTCCTTCTCCCAGCTGGTTTCTTCTCCCCAGCACTTTTCTGGAGTGGCTGCTGACAAGACACATCCCCCTAGCCTAGAAAGAGCTCAAACCAGTGAGTGTGGGGGCTGCTGCTGGGGAAAACTGGTTTCCACTGGGGTTCAGCCCCACCCAGCATTACCTTCACAGGCAATACACAAGAGCTGGAGCCGGCAGCCTCAGACACTGCCATGGTGTGGCCTGAGGGTAGCTCTGGGCCATGTGCAAAGCCCTGCACTTACTGAAAACCTTCTTTTTCAGCTCCAAAATGTGCTGGGGTGAAAGTGGAGGCTGACACAGGGTGACAGGGTGAAGTGAAGCTGGTTGGACGTAGGGTGCAGCATGGCTGCTGATGCACAGGGCAGGTGGCTTGTCATCCAGCCCCTGCCTCTCTCCAGGGCAGAAATGGGACATTCCTGGTGTCCATCCATGTTTCTCCATTTCCACCCATCACTGCTGCATGACATGGGGTAGCTGGTGCCCAAAGCACCAAAAAGGGGCCAGAGAGATCTGCCCGTGCCCAGCAGACTGCAGGGTTTACAGCTCTGGGACCTCTTTTGGCCCATGCTGCCCTGCAGGGAGCTCCGACTGTCTCACATCTCTCCCTGCCCAGGGATAGACACAGGCCTGGGCCACGCCGTGAGCCTTCTGTGCCCAGAGACCCACGGTGGGACATGGAGCCGCAGGAAACAGCTGGGCTGCCAGTGCTGAGGACAGCGCTGCCGACAGCCCAGCGCACGGCTGGGGACAGCGCTGCCGACGCCCTCCGCGGGAAGACGCTGCGGGGACCGCCTCCCCCAACCCTCCTACCCACCTGCACGAGTGCCTAACGTGGCCCCTGGGTTTAACCCCACAAACAGCCTGCTCGGTTTCTGAGCCCAAACACGTAGGACTTGGTCTCAGCCCAGCCCCAGGAGCCCATTCCTCTGCCCCAAACCCACAGGACTTGGGCTCGGTTTTCAAGCCTGGGAGATGCCTGACTCAGTCTGTGCTGAGCCCCCAAACCGGTAACAGAAGCCGGGTTTCGAGCCTCACGAACACCCGGCTGGCCGCCAGGGGCTGAGTTCCAACACATCCAGCCCCGTGCGTGGTGCCGGGGACGGCTCCGGGAGCCCTCAGCGAGACTTTATTCTCCAAGCCCTGCCGATGATCCACCGGCAGCGAGGCCACCAGAGCACCAGTACTTGCTCGCAGGACCGTCGCCCCCTCCGTGGCCGCAGCCCCACAAGATCCCGCACCCCCCAGCTCAGTCGTCCTGGCTTTACCGGGCACTCGCAGGGGAGCCGGGCCCTGCCCGACCGTCCCCAGAGACGGAGGACAATCAGGTGGGATGGGGGACGATGGTCGCCGAGGCTCAAACTTGCCCAACGCGGCCCTCCCCGTTCCGCCCTGATGACGCCCCTCCTCTTCCGGCCGGTGGCACGGTGCTGATAACGGCTCGGGGGCTCTGGTGCTGCTGCGCGGGGTGGGATGGTGGGCTGGAACGTGAGGCATGAACCTCGGCCCGGCGGCGTCTCCTGCGGGTGTGCGGACCACGATGCCGGGCTTGGAGGAGTCTCGGCCCTAGTGTCCGTCTGTGCCCGGGTGGGCTTGGCCGGAGGGTTCCTCGGTGCGGAAGAGTGCCGGGAGACGCTTGCCCAGTGCCCAGCCTCATCGTCTGGAGCTGCACTTCGGGTCCCGGCCGAGCTGAGGTCCTAAGCGGGGAACGGAACCCCGTGGCCGAAATCCTGCCACTGTCTGTGGGGCTGGGGGGGCGGCTGCGGGTCCGGGTGCGGTCCCCGGCAGGGCTGGAGAGCAGCGGGGGCAGCCGTAGCTCTGCGGCGTCGTTGTCACGGAGCCAGCGCCGGCGGCTCCGCGCAAACATCGAATAAGCACTGGGAGCAGCTGGTGGCGCTGGGGCTCTGCCTGGGCACGGTCTGATCTGCACCGTGGCTTGGGGCTGGCGAACCAGGGTACCGACCCAGGATGGGGAGGGTTGGTCTGGTCTCTAAAAGCGCCTTTTGGCTCTGGGTTGTTCCCAGTGGGACGTTCGGCTGGGCAACAATCGGGAGACTGCAGGGCTGAGCCCAGAGACGCGAGGCGGGGGGGCTGCTGCTAAGCCCAGGAACAGCAACGTGGGCCCGATCCGAAGCCCCAAAGCACAGGAGTCAGTCTCTTCTGAGGCTTGTGTTGTGAGTCTCAAAACCCCGAAACTACCCAAATAAGCAGGACTTGGGCTCTGTTTTTCAAGCCTCATCTCCCCTAAATGCAGGTCTTTCTCCCACTTCTGACTTGCCTTAGGGAAAAAGAATAACCTTACAAGCTGACATAAGACTGAAGAGATGGAAGGAAAAACTAAATTCAGTTAAAACTTGATCTAAGCCAACTTAATTTTTAAGATAGTGGAAGAGGTAGGTGTTTTCCATCCTACTGCTGTGAGAAAACCACTTCTCTGGCACTAAGATTTCTAGTGTTCAGCTCTGATCCTCAGAACCTTTTTGTAGTGGCTCAACCCATTATGTGGAAACTGTTGGTCTCACTGAGCTCTGGGCCTACTTTCCCTGGGGAAGGTTAACATAGGTAAATGGCTATTTGAAAGCTTGGTTTAATAATACACTATTGAGAGGTAGCTTTCTGTAAATTTGGGTTTTCATTCACTTTTGGAGGCTCAGCCAAAGGGCTTGGAGCAAATACAGCTAGACCATCACAAGTGTGTTGCTTTCAGCCTTGATGACCCTTGTTTAATACAGATGGGTCTGCAGCAAGCTTTAGGCTGCCCTCCATAGAAAGCAAGAGCTTGGGCCAGTCTGATTGTACAGGACAGCACTGCATTATCCACACCTGTGGGAACAAAAAAGCTTATTCAACATTTGCTTTTTAAAGAGGCGAGAAAGAAGCCAGGGTGCCACAACAGTAGAGATGAAGAGCAGTGGATAAATTTCCCTTTCCAGGAACCAGCATTTCAACTCCTTGAGCATAACAAGACAGAAGGTCTGTCACCAGGGTCAGGGGGAGGTGGCTGAGAAGTTCTGGGGTTCACTTTGAAGCACAGCCTGTACTACTTCATGTTATTTTCCAGGCCTACCATGGCTTAGTCATGTCATCACCCACCAGCAGCGCTACTTTGCTGACAGCATTTGAAGTGAGAAGTACCTTCAAGTTTAATAATGAACACTTTCAGAGGCGTCTTTATTTTTGGTGAGCACTCTGTCCTCCCTCCTTCCCTTGCTTTTCAAGCTAATTAGTTACACAGCTTCTACTAAATTGCCTTTCATTCTATGCCATTGTCTTCTGATGAACCTTTTCTTGTCTGCTGGTGTGCAGTGCATTAGTGTTTGTTTTATGATACTCGTAGTAAAACTCTTGGGTTTCTTTTTCCTTCACTTTTCCTGGACTACAAAGTATATAGCATGCAAATGCAGTCACTTAACAGTCTTTGCAGTCTCATTTTCTCTCTGGCTGTTTAACTACTGGATGCAAAATTCCTCTATTTGAACACAGCTCTCCTACCTGGTCCATCTCCAGCTCCATGTCAATACTGATAATAGAATACAATGCCTGGAAATTTCAGCATGCCACTGTTGCAGATGCTCCCTAAGCAGTAAGTGAGGGCCTCTTTTATGCTCCTGTGACATTTGATTGGGGTTTTTTGCCAGGTTGCCTCTGGGCGAGAATACCAGGGACGTTTTGTAGTGACTGGACAAGGGGGAATGGTGTGAAATTGATGGAGAGAAGGGTTAGACTGGATTGTGGGAAGAAATTCTTCAATACAAGGGTGGTGAGACTCTGGAATAGGTTGCCCAGAGAGGCTGTAGAGATCTTCTCCCTGGGGGTGTTCAAGGCCAAGCTGGATGAGGCCATTGAGCATCCAAGTCTAGTTGAGAGGCATCCCTGCCCATGGTGGGAAGGTTGGTGTGGTGGTGTCAAATGGTCACAGTTGGAGTAGATGATTTGTGGGGAGGCCTGTGGATGTAGTCTACCTGGACTTCAGCAAGGCCTTTGACACCATCCCCCACAGCAAACTCCTGGCCAAGCTGTCAGCCCATGGCTTGGACGGGAGCACACTGCGATGGGTTAGGATACTGGCTGGAGGGCTGAGCCCAGAGAGTGGTGGTGAATGGTGCCACATCCAGCTGGCAGCCAGTCACCAGTGGTGTGCCCCAGGGATCAGTGCTGGGCCCCATGCTCTTTCACATCTTTATTGATGATCTGGATGAGGGCATTGAGTCCATCATCAGTAAATTTGCTGACGACACCAAGCTGGGGCAGGAGTTGATCTGCTGGAGGGTAGAGAGGCTCTGCAGAGGGACCTCGACAGGCTGGACAGATGGGCAGAGTCCAAGGGCATGAGACTGAACACATCCAAGTGCTGGGTTCTGCACATTGGCCACAACAACCCCATGCAGAGCTACAGGCTGGGGTCAGAGTGGCTGGAGAGCAGTCAGGCTGAGAGGGACCTGAGGGTACTGGTCGATGGTAGGCTGAACATGGGCCTGCAGTGTGCCCAGGCAGCCAGGAGGGCCAATGGCATCCTGGCCTGCATCAGGAACAGTGTGGCCAGCAGGAGCAGGGAGGTCATTCTGCCCCTGTACACTGCACTGGTTAGGCCGCACCTCGAGTCCTGTGTCCAGTTCTGGGCCCCTCAGTTTAGGAAGGAGGTTGACTTGCTGGAGCGTGTCCAGAGAAGGGTGACAAGGTTGGTGAGGGGCTTGGAGCACAAGCCCTATGAGGAGAGGCTGAGGGAGCTGGGGTTGCTGAGCCTGGAGAAAAGAAGATTCAGGGGTGACCTTATTACTCTCTACAACTACCTGAAGGGGGGTTGTAGTCAGGCAGAGGTTGGTCTCTTCTCCCAGGCAACCAGTACCCGAACAAGAGGACACAGTCTCAGGCTGTGTCAGGGGAGGTTTAGGTTGGATGTTAGGAAGAAGTTCTATACAGAGAGAGTGATTGCCTGTTGGAATGGGCTGCCTGGGGAGACTTGATGGGGTGCTTGGTGCCATGGGTTAGTTGTTTAGGTGGGTTGGATTGGTTGATGGGTTGGATGTTATGATCTTGAAGGTCTCTTCCAACCTGGTCTGGTCTATTCTATTCTATTCTATCTCTGAGGTTCTTTCCAACCTAAGCCATTCTATGATATCCTAGCTCAGGTGTCTGTGGATAAGTGTATTGAGTGTAAGTCTACACAAAGAAGTAGTAAAAAGAGGAAAGCTGGGTGTTTCCTAATGCTTCTGACAGGGACAAGTTAGTTTGGGAAGGAGGTTTGTTTGGTTCACTTTTAAGAACAGAACTATTATTGTCTTGGTTTAAACATCTTTGTGTTGCTAACCACAAATTAGTGACACCTTCCAAGCAATCAGTTATTATTCATAATGTTCTTCTTCCTTGACACTTTATTCTTTTGTAATTTCAAATGTCCCAGTAATGTGGGCCTTTGGCAGGCTTTAAAAAGTCAGGTTTTGATGTAAGCCTGTTAGAAGAGCACCAAATCTTGTTGAATTAACAGACATTTGCCCTTTTAGTCATGTTCACAGGAACTGCAGCCACAGAGGTTTTCCTCACCTCGTGTTATGGTGGCACATCAATATTCATCACTTGTTATTTAGAGATAAAAAAGGTGGCACTGCAGGGGCACCAGGGCTCCTCTATTAAATAGGCTTGAGCCAGAGGATCAGCTCTTTGCCAAGTTCTTTCTGGTTGTACCACTTGATGGCACACTTGCATCGGCACACTGCAGGCTGGAGGCAGGACAAAGCAACAAATCCTGTCCCAAGCTGTTCCACTTAATTAGTTTTGCGTCATGAATGTACCTGTTTGATTGAGAAAAGGAATCTCACACTGTAGTAGTGAAGTCATACAAAAGAATTACACCGAGGAAGCCCTGTGTTTTGCAGTCTTAATCCCAGGTATTGCCTGGATAATTCATTACTTTTTCATGCTTTCAGTAAGTTCAGTAGTAAATTTGTCTTGGCCTTACTGAGACCCTTCTTCCATGGGTGGCAAACTTTCCCTGCAGCTGGTGGAACTGAGGTTAAGTCTGGAGAAAGGAGGCTGAGGGGCAGCCTTCTCTCTACAACTCTGTGAAAGGAGGTTGGAACCAGATGGGTGCTGGTCTCTTCTGCCTAGGAACAAGTGACTGGAGGAGAGGAAATGGCCTCAAGTTGCACCAGGGTTGGATATGAAAAACAACTTCTTGACTGAAAGGGTTCTCAAAGACTGGAAGAGGCCCCCTAGGGAAGTGGTTGAATCCCCATCCCTGGAGGTTTCAGAGGCAGAGATGTGGTTCTGAGGGCCATGGTTTAAGACCAGACTTGGTAGAGTTAAGAGAGTGGTTGGACTGGATGACCTTGAAGGTCTTTTCCATCCAAAATGCCTCTATGATTCTATTTTGATTACAGCCTGAGTGAAGGACATTTTAATCATGCCCATATTTGCAGAGCATTTCACCAGCTGTGCATCCTCTGCACAGTGGCAAAGGACTCCTCTGTGATGTGGAGAAAGTCACTTCCAAGGTTTTCCATCTCTCCCCAGATTGAAGGTTACTCTATTTGGGGTGCAGATGTTTTGGAGATGCTTCCTTGCTGGCTGTTTGCCTCAGAGCAGCTCTATTAATACAAGTGTGTGTTGACAGCTGCCCAGCTGTGTGTGCTGGGGGGTATCACACACCCCTTGGAGATGACACAGCCCTCTGCATGCTGCTGGCTTCTGGGAGGGCAGCAGCTGGGTGGAGTTAAGTCTGGTTTGTCTCTAGATAAAACAAGGTGGCAGGCTTCTGGGACACAGGGTAGGCATTTGTTCATGCAAGTGCTGAGGCAGAAGAATCCTTCCACCATTTTCCACTGGTCCCAGGCTGCATTAGTGCTTTTACTGGTTGGACTGGTCACTCAGCTGCTGCTCATGGTCCCACTTGTTTGCCAGCGCTATTTATACCACAGCTCTAGGGTTGAGCAGTTGGAAATGAAGCGCTGTGGTGCCAGAGCAATGGGGATACTTAGAGCCCCAGAAAGCTGGGTTGGGGGACAGCTGGAGCCAGTGAGTGCCTGGTGAGCAGCCCCCAGGCTCCCAAACCTTGCTGGGGAGACACCTGTGAGTCAAGCCCTGGGCAGAGTGAGGGCTGGGTGCTGGGGCAGTCTGGAAGGCAGGAAGAAAAGTGAGGTTTCGTCCACCCTGCACAAAGCAGCGGCTTCAATCCCTGCCAAGCCCAGCAGAGAACAAAAGGCAGTGGATGCCAAGGAGTAAGTCTGAGGTGCCCATAGAGCCTTCCTGGTACAGATGTCACGGCTGAGTAACGCTGGAAAAACCTGAGAGGCAAAGAGTGGTGGGGGCTGTTTATCTTTTTATTATAAATTTAGTATGAATGACCAATGGAAGAGTCACAATGGAGTACCAAGAATGGTTCATCAACATTTTAGCAGCATTTAAACAGTAATAGATTCCCAACCACCTCTGGGCACCCCTTGCCCTTTGCCTCCCTACCCACAAAACAGTAACTTTCACCCAAATGTGCTTTCCAAAGCTGTGCAGGGGATGTAGCTGACCTCTTTCCCCCTGAGCTGCCACAAAAACATCCCATCCCAAACGCTGGTTACCATGCAGGCCCAGGTTGGCAGCATGGGCTGGTGGGCTGTAGCGTGGGATGGGACTCACGGAGTGGGGAAACCCAGCATTTGCTCACATCCTCACTGTTCTCCTTCCACCAGCCCCTGTGTGGGTCAGCACTCCTGTGGGCACCCATACCTTCAACCACAACACCAGGGCTGAGCCTGTTTCCCACCTGCTGCTGTCCTTTGCTTCTGTATGGCCGGGATGCCGTGCACCCCACAGCCCCACTTATCTACCTGAGACTGTGTGGCTGTGGCTGGATGGCCAGAAAAAGAGGAGTCTGGCAGCCCACTATCCCCCTGGGACTGATTGCGAGGCAGCCAGGAGCTGAGACTTGAAGGTGAAAGCTAGGTGGTGAGCAGTGAGATACTTCAAGCCACAGAATGAAGTCAGTGTACTGTCAGCTACTGTGCAGAACTGTGGTCTGCCTACTGAGTAACAAGGACCAACTTAGTGTGTGCTTTGTTGTTTGGTTTGAAGTTACATTAAGACATGAACCACCCCAACCTTGCTGGTGGGAGCTTGGTGAAAAGACCAGTGAAGTAGAGGTGGGGAAACACAACACACACCCACAGGTGTAGACAACAACATAACTATTGGCAAGCTATTTCCCCTGCTTCTTTGGTACTGCCTAAACTTTCTTATCCAAAATAGAGAAGGGAAATGCACCGTGTAAAAGGTAACCGTTTGTCAGTAGTTACACAGCCCTAACCATCACTGCCATGACACACACGGGTCCAGATGATAGGAACAAAGTTATTTTATGAAAAGCACTTCTGCACATTTATTTTTTTGTTCCAGTATCTTAATAGCCTTAAAAAAAAACACCAAAAAAACAAACAAAAAAATAAACAGAAAAAACCCCAAAACAAAACAAATCCATGTGATACACAGTCCTGTACCTCGCTTCTTCTGATAGCAAATGGACAAGAAACAGGTTTGTTTTTTTTCTCCTAAGCCATACTCTTCTTCAAAAGGTTCTTTAAAAAATCGCCACCAAAATGATACACTATGTACAATTTATTTTTTTTTTCCTAAATATTAAATTCTAGGCCATTATTTTCACCCCACTGATAATATAACTTAGGTATTGTTACCTACTATATGCATATATATTTCTTTAATAGATAAGAAATGGCACCACGTCACCATGTCACCAATATGACACATTATTATGTACAGTAGATAAGGAAGTTAGATATGGAAGCTGGGTGCTCTCCGGCCGGTTCTTGCTCGGGAAGGCTTTCTCCCCTGGGTAGCAGGTTGGCCGCTTCCCGCCCCGCTGCTTCCCGCCGGCTGGAGGAGGCTGCTCAGACGTAAGGCAGGATGCCGTACATCAGCAGGGCCATCACGCCGGCGCTGAACAGCCCGGCCACCGGCACCGTCACGAACCACGCCAGGAAGATGTTGCGGAACAGGCGCCAGTCCACAGCCTTCTTGGAGCGGATCCAGCCGACGGCCACCACCGAGCCCACCTTGGGAGAGGGAGGCGAGAGGTGAGGGGTGTGGCTGAGCGCTCCTAACCTGCCTACGGCCACACCAATGCCAGTCAGCTGATACCAAGCAGCGCTCTGTCTCCTTCGCTGGAGACATTCAAAACCCACCCGGGCACATCCCTTGTGACCTGCTCTAGGAGCTCTTGCAATGGCACAGGCATTGGACTGGATGATCTCTGGAGGTCCCTTCCAACCCCTAACATTCCCTGCTTCTGTGTAATTCTGTAATAAAAGAGCCCCTCATGATGATGATGATGACAGCTCTGTTCTGGGGAGGTGGCAGAAGGGCGACAATTACAGGGTGCTTTAACCTTGCTTTTTCAATGCTCTCCTGTTTTTAAGGTCAGCCAAAGAAGAATAAAGGTATTTGTGGGTTTTACTCTGCCCTGCTAGCTCCCAGGTTGGCCATGAGTGCAACTGGACCAGCAACTCCATTCATACAGCACCTTACTTGGTCTGTAGAGGAAAGGGCAACTGTCCACAATGTCTCGCCAGACTTGGATCTAAATCACAGATACACCAGGAAAGTTGTTTTTAAGGCTCTGCTGGAGAGTGTGGCATGGGGCAGGTCAGGAAAGCCAGCATGGTTCCCGTCCCACCTGCCTGTCCTGTTGCTGTTTTGGGATGTCCTGGTTGTTCACCCAGCAGCTGCCAAAGAGCCTGGCATACAGAGTTGGCTCCGAAAAGCACCTAGGTATTTCAGAGCTGTAGGCTATAAACAGGACAGCAACAGCAATACAAGCAGCTGAACCCACTCTGTGACAGCCATGGGAACTGGGCAGAGGGCAAACTAGGCACTGTACAGCTGCCCCACATCAAACTCATCAGTCCTAGCCCTCCAAGGAAACCCAACCCTTCTGGACAAGGCAGCCAAGCAAAGCATCCAGAGCTAAAAGTCCTCCCTGCAGACAAAGTCATCAGCTTGATGCCATGCAACATCAAGAGGTCTGGCTTCAGGTGGGGGGATGGATAAACCATCACAATACCCTTCAAAGGCACTGCCACCAGGGCAGCTGGGTAGCTCAGTGGCTTTGAAAACAAAACACTGTGGCATGGGCCACTTTTTCTTCCTTCAGATGTATTTTCAGTTGATAGGCTCAAGTATAAACCCAGCATATTACTTTTTAAGGAAGAACTGGGTTGAGAACAACAGTTATGGTGAAAAAAATGTGAGGCAAACATTTCAGAACCACTGAGTTTTCTTTCTGCCCTGGTCCTCTGTGCCCTTAACAAATGTGTAAATCATCACAGGTCTGCTCAAAGCAAGCAGTAAAGCAGCAATAAGTGTGGAAGGAGTATCTTATTTAAATGGAAACTCCAAGCCACAGGTGGGCTTGTGCTCCCTGAAGTACCAGAGCTGACTCATCTTCCCTTCCTGGTAGAACTGTCAGTCCCTACCTATAGCTTAGAGGATGGGCTGCTCCTCATGATAAATGCTGGGAAGACAGGGAAGCAGGGATAATGAAGGTGCATCTTAACACCTCTTTAACTTCTAGCTACTGCTTAACATTTCTTCTTCCTTTGTGGAAGACCCGGCAACTCCAGGGACATAGGACTCTCAAGCGTGGCTGTGACAAAACAAGGAGAAACCAAACTTGATATTCTAGGACTAAAAAGGCCTCAGGCTAAAGCTTGATCCAATAAGAAAACCTGTTTGCTAATATTTAATATGACTACTCCCTGAGTGGACAACAGGAGATTCTGTATTTAGGAGGTGTCAGTGTAGTTAGGAGGTGCCCAGCTAAGAGGAACCCTGCCAAACCAGTGTTTGGTTTCTCAGCAGCTCAGCTGCCAGGCTCTGCTTTGCATATGGCATGTCCTCAGCATCCCTCTGTCATGTTTGCTACAAGAAGCATTGCTTCTTGAGCAAGGCTGCAGTCTGTGCACGGTAATCTCCGAGTCCTCCCTGAAATTTCAGAGGTATCAGCAATGATGGCATTGGTAATCTGGTTTAAACATTATTAAAGTTTAGTGTATTAATAGTGATTTGGATGGACTAGAGGTTAGGAGAGTAGCTAAAAGTTGGGTGTAGGGACACTACACCATCTGCAGAGTTTCAAATGATATCTACTTTGAGATTGGTTTGAGACCAGTGCAGTTTGCCTTCAGTATGCTCTGCTTAAAGCACAACACAAATGCTTTATGGCTCTCGTGTTTGCGTGCAAGGGCACATCACCATGAACCACAGAACATGATCAATTCCATCAAAGCAACACAGAGAACATTTTGCAGAACCCCCAAATCACCACAGCAGATGGAGCTAGCAGTATGACCTCAGCAAAGTCGCATTTGCACAGAAAAAGCATCTAACTTCTGCACTCTGATTTTAGCTGTGTGTGAGAGTGTCCAGCCCATTCCAGCTGAGGAAAGTCTGCTCCTGCAGCTCAGATCTTAACATAAATCAACAGGTTCAATATCCTCATTTGCCTACCTGGGTAGCAGAAAGGCAAGGTTGGCACTCATGCCACGCTGTCTTTGCAGTGCTAAATCCCAAGGGAAGCTGAAGGGCTGTAGGCAGAGCAATGGGGCTGCTGTCTTCAGACTCTCCAATTCCTCAACAGATTAGGTCCTTCCCTCAGGCCCTTATGACTTGGAAGCTTTCAGAGGGACTTTTCTCTCTCCTTTGACTTGTGGCAAGGAGGAAAGTGCAGTTCAGGCTCTTAGCAAGTACAGAGCATGGAGAGGCTGCTGGGCTGTAGATTCAGGACAGGCATATCGAGCAGTGGCTACCTCATGTAGAGCAAAGTCTCTGATTTATAGAGTCATAGAACTGTTTTGGCAGGAAAAGAGCTTTAAAATCATCCAGTCCATTCGGTATCTATCTCTGCCAAGTCTGGTGCTGAACCATGTCCCTCAGCACCACATCCCAGCCTCTTTGAAATACCCCAGGGATGGAGATTGAATCACCTCCTTGGGGAGTCCTTGAGAACCCTTTCAGTCAAGAATTTTCCTCTAATATTCAAGTTTCACCCCTGGTGCAACTTGAGGCCATTTCCTCTCCTCCTACCCCTTGTTACTAGGGAGAAGAGATCAACCTCCACCTGGCTCCAACCTCCTTTCAGGACCAAGTGCAGTTCCTGATCTTAGAGTGCTTGATGAATCTTTCTCAGAAGCTAATGCTTTTCTTCTTGCTTCCATTCTCTAGTTTGCTACCACATCTACTCCAAGATCTGAAAATTGCTGCTCAGAGGTTCCCTTCATTATTTCTCATCTATCACTCCACCTCAGAAAGGCCTCCCTTCTCCTCAGGTGTTTCATGCTCCTCCTTTGTCACTGCTTTGTGTAGCTGCTGCAGGTTCAGATGACTGACACCGCTTCAGCAGGGTTCCCACTTTAGGAAGTGCTATTTTGCTGTGGAGCAGATGTTGGGGAATAGGATAAATTCTAGAGTTCTAGGATTAGGTTCACTTTGAACACATTTTCTTTTTTATTTCTAGGGAGAAATATTTTTTACCCCCCTGTGGATATTTAAGGCATTTCTGCCTCAAAGGCTGACAGCACTTTCAGACAGGTATTTTCCCATGGAAATTATATTGAGAGTTCTTTTATTCCTTCACTCAAGCCCTCAAAGAAAACAAGGAATATGTCTGTTACTAGGGTTTGTTTTATCTTAGGATCTTTCAACTCAGGATGTCATTTGGCTGAAGTACAGAGTCACTTAAAATACAGTGACATCCTGGAACAGTCTTAATCCCTATTGCAAAGTGGATCTTCCCATTAAGAATGAGTAATCTTAAGATATCTTCCCATATCAAATGAGATACCACAGGGAGCAGACAAAACCCAAGCACATCTGCCTTTATGGAAGTATTTTTTTAAATGAAGAGTTATTTTTCTCTTCTATTAGTAAAGACCAATCCTTTAACTGTGTTGAACCAATGAAGACCTCCTAATGCCACCCTCTTGTTAGCTTATGGTTTCCAAGACATTTCCTGTTTAAATTCAATCTATTTGTCTGCACCCAAGTGTATTTTCTTACAACAGTTGGCTTCAGGCACACAACTGGGATAATCAAAGCTGTATTATTCTCCCTGACAAATTCTTCATCACACATTTGATATACCAGCCAGCTTAAGGGGAGATGGCTTCAGCCTAGCATTTTTACAACTGGATCACATTGTTATTATTTTTCCCCTCCCTGCTTGATTTTCAGAGGACCCAGAGTTCAGCCAGCGCCAGGAAATCTAACAGCCTTTCAGAGCAGCTCAGTCTTGGCTGCTTCTCAAAGAGCTCTACAGCAGAAGAAAGAAATGATTTTGCAATAGAGGAAGGCTTTCTGAAGAAATGGTTTTCACTAGAAAAAGGCCAATTGAACCAACTTGGGGCGTTTTGCAGGATGTGTGGATTTCATTGACTCTTTCACTGGAAACCAGGTCAATGTCACAGGCAAGGATGCCTGGCTTCTTGCCAGCCCGCCTGCTGTGCCATGGAGCCAGGCAGCCCCAAAAACCTGCTTGCCTCCGCCCCAGCCAGAGCTAGATGGCCTCCAAGGTCCCCAGAGTGCAGTGGCAAACTCTACAGGATCTGGCTCTTGTAGGACTTAGTGGTATGTGCTGAAGCAGAGGGGCTCTGCTGCTCTGGGGTCTCTGATTTTGGAGGAGCTTCCTCACATCCTGCCAGAGGGTGAGGGATAGAGACAGCTTTGTGTATCCAAGATCTTGAGGGTACATGGGGAAGCAAAGGAAAGAAAGACAGGACATTTAACTCAGGAAATTCCTGGGGAACAAAATTCCAAATTCCCACTGTGTCCTTCCAGCAGTGGCCACGTCCACATGCTCCCTGTTGCCTACAGAGATATAAATGTCTTCTCACACCACATCTCACAGGACACTATGAAATGCCGCTCATTGCTCACCTTATATCTAGACTTCAAAATGGTTTGTTGGGGTTTTTTGTACCAAAAAAAAAAAAGGAAAAAAAAAGAGCCAACAACCTTACTCAAAGAGCTAATGACAGAGCCAGATTCTCTATTACAATGCACAAAAGTGAGGATGAATTGTTTCAAAAGAAGACAGACATTAAAGTATTAGCTTTATGACGGTTTTCATACAGGTGTCTCTATGCTAGGTGTAGCAGGGGTGGGGGAGACCACGCAAACTACGAATCTAGATTATTTTACCAGGTCTATATTAGTTTGGTATGGTCAGGGGGAGGTGAAAGGTGTTCCAGACTTTTGTGCAGTTACTCCTAAGACTGACTTTGCTTCGCCATACTGGCTTTGTGAGCCGGCCTTATTATTTCGCAGCCACTGTCCGCAGGGCATGTGGCATAGTGAAGGCAATCTGCAGCAATTGCTCTCTCTGGTGTGTGGTTATGGTTCATCCTAGTGATGTGATTTACTGATGGGATCACTGCAAACTCCAATACCTTGCAATGGGTGGAGCTTATTGGAATACCCACATTTGAGGCTACAAGTACCGTTAGCGCACACATTACTTCAATGCAAAATCCACTGTGAAGAAATAAACAAACAAACAAACAAACAAAAAAGACAGATGGAAAACCTGTAGTAAACGAGTTATATGCAGGAAATCCCATGCCATGCACGTGTCAAGAAAGTGAAGAACACACGATGAATGGTGCGCAGCCTCTGAACAAGGGAGAAACGCTACCCGGCCAGGTTCAAATGGCACTGTTGGAGGAAAGCAGGGGCCTGCCCTGACATCATTTGCTCTAAAATTGAGGTATGTTGTTTGGGTTTTTTTTGTAAGGGCTGATTTGCTTTAGCCACAGCTATGGAGCTCACACTTTTTGACTTTACGGTGACAACTCCAATGGGTGTTTTGGAAGCCTGATTATTTTCCAGTGTCGCCGGCAGGACTGAGGTGTGCACCGCCACCTAACTGTCCTGTGCCGGCAGCCGTTTTCCCCTCACCGTGCCATTATCCACTGGCTTGAGCGGCACAATTTTAAGATGAACAGTCCAGGCTGCCTTGACTGCAGTCGCTGGGCAAAGGCATACCTTGCAGTGTGTAGTACTGACAGGAAGTCCAACATTGGAAGCTACCACAACTGTGAACGCCGAAGCCAACTCAATAGTGAATCCACTGCAGGAAGCATAAGAAAACACTTCACAATCACTCTTTGCATCAGCTGGGACTGATACCGTGCAGCGTGCCAAAATCTTACCTGTTTCTTCTTTTTGACTGTTTTATCTCCAACTGAGTTTTGTCATAGGAATTAAGTTAAAAGAACAAGGAAGGGCTGAACAATGGGAATGGCACGGTCATCTGTAGCAACCTGGCTGCACGGCTCATTGCGTCAGGGACTTTTTACTGCTCTATGTTGCGGTGAATCATGCCTAATTAGTAATTTGGTTAAGCACCAGCAGAGGTCGAGTATGCATTAAGGATGAAAATTACTGTCATAAATACATATGGCTTTAATAGTCAGAAGCACACTAGGAAAGCCACTGCAATCTTGCCGTTTCCAAATGCGCTTTCTGCCACGTTAATTAGGTCATCAGCAGAAGACTGTTCACGGAGACCTCTATGCCTTCAGAAGCATTCGGTATTAGTTTACAGGGTTATCCTTTCTCACTTTCTTTCTCTTTCTTTCCTTCTTTCTCTCCTTTCCTCTTTTTTCCTTTCATTTTTTAGAAAGAGGGAGAAGCGAAGGCAGGTTATCATTAAAATCAAAGCACAGCAAATCCAGAGAACTGCGTTACAAACAAAGTACCGGAGCAGGGATTTCTCAGATTGCTTCACGCACAAAGTTCACACAACCCTTAATGACAACTGTGCACCTACCTTGATGGTGTGATTGGAGTGAGGTCTTTACCCATTGTCTGGATGACTCTTCTACCCCAGACCCAGAGACCAACACAGATGCCAACACCTCCGTAGAACAGGAGCCAGACAGGAGTTGATGCTTCTTGCATTACACCGCCTTGCTCGTAGATAAGCCAGAGCGCAACGAGGGGACCGATCGCATTGCTGGAGAAACGGGAGAACATCACCCAAGTTACAGAAATGCAGCTAACCACCTTAAAAAAAAAAAAGGCTCTTATTTTCTGTGTGATTTTTCCTTCATCATGTATGAAATGCTGCTCTGACTTGACCCCAAAGGCAACACCCCTTCTCACTGGGAAGGGCTGCAGCAGTGTTGGGTTTTCCAGTTGTCACTTCACCACTGATAACTACAGCGAACGCTGAAAGGAATCTCTCTTTTACAAGTCATTTCCTGAAATGTCAGCGTGGGTATTACCTCATTATGCCTACCCTGGGACAAATCCCAGGATTTTCAGTACCTTGCTGAACTTACCTCAAAATTTACTGATTCAAGAGCTCGGCAACTTTACAACTCAAGTATTGGATTAGCTCTTTTTGGCAAAGAGAGAAATTGATAAAGTTACCACAGCAGACAAGAAGATACAAACATAATCTACTCTGACAACCTGTAATGTTTGGAGATATGATCAGAATGCAGCCAGGAAGTTGACTTAGTCCTTTTCAAACACGTTGCAGAGCTGAATCTGGGCTGGATCAGAGAGGACTCCTTGGTGACACAGAGATGGCGGAAACCCTTTTTGCTACCCTGTTGTTGCTATCTAGAAAATCACTGGGAGTCAGCAACACTGAAGTCCCCACTCCCAGTGCAGGTCACCCAATACTGGTGGCTGGAGTCTCCAGAGCCTGGAATTCTGATTATGGGTATTCTCAAAAAGCATCAAGTTTCTAGATGTAAGAGTTAGAAGAAAAACTCAAAAGCTGGTATCCAGTTACTTTAGAGACTTAGATACTAATAAAGATCCTTCTTGGTCCTTTGCAGCTCTCTTGCCAAAACCAGTATCTGCCAGCCCTGCTGAGCACCATTTATTCACAGCCAAAAAAAGCATAAGACGCAAGGAAGCAATCCACTTATGTCTAAGTATTCAGAAGAGCAGAGCAAACCTGTCCAACACCATTCAAAACCTCTGAAAACCAACAGGAAGCTCCCCCTTTGTAAACCGATAAGGAGCGTGGGGTCACAGCGAGCACTGCAGCCAGGACCAGCTAAATTTAGTTCTTGGTCTTGCTCCAAAGCACACAGATGGAACAAGGGCCAGTTTGAACGTCAAATGTCATGCAAACCAAGCCACCGTAACCAACAGTTAATAATTTACTTGAATCTCATCTTTACAAGATATGAGGTGCTAGGGACCGAGTGCTAACCACCAAGAGATGAAGGTCCTCAGCATTCCAAAGCTCTGCACATCTAAGCAACAGAAGACCCTCTTTCTTTGTCCTGGTCCTTGAGACAAATCAAGCTCTGAATTCTGAGAAGTTGTCCTGCAGCAAAGTATCTAGAAAAAGATTTTCCCTTTTAAAGACACATACCAGCATGCAAGCTGCGAGGCAAAGGAAAAGTACTTTAAAATGCTAATTGATATAAAAAGGCATTAATAACTCTTACGGATTTTCCACAGGGTGAGTGTCAGGAGGATGGAGCCAGACTCCTCTCAGTGCTGCCCAGTGACCAGACAAAGGAAAATGGACTCAAACGGGAACACAGGAGGTTTCATGTAAACACAGGGAAAAACAGCTTTGCCATGAGGGTGCTGGAGCACTGGAGCAGGCTGCCCACAAAGATTGTGGAGTTTCCATCTCTGGAGGCATTCCAAACCCACCTGGATGTGTTCCTGTGGGAATTCCTCTGGGTGACCCTGCACTAGCTGCAGGGTTGGACTAGATGATCTTCAGAGGTCACTTCCAACCCCTGACATTCTGTGGCTCTGTGCTTTTGAGAAAGATGCTGGAAATAAATGAGTGAGCTAACACGGGTAATGAAATCTAGCGGGTTTGAAGACACTGAGGAGTACAACAAAGAACTAAACACACCTTAAATAAAAGAGTGATTTCCAGGAGCAAAAAATACTTCAAAAATTCTGGTCTGATACTGCACCTGGATTTGTTGAGCATGAGTGAAAGCATGGTATGTGAGAAGTCCTTAGTGCCAAAACACAAGCGTTCTTTTACGCTCAAGGGAGAAGAGATTCTTGATTGAAGCATTTCTAGTGTTTTTAAGTAGACCTGCAACCTCTTTGCCAGCGTTTTCAGGTGTGGATTAAATTACTTGCACGGTTAAATGCTTTATCATGCATGGAAAACACAAAGGTAAGTCACAGAATCACAGACTGGTAGAGCTTGGAAAAGACCTCTGGAGATCATCTAGTCCAGACTGCCTGCTAAAGCAGGGTCACCTAGATCAGGCTGCACAGGAACACATCCAGGCAGGTTTGGAATCTCTCCAGAGAAGGAGAATCTACCTCTCTGGCCAGCCTGGTGCAGTGCTCCAGCACCCTCAAAGTAAAGTTCTTCCTTATGTTTAAGTGAAATCTCCTGTGTTCTAGTTTGTGCCCATTGCCCCTTGTCCTGTCACTGGCCACCACTGAAAAGAGCCCAGTCCCATCTTCTTGATCTCTGCCCTTAGCTATTGATCAGCATTGATAAGATCCCCTCTCAGTCTGCTCTTCTCCAGGCTAATGATCCTCAGGTCTCTCAGCCTCTCCTCATAAGAAGCCTAGAGAAGGATGTATAAAGGCAAGTAATCCACTGATCAAGCGAACACAAGGAGAACTGATCATCCGTTCTTACAGAGCTGTATGGCATGGGAGGTTTTGGAGCAAGTGGAACATCTCCCTTCTGTGGAAAGGCTGAGGGAGCTGGGTGTCTAGCTTGGAGAAGCCTGAGAGGTGACTCCATTCATGTTTATAAAGATGTGAAGAGCAGCATCAGGAGGATGCAGCCAGGTTCTGCTCAGTGATGTTCAATCATAGGACAAGGGGCAATCTGTGCAAGCAGGAGTATAGAAGGTTCCACATGACCATAAGGAAGAACATTTTCACTAAAAGGGTGACAAGAGCACTGCAGCAGGCTGTCCAGAGAGGTTGTGGAGTCTCTTTCTCTGGAGACATTCAAAATCTACCTGGATGTGTTCCTGTGTGACCTACTCTAGGTGATCCTGCCCTGGCAGGGGGTTTGAACTGGATGATCTTTTGAGATCCCTTCCAACCCCTAACATTCTGTGAGTCCAGGCACTGATTCCTGACTGTTCTGAAGAGATTATGGATGGATATTTGCCAGTCCTAAGGTAAATGGGAAGACAGAGAAGGCTTCAGAAACTACAGCAGCAAACTATGCTCTTTTGTAGCAAAAGCCAGTTTTAATTATTTGCAAATGCTACACCTCTGTGAATCAGCTCAGCTTAATCCTCAAAGAAAAGGTTATTTTCTTATTTGTGGCAACAGCGGACAAGGCAAAACTTTGCCAACTTATGCTTAGCCTTGAAGGATCCAAGTGGCTGATGCTGCTCAACAGATCAAAAGAGGTGACAGTGATGCCCCTAGAGGCAGTACTTCTGATACCTTCCCTGTAGGAAAAAGAAGCAGAGGAGCACTGGATCCATATATGCTTGGAAAGGCAAAAAAGGTAATTAACTTCATTTTCATCTGTGGGTAGCTGCACCACTGGTTTTCTATACCAGAGAGACATTTCTGTTCTCCCAGTAAATCATGTTCAAAGTGACTTAAATATTCAGGTCCTGAGGATATCTCCCAGCCTGAATGTCTGCAAGTGGCTACCAGCAGCCACCAAACTGGCAGTGGTGTGCAGCCCGTGGCTCCAGTCTACCACCATCACAGATCTTAAGAGGGTTCCTTTGGCTTCTGGATTTGTTCAGTAGGTCCATCCTCAGGGGCCTGTGGTATCAATGCTTCCTATGCCAATGGAGAACAGCTCTAGAAGAAGCCATTGGGCCTGTTCCAAACTGGCAAAAGCTCACAAGGAAATGCATCTGACTCATAAGCTGCAAAGACAAGGATCTTGGTACTGCATACATCAACTTCAAGATGTTACCATGAGCATGTACAATCAATCCTTGGGACTGGGAAGAGTTCATTGGCAGAAGACAACCAGTCCAAACATGACAGTGAGAGAGAAACAACACGGGGAGGGGGGAAAAAGGGGGTAAAAAAGTGTTCTTAGATAAGAGACTTTGCTTTGAGATTTGCTTCTGTGGTTAATGGATGTCTCCCAAGTGAGAGGCTGAGTGACTAAGCAAATGAACCACAGAGACACTGGCTAGACAGGGATGTGGCTTCCACAATATTTCCCACCACTTTTATCGCATTTGACTCAAGACATGACTTGCAGGAAGGCAGCCCTCAAATCTTCCATGCCTTTGGCCACCACTCATTTCACAAGTCTATCTTCAAGAAGTGATTTTTCTCTTACTCTCTCATGCAGCCCTTTTACTTGCATTAACTAACTCTTCTTGGAGCTCCAAGTCTTATTTGGGGTGGTTTAGAGAGAGATGACAAAAGCCTGAGATGGTCACCCAGGGGCTCTGAACCCCTATCCACACCCATCTGTAAAACTGACATTAGGTTCCATATTAAGAAAAAAATTCTTCACAGAAAGGGTTATTAAGCAGGTTATCAGGCTGCCCAGGGAGGTGATGGAGTCACCACCTCTGGAGGTATTTAAAAGATACATTGATGTGGTGCTTAGGGACATGGTCTAGTGGTAGCACCTTAGTAGTAGTGGTGGGATTGTGAACTCTAGGTGAGTGGCTGGAGTTGATGATCTCAAGTCTCTTCCAACCTCAGCAGCTCCATGATTTAGCTGTAGGGTTTAAAAGTCAAGGTAAACTACTCCTGTCACAGTATTTCTTGGGTTTTGGACACCTGATCTGCATTTTTCCACCCAGCAGAAGAGGATGGCTGCTGTGAGTTAATTTTAGGATGAATTTATAAAATATTGTGGCATAGATCACAGAATGTTACAGGTTGGAAGGGACCTCTAGAGATCATCTAGTCCAGCCCCACCTGCCAAAGCAGGATCACCTAGGGCAGGCCACACAGGAACACATCTAGGCAGGTTTTGAATGCCTTCAGAGAAGGAGACTCCACAACCTCTCTAGACAGCCTATTCCTTTGCTCCATCATCCTCACAGCAAAGAAGTTTCTCCTCACAATGAGGTGGCACCTCCTGTGCTCTAGGTTGTATCCATTATTCCTTGTCCTATTACTGAGTACCAATGAAAAGAGCCTTCCTCTTGACATCTACCCCTGAGATATTTACGGACATTAGTAAGATCCTCTCTCAGCCTTCTCTTCTCCAGACTAAACAGCCCCAGGTCTTTGTATTTCTTCCTGGCAGAGATGTTCAAGTCCCTTGATCATCCACATAGCTCCCTATTAGACTCTCTCCACAGATCCCTGTCCCTTTTGAACTGGAGAGCCTGTAACCGGACACAGTATTCCAGGTGTGGTCTCACCAGGGCAGAGCAGCAGAAGCCTCACTCCTGATTCTGCTGGTCATGAAGTCTCTTTTCCACGTCCAGTCTTTCTTACCACCTCTGTTGGGCACCACCAGCCCTGGTTACTGGCAAGACACAGCCCTTTGCAGAGGGGTGTTGGCTAGGGGCTGTTTGCCTTGACCAGAGGCAGGATGGAGGACTGAAGGACATCTCCAGCAGTGCCTGTGCCAGCAGCCACTCGGCAGTGGCTTGGCTGGGCGCTGCTGAATGTTCCTGCAGGGCTGCCTGCCCCACGCCGTGGATTCGCTGGCTGCCTCAACTGACGCCAGTTGGCACAGCTTGTCTTTTTCTGCTCACTTCTGCCAGTGGAGAATCTGTCCCACACCATTTATAAAGCTGTTGTGAAAGATAGGATTTGACAGTGAATCTGAGCTATAAATAGAGCTGGCTTCTCCTCTCCCCTGTGAGACCGATAAAATTACCAACAACGCCCCCCAACACATTCAGCTATCACGAGACAGGCTTAGAACTTAGCCTTTCCCATGCACACACGTGCACACAAGCTGAGATTTTTTCAGGTGCCTTTAGGTCAAAAGTCCAGGCTCTTCTCTGGAGGAACTTTTATTTAGTAAGAGTGTTTTTTTCAGTAATAGAAGGATTCCATCAGCTCAATGCTCTGTCACCAAATCCCATTAAACTTGTCATAATATTTTAGCAATCAGCAGCACTGCTATTACCTTGCTGCTTCTGATTTGGGGAAAAAAGGGAGCTGCTGAGAAAAAAAAAAGTCAATTAGATTTGAATGAGTGGCCAGCAGGTGGAGAGAGGTGAGTTTGCTGCTCTGGTGAGGCCTCACCTAGAATACTGTGTCCAGCTCTGGGACCCTCAACATTAAGAGAGGCATGGACCTGCTGGAGTGGGTCCAGCAGAAGGCCACAAAGATGATCAGAGGGCTGAAGCACTTCTTCTACAAAGACAGGCTGAAAGAATTGGGGTTGTTCAGCCTGGAGAAGAGAAGACTGCAGGGGGACCTTAGAGCAGCCTTCCAGTAGTGAAGGGGGCCTTCAGGTAGGCTGGGGAAGGACTGTTTAGAAGGGCATGTAGTGATAGGACAAGGGGCAATGCTTTGAAACTGGAGCAGGGGAGGATTACATTGGACGTTAGGAGGAAGTTCTTCACAATGAGAGTGGTGAAATACTGGAACAGGTTGCCCAAGGATGTGATTGAGGCTCTATCCCTGAAAACATTCAAGTTGAGACTTGATGTGGACCTGGGCTCGAGTTGGAGATGTCCCTGCTGACTGCAGGGGTGTTGGACAAGATAACCTTTGAGGGTTCCTCCCAATCCAATCTGTGAATGCTACACTGTATAAACGTTGTGTTGTAATCTACCATCTACAGGCAACTTGGTGAGACCATGCTTTGATTCTCTGCTACCTGAAAAAGCAGATTGTGTTTTAGCCACCTTTTCTAGTGGAGTGAAGGAAGCTTGCCACAATACATCATCACTGCTTAAAACTGAACAACGAGCCAAGCAGCTCTCTGAGAGATCTATATTGAACTTTGAATATTACAGATAGAATTACAAAATCCCCAGTCATTTGACTATTTCCCAAACCAGGATTTCCCAAACCAACTTTCCACTGGGAAAATGAGTGGGATGATATTTTTGAATATGCTGCACTTATGTCTGGAGGCATCACCCAGTTGAGTAAGGGTGCAAGAAAGACACCCCTGTATGTACCAACGGGGGGGGGTGTGTGTGTGTGTGTGGAAATAACATCCTAATCTCCACAGATCTCAGATTATCCACAGAGTTTTATCCTGGTTCTAATAATCAGTTCTGAAATATTGCATATACCCTAGTGCAATAAAAGTGTGTCAGAGCTGTGCAGTGCAAGCTTTGGGTGTGTGAATGAGTCAGGAAGGCTACATAGCTCTCCCTGCAGCTCATCACTGTGCACTGTAAATGCTGGCTCTGAAACCCCAGCTCCCTGGAACCCTGCAGGGCTGGGTCCATCCTCCCTCACTCCCACCAGCATCAGCCTTTCCCCATCAAGCCCAGTGGCAGGCCCTGTGTTTCATTGCTCTTCTCTGGCATGCCTGCATGTCACAAGTCACAATGAGTGCCTGCAAAATTAAGGACACAAGTGAAGGTTTGTATGTACCTGGGACACAAGCTGCACTTTCAGGACAGACTGCTATGAAAAAGGGAAGAAGCCAAATTTCAGGCTGCTCTCAGTAATTGTAATAGTCAGATGAGCTTCCCAAATATTCAAAGTAATTTTGACTGCAGCTCTCAGGGAGAAAATAAGAAATTCTCACTTTGTAATCCAGCCTTATTACAGCTCCTTTAGACTCCTTATTTAGCCAGAAGACTGAATCCCACTAAGCTCCCTGTGTGTAGGGAGATACTGGCAATATTCTGGCACTTCTCTCCTTCAATACCATTGCATTTCCTTTAGGAAGGGAGGAGAAGGTGAGTCCCACTGCTGTTTGTGTGCTCTGACCTAAAGCTCTAGTCAAGTCTGTAGGGAGGTGAAAGTGATGTTGGAAGGCTGAATGAACTTCCAATTAATTGGTCTGAAACCAAGATAGCAAGAATGGAAGGCCCTGTAAGACTAAAGGACAGGATGACCTGGAAGGTTAAAATAATCAGAAACAAGACACAGGAGTTAGGAGCAGTATCAAAGGACAGTACAGTTCTGTCAACTTTTGTAGCCAATGCCTCATTCTGGCTTCTTTAAATAAACCAGAGGCAGATTTGGACAAAGATGAAAGGTGTTGCCTATATAACCTGTGGGGATATTAATACTATAAAATACCTCAAACAGAAGAGAATTTCTAAGTAAGAATTAGGTTTAACTGAATGAGCACATGTACAATGATTGATGTGATGTAAAAATCACATAACCAGTCATATATATAATTTGTTGTTTGTATGTAAACCATTGCTGTTGGAGTTAACAGTGTGCTGATCTGTAGAGCTACCACCTAGCAGCCATTTCTCTGCAGAACTGGAATAAAACAAATCTCTTCACTCTGTGTGCCAAGTGGTTTTTGCACACCAGGTAAAGAAAACCCAGACTTGGGACAACAAAAGGAGAAGTTTCCCCTCCCTGTATTTTGGGCAAGAAGGTATTTCCTGGTTTCACTTGCACTGCTTTGTTTAACAATGAATTCCCTACCTGGTAGGTGGTCAGTTGCCCTAAAACTACTGAGAGCTTGTGTAGAAATGCCTTAAAAGTACTAAACATTGTTATTAAACCTCTGAAATAATTGTCAACCCTGTCTTCAGAATAATAAGAGAGCCATCCTTTGTCAGGCTTGTGCCATGAATCTACATGGCATTACTTGCAGACACTGATATGAATGACCTCTTTGTCCTGTCATACCCAGGTATGATTACACAAGGGTAGTCCTGAAGTTCTCCACATGAAATTTAATTAGAACAGCCACACTCAAACAATTTATGCAGCAGGAATCCAACAGAAGTGAGATCCCTCTCACAACTGTGAAAAGTCTGCCAGCAGGATTCCTCTCCCTACCATGCTTACCAGCTCTTCTCTGGTCTTGCCTGCACCTTGGCAGTGTGTTTTGTGCTCACCCTGTCCTGTCACCATCAGGATAATAAACCACCTTCCTCCGTGGCTGGGGTCCAGGGTAGACACCTGTTCACATGAGCCAGAGCACGCGGCTCCTTCTGTCATCCCTGGGGTTTCTCCTGTGACAGCAGGATTGAGGGCCTGGGATGGAGGGGGGTGTAGGAAGGGCCAGAAGAGGCTACCCTTTTATAGGAGAAAGAATCTGTACAAGGGAAAACTAAGCACAGACCCAGACAGGTGCACAGGAGCACAAGGCTCAGGCTTTTTTCAGAAGCATAAATGACAGATGGTAGTCAGCAAGCTTCACATTGACCTACATCATCCCCCTGTTGGTCATCCCATCCCACTTTGATTGCAAGAATTCAAGAAACAACAAACTCCAGAGGCTGGCTGAGCCAAGAAAAGTATCTTCCCATGTGGTTGGCTAGGCTGTGGGGCCGATGCAGCAATGCTTATAGCTTTCCCATTCCCAACCCAGTAGCAAAGCAGCCACAGCCACCATTGTGCTGAGCACAGGAGATAGCTATGGGCTTAGCAGTCTCCTCTGTCCATTTCCAAACCAGCCTGCCCACCTGCCCTCATTTATGGGAGCTTCCAGGCTTTGAAATACAGCAGAAACCCTTCCAGCTTCTCTCCCACTACCTGCATTTATACAGGTGTGCTGCTGCAGCTGCAGTGCTGGGCTCCAGAACATGACCACTCCTGCTGAACAAGCCTACATTAACAGAAAATAAGCTCAACCCAACTCAACCATAGGTGCATCTGATCCCCACCAGCCAATAAAGCCCAGCCTCCAGGCCTCTTTGGAAAGCTGGCTCTGAACAAGCATTTAGGAAGCTGGCAGTTCTCCTTGTGTCACACTCCCAGCCCAGGTCTTTTTTTCCATCCTGCCCCTTTTTATTCTCCTGTCGCCCTTGCAGTGACCTGATGTGCGCCTTTTGTGCTGAGCCAGTAGGACCTGTTCACTTTGACTTTGCTAATTAAGTTCAACAGCAGTTTGTTTTTTGTTTTTTTTCCAGTGGTTCTGTCCCAACACATTTAGTTGGGATTTGAAATTCTTTAGATTTCATTCAGCCCATGTGCATGATGGTGTCACAAGGCTCCCGGCCCAGCTCAGTTAGTCCCAGCCCTGGAAGGGCTCCAGCATCCTTGACACAGTGCATATAAGCTCTGTGGCAGAGGGGCAGGAGGGGACAGTCTGAACAAAACAGTCACCCAAATAAGGAGTTACCATGACTCCCTGTTTCCTTTTACACAGGAGCCCTGCTACAAACATCTGCTCCTACAGCCAAGATAGCTAGTACCCCTATGAAAAGGTATCTCCTTGGAAGAAACTGGGCTCTAGCTATCCTTATTTATGAGTGAGTTTTGCAGATAGGCAAAACACTGATTTAACTTGACCAAGTCCAGGGGAAAAGCCTGGACAGTGAAATGAAAGAGATCTCCGTATGTTTTTTTGTTTCCCACAAACTATATGGGGCCCTTCTGCTCCCCAAAGTTTCTGAGCTGCATCATGGTTCAGTCATAGAATCATAGAATCAATAGGGTTGGAAGAGTCCATAGCCTGTGCTTCATGCTTAAATCTGCTCTGGAACAGGTAAATCATTTCATAGAGTCATTGAAGTGTCTTGGCTGGAAGATCAAGACCTTTAAGATCATCAAGTCCAACCATAAACCCAGCACTCCCAGGTCACTACTCAGCACCATCTTAGTTCTCAGATGAGCACAAGCCCTGTGAGGAGAGGCTGAGAGAGCTGGGATTGTTTAGCCTGGAGAAGAGGAGGCTCAGGGGTGACCTCATTGCTCTCTACAACTACATGAAGGGTGGTTGTAGCCAGGAAGGGGGTGGTCTCTTTTCTCTAGTAACCAGCACCAGAACAAGGGGACACAGTCTCAAGCTGCACCAGGGGAAGTTTAGGCTCGAGGTGAGAAGAAAGTTCTTCACGGAGTCATTCGTCATTGGAATGTGCTGCCCAGGGAGGTGGTGGAGTCACCGTCCCTGGAAGTGTTCAAGGGGAGATTGGACGTGGCACTTGGTGCCATGGTCTAGTCATGAGGTCTGTGGAGACAGGTTGGACTCGATGATCTTTGAGGTCTCTTCCAACCTTGGTGATACTGTAATACTGTGATGAGTAGTCTATGCCTTTAAAATGTAAAGCTAATAGCAAAGATGCTGATGGGTCTTGGTTTGTCCTACTGCACTCCTTATCCTGTTCCTAGAATTATAGAATTGTTCTGGTTGGAAAAGACTTCCAAGATCACCAAGTGCCTTATGCAGGTGCCAGCACAGAAGGAAAAAAAAGAAGAAAAGAAAATTCTTTTTTTCAGCCCTAAGGTTATGCTTTAGAGGTCCTTTTCATGCACTTTACCTATCTGCACTTTTTCATTTTTACATTAGCTTTTCATTTATCTTTCTTGGCTGCTCTTAATTGCTCCTTTCCCTTCAAGAAATACCAGCAAACAACCTCATGGAAAAAGAAATAGAAAACATGGGACAGGAGTGAGTTTCAGGATGAAGGAAAATGTAGAAGTCCAAAGAAATAGATTTAGACAATGGAGGTGCTGCCCTAAATATTTGAGTGAGGGGTTTAAAACCAAAAGTGGGGTTTTAACAACAGGATTCAAGGCTGAAGGGGGAAAAAAATACAGAAGCAGCTTGACAGCAGCAACTAAAATGAGCAGAAGGAAAGTGAACAGAAGAGGGAGATGAAAAGATAGCAACCTTCAGCAGAAGATGGATTGCCAAAGCTTGCTTTCTCAGAGAAGTATGGACAGAAAGCTGTGCTGCTGGGTTGGTCCCACTGCATTATTTTTAAAACAACGTGCTCTCTTTTGAGCTCTGCAGATCTTTATGCAACAGGCAGAGGAGCCAAGAGCCCAGTGAGAAGGCTTCTGCTCTGCTAGATGAAGACTGGCAAAATGTCTCTCTACACAACCCACAGGATAAGTACCTGCATTCCTACCTACTCAACCTTTTTTGGTATACAAAGGCACCTCTTATTTTTATTGCTTTGCTGGAAGTCAGTCCAATTGCAAGGATGGGTTCCTATCCAATCCTACACCCGTGACCACCTTCTTGCCTCTGCACCAGCTTTGACCAAATGAAGCTAACTTGTTATTTAGTTTTGCAATTACATGAATTCAGCTTCAGAAGAGCTCTTGGAATAAACAGCATTTCATAAAAACACATTCTTTCTGGCTCATTTGGTTGTATCAATGACAAAATCAGAGCTCTGCAAAACACTAAAAAATACAAATTTCCAGGACAGGATATTGCCAAGGCAACAAGGGGAATTGGGCTGTAATGCAACAAAACGTGTTACACAGAGTCTAAACCTTGTCGTCATCCTGTCCTGCTCCTACCAACACCAAATCTGATCCCTGAACAGACTGCATCCTTACAGCTCACTTCTAGCAAACTCTTCTACCTTTGCCTCTGATATAAAAGTCCAGCAATGCTTGCATAAACACTTGAATTCTTGAGGAGGATGCACAGACATCACCTACAGGGAATAAAGGAGCAGGGGCACCTGCTGGGGAAGGCTGTGATGTCTCTGCAGTGGTATTTCCTAGGGAGAGCATCTTTGCAGCCCTCTCTTGGACTCTCTCCAGTAGTTCCCTGTTTCTCTTGAAGCAGAGAGCCCAGAACTGAAAACAATATTCCAGATGAGGCTTCATCAGGGTAGAGTAGAGGAGGAGGAGAACCTCTCTTGACCTACTGGCCACACTCTTATTAATGCACACCAGAGATACATGGGCTGGAAGTTAGGTGGCTGACAAGAGTGAGGAGCAATAAGTGCTCTCCTTGCTGAGTGGGACAGCGTTGGCCCAGATGCCCAAGGAGGAGTAGGAAAGTCATGAATGTTGCAAAGCCCTGGTGCAAACCAACACCAGCAGGGCACAGCTGACATGAAGAGGACTTCAGTGGGAAGGGGACTCAGTACAGACTCAGCTATACCCAAGTAAGGACCACTGATTTGACAAGCAGCTTCTATGTGGACTTCTCAGGGGACCCTATACAAGAAAAAGTGCCTCCCGAGTACCAAATGGATCGCTACAGGCATGGGGAAGAAGCACTCCAGCCAAATCCTGTAGGAAAAATATGCAGTGTTCCCAGAGACACAGCACCTGAGAACTCCCAAACCATCCTTCAGCCATGTACCAATGAATTAGGGCCTGAAGATGGAGGAGTGTCATAAACAGATAAGCAATGTGAGTGGAGTCAAGGAAGGTATAAAATGCTCCATCCTGAGCCTCTATCTTATGTCCTTCGGTCAAAAGCCTTTCACTTTGTGGAATAACAAAGCTGAGCCTTTGAAGAGAAAGAGGGTGGCAAACAAGTCAGCAAAGAGGCACTATTTTGTGGGGGTCTGAGCAGATGACAGAGGGCAAAGAGGTGCAGATAAACATGTCTGAGACCAACTCTCAGATTTTGTCAGCTGTCTGAGTCAATACAAACAGGAGAGAAAGACTCCTGGAGGATGATCCTTTTCCTTATTCCTGGAAAATGATGTTAGTGCCATGGGATGTAAGAACAGACACACTTAAGCCAAATGACTGAAGGATGAACTCACTGGCTTCTTCCAAATTCAAGATGCAACTCAACAGCGAAAGCAGCTGTGGACAAAACTCCTGCCAGGGAGTACTGCATACCAGAACCATGCTGGGAGATGGGAACTACTTAAATGAGTGCTAGGAGATGAGCCCATGTCCCCTCTTTGAATGGGGTGGCTCCCTCTATTCTGGTAAGAGAACAGGGGCAGATGGAGAAACTGTATATGCAGTTTATGGCCTTCAGCAGTATTTGGATGTTAAGGCTTGTTAGGTTTTGTGACTTATTTAGTGACACACCACCTCACATGGTCCTTTACTCCTGGAAACCTCCAAGCAAAAGGTTCAGCAAAGGGTTATCTCTAAGAGCTAAAGCAATCAAAACAAAGACATCCTTCATACACCTCTTTACACAACATGTCTTACGACAAGACCTCTCATCTGCTGATGGTCTCCAATCCTGCAGCTAAAATGGGCTATGAAATCTGTAAGGCTGGGAATGCTCTCTGAGTGCCATGCCAAAGGGGAATCTCAGTGCCTCAAAGCTTGCCAAAACTAAACCTGCATTGAGCTAATTACTGCACAATTCTTTACCAGTGAACAAAAAAAAGACATTACCATTGAGAAGAAAATAAACCACAGACTGAGCAGCTCGACTCCTGGTAGGCACCAGGTACATCAGTGCCACAAGGTTTGCAAAACACAGTCCTGATGATCATCTGCCTGCAGAAATGAATACGCAGGCAAACCTCGCTCCAAGCAGTTCAGCTATAAAACTGCTGGCCGATGACATCTTGTGCTCTTACCTGACATCATTACCTCCATGGGCAAAAGATCCAAAGCAGGCTGTTAAGATTTGCAGGAAGTGGAAAAGCAGATGGACCTGAGACGTGTCTTTCTCTTCCTTATCCTCTTCCACAGGATCGGGTGGGGGTCGATTAGGCTCGGCGAGTTCAGAGGCCAGCTTCATTTCCACCCCTCCTTCCTCTGCCTCGATCTCTGCCTCAGCCACTGCATTGCAATAGCTGGAGTAGCTGTCATAGCGAACTCTCTTCTTGGAGTAAGAAACAGTGTCCCCCACCAACTTCTCACTGTCCTCTGGAGTTGATGGCTCTGCTGCCTTAAAGGAGGAATGCACAGGCATGCCACAAATAGCAGCCGTGTAGCAAGTATAGCTGTTGTTACGCCGTAACAGTTTGTAGTTGTTTTCCTGAGAGGGCCTCTCATCAGTGGCCCTCTCCAGGTGTATTTTGTGGAGCAAGTCTTTGTATAAACCTGAGTCCTTGTGCACAGTGTGATAAACGTGGCCGTCGCTCCTTATCTGGCCGTCGAAGCTGAAGGTGCCGTTGGACACAGGAGACTTCACCGAGGTGTGCGTCATCGAGAATGCCCTTCCTGCAAAGGTGGACATTCAGAGGGGCTTTTAGTTCTGTGAATTCTAATACAGAAGCCCTGTCTCTCCCACTTCATGGGACAGTAAAGTGGCAGCAATCTGAGAGTGCAAGACAAAGAATCATAGAATCATTTTGGTTGGAAAGGACCTTTAAGATCATCAAGTCCAACCGTTACCTAACTCTGCCAAGGCTGGTGCTAAACCACAGCCCTCAGCACCACATCTCTATCTCTGTTAAACACCTCCAGGGACAGGGATTCAACCACCTCCCTGGGGAGCCTGTTCCAGTCTTTGCGAACCCTTTCAGTCAACGAGTTGCTTCTTATATTCAATCTAAACCTCCCTTGGTGCAACTTGAGGCCATTTCCTCTCCTTTTATCACTTGTTACTAGGTAGAAGGAACCAACACCCACCTCACTCCAACCTCCTTTTCTCCGGACTGAACAACCCCAGTTCCCTCAGCCACTCAAAGAGATCAATTCTTCAAAAAGAAGATCTGATTGCAATATATGCAGTGAATAAGGCAAGTTTCAATTAAAAGTAACTCCTTCACCTTCTGTGCAAGAACAACTTTATTCTAGGGTTGGATCTCCCTGAGCCAAGCTGCATGACCTGCAGCAAGTCAGTAGGGATCAGCTATTCAAAGGTGATACTTGCAGGTTACATCCTGAGGACTCTTGAAAAAACAATTTCTGATGAATGCCTTAAAATAAGCTCTGTTTTTGCTAAGATACTGTCTCTATCAAATAGGCATACTAAGGATTTCTGGAAATGTTGTTTATTGTAATGTCATGCTGAAGATGAGGTCTCCTTTCACAAGCACTTATGTTTAAATAAAATAATAATAATTTTTTTTTTAAAGAAAGGAAAAAGGTTCATGTTCTGTGGAAATATTTCCTCAGCCAGTCCAACGTTTTGATATATTTTTCCTACGGACATGGGCAATCTCAAGCACGATATAGGCTGGGCAAGGGGTGGCTCAAGAAAGTCTGGAGGAGAAGCACTTGGGGGTGTCAGCTGATGACAAACTCACCATGAGCCAGCGATGGTCACTGGCAGCACAGAAGGCAGCTGTGTGATGGGCTGCATCCAAAGCAGTGAGAGAGGCAGGACAGGGAGGGGATTCTGCCCCTCTGTTCTGCTTTGCTGAGACCTCACCTGGAGTACTGTGTCCAATTCTGGTGCCTCCAGAATAAGAAGGACACTGAACTGTTGAAGCAGGTCCAGAGGAGGCCATGAAGATTATCAGAGGGATGCAGCAGCTCACCTATGGGGACAGGCTAACACAGATGGGGCTGTGCGGCCTGGAGAAGGCTCCAGGGAGACCTAAAAATGACTTTCCAGTACCTGAAGGGGGTCTACTAGAAAGCCAGGAAGGGACCATTTACAAGAGCTTGTAGTGATAGGACAAGGGGCAATAGATTTGAGCTGGAAGAAGGCAGATTTAGACTGGAGATTAAGAAGAAATTCTTTATAGTGAGGGTAGGGGGACACTGGAACAGGCTGCCCAGGGAGGCTGTGGATGCCACTCCATGGAGGTGTTCAATGCCAGGCTGGACAAGGCCTTGAGCAACCTGGTCTAGTGGAAGGTGTCCTTGCCCAGGACAGGAGGGTTGGAACTAGATGATCATTAAGGTCCCTTCTAACCCAAACCGTTCTGTGATTCTCCAGTTCCCACAGTGTACGTTTAACATTACACATGTCACCACTAAAGCAATATTTCTGAAGAAACTTCTGTCTTTCATTCCCTGACTTCCTGGATTTCCACTTTTCAGTGTTCAGAACTGGGTTTAGCTATTTTTGATCTGGAAGCACCCACTCAAAGGGCTTCACATCATGACTTATTTGATTTTGTGAGAATCAGTTGAATATATTAGACATTTATTAATGTAATTACAGGGCTGTGTAGATATCAGCAAAGCAATATCAATGTCAGCAGATCCCTAAGTGTGGGGAGGTGCAACCCCACCACATGGGAGAACAAAAAGACCTTTATATACACAAGCCTACTTCTTCTCAACCTATGGTCAGAAAACAATGGGTGAGAGTTTTCTAGTGGCCACGCTCCAAAGGGTCATACGTTTGTCAACTGAAGCCCAAATCTTTTCATCTCCTGTGGCAGCATGCTAATCACCTTTATATGCTGAATTTAACCTTCAGGCATCAGCAATTTGTGCTCCCTGTATTTTTCCACTGCGTAAAAGGATGGAAACAACACTAAAGGTAGCAAAGTGACACAAAAAGGAAAGTGCTTTTCCTTTTCAGCTGACTCTAAAACTGAAATACAGTCAAAAGAAAATGTAATTAGGTTTAAGTCCCCTCTAGAACACATCACATGTAAATGAGCATCTTTCCCAGCCAGGGAATTAGGGCTGGAAATCCCAAATTCACCATTTACAGCAGAGCCCTACTTGCAGTTCAGAAACCTTGTCAGAACAGGCAGAAGACAAACCCTCCATATTGTGACAGCTTCTTACCATAGGGTACACGAGGATGGTTTCCATTTGCAACAGGATCTGGTGCCCCAGCAGCTTCTGTTCCTGAGCCAGTCAGGGGAATCGTGCTCTCGTCAGAGGCTTTGGCACCAGGAAGCTCTTTAAAGACTGGTGTTTCTTCATCTTGAATTTTATCAAGACTCTCATCTGATATCCTTGACAGTGCAGCATCTTTCTTTAACCGGCCTGAGGAAATAACAGCACTGTAATTTTACGCCCAACTCAGCTGCCTCGCTGCTCGTGTTTCCACTGTTTGCATCAACAGCATAGATCAAGATGGATACAATAACCTGGCTCTTTTACATACACATTCTTTATTTCTAACGCTTACCTTTACTAAATTCAACTCTAGAGCATCTTTGTTTCTTCCTAAAAAATGGGGCACAGCAGGTAACTGCAGTAAAACCCCAAGCTGCTCATTTATTAATGAAATCTGGAACTTGTCCCTGGCTTTTATTTGGTGTGAGTAGCAAAGTAAATACACAAAACACTGTAAGGCTAAAAGCAGTGATCAGCCCGCCTCACTGTAAAGTTAAAGAAGTCACTTAAAAACAAAAATTCTGCCAGATTTTTCCTCTCTAACATTTCCTTCATAAAATATAAATTGGGTTCTGTTTCAGTATTTAGTTTCTGTTTCTGCTAGACCCTAGAAGTGAGCACTGCAATGGATTGCCTAACGAGGTTTTGAATTTCTACCACTGCAGGTTTTTAAGAGCAGGTTATACAAACACATGAGGAATAGTTTAAGCACATCCTGCCTGTGGGTGGGGACTGAACTAGCTGACCTCTCAAGGGCACTTCTAGCTCTAAAAATACATTTTCCATGATTTTACATCGCTTGTACTTCATGAAGCAACCACTTACTTTCGATTTTCCTCTTCATCCATGGGCACACAAAAATCCAGACTAAGATGGCGAATATTAAGGATACGCCGATTGAGATTAGAGCAATTGCCCACATGGGCAGTACCAGTCCCAGTACTGTGAAGAGAAAGAAAAGAAAACCCCAGCAAACTGTAAATTAATACCACTTCATTATCTCAGGCAGTGGCAGAGTGGTCTGTTGTAGAAAAGCCTGAGCTCACGTTAGCTTCAAAACCAGCATGAATGAGGCAATCACTTTTAACATCTAGAATAGTTAGTGCAGTATTTTAAGGTCTGGTTGACTTCCACTTCTCTGTTACCCCACTGTGAGCTTATTTCCAAAGAAGTTAGGGGTAAAACTCCCACATCAGGGCTGCTAAACCAAGTTTTCAGTGATTTTATACATTAATGCATGTTAAACCACAGTGGCCATGAAGTATTTACCTGATCTTTGCTCTGGTCAACAAAGCCTGATGCTCAGCTTAATCTAAGCCATTATTTGATTATGATAAAAGCTTAATGTAGCACTTGAGATCTGAGGTCTCAGTCCTGCAATGCACAATCATGTCAATAATTTGTGTTCCTGGAAGCAGCTCCCCAAGAGAGTTCCTTGAGTTTGTTCAATCAAATGATCAGACCCTTAATGAAGAAAAGAGCTTGGTCTCTCAGCTTTCAAATCTGTATTAGCTCATCTAGCTTGAAACCTAGGTGATTAATTCATCCTTGTGAGTAAATGCCACCAGGGCAGAGGCCTGGGAGAGTAAATATGTATTTGCTGAGAATCAAAAACAGCCTCTCACCTTTTTAGTCACACACTTTAGAGAGTGCTAAGCTGAAACAGAAAGGACATTAAGATTCTTATTTCATTTATTTTGCAGAGTGCCTGACCTACTTCTACGGTACAACGAGTGAGGAAATGTTGGTTATACAGCTGATTTACTGTGAAACTTCTTGGATACACAGCCATTTGGACTTCAGAAAAAGGAATTTGTGTTACCCTCAATCTGGGCACTTCTCAAGCTTTTTATTAATTTCAGTAATGCTATGATGTGGAGTCTACTGACTGCACCTATCTAGTACTTCTAGTGTGTCAGGTTTTAGAGAAAGCAAATTTCTGTTCAAAAAAAGGCTTTCTTCATTCAGGGGCATGTTCAGGAGTCTCTCCTCAATTGCCTGTTTGTTCATGGCTCTGGGGCAGCAATGTAGCCTAGAGATAACATTTAGCGACCAGAGTCTTTCAACAAAGTACTCAAGAGCACTGAACAGCTCTTTTCTGAACTCTTTTGCTGCAAGTGCATGTTTAAGTGCACTCTAAGTCAAGTTAAATATAAATATAGAAGTGCAAACATATAAATATAAAAATGTGTGAATAGAAATATATGAAGAGACACAAATATAAGTAAATGCAAACATAGATACAAATAAAAGCAACATAGAAATGACATAAAATATACAGAAACGGAAATAAAGTCCTGGAAATGACATGCATCATTTCCCTCTTGAGTTGAGTTGCAGTGAGGACACAGCACCCAAGAAGACAACACATTCAGTGCAGGAACAGCCTCAGGGCTTCTGAGCATTGATGGGAAATAAGTAAATTTAATTAATAGGCTCCCTGCCAGATCTGCCAGAACAGTGACTCTGCTGATTTCAACAGAACTATTGAGTCAGGCTGAGTGCAAACAGCCTACCTGGTCTTACCACCTGCTCTGAACATGCCCTCTTGATGCACATATCTGGATTAGCTTTGAGACCTCAACACACACTCAGGTTTACAAAGCCAAAGTTGGCAGCTCAATATTGCCCCTTCCTCTGAAAAGTTTTTTTTTTTGGTAGCTGTGCTCTTCCCCACTAACCAAAGGGGTCAGGCAGGAGTCATAAAAACAGATGCACAAATAGAAGCAGGTGGGGAGATGTATAATTTACTCTCAGAATCATAGAATGCTTTGAGTTGGAAAAGACCTTTAGAAGGCATCTAGTCCAACCCCCCTGGGACATCCCCAACTAGATCAGGTTACTCAGAGCCCCATCTACCCTGCCCTTGAACGTCTGCAGGGATGGCACCTCCACCATATGCCTGGACAAGTTGTTTCAGTGTTCCACCACCCTCATAGTGCTCTTCCTAACATCCAACCTAAATCTACCCTTCTCGAGTCTAAAACCATTGCTCCTTGTCCTGTCACTACAAGCTCTTGTAAACAAACCTTCCTGAGTTTTCCTGTAGCCCTCTTTCAGCTACTGGCAGGCCATCCTTAACTCCTAAGCTAGGAGATAGCAGTGTGATGTCAGCACTGGCAGAGCATCATTCCAGTCCCTCCCATGCCTCTGCAGATGGCTCACTCACCTGGTGCCCCCGTGTACATGATGGAAAACACGTTAATAGCAATGGTAGCAGCATAGAACACTGGAAGTGCACGGAGGCCATTGGGCACAGGGTCTTCCTGCATTGAAATTGAGGGGAAAAAAGTGAAATATTAGGTGGATTTTCCATAGGATTGTCATCAGTGTGAGCTGCCATGAGGAAAGCACATGCTCCCCAGGTCAGTGCCACGCAGGTGGAGCTTTCGGGTGGATGGTAAGGAAAGGATGGTGACCTCTCTGGCTGCATCCAAAGCCACAATGCAGGTCCTGGCAAGCACCAAGCATTCTGGGGGAGCCTGACACTGTTAAAGGGAACCAGGAAGGCAGGTTGTACTTTCAGGTCAGCAGCAGACCTCCTGGGGAGATGGGTGACCAAGTTTCTTTCTGTGAGTGTTTCCTCACTGCTCTTGTCTCAAAGATGAGTAGTGTCCCCTTCACTTGGCATGACTGAAAGGTGACAAACAGGACAGAGCTTTGATACCTTTTGGGAGTGGGCTAACAACAGTCAGTGTGACATATGCGTAACACAAACTCCTTCCTAACCTCTCCACTTCAACTGAAACACGCTGGCACTTTCCCCCAGCTAGCAGAGAGCTCTGAAACGTTGAGTGCCCGGCCACATGAAGCAGGTGAGATAAATAAAGTGAGCTTGCTGCTGCGCCTGCTGCCCGCCACGGGCTCGTGCCCTCCACGCTCAGAAGGCAAGACTCAGCTGACGGTGCGGCGGAAATGTGCTGCACAAGCCAGGCAAAGAGCCTTTGTGAGGAGACTGCCTTGGCCTTTTGAGGGGGCTCCACGTGTTTGCAAAGAGCCTGGCAAAGTTAAGGGCTGGCGAATGTGGGTTTGTTTCTTTCTACCATGGGCTGCGAAAAGGGAGCCAAGAGCAGGCTGCGGCCACCCTGCGCTGTGCCCTGGTCTCAAAGCACCAGGCTATATCCGCAGGGCCAGCTGCTATTTAGACAACCCCCAAACAAGGTCATAAAACCCCTACATCAGGCCATGGGCTTGCAAGCTAAAAAGCTGGTTTTTCTTCATACACGCACACAATGCAAGCCACCACCTGCTTCTGCCAGAAGCCCTACAGATCTCACTACATTGTGAATGGCACAGGCAGCAGTCAGAAAACTGTTTCCTCATCTTGAAGTTTTTCTGCCTTCTGAGTGATTAAATATGTGGCTTTTATACCAGAGTTCATGTGATTTTGATGACTAATTTCTAAAGTTGGTAGGTTTTGAACACAACAGAGGAACTTTTCCTCATCCTTTATGCAACTTGAGTCATTTTCAATTCAAAGCCGATCATATTTATCACCTGATTTTATTGCTGACATCTATTTACACCAGAAATAAAGACTGATGAAGCTGAGGCTACAGGTGGTGCTATTTATAGCAAGAGAATCAATGCCTCATCTATTTAAGTTGCCTGTATAACTGCTAGTATAGCGTCCCTTATTTTAAGTCATTGTCATGCGCTGCTGCACTCCCCCATTTCAGCAAGCTGGATGGTGTGAGCGAAATGGAAAGAGCAGATAAAAGCATTCTGGTTCCCAGCTTATGTTGGAGTGCCAGGCAAATCATCTTCCACAATGGAGACAGGTAGACTGATGTCACCTCAGAACATCCACTTTTGACCAGGGTCACTAAAACTCATGAGAGTCTAGCAAAAATGCAGATGCCCATCTTCTGATGTCTAAGGTCTAGAAAAGCAAAGCTTACCATTTCACAACTGTGACACAGCAATTAGAGTATCCCCAAGGGAGAACTGTTCTGCTTAAATAACAGTCATAAGTCAGTCAATAAGTTTGTACTAGTACAGAAGCAACCTCAATGCACCATCCTTTAATCAAAGAGAATGGACAATAGTAATTATCATGTAGCACTTTCTAAGCCTCAAATGCTTGTCAAATTACTTTGAGCTTTCAGAAGTGCTAAGAGCAGTTGCAATGGCTGTTTAAAAAACAAACCAAGCCACAACAAACTAGTCTCCTGTCCCAAAAGCAACTGTACAAATGCAAGCACCCAAATGGGAGACTAGAACACAGCCTTCATACCAAGTGAGATTGCTTTACCTTGTTTAAAATGAAGAATCTAATCAGCACAAAGAGGACTCCAGACATCAAGCCAGATAACAGTGGGGAAATAAACCAAGAGGCAACTGTGTTGAAAGAAAGATAGAATAAAATATGAAATGAGCAGTCTGTCAGCATAATAGTTAAGTAAGTGGTTAATAGACAATACATTTAAAACAGTTCTTGTACAACTGGAGTGAATGCTCTATATGCAATGTGTCCTTGTGGCCAGGAAGGCAAGTGGTATCCTGGGATGCATTAAGAGAGTGGCCAGCAGATCGAGGGAGTTTCTCCACCCCTTCTACTTTGCCCTGGAATAGTGTGTCTAGTTCAGGGTTCCCCAGGAACAGGGATACGTTACAGAGTGTCCAACAGATGCTATGAGGATGATGAAAAGACTGGAGCATCTGTCTTATAAGGAAAGGCTGATAGACATGGGGCTGTTTAGCCTGGAGAAGAGAGGTTGAGAGGAGATCTGATATTTTCAATGGTGTCCTGTGTCAGGACAAGGGGCAATGGATACAAACTGGTACACGAGGAAGTTCCATCTCAACATGAGAAAACACTTCTTTATTGTGAGGGTGATGGAGCCCTGGAGCAGGCTGCCCAGAGAGGTTGTGGAGTCTCCTTCTTCAGAGACTTTCATAACCCACTGGATGGGTTCCTGTGTGGCCTGCCCTACATGATCCTGCTTTGGCAGGGGGGTTGGACTTGATCTTCAGAGGTCCCTTCCAACCCCTACCATGACTCAATGATTTATAACTCATGTCCACTGGTACTCATGAAAGTCAAAATAATGCTAGGCACAATCAGAAACACCACACAAGACATTTCCCTTCAAGATTAGGAATCAATTTCACCAGGAAAGTTGCTTGTAGTTGGGTGCAAAGTGGACCAAGAAAGCTCTGTAATTTCCTAATTGTTGTGATCAGGAATGTGTCAAGTAGAAAGTGACTGCACTCAGCGTGATGGTGTGCTGCTGGCAGGGTAAAAGTCTCAAATTTCCAAAATTATACAGAAGCATCAACTGTAGTGAATAAAGTGAGCACATATTTTGCAGGCCAGATTTGCAAGTGTCCAGGGCTGACTTAACTGCAGTAGGTGGCAAACCTCCTACTGCTTTCAATAAAAGCAGATTAGGGCAGTGCTCTGGAGATCTCACCCAGAATGATTTATGGTGTGCAGCATGGTTAACAGATTGATTCTGCTGTCATTGCAAACTTTCTTCTACTTCTGACAGAATTCAGAAAATCCCACATTGCTTCAGCTCCTCTGAAGCTCTAGAGTATTTCCATGCCTTCAGCATCAATCCTTTTACTACAGGGTTTGGGCTGTGACTTGGGTTACAAGGATTCCAAAACAATAATGAAAACTCCTCCACATGCCTGCTTGGCTGTGCTTATCCTGGTAGTGGGAGGCTGTGAGTTAAGCGTGTGCTGCATGCCCAGCTTTTGCCTCCTCGAAGCTGGTGGGTGGAGGAACAGGACTGTGGGCATTCACATGATGGCTAGCATTGTTGAGAGCAAGAACGAGGTGGTATGAGCCACCACAAAAAGAATTAGAAGAGGAGGAGTGTCACCTTGAAGCAGATCTCTGAGGGACAATGTGTCCTTGACTTACTGAAGAAGCTCCATCTAAACATGAAGAGGAACTTCTTTACTTTGAGGGTGGTGGAGCACTGGAACAGGCTGCCCAGAGAGTTGGAGTCTCCATCTCTGGTGTCATTCAAAAATCCTCCTGGATGCCATCCTGTGCAACCTGCTCTAGATGAACCTGCTCTGGCAGGGAGGTTGGACTAGATGATCTGCAGAGATCCCTTCCAACCCCTGTGATTCTGCTGGGGAAGCACAACTTGCTTCTTACCCCTTCATCCACCAGAGACACACTGCAGCCCTTAATGAACCCTCTGAATGACAGGACCAGAGTGAAGAATGATGTAAGGAGGGAAAGCTGTCAGCACCAAACAACCTCCTGAGGAGGTTTTTTTGCAATCAGTGCACGCTACTTCACGTACCCTCATGCATGAAAGCAACCAGCACTTACCAATCTTGACAAGCTGCATCCACTGGACTCCCTGTGTGCCAATTGCCACCAGAGAGAATCCAATCGTAGCACCTACGATGCAATGGGTCCCTGATATGGGGAGTTTCAAGAACGATGCAATCAGCTGCCAAACAGCAGAGCCTAGGACAAAACAACATCCCAACATATGCTATAAAAACAACAACAGCAACAATCATGTCATGCAGAAAATTCTTCAGCGCGTACCCACATTCCTTTATGAGTGCTGCCTACACTCTGTATGCACAAGAGAGAGCTTCTGAAGAGAGTTTTGTTTCTGTTCTAGCTCTAAAAGCAGATACCAAGATAGTTTAATAGCAGCATTGAATGCAGCATCTTACTTGATAACTTTTTGTTACTAACAGCTCTTTACACTGCACAATGCTTCTGCTTTTGGTTTTTGAAGGCTTTCAGTATTTACAGCCTGTCTGAGTAAATACACAGACTGCTCCCACTCTGCACCAAGCTTAGAAAACTTCATTTCTTGGACTTGGAAGCCTACAACTGATCAGTGTGATCACTTCAATTATCCATGAACTGCTAATGAACTATCCATGCTCTTAAATTCAGATGTGACCAGAGAAAGGCTGAAATTGTGGGGCAAATTGCTTCTCAGTGACACATGGCCTTGCAGAACTCTCCATAGGAAAAATGGGTTGTGGAGGGAATAAGGACTCTCTTACTGCCTTCATTTGCAGTTCATTATGGCACTGGAGAAACTTAGAACAACAGAAATCTTAGTCATGTGGTAGCCAAAGATACTCTTGGCATAAGGAAGTAAGATCCCCCTGCTAATTAAGGGCTGGTGGGTAGTGGGCTATAAAGCAGATTCAATGGCTGGTGTCCCAATAAACATCCCAGGAGGGATGTTTGCCAAGAGTGAAGAAAAAGACTCCAAGCACCAGAGAAGACGCCTTCTATTTTTCAGTCACATTTTCCAGTAGTTTAATCAGACCACAGTTGGCCACCAAGTCCTCAAGCATGCAGCTCCATGCTCTGACTCACTTTCACACTGCAAGGATCTAGGTTCACTGCCCCTCTTGCAGTGGTGCTAACCTCAGGACACTAAAATAGTTCTGACAGTGACACAAGCCTTCTATGGATCTCGCTTAATAATGGAGAATTCTCAGAAAGGTCTCTCCTTCATAGCCTTAAGATTTAATCTTCATGTGTTAAGAAGCCCAAGTGGCAGCAATTAAACTGCCATGGGAGCTCTGCTCCTCTCTGGCTGGTGCTACCTCTCTTCATTGATCTGCAGCAGATCCAGATGATAAAGCAAGGTTGCTGACCATATGCTGTTAGGCCAAATCTCACCTTCTATGTTCAGTAAGAACAGGAGAAGATGGCTTGAAAGCCCTGAGACAGGGCCATCTGCAAATGGTGATCTGCTGGCATCACACACAGCGACGTCTGGAAGTCAACCAGTTTGTAAACCTGATCTCTCCTGGGGTACTATCCCAAAACAACTGCTACTCCCATTGCCATTGGAAATTCTAGATCAAACAAGAAACACCTGCTCTTTCATTTGCTGTCTTCTCTTTCCCTGTACTAAAATAAAAATAAACTCACTTTGAAACTTTTGACCAGCAAGTGGAAGTGAGGTGAAAGAGAAAACAGAGGGCAACATCTGGAAAGAGCCAAACAAATAAGTGAGCCATAGATGTGTCCTTACAAAATAATCAAGTCTAAAATATAAGGAAAATGCAACCAAGCTACAGCTGCACTGCACAGGTGTTGAGAGGGGGGAAATAGAGGGAGTATGGCACTATTCCTTATTTAATTTGCTTCACTTTGAAAACAAACAGGAGAGCAAAAGGGCAAGTGGTGGAGGACTGATCTATGGTCTGAGAAGGACACTGTGTGGGCTAAAGAAGTTTAAGGAACCACATTAAGGAACAGAAGAAAAACCAAATCAAGCCAGAGCAGGACTTCTCTCTGGGGCCTGCAGTGCCTTAACTACCTACATCAAAGATTTAACTCCTCTTTAAAACAAAATGCCTGCTCCCAGTTTTGATCTTTGCAGAACTAGCCTAGGGAGCAGGAGGCTCACCAGACCTGTTACAGAGTCCCAGATGCAGACTGGTTGCTGTCTCCTAAAGAAAGGGGGTTGGCTGCAGACCACCCCAACCAAGAGACACCAGCACCAGCTTTCAGCTCAGGGTGTGTTTCACGTTCCCCTGCAGCTGCAGGCACTGCATCCATTTTCTTGAGGCTCTGGTGCTGTGTGCCAGACACAAGACCTTGTTGAGTACAATGCTACCTGCAAGACCTAGTACTCTGCTTTGCCAGTCCTGGCTGGGATGTCCTCTTTGTTGGTGGCAGCTGCTCAGTTGCACCAGGTGCTGACTCCAGCTCCCACCACTAGACCATTAGAACAACACTTGGGCAGCTCGACAATAGCCTGACAAGTGGTTAATGCTAGGGAACTACTACAATTTACTCCCAAGAGCAACAGTCCCTCACTTCCCAATTGCCTAACAAATGTTTTAATAGGCTACAAATTATTGCAAAATGTTACATCTAAAAATTTTAATCCTGTCATTCCCTGCTTCCTTTTCTCTTAGGAGAGAAGTTTGCCCTGAAAATCACCATCTGCTGTTTGCTGCAAGCATCAAAGGATCTTCCACCAACATCTGGAAAGATGATACAGTGACTTTTGGTCTCTCCCAGGCTGTTGACTCATTTAAGCCTCATCGAAATTCAGAAGCTAAATCCATTTGCAAAAACATGATCATGAGGCATGAGGGAACGGGTGGGGGGGAGAACGCCGAGCAACAACAGAAAGAGGAAAAGAAAACATCCAGGAGGGTGCAGGGAAAACACAGAGAAAACACCACCACACAGCCAGAGAAAAAGCTGGAGATGGAGTTGAGGAAGAAAAAAAAAACAACAATGGAAATCTGCAGTTTGTGGTTAATTCTGAGATTTAAAATGTGGAATTTCTTCTTAATGCCCTGACTGGAGGAAGGGAATGCAACTGGTCATGAAGTTCACACAGGCTTATGTAAATACGCATGCAAATAAGGTGTTTTATTTGAGCTTCTGGCCAGTTGCCTCTGCAGGGGGCATCTGAGATTTAAAACTTTGCCCTGCCAGGATCACGATACCAGAAATAGATACAGAAAAAGAAAATAACCCTTTCTCCAATAGGGACCATGAGTATTGAGAATGTGAAGGTCAGAAGTTGCAGGCCACTTATATTTCAGACTGCTCCCAGACACACACCCATGGGAAATTATGGAGCTATCCCAGAAGGGTAAATGTTGCAGTGGAGCAGTACTATGAATCCACCCTACAGCTTGAAGAAAAGATCAGAAACCTGCAGCTGACCTTGCAAGACACTGGGAAAGAGGAACTGATGGGGGGTGCCCAAGAAAGCATTTGATGTGGTTGAACTTAGCAGCTTCACAGAAGGACAGTTTAGAGAAGCAGATGTGGTCTCAGCAGCTATTTGTCACTAACCAACCCCTCTTCCCCTTGGGCAGAAGGTAATCAAACTTCAGGAGAATCAGGGGTAATGAAAGCCTAAGGGAACCACTTCCCTCTCTCAAGCACACAAACCCACCTCAGACAAGCCCAGAAACTGGCACTTAATGTCCATCTTGATCCCTTAAAATTTAGGAAAGCAAAATCTTCCCATTTCCCTAAAGAAATGGGTGAATAACCACATGTACTAGACTTCTGCATGGATGCACCAACCTCAAGTGCAGGTCCTGCCTGAAAACTGTGGGGAGGCTAGAGGGGGTAGGTGGAAATACTATTTAGGTTAGGTTTAAGGAAGAAAATCTTTGATTGAAACATCCCTTTCAAAGGGAGGGCCTGCAAAGCACAAATAAACCACACTGCCTTGTTGTGAGATGCCACAGACCTGGCAGACTGAAGAAGCGGTGGTAGGATGGTCAGGCTGGCCTCTTGCCTGGGCTGCCTCTCCAACAGAGAAAGAGTTTCCTTCCTGCTGTCTCCTGCCCTTTAAAAGCAGGTTTGCTATTGATCCATGAGGGAGCTCTCCAAAAGCTCACAAAGCCTCTTGCATATAAACAAAGAGTAAATACGGTGGCTTAATGTTACTTACCTCAGAATATGCTATTTGTTCTGAAGGGAGATTAATTTAACTGCAAACAAAAGAAGGGGAGCAGACTCTAAGGCATCCTGAACTGCTGTCCCTTTGAGTCAGAAAAATTAAAAACCCCTTAAACGTGTGATCATGAATTTTTACAGCTCCTTTAGTTTTGCCATGGGCAAGAGTGAAGTGTGTGATCAGCTGCAATCACTCAGACAAGAACTTTAAGCAAACATGTTGGAATCTTCTGTAATTTTTTTTATAACAATTCAGGTAATTCCTTCTCATAGGTGTTCACTGAAAGGTGCTATTTCTGTAGGGTCACAAATGCTGTGCTTGCAGAGTTCTCATTTCCCATCATAAAAATCTTCCAAACCACCTTTTCAGCACCCATGGAATACATCTGTGCGATCCCTTATGTTAAACCTTATTTTTCATCTACTACTTAAATGGCTGAGCCATTGAGAAATACAAATTATTAGAACCACTTGAAAACATAAAAAACCCCAAACATAGGAGCCTAAAAAGAAAGGAATACAAAGGATCCTGCACTCATAAAAAACAGACCTGCAGGTGCAGAAGATGAGAACGAACAATATTGACAAGGAGCAGGAGGTCAAGCACACATGGAAGGTTACTTGGAAGAGGAAATCACTACTTACCAACCATGGCACTCACTTCTCCTGCCATCAGCAGCGGGACGGTGTTGTTGTAGAGGTTAACATCGATGATACCTTTCCTAATGGTTTCTCCTACTTTTGCTCCCAGCAACACTGAGCCAGTGGTTTCAAAAACTGAAGCCAGAATGCAAGCCTGGCGCAAAGTAACGACGCCAGAGCCCACGGCCGTTCCGAAAGAATTGGCAACATCATTTGCACCAACAGAAAAGGCTAAAATAAAAGCAATAATAAACCCCACAATGACCATCCACAGGTACTCATCCATTGCCATCTTTTCCCCACACCGTAGATCAGCTTTCCCCTTTGCAAAGAGTTAATAGGCAGGGCTGGAGGGCACCGCAACGGATTTGGAAAGCAGATTTCTTGTAAACAATGAGTTCTCTCTGGAAAGTGCTGGGTAGTGTTAGAATGTGAAGAAACTGCTAACTGCTGATTTTCAAACTACTATAAATACTGTTCATTTGGCTGCCTTCGGTCAGCAGTGAAATACATTCCATATTTTGCTCTCAAACTGGTACAACTGTGATGGTTCTGTCCTGCAACAGAAAAACAAACAAACAAAAGAAATAAAAGAAATCTTTTTTAACAAAAAAAAAAAAAAAGAAAGAAAAAGGGGGGAAAGAAAAAAAAGAAAAAGGAGGGAATACTCAGCAGAGCCCATTACAATGTGTGTTTTCAGAAGTAAACATGATTTAAACCCACTAATGGGGTCCTACCTCGGCATGTGACTGTTCTAATCATAAAGCAATTCAGAAAGAGGTTAAAATGAGGTCACCTCCAAAGCAATATGTTTCTCCCAGTATCACTGACCAAGAAAATTTAGCTTTTTTTTCTTTCCTGAGCAATTTAAAAAGATTTAGAAAGGTTGGGCTTTATGTCTGTGTTGAATTTACTGAGTGGTGTGATAAGCCCTCATTCCAGAAGGAGGATTCTTCTTGGCTCTTTGCACCCGGTCAATGGAAGTGTGTAGAATATATCGACCATACCCACAGGGCCTGACGTCCAGCTGATGTGGATCACCTAACCTCAGCAGAGCTCCCTACCTTTTATCAGCTGCAGCCAGAGAAGCACTTGTTTAAAAATTATTTACCTGTCTGTCTGCCTAGGAAATGCCATTACAAATACTCTGAAAAACATTCATATTGATCTATTGCTATTAGCACATCCCATGCAGTAGGAATACCTTTCTCTCACAGATTCTCAGTCACTGAAAGAGCACAATAATCACAAAATTCCTGTGAAACAGCACAACAACCACATCACCACAATCACAATAATCCTGTGCAACCCCACAGATCTAAAGAAGTCTATTTTGAAAAAGTTTAGCTATAAAGCTGAGGTTACCTATAGAAGACTGGGGGGTGGACAAGATGACCTTTGAGGGTCTCTTCCAACCTGATGCAATCTGTTACCCATTGCTAACAGTCATTATCTCCAAACCATTTTTACAGGTATCTTTTATTGCTTCTTCTGACAGTTTCAGTTTTATGACAGCCTTCTGAATTAAATCTTAATTCATGTAATCTGAATTTTTTAAAAAGAGCTTTCAAAACAACAAAACAAAATGGACAGAAGGGGGACTTTAAAAGATAAAAATCTTCACCATCTGAAAGACGACTAAGCAGAGCAGCAAGGTCCACACTAGTGTCAGGATGGTCAAAAGCTAGAAGCACATTTGCCCAAACCATCTGCCTGCACTGCTGCATCTCTTCTGCAGGCAGCTACCATGAAGAGGTCCTGTGCCTCTCTCTGCTTTGCTATCCATGCTGTTTGGCTACAGAAAAGTGGCATTTTGGAGGCAAAAGTGGCAAGGGTTAGCAGCAAATAACCATCAACCAAGTCCACAAATTTAAACAAGCATTTCAAGAGATGAGGGGATATCAGATGGAAAGCCATAAGCCCACCTCCTGCTTTCTCTCAGTTTTCCTACAGTCACTTCAGTCTCATACAAAATATCCACATCCAGAGTTTCAGGACCATGCTTAATCTCTTCCACTGACCCCAATACAATGTAAGCCTATGTGGTGGTAAGGAGGAAGGGTGTCTCATACTTTTGAAACAATGGCAACATTAGAAGGGATGGCAAAAATTAGAAGGGATTTTGCTTATCCTGGAGATGCTGGATCCCTGACAACCACCAACAGGAAAATCCTACACCTGTATGTGTTTCCTAGAAAACCCTTAGACTGATGCTCTCTCTAAATACACATATTCAGCAGAAAACATGTCCCTCTTTCTCCAGGCTCCAAACTGGCTGAACAACTGTTGTTCCAGTCATTTCCAAACATGGGGCAGAAACATCAACCCTTGAATGCCTTACACCCTAAGATAACATCTCTCAGAAGGCCTTAATGGCTCAAAACATTTGTATAAGGATTTTTATACTACAAGATGAGAAAATGAAGCCTCAATGCATTTTTTATATTTGAAGACCTGTTGCCTTTCTGTAATTAATGAAAGTGGCACAGGACTTAACAGAGACAGAGAAGGCTAACAAGATTTGGAAGACACCATTAAGAATTAGCACTTGTTTGCCTGTGAAGAATGAGAGAACTCTGTGAAATTCATCCCAAAAATATCTATTATGTATATCAGATTTTTGCCAGGAGATGGAAGTGCTGGACTGGGGTCCTTCCTTGATCCTGGAGATTAATGATTTAATTCTTCATCCTACAGGGATTTACATAGTACCTTTGCCAAGTTAGCCTCGGTGCCCCCGTTTCCTCTCCTGAAAGCGAGCAAAGCTGACTGAGGTCCGTGCATGCATCCACAGACACTGTGATCATGTGAGACCCCTTTCCTTTGGACCCCCAGGATGAAAGCATACCCTTATTCCCAACAGAGACCTGTCTTTTCTCCACTTATCAACCAAACTACCAATTTACTGTGGTGACCCAGTTTCTGGGATAAGGCAGACCAAGGGGATTGTGACATTCCCCCACTGCAACGAAGTTCACGGGACTATGTTTGCCAAATCTGGCTCCTCCGGCCACAGCGAGTTCCTGCAGCTTCCAAAATAAACCACTAAGTCACAAGGTTGCCTTTATTAGCTTCTCAGGGAGGGTGGGGAAAGAATTCCTGATGGTCCCAAAGAAATTAAGACTTCAAGTGTACATCTGCTTCTAAAACACCTTGAGAAGGCCAAAGAGTCTCCCAAAGTCTGTTGGCAGGGCTCTTGGCAAAGGGCTCAGAGAGGTAGCTACATAATTTTCCTCCCTTCCTTCAAGAGAAAAGGATGTCTTAAGTAATACTTAAGTTACCTCTCCTGTCATTTTATACAAGGTTTCAGTTCAAAGCAGAACATCCTCCAAACCTTGGGAGTCCTGATTTGTCATCGGCTGTGTCTGCAGAAGTGACGAAGCACAGTAATGGCCAAGGCTTCTCTTTAACAAAATGAAAATCAAAACAAACAAGAAAAAAGGAAGGGCAATAAACATAGATTTAAAACCCAAGGTGGAATCAGTACTTGGGTGGCTAGGTGTTACTACTTTCAACCTTAAATGAGTGTAAGAGATGCTAAACATTTAAAGAAAAACAATAGAAAGAAAAATAAACTAACTAAAAGGTGGACATCTCTGCTGAGAAAGTTTTTAGAAATGCAAAATATCCTGCAAAGTAGGCCAGGGACTAAATACAGACTAAATCTTGTAGCATGCTTCTTTCTAGAGCCCAAAATATATCTGGCATGCTCAGGCACGCTGAGCTATGCCCTTCATCACCTAATCTAACCCAAGAGCCTGTGGTATTTCCATGTTGTTACTGGGACAAAAAGAAACTGGAAAAAAATGCCATGCAGTGGGGAATGGCCAATCTTCTGCCATCTGCATGAGTGCTGGAAGTCACTAGCCTGTTTCTTCCCTCTGCTCACTTATATTTCACCAACATGCCTCTAAGCACACCAAATGCAACCTGACCTCCTCGATGCTGGGAAGCCTTCCCATTTACCTGCAGCATCCTACCAGTACTGTCCCTCTGCCAAGCTGCTGTGCCACACCGCTGCAGCAGACTCTGGGTGCAAAAGTTAATTTTCCTATTGATGCTTTGCTCTTCCTGAACTAGTCCAGCCTACACTGCAATGGCTGTGCTGCAAACTCACCCTTGGGCACTAGCAGGACAGAGGAACTCTGCCAGGGCCAGGGAGTTGCAGCAGCTGAAGCTGGAGCACGCACCTCTCAGGGCTGTTGGAGCGAAGGGAAATGTCTAAAGATGACATTTCCAATAGCTAATTCTGCATCAAGGCAAGGCTTTTTTAGTCAACACAGTTTTCTTATGACCCATAATTAGACCTTCATCTGAGTTGAAGCATTTAACTGTTTAAGTCGACTTAGAAACTTACAGAACTGGCACCTCAGTGAGAAAAAAAACGGGTTTTGCAAATGCTAAGCACATCTCTCTGCCTTGCTGGCAGATGAACCAGACACCCCCCTCGGACTTTATTTTGTTGCTAGCTAAACATCTTGTTATAACTCTGTCAACACAAAGTGCTACTTCTTCCCTAAGGGAGAGAGGAAAACAAAGCCTAGGTAAGCAAGCACCTTGATTCATGCAAAATGACAAGTGAATCCTCAGGAAAAAGTCAGGATCTCCTGCTAACCACAAGATCATTTTAGGACATGTCTATATACATTTACTAAGAGCTCTGCTGCAAACTCTTCACAGTACTCTTCTAAGCCAAGACAAGTTTTGAGTGAAAAAAATAGTATGAAATTTGAAAAGCAAAGTCATCAGTTTTGGGTGGTGTTTTTGGGTTTTTTTGGTGGGGATTTTTTGTTTGTATGGTGGTGGTTGCTTTTTTGTTTGTTTCCAAATTGCTGCTAAAGAGAACACAGAAATATCTAACAACAGGGATGAACAGTTAAATAAATGCTTGGGATGAAGCTCAAAGTCTAGGGAAGCAACCAGAGTGTATTACTCACCAGTAATCCAACTGTGTGATATAAGGGAAACAAGCAGACACCTCATAAACATCCTTTATTCTACTCTTTGCAGAAAATTATGGAAGAACCTACTGCACTGGTGAAACATTGAAAGGTATACAAATCATCCCATATGCAGCTCACCCCATGCATAAAACACGTTGTGTGCAGCTCTTCTGCTCTCAGAAGCTGCCCCCATACTGCAGATGAAAACTTTCTGCTGCTCCAGGTGGAGCAGAGATTCCTCCAGGTCCCAGTTCTAACTGGTTTGTTTTTGGCCAAGTGTGTCAAATCAGAGAGGGGAGGATGATTTCTTTCCCCCTGCAGCACTGCAAACGGCAGACGTTTCATGATAGACAGTGTCACTGAATTTGTTCTGGCAGGCAGGTTCACTTCTAGTTACTGGTGGCTGAAAAGTCTGTGTAAAATGCTTCCCAGACAGCAGCTTCTAGAATTTTATTCCATGCCTCTCTGATTCCTGTATGTTGTTCTTTATATAAAAACAATCCATCAGGTTTCCCACCTATGCATATAAACTCATACCAGATCTAGCATAGCAGCCTACTGGAAGTAAATGCAGCACTGCATAAAAATCAACCCTGACTTATAACCAAAGTTACTAACATCACTCACATCAGTAGTCCTTGTCATTTCCAGCTCACACTCGGGCCACAGGGCTCACAAATTACCTACTTTAAATTATTAATGCTACACTCATGATATGAAAGGTGCTATTAATTCAAGTGGTTCAAGGCTAAGAACATCCCTATATGGCTCTAAATTACATGGACAGGACTTGTCACCAGGCCAAGCGTGATGCAAGCTTAATACTCCAGTACACAAAAAGCACCCTGAACTTACTTTTAAAAACCATCAATTACCACATCCACAGGAGCAGGTATCACTCAGTTCCTACTTTAACATTTGCAATGTGTTTAAGCACACCTCATGCTACAACTCAATATGGAAAATAAGGCTGAAGTTGATAGCTTTCCCATGCAGATTAACATCACAGAGTGAGACTGTCTCTGCCAGCTCCCAAAACTTCCAGAGGATGCTTCCTTTTCTTAGTCCCTACCAACCTCTGTTCCCACCACTGAAAGGTCAGAAATGCATATAAAATATTTAGCATGAGATCCTGTTGCTGGAAACATTCACTACAAACACACAGAGACAGCAGTCACATTTAAACAGCCATTCTACAAACAAGTAAGATAGGTAAAGTATCAACAAGTCCCTGTGCATTTGCTGCTAAGTATCTTTTTCTCTAAGCAAAGCACAGTTTGATACTTCAGTGAGTGAACAAAGTCTAACAAGCAAGTGTGTTTTTTTATGCTTCAACACTGCAGATTTTTAAGATTCATTCACCAAAAACAAGTGTTCATGGTTATGAAAAACCTGTTGTATAGAAGAAAACCATGCAGAGAAATCTTTGTAACTCGCCCAGTATTTAAAAGTTGTTTCAAAAGGAAAAAAGGAGCTAAGTTCTTCCAGCAACTTATCCTCCTGGTTATAAATACAAGCTGAACTCTAAAATAGACATCCTATCATTCAGCACAGTCACATCTGAACATGCAAACTTCCAGAAGGTAAGAAAGAGAGGGCTGTAACTTACACCAGGCAATCCGGGGATAAAAGTCACTCTGGCACAGAAGAGCACACAAGAGAACACCGAGAAGCATCAATGCGAGTCCAGAGTCTTATTCAGTAGGTGAAAATCTGCCTCCTCTTAAGCAAAGAATTCTGCTGGGGGTGGGCACTGATAAAACACAACACTGCGTCACCAGTGCACTACCGAGGCAAACCAATCCAATGAAGCTCACATTAAAAGCAACAAAACCTTCCTCCCCACCTCCCTTTTCTTTTTCTTTTTTTTCCCCTCCCCTCCAAGCATAGGCATAGACAAGAAAGGAAATCTCCTTTTTGGCTGCCAGCTGGGCATTTTGGTGCCATCAGGTAATCTCTGAGGTCTTCTATTTGCAGGCACACTTAAACACACCCTTAATTCAAGTGCATGTGACAGGAGGGGGACGTGCCTCCAATCCGGGAGAGATGTCGCATGCTTGTTACTTTATCCATGTCAGCAGAGGTCTCACGGGCTACGCAGGCTGCAGAAAGTTAAAGATGTGCACGAGTTGTGACTGGATCTGTGCCTAAGCAAGCAACTTCACTTTTCAGCAGTTCAGCCTGAAATTACCCAATCCAAATTCCTTCGACCCGCTCTCCTTTGAGTGGGAAACATTTCTGCATGTATGGCAAGGCAAAATAGTAATAATAAAAACGTTTGCCTGAAAGAACCCAGCTTAGCTCCATGTAAAATACTTGCTTTAATAGCATATAGACTGCAACTACACCATTTTATTCAGCCAAAAGGAAACTGCATTGTCACAGTTTAAAACACTCTCTCTCTCACACACACACACACATTTATTTGATCATGCTTCTGGTTTATACAGAAACGATGTTTTCTATTCAGCTGTTGGGGTTTACTCTGTTCTGAGTCACTCAAAGCCATGGAGTTATATTCCAACATAATAAACTTCAATTGATACATTCTCTGCATCCTGAACAACCGAGAAAACAAAAAAAAAAACAAACCAAAAACCTAATCATTGATGAAGATTTTCAAACACAGCCTTGGAAACATAGTTCTTACCTCATATAGTTTTCTTTTATCTTAGAATGCATGGGGTTGGAAGGGACCCTCAAAAGTCATCTTTTCCAACCCTCTTTAACAAGGAGACAAGTTTTCTAGACTGGTTAAATCCAGCTGCTGCTGATATTCAGGGTTAATTTGGTAAACCTGAAAAGCAGTTTTACATTTCTTAGGAAAACTCACATGGATTAGGAAGCCTGCATCAGCTTCTACAAAGAATTAGGGCAGGACTGCAGCTAGAAATCTCACAAGGCAGAAATGACATTTAAAATCTCCCATTAAAAAAAAAAAAAGAAAATAAAATAATAATTCCAAGTATCAAGCCACAATTCTTTGTAAGGAATGCTGACTCTTTATTTAAGGTCAACACCCAACTCCTATTGAGGTTGCAATATAGCTGCTAACTTTGCGAAAAGCCATGCAGCTCTTCAGTCTGGCTGCAGAGTCCTTCCTTTTACTTCTGTCATAGCAGAAAAACAAGCTTCCTAATTTTAGAGAAGTAAGGGAGGATGATCCTTTCACACTGGTTTTCACTTATGTACAAAAGCAATGTATTTTAACAAGAAAAATATTGATCTTTTCCTGCAGATCTAACCAGATCTTAATATTTTATTATTTTTACAAGTAGAGTCAATTAATTCAAATGACAGCGATTCTAATTGTAAACATGAAGTCAGGCCGTATTTATAGGTCTAGATTCCAGGGTTTTAAGGAGTGAATAAACAAACACAGAAACTTTCTTGGAGCACTGATTTAACTTCATAAAGTTAAAAAAAAGAAGGGGGGGGGGAGGGGGGGGCAAAATATTATTGCATGCTCTCTTTATAGCTGACAAGTTGTTGATATCTGCCTTGGAAACTCAAACCTGAACAGTCCAGCTAAGCACTAAACCCACTTTTCTCCTTAAAGGACCATTTCCCCAGCCTTTAGTAACCACAACCTGTGTATAGAGATGCAGGTAGAAAGGCTGTCACAAGGGCAAATTATTTGGGTAGGATCTACATCAACTCCAAAAGCCAGAAGCTGCCAGCGTGACCTGTGGGAATCATCTTGGACCCAGAAGTACAACAAACTGGAACCATTTGAGTGCCACTTCCCACGAGCCAGCCTGACCACAATGGTGGTTTCGTGTTGACCTGAACTTCAGAGCTCGGTCTACACACGAAGCAAAGCATATAATAAAAAGTACAGAGAAAAGGAAATATCTTCAAAGTTTCTGCTCTGCTAAATCAGCATTGTGGACCTCAGGCATGGGAAAATTCAAGCCAAGAGAGGTTGACCATTAAGAAGAGCTGCAATTTGGGATACCACAAAAGAAGCAGGCAAAGGAAAATTTATACAACCACAAAATAAATGATGAGGATTGGCTTTTGGCAATGGCAGCTCCAGCTTGGTTCCCAGCAAATCAAATATTTGTAGCAATGATAAATATAAATAACCTCAACCAGATTATTTTTTTTTCTTTTTTAATTGTAATTTATTCTGGTAAATCCACAACTGAGAGATCTCAGATTCAACAAACCCACACGAGGCAGATTAATATTCTTGTTTAAATCGCGTCATAGGACGGGCCAATTTAAACTATTAATTTTAACTCCCCTTTGTTTTGTATTTCCACATTTTCTGAAAGGTGCCCAAGTACTCATTGCCCAGTCACACCACCAAACTAACATTAATCTGCAACTTAATGTAACTTCTGTCAAATGTAACTGCATCTTTTTACCATCCAGGCTCCGTATGGAAGTGGTTATACTGATTTTAAAATACATACATTTACAGTTGAAACTAATGGGGAATTATTATCTTTTTCTAATATAAAAAGATGTGGTAAGACCTGAAGCCTGAATGCCTGTGAACTGTATTTGGGCAGAAACAGATATGCAATAAAAACATCCAAAAGCTGCAGGACATCGTTCCAGCAACACTGTGCCAACTTGTATAAGGTTACTGAGCAGCGATGGGAGCTTTCAGGCTTTCACATACCTGCTGATACTCTGAAACTGGGAGCCATAAGCAGCTGGAACTGAGGACCTTTTGGTTCCTTTATCAGGATTTGTGCTCTGAGCCTGCCTGGGAACTCTTTTATTTCCTCTCAGACTACAAACAAAAAGAATAAGCTTAATGAGGAGGAATGAAAATGGGTAGCAGTTGACTGCAGAGGTATCACATAGTATGTCAAAGAAATCCAGCTCTTGCCATACCCTTTTTTCTGATATTGAAGCGACCATCTACACCATGGGAGACTTGAAGCAGGACACTGCATGCTGCAGATCAGTACCTGGAGATCAGCCCTGAGGAGGTCCTTGAAGCTAATGGAGATTTAACACAGCTCTACAGAGCCCAGTGTCATTCCTGAGTGCTTCAATAACTCCACTGTGCCTAATGAATCCCAACCAAACTCTGAGTATCTGCTCTCTGCAGAGAGCAGATAGCTACAAACACAGTTCAATCTGTTGGCTCCAACCAACAAAAGCCCATTGTCTGCTTTTGAATATTGGGTAGGGAGCTCCAACACATTCCATCATCTCTCAGGATAACCTCCAAATAGAAAGATGCATCCATGTTTCATTGCAAGAAAAAAGCATTTCAGGGACTCTCTGGGAAGTCTAATGTGACAGACACAAAAATTCAAGTCATTGGCCATTAAGGCATGGAGTGACTCCTTTGCTCTGAGGAAACCAACCATTCGGATGGACTTTCTTGATGGCTCTGAACTCTGTCACGCTGTGGTCCAAACCTCTTTTTACAGCAAGCCCCTGGGCTCTCAAAGAGGACAACCCATCCCAGCTAGGAGACTTCCACTCCTGATGCTTGTGGTAAATTGGCTGTGCTTCCTTAGGCATGCAGGGAGAGCTGTCATGTTCCAGAGCATGACACTGCTTGAAATCACACTCTACTGAGTGAGAGAACCCTGGGAAAATGAAAGGGAGGAACCCACAACTGGAAGAGTTGGAGGCACAGAGGATGACACAGGCTCCAGGTGTATGGCCTGGGAGAACCAACCTGGCTCCAACCCCCTGCCACAGCACAAGCCCATGAAGAGCTTAGCAGTCAAAGGCAGCAAATCTGTTCTGAAGAAGCAAGGCTTTGGTCTGTACCAATTCAAGCACCACCCCAATTACTGCCAGGAACCAAGCCTGTATCACCCACCACTCTGGTTGACTCACTGGAGACTGCAGTACCACATCCACAGCAGGCCCAAGGGGAGAGGTAAACTGCTGCTCTGAGCCTCCCTGAGCTTAACCCAGGATTTCTCCTTCCCAGCCCCATACCCAAAGAAAGAAACCAGCATGGGCAAAGTATTTCTAAAAGCCCTGGCTACTGCTGACAGCTCCAGAAGCATTATCCTCAATTACTAATGGACCTACAGTGACTTAACACAGAAGATAAAAGCTGCCCATGAAACACTCCCATGGCAATCCAAAAATACGCCTTTTGCAAATTCAGAGGCTTAAGCCAAGATCCCCCTGGTAAAAAGCCAGAGTGCACTTGCCAAAAGTGAACAATGCAAATTTTTTCAGATAAAGGAAACCTGAGGCCTCAAGCCCCAGATTGCCTGCCATTTCCATCTGGGTTTGGGTTTCAGAGAATAACCACTATGAACTCTTTTCCCGTTGAGCCAGAAGAGATGGCTGGGGCTCCCCCGAGTCCAGCAGCCCTCTCTCTCTTCAAAGGCAGCTGGAGTGAGTAGCTACCAACTTGCCAAACCACACTGGATAGCTCTTGCTGACAGTCTCCAAAACTGGTGTGGCCAGCAGGGCAGAAGACCATGTACTGCTTGCTGAATGCCAAAAGGAACAAAGGACCAGGGGTATAACCAAAGAGAGGAGGGACAATGGCACTGAGAGGTGCCAACCAGAGTTATGGGAGTTAAGTGGAGGCAGGTGAGGCCAACACATTGTGGCAATGGAAATTCCACTTTTCTACAAGCATTGCAATAATAAAGATAATACAGGTGGGAACAGCAATGAAAGCTGTGACCTTAGCCACATTTCATAGGAACAGAAAACGAAGGTAACACCAGGAACTCGGTGACCATGCCTAATACTGTCCGGAGACCATATGAGGAATGGCGCCTGGCAATTAACAGGCCTGTTTCTCCCCTGAAGTCCAATAGCTGCTGATCTCTGTTCTTCACAGTCCATGTAATAGTCTGCATCTAACTCAAGTAGACTTGCTGCTAGAGACATAAGGAACACAATGAAGCAAAAACCTTGAGTTTTGCTTACAACGTGGTGTCAAGGTACCAGATGCTTCACCACAGGCTGACAATTCTGCTGAAGCAAACAAGTGGCCAACAGACTTGTTACACTGGCTAGAAATTAAATCATCACAAATGCAGCATGACAAAGAATGTTTCATAGTCTGGTGCTTGGCTCAGCAAACACCTCTGGGAGGAGTTACTAAGGGCATGTGATCCTGCAAAGCTAGGTCTAGAGGAGCTAGGCTTTACCCACTGCAAAGGAAAACATTGCTCTCCAAAGCTTGTCCTGTGCAAAACATAGCACTGAAAAGCCTAGGAAAAAGGGACCTACAAACCAGGGATCTTGTTATCAAGAACACTCTCCCTCAGCTGAGTTACTGCTCATGGAGAGATGGCTTCATGTTTTATCTGGGCTCTTCCTAGCCTGGGAGCAAACTTTGGTAACATCAGCATTTGTGCTACAGCAGTCCAGAGCCTTATGTCCAAGTGGAGCAGAGTCTTCCTAAAGGTATGGTCAGGGCAAGGGGATGCACATTGCCCCCAGTGGACTGATGAGTGTATTCACCTTGAACAGCTACAATTTCTCCGCCTAGTGACACATAGGCTACAAAGAGGTCTTTCAGTACAGCTAAGCTGTGCTAGTGATAGTGATGCATTACAGCACCCCAAGGGTTGCCCAGAGGAACAAAGATAGCAAGGATGCTACTGAGAGGTCAGGAGTAGCAAAGGGGATTCCAAGAAGAACTCTCTCTCTTCCCAGCCTTTCTGGAGAAGGCTGAGAATCAGATCTAGCCTTGACAAGATACTGCTGGGTCTACCACAGCTTGAATGGAGACTAGATCTATGCATCTCCCTTGCAGAAAATTGTGTACCCAACAGCGGCAATGCCACAGTGCTGGCACACACGTCTGCTCCATAGAAGGATCGAGAAAAGGGCCCCACCACTCCAAGGCAGAGTGCAAATTCCAAGAGCTGAAGTATCAGAAAGCATAAAGAAAAAAAATAAATAAGTCTGCTGCAGCCAGATATGACAACCACACCATATGAAGAGAGTCCTCTGGAGTATGGAGCTCATTTCTTGCAAGATCTGGAAGGGACCACAGTCTACTTCTGTCATACTGATACAGAAAAAAATATCACTCAGTTATCCATAATGCAAATCAGTAAGTGAATCAGCATGTAAAGAATACTGAATACTCAGGGGGAAAATAAAAGAAAAAGAAAAACAGAAAATATCTTTTCTTTTAAAGAAGTAAAGAGGGAATCTACAATGATAAACGACTGCTTGTTTCTGGTCACCAAGACCTTCAGAAGTCATAAAAGCAAGTCATAAAAGCAATTTCCTCTTCCCTCTCTCCTATGCATAAATTAAAAAGGCAAAATTAATTATGGCTTTTTTTTTTTTTTTCAATTGTCAATCAGTTCCTCAGCTTTGAATTAACCAGATATTGAGTTAAATCAAATAAAATGATGTGAAGAGAACAGTTGCTCTGAAACAGTGGAATGCATGACTCCCGAGATGGTTTTAGTGTTTCAGTCAAGTCAGTCAGTATCTCAGTTAGCACAGTCTCCAAGTGTCTAATCAGTTCTCTCCCACAATTTGATTTTGTTTTCAAAGTTCAGCAGATATGAACAACTTTGAATCACTTCATTTAATACAGATAACTAAGCAAAACAGAAGAATTTTCGGCTGCATTTAATTTCCTTCAGATCTGAAGAACCAGGGCTTTAAAATCAACATAATCCTTTCCAGTTTTACAAATGTCTCAATCGAAAAGTGTTTTCCAGTCTCCAGAGCAATCCAGAAGACAGACCGTGCTGTTCACTAATGTACATTTGACCTGGGATCCACTGGTGCCACGTATCTAACGTGGAATACAGGTGTGCAAAAGACCTGTATCTACTTTAAAACACAATGATCAGTTACTGACAAATGAACTGACCCACTGGCTACACTGCTAATCCTGGGATTTTGTTTTGTCTGCCCTTCTCTAGGGTTTATTCACTAAATATAAAGTAATCGCATAAACTTAGAGGCACAGTTCTCCAGCCAGTTAAGTCTTCCACCAGAACATGCAAAAGCCCACACCAAGAGTGTCTCCTGGGTCACTCTAAAGGCAAAGACCATGAAAGGAGTAATGCTGAAAGGAACACTAGGTGAAGGTAGAGGCAGAGGTAATATGAAGAAAACAGAAATGTGCAGATTTTTGTGTTCAAGTCAACAACAGTAACTAAAGTTTATTGATTTCAGTTTCAGCAGCTGAAAATCCATGAAAACATATTGATATGATACAGACAGTACTATCCCATATTCAAATGTCTATAAAAGTAATTATAAAGGCTAGCTTTCTCACAGTCATTGTACTTTACTTATCAATTAGTACAATAAAATCTATTTTAAAATATAAATACTACTGAGTGCAAATAGCTTTTGTATCCAGTTGTAATTTAGCTGTTCAATTATATGGAAATGCTTCAGTAGAGGGACTGAAAAAATATATATATATATAACTGGTAGCTACAAAAATAGCTGGACACATTCTCAGCCACTGTCTCTCAACTGTTCCCTTTATATCCACTGTAAAACTATTTCCAACATACTAATCACATCTATTCGGAAGAAACTAAAATTATATGATTTCAAACTATTTTCATTAGAAAAACAGTCCTTTAGCACTGCTGTTACTCTTCCATCTAATTATATACTCTTAAAGGCCAAATATTCAGTCAGTATGCAAAAATAACCATAGCCTTTTATTAAGGATAAAACACCAGATAAGAGCTTGTAAGAAAAATAAAGATGCTCTTTGCCTCTACCAGCAACTGTCCAATAAAGGCAATTACATTTAATTTTAGAATTTAAATACATGTATGTTGAAGTCTCAGTAACTCCTCAGCAGAGACTTAATGCAGTTAAGTCTGATCTCAGCATCCTAAGTTGCTGGGCTGCATGCCTGATATTTCCTTGGAGATATTTCACATAACAGCCAAGATGTTAAAAACGATACCTCTCCAAAAACCTCTCCTCTCACTCAATACTTAGTAATCTGCACTTAAAATCCAACAGCCTTGCCAAGAAATCTTACTTCTCTGGAATGTTTTTGTGACCAACAGTCAAACAGAAAATATTGAGCTGATTAGTATTTGATTCTGCCATCTAAGGACAGCTTAGGAACAGTACATTTTAAGGTGACTCCAATTAGAGGGCTAGCACCACCGTTTTATGTCACATTTTTTATGCAAAGGCTGTTTATTAAATGCAAGCAAAACCCTCATTTCCTACTTCATAATGGTCATGGTCAAATCTCCACATTCAATGTATGCTTCTAGAAAAATGAAGGAAAAAAAACCCACCTAAAATTGATTTCCAGGACACAGCAGCAGCTATCTAATCCAAAAATAAAACCTGCAGCGATGTTGCAGCAGAACAAGCTTGAAGCCACGATTATATTAAAGACACAGATGTGAGGGCATTTTTCAACTTCCAAACAGATATGCAAACAAAGTATTACAATCCAGGGGGGCAGGCAAATGAATAAGCAAGCAAACTACATGACGTTTGTGCAGCGTCCTCTCAAATCCTGCAATCCCTTCTAGAAAGTCTGGGTCTACATCTCCCTCTTCTTTACTCATGTTCTTCTCACATGGCTTGGTCTCAGAAACTTTCCATGCCTGTAACGGAAACTCGAGCCAACTTCTTAAATGTATGATTTCTTCATCTCCACTCATCATCCACTTCTGTTTCTGAGAAGCTCCTCATCATGACACCTGTATCTCAAGAAGCAAAACAGGAAACATCACAGGGATGAAGCAAGGAAAGATGAATAATAATATGCCCCTGTGTCTTTAATAAAATCCCAACTTTCATTCAAGTTCCTTTGAGGAAATAAAGAGTTCCTTTCACAAAAGCAAAGCTTTGCCAAACTAGGTACGTAAACATCACGTGCCAAAACTGGGGTCACAGATGAAATCTCACAACCTGCACCTCCATTCCTGACATGATGGCCAGGAGAAAGCCTGTACACACTGTGGAAAAGCATCTTTGGGTGCCAAGCTTGCAGAACTAGTCTGCAGCATCCAGCTCAACTCAATGAAACCACTGACCCATCCACTAACTCATCCACTGCTGCAAGCGATACAAGCTTTACTCAGGAGCCGTTTGTCCAACTAAATAGAGCTCTAGCCCAAAACCGAAATTACCAACAAAGATGTAAGCCCCTCTCTCTACTTTCCCTCCTTTGTCTACTCAACTTCCACAGTTCACATGTGTGTGTTTCAGACACTCATCAGGTACAGGAGGAGATGCTTCCTTTGCATGACAGCAGTTTAACTACAGGGTGACAAAGGCCTAATGCTATTTTCACCGTGTCTTTGTCCCCAAAGTCATGCCAAAGTTTGAGTGGGATGGAAGGGACTTGCCTGTTTCTGCCATTCAAAACTCGGGATTAAGTGGCCCCAAAGCCAACAGCAGGCACAGTTCAGAGGCCAACAACAGAAAAGCTGAGGGCATGACTTGCCCACAAAATGGAAACGCAACCATTTTTTTGTCCAAATGAGCAGCCACTGGCCTGCCTCACAATTTTGCCTGAATGCTGAACAATGGGGTGCAGCAGAAATTATTTCTGCAGCATTCCCAGTCATGAAGCCTTTCAGGGCAGATAAGCAGATACTAAAACCATTCTGCCAGCCAGCTCTCAGTAAGACAGAAGCATGAAAGCAATTTTATCTCTCTATTTTATGGTTAAGGCCATCTCTGAATAAACATTAGCACCAAAATCTCTTCCTAGCAGAGGCAGAACAGATCCTACCTCTTATCAGCTACTATCTCAAATTCTCTGAATTCCACCTCCCATCTGAAATCCTCCTTTCTTCTGCAAAAGCACTTGACAGCAGCACGCTCCATACATGGGGCACACTTCACTCAGCAGAGTCCTTCTCCAACCCCTCCCAGTGAAGCTACGGGTCACTTTGGCTCTCTTACACTAGGGACAGCTGCAGGGACGGAGGCACATCTGGGCACAAAAAGCCTTGGCTTCGATTCTTGCACACTGCAGCAGAGAAGATCACTGAGCCTCGGACAGGCAAAGGAAGAAACCCTCTGACAGCACTCTGGGTATTGCAGAAACAATAGCTGTTAAGTAACTGGACAGAAATGTCTTTGCTGTGCAGGGATTATATGTCAAAGAAAAACACATATTCCCTCATTCTGAACTCTTGACGCTCTTACCCTCCAAAGTGCTTAGGAGGCAAACATTCCTGAAAGCCTGTGCTATTGAGAAATAAGCTGCTGCCTACTCAGGAAAGGCAACTATCACAGATTTCAAAAGTTTACAGAGCCCCAAAGCCAAGGCAGCCACACGTCCCATCAGCAGGACATCCAGAACATGTCCAGATACCAGTCCATTATTTTACACCACAGCAATCCTTTATCTTTTATCATGATGATCACTGCATACATGAAACAGAAACCATAATTCCACTGTTCCATAGGATGTTAGGGGTCGGAAGGGACCTTTGAAGATCATCAAGTCCAACCCCCCTGCCAGAGCGGGACCACAGAATCTATAGCACAGGTCGCACAGGAACACATCCAGATAGCTCTTGAAAGTCTCCAGAGAAGGAGACTCCATTCCAGTGCTCTGCGACCCTCACAGTGAAGAAGTTCCTCCTCATGTTGAGGTGGAACCTCCTGTGCTGCGGCTTATATGCATTACCCCTTGCCCAATCACAGGGTGCAATGGAGAAGAGCCTGTCCCTTATGTCTTGACACTCAGCCCCTAGATATTTATAAAAATTTATGAAATCCTCTCTCATGATCCCATACTCATCATAACTCCCTATTCTCTCTAAGCACCAGAAACTATATGCAGACAAGTAATTCAATTTATTATTGACATCCTCACTTGTTGATCAAACATCTACACTCAGCATATGCACCATACAGGCCACAAGACATCCAGCTGATCATGGCTGCATGCAGAAAGAGAACTGCAAAAAGAAAAGATGAATAATTGTCAAAGAGATCTGACACTAGCTGTCACCTGAAACAAGTGAGGAATTTTCAGTTTTCTTTTGAAGAGACAATTTACTGGCAGGCTGGTACTTCTAACTTTGATCTGCTTAGGAGCCAACATCAGCAGAAGAATTTTGTAGCTCGGTAACAAAACACAGAAACCTCCCAGACTGTTAACTCAATTACAGTATTTTGGCAAGGAAATCTTCCTCTTATACCTTAGGGAAAGTCTTAAGATTAAACAGTGCATGTTTTAAAGGCACACGTGCCTCAGCTATTTGGTGTAACCATTCGTGCACATAATTGCTTTGAGAGCAAAAGTATTCCATGGCAACTTGCTTGGAGAACTGGTATTCTTCCTTGCTTCCCAAGGAAACAACAGTTGTATGAGCACACCAACTGTCCCATGCACAGAAATGTTAAATTGTAAGGCAAATTTCAACCTCATGTGATGGAAAAGGATAGATTTCACAGGTGCTCAATTCCTACAACAGGCTTGCCCCACAAGCAACGTGCCTGGTTCACAAACATCACGGAGACAGCACGTTTCAAGTAAATATATCAAAGAACTTCAAGGCAGTGAGAGCTAGCTCAGGCACCGTGCTGCTGCAAAAATCAGGCTGCTAATGATACTGCTATGCAATGGAAAGAGAGGGAGATCTTTAAAGCACTACAGTGCCACCAAAACTAAGAAAGCTGCAGGAAACACTCACCTTCACTAGTGCAGAGCTTCACTGGTCACAGAGCTACTTGTCTACTTACAGAGCAATACAGCAATGCCTTATGCACCTATCACAAGTTCCAGCTGTTGGCTAAGAAGGCCAACAAGAGCAACAGCATCCTGGCCTGTATAAGCAATAGTGTAACCAGCAGGACCAAGGAAATTATTGTCCCACTGCACTCTGCACTGGTGAGGCTACACCTTGAGTCCTGGGTCGTTTTGGGCCCTGGCTACAAACAGACATTTTGGTGCTGGAGTGGGTCCAGAGAAGGGTAGTGAAGCTGGTGAAGGGTCTGGAGAACAGGTCTAGTGAGGAGCAGCTGAGGGAACTGAGATCATTGAGTCTCTGAGAAAAGGAGGCTCAGGGGAGACCTTCTCTCTATAACCCCCTCAAAGGAGGCTGGAGCACAGTGGGGTTGGTCTCAAGTAACTAGCAATAGGGTAAGAGGAAATGGTCTCAAGTTGCACCAGGAGAGGTTTAGGTTGGATATTAGAAGCAACTTGTTGACTGAAAGGGTTCTCAAAGACTGGAACAGGCTGCTGGAGAGGTGGTTGAATCCCCATCCCTGGAGGTGTTTCAGTAGCAGAGATGTGGTGCTACGGGACATGGTTTAGCACCAGACCTGGTAGAGTCAGACAGTGGTTAGGACTCAAAGGTCTTTTCCAACCAAAACACTTACATGATTCTTCCTTTGTACAGGCTACTGCTGCTGTATCAGCAGACACTTCTCAGGATTTGTTAAAGGCACCTGATCAATAGTTATTCTCCTTTGCCACTACAGGTGGCCTTAGAAAACCCTAAAAAATTTTTTTTTAAGTGCTTCTCAAATCCTTTCAACAAGATCTTACCCAGGCAGAGTAAGCTAAGCACTACCAGCACAGGTCAGGTTGCTGGTCCATCTGTTTGAGAATCCTGCCTCCTGTGATTGGGACCAGATGCTTCAAAAGGTGGAACAGCTTGGGTAAAGAACAATGATGCAATTCACCCAAAGGGGAAATTCCTTCCTGACCTCATCAATTAGCATGAAGGTTTATATGCTTAATTTATTTTTAATCCTATTTACTGCAACTCTGGACATTGTCATTATGTATATAAACATCCAGGTCTGCTTGGAATCCAACTAAACTTTTGGCCTCAGTTCCATCATGTGGTACAATTACGCCAGCATTTCAAATGCACTGATTTCCAATTTCATTTCAACATCCTTTTGTTCCTGCACTATGGGAACTAGAGTGGCTATTAACCACTTCTCCTACTCTTCCTCCAGCCCACCTTGCACCTTAAGCTCTCATGCCACATTGAGCTCTGTTACACAGAGGGAACATCATCTGAAGGCCCTTTAAGGTAACAACTCACCAGCTTCTCTCAGGTTTTCAGTCTGGAGAAGAGGAGGCTGAGGGGAGACCTCATCACTCTCTACAACTACCTGAAGGGAAACTGGAGTACGGAGGGGACACGATGATCTTGAAGGTCTCTTCCAACCTGGTCTATTCTATTCTATTTTCCTTGATGACAAGCAACAGGACCAGAGGAAGTGGTTACAAGCTGCACCAGGAGAGGTTCAGGCTGGATATTAGGAAATATTTATTCACTGAAAGGGTTCTCAAACATTGGAATGGTCTGCCCAGGGCAGTGGTGGAATCACCAGCCCTGGAAGTGTTCAAGCAGTGTGTGTACCTGGAGATAGGGACATGGTTTAGTGTTGACCCTTCAAGTACTGGGTTAGACTGGACGATTTTGAGGTCTCTTCCAATCAGACATATTCTGTTATACAACAACATTTCTATATGCTAAAGTTATGGAATCTGCTGGAAGCTGGCAGCTCCACCAGAATTTCACCAGGTGCTACCCCTCTTGCAAGCACACTTCACTGGTGTTTTCCACTACATACCTGCTACTCTTACAAGTTGTGCCCTGTGTTGTTTGAACCTCTCTAAGATTCTGATAAATTTAGTTATAAAAGAACATCCAGGAAGCACACACACCTTCCTGTGTTTTTCAGAGTCTCACACAGGACCATCTCCCACTGAGCAAAGGACTCCACTCTCATCTCCGTGCCTGAACAAAGAAGAACAATGTCCAACCGAGCAAAACCAACCCCATTTTACACCACATAGCCATCACTTCTACCACAAGATGTTTTGATTATGAGCTTGGAACGGGTGAATAATGGCAAGAGAACAGCTCTTTGCCTCAACCAAAAAGAAAATGATACTGTTTCATCCCTCGACCAGTCCAGAGAAAACTCCTGTCTCAGCCTATGGTCTCTAAACAGATTGAGCTCTTTAATGACTGAAGCAGCATTAAGAGAACTGGTAATGGGCACCATTCCACCCACTGTCAGCTCCTTCACTGATAGAACCACACGCAACTTTTCCTCTATTTGAGTATTGCATACTGATTAGTCACTAAAATCATAGGTTCCACAATGGCAGCTGAATTGTCCTCTTGCATACAGTGACCTCCCTGTGCTCTTTAATTATGCAGCAGCCTTAGAAACTCTGTTCTTAATACTTCCTAAGAGGCCACAAACACTTTCCTGTTCCTCTGTCTCACATGTGTAAAGACAACGTACTGAACTGAATGCTCCTGCAATGCTCTTAGGCAATGATCAGTGGTCCAAGCCACAAGGTTCAGAGGACTGCCATACCAGCATCCCCAGGACCTCTGATCAGCCATCAAGTGGTTTGCCTTGGGCATTTCATGATTTGCCGAGGTTGAAAGAGAAGACAGTAATGATACAGAACAATTCCCCCATCAGCAGTGGCAAAAGCAATCTTGGCAGCCTTGAGTTCAACGCTTTCACCGCTTTTACGTCCTCACTGAACATGAAATCAAAAAGAAAAGAAGAAAAAAAAAAAGAAGCAATATTTTCTGTTTGTCACACACAAACCCAGAATGTGGCTAAGGAAATCTTTCAACGGACTCGACGACAGTATTTTTGGCAGTTAAGAATTCTCAATCTGTTGTGCTAAAATTAGCTTTAAATAAACGTGCACTACAAGCAGGACATACTTTGCCTAAGAAAAAAAAAAATCTGCTGGCCACTTACAGATCATGTGAGCTCACTTATTTAGTTGAGCTAAGAACACTGGTGATTCCAAGCCTTATCTGACTGGAGATTTGGATCTATTTAGCAATGTCACTGGCCACATATCAAAACGCACAATGAGCCACTGCTCTTTACCAAAGCAAGGGAAAGTTCCTGCAAACAATTGTTGCTGCGATTTAACAGGATGGTCATGCAGAAAAGAGATCTAAGATTAGACAAGCTTGTGCTTTTACCATTCTTTGGAAAAGAAAAAGCAAGCCTTCCTCTTCAGTCAGTCCACCCTTCCTTCCATATTACAGTATAAAGAAATGGGACACCTTCAATGATTGCTCCCTGATGTGCACCCACCAAAGCTATAGAATAGGACAGTCTTACTTTTTGTTCTTCTTTCCCCCCCTTCAAGCTTTTCATCAATCAGTTGAAAGGTTCCCAAAGTTCTGCCCTGGTTTTACAGTCAGTGCTGAAAGGTTCCCCAAGTTCTGGCAGTGCCACAGAAGTTGGTTCTAATATTGCCCATGGAAGCTTACACCATGATCTGAGCAACAGCAAAATAGTCACTCAAACATACTGAGTACTCTGCAGTGGGTAAAGTTCATAGCAGCTGTTCCAGTCCCAGAAAGACATCTGAGAGAAGCGCCATAAATAACAAAATCACATGGAGCCCCCCATTGCACAACCAACACACATCTTTCCTGAGCAGGAATTCATGCTTCACACCCTATGCTGTCAGTCAAGAGCATGTTACAAACTGTGTTTTCAGGATGATCCAGAGGATATCTTGGAAAGTAATTCAGCCCTCCTGCTGGCTGAGTCTTTTAAATATACTCCTTCAATTCCACTACAAAAAAAGACAAATGCTTCTATAATCTTGCCCAAACCAGACTCTTTCTAAGGAGCAAGCTTATACATTCATGCGTGCCTTTTACATATCACAGATGTTTAAAACCAGTTCCAGCAAGTCTGACAGCCTGACAGGAACTGCAGGGAACTCCTCCTTCTCAGGCTTGGGACCTACGTAGTTCTTCAGCTATGCAAATGTAAGGGTATTTTTTCAGACTCCAGTTTCAGCACATCTCTCATTTGGGCATCACCTTCTTTAGGATCCTTAATTCATTTCATTGTTAAATTAAAATTAAACCTACTTCTCTTAAAACATCTAATTCCCAGGGCTCTGCAAGGGGAGAAACACTTTTCCAAGGAGTGCTTAGCTATAATTGAGAAAGAAAATACATGGCTATTTTGTAAGAATGTGATTATTTCCCCGCCCCCCCCCCACCTTTTTTTTTCATCTTCCGGAGTTTTGCCTTCGAGGGCTTGGTTCAGAAATTCCAAATTCAGTTTATTGTTTTTCTCATTTAGCAATTCTGTTAATCTTGGAGTTTGAAGTTATTTTCATTAAAGTAACGCCCAGAGTTTAGATGTTCCATAAAAAGATCAGAAATTATTTTCATTAAAGTTAACACCCAAAGCTGAGGCATTCCTTGCCAAAAAATCAGGCAAAGCACCTTCATTCTTAAAAATGATTCTGAGCCTTTTCCTTGCAAACACGGATTTCAGAGAGACAAGAGTGCTGGGAAGTTTTATCGGCCTTTTTTTTTAATCAGAAGTGGAAAAAAAAACTTACTAAGGCAGGAAAAATCCTGAGCCTTTTGCTCTTAACACAATGTGTGGGGTTTTTTTACCTCCCCCCTTCTTGCCATCTGTTACAGAAGCAGCAGGACAAATTTCCACTCCCCGATGTCAGGTTTCTCATGAGAGACGTACTGGTGGTATCTCTGTGGTGATCAGTATCTGTCCTTTAGGCAGCACGGAGTCTCCCTGACCCAGGCGACACCAATTTCTGATGGAACTTGTTAGACTACAAGAAATTTGCTCTTAACTCTTATGCCACAACAAATATGGGCTACAAAGTAAAGGATCTTACCTCCATTCTGGGGGGGGCTGAGGCACTGAAACCTTCTGCTCTTCGGTAGCAGCTGTGTCTCGAGGACAGGATCAAGTGCTGCCTTTTTGTTTGAGCAGCTACATTAATAAACTAGGTAACATCACCCAGGTTCCTCACCATGACTAAAGCATAGTTTAAGTGTTTGGAGGGGAAAGGGAACGCCCTTTGATCCCTACTTCTGATTCGGAGCGTCAGCAAGCCTCCTCCAGACGCTAATGCTCTTTAGGCATAACAGGCCAAAGGCATCACGGAGTTAATAACATGTTTCCCAGCAAGGTGCCTTCTTCCCCGTTGAAGAAGTCACGTAGTGACAATTGTCATTCTCTTTAATGTAGAAATTAGGGCCGGGGCAAAATCTTTTCAATTCCTCCAAAAGACAGGTTAAGTTGCAACACAGGCACCGTTCTCTCTGCAGCGTGTGTAATTTCAGCTTGCTCAATAGCAGCGGCACTCCTGAGCTCAGGAGGACTTTAAAAGGAGCGATTATGTTCACAGAAGCAAGCTAATGAGAATCAACTACACAGGCAACACAGGGAGACATTCCAGGGCCCTGTGCTGTCACCAGGCTTTTGGCCAATGCTGCCTGATCATATATGCAAAATGCAGATTACAGAAATAGTCATCATAGGTTAGAATATTCTCAATGAATAATTTTGCACTGAGCTTTAGAAGCTCCCCCGCAAACCATCCTCGAAAGAAGGCACTCAGAACTGCTCCCGTTTTCAGAGCTTCTGCTGGAAGCAGCAGTATCAGTGATGCAGCAAAGGCTTCCTCTGTGGGTCTTGTCAATGGACCAGGCAGTTTTGTAAGGGAAGTTTGAGAGCACCACTCGTGCATTATGCTGCAGCACCACAGCAGCTGCTACAGGCTACGTTGTCATCTGGGTTCAGCCAGCACATGCCAGTTCCTACTATGCAGGCTTGTAACACTGGACTAGAACTCAAAATGCTCATGGCACAAGGGATAGTATTTTCACTACAAAGACCACAAAGTTTACAACTCCTTCATCTTCAAACAGCCACATTCATAGCTTAGAAATATTGAAGAACTTGATACTTGTCATGGAATTTATGAAAGCTCTATCTGAAAAGCTTCTGTGCAGCAGTCTCAAACCTAGCCAGACACATCATAGTTAGGAGAGATGATCTCTCCACCACTTAACAGAAGACAATAGTTTTCACCTAAGATTATAGAGTCATGGTTGTAACGCCATCTGAAGACTGCGTTTACAAATATGTGACTGTTCAGCAGCTCCCACGGACACAACAGAGTGGTCAGATCCTTAAAAACATTCAAGTTACAACAGAAAGCAACTTGTTAATGGTTTTTTTGCAGTACTTTACAGATGAGGAATTTTAACTGCTGTGAAAATCTTCCCTAGCATGCTTTGTGTGAGCGGGCACTACTAAATCTACGTATCAGAATAGCTTTTATTTTAAACAGTATTGGGTAATCCAGAAAGATTTGCCTCTGTGCAGCATTCTCAAAAATAAATGTGACTGAAGATAACTTTGGCACAATTATTTTAAAGGTCACAAGCTTTCCCCATCCAAGGCATCTAATAATTCACCATGAACAAAGTTCCACAATCCATTCCTCTGCATGCCTACAAGCCCCACTACGATGAATGGGCACACACACACAAAAAAGCAGATCTATTGTCCCTGTCTTTGCTTTCAGGAACTAATTTTTATTTATTGCTTTTACTACCATTGCCACCCTATCTGCCTTTGCTTTTAGGCACTGGATTTTTTACCACCACTCTTTCACTTACTACTGTTACACTTTTTCCTCTACTTGTAATATCATGAATTAATGACTAAAAATCACTGCAAGGCAAAATTTCAAAAGCTGACAGCACCTTCGGGCCCAAAGCCACGCTGGTCCTGTAGAACTGAAATATGAAACCCCACAGCAAAACAGGCGACAATTTTGCTGGGACAGGACTGCAACAGCACTTAGGAAAACAAGCCACCACAAAGCACCACCAGCGCTCTTCACTTACGGCTCAAGCATTCATCTAACCATCTACCAAGTGCAAAAGGTATGGACTCTTTAGCTTTTGCTGCTTCTCCTTAAAAACGCTTTGTCTCCACAAACAAGTTTGTGAGATACCTGTGCCACTACTTCAGGTCCGTGAGTGAATACGAGTGGAGCTGCAAGCTGCTCACGATTTTAAAGCGTTTCACACCGATTCCAGTAGCCGAGAGAAAAAGTGTAAAAATTATAGGCTACAGACAAAAACTAACGGCTGGGTTTACTAAACTGGAAAGAAGGGGTTCAGCGAACTGGAAAGAAGGGGTTCAGCGAACTGGAAAGAAGGGGTTCAGCGAACTGGAAAGGGGTATGGTCTGACACGCTGCTTTCCTGACCAACGCGTGGCCGCGCCGGGGCTGGTCGCTGAATCAGGGTCCCGCTGAGCGCAGCCTAAGATGCGCCAGTGGGAAGGTTCCTCCCCGCGCTGTCTGTGCCCCGTGTGACCCCTCGGGTGGGCAGGGCTGGCGGGAAGGCGGGCTGAGCTCTCGGACAGCCGTGAGACCCATGCCGGCAAAACCGCGCGCTGCCGCAGGCTGATTCAGCCGGACACAGGAGGCGGAGAGCCCTCCCCCGGAGGATGGCGGAAAACCCACCCAGTCCGGCGGCACACAGCCTGCCCCCGGGCCTCGAGCGGAGCCGGGGCCGGCCCCGGCCGCCCCCTCCTCTCCCGCGCTTTCTTCTCGGGCGGCCCCTTCCCGCCTCACCGCGGCCTTCTCCCTGTTTCCCTCAACGCGGACGGGCCGGGCTCCGCCGTGACCCCACTCACCGCCTGGCGGGCGCCCTCCGAGCAGCAGCGGCGGCAACAGCAGCAGCGGCGGCAGCCGGCTCAGCCCGGAGGCGGAAGCGGCGGCAGGAAGTGAGGTTGGTGCGGGCAGGAGGGGGGGGAAGGGAAAGGGCCCCGCTTCCGGGACGGATGGCGACGCGGGGAGAGGGTCCCGCCGGGCGGGCATCCGCACCGCGGGAGCTCGGCCGGAGGTGGGTCCGTTACCGTGGCGTTACGGCGATGTGGCGCGGAGCTGGGCCCGCGTACGTAAGGTACTAAATTGGGAGGGGTGGCTAAGGCCGCGTCAGGCTGTGCTGCCATCCAGGGAGACCTGCACCGGCTGGAGAAAATCAACGAAATTCAACAAGGGCAAATGTAGGGTCCAGCGCTTGGGGAAGAACAGCCCCATAGATCTGTGCGGGTTGGGGGCTCTGGCAAAACGGACCCGCGAGGATATCAGGCTGACCATGAGCCAGCAATGTGCCCTTACAGCCAAGGCCAGTGGTGTGCGTCCCAGGCGGCATCAAGAAGAGTGTGGCCAGCAGGTCGAAGGAAGTCCTCTTCCTCTGCCTTGGTGAGGCCTCATCTGGAGTACTGTACCCTGTTCTGGGCTCTCCAGTTCAGGAGAGACAGCGAGTTACTGGAGAGTCCAGTGGAGAGCCACTAAGATGAAAAGGGGACTTTCCCACATTACCAGGAAAGGCTGAGAGACCTAAGGCAGTTTAGCCTGGAGGAGACTGAGGGAGGATCTCATTAATGCTGATCAATATCTAAAGTGTTCTTGTCAGGAGGATGGGGCCACATGCTTCTCAATGATGTCCAGTGACACGACAAGGGGCAATGGACACAAATTGGAACACTCTTTAAGTTCCATGTAAATGTATGGAGAAAATTCCTCACTGTAAGAGTGACAGAGCAGCAAAACAGACTGCCAGGAGAAGTTGTGGAGTCTTATCTCTGGAGGTATTCCAAAGCTGCCTGGACATGTTCCTGTGTGATTTACTCTAGGTGATCCTGCTCTGCAGGGGTGTTGGACAAGGTGATCCCAAGAGGTCACTTCCAGCTCTTACCATTCTGTGATTCTGTGAAGGCAGTGGGAGGAAGCCAAGGATGACAGCTGAGCTGCTGCCAGTCTGAGAGGATCCCACATCCTACAGTCTTTGTTTAGACCACCACTGCATAGGAACAGGGCTTCCTCCCACCAGCTTTCAGCTCTGGAGAGTCTGCTGTCCTTGGTTACGTGATTCAATTGAGCCCACTTCAAGGGGTACTTAGCCACCTCACTATGGCCCAGATGATGTTTTACCATCCCTGCAGACACTGAAGTACAGGTAATTACAGTCTGATAAACAAGCTTTGGTGAATAAAGCAAAGTTTTCTCATACACGATTGCAACTGCAATGTGTTTATACTACTGCTCCAAGACTTGATGTATTTCAGAACAGAAATGGGTAAAAAACTTTCTGGGCATCCGTTGCCAGCACCCTGTGCTCTTGACATCCACCACTTGGCCTTCTCAAGACATGTAACATTAGGAATTACAGTGTGTTATATCTTTTGAGTAGTTTTCAGGATTAGATGTTTTTATTAAGCAATTTCTGCAGTATTCTTCAGATTTGTGATTTACCTAGAAAAAAGTAACCAGGGTGTGAGGTTTATTCTGGATAAACAATGATCTTCCTGCTTATGCACATTTTTACACACAGTCCCATTCTTTAAAGCATTTTGGCTAAATCAAGCTAACCACCTTTGCTATAAACACAGTATTGGCTTTAAGTGTCTTCAAGACATGCAGTTCACAGCACTGTGTACTTCTCTGTCCTCCAAGCTGATCTAGGAACTGTTCACAGTATTGTATATGCAAGGAACAAAATAGCTTCCAGGCAGTTAGGTACTGCCCTGCTTTCTCATTACCAGAGAAGGTGGGAGCTGATTTCTGAGGTGCTGGCAGAGAAAAATAAATTAAAACACTGGTTAGAGGGTATTTCTCTACCCTCAGAGGCTTCTCTGAGCAGCTGTGCCCTGTGTTTGATACTTTCATGCTGAATATTTCAGGAGGCATCCAACACTTATTTCATGGGTCTCAGAGAAAAGCTGCCAAGAACAAAGTTTTTAGAAGAGTCCCCTTCTTTTGCCTCTCGCCTTCAGCTATGCATGGATTAAGAGGCATTGACAATCGCTCCGCACTGACTCTTGCCATCAGCACTGGAAATATATCCTGAGGTCCTACAAGTGTGGACTTCACTCCACTGAGAGCTGCACGCTTTCAGTCTGTTTTGGTGGTTGCTGCTGCTGCTGCTCATACTTCCTTGCTGAAGAAAACACAAACAAAAAACCCCAATCAGCAGCAGTTATACCATTTATAATGTACAGATATATAGAGAGAGTCACAAAATTGGTTTGGTTGGAGAAAACCTTTAAGACCGACAAGTCCAACCATTATCTAACTAAACTATGGCCCTCAGCACCATCTCTGCCTCTCTTAAACACCTCCAGAGATGGGGATTCAGCAACCTCCCTGGGGAGCCTGCCCCTGTATTTGAGAACCCTTTCAGTCAACAAGTTTCTTCCAACCTAAACCTTCCACGGTGCAACCTGACATTGTTTCCTCTCATCCTACCACTTGTTACCAGGGAGAAGAGACCCAATGCCCACGTCACTCCAACCTCCTTTCACAGAGTTGTAGAGTGTAATGAGGTCTCCCCTCAGCTTCCTTTTCTCCAGACTAAACAATCTCAGCTCTGTCAGCTGCTCCTCACCAGACCTGCTATTCAGGCCCTTCACCAGCTTTGTTGCTCCTCTCTGGACCTGCTCTAGCACCTAAGTGTCTTTTATGTAGTGATTGGCCCAAAACTGAACACAGTACTCAGGGTACGGCCTCACCAGTGCTGACTACAGGGGGACAGTCTCTTCCCTAGTCCTGCTGGTCATACTATTCCTGACAGAGGCCAGGATGCTGGTGACCTTGGTCAACTGAGCACACACTGGTTCATCTTCAGCTGCGGTTAATCAATACCTTCAGGTCTTTCTCTGCTGGGCAGATTTCCAGCCACTCTACCCAAAGCCTGGAGCATTCATGGGATTGTTGTGACCCAAGTGCAGGACCCAACAATTTGCCTTGTTTAATCTCATCCCACTGGCTTCAGCCCATTGATCCAGCTTGTGCAAGTCACATCTCTGTGTGTATGGATACATATCTATATATATACATATATAAATATGGTAACAAGAAATAGACATCAGTTTATAGAATGTAATGTCACAACTTAGCCACACAAAGGGGAAGCTTATGTCATCTTTAGTGTTTGGCCTTGGAAAAGCTGAACAGTAGGGTCATGGGAAAATGTCATTACATTAATGGCAGAGAACTGGGATCCTATTCAGGTCCTTTCATTTTGGAAAGGAAAACAAAAATTAAAGGCCGTGCTTCAGAAGTATTATTACAGATGGCCTGAACATTGTCACACTGTTGATCTCCCCATCACTCATCTCTTCCTCAATATCCAAGCCACAAGATGACAGCTACACTGACTTCAAAGTAAGTATGTTTAGCAAGACAAAAGGAGATCAGAGTTGTGTGGTGGAACAAGCATCACCAACAAATGCCAGCAGGCATGCCTCTGTTGGAAGCACATCTTCTTTTTTTGTGCCTACAAATGCAATGGCCTGGTTTAAGAATCTTTACATGAGGTCTTTAATTTAAAAGGTGGTTTCAACTCATCAAGTATTTATTACCTGTATTACCTCTACAGGCATGCATGTACAGTAGAGGTGAAGCAAGTGCAGGTGTTTCTCTGAACTGGACCTCTGTAATATCTAGATGACCTTGCTTTAGCAGGTGGGTTGGACTAGATGATCTTCAGAGGTCCCTTCCAAACCCTTCCATTCTGTGATTATGGAATCTTGTATTCCAGATCACGGAGTTCTTTCCTGCCTCCATCCTGACTCCCATTAAGATGGGAGTAGCAACACTTGTTGGTAGAGTAAAATTCTTATTTATTTTGAAGTTACAAAGTTGAATTACTCATGATTCCACAAATCATCCACACTTTGACGGCATTCAAACTTTCCTAGCTCCTTTCAGCTTCAACACTGGACTAGTTTTGACAGCTACATGAGAATCCCACTGATGCTCCCTCATCCCATACTTCCTCGCGCCTCAGTCCTGCAGAACCTGTGCTCACATAGTGCCACAGGCTCCACCCTGATGTCCCCACCTCATCAGGACTGGCAAGCTCGAGGCCATTCCTGCAGGATCTGTCCCCCAGGATCCAGAGGCCTAGGGGATCCCTTCTTTCCTTTCACTTACCGATGGAGTACATCTCCAGCTGCTGCCTCAGGCGGATCTTTTTCATGCTATCATAGAAGTTGGGCTCAGGCGGCGTCTCGGCGGCTGGGGGCAGCGTGAAGATGCGCATGATCCTCCTCTTGTTCCTGCGAAGAGGGGCAAAAGGCGGTGAGAGGCTAGGGCCGGGCCGGGCCGGGCCGGCTACAGGTGGGGCCTGTGCTGTCGCAGCGCGGCTGGAGCCCTGGTCCCGCCCTCGCGCCCTCCCCGCACGCCCTCTCCGGCCTCCCCTCACCGCCGGGCGTAGACCAGGAGGGCGAGGCTGGCCAACACCACCAGCAAGTAGACGTTGGTGGCCTCGTTCCACGCCTCATGCACCGAGTAGTCGATGGCTCCGCTGTCGCCCAGCGCCGCCGAGCCTCCACCTGCCCCTGCGGCCACCGCCGCCATAGAGGAGAGCGGCCGGTAGGGCCGGCGCGCGGCGGGAAGTGACGTCAGGCGCTCCGGAGCGGGGCGCCGCCATCTCGGGGTGGCCCTGGGGGGCAGCGGGGAGGGGACTCGGGCTGCCCTCCCTCACGTTTATTTTCCCTCTAGCTAAACGGTCCTTGGGAGAGACGGGAGGAAGTGACAGCTTCTCCGCCAGGGATGCGGCCACCTTGGTGGTACGGTGAGATCCCGGCATCGGCTGTCTCAGAGCTCAGGAGCTGTTGGGCAAAATGAATGAGCAGCCTTTAAAGGGCTCCTGCTTGCATTGCATGAAGTCAGGTAGGAGCACAGTCATTTGCAGGGAAGTTCCGACTTACAGTGTTGGTAGCAGTGTTTGAACGTTATACAAACCGGCTACATTTGCAGGAAGGTTTTCCCATTTGCAGTAAAATGTTAATAGTGATGGAGACGTGTGTTAGAACATTACACAGCTCAGTGCAGCCATAACATGGCATAGTTAGGTGGAGAGCAGTATGACCACAACAAAGAACAGAACCAAACACTTAAGCAGAAGGGGCCGTGTGCTTCCCTGCTTATAAACTTCCTCTCAAAGTCAAAGGATAAAAGTCATCTCAGGCCCATAGGCCTTCCAAACTCTACTCTGCAGAACAGAAAGTCACAGAAGCACAGAGAGGTAAGGGTTGGAAGGGACCTATGGAGATCATCTAGTTCAATGCCCTGCCAAAGCAGGGTCACCTAGAGCAGGTTGCACAGGAACACATCCAGATGGATCTTGAAACTTTCCAGAGAAGGGGACTCCATAACCTCTCTGGGCATCTTGGTCCAGTGCTCTTTCATCTTCAAAGTAAAGGCTTTTTTCCCATGTGCTTCAGTAAACCCTCCTGTGTTCTAGTTTGTGCCCACTGCCCCTTGTTCTGTCACTGACCACCACCAAGAGCCCAACCTCATCCTCTTGACCCTCACTGTCACATTACCCTAATGTCTGCCTGTCTCAGAGTCCCAGGAACTGCTTGGCAAAAATGCTTGCCTCTTTTCCAGTGCCCAAATAAGGACTTTATCTGACACAGGTTCAGCAAGTTAAAATAATGGACAGATTTAACTTACTGAAGTGACAGATAAAACAGATTGGGGACTGCCAGTGATACATGCACTGACTTCAAGTGGTTGAGCTCAAGTTAATAAATCCCAAGTAACATCCAACACAGATGCAAATCTTTGCAATAGTGCTAATGTGTAACAGTAACACAGCAAAAGCTCAGCCCTATATTGAAGGTGCAGTTCTTACCAAGGTGTCCCTGTCTTGGCTGAAGGAAGAGCAGCACAGCCTGTAGACTCTCCACGTCTCTGCAAAATCCACAGTCTTTCCCCCAAGGCAGGTTGTCCCCTCATGGTTTGCTATGCCTTAACCCCAGCTGTCTCTGCCTTGTAGGCACCGTTTAGCGTGATTTGGGAGGAGAGTTGAGCACCTCTGCTATGAGGATAGGCTGAGGGAGCTGGGGTTGTTCAGCCTGGAGAATACTCCAGGGGGACCTTATAACTGCCTTCCAAAACCTGAAAGGAACCTACAAGAAAGTTGCAGAGGGACTTTTCACAAGGGTGTCTAGAGACAGGACAAGGGAGAATGGTTTTAAGCTGAGGAAGAGTAGGGCTAGACTGGATCTTAGGAAGAAGCTGTTCAGCATTAGAGTGGTGACACTGGAATGCCCAGGGATGCTGTGGATGCCTCCTCCCTGGAGATGTTCGAGGCCAGGTAGGATGAGGTCTTGAGTAACTAAGTTGAATTGAGAGGTGTCCCTGCCCATGGCAGGAAGGTTGGAGTAGATGATTTCTAAGGTGCCTTCCAATCTAAGCCATTCTATGATATGCTTAGCATGTCCTCTGTTTGGCTTATTATCATCATAAGGGGTGTCAGCTTTAATACTAAAATTGCAGTTAGGCAAAGGTCTTCATTCAGACACTAGCTTTCAAAAGCTGTTTTGAAGCTGCTTGGCTTTGTTGTTTTAGCCTTGCTTCAGCAATTTTAGTTGAAACAGGACCATCTTATCTTCACAAGACCCCTTCCCTCAGGCACTTGGCAGGCTATCTTTGCAGATTTTCATTTCCAGAACTAACATGAATATCTCTTAGTTGTAGGCATCTCAACCATTCTTCTGAAGTGCACTAAATTAACCTGCACTCCTTTCCCACAGTAAGCTACACTGTTATCCCATAGAGATACACCAGTCTTCTTGCTTTCATGGTGTGGAGAGCCATCAGAGGTATGAATTCAGCTGCTCCAAGAGCCTGGCATGGAGTCTAAAGCATCTTCAACCACCCAGGCTGGTGCTAGCTCAGTGGCAGCAGAACCGTGGGATATAGTTCAGCTTGTCACGAGCTTTCACTTTTCACATAGGAACTAAATTGGACAGTGTAGGTTTTCAAAATAGAAACAGCACCTTCTGAAAGAGCTTGCCTCTTTTCTTCTTGTTTTTTTACCAAAATGGGAGTTGCTGGATATTCAGATGCTGGAGCAACATAGCTTACTCCTGTGCTCCATATGCTCCTGGTGCCAAAAATTAAAATTCTAGGGTTATGCTTTGGCAGAAAAGGTGGAGCAGAGCAAGCATTTCACTTTAGAAACTTGAAAAGTTGTCTGAACTGCATCATGAGGTGCAAATTAACTAGGCAGAGGACTTTATAACACTTCTAACACACATACTAATTCCTCTTTTCATTTTCCTTTCCTTTTCTTTGACCCCTTACTGAGTAGAAAGAGTTTAGACACCTTGCTTGGATGGTGCTCACTAGGCAAATGTCTGACAAGCCTGGGGAAAGTGTCCTTTGGTGAGCCATTTCCTCAGCGCAAGATGTGCAAAGTCATTCTCTTTCCATGCTATGGAAAAGGATTCATTAAAATAACCTCAGATCAGGGCATAAAAAGGTTATAGTGCAAACAGCAGTAGGAAAAAACCCAAAATGCTAAGGCACTGCTATCTTGAGAAAAGTTGCCCCACATGGTGTGGGAAAGAAGAACAGAACAGCAATTAGACATAATTCTAGGTCATTAAATTGGGATGGCACCCATGCACAGAGCTGTGGAAACCACAAGGAGGGGAAAAAAGAGTCTGTCACTTACGCAACATGACACAAGACAGTTAATTAAGCATGGTTTCACAGGGACTTTAAACAGTTTCTCAGTCAAGTTGAGGCTTTTTGTTTGCTTTTTTAGTGTGCTGAACTTTCCTGCTAACAGGCTTGACAAGCACTGTGGAAGAAAAGTGGAAAGAATAAACCTAAGTAACTTCAGTGCTCTTTATATTTCACCTCTAGATCTCAGCTGAGATCAGACTGTCTGCTATGAGTTGTAGAAAGGTTGTGTTTAAACTGTATCTGAAGGCACTTTTTCTATGAACCTTGCAGCTCTGCTCTGGACAACCAAAGAGGAGACTGGAACACTCCAGGACTCTGCATTCCAGCTTCCCATCCAGAGGAAACCAAGGCCTCCATCCACAAAGCATGACTTCAGATCTCAAGGGTTTCTCTGCAGTCTCCAGCAAGCAGGAACAGACTCTGCCTCACTGCAGGTGCCTGATTTGGATTTAAGGCTCAGATAATCCATGCACCCCCAACCTGGAAGACAAGCAGAGAGATATTTTCTTCACCCACACAGAATCATAGAATAGTTTGTGTTGGAAGGGACCTTAAAGACCATCTAGTTCCAACCCCCCCTGCCACAGGCAAGGACACCTTCCACTAGCCCAGGTTGCCCAAGGCCTCATCCAACCTGGCCTTGAACACCTCCAGGGAGGGGGCATGCACAGCCTCCCTGGAAAACCTGTTTCAGTGTCTCACCATCCTCATTGGAAAGAATTTCTTGATCCAGTCTAAATCTGCCCTCCTCAAGCCTCAGTCCATTCCCTCTTGATCACATGCCCCTCTGAAGCTAGCAAATGCTAAGCAGTGAGTAGGACAGGGTTAAATTGAGGAGCACTGAGTGACTGTGACAGTCTTGCAAACCTGAGAAAAAGAGATGATCTCCCACTCACTGGCCTGTATTGTAGCAATAGGAGTTCTGGTGGTGACTTGAGGAATCTGGTTCAGATTCCAAAGTTGGTTGCCTCTTAAGCCCACGTTAGCTTGTCCTGGTAACACTGTTGTTTCATTTTGTAGCTTGAGTTTTTGTTTCAGTTCTGGGCTCCTGGCACACCTTTAGAAATGGGAATGCAAGCAACTGTTGAATTTGGTTAGAGCAGTCAGGCCTTGCAGCTGTCAGGATGTGCACAAGAAATGGTGTGACCTGTCCGGGTAGATTATGTAGCATGTTTATTTCTAGCTCAGATGAGGTGGGATGGGATAAGCAATTCTCCTCTACAATGTTGATGCATGAGGACATCAGCTACTTTCTATTTTCTTATGCTAAAGCTGCTTGCAGGGAACAGCCTGTCATTTGGTGCTGCGCCTGTGTGGCATCTGACCTCCAGGATCCTGGCCTGTGAGCAAAGCATGTGGGCACCAAATATATAAATAAAAAATAAATAAAAGTAATAATAATAACAACAACAGATGACATAGCATCAGCTGGCCTGGCAAAGCACAGCTAATAGAGACCCAACTTTAGTGGCTATATTCCCAACATTACACAGTATCAAAGAAGCCTGGGGAGTTCCAGCTAGGGGTCAGAGACTATCCCTGACTGGAAGGAGGGGAGAAAACCACATAGCTGTGTGATTTAATTAAAAAATGAACTTGCTAAGATCCCAGCTTCTACAGAAGCAGGAACTTTGTTGATTCCACAAGGAAATCTAGCATGTACTGGATAAAAGCCCCCACCCATACACTTATCAAGAGAATTGCTGAAAAGCATCTTCCAGTTCTACAAGGACAGAATTCACTTTCCAAAAGTCCTTAGTATCCAGCAACTACTATAAATCTGACTGAAAGCTGCTGAATATTACCAGTTTTGAAAACCCAGTTACTTCAAACCACATCCTAGGCTGCATCAAGAGGAGTGTAGCTAGCAGGACAAGAGAGGGAATTCTTCTCCTTTGTTCTTGTGAAGCTCCTACTGTGTCCAGTTCTGGTGTCCCCATCATAAGAAAGACACAGAGCTGTTGGAGCAAGTCCAGAGGAGGGCCACAAAGACAATCAGAGGGCTGGAGCACCTCTGCTATGAGGGTAGGATGAGGGAGCTGGGGTTGTTCAGCCTTGAGAAGAGAAGACTCCAGGGAGATCTTACAGCTGCCTTCCAACACCTGAAGGGATCCTACAGGAAGGCTGAAGAGGGACTTTTCTTGAGGGTGTCTAGCGACAGGACAAGGGGGAATGGTTTGAAGCTCAGGGAGAGTAGGTTTAGACTGGATCTTAGGAAGAAGTTCTACAGTATGAGGGTGGTGAGACTCTGGAATGAGCTGCCCAGAGAGGGTGTGGATGTCCCCTCCTTGGGGGTGTTCAAAGCCAGGTTGGATGAGGCCTTGAGAAACCTGATACAGCTGAGAGGCGTCCCTGCCCATGGCAATAAAGCTGGAGTAGATTATTTCTAAGGTCCCTTCCACCCTAAGCCATTCTGTGATTCATATCAAAATGTGAATGCTGGAATTTTAACAGTAAGCTTGCTCTTTAGAAAACGATGATGGCCAAAGAATCCGTGCATGCCTCGCTATATAAATATATAATTTCTAATGGATTGTGAGTTACCCAGAGCTAAACAGAATCAGAAATTGCTGAGGCATAAATATCACTGAAATGCAAATATATTTACCATTTAATACTGGATTATAGAGTGCAGAACAGAGACTGACAATTATTGGCAATCATGTGGTCAGCTCAAGTGTACAGTATTTCAATTAAAATAAAACCATAAAATCCTTTTTCTGTTTTAAAAAGTACCATCTACCATATAATTTCTCTGAATGAACTCTACAAATATACACATTATATCATGCTAGAGGAACTTGAGAACCACTTTTTTCTTGTTCCCAGGGTCTCCTGACTGTTGGTAAGACATTACAGGGGTAATGATAGAATTGGTTTACAGCTGCAGATTCTGCCAAATGTCTCACAAATTATATTTGGCAAACAGCACTGCCCCTGTTTCACCAAGATAATGAGCTGATGCTTTGTTTATGTGGCACCAAAGGAAAATACCGGTTATGGGCTTGTGATAGAATTTCAGAAAGCTTGCCTGGTATTCTAAACTTCTGATCCACTTAATAGTTACCACTCTATTAAAGACAGAGTAAGACATACTTTAAAAGTATCCTTTCAAAAAGAAAAAACCCAAACTGTTAATTAAATACCTTGTGTCCTTGTTTCATAGAATCATAGAATCGTTTTGGTTGGAAAAGACCTCTAAGATCATCGAGTCCAACCATCAACCTAACACCACCATGGCTGTTAAACCACATCTCAAAGTGCCATGTCCAGACATTTCTTGGTCACTTCCAGGGATGGTGACTCCAGCATCTCCCTGGGCAGTCTGTTCCAATGCATGACCACTCTTGCAGGAAAGAAATTTTTCCTAATCTCCAACCTAAACCTCCCCTGGCACAATTTCAGGCCATTTCCTCTTATCATATCACTACAGAGAAGAGACTTAGCCCCACCTCACTGCAACCTCCTTTCAAGGAGTTGTAGAGACCAATGAGGTCTCCCTTCAGCCGCCTCTTCTCCAGACAAAACAAATCCAGTTCCCCCAGCTACTCCTCAGCAGCTACAGCCACAGGTGTGGCTATGCATACACTACTTTTTACATCTGATACTGTCAAACACAGAGCTGCACAGGCTGTATGTTGCTGTACATGCTGCTCACCCATGCAGGATTTAGCAATAAAAGGTTGCTTTTAGGTCTGAATCCCATGGCACACAAAGGGGAAGATGCTACATCAGCCCTGAGCCTGAAGCCATCAGGCATCTGGAAAAGGTAAACAGCATAACCTTGACACTTGAAGAGGTTGCCCAGGGAGGTTGTGGATGTCCCCCTCTCTGGACACGTTCAAGGCCAGGTTGGATGGGACTCTGAGCAACCTGATCAAGTGGAAGGTGTCCCTGCCAGGGAGGTTAGAACTAGATGATCTTTAAGGTCCCTTCCAACCCAAACCATTCTATGACTCTATGAATCTATGGCAGTGCTGTTCTCTGAATGACTCTGAGGAGAACAAGAAGGAAGCACTGGGTCTGAACTGAATCTGGGACTCTGCTCTGAGACAGGCTGTTTCCAGTCTGTGTCCTGTGGTACAAACCTGCCTGGTAAGGGCTACACTTTATTGACAAATCCCCTGGGAATTTTGTTTTGGCAACAGCATTAGACCAAGAGTGAAGCATACCATATCAGGAGTGCGTCCAAGTGCCCTGACACAGTTGGCTCCCACAGCCAGACTGTCAGCAGGCTCAGCTGGCATATCCTGGTCTCCCTGTCTCCTCCACTGCTGGCACAGCAGAGTCCCAGGGGGATTCAGCCTAGGAACCAGGTGCTATTTCTTGAGTTTGGGAGATGATCTTCTGCTCTGGTTCTTCACCTGGATGGTCAGATGAGGTGGGCAGGACATGTTGTGGGAGTCTGGCAGGGATGGCAGAGGAGACATGGCCCAAAAGGGAAGGGCAAGGTGGTGCAGATCACTGACCTCTACAGTTATCCTGGCAAAGGGTGAGACCCAAGGTCTTCATCTTGGGTGATGGCAGCAAACAAAAGCCTTGGGACCTCTGAGACCATGACACTGACCACTGAGGGTGGCTTGGGGAACCCCCTCTTAAGTTTTCTGAAAATGAGCACCATTAGCAGTCCTTCTTGTGTGGTCTGCATCTTTGTGCAGCTTCATTGGCTGCATTTTTGGGATGGAAGAACAGGGATACAATAGGAAACCTGACAGTAACCATCCCAGGAGAAGCATCTTTTGTGAGAAAGGACAGGGAATGTGGGGCTCTTGATTTGAGCTTGAGATAAGGACCAGTGGCACCTGTTGAGAAAGCTGGGGCAGGGGAGGCCCTGTCCACTGGTCTAGAGCTGGCTGAGGAGTGGATGAGGAGAGAGGGGTTGCAAGCTTCCAGTTGTGAAGAGGCCTCTTTCTGCCCTTTAGTGTTTAGTGTTCACCAGCAAATATACAAGATCTGCTTGTACTGAGGCAGCAAAGGTCCTGAAAGTTTGTCCAAGGCTGCCATTGGTGGTGAAAACTGGAATGCTCAGCAGAAAGAAGAGAGGCATGTAGGGCTGCCTTGCTTCTTCACTTTAAGGGGGAAAAAAGATGGAAATGTGAGAAGGACAGGGTTCATGCAATGTGGACATTGTGGAATGGGCTAGTGGGGAAGAACAGAAAGATGGAGAGGGTACATACGCCTCTGATTTTGCTGAAAGACTGTGAGGAGGTGACACTTAACCTTGATTGAGATTGCACCAATTTAAGATGAAAGAGACAGTGCACTAACACCCTGAGCAAGTTATAGGGGAGGTAGCTTCTTCAGCTGGCATGTGTGACCCTTCTGATAGGTCCAACTACCTTGTTACTACTGAGTTGCTAATGCAAGCACAGAGAGATCTTGAAGGGATTTATGGACGTTCCCTAGCAAAATCCTGGCTCCAAGGCCAGACAGATCCTGGCTATGTTTGGGCATGAGAGCCTGCAACTGCTAATAACTAACGCTCAGCTGCCCTTCCTGCTGCCATCTAGTGTTTCCTCATGGACAGAAGGCCCCCCGCAAGAAACGAGCTCCAAACTGATGGGCTCAGAACAAACGTCATTTATTCCTGCTGAAATAGAACAGATGGACAACACACAAGCTGAAGGAGAGGGAACGGGGAGAGACTCAGTACTCAGGGTGAATGTTTAGAGAGGCACCTAACAATATTTGTAACTAACAATATTTGTAACTATTCCACCCAGGAACAGACACATCTCCATTGCAAGATAATCCAAGCAGAAGCTTTTCTTAACCAAGAGAGACTAGCAGGAGAAGCTTGGCAGGGTCTCCTTCTCTGGCCTTGCTACTCTCACAGAAACACATGGTATGTTTACTTGTTTGTCATCAGGTGCCGATTTTTCTTTCAAGTATCTATGATGGCTAACAAGAGGTTATTGCAGGGGACAAAAGATTTGACGCATGGCTTTGAAGAGCTGTAAGAGGATGGTTTTCCATCTGCAGCACATCCTGGATTCGTGCTGGAACTGCCGAACTCTGACCCTGTTAATCACAGAATGGTTTGGGTTGGAAGGGACGATTAAAGATCATCTAGTTCCAACCCCCCACCACAGGCAGAGACACCTGCCACTAGACCATGTTGCTCAGTGCTTTTTCCAATCTGGCCTTAAACACCTCCACAGAGGGGGCATCCACAACCTCCCTGGGCAACTTGTTCCAGTGTCTCACCACCCTCACTGGAAAGAATTTCTTCCTAATATCCAGTCTAAATCTGCCCTCCTCCAGACATTCCCTCATTAATAACTCAAGAGTTCACAGGCTGGGTGGTGCAATGACAACAGAGACAGCATTCTTTCTCCCCAGGCCTCTTAAGGTGTTTTAAGTCAATGTCCAAAACAACCACAAATCGTTTTCCTTTGGAGGCCCTGACTTTGGTGCTTTACTTCCTGACAACCTGAGAAAGAAAGCTGCCAGGAAGGACTACACAAGTGAGAAATGGCAAAAAAGCAGCTAACTGAAGAAAACAGACTGCCCCAAGACAAAGGAAAGCCATAATGGGCAGCCTTTAAAGGACTGCTGGTATTGTGTGAAATCAGGGATAGGAACTGAGTCATTTGCAGAGAAGTCTTCCCGTTTATAATGTTGGCAGCAACGTTTCAATATTGTAGAAATTGGCTGCATGTTCTCAGAGCAGGCATAACACGATTTGTTTGGCTGAAGAGCAGTATCAGCCCAGCAAGGGACAGAACCAAACCCTTCAGCAGGAGGGAGTGTGTACTTCCCTGCTTATAGATCACCTCTCAAGTCAAAACATGAAAGTTGTCTCAGGCCCTTAGGTCGGCAGAACAGAAAGTCACAGCATTGCAGAACGGTAGGGGTTAGAAAGGATCTCTGGCAATCATCTACTCCAACCCCCCTGCTAACACAGGTTCACCTAGATCAGGTTGCACAGGATTGCAATGTCCAAATGAGTTTTGAATGTCCCCAGAGAAGGAGACTCCACAACCTCTCTGGGCAGCCTGCTCCAGTGCTCCAGCACCCTCACAGAAAATATTTTTCCTTAAGTGAAACTTCCTGTGTTCCAATTTGTGACTACTGCCCCTTGTCCTTGCACTGGCCACCACTGAGAAGAACCTAACCCCATCCTCTTGACCCTCATCTTTTAGATACTGGTCAGCATTGAGAAGACAACCTCTGTCTTCTCTTCTCCAGACTAAAGAACCCCAGGTCTCCCAGCCTCTCCTGATAAGAGATGCTCCAGTCCCCTCATCATCTCTGTGGCCCTCTGTGAACTCTCTCCAGCAGTTCCCTGTCTCTTGTATAGGAGAGCCCAGAACTGGACACAATACTCAGCTGTGGCCTCACCTGGTGTTCGGAGTTTTCTTAATGCACCCCAGAATACCATTTGCCTTCTTGGCCACATGAGCACATTGCTGGCTCATGCTGAATTTCTTGTCCACCAGAACTCCCAGGCCCCTTCAACACAGAGCTGCTTCCCAACAGGCCAGCCCCAGGTGCACAGTGGTAGAGTCCATGTGTCTCATTCATACTACTCCTGCAGTGGCCACATGCTTGCTGCTCAGAGGACAATAGCCACATGGCTTCAGAACCAAACTCTCCTCCATCCAGCAGCCAGAGACTGCTGCTGGGGCTCCGGCATCGGAGTTCACCAAAATCTGAAGTGGGCCTGGGTACTGCTTTCTGAGCAACCATTACTTTTACTGTATGGGGAAGTGGGTGAGGGCTTTGTGGATGAGATAGAGGCCAAAGTCACAAGAACCACCACAAAGCTTGTGGGGGGCACACCATGTTCTCTGCTCTTCAGTCCTCTGCCCATCAGTTTTAAGATGTCTTCATTTCTTTTAGCAACTCTTTTTCTGTAATTTTTTAAAGAGAGTTTTGTGTAAATGTTGTAAAATTTTGTTTCTCAAGGAACAAGTTTTGTCCTGGACTCACACAACTTCGTTTCCTTGCTACTCCTTTTCCAATAATAGACTGAACCAAGCCAATGGGAAGCTTGCAAAGCTCCAACATTGGGCACACATGATTTTTTAAAATCAAAACTTACAAGTTCAGTTGTTCTTCTCTTCTTATGTTTGGGGACAGAGATGTTGCCCTTTTGCAAGCTAGATAAATAGGGAAGACATCAACTGTCATATGTTGTTTGTCTCATGACTCACTATAACATTTCCCTAGTGCCAGGCAGGGCTGCCTCCCGAATAAGCAGAGTCAAGACTTTCCTGTAGGTGTCCAAGATCTCCTGGGCAGAAGGCCTTTCAGCTGGGTTCTTCTTCTTGCATGCTGCATGGATGTCAAACAAATGCAGCCGCACAATGTCACTTCCTTCAACGTGGCCCAAGAAAAAATTGGTGACATCAGGGATTTTCCAGATGTCTGTTTTCTCATCATAGGGAGGCATGAGGTCATCCTCAAATGGCACCTCTTCTCCATAGGGCCATCGTTGCTCAGGAGCCACAAACTCACCCTGGAGCTCCCGGTGACCACACTTCACCAGCCTGCCAGCACTTCTGTTCACTAGAGGCAAAGCATCCAAATCATTCACCAGGATGTGAAAGTCACTCGTCAGAAGATACTGAGAGAGGACCTTATCCAGGTCATTTGAGTCACACATCACAAAGGTGCCCAGAGGGCTGCTGTGCAGGTACTGAATGACACTCACATAGTCCATAGCAAGCATCAACCTGCGGTGCCAGGTATTAATGGCCTTGTACTTGGGGATGTGGAGAGTCTCATTCAGGCCCCTCAGGGAGCCTAGAGGATGGTACTCGGTGAGAATTGTGAACTGCTGCTCACAGTAGCCAAGCAGACGGACAACGTACTTGCTTTGAAGTGCTCTCAGCATCTTCAGTCCATGGAGAAAGTCCTCCTTCAGCTCTGAGTTGGTAAGCTGTGAAAGGACCACTTTGTTTTCCTTCCACTCAGAAAGGAAGACCTGAGAATACACAAGAGACACGTAAGACTCATGGAGGAAGAGCCTTCTTAGACCATCTGCTACCATCAGCTGCTGACCTCCAAGTGACTGCTTAGTCACAACTGCAATTACACATACCAAGCACAGTCAACCCCTTAGGTAAGCCTGGTACCTGTCACAGCAAGCTCCTTCCAACCTACACCATTTGGAATGGGCAATGCCGAGGAATTGAAATATTTCATGCCGCCCAACCAGCCTGTCTTACTTTGCCATGACTGTACCACGCCCCACAAGCACTTCACTCATCTGTGTCATTGTGCTCATGTTGCTGGATGTTGTTCCGCATCAGGGAGGTGGCCCAGGGCTTGTTATTCCCATCCCACCTGTCCTGTGCACCATATGCCCCGTGGTGTCTACAGCTGCTTCAAGGACAATTACCACAGCACCATGGGCATGAATTAACCATCAGTGAGAGCTCTTTATACGCAGGAGAGAGAAAAAACCAAACTCACCTTTTTCACGGCACCTTCACCAACACACTTGAGTTTCCTGACTTCCCTATTTATGGCTTCACAGGAGAGCCACGGGGAACAATTCTTCACCGTTCCCAATTTGAAGTACCCGAAAGGGCAGAGGCCAGGGTCTGTTTCGGCACGTCCCGAAGAGATGTAAAACTTGTTCAGGTACAGGTAGAGAAAGGTATTAAGGAGGAGGACGGCCGCAAGCAGTAAGACCAAGGAGGTGGATGACATCTCCCTGGGAGGAAACTCCCTCCTAACAAAAAGCGGTTTCTTTTCCATGGCCATGGCCGTGCCCTTTGCATTCTCCGTGAAAGACGGAGGCTAAGCAGGACCCTCTTCCCAGCCCGCGGATGAGCGCCTGTGGGGCTTTTTCACTGCAGGTTACACACAGCTGTCTCGCAGCCCCTGCAGCCCTGAGCCTTACAGCCTACGAGAAAGGCCACGCGTGACAGCAGGACATGTCCCCAGCGACTCCAAGCTCCACGCTCGCCTCGCTGTTCATCCCCCTGGTTTTCCAAACCGGAGGGCCCAGGCTGCCGGCCACCCCGTTCGGGGACGCTTTTCCCCGCAGCACAGAGGGGCCGCAGGCCCGGGAGGGCGGGGAGGGAAGGCTCGGCCGCGCAGGGCGGTGATGGCGGCGGCGCCGCCCCAAGGCGGAGCGCAAGATGGCGGCGGCCGCAGCGGGGCTGGTGGCGGTGGTGGCCGTGGCGCTGGGCGGGATGCTGATGGCGCCCGGCCGTACACAGCCGCACGGGGAGAGCCTGCCGGAGGGGATCGGGCCCGAGCCCCGGCCCCGAGAGGGGATAGCGGTGGAGCGGCATCTCCCGGGGCGGATGGACCAGGCCTTGCTGCTCGTTCTCAACGAGCAGCCAGAGCAGGGCCTGCGCCTCGCCACCCTTTCCGGCTCCTGCCACCAGGTGAGCGGAGGGAGCCGCGGCGGGTTGTGCTCTGTCTGTGTCACTCACTCCCCGGCCTCCGCTTTTGGCAGCCCTGCCCCAGCCCTTGGTGGGGCTGCTTGGCATCTCCCCGTGCTCCATTAGGCTGCTTTGTTCTATCGTCCAGCGACACTGCAGCCCCTGGGCATCCTTGCCTTATCCTTTGCCACCATGCAAAGGAGGACTGCCTTTCAGTGGCCCGTGGCACTAATGAGCTCCCTTTGCCCTCTTCTCCCACAGTGCTTGTATCAGTTCCTGGCTTTTGTCCCGCCAAGCAACGGGAGCCTGCGAGCACCGGGCACGGTGTCGGTGATGGTTGATACCCAGCATTCGCTCACCCTGCAGATCAACGACTCTCTGGGTGACAGAGAGCTCTGCAAGTAGGTGGCCCAGCCCCAGGGAACACCTGGATAGCTCTGTGCTGTATTTTATGATTTTTTTTCCCCCATGAAGTCAGCCAGCTGTCTATTGCCTGCACTTCCATCCTGACTGTTCAGACCCCGAGTGTGGCCTTCCCCTGGATGTGGCAGCCGTGGCACTTACTGTAGTTGTGCTGGAAGCAGGGGCCACAATGGTGTGTGTTGAGGCAGCATGTATAAGCACCTGGTTTCTCCTGCAGAGAGCCTCTAATTCAAGGGGTCAGGGCATGTAGGAGGCAGTGCATGAGTGGTAAAGCATCTGTGTTGGCCTAGGGGAGGGTGATACTGGGCAAAGTCACAGCCAGGCAGCTCCCTGTTGGATGCCACTGGTCGGCCTGGTTTTTGGCTTGCCTTCTCTACAAGCATTGAGGCTTGCAGCCCCTCAGACGTAACTGTGGTACATGCCTGTGGCAGGGGTGGCTTATTGTTTCCTTTATCCTTTGCAGGCTTCAGTATCATTTTGGGGAGTTTGGCAATTATTCCCTTGTGGTAAAGACCCTAAGTACAAGCACCAAAACTGTTTCTTGTGACCTAGTCATCAATGAAGGCCCTATCAACAGCTACCTCCGTATGTAATGCTCTGTTTCCCTTTCTCATTCTGCAATGTGCATGTCTCCCAGCAGAACCACCTTCCTAAAAAGCCTGTGCAGCCACTCACGCTCTGCTGAACATGAGGTCTGCCTGTCTCTCTGCATCTTAGTTCCTTAATTTATACCCCTGTCTTGAGGCCTTGACCCTGATCGGACCTCTTCACATGAGATAATGTATCACCACATTTTGCCCAGAAAAAGCAGGGTGTATGTGTCTGGAGGGAGATATGCTCATAGTTCCTGTTTCCTTGCGTGTTTATATATGTACCTGGAAGCCTCCCTCTTCCTCCTTCTGTCTGGCTTTTCTCACAAAATGGGAAACAATCCATACAGGGTCTAGATTTTTGTTTGCTGTTGCATTTTTAAACCTCACCTTTTTAAAACCTTGCTTTTTTGTTCTCTTTTCCAGGGCTGTTTCAAACTCTCATCTGTGTCTCTTCCATTCTTTTCTTTAAGTTGCTTTTCAGTCCTTCCACTTTTCCAGCTGTAAAGACAAATTCTCCATGTTTGCAGACTTGGTGCATTACTCCCTCCCCTATCTTCATGTTGAGGCTGTTTCTAAATCTCTAGTTTCGTCTTCAGAACATCTAGCACATCGACTCTTCTCACCGTTGGCTTGTGATGCAGTCTAATTTTACTTTGCCTTTTTTATGCTGAGATGTGAAGTCACTGAGCTGCACTTTGAAACTAGCCTGCTTTCATTTTGGGGTTTTGTTGTGGAATTTTTTGTTCCCTCTGGGACTCAGGCTGGGGAATATGTGCTGCATGGAGAAGGTGGTGTGATTGTGGGTGGGTTGGGCTTTTTTTCATGCTTGTGTCAGGCTTGGCCAAGCTCAGGCTGCTGGCTGGTTTTGTTACATGTTTTATTGAGTTGTCTTCTCTTTCCTGTAGCTATTCTTTTTGCTTTCCTGGTTTACATGGGACTCTTTGCTATCCTGATTGTCGGCCACCTTTCTATGAAGTAAGTGAACAGTGTTGTGCTAACTCTTCACATGTCAAGCGAGGCTGCCAGCTGAGCACCACAGGTCACAGTGTGGTAGTGCTTCAGAGCCCTGCTGTAGCCCTGCTGGCAGATCAGATCCTGTTATCAGGATGTCCTGTACAAGTTAAGCTGTGGTAGCTGTCCATATGATAATCAATCCAGGGTGATACAATTTCACAGAATCACAGAATACCAGGCTGGAAGGGACCCCAAGGATCATCTGGTCCAACCTTCCTAGGTAATAGAAGAGTTGAAATGAGCTGGCCCAGCACCCTGACAAGATGAGTCTTAAAACTGACCAATGTATGGGAATCCACTACCTGCCCTGGGAGATGATTCTGATGTCTGACTGTTCTTCTGCTTAAACATTTTCTTCTGAAGTGCAATCAGAATCTCCCAAGGATTAATGTGTCCCCATCACCCCTTGTCTTTTCCATGGGACTCCTTGTGAAAAATGGAGTCTCCATCTTGGGAGCCAGGCTTTACATACTGATTTCCCTTGAGGGATGTCTTCCAGCTTCATTAGCTGGTGTATAGAGTGGTTACTGCAGAGCAGCTGAATTCCACTGTTAGCTGACACATACCCTGCCTCACCTCCACATGACTTCTTCCTGAGTCTAGCCCCAGATAGCAGCACCTAAGCACATGCAGCATGTGCAGCTTTCCATCCTGGGTACTGAGTGATGTGAGTAATCTCTGCCTGGAAACAACCTTGAATAAAGCACCCCAAACCTGAGCTTGTGGCAGTGTAGTCCCATAGCTGAGCTTCCTTGAGGGGCCAGGCACTGGCTGAGTCGCAGCATCACATAAGTGAGCTGGGAGAACAGATGCTGGGGCTGTCCCAGCTTTGGATTTATGCTGCTAAATAGTTGACATTAAGATGGAATTGGTGTAACATACTTCTGTTCTTGTTTTACACTTGATATTTTTCAGAATTAATCTAGTCAGAAACTGGGTTTACAAGACACTGAACCCCAGGGAAACGGATCGTCTGATTAATTCTGTGAGTGACCACACTCTGTAAGGTCTTCTGTAGTCTTCTGTACTGTCTTCACTTCTGAGGAACACACACTGTCCAAACAGCTGGGGACTCATTTATTACTGATCATCCTCCTCTTGTGAATATTCCCCTCGGTAAAGGGGAAGGGAGAGAAGGGGAAGCCAGCTTTCAAGTCTGTTTCCAGCACAGTGGAAATTTTAGCAGGATCCGCACTTAAGATTTCTCTAGCAGCTCTAGAGCTGGCATTCCTGTGTGAGCTATGTTTTGTACTAGAGTATACATAGATCATCATAGGCTGGGATTCACATCTAGGAGGACCAAACTTGTCTAGAATTAAAAGACCTGGGAGCAGAGCTCTGCAGCAGTTCATCTTCATCTCCATGGCTGTGTCTTTATACTTTTATACTGTTGCTTATTTAAACTGTTCTTTGTGCTTTATGCTGGTACTGGGGCTGATCAGAGTGGTTTAGGGAATCTGATTGGGAAGAAGCCACTCCTGCATTTAAAATAATTAATTTACTGCTGGTTAACTCTCTGAAGAGTCCATAGTGTCAGACAAGTGCTTATGGGATGGATCCTGTTTGAGAGCCAGCAACTGGATCTGCTCAGCTTTGTGTGAAAGCAGCACTCACAGTGATGGCAGGTCCAATGGCTGACTTGGACTGGACGTAGCTCTTGACAAATGCAGGCTCTTCTCCCTGCATTCTTGTTTCCACCCTGGAGCATCTGCAAATGTGATTGCAATATAGTGGAGCCATGAGGGATTTAGAAGTAGCAAGCGGGGAAACAAAATGAAGAGTAAGATGGGGAGAGCAAGCACAAAGACAGTGTGTAAGTTTGCTGCTTGCTGACCTCTGCTGTGGTGTAGGCAGCTGGTGCAGCTGCTGACCATCCCTCCCGTGTGTGGTTTGTTCCCAAAGGAGCTGGGGTCCCCGAGCGCGGCGGACTCGGCTAGCAGCGATCCCAGCCGGCCCTTGTGGAGCGCAGCCCCGCGCCAGCGCCTGCGCTCCCTGGACACCTTCCGAGGGTGAGCAGAAGAACCGCGCTCAAAAGCAGCCCTTCCCCGGGGAGCGAGGCTGTTCCAACCGCTCCGGCATAGCAGATGGAAATACATAGCAGATGGATGGTTCAGGGGTGGGGGTGGGGGTGGGGAGGGGGGGATGTTTTACTTGGAACATAATCAAGGCTTTAATTCTTGGATTTTTCCAAAACACTTTGCAGCTGATCTAGTCTGAGGAAATATTAAAGTTGTTGTGGAGGGTGGAAAAGAACAGCATATGTTCAGTGCAGAAACACTACATGAGGAAAGCTTACTTTGGTTCGCTGCCACCCTGCTTGGGAAAGCTGGAAACCTTGTACAGAATCACAGAATGTTAGGGTTTGGAAAGGACCTCCAGAATTCATTGGGTCCAACCCCCCTGCCAAAGCAGGATCACCTAGGGCAGGCCACAAAGGAGCACATCCAGGTTGGCTTTGAAAGCCTTCTGAGAAGGGCAGCCCATTCCAGTGCTCCAGCACCCTCACAGTGAAAAAGTTTTTTTTCTCATGTTGAGGTGGAACTTCCTGTGTTCCAGTTTATATCCATTATTCCTTGTCCTGTAACTGGGTGCCACAGAAGAGAGCCTGGCACCTTCCTCTTGACATCCACCCCTCATATATTTATAGGCATTGATAAGATCCCTTCTCAGCCTTCTCCAGAATAAACAGCCCCAGTTCTCTCAATCTTTCTTAGCAGAGATGTTTGCAGTCCCTTAATCATGCTTGCAGCTCTTCTCAGACTCTCTCCAGTAGATCCCTGTCTATCTTGAATTGGGGAGCCCAAAACTGGATACAGTATTACAGGTGTGATCTCACCAGGGCAGAGCAGAGGGGGAGGAGAAACCTCCCTAGACCTGCTGGACAGAATTTATATACCAGATCTCACAGTTAGAAATGTTGTAACAGAGCTATGTGTGTTCATGTACATGTGGTTCATTGTCATGTGATACTTTGTGTGGGGTTTTTGTTGTTGTCTTTTTAGGCTCTCTCTTGTAATTATGGTGTTTGTTAACTATGGAGGAGGAAAATACTGGTTCTTCAAACATGAGAGCTGGAACGGTAAGGTACAGTTAAGACAGTCAATCTAGGTCTTAAAGGCAGCAGTATCTAGACATGGTTAGCACTGCAGTGAGCTGTTGCTCCTCTGAGGGCTGGGACACTTCCAGGTAGCCTCAGCAGGGTATCTGGCCTGTTAGGTTAGTGGGCAAAGCAGCGTGTAGTCCCGCTGGTCACACGGTGATGGGGTGGCTTCAGTTCACAGTCTGTAACCTTTCCATTTCTGACACAGGTTCAGGTCTTCAACTTTTCAGTGGTTTTTAATGACCACAGCCAAGCTGATGGTGCTCCATGCTGCATTAACCTAACATCTTGATTGGCAAGCTGATGGGGAAGGGTCAGGCATCATAGAATGGCTTAGGTTGGAAGGGACCCTGGAGGTCATCTATTTCAGCCTCCCTACCATGGCCAAGGGTGCATTGTGCTGCCCTGGTGGAGATCCCATCCCTGGAGTCTTCCCTGAGACACAGCAATGAGTCCTGCCCCTATTTTTGCAGAATGGTGCAAGCAGTGAGGCAAGATGGTTAGCTCTTGGTTAAGTTTTGCCTATAACATGTTTTAGATTTTGGGGTACTGAATAATTGCAGCCTGCAATTCCTCTGGAAACTCGAGGATGATGTTGAAATGCAGGGAGGGTTTGAGGTCAATAATGTGTTCCTTGGTATTTCTCTGTAGGATTAACAGTGGCAGATCTGGTGTTTCCATGGTAAGTCTCACTGAATAGTTCTGTATCAACTGATTCTCTGTGTTAAGGGTTGCAAGGAGAACATTGTGTGCACCTTTTCCTCCATGTGGAAAGGTATTTGGAGGGGTCAATTTGTGTTACACTGTCTATAGGAATGTGCCCCTCCAGGTAACAGCATCATTCATATGAAGCAGTAAAAGAGCTCAGTGCTTTTGGCTGCTCCGCATCCTCCTTCCTCCCCACACACAATGTCAGTGGGAGGCCCAGTGTTACCCTGCCAGTGGAGGTGCAGTATCCCTGAGGAGCTCTTTGCTACTCATAATGTTGAAGGTGATCTGCCTGGCAAGATTCAAAGCTTGATTGATGTGTATGCAGAGACAGCCAAGGGAATTTTTGATTAAGATAATCTCTCTATAACCAGAGGAAGGTCTCACAGGGAAGCAATTATCCCATCTGCCCCTAGCATGCCTCTCTAAAATGGTTGTAGCTGCCCTTGGAGATGGGAGCTGGACTTGGACTCTGAACCTAATCAAGAGGGGAGGAGCAGGTCAGTTCTGCAGCTGAATCATAGATGTGCAGCTTGTGTTTTACAGCTTTGCAGATGCTGATTTAATTTTGGGGAATGCAATTTCTCTGGTGGCATGTATGTTGCTGCAAAAAAAGCCCAGAAAGCAATTGCTTCCCTGAACTTTATTGCTTTCATTGACTTCTGAAAGCAGTGGAAGGGTCCTGTAGGACAAGCTTGGTTGTCTGGGGGTTCTTGGCAATCAGAGGAAGTAAAGTTGTCTAGTTTCTCTCAGCAGATGCTTTTCTGTTGGGCCAGTGCAGGCTATTCAGTGAACTTGAGCATCTGCTGTCACACAGATGTGTGGTGAGACGTGTTGGCTCCATTTTACATCTTCTCTGCTCTCCAGGTTTGTATTCATCATGGGCACATCAATATTGTTGTCACTGAGCTCCATGCTGAGGTGGGGAAGTTCCAAGCAGAAAGTGCTTGGGAAGATCGTCTGGAGGAGTTTTCTGCTAATCCTGCTGGGAATCATAGTTGTGAATCCCAATTACTGCCTTGGACCACGTGAGTGGACCTTGCTCTCTTCCTTGTATTTCTGCAACTGTTGCTCCTGCCTGCTTGGTTGGGCTGTTGAGAGACCAGTATCAGCCTTGCTGTACTGACCAGAGTGTGGGGGCAGTTGGATGGTGTGCTGCAGGGTGGTGTTCAGTTCTGCACTGGCCCAATTCTCTATTTAACCCCTGTGCTGACCAGTTTGTTGTCTAAGTGATGACTTTCCCAGGGATATGGTTTATGGAAAATGAGATGGCAGTGTCCCTTGTACCTACAGGTGCAGTGGGTCTCAGCTGTCCTTGGAGAAGGGTGGCTTTTGTATTTCCAGGAGGGCCCACATCTGCTCCTCTTCCCCATTGCTTACATGTGTTCCAGTGTCCTGGGATAATCTGCGGATTCCTGGGGTGCTCCAGAGGCTGGGATTCACATACCTGGTGGTTGCTGGTCTTGAACTCCTGTTTACAAAACCTGGGGCTGAGAGTGGGACCTTGGTGAGTTTTGTGGGGAGTTGAGAAGTGATACTGGAATAGGGTGTGAGAACTTTGCTCTTGTTAGGGCTCAAAGAGTATCTGAGAAGCAGTGAGTAAACATACAGCATCTTACCTGATACGTAGTGCAGTCTGACCTGGCAAAACTCCGAGGCAGCATGCACTCTCCAGTGTCCCAGCCTGCAGTTTATCCCATCTAGCTGTCCTGTACTGGAGGATTTCACCAATCTGTGGAAATGGTGATTAGAAGCAGGCATTCCCAGGCAGTCTTGATGACTTTCCACCACCATGCGATCCCAGGGACAGGCATCTCCGTGCTGGGTCCTGTGGCCTGTGTTTTGTCTGGTTCATTCTGGCAGTTTTTTCACAGCAGGGGAAAGTAATACTGCTTCTTGGCCTTTCTGGAGTCTGTTTTCCCCAAAGGCTTTCATTCTACTCATGAATCAGAATTCCTTTTGACATTTTCCAAGCTAAAAAACATTGTGGGCTTTTGTTTTGTTTCTCCCCTCCTTCCCCACCCCCCCCAGTAACAAAGTGTCTGGAAAGGATTTGAGAAGATGAAAGGTCTGCTGGTAGAACCCAGTTTGGTAATGACAGCAGCTCCCTCTTGTATCTGGGGGACTGCCTGCCAGGAAGTACAGGGTGTCCCCAAGGGTATGATTTTTACTTGCCAGCTAACACCTCCCTCCCCTCCATCTCATGCAGGAGACACCATGTCCTGCTCTGCAGGATATTCTTCCCTACTGGCCACAGTGGATTTGCATTCTGGCCTTAGAGGTGATATGGCTCTGCCTGACCTTTTTGTTACCAGTGCCAGGCTGTCCCAGGTAAGACTGTGCACTCGGGCTCCTTCCTGTGGAGCATCAGATTGTTTTTCTTCTGCTGAGTAGAATACACATTTTACTAGCCATAGGGAAAGAATAAAGATGATAGCTTTCAGGTCAGCAGGTTTATGGGAAACATTCATGGGATTAAAACCCCTTCTTTTCTTTGGTGCTAAAGCACTAAGTATTGTAAAGCTGAAACCACTGATCCTTTCTCTCTGAAGAAGAGGATTAAAGTCTCCCTGAGATCTGTGTACAGTGATACATGGTCATTGCAGTGTCACCCCTTTGCCTCTTCTGAAGGGTCAGCACATGCAGGGCAGGTGGAGCATCCAGGGCTGAACTGTGTTAGGCTCCTGACACTGCCTGTCCCTTCATGACCCAGCTGCTCGTGGCATTGTGATGATCAAAACCAGGGTGGCCACCAGGCAGCTGTCTTGTAGTGCCTGTGTTTTGCTGTCTGCCTTTGGCTAGGGAAAACATACCAACATATTGTTGGCTTCTCTCCTAGGGGCTATATTGGTCCTGGGGGCATTGGAGACTTTGGAAACTACCCCAACTGCACTGGGGGAGCAGCTGGTTACATTGATCGTTTGCTTCTTGGGGAAAAGCACATATACCAGCATCCCTCTTCAAGTGTAAGTAGCTGTTGGGTTGCAGTACGGGACTGTAGGTGAGCACTCAACAGAGTTGTCATAAGGGGCTTGGGAATGACACAGGGAGCTGGCAGAGAAAGGAGACTGGATGCTCAGGTGCCCTCTAACAACTCTTTTCTCTCTTAAGGTGATTTACCAAACAACGATGCCATATGATCCTGAAGGGATCCTCGGAACCATAAATAGCATTTTTATGGCATTTCTGGGACTGCAGGTACCTCTTTTCTTCATGGCTATGTGCTGTAATGGGAAGAGTCGAGGGAATCTTGGGGCAGGCAGCTTAGGTTTCTTATTTAAGTGGTTCAAACATAACTTTTTCCAGAAAAATGCTGTCACACTGACTTAGCCTGAGATGAGTGGCAGAGAACTGGAATCTAACCTGGCAGTAGCTTGCATTAGACAAACCCAGACTTCTTGTCATTTCTCACAAGGGATGGACACAAGAAGTGTGCAAAATATCCACCTGGAAACTTTGCTTGGTTTAAGGTTGGGCTTAAAACATTAATGCAATACAATTGTATCGAGGTTCAACAAGGCCACTTGGGTCACAACAACCCTCATGCAATGCTACAGGCTGGAGGCAGAGTGGTTGGAAAGCTGCCCAGGAGAGAAGCACCTGTGGGTGTTGATGAACAGCTGGGTGAAGATGAGACATTGTGTGCCCATGTAGCCAAGAAGGCCAACAGCATCCTGGCCTGGATCAGGAATAGAGTGGACAGCGGGATCAGGGAAGTCATTGTCCTCCTGTACTCAGCCTTGGGGAGGCCACACCTTGAGTCCTGGGTTCAGGGTCTGGGCCCTTCACTACAATGAAGACATTGAGGTGCTGGAGTAGGTGCAGAGAAGGGCAGTGAGGCTGGTGAAAGGTCTGGAGAACAGGTCTGGTGAGGAGCAGCTGAAGGAATTGGGGTTGTTTAGTCTGGAGAAGAGGAGCCTGAGGGGAGACCTTCTTGCTTCTCATTCCCATTGTGAGCCTTTCAGCCACTTAGCTGACATAAATCCTGTGCATATTCTCTCTCTTAGCAGAGGTAGCTGGTGGCAAATATACCTGGCCTTGACATGCAGTTCCATTTACAGGCACTGATGTTTCTGTTTCTGTTATTCTTTTGATACTAGGCAGGAAAAATTCTCTTGTTCTACAGAGACCAGCACAAACAAATTCTGTGTCGCTTCCTCACATGGAGCATAGCGATGGTAAGTCAGACAGTTGTGTAGCTCCTTACAACACAGTCACTTCTGTGCAGGGCAGACTGAAACGTGTTGCAGTGCTTGTATGAACTTCAGCAACTTCCTGTTGCAGGGAATGATTTCTGCTGTCTTGACAAAATGTTCTAAAGAAGAAGGGTTTATTCCCGTAAACAAGAACTTGTGGTAAGCAGAGATACAACTTATGACTTTGTAAAAGTGCTGTTTTACCTTGGGGAATCACAGGATGGGTTGGGTTGGAAAGAACCTCCAAGATCATCTAGTTCTAACCTCCCTGCCATGCACAAGGGCACCTTCCACTAGACCAGCCTGCTCACAGTCCTGTCCAGCCTGGCCTTGGGCACCTTCAGGGAGGGGGCATCCACAACCTCCCTGGGTAACCTGTTGTAGTGTCTCACCACTCCCACTGGAATTTATTCCTCATCTCCAGTTTAAATCTGCCCTTCTCAAGCTTCAATCCTTTGCCCCTTGTCCTATCACTACAAGCCCTTGTAAAAAGTCCCTCCCCAGCTTTCTTGTAGGCCCCTTTCAGGTACCGGAAGGCTGCAATAAGGTCTCCCCAGAGCCTCCTTTTTCATGTTGAGCTCTGTCTGCACCACATAGATCTTTACCTGCTCTTTCTGCTGAAAATGTATATAGGTCAATATCCTATGTGACAACCACCAGCTGCTTTGCCTTCATCCTCTTATCACTGATGTACTACGTTGTGGATGTCAAGAGGCTGTGGTCAGGTGCTCCATTTTTCTACCCAGGTCAGTGAAATGATAGCAGGAAATGTATTCCACTTCTTTCTGCACTGAGATTATCTTTTTGTGCTTCTAAAATACTTTGGATTTAGAATGAGGTAAGCTGATAGATGCCAAAATGATTCACTTGAGCCGAATCTTTGCAAAGAACCCCCAGGACACCTGAGCCCTATTTAGGAGAGAGGGTCTGTCAAGTCTCTTAAGTGAGGGCTGGAAGCTGCTATTGCCTAACGACTGTTCTCATTCTGATCTCCAGTTAAGGTCACAGGGAACAGCTGCTTAGGACCAAGAGAAACACCACAGCTGGCTCATAGATGGTTTTGGGAAGGGCTGCTGAGACTTGAGTAATCTAATGGGAAGCTCAAAGGCTCGTCCACAGAATAATACCACTTCTGAAGACGTGGAAGATGGAGTCCCCTGGGTAGCTGTGTAGGTTCTGTCTCTGTGGTTTTAGATAAGCCTGTCTCCCAAAGCATCCCACAGTGGTTTTAACCACACTGGGCTCTTGACAAACATCTAAGTACGGAATGCAAACCCACAGCAGAGGGAAGCTTTTCAGCAGCTTTGGTGTCTGGACAGGAAGATGGGTCTGGTGACAGCATGGTATCATATCTCATACCAGAAATCCCAGGGCTTTGAAGGGTGGTCAGTATTTGTTTGTAAAGGCAATAGATCTGACCAGAGAGGCTGGCAGTTGGCCACCCTGAAGACAATAACTGTGATTATTCTCCTTGTCAGTGGAACTGGCAGGATGCTGATTAGGTTGGATTTTCAGTTTGGCACAGGGGTTGTCTGTAGTTCAATAAAGATTTGGGGGGACAGCACCCCTCAGCCTTTATGTGAGAATGTGTGTGTGTGTGGCACCTTTGAGCAGGTGACATTAACTGCTGTGATGAGCTATTGCCACTGTTTCCCAAGCTTGGCATGCCTCTGCCTGCTCACTCTGAAGCAAGCTCATACCTGCTCCTTTGGAGGCTGCCTGGGGCAGTGGTGGAATCCCCATCCCTGGAGGGCATGTGGTGCTAAGGGATGTGGTTTAGTAGTGACCAAGCAGTGCTGGGTTAATTGTTGGACTCTTATGATCTTAAAGGTCTTCTCCAGCCAAAACAATGCTGTGATTCTGTGATTTGTGCTTCCTTTCAGGAATGAACTCAATCCTAGTCTACATTGGACACGAAGTGTTTGAAAACTATTTCCCTTTTAAGTGGAAGATACAAGACACTCAATCCCATGCAGAGCATCTGACTCAAAACCTCACTGCAACAACTCTCTGGGTCATAATATCATACTTACTTTACAGGAGAAGGATATTCTGGAAGATCTAAGAGAGGTAGGCAGGATGTGGAGGGCCTAGATGCTGATGGGGAAAGTTCATTAGGTGGTTTAGCCTGGCACATTGCCCCCCATGCTAGGCTGTAACTAAAAAGGGATACCAGTTCAAGTTTACAGTGCCATGGAAGTAAAGGGACAGTATTTTCTTATTCAGTAAAAAGCCTCCTTCTCTGCTGCAGCTGCTCTGTTTTCTGAATTTTGTAAATATTTGACTGATCTTCTTCCTTCCTGTAGACAAAGTGAATATATCGGACCAGTTAGGCAGTCAAAGACAGCCTGGTGGTGCTTACAGAAGGGACTGCAAGGGGCTGTTGGGGCAGCACTGTGGTGATAGTGGTTGCATCTAACAAGGTGCCTCCTATCTCGGTGGCCTGGGGTCTGTATATACCCTCAGCACTTCCTGCCTGTGCCACTCTGGCCCCTGGCACACATTTAACTTGGCCAGCTTCTTGACTGAGGAGCACTGGCGGCATCCTCAGCCCTGTGCTTGAGTTGGCAGTGCAGGGACTGACTGGAAGAGCTCATGGCCACCACTGTGCTACAGTGTGCTGTGGAAAGTGGTGACTCAACTCATCATTCTTCATTGTGTTCTTCCACTTTGGTCTTGGATCAAAACCTTAGGGTTAGGATCCTGCTGCCAAAGATCTTTTCTCTTGGCTTATTAACCAGCACGTTGCTGCTAGAGGTTTAGCAGCCCCTCTCTGCAGGCTCTGGGGCTGTGTGTGACATTCCTCGAGCAAGGGAGGAGGTGCAACTTCCACTCTGCAAGTGCAGAAAGGCCAGTCCCTACTGATTTTGTGTTATCACCAAAGTTCCAGCAAAGCCATCCTCTTCAGAAATGGAATTTCCCAAGGACCCCGAATCTGAAAACCAGCACTACAGGCACAATTCAGCCAAAAGGGAAGAGATAGCAGACCAATTCCGTGTACAATAATAGTTTCTGGAACTCGTGAAACTCACTGATGCTGTGATTTCCAAACTAGTGCTAATAAAAAGCCTGAACTACCCTGCTCTGTTCTCTGTGTGTGCATGAAGTTAGAAGTACAAGACACCTTAGTACGATGCTATGGGGGGGAAACCAACAAAGAGGACATCACAGAATCACAAAAGCATTCAGGTTGTAAAAGATGCTCAGGATCACCAAGTCCAACCAATAACCCTGCTCTACACAGTTCACCCTTAAACCATATCCCCAAGCACCACATCCAAACCACCTTTAAACACATCCAGGGTTGGTGACTCAGCCACCTCCCTGGGCAGCACATTCCAATGCTTCACTTGCTGTGGAGAAATTGTTCCTAATGTCCAGTCTAAACCTACCCAGTGGCAGTTTGAGGCCATTCCCTCTTGTGCTGTCACTAATTACCTGGGAGAAGAGACCAGCACCAGCCTCTCTACAGCATCCTTTCAGGTAGTTGTAGAGAGCAATGAGGTCTCCCCTCAGCCTCCTCTTTTCCAAACTAAACAGCCCCAGCTCCTTCAGTCATTCTTCACCAGTTTCATTCTCCAGGCCCTTCAGCAGCTTTGTTGCCCTCCTCTGCACTGGCTCCAGCACCTCCACCTTTCTCTGGACACAAAACTGGACACAGTACTCAAGGTGTGGCCTCACCAGAGCCGAGTACAACTCCCTACTCCTGCTGGACACAGCATTTCTGATACAAGCCAGAATGCCATTGGCTTTCTCGGCCACTGCTGGCTCATATTCAGTTGCTTGTTGATTAGAACCCCCAGGTTCCATTCTGCCAGACAGCCTTTAGCATTGCTTGGGGTTCTTGTGAGCCAGGTGCAAGACCTGGCATTTGGCCTTCTTGTAGCTCATCCCATTAACATTTGCCCATTGATCAGTTCTATCCAAGTCCCCCTGTAGAGCCTCCCTGCACTTGTGCAGATCAACACTCCCACCTAACTTGGTGTCATCTGCAAACTTACTGGTTACACAATCTATGCTTTTATTAAAGTCATCAATAAAGATGTTAAACAGAAGTGGTCCCAACACTGAGCCCTGAAGAACACCATTTGTGACTGGCCACCAGCTGGATTTAACTCCATTGTCCACCACTCTTTGGGCTATTTGCCCAGCCAGTGCTTTATCCATCAAAGCCTGTGCTCATCCAAGCCACGAGCAGCCAGTTTGTCCATGAGAATTCCATGGGGAACAGTGTCAAAGGCCTTTTGAAAGTCTAGGTAGACAATATCCACAGCAATAGGACATGAGAGAAGACTTCTTAAACAAAGGTTTATTTATAAAGTTTGATTTATCTACATAAGAAAACTAAGTGGAGAACAAACACTCAGTGATGTTTGTGTACGGCAGAACCTGTAACTCACAGGGAACTCGGCTCTCTGGATAAGTGGTTTTTCACTGCCATGCTGCTGTCCACACACTCCAGAGCCTTCCCCTCTTTCTGTAATCATGATCTCCTGCACCACGATCCAGTCCATTCAAGCAAGGGTCTGAAGCAGCAGTATTTTCTCATTAATGCAGAACCTATGCAAGACCACCATGAGATTCTCTCCACAGCGCGAGACCTGGCGCTCCATGGCCAGGCGGAAATCTTCCTTCACTCCTTTCGTTATGCCCCGGGTAACTGTGTGGTGCCTTAAGCCATGAAGGAGAGACAGACAGACAAAATCAAACCATGGTTATTTGGTGCACTGCACTCATTTAAAAGGTGCTGCATGGCACTTATTGTACAGCTACTGTCCAGACCAGAGTTCATAGAAGGAGAACAAAATAGGCTGTGCTGTGCTAGCTTTTAAAGCTCATGGCTTTAGTAGCTCACAAGTCCTTCAAGAGTCTGCAGTTCCATGAAAGCCTGTACTCTTGCTGCCTGGATTATGACTGTTGCACAGGGGAAAATGTTGCTGTTGTGGCTGACAGGAAAAATCTTCTCTTAAACCAGCATGTACAGACTTCTTGCTTGGGGAAAGGATTTTTTTTTTCTGTCTACTTTTGCTGCCCAGGCCACTTCCTCTTTGTAATCACTTTCAGAAATGGTTGGGGGAAGGGGCAGATAGCTGCCATCATAAAGAACAGAGAGAATCTTGCACCAGGAGGAAAGTGCAGGAAGGAGCTAGATAATCCTGTGGGCACTGATAATGCAGTGACACTTCACAGGCCACCACAAAGCCCAAGTCAAGCCAGGCTGTGAGTATGCATCATCTAAAGCCAGCTCTGCTGGAGACAGTAGGCACCAGGCAGGGATCACATCTACCCTAAGGAGAAGTTCAGGACTTGTTCTCAAACAGAACAATGGCCCAGCTACTGAGCAAGATCAAGCAATGCTGGCTGGGGAAACTCTGGGGAGAGTGCCCTGGTTAAAAGCTGTTCCTGTGAGCAGTTCTTTGTCCTCATGCTGGCCTGCCGCACTTGATACCTAATTCATGTCTTTACAACAATGCTCTGCAGCACCCAAGCACTTCACTGTACTTGACTGGCCCAGCACTGGGTAAGTAAGATTGAGACTTTGTCACCATCTACCTGCAAGCCCTGCTTGGGAAGGGAAGCATAAGACAGGCCCTCAAATGAGAGCCCTAGGACTACCAACAGAACAGCCATATATTAAATTAGAGAGAAAACTGTAATGCTAACTGAGACAAGTCCCGAGTCACAGGTAAGAAGGGAAGAGGTGGACTGAACCCAGCAAGCACACTGAAAGAAAGGAAAAAAATAAAGGGTGATGGGATCTGTGCCAATCCAGAGATGCTGGAAATGAGAAGGAAAAGTCTGGGAATGACCCTCACCAACAATACCACCCCACCTTCACCTAAATCAGCAAGTCCAGCATTTGAGATGAGACTTCTCTGCCAAAACAGCAGAGATCTCTGAACACATGGCAAAAGCAAAGAGCCCAGCTTGGAGACAACAGGGCAGTCCACTAATGAGGTTGTGTGAGTGAAGCAAAACTGCACTGAAAACACTCCAGCACATTCAGAGGCTGAGGGACAACCTCTGCTTTCCACCTTCACTGGCTTAAACACGGCTGGCAGCTGAATACTATGGTCAGTTACAACCTCAAGGAGAACAGGCACCCTACAGTTACTGAGCAAGCCAGCAGTGCTTCTGAAGATGTGCAACAGCTACAAAACAGAATTCAAACAACTTAAAGGAAGAAAAGTAGCTACAAACAGACCCAGAAACCAGTATCTTGAAAAGGAAGGATTATACTCTTGCTCATACATGACTGAACATAGGTATCATTTGGGGGACATTTCTAGTTTTGTTTCAACAATGATTATTAAATTGAAAGGACACAGATACTGGCAACTTATGGGCAAAAGAAAAATAGATGTTACAGCAGAACAACATGGTTTGCCAGGCAATGTAGGCACAAATGGAATAAAATAAAAGAAATAAAACAGATAAATATTGAGTAACAAATTGCTGAAAACCATGGGCAGTAAAACACGTTGACAAAACACAGCACACTATGAGCGGGGTTGTTCCACTTGGTACCTGTCAGCAGTCTGTATGCTGGGCTGTAGCACAGGTATGAATTCCTGCTGCAGCAACCCCATGGGAGGGCTAGAAGTCCTTTAAAAAACAGCAAATAGCAGCATTCAAACACCCACACACCAACTCCCCTCTCCGGTGCAAAACACCTCCAGAAAAAGGAGCATCAAGGAACTTAAGGGGAGATCACATAGCAGTATGACCACCGAGCAGCCCAAGGGGTGCAGGACCCTACCAGCATCAAACATGCAAACGTCCCCAGATTTCAGTGCAAGGCTGTTCTGTGCCTGTGGTGGCACACATGGGCTTGGACAGTTACACAGGGAGAAGGGACAGCAGGAGATGCAAAACCACCAGTTCAGTTGTACTGTGAACTGCTGTAGCTCTTCCCAGGAAGCGTGTCAGTGGGAGAAGACTGAACTGGAAGAGCACTGCAGATACCACAGCTTCCCTGCAGAGCTGGCAAGAGCACATCAGCCAACAAGGAGAGCCCACGGCTTGGGGGTGAGGGGTTTGCTGCTGAGCCCAAGCTGAGCATGCACAGCGGGTATGGGCCAAGTTGAGTACATGACAGTGGTTGTTACAGGATGCCCATGTATCTTCCCATGGGCCCACAGATGGCCTTTTTCACCTTTTCAAATTCAAAGTGCATGCAGAAGTGGCTGCTAGAGGATGGCACAATGTCAGAGCACAAATGCCTGCTCAGAGCAACCTCCCATTTATGAGCAGGGCCACATCAACTAGCCACCAAAATGTGTCTCAGCTGACAGTTTGTCTTCTTGGTGATGTCCTTATCTCTGTGTGCTGTCTACAACACACGACAATAAACTCACACATCCAGCCTAGAGCAAATCCAATGCCCCACCTAAGAAGAAATGAGACATTTGGTATATGGAGAACAAGTCTAGTTTCTTAACCCAAGGCTCTCAAAGCACCACCTAAATCTTTGCAGGCATTGTTCACCCCCAGAGATGCTAAAGAAGGAGCAGAGACCCAAGACCTGCACTTACATACCTAGAATATCAAGTTAGGTGCCTGCCTTCAGATCTCACAGGTGGCTGCTTTAGTTAGTATCAATAATTTCTTAAATGAATATGGATGGAGAGCTATGCTTATCGAAAGCAAGTAAGGATGGAACATTTTAGTAGTACAGAAAATACAATACAGCTACAACAAGTTGAAATAAAATATTCACAAGAATTATTCACTCAAATGAGAATTTTTCAAGAGTTCTTGGCATTCATGAATCCATTACTTGCAAAAACAGACACAGGAAACAGAAAATACAAAAGGAACAGCAAGAGGTTGTTGGTCCCAGAGTGGCAGATGTCTGTGAAAGGGATTCTGTGCAACTCTGTCTTCGTTACTCTAAGATCTGCAGTCAGAACCGAACACAGCCAAGTGCACAATCCAAATTAAAATCACACCTTCAAGATACTTTGTCTCAATTCCAACCAGTTGAGCTTTCCCCCCACTCTGTCCCCAAGGGAAGACGCCATGGACATGTGAGGGGAGGAAGGACACTTAACAGTTTTCACATCAAGTCTAGGCTGTTTGGTAGGCCAAGGTCAGAGTAATTAGAGTAAGATTTATCTACCAAAAAGAGGAGTGCAGTGTTAATCAGTCATGTGTTACATCTTGTTCTTTTCCTCTAACCTCACCAGCTAGCACTGCCACTGCTGACTTGTATAATCAGTACAACTATGAAACCTGGCAGAGTGAAAATCACTTAGTAATGGAATTCAGAGCTCATTGTAGAAGCCTTGCAGACACTGCCATCAGCATCAGCCAGCTCCATCACCAGCTAAAAGAGAAACCATGGACCTCTGTATTGCCACAGTGGATACAACAAGCTGTATGGATACTTTGCAGGATTCAATTAGAAGACTATAGGCTACCAAGATTTTACCTCAGCTTTTCAAAAACCACATTGCAAATTGCTATCCTGCCTTCAGAAAAATGAATATCATTTCCTACCCTTTATACCCTTCAGGCTGGACTCGATCTTTGAGGTCTCTTCCAACCTTGGTGATACTGTGATATGGGACTGAGGAGAACTAGTGGAAGAAGAATGTAGAACTCATCTGGGGAGAAAAGGTCTTTTAAGCCCCAAACAAAAAGCTGTCCTTATCAAAACCATGTAATGTCTGTACTACATTTACCATCAAAGAAGGTGCAGGATGGCTACAGGCATTTGTGATGAGGAAAGATCAGGCAGAAGAGCTTTGTCTCTGGGCTGCTGTGGCAAACTCATCACAGTTTTCCTGTGCATGACTGAAGACTCTCTGTGCTGCCTCTGCTTATTATGGGGATGATACAACCAGAACTGGTGATAGTTTTGAAAGATGAAAGCCAGTCTGAAGATCTTGAGCCTTCCAACCACTGTTCCAGGAAACAGGGCTGTGCAGGCATTCTTTATCTAAAACCCAAACTGGGGCAGGATGCAAGGTAACCAGTGCTGCTGAACTCACCACTGCTGGGTAACACCATCCATGACAGTCACAGCTAGCTCAGCTAAAAGAGTATCTGGGGTACCAGAGGAGCAGATGTCATCTCCAGTTAGTGGACTATGCCCTGAACTCTTCTTCTCATCAACTCTGTTGAAGTGGTTCCACATTCCAGACACACAGAAGACACTGTACACAGCTTCTCCAGCTTGGCAGGATATTTGATCGTTTTGGCTCAGTAATCACAGAAAAATTGACCTCTCTTCTCCAAGTGTTTCCATCACTCAGGGAACATAGAAGTGATTAAGAGAAGGGCAAAGAGATTTCTGTCTTGCTAGAAACACTGCTTGTGACTGGTGGAGTCAGAACAGTAACAGCATCATGCCAAAGAGAAGCAGCACTGAAAGGCTGCAACTGACTTGAGATAGCAGCTAGCAAGAACCGGGGTAGTCTTCAGTGCTAACAAAGTTTCATATTTAACACCATACCTAGCAGACCATACTCTGAGTTTTGTTTTCAGACAGCTGGTTACAAGCAGCAAGATAGAGCAAGGGTAAGAGTTTGGCAATCGAGAGCTTGAAAGAGAGAATTCTCTGTCACATCATTAAGCATTTGTATTGCTCTAATTAACCCTAGCATCTTATTTTTGTGTTCCTTACCTAGAACTCTGGAAAATCTATTTACTGGTCCAAATTTGGACCCAGTTGTTAGGCTCTCACTTTTTATAACTTTAGCCCATTTCTAGTTAGTGAATACCCAGAATACACTGACCCAAACCAGAATCTCAACAGACTTCATCAGTCCCTCCTCTAGGGTAAAGCAAAATATCACAACTTCTAACAAAACTGTCAGGATATTCCAAAACATTCTGCCACTAAATCCCTGCAGCAGATACTTGCTCAGTCTTGACTCAAAACTATGAACACCCAGGTAGTTAATCCAAACTATTAATTTCCTCCAGCTTCTCATAGTAAGCTAAGCAAAGTTCCTTCAGCACACAGCAAGACATGACCTGCTAATTCTGGCAGAGGGTATTAGAGTTCCTGCAGTATAATTTAATTTATGAGGTATACATAAGTTCCTCATCATTCAGTGGTCTTTCATAGCTTTGTTTACAAGCAGCAGTGCTTTCTGTTCAGTAAATTATTAAACACACCTTGCACTCACGCCTAATTATTGAAAGAATTCCTGAGGAGTGTGTCTGGTGGAAAGCACAGTGCTGTCATCATTGTTATGTTAGAGACTCATAGAAGCATGGCATGGTTTGTGTTGGAAGGGACCTTAGACATCATAGAGTTCCAATCCCCTGCCAATGGGTAGGGACACCTTCCACTAAGGCTGCTCAAGGCCCTGTCCAACCTGGCCTTCAACATTTCTAGGGGTAAGGCCTGGAGGTTGCTCTGGGCAACCTGTACCAGTGCCTCACCACCCTTACAGTGAAGAAATAGAATTGGGGAATGAATATGAATCATTCTAAAGCAAATGCCACACTAAAGTTCTGTACAAGTAGGAGTTTAAAGTTGAAGAACCTCCAAAATGCATTCACAGATCAGCAGGAGAGTCAGAAAAAGAAACTCACAGCCCTGTTTGAACTCCTTAGACAAATCCTTAAACTCAAAGACATGACAAACTTAGTATCCAGAAGATGACATGAAAGCAAAGACAAACAGAACATACTCCCTTTTTTTTCTCAAAGAAAACAGTAAATGCTTTTTTATCCTTACTTGATCAACATTGCTTGATTTGGCAGCAGTTCCAGATGAATTTTCCCTCCTTCCTGTGTTCTTAAATAAGCAAATTCCTCCAACATATCAATATCTGAATAAAATGTTAAAGATTTAAGATGGGTAAAAAATGATAGAGAACATTCCTTCTTACCCCTCCCATGTGAAGCCACGTTGCTGAGCAGCAAAATAAACAGCTCATTCTTAAAAGTGATAAAGATCACAGCATGCCTTCCTGATCCTCCACAAACCCATGAGGAATGGCTTTTTAAAGTGTGAAATACATCACTTAATTTCTTTTCTTTCTTTATAAGTACACTCAGACAGATAAATAAAGCTCATCTCTCTAGAATCTCTGGTTGTTATACTTCCTTTTCCTGCACTCAGTGCACGCTGAAGCAGGGACTGAAGGGAATGCCACCACAGTGGCACAAACCACCCATTGCAGTTTGGGTCCCATATTGAGCTTTCCTCCTTCTCCCCCTCACCCTCGCCACTTTTTCCCCCCCTTCCTTTAAAACCAGAGTTTTTTTAGGTTGTCTGAGATAGAGTTAGACCCTTTGCTTCCTGGGAACCATGGTTAGATGTCTGCACACTGTGTGTACACTGATTAAAGTCAGCTATCTGACTACAAGAATCAGACATGCTTTGCATGAACTCTGACATAGCTCAGCATCTTATGTGCCCCAAAAATCTGACCCACACAAAGCATTTTATAAACAACAGCCAAAATCACTCAATTCTTTGAAGCACAGGCATTGCTTGAGCATTTCTGTTAAGAGAGAGATCTCATAGCATGTATCTTATATTAATGTCCTACATATGCATAGATTCACAGAATGGCTTGTGTTGGAAGAGACCTTAAAGCTCATCTAGTTCCAACAGCCCTGGCATTGGCAGGGACAACTTCCACTAGACCAGGTAGCTCAAAGCCTCATCCAAGCTGGCCTTGAACACCTCCAGGGAGGGGGCATCCATGACTTCCCTGGGCTATCTTACTGAAAAGACTGGCAACACAGCCAAAGGTGCTGTTTTTCTGAGTGCAGGTGCAATTGCAGTGTAAAGTGTACTCTCAAGTGCCAGAAGTGGTGACAAGAGGCTTATTTCTAGTCCATGATGCACTGCCAGCTATAACAAGAGGCTTGCACAGTATGGAAATAAACAGAGTATGATTGACAGAGAAAGCTGCTGATGAAACAATCTAACAGCTTTTTCAACACCCCAACACAGTTTTGGATGTGAAAGACGCTCTTGTTAGAAAAAGGATACTTGTGACATAGTTGAAAAAATTCTCATACTGGAAATTTCCTTGTTGGCATATTTTGTTGATGGCTTTCAGGAACAAGTTCTCACCCCTTGGCCACTCATGCTGAAGCAGAACAACTACATGGCCCAGAGCCATATCATCTCTGTTATCTGTGAAAGCTCTGAGCTTCAGGGAAAGAAAATGACATTGAGACAATCAGGAAACACATATGGATTTTATAAATACAGGGGATTCATCTCACCCACCCCTCTGCAAACACAAAAGAAGTGCTTTAGGAGTGTATTTCATTATGCCCCAATATATACATTTAAAAGAGATTGGACTTCCATCCAAAATAGCAAATTCTCTCCACTGACCTGTAAAGGAAGTCTCAATACAGACAACAGTGTGAGATTAATTCTCTCTCTTCTACCCAAACCAAAAATGAGTAGTAAAGGAGAACAAACCCTCCTCCATCAACACTTTTTCCCCTCTCCAAAAGGGACTCTCCACAAGCTCATTTAGATGAAGAGCACTCAAGGCCCAGCCCTTCACACCCAGTCACATCACTGGGACAAGGCCATGCAGTTCCAAGACCCCAAAGAGATAAACTAGGCCTTAGAGACTGGAGAGAATTTGAAGACTTGACTAGAGCTTACCTTGAAACAAGCTAACAACAGGTGAAGGCAGTAAGGCATGATGGCTCTACTGGTACAGGGCCAAAGCTTCAAATCAGACCCTGCAAACAGAACAGTTTGTCATACACTTATTAGTGGTCTGATGACCATGAGAATGGAGCAAAACAAATCTACAATTGTTATGTCTCAGGTAGGGAGGAAAACTTAGAAGGTAAATGACAAATTTTTCAAAGCATGAAGTTGCACATGTTAAAACAACTTCTTCATTTCTCCTTTCCTGTGGTAAGGCTTTGTCACCAATATACTTTAATAGATACTCACAGGAAAACCACCCACCAAAAAAAGAGGGGATAAAGAATTTCCTCCCTTTTCATAATACAAGAAGAGAAGAATTATATACTCAGCTGAATTGTGTGAACTGAAACTCAGCTGACACTGAGTTTAGGGTAGCAGCAACTCCATACCTTTCCTAAATTTAGACTTGACTTTAGGTTGCTCCTCTTGCACTTTACCTCCTTCTTGTATTGGAAGCAAAATACAGCACATGAGGTCAAGAACTTTTTCACATGTTTGCTATAAAAGAGAGACATGATAATGCTAAGTCTAAATTACAGTTCTTAAAATTCAGCTATGTAAATCATGACTAAAAATTTCAGACACCCCAAAAGAAAAAAACACAACAACCCCCACCCCCCCCAACCCAAAATGAAACAAAACCCCCCAAACAAACAAAGAAGAAAAAAATCCAGTCACAAAATTCTCTGCTAGAACTTGAGTGGATTTAACGTGTAACTTAGTTTGGTTGCACAAAAAGATGTAGCTGTCATTAAATATCCTCTGAGAGCCTACATAAGTCCTGTTAATTGTGAAAAATACATGTCTTGGCATTGTTCATTTCAGGAGTGCACAACCAATACAACTGCAATCAAAGACTACTTCATTTGAAGGATTTAAGTTTTCATAGGAATTCTTAGAGTAGCTTTTAAAAGCTTGTTCTGTAAAAATAGAAAAGGAAAATGGCAATCTGACAGCATGACAGAACTGCAGGGAGTTTGTGATGCTATTTCCTAGAGACAGTAAGAGGTCTGCATGATGCATTATCACATTTCCAATGAAATAGTAATCTGGAAGGAACAAAAACACTTGTCCAGTAGTACTGGGATAAGTGTAGGTCTTAAGAGACCCAGCCTGTGTCATCAGTGCTGACACTGACTGACCCCGGACCGTAACACACTCCTGCAGTACTGAAAACACGAAACATGCAAAGGTAAAGAAAGTTAGAATCCCATAATCACTTTGGTTGGGGAAGAAATTTGAGATCATTGAGTCCAACCATTCTCTAATTCTACCAAGTTTGGTGCTCACATGGCCCTCAGCACCACATCTCTGCCTCATTGAAACACCTCCAGGGATGGGAATTCAGCCACCTCCCCTGGGAAGCCTCTTCCAGTCTCCAAGAACCCTTTTTCAGTGAAGTTTCTTCTAATCTCCAATCTAAACTTCTCCTGGTGCAACTTGAGGCCATTTCCTCACCTCCTATCATTTGTTATTAGGGAGACCAATGCCCACCTCACTCTGACCTCCTTTCAGGGAGCTGCAGACACCAAGAAGGTCTCCCCTCAACTTCCTTTTCTCCAGGCTGAACAACCCCAGTTCCTTTAGCTGTTCCTCACCAGACCTGTTCTACAGGCCCTTCACCAGCTTCATTGCCCTTCTCTGAACATGCTCCAGCACCTCAATGTCTTCCTTGTAGGGACAGCCCCTTCTCTGGTCCTCCTGGTGACACTACTGCTAATATAGGCCAGGATGCTGTTTGCTTTATTGGCCACCTGGGCACACAGTGCCTCATGTTGAACTGGCTGTTGATCAACACCCCCAATTCCTTTCTCTGGGCATTTTCCAGCCACTCTGTCCCAAGCCTGGAGCATTCAGGGGTGCTTTTGTGAGAAGTCTGGAGGTCAGGCCAGACAGTACTGTTCTTCAGTCTCTTATACTGCCATTGGCTAATATGATCACAGAAATTTCTTTACTACATACATTTTTTTCTTTTCCTTGCTACACAAAGCCTATACCTAAGAATTTTTCCTCCAATATTTAGAAGTGTTTCAGTAAAGTCAAGGAATCCAAATTCAAGGCTACATTTACAGATAACTCAGATACTTGTAACTATGGAAAAATCCTAACTAAAACCCCAAAATCATGACTATATAAGAGAGATGCTAATGGTCAGTGAGTTAACGTGCCAGGGTTGGGTTGGAAGTGATCTCCAAAGGTCACTTAATTGAATGCCCCTGCACTGAGCAGGAACATCATCCACTAGATCAGGCTGCTTAGAGCCTTGTCAAGCCTGACCTTGAGTATCTCCTGGGATGGCAAATGCAGCTCTTCCTCCTGTGAAGTGTGGATTTTTCAGTTGCCCCTGGCTGATGTTGAATGCAGGCTTAGGGGAAAATGTGAAAGAAGATGACGACAAATAGGAACCACAGAGGATGAATGAGCAGCAGTGTGTGGAACTCAGTACCCACCCGATATTCTCCAAGGGCAAAGTGGCAGGTTGCTAACTGGATTAGTGCTCTCTGATTTTCCAATGATCCTTGTCCTGTAATTTGCTGTGGAGAGTGAGAGCCCTGAAGAGCTGCCAAGTGATGTAGGCTGCTAATTGCTTTTTTGTACTGCCCCTTTAACACAAAAAAAGACATAAGACGACAGTTTTAGGGTTTTCTGTATAGAACAGGTAGAAAAACAGGGACACAAATTCCCTTGCAGAAAGCTTTCTGAACAGACTGTGTCCAACCCAGAGGGCTTTAAAGAGCAGAAGACTCTCCAGGGATGTGCTAAGTGCAGACTGATCACTCAAAAGGCAGTGAGAAGACAAATCCTACCTTAAAAACCCTGCTTACAAAATCACTTTTATAACTGAAACACATAAACATGCTCTTCAAATTAATCATTACTTTATTTAGACCAAACAAGTATGAAATAGCTCTTGTGGAGGCACAAGTACAGGAAAAAATGAAAGATCTCCAGAGGAAAAATGTAGAAGAACAAGCTTTGCTCTCTTGGTGGTATTTGGAAAAAGTAGGGTCAGCCCCATTTCTGAGAAGAATGATACATTTTAACTGAGACATGTTAAAAGCTGCTGCTGTTTGAGAAGTCTCTCTCTGATGCATTACAATGCACTGGCACATGAGCAAGGTGCACTTTTCTTCCACAACACTACTATCTACTGGTCAAAATGCCAACGTAGAAGTCTTCTCTATATGCCACAACTAGCTGGACAGCTCTTGGGAGAGGAAAATCCTATGCAGAGTATCCTGCTTGTTCTAAGAATGGTAAGCTCCCATCCCCATAATGGTCTTGTTTTAAAGGATAAAAGCAGCAGACAGAACAGTCCAACTGGCTGTTCAGAACAGCTATTAACTAGGAGAAGAAGCAACATAATGGCAACACTTATATGTATTTTTTTACCTGGTAGATGATCATGTCTGTAAGAAAGATTCTTAACCAAAGCCAGGTGTCTGTCTTCCATGACAAACAAATTCTGGTGAACTCTGCATGGTCAGAGAAGAGAAAAATGAAGGATTTCACAGTTTGGGTTAAAAATCAATTACATGTCCAACAAAATTTGAACTGAAAACTTAAAAAAAACCCCACCCAACACTAAGAGTGTGAAATCTCTCAAATATAGGTTCCCCTGTTCCTATACCATCATATTTTGATTATGTTTCTCTTCACTGCATCCAACAAATCTTAAAAGCAGCTAGGTGGTACTGTTTGCCTGCTTTTTAGAAGAGAAGTTTGTTGTGAAAATCATCACAAAGATACTATCAGAAAGGGAGAGCCCCAGCAAAGACAGATCCTCTTGAGCATAAGCTAAAGTAGTACATCCTCCCCCAGTATTATCAGCACTACTGATAACCAACTCCTCCTCCAGTTAAAAGCTGCTTCCAGCAGAAGTGGGAGTGAATGAGAAGAGATGTTTGTTCTTCGTTATTATTAAGTTCAGAAATGCAACAACTGGTAAAGCTTCTTCTTGGAACTCAGATCAGGACCCAAAGTAAAATCAATTTTAAGCAATTCACAATTACTGGAATTCTATTTTAACAATAGTAAAATGCAATGCAAAGCAATGAAGCCTAAAAGCAGCTCTGCTTGTAGGTACCTTTGTCAAGTGATTCCAGAGAGTAGAGCAGCTCCCAGCTCTCTCTTGCCAGTTTAAAGCTCTCTAATACTTCGATAGAGTTTGCAAGATCTGCCTTGTTCACTGTAATGTGGCGACTACGTGCCTTCCCAGAAGGATCCTCATCATCCGAGCTCTGCTTAAGAGTCAGCACAAAAAGATTCACTTAATTTACACTTATTTCAAAGCACTCTGAAGTTCCATTGGATGCAAGAAAACATTTTTATACTACAGATGCCAAGGTCCTAGTTTAAGTGATTTTTCTTGTAATATTAGAACAAGCTGTTTTGCTACCCAGAAACTCAGTGGGTTTTGACTGCTAAAGAAAGAGATGTATTCACAGTTTCAATTATGAAGAGCCAGCTGCCTTGGAGGTTTAGCTGTAGAACATCCGACTGCTCTGGCTACCATTTTTAACAGCTTCTCCAGTCTCTGCTGAACTACCTTAAGTTAAAGTATCCACATCAGCACACACCTGTCCACAGTGATCTCTATAAACATTCCTTTATTCCCACCGCCAAGTGTCTGTTAGCAATTCATAGCCACCATAGCTCTGAAAATGTGTGTGTGACATCTGCCTCAAAACCACCTAAATGCTAGTACCAAAGCATCCTTGTTACGAATGAAAAAGGCCAGAAAATTTACCATTGTTTTTTCTCTTCCTTCAGCAAGCTTCCTCTTTTTGTGTACATGTTTGCCACGATCAATATCTGTATCGCCATAGATGTTGGTCACATCCTCCAGAAGAACCAGTGGGGTTTGGTTTGGAGCATTTGGACCTGGATTTAAAGATACATTAATTCAACATTGCTCAGAACTGCTGTGAAAGGTTTCATGTCTACACCAAGCTGGTTTTGTTTCCTTCACAAGTAATGATTATAATGCTAGAGAAAACAATCTGAAATTAATTCACTCAAGTTGCATGTGACTGTTGAACTATGTGGGTAAAGCCATGGTCTTCCCTAAGCAGCCTTACTGTGAAGGTCAGAACCCATTACCAGATGTCACAAGAGTTTGCTCGAGAGCTTCAAGGTATCTTTGAATCCTTTCCTTACAGAGCAGGCAGCAGATAGGCTCAGGCAGCAGGTATTCTCTCACCCAGTGCTATTTGCTTTTATACAACTATTCAACAGGTGAACAGAACAAAAAAGCTCTGGAGATAACAGCCATCAACACAGCAAAGCACAGCAACATTCCCAAAATATTCTCAAGAGAAACCAAATCAATATGCTGACAGGCACTGAAGTGACTGTATTTTATCACAAGATCTCCCTAGTAGGATCACTCGGTGTCAGCAGTGCCCTCACTGACTTCAGTGTACAGAACTAAACCATTAATTGAGTGCCAGAGTCCAACATCACTCTCCAAAGCCTCTGAAGAAGCCTCATTTTGAAGTGCAGAAGATATAATTTCTGCTTCCAAAACACCCAGTGGAATGTGGTACCTGTTATTTCAAACCTTAGTGTTTAAGCTTCATTAAATATAAAACAGGAAAATCACCTCTTTATCACCAACAGCATTAGTACACAGCCACTACTGAGAAAGCCTTTCTTCTGAGAACATTTTCTCCTTTTGCACAACTGAGTTGTACACAGGTGTGTGCAAAGCTCAGAGAAAGAGAAATACAAAGGAAAGGAGAAATCCATTAACATTTTGCCTCCTTGAAATCTCCACCAGACAAGCCAGCAGTGAGGACAACTATTTTCAGTATGTGCATTTCTCCTATTTGCAGAAAGGTAAAAGGTGAAAGCCTCAGTATAAAGACAATCCATTTCATGTCCTGACAAAAAAAACCAACACTGTATCAAGCTTTTCCCATCCACTCAAAAATGATGTGTAAAGAAGTCCACTACAACAGAAATTAATGTTGCAAGAAACAACCAACCTCTCTTGCTTAACAAATAATGCTATCTCCTTTGACTAGGTTCAAACTAAAGATCCACACTGAAACAGCCCTTGCGCAAAGGCTGCAACACATTGAAATCACCTCTCCCTGCACTATCGTGCATTCCACCATGTTAGAATCTAACCTGTGTAAACTGCAAACAAAGCCAGGTCATGATGTAGAAAAGCAGCATCTATGAGACACAGATAGGAAACTACCACAGCTGGGATGCTGTAAGGGTTTTATCACTAGAATCTCAAGAGCTGCCTGCATCTAACACCTGAGAAGAAAAGAATGGGGTTTTCACCATACTGATTTGACTGAATACTAGTTCAGTGCTTTGCTTTCAAAGTGTTCTCTTCTCAGTAGCATGCAAGGGCTGCAGCCTTCCTTCTAAAACCTCCAATTCTAAATAAAAACAAACCCTAACCTCACCCTTGGCTTGAGCTGCAAACCTCTTACACCACTGAAAGTTACACAGCTATACAAAGAGCAATGTTGCACTTTCCTGTCCAACTGAGCTCCAGAAACTAAAGCTTAACATAGCTTTTAATTGATTTCTAGCACAGTGTTATAAATATCCCCTAAAAGCATGAATCCAAACAGCAACCTCTGCCAAGCCTGCAGGTTACAAGAGGTGTGAATTGCCTCATTCATTTCTCAAGTCTCTAGCAAAGCATATATGAATTATGGAAGAGAAATGCATTGAAAAATTTTCTCTCAAGTGGCTTCTTGCAAGTCCACACAGGTGAGAATAAAGTCACAGATCAAAGCTCAGAGCTACTGGATTAAGGAGAAGACAGGTATGTGTGTCCCCTACACTTCCAAAATATGTAACATTCTACATTTCTACGGCAAGCATTCCACAGAGAAGGAGGAAAAGAAACCTTACAATAGAAGGGATATGAAAGGCACTGAACATCACTGGACTACAAGCACAGAGGTCCTGTATCTGGGAAGGATAACACCAGAAACCAGTACAGACTAGGGGTCATCCTGCTGGAAAGCAGTTCCATGGAGAAAAGATCTTGGAATACTAGTGGACAGCAAGTTATCCATGGGACAACAACGTGCCCTTGTGGCCAAGAAGGCCAATGGTATCCAATGGTCTCTTCCAACTGCTAACATTCTGTGATTCTGTGACTTTAACACTAAAGCAGAAATGAGTCATTAAATTGGAAATATTTTCCTGATGTCAGGAAATGAGAGAGGGTATCAGAAATGCTGCACTAAAGGGCCTGTGCTCTGCTCTCTCAGTATACAATGTTTTTGTGACAGTTCAGTCTCAAAACACGAGCTTTAACATACTCAACTGTACAACTTTCAAAGGAACTTTTTCACTGGTGCTTTACTTCCTTCCTTTCTCAATTCAGAATCAAGCAGCTAAAACTCTATGCATAGCTAAAGTATCTCTCTGCCCCACCATAACTCTTCTGTCCTCTGGACAGAACAAAAAACATCAATTAATTCCTGTATTTGTTGAAGTGACTGCGTGTTCTTTGCACACAAATTGCCATTTCATTTATCTACTCTTACTGATCACCTCGCTTTCTATGATGTATTTTAAACCCTATCATACTGAGTGCTTCATTACTCAAGTGAGCATTTGCTCCACAAATGAACACAACACACAGAATTAAAATTGCCATTTTATAATGAATCGGTAAATTGCAATGTTACTAAGTACTAATTACCTATGGTGACAACAGTTACTGTTGCAAGGAACTGCCTAAGCAGGGGATGCACACTATTAAGAGTCGAAAATTCCTGTTTGTGATGATGCTTATTAATTTAATAATTAATTTCTAAACAAATTGGTGCTTAAAAGAACTTCCCTCAGCTCTGGGCCACCCTTGAAAAGTCCAGCCCATCCCTGAAGAAGCAATCTAAGGTGTCCAAGCAATCTGATGCTCCAAATGCAGATTTGAGTGGGTAGGAAAAGCAGCACAGGTAACATTCCTATTTTAAATGCTCAATTCACAAATGAATTACAAATCAGAATTAATTGGCAAAGTACACCTTAAGGACTGAACTAAAACTGTATTAAAAAAAAAAATAATAAAAAAGCACCTGATTGGAAGCTTGTGAATTTCAGAAAACGTATTTTAGACATTAGGAGGAAGTTCTGCATTGTGAGGGCACTGAAGCACTGGAACACGTTGCCCAGAGAAGCTGTAGGGGCTCCAAACCTGGTAGTGTTCAAAGCCAGGCTGGATGGTGCCTTGAGTCATCTGGTCTAGTAGGTGGTGTCCCGGTCCACGGCAGGGTGATTGGAACCCTTTAAGGTCCCTTCCAACCCAAACCATTCTATGAAAATCTTTCCCTATTCAGTTTTTATTTGACTTACTATTAATTTGTTCTGTGTTCCTAATAAGATTTCTTGTCCCATTTTGTGGAAGCTTTTCCTACAGCCTTTGACTGCAGGAAGCCAGGAGAACATCAGCTTCAAAGCAGCAGAAACAGAGGAGAAAATGACATGAACACGATGCTGAAAAAAATGGAAACACCCCCAGGGATATTTCTCATAACATCTGGTCTGTTACTTTTCTCTCTGCTAGACAACCAAGGGCTGCTGGCCATCACTCTTCTCTCTGCTAGACAACCAAGGGCTGCTGGCCATCACTGGAACCATGATGCTAAGTTAGATGGACCTTTGGTGTGATCTACTCCAGCAGTTGTCATGAACATCTGCTTGTAAGACTAATGGCTTGGAAGAATCTTACAGAAGACTGACAACACTTCATAAAATGATACATGCAACAGACTAAATGAGAAAAGATCTTTCACACACTGACAAGGAAATCACAAAGAACTCTTTACAAAAGTTGAAACACTGGAAACTAACCTTGGAAGAGGGATGGCTGGATGTTGCTGACGTACTGGAATGCATTTTTAAAGAAGACCAACATTGTGGAATACACTACTTGATTCTTATATTTAGCATGTGCATCACTATCAAAGTTACTGATGTACCTGCAGAGGTCTTTCATTCGATGCAAAATATCACCAAAACTTCTGAGGAAGAGAGAAAAAGAGAATTAAGGACAGAGTGCAGAATTAAAGGGATGCATAATGAATACGAGAAGTGGAGGCTGGGAATGCACACCAATGAAACTTCACTTAACATTCACCACGCGTCTCTTTGCTGAGGCACCTAGAGAAGGATACCTCACAGTACTCCTACACATGACTTTCATCCACAAAGATTTGGTTTAGAGACTATTTTGAAAGTGCTTCCTGGATCCACCTTTTTGCTTTACGATGTACTGTCTTAGAAGGAAAGCTGCATTGAATTTACACAAAATGTTCTTATGGTAAAATCCTTTTTCAACCCATCTCCGTAAGGATAAGGCAAATTCTCCAAGACAAAAAACAAACAAACAAAAAAACCCCAAACAAACAAGCAGCCAGAAAAGTACACATTTCTCACCTTCTTCCCTTATCCATTTGCCATTCACACCTCATTCCCACCACAGACAGGATTTTAAACAGCCTCTCCCACGGGTCTGTAATCTGGGATGATTTCTCTGTAAGACCATCTATTATGTATTTTTGAGAGCTACGCTTGCTTGGAGACATAATGTCAGAGGAATCTTGGGAACCTAGGAAAAACCAGCACATATACCAGCAAGAAATCAAACCATCTAATTTATTTTCAAGGAGCAGGTATGTATAAATGTACAGCAGAGCTTTCAGGGGCATCCATTCTTTACTGAGACAGATGATAGGGAGCAGTAACAAGTTCTGCCTCTACATACAAGAGAGCTGATAAGACTGGATAAGGGCATCTTGGACATTTTGTCCTCCTTCTCAGTACAGGCATTGAAGCATCATGATTAAGTAGTTGAAGCATTGTGAGGTATTTTGGTATCAAAGAGATAAGAAACCATAAATACTACTATTAAACCCTTTCTATGGGATATATTAGGATGAGTGGAAATGGCCACAAGTTGCATCATGGGAGGTTAAGGTTGGATACAAGAAGAAACTTGTTGACTGAAAGGGTTTTCAAAGACTGGAACAGGCTGCCCAGGGAGGTGGTTGAATGCCCATTCCTGGAGGTATTTCAAAGAGGTAGAGATGTGGTGCTGATGGCCATGGTTCAGCACCAGACTTGACAGAATTAGATAATGGTTGGACACAACAATGTTAAAGGTGTTTTCCAACCAAAACAATTCTGTGATTACATAAAAGTAATGAATTCTTCACTTATGGACCTCACCTCAGTAATACTAAAATGCATTCTAAGAAAGGTGAATGTAAAAATATTCTTACCTTGATACTGGCTTTCAGTCTGTGCAGATCTAGTGACATAGTTAATATAGAACTCTGCTGCTTTATTCAGATATTTATATAATAAGCTGGCAGGAAGTCGAACATCTGGGTTGTTAATTATGAGAGGAAGAACATCACAAACTAAAATAGAAAACAAACCATAGAAGTCTTTTAGGTTTGTGGGGGCTTTTGGTTGTATTAGTCCTAAGTTTCTCAATCAGCAATGTAAGCCTACATCTCTGGCTGACCACACACCACAAAGGATCACAAAGAACCTCAGCTGACTGACTGCAGCACCAGTTTGTACCATATGGTCAGCCTGGACTAATGTGGTCTGAGCCTCTTCTGCACAAAGCAGTTTTCTAATCTTAGTATTCTGACCTCAGAACTTTGCCACACTAAAAAGTTGTCTACTAAAACAAGGACATATTTTCTTACCAAATAATTTTCTAAAACAATTCACCGGAGATTCTTGGTCTTCAATACTTTCAGCATCTAACAAGGTTTCTCCAAGGCCTACCTGTGTAAGCAGAGGGGACAATCAAACACTGGACCAGTGGCTTTAGAACATTTTTGAACAATGAGTCAATGGAATTGAAAAATTACTCGGTGGATGCATGACTAACAACTCATTATATGACAACTGCATGTTCTAGTCTAAATACAGTTAAACTATCTCTAATGGTGAAAAGCAATGCCAGAAGATAGCAAAGCAAGACCAAGAGAGAATGACTGTGCCTGCATCTGTGTAAAGATGTGCACAGAGAGCTGAAAGCAATGGAAGTACCACGCCTTAATGCTGTAGCTTGTTACCTCAGCTGTGGTAACTATCTGTGCATTCTGCCTGATACCAATACAAGCTACAACATGCTACTGCAATTCAGTTTAAGAACTAACAGGTTTTAGAGTATTCAAACTATTTTTAAACTCTTCTTAAACCATCCTTCATTAAAACAGGTAGTTTAATAAAATCTCCAGCTGTAATTTCCTAAGTCAAAGCAAACCATGCTGCTTGTTAGAATTTAGTCATAACATCTGCTCCCAATGAGAGTTCAGACAAAAAGCTGAAACGACATTCTTTATCTTAGATTACAATCACAGAATGGTGAAGGCTGGAAGGGACTTCAGGAGATCATCCACTCCAGGCCCCTGGCAAAGCAAGGTTCACCTAGTTCAGGTTGCACAGAAATGCATCCAGGCAGGTTTTCAAAAAAGAAAAGGAGACTTCACAACCTCTCTGGGCAGCCTGGTCAAGGAAAGAAGTTTCTCCTTCTATTTAGGTGAAAACTCCTGTTTGAGGTTGTACAATGAAACATGAGCAGTAAGACTCACCCTCTCACTAGGGTAAGGAAAGCACATTCCAGCATCATCTCAGAATGCCAATATCCTGAATAGTTACTAAGTTACTGTGAGCCTCTCTTACCCCGTGTTGCACCACAGTCTCTGGGAAACGTCGCAGTAGCAGCAGCAGCATTTCTGCCCTTTCTAATGTGTTAAAGCACTGCTCTGTGGCCTTCAAGAGCATCTCACACTGCACCCGACCAGGAAGGGTTTCAAATAATCCTTAAAAAACAAAATTAAAGTGTTTTATTTGCTATGTCTGAATTATAAAGGGTAAAAGCCTAGTCAATGTCATCTTGTCATGAAGAGTGAAAGTGATTGCCTTATACTTTTTTCTGCTTTTAGTATCTATGCCTGGTAAAAAATAGTAGTTTCTTTCAGGGAAGACCATAAGAGTACTTATCAGTGTTTATTTGGATGCACAGAACTTGAATTAATAAGTAAAACTGGTAATGAATGAAACATTTAAAATTCTAACACACATTTGACATATTAAGATTCTTCTTTCTAGATTTTTTTTTAACTCACATTCCTCTTCTGCAATCAGTATTTTCATTATTAAAAGGTAGGGTTTGCAATTTAGACTTCTGGTCATTGTTCATTTTCATGATCAGAGAATACACCTGTCTGGAAGAGACCTCAAAGATCATCCAGCCCAACCCTTGACCCAGTACTGAAGGATCAACACTGAACCACATTCCTAAGTACCAGGTCCACACAGTGCTTGCACACTTCCAGGGATGGTGACTCCACCAGTGCCCTGGACAGACCATTTCAATGTTTGAAAACCCTTTCAGTGAAGAAATACTTCCTAATGTTCAGCCTAAACCTACCCTATTGCAGCTTGAAACCATTTTCTCTGGTCCTGTCACTTGCCATCAAGGAGAAGAGGCTGCCCCCTCCTCGTTCCAACCTCCCTTCAGGTGGCTGTAGAGAGCAATGAGGTCTCCCTTCAGCCTCTTCTTCTCCAGACTGAACAACCCCAGCTCCCTCAGCCCCTTCTCACAGGCCATATGCTCCAGACCCTTCATCAGCCTCATTGTCCTTCTCTGGACATGCTCCAGCACTTCAGTGTTCTTCTAGTAGTTGAGAGGCCCAGAACTGAACACAATGCTCAAGGTGTGGCCTCACCAGTGCTGAGTACAGGGGTATGATGACCCCCCTGTCCCTGTTGGCAACATGTTTCTAATACAAGCCAGGATGCCATTGGCTTTCTTGTCCACCCGGGCACACTGCTGACTCATGTTCAGTCAACTGTCAACTCTCACTTCACATGTACAAATTCACCTCATTTTTATGATCATTCTTTGTCCTCTGCAGTCAGTGGGATGACGATTCCTAAGTCCCATTACACTTATTCCCTATGCAATCTCTTTTCTAAGTGCTTGTTCTTCTGGTAGACTTAAGTCTACTCATACCAGAGACAAAACATTGGGAATCAGCTTCCTAAGCCTAACACAATGAAAAGTGTCTAAGGCTGAACTGAGAATAAAAATCTGCAGCCCACAAGCAAAGACTGACATTTACTTGCCACACTGGACACACAGGCTTATCTTTAGATTCCTTCAGGACTCTCCCTGTTTACCAGATAGAATCCTTACCTCTTAAAAACTGTGTCTGCTTGTCCTGTGAGTCGTTCCTTAGAGCTGATGTAATAACACTGATCTCTCTCCATACAGCAGGCTGGTCTGGAAAATTCACAAACCTGTGGCAAAGTTTGAGCCAAGGAATGAACTGTGATCTCAAAATCTGTTTCCAAGATAAAACCTTTCTATGAAAGAAGGTGCAAAATAAAACTTTTCTATTTACTGCATATTTTTAATGAGAAATATCTTTCCTGCTTAATTTATCCACATGGATTTCCACAAACACATCACAGTTTGGGGAACTTCTGACCTTTCAGAAAACAAGCACCTGGCTAAAGTGTCGGGCTGCAGCTCTGATTACTTACATGTCATAGAGCAGCCTGCCTGCAGATGCTGTCCTTTCAGCATTCCTCTCAATAGTGTACATCTCATACTGCAAGAGGCAAGAACAGAACATTAGCTTTCTTTAAATACATTTATGAGCCAGATCAGTCCTTCTGAATCAATATACTGTCCCCATTTTGCCACAGGAGTCTGAACAACAGAAAATTAAAGGATGGCAACATATGCTGTAGAAATTAGGTACTGAGAGTTGACTAATTCCAAATTAAGATAGGCATAAACTTCTGTATGACAATGTTAAGCATTCGAATATTAAAATGTTGACTTTACTTTTACAGAAACAAAAATCTAGAATTTAAAGAGTTCTTTGAGCCAGGTTTGTTTCATCAAATGCCATGTACAACCTCAAGCTGTCATAAAAGCCATGGGTACGACAGATACTTTAAATCTCCACTAAAAATGGATGTCTCCCTTTTAAACCCAAATGTTTCATAAGCCGAAAACGCAAGGAGGAGAATGGCACCTTCCCCTCAGTTAATACAACACTTTGACGTCTTTCACAAAGCACTGATAGGAGTGGATTTTCTTGCAGTGAAACATAACAAGCAGTTACAGGCTTGTTACTTTATTTTTAAGCACTGGATACCCCAGCAAGAGGCTGGGCACCTGTGGTACTACCACCGTTACCCAACAGCCACCCTGTGTGTTCAAGGAGGTGAACAAACCGTTGCAAAAGAAGTTTGCAACAGAGTGTTGGGCTGCAGGACATGGGTGCTGTGACGGACTCCTCTGGGCCTGCTGGGCCAGGCCTCTGGCTGGGTGCTAGGCCCGGGCGGCCGCGTGTGGTTCCTGCCACGGCTGCTGGGTGCTGGGCGCAGCCGCGGCCAGCAGCCGCCCTGCTGCGTACCCCAGGGCTGGGCCCCGCCGCAGCCGCTACGGCGAGTAAAAGCCGCCACGGCGTCGCCGCCGTCACCACGGCAACCGACCGCCCTGCCCCTCCACTCCCATTCCGTCAGGCCAGCGCCCGCCGCAAAGCCCTGTGGGACACAGGCGCCCCGCGCCTTTACCTTGCGCCTGGCGTTTACCTGTATGTTGAAGTCGGCGGGGTAGAGGCTCCGTGCCGTGATGAGCCAGGCTTTGGCCGCCCACAGGTCCCCCGGCACCAGCTCTCGGGCCCGCTTCACCAGGAACTCGCAATCCCCCTGCGCCGACATCTTCGCTGCCGGCCCGGCCAGCGCACATGCGCCTCGCTGCTCCGAGGCGGTCCCACTCACTCCTGCGCCCCGCCCAGGGCGGCCGCCATTTTGGAAGGCGGGAGAGCTCTTGGCTTGTGACGGGCGCCTCCTGCTGGTGGGGCGGCTCCGCTGGTTCTGTGTCTCCCTTCTCTCGCTCGCTGCTCTTAGTCCCAGTACGTGGCTTTTCCGTGGCGGCCTCAAAAGAGTGGTCGCTTACCCGGTGTGCAACAGCCGAGCTGCATATACATATATACCAGATGTATATGTGTGTGTATACATATATGTATACACAAACACACACGCACATACATATATATATTTTATGAAGAGAGACTGAGACTGAGGCTATTTAGCCTTGAGAAGACTGAGAGGGCGTCTTACCAATGTGTATAAATATCTGAGTGGTGGGTGTCAAGGGATCGGCAGGGGCCAGTCTCTTTTGGGTGGTGTGCACTAATAAGAAGCAATGGCTTCAGGCTTGAACATAAAAGATTTCACCTCAACATAAGGAGAAACTTCTTTACAGTGAGGGTGATGGAGCACTGGAACAGGCTGCCCAGGGAGGTTGTGCAGTCTCCTTCTCTGGAGACTTTCAAAACCCCTCTGGGTGCATTCCTGTGTGAACTACCCTAGGAGATCCTGCTTTGGCAGGGTGGCTGGACTTGATGATCTCTTGAGGTCCCTTCCAACCTCCAATGTACTGTGGTACTGTGAAATATATACACATATATACACATGCACACAGCAGAGCAGAGGCATTTTTATCTCAGGTTTACACTCAAGTGGTAGCTGGGTGATATTTCACATAGCTAGCTCAACTTAATTACAAAGTTTTGCACATTTATACAAGTCTGATTAACATACTCCTCTTACCTGTGTATATTTATTGTCATTCTGCTTCTTGACTGGTTTACAGCTTCTTTGCCCTCCATTAAAACAGCAGTGTCTACAAAATCAATAGCACATGGGGTGGTCTTGTAGGCAAGGGGCTCCTCAGCTCAAGACAGGGTAGTTTTTAGTATTATAATGATATATTAATGAGTAAAGTTAATTCAATAGAAACATATGTTGCAGCAGTTTTAGATCTTCAGGATTTGCTGATTAAAGTTTCTTCTGTTGCCAGCTTCTTATTTCGTTAGGTCATGATGTCCTTGCTGTCTTCTTACAGCCTTTTGTTTTACTTTGATGGGAATTTCCAGCACAAACCAGGCATCATAAGTCTTTGGGCTCCTCTTCAAGGCTATAATGCCTATCAAGGCAGGCATTGCTTATTCAAAGTAAACAGCTTTAAACCATAAAGCCCCTGATCGATGGTCTTCCTTAGAAGACCAAGGCACTACATTTAACACTAACATAGACAGTGTCACTATAACAGATTCACAGGTTGCATGTACTGGATTCAAAGGGACCCTCAAAGGTCATCTTGTCCAACCCCCCTGCAGTAAGCGCGGATACCTCCAACTAGGTCAGGCTGCCCAGGGTCACATCAAGTCTAATCTTGAATATCTCCAGGGGCAGGGCCTCAACCACATCCCTGGGCAACTTGTTCCAGCATTTTACCACTCTCATTGTGAAGAACATCCTCATAATGTCCAACATAAATTTACCCTACTCCAGTTTAAAATCACTGTCCCTAGGCCTTTACTCAAACAGTTTCACTTAAACAGCAATCTGGGCTGGAGCTATTGAGGAACAGGGACCCTGCAGACCAGGGGGTGCAAGGACTTTGAGGATGGGGGTAGGATGAGGAGGACCTGTGGAGCAGGAAGTTTTGGAGGACTTGTATAGGCAGGGAGGACTACAGATTTCCTGTAGCCCAGGAAGGCAACAGTTTGGTTTCCCAAAACTTGTGACTGACTATAGCGAATTTGGGGAGCAAAAGTAAAAAGGGCTCTTCAGTCTTTAGCATCTAGTATGATAGCTGGTAGGAGACTTGCCAAAGTGCTGTCAGGAAACCTATCTTCTGGCCTTGTGAGGATGTCATGGGTACAAGGGTGCTTAGAGGCAACTGAGGTAAAATCCCTGATGTTGGTTGCAGTGGAGCACTGCCTTCCTGAAGGTGGTGTTGCTGCAAAGCAGTCTGTTTAAAAAGACCAAGGCCATAGCACTACTATCCTGTCTCATGCTTTTCAAAAGTTCCATTCCTTTCTGTTACTTACTTAAAATGTCAGTTTCTCCATTTCCCCCTTGTCACTTTCCAAGTAGGGTGGTCCTATCTGATATAGCAGTAGACCTTACAGGCTTTGCACTTGGGAATGTCTAGTGATCAGATCCATACATCTCCACACTTAGGACTCTGTGTAACTATCCAGTTAGTAAAAAGTTTTAACAGACTCATAACCTCTGTTCTAAGTAAGGGGCAAGGTCTCTGTTTCCCTGCTGAGGTAACTGTGGTGTATGTTTGCCTTGTTATTTCTCAGTTATTGCACAAGACCCACAGATGCCTCTCATTACTTTGGGGAAGTTGAAAATGTGTTCTCACAGTGTCAGGCTGCCACAGGTTTTCGGCTCTAGAGTCCCTGTGTGAGCTGGGAATGTGGCTTCACAGCTCCTCTTCTCCATGCTATTGTGAATTCCTCTTATTCCAAAACCACCAGCAGCTTTAGGTGAGGATCTTCCTACAATGAGAATCTTCCTTTGATTTCACTCTGTGGCTACAGTGTTGAGCTGTGCTTGTGGAAGAGTTGTTGTATGGAAGTTGTCAGACTTCAGCAAGAGGTGTACTTGCAACAGCTCTGTCCTCTGAGGGAGAGGGCTGAGTCCAGACTGACTTTTAACTATTCCATGCCCTGTTTTGGTTTTCTGCTGCTGTGCTAACTTTGTAATAATGGAATCACTTATGTTAGAAAAGACCCTTAATATCTTAAAGTCCAACTTATATCTGCATATCATTAAAATTCTATTCAGTGGTTATTTACTCAGGAAGCTAAATCATAAATGTGTTATATCTGCTATTTTCTTTCTTCCAATAGCCCAGCGACGAGGCAGAACCATTACCACATAAATTTGCTGGTAACCACACAGTGCTTACAACACTAACAGAAGAAATGTCTCTGGCAACCACAAAACAAAAGTTGTGTCACACATTCTCTAAAGAGCCACAGAACACAGACAGGTACATCACACACAATTTATGCTTGGCCAGCTAAGTTCAAAAAGAGGCTAAATTCATCACATCTATTCTAACAGAATGAATTTGACCAGAGTCAGTGAATATGCATTGCCAGCCACCAGAAGGTGAAGGTAGGAACCCTGCGAGCAGTGTTGAGGCTTGGAAAGGTTTGCTGACAAACCTAGCAGAGGACTTAAATTAAGGGTGCCCGACCCCTGGACTCAGCAAGCAAAACTGTTTGCTCTGTGATAATCTCATAGATACAGGACAAGCAGAATCAGAAGAACTGCAGAGGACTGGGGCAAGTGATGCTAGTGGGAGAATGGGAAATATCACTTCTGTTTTATTTGTGGATGAAGAAAAGGATTTGGAGAAAGATCCTCCAAACACCATGGATCTGGAGAATACGGGTAGAGAGTCTCTATTAGGTGAAACAGGAGTAGTATTCAAAGGTGTTGACAACATAAACTCTAGGTTTTAGCTGAGAAGGTCAATGTGCTCTATTTAGAGCTGTTATTGTACTAAACCTAAACTGGCATTCCATACTCATGTCCCATCCCAGGAGTCAAGCCTGTAGGTGGTTCTGTGTGGTGGTTACATCAAGGTCTGAAGCTTCTTCTCCACCTAAAGTAGCTTTTCTGAGTTCTTGCACAGACTGTGCTGGTTTGATATCCACAGTGCAGGGCACACTGAAGGTCTCAAATTAGTTGTCTGGTTTTAAGAAGCCAACTAGAAGTGCAGACAGCCTCCTTCCTGCAGGAACTCAGGACCCAGCTGAAGTGCCTACATGAGTCTTGTTTGTCAGGAAGAAGCTTTGTAACCTTCTGTAGCAGGAAGCAGACAGTGTTGACCTCAAGGCAAAGTTTAGTAATCTGATGCTGTGAAGGTTGATATTTCCCTGGGAAGATTGTCCCATTTCTTGAGGAAGACCTCTGGGTAAGAGAGATAAAGCACTTGGGGTGCATTCAGGCAGCATAGCTGACACAGCACTGGGACAGAGGGGTTGGTGATCTTGGTTGTAGTCCAGTAAGTTGTTTCTGTGCCACAGCTGAGGGACTCCATTAGGGCAGCTGTGACTCTCGCCAGCACAGAGAACATTCAGGAGGCATTGTGACTCTAGCCAGCACAGAGAGCATTCAGGAGGCATTAGATTGGCACGGAACAGTGGCAGAGAGCTTTGGATGTCATTCTCCACCTTCTAAATTTCTGAACTGGTATAATCCTAGTAGACAGTATCCATTCTGTGCTGCCTTTCCTGACTTGGTCCCCTAGGCTGTTATAGGACTGGTGTATTAACAAGAGCTAGGGTCAGGTGAGCTGGGGGTTTGGTGTGAGATAAAGCAGGCTGTGATGTGGAGGTGCAAAGGTTAGGAGGTGCGCTGTGCTGCATGGTGTGAGTCTGACTTGCCAGCCATTCCTTGGGCCTGGGGACTTGGAGCTGCTGTCTGGCCTGGGTGACAAGAAAGCTACTCTCTTTTCTAAAGCTTTGCATATATGCTGAAAAGATCTGCAAAGGATCAATCTCCTTAGTATCTTATGAAAGAGGCCCCAGAGAAGAGACTCTATGGTCTACACAAAATCATGCAGAACATTTTGTTGGTTTGTGGATTTTTTTACTAATTCTGTGGAGAGCAACTTCTGAGACGTCTGGGCTGCCCATCACTGAGAATTTGAGGCTGAGACCAAATGTTTTACTTGTTGCTTAGACTTGAAGGAGAGTTGATTTGACATCTGAGTAACAGGCCAGAAGGAAAACCAAAAGGAGATTGGAAATTCCAGAGTGGGACATCCTGGGATGTGTGGGATCCAACACAGGCTTCTTCATACAGTGGTTATCTGTTAGTGACTTCATATGTCAGTACAAATGTGAATGCCAGATCTAATGAAACATGGTTTAGCACCAGATATGGCAGAGTTAGATAATGGTTGAACTCTATGATCTTAAAGGTCTTTTTAAACTGAAATGATTCTGTGGAGATCCTTGGCTCTGGGGTTGCCTGTGGTCTCCACAGATGAATAAAAAATCTGGCTTCAAAACACTAGGTTGGCCACAATCTTCTTCATTTCTGTAACAGCCTAAGGCAGCTTTTAATAATTGACCTAATTTTCACAGAATCATAAAATAATGTAGGTTGAAAGGGACCCCAGGAGATCATCTGGTCCAGCCACCTGCTCAAAGTGCAAATAGCTGTTCTTTTATGGCTCTAAGATAAACCAAAAATCAATTTCAAGCAAGGAACAAACAGGTTTCCCTCAGCCTGCAATTTGACAGTGATGAGTGGTGGGGAGTCAGTGTTTATAGGGGGAAATATTTAGGTGGTTTCATGAGCAGCTTAGCTTTTAGGTCAGGGAAAGTGAGCCAAACATTGTAATTATCTTGCACACAGCAGGGGCAGAATTGTTAATCACTGTTACTCTCATACAGCCAAAGCTACAGTCATAGGATACCACTGACACTACAGCTGGAGCTCTGGACGTGGTGAGTTGTTTGATGTGGTTAGAGCATAACAGAGCAGCATACTGTTTGGTGGGCTTTGCATTCAGTTTACTGGGCACAAGTCTTAGAAAATGCCACCTTGCACTTGTAGATTGGGTGTATTTTATCCAGAAACTTATTCTGCCATTTATAAAACACTTGGGTTTTTTGTCTGATTTTTTTTTTTAAATCAGTTTTTACCTGGAAGGATTTGATGAGAAGCAGTTAAAGAACTATTTTTTTTTCCCCTATAGAACTTCTCTTAGTGGAGAAGTAACACAGATAGGGAGACTATATCTCTTGGATGTATCTCCTTTCCTCCTGCTGCCTTCCCACGTATTCAGGCTCATAATGTTCCTGTGGTAACTCTGCAAGCTGCAGAAATAGAAAAGAAATTCTAAATTAACCACCTGCATATCTTTGTCCCCACTTTTAATCCTGCAGTCAGATTGAAAAAAAATGTGCTCCACAGTTTATATATCTCCCTTTTTCATTCCTTTCTCATACCAATGCCACTTGCAGGTTCTTTCTGCACGCATCTCACAAGTGTGCAGTGCCTTGTCACTTGGAGTGGCCCTCATTTCAAAAGTGTTAATGCCTGCAACCTTCTTTGGAGAAAGCCATTGTAGGCTGCCTTTGTAGGCAATGAAGCCTGTACTCAGCAGTGACAAGGCCATGCCTGGAGTCCTGGGTTCAGTTTTGGGGCTTTCACTACAAGAACGACATTGAGGTGCTATAGCAGGTCCAGAAAATGGCAACAAAGCTGGGGAAGGGTCTTGAAAATAGGTCTAGTGAGGAGCAGCTGAGGCACCTGGGGTTGTTTAGCCTAGAGAAGGGGAGGCTGAGGGGAGACCTTCTGGCTCTATACAGCTCCCTGAAAGGAGGTTGGAGTGAGGTGAAGGGTTGGTCTCTTCTTCTTAGTAACAAGTGATAGGGTGAGAGGGAATGGCCTCAGGTTGCACCAGGTGGGGTTTAGGTTGGATATTAAAGAAACTTCTTCGCTGAAAGGGCTCTCAAAGACTGGAACAGGCTCCCCAGGGAGGTGGTTGAATCCTCATCCCTGGAGGTATTTAAAAGACACAGAATTGCTGAGGGACATGGTTTAGTATCAGACTTACTTGGACTCAATGATCTGAAAGGTCTTTTCCATCTGAAATGATTCTGTAATTCTATGGTTTTATTCTAAGCCTAGGAAGCAGTTCAGTTGATAAGGTATGAGTTGCAGCAGGTTGAACTGTGCTCTGATTGCCTTTACATAGGTCTCTGCCACTTATAAAAGGGATGCACAGTAGTGTCCTTAGCTGCAGAGATCTGTGTAGTAATTCCCTGTGTGTGGTGATGAGTGTGGCTGTTTGCATGTGTAACCAGGTTGTTTGGTTTCCTTCTGCTGTTCCAAAGAAATGCACTTCTTCAACCTCTGAAGATGTCTCTCCTCATTCCCAGGAGGGACAGTTAACTCATCCCTGATAGCTACAGCCTTTGGTGGCTCTCCAATCTCTCTGCTCTGAACACAAAGCTGAGCAGCAGCATGTGACTACTGATTTCCTTTCATCAGCGAGTGCTACTTGGACTACTGCATCCTGAGGGAATTGCGTTAGAGGTTTCCTCTGTAAGTGCTCTGCCTTTCAGAATTGCTTTTCAGCAGCACTCCGAGTGGTCTAAGCAGAGAAGGAAGGTTTAGCAGGCAGGCAGGCAGCAGCAGCAGCACCCCGTTCTTCAACCTAGGCAACAATCACTGGTTGGGATCCGCTTGCCTTTGCCCCAGCAGCAGGCAGCTCTGGTAGGTGACTGCAGGTATGTCTGTGTGTGGAATTACCCTCAGCCTGTGCAGCAAAACCAGTTGAACAGCATGTTGAGAGGAACTGTCCTTAAGAGAGATCGCCCCTTGAAGGAGCACAGCTCCTATAAGAGGAGTGGGGCTGTCTCCAGCCAGCCCTGGGAGACGATGCTGAGAGCATATTGAAAAGCTGTCTCCAGCCCAAGCCTGCCAGTTTAACAACTCTGTTCACTGTTCCTATTGCACAGTAGGCTCTTTGACGCAACAGAAAGAGCTGCCTTTGCTGCCTTTTTTTTTTTTTTTTGCTTCTTTCCCCTCTTGCTTCCTCTTAAATCTGCCTGGCCAATTTAAAGCTTGTGGATATTTCTTTCCCCCTCGGGGAAAGCTTATGTGAGGTTTTTTTCTTTTTATTATTTTTTTTTATTTTTTTTCCTCAACATTTCATTCCATTAAACTATTTTTTTTTTCTTGTTTGCTGTTAGAAAATGCTGGAGCTGAAGACAAGGCTTTCATTGCAGGTCAGTGTATGAACTCTTGGCCATTTAATGTTTGAGTGTAGCTTTAGCAAGTGCTGTAGTTCGGGAGGGAAGAAAAAAAAGGCAAGTTAACAAGGTTGTATCATGTGAGCCCATGTCTGCCTACTGCTGGGCTGGGAATCTTTTCAGTGCCTGAATTCTTCACAGATGAATTTACCACCTTTCTTTTTCAGCCAAATGTACCAAATTACTATTTGAATGAGAACTGAGGTGACATCACACTTGTATCTCTATTCTTTAACTTTTGAATTTGTCTACTCCCTCAAAACACAATAAACCTTACTGTGAATTTTCAGTGTAAAGTTTTTGCCTTTTTATTTTGCAAGGACTGTCTTTTTGAATTGTAATTTTTGTTCCCCTCTCCCCCACTACTTTCCAGCACACTGTACTGGGAAGCATGTTACTTCTGGGCACGTGCTGTCTGCAGGGAAGATAGTTGTTTGCTGGTTTGTATTCCTTCTTGGATTGCTATCAAGGGAGCTAAGAAAGGATGTAGACATGTTGTTAATGTCTCTCTTCAAGCTGTATTTGAGGTAAGGCGATCTTCTTTTCCTGTCTCTGAAATTAGAATATGAAGTAGATGCAGTATTGCTTTCATTTATAGCTACTAAGATCATCCTGTGCCTATTTATTTTTCTTCTTGATAGAATGTGAATGTCTTTGTCACAAAGCTGTTTCTTATCTGTATGACAGTTAAAAGCCTGTATTTTTCTGTCTGCCACACATCTGCATGCCTCTATTAGCTTGTGCACCCTCAATCATTGAGAGATTTTTTTGGTGATTGCTTCAGGTTTTCTCTTTTGTTATCATCACATTGAGTGAGTGGATTTCTTGCCCTGTGTTGGCAATTCTTAAGCAAACTTTGTAAAACTGAGTTACAAATTGTTTCCACTGTGAATCACTTTCCTTGCAAGAAGATGACTTTTATGGTAATGTTTAACTTGAGCAGAATTGTTTTCAAACGTGCATGGGGCATTGTTGGTGTATTATTTTTTTAACAGGAAAATAATGATTCATATCAGACTGCTTTTTTCCTTCTCCACATAATGTTGTCTCTTAGGGGAAGTTGGTAGCTTTAAAAGGTGGAATAATTATTTATCCGGAAGGTTGAATAATTATTTATCAGGATCAGCACAGCTGAAAGGTGTCACTGCAATGTTCGCCATATGCAACTGCACTGCAAATGGAGTTTGTATGGGATTCCACTGTTGGTGAGTTGCCATTAGTGCCTGGGGAATTAGGAAATTGTATTTTTTCCCCCAAACAATTCAAGAGCTTGCCATTCAGGGAGACATTTTTTTCCTTTCACCCTTTTCTGTAGCAAGGTGGCAGATTTTGTAATTCAAGACTTTGACACATGCTTTTAATACCCTTACTCTTATTTAAATCAAGCCATCTGAATCTTTGTGTCATCTCTTACAAAGGGAAGAATGTTTTAAGGCAGACATGCAGTACTGCAAGTCCAGAAACATTCTGAATTAAGAAACATGTTCTGAATGTATCTTGGTTGCCCCCTCACATCTCTGAAACTGTTTGCTATTTGAATTCCAAATAGTCTTGGTTCCATTCTTTTACCAGTGTGTCAAGAGGATTTTCAGTTGGAAGGGGATAGGGAATGCTGCATGGCAGAGTTACAAAGCTACAATGAACTATTTGTATTTTCTAGAGCAAAAATATTTACTACTTTGTAACCTTCGTGTGAACCTGTTCATTCAAAGGTGGTTTTAAAACCCATTGAGATTTAACTTTATTTAATCAACTTCACACCAAATCTTCCGAGCATTTTCTGTTATGTACTTTTGGGAGTTATACACCCATATCCTGTCACAATACAAATGCACAGCTGATATCTGCAACCTGTTTTCTGCTGTTAGAATACAAAAGGCTTATTCCCTACTGTCATGAAGTTGTCTTAATTTAAATGTGCCTTCAAAGCCTTCAAATTAAATGGTATCAATGCAGTCTTTATATAACATGTTTCTGAACCCTTTTCTCAACAACCATCTCTGATCCACCATCACTAGCAGGGAGTGTGCTGGGCTGCATTCCTTCCCTTCTGACCTCTGGTTTGTGAGGTAGTCAGTCCTGCTTCTCACAGGGAACACAAGTGTGTTGACATCTCTGCAGGTATTACTCTGCCTGAAAGCCTGAATGAAGCAGGTGGATAACGGAGGTGTGTTCTGTGGGATCTTTGGTGTGCCTTGGTGTGTTCTTTGACATCTTTGGTGTGCCTTGGTGTGTTCTTTGGGATCTTCAGTATTGCAGCAGATGCTGCAATATCTTACTGGCTTCCAGATTTCTTGCTTATTGACAGCTACTGGAAGGTATTTGTCTTTGGTGCCAGCTTTTCATCTAGTCAGTGTAACAGAGCTTGTGGCTTGCTGTGTTTCTCCTTGCATGCCCTGAACAGTCTCAGGTTAATGAGTATTTATTTTATTACCCTGGTGACCTGGTATATGGATTACCATGCCCTTAGTAAGGAAAGGCTAGTTGTTGTCTAGTTAAAGTCATCCATAGCTCAAGCCTGGTCAAGAAAAAATACAGTAAGAACTTTGTAACAGTTAAAACAGGCAACACATTTAGAAACACTTATGCAGGATACAGGCGAAAATGCTTCATCTATGTATACCTAGCTTATATTATGAAGGTCTTGATCTTCTCACAAGATTTTATTGTTTGCACACAGCTTATCTTTCGGGTCACATCTCTTAGAAAAAGCCTGCCCATGAGCCTCCATCAGTTAGTTACTCCTCTGATGAGAGAAAACTCCATCACACCATGTACCTCAGGTCATTTTCCAAACTCTTGAGGAACCTCTGATTTCTTATTCAGTCTTCTCTACAAAATTTTTCTGACATCCCCAAACCCATTTTGCTTATGTCTATTCAGACAAGGTGTCATCAATGTTCTTAATTGTTTCAGTATTAGACAGAAAGATCTCTTTATTTGTGTGTGTGTTACCCTCTTACACCTGACTGATTAGTCAAAAAGGGAGTAAATCTCTTTGCCTTTCTTTGGGACTTAGTTTTCAGGGAAAATGTCTTCCTGGTGAACTGTATTCCCTACCAATGAGGGTATTAACATACTCGGTGTTGTGCAGAGTAATGGCTGGCTTTTTCCTGATGCTGAAACAGAGGGTTGTTGTCAGAAGATAGCACAGAGGTGTGTGTTGCTGTTTAAGGATGATCTCACTGAAGTAGGTGACAGGGTAGAAGACTTGGGGGGCATAAACTGAAGAGTTGAAGGACCAAAGGTTAAAGAGAAATGGCTCTGTAGTGCACTATGCAAAGAACTTTTCTTTTAACTCTTCAGGGTGCAAATATTTCATCCATACTATCTTTTTGTGTGTGCATTTTAGACTGAGTGTGCAATTTGCAGTCTCTCTGAGGGCCTCTCAGCACTGTCATAATATTACCAGTAAGGGATCATGTCTGAAGTCATGTCTTGCTCTGAAGAGAGGCCTTTGGCTGAATGCCATGCTGCTTGAGGGCTTGAGTGAGCCTTTTCTTTGAGACTTGATTGCATTTAGGATTGAGAATAAAAACTTGGCTAAAAATCTCACAAACTAAAAGTCTCCCACAGCCTCCGGGGAGTTTGACCAGCTCAATGGCAGTTGGCAGCATGTGCTTTGGTAAATGCCATGAGCCTGTTGATCAAGCTGAAAGAACTTTATTCCTTGTGTTCTGCATCAGCTGCAGTAAAACATCAAAAGTTAGGGCCTTAACAGGTTTCCACTTGTGTTGGTTCATTAGCTACAGCTATAAATAGTAACTGTTCATGGGTGCAGAAAGCCTTCTTGATTCACACCTTCATTAAGAGCCACAGACATGATGTGTTTGGAATTCTTGGTTGGGATGTTCTTTGTATGGATGCCTAATGCTTGTTAAGTTTTAATGATGGAAGGCATCAGAGAAATCAGTGATAGCATTGTAGAGACTTTGCAGGTTTCTTTTGCTTTTGAGCCCATGCTTTGAAGGTTCAGCACTGTAACCACATCTAACCACATTTAAGTGCATGGACTGACAGAGCGGGTTACAGATTATTCACATCTCTATAGACTGTCAAAGGCAACCCAGACCACACAGCTTCTTGCCTTTACTAGAACCTATGGAAGAAGTGTAATACTCAGTTCTGTAAAATTAGTACTTTTCCCCTGTACTGAAAGCAAGAGCTTTTCTCATTTGTTTGTTTTATTATTTTTTTTTTAGTACATCCTTAGCTCCTCAGTTTTAGAATAGTTGCAGTTCTGGTTCATCATCAACAGATTTATGGGGTTTAGGGTATACCATAATGTAATGCATGGACATGGCAATTTAGGGCATGGTTTAATGACCATGGTGGTCTTAGGATGATGGTTGGACTTGATGATCTTAGTGGTCTTTTCTAACAAAAATGATTCTAGGCTATTTCTGTTTGATGCCAAGCACCATTGAAGTCAATGGGAGAACTCTTGAGAGTACATTAGCATTAAACATGGTTAAGACCATCAGTCTGTCCTAAACACTCTGAAGCTGCAGTCCTGCTCTCCCATTGAAGCCATACAGCTGTTCTGCCACTTTAATTGGAGGCTTGTTCCCAGCTCAAGAGAAGGGGCTTGCAGAGATGGTATGAGCACAGTAGGGACTGCGAGCATCCAAGTAAGTTCAGTTTTACCAGCGATGACTGTGAGCTAGATTGGAGAAAACCTAGCAAAGATGATGAGGGGCAAAGAAGAGGAGAAAGTTTCAGGCAGTTTTCTTTTTCAACAGCAGAGAGGATAGTTTTAATTTTCAAGTGTGGGCCTGGGAGGAAGTGGGCCAGCCCTCTGTTTACACAAATAGCCATTGTCTTCATGTTGCATTGTCTTGATAATAGAGAAATGAAGACCTGCCACTTGGATGTGGGCATTGACCTCCTATTAGGAAAGGAAAAAATAACAGCACAGTGATGGAAATGCTGCTGAAGTGAAATCCTGAGGGGAAAAAAACCATTCTTTTTTTCCCTCTCTATTGGGTGACTGAAAGTGGTCCTACAATATGCACTCCAGCAACCTTGGAACAGTGTGCAGATACCCCTGGGAGTTGTTTGTACTGGAGAAGGCTGTGGCAGCAATAGATTTGTGGTTTGCTCTTTCTGCAAAAAGCTTTTTTTTTTTTTTTTTTAATAGCTAAAGCTATAAATAGTTGACAGTTCTTAAATTGAATAATCCTCTCTTCCTTTCCAGGATGAGAAACTGAATCAAGATTTTCAAAGCCAAAATGCTTGCCAGCAGATATCCCTATTAATCATCTGTTTGTAATGTTACTCAGATTTAGAGGCAGTTCTTTTAATATTACTGGTTTGTGTATGGTGAAAAGAACCACCCAGAGTCTTTCCAGTGGCAGAACCAGAAGAAGGACTTAGTGTCCCACATTTCAGCTCAGAGTTCTGCCTATCAGCTTGGCCATTGGAATGGGCTGCCCTGGGTGGTGGTGTAGTCACCATACCTGGAAGTATTTAAAAAAAGACTGAATGAGGCACTTAGTGCCATGGTTTAGTTGATTGGACTCAATGATCTCGGAGGTTTTTTCCAACCTAGTTAATTCTGTGGTTTTGTGATTGTGTATATTTTTATTTTTTACCTTTTGTAACCAGTCACCCAGGCCCAATAGGGCTGTTAAAGCTCAACTTACCCAGGCACAGTGTGTCTACACTTAGCTTCTTTGCCTTCACCACTGATGTTTCGGGACGTAGGGGTGATCACACAAGTACTTCACAGTGGAAAACTTCAAGAATTGCATTGATTTGGAAGGGAGAGCTTTGCTCTGGCACACATCAGACAGTCTTTCCTATGTGCACTTTTAATGTGGAAAACCATTCCTCTTCAGTTAAAACAGCCTGAAAAAAGAGGTAATAGTTTTGAAAAACACTCCTTTTGCAGGAAAATTGCTATTATTTGTGAGAAGGTGAGGCCTCCTGATTTCAGGGCTGAGATTTTAAAACCAACTTTCAGAAAGCTTGTATGACAGCAAAGTATACAGCTCTGTGTATTGTCATTTAGGTTACCGGCACTGCTTTTTTCTCTCATCAGACTACTCTTAAGTAAAAAAAAATTATCTGAGTGGAGCATATGTCACATCAAAATACTGACTCAAATCCTAGCAAATTGAAACAGAAATACTTTAGATTGATGCACTTATTATGAAAGAGGTGGTTGCTAGCTTAGAAACTGATGAGATTTGTTTGAGCCACAGGGATAAGAAATAGACAAAAGAACCTGTCCAGGTTGCAGGGTAGTCTAAGGTCAAGAGGACACAGTCTCAGGCTGCGCCAGGGGAGGTTTAGGCTGGATGTTAGGAAGAAGTTCTATACAGAGAGAATGATTTGCCATTGAAATGGGCTGCCCAGGGAGGTGGTGGAGGTGTTAAGAAGGAGACTGGATGGGGTGCTTGGTGCCATGGTTTAGCTGATTAGGTGGGTTGGATTGGTTGATGGGTTGGACGCGATGATCTTGAAGGTCTCTTCCAACCTGGTCTATTCTATTCTATTCTATTCTATTCGATAAAAGTCAGTGGTGAGGTTTTCTCATGCTTAATGGACCCAAGCATGCGCATATATATATATATATATATATATATATATATATATATATATATGAATGAATTAATAAGTTATTCCACAAATAGTCCAGCTCTCTCTGAGAATTGTTCAGGAAATGAAAAGCACTTATGTAATGTTAAAGGAATGAAAGGAAAATTTCTTAGCATTAGAGAAGGGAAAATAAAGCTTCACTCTCAAAATCCTTAGGAGCTAACTATACTGAGAAACCAGATCACTGCAAATGTAAAGTACATGCACAGTTGTATTTTTGAGAACACATCTCAGAAGCTCTTTAAAGTATTGTAATGAATCAGGAGCCCTAATTTTCAGGTGTGGCCAAAAAGGCTTTGTAGTTCTGTGTGTATAAATGTTTGCCTTTGTCCAAATGTGGTTTAAATGTCCCTTTTCTCCCTTCATCCTGGATCTGCCTTCTGCTATGACAGCCAGATAGGAGAAGCTGAAGAAGATTGCTATAACATGCTTTGTTTGCCAGCAATTCCAGGTAGTGGTATATGTGCCAAGAGGGCCAGAGCCTGCATGTGCTGGGTCCTCCAGCTGCAGGGAGTGTGTGGGAAGCAGACCACTTCTATTTCACTAGAAGCACCTCTTACACTGGGGTGCTAGTTATTCTTGGTGAGCACAGGTGGGCAAGTGAGCCATATCCAAGGAAAACGTAGGCTTTTGAAGGCAATTTAAGGGAGGTGCATTACAGATTTCTTTCCAGTAAGTGTAGGGCTGTTATTTTCTTACCTTCCCCCCGCCCCCCAGTTAAATTGCTTGAGCTGGCAAAAACAAGCTTATCGGGTGGAAAAGACTTTTGGTTTTTTATTAAGGTAGTTGTCCATTTCCTGTGCTCTGATTAGAATCTTTTTGGCTGTGAACTACTTAAGAGAGTCATAACTTCAGAGTCAAAGTAAAAAAGAAAATAAAATCTTGGCTGGCAACAGTTTAGTAATCTTGTAAACCTATTAAACCTCACCAGCAAAAGAGACACAAAGGTCTAGATTAGAGTTAGGAATTAGGATTTAACAGATTCTCATTTTCACCTCTCTCCTGTAAAGAGCTTTTGAAAAGACTTTGCATCTCTGTTGGAACCTCCTGGCATTTTACTGAACTTATCCTTATTTGTTTTTTAACCCACATCCCTAATACCAAGGATTTTTCACTTGTTTTAAATAACACTATGGCTCTACTCCAGCATGCCCTTTATGTGGGTCACATATTCCTCCTCCTCTGCATTGGTCTAGGATTTCCAGTTATTTCCATATCCTTTAGGCTCAGCCGCTACACTGCCAATTGAAACGGGCAGGCTGCTCAATGTCTTTTTCAACCCAGGAGTAATTTAATCAGGGAATGACTGCATTATGTCTTTCTGAGAGCTGAGCTGTGTGTGCCAGGTGATCTGCAATAGAGAACAGCATAGTTAATAAAAAGGCTTAGGCATTTCATGTCATCTTGTGCTTCTGCAACTTGCAGTGCAGCTAATAGTACTGTCTTGATATTTGTTTTTTTCTCCCCTTCTAATATGCATCATTCAAAAATGCAATCAGTTAGAGGAGGTGTAGAGAAGAGGGTGACTGAGTCATGGACTGCCTTTGTATTGTATGAGACAGCGTTTCAAAGCTGTTGGGTCCTGTGAGATCCTTAATCACTGCTGTTTTACAGCAGTGGTGGTGCTTGCAGAGCAGATGAAGTCTGTTTCTTTAGTTCCCCTCTGGAGTTCCTTCCAGGAGTTAAAAAACCTTTAATGGAAGCTTGGTATTGGTATCTTCCTACATAAATATTTCAACTGTCATAAAACAGCAAAGGAGAGAATTAGCTGTGAGGAGAAAGTCTTCAGGGAATCTTTCCATCCATGATAATCTTCATCTTGGTTGACTAATGTGCTTTTCCTCAGACAACCTGAGAGAAGAAGTGAACCTTTGCTGTTACAGGGAACCTGAGGTCCATGAGAATTTCTTTCCACTGGGGAGAGCTAACTGGATGGCCCTTGCTATCAAGGCTACTCCAAGGGAAGGTTAAGCTCTCTTCCAGTGTTACCAAGGGAAGAAAGAAGGTGAGTGTGACACAGATCATGGAATCTCGGTGTGGTAAATACCTGTGCTGTGCTAATTTCTTGCTGCTGAGCACTATTATTTGGGTGAACATCAGCTTGAGGTGACAGCTGCATTTTTCATTGGAGTCTCTTGGCCAAGTGGTGAGCTGGTGGGCATGATTTCATAATGGTGGTGTCATATGTGGTCAGCTAAGCATCAGCTATTGGGAATGCCACTGCAAAACTGTCCTCTGCAGTAAGACTTCCCTGCTGCTTCTTTGGAGAGAAACATTAGAATCACAGAATTGTTGTGGTTGGAAAAGACCTTTCAGATCGAGTCCAACCATTCTCTTAATTCTACCAAGGCAAGTCTGGTGCTAAACCATGACTCTTAGCACCACATATCTGAGGCTTTTAAACACCTCCAGGGATGGGGATTCAACCACCTCTGTGGAGAGCCTGTTCCAGTCTTTGAGAACCTTTTCAGTGAAAAAGTTTCTTCTGATATCCAACCTAAACCTCTTCTGGTGCAACTTGAGGCCATTTCCTCTCATCCTATCACTAGGGAGAAGAGATCGACCCTCACCTCACTCCAACCTCCTTTCAGTGAGCTGTAGAGAGCCAGACGGTCTCCCTCAGTCTCCTTTTCTCCAGGTTGAACAAGCCCAGTTCCCTCAGCTGCTTTGTTGTTTTCATCTTTATTTATCTTTCAATTAATAAATACATTTTTATGAATTCAGAGAATTTAAACCAAATTGTGTCCACAGTTCTTGTCATCATTAAGATAACCCTTTTAGGCTGGCCTAGATCAGGTTCTGTTTACTATGATCATTTTCACCTTTCCTGGAGCACTTCAGCATGCACAGTCTTGACAGCTCAGGGTTCATTTGACATCTCCTATTTTCCCCCTGTCTCAATGTTTGATTAACAGTTTCCATAACTGCTGTGATGCTAATTGCACTATGTATGAGTAATCCAAGACTGACATTTGCTTTTCAGTGGTATAGTGAATGAGGAAGTGATCTGCTTTTTCTTAACAAATATATCCAGACACCACACATATTGTCATACCTTACCATTATAATTTGTACAAGGATAGGCTGGAAAATTCCTGAAAGATGGATAATAATCATCAGTTCCTACAAAGTGATGTTGAGCTGCTCAGTAAAGCAGTGCAGGTACATGGCCGGGACCTGGACTCCCATGCTGTGGAAGGAAACAGAATAAGGCTGACACATGGACCAAACAGGTAACACTTACAACCTGTAAGGCATTGGGAAGTTCCTCTCCAGGAACTCTCTGGGTTCGAGGTTTTGAGGGATGGGTCTTGGTCCCAGAAGCTCCATTAGGAGTCTAGAATCCTGAGCTGAGTTTGGCTTTTGGACAGAGAGCAACTGCAAATCCATGCCAGAGAATTCCTCAGAAAATGCTGCTTCCAGGTGGCTTGTGGGAGATATCTAGGCTATGTTGTGACCTTATCTTTCAGGCTCTGTTGCTGCTCACCATGGCAATGGGAACATAAGTGGGGAAATGCTGTTGGTAAATAAACACCAATACCTTTGATTCAGCTGCTCCACCAGTCTCCAGGTTAATAGTCACCAGGTTAATAGTCTCTGAAGCACAGGGCTATGGGTCTAGGGAGAGAGGCAAAGCAGTCAGAAGTGTATGGGGAGACAAGAAGCCAGACAGCAGCCCCCACCCAAGGTTAGAGAGAAGGGTAAAGCATTTTAAGATGAAGATATGTAGGGATTTGTCTTTTCTGACACTTGGGTATTTTTCCTCCCTTGGCTTATTAAGTTTCTATGAACAAATAAAAGATGTTGTCCTTCTGATGTAGCTTGACTGAGTCACTCCATTTCATAACAGTCACAAGTGCCCAGAAGGTTTGTTGTAGCTGGACTTAGGCCCATTGGGACTTGCTGAGATAAATATATTTGATGGAAAAAAAGAGTGTTGAGAGCTGCCTAACCCAGCCTGCCCTCAGGAGGAGCCAAAGCTGGGACTCTCTTGCTGCTGAAGACTACACAGGGAAAATGTGAGAGTCACTTTAGTAAGGCTCCCAGTTCACTCCTCACTCCTTCGTGAGAAGATGTGTATTGTTGGTCCAGGCCCTTTTCTGCTCTCTAAGGTTCTATTGATGTTCTGTGCAAATATGTATGTCTTGAACAGGTGGACATTTTGGTGTTTCATTGGGTTTTTTTCCCCCCAAGATGTATTTCAGAATCAGCCAGCTGCTACAGCTCTTTCTCTTCAGCAAAACCACTTGAAACTGCATTGAGGTTTTGTGACTCTTTGTAGCTACAAACCTACTTGCAACCAATGCCTTCACATTGCATGTTTACTTTAGCAGCAACGTGATTCAGGTGGTTCCCACAGATGCCCTCATCTCTTGTCTCCACTTGTTTACTCCTCCCTTCTTCCTTCTAAACACATTTCCCCGTCCATTCAGCAAAACAAAGGAAGCTGTGTTAGTCAAGCTTGGGCATATCGGTGCTAATGACCAAACTGGAGGAATGCTTGAGGGCAGCACAATCTACACTTCAGCCTAGTCCTTTCTGCTTCCAGGAATGAAGGTTTCGGGTTGGAGTGTGTGGTTTGTCTTTTCCCAAACATATGGCATCTTTCTTTGCACATGTGTGGTCTGAGCCCTCAGCACCTGTAAACAGCCTGCTGCCTTGGGAAACCTAGGCTGCACTGCATGTTTACTGTAAGAAGAAGTGTCATCTTGTCAGGCAATACATCTGCCCTCCTGCATGCACAAAGTTCATAATTTCATTCCCCAGTTACATGGCATAGACCTGGTGAGGAATTTTGAAGTTCATGTTCCTTTTCTCTAGTGACCCTCTGTATGTGATGTGGAAGTGCAAAGCAAATTCTCTGAAGCTGCTCTCAGATGTTCTGTCACAGTCTATATGTTTAGCTAATCAAGGGGATTTCACATTTTGAGACAGGATGGATGGATGGATGGATGAAGGAGAAAAAAAGAAAATGGTTATTGCAATTTTCAGTAAAGTTAGAGTGTGCTCTGGTCTAAATAATGGCTTCTGGCTGTGGCTTCTTTTCAGATGGTCTACTTAAAATGTCCATTAGTAGCACTTTCTGCTACTGTTCTGAGGTCAGCAGCATGCTCAGGTGGCCAAGAAATCCAGTGGCTTGTATTGGAAACATAGTGGCCAGCAGGAACAGGAAGGGGATCATCTCCCAGAAGAGGAGGCTGAGGGGAGACTGCCTTCTACAACTACCTCAAGGAGGGTGGAGTGAGGTGGGGATTGGTCTCTTCTCGCATGCAACAAGTAACAGGACAAGAGGAAACAGTCTCAAGTTGTGCCAGGGGAGGTTCAGGTTTGGATATTAGGAAAAAAATCTTCACAAAAGGATTATCAAGCACAAGAACATGCTGTCAGGGAGGTGGTCACCACACAATCATAGAGCAGTTTGGGTTGGAAGGGACCTCCAAAGGCCATCTAGTCCAACCCCCAACCATCCCTGGAGGTATTTGAAAGACACATGGTTGTGTTGCTTAGGGACATGGTTTAGTGGCAGTAGCTTAGCAGTAGTGCTGGGATTGTGAGCTCTAGGTGAGGGGTTGGACTTGAAGAGCTCAAAGGTCTCTTTGAGCAGTTCTATGATTCTATTCTATCATTCTAACTTCCCTTTTCCAAAAAGAAAGACATTCCAGTGACCATCCCAGTAATACAATTTTTTTTCTGTTTGTCTCTCTAAAGAAACATGAATTCTAGCTCTCCTTTCATGGCACACCATCTCATTTTAGCAGGCCTTTGTTTCAAGTAGCCCAGCTGTGCAGTGTTTGAGTTGTGCAAGAAACCTCATCCAGTTACATCACTGCCACACTGGTGAAAAACAGTGGTGTGTCCTTCAGAAACCTTTCTCAGTGTTCTCTCAGTGATGGATACAGCATTTTCCAGCTGGGGTTGATCAGGTGTTTATACCACCAGGAAGTGGGCATGCTGGGCTCTTCAAAACCTTTGGTGTGGCACATTTTTAAACTGAACAAGTTGACACAGAGATGTGGTGCTGAGGGACATGATTCAGCACCAGACCTGGCAGAGCTGGGTAATGGTTGGACCTAGTGATCTAAAAGCTCTTGGCCAACCAAATCAATTCTATGATTCGAAGCTGAACTGTCTTCTGTAGATATGGTAGAAGCATTTTCTGGTCATTTTGTGGATTATTTTGTTTCTGACAGCTTGAAACTGGATGAAGCCTGAGAATCAACCTCCAATGAACACAGCTTGTGTTGTGCTAAAGTGTAGATTTGGGCTGAGAGGGGGCTGTGTTTTAGTGTGTTTTGCCAGCACTTTGAAGTATAAATGGTTGAACTTTGTTTATGTCTTTGCAGGCCATGAAATGCTCTACTGCATGAGTATGTAGCGGAGCATGTCCTCAGGGAGTGACTCCTAGCTTGAATTGCTTTGAAAAAAGAGGCTGTCTAAAAGCAAGTCCTCCTACCATTGCAGTTAGTTGTCTTTACTTTTACCTCCCTTTGCAGGTTATTAAGGACTCACATCTAGAGGGACATCCCTGTGTAGTTCAGCATCTGAGGAAGGAGATACATTCATGTTGGAAAAGACTCTGGGGATCATCGTGTCGAATTGATAACCATACTTTACAAGGTTCACCCCTAAACCATATCCCCAAGCACCACATCCAAACCACCTTTAAACACATCCAGGGTTGGTGACTCAGCCACCTCCCTGGGCAGCACATTCCAGTGACTGACCACTCTTGATGTAAATTTTTTCTACTAATGTCCAGTCTAACCCTAATCTGTTGCAGCTTGAGGTCATTGCCTCTTGTTCTATCACTAATTACATGTGAGAAGAGACCAACACCAGCTTCTCTACAATGTCCTTTCAGGTAGTTGTACAGAGCAATGAGGTCTCCCCTCAGCCTTCTCTTTTCCAAACTAAACAGCCCCAGCTCCTTCAGTTGTTCTTCGTAAGATTTATTCTCTAGGCCCTTCACCAGCTTCACCACCCTCCTCTGCTCCATTACTCAGCTGTTCTTCTTGTCTCTCTTTATACTGTGAATCCTTTATTATTATTATTTTTTCCTGTGCTGATGGATATAGAAGGGCAAAACCTATAACTGCACCCTGGATTTTTGGTCTGTAGCTCTACTCCTTTAAACCACAATTTCCCACTTAAAACAGAGAGTATGCCCAGAGGGAGTGAATTTCATGGGGCATCTCCTGTGGAAGTCAAGAAAGAGTAGGTAGAGCCTCCACCCATTCAGAGGCACAAGTATCCTAACAGTGAGCCTGAGGGTGTGCACTTCTTGAGAGAATGCAAAATGCTCCTGTGAGATCCTGACCAAGGTATTTTCCTCACATTTGCTCCTCAAATTCCTTCTCTCTGCTCCTGTGTGACAGATTCTTGTGAAATTCCAGATATGCCAACAGCTGAGGAAACTCCTTGTGTAGCTGGAATATGTGCACACTGTTTAGTTTTAGGCTCCTAATTTTGAAGGCTAAGACAACATTCCAGAGGAGTCCTAATTTCTAAGTATTTACCATTTCCATACTCTTTTTCCTCTGGGCTGAAGCAACAATTTCTACCATATTTAAAGTGCTTATTGTTGGCACTAATATATTGTTTCAATAGACCATCCAGGCTGGTTCTGCTAGGTCTGAAATAGCCTGTGCATTTGTTTGGGAGAATGAAGAAGCTGAATAAGCCACTATCTGGTATTTAGTGCCTTGCAGTCACAACAGGTTCACTGGGGGCCCAAATGGAGCTGCAAAGTGTCAAACAGTGAGCAGCATCACTGTTCTGGAGAGGTTTACTGTGTGGAGATGCAAAGATACAAAGAGCACTCCAAGAGTGGCAGGAATCTGTAACTTTCCTCTGGAGGAGAGCCTACTGCCTGGGAGCCTGGATCTTCTGAAGGGTGTGCAGCAAGAGATCCCACATGAAGCACTTGGCTCTGACATCACCAAGAACAGAGGCAATATTTGCTACTCGAAGTTGGGCCAAAATGGCTTTATTTATTTAACCATCTGTTTGCAATAGATTCTCACCATCTTTTCCTCTTATCCACTTTTATATCCATATGTCACAACTTGCTGTCAGAACAGCTTCTCAAAGGATTGTTATTTTTAAACCTGGACCAATGCAAACACGCATGACTCCTCAGCAGGCAAGCAGCTTGTTAACTCACAGTGGGGCCTGCTTCTTGCCTTTCTTGTATTTTAAGTCAGCTAATAACTTTTGAGGCAGAATACCTGGGATAAAGCAGCAGCAGGTTTATAAAACCAAAGGGGATTTCAAGAATGTCTCTTTCTTGTTCTACTCTTGCCTTTCTTAGCTGAGTGCATCTTGGCTGTGTTTGACTTACTGCAGACATTCTCTACTGTTACACTTTCATGGTGTCCAGTAATCTCATACGAGTGGCTGAAGTCAACAATAAAATGAATAGATGGTAGCACACTGAATGAGTCTGAGAGGAGGAAAGCCAACGTGCCAAAGTTATCAGGAGGCTTCCCACTTCCTGGTGCATTCCCTCATTTGTGTCTTGGTCTTCTGCACTGTAAATACATAAGCTTGTTGCCATAATGCGAATCATAGAACCATAGAATCATTTTGGTTGGAAAAGAACTTCAAGATCATCACATCCAACCGTTCTCTAACTCTGCCAAGGCTGGTGCTAACCCATGGCCCTCAGCAACACATCTCTGCCTCTTTGAAACACCTCCAGGAATGGAGATTCAACCACCTCCCTGGGGAACCTATCCCAGGCTTTAAGAGCTCTTTCAGTCAGTAAGTTGCTTCTAAATCTAAATCTCCCCTGGTGCAACTTGAGGCCATTTCCTCTCATTCTATCACTTGTTACTAGGGAGAGGAGACCAACACCCATCTGGCTCCAACCTCCTTCAGGGACTTGTAGAGCAATCAGTTCTCTTCTCAGCCTTCTTTTTGCCACACTAAACAACCCCAGTTCCCTCAGCAGCTCCTCACCAGACCTGTTCTTCAGACTCTTCAGCAGCTTCCTTGCCATTCTCTGGATCAACTGGCCTTGAGGAATCTCATGCAATTGGCAGTGGCCTATTGATCCAGCCTGTCCAGGTCTGTCTGTAGAGCCTTCTTACCCTCCAGCAATGTAAGTTCTTATTGTGTGTGTTATTTCATAACTCTGCAGGAAGCATGCTTTGCTTCTGATTGGAGTCTGAATTAGTTGTTTTAAGAGAAAGGCCCTTTGGAACCTTCCAGGAAATGCTGACTTGACTGCAGGGTGTACTTCTGTTGTGTAACAAAAGGGGGGGAAAAAATATAGCTTTTACTGGCAAGGGAAACTGGCTTTACTTGTGTCATCAATCAGCTGTGACAGAGAACCAGGATGCCTCCTGTGTGAACTTTTAATGTTTAACACTTTTCTAGCTGAATGGCCAGGGACAACTTGGAGGTGCTGGGTGATCAGAAGCTCAACAGGAGCCAGCAATGTGTGCATGCAGCCTGGAAAGCCAAATGTGTCCTGGGCTGCATCTAAAGCAGGTTGAGGGAGAGGATTCTACCCCTCTACTCCACTCTGCTGAGACCCCCCACCTGCAGAACTGAGTCCAGCTCTGGAACCCCCAGTGTAAGAATGGCATGGACCTGCTTATGAGGATCCAAAGCAGATGTACACAAACATTGATCAGGGGCCTGGAACACTTCCCCTGTGAGGACAAGCTGAGAGTGTTAGGGTTGTTCAGCCTAGAAAGGAGAAGGCTATGAAGAGACCTTAGAGCAGCCTTCCAGGATTTGAAGGGGGCTACAGGAGAGCTGGAGAGAGACTTTTGACAAAGGAATGGAGTGACAGGATGATAGATAATGGCTTCAGACTGGAAGAAGATCAATTGAGATTAGACAATAGGAAGAAATTCCTGCCTATGAGGGTGGTGAGGCACTGGAGCAGGCTGCCCAGGGAAGCTGTAGAGGCTGCAACCCTGGTAATGTTGAAAGACAGGTTGGATGGGTCCTTAAGCAAGATGGTCTAGCAGGAGGTGTCTCAATTGGGACTCAGTGACTGTAGTGGGTTGAAATTTCCCCCCCAACATTAACTAAAACTACCACAATGACCTTCCAGCCCAACCCATTCAATGGTTTTATGATTGCTGAAGAAACTCACAAAGCCTGACACAAAGTAGGAAGCTGAGGAACTGTGACTTGCTAAGTTAAACCAAAGCAGACATTCTCAACTTATTGAAATGTTTTAATTAAAAATAAATCTGTATAAGTGATAGAGCATCACACAAAGATAAACATCTTCTTTGTGTGGGAATTGACTGACCTAAGCAAAACTTTTAGATGGCTGTGTGTTGTGAGACAGATTTACTTTTTGGTTGCCTCCAGGTTTTTTTAAATCCTTTTTTGAAAGGATAATTTCGTGGTCCAGTACATTGACTGTACAATATTGAATGTAGAAAGACTTTCTTCTCTTTTTCCCCTCTGGTTTTTCCTTTTCTGCAGACACTTGACTGCATTTTATCTTTTCAACTTCCCCTAATAAAGAATTGACTGGTTTAATGATGAAGGTGAAGTCAGTAAGATTCAAATATTATCTGAGTCTCAAATATATATTAAAAAAAGAAAAAAGAAAGAAAGGAAATGCATTTGGAAACTTTCTCTAGAAAGAGAAAAAATGTTTTACTGAAACAACTACAAACGTTTGGGCTTTTCAGAGAAAACTTTTTCCTGATCTATCAAGGAAAGGGTGGATCTGTGACCAAAGCCACATACCGAAGCAGTGATGATGACCTCAATGGGACTCTGTGGCACAGTAAGGGCTAACCTGGAGGAGGAAGGAAATGGGGGCTGAGTCAGGGGGCTGGCTTCTTCCTGTCAATCAGTACTGACCAGACTGATAGGGAAACCCAGATCTGCAGAGCCTGGGGGTTAGTACATGAGCTATGAGAGCTGTTAATGCTGCATGTTTTAGAGCTTCACGTGGAGCATGGGTAACCTGTCTCCGTACTGGACTGGGTTGCAGCTCTTTTCTGACTTTCTGGTTATCAGTTTGTAGCCTGAAACTTGATTTTTCTTTTGTAATCTAAACCACAGCTGAACACAGTAGTCTTGATCAGCAATATTAGTCCCTACCCTGATAATTCTTGCTCAGACTAGGTAATGCACCAAACCTTTTATATCTTGTCTACCAAGATGTTTTTTCCTCTGGTCCCCTTTACTCATTTTATCTGAAGTACTCTCTTGATACCATACTCCCCAGCAAATTTCATTTGAATTACAAGGAGTACAAAATTTAGGCCTTTGCATTCCCATAGGAATATAACATTAAGCTTATGGGAGCCAGATGTCTACCCTCAGTTCCCATATGCTGGACTCAGGAAGGAGAAAACTTACTGTGCTGTCAACTCTACTGGAGTTAATGAAGTTCAAGTCCACCATCTAGCTGGGTACAGGGGATTCTAGCTGTGCCAGGGGATTTCTGGTACAAGGAGAAGAGGAGGGAATCTCCAGGTCAGACCAAACTGTTCAGACATCTTAACACTATATTGTTGCTTTAGAATGACTTAGATAGGATACTACTCCTTCCAGTTCTGAGTTCTGGGGCCTCCAACATAAAAAGAACATCAGACTGTTAGAGAGGGTTCAGAGGAGGGCATGAAGATGGTCAGAGGGTGGAGAACCTGTCCTGTGAGGACAGGCTGAGAAGGTTGGGGCTGTTCAGCCTGGAGGAATGGCGGCTCTGGTGAGACCTTCTACTGGCCTTCGGTACCTCAAGGGGGCTGCAAGAAAGTTGGGGAGGGACTTTTTACAAGGGCTTGTAGCGATAGGACAAGAGAGAACGGATTGAAGCTGGAAGCAGGTAGATTTAGACTGGATATTAGGAAGAAATTTTTTACCATGAGGGTGGTGAGACACTGGAACAGGTTGCCCAGGGAGGTAATGGATACCCCCTCCCTGGAAGTATTCAAGGCCAGGCTGGACAGGTCTTTGAGCCAGCTGGTCTAGTGGGGCTGGAACTTTAAGGTCCCTTCCAACCCAAACCATTCTATGATTCTAATGTCACTGTTACCATACTGTATCACCTAACATCTTTTCTCAAAGCAGTGGACTCCTATTGAACTTTGCAGGTGCCTTCTCTTTTCTGGGCTGAACAGCCACAACTCCTTCAGCTTGTCTTCATAGAAGAGGTACTCCAGCCCTCTGATCATCTTCATGGCCCTCCTCTGGCCCTGCTCTAACAGGTCCATGGCCTGTGTTGGGGACTCCAGAGTTGGACACAGTACTGCAGGTAGGGGTCTCACCAGAGTGCAAGGGAGGGGCAGAATCCCTTCCCTTGACCTGCTGGCCATGCTGCTTTTGATGCAGCCCAGGGCACGGTTTGCTTTCTGGGCTGCATGCACACATTGCTAGCTCACATTAAGCTGAGTGTGTGAATGTAAACATTTCAAAGTGAAGTAACAGCAGTTTTTCCAGATCTAGACTTACACAGATAAACAAACTTATTCTCCCATTTGTTTATTTACTTATGTTCACATCATACCCAAGGATTTTGTACTCTATCCATCTCATTATGCCGACTCTGAGCCATTTCAGAAGCTAGTATAACTTAGTCTATAGCTACTTACTCTATAGCTACTCTGTCCTAGTGAGGCTCTACCTGGAGTATTGTGTCCAGTTCTGGGCTCCCCTGTTTAAGAGAGACAGAGAATTACTGGAGAGAGTCAAACAGAGGGCTACAAGGATGATTAAGGGAATAGGACATCTCTCTTGTGAGAAGAGGCTGGGAGACTGGGGCCTGTTCAGCCTGGAGAAGAAAAGGCCAAGAGAGGATCAGATCAGTGTTTACAAATACCTTAAAGGTGAGCATCAAGAAGGGTCCAGGCTCTTTTCACTGGTGCCCAGTGATAGGACAAGGGGAAACAGACACAAAATGGAACACAGTTTGTGAGGAAAAACATCTTTACAGTGAGGGTGCTGGAGCCCTGGAGCAGGCTGCCCAGAGAGGCTGTGGAGTCTTCTTCTCTGGAGACTTTCAAAACTCACTTGGATGCATTCCCATGTGATCTGCCCTAGGTGATCCTGCTCTGGCAGGGTGGTTGGCTGGATGATCTCTGGAGGTCCCTTTCAACCTCTAACATTCTGTGATTCTGTGTTCTGTTAAAAATCAGTTTAGTCCTTCTGGAAGCCCTCTGTATGCAGAGCTGTTGAATGAAGGAAATTGGGGTAACATCTTTGAGCGGTTCCCTGGCTGTAGCTTGTCCTTATTCTGTTAGCTATTCTGCAAAAAGAAGTCCTCTGTTAGTGTGTTCATATCCTGGATACTGTGCAGCACTGCTGCAGCATCATGTGATTGGAATAAAATGCTTCTCTTTGAGACATCTGCAAAACTGAAATGGCATTTATCTAAATGAAATTAAATTGAAGGTCATGCTCAGAAGGTGCTGGTCTTCCAGCTAAGTTGGGCAGATGAGCTGTCCAACCCAACTATTAATTTTTAGGACTGGCAGCTATGGCAGTTTGTTAATCTGCTCTTAAAAGACAGTGCTGAACTCCAGGTCAACCCAAATCTGTTTTCATCTCTGTTTGAACAAAGTTCAAAACACTTTTGGAGCTACTAAATTCCTAAAACTTCAGATCAGAGCTTGCTGATGAGAAATGGTCAAAGTCATTGTGGTTTCTTTCCTGAGGTAGCGAGAGACTCAACAATGCAGCTGCTCACAGTAGCAGCTCCTTTTTAGAGCAAACGGTGATGTTGTTGAGGTGTGGAGATAATTTTAGGTGCTGCATTGGCTCTTTTTAGATGTAGTTAGAAATTAATTGATGTTTAACTGGTATACCTTGATAAGAGGGAACCAATTAAATTGGCACTGGGCACTGGGGCCCAAAGTGCTAATGAAAGGAAAAGTCATAGCTTCTTGTGTTTGTTTTGTAACTTTCAGACTGAGAAGCCTGAGATCAGCCTGTATCAGTATCTTGAATGTAAGCCTATCCACTTCTCACTTCCCTCACAACAATAACATGGTATTTCCAGGGATGTTAACACTTCTGAGGTTTTCTTGTTTTGTTTAAGGCTGCTTCTAATAGTGCTTGCATCCTATTTGCAAGATGATCAGATTGTTAGTCATAGAGAGGAACAGTGTAATTTTCTTTCTGAGGCTTTTCTCCAAAAGAATGCATGGTAATGCAAGTAAGATTTTCTGTTGAAGATTACTCTGAGATCAAAGATTAGGAAATGAAGATTTGTACTGTAAATTGGCTGTTGTCTTCAGGTATTGGCATTTAGCATTTTGATTCTAGACACTGTTTCTTAATAATCTTTTATTTAATTTTCAAGTGCTTGTATCAATTGCAAGCCAGATGTTAGAATGTCAAGTGGTTTGTTTGGGATGTGTCAGTGTGCTTCCAAGAATAGAATAGAATTAACCAGGTTAGAAAAGACCTTGGAGATCATCCAGTCCAACCTATCATCCAACACTATCTAATCAACTAAACTATGGCACCAAGCACCCCATCCAGTCTCTTCTTAAACACCTCTAGTAATGGTGACTCCACCACCTCCCTGGGCAGCCCATTCCAATGGCCAATCACTCTTTCTGTGAAGAACTTCTTCCTAACATCCAGCCTAAACCTCCCCTGGTGCAGCTTGAGACTGTGTGCTCTTGTTCTGGTGCTGGTTGCCTGGGAGAAGAGACCAACCCCAGGGGACAATACAGGAAGGCTATGATGGTGCACTCAGTCAATTTATCAGTCAGGTTCTTTTTGTTTAATTCAGCCTTGGACAGATGAACTGAGCTGAGAAGTAGCTGAGAAATCATGATTTGGCATTAAGGAGAGATAATTTCTTTTTGCATTCATTTTGCACACTTGTGTGAGGCTAGATTTTAATCATAGAATCATAGAATCAATAAGATTGGAAAAGACCTCAGAGATCATCAAGTCCAGCCCTGTCAACGTGTCTCATTCTGGCTTGAGTTTCTGTTGTGGGACTAAGGGGGATAAATTTTTGTTCCTGATATTTATAGCAGACTAATTTGTCTGCAGGCCTTTGTGCAGTCCTTGTCATTTAAAAGTTCAAGGCAAATGCCAAATGGCTGCAGAATGTGGTTTTGGTTTTGTGGTTTGTTTTTTTTTTTTGTAAGGCATTCAAAATCTGGGTAAAACATCTTTTCCCTCCTCCACATAGCTTATTTTGGAGATTAATATGATTCTAGTGAAATCTCCCTGTGATGTGTGCTGCTGCTCAGTGAAGATTTTTCAACACCTACACAGAAAGTAATTGCAGCTTCTGCCATTCACTGCCTCCAAAAGAAATTTTCAAAAAGTTTTGTGAGCTAAAATGGTAGTTGCCAGTCTGCAATAGGAAATTGTGGCAGAGAGTATTTGAAAACATGGAATTATTTGGCTTTGCCCATGCCATATGTTCTGAGAGATTGCTGCCTCTGCAAACGTGACTGTTCTTTTGCCATCCATTTCTGTCCTCAACGTGAAGAGTGAGAAAAGTGGAGAGCTCAGAGTGGAGATACACATAGAGATAGGTTAGCTTGGGTCCCTTTCTCCGGCACAAATCCTCTTTGGTTTTTGGGGAGTCCAAAATTCAGACTTGAAATAGGTTGTCTTTTCTGTGCAGAGAGAAATTTCCTGTATCTCAACAGTCCATTAAAAATCTAAATGCTGCTGAGAAACTGTGGTGGGTGCGCACCATCCAAAATTTCAAACCAAGCTTCTTGAGTTTTGCCACTCCCTGTGAGTATGTGCAGCACCATCCACGGTGCAGAGCCATTTACACAGTGCTTGCAGTGATGACAGAACCTCTTTCCTTGTTTAGATCATTTTGGAGCACAGGCTCCTTGGAAACAAGTGAAAAGCACCTCTGTGAGCTGGGCTGACCTCTGGTTCTGCTAACAGGTCAAGCTAAGGGTGAAGATTTTCTTGCAAACAGAGGCTTTTTTAGAATTCATGTCTTTTCCCTCAGCTGTCAGACTAACCACTGCATATCCATCAAAGCTTCTCTCTGCAAATAGACTAATGCTACTCAAGGCAGCTGACTACTTTGAAATACAGAGGTGTTTTTGTCAGTTCCTGGAAAAAAAAAACACAACACAACGACATTTCAGTTTGTCTCACTTTCATCTCAGGCTCTTTCAGTTGGTATGAAACTGTGTAGGTCTGGTGAAATCAACAGAATGGTTGTTAGGAGGAGTTACCATCCCCAGTTTGCTGGTACTGTCTGTGCAGCTGAGATGCCTTGGCTGTGACCACCTTCAGTGCTGACTTAAAGTAATCTGCTTTTATTGGCACTGACATGGATTGGGACTGCTCTCATAAGCATGCCCATGAGATAGCAGTACAGTAACAGCTTGTATTTGAATGTCAGTCAGTGTCAGGCAATGCCACCAAAGCCACTAATACAATTTAGGACAAGTAGTGAGTGCTTGCTGTCAGGGTCCTGGTGATAAAATCCCCATGAAGAAGAAGGTGGAAATTCCCCATGCTTCAATTCCTTGCTATGAGAATTGTAGTTCAAAGGACAAAGTATCTTGGTTAATTTACTGTTCTGAAGTGTATTTATAGATTTTGTTTTTTCCAAGTAAGTGAGATTACAAACCAGAAAACTAGGTAGGAAAGAAAGAGTACCCTGAAGAGAGACACAGTATGTGTTAGTGAAGGTAGCTCTATATACACACACACATGTATTTTAAGGTCAACATTTGAAGAGCTCTTTCCCCAAAACTTGAATCTGCTGCAGCTTCCAGACATGAAATTGTGTTTATCTAAGGCATTGAGATGTAATTTCAGTTTACACCATGTTAGCACAACTAATCCTTTCAGTGATGTTCAGCTTCTGCCAATTCAGTCAATGGACTAATTGTGTGAAGTGAAGCATACAAGCACAGCAGTGTTTTATGTGCTACATCTTACCACTTCCTGACCCTGTCTCGCTGCACACTACCTTCTTGCAGTCTTCTAGCCAGATCTGTTGTAGAACTAGAAATGCCCAGATTAATTTTCCCTGCTTTGACAAGCTCTTTTACATTGCAGGAGACCAGCTTTTATAGTGCATCCATAGGAAGCATCTCCACTACAGCCTTTCACCGCACAAGGAGACAGACTGAAAATGTAGGCAGCTGGCAAATGTGAAAGCAATGAAGAGGTGTTCTGAGGTTGGCAGTGCTTTTTATAGTACACACATTTTCTGGGAAGGGCATAAGAAGAGAGATAAGCAGGAGATGATTGTGGCAATCTGAGAAGTAGCTGTAGCAGACCAAGATGTTCCAAAGAGAAGATCACAGCCAAAAGGTAAGGGCATCAACTTCACCTTATCCTTTTCGCTGCTGTTGAATATTTTCTTCAATTTCTCCTTTGAAAATGCTGACATATTCTGGAGAATCCTGTGAATCCTGTAACAGCAATTCAGAATTGCTACTAATTTTTGCAGCTTACTCTAGCTAAAACAATTTCTTGTCTAAATATGTGTGTGGGTCTTTTTAAGAAGCTCTTTAGACTAACAAAATATTAGTTTTGATAACAGTTTGAAGATCAGAAATGTCTCTGCATAACGGCTCTAGAGTAATAGTCAGTCAAGGCAGAGGGGGAAAGTCATGTAGCAGTTGATGAGAAGTCCTGCAAGAGACTGACTCACGGCTAGAAATAGCTGAAAAATAACTCTGAAACTCTTATTTTTAAATATGTTTTTTTACTTAAGGATCTGCTGGCAAGAATGTGTGACTGAAAGACTATGAATCTCTGTTGTCAACAGCAGTGTTATAATGTCATTAGTGCATCCAAGGGGACAGAATCAAGGGGTTAATTTGCTTGTGTTTGAGTCTAACAATGTAGTCTCACAGTGCAATCTAGGGCATTATTCAGCTGTGGCCTAAATCTTTGGTCCAAAACGGAGAGGTTTTGAAAATCACACTGGTAATGTCCTGTCCTTAGCACAATTGTTTTAATGTAGTTTACAGCTAGATCAATATTCATGTTCAGTCATCTAACTTTTCTTTCCTGTTTTTAAGTACACTTGAGGAAGTAGTACTAAAAATAATAATGTTCACAGTTTTCACTCCTTCTGAGAAAAAAAAGTAACTTTCACTAAACTTTCTTTGTGGTCTTACCTCCTTGGGCAGAAAGCACATGTGGAAAACACAGTGGTACAGGTTGGATGTGATGATCTCTGAGGTCTTTTCCAACCTGGTTGATTCTAGAACTCTGTGATTCTGTACTGTACATTGCTGCAAGAATTTTTATAGCACTGTAAGAAACCAAAGAAGGTCTGAAAATGATAAGACAGTGTGCAGTGATGGCAGCCCCCTCGATGGAAATAAAGCTTTCCCTGATTTTGAGTAAGATTTGATCTGAAAGCTCCAGAAAATATCCTATCCCCAGTTCTTCTGGGTTTATGGGATCATCTGGTGGGATTGCAGCAGTTGGTCTTGATAAGAGTTTCCGGGTCATCAAGTGTCTTCTCCAAGTCAGGCTTCATGTGGTCAAATGGGACCACATTTTCTACCTGGTGTTTTGGAAAACATGCCTGGAAGCTGAAATGTGTGTGGCAGCTGTGAGACTGTCTGCCTTTAAAATATGAGTGCTCCAAGAGTTGAGAGTGCTTGGGGAGCCATCATTGGTCAGAGGATTTCTCACCAGAAAAGTACCAGATAATGACTTCCTAATATTTCCAAAGCATGGCAGACTTTGAGGGCTGGGGTAGTTTTTCATTGGCAATAAGCCAATTATATTAATAAATTAAGCACAAGCATGCAGGATTTCCTGTGTAAGGGTCTTGGCACCTTTTTGGGTCTTAGCACTCCACAGCTCTGAGATCTGCCATAGCAGCTGAGAAATGAAGCAAATTCTTAGAACTGGACTGAATGACTAAATTCTAACCTGCTTGAATGACTGTCCTTGTCATTTGCCTTTCAGGTCCTAAGGCTCCATCAGCCACCAGATGATCATGCTGCAGCAGCATAGGTGTTGCTATGAGGATCAGAGGGTGCCTTGTCTGCTTTGCAGCTTGTCTTTGTGTCCTGCTGGGTAAACACTAGAGAGGCAGAGCAGGTGTTGTAAGAGAGCTGACGAGCCAGTTCCTGCACATACATGCATCTGTATGAGAGTACTACAAGTGCAAGGGCCTCTGCGGCACTGCATGAACGGCAGAGCTGTCACGTGTGGGGGGCTAAGACTTTGCTCTTGCAGAGATGATGCTCCGACGAGGATTTATTCTATTTCTCCCCCGACTAGTAGGCCTGCTAGTGGTGGCCTGTTGCTCAGTGTCTATTGTTTACATGTTGGCTTGCACACCCAAGGGTGACAACCAGCAGCTTTCTTTGCCCAGAGTGCACAGACCGACTGCCAAGGAGGGATATGAAGCAATTCTGCAAGAGCAAGAAGAGCAACACCGCAACTACATCATCAGCTTGAAGAAACAAATTGCCCAGCTGAAGGCTGAGCTCCAAGGCAGGAGTAAGCAGCTTAAGCATGTGCAGGGCCAGCACCCAGACCCCTTGGACATTCGGCTTGACCACAGTAACCCGGAGAAGTCCCAGGCTAACCTGCTGGCTTTCCTCCGCTCCCAGATAGACAAAGCAGAGGTGCACAGTGGTGTTAAGCTGTCCACAGAGTATGCGGCTGTGCCCTTTGAGAGCTTCACCCTGCAGAAGGTGTACCAGCTGGAGACAGGGCTGACACGCCACCCAGAAGAGAAGCCTGTAAGGAAGGACAAGCGAGATGAGCTGATAGAGGTGATTGAGTTAGCTGCTGGGAGCCTGAACAACGCAGCGGGGGATGGCAATGTGAAGCACCACGTGTACACTGCCTCTGACTTCGTTGAAGGTTTGTATGCAGACACCAGGTTAGAAGGTTCGCAGGGTGCTGGTGAGGGGTTCTGGTGTTGACTGTGTTGCTGAGGGAGATAGGTACTACCTCAAAGCACAAACGTCTAGGATGCTGTCAGTGATATGACCCAGAGATAGACCCATCAAATCATTGTTGTTAGAAAAGACCTTTAAGATCATCAAGTCCAACCATTATCTAACTACTAAGCCTGGTGCAAAAACATGTCCCTCAGCACCACATCTCTTCCTCTTTTAACCACCTTCAGGGATGAGGATTCAACCACCTGCCTGTTCAGTCCTTGAGAACCCTTTCTGTGAAGAAGTTTCTTCTGATACCCAACCTACTCCTCCCCTGGTGCAACTTGAGGCCTTTTCCTCTTGTCCTGTCACTTGTTACTAGGGAGAAGAGGCCAACATTCTCCTTGCTCCAACCTCTTTTCATGGATTTGTAGGGAGGGGAGTAAGAAGGTTTCCCCTCAGCCTCCTTTTCTCCAGACTAACTAACCCCAGGTCCCTCAGCTGCTCCTCACCAGACCTGTTCTCCAGACCCTTCACCAGTGTCTCCTTGCCTTTATGGGGACCTGCTCCAGCACCTCAATGTCTTTCGTGTAGTGAAGACCCCAAAACTGAACCATCTCAAGCACAACTGCAGAATGGCAGCTGGGAATGGGGCTTTGTGACAACAGAGTTTGTCAACCTCTTATAGTTATCACCAGCATGTTTTTGCATCTCTCTAATCATGGGCTTGCCTCAGAACTGACAAAGAAGGGAATGACTAGGCTGCAATCCCAGATCAGACTGACAACTGCAGTTCAAATCCAAACTACACTATTACCCTTAGTTCCACCTGCACAGCTCTGCCAGAGTCAGTGACAAGTTAGGTTTTGAGGACAGCAGCTGTGGAGCTCAGTAACTCAGTTGGTATGACCTATCACTTCAAATGACTGGGAAAATTTGCCCTTTAACAGGTATCTCCTGTACCAAGAGTGGTGGACCTTAGCCTTTGGATTCTAAAATGAGCCTTTACCCTCACATGTAATACTGAGGCAGTACGTGTGGATTTTTCAAGTGCCACTTTTTAACAGCAGAGGCTCCAAGCCTGAAAGTGTTCAAAGCCAGGTTGGATGGGGCCTTGGGCAGCTTGGTCTAGTAGGAGGTGTTGCTGCCTAGGGCAGTGGGGCTGGAACTAGACGATCTTTAAGGTCCCTTCCAACCCAAACCACTCTATGATTCTATGAGTTGTTTGAAAAAGTAGGGATCTGTGCATCAGGGCTGGAAACAAAGAACTGACTTGTCAGAAGATTTCTTTGTGGAGTTCATTTGGAAGTCTCTTTTGTCTCCTGACAATCTTTTTTACTCCCATCTTCCATTCTCCAAGAATGGCAAAAATTGCCAATCAAAGCACACAAAAAATGCCATTTCTCTGTATAATCTGAGCAGAAGAAGGGTGGACTGAGTTTTCTATTCCAATTCTGCATTTCAAGTATGATTTGGACTCAGAACTTGTTCAGAAGACAGTGCTCTTCAAGTGCCACTGCCTACACAAGAAGTTAGTAACAGGCTGCATTCCATGGCAGCTTCTACTTCTACTTCTTCTACTGGTTGATAGTAGGCTAAACATGAGCCAGCAGTGTGCCCAGGTGGCCAAGAAGGCCAATGGCATCCTAGCCTGTATCAGAAACAGTGTGGCCAGCAGCAGCAGCGAGGTCATTCTGCCCCTGTACTCAGCACCGGTCAGGCCACACCTTGAGTCCTGTGTCCAGTCCTGGGGCCCTCAGTTTAGGAAAGATGTTGAGTTGCTGGAACATGTCCAGAGAAGGGCAACAAAGCTGGGGAGGGGTTTGGAGCACAAGCCCTTTGAGGAGAGGCTGAGGGAGCTGGGGTTGCTAAGCCTGGAGAAGAGGAGGCTCAGAGGAGACCTTGTTGCTGTCTACAACTACCTGAAGGGAGGTTGTAGGCAGTTGGGGGTTGGTCTCTTCTCCCAGTCAACTGGTACCAGAACAAGAGGACACAGTCTCAAGCTGTGTCAGGGGAGGTTTAGGCTGGGTGTTAGGAAGAAGTTCTTCACAGAAAGTGTGATTGGCCTTTGGAATGTGCTGCCCAGGGAGATGGTGGAGTCACCATCACTGGAGGTGTTTAGGAGAATGGATGAGGCACTTGGTGCCATGGTTTAGTTGATTAGATAGTCTTGGGTGATAGGTTGGACTTGATGATCTTGAAGGTCTTTTCCAACCTGGTTAATTCTGTGCTATGCTATGCTATGCTATGCTATGCTATGCTATGCTATGCTATGCTATGCTATGCTATGCTATGCTATTCTGGCAGCTTTGTACCAATCCAGCAACACAGCAACCTTGAGAAGCATTACCTGGCCAGCAAAACCAGCTGTTTCCATTTTTTTGCAACTGCCCAGGGTAGCTGGAGCTTTCTGGGAGATGTGCACTGAGAATACCACCACTTAACCCTGCAAGCTTTCTATCTTCCAGCTGATTCAGCAATAACAGCACACAAAAGCTGTATGCATCCTGTGTGTTACAAGTGGGGCTGCTGCCCTTATCTTCAGCTTTGAGCAGGTGGAGGGGTGTGCTGAAATGAAAAATCAGGTAACTGGGGTCAGAGACACTGACAAAATCATAGAATCATGGAATCAGTTTGACTGGAAAAGACCTTTAAGGTCATCAGGTCCAACAATTTTCTAACTTTATCAAGTCTGGTGCTGAACCATGGCCCTCAACACTACATCTCTGCCTCTTTTAAACAGCTCCAGGGATAGGAATTCAAGCACCTGCCTGGAGAGCCTGCTCCAGTTTTTTGAAACCCTTTTAATAAAGAAGTTTCATCTAATGTCCAATCTAAACCTCTCCTGGCACAACTTGAGGCCATTTCCTCTCCTGTGTTTAACAGCATATGGACTGATGCAAGTTATTCTTGTTTACTTGGCTCTCTTTGTGTGGATTTTGCTGTTCTTGCAGGTCACATCTGGTACCTGCTATCGCTTTTTCAGTACTGGTTCATTGCTAACATATGTCAATAGGCAGTGGTGGTGTGGTGAAAGAAACGTGACTAGGGTCTGTATCTTTTTCCTCTTCCGTTTAGTGCCTTTATTCTTGTCTTTGCAGAGGGAAAAAAATCTTTCTTCAAACGCTTCTTACATTTGGGAAGAAATGTTTTGTCTCTGCGGCTGGGTTCTCTTAAAATAAGTGCCGCATCCTCTGCAGTTTCTAGACAGAACCATTTGTGCGTGGGAACGAGAGTGCAACCCCAGTACCTTGCATATGAGCTCAGCTCCTTCTCAGCATGTTTGCTGTTACATGAAATTTGGATAGTATTCTCATGCAGTTCTGCTTCCAGGAGTAATAGCTGACACATGGTGGAATTTTTCATTTTTTCTAATTCAAAACCAAGAGAACCACACCTTCTCCCTGGGGCACAAAATGTTATCCAGCTGGCTGCTACTCTGCTCTGCTTCTCTTTCCACAGAGGCACTTGGGCTGTCCAGCTGCTATAATCCTCCCCCCTCCCTCCCCCGCCCCACCTCTTACTGCTCCCATTTCTGTACCAAGTTTACTGCTTTGCTCTATCACGAGTTGGTAGGAAACAACAAGGAAAACATCAGAAATTACTGGGTGTTTTAATTAGGCCAAGGAGTGCTCTGTTTCCAATAGAAAACCAGTTGCTCAGTGGGCAGAATAACATGCCTGGTCATTAATGGCAGCAGAGCTGAATAGCTTTAGAAGTCATTCATTTTCTCAAAGATGGAGACAAGAATTTGAAGACTCTGACAAACTCAAGTAGTGTGTTCCCAAAGTGAGTGTAATCAGTCTGGGGATACTCTTTCCCAGCAGGAACAGTTTCACAGATTCCCTGGTTTGCTTCAGAAATGCCCTGTCATGGCACTGTCAGATATGCTGCATCAATATAAGCTTTGCAGCGTGGCATAGGTGTCTGGTGACTGGAATATTAAATAAGGTCTCAGAGACAAATGAAAAGGATCTCAAAGTTCTCATCCAACCTCAAGAGTTTCATGATTCTGTGCTGCTTTCTCAAATTGACAGGTCCTGGTGGTGAGCTATGTGATGCAGTTTTGCCCTGGAAGCTTAATGGGAGAAAGGATGATGCCCATCCTCAAAAGGATAAAGCGTTGTATTTTACTCTGTGTGAAGTGGGAAGACCATGATCTTAGAGTTAAAATGGGGATGATGTATGTGGAGGAATCCTAAAAGCACTTCCCACAGCATCTAACAGAATGCAAGTAATGATCCAGGAAGTGCTTTTATAGACAGTGAAAGACCTGAAACCTCTGGTGTGTGGAACTGAGGCTGCAACTGTCATCCACTCAACAGCATTTCCTTGAAGTTTCATGGCTGTTTGCTAGTTATCAGTTCCATGCAGATCTCTGAAACTTGTTTGCCTGCCCAATTATTTTGATTAGAAAGACCTTTCAGATCATCGAGCCCAACCATTCTCTAGCTCTACCAAGTCTGCTGCTAAACCACGGTCCTCAGTGCCACAACTCTGAGGCTTTTAAACACCTCCAGGGATGGGGATTTGACCACCTCCCTGGGGAGCTTGTTCAGATGATCTCAGTTGCAGGCTCAAATTCAATAACAGATGAGGTTCATGGTCTGCACCTTGGGCGGACTGTATAGAAAAAGCTAGGGAGGAGTCAAGGGCACAGCTTTAAAAGATAAGCAGTAAAAGAATGATGGAGCTGCTATCTCATTAGAGTCTTCTGCTCTGCTGAGGGAGGATTGGGGCATTTGTTGAATCAGCTTATATTAAAAATAAAACATGAAGTGAATAACAGACAAGTAAATCTGCATATAGTATTAACCAGCTGCAGTGTGCACTAAAATAAGCCACACAGTCATAGTGAAGATAAGATAGTCCACAGAACTCTGGCCAGATAAAATCATACCTCATTACTCTCTTGGATGCCCTGGCCATACCTGTGTAAAAGCTACAATACAAGATGAAGAGCTTTATGTAGCCTTTGACACAGACCTTCATGAGAAACACAAGGCAGAGCTGATGGTCTGTGGGTCAGATGCACAGCAACCTGCACATCAAGGAATGACTAAGATTTTAAAAAACAATGTTGTTTTGGTCAAGCTGTTCTTCATAACCAGACATGGAGAAAAGACCCCAAAGAAGCAAGGCAAGCAGGGGGGTTTTCTTCCAGACACATTTTGCCTTTCTCTTGAGTACTGCAGGAGAGGGAAGGCAATGCAATTACACTCTTCTACTGCTAAAGGGTTAGGGTATTTAAAGTGGCTTAGCATGTAGTTAGAATTATCATTTAATTATGCCTTCTTAAACCTACTGGGCCTAACAAGGAAAAAGCTTTATTTCAGTATGCACTACAGGGACACTGTGGATGGGTAAAATCTACAGGCTTTTTGTCCACTTTAGCTCATTTAAGGCAGCAGAATAGTGTTCCAATGGGGCATGACCAATACTTCTATAGTTCATGCCAGCCCTCAGCATAAGTTCAGGCCAGATCTTAATGGCCCCTACTACAAGAAAGATGCTGAGATCCTGGAGCATGTCCAGAGGAGGGAAATGAAGTTGGTGAAGGGTCTGGAGAATAGCTCTGATGAGGAGTGGCTGAGGGAACTGGGGTTCTTTAGTCTAGAGGAGTAGCTCAGGGAAGACCTTCTGGCCCTCTACAACTCCCTGAAAGGAGATTGCAGCGAGGAGAATGTTGGCCTCTTCTCTCTAGTAATAAGTGATAGGAGTGGAAATAGACTCAAGTTGCACCAGGGAAGGTTTAGTTTTGATATTAGAAGAAACTTCTTGACTGAAAGAGTTTTCAAAGATTGGAACACGCTCCCTAGGGAGAAGATTGAGTCCCCATCCCTGGAAGTGTTTAAAAGACACAGAGATGTGGTCCTGAGGGACATGGTTTAGCACCAGCCTTGGCAGAGCTAGATAATAGTTGGACTCAATGGTCTTAAAGGCCTTTTCCAACCAAAACTATCTGATGGTTCTGTAGGACCTATTGCATCCATGGAGTATGTTAGCAGTTTGTTCCATACAGGAAATGTATGAAGGAAAGAAACATCCTTGGAGACTGTCTAATGCAGTCTCCAGGACTGTGTCCTGTGTCAGGCCGCTGACAAAGTCCACAATGTGATCCCTACAGACCACTTCACTTGTCCAGGAGTGGGCATCATTGCCACAAAGAAAATAAAAGTCTCTCAAGACTGGAAAAGCACAAGACTATTGTCCTGATTGGCAGTGGCTGAAGCTGATGGCTGCTGGGGCCTGGGTGCATAATTTTCTGCAGGGACTTTGCTGAAAACCTCCCAGACAGGAGGCAATATATGTGCTCATCAGGAAATTGCTTTCCTGGTAGATGGTCTAATCGCTCATCTAGCAGAGAGGCAGGCTGCCTTTCTCAGTCTCTCTGCATCACCATTACCATACATGCCTGCAGTGTGCAATTGGAGCAGTCTGAAAAATAAGGACAGTATGTCTGCAGGGTTATACTGAGTGTGAGCAATTGGTGACCTTCAGGGGTTTGTCACTCTGCCAAGCCTAGGGATGTGCCTGTGAGAATACCAAACAGCTCCTACAACCCAGGGCCGTGTTCCTGCCAGAGCAAGAGGCTCACCCAAATGATGGTGGATTGTGTCTCATGCCCTTGGTGCTGTTCCAGCCCAGGTGTGACTATATGAAGACTGCATCCTATGAGAACCCCCACTGTGTGGACAGACTCCAGGAGTTGGGGCTGATTCAACCTGGAGAAAAGAAGGCCTGGGGCAGACCTTACAGAGGTCTTCCAGTATCTGAGAGGGATCTACAAGAAAGCTGGGGAGTAGAGTGTAGTTTTTGCTTGTAAATACAGCTTCATTTGCTTCTAACTGAGTTGGTCTGGCAAAGTTAATGCTGGGGGTAAACTTCAACCCACCACAGGAGGGACTGTTTATAAGTGATAGGAGCAGAAGGAATGGATTGAATTTTGAAGAGAGTAGGTTTAGATTAGGAAGAAATTCTTCCCAGTGAGGATGGTGAGACACTGGAACAGGTTGTCCAGGGAGGATGTGGATGCCCCCTCCCTGGAGGTGTTGAAGGCCAGGCTGGATGAGGCCTGGAGCAAGCTGGTCTAGTGGAAGGTGTCCCTGCCCATGGCAAGGGTCTTGGAACTTGATGATCTTAAAGGTCCCTTCCAACCCAAACCATTCTATGTTTCTGTGATCTTTTTTTCTCTTCTAGAAGCTCAGCTTTAATCCAAAGCCTCTTCTCTTTTGTTTTCATGCAGGGATCTACCGCACAGAAAAGGACAAAGGCACGTTGTACGAGCTGACCTTCAAGGGAGACACAAAACATCACTTCAAGAAGATTGTTTTATTCCGGCCATTCGGCCCGGTAATGAAAGTGAAAGATGAAAATGTCAACACAGCTGACACACTTATTAATGTCATTGTGCCCTTGGCCAAGAGAGCCAGCAAATTTCAGCAGTTCATGCAGAATTTCAGGTGTGTTTCCATTCCAGGGCTGCCTTTTTTTTTTCCTCACTTGGAAAGGAAGATGCAATTTCAGGAGTTATCAAGGCCCCACTCAGTAAAAATCCTGCTGCTTTGACGTAACACTTCATTGTGCCACTGGGAAGTCATTTTAGAGATTACAGACACTGAAAGGCTGCTTAATGCATTGTGATTAGCAGTAAAAGCAATTACAATTCCAGTCTTCAGGGTTTCTGATTTGCATGTACCTGGCTCACGTGTCTCAGTCTGTTCTGTTGGGGCACACACAGCTGTGGCAACATGATAATTTTGTGCCATTACTTGTGAAGGAACATTTTGAATTAAAAAGGGAATTAGTGCTCCCAGACACTTTGCCAGACCCTTTTAGAGAAACGATGAAAGCAGCCAGTGGAAAGAAGGAAATGTATTTAAACTTTCAAGATACTTACTATTGACTTTTTTTTTTTCTTTTCAGCAGAGATGATGTTTGGAGAGAGAATTTAACTGAGATGTAGCTTTAAATAGCTGCCCAGAAAAGACTGTTAGCAATAGATACTGACTCTTACAATGGGATTTGTTTTGCCTAATTACAGCCATCTAAAAATAGTCTCCTTATCTAAATTAGTCATCTGATAGATGCTTGGTTTAGGATGGGAGAAATCATCCTCTGATGATGCTGATCTCTCTGCTGATTTTAGATGAACTCTTGCTGACTGTGTGTATGTGAAACAGACTGGTCCTGCCCTTAGGCTACTGGTTCCATCTTTGGTTGATACTTAGATTTTAGTAAATATGCTCTTAGAAAAATGCCAAAGATTTGAACTCCGGAATATCTGTTACGAAGAAAACCAAAACAACAAACTCACCACCAAAAAAAAACCCCAGCCACAAAAAAAACCCCAAACCAACCCCAAAAACACACACAAACCCCAACCAAACACAAAGCAAAATGAAACCAAAATCAACCAACCAAACCCCACAAAATTAGGGGAAAAAAAAAAAAATCAAGGTTAAGAGGTGTTTATGTACAGCTCCTTTAAAATCCCTCTTCTCCTATATTCTCCTAAGTGCTGGAATTATTTCCTGCCTTGTCATTCTTCCTGCCTATTTTAACAGTGTCCTCCTATTATAACAAACACTGCTTAGAGAGATTTTCCCAATCCGCTTGAACGATAGTCTTTTGTCCCAGCTGAAAGAGCCTCTTTGTCAGGATAAAGGTCTCTGTCAGTGCTCTCAGGAGTGCTTTCCAAGGTTCACCCTACTGTGCCTTCCCTTGTGGGTGTAGATTATTGAAGAAAGCTAACTTCTGGGACAAGTCACCAATCTGTCTCTGTTCTCTAGGGAAATGGGCATTCAGCAGGATGGGAGAATTCACCTCACTGTAGTTTACTTTGGAAAAGAACAAATGAATGAAGTTAAATCAATACTTGAAAATACCTCTAAGTAAGTACCTGAGTATCTGATCATAGAATCATAGAATCATAGAATCAATAAGGTTGGAAGAGACCGCAAAGATCATCAAGTCCAACTTGTCACCCAAGACCTCATGACTACTAAACCATGGCACCAAGTGCCACGTCCAATCCCCTCTTGAACACCTCCAGGGATGGTGACTCCACCACCCCCCTGGGCAGCACATTCCAATGCCTAACAACTCTCAAACACAACCGATGTGTGCTGTTCCTACACACTGCTTACACCATGAACTGCAGACTGGACAGCTTCTGTCCAAACTCATAGTTGTGCCAAAAGGTACTACACTGCATTGGAGAAAATGGCTTTCTTCCCTTTGTATCAGAGAAAAACAGTCATAGCCTGATGGTTCCACACCCATAATTTGGTGATGTTAGTTGTTAGAACCACAAAGCAGATTTTACTGAACTGACCTCAGTGCAGCTTTATTTTGTTTTTCCACACTGGTAACTTTTTAAGTGCTTTTGGAACAGGCTTTAACTGTTAGGACAAAGTAGCTTTAACTGTTAGGACTTTCCAAGGGCAAGTGCGCAGGCAGTTTCAGTAGAGCACACAGGAAGTGGATGCTTTTGGCCAGCTCTGGTCTGTTGTATTTCATAAAATCATAGAATTGTCAGGGTTGGAAGGGACCTTAAGGATCATCTAGTTTCAACCCCTCTGCCATGGGCAGGGCCACCTCACACTAGCTCAGGTTGCTCAGAGCCACATCTAGCCTGGCCTTAAAAACCTCCAAGGATGGGGTTTCCACCACCTCCCTGGGCATCCTGTTCCAGTGTCTCACCACCCTCACGGTGAAGAACTCCCTAACATCTACCCATTTCTATTTTTGCTCCATTCCCCCTAGTCCTATAATTACCTGACATCCTAAAAAGTCCTTCACCAGCTTTCTTGTCGGCCCCCTTAAGATACTTGCATAACTGTATTTGTCAAGATCATGTGGCAGTGTAGCCTTTTGTTACTATCTCCAGGTGGGAAGAGGACCCTTGTATAGATATAGTAATATGACCACAGGCTTTTTATATTTGCCTGCTAAAGATAGTTTTGTCCACCTAAAAGCTGTTAGGATATTTGTGAGGTCTGCCCAAGGAATGTCTGTACCAGGAATGCCAGTATAGGATTATGCAGGTCAAGCTCTGAATTATGATTCATAAAATCATAACATTATTTTGGCTGGGAAAGACCTGTAAGTCCAACACGCAACCTAACACCATGCACATTGAACCATGTCCTGAAGAGCCATGTGAATGCAGGCAGAGTGGAAATGTCCACAAGGTTCAAAGAGGACTCGGTTCTCTCAAACTGCTCTCAGAACTGTGATACTACAGATTTCTAGGTTGTTCCATGAGCCAACAGTGTGCTCAGGTGGCCAAGAAGGCCTAGATCAGGAATAGCATGAATCATGGAAGTGCTTGTGCTCCTGTAGTCAGTAGTGGTGAGGCCACAACTTGAGTCTTGGGTTCAGTTTTTGGGCCCTCACCTCAAGAAGGACATTGAGGTGCTGGAGTGAATTTGGAGAAGCACAACAAAGCTGAAGGGTCTGGAGAACAGGTTGTTCTGGAGAAGAGGAGGTTGAGGGGAGACCTTATTGCTCTCTACAACTCCCTAAAAGGAGTTTGGAGACAAGTGGGGCTTGTTCTCTTTTCTCAAGTACAAGTGATAGGAAGAAAGGAAGAGGCCTCAAGTTGCACAGGGGAGATTTAGATTTAGAAGAAACCTCTTGACTGAAAGATTTCTTAAAGCTTGGAATAGGTTTCCCAGGAAGGTGGTTGAATCTCCATCCCTGGAGGTGTTCAACAGAGGCAGAGATGTGCTGAGGGCCATGGTTTAGCACCACACTTGGTTGGACTATTGAATATTTAAGTATTTTTTCTAACTGACATGATTCTATGACTCTATACTGGCTTCCTGCCCCAACGTGTATGAAGAACTGGAAGGAGAGTGTAAGCTGCTGAATATTTTCCTTCTTCTAGGTCAGCCAACTTTAAGAACTTCACCTTCATCCAGTTGAATGAAGAATTTTCCAGGGGCAAAGGATTAGACGTTGGTGCTCGATTTTGGAAAGGAAACAATGTTGTTCTCTTCTTTTGTGACGTGGACATATACTTCACAGCTGAATTCCTCAACTCCTGCAGGCTGAACACACAGCCAGGTACTGCTTCTCAGAGGTGTATTGTTTTCCTAATGCTTAGCAGCCTTCTCCAGAGTATTTTTGCCTTTGAATTGGTAATGAAGCTGCTGTAAATCATTCTTGAAAGTCAGAGAACTAATTAAGACATGTATAAAAATTCCATTGCTGGCTGATTTTTGAAAGGTTGCAACACTCCTGCTCCCACTGTGACTGAATTTCTTGCCTTCAGCACCTGAGATTTCTGGAACAAGATCTTTTTGTTAATTATACCTTCATATTCAGATTCTCATGCAAAAAGCATAGGCTCAGTCCAAAACTTGTGTGACTTTGTCTGGTTTTGGTCTGAGGTAGACAGCAGCTTGTAGGAGAGAGAGGTGTGTTTTATACAGCTTTTAACCAAAAAAAATCACACATTGTCATTTCCAGGGAAGAAGGTGTTTTACCCTGTCCTCTTCAGCCAGTACAACCCCAGTATAATTTATGGCCACCATGACTCCATCCCATCTTTAGAACAGCAGCTGGTAAGTCCATGCTTTTCTGAATGCCTACTTTATTTGGACAAAGCACTTGTAAAAGGTGTGTGTGTGCTCTTGGGTAGCATTTCCCTGTTCCTCATGCATAGTGACTACCACACAGACAAAATTAACCACCTCACTGTGAGTTCTACAGTGAAGTATCTTGGTTACATTTATTGATAGCCTTTCTTGGGGGATGTTTTATACATGGAACCTAAGAATTGAAACTGTGTCTGATTCTCTGCCAGAAGGGATGTTCTAATAGGAATTAGGTGTCAGCCTCTGGTCCTGCTCTCATTTCTTCTTTGCACTGAATAGTTTCTGTGCTTGCATCTTGAAGAGCTGATATTTGTAAAAGCATAGATCTCCTTAGATGAGTCAGTGGAAATAGAATTCCAGTGGCTGTCACAATTATTCCCCCACTTACTTGAACACCTCCAGTGGCTTTTCCTGTCCCACAGTTGATGACTAAACTGCTTGTGAGCAAACAGTGTGTCTGAAGTGTACCACATGGTCTCAAAGTCAGATGACATGCTTGGAGTTGTCCCTTCTGGTTTTCATCTGACACTGATGTATCACAGTACCCCCAGACTGATTTGCATCTTGCCTGCTTATGTTTGGTGTGAGAACAAAGCATTATTTTAAAAAACATTGCCAAAAGACATCTGATTTAAAAATGCAGTTAAACACCGGCAAGTATCCTTGAGGAAGGGGAAGCCATTGTGTGGAAGAAGCAGAGCACCCAGACAAGAGGTTCACATGAATACCAGTGGCACAGCCACAGCCTGGCACTGCTGTAGGTGCTGTTCTTCATTCTCTGGTGCTCTGGCATTGCATTGTCTTGAAACTAAAGGGGTGATAGAAGAAAGGGTGACTTTTTAGAAGAACTTGTAGAGATAGGACTCAGGGCAATGTTGCTTTAAGTTGGAAGAGGGAAGAATTAGGCTTGATATTAAAAAGAAATTCTTTACAGTGAGGGTGGTGAGACACTGGAACAGGCTGCTCAGAGAGGCTGTGGATGGCCTGTCCCCAGAGGTGTTGAAGGCCAGGTTGGACAGGGTCTTGAGCAAGCTGGTCTAGTGGGAAGTGTTCCTGCCCATGGTGGAGGGATTAGAACTGGATCATCTTTACGGTCCCTTCCAACCCAAACCATTCTATGATTCCACGATTCTATGACAGAAATGCTGGCTTTCCTTTTATATACACCCTCCACACTCGTTCCTCTCCAGAGTCAGCTAGGTCACAGTCCTCTGCCCACCAGTGCTGCTCAGTGGCTTAATTTTCAAATTGAAGCACAAGTGAACTATGCAGCTTCATTCAGTTCCTGTGGGGCAGACCCCAAGCTGCCACTGCTGCCCCTCTTACTGCCCATCTCTGCTGAGAGACACTCAGGAAACCTCAGGCTTGTAAAGCACTGTGCTTTGGAAATTAAACAGACTTTAGCTCTTGTGCTAGCATCAATTCCACAAAGTGTGTTGTCAGGACTGTGCAAATGTTTGTAGCTAATATTTGAATTGTAAAATGCACTAGTTGTTCATGTCTTGGTTGAAGGCAGCACTGCCAATCTCATTTTCATCTAGATTTTTAGATTTTCAGCCCACATTGTTTCCCAGGCACGAGGCCAGATCTGTGCCATTAAAACAAGGCAAGGGCAGCACTCTGTGCTGGTGCTTGGGCTGCTGAGAATAAACTAAACCTTCAGAAATCTTTGAGAGAATTTGATTTGTGCAGCAGCCACTTGCACTAATGGGAAATAATAATAATGCTAATGCACACAAGTAGCCTGCTGTAAGGACAGCATTATGGAGATTTCTTGTTACAGAGCAGTCCTGGCAGATACGATCTGGTTTGCTTTTAACTGGCTTCTGGAGCAGCTTGGCTTTTAAAAGGAAAGGAGAAATGAGAAAGACAAAGAGAGCAATGTGAGCAGTAAAAACATTTAAAATTCTAAAGATTTTATTTTAAATAGTGTGGCCAGCAGGACTAGAGAGGTGATTGTCCCCCTGTATTTGGCACTAGTACCTTGAGGACCTTGAGGCTTGGGTTCAGTTTTGGGGCCCTCACTACAAGAAGGACATTGAGGTGCTGGAGTGAGTCCAGAGAAGAGCAGCTGAGCTGGGAACGGGTCTGGAGAACAGGTCTGGTAAGGAGTGGCTGAGAGAACTGGGGCTGTTCAGTTTGGAGGCTCAGGGAAGACCTAGAAGGAGGTTGGAGCCCGGTGGGTGTTGGTCTCTTCTCTCTAGTAACAGGTAATATGATGAGAGGGAACAGCCTCAAGTTGCACCAGGAAAGCTTTAAGTTGGATATCAGAAGAAAGTTCTTGATGAAAAGGGTTCTAAAAGACTGGCACAGACTGTCCAGGCAGTGATTCAATGCCCATCCCTGGAGGTGTTTCAAAGAGGCAGAAATGTGGTGCTGAGGGCCATGGTTTAGCACCAGACTTGGTGGAGTTAGAGAATGGTTGGACTTGATGATCTTAAAAGTCTTTTCCAACTGAAACAGTTCTATGATTCTAAGTGACAAGGGTTATGAACAAGAGGGGAGACACAAGCAAGACACTATTTTGGATTAGGACTTTTTGGTAGAAGAAATGCTGAGAATAGTAAATCCAGAAATGGAAACTGCCTCCTCATCTTCCGTTAACTCTGTTGTAAGTGAATCCAAAATCTTACTGAATAGCTGCCAAAAGGTAAGTTTGCCAGGCCTTCAAGAAAGTGAAGCTGACTTGCTTAGGGATTTAAATACTTGTCCCAGGCCCTGGAAACTCTTGGGTGTCTGACCAGGTTGGGTTAGCTCACTTACACACAGGGCAGGAACACCCAGCAAATATCCACAAAACCAGGTTTGGGATCACCTATGGATTTCTGTGGGAGAGAATAAAAGGGCAGTTGCTCCAGGTTCTGACCACATTCAGGGACTTGTGGGCTGCTCACACTAAAAGCATCTCTGCTCCTATATAAATGCCACTTTCCTTCTGTGTAGGTTATTAAAAAAGAAACTGGATTTTGGAGAGACTTTGGATTTGGGATGACTTGCCAGTACAGATCTGATTTTATCAACATAGGTAAGTATAGTCCAATACTCTTGCTTTTTACTTGACCCTTTCCTTGACCTCTAATTTGCAGTAGTGCCCTGGTTAGGTGTTCAGACTATTCATAGGTGCCATAGAGGTTGCTAGAATCTAAGCACTGCTCAGTAAAGCAATTTATCTAATAGTGAAAGATCTGAAGCTAAGAAAGAAGAAAAGGTCTGAAGAAAGACTGAGAGAACTGGGGCTGTGTAGTCTGGAGAAGAGAAGGCTGAGAGGAGATCTTATTAATGTCTATAAATATCTGAGGGGTGGGTGTCAAGAGGAAGGTGCAAGGCTCATTTCAGCAGCACCCAGTAACAGGACAAGGAATAATGGATATAAGCTAGAACACAGGAAGTTCCACCTTAACATAAGGAGAAACTTCTTTACTGTGAGGGTGCTGGCGACCTGGAACAGGCTGCCCAGGGAGGCTGTGGAGTCTCCTTCTCTGGAGGCTTTCAAAACCAACCTGGATGCGTTCCTTTGTGGCCTGCCTTAGGTGGTCCTGCCTTGGCAGGGGAGTTGGACCTGAACTCCGGAGGTCCCTCCCAAACCCCTACCATTCTGTGACTCTGATCTGTGGACAGTTGGATGCTGGCAGAATGTGCAGCTGTTGTAAAGAGCTGCATAGAGCCAGAGGACAACTGTAGTGCAAATAAGAAGAGAGTTTGCTGGTACATATTGACAGCTTTCTTTCGGATGTTGTGTGTGTCAGGTGGCTTTGATCTGGACATTAAAGGCTGGGGTGGTGAAGATGTCCATCTGTATCGCAAGTACCTCCACAGCAACCTCATCGTCATCCGAACGCCTGTCAGGGGTCTCTTCCATCTGTGGCACGAAAAACAATGTCTGGATGAGCTGACCCCAGAGCAGTATAAGATGTGCATGCAGTCCAAGGCCATGAATGAGGCTTCTCATGGCCAGCTTGGGATGCTTGTTTTCAAGCAAGAGATTGAGACACACCTTCAGAGGCAGAAACTGAGCAGTAAGAAGACATGAAGCCAGAAAGGAAGGCAAAACCCCCTCTCAACTGGACTATAAGGTGTTTTAGAAAAGAGTTGCCAAGAAGAAAAGATGGGATGAGACTGAAAGAGGATGGAAATTCCAGAAAGAGAGCAGCAAAAGAAAATGAGGGAAGGTGCTTGCCCTCCCTTCTTCCTTTTCTTCTCTCTCTCTCTTTTGTTTTTTAATCCTTGATAGGGCTTGTAAGTATTCCATTAGCCTGACTGTTCAGCACTTGCCTCTGGGGAAGACTTGAACACTTGATGAGATTCAAGGTCATGGAGACAATGAACATTGCATAAATACCAGTGTGGCATTCACAATAACAAATGGATGTGCTCTTACATTTACATGTTTGTAAGATGTGTACAGTTCTTTAAAGGATTGACCCTTTGGTGGGCCAGTGGTAATGAGTTCTTTTCTACTTCTAACCTGACTTATCTAAAAAGGGCTATTTTTGAACCAAGTACAGAACTCCTGCTCTGAGAAGGACATCTGACTGTTAACTGTGGTTAAGCTGGAGTGACTAAAAACATTTTCCCCTTAAGGGTCTTGGATGGGTCTGGGGTGGGTGGAACACAGCAGCAGTGCACTAACAGGCAGGGCATTCCTGGTTCCTTCAGAGATAGCAGACATCTCACAAAGTGCTTTCTAAAATTCAGAAAGAGAAAGCCCAAAAATGCTGGAGGGTAGTGACTGTTCTCTCATGGGGCCAGTGAACAAAAAGCAGTGATCCATGTCTGGATCACATCAATCAGATGGCTTGCTTCAGCTTTAGAACACTGTAAGTATCTCAAGATCTATTTTTACATTAAATGGATTTTGCTTGGGAATTATTTTGTCATACTTCAGGTTTTCCACCTCTGACTAGGAAACATTGCAGCCTTCCAACACCTGGGAAAGGCTCTGTAGATCTGTGTGCCCTGTGGCTAGGAACTGGGTTCAGATAACAAGTGCTTTTTCTGCACAAGCTGGCTGCTGGAAGGCAGAAGCTTTACTATGGTGAAGAAAAGGAAATACCGACTTGCAGTACTGATCTAGCAGGAGGCTTTAAACTCTGAATGTCAGCAAGCAAAACTGATGACCATTTCCTGCCTTTATACCAAAGTATTCCTTCTAAGCCAAATACAGAGTCTTGCCCAGTGCACGGCAAGCTTTTTGTAATCAACAAAATAAATTTTTGTGGTGGATTACTGGACCCTGCAAATTCTCTTATGGTAATAATAGCTGCATCCTGAAATGGAATAGATTTTTCCTTTTTAATTGCCTAAAAGTGTTGAAAGCATGAGTTACTGCTCTGATAAAGCATTTTCTTTTAATGCTAACAGCTGTTTTATCATTTTAATGTATATTGGCCAATGAAAACTCCATGGCCTCGGAATTCCCCTTTGCTTGCCTCAGTGCTGTTTCTCCAAGTGGTCTCTTTGTTTTATAGCTTCATCTGAATTCAAGTCAGCCTGAAAACAGATTCTAATTAGGTTTTGGGCTTGTAAAAGCTGAGGGTAGAAATATCCAAGATAGCACTGAAGAGTTGATCAAACCAGTCTTTGTTGTGCCACCGTGTGGTAGGAAAAGCACTCTGAAACCTCTTTGGAAAGCACTGTGTGCAGAATGTGCAGACTGAGACCGTGCTGCTCTAAGTACCTTTGTCCCTGACATGTTTACACCTCTTTTTCTTTGCTGAATGCAAATGACCTGCATTCTGCTACCCTGGCAAACCACCCAATATCCAAAACCACTTCAAAAGTACAAATGGATGGAATCCAGATGCTTAAAACCCCACCCCCAGACACATCACTCACTGTAAAAGCTTCAGCAATAACTCAGCTAGGTCCTCCAGATAACTTTTTTTTTTTTGTTCCCAGCATAGGTGACAAATTGTTTCTAAAGGGCTTTGTTTCAATGCAGTAACTTCACAAATGCTATGCAGTAGAAAGAGACAGGCATGGCTTGTTGAAGGCATGAGAGAGCCGTGGGAACTGAGCTGCTCCTAAGTTTTACTTGATCCTACACTAGGTGTTAGGTGATCCTACAGTCCCCCTTAGCCTGCATTTGAAACTGAGTGATGGATATTATGAAAGTTTCATAATCATAACCTGCCTTAACTATTTCAGTGATGGCTTTTAATTATCTTCCCTTAAGTTTCCTTAAGCCCTTAGCAACTTGACATAACTTTGAGGGTGGCCATATTTGTAGATCAGGGCTGGACCAGATAGTCTGCCAGGGTCCCTGTAAACCTGTATTATCTCTAATTCTAAGCACCAGGCTGCTGGAAATTCAATACTGTTACTTGGAGCACCTTAGCAAGCACATAAAACCATACAATCATACAGGTTGGAAAAGACCTCTAAGAGCACCAAGTCCAACCTGAAGAGGGCCTAGAAAAAGGACGGAGAGAGAATGTTTACAAAGGCCTGAAGTGATAGGACAAGGGGCAATGGTTTTGAATAAGAGAAGATTTAGATTGGATGTTAAGAACAAGTTCTTTACCATGAGGGTAGTGGAACACTGGAACAAGCTACCCAGGGAGGTAGTCAAGGTCCCATGCCTGGAGATGTTCATGGTCAGGCTGGACAAAGCTTTGAACAATCTGATCTAGTGGAGGATGTCCCTGCTGATTGCAGGGAGGTTGGAATAGATGAGCATTGGAGGTCGCAAGACTACTACACTATCACCCAGCCCCTGTCAGAGCTTCACAAGTTATGCTTTTAGATAGCACCTTTGTGATTCTGTTGCACATCCTTTACCACAGAGATCTGCTTCTCCTGACAGGAATAATACTGTCAATGCAGCTCCTGTTTCTTGGCTGCAAATTACAAGAGGTGAGATTGAGCCAGTGATGAAGAGAGCCATCATTGTCTGCCCCAGTGACTGATGTGCGGGAGAATCTAATGACAGTGGAGGGCTCTCTCTTACAGGTGGAGACTCTACTGGTATAGAATAGAATTTACATAGAATAAACCAGGTTGGAAGAGACCTTCAAGATCATCGTGTCCAACCCATCAACCAATCCAACACCACCCAAACAACTAACCCATGGCACCAAGCACCCCATCAAGTCTTCTCCTGAACACCTCCAATGATGGTGACTCCACCACCTCCCCAGGCAGCCCATTCCAATGGGCAATCACTCTCTCTGTATAGAACTTCTTCCTAACATCCAACCTAAACCTCCCCTGGTGCAGCCTGAGACTGTGTCCTCTTGTTCTGGTGCTGCTTGCACCAGCAGATCAACTCCTGCCCCCAGCTTGGTGTCATCAGCAAATTTACTGATGATGGACTCAATGCCCTCATCCAGATCGTCAATAAAGATGTTAAAGAGCATGGGGCCCAGTACTGATCCCTGGGGCACACCACTGGTGACTGGCTGCCAGCTGGATGTGGCACCATTCACCACCACTCTCTGGGCTCGGCCCTCCAGCCTCTTCCTAACCCATCGCAGTGTGCTCCCATCCAAGCCATGGGCTGACAGCTTGGCCAGGAGTTTGCTATAGGGGATGGTGTCAAAGGCCTTGCTGAGGTCCAGGTAGACCACATCCACAGGCCTCCCCACATCCACCAGGTGGGTCACCTGATCATAGAAGGAGATCAGGTTGGTCAGGCAGGACCTGCCCTTCCTAAATCCATGCTGGCTGGGCCTGATCCCTTGGCCAACCTGTAAGTGCTGTGTGACTGCACTCAAGATGACCTGTTCCATAATCTTGCCTGGCACTGAGGTCAGGCTGACAGGCCTCTAATTCCCTGGCTCATCCAACCGGCCCTTCTTGTGGATGGGCACCACGTTGGCCAGCTTCCAGTCTTCTGGGACCTCTCCAGTGAGCCAGGACTGATGAAAAATGATGGAGAGCGGCTTGGCCAGCTCATCTGCCAGCTCCCTCAGCACCCTAGGATGGATCCCATCTGGTCCCATGGACTTGTGGGGATCCAAGCGGCTGAAGAGAGCTCCACCTTCCTGCTCATAGAACATAGGGAAACTATGCAGCTCCCTGGCTCCTTCTGCCAGCTCTGCAGGCCAGCTGTCTGGAAGACGTTCTGTCCTGCTAGAAAAAATTGAGGCAAAGAAGGTGTTAAGTAACTCTGCCTTTTCCTCATCCTTTGATACAACATTTCCCTCCATGTCAACCAAGGAGTGGAGGTTGTCCTTGCCCTTCCTCTTGCTATTCATGTATTTATAGAAGGACTTTTTGTTGTCCTTCACAGCAGAGGCCAGTTTAAGCTCCAATTGTGCTTTTGCCTCCCTAATTTTCTTCCTGCATGATTTGGCAACATCCTTAAACATTCCATGGGTTGCCTCACCTTTCTTCCGAAGATGATACACCCTCTTTTTTCCCCCTTAGTTCTATTAGAAGTTCATTAATCATCCAGTCTGGCCGTCTGCCCCGGCGGCTCCTCTTCCGGCACATTGGCACAGCCTGTTCCTGCGCCTTCAACAGTTCTTCCTTGAAGCAGGTCCAGCCCTCCTGGACCCCTTTATTTTAAAGGGCTTTATTTTTAAGAGCCACATGAGGAAGGGAAGCTGCTGTTAGCTACATTTTGGTGAGTCTAGTTTAACTGTACCAGGATTTCCAAACCAGTAAGAAAAAGATGCAATCCAAAGAAAGCAGCCAACAGGAGTGGAGCTTTTGCCATGAGCTTTCTACCTTCCTGATCCCAGGATGAGCTTGTGACCTTCCTCAGAATGGGAATTGATTTGGTGTTGTCTCGGGAGGGAAGAGAGATCACCCTGTGCAGACAGGGAGGCCATATGGGGACTCCTTGCTTTAATTGTTTAGGGCTGTTTTAAGCTTTGGCTAAAGGAATAGAGGCATAGGACAAAATGAAGTGCCACATCCTTCCCAGGCAACTAGTGACAGGACAAGAGGGCATGGTATGAAGCTGCACCAGGAGAGGTTTAGGTTGGATGTTAGGAAGCACTTCCTCACAGAAAGCCTGATTAGGCACTGGAATGGACTGCCCAGGGAGGTGGTGGAGTCACCACCACTGGAGGCCTTTCAGAGAAGATTGGATGTGGCACTTGGTGGCATGGTTTAGCTGATGTTGTGGTGTTATGTTATTGGCTAGACTTGATGATCTCAGAGGTTTTTCCCAGCCTTAATGTTACTGTGATTCTGTGATTCCAGGCATCATCATCCCTCCAGCTAGCAATTTTCAAGTACCCTTGAAGAAAGGAAGATTCTACAGAGAAAAAAAAGGCAAAATTTTCAAACACATGGGATAGAGAGGAGCACTGATAGTGGATTTCTTGGGTTCTAATTATAATATAAAGGTATGTGAAGCTACCAGGACAAACCCAGAGGAGTTCTCCTACAGATCATAGATCTAGAACTGAACATGTCCTGCTGTCCTGCATGCAGCCATGCTGTGTACATGCCAGATCAGCCTGCATCTTACATAGGCAAGTTAACCTTTTTAAAGGAGGCTTTGTCCCCATGTGCAGTACCCCAGTGGCACGACTCTCAGTTGAACTGGATGATGATGTCCAGAGGTGCCTTCCAACCTCCACCATTCCGTGATTCTCAGAAAGAGCTGTGATCATGCTACAGGCAGCCAGAGCCTCTCTGGTGTGAAATGCTGCCCTAGGGGGCTAAGGAGTGCTGCAGCCAGGAGTGTGCAGCAGGCACTTGTCAGGACAGGGTGGCTGTGTCAGGACAGGGTGGCTGTGTCAGGACAGGGTGGCTGTGGACTGTACTCCTGGCTGTGTTTGTAGGAGGGATGAGGATGGATCCCAGAGTGAGCCCTGTAGTGCTGTACAGCTGGTCTGCTGTAGAGCTCTAGAGCTGGGGCTGCAGATCTGCAGGGCTGCGGGGGCTGTAGGGTTCTGGTGCCGCAGGGCTGTAGAGCTGAGTGGCTGTAGTGCTGCAGGGTTTCAGAGACGTAGGACTGTAGGTCCTGTGTACCATTCCCCGTAGTCTCCCCCCTGCCAGAGGTATCCAGGCCCCTTGGCCCACCCTGCTTTTTGGGGGCTGCTGACAGCTGCTTTGGAAGCTGACTGGGGTGCTTGGGCATGGTAGGGGCTGGAGTCTCCCCACTGAGGATTTGCTCCAGCCTCCGGGGCAGCCCCAGCCCTCCTCAGTAGGTTTGGGGGTTGGAGAGACACTGGAATCAAAGAATCACTGAGACTACAGATCACTGAGTCCCAACCATTAAATTAGCACTTCCAAGTCATTGTTTTATTTTACTGTTTTATTTTACTCTTTTTTTTCCCCACAGTTTTTTGCTTTTCATGTTGTCAGGACATAAATGTCAAAGGCAGGTCAGTTCCTCGCTCCCCATAAGGATTTTTTTGGTCTGGTCCCCTTCCTAAGAAGTCCTCTGCAGCTGGCCTCTTTCACGCAAGGCTTCTATGGCTTAGCATCAGGAGGTCTTTCTTTCAGAGAGCTTGGGCAGCCACACCGTCGGGTGGGACGTGGCCAGGCGGTCCCGGACGGAGCCCCAAGCAGTCCCTTAGGGGAGCCCAGCTGCTTGCAGGGAACCTCCTCTCTGCAGGGAAGAGCAGCAAGAACAGGTGGCAGGCAGGCCCAGCACCCACTGACCTCTGCCTCCCGTCCTGCTCCCTGAGCTTTGACTGGGCAGAGGGGGCACGACAGGGCTGCTCTGCGGCATCATCCCAGAAGCCCCAAACCCTAGTTCCAGCCGGGCAGGGCTCCTTCGCGGTCCACGACGGGTGCCTGAGGCGGCATCAGGGTGTGCAAGGGGTCCCTAATCCCCAGGAGCTCCGAGCACTCCTTGCAAGTGCGCTGCACATGGGCGCAAAGGCGCAGGGCTCTCTCCCGCTCCCGTTCCCTGGCTGAGGCGAGGCAGCCCTTCAGGACCCTGGGCAGGGGGCATCTCTCTCACACCAGGCCCCAGCCAGCCGCGGCAGGGCAGCCTCCTCCCTCCTCACCCTCTCGGCTGCCTCTGCCCTGGGGCAGGACTCGGTGCTGCTTCCCCGCCCTGACCTTCCCCAGGCTGCCCTCGCCCAGCTTAGGGCTGGCTCTTGGCTTGCCCTGGGGCAGGACTTGGTGCTCTGCCTGTGCTGAGGTTGCCGTGGCAGCAGAGCCTCTCTCCTCTCCATGTCTTCTGTGCAGCTCGACCTCATGTCCTGCTCAGGCAGACGTGCAAAGCGTGTGAGCTTGCCTGGCAGAGGGTCACTCGGGCCTTCTCTCAGCTCGATGCCGGATGTGTGAGGAGCGGAACAGGTGGAGGCCTGGTGTCACAAGCCGGCCGCCATGGGGTTCAGGCTGCTCTCTGCGCCGTACTGTGGACCGGGCTGTGGACGTAGGCTGAGTTCCTGGTTTTGTTTCCGTGCGATCGGCCTCAGATCGATGCCATCATTTTCAGTTCAGCGTGGCAGTCACAGTATCACAGTAGCGCCAAGGTTGGAAGAGACATCAAAGATCATCGAGTCCAGAAAAACATAATCAAAAACCTGCTCGTGGAAGGACTGTGAGGAGACGAGACTGGAGCCGGCCGCCATGGGGTTCAGGCTGCTCTCTGCGCCGTACACTCGGTCCGGGCTATGGACGCTGCTGCTCGTGCTGCCGCTGTCACTGCTGGAGGACTCGGTGTCCCGCGAGTCCTGAAGGACAGCATTTCTAGTGCTACGTTTTGTTTGGGGGACGTGACTTTCATCCTCCCCTCCCTTCCGTCTGCGTTTTCTCTGTCTCGCGCCCCTCTTGCTCAGCAGCGGCTGCCAGCAGCTCATGGCAAGCTGAGTTCTGGAGGTTGGAGCAGCGGCTGCCAGCAGCTCATGGCAAGCTGAGTTCTGGAGGTTGGAGCAGCGGCTGCCAGCAGCTCATGGCAAGCTGAGTTCTGGAGGTTGGAGCAGCGGCTGCCTGCAGCTCATGGGAAGCTGAGTTCTGGAGGTTGGAGCAGCGGCTGCCTGCAGCTCATGGCAAGCTGAGTTCTGGACGTTGGAGCAGCGGCTGCCAGCAGCTCATGGCAAGCTGAGTTCTGGACGTTGGAGCAGCGGCTGCCAGCAGCTCATGGCAAGCTGAGTTCTGGACGTTGGAGCAGCGGCTGCCAGCAGCTCATGGCAAGCTGAGTTCTGGTGGTTGGAGCAGCGGCTGCCAGCAGCTCATGGCAAGCTGAGTTCTGGAGGTTGGAGCAGCGGCTGCCAGCAGCTCATGGCAAGCTGAGTTCTGGTGGTTGGAGCAGCGGCTGCCAGCAGCTCATGGCAAGCTGAGTTCTGGAGGTTGGAGCAGCGGCTGCCAGCAGCTCATGGCAAGCTGAGTTCTGGAGGTTGGAGCACCGGCTGCCAGCAGCTCATGGCAAGCTGAGTTCTGGAGGTTGGAGCAGCGGCTGCCTGCAGCTCATGGGAAGCTGAGTTCTGGAGGTTGGAGCAGCGGCTGCCAGCAGCTCATGGCAAGCTGAGTTCTGGAGGTTGGAGCAGCGGCTGCCAGCAGCTCATGGCAAGCTGAGTTCTGGAGGTTGGAGCAGCGGCTGCCAGCAGCTCATGGGAAGCTGAGTTCTGGACGTTGGAGCAGCGGCTGCCAGCAGCTCATGGCAAGCTGAGTTCTGGAGGTTGGAGCAGCGGCTGCCAGCAGCTCATGGCAAGCTGAGTTCTGGACGTTGGAGCAGCGGCTGCCTGCAGCTCATGGGAAGCTGAGTTCTGGACGTTGGAGCAGCGGCTGCCAGCAGCTCATGGCAAGCTGAGTTCTGGAGGTTGGAGCAGCGGCTGCCAGCAGCTCATGGCAAGCTGAGTTCTGGAGGTTGGAGCAGCGGCTGCCAGCAGCTCATGGCAAGCTGAGTTCTGGAGGTTGGAGCACCGGCTGCCAGCAGCTCATGGCAAGCTGAGTTCTGGAGGTTGGAGCAGCGGCTGCCTGCAGCTCATGGGAAGCTGAGTTCTGGAGGTTGGAGCAGCGGCTGCCTGCAGCTCATGGCAAGCTGAGTTCTGGACGTTGGAGCACCGGCTGCCTGCAGCTCATGGCAAGCTGAGTTCTGGAGGTTGGACAAAGCGAGACGAGAGACAGCGACGCAGCGCAGTGCGGCCCGGCCCGGCGCGACCCGCCGCCCACCGCTGAGGCGGAGCAGCCCCGCTCGGCTCCAACCGCCGCTTCCCGCGTCGTTGTGGTCAGTCCTTGGGCCAGTTGACTTTCAGCTTCATGGGCGCTGCCCTCATCGCAGGCAGCCTTCATTCGGTTGTGGTGTTCCTCGTGGTGTTTTGCCCATCTGTTGATTCCTGCGTTGTCAGCTGAGATGTTTGCAGTACTGAGTTGCAGACCAGCTCGTGGCATGGATTGGCTTTTCTTGCTGCTATCTCTGAGGATCTTTTATAATCCTTATCTTAAAGCACTATCGTGAATATCAAGACTAAAACCCACTCTGTAATATCCTTATTCTAAACCCTAGACTTATGGGAATACTAGAAGTCTATGAGAAACTAAAAGAAAAACTATGTTAAAACCAAACCATTGAATTAACCTCTGAAAACTGAAAGGATTCTATAGTATATAGCGTGCTTCTGCATGCCATGGCACACAGAAAAAATCCTAGACCACCCAACCTATGAGCTTACAACAACTTATTCTATTGTAAAATAGGCCAAATCTATGCTAATCCTTACTTCTATTACTCTTACTTCAATCACTATCGCTATCGTCTGCTCTTATTATCTAGGCTTATTAATAACAATCTAGTATGATTGGACAATCTAGGCTTATTAATTACAATCATCCTATTCTAACACCACTCTAACCTATAGTGTTCTATAACATGTGTAACTACTGCTTATCCTATATTACTCTATTATTTATTTACTATTACTTATTCTCCACTAACATAAACATACTTATTGTACGTTGCTATATGACTAACTACAACTTATAATTTGTTACTATAATTACTGAATACTTATCATAATACTTATTGTTCCTACTGTAACACTTAATTACTACAACCCACAAAAGAGCAGCTCTCCAAGATCCATTATCCTCTAAACCCAATGCCAAAGCCATTATCCATACCAGGTCTGCACCGCCAAAACGTTAAAATGTCTTTTATAACTAGCGAACAAAACACAGTCACTTTAAAGCCCAAAACCGGCTCCTGAGAACTCTGAAAAACTGGCCAGAGGCGGCACTGGGAGGAGGGACAGGATGGGCCACTGGTGGTGTTCCTGGAATCCTCCTCTCTTCCTCACCAGCACTGCAGAAGTCAGGTGCTGTGCTCTGCCATGGTGCAGGGTCCCAAATCTGCACCCATCACCACCCCGCATATTTCTGGGGTGCTGGAACCTCCTCCCTCCCTCCCTCCACCTCCTCCCGACGCTCCTCTCCTCTCCTCCCCTGTCCTCTCCTCCTCCTGCATCATGGCATCTCACTGCCTCGGAGCTCCACGAAGCGGCTGCGGAGATCGTAGCCCCGGGGCAGAGAGCTGTTCCTCTCTTCTCTCTGCCTCTCCGGTGGCTGTGGTTGCTGCTCCCGAGCAGCTCGGCTCCGCAGGTTGTAGTTGTGCCGCGGGGGCCGTCTGCGGGCGATCTCCATTTCCATGATCCTGCGCTGGCGGGGACTGAGGCCGACCACGTACTCCTGGTAGTCGTTGTCCTCTTCCAGCCAGTGCATCACCATCTCCATGGGGTGCCTGCAGACTGGGCAGGAGGCGTTTCTTCGATTGGACCACCGGCGGATACAGGGAAAGCAGAACCAGTGCCTGCATCCATCAACATAGGCAGGGTTCCGCACTGTTCCCAGGCAGATGGCACACTCCCTGTCTCCTGTTGGGGGTGGCTGCCCCACGCCACCATCGTTGTTGGCAGCAGAGTCTCTTCTCTCCTCCATGCCTTCAGAGGAGATCAATGCTATGTCCTGTCAAGAGAGACACGCAAAGTGTCTTAGCTTGTCCGGTAGAGGGGCACTCGGCCTATCTCCTCTCTTCCCACCATAGGATAGATGCCCGAGGAGCAGGGCAGGTGGCGGCATGGCCTCACAAAGTTGGCCTTCTCCCGGCTGCCCAAGCCGATGGCACAGGGCAGCATGGGCCAGCTGCGTGGCCACGCCTCCGGCTCCTCAGGTGCTGCGGTGGCCTGGGGACAGCTGGCAACGCTGAGCCCCTCCAGCGCTCTGGGCACCACAGCACCAATGGGTGTCCACAAGAAAGGGAAGAACTCGTTGGCCGGCCCAGGCGAGGGTGGCAGAAATGCCCAGATCCCCTCAAGAACGAAGCCCTCCCCACTCCCCAGGGAGAAAGGTCCCTGACCAGCTAGCTCACTCACCTCTGCTGCTGACAGTGTGTTCTCTGGGTCCTCTGACTGCCTGAACACAGCAGGCCCAGGGAAAATCCTCTCTCTGCTGGCTCTGGGGTCAGGCGCTGAGAGGTGGAAGGAACAACTCCTCAGGCGCAACACCAGCACCGATGTCCTTGCTCCGCACTCCAAACCTGGCGACCTCGCTCGGCTGGACGCTGGGCACTGACTGGTGGGGTGACCCTTGGCACCCCAATATATGCACCGAGGGGCACCGAGTCACAATCGGTAGCTTGGTGACATCACAGGGGGCCACCTGTGACCACGGCAACAGCCATGCCCAGGGCACCAGCCCCGCCCACGCTGTGCCCCCAGCTCATGCCAGAGAGAGATGGGCCTGGCTGCTGAGGGGCCGAGTGCTGTGCTGCAGGAGGACAAGAGTGAATGGCAGGGGCTGGAGTCTCCCCACTGAGGATTTGCTCCAGCCTCCGGGGCAGCCCCAGCCCTCTTCAGTAGGTCTGGGGGTTGGAGGGACACCGGAACCAAAGAATCATGAAGACTGCAGGAGATCACGGAGTCCCAACCATTAAATTAGCACTTCCAAGTCATTGTTTTATTTTACTGTTTTATTTTACTCTTTTTTTCCCCACAGTTTTTTGCTTTTCATGTTGTCAGGACATAAATGTCAAAGGCAGGTCAGTTCCTCGCTCCCCATAAGGATTTTTTTGGTCTGGTCCCCTTCCTAAGAAGTCCTCTGCAGCTGGCCTCTTTCACGCAAGGCTTTTATGGCTTAGCATCAGGAGGTCTTTCTTTCAGAGAGCTTGGGCAGCCACACCGTCGGGTGGGACGTGGCCAGGCGGTCCCGGACGGAGCCCCAAGCAGTCCCTTAGGGGAGCCCAGCTGCTTGCAGGGAACCTCCTCTCTGCAGGGAAGAGCAGCAAGAACAGGTGGCAGGCAGGCCCGTGGTGCCTTCACACACAAGGTTCTGTGGCTTCAGCACCTGAGCAGAGCCTTTTGTGGGTGGATCCTTGTCTGGAAAATGCTGTGAGAGAGAGAAGGAGCCAGACAGAATGCTGACACAGGCCATCCAACACCACCCGAATCCCTTCTCCTCTGCAGCAGAGTGACCTCAGAGGTGGGCTTCTTCTGTGCCAAGACGACGGTGTGGAGTCCTCCCCACACTCCTCAGAGGGCACCTTCTCTTCCACAACAGCACATACAGACAGCTGGGCAACATATTTTGTATGATGTGCCTCTCAGATCTTTAATTAGAATCCAGTGTCCACATCTCATTCATACATAAGAGTAGTAGATGTAACATAGAATTGTCAGGGCTGGCAGGGACCTCAAGGATCAGCTAGTTCCACTCCCCTGCCACCCCTGCCAGGGCAGGGACCCATCACACTAGCTCAGGTTGCTCAGAGCCACAGTCAGCCTGCTCTTAAAAACCTCCAGGGACGGGGCTTCTACCACCTCCCTGGGCAACCTGTTCCAGTGTCTCACCAGCCACATGGTGAAAAACTTCTTCCTAACATCCAATCTGAATCTACCCATTTCTGTAGTTGCTCCATTCCCCCTAGTCCTATCATTACCTGACACCCTAAACAGTCCCTCACCAGTTTTCTTTTAGACCCCCTTTGGATGCTGGAAAGCCACAATAAGGTCTCCTCGGAGCCTCCTCTTCGCCACACTGAATAGCTCCAACTCTTTCATTCTGTCCTCATAAGAGAGGTGCTCCAGCCCTCTGATCATCCTTGTGGCCATTCTCTGGACATGTTCCAGCACCTCCAGATCCTTCCTGTAATAGGGGCTCCAGAACTGGATGCAGTGCTCCAGGTGGGGTCTCTCCAGAGTGGAGTAGAGGGGGAGAATCACCTCCCTGGGCCTGCTGGCTCTGCTTCTCTTGATGCAGCCCAGGATCTGATTAGCTTTCTGGGCTGCAAGTGCACACTGAGAGCTCATGTTGAGCTTCTCATCCCCCCTGCAGCCCCAAGTCTCTCTCCTCAGGGCTGCTTTCCAGCCAGTCACTGCCCAGCCTGTATTTGTGCCTGGGATTGCCTTGACCCAGATGCAGGACCCTGCACTTGGTCTTGTTAAACCTCATGAGGTTGGCTTGTGCCCACCTCTCCAGCCTGTCAAGGTCCCTCTGGATGGCATCCCTTCCCTCCAGCGTGTCTGCTGCACCACACAGCTTGGTGTCATCAGCAGACTTGCTGAGGGTGCACTCAATGCCACTGTCCCTGTCACTCACAAAGATGTTGACCAAGACTGGTCCCAGGACTGATCCCTGAGGGACTCCACTTGTCACTGGCCTCCACTGGGACATGGACCCATTGACAGCCACTCTTTGGGTGCGGCCATCAAGCCAGTTCTTTATCCATCTAGTGGTCCACCTGTCAAACCCATGTGTCACCGGTTTGGAGACCAGGATGTGGTGCGGGACAGTGTTGAAGGCTTTTCTCAGGCCCAGGTAAACGACATCAGTTGCTCGCCCCTCATCTGTCAATGTTGTCACCTGTCCATAGAAGGCCACCAGGTTGGTCAGGCAGGATTTGCCCTTGGTGAAGCCATGCTGACTGTTCCAAATCACCTCTTCACTATTCTTCTGAGTCAGTAGTGCCTCCAGGAGGATCTGCTCCATGATCTTTCCGGGCACAGAGGTGAGACTGAATGGCCTGTAGTTCCCTGGTTCCTCCTTCTTACCCTTTTGAAAATGGGGGTAATGTTTCCCCTTTTCCAGTCTGTGGGGACTTCCCCAGACTGCCATGACTTTTGGAATATAATAGAGAGGGGTTTAGCAACCTCATCTGCCAGTTCTCTCAGTACCCGTGGCTGTATCCTGTTGGGTCCCATGGACTTGAACACTTTCATGTTCTTAAGGTGATCACGAACCTGATCTTCACTTATGATGGGCAGTTCTTCCTCGTGGTCCCTGGCATTGTCTTCCATGACATCAGGAGTGTGGCTAGAGGCCCTTGCAGTGAAGACTGAGGTGAAGAAGTTACTGAGGCATTTCTTCTATTGGACCACTGGCGGATACAGGGAAAGCAGAACCAGTGCCTGCATCCGTTGACATAGGCTGGGTTCCGCACAGCAGCCGTGCTGTGTGCACGCCAGATCAGCCTGCATTTTACGTAGGCAAGATAACCTTTTTAAAGGAGGCTTTGTCCCCATGTGCAGTATCCCAGTGGCACATAGTGACCTCAAGGATCAGCTAGATCCAGTCCCGTCCCTGCTCCCACCATGTAGCTAGTGGGACCCATCACACTAGCACTTGGGCCTTCCCTCAGCCCGCTGCAATATGCTCGAGGAGCAGATCAGGTGCAATTGAACTGTCTAACAAGAAGAAAATGAGAAGTAACATTGTCTTATGAAATTTGACAGGACAACCGCATGCCTTGTCTAATCAAACTAGGAATGTCCTAGGAGAAGTTAACATTCGATAACAAGGAAGACGTCATAGCAAAACTGCCTTGCCTTTGGCAGGTCATGTAAAGGTAGTGGTGTTTGTAGAATGTTCAGTTTGTCTCTGTCTGAATGTTACATTACCATTCATGCTTGCACCACTATGGAGGAGACATGAGCCAAAATGTAGGTGGGTCTCTGACCAAACGAGAGGACTCCTTCAAGCTCTGACTCCTATGGACTACCTCTTTGCTTTTGTTATTTCTTTCTTTTGCTCCTTTTCTGTATTTCTAACTTTTCCCTCTGCATATGTAAGCAAAATAAAATTCAAGTGCTTTTCCTAAGCAAGGACTCAATTTCTTTGTGGTTTTGTTTGGGGGATCCATAAAAGAACCTTGTCTTCTGTAGAAGCAGATTGAGACACAGATGCCAAATATAATTTGAGATCTTGACAGAAGATCTCAACCATAAGTTCTACCCCATAAGAAATATGTTGCCAAGGCCAGCAGAGAACTTAGAGGAAGCATGTAGGTGGGGCAGCTGAATTAGATTTTGAATTAGTTAATTATATTTTGTGTTGTTACTATTGATCACAACGTTTGTTGCAATCTGTAGTGCGAAATATTGATCCATCAGATGGATGCAGCATCCAACTGTACAAAACTAAAAGCATGTCTGGGCAAGAAGGAAAAGAAATACAGCCTAAGGGATTCTCCCAAACTGATACTGTGCTGATACATGTTCCAGCAAGAGTGCTGGGCTCTGAGACACGCAAACATCAGGATAGTACCTTTAACATATTATTCAAACGCCTGGCATATACAAAAGGGATAGTTTATGTGGGATATTGTAAATATTTTTAATTGTAAGTTAGGAAACAACTGTGAATGCACACAACAAAGAACTGCAAACTCTTAAACATCTGCACTGAAGACACTCCAAAAGTCATTTTGCACTGCCTTTGGAGGATGAATTGATTTACAACGAATGCCCAAAACCATGCCTGGACTTCACAGTTACTGGGACTAGAAGTGCTCCATGTAATCTTGTCAATGATGACAGGTGAGCAGGTTACCATGAAAACAGTGACAAGTACTTCCTGCACTGGTTATTTTGCAGTTCTGTTTTAGGACTTTTTTCAGTAGTAAAAAGGTAGATATAGTAGTTTTGCCTATTGTAGAGCTCGAGAGATGAAAAATTCACTTGGCAAAGCAAAAAAAACCTCACAGCTTTTACTTATTCTAGTCCAAGAGTGCTTTAAAAACCACATACTTTTAATTGCAGCTTGATAAACACGCTGATAACAGTGAGGCAGATTTTCTGAACTGTGACAGCTGGTGTCCAGTTGTGTACAAGCACAGACAATTGCATGTGCCCCGCGCTACTACATTGGGATTAATGGGAATATTATCACCAGTAAACAGGACCTACAAAAAACCCCCACAACACAATTGTGATTTATTGTGCACATTTTAAACGAGACTGCATTTCTTTTTGGAAGACAGCAGTGTCAGATTTGAGTGTCTTATTGGAAAACAGGAATGTCTTATTGAAGACACCAAAGTAATTTAATTACGGAGTTCAGCTCCTGGTTGCCACGGCACTTCAGAAAATGTTTGAAACCAGAAAAGATTCCTCCTTGGTGTTTCACTGATCGCACAAAGAGGTTACAACGAACAGCCCCAGCCTGCCTCGCTGGATCTCGACTCCAGCCCGCCAATAGCCGCAGCCTCTCTCGCTGGCTCTGGGCTCCAGCCCGCCAATAGCCGCAGCCTCTCTCGCTGGCTCTGGGCTCCAGCCCGCCAATAGCCGCAGCCTCTCTCGCTGGCTCTGGGCTCCAGCCCGCCAATAGCCGCAGCCTCTCTCGCTGGCTCTGGGCTCCAGCCCGCCAATAGCCGCAGCCTCTCTCGCTGCCTCTGGGCTCCAGCCCGCCAATAGCCGCAGCCTCTCTCGCTGGCTCTCGACTCCAGCCCGCCAAAAGCCGCAGCCTCTCTCGCTGCCTCTGGGCTCCAGCCCGCCAAAAGCCGCAGCCTCTCTCGCTGGCTCTGGGCTCCAGCCCGCCAAAAGCCGCAGCCTCTCTCGCTGCCTCTGGGCTCTAGCCCGCCAAAAGCCGCAGCCTCTCTCGCTGGCTCTGGGCTCCAGCCCGCCAAAAGCCGCAGCCTCTCTCGCTGCCTCTGGGCTCTAGCCCGCCAATAGCCGCAGCCTCTCTCGCTGGCTCTCGACTCCAGCCCGCCAAAAGCCACAGCCTGCCTCGCCGGCTCTCGGCTCGGCCTCAGCCGTTGCCGCGGCGGTTCCTCTGCTCGCAGCTCAGAGCCAGGCTGATGACTCCTCCCGGCCCCTGACCCTTCTCAGCCGCTGCCCGGGGATTAAATCTGCCCGCACCTCTGGCCGGCCGGCCCGCCCTTGCTAATCTGCCCGTCCTTCAGGAATTTAGTTAATGCCAGCTGTGCCCTGGGCTCCCCTCACAGCCGCTGTGTGCCGCTGGGGAGGTCGGATGAGGGCCCGCAGGAGGCTCCTCTGCAGCGGTGTCACACAGTACAGCTGCCGGGCTCGCAGCCAGGAAAGGTCTCCGAGGCCCTGCTGGCCAGAGGCAGCCCTGGGAGAAGGGGCAGCATAGGCAAATGGTGCTGCTTCCTGGACTCCCCGTCTGCAGCACTGCAGAAGTCAGGCACTGTGCTCTGCCGTCATGCAGGGCACCAGTCTGCCCCCATCACCAGCACCATCACGCTTCTGGGAAGCTCAAACACCCTCCTCCTGCCTCGGGCGAGGTTGACTCTTGAAACCCCACAAAGTGACTGGGGAGAGAATAGCCCTGCCGTGGGGGATCTGCCTCACAGAATCACAGAACCACACAATTTCAGGGGCTGGAAGGGACCTCTACAGATCATCTAGTCCAACCCCCCCTGCCAGAACAGGATCACCTACACCAGCTTACACAGGAATGCATCCAGACGAGTTTTGAGTGTCTCCAGAGAGGGAGACTCCACAATCTCCCTGGGCAGCCTGTTCCAGTGCTCTGTCACCCTCACAGCAAAAAACTTTTCCTCATATTTATACGAAACTTCCTGTGCCTCAGCTTCCACCCATTGCCCCTTGTTCTGTCATTGGGCACCACCGAGAAGAGCCTGGCTCCATCCTCTTGGAACTCACCCTTCACGTATTTATAAACATTGACAAGGTCACCTCTCAGTCTCATCCAAGCTAAAGAGCCCCAGCTCCCTCAGTCTCTCATCGTACGGGAGATGTTCCAGCTCCCTTAATTACTCTCGTGGCTATGCGCTGGACTCTTTCAAGTAGCTTCTCTCTCTGCTTCTGCTGAGACTGCTCCTGAGCAGCTCAGCTGTGCAGATGGAAGCACTGATGAGCAGACAGAAGCCAACCAGGAACTCTGCATAATCATTCTCTTGCATATAGCACATCGCCTTCTCCATTAGGTGACTGCAGAGTGGGCAGGAGGCATTTCTTCTCTTGCCATTGTCAGGTGCAGGCAAATCAGAACCGATCCCTGCAGCAAACAATGTATGCTGTGTTTCTGACGGTTCCCAGGCAGATGGGGCCACAGGGTGTCTCTCCTGCTGCCTGCACCAGCCCTGTCTGGGGTGGTTGCCTTATGCCACCATCCCTGGAGCTGATGAGTGTGGCAGGGCCAGGCTGTGGAAGAGCAGGAGGGAGCCCCTGAGGAACTCGCCACACAGTAGGTGTGGAAACAGAGATCTCTACCAGGTTTCAGCAGGGAAGCTTGATGAGTCCTTGCTGCCCGGGCGTGAGGCAGATGCAGGCTGTCCCTGCCTTTCCCCCTGCCTGGGGGTAGGAGCAGGCAGGACCTTTCCCGCAGCCGCTGGGGCCCAGGGCAGCTTTGGCGGCTGCTGCTCGCCAGGCTTGGGGCGGGGGAGGAAGGCCCCGAGGGCAGCTCGCTGGCTGTGCTGGGAGCAGCGAGCTCCGAGCTGGCACCGGAGGCTGTCGGGGGAAGCAGGAAGGGGAAGGCAGCAGTGAGCTGTGGGCCATGCCCAGCGCTGCCTGTCTGCAGGTGCTGCTCCCAGCGCTGATGCTACTCACAGCGTCTGCCTGGGCGGCTGTAGGGATTCTGGGAACGGCGCTGCAAACAGCTGCAGTCCAGCAGCCGCATGGGCCCGGAAGGGCTGGAGCAGCCCTCCCCAGCCTCAGAGGCACGGGAGGATGCCTGAGTGGGCTGCCTGGGGGTGCTGGGACCAGCCTCCTGCAAGGTGGCACTGGAGACTGTAAGGGCAAGCAGGAAGGTCAAGGGCACAAACTCAGTGCCTGCAGCAGCAAAGTCCAGAGCAGGGCCCCAGCCCTCCTGAGCAGGGGGCTTTTGATGAGCGCAGCCTGGGCACCCACTGCCAGGCCTTGCCTGGCACCTGGGGCAGCCTTTGCCTCCTACCATTGCATCCCATGGCACTCCCACTGGGCCATGCTGTCCTCCAGGTGGAAGCAGCACTGCTGGGTGCCCTCAGCAGCACAGGAGCTGCACAGCAGCAGCTGCCAGGGTCTGGGGAAGCAAGTTAACCTTTTTAAAGGAGGCTTTGTCCCCATGTGCAGTACCCCAGTGGCACGACACTCAGTTGAACTGGATGATGCCACTGAGGGGCACTTTCTTTACCCCAGTTTTTTGCTTTCATGTTATGAGGACATAAATTTCAAAGCCACGAAGCAGCTGTGGAGATCGTAGCCCTGCCACAGAGAGCTGTTCCTCTCTTCTCCTGCCTCTCCGATGGTTGTGGTTGCTTCTCAAGAGCAGCTCAGCTCCGCAGGTTGTAGTTGTGCTGCGGGTTCTGTCTGTGGGCATCCTCGCTTTCCCTGATCCTGCGCTGGCGGGGACTGAGGCCGACCACGTACTCCTGGTAGTCGTTGTCCTCTTCCAGCCAGTGCATCACCTTCTCCATGGGGTGCCTGCAGACTGGGCAGGAGGCGTTTCTTCGATTGGACCACCGGCGGATACAGGGAAAGCAGAACCAGTGCCTGCATCCATCAACATAGGCAGGGTTCCGCACTGTTCCCAGGCAGATGGCACACTCCCTGTCTCCTGTTGGGGATGGCTGCCTCACACCACCATCGTTGTTGGCAGCAGAGTTTCTCCTCTCCTCCATGTCTTCAGAGGAGATCAATGCTATGTCGTGTCAAGAGAGACACGCAAAGTGTCTTAGCTTGTCCGGCAGAGGGGCACTCAGCCTATCTTCTCTCTTCAGCAGCTGCCAGGGCCTGGGGAGGCAAATGGGTTCATGGCTGTGAGGACAGTGAGGGCAGCAGGCGACTGTCCAGCAGAGCTCTCCTTCTCAGTCCTTGCTCTTCAAGGTCTTGCCAGACAAGGCTCCCCTGGAGTGCCCCAGGGGGCAGCTTTGGGAACTCACCCCTCTTCCTCTGCCTGCCCCCTGCCGCCTGGGCACAGGCAGTGCTGGGCATCGCACTGGCTGTGCCTCTCCATCAGGGCTGCGAATTCCTGGGCTGTCTCCCATTCTGGTGGCCTGATGGAGAAAGGAAGGTTGGTGAGTCCTAGGTGCCCTAGGCTGAGGCAGATGCAGGCTGTCCCTGCCTTACCCCCTGCTCTCTTTCCCACTCCCCTGTGTAGCTGAAGTCCAGCTTCATGGGACAGTGGCACAGCATTTGCACCTTCCTGTCTTGTGTGCTGGGAAGAAAAGAAACCAACCTCCTGGGGATTCGGATCCCCATCCCCAGCATTTCCTGCTGGAACTGGTCTTTGTCCCTGCAGAGCAGGCACTGGAACACAGAGCTGCCAGCATGGACAGCATGTCCCTGCAGGAGAAAGAGGAGGAGCAGGAGTTGAGGCCCTAGTGCTGCTGAGCACCTGCCATGCCCCTGGGCTGAGGGGACAGCTCCTACCTGGATGCAGTCCCTGTGGAACCAGGCATGCTCACACACAGGGCTCACCATAGATGTGTAGGACTTTGTCCCCCACATCATCCAGGCAGAGCAGGCAGTTGGTGCAGGCTTTGGGGTCCTCTCCTGCTCTGGGTGGTGGTTTGAGCAGAACACCCTGCGTGAGGAGGAAAGAGATGAGTGAGTTGGGAAAGGTCGGGTCCTTCCCTGGTTCACAAGGAGGATGCGAGAGGAGGTGTGAAGGAGCCCAAGGGCTTGCTCAGCTCTGGCTCTGTGCCTGGCTGCTGGGAAGTGTCCCAGCGGCTTTGTTTCTTGAGTGCCTGAGGCTGGCAGAGCATCTCTCCTCCATGTCTTCTGTGTACTGCCCAGCCAGACATGCAGGGGCCGCTTAACTTTGCTATGGTGGCATAGGTCTCCATCACTCTTTGATGGGAAAAGTGTCATCTCCTCCTGTGGCTTGTAAGGGGCCTGGGCTCCATGGCACAAGCGGGACCTTTCCTGCAGCCTCTGCAGCCCAGGGCATCTATGGTGGCTGCTGCTCTCCAGGGTTGGGGAGGTAGAGGAAGCCCCTGAGGGCAGCTCACTGGATGTGCTGGGTCATTGGTTTGACTTTGTATCTGGTGGTGGACAGGGAATAAATACCTGCTTCCCTGGATGCATGAACCAGGTAGAGAGAGTGATTCCATGGGGGCAGGATGAAAAGGCCTATGTGGAGTACGTGGTCGCATTCGTCCCCACCAGCACAGGACAGCATGTTCCTGCAGGAGAAACAGGAATAATATGAGTGAGGCCCTAGTGCTTCTGAGCACCTGCCATGCCCCTGGGCTGAGGGAACAGCTGCTACCTGGATGCAGTCCCTGTGGAACCAGGTGTGCTGGCACACGGGGCACACCATAGTTCTGAAGGACTGTCTGTCCCCCACATCCTCCAGGCAGAGCAGGCAGTCGGTGTCAGGCTCTGGGTCCCTCAGCACTGCCTGCTGTGGGCGGTGCCTGGAGCAGAAGGCCCTGTGGGAGGAGGACAGAGATGGGCATGGTGGGAAGGGTCGGGTCCGTCGCTGGTGCTCAGGAGGATGGCAGAGGAGGTGTGAAGGAGCCCTTGGGCTCGCTCAGCTCTGGCTCTGCCTGTGCCTGGCCGCTGGGAAGTGTCCCAGCGGCTTCGTTTGTGGTGTGCCTGGGGCTGGCAGGAAGGGGACTGAAGGAGAGGAGCCTCCCACTGTGAGGGTCGGCAGCCCTTACCTGTACTGCTCAAAGTACTGCGTGACACATCTGCCCCTGGTAGCACAGGGCAGATGGAAGCTGCGCTCACAGCCCGACTCCTGGCAGGTGATGGAGCTAGCTGGTCAGGGACATTCCTCCCCCTGGGGAGTGGGGAGGGCTTCGTTCTTGAGGGGATCTGGGCATTTCTGCCACCCTCGCCTGGGCCGGCCAACGAGTTCTTCCCTTTCTTGTGGACACCCATTGGTGCTGTGGTGCCCAGAGCGCTGGAGGGGCTCAGCGTTGCCAGCTGTCCCCAGGCCACCGCAGCACCTGAGGAGCCGGAGGCGTGGCCACGCAGCTGGCCCATACTGCCCTGTGCCATCGGCTTGGGCAGCCGGGAGAAGGCCAACTTTGTGAGGCATTGGCTGTCTTGAAAGAACTCCATTAAACATTTTCAGTATTAAGCAAACAGAGGAGAATTTTCTTACCATCTTGATGTCTTCTAAGGAAACCAGCACTTCCACAGAGTTACAACTGGCAGTGCCATTATAGATTGCCTGAGTGAGGGCAGTCTAACTTCCAGTCTGGGTCTCCTGAATCCCAGGCACAATTCTGTGCCCCAGGTTTCTTCACTAACCTTCCTCCTAGGGCTCTAAATTCTCTGGAGATTGCCCTTGGTCGACATGTTACAGCTTCTTCACCACCCACCACATGGAAGAGTAGTAGTGGGTAGTAGTCTCACTGGGCTCAGGAGTTTCCAGGTAGTATTGCTAATCCAGGTTCCTGGGAAGCAACAGACTTCCCCATGAGAAGGGTCTGCCCAGCATATCAGACCCTCTGTTCCTTTCAGAAGAGAGTCACTTACAACTACAGTTCTTTTCTTTCTTGTGGAGGTGGTGGTAATGCTACAGGAGGCAGTTCCTTTTGATGGCTGTAAATGGTGGTTTGTGGTTGAATCGACTCCCATACAGTCCGTGGACAGACCCTCCACCTCTAGAGCCTCCTACCTATTGCAAGTGGCACCTGTGGAGGCACAGTGGGCACGGAGAGGCTTTGCTTGCCTTCCCTAATGGGGATTTGCTTTCATTCACTACTTATTTGCGGGACACTACCTACATCCTGGTGGGGGGTGGATGCTGGATCTCAAAAAGGGTGACTCAACAATCCCTTCCTCTCCCCTTCCCTCACATTAGGTTGGTGTGTGCACCAGCATGCCCTTGCCTTTGCCTTTACTTAAGGCTGAAGAAATTCTGTCAGCCGTTCCCAGTACATCGTTGCTGTGATCGTAAGGAGTTATTAATATTCAGTAGGTGGAACAATATAAAAAAATGGATAACTTATTAATAAAAAAATCCCACAGAAAATAATAATAAACCCTATTTACTGGTTCGAAATATATGGCTGTGGAACAGGTATTTCACCAGCAGGAACAGGGAACAAACCAGTCACTGCCCAGCCTATACTGGTGCTTGGGAGTGCCCCGGCCCAGATGCAGGACCTCGCATTTGGTGTTGTTGAACCTCATGAGCTTGTCACGGGCACACCTCTCCAGCCTGTCAAGGCTTTGCTCAGGTCGAGGTAACTGACGTCTCTTGCTCGGCCTTCATCTATGAATGCTGTGACCTTGTCATAGAAGGCCACCAGGTTGGTCAGGCAGGATTTGCCCTGGGGGAAGCTGTGCTGATTGTGCCCAATCACCTCTTTGCTATTCTCTGCCTGAGCAGTGCCTCCAGGAGGGTCTGCTCCATGGTCTTACCAGGCACAGAGGTGAGACTGACTGGCCTGTAGTTCCCTGGGTCATCCTTCCTTCCCTTTCTGAGAGTGGGGGTTATGTTTGCCTTTTTCCAGTCAGTGGGGACCTCCCCAGACTGCCACAACTTTTGGCATAGGATGGGCAGTGGCCTAGCAACCTCCTCTGCCAGTTCCCTCAGCAGCTGTGCTGCGTGCATGCCAGATCAGCCTGCATCTTATGTAGGCAAGTTAACCTTTTTAAAGGAGGCTTTGTCCCCATGTGCAGTACCCCAGTGGCACGACTCTCAGTTGAACTGGATGATGATGTCCAGAGGTGCCTTCCAACCTCCACCATTCTGTGATTCTCAGAAAGAGCTGTGCTCATGCCACAGGCAGCCAGAGCCTCTCTGGTGTGAAATGCTGCCCTAGGGGGCTAAGGAGTGCTGCAGCCAGGAGTGTGCAGCAGGCACTTGTCAGGACAGGGTGGCTGTGTCAGGACAGGGTGGCTGTGGACTGTACTCCTGGCTGTGTTTGTAGGAGGGATGAGGATGGATCCCAGAGTGAGCCCTGTAGTGCTGTACAGCTGGTCTGCTGTAGAGCTCTAGAGCTGGGGCTGCAGATCTGCAGGGCTGCGGGGGCTGTAGGGTTCTGGTGCCGCAGGGCTGTAGAGCTGAGTGGCTGTAGTGCTGCAGGGTTTCAGAGACGTAGGACTGTAGGTCCTGTGTACCATTCCCCCTAGTCTCCCCCCTGCCAGAGGTATCCAGGCCCCTTGGCCCACCCTGCTTTTTGGGGGCTGCTGACAGCTGCTTTGGAAGCTGACTGGGGTGCTTGGGCATGGTAGGGGCTGGAGTCTCCCCACTGAGGATTTGCTCCAGCCTCTGGGGCAGCCCCGGCCCTCCTCAGTAGGTTTGGGGGTTGGAGGGACACTGGAATCAAAGAATCACTGAGACTACAGATCACTGAGTCCCAACCATTAAATTAGCACTTCCAAGTCATTGTTTTATTTTACTGCTTTATTTTACTTCTTGAACACAGTTTTTTGCTTTCATGTTGTCAGGACATAAATGTCAAAGGCAGGTCAGTTCCTCGCTCCCCATAAGGATTTTTTTGGTCTGGTCCCCTTCCTAAGAAGTCCTCTGCAGCTGGCCTCTTTCACGCAAGGCTTCTATGGCTTAGCATCAGGAGGTCTTTCTTTCAGAGAGCTTGGGCAGCCACACCGTCGGGTGGGACGTGGCCAGGCGGTCCCGGACGGAGCCCCAGGCAGTCCCTTAGGGGAGCCCAGCTGCTTGCAGGGAACCTCCTCTCTGCAGGGAAGAGCAGCAAGAACAGGTGGCAGGCAGGCCCAGCACCCACTGACCTCTGCCTCCCGTCCTGCTCCCTGAGCTTTGACTGGGCAGAGGGGGCACGACAGGGCTGCTCTGCGGCATCATCCCAGAAGCCCCAAACCCTAGTTCCAGCCGGGCAGGGCTCCTTCGCGGTCCACGACGGGTGCCTGAGGCGGCATCAGGGTGTGCAAGGGGTCCCTAATCCCCAGGAGCTCCGAGCACTCCTTGCAAGTGCGCTGCACATGGGCGCAAAGGCGCAGGGCTCTCTCCCGCTCCCGTTCCCTGGCTGAGGCGAGGCAGCCCTTCAGGACCCTGGGCAGGGGGCATCTCTCTCACACCAGGCCCCAGCCAGCCGCGGCAGGGCAGCCTCCTCCCTCCTCACCCTCTCGGCTGCCTCTGCCCTGGGGCAGGACTCGGTGCTGCTTCCCCGCCCTGACCTTCCCCAGGCTGCCCTCGCCCAGCTTAGGGCTGGCTCTTGGCTTGCCCTGGGGCAGGACTTGGTGCTCTGCCTGTGCTGAGGTTGCCGTGGCAGCAGAGCCTCTCTCCTCTCCATGTCTTCTGTGCAGCTCGACCTCATGTCCTGCTCAGGCAGACGTGCAAAGCGTGTGAGCTTGCCTGGCAGAGGGTCACTCGGGCCTTCTCTCAGCTCGATGCCGGATGTGTGAGGAGCGGAACAGGTGGAGGCCTGGTATCACAAGCACTGGCCGGAGGGACAGGACGGGCCACTGGTGGTGTTCCTGGAATCCTCCTCTCCTCCTCAACAGCACTGCAGAAGTCAGGTGCTGTGCTCTGCCATGGTGCAGGGTCCCAAATCTGCACCCATCACCACCCTGCATATTTCTGGGGTGCTGGAACCTCCTCCCTCCCTCCCTCCACCTCCTCCCGACGCTCCTCTCCTCTCCTCCCCTGTCCTCTCCTCCTCCTGCATCATGGCATCTCACTGCCTCGGAGCTCCACGAAGCGGCTGCGGAGATCGTAGCCCCGGGGCAGAGAGCTGTTCCTCTCTTCTCTCTGCCTCTCCGGTGGCTGTGGTTGCTGCTCCCGAGCAGCTCGGCTCCGCAGGTTGTAGTTGTGCCGCGGGGGCCGTCTGCGGGCGATCTCCATTTCCATGATCCTGCGCTGGCGGGGACTGAGGCCGACCACGTACTCCTGGTAGTCGTTGTCCTCTTCCAGCCAGTGCATCACCATCTCCATGGGGTGCCTGCAGACTGGGCAGGAGGCGTTTCTTCGATTGGACCACCGGCGGATACAGGGAAAGCAGAACCAGTGCCTGCATCCATCAACATAGGCAGGGTTCTGCACTGTTCCCAGGCAGATGGCACACTCCCTGTCTCCTGTTGGGGGTGGCTGCCCCACGCCACCATCGTTGTTGGCAGCAGAGTCTCTTCTCTCCTCCATGCCTTCAGAGGAGATCAATGCTATGTCCTGTCAAGAGAGACACGCAAAGTGTCTTAGCTTGTCCGGTAGAGGGGCACTCGGCCTATCTCCTCTCTTCCCACCATAGGATAGATGCCCGAGGAGCAGGGCAGGTGGCGGCATGGCCTCACAAAGTTGGCCTTCTCCCGGCTGCCCAAGCCGATGGCACAGGGCAGCATGGGCCAGCTGCGTGGCCACGCCTCCGGCTCCTCAGGTGCTGCGGTGGCCTGGGGACAGCTGGCAACGCTGAGCCCCTCCAGCGCTCTGGGCACCACAGCACCAATGGGTGTCCACAAGAAAGGGAAGAACTCGTTGGCCGGCCCAGGCGAGGGTGGCAGAAATGCCCAGATCCCCTCAAGAACGAAGCCCTCCCCACTCCCCAGGGGGAGGAATGTCCCTGACCAGCTAGCTCACTCACCTCTGCTGCTGACAGTGTGTTCTCTGGGTCCTCTGACTGCCTGAACACAGCAGGCCCAGGGAAAATCCTCTCTCTGCTGGCTCTGGGGTCAGGCGCTGAGAGGTGGAAGGAACAACTCCTCAGGCGCAACACCAGCACCGATGTCCTTGCTCCGCACTCCAAACCTGGCGACCTCGCTCGGCTGGACGCTGGGCACTGACTGGTGGGGTGACCCTTGGCACCCAAATATATGCACCGAGGGGCACCGAGTCACAATCGGTAGCTTGGTGACATCACAGGGGGCCACCTGTGACCACGGCAACAGCCATGCCCAGGGCACCAGCCCCGCCCACGCTGTGCCCCCAGCTCATGCCAGAGAGAGATGGGCCTGGCTGCTGAGGGGCCGAGTGCTGTGCTGCAGGAGGACAAGAGTGAATGGCAGGGGCTGGAGTCTCCCCACTGAGGATTTGCTCCAGCCTCCGGGGCATCCCCAGCCCTCTTCAGTAGGTCTGGGGGTTGGAGGGACACCGGAACCAAAGAATCATGAAGACTGCAGGAGATCACGGAGTCCCAACCATTAAATTAGCACTTCCAAGTCATTGTTTTATTTACTGCTTTATTTTACTCTTTTTTCCCCACAGTTTTTGCTTTTCATGTTGTCAGGACATAAATGTCAAAGGCAGGTCAGTTCCTCGCTCCCCATAAGGATTTTTTGGTCTGGTCCCCTTCCTAAGAAGTCCTCTGCAGCTGGCCTCTTTCCACGCAAGGCTTCTATGGCTTAGCATCAGGAGGTCTTTCTTTCAGAGAGCTTGGGCAGCCACACCGTCGGGTGGGACGTGGCCAGGCGGTCCCGGACGGAGCCCCAGGCAGTCCCTTAGGGGAGCCCAGCTGCTTGCAGGGAACCTCCTCTCTGCAGGGAAGAGCAGCAAGAAACAGGTGGCAGGCAGGCCCAGCACCCACTGACCTCTGCCTCCCGTCCTGCTCCCTGAGCTTTTGACTGGGCAGAGGGGGCACGACAGGGCTGCTCTGCGGCATCATCCCAGAAGCCCCAAACCCTAGTTCCAGCCGGGCAGGGCTCCTTCGCGGTCCACGACGGGTGCCTGAGCGGCAATCAGGGTGTGCAAGGGGTCCCTAATCCCCAGGAGCTCCGAGCACTCCTTGCAAGTGCGCTGCACATGGGCGCAAAGGCGCAGGGCTCTCTCCCGCTCCCGTTCCCTGGCTGAGGCGAGGCAGCCCTTCATGACCCTGGGCAGGGGGCATCTCTCTCACACCAGGCCCCAGCCAGCCGCGGCAGGGCAGCCCTCCTCCCTCCTCACCCTCTCGGCTGCCTCTGCCCTGGGGCAGGACTCGGTGCTGCTTCCCCGCCCTGACCTTCCCCAGGCTGCCCTCGCCCAGCTTAGGGCTGGCTCTTGGCTTGCCCTGGGGCAGGACTTGGTGCTCTGCCTGTGCTGAGGTTGCCGTGGCAGCAGAGCCTCTCTCCTCTCCATGGTCTTCTGTGCAGCTCGACCTCATGTTCCTGCTCAGGCAGACGTGCAAAGCGTGTGAGCTTGCCTGGCAGAGGGTCACTCCGGGCCTTCTCTCAGCTCGATGCCGGATGTGTGAGGAGCAGAACAGGTGGAGGCCTGGTATCACAAGCACTGGCCGGAGGGACAGGACGGGCCACTGGTGGTGTTCCTGGAATCCTCCTCTCCTCCTCACCAGCACTGCAGAAGTCAGGTGCTGTGCTCTGCCATGGTGCAGGGTCCCAAATCTGCACCCATCACCACCCCGCATATTTCTGGGGTGCTGGAACCTCCTCCCTCCTCCCTCCACCTCCTCCCGACGCTCCTCTCCTCTCCTCCCCTGTCCTCTCCTCCTCCTGCATCATGGCATCTCACTGCCTCGGAGCTCCACGAAGCGGCTGCGGAGATCGTAGCCCCGGGGCAGAGAGCTGGTTCCTCTCTTCTCTCTGCCTCTCCGGTGGCTGTGGTTGCTGCTCCCGAGCAGCTCGGCTCCGCAGGTTGGTAGTTGTGCCGCGGGGGCCGTCTGGCGGGCGATCTCCATTTCCATGATCCTGCGCTGGCGGGGACTGAGGCCGACCACGTACTCCTGGTAGTCGTTGTCCTCTCCAGCCAGTGCATCACCATCTCCATGGGGTGCCTGCAGACTGGGGCAGGAGGCGTTTCTTCGATTGGACCACCGGCGGATACAGGGAAAGCAGAACCAGTGCCTGCATCCATCAACATAGGCAGGGTTCCGCACTGTTCCCAGGCAGATGGCACACTCCCTGTCTCCTGTTGGGGGTGGCTTGCCCCACGCCACCATCGTTGTTGGCAGCAGAGTCTCTTCTCTCCTCCATGCCTTCAGAGGAGATCAATGCTATGTCCTGTCAAGAGAGACACGCAAAGTGTCTTAGCTTGTCCGGTAGAGGGGCACTCGGCCTATCTCCTCTCTTCCCACCATAGGATAGATGCCCGAGGAGCAGGGCAGGTGGCGGCATGGCCTCACAAAAGTGGGCCTTCTCCCGCTGCCCAAGCCGATGGCACAGGGCAGCATGGGCCAGCTGCGTGGCCACGCCTCCGGCTCCTCAGGTGCTGCGGTGGCCTGGGGACAGCTGGCAACGCTGAGCCCCTCCAGCGCTCTGGGCACCACAGCACCAATGGGTGTCCACAAGAAAGGGAAGAACTCGTTGGCCGGCCCAGGCGAGGGTGGCAGAAATGCCCAGATCCCCTCAAGAACGAAGCCCTCCCCACTCCCCAGGGGAGGAATGTCCCTGACCAGCTAGCTCACTCACCTCTGCTGCTGACAGTGTGTTCTCTGGGTCCTCTTGACTGCCTGAACACAGCAGGCCCAGGGAAATCCTCTCTCTGCTGGCTCTGGGGTCAGGCGCTGAGAGGTGGAAGGAACAACTCCTCAGGCGCAACACCAGCACCGATGTCCTTGCTCCGCACTCCAAACCTGGCGACCTCGCTCGGCTGGACGCTGGGCACTGACTGGTGGGGTGACCCTTGGCACCCCAATATGCACCGAGGGGCACCGAGTCACAATCGGTAGCTTGGTGACATCACAGGGGGCCACCTGTGACCACGGCAACAGCCATGCCCAGGGCACCAGCCCCGCCCACGCTGTGCCCCCAGCTCATGCCAGAGAGAGATGGGCCTGGCCGCTGAGGGGCCGAGTGCTGTGCTGCAGGAGGACAAGAGTGAATGGCAGGGGCTGGAGTCTCCCCACTGAGATTTGCTCCAGCCTCCGGGCATCCCCAGCCCTCTTCAGTAGGTCTGGGGTTGGAGGGACACCGGAACCAAAGAATCATGAAGACTGCAGGAGATCACGGAGTCCCAACCATTAAATTAGCACTTCCAAGTCATTGTTTTATTTTACTGTTTTATTTTACTCTTTTTTCCCCACAGTTTTTGCTTTCATGTTGTCAGGACTAAATGTCAAAGGCAGGTCAGTTCCTCGCTCCCCATAAGGATTTTTTTGGTCTGGTCCCTTCCTAAGAAGTCCTCTGCAGCTGGCCTCTTTCACGCAAGGCTTCTATGGCTTAGCATCAGGAGGTCTTTCTTTCAGGAGCTTGGGCAGCCACACCGTCGGGTGGGACGTGGCCAGGCGGTCCCGGACGGACCCAGGCAGTCCCTTAGGGGAGCCCCAGCTGCTTGCAGGGAACCTCCTCTCTGCAGGGAAGAGCAGCCAAGAACAGGTGACAGGCAGGCCCGTGGTGCCTTCACACACAAGGTTCTGTGGCTTCAGCACCTGAGCAGAGCCTTTTGTGGGTGGATCCTTGTCTGGAAAATGCTGAGAGAGAGAGAAGGAGCCAGACAGAATGCTGACACAGGCCATCCAACACCACCCGAATCCCTTCTCCTCTGCCGCAGAGTGACCTCAGAGGTGGTCTTCTTCTGTGCCAAGACGACGGTGTGGAGTCCTCCCCACACTCCTCAGAGGGCACCTTCTCTTCCACAACAGCACATACAGACAGCTGGGCAACATATTTTGTATGATGTGCCTCTCAGATCTTTAATTAGAATCCAGTGTCCACATCTCATTCATACATAAGAGTAGTAGATGTAACATAGAATTGTCAGGGCTGGCAGGGACCTCAAGGATCAGCTAGTTCCACTCCCCTGCCACCCCTGCCAGGGCAGGGACCCATCACACTAGCTCAGGTTGCTCAGAGCCACAGTCAGCCTGCTCTTAAAAACCTCCAGGGACGGGGCTTCTACCACCTCCCTGGGCAACCTGTTCCAGTGTCTCACCAGCCACATGGTGAAAAACTTCTTCCTAACATCCAATCTGAATCTACCCATTTCTGTAGTTGCTCCATTCCCCTTAGTCCTATCATTACCTGACACCCTAAACAGTCCCTCACCAGTTTTCTTTTAGACCCCCTTCAGATGCTGGAAAGCCACAATAAGGTCTCCTCGGAGCCTCCTCTTCTCCACACTGAATAGCCCCAACTCTTTCATTCTGTCCTCGTAAGAGAGGTGCTCCAGCCCTCTGATCATCCTTGTGGCCATTCTCTGGGGCTGGCAGGAACCTCAAGGATCAGCTAGTTCCACTCACCCGCTGCCCCTGCCAGGGCAGGGACCCATCACACTAGCTCAGATTGCTCAGAGCCACAGCCAGCCTGGTCTTAAAAATGGTGGGGCTCTCTCCTATCTCTTCACATCGATGCTGGATGTGTGGTAGAGGGATAGTCCAGGATTGCAATCTTGAGCTATGGGCTGCCAGAAGCACAAGATAGGCTTTCTGGGCAAGAGTCTCAGGCCTCCGGGACACGGTGGAGCGTCCAGGAAGACTTGCAAAAGGGGAAGAAGAGCTGATTCCCCACAAGCAGTGAGGACCCAGCGGCGAGAGGGTAACTTGCCACGCCAAGCATATGCCGGGCGCTGTTTGGGTGATTGTGATGGGGCTGCCCGTGCTGCTGGGCTTGACTTGTGTCAGGCTCCCACCGGGCAGGTGTCAATGCCAGCCTGTGGGTGGCCAGCACATAGGTTATGGCTGTGGATGGCCCCTTGGTACCACTGGCGGCTGTTACAGAGCTGGAGAATGATGAAGTGAACCTTGTCGTCCTGCAGCACAGCACTTGGCCCCTCAGCGGCCAGGCCCATCTCTCTCTGGCATGAGCTGGGGGCACAGCGTGGGCGGGGCTGGTGCCCTGGGCATGGCTGTTGCCGTGGTCACAGGTGGCCCCCTGTGATGTCACCAAGCTACCGATTGTGACTCGGTGCCCCTCGGTGCATATATTGGGGTGCCAAGGGTCACCCCACCAGTCAGTGCCCAGCGTCCAGCCGAGCGAGGTCGCCAGGTTTGGAGTGCGGAGCAAGGACATCGGTGCTGGTGTTGCGCCTGAGGAGTTGTTCCTTCCACCTCTCAGCGCCTGACCCCAGAGCCAGCAGAGAGAGGATTTTCCCTGGGCCTGCTGTGTTCAGGCAGTCAGAGGACCCAGAGAACACACTGTCAGCAGCAGAGGTGAGTGAGCTAGCTGGTCAGGGACATTCCTCCCCCTGGGGAGTGGGGAGGGCTTCGTTCTTGAGGGGATCTGGGCATTTCTGCCACCCTCGCCTGGGCCGGCCAACGAGTTCTTCCCTTTCTTGTGGACACCCATTGGTGCTGTGGTGCCCAGAGCGCTGGAGGGGCTCAGCGTTGCCAGCTGTCCCCAGGCCACCGCAGCACCTGAGGAGCCGGAGGCGTGGCCACGCAGCTGGCCCATGCTGCCCTGTGCCATCGGCTTGGGCAGCCGGGAGAAGGCCAACTTTGTGAGGCCATGCCGCCACCTGCCCTGCTCCTCGGGCATCTATCCTATGGTGGGAAGAGAGGAGATAGGCCGAGTGCCCCTCTACCGGACAAGCTAAGACACTTTGCGTGTCTCTCTTGACAGGACATAGCATTGATCTCCTCTGAAGGCATGGAGGAGAGAAGAGACTCTGCTGCCAACAACGATGGTGGCGTGGGGCAGCCACCCCCAACAGGAGACAGGGAGTGTGCCATCTGCCTGGGAACAGTGCAGAACCCTGCCTATGTTGATGGATGCAGGCACTGGTTCTGCTTTCCCTGTATCCGCCGGTGGTCCAATCGAAGAAACGCCTCCTGCCCAGTCTGCAGGCACCCCATGGAGATGGTGATGCACTGGCTGGAAGAGGACAACGACTACCAGGAGTACGTGGTCGGCCTCAGTCCCCGCCAGCGCAGGATCATGGAAATGGAGATCGCCCGCAGACGGCCCCCGCGGCACAACTACAACCTGCGGAGCCGAGCTGCTCGGGAGCAGCAACCTCAACCACCGGAGAGGCAGAGAGAAGAGAGGAACAGCTCTCTGCCCCGGGGCTACGATCTCCGCAGCCGCTTCGTGGAGTTCCGAGACGATGGGCTGCGACGATGCGTGCACGCACGTGAAATGGAGCAATGAGAAGGGCCATCTCCTGCCCTAGCTGCAGTCACTCAATGAAGAAGGTGATGCAGAGGACTACGACTACAAGGAGTACGTGGTCAGACTCTCCCCCTGAAAGCACAGCAGAATGGACATGCAGAGCGCCTGCAGACAGCCCTTGCAGCACAGCTGTATCCTGTGAGGACAAGCTGCTTGGGAGCAGCCCCAGCAGAGGCAGAGAGAGAGGAGCAGATCCCTGTGGCAGGGCTACCATCGCCACCTCTGCATTTGCTTCATGGAGTTCGAAGATGATGAGCTGCCACGATGCAGGAGCAGGGAGGAGGTTTCACCTCTCCAGAAATGTAAATGTGGTGGTGCCTGAGCGCAGACTGGGACACCCTGGGACACCCTGCATGATGGCAAGAGTACAGCAAATGGCTTCTGCAGTGCTGGTGAGGAGAGGAGGGTTCCAGGAACACCACCAGTGGCCCATCCCGTCCCTCCTCCCAGTGCCGCCTCTGGCCAGTTTTTCAGAGTTCTCAGGAGCCGGTTTTGGGCTTTAAAGTGACTGTGTTTTGTTCGCTTGTTACAAAAGACATTTTAACGTTTTGTTGGTGCAGACCTGGTATGGATAATGGCTTTGGCATTGGGTTTAGAGGATAATGGATCTTGGAGAGCTGCTCTTTTGTGGGTTGTAGTAATTAAGTGTTACAGTAGGAACAATAAGTATTATGATAAGTATTCAGTAATTATAGTAAGAAATTATAAGTTGTAGTTAGTCATATAGCAACGTACAATAAGTATGTTTATGTTAGTGGAGAATAAGTAATAGTAAATAAATAATAGAGTAATATAGGATAAGCAGTAGTTACATATGTTATAGAACACTATAGGTTAGAGTGGTGTTAGAATAGGATGATTGTAATTAATAAGCCTAGATTGTCCAATCATACTAGATTGTTATTAATAAGCCTAGATAATAAGAGCAGACGATAGCGATAGTGATTGAAGTAAGAGTAATAGAAGTAAGGATTAGAATAGATTTGGCCTATTTTACAACAGAATAAGTTGTTGTAAGCTCATAGGTTGGGTGGTCTAGGATTTTTTCTGTGTGCCATGGCATGCAGAAGCACGCTATATACTATAGAATCCTTTCAGTTTTCAGAGGTTAATTCAATGGTTTGGTTTTAACATAGTTTTTCTTTTAGTTTCTCATAGACTTCTAGTATTCCCATAAGTCTAGGGTTTAGAATAAGGATATTACAGAGTGGGTTTTAGTCTTGATATTCACGATAGTGCTTTAAGATAAGGATTATAAAAGATCCTCAGAGATAGCAGCAAGAAAAGCCAATCCATGCCACGAGCTGGTCTGCAACTCAGTACTGCAAACATCTCAGCTGACAACGCAGGAATCAACAGATGGGCAAAACACCACGAGGAACACCACAACCGAATGAAGGCTGCCTGCGATGAGGGCAGCGCCCATGAAGCTGAAAGTCAACTGGCCCAAGGACTGACCACAACGACGCGGGAAGCGGCGGTTGGAGCCGAGCGGGGCTGCTCCGCCTCAGCGGTGGGCGGCGGGTCGCGCCGGGCCGGGCCGCACTGCGCTGCGTCGCTGTCTCTCGTCTCGCTTTGTCCAACGTCCAGAACTCAGCTTGCCATGAGCTGCTGGCAGCCGGTGCTCCAACGTCCAGAACTCAGCTTGCCATGAGCTGCAGGCAGCCGCTGCTCCAACCTCCAGAACTCAGCTTGCCATGAGCTGCTGGCAGCCGCTGCTCCAACGTCCAGAACTCAGCTTGCCATGAGCTGCTGGCAGCCGCTGCTCCAACCTCCAGAACTCAGCTTGCCATGAGCTGCTGGCAGCCGCTGCTCCAACCTCCAGAACTCAGCTTGCCATGAGCTGCTGGCAGCCGCTGCTGAGCAAGAGGGGCGCGAGACAGAGAAAACGCAGACGGAAGGGAGGGGAGGATGAAAGTCACGTCCCCCAAACAAAACGTAGCACTAGAAATGCTGTCCTTCAGGACTCGCGGGACACCGAGTCCTCCAGCAGTGACAGCGGCAGCACGAGCAGCAGCGTCCATAGCCCGGACCGAGTGTACGGCGCAGAGAGCAGCCTGAACCCCATGGCGGCCGGCTCCAGTCTCGTCTCCTCACAGTCCTTCCACGAGCAGGTTTTTGATTATGTTTTCTGGACTCGATGATCTTTGATGTCTCTTCCAACCTTGGCGCTACTGTGATACTGTGACTGCCACGCTGAACTGAAAGTGATGGCATCGATCTGAGGCCGATCGCACGGAAACAAAGCCAGGAACCCAGCCTACGTCGATGGAGGCAGGCATTGGTTCTGCTTTGCGTGTATCCCGGCAGAGGGCGAGCAGAAGAAACGTCTCCTGCCCAGTCTGCATGCACCCAATGGAGAAGGCGATGCAGAGCACAACGACGATGAGGAGTATGTGGTCCGACTCTCTCCCTGCCAGCGCAGGATAATGGACATGGAGAACGCCCGCAGAAAGCCCCCACAGCCAACGGAACCTCAAAGAGACCTCTTCCAGAGACACAGGCACTGCAGCCCCTGGGAAGCATGGCCATGCAGCTGTACAACTGCTGCCCCACCTGCCTGGGCAGCTGGCAGGAGGCGAGCTTTGTGATACCAGGCCTCCACCTGTTCTGTTCTTCATGCATCCTGCGGCGGGCTGAGAGCAGGCCCAGGTGCCCCTCTGCCAGGCAAGCACAGATGCTTTGCACGTCTACCTGAGCAGGACGTGACGTCGAGCTGCACAGAAGACATGGAGAGGAGAGAGGCTCTGCTGCCAGCGATAGTTGGATGGTGCTGTGAGGCAGCCACCCCAGACAGGAGAGACCCAGTGCCCGATCTGCCTGGAAACCATTGGGAAGGAACCCAGCTGTGCTGACCAGGATGCAGGCACTGGCTCTGCTCTGGGTGTACCCGGCGGAGGGCAAGCAGAAGAAGTGTCTCCTGCCCAGTCTGCAGGCACCCAGTGGAGAAGGTGAAGCACAGAGCATGTGTCCCAGGCCATCTGTCCCTCCTTCCAGTGCTGCCTCCAAGAGACCTTTCCCAGAGAGCCCAGCAGCTCTACTGCGCCACACCGTTGCGGAGGGGCCTGCTGCAGACCCCCTCATCTATCCTTCGCAGCAGCAGACAGCGGCCATGCGGGGAGCCCAGGGCCACCCGCAGCAGGGCACAGCCGGCATTAACTAGATTCCTCCAAGCAGCGTGCTGGGGGCAGAGAGTCATGGCCTCAGCAGTGGCAAAGCACAGCGGGGCTCGGGCTCCTGGCTCTCAGACTGCGCGCTCGGCCGGAGCCAGGGCCTGAGCTGGGCCACGGCAGCCTCGGCACAGGCAGAGAGCACCGAGTCCTGCCCCAGGGCAAGCCAAGAGCCAGCCCTAAGCTGGGCGAGGGCAGCCTGGGGAAGGTCAGGGCGGGGAAGCAGCACCGAGTCCTGCCCCAGGGCAGAGGCAGCCGAGAGGGTGAGGAGGGAGGAGGCTGCCCTGCCGCGGCTGGCTGGGGCCTGGTGTGAGAGAGATGCCCCCTGCCCAGGGTCCTGAAGGGCTGCCTCGCCTCAGCCAGGGAACGGGAGCGGGAGAGAGCCCTGCGCCTTTGCGCCCATGTGCAGCGCACTTGCAAGGAGTGCTCGGAGCTCCTGGGGATTAGGGACCCCTTGCACACCCTGATGCCGCCTCAGGCACCCGTCGTGGACCGCGAAGGAGCCCTGCCCGGCTGGAACTAGGGTTTGGGGCTTCTGGGATGATGCCGCAGAGCAGCCCTGTCGTGCCCCCTCTGCCCAGTCAAAGCTCAGGGAGCAGGACGGGAGGCAGAGGTCAGTGGGTGCTGGGCCTGCCTGCCACCTGTTCTTGCTGCTCTTCCCTGCAGAGAGGAGGTTCCCTGCAAGCAGCTGGGCTCCCCTAAGGGACTGCTTGGGGCTCCGTCCGGGACCGCCTGGCCACGTCCCACCCGACGGTGTGGCTGCCCAAGCTCTCTGAAAGAAAGACCTCCTGATGCTAAGCCATAGAAGCCTTGCGTGAAAGAGGCCAGCTGCAGAGGACTTCTTAGGAAGGGGACCAGACCAAAAAAATCCTTATGGGGAGCGAGGAACTGACCTGCCTTTGACATTTATGTCCTGACAACATGAAAGCAAAAAACTGTGTTCAAGAAGTAAAATAAAGCAGTAAAATAAAACAATGACTTGGAAGTGCTAATTTAATGGTTGGGACTCAGTGATCTGTAGTCTCAGTGATTCTTTGATTCCAGTGTCCCTCCAACCCCCAAACCTACTGAGGAGGGCCGGGGCTGCCCCAGAGGCTGGAGCAAATCCTCAGTGGGGAGACTCCAGCCCCTACCATGCCCAAGCACCCCAGTCAGCTTCCAAAGCAGCTGTCAGCAGCCCCCAAAAAGCAGGGTGGGCCAAGGGGCCTGGATACCTCTGGCAGGGGGAGACTAGGGGGAATGGTACACAGGACCTACAGTCCTACGTCTCTGAAACCCTGCAGCACTACAGCCACTCAGCTCTACAGCCCTGCGGCACCAGAACCCTACAGCCCCCGCAGCCCTGCAGATCTGCAGCCCCAGCTCTAGAGCTCTACAGCAGACCAGCTGTACAGCACTACAGGGCTCACTCTGGGATCCATCCTCATCCCTCCTACAAACACAGCCAGGAGTACAGTCCACAGCCACCCTGTCCTGACACAGCCACCCTGTCCTGACAAGTGCCTGCTGCACACTCCTGGCTGCAGCACTCCTTAGCCCCCTAGGGCAGCATTTCACACCAGAGAGGCTCTGGCTGCCTGTGGCATGAGCACAGCTCTTTCTGAGAATCACAGAATGGTGGAGGTTGGAAGGCACCTCTGGACATCATCATCCAGTTCAACTGAGAGTCGTGCCACTGGGGTACTGCACATGGGGACAAAGCCTCCTTTAAAAAGGTTAACTTGCCTACATAAGATGCAGGCTGATCTGGCATGCACGCAGCACAGCTGCTGAGGGAACTGGCAGAGGAGGTTGCTAGGCCACTGCCCATCCTATGCCAAAAGTTGTGGCAGTCTGGGGAGGTCCCCACTGACTGGAAAAAGGCAAACATAACCCCCACTCTCAGAAAGGGAAGGAAGGATGACCCAGGGAACTACAGGCCAGTCAGTCTCACCTCTGTGCCTGGTAAGACCATGGAGCAGACCCTCCTGGAGGCACTGCTCAGGCAGAGAATAGCAAAGAGGTGATTGGGCACAATCAGCACAGCTTCCCCCAGGGCAAATCCTGCCTGACCAACCTGGTGGCCTTCTATGACAAGGTCACAGCATTCATAGATGAAGGCCGAGCAAGAGACGTTCAGTTACCTCGACCTGAGCAAAGCCTTGACAGGCTGGAGAGGTGTGCCCGTGACAAGCTCATGAGGTTCAACAACACCAAATGCGAGGTCCTGCATCTGGGCCGGGGCACTCCAAGCACCAGTATAGGCTGGGCAGTGACTGGTTTGTTCCCTGTTCTGCTGGTGAAATACCTGTTCCACAGCCATATATTTCGAACCAGTAAATAGGGTTTATTATTATTTTCTGTGGGATTTTTTTTATTAATAAGTTATCCATTTTTTTATATTGTTCCACCTACTGAATATTAATAACTCCTTACGATCACAGCAACGATGTACTGGGAACGGCTGACAGAATTTCTTCAGCCTTAAGTAAAGGCAAAGGCAAGGGCATGCTGGTGCACACACCAACCTAATGTGAGGGAAGGGGAGAGGAAGGGATTGTTGAGTCACCCTTTTTGAGATCCAGCATCCACCCCCCACCAGGATGTAGGTAGTGTCCCGCAAATAAGTAGTGAATGAAAGCAAATCCCCATTAGGGAAGGCAAGCAAAGCCTCTCCGTGCCCACTGTGCCTCCACAGGTGCCACTTGCAATAGGTAGGAGGCTCTAGAGGTGGAGGGTCTGTCCACGGACTGTATGGGAGTCGATTCAACCACAAACCACCATTTACAGCCATCAAAAGGAACTGCCTCCTGTAGCATTACCACCACCTCCACAAGAAAGAAAAGAACTGTAGTTGTAAGTGACTCTCTTCTGAAAGGAACAGAGGGTCTGATATGCTGGGCAGACCCTTCTCATGGGGAAGTCTGTTGCTTCCCAGGAACCTGGATTAGCAATACTACCTGGAAACTCCTGAGCCCAGTGAGACTACTACCCACTACTACTCTTCCATGTGGTGGGTGGTGAAGAAGCTGTAACATGTCGACCAAGGGCAATCTCCAGAGAATTTAGAGCCCTAGGAGGAAGGTTAGTGAAGAAACCTGGGGCACAGAATTGTGCCTGGGATTCAGGAGACCCAGACTGGAAGTTAGACTGCCCTCACTCAGGCAATCTATAATGGCACTGCCAGTTGTAACTCTGTGGAAGTGCTGGTTTCCTTAGAAGACATCAAGATGGTAAGAAAATTCTCCTCTGTTTGCTTAATACTGAAAATGTTTAATGGAGTTCTTTCAAGACAGCCAATGCCAAACACGTGGGGAGTAATTGTGCATTGCGAGCGAATACACAACCCAGCACAGGTCACTGATAAAACCAACTGCTGAGTGTATGCCCAGATGGGGGTGGGAGTGTGCCCAGTGCCAGGCACCAGTCACTCTGGAGGCAGTTGCAGGACTTGGCAGGCCTGAGTCCAGCAATGCAGCCTGTGCAGACTCCTCGGTAGATCCATCCTGCCCTCAACAGATCCACACCACAGCCCATGGCCTCCAAAAGTGCCCCACCACCCCTTGCAGGTATGTCCCCAACATAAGGTTGGCACAGACTCCGAGACACTGATTGCCATGGGAAAAGGCTGTGCCCACTGTCCCTGCTTGTATCCAGGGAAAGGGCAGGTCCTAGGGGCTGTTGCCATGGTGCTCGTAGTGATCAGTGTGTCCAGGTGGCCAAGAAGGCCAATGGCATCCTGGCCTGCATCAGAAGTAGTGTGGCCAGCAGGAGCAGGGAAGTCATTGTGCCCCCGTACTTAGCATTGGTTAGGCCACACCTTGAGTACTGTGTCCAGTTCTGGGCCCCTCAGTTTGAGAAGGACATTGAGGCACTTGAACGTGTCCAGAGAAGGGTAACGAGGCTGGTGAGAGGCCTTGAGCACAAGCCCTGTGAGGAGAGGCTGAGGGAGCTGGGATTGTTTAGCCTGGAGAAGAGGAGGCTCAGGGGAGATCTCATTGATGTCTGCAACTACCTGAAGGGTTGTTGTAGCCAGGAGGGGGTTGGTCTCTTCTCCCAGGCAAGCAGCACCAGAACAAGAGAACACAGTCTCAAACTGCACCAGGGGAAGTTTAGGCTTGAAGTGAGGAGAAAGTTCTTCATAGAGAGAGTTGTTGGCAATTGGAATGTGCTGCTCAGGGAGGTGGTGGAGTCACTGTCCCTGGAGTTGTTCAACAGGGGTGTCCCTGGGTGTTCAACAGGGGATTGGACATGGCACTTGGTGCCATGGTTTAGTAGTCATGAGGTGTTGGGTGACAGGTTGGACTTGATCTCTGAGGCCTTTTCCAACCTTATTGATGCTATGATTCTAAGATATGTAACCCAATTTGAACCAAGTATTGTGATCCTGTTCCAAAGTTTTAGCGACATCAAACCACAGAGAGGAATTTTGTAATTTCTGGTGCATTTCTAGAACTTTCTAGAGCTTATTTCCTTGTTTTCCTTCACTCATTTTCACTTTGACTAAGGAGGACAAATAGAGTTGAAGTTACTCTTGGAAAATCCTCTCCTATGGGAAAAAATGTTGGAGTTGGATCGGTTGGAAATATCAGGTCAATACAATGCAGATGGTTAAAATGTCTGCATCCTACAGGTACCTGAAGACCTTCAAAATCTGGGGTCTAGTGTGCTCAGTCAGCTACCCTAGGATCCTCAGTATGGTTAGCTTGCTATTTTTTATCACTTTGAACTGACTTTTATTAAAACCAGGCACTTAGCCAAGAGCTTTTTTGGCTTATCTAACCAATATTTTGAGGAGAGATGGTAAGTGAACGAAAATGAAGCCAACCAGCCTGTAAAAGAAATTTTAACACTACTTGTTTCTAAAATAATTCAGCTAAAACCTTGTGTAAAATATGAACTAAATTATTACTGGATTTTCACTAAAAAATCCAAATCTGTTCCTTCTAGAGTTCTGTGGCTTTTTAGAATAACTGAAGACATTGTGTGTGTGAAAGCTTTTCAGTGGAAAAATTTGTTCAAGCCCAAGAGACTCTAGAGAACTTTGTCCTACTCATGTGAGGATATGTACATAGTGCAGTAAGGACTTTTTTTTATCAGACAAGGCTCTTATCTCCCTGCTTTTTTAAACAAGCCCACATCATGAATTGGATGGCTATAAAAAGTATAACAAGAATCATAGAAATTGTTTGGGTTTGGAGAAGACCTTTAAGATCATCACGTCCAATCATCACCTAACTCCATGTCCCTCAGCACCAAATCTCTGCCTCTTTGAAACACCTGCAGGGATAGTCCCTGGAGAGTCTGTTTCAATCTTTTATTGAATAAGTTTCTCCTAGGATACAACTTAAACCTCCCCTGGAGCAACTTGAGGCCATTTCCTCTCTTCCTGTCACTTGTTACTAGGGAGAAGAGACCAACACTCACCTCAGTTCAACTTCCTTTCAGGGACTTGTAGAGATTGGGGTCTCCCCTCAGTCTCCTCCAGACTAAACAACTCCAGTTCCTTTAGACACTCCTCACCCGACCTGTTCTCCAGACCCTTTACCACCTTTGTTGCTCTTTTCTGGACCTGCTTCACCACCTTAATGTCTTTTTTGCACTGAGGGACCCAAAATTGAACCCAGGATTCAAGGTGTGGCCTCACCAGTGCTGAGTACAGGGGCACAATCCTATCCCTGGTCCTGCTGGTCACACTGTTCCTGATCCAAGCCAGGATGCTGTTGACCTTCTTGGCCAGCTGGGCACATGCTGGCTCATCTTCAGACAGCTGTCAATCAATGCCCCCATGTCTTTCTCTGCTGGCAGCTTTCCAACCACTCTGCCCAAGGCCTGGAACATTCATGGGGTTGTGACTGAAGTGCAGGAACTGGCACTCGGTCTTGTTTTGCATTGGTCCATTGATCCAGCCTGGCCAGATTGGTCTTAGAGTCTTTCTGTTCTCAAGCAGACCAACACTCCCACCCAACCTGATGTCACCTGCAAACTTACTGAAGGTTCCCTTGTCCAGATTGCTGATAAAGATATTAAAGAGAACTGGTCCCAATACCAAGCCCTGGGAACATCATCTGTGACCAGCAAACTCATGGCCTGCAGCTTTATAACCTATTAATGCCATGGCACGATGAAGAGAAAAAAGGCAAACAAAAAGGGAAGAGATGAAAGAAAACAGCATAAAAATCTCACCTCATGATCCAGCTGGGAATTTTCCATCAGAAGGATACCTTGATGGAAAACAACTTCCACAAAAATCCAAACTGCCCTTTTTTTTTTTTAACAGTAAATATTTCAACTGCAGTGAAGCTACCTGATTTTTAACAATTCTCAACATTTTCAAGTCATGGACAAATGCTCAAATATTGGGATATCCCCTAGTAGAAAAAACAAAGTTGTCTAGATTTGTTTGCTCACTTTGTCCTGGGAAGCTTCTTTTGACAACCAAATTCCCATCAGATGGAAGCAAACCAAATGATTCAGAATCAGCTGGGATTGGCTCACAGCTTTGACAGCTTCTTGTCTCTTGCATTCTTGGAGGAACGTTATTTCAGAGGAAGTTTTCTCCAGGCTGCAATTGTTTGCAGTTAAGTATTCTCTTCAGATTAACTGACAACAACAGAAGCTGACATCATTAACAAATGTCCTGTCTCTGTTCTGTACCATGGTCTGTCTTCTCACAATGGGGTACAGAGCAGGTTATTTGCTAGGCTTATTCAGTATCATGTGAACATGTACACACCCCTCTTCCTCCACAATTGTTCCTTTCCTACGGGCTGCTCACTTTCTCCCTGTGCAAAATTTCACAGCTGCTTATGTTTCTGGCAATATTTTTCCACAGTAAGAGATTGTCTCATGGTTTAACCCTAGCTGAGAACTGAGCACCACACAGCTGCTCACTCATCCATCTCTAGGGGGATGGGGGAGAGAATCAGAAGGGTGAAGTTGAGAAAAACTCATGGGTTGAGATAAAGGCAGTTTAATAGGTAAAGCCAAAGGCAAGCAAAGCAAAACAAGGAATTGATTCTCCACTTCCCATCTGCAGGCATGTGCTCAGCCATCTCCAGGAGAGCAGGGTCCCTTGTATATGATGGTTACTTTGGAAGACAAACACCATCACTCCAACCTTTCCCTGCTTCCTTCTTCTTCCCCCAGCTTTATATGCTGAGCATGACATCACATGATCTGGAATACATCCTTTGGTCAGTTGGGGTCAGCTGTCCCAGCTGTGCTCCCTCCCACCATCTTGTGCACACCCAGTCTGCTTGCTGGTGGGGTGGTGTGAGGAGCAGAGAAGTGTTCATTCTGTGTAATGGCTGCTCAGCAAGAACTAAAACATCCCTGTGTTACCAGCACTGTTTCCAGCACAAATCCAAAACACAGCCCCATACCAGCTACTGTGAACAAAATTAACTCTACTCCAGCCAAACCCAACACTACAACTAACTTGGAACTCTGGGAAAAATGCAGATGATCCCAGTTTTGTGTTGAAGTCCAATAATGTGCACTTTCCATGACCATTAGTTTGAAGAGTTAGAAATAGTAACATTTAGAAATATCAGGAATTTCATTTGCACATCTAAGAATCCCTCTTGGAAACCTACCTCTTAACTATGATGCTGAGCTGATGTTCTATCAGATGATTAAATAACAATAGAAGACAGTTCTGCAGGCTAATGAACATGTCATGGAACTCCAGTGCTCACCTTTGTGTTACCTGCTACCAATAGCTTTAAACAAACCCCAAAGATTTCTTTAAACAGTTTCATTGTGAGAGGAATGTAACCTGCAGAAACTTTCATTTAAATGGAGCATGAGAGCGTCAAGGGCACAGAGCAATGCAGCTCTGTTTTGCTCTCATTCTAACTCAAACCAGTTAGGCTCTGCCTGCCTCGACTTCTGCAAGGTGAACTGGGTTTGCCGTCCTCACTCCAAGCTGTCCGAGCCCGGGCTGGAGGTTAGAAGCTAGGGTTCCTTCAGTCTGGAAGAGCAGTGCTGGAGCTGGTGGTCTGCTTGCACCATCTAGTGATGTAGGCTTGCACAGCTCCTCCTTCCTGCCTGATGCACAAATGCTGGCTGAGGATGCTAGAGATCTGTGCAGGGAAACCGGGAAAAAAGCCACACTTAAACCAGTTATAAGAACCAGCATCGTCAGTGTCAAACTTTCTTAACTAGCTTTTTCTCTGGCACGTCACGAGACTCACACATTGCCTTTTCTGTTCATGATGACTATGCAGTTAATTCCATTGTGCACTCCCATCTGTGGCTGCAAAAATGAAAATGCTGTTACTTCAGGCAAGCCACAGGTAATTGGGGTGGGGAGGAGAGTGAGTGTGTGTGGGAGTGGATTATCTGCTCGCTCTTTTACTTGATAGTCTTTTCTGCTCTTAATTTCTTTGGTTCTGTCATTTAAAAGAGCAAGCTAGTTGAACTTTAAAACAATCCTTTTTTTTTATTCTTATAAACTTGTAAGGCCATTAGGTATGTCATATGTTGCTTGCTTTTCAGCAAGAGCTTAATTATGAATTAAACCCCCCACAAAAGCAAACTTTTCAGGAAACTTCAGCAAACACAAGCCCCAACAATATTAAGACTACTCTGCTTCTCTTCATACCAAACCATTCCATTGTTGTGTTGCAGACTAGTTGAATGGTTATGTGGAAGCCTTCGTTAGTGCTCATATCAATAGGATCCATCTCAATGCCAGCTTCTACTCAGATAACTCAGTAGAAGCTGGCATAACTCAGTTTTAATTTAGGTTGTTGCAGAGCCCCATTGAACAGCAATATGAATTTAATGGCAGGTGGCCTCAATTAAATCTCAGAGGTTTCCAGGAACATCTTCAGCTCTTCATAAAGTTACTATCTCCCAACCATGTTGATTGGCTGAAGGTATTTCAAAAGCAACCTCCTCCCCTACCTCATTAAGGCCTGAGGAAAACTGATATTGAAACAAATCACATGGTGGTTAGTGAATCAGCTTTTCTGCACTGACAGCAAGAGTTAATGGAGTTTGTGTGCCTTGATCCAAGTGTGTCCTTTGAGATAAATCTTTTTTTCTCCTGACTTTGCCACTTTGACGTCAACCTTCCCTTGCTGTCCTTGTGCTTGTCTTTATTTCCTTCCCTCATGCTCACACAGCTACATGGGTGTGCCCATGAAGCACATACTCGTGACTGGTGTATGTCCTTAGATGATTTTGTGTAACTGCCCTGAGTGGAGTCTGCAGGGACAAAAGGGAATCCTTGACCCCACTCTTCTTGAGCTCCTCAGTCTGATTATTAAAGCCTCCTGCTCTTCTGGAACAAACATGGGACCTTGAGACCCATCTCCCGTCAGCATAGTTCCTGTGAAGACAGTGGATCTGTATCAGAAGAAAAATTTCAGAAGTGTCAAACATCAGGGAAAATGAGCTCCTTGCATTTGACCTCCTTTACTAACTGAAGGATAGAAAAAAGCCCAAATATTACTATTTTTAAAAAACACTGCTGAGACAGACAACCTCTCTGAGCCATGAGGCAAGGGGAAAACTCAGCAGAGATTCCCACACATTTTCAGTTGCTAATTGGCCAACTGTTCAATAGCTGATCCTTACTTTTAGTGATTGGAGGGGTTTTTTCAGATACAAGTACTATGTCTTCCTAACTTGAAATCAAGATGTTCCTCCCCATAGAATTATTTCTTCCCCACAAAGGTGGTGAGGCACTGGAACAGGCTGCCTAGAGAAGTTGTGGAGGCTCCAAGCCTGGAATTGTTCAAAGCCAGGGCCCTGAGCAATGTGGTCCAGTAAGAGGAGTCTTTGCCTGTGGCAGCGGGGTTAGAACTAGATGATCTTTCAGGTCCCTTCCAACTCAAACCATTCTATGATTCTACATTGTTGCCAAATCACATCTCAATCAGCTTTGTGTTTAGCAAAACAAATTGCATTCCTTCAGCCTTCCACTTCAATACCCTCTGGATATAAGATGTAGTAGTACTCCTTGTTAACATTTCTGTGTCAATGAAGCATAGGTGAGCTTGACAACTTCTGCAGTTTTTCATCAAGAATCTGAAAACTGCCCTGAGATTGCTACACTTGAAGTTGGGTACAGTTTCCTCTCAGCGTTAGTGGGATTTGTCTTGAAGGGCTTGTCTTCTTCTGGTGAGCTCTGCTGCCTGCTGCTTTTTGCCCCACACACCTTCTAAGGCAACTGCCTGGATTCAAACATCAAATCTCTTATCACTGTGCTTTGCAGCCTGTGGTAGCTATGAGAAATTCCATGTCAGTCAAGAGAAATATGAATAAATGCCTTGTCACCATCAAAAGCAAAGCCTTATGAATGAAAATTCTTCTACAAAGGCTAGATTCATGTATAAATTAGATTGGATTGAAGATTTAGCATATCTCTCTGCATTAAACAACATCTTCCAGGAGTTGGACTGCTTTGAACATATTTGTCATGGTACTTCTGTCATATGCAGGACTTTTATATCATCAACACCATCTAAATAGCATCAGAATATCACCACTTGCCCAAACATGGATCTTTATTAGACATTGACAGAAATAACTTGGTTTCCAAAGATATTGTAAGCATGCAGCTTCCTTTAAGTAGCTGAGTGGATTTAACCATCCTCAGAATCAAGCTTTGTGTGGCTGCAGATGTAGCACCTAGGTAGAGACCTGATGAGTTTGGCTTCTGTTCATTGCTTGGATGGTGTCAAGCCACTAAACAAGTGACAGGCACTCTCTATCATGCCTTGTCTCATCCCAAAGGAAAGAGAAAAGGAATAAGTGAGAGAGACTGAGAAGCTGGGAAAGAAACTAAACCTCCTTTAACAAAAATAATGACAATAAAATGACATATATGTAAATATATAGAACACAACATCAAACCAAACCCCCCTATTGGCAATCAGTCACTGTCACCACTGATGCTGTGGCATAAGTCCCAGACTGGACTCAGCAGCAGACCTAACTAGATTCAGGACCAGGATTCTGGAACTGGATTCAGGAACTCATGGATCAGGGTTGAAAGCAGAATGGAGAAGTCCTTCTCAGACAGTGGCCATTGCAGAAGAGAGTGAAGCTTGACATTGGTGATCCCTTGGCTTTATACTAAATATGATGTAGATGTATTGGAATCCCTTGCTGGTCAGTTTAGGGTCACCTGAACTGTCTGCTCCTCCCTGCAGGTGTGGCCTTTTACTCTGCACCCCCACATGGCACACAAGATGTAGCAGTGCCCTTGGTCTGCACCCCATCCCTTGGTTACTAACTCTGCCCATCAGCGTTCTCACTGCTGGAAGCAGCCTCTGTCTGTGAGAACATTCCCTCAGCTGCAGTAAGGCACTGAGCAGAAAGGCTCAGCTGTGAAGTCACAGCACTGATCAGAGTTTGTTCTGCTCTAAATCAAATCAGGACAGATGGGAACTTGCACATATTCTTCAAGGTGTGTCTACACTCATGCTTTCTCAGAGTCTGTATGGTCCCAACTTCTTCAGTTGCTTTCACATTTCAATGGTTGTTAAATGCAATCTTCATTTCCTAGATACAGGCAGCAAGTGTTTTCTGAGCTGCCAGGGTCTGAAGGAGTGATGGGACTTTAAAACAGCAGGACCAGTGCTCAGAGTTGAGGTTTGGTAATGTTTATTACCAAGAAGTGTAAGCCATGACCCAGTAACAACTGCTCAGTCTGTGCAGAAACTTTCTGTTTGTATGTCCTTTGTCTGCCTACTGGCTTGTGTTAGCATGTAAAAGAAGAGGTCCTCAACTCAAAAGCTGTGTGAACAGTCACACAGCATTCTGAGCAGGCATCTGCTCTGAAGAAGCATCACTGGTATTTTTTTTGCCCTTTATGCATTGGACTGGCATGGATCTGAGTGTGTAACGTGTCTGAGTTCTTAAAAGTTGGTTTGAAAATGGCAGTGAACAATTTCAGCACCCTCAAGTTTCCTCCTAAAAAAATATCTCAGGCCAAACAGCTTCTAGCTGCCATGTTCCCATATTCTTCAGATGGTTCTGAGGACTACTTATGAGCAGTGCTTTGCAGGTTGGCATGGAAAGCAGACAGTAATTTGGGAACTACTATACCCAGGATAACAGACATCTGCTGGCTAGCCCATTACACTCTTGTTCAGCTGGAGAGCTTATTTGGGACAGAAAACAGGGTATCATTGTGCTTCCCACAGAGATGATTGATGCTTTTGAGAGAATGACAACTTGACCATCTCTTATCCCTTGGAAAAGCCATCAATCTGTTTTGCTAGCAATTTAAAACTGGCTCTGCTTAGGCATAAACAACAGGCTGTAAAAGGGCAACATCAAAGCAAGACTGGAGATTTTTTGCTCTGAAGGCTAAGATTTATGCTCAGATTTAAAAGAGGCAGAGATGTGGTGCTGACTGACATCGTTTAGCACCAGACTTGGTAGAGTTAGAGAATGGTTGGACTCAGTGATCTTAAAGGTCTTTTCCATCTGAAAGAATTCTGATTTGTGGCAGCATTTAAGCCCAGACTTTCACATCTACCCAAGGTATTCAATATTCTGTACTTACTTACACTGCTTTCACAGCTGGAGCCACCAGGTGTCTTGTGGCAGAGAACAAAAATTCCTGCCCAACAAGCTCAGACCTAAATTTCTAGAAGAGCCCCCTCCCTTTGCAACTGTAGCCCTTAAGCAAACAGCCTTTCTGCAATTCTGAGACAGCAGTAGATGCCCTACCATATCAACTTGTCTTTCAAGAGCCACCCCACTGCAGGACAATGGGAAGTTAGTGGCACTTTTGGGTTGCAGAGAACAAACTGTTAGTTGTGCCCTGTGGACTGTCCATCTTAAAACTAATGCACCAACGAACTAAAGAAGGCCAGGACCACAAGTACCTTGGTCATGGGAGCTGCTCTCTGAGTCTGCAAACAGAGCAAATAAAGTAGCTCTCAGCTGTAAGTTACTGTAGTCAGAGGCACAGTAAAAATGAGGTCACACAAAAGGTTCAAAGTCTGATTCTGGCCCACCAGAGCTGTTGTGTTGCAATTCTCAGTCCAGCAGCACAGTTTACCATGTCATACAACTGATCAGGTGAAACTGAGTGTTGGGGTAAATCCACCTGCTCTGATGAAACACCTGCCACAGAGATTTCTTGGAGAAACTCATAATCACCACAAGTGTGGTTTGCTTAGACCCCTGTGAGGCTCTTCTTTGGGTTACATTCCTATGCCCTGCAATTCAGATTTGGAATTCAATCTTCTAATTCTGGAGAAGCACCCTGCACCAATCTGAGGCTAGTTTCTTATGCTCTCCCCTCTGAGCTGCTTCACAAAGCATCCAAAAAGAGATTTAAGCCTCAGGCTTCCCAGCAGTTTCTAATCTATTCGTACAGCAAACCCCTGTCCCAAGCAAGAGCATTATACCACACCAGCACCAGCAGGACAGCCTATTACATCCCACAAAACACACCTGTGTATGCTGGTCATGTCAGCCAGATTGTGGCTTGGATCCCACCTGTAGAACAAGACCTAACAGTTATCAACACAGCAGGTGGTGATGCCACAGCTCACAATTTTATCACAGGTGCTATGGATTCTCCCTCTCCTCTCTCCAGGAGACTTGACATGTGCTTTTATGGCTAATTATCAACATGCCAGGAAGAGAAGCCATTCACTCCTGTGCAGGTTCCTGCAATTCCCACATGCAAAGTTTTAGCTTTCTTAAAAACCATCACCACTTAGCTGCATAAAGATGCTTGTGAGTGGCATATGTTTACACTTAACAGTCAAAGAAAAGAAACATTGGGGTTTCCTCTGTGAGACAGTGCTGGGTTAAGCCAAACCCAGCCCAGGAGGGGTGAGCTGGAAAAAAAATTAGCCGCAGGTGGGCAAAGAAACCTGAGCCAAGTGGGCAGAAAGACCTGGCCCCCCTCCCAGAGGGAGGAGTCCCAGGTCAAAGTTTATTCCCCTTCTACTTCCTGCCTGCAACCCTATTTAAGAGGGGCGCGATAGGCTGTTTCACTCTCTCCCCTGCTCTTGGTTCTCTGTTGGTCTGCTGCTGTTGTTGCTGCGAGTCGTTAACCACATGGTCGGGCATGTGCCACGCTGTTGCAGACACCGAAGGAAAGTGCATGTGAAGAGAATCCATCTTACATCCACAGAATCCTTTGCCAGCTGTGTCTGGGTGTGTATATGTTTTTATTTATTCGTTTTTCTGATACCTTTATAACCTTGCTTTTGCTCAAATGCCTTTTTTTTTTTTTTGTTAAACTTCCCTTTTTACTCCCAAATTGATGCAAGACTGTTCTTTTGTAGTTTTATCTCTCTCTTCTTCTCCTGCCCAGTTTGCTTTCCCTACTGGGAAGAGGGGAGGCAGCCTGAATCTGTTCCATTGGGCTTTTGGGCTCTGGAAAGAGCTTAAACCACAACACAAAGTCCCTAATCTCATTACCTGGTGCCTCAGCTGATGATTTTCCAAAAGTTAGGCTGCATGACTTCTGAAGGCTGGCAGTGCAGCAATACTGCCCTCAGAACAGGGCCAAGGAGCACCCCAACTCTTCAGAGAAACTACACCTTAAGCATTGCTTAGACATCTTTCCCTACCACCCCCCCCCCCCCCCCCCCCGAAGATCACAGGGCATACTGGTAATGAGGACTTGAAATGGCTATGCAAGTGCTAGACCAGTGATCACAGTAGAGCCTCCTCCCTTCAGAGGTATGTGGAGTGCTGAATAGGCTGAAGCAGCAGGCACACGTGTGGCCGATCAGCAATTGCCGCACCAAGAAAAAAGTCTGTTTTGGAGGTGAAATTCTGATGCATTAAGGTGTTGTTTAGCACATACGAAGCCCTGTGCAGCAAGGCCTGTTTATGTACTACTTAATTCTATAGGGTAACGTAATCTTTCTATTTTTTTCCAATGCTGCTTCCCAATGCTCAAAGTGACTGTAAATACAAGTTTTTAGATGCTTTGACTAAATGTCATTTCCCCTCCTCAAGATGTACTCATTACAGTCAACACCTGCCAGCCGCACAGAAAATCAGCATTTGATAATTTTAAAGCGGCTGGAATTTTCTCTGTTCCTTTCTTGTCACATTAGCCCAACCTCCTGCAATAATCCAGAATAAGCACAGGCTGTGGAGTCAGTTCAGATGAAGGCATCAAGCCTCTCTGGGGAACAACTTTCAGGTTTCTTCTTGCCTAAATGTTGATAGTGTCCATTCCCTTTTAAGAGCACAGTATTTGCAAACCCATTTCCAGCCCATGAAGCATTCCCACCAATGTTTGCAGAAATTTTACACTCCTCCTTTAGACCATGTAACAGCATTATATGCCTTTTCCTCATGAAGGGCATAAAAGCACTTAGGTTACTTGTGTATGATCAGATATCTGAAATGGGGATGAGGATTCAGAGCTCCTTGTAGCTAAAATATTGGTATTTTATTTTGGTTTTTTTTTTTTTAGTATGTTGCCAGCTTTCACAGGGAAGAAAAAACCTCCATCCTCACTACTGTCTTTTGCCTTTCATTTAAAACAAAAGGCCATAACTCTCACAAAGGAAACTGAACTGTTTTGAAAATATATACTAGGAAGCAGGCACACTGAATCAAATCCTGTCCTAGACCTTTTCTGGGGATCACCTGCACTTCTGTGTCCTGCCAGCCTTGCTGCTTCTAAGGCTGCTGCATTTTATCACAGAATGGTGGGCAACCTCTGAAGATTTTCCAGTACAACCCCTCTGCTAGAGCAGGATCACCTACAGTAAGAGTATGTCACACAGGAAGATGTTCAAGCAGGTTTGGAATGCCTCCATAGAAAGACTCCACAACCTCTTCGGGCAACCTGGCCCAGTGCTCTGCCAAACTCAAAAGGAAGAATATTTTCCTTGTGTGTGGAACCAACCTCGTGTGTCACAGACTGTGTCCCTTGCCTGCTTGTCCTGTCACATGACACCACTGAGAAGTTTGGCACCATCCAGTATCAGGAGGGTCTGACACTTGCCCTTTAGATGTTAAGCATTCATGAGATTCCCCCTTAGTCTTCTCCTGGCTAAACAGATGTGGATGAGATGTTATCTTGATGTGATTAAGATATTGTATGCATAACATGAAAGAAGGTGAAGACTAACAAAAGCATCTTGCTGGTGTAGCTGGAAGAGGTCAGACTTTGGTCTTCCAGAATAGATTCAGAGGAACTTCACTGGAGGATTCCAGACTTCCCTGGTGGAAGTGACAACAGAATGTGGCTAAGCAGTTTCGTTTCTGTTCACCTTTAAAAGCTGGTAATGATTTAGAATCATAGAATTGTCAGGGTTGGAAGGGACTTCAAGGATCATCTAGTTCCACCCCCTGCCATGGGCAGGGACACCTCACACTAGCTCAGGTTGCTCAGAGCCACATTCAGTCTGCTCATAAAAACTTCCAGGGTTGGGGCTTCCACCACCTCCCTGGGCAACCTGTTCCAGTGTCTCACCACCCTCAAGGTGAAGACCTTCTTCCTAACATCCACTCTGAATCTACCCACTTCTAGTTTTGCTCCATTCCCTCTAGTCCTACCACTACCTGACACCCTAAACAGTCCCTCACCAGCTTTCTTTTAGACCCCCCTAAGATACTGTAAGGCCACAATAAGGTCTCCTTGGAGCCTTCTCTCCACGCTTTATCAGCAAATCCATTAGCCCTAGGGAGTGCACTGTACTTACCCTTTTCCTTCTCACTAATAAGCCAAAGCACTGAGCAATGCTCAAAGGAAACCATAGAAAGAACAACTCTATCTTTGGCATGGTGTGTGCAAGGGAAACAAGTTTGTCATGGAATTGTCAGGAAGAATCCCTGTTCTTAAAAGCAATGTTGCTGCAACTTCATTTTTCCAAACTGAAAATGGCTTTTTAAGCTTTTCAGCTAGCCAGGGTGATGGATATTCTAAGATTATTCACAAATAACTGTAGGCCAAGTATTCCTAATGCTTTCAATTCCAATGGTCTCAAACAGCCATAAATATAGTTGCAGAAGCCATCATATAACCCTGAGCAGTTTTTCTAGTTCAGTGTCTTCTCCTTCCTCAGGATGGCTTGTGATAGAGTTGAAAACAGCAGTAGCAAAAAAAAGAGAGAGAACAACTGACCAAAAGATCATCAAAAGATGTCACTAGTCATAAATGTAGGAGAGGCCCTCAGATGAGACAAAATGGCAAGAATGGACATTTAACATAAAACCATAGAATGGTTTGAGTTGGAAGGGATCTTAGAGATACCTAGTTCCAACCCCCCTGCCATGGGCAAGGACACCTTCCACTAGACCACGTTGCTCAAGGCCTCATCCAGCCTGGCCTAGAACACTTCCAAGGAGCGGGGGATCCATGACCTCCCTGGGCAACCTGTTCCACTGTCTCATTGCCTTGCTGTAAAGAATTTCTTCCTAATATCCATTCTAATCTACCTTCCCCAAGTTTCAATCCATTCCCTCTCATCCTGTTACTACAAGCCCTTGTAAAAAGCCCCTTCCCAGTGCTTTTGTAACCCTCTTCATGTACTGGAAGGTGGCTAGAAGGTCCCCCCAGAGACTTCTCCAGGCTGAACAGCTCCAGGCTTTATTGGTTTCTTGGTTCTCTATAGGAAGCAATAGTGTACTCTGGATTGGTAGAAATATTATGAATGAAGAGGCAAGACCAAAGAACAGGCATGGAAACAAGAACGGTCCAGCCCAAGGTCATTACAAGTAAAGCTGCTCTTCCTTCTGTACTTGCTCTTGCAGAGCATGAGCTACTGCCATGGATTGAGTCCAAAAGCACGTGGTGCTTCACATCAGCCTAGGCATTAGTCCAATCAGACAACAAAATACAAGGAGCCTGAAATGAGAAGGTTTGGTCATGTTTTGAGAGAGGTGCTCTTGGAAAGGAAATGATAGAAGAGGTGCAAACCCAATGAATCATAAGGGAAGTTCATTTACAAAAGGAAGAACAGAAAGAATGATTTGATATTGTGGCTGATTTTACACTGACAAACTGCCAGCTGATTTGCTGTAGCTGAGCTGGCAAGCCTGATGAGAAGATACTGCTTTTATTTGGACTGCATTCCTTTCCAGGAGTGGCAAAGGATATACATTAGCATGTAGGAAAGGGAGTTACCCAATTCCTGAAGCAAGCTAGCTGCTGTGAGGAGCTAATTAACAGAGGAAAAAGGAGCTAGCCCACTGCATGCAGGTCTCCAAGACCTTTTAAGTGCCTGTTCACTCTTCTCTGCTGTGTAGTATAATCTTCATTGTTGCAAAAAACCCCTGAAAGGCACCATCTTAAATTGTGGGATGTTTTATGCCTCATGGGTAGCGTTTGAGATACATGAAAAGACCTTTCAGCATGAATAGGCTGTTGCATGCTGGCCTGTGATGGAAGAGAACTGGAATCAGTAGTTGGCATGGCCTCACCTGCTGCTATTTTTGCTGGCACCTCCCTCTTCTCCACTGTGTTAGGACTCCAGGCTCCTGCTGGTATCTGAACTACTGCCACACTTTTAAAGAGGGAAAAGTATGGGAGAATGGAGATGTTCAGATTTAGGGTTATACCCACAAAACAGCATAGAAAATTTACTATGCCGAATGAGCCTGCCAGAGGGATCTCACCTTGCTGACTGTGATGTCCCTTACATCTTCCTTCAGCTGAATACTGATACCAAGGGACTATTGGAGCAGCCTGGAGGTGTCACAAAATATTCAACAGCAATTTCACTGTGTTCTAAAAAAAGGTCTTCAAGGGCTTTTGAGTCTCTGGTCAATACAGTAATTTTTATTCCACAACACCTTCCCAAAGTCTGTGAAATACAACCCGAACATTTGCCATTCAGATATTTGGTGCAAGTGAAGAGAGCAGTTCTGTAATATCCACAGCAATACCTTAATAATAAATTTATTCAGTGTGGGTATATTTTAAATCTGTAGATATTTGCATAATTAGCATACTCGATAAATAATTACTAAGTTACAGCTAATTGTCCAATTAATTATTAGAAAAGCCATCTGTAAATGGGAAAAGCGTTTCAAGTTGCATTAAGAAGACTGAAGAGCAGATGAAAGGAAAAGGTAAATTTAATTAAAACCTCATCTAAGTCAACTTCATCATTTTCTAGACAGTGAGGTGAGGTGGGCAATTTCCATTCTACTGCTGTCTGATAGTCACTTCTCTGCCACTGAGATTTTTGAACACTGCTAGTTCTGATCCCCTGGACCTCTGTATGGTAGTTTAACCTACTAGGTGGAGACAATTAGTCTCAGTGAGTTCTGGGGCCACATTCCCTGAGGAGGCTTTACATAGCTGTGCTCGCTAGCAGGAAGACATCAAGCTGCTGGAGTGGGAACTGGGGTTGTTTAGTCTGAAGTAAAGGAGGCTTCTCACTCTCTAGGACTCCCTGAAAGAGAGCCACTTGGGTGTCGATGCCTTCTCCCTAGTAACAAGTGATAGAATGAGAGGAGATGACACATTCCCCCACGACATCCTTCTCTCTAAGCTGGAGTGATAAGTGTGCACTGTCCAGAGAGTAAGAAATTGGTTGGATGATCACATACAAAGGGTTGTGGTCAATGGCTTAATGTTCAGATGGAGATGGATGTCCCTCAAGGGTCTGTACTGGGACCACTGTTATTCAGTATCGTCATCAGTGATACACACAGCAAGACTGAGGCACCCTCAGCAGATTTGTAGATGATACCAAGCTGAGTGGTGTGGATGATAAGACTGAAGGATGGGATGGGTGCTATCCATAGGGACCTGGTCAGGCTTGGAGAAGTGGGCTTAGGAGAACCTCGTGAGGCAGACTGCAAGGTCCTGCACCTACCTTGAGGCAATCCTAGATATCAATACAGGCTGAGGGGTGATGAAATTGAGAGCAGCCCTGCAGAAAAGTACTTGAAGGTGCTGGTGGATGAGAAGCTGGACATGAGCCAACAGTGTGCACTTGAAGGCTGGAAGGCTAGTCACATCCTGGGCTTCATCAAAAGAAGCATGGCCAGCAGATCCTGAAGTGATTCTGCCACTCTGCTCTGGTGAGACATCACCTGAAGTACTGTGTCCAGCTGTGGGACCTCTACACAGGAGAGACATGGACCTGCTAGAGTGGGTCCAGATGAGGGCCATGAAGATGATCAGAGATCTGGAGCACCTCTCCTATGAAAATGCTGAGGGAGTTAAGGCTGTTCAGCCTGGAGAAGAGAAGACTCCAGGGAGACCTAGTAACTACATTTGTTTCTGAAGGGGACCTACAGGCAGGCTGGGGAGGGACAGTTTAGAAGGGCTTGTCATGATAGGATGAAGGACAATACTTTTAAACTGGAGCAGGGTTGATTTAGGTAGTACATAAGGAGGAAGTTCTTCACAATGAGAGTGGTGAAATACTAGAACAGGTTGCCCAACAATGTGGTTGAGGCCCCATCCCTGGAGACATTGATGTGGCCCTGCGCAGCCTGATCTAATTGAAGATGTCCCTGCTGACTACAGGGGGTGTTGAACAAGATAACCTTTGAGGGTCTCTGTGAATCTGCTTCAAGTTGCACAAGGGGAGGTTTAGCTTGGATCTTAGAAGAAACTTCTTGACTGAAAAGGTTCTCAAAGATTGGAACAGGCTCCACAGGGAGGTGGTTGAATCCCATTCCTGGAGATGTTTCCAAGAGGCAGAGATGTGGTGCTGAGGGCCATGGTTTAGCACCAGCCTTGGTAGAGTTAGGGAATGGTTGGACACGATGATCTTGAAGATCTTTTTGAACCAAAATGATTCCATGGTTCTTTTATTTCAAATGTCTGCTTCAGCACAGCTATGACTTTACCCACTACGCACACACTGTCTCACAGACCTGTGCTTTAACCCAGTTCCCAATTACATTACTTTTCCCTCTTTTTTTTTTTTTTTAATCAAAGGAATCATGCAGTGCTGAGATGTGCTTGGCATCAGGCAATATCCAGGGAAGGATTTGTTTGAGAGTGAAGTTCAAGGTCATCACAAAGAGAAATTCATCCTCTTCATGGAAAGGTAACTTTGTCTTAATAAATTTCAATAATCTTTACCTGGACATTAGCCAAGCAACCTATTACTGTTAGTCACAGTGGAGGGCTGTATGAAAATGTTTAATGCTCACACTTCCTCACTTGTTTTGCTGGCTTTTTTTTTCCCCTCAGCAAAAACTGGAAAGTTCTAATTAAGGTAGAGAAAAAAGAGAAATCAATGGAAATTGTGCTGCAGTCATCTCAGCTGTGTTGAGCAAATGCTGAAAATCTGGAACAAGTGCAGTTGCTGGAAGTAGTTCTGCAAAGAGTAATATCTGCTGCTTTAGTCACACTAGAACTGGAAATTCAGTTATAACTTTTAGTGAGCTAGATAAATACAGGAGGTAAAAGCAGCTGTATGCTGCTCTTGATCTCACACTTGGTACACCTAGCACTATATATATTTATATAGGGTATATACTGGTATTCTCTGTGACATGTTGGCTAATACCATATTTGTAAAGGTATTTAGGGGAAGATAACTTTTAGTGATTCTACTGAGTACAGATGCCTTAGAAGCTCTTGAAGTATGAGCTTTGCCTTGTACATGCTCAAGTCTGAGAGGCTGAGAAACTTGGGGTTGTTCAGCCTGGAGTAAAGAAGGCTCTGGGAAGACCTCAGAGAAGCCTTCCCATATTTGAAGGGAGCTGCAGAAGAGCTGGTGAGGGGTGTTTTGCAAAGGCATGGAGTGACAGGATGATGGGTAATGGAAGAAGCTACATTTAGATTAGACATCAGGAGGAAATTCTTCCTCATGAGGGTGGTGAGGCACTGGAACAGGTTGCCCAGGGCAGCTGTGGAGGCTCCAAGCCTGGCAGTGCTCAAAGGGGGTTTGGATGGGGCTCTGAGCAACTAGTCTAGTAATTGTTCTTGCTCATGGCAATGGGCTTGGCACTAAATTATCTATAAGGTCCCTTTCAACCCAACCCATTCTATGATTCTGTAAGTTACTGAATGTGAAAAAACCCACAAAACCCCAAACCAACCAACCAAAACCAAACCAAAAAAACCCACAAAACAACAAAGCCATGGTAAAATAGATTTCCTCAGAGCAACACAGGGCTTGGTGCACTCAGGTTTGAGATACTGCCTGGGGAGGTGGTGGAGTCGCCATCATTGGAGGTGTTCAGGAGAAGACTTGATGGGGTGCTTGGTGCTGTGGATTAGTTGTTTAGGTGGTGTTGGATTGGTTGATGGGTTGGATGCAATGATCTTGAAGGTCTCTTCCAACCTGGTTTATTCTATGTATATTCTATGTATATTAATAGTTTGGTGTAGGGGTGTAGGTTCCTGTGAAATCCTTAGGAAGGATTCTTCATCTGTCTAAATTGATCCCTTCATATCCCTGACCCAAATCAGATATTTCTGAGGCTAACTCGTCAGCTCCAGCATGCAGAAGGAGAATGTATGATCTTTTATTGTCCCCATGTTGCTGTACAAGTCTTTCACCAACCACGCACTACCAGCATGTCCCAGCTGAGAGTGGCAGTTTTTTTTCTGGGGCAAGCTGACCTGCACTGAAATCGGCATCATCTGTCTGAACAAGTTGTGCTGCTCAGTTCCTTAGCTGGGTCATTCAAGAGCTGCTCTGTCCTGTTCTGTGAGACATTTTCCATGCTGTATGACAATCTGGGCCTTTGGCAGACTTAAAGTTAGGTTTTGATATAAACCTGTTAGAAGAGCCTCAAATCTTGTTGCATTGAGACATTTGCCCTTTTAGTTACGTTCCCAGGAACCCCAGCCACAGAGCTTTTCCCCGCCTAGTGTTATGGTGGCACGTCAATGTTCATCACTTGTTATTTAGAGATAAAAAGGTGGCACTGCAGGAGCACCAGGGCTCCTCTATTTAATAGGCTTGAGCCAGAGGATCAGCTCTTTGCCAAGTTCTTTCTGGTTGTACCACTTGATGGCACACTTGCATCGGCACACTGCAGGCTGGAGGCAGGACAAAGCAACAAATCCTGTCCGAAGCTGTTCCATTTAATTAGTTTTGCGTCATCAATGTACCTGTTTAATTGAGAAAAGGAATCTCACACTGTAGTATTGGCTAGGAACAAGCAGGGCATACAAAATGATTACACTCTGTATTTTGCAGCTTTAATCCCAGATTTTTATTACTTTTTAATGCTTTTAATGTTTGATAAGAAATTTGCCTTTGCTTTACTGAGCCCTTGTTTTCCTAATGGTGGCAGAGTTTCCTTGCCCAGTGTTTTCTTCATCAGAAGGTTTGGGGCAGGTTGGTTTGTTGCACGTGTTCCTGCCTGGTTCTGGGTTTTCTTTTGATTCGATAGCAGCAATTAATTGCTACTGAAACGAAGCAGTGATCCCTTCTGTTTGGCTAGATGGGAAATGGAAATGAATTCATGGCCACTAAGTAATAAAACTGATTCAGCAATCTCCAGTGGGCTATCTGAGGTTAATCAATGAGTATGAAGTGTTATCACATATGCCACTTACCTCTAGATGGTTCTAAAAACAGCAGCAAATGCTGCAGATTGTTACAGTCCACAAGCAGAAACAACTTGCTGGTCTGTTGGATTTTATGACTTCACGAAGAATGTATTAACACACTTAATAGCTCTTTATATGCAGAATGTAACTGACCAGAAACTGAAGTTAAGATATTTCAGGGACTGGAGTGAAATCTTCAGAGGGTCATAGTAGCTTACTGTCATGGCAGCATCTTCTGTTCAAGGCTGGGATCCAAGTTCTGAGCAATAACCTCAAGGGGAAAACTGGAAGCACCTCAGTACCTTCAGCACCAAATGAGTGAGTGGCAGGTGACACTCAGACTTACTGAGGCCCACAGTCTTGGTGTAAAAATCTTTTCTTGGTTCACAAAGCAGATGTTAACGATCTGTCCTGTCCAGGACTGTAACTGATTCCTTACTTGACACTTCATCAGCTCCCCTGAGGGCTAGGTTAGTGAGTGCAGACCTCCTGCCTTTGTACTGTAATTACCCTTCTTTGACTTGTTTCCCTCCTCCCCCCAGCAGTCTTCCCAGCTCCTACAAAGGCACGGTAGAATAGAATAAACCAGGTTGGAAGAGACCTTCAAGATCATCGTGTCCAACCCATCAACCAATCCAACCCAGCTAATCAACTGACCCATGGCACCAAGCACCCCATCAAGTCTCCTCCTGAACACCCCCAATGACGGTGACTCCACCGCCTCCCCAGGCAGCCCATTCCAATGGGCAATCACTCTCTCTGTGTAGAACTTCTTCCTAACATCCAGCCTAAAAGGTAATAGCTGGGCTGGAGGTTTCAACAGGGGAGAGCTCATGCTTTTTACTCTGCCTGGAGCAATGGAGGAGCCTCACAAATAAGTGTCGTGGGTAGGTAGCACCTGAGAGGTTTTGAAGCATGCACTGTCCTGACTTCTTCCATTACCCACTGAATTGCATTGGCAGTGATAATTGCAGCTTCGGGAAAAATAACTGCTAAACAGTGATAGCAGTAAAGCCCTACAGCCTTTCTCAGTTATATCGAGTGGGAATTCAGTCCTTGAGTGCTGCTTCTGAAATTGGTTGAGCAGAATAGGAGCAAGTGCCCTGGTGGGTTGGAGGATAGTTCAGAGCAGGGGAAAGACTGCTTGCAGCTTGCTTTGCTCTGTGAACCGCTTCCCTATGCTCTCATCCAAAAAGTCGGTGGTCACCCCTGCCCTGCATCTAATGTTGGTGTGAGAATAAAAGCAACAGATTGCAAGCTGGATCTGCTCTAACAGGCCATGTAAGTTGTTGAATTTCAGGGAGGGTCACTGTCATCTCTGTAGCCATCATTTCTCTTCAGGTTTTGCATCAGCAGCTCGTGCTTCCACCATTACTCATCTGTCTCAGCTGCAACCTCTTGATCTTTGAAGGCTATTTTGGTATTGTTAGTATGTCCTTTCTACCTCATTTATTTCTGTCGTTTCTGCTTATGCTAGTACTGAAGGGTTTTTATCAACACCATATGCAAACACCTTGCATTTGCTAATGGGTCTTACAAACTTTAGTCCTACAAAGTAGAACTTATCTCTCTGCATGCCTCTGTGAAGGGGAACTGGAGTCATTTTTAGTAACAAAGGAAATAGCTTTACACTGATTTGATGTAAACTACCCAAACTGAAGGAATGAAGTGAGCAAGAAATCTTTGTCATAATACTCAGTGAATCCAGGAGATATTTTTCAAACTATATCTAAGAGCATTTACTTCAGCCTTCACAAATGGAGGGGAGCTCTGCCTTTATGAACTTTTTTTGATAAAGATGGGACAGGAGTGACAGGATGTTAATGGAAGAGAACATCTGCAAATTGATAGAGCCTTTTAACCTTTCTGCAGTGCTTGGAAACAATAAACCAAGTGAATATAAAAGGTTTTTTTCAGCCAACTTTTACATAGTGTAAGTCTTATCACAGAACCATATTGGTTGGAAAAGACCTTTAAGATCATTGTGTCCAACCGTTCTCTAACTCTGCCAATGCTAGTGCTGAACCATGGCACTCAGCACCATATCTCTGCTTCTTTAAACACCTCCAGGGATGGGAATTCAACTCCCTCCCTGGAGAGCCTGTTCCAATCTTTGAGAACCCTTTCAGTCAAAAATTTTCTTCCCATATCCAATCTAAATATCCCCTGATGCAACTTGAGGCCATTTCCTTTTGTCCTATTACTTGTTCCTACCAAAAATAGACCAACACCCATCTGGCTCCAACCTCATCTCAGGGAGCTGTAGAGAGCAATGAGGTCTCCCCTTAGCCTCCTTTTCTTCAGACTGAACAACCCCAGTTCCCTCAGCCATGCTCACCTCCATACTTTAAGAGCACTGTCTCCAAACTATGCAGTCACTTCAGCAGTTACCTATTCAATGAAAGCCTTGCAAAAAACCAAAACAACCCGGATGAATTTAATGTTTGCCATTGCCATGGAAATAGTTTTCTGCAGGTCCTTTCCCTGACTGCAGGGCATGTGAGATAGTGCACCCTGTATAATGTGGGTTTTAATTCAGAGTTTGAGGTCACTCATGTCAATGGAACTACCTTGGGGGAAACCAGCAGTGTGTGCATTGTTAGGATAGGCAGCAGAATCACAGTGGCTTCTGAAGTGTCTGCTCAGCATGCTGCAGACAGAATTTATTCAAGGCAGTCTCCAGAGGACCTGGGCTCCAACTGTTGCTGAGGAAGAGAGGCTAATTTCTCCCCTCCACTTCCTTGTGGCATACCTTGGTTAAGGGTCCCTACCCCTGGCACAGAAGCTGTCCCCAGTATCCAGCCAGGAGTTTTCATCCTGACAGCATTTTTGCCCTACATGCATTAGGCCTAGATGCAGCAGAGAGCTGGATGGATGTGTGCTTAGTGCTGCTTAGTGCAAAAGGGGCGTGAGGACATAGCCTTACACTTTCTCCCTTGGCTCAAGCAATTCTTAACCATTACAGTGAAGTTCTTCTGTGAAGTATCTGGGCACAGGTTTCTGTATCCCAGACCCTTCATGGTGTTTAGAAAAACTACCTAATTTTTTTGATAAGGCAGACAGCACACAGCTCTGACCCAAGAGAACTGGGTGCATTGACATTTCTCTGCCATCCAAAGCTTGAATGTGTGCAGTTTGCCCCAAAAGGTGACCAAGACCTTCACAGTGCTTGGGTCTAGCCTGAACTTTCCTTTTCCCCTTTCATCTTTATTTCTTGTGCCAGTTTCCTGTTGCTTTGGGTGTATTTTGAGCTGCACTTAACCCCAGGGCTCTGTGGCAGGCACTTTATCAGTGTAACTAAGCATCTCTGGTTGTGTAGGAAGCAGAAGCCATTGGCTGTCTGGAAGCAGCCAAGACTTAGTACAAGTTGTCATGCAGTCAGAGGCTGAGGAGAGAGAATTTGTCAGCTTTACCTTGATAAGCTCATGAGTGTGAAAGACATGCCACATGCAATTTCCATTACAGAACTCACCAGGATTCCATGAGAAGTGAGAGTGAGTGAAAGGAGTCAGGTGTGCAGAAAAATACTGATAGCAGAATCCTTGGGCAGTTTCAGGTGTGCCTGCTTTCCTCAGGAATCAAGGGGCATCTCAAACTGTCTTACAAGATCAAGGGAAGATTGTCCACCACAGAGTGCATCAAGATACCAAGATGTTAACATTAAACTTCCTGTACATGATCTGCATGAGGGGACTGAGTGCATCCTCAGTAAGTTTGCAGATGACACTTAGTTGGGAGGGATGTTGATCTGCTTGAGAGCAGGAAGGTTCCACAGAGGGACCTGGAGAGGCTGGATCAATGGGCTGAGGTCAGTTGTATGAGGTTCAATAGGACCAAGGGTCATAACCTCCTGAATGCTCCAGGGTTTGAGAGAGAGTGGCTGGAAAGCTGCCTCACAGGAAAAGACCCAGGGGTTTTGGTTGACAGATGGCTGAAGATGAGCCAGCAGCCGGTCCAGGTGGCCAAGAAGGTAAGCATCATCTTGTCCTGGATCAGGAATAGTGTGGCCAGCATGACCAGGGAAAGGATAGTGCCCCTGTACTAAGCACTGGTAAGGTAACACCTTGAGTTTCATTTGAGGTTCAGTTTTGGGCCCCTCACTGGAAAAAGACATGAGGGTGGTGGAGCAGGTCCAGAGAAGGACAAGGAAGCTGGTGGAGGGTGTGGAGACCAGGTCTGGTGAGGAGCACCTGAGAGAACTGGGGTTGTTTAGCCTGGAGAAGAGGAGGCTGAGGGGAGACCTTGATCTCTACAAGTCCCTGAAAGGAAGCTGAAGCAAGGTGAGTGTTGGTCTCTTCTCCCTAGTAACAAGTGATAGAAGGAGAGGAAATAGCCTCAGGTCACACCAGGGGAGGTTTAGATTGGATCTTGGAAGAAGGTTCTTGACTGAAAGAGTTCTCAAACGCTGGAGCAGGTTCCCCAGGGAGGTGGTTGAATCCCTATCCCTGAAGGTGTTTCAGAGAGGCAGAGATGTGATGCTGAGGGCCATGGTTTAGCACCAGCCTTGGTGGAGTTAGGGAATGGTTGGATTTGATGTTCTTAGAGGTCTTTTTCACCCAAAGCATTTCTCTGAGTCTGTGATTCTGTTTTCCCCTCAAGGGGGAAAAAAAAAAAAAAAAAAAGAATTCTCCCACAGCAGGAAAGCAGTTTTAGTATCATCCAAAAATGCTTTCATGCTTTCCCACACAGTTAGGACCGCCTTCCTGCTTCACTTCAGAGTAGTGAACTACATCCTCCTTGTCTTTCCTTGACACATGCAAGTTCTTCTGCAGACAGAAGCATCCTTTCCCTTTGTACTGAAGGAGAGATTTGGGCTGTTGATGGAGTTTGCTTTCAGAGTCTAAAATTCCAACTGTCCTTACAACAAAAGATCAGAACCAAGGATCCTTTTCTTTAGCAGCATCTCAAATTCTGTATCTTCATGAGCCGCTCACAGCAGAGAAACTAGCATGTGCTGTGGTGATGTGCAGAAAGATCTCGTCCAGGAGCTGCCTGCAACTTGGCAATGAGAACTGGCCATCAGCTGGATGCCTACAGCCCCTTTTCCTGTCTCAGAAGCACAGCAATGAATAATGGGAAGAGACTGGGTGGGGTGCTTGGTGCCATGGTTTAATTGATTAGATATTGTTGGATGATAGGTTGGACTCGATCTCAAAGGTCTCTTCCAACCTGTTCTGTTCTCTACAGTAAATGCCTCACAGTGGCACCACTGCCAAACAGTAGCAATGCCATGTCCTTGAACTTAAGGTTTATCAGATGAGAAATTATTACCTGAGGCTCATCTTCCTGAAGCTGGCTGGCTGTTATCAGCTAGGGGAAATGCAAAGGGCCATGCAACTGGAGCATGGTGCTTGATTTCCAGGCACCAACTTTGTTTTGGAAGCTGATTGCAGTTGAAGATGGAAACAGTTTTTTTGATACTTACATCAGCCCCTCATACAAAAAGCTTCTGCACCTGGAAGCTGGTAATAACACAGAGTATTTGTACAAGTTTCTCTTAGGAGGAAGAATGCCCTTTTAAAAACTGCAGCTAGTTCAAGAAGTGGTGGAATATGCACAGAAGATCTTTCAGCACAATATTACCTCCAGACAAAGTGTTTGTCCATCCATACAGGGTTAAAATAGCATCACTGCAAATGCTCAGTGGCTGAATTTCAAGAGCTGGAATCAGGTAATTGTTAGTTTTGCAAGACAAGTAGAAGCAAAGTCTGCTTGTGTCAATCAGTATGAAAATGTAATTTAATGCAGTGCAACAGAAATCAATTCTTCTCCTAGGATCTAAGATAACTAAATATCACATAGTCAGCTTAATTAGTTTCTGATATTTGTACAACTTCACCTTTAGACTCTGGGGGAGGGAAAAAAAAAAGAAAACACATTTCATGTGTTTGTTCTTTATAATTCCTTTCTGTTCTGCTTTACTGCTTAGAAGCTTCATAGTGGCTGTAAAATTTTACTCCACAGGCTTTCTTTTGGCAACCAGGAGATGGAATCAGTGCTCCATTAGATCTATCAGGCCATCTCTTTAGTGTCACTGAAGCAAGCTCAACAAAAGGAAAGAGTGTAAAACCAGCTACCCTTAAACCTTCCCAAAGCAGCACCGTATAAATTGCACAAGACCCTCACTCAAACAGTTACCTTTTCCCTCCAAAATGTGCCTAAGTCTTTTTCAGTACCAGTGGGTACTTAAGGCCCCTGCTCTGCCACCCTGCAGTCCAGGAACACCTGCATCCCCCATCTGGACTAGGAGCTCTCACAAAGCAACCCTGGTCTCTCTGCTGCAAACAGACTAAGGCTCCTGTGCCTTTGTGTTGTCCTGCCCCACACAGTCTTCAGCTCCATTTTCTGGGCTGTCGCACACATGGCCCTTCAAGGACCTGTTATCAACACCAAAAACAAGTCTTAGTGCCCGCAGCATGGGCAGACACCCTGCCCCAGGAGGTGCTCAGCCAGTCTAGCTAGTCACCAGTGCACAGGGCACTTACTTTTCCTAATAGCAAACTGTTTCTGTCCTGCAAGAGTGGTCAAGCATTGGAACAAGCTGCCCAGGGAGATGTTGGAGTCACTGTCCCTGGAGGTGTTTAAGAAATGTGTGGACATGGCACTTTGGGACATTGTTTAATGGCCACAGTGGTCTTAGGCTGATGCAATCATTATCCTCAATGATCTTAGAGGTCTCTTCCAACCAAAACAGTTCTTTAATTCTACAACACAGTTTAAAGGAAGCAGGGGAAGGGACAGATCTGAACTCCTGGGCTATGGGTGAAAGCTGCAAACACCAGGGGAGGTTGATAAGGGCAATTAGAGTCTGTTACCACCTTCATATCCTGCTAGCTGGCTTTCCTTCTGAGGCTGATTTGAGTCAAGAACTGTGCCACTGGTTCCATAGGACAGAGTAGACACTTGGGTTTCTGAAATTCAGATTGCTTCCTCAGTGAAGAGTTTTTCCTTTTACAAGTATTTCAGGCAGGCTCCTGCACTCATCCCTCATCTGAGAAGAGGTTTGTTGTGGTTGAACTAAATTGGCTCTTACACTTGGGTTTGACCCTCTAAGCCCTAGAGAAGAGTGATTTCTGAACCCCCGGTGATGTTTCTTTCCCAGTTTGTCCTGGAACACTGTGCTTTTCCCTTAGACACCCTTCTGGCTCTGTAGTCCTTTTCTAGGCTCATAAGCCTGCTGTGAGTGCTATCCATGAGGAACAAAGCCAGGTCTGTGAATTTCCCAGGCATTCAGTTCATACCATACCTACAGCCCAATCTGAAGAGAACCAAGCACAGATTTCAACCCAGCACTTTTATAAAGCCACACTTACTGAAAGGGGCTTCACAGCATGCTGTAGCTATCCAGAACTTTCTTGGTACTGGTTGGGGAAGAGATGGTTGCTTTATCAGAGCTATGTGCTCCTTTAAGTGCAAAGTCATGATGTGATAAAGGGGAAGATGGAAATGTGCATGGCTGTCATGCTTATAACCTCCATTTCTCTTTAAACTTACCAAGAGCAATGAGGTGAGAGCTTAGTTAATCAATCTTGAGGAATCTTGTCCTGCTATCTTTTCTATCAGCAAAAGAATGAAAGCACAAATGAAGATGGTGATTCACACAGAGCAAACAAAGGCATAAGGAGGTCAAAGTGCAGTTGGCTCAACACAGCTTGATTAAAACAGGCATTGCAAGACCCCCTCACAAATCTTTCCTTTTTGAAGCAGTGCCATCCCAATTAAAGGGGGTCTTGAGGTAAAACTGCTCTGGAACTGAAGAGCACATCAGTGTCCTATCTTCACACTTAGATATGCTGAAGCAGAAGGCAGTGATAGTATTCCAGGCAGGGTACATATCTCACAAGTTGTACTGGGGGCTACTGTGGCTTTGCCACATGTGTGGTTGGTTGAGGTTTCAGAGAGGTTAGCTGAGTGAGAAGCTGGTTATTGGTGAAAGCTGAGGCACATTAAAAAACAAAACAAAACCCAACAAAATACTGCCCTCAAAAGCTTGTAAGACCCAAGTTTCATTATGGAATCTTGGATTAATTACAGGATTGCAGAGGGTAAAGATGTGCAGAAAGGACAGTATGCATCTGTATGCGTCTGGAGTGATTGTTGAAGGAAAGAGAAAAGCATGAAAATACTCAAATTCAGACTGGCAGGGGAAGCAAGTTGGGATGAGGCCAAGTATCTGCAGTACATTTGATCGCTAGTGATGGCAAGAATTATGTGTGTGGTTGAAAGTCCTCATGTTCACAGTCCTATTGGAGTTCATAATTAGAATCAGAGAATCATTTCAGTTGGAAAAGACCTTCATGATCATCAAGTCCAATCTTTCTCTTAATTCTGCCAAGGCTTGTGCTATACCATGGCCCTCAGCACCACATCTCTGGCTCTTTTAAACACCCTTATGAGGAAAGGCTGAGGGAGCTGGGGCTCTGTACCTTAGGGAAGAGGAGCCTGAGGGGTGACCTCGTATTTATAAAGATGTGAAGGGCAGTGTCAGGAGGACAGACCCAGACTCTGCTCATTGATGTCCAATGATAAGACCAGGGGCAATGGGTGCAAGCTGGAGTAGAGAAGGTTTCATGGCAACATAAGGAAAAACTTTTCACTGTTATTGAGCACTGGAACAGGCTCCCCAGAGAGGTTGTGGAGTTTCCTTCTGTGGAGACATTCAAAACCTGCCTGGATGTGTTCCTGAGTGACCTATTCTAGGTGATCCTGTGCTGGCAGGGGGGTTGGACTGGATGATGTTTTAAAGTCCCTTCCAGCCCCTAACATTCTCTGATTGTGTGATCATATCTGTCTGGGCTCTGCTGGTTGTCCGCACTGCCACTGTCTATATTCAGATCCCATATGGACCATGCAGCTTAGAGCAACCTTAGGGCAGCTTCAAATGATAATGTGACAGTTCTGGTCTTGAGAATCACTCCATTGTGAACAGCTTTCTCACAGTTTGCAATTTCTCACTTGTTAATCAGTCTGCCTCATGAAGCTGGCTGCTGTATTTGAAGATAAAGAACTGATTTTTCTAAAGCAGTCTTGGTTAGTTTTAGTTATTTGATAAGAGAGAGCCAGAATCTGTCTAATTAATTTGCCTGATACAAATTCTCAAATCTGATCTGCTGCCTGACCTTTGGTGAGCATGAAGAGCTATATATTACAGGTACTATTTCCAGCATGCCTGGGGAGACAATCTTCATTTTATTAACCTGCACGTAGGCAATTTTCAGACAGCCATCCTGTTGTTCCTCTATGGGATGGAGGTAGAGAGCTGATGGGATGCAAAACGTGTCCAATTTTAGCATGGAAAAGCAAAAGGCAGTCATGCCACTGTCCCTTGCATTGCTGTTCTGAGAGAAAGGGTAGGATGTAATTCCCTTCATCTCACAGAGAAACTACTTGGCCATGCTGACATTTGCAGCCCTCTGGGATAGCCCCAGCTACTGACCTGTTTGCTAAACACTGGGGCAGGCTCTGTCAGTTCTGTCAAAAGCGATTTCCTGGCGTTTGTGTTCAGCTTGTGCTGCTCTGCAGTACCCCAGACACAACTGCTTCCTTTCTTGAGGAAAATAACCTCTCTACTCAAGCCACTGGAAACCTGGGTGTTAAACACCTTCCATGTCTTTTATCCACCTCCTCTGGTGGAAGACATTGTGGCTGGTCATAGTGCATACCTTGGTTGTCCTTCACCTGCGCAGTGTTGGTGGAGTTGTTTCTGAGAGGCTGGATGGCACAAAAGTGACCTTTGAGTGCTTTGGATGGTGCAACTGCAGTTATGCTTAGAAATAAACCTCCTTGAGCAACAAACCCAGCAACATCTTCCTTGGACTGGGAGGGAAGCTGAGTCCTCAGAGGGACAAATGCCTGAAGCGATTTCCTTCTGTCAAGTTATTCAACAATACATCTAATTAGAGAGCTCAGTTCTGCACATCATGGCAGCACCATGCAATAGTAAGCAATGAAAGTTATTCACAGGCATGTCTGGGATTCTTTGAAGGTGCTCACACTGCAAGCAACTCTGTTTGCAGCTCTAGCACTGCTAGACACTAATTCAAATTGGAGGACAGCACTAGACACTAATTCAAATTGGAGGACAGCACTAGACACTAATTCAGTTGGGAGAACACTTCTACTTCCTTCAATTCTGTGCTGTAGACATCTGTAAGCTCCACAGCTGTTCCCCACATCTCTCCCAGTGAGTAGGTTTGAGTGGGTATTATGCCATAGCATTCCAGAAGCACCGTATCCCATACACTCGACTGGCACACGTGCCGATGGGATTGGTTTGGGGCTTATGTTTTAGACAATGCAATAAACAGACCTAAGATTAAACAGATTCAATGATTCAACAAGAGAGATAAATACATCAGAGGAGGGAAAAGCTACAAAACTATACATGAAAACGTGTGAAGTTGAATCGTATTTTTTCCAACAGTTTTATTGAAAACATCCACAACAGCATGGGAAGAAAATATTGAAGGAGACAGAGTCTGTTCTTCTGAGCTCAGAATTAGACACTGCTTTCCAACCTGTATAGAAAAAGCCAGTGGCAATCTGGGCTGACTTTACAGGCCTCTAGTGCACTCATTTCTTGCAAGTCGTGCTGAGTGTGGGCATCGTGTGAGCAGCAGGAGGAGGTCAGAGCTGAGAGAGAAAAAAACTGATGAGCAGGTCGTTGACTTGGAAGGAGAGACTCATGCAGTGTGAGAAATATTAAAAGTACCAAAGTGATTTATGCCAGCTGAGGATCTGAGCTGGCTACTTTAGTTTTGGCCACTGGCCAGCCTAAAGGGTGAGAATGGAGCTCAGCAGTCTGCAAGTAACTGAGGGCTGTTAAATAACAAGGAGGAAATGAAATGATTTAATGAAGCACACAAAGGTGTAACTGGAAGTAGCTGGAGTTAATTAAGGAAGGGAAAATTGTAAATGAGTATCCAGAAAGCATCTTGCTAATGAAATATAATAGCCTGCAAATCACCTTTGCCTGAGACCTTTAAAACTGGGTGTGACAGAATACAAATGTCTTGCAGGACCAGGATTGTGTGTTTATAGCAGGTGAATTTATAGTTACTATCTGGCTAAGCTTGCTGAGGCTTTACAGTCTTGGGCTCATCTCAAACATTTCCCTACCAAATAATACATACATCTGACATGTTGCACACCATCACATGTGTTTGAGAGTCATGACCATATACTCACCATGTTTTTTCTCCCTTTAATGTATATCTGCTCCTCTATCTTCTGGAAAAAAACCCCAAACCAACCTTAGCTGCTAAGGCTTGCTTAGTAGAGAACTGGGAGCGTGATTAAATGGTGAAAAATGATGCTAACTATAGAATCAAAGTCATAGAGTTGTTTGCACTGGCAAAGGCCTTTCAGGTTATCATGTCCAAACATTATGTAACTCTGCCAAGGCTGGTGCTAAACCACCGCCTTCAGCACCACATCTGTGCCTCTGTGAAACATCTCCAGGCATGGGGTGCTGGCTCCAGTCTCTGAGAAACCTTTCAGTGAAGAATTTCCTTCTCAACTCCAATCTAAACCTCCCCTGATGCAACTTCAGGCCATTTCCTCTTGTCCTATCACTTGTTATTAGGGAGAAGAGACCAACACCCACCTGGCTCCAACCTCCTTTCAGGGAGTTGTAGAGCTGGAAGGTCTCTCCTCAGCCTCCTTTTTGCTAGACTAAACACCACCAGCTCCCTCATCCTCTCCTTCCCCAGACCCTTCACCAACTTTGTTGCCCTTCTCTGGACATGCTCCAGCACCTCATGTAGTTAGGGCCCCAAAACTGAACACAGTGCTCAAAGAGTAGCCAGGAGAGCACTTGCCAAAGTTTTTGGGTTGAAAGATGTTTACTGAGCTGTCTCAGAATTCTTAGAAAGAGTCCACTCTGAGGTGAAGGCACTGCAGAGGGACTGCCTGTCAGCTCCCAGGTAGCAGACACCCTTGAGCTCAGCGGGAGCAGTCAGGCACCTGTGTGATGCAAAGTAGAGGCATTGACAATAAAACCAGTAGCCACAGCCTTGGGGATTGACAAACTGAATAACCAGCTCAGATATTTGAGAGCTGGAGATTATTGTGAATTTGCAAAGATGGCTACATCTGAATGTATTTCACAGCTCATTAGAGAGCTGTGTATAATAAATTAGCCAGCATGTTATGATGAGCTAACCTGCCAGCTCCCTGCCTAGGTTTATGCTTTAAGCTGCTGAACGTGAAGAGGCAAATAGTGCATAATTTGGCCATAGTTTCATTCTGCAAGTGACAGAGACAGTGACTTGACAGAGCTTTATTTTTTTTTCATTCCCTCAAACCTAAAGTGGTTTCTCAAACACCTAGAGGTGGTTTCTTGTGCTCATGAGGGCTGTTGAGCTCATGAGGGCTGATAAGAAAGGACACATTAGCAGAAGGACAGAGCTACCTAAGGGCAGGAGAGTCTATCTTCCTTTCCTAATTGGTTTTTGCCCTCCCTGGAGGGTGTTTTCCCCCTGGGAAACTGACTTGGTCTGCTCCACCCCCCACCCCCAATCCAGCAGGGGTATAAAGAGGAGGACATGGTAGCCATTGCTTTCTTCCTTCTGCTTCGTGGGGACAAAAGAGAGTTGCTGCTGGCTGGCTGCCTGCTTCTCTGCCCTGTGGTCCTTCCTGCTGCTTCCACACTTTGCAAAGGACTGGTTTTGTATTTTGTATTTCTTTCTTTTCCCATCCCTCCTTGTTCCTTACCCTTGTGAAAGGAAAGAAAATTCTTTACCTCTCTACTTCCAAGCTGAACTCAAATTGTTTCTTGGTGGATTTGCTCCTTCCCTTTCTTTTCCTCTCTATTGGGAAAGAGGAGGGGGCAGTGGGGGAGGGAGTCTCAGCCTGGCCCCCATCTGAACTTTTATGTCCCAGTTAAGGCTCAAACCACCACACTGGCCTAAACCCATAAACTCTACTGCCTGTGTATGCAGATTTTCATGTTAATTAAAAAAAAGAAGCAACGTCCCTGGCTTTGATTTGTGCTTTAGATTTGAGAGTGCTTTAGTCCATGTTCCCTGAGTTGTTGGGGGAAAAAAAAGGAAAGAACCCAGACAAGTCTTGGATATTCTTACCTCATGTTAGGAGTGTCCTGTAAAAGAAATGTGTCTTCACCAAATCAGATTTCAGATGTAGGAAGGCTGGTACTCAGATGGACAGAGGTTCTTCCATGAAGTAGGTCATAAATGTGGACTTTAATTTACAGGCTGAAGTTAAGGGATTGGCAGCATTCAAAGGTACACAAAATCAATACACCGGTGTCAAGGCACCTCACACCAGTGGCCACGTTTTGAAACCAAGTACCTTCCATCTGCTGGGATGAGGCTGAGGATTTGTCCTCCCCTGTGGCTGTACATTTGATGGGTTCCTGCACTGAGCTGGGACCGATGGGCAGCATGCAGCAGGCAGTAACTGTGACTGTAGGGATGCAGGCTGTGCTGTGCCTCTGCTTTACCAGCTGTGACCAGAGAGGAAATTGCACTCAGTTCTTCACATGTGTGTGCTGCTGTAGCCAGGACCTAGGGCTAAAAAAAATGGCTTGCCTTTATCATAGAAGTACAGAATGCATAAGGTTGGAAGGGACCTTCAAAGCTTATCTAGTCCAACCCTCCCTACAGTAAGCAGGGACATCCCCAACTAGATCAGGCTGCTCAGAGCCCCATCAAGTCTGATCTTGAGTGTCTTGAGGAGTGGGACCTCCACCACCTCACAGGGCAACCTGTTGCAGTGTTCCCCAACCCTCATAGCAAAGAGCTTCTTCCTAATGTCCACTCTAAATCTGCCCTTCTCTAGTTTCAAACCACTGCTTCTCATCCTATCACTCCACGCCCTTCTCAACAGTCCCTCCCCAGATTTTCTGCGGGCTCCTTTCAGGTACTGGAAGGTTGCTATAAGGTCTCCCCAGAGCCTTCTCCTGGCTGAACAGCCCCAGATCTCTTACCTTGTTTTGTAGGAGAGGTGCTCCAGGCCTCTGACCATTTTTGTGACTTCCTTCTTGTGTTGAGAGCCCATAGCTGGTACTCCAGGTGAGGTCTCAGGAGAGCAGAGGGGCAGAATCACTTCTCTCAACCTGCTGACCATGCTTCTTTTGATGCAGCCCAGGATGCCATTGGCCTTCACATTGCTGGCTCATGTCCAGCTTCTCATCCAGCAGTACCCCCAAGTCCTGCTCTGCAGGGCTGCTCTCAATCTCCAGCCTGTATTGATAAGGAGGATTGCCCTGACCCAAGTACACGACCTTGCACTTGACCTCATTGAGCCTCATGGGGTTCACCTGGGCTCACCCTTCCAGCCTGTCCAAGTCCCTCTGGATGACATCCCATAGCTCTGGCATATGGATAGCACCACTCAGTGTCATCTGCAAACTTGCTGAGGATACACTCAATCCCATTGTCTTTATCATTGATGCAGATATTGAACAGTGCTGGTCCCAGTATGGATCCCTGAGGAACACCACTTGTCACCCATCTCTATCTGGTCATGGAGCACTACCCTCTGGATGTGACTGTCCAGCCAATTCCTTATCCACCAGCCCACCCCTTGAGTCCATACCTAGATGGATTAGAGAGGATGTTGTGGGGGACTGTGTCAAAGGCCTTGCAGAAGTCCAGAGAGGTGACATCCATGGCCCTTCTCTTGTATTGCCCTGTGCAATACAGCCACCCCCTCCACACACAGATCCACCCAGCTAGCTCTGCAAACGTCTGCTGTTTTCTGACCTAAACAGGGGATGGAAACAAGCTGCTGTGTGCAACTGGATGGAGAGATTTCCATTTCCTCCAAGTCATGCAGTCTACCTTAATTGCCTTCCTGTAATAGTGATACAGTGTTAGCTTTGCATTCAGGGACAGTAAAATGATAAAGCTATCCACAAAAGATGGCTTCCAGTGATTATTTCATAGCTATTTCAAAGACAAAAATACACATCTGCGGGTGGAATGTGAGAGGCTGCATTGAGAATGCATACAAATGTATTAACTCTATTACTGGGGCAGAGGAAAAAATAAGAGGCAGCTGAAGGCAGTGAATAAAACATTTCTATATTCCCTAAATGTGTGCTATCTTCCTCTATTAAATAATGAACAAAAGATCTTTGCAAAACTCAGATTATCTTTTGTGCAAGAGGTACACACTGTATTTTATGAGAAGGAATGGGGAGACTTGAAGAAGAGAGAGGATTCCTTTCTAGTGGGCTGCTTAATAAATGTGGCAGGATGTGAGCAGCAGCAGCAGCAATATGTAAGGCAGCAGATTTTACACCTGGGCTACAAATATCAGAGGGTTCCAGTGCTTTACTTCAGCAGACATGTCCTAGAAGAAAAACCTCGTCTTTGTCCTCCTAACTCCCTCCCAGGTCTCCGTGCACTGTGTGGTGTAGGAGTGGTGACCGAAAGTAGCAGCTGGAGGCAGGTTAAAAACAAAATGTGAAATGTGGCAGCTCAGAGATGTGGTGCTGAGGGCCGTGGTTTAGCACTAGGCTTGGCAGAGGGTGAGAATGGTTGGACTCCATGATCTTAAAGGTCTTTTCCAGTTGAAATAATTCTGTGCTTCCATGATTCCAAGCTTTGAGGCTGCAGTTGTTTTTTGTACAGTAACTCTCCAGCCCAAGTTACTGCTGGAGCCAAAGGAACTGAGGGAAACAGCTTTTCAGAGCAAAAGTCAGTGGCTACAGAAACCTCCTGATAGCTTCAGCTGTGCTAACGTGTGTGAGGGACAGGGCAGCTTTAAGTAGAGCAGGCCTGTGCATTTTGCTTCTTGCTTGGAGCACGGTGAAGGTGGGAAGCCTCCTCCTAATGCAAAGCAGGATTCATAGATTCATAGAATGGTTTGGGTTGTAAGGGACCTTAGCAATCCTCTGGTTCCAACACCCTTGCTATGGGCAGGGACACCTCCTACTAGTCCAGGTAGCTCAAGGCCCTGTCCAGCCTGCCTTGAACACCTCTAGGGAGGGAGCACGCATGACCTCCCTGTGCAACCTGTTCCGGTGTCTGTGCTGCTTTTGCCAGCCAGCCACAAAGTAAAACAGGTGAAACAATGCTTTATCTAGCACCCTTCCTGCATGCTCAGTCCTCGCCTGTCCCTCAAGGAAGGTTCAGCTTCCTGAGGTGAGGAATGCCTGGATGCAGTTTGGAGCCTGGGGCTCTTGGCAGTTTGCACATTCAGCCGCTGTCTCTGCTGTGGAGCCTGAGAGGACTCTGCTGCATCTCTCACTGCTCTGTACAGCCCACTCAGGAAACAGTGTGGGCACAGCCAACCTTGATCAAGAGAGCAGCAGACTCTGCAGCCTGGATCTTGAGACTTAGTTGACCAAAGACCAAGGCTTGCCATCTGCTTTGGAGAATAAATACTGTCAAGATGGAGGCTTTGAATTTTTAGGGACAAGTCTCCAGTCGCTCTTAAGTTTGGACAACAATTGCTTTACGTAAATAGTTTCTCCACACAGTAAAGGTCTTTGTGTCTATTCACCCTTGTGAAGTGTAAGCACCACTAGAGATCTGCCCTGGAATAAGCTTCAAGATTTCTATCATTAAGTAAATTGCCTTATTAAATCACAGAATCCATCTGGTTGGAAGAGAGCTCAAAGATTATCCAGTCCAACCCACTGCCCTTCTCTGGACATGATCCAGCATCTCAATGTCTTTCCTGCAGTGAGGGGCCCAGAAGTGAACACAGTACTCGAGGTGTGGCCTCACCAGTGCTGAGTCCAGGGGGATGATCACCTCACTGTCCCTGCTGGCCACTGTGTTTCTAATCCAAGCCAGGATGCCATTGGCTTTCTTGGCCACCTGGGCACACTACTGACTCATGTTCAGTCGACTGTCATCCAAAACCCCCAGGTCCCTCTCCAAGTTGCAGTTTCCCAACCACACATCCCCAGGTCTGTAGCTTACCGTGGGGTTGTTGTGACGCAAATGCAGGACTGGGCACATGGCCTTGTCGAACTTCATATAATTAGCCCATGGGTCTTACCTGTCCAGATCATGCTGTAGAGCTTCCCTACCCTCTAGCAGATCAACACAGCCACTCAGCTTGGTGCCATCTGCAAGCTGACTGAGGGTGCACTCAATCCTCTCATCCAGATCACTGAGAAAGACATTGAAGAGGACAGGTCCCAATACTGAACCCTGGGGAAACCACTAGTGACGGGTGCCAGCCAGATTTAGCTTCAGTCACCACCACTCTTTGGGCCAGGCCTTCCCCCCACCCATTCCTCCTCATTTAAAGCAGGCTAAAGAAGAATCTTCAGTCTTCTATGTCAGAGAAAAGGAAAAAGAAACATGCTTGACTAAATGTTCTTGCCTCTTTCCCCTCCCTATTCTATTACCCTTTACACTGCTCATTTAACTGCTCACCATTACAGTAACTACCTGATGGTGGCATTCTGTGGTGCAGTGCTACAGCTATGCTAAGTGAAGTGTGGCAGATGAATTCCATCATTTGAAAACCTGCTAGCTATGAGGGATCAGGCACTGCTTTTTGCTGTCTTATATTGACTATTTTAGCTCCATTTTTGCAGCACATATGTTCCAGTGGCATGGTTTTCCATGCAAAAAAACCACAACCTCTTGATTGTTTTCTTTCCTGAATGTGAAAATCTTCCCTTCTAAGTTCAGGTGGGTTGCCTAATGTTTCAGTCATTTCTTCAGACCAGAGAAAATCAGTTGTTTTGTTAATAAAATGGCTTTTCATTAGCTTCCTAGAATTTGATTGGTTTTCAATAGGTAAATTAAAACCTTGCTTATTAACTGCAGTGCATGCAAGTGGCATTGGCATTCCTCCAGTATACCCCTGCCAAAGCTGTGCCTGGCCAGGATGTGACAAGACAAAAGGAGAGATCTGAGGATGTATGAATCCAGCTGGTCTGAGTGATCCTAATGGGAGATCTGACCACAAGTCCCTCTTAATTCCTTTCTGTGCTTGCTTTCTGCTCTATTTGCTTTCTGAAAAGACAGAATGATTGTCTTTTCTGACATACTTTTTTAGCCTGGCACTGGGAAGTGTTTTCCTTTGGTGGAGGCTTCCACTTTGAAGGACTAGGAGTGCTTACAAACTCAGTGAGCGTGTCTCATTTTGGCTCAGCTCAGTTCAGCAACAAACAGCTGAGGAGTAACTTCATTAAACATGTGCTGTGTGGCAGGGGAGCATTGCTTTGCCAAAATCTATCCTTCTTGTGAAATATGCTATTTTGAAGAGGGGAAGCTGGGCATTCTTTATGCATTTGTTCCCACAATAAAGATAATTGTATTTGTCTCTCATACAGTAAGTTTCATGGGCTTTAATAAACATGATTTAAAACAAGCATAACCATTTACTCTGCAAATGAAACAATAAATATCCCTTTGGAAGGGACCTTCAAGATCATCTAGTTCCAACCCCACTGCTATGGCAGGGGCACCTTCCACTAGACCGGGATGCTCAAGGGCCCTTCCAACCCCACTTTCAACATTTCCAGGGTTGGAGCTCCAAACCTTCTCTGGGCAACTTGTTCCAGTGTCTCACCACCCTCATCGGGAAGAATTTCCTCCTCATGTCTAATCTAAATGTAGCTTCTTGCAGTTTGAAGCCATTACCCCTCATCTTGTCATTCCATGCCTCTGTCAAAAGTCCCTCTCCAGCTCTCCTGTAGCCCTCTTCAAATCCTGAAAGATGCTTTAAGCTGTCTCTGTAGCTTTCTCTTCTCCAGGCTGAACAACCCCAACTCTCTCAGCCTGCCTCTACAGGGAGGTTTTCCAGCCCTCTGACTATCTTTGTGGCCTCCTCTGGACCAGCTCCATCAATTCCATGTCCTTCTTGTTCTGGGGGCTCCAGATAGGGACACAGAACTGCGGGTGGGGTCTCAGGAGGGTAGAGTAAAGGGGGGGTCGGGAGGGCGGGCAATCCCCCCTCTCAATCTGCTGCTCAAGCTGCTTTTACTGCAGCCCAGGACTTGGTTGGCTTGCTGGGCTGCAAGTGCACATTGCTGGCTCAGAAATTAATAGCCATTTCTAGGCTAAAAACATCTGAACAAGACAATGACTAAACTGAAATCTCTCTAAGCCTTTTATCTCATAAAATGTTACCTTTTTTTATGTTTCAAAATATTTCATTTTCTAAGTGCTTCATTCAGATACTTTCAATCAAGGACACAAACATTCTGGTGTTACTCAACCAAAACCAAGTTTCTTCTGGCTGCTGCTAAGAGTTTTATTTTGATTAGTGTTGTTTTGAGCTCAGCATCCAGGTCACTGTCTGCTGAGCCCTCTGAGGCCTTCATTTTTCGGTAAGCTCCCTCTGGCCAAAAGCCCAGGCCATGCTAATGCACTTGCTGTGATTTTCAGAATTCTGCCCAGATGGTCTTTTCCTCTGGAATAGTTTCGATGCTCAGTCTTGGATTTTCCTCAGGGGAGAAATACATAATTTAATTTGTGTGTTTCAGTAGTCTTACTAATGATGTTCTGCTTGTTCTGTTGTTTTTAAGTAGTTACAGATGCTTCCCTGGCACTTTTATATTGTCCTGTATTGTTTCCATCAGTTGCTCCATTTCAGGAGGGAGATGTGTAAACTGTACATCAGCTTCTTTGAGACAAAGCTGACAGAGATATTGAAAGTGAGGCATATCCTGCTGCTGTAGGTTTTACTTTTTTTTGGTTTGCAAGAGAGAGATAGGCAAGTATATCCAGGTGAGAAATTACAGACACCAGAACACTTGTCTCTCCAAGCCCGAAGAGCGTCAAGCGGGAAACCATTAGCTCCTGGTTCAGAACATGCCCTTTAGCCATACAAACATTATTAACACAACCTTTAACGATGTTGTTGGTGAAGATGTCTGACTACTTCTTTATCAGCATCTCAGCAGTGCTAACTTAAGGCATGGGCCTGAGGAGCTCAGCCTGTCTCCTGATCTGACAGGTTCACAGTTCTGCCACTAGCAATAAATCCAGCCTGTGCATCAGCTACACCACCGCTGGGCTGTCTGGGTAGCATTCCTGAGGCCTCTGCTCTGCTTAAAAGACCCTCTCACCGTGTTTAAGAGTGTTTCCAACCAGGTGTGCTGCAGTAGTTAGCATATTTCTGCACATAAGCAGAAATTATTTTGTCCTTAGAAGATCTTACCTTTGCTTCTGCAAAAGCAAGATAGAGGGTTGTTATGTTCCTGTTTGGACACTCTCTTGTGTGCTACAGCTAGCTGAAAGCAAAATGTTCTCTGGAAGAAACTTCAAGAGAAGCCTTTTCTTTTCTCCCTATTAGTTAAAGCTGTACTTTTTATTCTCTCTGAAGAACCACCTATTTATTTTCTGAGGTGGAGTTTGTGGTTGCCTCTGTGTAGAGAGTGTCCCCCCCAGCATGTGTGGTCAGTCTACTTTGCTCTAAATGCTGTGATTTCGGAGAAAAGCTGTGAATACAAACGTTCATGAGAAACTATTCTGTCATTACTAACTCTGTACACACCAACAGTTCACATTGCATCTGGGTGCTGTAGTAGCTAACCTACAGATAAAAACTGCAGCACAGAGTGATCAGCTCTCTTTAGTAGCATTTTTTTCCCTCCATGTCTGTTCTTGGCTGTTCTTGCTTTTGCATGCCAAAGCAGCTTTTTTTTTGGCAGCAGAATGAAACTTTGAATTCCTCTGTATTGACAGTAGCAACAGCAAGGCAGGTTCTTTATCTATAAAGAAACTGGCAGGCATAGCCAGTTCCTCTTGTGGATAGAGCAATGCCAAGAGCTCTGGCACAAAGGCTGACAAACTGGGTGGATTCAGATACAGCATCTGTGGTGCCCATACGTGGTTTGCTCACAAAGGAAAGTTGCAGCAGAAAGCAAGTTGTACCAAGGGAGGTTTGGGTTGGATAGGAGAACAAATATCTTCACTGAAAGGGTTCCCAAAGACAGGAACAGGGAGGTGGCTGAATCCCCATCCCTGGAGGTGTTTCAGAGAGGCAGCGATGTGGTGCTGAGGGCCATGGTTTAGCACCAGCCTTGGTAGCATTGGAGAATGGTTGGATTGAATGATCTCAAAGGTCTTTTCCAACCAAGATGGTTCTATGACTCTTTCTTTGTTTCTATGATTCTATGCTGGAGCAGGTTTTTTTTGTATGACAGGACTGACCACAGGTGCCTGTAGCTCTGTAGAAAGCTACAGAGGCTGTGAAGGTGCAGTGTGGCTGTCACGCAGGCACATCCAGGAGCCCTGGCCAATTCATACCTCCCAGTCAGCACAACAGAGCAGTACACAAGGATTATGTCTGAGTACATCTGCAGCACAGCATGGTTTGCCAAATGTCTGACAGCTTGAGGTGCCTGGCATGTGGAAAAGGGCCTGATGGTTAGGAAAGAAAAAGCAAAGCTATACCTCATTGCTTTGCAGACTGGATACAGGACCAATTAGTTATTAAGGCTGTAGAGTATGACTGGCAACCTGGATGATTGGAGGGTTTCCTTTCAATGCAGCCATTCTCCACTTTCCTGCTGTAAAATAGCATAGGTGTCAAGGGCTAGGGCTGGGGATGACCACTAACTGAGTGCCAGAGGCTCTCTACCATTTCCTCTCTCTTTCTAAAGGGAAGGGAATAAGAGAGAAACTGATGGATTGGGAAAGAGACTAATCTGTAATGAAAACAATGACAATAAAATGAAATAGATACAAACCAATATGGAACCCACCCCCCCTCATAGCAATTGGTCACTGTCACCACTGATGCTATGGCAGAAGCCCCAGACTGGACTCAGCAGGAGATGGGAGCTAGATTCAGGAACTCATGGATTGGGATCAAAAGCCGAACAGACAGAGCCCTTCTTGGATTCTGGCCACTGAAAAACAAGAAGTAGCAGCTTGATCCTTATGATCCCTCAGCTCTATACTGGGATGGAATTCATGATTGGTCAGTTTATGGTCACCTGAACTGTCCATTCCTCCCTGCAGGTGTGACCTTTCACTCTGCACACCCATGTAGCACACAATATGCAGCAGTGCCCTTGGTCTGCACCCCAGCCCTTGATGCTGACTCTGCCCATCAGTGTTCTCACTGCTAGGAGCAGCCTCTGTCTGTGAGAACATTCCCTGAGCTGCAGAAAGGCACTGAGCAGAGACTCAGCTGGGAAGTCACAGCACTGACCAGAATTGGTTCTGCTCTAGCTCAGAACAGGACAACTGCTAAGCCTGGCTTCTTGGAGAGCTTCCTTATTTGTCAAACAAAAGTGAATTTTTGTATCCTATCAGCATGTGGAGCTAGTGACAACTGCACTAAGTGCCTCTAGGCAACCGTGTATTTTCCTGTTCCACTGATCAATTTCTAGCTCAGGAAGATTGCAGATGTGATGCTGAATCTTCCTTTATTTCACTCTTAGAAAGAGGCAGCATCTTCAGCCTTTTAAAGCACTTCCTATCCCTTAGTGTAGAGGGGGGGACATTCTTTCTACCCAAGTGCTTTATTTCACTGCATTTTTGAGCTGTCTGTGAATCTGAGCTGCTTTCTGCAACAAGAAGTTTTGGTGAAGGATGCTGCTGTCTTACCTGAGATTACAGGGAAGACACAGATCTGCTCCAGTGTTGCTTCCCAGACTGGTCAACATCAGGGCTCTCCTTGTCACATCTGTCTTTATCACCGTGCCCCCAGGGTGGCTATGGAAGTTGCAGGAATGCTCTCACACAGACAGCTGTAAGCCTACCAACAGCATCAGGTTTTCATTTTTTAAAAAAGCAAATATAATTCTGACAGCTGGATGCAGCCACCCAGCGGCTGTTCCGACATTGCTTGCAAGCTGGTCACGCTCATTCCTGACTGGGAGCTGTTAAACTGGAACTCACACTCCAGAGGTGTTGAGTGACATGCTGTTGTCCTAACATGTCAAGCAACAAGTGCTGTCTTTTGGCAGCCTGAGCTTACATATCAGTTCCTGACAAGGTTTGAGAGTCTGCTCTGGCAACAGTCTGCTCTGGCTTTGCTCCTCCTCGAAGCCAAACTGCCTACCACTGAGCTGTCACATGCTAACTAATACAAGCAGCAAGCCCCTCTCTTGTCTGAGCTGCTGCAAGACAAGGGAAGACTGTGCACCGCAAACTTCACACAAATTAGGGCACTCTTCCCTGCCAACTGTGCTGTGCAGAAGCACATCTTTTTACTTTAAAGTGCTGCTGTGTCAACGTTGCTGTGATAAAACAAAGCAGGAGTTAAATTGGGATGTACCAGCCACAGCGAGCCAGGTGGAAAATGCTTTCTGCACTAGAGATGGAAGTGTTGCACATGAAGCCACAAAAGCATTTCTGGAGCTAACCTTTTTGCCCCTGAGCTCAAGTTTAAAATCCTATTCTCAACTCACTCTGGTTCACTTTGTGGTGCAATATTGCTGCACAGATGAAATGCACGCTTGTTTGTGTCTGCATGTCTTTCAGAGGGCTTAATAGTGGAAGTGGAGGGAGGCCTGGAGCTCACAGAGGCTCCATCCTTTTGTGTGTGGCTGGATGACCTGGTGCTATACTCAGATTCATCATCTGGATGCCTGTGGGCAGCTCACTTTCCCTACAGGTCAGCTCTGCTCTCCCCTCAGTGCACAAAATTGTGGCACAGGGCATGACACCACAGGACAGACCTTAAAAAGCATTCAAGTGCTACAGCACCCTGCTCTGAGGGTTCTGGAGAGGTCCAGTGTTGAGCTACCAGGGTACCCTGTACCTCGTGTAGGGGAAGCAGATGTCTCAGCATGGGGATCTTGTCCATTGAAGCTATGCAGGGACTTGAGAGCCTGTTCTGCTGGGGCTGCTCTGAGAAGAGGGAGGTCCTCAGGAGTCACATCTTTCTGTAACTAATTTCTGGAACCTTATCATGTGTAGGCATGAAGAAAAGAGCCAAGTTGTTCAACCAGATAGTGAGAGCCAGCTATCACTATTTAGCATGACACAGGTGGATGTGGCACCAGGCTTCCTCTGGAGCTACTGCTAACTCTGATTCTGTGAGTACCCTTCCAGTCTGGCTGGACTTCCTAAAGAAAGGCTGAGGTTCTAGCAAGGTGGGTGTTGGTCTCTTCTCCCTAGCAGCAAGTGATAGGAGTAGAGGAAATGGCCTCAAGTTGCAGCAGGGGTGATTTAGGCTGGATATGAGAAGACACCTCTTGACTGAAAGGGTTCCGAAGACTGGAACAGATGCACCAAGGAGGTAGCTGAATCCCCGTCCCTGGAGTTGTTTCAAAGAGGCGGAGATGTGGTACTAAGGGCCATGGTTTAGCACCAGCATTGGTAGAGTCAGAGAATGGTTTGGCTGGATGATCTTTGCCAAAAGAAACAATTTCGTGCCTCTCTGATCTATGAAAGACAGGTTTTGCTTCAGGCTATGTGATGGCTCCAGGTGCTGTGAGGATGACAGGTGTGATAAGGTGGCAATCCTGAGTGCACGATCCTGCTAAATTGGAGGTAGCAAGTCAGTGACATCTTCACCTAAACACATGTTGAGGTTTAACCCCAGCTGGCAAATAAGCACCACACAGCTGCTTGCTCACTGTACACCTGTCTGCTCCAAGAGCTGGGGAAGCTGAAAAATCCTTAACTTAGGATAAACACTACTTAGAAACAATTCAAACATCAGTGGGTAATCAACATTCTTCTCACCCTAAATCCAAACCACAGCACTGTACCAGCTCCTAGGAAGAAAATTAACTCTATTCCAAACCAGCACAACCTGCTGCAGGCAGAGCTGCCTGGCTGAGCACTGCTTCCCATGCTGGACAAAATCCCAGCCCTATCAGAAAAATGATCAGACCTCAGGTGAAACTTCTTTCTGCTCCTGAGATATAAGTAATGGTCAAAATGAAACAGAATGCACTAGTAGCCCAGGGCAATACCCAAACCGGGGTAAGGTGGCTTCTTCATTGGGGTCATTAAGAAGAGTGACAGTATTCCTGGGGCAGGTGAGGTAGCTGTATAGGCAGGAGAGGCTAAGCAGGAGAAAGAGTTAGAAAAAGATAAGAGTATTTAAATCTAATGAGTATGCTTGCCTTTGTTTTGTAATTTTCCTGCATGGAAACATTTTCCCAGACATTTTAAGCTTGAAAACACCTGGTGCTGAAGGGCAGTTCTAATGAAACAAACGAAATCCTCCCTTTGCTCCACTTGACTAATTCCAAATTATTCTGCATTTAGAGAAAAATCTCACAAGAATGTGTTTTTGATCAGTGGACAAGGGGTGACCTATGGATGTGATCTATCTGGACTTCTGCCTTTGATACAGTCCCCCACAACATCCTACTTGCCAGGTTGGGGAGATATGGGCTTGATGTCTGGACTGTTCAGTGAATAAGGAATTGGCAGGATGGCTGCATCCAGAGGGTGGTCCTCAATGGCTTGAAGTCCAGATGGAGAGCAGTGACAAGTGATGTCTCTCAGGGGTCTGTACTGTTTAATATTTTCATCAATGATATAGACAGTGGGATCGAGTGCACCATTAGCAAGTTTGCAGGTGACACCAATCTGAGTGGTGCTGTTGATATGCTAGAGGGACAGGATGTCATCCAGAAGGACCTGGACAAGCTACAGAGGTAGCTCCAGGTGAACCTCATGAGGTTCAACAAGACCAAGTGCAAGGTACTGCACCTGGTCCAGAAAAACCCTCTCTATCAATGCAGACTGGGTAGGGGAGGAAGTGTTAGAAAGCAGCCCTGAAGAAAAGGACTTGGGAGTGTTGATGAACAAGACACTGGACATGAGCAAGCAGTGTGAGCTTGCAGTCCAGAAAGCAAATCACATCAAATGATGCATTGCCAGCAGACCCAGAGAGGTGATTCTGCCACTGTACTCTGGTGAGACTTCACCTGGAGTACTGCATCCAGCTCTGGTGCCCTAAACATGAGAAGGACATGGACCTGATGGAACTGGTCCAGAGGAGGGCCATGAAAATGATCAGGGCATTGAAGCAGCTCTGCTATGAGGACAGGCTGAGGGAGCTGGAGATATTCAGCCTGGAGAAGAGAAGGCTCCCAGAAGACCTAATAACGGCCATCCAGTACCTGAAGAGGCCTACAAAAAGGATGGAGAGAGACTGTTTACAAAGGCCTGCAGTGATGGGATGAGGGGGAATGGTTTGAAATTAGAGAAGGGCAGATTTAGATTGGATGTTAGGAACAAGTTCTGCACCATGAGGGTGGTGGAACACTGGAACAGGTTGCCCAGGGTGGTAGTTGAGGCCTCATCCTTGGAGATATTCATGGTGAGGCTCAACAGGGCTCTGGGCAACCTGATGTAGTTGAGGATACCCCTGCTGACTGCAGAGGGCGTTGGACTAGATGACCTTTGGAGGTTCCTTCCAACCCAAACTATTCTATGATCCTACTGGCCAGAAGATACAAGAGAGAGAAGATTACTCTGAACCTCAAAATCTTTTTCACCCGAATGAGTAAATCCTTTTGAGTGCTTCAGCCTCAATGAAAACCACAGATTTGAGCAACATTTTGTTTCCTTGAAGGTAGTGCAAGTGGCTCCAACTTCATCTTGCTTGTGTAAGTCTGCACAAAAGAAAGATGCATTAATATCAGCAGTAAGAGCACAGGTTTGCCAGTCCTGTACTGCTGCCAGTCATGAGCAAGGCTTTGCCTCCCTGTATTTCTTTCCATCATCCTTACTTAACTTCTGATAATGTGGCTGCTCAATCTTGCCCTGTGAAATGACAACCCTTTATTTCATCAGGTTATGTTCTTGGAGGGGGATTAAAAGAAAATGCTGTCAGTAATACATATCCTCAGATGAAATTAAGTGAGGACACAAAGTAAGCTTACTGCTGCAAAGTACAGGGTATCAGCACCTGTCCTTCATTAATCCACTCAGGCCTCTCTGTTTACACTGCAAAGTGGCATGATAGCAGAGAGTCACAATGAAATACATGGAAGCTCCCTATCTGCCCATGCTTTGAGAACTCTTGTCCACCAAACTGTCTGGATGGCTGGCCCCAGAGAGAGGTGGTTAATGGAGTTAAATCCAGTTGGTGGCCCGTCATGAGTGGCATTCCCCAGGGCTCAGTACTGCGGCCAGTTCTCTTTAATATCTTTATAAGTGATCTGGACAAATGGGCTGAGTGCTCCCTCAGTAAGTTTGCAGATGACAATAAGGCAGGAGCAAGTGCTGATCTGCGTGAGGGTTGGAAGGCTATGCAGAGGGATCTGAACAGCCTGAATTGATGGGCTGAGGTCAGTTGTATGAGATTCAACAAGGCCGAGTGCTGGGTCCTACACCTGAGTTACAACAATCGCATGAATGCTCCAGGCTTGGGGCAGAGTGTCTGGAAAGCTGCTCAGTAGAGACAGACCTGGGGCTCTTGGTCGACAGCTGGGTGAGGATGTGTCAGCAGTGTGCCCAGGTAACCAAGAAGGCAAACAGCATCCCAGCCTGGACCAGCAGTAGTGTGGCCAGCAGGAGTAGGGAAGTGATCATGCCCTTGTACTCAGCACTGGAGAGGTCACACCTTGAGTACTGTGTTCAGTTTTGGGGCCCTCACTAGAAAGCTATTGAGGTGCAGAAGCATGTCCAGACTAGGGCAAAGAAGCTGGTAAAGGGTTTGGAGAACGGGCAGCTGAAGGACCTGGGGTTGTTTAGTGTGGAGAAAAGGAGGCTGATGGGAGATCTTCTGGCTATCTATGACTCCCTGGAAGGAGGTGGGAGCCAGGTGGGTGTTGGTCTCTTCTCTGTAGGAACAAGTCATTGAGGTGAGGAAAAGGTTCTTCACGGAGAGAGTTGTTCGTCATGGGAATGGGCTGCCCAGGGAGGTGGTGGAGTCACCATCCCTGGGGGTGTTCAAGAGGGGATTGGACGTGGCACTTGGTGCCATGGTCTAGTCATGAGGTCTGTGGTGACAGGTTGGACTCAATGATCCTCGAGGTCTCTTCCAACCTTGGTGATACTGTGAAGTGATAGGATGAGAAGAAATGGCCTCAAGTTGTACCAGGGAAGGTTTAGATAGTTTCTTCTTCTGAGAAGAAACTTCTTGACTGAAAGGGTTCTCAAAGACTGGAGCAGGATGCCCAGGGAGGTGGTTGAATTCCCATTCCTGAAGGTGTTTCAAAAAGGCAGAGATGTAGTGTTGGGGGACACAGTTTAGACTAGACTAGACTAGACTAGTATCAACCAGGTTGGAAAATACCTTTGAGATCATCGAGCCCAACACCATCTAATCAATTAAACCATGACACCAAGTGCCTCATCCAGTCCCTTCTTAAACACCTCCAGTGACTCCACCACTTCCCTGGGCAGCCCATTCCAATGGCCAATCACTCTTTCTGTGAAGGACTTCTTCCTAACAGTCAGTCTAAAACTCCCCTGGTGCATCTTGAGACTGTGTCCTCTTGTTTGATCACAGGTTGCTTTAGCACCAGCCTTGGTAGAGTTAGATCATGGTTGGACTTGATGATCTTAAAGGGCTTTGCCAATCAAAACAGTTTCTGGGAATCTGCTTTACTTCAGGCTGCATGACCTGCAGTACTGAAGCCCACATATTTTGTGCTCTGGAGGCTTGTGTCTTAGGGGCATTGCTCAGTTTTTTGGCATCACAAAGACCACGGGAAAGTAGTAACTCTCTTTCCATCAAGCATTCAAAGTGAGTGAGAGAAAAATGTGACATGTGAGGGGCTGCTGACAAGCATCTGGACTGACAGATGACCTTCTGCTGCTGACTTAACAGTCGATACTCAGCAGGCTGAAAGACAACCCATTCTCTGGGGAAAGTAGAGGACAAGACACGAGCAAAGATGAAAAGGGACTTCAGAAGTGCCTGCAGGTCCCAGCTGAGATCTTGGGAAATCCCTTTGTGCCAGGCTGTCTGCAAAATGTGCAGCGCAAGAGAGCCTCATGCAGAGAAGACCTGTGGAATGGGAACAGCAGGAAAACAGCAGCTCACTAACACCTCACAGGAAAGTTAAAGCTCAGTCCCTGCCCTGCAATTTGTGAGCTGCTTTGTCCTGGTCTCCAGAGGCTGATGGTTGTTTCAAGGTACTGTATGAGAAGGGCACAAAAAGTCCATTACAGAAGGGTGCTGCTTTTCTTGTGAATATACCAATGGTTCATTTAAGCAGAGGTGATGATCCTGCTGCCTGCTTTGGGGGCATGTATTTCCTGCCCCTGGAAGAAATGCCTTTCAGAAGGCTGGCCTAGGAAAATGCTTTCCTGTCTGTAAAAGAGCTTGTATCAGCCAAGTGCCAGCTGAGGGGAGGAGGGAAAGCCACAGTGTGAGAAGAGCTATGCCCATTCTCGTGGCCCTCCTCGAAAATATCAGCCCCTTATATGGCAGGAAATTCAGTGTGAGCTGAAGCTGTCAGAGATGATTTAATTCTTGCTGAGTGCTCTTTGACTCATCTCAGAGTCCCAGAATGAAGCTGAGGTCAGAGTCTCAATGGCTGCTGGCTACTAGCCCTACCACAGCTCTGGGAACAGCAGCTCGTACCCATGGAGTGTGGATCAATAAATCTCACCACAGGACTGACAGCTTGTCCCCATGTGCTAGGATTTCCTGTCTCCTGGGCTGGGCACTGAGATGAGGCACTGAAAGGGAACATGTGCCTTTCATTTAGCAATTCATGTTTCTGTGTGCACTTCTTCACAGAATGGGCTGAATCACCTCACATCAAGCCAGAACATCCAAAGCTGGTGATGACTTTGAAGCAAGTGCAGCACTTGTCACACTGATGGCAAAATCTCCACTGCTTTTATGCATCTCTTTTAGAGTTTAGCTTATCAATGGCAATTCTATCCCTGCTTATTTTTGGCAGAGTAGCTTGCACCCACCTTTAATGCAGTATGTTTGCTGCAGACATGGAGCTGCAGTCAGATGCCAGACCCATAATTTAATAGTGAGGAAAGAGCCTGTCACCTTCAGGGCAGTCCTGCTAGTTTATGTCAAGAAAGTATTTAGCTCCGTAAAGATTGTTGTATATCAAAATATTGACATTGAAGATGATTACTTCAGATTGAAAAAATGAAAACAGATTTTAATGAGCATTTTCCTGGAACTGGTTCAGCTTTTCAAGTGTTCATTGGTCACTAATAAAATTCTGATCGTTTAAATGTCTGCAGTAAATCAGAACAAGAGGGCATAGTCTCAAGCTGTGCCAGGGGAGGTTTAGGCTCGAGGTGAGGAGAAAGTTCTTCACAGAGATTTGTTGGCCATTGGAATGAGCTGCCCAGGGAGATGGTGGAGTTACCATCCCTAGAGGTGTTCAAGAGGGGATTGGATGTGGCACTTGGTGCCATGGTTTAGTCATGAGGTCTGTGGTGACAGGTTGGACTTGATGATCTTTGAGGTCTCTTCCAACCTTAGTGACTCTATGAAAAGGTGGTTTGTTTTTTTTCTCCCTTTGTTTTTTTGTTGCTTTGTTTTTTGGAAGCATCAGCTCAGTTGTTACAATTTTAAATAACATTACAAATATGCCCACAGTAATGATTGCAACACTGGTTTCTTACATACAAATCACAGTATCACACTACATTAGAGGTTGGAAGGAACCTAACCTCAAGAGATCGTTGGATCCAACCCCCCTGCCAAAGCAGCGTCACTTGAGGAATTTGTCTCCACTGATCTTCAGTTTCTGAGTCATTCTGTTTAGGAAGTTGGCAACAGAAGGGAGAATTAGCCATGATCATGGAATCACCAAATTGTTTCAGTTGGAAATGTCCTTTAAGATCATCTGGTCCAACCATTGTCTAGCTCCACCAAGGGTGGTGCTAAACCATGTCTCTCAGAATCTCATCTGCCTATTTGAAACAACTCCACCTCCCTGGGGAGCCTGTGCCAGTCTTTGAGAATGCTTTCAGTCACAAAGTTTCTTCTCATATCCAACCTAAACCTCCCCTGCTGCAACTTGAGGCCATTTCCTCTCCTCCTATGACTTGTTGCTAGTGAGAAAAAGACTGACCCCCACCTGGTTCCAAATTCCCTTCAGAGCTGAAGAGAGCAAAAAGGTTGCTCCTCAGCTGTTCCTCTCCAGACCTGTCCTCTAGATCCTTCACCAGCTTGGTTGCCCTAGTATGGATACTCTGCAGCACCTCAATGTCTTTCTTGGAGTAAGGGTCTCAAGACTGAACAGGGCTCAAGGAATGGCCTCACCAGTGCTGAGTCCAGGGGAAAGATCACTTTTCTGCTCCTGGTGGTCACACTATTCCTCATCCAGGTCAGGATGCTGTTGGCCTTCTTGGTCACTTGAGCATATTGCTGGCTGATCTTCAGCCAGCTGTTGATCAGCATCCCCAGGTCTTTTTCTACTGCTGGGCAGCTTTCCAGCCACTCTGTCCCATGCCTGGAGCATTCATGTGGTTGTTGTGACCCAAGTGCAGGACCCAGCATTGGTTCTTGTTCATGTTCAACATTATTCTTAATTGCTTTTGTAATGAACTGAATTTAGAATATTTATTAATATATGGTATTAGAGCTCACTGACTGAGGCTTTACAGCAAAACAGGGGAAGTTGTGTCACTTTGTCTCGTTTCTTCTGCAGTGGTTTATAAAGTTTGCTTACAGTAGTCTGCCTAAATAAGCACTCAGGAGCTTTGGTCTTTACCTTACTGCTTATAGCAAGCCCCTTATGGTTAGCTAATAATTCATCACTCTCCATGTTCTGACCAGTTTATACCAAAACTTCTGCTTGCTATATTGACTCCACCAAGGTGGTGGCTTCTTGCACACCTTGTGACTCCAGTCAGCCATAGGTGGACTTCTTTGATCACAGTGTAATCCTGCTCAATTCTGACCATTTTTTTTTCTTTATATGCTTTTATGTCCATCAATGGCAAGACACTGATTTCAGTATAGCCAATATGTGACCAATGTCACCAAGACTGGATTCCCAGTCAGGGCTTTCCACTAACAGTCACTGAAGGCATTCACTGCACTGACAAGTAACAGGGATTTTCTGCCAGACCTTAGTTACCATGGATGTTTGTTGTGTTGTACAGACATAAAGCACATTAGTTATGAGTTTGGATTGGCCTCTTTAGTCAGAACAGCTAGCTAAAGAGCCATAAATAAACTGAGCTAGCTCTTGGTATTGCAAGTACTTTTGTAATTTCAGATGCCCAGTCCTGGTACTGCTGAGCTCAGACATTCATGAATGCAGCTCCTGCTAATGTGCTGTTTCCTTCTCTCCTACATCTTTTCCACATGCCTACAGGCAGGACTCATTTCATGCACGCAGGAATGGTTCTTCAGAACTTGAGCACTTGGACAGCTTGATGTAGCATGAGTTATTCCATCAATAGCAACTAGATAACTCCCACATGTGAAGATGAGTTTATCTGTGAATATTGCCAGGAAAGGAGCTTTGATTTGGAAATTGCCTTCCTTTGGGGGTCCCCCTCACTCTCATTTCTAATTCCTGCAATCACTTATCAATTAATTTCTCTGTTATTTCACAGAGCTCCTTGTCATGTGTTGCTAAACTTTCTGTAGGTTATATCATTGTCAAAGAAAAAAGACCTCTTCTGTTCCCACCCTGCCTTCCAGAGCAGGTATTAGTTGTGGGCTCAATTGTGTGCCCACTTCTATCTTCAGGAAGGTTTTTTTCCCACTTAATTAAATTTCGTGAGTGTAACAAACCTGTATGACTTTTGTCATGGTGATTGTAGTTTGCCCAGGGTTTTACCATGTAGGAATGTATTCAGAACTTTGTTTTTCCACTGGAAAAAAAGCTGTCTGCAGGAATTTGTGGTGCCCATCTGACAGTGTGATCCTTGGGACACTCTAAGAATGGAAAAGTGCTGCTAGTTCTACTCAATCCTGTTAAAACAAACAGTTATACAAGGAAAAATTGAGTTTAAACAAGGCTTGAGGAAGCCCTTTTAGAGCAAATATCTTTGTTTAACTAAGCCTTATTTTTACAATTGAGGCTACTTGGGTTTTGCATCAGACTTGCGTGGCGACAATTAATTGTCAGGAAAGACAATAGTAAGAAAATAGAGAAATGTTCCAAGCCCTGAATTAGAGCCTTTGTAGCTGTAATTCCCTTTACGTCACTTGAGTTTCATGGCAGAGCTTCAAGCTCTACCCCACTGAATGACAGAAGGTCCTTGGAACTAAACACCACCAGGTACCAGATTCTCTCTACTTGCAGGCAAACCTTAAATGTTGCTGATGAAGTTGTGGCATTTAGTTAGCAAATATTTCCAGAGAGATGACATCTGACATTATTTTGTGGATGCATAGTAAGGGTGCATGCATCCACACCTATACATCTCAGACTGCATATTGGAAGAAACTTCTTGGCTGAAAGTGTTCTCAAAGATAGGAAGAGGCTCCCTAGGAAGTGGCTGAATCCTCATCCCTGGAGGTGTTTCAAAGAGGCAGAGATGTGGTGCTGAGGGCCGTGTTAGCACCAGACTTGGTGGAGTTAGAGAATGGTTGGACTCAATGATCTTAAAGACCTTTTCCAACCAAAAGGAAGCTGGGATTGTTTAGCCTGGAGAAGAGAAGGATCAGAGGTGACCTCATTGCCCTCTACAACTACCTGAAAGGTGGTTGTAGACAGGAAGGGGTTGGTCTCTTCTCCCAGGCAACCAGCACCAGAACAAGGGGACACAGTCTCAAGCTGTGCCAGGGGAGGTTTAGACTTGAGGTGAGGAAAAAGTTCTTCACTGAGCAAGTCATTCGTCATTGGAATGTGCTGCCCAGGGAGGTGGTGGAGTCACCATCCCTGGAGGTGTTCAAGGGGAGATTGGACGTGGCACTTGGTGCCATGGTCTAGTTGTGAGGTCTGTTGGGACAGGTTGGACTTGATGATCCTTGGGGTCTCTTCCAACCTTGGTTATACTGTGATACTGTGTGTCTATGTGGACACTTTTAGACCTCTGCCTTAGTAGAAAACAGTAAAATTTGCTTCATTTGTCACCAATTCCTTTGAGGCTCTGGAATTTTAGGGTCTGCCTTCTTGTAAGAGGGAATCTCTAGATGTATTGTTTCAAACACTGTTTTAAATTAAAAAAAGGGGGGTGGGGAGTGGGGGAAGCAGCAGGAGCAATAGAGCAGGTCCCAGCAGCAGGTTAAATATAGCCATGGATTACAGAGCCATTGTTTTCAGTCCTGCTAAATAAGACAGCGCTCTGAAAATGGAATGCCACTTGACCTTTCCTGTCTCATCAGTCTGTGATTGTATTTAACTGACAAAGGGAGGAAACACTTTCCCCTGCCACTGTGCCCTGCTGAGATGACAGTTTCTGCCTCTGGGTCACACCATGGACAGGAGGCAGAAACCCAGCTCTCCAGAACAGAAGAGTGATCTCGAAGCTCATGGAGGAGCTTTGTCCATGTCCCACAATGACTCACGCTCTTCTCTCAGCTTCTCTCAGCTTATGCTGTCTGCTGGCAAACCCAAGGCAACGCCAGCCCTCAAACATTCAAAGATTACTTACTTTGAAGTGGAAATTCTTGATGGGCAAAGCAAGAAGCCGATCTGCATTGTGGACAAGGTCAGTGCATTGTTCTGGCATGGTGGGAATGTGCCTGGGTCACAGGGTGCTAGTTCAGGGACTCCCTTTTCGCTCTGCTGTGGTCTTACTGTCTAATAGAAACACTTCCATTCTTTGCTTTGGAGGATACTCAGAACTTCTCCTTAGTCACAATCCATGGCTGATTTTTACACTGGTTTCTTTTAGACCTCCTGGCTGCTCTGTGGACTCCAGATATGTCCTTGGGCTGTCTCTTTGACAGGTTACAGTCTTTAATTCAGAGCATGATGCTTAATCATCTGCTTCAGAATGGATATTGAGTTTTAACACATATATAAAGCTGAGTTTCTCTGCAGTGCTGTGGGTTCTGGTTGGTGTCTAAAGGTACATAGCTGAGTCCTACTTGTCAGATCAGGCAGGAACCTGCCAATTTCAAACAGGGATTTAGTTGGTTTTGTTTGTTTTTCCTTTTCAATTTTGGGGTTTTTTTAATAATGTGAATAAAAATACATAAACTGCAGTCAGGTTGTATAAGCAGGGTGAGAGGACTGGGTGGAAGGAAGTTTACAACACAGTAAAAACCAGCTGAAAATACGCTTCATAAATAGTTTCATTGCTGCTTTGGTGATTCATTGCCCCTCAGCAGATCACAGATTTATTCATTCTGCTTGGAAAAAGACCCATGGGATCGAGTCCAACCATTAATCCTACACTACAATGATCTGGTCTCTTGTGTGTGCCACCAAAGTGGGAATCTTCACCTATATAGACTATGGGGATTTCCAGTGACATAGGAGGATTTTGAGGATTCTTGTTGTGCTAGAATTAAAAAACCCTAACATTAAAAATCCCTTATCCTTGCTGTCAGCATCTGGAACCTGTGGCTAAGTTTGCTTCACATGTTTAACTTAATGCCTTTGAAATATGCAGGGTGGAATAGTACCAGATTTGGACTGCTCTTGGTTGTTTAAAGGGTGGGTTTGGCATTTTGTACGCCTAGTTAAAATGAAATGTCCTGTTTGTTCCTTCTTAATGGGGCAAAATATCTGGGGGAGGGGAGGTGGTGGTAGTTTAAATTGAACCAAAGGGGAAATGTGGAAAAGGGTCAGATAAATGAAACTGACTCTCACAGATCACAGGATGTTAGGGGTTCATAGTGTCATAGTATCAGTCAGGGTTGGAAGGGACCACAAGGATCATCTAGTTCCAACCCCCCTGCCATGGGCAGGGACACCCCACTCTAGATCAGGCTGGCCAGAGCCTCATCCAGCCTGGGCTTAAACACCTCCAGGGATGGGGCCCAAACCACCTCCCTGGACAACCCATTCCAGGGCTTCACCACTCTCATAGTGAAGAACTTCCTCACGTCCAGGCTGGAAGGGACATGTGAAGATCATAGAATCAATAAGGTTGGAAAAGACGTCAAAGATCATCAAGTCCAACCCCCCTGCCAGAGCAGGACCATAGAATCTAGGCAGATGTTAAAAAAGAGTTATCTAAATACTGTTCTGGAAAAGAAAACAATCCAACAAAGGGCTGTTTCTTACCTTAAGGTTTCCTGTAGTGTCAGTCAAAGTGTCACATGAACAGGAGCAGAATTAGGCAAGGAGCCACATTTCAGGAATCCTTTCATGAATGCATGGAAGAACTGTAGACTGCTGAGGCAACGGCAGGCCTGCATTTTAATCGTTATGCTGAATGTTTTCTGCACCTTCTCCAAACCATGAACTCTGCCCCTGTGGAGGCAGTGGAAAGAGATTTACAAATGATGTTTGTGAGGAACTCTCTATGTAGAGGTAAAATACAAACAGAAGAGCAATGACAACAGTAAACTGTGAGGGATCTGTGTTCAATATCATAGACTCATCGAATGGTCTGGGTTGGAAGGGACCTCCAAAGGTCACCCAGTCCAACCCCCTCTGCAGTAAGCAGGGGCATCCTCAAGTAGATCAGGCTGCCCAGAGCCCTGTCAAGCACCGTTTTGAATATCCCCAGGGATGTGGCCAGCAGCATGGACCTTTTCTAAGTTGTGGGGGTTTTTGGGCACAGTACTGAGGGATTTGGTGCAAGTACAGTACATGGCTGAGATTTCCAGGACTGCCTAAACAATCTGGATTTTGAATGCATATTCATCTGGCTGCCTGAGGCCCTTAATTTGCTGGGGTGATCCCTTCCTAAGGCAACCCTAAATACGGGGAAGTTGAGTTCCTCGCTCCTGTGAACACTTGTTAGTATTGGTGAACTTCATTTCAGCTGGTTAATAGAGCAAACAAGAGACCATTTTACTGGATAATCTTCTGCTTAATTAAATATAATATTGATACAGACCCAACATGACAATTATAATGCCTGTGTTCTGTTTACATAATAATTATGATTAGCTTACTTTTTCAGGGTTCTATGTAATTATTGCTTGCCAGGATTTATGATAGAAGAGCATAGGAACCATAGATTTAAAAAATTATAGAATCATAGAATTGTTTCTGTTGGAAAAGATCTTTAAGGTCATTGAGTGAAACCATTCTTGAACTCCACCAAGTCTGCTGCTAAACCATGTCCCTCAGCACCACATCTCTGCAGCTCTGAAACACCTCTAGGGATGGGGATTCAACCCCCTCCGTGGGCAGCCTGTTCCAGTCTTTGAGAAGCCTTTCAGTGAAGAATTTTCTTCTCATATCCTATATAAAGCTCCCCTAGTGTAACTTGAGGCCATTTCTGCTCTTGCAACTAGGGAGAAAAGACCAGCACCCACCTGGCTCTGAACTCCTTTGAGGGAATTGTAGAGAGCAATGAGGTCTCCCCTCAGCCTCCTTTTCTCCACACTAAACAACTCCAGCTCCCCTAGCTGCACCTTTCAAGACCTCATCACCCTTCTCCAGACCTGCTGCAGCATATCAATGTCCTTCTTGTTGTGAGTACCCCAAAAAAACCAGAAACCAGGACTCATCCTGTGGCCTGCCCAGTGCTTAATCCCTTCCCTGGTCCTGCTGGTCACACTGCTGCCGATAGTGTCTGTACTCAAATGTACGTGCGTGCACTCTGACTGCATGTTGTTGGTAGTTCAGGGTATTGTGATTCAGCAAACACCTTTGCAATATTCTCAGAATAAGGAATCTGAAGGGACAAACCATCTTCTAGTACCATCTTTCTTCAGGTAATAGAAACTTGGGCAGAGTGATGAGCTGACTGATGCTCTGTGGTTAAATACCAGTCCTTGCTTCCAGAGGGCTAGTTCTGTAAGACTCTTGCTTATGTATCCTGTTTGAATTTGTGGGAAATCTGTGAAAACTGCAAAATGACATTAGAACTGAACAGTTTGAATATTTAGAAAGGAAAAAAAAAGGTCCTCTTGTCTTCCTCTGCTCAATGCAGTGTCAGGGATTTAGAAGAGGTATGTTGGGCTGTGTGATCTTTGAGCAATAAAATGACAGCAGTAGGCTTTGGATCCAGCATAAGTGACAGGGAGTTGCCTCTCTGTGAAATGAAAAGACCATGATTTCCTTTGGCTTTCTCACCCATCTCATACTTTGGAGGAGGATCAATCACATATCAGTGAACCAAGTGGTCACTATAAGGTCTTGGTCATCTCTAAAGGGAGGAGAACCTATTTGGCTGGATTTTAAGCCTTTAAGATGAATTCCCAGCATACTGCAGGCAGGAAAGGCAGAAAAAAGATGTTGAAATAAAGTAGTACAAGGGGAAAACCCCAAATGTTTTGTCCCATAGTCAGTCCATGAGTGGCTGAGTCCAGATGTCCAGGCCAGTTTGAATCACAGAGTCAGAATCATAAAATGGTTTGTGTTGGAAGGGACCTTAAAGATCACCTACTTCCAACCTCCTGCCAAGGACAGGGACACCTCCTACTAGACAAGGTTGCTCAAGGCCCCATCCAGTCCCACTTTGAACATTTCCAGGGTCAAAGCCTCCACAGCTTCTCTGGGCAACCTGTTCCTGTGCCTCATCACCCTTGTAGTGAAGAATTTCCTCCTCATGTCTAATCTAAATTGAGCTTCTTCCATTTAGAAGCCATTACCCCTTTCACTCCATGCCTTTGTAAAAAGTCTTTCTCCAACTATCTTGTAGTCCCCTTCAAATACTAGAAAGCTGCTATAAGGTCTCCATGGAGCCTTCTCCAGGCTGAACAACCCAATTCTCTTAGCCTCCAGACCTCTGATCATCTTCATGGTCTCCTCTGGACCTGCTCTAACAGCCTGTTCCAGAGCTTTGTCACCCTCACCATAAAGAAATATCTCCTTGTGTTGAGGTGGAACCTTCTGTGTTCTCGCCTGTACTGATTGTTCCTTGTCCTATCACTGGGCACCACTGAAAAAAGCCTGGCACCTTCATCTTGACACTCACCCTTCAGATATTTATAGACATTGGTAAGATCCCCTCTCAGCCTTCTCTTCTCCGGACTAAACAGCCCCAGGTCTCTCAGTCTTCACAGGAGAGATGTTCAAGTCCCTTAATCATCCTCATATCGCTCTCCTGGAATCTCTCCAGCATGTCCCTGTCTCTCTTGAATTGGGGAGCCCCCAGCTGGACACAGTATTCCAGGTGTGGTCTCACTAGGGCAGAGTAGAGGGGAAAGAGACCCTCCCTGGACCTGCTGGATACGCTTTGATTTGTGCACCCCAGGATGCCATTGGCCGACTTGGCCACAAGGGCACATTGTTGTCCCATGGAGATTTTGCTGCCAGCTAGGACTCCTTCTCCTTGGAGCTGCTTTCCAGCAGGACAACCCCTAGTCTGTACTGGTGCCTGGTGTTATCCTTCCCAGATGCAGGACTCTGCACTTGTCCTTACTGAACCTCAGGAGGTTCTCCTTCACGCAGCTCTCAGCCTGTCCAGATCTCACTGGATGGCAGCACAGCCTGATGGGGTGTCAGCCACTGCCCTGGTTTCACATCAGTGGACTTGCTGAGGGTACACTCAATCCCCTCATCCAGGTCATTGATGAAGAATACTCAACAAAACTGGACCCAGTACTGATCCCTGGGGAGCAGCACTGGCCACAAGCTTCCAGCTGTGCTCTGCACCGCTGGTCACAGCTCTGTGGACACTGCTGTTGAGCCAGTTACCAACCCACCTCACAGGCCAATTGTCTAACTCACTGCTCTTGAGTTTACCTATTAAGATATAATCAGTTTCTACAGATGAAATTTCTGTCCGACTGTTTAAGAAGACAAGGCCAGTAATTAGCAATATTTTCAGTGAAAAAGAGTCCCCATATTTCTAGGGGTCTTGGCCCCCACATCACTTCCAAAAAGCCAGAGAAAACATGCAAAATTCACCGAGCCATAAATACAAGCAAGCAAACAAACAACCCCCCCAAAATTCCACTTTGCCATTTAAAAACAAATAATCCCCAGTTTTGTATTGTCAACCCCCAGCTTAGGAAAAATACACAGCTACTCCAAAATGGTTTTACTCGTACATTATCCCACAAAGCCTGATGTAGGTTAGTTCTAAAGTCATTGATGTGGAGTGATTTGATTTATAAGGGCTGTGATGGCAGCTCATAGCTGTTTCTGTTATAACATTCATTATATAATATTTTTTTTTCTTCCACTTAACTTGTAGCAAAATGCATTTTTCCCCACAAACATAGTGCCTTGTAATTAATTTTGCATGAGCTGCTTTTAAGGCAGAAAGTGTTACACAATATAGTTTTTAACAGAATAAATCACCTTTGGGAAAACTAGCAGAGAAAGCTTTTTCCAGCTGGAAGTCTCAGAGCTCAGAGGTTTCCTGCTATATGGGTTTTGCAAGTTAAGCTAGAATCAGAGGTGCAGACTCAGGTTTTGATACACAGGGGCCTTCCTTTCCAAAGAAACTTCTTAAGGCCTACAGAAGAGAGTTTGCTTCCTAAAGGGTGCAGAAAAGAGCCTCTTTTCTTGATGTGCTGCGAAGATGATCACACAATCACAGAGTGCTAGGGGTTGGAAAGGACCTCCAGAGATGATCTAAAGCAGGGTCACCTAGATCAGGTTGCACAGAAATGAGTCCAGACAGGTTTTGAAATTCTCCAGTGAAGAACACTCAACAACCTCTCTGGGCAGCCTGGTCCTGTTGTCTGGCACCATCTAAATGAAGAAGTTTCTCCTTAGGTTCAAGTGAAACCTCCTGTATTCTAGTTTGTGGCCTTGCCCCTTGTCTTATCACTGGGCACCACTGAGCACTTGGAAGGTACTTTCCCAGTGAGCTAGCCCTCCAGGCACACTGTGAACCCTCCTGCTGAAATCCCTTTGTAGAACCTCCTTATTGATAGTTCAGTGTTCTTGGTTAACAGTATACACTTCAGGAACACATAACTGTCAGTAGAGATGTGCTGTGCAGTGCTTCAAAAAGTCATAGAATCAGAATAATTTGGGTTGGAAAAGACTTTTAAGGTCATCAAGTCCAACCATTATTTAGCTCTACCAAGGCTGGTCCTAAGCCAGTATCAATCTGCAACTTTGAAACACCTCCAGGGATGGGGATTCAACCACGTTCCTATGGAGCCTGTTCCAGTCTTTGAGAACTCTTTCAGTCAAGAAATTTCTTCTAATATCCAACCTAAATCTCCCCTGGTGCAACTTGAGTCCATTTTATCTCCTTCTATCATTTGTTAGTAGGGAGAAGGGACCAATACCCACAAGCTCTTTTCAGGGAGTTGTAGAGAGCAATGAGGTCTCCTCTCAGCCTCCTCTTCTCCAGGCTGACCAACCCCCTCAGTAGCTCCCTCAGCTACTCTTCACCAGACCTGTTCTCCACACCCTTCACCTGGACCTGCTCCAGCACCTCAATGTCATTCTTGGAATGAGGGCCCCAAGCCTGAACCCATCAAATCATGTCTACAGCTCTTCTTGCTGTTAAACATTGCACACCAGATGTATGAATACATCTTTTGCCAGAGATGAATTAAGGCTTATTCTGATCACTGTGAAAGGCTTGTCTTGACAAAGGAGTTCACAAGTTTTTAGTTAGGATATTTTTTTTTTCACCTAAAACAGGTGTCCTTTCTCCCCGCTGAATCTTGCAGTTGTATTTCCCTTCACAGAGCTCTATATTCTTCCTTGTAGGGAATGGGCACAACCTGTGCAATTCTACAGTGACCTCATTTCTTGGTGATTTTTAAGATCATCATCTTTCTCATTCAAGCAATATACAATTAGAATCACAGAATCATGGAATAGTCTGGGTTGGAAAGGACCTCTAAAGGTCATCTAGTCCAACCCTTCTGCAGTCAGCAACTAGATCAGGCTGCCCAGAGCCCTGTTGAGCCTCATCTTGAATATCCCAGGGATGGGGCCTCAACCACCTCCCTGCCAACCTGTTCCAGTGTTCCACTACCCTCATGGCAAAGAACTTGTTCCTAACATCTAAATCTGCTCTTCTCTGTTTTGAAGCCATTCCCCGCCTCGTCCTATCACTGCAGGCCTTTGTGAACAGTCTCTCTCCAGCCTTCTTGTAGGCTCCCTTCAGGTACCTGCTATTAGGTCTCCCCAGAGCCTTCTCTTCTGCAGACTGAACAAGCCCAGCTCCCTCAGCCTGTCCTCATAGCAGAGGTGCTCCACCCCCCTGATCATCTTCCTGGCCCTCTTCTGGACCTGCTCTATCAGGTCCATTCTCGTGTTTAGGGCTCCAGAGCTGCATGCAGTACTCCAGGTAAGGTCTCACCAGAGCAGAGTAAAGCGGCAGAGTTGTCTTGCCTCTTGATGCCAAACATATATCATTGAATGATGAGGAACTGAATAACCAGCTATGTCAAAGGAAAGGGCTTCCATGGGAAGACCACACGTTGATGCTGAGTCCCACAAACTAGAGATTCCCACAGCAAGAAAGCAAACCTAGCTGGATGTAGGCTCATTGCTGTGCAAATCCAACCCACCCTTTTTTTAACTTCTTTTTGGAAGAAGGATTTTGTTGTATCTTGTGTCTTTTAATGTATGTTTGCACAGCATCTCGCTCAACAGGGATCTGCTCCTTGCTGGGAGGCACAGCAAGAAGACAACATTATATTTGCAAACACATTATAAAGTTTATGCATTTCCTTGCTAGTAAGAATTGAATTTTATGCCTGTCCCCCAGTGCTGGAAGTGGTGACACCAGTACTTTCTTCCTTGGTTGTTAGTTACACTTGGTAAAGCAGGTAAACATGTTCAAATTCTGTTGAAGCAATGTGTTACACTCATCATTTTTCCCTGCTTTACTAGAAATTCACATAATCTGCATGTCAGTATAGCTACAAATAGTTTCAGATGAAAAGAGGCAGCTAGACATATTAATTTCTGCTTGCTCTTTGCTGTCACCAATCTTGCTTCAATATGGCTTTTTAAATGTAATACCTGGAGAAATGGCCTTTGATTCATCCAGAAGAGAGGGAGAGGGGAGGGGAAAAGCTGGTAACTTAAGGGCATTTAGCATTTGTAAGGGGATAATTTAAAGGATGAGAGAAGCTGCTAGAAGGCTAACGTTCAGCTGATAGTAATTTTCAAAGCTTGGAAGGGCATTTAAGTGACAGGCTTTATATAGCTCTTATTTGAGATAGAAAAGGATAAGCCTAGGTTGGAAAAAAAAAAGAATGAATCACAGAGAATCACAGAATACATGCAGTTGGAAGGGACCTCAGAGATCATCCAGTCCAACCCTTGACCCAGCACTGAAGGGTCAACACTAAGCCATGTCCCTTAGGCCCCAGGTCCACACACTGCTTAAACACCTCCAGGGATGGTGACTCCACCACTGCCCTGGGCAGACCATTCCAATGTTTGAGAATCCTTTCAGTGAAGAAGTATTCCCTAACATCCACCCTGAACCTCTCCTGGTGCAGCTTGAAACCATTTCCTCTGGTCCTGTCCCGTGTCACCAAGGAGAAGAGGCTGCCCACTCCTTACTCCAGCTTCCATCCAGGGAGTTGTAGAGAGCAATGAGGTCTCCCCTCAGCCTCCTCTTCTCCAGGCTGACCACCCCCAGCTGCCTCAGGCACTCCTCCCAGGCCATGTGCTCCAGGCCCTTCACCAGCCTCATTGCCCTTCTTTGGACATGCTGCAGTGCCTCAATGTCCTTCTTGTAGTGAGGGGCCCAAAAGTTGACATAATACTTGGGGTGTGGCCTCTCCAGTGCTGAGTACAAGGGGGTGATCACCTCCCTGTTCCTGCTGGTCACCATGTTTCTAGTACAAGCCAGGATACCATTTGCTTTCTTGGCCACCTGGGCACTGCTGACTCATGTTCAGACAAGAGTCAACCAATATCCCCAGGTCCCTCTCCAAGTTGCAGCTTTTGAACCACATACCCCAGGTCTGTAGCTGACCATGGAGTTGACCCAGGTGGAGGACCTGGCACTTGGCCTTGCTGAACCCCATGCAATTAACCTTGGACCATGGGTCTAACCTGTCCAGATCCCACTATAAAGCTTCCCTGCCCTCTAGCAGATCAACACAGCCACCCAGTTTGGTGTCATCTGCAAGCTGACTGAGGGTGCACTCAATCCTCTCATCTAGATCATTGAGAAAGCTAATAAATGATCCAAAAAATTAAAGGATGATTCAAAATTCAGTGAAAACATAAGAATGAATCCTTGAGACACTACTGTTGCTCCAGCTCTTCATCACCATAAGCCATTCTGGCCAACAATAAAAGCCAGCTATGCTAGCAGAGCAGTGAGCATTGCCAAAAGTGTATCTGTAGAGACAGATCCCAGGTCAGTGTGAAAATGCCCTATTTCCCAACAAAGTGAATCTATTTTACCCCAGCTGCACATTTGCCATGTTGCATTGAAGATAATTCACTGTTTATTGCACATTATCAAGGTAGTGGAGCAATATAAGACCACAGGGAGCTGTAGGTGTTTTGTTAGTCCAACCCATGATGGAAATGTAGGTGTATAATGGCATCTCATATAGGCATTATTGTAGCGCTAAAATACTCCTGATGATGATTTATTAGTCCCTCAGAACATGCTTTGGGTTCTCTCTCCTAATATCCAGCTTAAACCTCCCCTGGCACAGCTCAGAACCATTTCCTCTGGTCCTATTGCTTGTCATCAAGAAGAGGCTGGTCCTCGCCTCACTCCAGCCTCCCTTCAGGTAGTTCACAGAATCACAGAAGGTTAGGGACTGGAAGAGACCTTGAAAGATCATCCAGTCCAACCCCCCCACCTGCCAGAGCAGGATCACCTAGAGCAGGTCACACAGGAACACATCCAGGTGGGTTTTGAATATCTCCAGAGAGGGAGACTCCACAACTCCCTTGGGCAGCCTGTTCCAGTGTTCTGTCACCCTCAGAATGAAAAAGTTTTTCCTCATGTTTCCATGGATCTTCCTATGCCTCAACTTCCACCCATTGGCTGTCACTGGGCATCACCCAGCAGAGCCTGGCTCCATCCTCTTGGCACTCAGCCTTTACATATTTATAAGCCTTGTAGAGAGTGTTTTCCTTAAAATTGCTCAGATAAGGACGCTCCAGAGAATTAGTGCTGCTCTCTGCATCACTAATTGTTACAGTGAAGATAGACTCTGAACACCAGTGGTCCTCAGAAAGCCTGGTGCCTCTTGCCAAGACACAAACTGTCACCTGGGCAGAATGCTGTGGTTGACTCTCGGAGGCTGGCAGCCAAACTAAGCAGCTTACTTACAGGAAGAAGACAGCTTCACCCTTCCTGCCCCTGCCCTGTGGTTTAACACAGGAAGTATAGGCCTGTGGGGCTGGCATTATGGCAGGTCAGGGTAGCTGTGAGTATGTATAGGGGTTTTCTTGAGCCAGCCGTCACATGCTCCCAACACATCCTGAAGTGCAGTGAGCTGGACAGAGGCTCTGCAATGCCAAGTGATCACATCAGAGGGGCAAATGTCTGAGGTTTCAGCTTCCAGGAGCACCTAATGCCACACATTGCTTGCTTTGAAATGTCATTGCTTTTGGGAAGCAGAATCTTGTTTTTTTCAGAGCTTATCTTTTCCTGCCCTATAGGGCAGGCAATGGCTGATTGAGTCCCATGATCAGAGGTAAGCTGGCTGCTGTCTTCACTTTAAAACAAATCAACGAAACCAAAACACCCCCAGGCCATATTTCCAGCACTTCAAGAATTTTAAAAGGAGGGTGGTGACTTCAGTGAGGACAGCAGCAGCCAAACTCAGCATCTGGCCCACACCCATTGCTGAAGTCTGGACTGGTTGGCCCAGGCATCAGCACAGCCATGGGTTTTCAAATTAAATTATGCTTTGTGATCAAAGAACTGGGGACACTCAAGGATTGCCATAAGTTCTTAACTGTGCATCTTATTATTTGATCAAAGTAAGATTTGACACCGTGACATTCAAGAATTTTGTGCCAGGGAAATGGATTCTCATTAACTCTGCAGCCCTGAGCTAGAAAGAGTCACAGACACTGAGAGAATGGTAATAACAAGAGTAATAATAGAGAATCTCAGAATCTCAGCATGCTGGGGGCTGGAGGGGACCTCTGGGACGTCATATCCAGTCCAACTGCCTTGCTACAGCAGGGTCACCGTCAGCAGGTTGGGCAGGATCACAATGTCCAAGTGGGTTTGGAATCTCTACAGAGACCACAACCTCTCTAGGCAACCTGCTCTAGTTTCTCCTCATGTTCAGGTGGAACTTTCTGGATTCCAGTTTGTGCCCACTGCCTCTTGTCTTGTTGCTGGGCACCACTGAAAAGAGACTGGCTCCATCTCTTGCCCCCTACCCTTTAGCTATTGATGAATAAGGTAAGCTCCAGAAAACTCCACAGAGATTTTAGAGCTATTCCCTCTGCACCACTGATGTTCTAAAGTGTATCGTCTCTGTCTTCTAGTCTCACCAAGCAGAATTCAGGAAATAAATGTATAATCCCCTTTAGTATTTCTGGAAGAAGATACCCACAGCAATGTGTACAGCAGACACCATTTTACATACTTCCAGGGTGTTGTACTTGCAGGCAGTTTGCCTTTAAACTACCTTCAGACAGAAGATTGTTTTGCATACATAGACCATTGTAAGAAGTTAGTAGAGAAGTATTCAGTCGAAGCAAAGTTTGAGGATAAAAGTGAGCAACAGCTGAGCATAAAGGGATGCCTTAAGTCAATGTCCATTAAAGAATGAACACACTCACCTCTCAAACCTTTAAAGAGATGAAAAATGCCTCCCTCCTGTTCAGTGCAGGCAAGCGGGGTAGGAAAGCCAGCACGTGAAAGATTTCACCATCCCTCTGAGCCCCCTCCCAAATGTTCAGTTTAGATGTTGTTGTGTTAGAAAAATGTGCTTTCATCATGAAAGTTTTAGAAGCCTAAAAATCACCAAGGATGTTATTTAAGGAACTGTCTGTTCCATGCTATCATATTGTCTCCTTAAGTCTGCTTCTGCAGGAAAGGCAGAGACTGTTTCTCAGCCATCCAGCCCAAACCTGCTCAAGGATTCTCTTTCTGCAGGGCTCAGAAGCAGCTTTGTAAAGACATGCTGTGTTTGTAGGCATTGAAAAAGGTCTCATCCTCTTCAGAGATGCACACTTTTTGAAGGGACACAGTGTACCCTCAGCCAGTTTGCTGATGGGAGACTGGGAGGAGTGGCTGACACACCAGCAGGCTGTGCTGCCATTCAGTGTGACCTGGACAGGCTGGAGAGTTGGGCAGAGAGAAATCCAATGAAATTCCACAAGGGAAAGTGAAAAGTCCTGCATCTGGGGAAGAGCAGCCCCACAGATCAGCACATGCAGCAACAGAACAAGAGGACAGAGTCTCAGGCTGTGCAAGGTGAAGTATAGGCTTGAGGTGAGGAGAAAGTTCTTCACAGAGAGAGTAATTGGCCATTGGAATGTGCTGCCCAGGGAGGTGGTGGAGTCACTGTCCCTGTGGCACTTGAAGCCATGGTTTAGTTGTCATGAGGTGTCAGGTATTAGGTAATTGGTTGGACTTGATGATCACTGAGGTCTTTTCCAACCTTACTGATTCTATGATTCTATGCTGGGGGCTGATCTGTTGGAGAGGAGCTCTGGGAAAAAGGACCTGGCAGTCCTGGCGGACAACAGGCTGACCATGAGCCAGCAGTGTGCCCTTGTGGCCAAGAAGGTCAATGGTGTCCTGGGGTGCATCAAGAAGTGTGTGGTAAGCAAGCTGAGGGAGGTTCTTCTCCCCCTCTACTCTTCCTGGTGAGGCCACACCTGGAATAATGTGTTAACTTCTGGAGTCTTAAATTTGGGATAAGGTAGAATTTGGGAAAGATTGTATCAGAAACTGATTTGGGAAGATTTCAATCTGTTATGACACAATAAATATTTCATTTTGGGTGCAGTTTCTTTTACAATTTAATAATGCAATTACTTGAATATTGTTTCCTGTTGGGCTATTTTCTATGGCATGAGAACCCATGTGTTACATTATTTCACACTGTCATGATTGATGGGTCATGAAATAATGCAAAAGTAATGAAAGCTCCATGCCAAGGAGAAATAAACCAAAATGAAGATAACAAAATGCTAAGGATTTTCAGCATGTTCCTCAAGTAGGGCATAAAAAGGCAAACAGAAAGAAGCCAACAACATTCTCTACTTCATTTTTAAAATTTGAAGTTGATATGAATTTGCATGTCCAGAGTTTTGTCAGAGCAATTTAACTTCCCTGGTACAAAAGTGCTGTTACAGAGGCTTTTTGACTGGTTCTGCTGTTAGGTTCTCAAGGTGAATACAGCAAGCTTAGTCAGTTCCCTTTAATGAATAGGCCAGAAAACCCAGAGGGGTATCAATTCCAGTTAGATTTGCTCAATGTCAAGGGTCAGGGCTACTAACCAAATACCACTAACCGAGTGCCAGAGGCTCTCTACCAGCCCTGCTCCATTCCCAAATGGAAGAGAAAGAGATTAAGGGAGAGAGACTGATGGGTTGGGGAAAAAAACCTAACCTGGTTTAATGAAAAGAATGAAAATAAAATGAAATAGAAACAAACCAATATGGTTTGGCAATTGGTCACTGTCACCACTGGTGCTGTGGCAGAAGTCCCAGGCTGGACTCAGCACCAGATGGCAACCAGATTCAAGAGCTGGACTCTGTAACTGCATTCAGGAACTCATGGATCAAGACCAAGGGCAGAATTTACTGAGTCCTCCTCCTCCTCCTCCTTGAAATGGAGGAAAAAGAACTTGGCCCTCATGATTACTCATCTCTGTATTGAATGTGATGCTGGCTGTTGAGGAAGAGGAAGAAGTTGCTGACCATTGCTATTCCTCACCTTTATACCAGATATGACATCCATGGGATGGAATTCCTGATTGGTCAGTTTAGGGTCACCTGAACTGTCCACTCCTCTCTGCAGGTGTGGCCTTTGCTCTGCACCCCCCACATAGCACACAAGATGTGCCCTTAGCCTGCACCCCAACCCTTCGTGTTGACTCTGCCCATCAGTGTTCTTAATGTTAGGAGCAGCCTCTGTCTGTGAGAACATTCCTTGAGCTGCAGAAAGGCACCAAGCAGAGACTCAGCTGGAAAGTCACAGCACTGACCAGAATCAGTTCTGCTCTAGCTCAGAACAGGACATTCAGAAACAGTGGCAAGTTCTGCATACCAAGGGATAGCCTGCACACCTTCTGTCTGCTAATGGATTGCATTAATTTTGACTTCCACTCTCACCTAGCAGCACCCAGCTGGCAGTGTAAAACCAGTATGACATTTTTAGAGACAAGCTTGGCTAGTGTAAATTGATGTGACTGCACTCAGCATGCCTGTGGTTATGTGTGTTCTTGGATAATTTGACCCATAGTCATGGGAAATATTAGGGAGTTGGATTGTCTCAAGGTCTTTTCCAACCTGGTTAATTCCTATTCTATTCTATTCTATTCTATTCTATTCTATTCTATTCTATTCTATTCTATTCTATTCTATTCTATTCTATTCTATTCTATTCTATTCTATTCTATCCTGCCCTGCCCTCCTATCCTATCCTATCCTATCCTATCCTATCCTATCCTATCCTATCCTATCCTATCCTATCCTATCCGCCAAAGTGCATCTGACCACACAATGACCTAGGAGATTGCTCAGCAATACAGCCCTCTCTGCCCATGCCTACTGGAACTGACTTGAGCTGAAACCATAGCTCTGAAAATCTTCAGTTTCTGGAAAGTGTGGCTTGAGATGAGAGATAGCTGTTGGGTAGGCTGTTCACTGTAGTCTGCTGAGTCAAATATTAAATTCTATATAAAGCCTCTGTAGCTACTGAGAACACTTGTCTATATGTAGTTACTGCTATGTTATTTCCATGGTGAGCTCATCTATTTATATCTGTGGACATGACCAGCACACTGGATCACCAGGTTAACAAGACAGCAGAGTAGGACACACTGAAGGAGGTATCCAGCTCTCAATACTGTGTTTGAAAATTAACAAGAAGGAAAAATAATTTGATTAGGAAGTCAAACTCACAGAGCGCAGGGATCGGTTAGGAGAGGTGTTTTATTCATCAGCTATCTGTGATATGCTGCTGACTTCCAGTAATACAGAATGGTCCCAAAGCAAGGGCAGGGTGGAAAAGCAGTAAGCTAGGACTCATAGAATAGTTTTGCTTGTAAAAGATCTTTAAGATCATCCAGTCCAACCATTACCTAACTCTACCAAGTCTGGTGCCCTCAGCATCACATCTCTGTCTCTGTAACACTTTCAGGGGTGGGGATTTGACTACCTCTCTAGGGAACCGGCTCCAGTGTTTGAGAACTCTTTCAGAACTCTTCTAAGATCCAACCTAAACATCCCCTGGTCTGACTTAAGGCCATTTCCTCTCCTATCACTTGTTCTTAGGGAGAAGAGACCAACACCTACCTGGCTCCAACCTGCTTTCAGGGAGTTGTAGAGAGCCATAAGGTCTCCCCTCAGACTCCGATTCTCCAGAGTAAATAAACCTAGTTCCCTCAGCTGCTCCTCACCAGACCTGTTCTCCTGGTGCTTCACCAGCTTTGTTACCCCATCTCTAGACCTGCTCCAGTCCCTCTATGTGCTTCATGTAGTGAGGGGCCCCAAAATGAAATCCAGTACTCAAGGTGTGGCCTTACCAGGGGTGCAGGGGGACAGTCCCTTCCCTGGTCCTGCTGGCCACACTATTGTAATGGTGAAGCACACATTGATTGCTATGCTGAAATATTTGCTGAGTGCTGAATTTGATAAGTACCTGAATTTGGTAGGCTGCCCTGTTAGCTGGGTATCGCTTTCAGGGTCAAATCCTCAGCTGCAATAAGCTGATGCCACCCTTTTGAACACATTCACCCTGGCTGAAGATGGGGACATCTGTGCTTAATGAGCAGCTGGAGTGGCAGAATTTCTGAATTCCTGCAATTATGAGAGATGAGGGCCTGCTGGAAAGCAGGTGACTCAGCACTGCAGTGGTACTGACCTGTCACAAAGAGAGGAAACACTCAGAGGGGAATTTCCAAGGGAAAATCACTTCTTTGCTAAAATTGTATTATTCAAATTCATATTGATATTCTGCTAACCTCTAGCCTCCAAAAAAGAATTCTTTAGTGCAAGAACTGTGTGATGCAATTACATAGAGATCCCCAGATTTGTTCTAATTCCTTGCCTTATAGAAGTGAAAGAGGTATGAAAGTGGATAACTCTCTGATTAGCTTGCACTCACAAAAGGCAGGATGAAGTTCCCATAATATCATCCACTTAGTGCTCTTCCTTGAGTCATAAGCCAAGTTCCTAATACAGTATTTTAAATCTTAAATGTGAGGCTTTGTTCACTGCAGCATAAAGGAAGGACAGAACTGGAGCAGATGACCCAGAAGGTCCCTTTCATTCTTGGATTCCTAAAAAATTACAAAAAGAAATTGCCTCGAATGAAAAGCAAAAAAGCATTTTGGCTCTGGAGAGGGAAAACAGCATTTGAGGTTTTAAAATCCTCCTTTCCTGACTGCAAAGTGTGATGAATGCAGCCCACACCTGTCAAATCTGCATTTCTTCATGGCATTTTCTGGTGAAGAAAAAGTAGCCTTGAACCTTACGCATGAACTTGAAAGAAAGTTTGCTACTTTTAAATTCTAGTGTTAGACTACAAGTTAAGAAGTTGGAGGGAAAACTGGCTTGACCACCAGACACCAGATAGGTGCCAAGGAAAAGGTGGCTGTACAGTGCAATCCATCTTGTGTTAAGTAAGCTAAGGTTGGTCCTTCCTCTGCATGTTTGAAAAGTGCTGAAACAGAGGCAAAGGAAAGTTGTAACACTTTCAGAATTAATTTAGAAGAAGAAAAGGAGAGCAAGATTAATAATTACAGTGAAATGTTCCTGGGTGGTTTCTTCAGTTAGCACAAAGGGTAATAAGAGCAGCTCCTGTTCCACTCCTTACAATACTTTAGCTCCTATTGATGTACAATGAAAAGAACAAAAGATAATTAATAGTCCACAGAGGGGACAGTCTCAGTAGGAAGCTGATGTCTCGGCATCCATCTTCACACTGATCAATATTAGAAACTATAACTTCACTGGTTGTTTTATGAGGCCTTTAAAAAAAAGGACACAGAATTATCAAGATCATAAAAAAATGTATTTCATTCTTTTGTGGCTGCAGCTTCATTATTCAGCCTGCAAAAGGACATTGTGATTCCTCTAAGCCATGGCCCATTCTGGAGAAGGAGGTATTGGTGTTATTTTTCAGCTTGTGATCCGTGTAGTCTGTCTCAGGTGACCCTGGTGAGGCTGCATCTTGCATGCTATGTTCAGTTTGGGGCACCTCACCACAAGAAAGATATTGAGGTGCTGGAGCAGGTCCAGAAAAGGGCAATGAAACTGGTGAAGGGTCTGGAGAGCAGGTCTGATAAGGAGCAGCTGAGGGAACTGAGGTTGCCTAGTCTGGAGAAGAGGAGGCTGAGGGGTGCCTTTCTTGCTCTCTACAGATCCCTGAGAGGAGGCTTCTTCCTAGTATCAGGTGATTGAACAAGAGGAGATGGCCTCCAGGTGCATCAGGGGTTTGTTTGGATTATAGGAAAAATGTATTTCTTGAAAGAGTGGTCAGGCTGCCCAGGGAGGTGGTGGAGCTGCTTCACACATTCCTGGAGTTGTTTCAAAAACATGTAGACATGGCACTTGAGGACATAGTCTATTTGGCATAGGGGCGTTGGGTTGCCAGTTGGACCCAATGACCTCAGAGGTCTTTTCAACCCAAAATGTTTCTATGTTTCCATGGTAAGTGGAAGGGTCCTTTGCTAAGCTATCTAGCCCATGAACCACAAATATATTTCTGCTGTCTTGGCTGGATGTGTGCTCCAGGCTGTCCCTGGGCACAGGTGGCTCATACAGTATGATGCCACTCGCTGCTGCCAGGCTGTGACTAACTGACCAAGTACATGCCTGCCTGGGCCTCAGCTGGCCGGATTCAACCCATCTCCAGCCTGAAGCAGCCTGGATGTTCTTGGGCACAGCAGTGCCCTTGCTCGTGAGCACTGAGTCGTGCACAGGAGTTGTAACAGAGCAGTCCCCCTCAGCTGTAGTGATGTGGTTCAAGCTTCACCTTTGGAGGTAAGGAAGGTGGTGTGTGATGGTTCACATTGCATCATCTAGGACAAGTGAAAATGGCCTCAAGATGCACCAGGGGAGGTTTGAGTTGGATATTAGAAGCAACCTCTTTACTGAAAGGGTTCTCAAAGACTGGAACAAGCTCCTCAGGGAGGTGGTTTAATCCCCATCCCTGAAGGCATCTAAAAGAGGCAGAGATGTGGTGCTGAGCAATGTGGCTTAGCACCAGACTTGATAGTACAACAGACTTGGAGTCAATGGTCTTAAAGGTCTTTTCCAGCCAAACCAATTCTATGATTCTACGGTCACTGGTTCCTCTGCTGTAGCAGACAGACAGTTAACACAGATGCTGGCAGACGCTTTGTAACTTTCAAATACCAGCATCTGAATGGTTCTATAGGTGGACTTAAACCAAAAGCTTAGAATAATTTTTACCATGGCTAAACTCAGGTGATATAAATGCCATAGCAGGCTGTTATAGCAGGATCTCAGAATGAAAGATGGGACTAGACATTTTGCAGGAGTTGGGGACCATGGGCTCCGTTTGGAGCTAGCACTGTTCTGTGAGCATGCTAACCATAACAGCTTCCCTTGACTTAATCAGATTATCGACTCCCTAGAGCACGGGCTGGCCCTGCCTACTCTTTCCTAGAAGCTGGTATGGTGAGATACTGATCTCCTGTTGGGATGCAGGCCCTGCAGTAAGGCAGCTCATACTGTATTTAGAAAGCCAGATCATCATCACATCTCATCCTTGAGCTGGCAATGCCAGCTCTGAAAACCTGCACACCTGCCCTGGGCTAGCACACATGACAGATTTTGGTCTCCAGTTCTGTGTGCTGGGTAGTTGTAGCCAGCTAACAACACCTGCATCCATACCTGACAGATTCTGGGCTCCGGACCTCACAGGTGTGAGATTTCAAGGTGTGAGAAAGCAATTTCAGATATTTTTAGAGGTTTTGAATACAGAAAAGCCCTCTGTCTCCTGTGTTCAAGCCCACACTGCAACAAGGAAAGGAGATTTGCTTTTCAACTGGATGTTGCATGAAGTGGCTTAAGTGCCATGAACACAGGTCAAATGCTTGCTTTCTTTTTTGAACTGAGAAAGATAAGATGGGTTTAATCAATTCTGAGCAATATCCCTCTGCTGGAGAAGAGGACAAGGTATCTGTGCAAGACAGACCTTGGTGATATTGGGAAGGGGAACAGAGTATGTCCTTGGTTTCAAGGAGCCCAGTCCTAGGTCTGGGTGAGCAGAGCTGGTATCACTTAGCAGGTGCATCAGAGGGACAAGCCAGGGTTTAAGCAGAGGATCACTTACAGCCCTTGCTGCAAACAGGGACCTTTCCTCTATCCAGTAAAACCCTGTGTGGCTGTGGAAAAGAAAACATTCTTCTCTAAACCCAAAGAAAAAGCTAGGGAAAACCTTAACTCTGCAGATCTTTTAGCACAAGGATTACTTTACAGCTTTAGATCATTGAAATGTGTATTGAGCTCCCTGCCTGTTCATGTTCTTACAGGAAACCTGTTGGCTTGCTCCTCAGCACTAATGGCAAGTGTGTTGCATGTTTGTATGGGTGTCCTATTATACAAGAGCAAACCTTTCCTTTCTGTACCAGTTTGTTGCTTTTGAGTCAGCAATTTTATTTTCTTACATTGTTATTTCTCCAAACTCAGTCTTTTCTGCAAAGCAACTTCTGATAGTGTGCTGACTGGTCTCCACTAGCAGAATTTCTTATGTTCTCTATTTTTTGGTGTGGTTATGGTCACAATTCACTAACATCATGAGTTTCAAAAGATGAAGTGCAAGATCCTCCATCTGAGTTGGAGCAATCCTAAGCACTGATACAGGCTGGGCAGCAAATGGCTTGAGAGCAGCTCTGAAGAAAAGCACTTGGGGGTGCTGGGGGATGAGAAGCTCAACATGAGCCACTAGTGCGCACTTGCAGCCCAGAAAGCCAATCAGATCCCGGGCTGCATCAAGAGAAGCAGAGCCAGCAGGCCCAGGGAGGTGATTCTCCCCCTCTACTCTGCTCTGGTGAGACCCCACCTGGAGCACTGCATCCAGTTCTGGAGCCCCTATTACAGGAAGGATCTGGAGGTGCTGGAACATGTCCAGAGAATGGCCATAAGGATGATCAGAGGGCTGGAGCATGTCTCATATGAGGACAGGCTGAGGGATTTGGGGTTGTTCAGTCTGGAGAAGAGGAGGCTCTGAGGAGACCTAATTGTGGCTTTCCAATATCCAAAGTGGGCTACAAAGGTGAAGGACTTTTTAGTATGTCAGGTAATGATAGGACCAGAAGGGGAGATATAGATTATATGTTAGGAAGAAGTTCTTCCCCATGAGGCTGGTGAGACACTGGAACAGGTTGCCTAGAAAGGTGGAGGAAGTCTAATCCCTGGAGGTTTTTAAGGCCGGGCTGGATGAGGCTCTGGGCAACCTGATCTAGTGTGAGGTGTCCCTGCCCATGGCAGGGGGGTTGGAACTAGATGATTCTTGAGGTCCCTTCCAACTCTGACAATTCTATGATTCTAATATCACTGATAAGTAAACTAGATTGATGGATAAATATCACTAATCATATCTGGAAGAATTAAGGCTATGAGCTAAAGATGGTGCCAAGATCCAGACAAGGCTTGGTAGCTTGGTTATTGCTGAAGTGCATGAGTTCTAATTAATGCAATGAAACAAGAATTCCATTGCCCAGCAAATTCTTTATCTGGAGTCTTTATCTGGGAAGAGATGGACAAGCTTCTGCAGGGCACAACTGTTGGGTTCCTGTGTATCAGGAGAAGAAACTTCTTGGCTGAAAGGATTCTCAAAGAGTGGCACAGGCTCCCCAGGGAGGTGGCTGAATCCCCATCTCTGGATGCAGGGATGTGGTTTCAAGGGCCGTGGGTAAACACCAACCTTGGCAGAGTTAAATAATGGTCGGATTTGATGATCTTGAAGGCTTTTTCCAACCAAAATGATTCTTTTCTATGAGGTCTCCTGCTAGAGGCAAAGCAGATCCCCTTAGTTTTGGACAGTTCAATTTACTTCTCAGTCTCTGTGATTAAATGAACAATATAGAATATTAAATCGGTGTCATCTGCGAAGGGATGATCTTGTTAAGACCAGATCTTACCACCTTGATCTCAAGCTCAACATACTACCTTAAGTATTCCACTGTAAGGTACTTCTAAGTGTTTCTCTCCAGTAAATTCTAACTGTGTTTCTCAGATACTTTGTACAAAGTGTATTAAGAAATCAATACACGTAATAAAACAGAGCCTAAAAGGCCTCCAGACTGCCATCTAACACTGTGACACCCGAATTGCTTCAGTGCACAGGAACAGCATCATGCAGAAACAAACTCATTTCACTCAGAAAGGACAGAAAGTGCCACCTTTGCTCCTGGGCCCTCAGGAAAATCCTTTCTTGTCTCTAAGAGACATGCCCCAGCATGCTTGAACCTGACTTTAAGCTAACCTTTCAATTTCTCCCATGGGTTTGACCTTGAGGGAAGTTACTGCCGCAAGCATGGCCAGCAGATTTCCCTCCTGACCCTTGGGATTTTGCCTTTCCATTAGCCAAGCCTAGGTGGTCCAGGTAATGTGTAAATCAAATGTGGACAATTCTCAATAACAGACCAACATGTGAGAGCAAATTTGCTGGTTTGCTTCATTATTGCCTAAGGAACCTGCAGGCAAATTGAATCAGCTCTTCATTAGAGGAGGGCAAAAGGGATCCCAGAGTGAAGGAGACAGGAAAAATAAACTGCACGCATTTTGGCTTATTTTCCAGGTATCGCCAACGTCTACCCTGCTTGATGTGAAACAGAAATTTCACAAAGAATGTAAGTACTCTGGATAGCAGGCTGGAGGCATGGTTAGAGGCCTTTCAGCTTGGAGAAACTGTCAGATTTATTTTTCATGAAATTTTGCACGGAAGCTGAGGGTGGCTTGACAGCTCCAGCGCTAAATAAGAGCAGCAGTTTGGACTAAGGTTCTACTCTAGCTATCATAGATGTGAGAGCCTGGAAGGAGAGGACTGCATAATTTATCACTGCCAACTCATGAGGAGGGCAATGCTTTCTATACTCATTTTAACATTGCACAGCCTCAGTTGAAGACCACAACTGCATTTGCCCTCACAGTGTTCCATTAGGCAAGCTTGGATAACACTGGACCACTTCAAACTGCCCACAAACAGACCATGTAGACCAAACCACTACTGAAGTGGGGAGCTAGAGTGACTAACTGGGGTCAAGAAGGCAATTTGACAAGCTTCTCAACTGCCTTAGCCATGTCCAAGCCCTTAATGGTCAGAGCAACCTCCTTTTCTTCTAATAGCTCTTGTATTGCTTTTCATATCCATGAGGGGCAGCGAGATTAGCAGGAGCTAGGGTAATTTTTGCACATACAAACTGCAGATATGGACCTTGTACAGGAGCAATCACACATGAAAATTCCTCTCTTCTTCCTGCCAGACAACAGAGGAAATGTTTGCTGGATGCTTCATTTCTGCCTCCTCTGAGCCACATTCCTCCATTCCTTTTGTAGAGGAAGATGGTTGGAAAGGTGGGAGAAAGAGCAATGAAAGCAACTGAGCACCAGAGTTTGATGGCATTTCCTTTTATCCAGTGAATTGCTGGTTAGGGGGGAGTGGGGCCAAATGGGCCTGAAACCTCCAGATTCTTTATGTGTGTGTGGTGTGTTCTGAAATGCTAAAATCCTGCTGTATCTGTGTTTGTGGAGATCCTAACTATGACACTCTTGCTCCTAGGCTGAAGAATTGTTTCTCCTAATTCTTCATGTGGAAAGTATGGTGCTACTTGAGATGATAGCCTTGATTGTCAGCCACATCTGAGATGTGCAGGTCACGGCCTTTGAACTTGAAGTAGACTGCTTGGAAGTGCAGAGGTGTTTAGCTGAGCAGAAAAAGGTGCATCAGGAGCTGGGGGTTGTCAGCTAAGACTAGAGAAACTCAAATTAGGAATGAGGTATTTGGTTCTAAGAGCCAGGAGGGTTTACTGTTGGAGTAAGCATCTTAGGTGATGGGCTTTCATTATTTTTACTACTATTCAACTACAGGCTAGATGCCTCTTGCAAAATCAGGAAAAAGGTTTAGTAAAACACTTACATTCTGAATTCAGAGTAATGTAAGCAGAAGAAATATTATGCAGAAGCTGAAGGCTTCTGTGGTTGCACAAAGCTTCAGCTGATGAAGCAAAAGGCTGCTGACCTGGCTGTTCTTCAACTACTTGTTTTCACTCCCTGTAAGGACGTATAAAATGCAGAATGGTAGAAGTTGAAAAAACCCTGAAGCTGAACAGAGAAAAAACAAACAAGTGCCCAAGTTTTAATATTTCAGTAAGAGTATATCCTCCCACCAGTCTGTGAAATGCAGCAAAGGTCTGCCTGGGCTCTCTTAAATCAATTGAAATGGTATTTATATCGATTCAGCTTAAATCAATTGAAGATCACTGGCACAGAGTTTTTTTGCCAATTTAACCTTAATGAGGTTTTTAATGGATTTGGGCTAAAATGGCTGAAGTCTGTGTATAAACCACTTTAATGGCACCTGTTTTCATATTGAGAGGTATCTTACTCCTCAAATACTCCTAGTGAGGTAAGTGAAGCCCAGCATGGTGGTAGACAGTGAGCAAAACCACAAAACATGAGCTGCAACTGTGAGAGTACAACACAGATCACTGGCATGCATCTTCAGGGCTTTCCCAGTCCTGGTTTTTACATCAGTTCCTCCCATTCCTGGGAGTACACCATATTGCTGTCCTGCATCTTTTCTTCCCATGCCAGCTCCTTGCTTTGATCTCACTTTTCCAGTTCAGCTGAGATGTTGTTGTCTCCTGAGATTCCCTCCTCCTCTCCCACTTGCAAGAAGAACAAACCTTCACTTTTTTTTTCCTCTTCAGAGAGTTTGGCGGATGACAGCTAATAGAAAACAGTTCTTTCAGGCAAGAGCTGAGAAGGGGCTGAAGCTGATCCTGCTCATGCATTCATTTCTGTCATTCCGTGGGTGCCAGACTCACATGCTCCTCTATAATCTCTTGCTAAAACACACTCCTACACCCCCCCTCCCCGTCTTCATGCATTTTCCTTTGATCACTCAGGCAATTAAGCTTTCTCCTCAGCCGGGATCTTGTCAGCCCTTCAGTGAGAGGAACCCCTATGTAGCAATTTCACAAGCATCATCTCTGTCACTGATCAGTTGTTGCTGCCTGATTCAAGAAAGGAGGAAAAAGACTGAATTATGAATTGCAGCACAGAAGGCTGTTAACCACAAAAATGAAAGAAATGGGATGCAAGTGACAGATAACATATTACTGCTAAGCAGTTTCTAAAGTCAGTCAAACATTAATTTTGATCTGTGGTTATATGAAAGGCAGAATATGGACTTAGAAGGCAAGGAACAAATACTGAAATACTCCTCAGCCCTCACTTAAGCAAAACTGTCTGCTGAGATAACTCCTACAAAGCCTGTGGCTCTGATTTTTTTTTTTTTTTGGGGGGGGGAAACAATCTCAGTTTTATCCCTAGAGATTCATGGAATCACAGACTCCATCCAGTTGGAAGGAGATGAATGAGACCTCAAAGATCATCCAGTCCAACCCTTGACCGAGCACTGAAGGGTCAACACTAAGCCATGTCCCTAGGCCCCAGGTCCACACACTGCTTAAACGCTTCCAAGAATGGTGACTCCACCACTGCCCTGGGTAGTTTGAGAATCCTTTTAGTGAAGAAATATTTCCTGACATCCATCCTGAACCTCCTCTGGTGCAGCTTGAAACCATTTCCTCTGGTCCTGTCCCTTGTCACCAAGGAGAAGAGGCTGGCCTCTCCTTGCTCCAACCTCCTTTCAGGTGGCTGTAGAGAGCAATGAGGTCTCCCCTCAGCCTCCTCTTCTCCAGATTGAACAATCCCAGCTCCCTCAGATGCTCCTCCCAGGCCATGTGCTCCAGGCCCTTCACCAACCTCATTGCCCTTCTTTGGACATGCTGCAGTGCCTCAATGTCCTTCCTGTAGTGAGGGGCCCAGAACTGAACACAGTACTCAAGGTTTTGTCTCATCAGTGTTGAGTACAAGTGGATGAGCACCTCCCTGTCCCTGGTGGCCACATTCAAGGATCTAAGAACTCTTATTGGAGAATAACCAAGAGAAACTGCCATTTCCATGGCAATTTCCATGGGTCTCCATTTCTTCCACTCAGAAGGCTGCTGTTTTGAATCAGGCCCAGCTTGTTGGAGCCACTGCCCCTGGCAGGGCCTGGCAGCACCAACCATATCAGCACAGAACAGCAGTTCTCCTGTTGCAGCCTTCCAGCCAGCAGCTCTACAGGGGCTTTCTGTAACAGATGTTAGATCCAGCCTGTCACACTTAATAACAAACATCACACCTGCCCACCATGAATCTGTCTAATCCTTTTTAAACCTGCTTGCAATTTTGACCTCAGCAAAATCCTTTGGGAAGGAGTTCCACAATCTGTGTGTGTTGCAAATCTCTACACTTCCACTGCTTGATATTTTCTGCTGAGTGCTTGGGTGTTACTGGCCATCACACAGCTATCTAAGCTATGGCCAAAGTCCAGAGAAGGGCAATGAGGCTGGTGAAGGGTCCAGAGAACAGGTCTGGTGAGGGGTGGTTGAGGGAACTGGGGGTGTTTGATCTGAAGAAGAGGGGAGCCCTCACTCTCTATAACTCCCTGAAAGGAGGTTGATGTGAGGTGGGGAATAGGCAAAATGACCTTAAATTGTGCCAGGGGAGGTTTAGGCTGGATATTAGGAAACATATCTTTCCTGAAAGACTGGTCAGGTATTGCAACAGGCTGCCCAGAGAGGTGGAATCACCAACCCTGGAGGTGTTCAAAAAATGTGTAAGCAGGACATTTTGGGATACAGTGCAGTGGGTCATGGTGGTGTTGGGTTGATGGATAGACTTGATGTTAGAGGCATTTTCCAACTGAAATGATTCTGTGATTCTAAGTGTCAGTCAAATTGGTTCTGTGCAGGTGGTGACTGCTATCATTTTCTTTATTCCTTTGGCTAGCTGGCAGAGGTAAAACTGAGCCAAAACCAAAGTGTGCAAGAAGGAAACTCCTTCTCCCATTTTCTCAGTTGCTTGTAGTGAGTTAGGTAGCTGCTGTTTGCTTTATCTATAAATATTATGTTTTCTGTGGAGAAAGAAGTACCTTGGAGGCTACACTTCACAAGCTCTTGTCCTTGGCAATAACTCTTCACCTTTAATTTATTTTTATCTTTGCAAAATGTATTGGATTGTTGGGGGAGGAAATCTGACAGATAGAAAATGGAAAACTGTAATAATAATGCTAATTCAAGTATCACATAACTAAAATAAAATACCTCTAGATAGTGCAGTCAGCGATCATTAAATATTTTCAAGGTCACTGCAGAAAAGTTGCTGAAAAAGTTCTTGAAAGAAGGGGAAGAACAGAAAGGGAAGAGAGGGAAATAAGTTCTCAGCAATACTGAGACAAATTTGGGGGTGCAATCCCCTTCATAAAGATGTAGCACAACCAGAACTGGTCTTTGAAGTCAGGAGAGTGAGCCTAGAGAAGCCAGAATTTGCCCTCTGGGTGGAAGGAGCAGGAAGGGAAGAAAGGGCTGATGGTGGGAGCCTGGCAATGGGTGGAACAAAACCCAGAATTTAAAGAGAGAACTGGAAACATGATGTGGGGAGTATCCTGGTTTGCAGCGGGGAATGAGATACTCAGGGAATAAGGAACATTTCAAGCTGCCAGCTGTCCCAATAAAACACTAACTCCTTCAACTCCAAAATTGCAGGCCCCTCCATCAAAGCTAATAAATGTTACACAAGGCATTTGAAATAAGCAATGCCAAGGAGAGGAAATCATTAAGAAGGAAATTGTCAGTAGATGGCACTCAAGAATAAACATCATCGTTTCTGGACACTATGAAACTTCAGAATTCTGCAATATCATCCTACAGCTGCTTCTCAGAGGTGTTTCCGCAGCCAGCCTTAGAAAAGCTTTGTTCTTTGGAAAACCACTGAAATGTTTTCTGTTGCTTTCCTGTAGAGAGAGGAGAAGGAGACAGTACAATTCTTTCTGCATGGTGGGGTCCAGTCTCTAAGCCTCCTCCTAACTGCTGCAGGGAGTGTGTTAGGATGCATTCATTTCTCATAGAATCACAAGAATTGTTTTGATTGGAAAAGACCTTTAAGATCATTGAGTCCAACCATTTTCTAACTATACCAAGGCTGGTGCTAGAGCATAGCATTCAGCACCACATCTCTGCCTCTTTTAACCACCTCCAGGGATGGGGATTCAAACACCACCTCCCTGGGGAGCCTGTCCCAGTCTTTGAGAACCATTTTGGTCAAGAATCTTCTTCTAAGATTCAAACTAAACCTCCCCTGGTGCAACTTAAGGCCATTTCCCATCCTCCTATTACTCATTACTAGGGAGAAGTTACCAACTCCCACCTGGCTCCAACCACCTTTCAGGCAGTTGTAGAGAGCCAGGTCTGCCCTCAGCCTCCTTTTTTGCAGGCTGAACAAACCCATTTCCCTCAGCTGCTTCACCTAAGACCTGGCCATTCTCTGGTCCTGCTCCAGCACCTCAATGTCTTTCTTGTAGTGAGGGCCCCAAAACTGAACCCACTACTCAAGATGTGGCCTCCCCAGTGCTGAGTATGGGGGACAGTCAGTTCCCTGATCCTGCCAGGGACCTTTGCCAAATTTTACCTAATACTTTTGGTTTGCATGTTCCCCAGAAGCCACAGGAGAACTGGCAGGTCCTTAGATATCATCCTCCAAACTAACTGGTGTACCTTGTCTGATTCCCTGCACAAAGGCAAGATTAAATGCTCTCTGCAGGCTCTTCCAACGCACATTTCCATCTGTCTACTAAACAATCCAGACTGACTTCCAAGTGCCTTAAATAAAATCCTTATTGCCAATTCAAGGAGATACCTTGCCATCTCAGAGGACAAACATAATCAGAAATACCACACCATGCAATTCTTTTCCAGATGCATGTTCTCCCTCCATCCCTTTTCAAACTGACTTGTTAGTGCCTCCAGCTCACTTCTCCCTGTAGCTGCCTGTCAGTAGAGCTTAGCTCAGCTGGTGTTGAGCAGCTGGAAGGAGAGCAGCATTTTTGAACCAACAGGTTCTTGTTTGCCCTAAACCCTGAAGCAGATGTTCAAAACACAGAACAGCAGAAGCCAGGCTGGCCTGGTAAAGAGCAAGGAGAAGAATCTTTCATTACTTAGAAACCACAAACCAAGCTCCTCAGCTTAAGGCACATGATGGTTCTGCCACTCTATTCTGCTCTGGAGAGACCTCACCTCTGGAGTATTGTGTCCAGCTCTGGGGCCCTCAACACAAGAAGGACATGGCACTGTTACAGTGGGTCCAGAGGAGGGCCACAAGGATGTTCAGAAGGCTAGAGCTCCTCCCCTATGGAGACAGGATGAGAGAGTTGGTGCTGTTCAGCCTGGAGAGCAGAAGGCTCTGCAGAGAACTTAGAGCAGCCTTCCAGTACATGGAAAGCTACAGAAAAGCTTGGGAGGGATGTTTTACAAGGATTTGTAGTGATAGACAAAGAGGCAATGATTTTAAACTTGAGCAGGGCAGATTTAGACTAGATATTAGGAGCAAGTTCTTTACTATGAGGGTAGGGGAGCACTGGAGCAGGTTGCCCAGGGAGGTGGTGGAGACCCCATTCCTAAAGACATTCAAGATCAGGCTTGATTGGGCTCTGAACAACCTGATCTAGCTTGAGATGTGCCTACTTACTGCAGGGAGATTGGACTGGATGACCCTTCAAGGTTCCTTCCAACCCAGTGCAATCTATGAGTTAAAATTAGCCCTCTAGCAAAGGAAGTTCTTCTTTCCAAAAAGTCTGCTAAGGGTCTTCATGCATCTGCAGCTATCCTGTTTGCAATGACCGCTGAGAAAATGATTCCAAGGGAAAGAGCCTGAGGAATGACTTTGTATTTTACCAGGTCTGTGTTGAAATGCAAGAGCTGAATGCAGAGCTGATGCTGGGAAGGATGACTGTATGGTATCACGTAAATCCCTTCTGGAGGCTGGCTGTGATGTTAAACTGCCAGGCTCAGAGAGGTGAGGAAGGCTGCTGTGGGGATTACTCATTAGGAGCAGTAGCAGGGAGAACAGTGACTGCTTAGCTGGTGCCCTGCCTACTGCCTGTGTGTAATCAGAGCTGTCTGATAACACAGGCTTGCTGGGAACCTGCAGTTCCTCTGATTTCTCCACACTGTCTGCTACTGCTGGATTTGCAGGTTGAAGAAAGTTAATGAAATCTGTCAATTCTGATGCCTGGCAAGACTCATGTACCTGATGAATACACCTGCTGGGGACTCAGAGAAGCTAAATGATGCTATTTATGGCTCTCCCAAGCTGACTTCATAGTCTTGGCCTGTCAGTCAGCTGGGATCCCTTCACATGTCTCACAAACTGAAGAGAGACAAATAAGTCATATCTGGGGCACAGAGCAATCCCAAGGGATCTTTCTTTATATTAGCCCTATATTAGGAGATCAGGCTTTGAATAAGACAAAACATTCGAAAGAGGGCCGCAGTCTGATCCTGCCATGAGTTGCCTTGAGCTGGATGCACTCCCTGGAAGAAAGGCTGCTAAAGTCTGTGGGTTTTAGCAAATCTCAAGCTCCTTCCTCCCTATTTTATCCTAAGTAGTTGATGTTAGCCCAGAGGAACAGCTCGAATCCATATATGAATGAGTTTCCAAAGGGATAGGCAATACCCTGCTGTGCAGGCTGTGTGACTGCAGAGCTCACAGACTCACAGACTGTCCCTAGTGCAGATTCTCTGAGCACACTGTGGTGGCAGTCACAGCCAGCTATTGTCTTCAAGAAATTCCATCTCTCTGCTTTCATAGCAAGTTGATTGGAAAGGAGCAATGAAGGTGAATCTCTTGGGACAAGCAGTTACTGCAGATGGGCACTAAGAAGTGCAGTAATTTCATCTGGGTAAACTGCTCCTTCATCTGTGTTGACTTTGCAAATGACTAGATTAGCAGCAAACGTGATGATATTTATTTTGTCTTATTTTTTCTTTTGTCTTAGTCACACAGCTGATAGCAGTAGAAGACTACGTTATGATGAATTTCATTATCCCTCAAATGACACCATTTTAAAGCTCCGTTTGCCTCTCTGTGCTTGTCAAACCAGTTGGGTTTACTAGAAACTCCTTGAATTTCTTGTTGCTGCCACAGTGAGCTTTGTATGCACTTAAATTATTTACCTTTTTTGTTGTTGTTGTTGTTTTGCAAGGCTAAGCACAAAGTAAGCAACAGCTCCCGCCACAAAACTCAAACCAGTCGCCATCATCTAACTCCCCAGCTCACAATCAGAGATCTAACCTCTGAGTAAGTTGCTTCCTGCCTCTGCAGTGTCTGCATGTCAGAAGAGACCTAAATTCCTGCCTTGGCATGCTGCTTTGGCCATCAGGCTAGGCCACCCCATCAGCTTCATTTCTGATCTGTGCAGGAAGAAGTGTCATTAGGTGATCCCCTCTCAGCTTATTGGGGGCATATCCATGCAAATCTCTCCATACAAACCCCAAGAGTCTATCTGCTGGTACAGACTTGTGCAGCTTTAATTTATGGTTAGCTGTCAAAATAATTGAAGCACACCTGGGAAAGCTGGGAATACTTTCCACTTCTTTTGTAATGGCCAGGCAGGAAATGAGAATGGCCACATTGACATAACACAGCTGATAAAAAAGAAGCCAAGCTGAGTTAACCTCACGATTTTCATCCTCAAAGTGACTAAAAATGTACCTTATACTTAGGCTCCAAAAATCCCTCTTCTCTGCCTCCCTTCCCCTTCTGTGCTGGAATTACAGAAAACCAATTCTGGCCAGTTTCCAAAAGGGGCTCACAATGCATGGAGTGCTCCAGCTGAAATCACAGTCATGTAGCCATCAGGTAGCCCTCCAGAAGGTGCTGTGTGCTTCACAGACAATATTTTGCAGCATGAGGTGTGCTCCCAACTCTGCCATTTGAGCCCTGACTCACATATCTGTTGTTGACACTGCCAAAGCCCAGAACTTTCATTTGGACATTTCTAGCTGGGGCACTGATGTCTGACTCCTTGCTCCCGGCTTAATTGGACTTAATAATGAGAGTAAGCTCCAGACTAAGCACCTGCAGTTCACTTTCGCTGAGCACTTGAATCTCATTATAAGTTGTGGAGAAAGAGATATTAAATCAGTCTGAAAACCACCTGCTCAGACATCCCTGGAATGTTGCTTTCTGCTATGTACATGTGGTCACAAAGAGTATTTTCATTATCTACCAACTCTGGAAACCATGGTTGAGGTTTGGACCACCCTGTTGGTTTAGAAGCAGTGCACTTAATAGCACAGGACCATAAAAAAGACTTTTAGGGTCATGTTTTAAAAGCATTTTGGTCTTCTAAAGGTAACAGTAAAAGACAGAGGGCCAGATAGGATTTTTGAAGTCTCCTGATTCATACTTAGATGAATGTGATGTTTAGGACTTAGATCTTTAAGACTTGACTGAAAACCAATTGGGGAGCCACACTACTGACTGGGGTGAGTTGTGTGCTAGGTACTTTTTCCCTTTCAAGCTTCATTTTCTCATCTATAAAGTAAGAACAATTAACCTGCCTTTCATCCACCTTGGGATCTTTTGTCTGTTTTGGCTGTGATCCCATAAGAAACATTTGGGACAAAGAAGGACTTAAATATATGCCTAATGACCTATTGAACCAGAGAGAGTAAAGGTGTCTAAAACATAAAAGCCAGGCTATCCATTACATTCTCATAGAAAGAAGATGACCTTCAGAAAAAAATAACCCCAGCAATATTTAAACCAGCAAAGGAAAAGGAAAAAACAAAGTGAAGATAGACTCAAAAACTTTAATGGAAAATCACAGTATTTCACTTCTTTTTGGTTTGTTTGTTTGTTGGCAGCTGCTGCATCTGATGCTATTGCATTTCATTAGTAGGATTACAGATATCATTTCAGATACAATAAAAGGAAAGGCAGTGAAATCTATTGAGACGTAGCTTGAAGCAGAACTGGCCCTCTCTGCTCTCTGGGATATTGTTCCCAGCTGAGATTTCCAGGGCTCTAACAATGCATCACAAATGACATCCTATGTAAACAATTGGAGGACAAATGTGAGATGTTATTTAAATGCCTCATTAAAAAAGAGGCGATTTCATAGCTGAATTTGTTGCTTTTCTTGCCTTTGCAGTAGATTTCATTGACAGATCTAGATGAGAAACAGCAACATTTGTTTACCAGAATTGCCTATTATTAGCTACAGTGGGGTTTTTATGAGTGCCTATGGCTCAGTTGAGAAAAGCACAGTGCAAGGCCCTGTAGAGTAATCTAGGCTTCAGGGAATATCTAGTCTCAGGTGAAATGGAGAATTAAAGCCTACTGAGCTGGTCATAGAATCATAAAGCTGTTTTAGTTGGAAAAGACCTTCAATATCATTGATCCTGACCATTCTGTAACTCTACCAAGATGTGCTAAACCATGGACCTCAGCACCATATCTCTGCCTCTTGGAAACACTTCCAGGGATGGGGATTCAACTGCTATATGCAGCAGAAAATCGGTAGAAGTATTCGAAGTCTTTTAAGGGCTTGCTGTGTAGATTGGGGTGAAACATCGTCCCTCAGGTACAATAATGAACACGCTCATTGAGCAGCACCACCATCTTCAAGTACCTCATGGGTTGTGTCTGCATAACTGTGGAAAAGTATCTTACACTTCCTCCTACATGACTGCCTTATGGTAGGTGTGCAGACAGACTAGTCTCATTTCCTGCTGGGAGAGCTTAGGATGACAGGGCTTGTGCTGTACAGGTGGACTACAGCATGCACTGGAGGTGACCTGGAATCAACCATGTTTGCTCTTTTTCACTCAGGTACTAGAGTCTGGTTTCACAGCAGGGCAGAAGGACTATTATTTGTCCTCTGATTCATAGCTGAGATGGGAAGAGCAGTTTCCCAAGTCCTGTGTCAGTGCTTTTGAGGCACTGAAGCCTCTGCTCAACCTAATTAAGGTGGTAGGATGGGGGAATTAAGCCAGCCCAAATAAACTTCCCCCAGGAAGTACATGGGAACATGCCCGAGCCTCTGGCTCACACACCAGTGTCTGATCTGCTGCCAAAGCAGGGCAGATCTCTGCTGCCTTTTCCTCATCATTAGTGCAGAAACTACAGTTTAGCTCCTTTATTAGCAGGGATTAATTCTCAGTGAATTTACCAGTAAATTTATGGGAAGTTAATTTGCACTAAGAAAGAAATCAGTCCGTTCAGATGTGTTTGGTTCATTGTGGATGGCCTTGGCATGGCCATTAGATACAAGTCCCACACTGCCATTAGGGGGTTAGCAAGGGAATGCTTCCTGATTAGATTAGAGGCTGAAGAGAGCACTATCCCCTGGACAGCCAAATATTGAAAGAAAATTGTACTTCATTAGCATCCCTTATTAGCTAATTGATGAAGGAATGCTTTTAAAGAAACAGAGCCTGGAGCAAGACTCTTCTCTAAACTGTCTGAAGTGGAGGGACAAATGAGCTGTTGAGCCATCTTTGCTGGATCAGCTGTGGATGTTGGACCACCAGGTGCTTTCTGATCACAAAATAGCTTAGGTTGGAAGGGACCCAAGATTCATTGATTCATAGAATGGTTTGGGTTGGAAGGGACCTTCAAGTTCCAACTCTCCACCATGGGCAGGGATGCCTTCCACTAGACCAGCTTGCTCAAGGCCTCATCCAACCTGGTCTTGAACACCTCCAGGGAGGGGATATCCACAACCTTTCTAGACAACCTGTTCCAGTGTCTCACTGCTCTCACTGGAAAGAATTTCTTCTTAATCTCCAGTCTAAATCTCCTCTTCTCAAGCTTCAATCCATTTCATCTTGCTCTATCACTACAAACCCTTGTAAAAAGTCCCTTTCTGGCTTTCTTGTAGGTTCCCTTCAGGTACTGGAAGGCCACTATAAAGTCTCCTGGAGCTTTCTTTCCTCCAAGCTGCAGCCCCAGATCTCTCAGCCTGTCTCCATAGATGAGGTGCTTCAGCCTTCTGATCATCTTTTTGACCCTGCTCTGGACCTGCTTCAGTTAGTTCCATGTCCCCCTTATGCTCATCTACTCCAAACCCTCTGCCATGGGTAGGGATGCCCAAGGCCTCATCCAATCTGGCTTTAAACACCTCCATCGAGGGGGCATCCTCAGACACTCAGGGCAGTCCATTTCAGTGTCTCACCACAGTCATGCTGAAGAACTTATTCCTCAGATCCATTCTAACTCTGCTCTCCCTCAGCTTTAAACCATTCCCCCTTGTCCTGTCTCTAGACACCTTTATGGAAAGTCCCTCTCCTGCCTTCTTGTAAGGTACCTTCAGGTATTGGGAGGCATCTCTAAAGTCCACTCGAGAGTCTTCCCTTCTCCAAGGCAGAAAATCCCAAGCTCCCTCAGCCTATCCTCATAGCAGAGGTGCTCCAGCCCTTGGATCATCCTTGTGGCCCTCCTCTGGACTTGCTCCAAAAGTTCCATGTCTTTCTTATGGTGAGAACACCAGAACTGGTTGCAGTGTGGTGCTGGAACATGAATCAAGAGGGTTCCAAACCTGCCCTAGTGTAGTAAAGGTCAGTAAACCAGCCCCCTCACCAGCTCTGTGCCCCTCTGAAAAGCTGCTCCCTAAGTGTCCTTGGCAGTCATGGTGATTGTGGCAGTACTCAAACTGTTTCTGAAGCAAGGAGATCATGACCTGTGTTATCTGGTGTCCTAAAACACAGCATATCCGTGACACTGTGAGGCACAGCACTGTTTGTTCTCTCAGAACCTGGCAGAGGCTGACATGAGCAAAGGGTTTAAAAGAAACAACATCTTAAAGCAGGCCTTTATATCTTACTGCTTGTGTTTTCTGACATCACTAGGATGGCCAGATGCCTGTGCTGAAATGCTCTGCTTTGCTGCCTATGAAACCTTTGGCTGGATTGGCTACTGGCACACCAGTTAAGGACTAGGGCAGACAGCAGTTGATTCTATAACCCACCAAACATGAAGCTGTGTTTTTTAAAAAATCTCATTTTAAGGTATGGACAGGCAGACCCAGCAGGAAGGGTCCCTGAAACACAGATTTAGTTTGGAAGATACATGTTTCTTAATGTGCTGTTTCTCAAGTTCAGGTTACCCTTCGAATGAAGACTTCACTGATAGAGTTTGCATTTAGGAAGAGCATCCTGCTGGAGTTCTCACATCCCCCTGGTATGACAACAATTATCTTTGTTACCCTTCCTGAACTTGAAGAGACAGGAGAATCGAAGAAAAAGATCACTGCCAGAATACAGATCCTCAGTTGGCATTCATTACTCATCTCTCTCTAATTGGTGTTGGCATTTCAAAGCCAGAACGTGACTGCCTGCAAACACAAAGCAAACTCAGGGCTATATTGGTGGATCACAGGATGCAGTCCTCCCTTGCTGTCCCTAGTCAAAAGATACCCCTAACACACTATCGTGGTGTCATAGAATTATAGAATAATTAGGAAGGTTGGAAAATACCTCTAAGATCATCAAGTCCAACAGTCAGTGCAAGACCACCACTAAATTATGTCCCAAAGTGCCATGCCCACACCTCCAGGAATGGTGACTCCACCACCTCCCTGGGCATCCTGTTCTGATGCTTCATCACTCTTGCAGGAAAGAAATTTTTCCTTATATCCAATTTAAACCTCCCCTGGTGCCACTTGAGGCCATTTCCTCTCCTCCTATGTGGGGAAGAGACAACCCCCACCTGGCTCCAACCTCCTTTCAGGAGTCTGTAGAGAGCAGTGAGGTCTCCCCTCAGCCTCCTTTTCTCCAGACTAAACAGCCCCAGTTCCCTCAGCCTCTCCTCCCCAGACCTGTTCTCCAGACCCTTCAACAGATTTGTTGCCCTTCTCTGGACACACTCCAGCACCTCAGTGTCTTTCTTGCAGTGCAGGCCCCAAACCTGAACCCACTGCTCAAGGTGTGGCCTCCCCAGTGCTGAATACCAGGTCATGATCACTTCCAGCTTTGCTGAGCAGCCTGCCCACCACCACCCTGCTGCAATGTGCATCAGACACACAGGCAGTGAAGGCAGCACGAAGCTCGCTCAAGAGGAGCCAGCCCTGCAGCCCTGTGTGTCACACTGCTGCAGCACCCTGTGTTCAGCACCTCCTCACCTCCTTGAGTTAAGGGCAGTCCCTTATGGGAACAGTGCTTCAAGCTCCAGACTTGTCAGAGCATCTGTTTTCCTGTTTCTCTATATTCTGCTCTGTGGTTGGTATTAATCAAATAAGTGGTGAGCCTCATTCCCTTCCCCTTCCCCACGCACATTCATTTAAATGCAAATCCACCCAGAAAGATCAAAATTAATTATACTTTCTGCAGCAGGCTACATGGTGAATTGAAATGCACAGGGCTGGCTTTTCCTTTTCCTTATTTATTTATTTATTTATTTATTATTCTTTTGGAGGTGGAAAGTAGGAACAATATAGCAAACCATTAAAACACACAACCTAAATCTTGGACACGTCTTTGCTTTTAGTTTCTGGCGCTTTTTCATTTGCTTGTCTGAATTTACAGAGCTGCTTGCTCAGAACGAAAATTGAAACCTTCATCTGCCAGTGACATAAATTGACCCCTAAATGACAAAGAATATTCTGTTTACCACTAATAACTATCGATCTTCATTAAGAAAACTATGCTGACTCTTAAGAAATTTGTCCATTATTGCCTGATCAGAACAGAGCTAAAGCCTGATTTTTATTTTGTTTTCCCAGGGAACATAGAGGTGGAAGGGAGAGGAGCTTTCTGTTCCTCAAGGAGTTCAGGCATTTGTATCAAGGGTTTTTGTTGGGGTTTTATTTTTGCAATGAAAATACAGTCAGATGAATTTGTATCCCAAGATACTCCAGGCAACCTGTGACAGAACAAGAGCACACAGTCTCAAGCTGCACCAGGGGAGGTTTAGGCTGGAAATTAGGAAGGAATTCTTCACAGAAAGAGTGATTTGCCATTGGAATGTGCTGCCCAGGGAGGTGGTGGAGTCACCATCACTGGAGGTGTTTAAAAAGAGACTGGATAAGGCACTTGGTGCCATGGTTTAGTTGATTAGGTGGTGTTGGGTGGTAGGTTGGACTCTATGATCTCAGAGGTCTTTTCCAACCTGGTTAAATCTATTCTATTCTAAGAGCCTCTTAGGTTGGAATTCCACATCTGGACACAGTCACAGAAGATTAACTGCTCCCAGGAACCAAAGTATGGACAGGACTATGCTGGTTGACAGATCCTAGGCAAGAAAAGCATGATTTTGACCCTGAATGGCTGGAGGCATAGAGACATTAAGTATGATCTGAATAACCTTCTGGATCAGGCTCTGTGGCACTTCAGTAGAGGTTGTAGGGTGACAGCTACATGGCTTTATGTAGGAAGAATGGATGCTTACAGAGGTTAAAGAGTTAAGGCCAATGGGAACAACTAAATGGCCAACTAAGGGGAGATCTTCTCACCCTCTACAACTCCCCAAAGGAGGTTGGAGCAAGGTGGGTGTTGGTCTCATCTCCCAAGTAACAAGTGATAGGAGGAGGGGAAATGGCCTCAAGTTGCACCAGGGGAGGTTTAGTTTGGCTATGAGAAGAAACCTCTTGGCTGAAAGTATTCTCAAAGTGTTCTCTAGCACAGGCTCCCCAGGGAGGTGGTTGAATCTCCATCCCTGGAGGTGTTTCAAAGAGGCAGAGATGTAGTGCCGAGGAACATGCTTTAGCTGCAGATTTGGTATGGTTAGACAATGGTGGGACCAGATAATTTTCAAGGTCTTTTCCAACCAAAACAATTCTGTGATCCTATCATTGTGAAAAGAAAACATTTATCCAGACACTTTTCCGGGCTGGGCCTTATTTGTTTAGTAGCTTGTGGGAGGTGCATGCTGTTTAGTCTGGAGAAGAGAAGACTGAGAGGGGGTTTAATAAATGTCTACAAATATCTGAGGTCTGGGTATCAAGAGGGAGGGGACAGGCTCTGCTCTGTTGAACCCTGTAACAGGACAAGGGGTAATGGATATAAACTATAACACAGGAGGTTCCACCTCAACATGAGGAGGAACTTCTTCACTGTGAGGGTCATGGAGAACTGGAACAGGCTGCCCAGAGAGGTTGTGGAGTCTCCTTCTCTGGAGACTTTCAAGACCCATCTGGATGTGTTCCTGTGTGACCTGTGCTAGATTCTGTGGTCCTGCCCTGGCAGGGGGGTTGGACTTGATGATCTTTGAAGGTCTCTGCCAACCCCTAACATCCTGTGATCCTGTTCTGCACCTTGGCCAAACCTTGTCTTAGCCCATGACTGGAGACAAAAATTCAGCCAGCTCACTGCTTGCTTTCCCTGGGCAACCAGTATGACTGCAGCTAGATCCTGTCATGTAAAATAAAAACCAGGAGAAAGAAATGGATGCTTATGATCAAATAGCACTTTTGTTTCTTTCCAAATTCCACATCACTAAGAAAGTGGCTATTTGTGTCCCTGTCACAACTAGAGGTCAAGGTGCTTCTATTAAACTCATGGTCAGAGATCATCTTTGGAAAGCCTACAAATTAAATAGATCATAGAAAATATTCAGAGATAAAAGCTACAAAATAAAAGGGATGTATGGAACCATTAAAAACAAAATCTATTTCAACATCTGCTGAGATTTTACCGACCAGAAAGCATTGATTCTGCTCTTTTCAGTGACTTCCCATAAAAACATGACTCTAGTACAAAACCTTGCTCCTCCTCTTTAAATACTGTGATAAAACCATATCAAAGGTTTTGGTACAATGAAGACGTGGCCTACTTGAATGATCCCAGACCCACTCTTCACAAGGCCAGCCCTGTGCCCTACAGATTTAGGCAGAGGTGGAAGCAGTGTGCAGTTGGTGGCCTGGCTCCTGGAAAGCCAGCTGGGCTCAGGAGCTCAGTATGGTGCCAGGTCAGTACAGCTGGACCTGGCCAAGGCTATTCCCTTGCACTAGTGCTGAAAAGACCCAGGTGATTGTGCTGGCATTTAGTGGATCAAAGCAGCAAATGTCTTTTGGTCTGCAGCCAAAGAGGGCCTCTTGTGTGGGGCCATGTGTGTAATAAGACATTGGGACCTTGCTTGCCCAAAGCTTGGTCTTTCAGATTACAGTAGTTGGTGACTGTCATTTAATACAGTGAAGGCAAGCACAGTAAGTAACAGCTTCAAACACTTTCTCAGTCTTGTGGCCCAGCTTAGTTTCACTGTGTTCCTTAGGCATGCTTTGCTTCCTGCTATCATGCTCAGAAATCACTCAGGTGCAATGTTGGCACAATAAATTCCACAGTCTTTCCTTCCAAATAAAAGCAGAAAGCAACAGCTTCGAGTCATTTCAGCATTCTGCTTTACTGTTGTCAGCTCACTGAAGCAAGAGTGTCCAAACTTCGCTCCAGCAAAGGCTGTAACTGTCAGCGTGGTGATGACTCTATTTATTCCTGTTTTCTCAGAAGTATGCCTGAGAATGCTTAAACATGCCTGCTGTGACCAAGAGAAACATTTATGACCACTGATGTTTAAGGTTGTGGTCATGGAACATCTGTATCTGTTCAGCATTTACTTGTCAAGGAAAGACCTCAGCAAGTTTTCAGATAATCAGTGTGCTGGAACCCTCACTCCAAGAAGGACATTGAGGTGCTGAAGTGGGTCCTAGAGAAGGGCAAAAAGCTGGTGAAGGGTCTGGAGAACAGGTCTTGTGAGGAACAGGTCTTGTGAGGAGCAGCTGAGAGAACTGGGGTTGTTTAATCTGGAGAAAAGCAGGCTGAGGGGAGGTTGTCCTGCTATCTACAACTCCCTGAAAGGAGGTTTGAGCCAGGTGGGTGTTGGTCTCTTCTCCACATAGAAGGCGAGGAAATGGCCCTCAAGTTGCATTAGGTGAGGCTTGGGTTGGACATTAGAAGAAACTTGTTGACTGAAAGGATTCTCAAATACATGGGCACAGGATGCCCATGGAGGTGGTAGAATCCCCATCCCTGGAGGTGTTTCAAAGACACAGAGATGTGGTGCTGAGGGCCATGACTTAGCATCAGCCTTGGTAGAGCTAGATAATGGTTGGATTCAATGATCTTCAAAGTCTTTTCCAACCAAAGCTATCCTATGACTCTATGACATTATGCACAGACCTACCATTCCCTCGCATCATTGATCTGTGACTCCTTCTTAGCAATCTCTTCCTATTGCTCCATAGATACTAGTGGTACCCTCTGGTTAGGGTGGTGGAATGCACTTCAGCCCTGCTCCATTCACAGGAGTGGGTTCTGTTGGCTATCTCAGCTAACACGCAACCTTTTGTGACCATCTGAGGGATATTTGTGCCGCAGTGGTCTGCAGAATTCTCTGTATTGCTGCAAATTTCACCAAGATGGTGCTGCTGATTGATTATAGTAATTTTGTTGTTCCTATCATGCTCTTTGTATCACAGCAGGTACGGCTTGTAATTATTAAGGCTATTTGTTATTAGAGATGCATGGCTGGTGAAATACAATGTGAAGCAAACAATTTAACTGATAATAAAATTAGCTGATCATGGAAAGTCAGTCTGCTAATTATCTCCAAACTGTGTCTGTCAGCTCTGATTTGCATTTCTTACCCTGCTCACTCCCCAGTGGAATTAGCTGCTGCAGGGCTGTGCTCAAAGGAACACAATGAATTTCCCAGCAAGGGAAGTCTTCATCATGTTCTACCTTTGCTCTCATGCAGGTTGGCATAACTTCATAAATACTTCGTGGGAAACAGCTGTTTGATTGTCTAACTTACTACAGAACCTCTCTGGAAGGTTCTTTATGACATTTAGTATAAACCAGACTGACCCCTTGAATTTCATAACTACTGGCAAGTACCTAGTACGTAGGGTTCTCATTTGTTACATTTTTCAAAACACTTGTGATATTTAAGGGCATTAAGTGTGGCCAGCAGCTCAAGGGAAGTTCTTCTCCCCTTCTACTCTGCCCTGGTGAGGCTGTCTCTGGAGTACTGTGTGTATTTCTGGGCTTCCCAGTTCACAAGGGACAGGAAACTACTGGAGAGGGGCCAAAGGAGGGCCGTGAAGGTGATGAGGGGACTGGAGCATCTTTTTTACATGAAGAGCCTGAGAGACCTGTGGCCTGGACAAGAGAATACTGAAGAGGTGATCTTAACAATGGTGGTCAGTATCTAAAGGGTGGAGGTCAGAAACATGGGGCTGGACTCTTTTCATTGGTGCCCAGTGATAGGATGAAGGTCAGTGGACACAAACTACAACACAGGAGGTTTCACTTGAACTTAAGAAGAAACTTCGTTACTTTGAGAGTGACAGATCACTGGAAGAGGCTGCCCAGAGAAGTTGTGGAGTCTCCTTGAGAGTTTCAAAACTCATCTGGATGTGAACCTGTGCAATCTGATTTAGCTGACCCTTCTTTAGCAGGGGGACTGGACTAGAGGATCTCCAGAGGTCCTATCCAACTCCTACCATTTTGTGAACCTCTGATTCTGTGAAGTTGTGAAGCACACTTTTAAGGTCAGTTTGAATTGTGTGGTCAGAGACAGTTTTAAAACTGCACATGAACTTTTAAAACTGTCCTTACTTCCTGTGCCTGGCAGTCAATTAATTTACTAGAATTGTTGAAATGCAGTGAACTGTGTGAGCAACAGGGCCAGTAGAACTTGGTTTTCTGTGCATCTTTGCATAGAGGTGCTGGCAGCTGGACAGAGCACCAAGACTGTCACTTTAGCAAGCATTTGTATGGTGGTTTAGTGGCATTATTTGTTGGTGGCTTAGTAGCATTGCATTTCATTTTTATATGCAGTGTTAATGTGTGGTTTCATAGTTGGGTATAGTCAGATTAAAGGGGCCTGTCAGTTTTTATATACCCAGCCAGTTTGCTTATGTTTTTGAAGGGTTAAACCTTGGAGAGCTGAGCTCCAAGCACTGCTGGACTGATAAGAAGGAGACAGTGTTGGCCTTGATGGCTTGTGAATTATGGGAATACGGTGGCCTGCATCAGGCTGCGTCCCGTCTCTTAATCGCGGCATGTTTTGATCTTAGTTTTTAAGTACTGCTAGGTGCAACAAGTAACTCGCCCCCCAGATGAAAGATTTTCTTCCTCATGTGTACTTTATAAAAATAGGTTATTAAAAATAAACATTGAGTCATTTTCCAAGAAAATGCCATAAAAAAACACCAATGCTTTAAAGGTTTGAGGTCTCTTCCAACCTTGGTGATTCGGTGATTCTGTAATAGCACCAAAATGTTTTGTCTTTGAATAAATGGATGGATTTTTTCCCCACAAAGTTGGAACAGATTCCTGACAGAGAAAAGAGATGAAGGTAAAAGGCTTAAGACTCATCAGGAATCACTTACATTTCCAGACTACAGGAAGCTTGTGCACACAGGAGGGATATTGTTTGAATCACAACAGAGAGAATTGTGGAATTGTAGAACAGCTTGGGTTGGAAGGAATGGTGACAGATTGTGTAGCCCAGCCCCCCTGCCACGGACAGGGACATCTTTCATCGGATTGCTCAGAGAAGAGTGAGGATGCCACTCAAAATCAAGGAGTTTGTGAATGACCTTTCAGCTGAGGAAGGGGCAAAGGTTGCAGGTGTCTATGTGCATGCAGTTGGGTAACGTATTAAAGATTGAGACAAACGACCTTCAAGAGAAGAAAAGAAGTTGGGAGGGTAGAAACAATCAAATAAAATATAGAAAACCAAGAAGACAGTTTGGACCAGTAGCTATCCAAACAAGCTGCAAAGAAGAACCAAGGCTGTTGTGCAGAAATACTAAAAATCCAATAAATGTGATGGAGGAACCAGTATCAGAAGGTATACTATTGGCTAAATAAACCTGTGGTTTGAACCACGATGGCCAGACTTCTTTTCTGCTATCTACTTTTTCAAATCAAAATCTGTTGGATATGTTATTTTTACAACTTTGCTCCATGAGTGAAGTGCATAACCAAGCCCAAAACCCTGCATGAGGGAGCTGATCACAAGGAATGCACAGGGACTATAACCTACCATGTGCCACATGGCTGAGCTCTGATGCACCACAGTGTCAGAAAGTAAATAATAATAATAATAAGGATAACATCAATAACAGCAATAACAACAATGATAACAACAATAATAAAAGTAATAATAACAATAATAACAACACTATTAATACTACATTCCTGATCTCAGATGCAACAGGAGTGAGAAGATAAACTTCATTCATTCGTATTCTTGGATTGCCATAAATCTCCTCAGGAGGCACCAGTGGGAAGTGCTAATAAGAATAAACTGGGAAGTAAACCTTACTGAAAAAACTGCCCTGGAAAAGAGAAGCCCTTCAAGGGGAGCTTTGCCAGGTGTGGCAGTGCAGAGAAGCCTTGGAGTGCTGCACACAGCTGGAGCTGTGTTTCTGTCTTACTCTGGGAGCATGCACTCTCCACATGCAGCTCTGAACTCCTGCTGATGGCAGATGAAGATGATTTGTCTCTAAGCATCCAGGAGAGTCTTCAAGCCCTTTATTCTGACAGGCAGTAGCAAGAGCTAACAGAGTTGATAAATAGTCACTGTGTTTGGCTTCTTTTCACTATTGAGAAGAAAGAAGAGCTCTCCTCCCAGAGAATGACATGAATGTGTGTTTGCCAGAGCCAGGCTGGACTGGAATGGCTTCCTGAATTGCCAGGTAAAAAAAACTAGAGCTGCCCTAGTGTCAGCTCCTGAAGATCCCTGTGGAAAATACTCAGTGAGGAAGAAGGCACAAGTGGTGAGCTGGCAAATCTCCGATGCCCAGGAATAGGTAGGGCTTCCTGTCTCTGAAATGAGTCTCATCAGGCTGGGAGAGCAGACCAGTCAGACCTTCAGAGGAATACAGAGAGGTTGGGGGTTGCAGGACCTCTTTTTTTGGGGGGTTGGAAGGGACCTCCAAAGGCCAACACCCAACACCCCCTGCAGTAAGAAGCATCCTCAACTGGATCAGGCTGCATATAGCCATGTCGAGCCTCCAGGAGTGAGGCCTTGACCACCTCCCTGGGCAACCTGTTCCAATGTTTCTCCACCCTCATGGTAAAAAACTTAATCTACTAATCTAAATCTGCTCTTCCCTAGTTTGAAGCCAATGCCCCTTGTCCTATTCCTACAGGCCTTCATAAGCAGTTTCTCTCCATCCTTCTTGCAGGGCCCCTTCACCTAAGACTTGGGAACAGCCTTGCTAAATTCTGCTACAAGTAAAGATTTCAAGTAGGAAACTCTCATGCTCTGACTTCCCAACCAATGTGCTTACAGATGTGCTTAGACTTTGTCCCCCACTCTATTTGCGTAGCATTTCCAATTGACATCAGCTAGTGTGCATGGCCCATGTCTGTCCCCTTGATCCTGAGAAGGAACATCCTAACAGAGGTACAGGCCCCTCCAGGAAAATACATGCAACATCCTAAGCATGGTCTGGAAACCAGAAAGGCCCAGTAGTGTGATAAGAAGGTCACTTCAGTGAAGTAGTGGCAAAGGCTCATTCCCATCAGTCTAAATCTTTGAGCGTGATGGTGCACTGAGGCTGAAGGACTGGCAATGGGGATGATGTGCTCAAACGTACAACCTCTGCTTGCCCTTGTGAAGATGATGAGCCATACCTAAAAAGCATTGCCAGAGGATCAGGTAAATTGGCTTTTATTGAAACATACTGGAATATGAGGGGGGAGGTGCCGGGGGAAGATTCCAATTTAACACAAGTACATTGCTTATTGGGTTCCAAATAACTATTGATATCTGCTGTCCTGGAGCAAATCATCTCTGCCTTGACAAGTCTAACAGCTGCTCTTTCCCAGTCTTCCTTTCTGTTAGCTTTAATAGCCACAGATTGTTGTGGTACCTTGAAAAACATGTTTGCAACTTGCTTGATGGATGTCTCACCTCCTGCTATTAGCCTTGGTTCACGGGGTTCATCTAATGTCTGTTCTTGCCAACAAAGCTCAGACCAAGTGCTTTTGAAATGAGAGTCTGCTGGGTGCCACTGCACAGTGAGTGCAGTGCACTCTGTGCACAGTTCCCCTTCCCCTCTAGCTGGCAGCTGGTCGGTGAATAAGCTCTCATCATCATCATGAAATACAGTTCAGGTAGAAGCAACCATCTGGGCCAGGCTCCTGCTCAGAGCAGGGCTAACTTTCAAGTCCTGTAAGATTCTCCCTAGTTTCAAGTGAAAGAATGAGAGGAAATGGTCTCAAGTTGCAGCAGGGGAGGATTAGATTGGATATCAGGAAAAATTTCTTTGCTGCAAGAGTGGTCAGGCATTGGAAAAAGCTGCCCAGGAAGGTGGTGGTGTCACCATCCCTGGATACTCTGGGACATGGTTTAATGTCCATGGTGATGTTAGGTCAATGGTCTCAGGCTATCAACTACCCTGAGGTGTGACAAAGGAAATAATGACAATTGTGGTGGAAAAGTCTGGGGGTGGTGATGGTGCACCCTTTACCCTCACTTTGCCAGATGTTCCTAACTCTACATCCCAGTTAATACCACGGGCTGCGTAAGGTCTCCCCAAGCTGCTGCAGGTCAGCTCTAAAAACCTTCATCAGCAAATTGGTGTGTGCATGAGTTAAGCAAAATACCAGGTCTTTGTGGTGCAAAGGAGTGCTTATACAGAATACAGAATTAAGCAGGTTGGAAAAGACCTTTGAGATCATTGAGTCCAACCTATCACCCAACACTATCTAATCAACTAAACCAAGTGCCTCATCCAGTCTCTTTTTAAACACCTCCACTGATGGTGACTCCACCACATCCCTGAGCAGCCCATTCCAATGGCCAATCACTCTTTCTGTGAAGAACTTCTTCCTAACATCCAGCCTAAACCTCCCTTGGTGCAGCTTGGGACTGTGTCCTCTTGTTCTGTCACAGGTTGCCTGGGAGAAGAGACCAACCCCCACCTGGCTACAACCTTCCTTCTGGTAGCTGTAGATGGTCCCTGAGCCTCCTCTTCTCCAGGCTAATCAACCCCAGTTCCTGCAGCTTCTTCTCATAGAGCTTGTGCTCCAGACCTCTCCTCAGCTTTGTTGCCCTTCTCTGGGCACATTTCAGCCATGCAACATCTTTCCTAAACTGAGGCGCCCAGAACTGTACAATGTGTATTGTGAATAGAATAGAATAGAATAGAATAGAATAGACCAGGTTGGAAGAGACCTTCAAGATCATCGCATCCAACCCATCAACCAATCCAACCCACCTAAACAATTAACCCATGGCACCAAGCACCCCATCAAGTCTCCTGAACACTTCCAATGATGGTGACTCCACCACCTCTCCAGGCAGCCCATTCCAATGGGCAATCTCTCTGTATAGAACTTCTTCCTAACATCCAGCCTAAACCTCCCCTGGCGCAGCTTGAGACTGTGTCCTCTTGTTCTGGTACTGGCTGCCTGGGAGAAGAGACCAACCTCTGCCTGGCTACAACCTCCCTTCAGGTAGTTGTAGAGAGCGATAAGGTCACCCCTGAGTCTCCTCCTCTCCAGGCTAAGCAACCCCAGCTCCCTCAGCCTCTCCTCATAGGGCTTGTGTTCCAAACCCCTCACCAACTTTGTTGCTCTTCTCTGGACTCGTTCCAGCAAGTCAGCATCCTTCCTAAACTGAGGGGCCCAGAACTGGACACAGGACTCAAGGTGCAGCCTAACCAGTGCAGTGTACAGGGGCAGAATGACCTCCCTGCTCCTGCTGGCCACACTGTTCTTGATGAGGGACAAAGGCATGGAGTGACAGGATGAGGGGTAATGAATACATAGAATACATAGAATAAACCAGGTTGGAAGAGACCTTCAAGATCATCGCGTCCAACCCATCAACCAATCCAACACCGCCCAAGCAACTAACCCACAGCACCAAGTACCCCGTCAAGTCTTCTCCTAAAAACCTCCAGTGATGGCGACTCCACCACCTCCCCAGGCAGCCCATTCCAATGTGCAATCACTCTTTCTGTATAGAACTTTTTTCTAACATCCAGCCTGAATCTCCCCTGGCGCAGCCTGAGACTGTGTCCTCTTGTTCTGGTACTGCTTGCCTGGGAGAAGAGACCAACATCCGCCTGTCTACAACCTCCCTTCAGGTAGTTGTAGAGAGTAATAAGGTCACCCCTGAGTCTCCTCTTCTCCAGGCTAAGCAACCCCAGCTCCCTCAGCCTCTCCTCGTAGGGCTTATGTTCCAAACCCCTCACCAACTTTGTTGCTCTTCTCTGGACTCGTTCCAGCAAGTCAACATCCTTCCTAAACTGAGGGGCCCAGAACTGGACACAGTACTCGAGGTGCAGCCTAACCAGTGCAGTGTACAGGGGCAGAATGGCTTCAAAGTGGAAGAAGCTGGATTGAGATTAGACATTAGGAGGCAATTCTTCCCCATGAGGGTGATGAGGCACTGGAACAGGTTGCCCAGATGAGTTGTGGAGGCTGCAACTCAGGAAGTGTTGGAAGCCAGGTTGGATGGAGCCTTGAGCAACCTGGTCTAGTGGAACAAGTCTCTGCCCATGGCAGAGGAGGGGAGTTGGAAGTAGATGATCTTTAACATCCCTTCCAAGCCATTCTAGGCTTTTATGACATTGTCCATTCAGCCAGCACAGCTGTAGAGGCACCAGCTCTTCATACAGGCCCCACAATGAGCTGGGCAAGTGAACTATCTGAACAGCCACAATCCCTTCTGCTGTCTTTCTGGGGCCATTGCCCACTTGCCCTGACACTGAGAGAAACAAATCCAGCTGGAAATCTGGAACTGTGTTAACAACCTGACAAGGTCACAGTCCAAAATCATCAAGGGGCATCTAATAACAATAGCCAACTGCTACTGTTCATTTAGGAGCAACCTTTAAACTAGAGCACTCAACAATCTGCTTCTAGGGAAGATGCTTAAGTTGATAGGTATCACAAATTCCTATATAACACAGTATTAGCTCCCTTAGAGCCTCTCCTATTTGTGTGTCTATTTGCCTTATTAACCCATGATTAAGAACTAGTGCCAGCTGCACATCTCATTCTCCTAAATGAGAAAAGAGCAACCTGTTTGGACCAGAATATAGAACAAGTGTCATATTGAAGGGAGGGGCAAGACTGACACATTCAAAATGGAGTTTGGGCAAATACAGCAATAAACAGATTCATTTTTATACTTCCCAGTGGTATGCACATGCTCATTTTGGGGGCACTGATGAAACATTCAGCACTGAGATTGGCCCTTCCAATACTCAAGTGGGGAGAAAGGATTTCTGCTCTGAGGTGGGTGTGAGGTGTTTCTTCTTGTATACCTGAGACCAAAAGAATTTTTTTTTCTTAATCTCACATTTATAGCTACCAGCTAAAATGACTGCTTACAGAAAGAGCAATTCAGGTGCTCCACCAGGAAATAAACAGCCATGCTTTGTGATTTTAACAGGTCCCCAGTGGTATCCCTCTCGTGTTGGCCTGCAACTGGAACGCAGTAAGTATCACCATGGTTGAATAAAGCCACCTAATGTATTACTAATCCTGCTTAATCCTCCAGCAAGTTCTTCTCCTACCAGTACTGCCCTCTCCATTCATGTTACTGGGTGAACTGGTAACACTTTTTCATTAACTGGTATCAATTATTATCTTATTAGCTTTCTCATTAACAAATAATCATAGAATGGTTTGGGTTGGAAGGGACCTTAAAGATCTTTTAGTTCCAAACCCCTGCTATGGGCAGGGATACCTTCTGCTACACCAGGTTGCTGAAGTCTCATCCATCCTGTCTTTCAACACTTCCAAGATTTGAGCCTCACAATTTCTCTGGGCAACCTGTGCCAGTGCCTCACCAACCTCGTAGGGAAGAATATCCTAATGCCTAATCTAAATACAGCTTCTTACAGTTTGAAGTCTTTCATCCTGTCACTCCGTGCCTTTGTCAGAAGTCCCTCTCCAGCTTTCCTGGAGGACTGGAAGGCTTCTCTAAGGTGTCCCTGGAGCTTTCTCTTCTCCAGGCTGAACACCACCAACTCTCTCAGCCTGTTTTCATAGCTCCATCACTCTCATCATCTTTGTGGCCTCCTCTGAACCTGCTCTTTAGCAGGTTCATGTCCTTCTTGTGTTGGGGGTTCCAGAGCTTGATACTCTACTCCAGGTGGGGTCTCAGCAAAGCAGAAGGGCAGAATCCCTTCCCTTGACCTATTGCCCATGCTGCTTTTGATGCAGCCCAGGACATGGCTGGTGTCTAGGCTGCAAGTGCATGTTGCTGGCTCACATTGACCTTCTCATCACCCAGCACCCCTAAGTCCTTCTCTTTGAGACTGCTCTCTATCCATTCTCTGCCCAGCCTGTATATGTGCTTGGAGTTGCCCTGACCCACATGCAGGACCTTGTGCTTGGTTTTGTTGAGCTTCATGAGGTTGGTGTTGGCCCATCAAATTGAAATCTACTGTTTTTCATGTCCAATGAATAAAATAATTCAGAACATACTATATGATCCAACAGTGAAGACAAGGCAGTTTGAAAACCATTCACTCATTTCCTTCATTCACTGCATGATCCATTTTAAGACTTGCTCACAGCCTCATCAGGAGCTACAACTGGTTACAGGAGGCAGCCTCTTTATCTGTGCCAGTACAACAGATCTTGGTGGATGCAGCAGTGGGAGATGAAGCTGCCACAGGCTGTCCAGCAGTTTATTTGTAGACTCACAGCATTCCAGAGGTCTAGAAAATAAGGGCTCACCACCTGCTGGAATTTAGCATCTGGACTGACTTAGAGAGTCAAGAGCATATATTGAAAGGGACAAGGCCAGGCTGGACAAAGCCTTGAGCAAACTGGTCTAGTGGAAAGTGTTCCTGCCCACGGTGGGGGGTTTACAGCTAGATGATCTTTAAGGTTCCTCCCAACCCAAAGCATTCTATGATAATAAATAAAATGTAAAAGAGAAAAGAAGTGCTGCATCCATGACAACACACTATGCCAGTGGCTGTTGGGGTTTTCTACTATCCAGATCATTGCCTCTGTAAATAAAAGAGAAACATATTCTGCCATTTTATGTCTCTGCCTGTAAAGACATCAGGGCTGGAAGCAGATGCCTCAGATTACTGTGAAAATGCTCAGTCAGACCTGGTCTGCTGGTGTCCAACAGCCTACAAAGGAGCTGTGGCCCTTTGCCCAAGAAGTTGCATTCATCATGGTGGTGCCATCTATTGTAAAAGAGCCTGAGAATGCAAAGGCTTCAGCAAAAGCTAGCAGTGAGAGGGATGCTGTGTGGCGTCAGCTTTCCCATTAGTCTTGCAAGGCAGAATAAAAAGTGGTCTATGAAATCATCAGTGTGACTGCATGGCACATCTCTAATTAGATTAGCAGAGGCTGCAGTGTAGCTGTTGGTATGCACTGCTGCCCAGGGTAGTGCCAGACTCATGCTTTTGTGAAAATCCAAGGAGAATAATTCTCAGAGAAATACTCTAAGTTGCTAACATGGACAATAAGTCCCAAGAGTTCTAAATACATCAGAATACAAGTTTGGCCTACACCTTGACCATTAGCAGGGCAGCCCACACTTCCTGCTGAGCCTTCCAGAGGATGCCTTACTCATCTCATAGAATCATAGAAGTATTTTGGTTGGAAAAGACCTTTGAGATCTTCAAGCCAAACCATTAGTCTGGGGCTAAACCATGGCCCTCAGAAACACATCTCTGCCACTTTGAAACACATCCAGGGGTGGGGATTCAACCACCTCCCTGGGGAGCCTGTTGTCATCTGTGAGAATGCTTTCAGCCAACAAGTTTCTTCTCATAGCCAACCTAAACCTTCCCTGGTGCAACCTGAGGCAATTTCCTCTCATTCTATCAGTTGTTACTAGAGAGAAGAGACCAACCTCCACCTGGCATTAACCTCCTTTCAGGGAGTTGTAGGGAGCTAGAAGGTCTCCCCTCAGCCTCCTTTTCTCCACACTAAACAATGACAGTTCCCTCAGCAGCTCCTCAGCAGACCTACTCTCCAGGCCCTTCCCCAGCTTTGTTGCCCTTTTCTGGACCCACTCCAACACCTCAGTGTCTTTCTTGTGGTGAGGCTCCCAAAACTGAGCATAGGAGTTGAGGTGTGGCCTCCCCAGTGCTGAATCCAGGGGAACAATTACTTCCCTGGTTCTTCTGGTCACACTGATCAGGTGTGGATGATCCAGGTCAGGATGCTCTTGGCCTTCTTGGCCACCTGAACCACATCCTGGCTCACCTCCAGCCAGCTGTCAATCAACACCACCATGAGGGTGGTGAGACACTGGAACAGGTTGCCCAGGTTGGTGGTAGAAGCCCCATCCCTGGATGGCCAGGCTGGATGTGGCTCTGAGCAACCTGACCTAGTGTGAGATGTTCCTGCCCATGGCAGGGGGTTTGGAACTAGATGATCCTTGAGGTCCCTTCCAACCCTAACAATTCTATGATTCTAATACTCCCAGGTCATTCTCTGCTGGGCAGCTGGAGTATTCATGGGGTAGTTGTGACCCAATATGCCTTTTCCCTCTTGTTTTTATTTTTTTTTCATTACAGATGGGCCCTATTTGAAGGATGCCATTAACATTCAAAGCCTTGCTGTTTCCTCCATCATTACACTGTATTTTACAGACCTGGGTCAACAAGTTGGTTGGACCACGGTAAGTATGTCCTTGTAACACTCAATATGATGGATCTGAATGGACAATGTGTCTCAGCATCCTGTTGCTCCAAGTTCCTCAGCTATCCTATGTCAGATGGTGTAATTATCAGCAGTCAAGCCAGAATTAAATGGATAGTGAGCAATGTGCTTACTAACTAACATCCAATTAAAGATTAGAAAGTGGACATAACAATATTGCATGGGGGGGGGGGGAATAAATCAATGTTTAAAAACAATTTTAGCTTATCTAGGGTTTGTATGCCTGTGCAGCAGTTGTAGCCAAATGCATTTGCCTGCAAGATTCCTCAGCTTGGAAAGTGGAAGGATATTAAAAAGAAAAACTGGGTTTCTGGTAATGAAGGAAAATGATTGGATAGGAATGCTTTACTCTCTGTTCACCCAACAAACAGTTCTGAGGGAGCAGTGAGGTCAAGGATTCCAAGCAGAAATTGTCCAGCAAGGCTAAGGAGTCACAGACCTTCTAAACTTCTTTGTGAAACATCAGCATTTGCCATGAGCAGCAGTATCTGTTTTGTGCTGTAGCGCAAACCATGATGTGGTTTTACTTCTGGCCTCAGTTTGAGCAGTTATTTTCCTGTAAGCACTTGTTGGAAGGTCAAGGTGGTGGAAGAGAGGCAACATGTTCCACCCAAACGGGGCTGTGGAATACTCTAACCTTACAGGCTCATCTGTGCAAGCAAGAAGTGAAAGATTCAGTTCTTTCATGGCCCAGAGACAGAAGATGGCATGCTTTGAAAGGAACAGTGAAGGAATGGGACATGAAGAGACCTTCCCAATGTCCTGCAACAGGCATAAGTGGCAGAGCTGAAAGCAGTCTCAGGACTAGACCAACCTAGATTTACTGCAGTGGGCATTATCTGGAGTGACACACGCCCCACCTCTGCCTATTGGGTCATGAATCTCTCAATTTCTAGAGTGAGAAACACAAGTAAGACAAGAACTACACTTTCTGAAAGCCACAAAAGCCATGATGGGAAAGAAAAAAAGGGCCATTTGCTTGCTTTAATCAGGTGAGGTTTTGCTAAGTGACTTCCTGGCTGTAGATCAAATTATTACATTCTTGCCCTAGGCAGCTCACAGATCCCACTCTGCTCATGTGAGGTGACCACATAACCCACTGACCAGCCACTGTCCTTCCTTGGCTGTGACTGTACACATGGAGCTTGTGAGTGTTGGGTCTTTAAGCAGATGGCAGAGGACAGTGCCGGGCCCTCTCTCCACTGGGTCACTGTGGTCTAAGAAGCATAACTGCAAGACACTGCTCTTTTACAGCTCCTTATCTGTTAACCAGTATAGTCAAGGTGGATGGCTACATCCAGAAATGCCCTTGACTCTGGAGGTAGTCACCTTTGGGATCAGCACTGTAAGGTCACATGTCCATTTCACCTGCTCACACTCATGTGCATTTCTCTTTCTCCAGGGAGCAGATAGACCCTAGTAGCACAAACTTGGACAGGTTTCAGTCCCTACAAATAAGAATGTGATCTCCATTTATCTTTCCCAGTTCTACTAACAGGACCCAAATCTCTCAGCAGTGCTGAGAGACTTACTGCTGTGGAGTTAAAGCAGTTCATAGTTGTCACCTTACTGTTTTGGCAGAGGTCTGCTAGTTTGCCAAAGCTGAAGCTTTATCCCACTGCTTCCCCTACTAATTAACACCTACTGGAGCCACACTCATTAGTGCTAGTTGGAGTCCTGTTTCCCTTTCAACCCATCCCACCGCCTCTCAACTGTGGAATTGCCTTGCAAAGCAAAATTGGGAGCAGCCTCCTGTTTGCTACAAGCAAGTAATCTGCAAGAATCTTATTTATTGTGTCCATTACTGGTGGTTTATGCAGCCTGAGACAGTACCATAACTAAAGCTTAATATCCCATTATAAACAGCTGCAGTTATGATGAGGCCTTGATGTTGCCAGCAGTGGCATTTTTTAAATGATTTAATCTGCATGGGCAGAAAGCTGACTCTCTGAGTTCCTGAGCACTCATCCCACTCTGTTACCATATTCTAAACTGTCTCAGTTCTCAGTGGGAGACACCTTCTTCCTAGCCATGTCAATTTGCACCAGGGGAGGTTTAGGATGATACAAGAAGAAACTTCTTTACTGAAAGGGTTCTCAAAGTCTGGAATAGAGTCCCCAGGGAGGGGTTTGAATCCCCATCCCTGGAGGTGTTTAAAAGCTGCAGAGATGTGGTGCCAAGGGCCACAGTTTAGCACCAGACTTGGCAGACTTCAATTATGGTTGGGTTTGATGATCTTTATGGTCTTTTCAAACCAAAATGCTTCTATGATTCTGTTTAAACAGTCAAGAGCTTTTTATTGCAGCTAGTCTATAGCAGTGGAAAGAAGTTCATGGACATTTGTATTCCAACAAGAGCAATTAAGAAAATGTTTCGGCACAGGGTGTGTCATTTTAATGCCATTTCTACTGTCCTTAGAGCTCCCATCCCTCTCTCTGCTCTATCAGTTTTATGCACAGGGTAAGGGATGCTTTTGATCTAAAGAGCTGACATTTAAATAAACAAGGCACAGAGTGAAAACATTCTTATCTCATCAGCAAAGTGACAGCTGAGGTACAAAGGGACACATTCAGGTCTGGACTCCAAAAATAGACACAGAAGCACTCTGAGATATGTTGGCTCTCCAGAGATCAGTGTGTTGGGCAGGAATCTGTCTAGGGGAAAAATAAGAAGAGAGGTAGGTCTCTGGGATTTCGTCACCTCAGTGGCGATCACACCTGAGTTGTTCACTCAAGGATCAAGAACACCAAGACCCCCAGTGTTGGGGATTTACAGCAGGACAGAGCTGTGGTTTTTAAAGGGGAAAGTGGTACACACTTCCACCTCCCAGGAGGAGTACCCTCTCCAGGGGTACTGTAAAATAAGAGATGATGCTGTTTTCTGTTCCCAGATAAACAGTGTGGCTGTCTAAGTCTAGAAGCATATTTCTCAATCAAGAAATTTCAGCTTCCTTTCTGGACTATGCATAGTCTCTGATTTATAGGCTTTGTCACACTTCACCATGGTGGCTAAAGGGTTTGTCTTTTCCTGTTGTCTAGTTGGTCCTTCTGTCAGAGGCTGCCACTTTGTATAAAGGATGTTTTCCTTCTCATTCTCAGCCTTCCTAAAACATGGTTACACAGTGGCTGAAATACTTTTGGTGTTTTGTGTTGTGAAAGGTCAGATACCCCAGGGGCTCAGGTTACCCCACTGCTCTGAGGTTGGCTGACCAGATTTCAGCAATTGTAGAAGCTCTCAGGAAGAAGGGAGGACAAACTGGCATCAGAGATTGGTATTCTCCACTGGAACAATTACTTCTCAATCTCTTCTGAGAATGAAGCCCTTCCCTGAGATACTGTGGGTAGCAACCCAATCCCAGCTGGCTAGTTTAGAAGAGAGAAGGCCTCAAGGCTCATCTTTAGAAACCAATTCATGGGGAAATCAAAATCTGTTTTTTAGTATCATAGATTTTGTTAGAGCTCTCTCTCTCTCTCCTCTGCCTTCATTTTTTTATAAAACAAATATTATCTGAAAGAGACAGTTTATTTCTGCACAGGATTTACCAATTCTTCCACCCTGCCTGGAGGAGATAGTTGAGGTTTGCTGGGTGATGCTGTGAGATAATGATGGAAGCCGAGTTGTGAGATATTTTCTATAAGCTTCCTGCAAAGATTGTACTCCCAAGGGTGTTTGAAATTCCCACCACTGCAGTGATGGGTTTTCTTTTTAATCTCTGTCCAATTTGGGGCCTAAACACATTTGGCAGAGACTTCTTTTTACATACTGCAGTGTGGCAGTGACGTTTTGAAACATGGATGGCATTTCACATTAAGAATTCATGCTGCTCTGGTGGTCAAGAGGAAAATGAAACACATTCTTCCTGCCCAAATTTAGTCTTCTGTTAAAGCTTTCCTCATTTGATTGCAGTTTCTGATTTACCTGCTTCTGTTGTCCAGTTGCTACCCAGGCAGGCTACTAGAAGGTTCAAAATAGAACTGAGAAAAAAGCCTAGAACTGTGGAAAATGTATTTTACCTCCAGGTCTGTGCATTTCAACCCAGTAACTTCAGTAAGTAATTTCTGTAATTGTGATTTAAAATTAGAGATTATGTAAATAGTTCTGAGAGCCTTAAAGTCATAGAAGCATAGAAAGGTTTTTGTTGGAAAAGACCTTAACAATCGTTGAGTCCAACCATCACCCCAACGCCACCATGGCCATTAAGCCACATCCCACAGCCATGTCTACAAAAACTACTGAGGCTGGCAGCAGGACTGCTCCATTTCGCGTTTTCCAGTGATAAAAAGATTCTGTCCAGTTGAGAGATATAGGGACTAATACTTATGTAAACCTGGGAACATCCCTAGAATCCGAAACCCCATGCTTTCACTGACTGATCTCCTCCCTTCTGGCTGGCAAACAAAATTATCACTGTGGAAAACGAACAAGAAGCCAAGACATCTCTGTTGGAAGCATTGTGGTTATGTAGAGCAGGTGTCCACAGCAGGGAAGTGCCAAAGTCTATTTTGTGCTCTGGGTGTGAATGGGTGGTGAACAAGGGAACAGCAGTTTGCTCTGACTGCAGCTGGCAGAGGTCACTCAGTTGGTCTTGTAAATATGCAACAATCCCATGAAGTCTGTGGAATGAGTGTGACATGAAGCAGTTTTAGAGTATTGATGGGTTTGAAAAAGAGGCAAACTGCTGCATTGCTCACTGAGCTGAGCTTGGGGAACCATGAGGGTAGTGGAACACTGGAACAGGTTGCGCAGGGAGGTAGTTGAGGCCCCATCCCTGCAGATATTGAAGGTTAGGCTAGACAGGGATCTGGGCAACCTGATCTAGTTGAGGATGGCCCTGCTTACTGCAGAGGGGGTTGGACTAGATGACCTTTGGAGGTCCCTTCCAATGCAGACCATTCTCTGATTCTATATTTTCCCTAATTTGGGAATGGAAGAAGAGACTGCAATAAAGGTTTATAACCTTTTGATGGGATGTGGAACTACAGACAACTAGAACTGAAGAAAAAAAAAGACAGGATCTGAGGAATCTGAAGGAGTGGAAGGGGCTGGCAGTCCCAGCGAACTAGTGAGTGACTGTGAAGAAGACAAATGTAAGAAAATTCATATGAACACTGCTTGGGAAAGAGTTGGAGATCAAGGTAAGAGAGAGCTGAGGAGAGAGAGAGAGGATGTGTCAGTGACTGGAGAATGTTACTGAATATGGCTCTCAGCAAACACGTATCAGAGCTTGTCTGTTTTGTGGCTAGTTCAAACAGTTAGTTGTGGACTAGGACTCTACAAATTGAGTATCACTGCCAGGGATTTGTGGGTGTGCCTGGAAAACTTGGCAGCGGTGCCGACCGAACAGAACGTGGGATTCTCTATAAATCTGTGAGTGGCTTAAGAGCAACTACAACAAAGTGCCACAGAGAGAAATGCCCAATCAGGTTTTCATTGCTAAACTTCTTGGATCAATAGCTAGTTTGATGATAGAAGATGATCTCTAGGGAAGAGAAAAAAAAAGCAGTCACTATTTCCACTGAAGCACTTTTCCCAGCTGCAATTATTTGTAATGCAAGGCACCTCCAGTTTGCACTTGGCAGAGGCTTCTGCTTGAACACACAGGTAAGTGTTGCTCTACCTCACTGCAGCTGGCCAAGTCTTAATCTTGTCCCAATCAAGTGCTATGAAGTTTCAAAACACTGTAACCTTTCACAAAGGCAAGCTCCACACATAAAATCGGTTTTATTTTTCATTTAATTAAGTCTAATAATTTCCAACACCCAGGGTTATCAGGAGGGAACAGCTTGCTTTTGCTTGACTTCTTGCCATGGTTTTATATTGTTTCTGCCTTTCTTTGGGCCACGTAGACTTCTGGCTTTTTGTTACTGCCCAATAGCAGCATGAAGTCAACTGATAAGGAAGAAGAGACCTCTGAAACTGCCCAGCTGGCTGATTTGGATTCTTCGGATGCTGCTTCTAATAGGGCAAAGAGTGTTGCAATAGTTTCTCTTGGTCTCAGCAACAAATGCCACAAGCTCACAACGAACCGTGCCAGCTTGTCAATTTTTCAGGTGCCAAAGGCAGTTAGGGAGCTACTGGGAAAATGCATTCTGAGAGATGAACATTTTAGTTGCTGTTGAGCACAGTACAGGCTGAGGAACCTCTGTGCAAGGGTTTCCAGTAATACCCTTAAGGTTTTATCAATTCACGTGCAAAATGAAAGCAAGGGGAATTAAACATACACAGAGCAAGATGTTTCTTTCAGTTGTGCTCAAACCCTTCCTGCTACTTAAGGAACAAAGAACTTCTTGATGTATGGTGGTGTTAAGTGTAGACCCTTCCCTGTTTGCATTGAGAGGGAGGCTGATAATACATCAGTCTATGAAAACTGAGAAGTTTTAGTCCTGCTAGAATGTGTAAGCCGGGCGAAAATAGTTTTGACTAACCCTGTACAGGGGATAAAGAGAGCACAAAACAGCAAGTGAACTAGTGATTATGAGAGTGAACCAGAAAGAGAACTTCTGTTTGAGAGGTCCAGATACTTTTTTGTCATTCTTTGTCCAACTTATCAAAGGACAAATCACTGATTTTTTCTGGATCTCGGTTTCCAGATCTGTGGCAAGAATATGAGAGTATAACCTCCTTGTGAAGAGGTTTCTAGATGCAAAGCACTGTGGAAGGGTTAGTTGATATTATTATCAGCAATAGATGTTAAACAGCACTAGTTCTTTTAAGGGTCTACATGGCAGAGGGCACATTTTAAAGTGATATATAGTAAACAGAATCACAGAATTGTTTTGGTTGGAAAAGACCTGTAAAATCATCAAGTTCTTACCTAACTTTACTATGTCTGGTGCTAAACCATGGCACTCAGCACCACATCTCTGCCTCTTTGAAACACATTCAGGGATGGGGATTCAACTACCTCCCTGGGGAGCTTGTTCCAGTCTTTGAGAACTCTTTCAGTCAAGAAGCTTCTTCTCATATCCAACCTAAGCCTCGCCTGGTGCAACTTGAGGCCATTTCTTCTCCTATCACTTGTTACTATGGAGAAGAGACTGACACCCACGTGGCTCCAACCTGCTTTTGCGGAGTTGTAGAGAACCAGAAGCTCTCCCTCAGCCCCCTTTTCTCCACACTGAACAACTCCAGTTCCCTCAGCTGTGCCTCTCAAGCCCTGTTCCCCATACCCTTCACCAACTTTGCTACTCTTCTCAGGTCCCACTTCAAAACCTCAATGAAGGCCCCAAACCTGAACCCAGTACTCAAACTGTGGCCTCCCAAGTGCTGAGTACAAGGGGACAATCCTTCCCCTGGTCCTTCTGGTCCCAAATGGCTGATTTCAGAATGCTTATCAAGCCCTGAAAAGATAACTGGCAGCAAATCTGAACTCATGCTGGTGTTTGATTATAAAAGGAGCTCTAATTCATGGCTGAATATGTACAGCTAAACTCACAGCCATCTTGCATGTACCGGTGTACATTAAAAGAGCATTTGTTAATTTGCAGCAATTTCTCCTTTTGAGTAAGAAGCATGCAAAGGCTCGTTCTCTCAGGGAAGGGTCTTGTCCAGAGTATGAAGTGGTCTGATGTGGCTTCAGACAGCTCAGTTTTAGATGAAGATGCAGAAGGAAGCTGGGATTTCACTTCCCTTTTTGAGAGGGAGCACAGGCATGGCTCAGGGACAAGCAGCATCTGTAGCTGTTCAGCTCCCAGCTTCTGAAACTGGCCTGAGTCGGCTGCAATTTGCCTACAAAATCCTTCAGCAAATCCATCCCTATTCCTGGAATTTGCAGCAATTACTGAGCTGCACCCTGAAATACTCTTAGACACTGTGTCACTGCAAAGTCTGCCCTGACAAGGGATGTTCAGGTGCCTCTGCAGGCACATTTTGTAGAATGGATGAACCATTTCCATGAGAACCAAAATAAAACTCACTGAGTACTGAAGCAGCCCTTTAAGAATTACAGTGCCTGATGCAAAGCTGCTGCTGTGGATTTTTGCAACCATGAAAACATAAACATCTTAGAAAAGGGTGAAAATGTAGAGATGTTGCTAAAACAATGCCATTATCATCCCCAGGTAACTATGTGGTCTTTAATGAGGTGGCAAAGCATACGAAGTACAAATTAGTCCAGAAATTAATAATGTTTTTTCATGATCATTAGCCCAAGAGTACTTAGGGCTGGGATTGTAAAATGAGTCCTAGAGGATAAGTTTAATGTACTTTGGGGGCCCTGGGGTGGTTCAAGTGCTTCTTTTCTTGTTTTTATCAGAAATCCCAGCAGAATCCTGCATACTTGCACATGGTAATGGTCTGCCTGTCTGATACCAGTTGATCCTCTTCTTTCTGCATTATGTACTGTGTCAGCCTGACCCTGGCTCAGAGCTGCAGCTAGTGCCTTTGGCTCACATTTATCAGAGAAACTAAGCTCTGCCTTTTAGATAATTTATATACTGCAGCTGCTTCTCCATCAAAGTTACCCAGGACATGCTTGGGCTATTTTGTAGCTCTTGCTGTGCTGAGAGCTTCAGGCAATGACCCAGAGTCATTGTCCTGGCTGCAGGTATTACCCTCATACCACACCCTCCGCTTCCCCTGCTTGAACCCAGATGTCACATTGGCAGTGGAAGAGAAAACATCACCACCAGCACTGATGAACTGGGAAACTGCCCCTAAATGGCATGGAAAGAGCTGCAGGAAGGGGAGCAGTATGGAAAAAAAGCTGTATGGCCTTTCCTCAGTTCTGCTCTGCAGCTTGTCATAAATGAGATAATGGAAGACTATGCCAAAAGGCAACGTGATACAAGATGGGATGTGTTGTGTGATATTACAGAAAGGGCATCTCATAAACATTACAGAGAGAAATTAGCTGGTGCTCTCATGTGAAGATTGCTAATCTGTTGGCTGCTTATTTATATAGATTCTGTTGGATTGTTTTCAGACTCCCCCCACTCCACCCCCTCCGTAGTTTCCTTTTGTCCTTTTTTCCTGCCTTTTCCAAGCCAGTACACATGGTACTCTTAACTCATATCAAAAACCTTTCCATTCCCTGTAACAGACCTCTTGGGGTGGTGTCAGGCACTATGCCCAGCTACCCCTACCAGCCAGATAGTTTACCTCACATTCCTCCAAATGACTTCAAAGAGCTCCTTTCACCCCTGCTACATTCATAGCTCCCTAAATATATCCTCTGCCATGTAAAGTCTGGGATTACAGTTCCTAATCTGGTTAGTGCTCAGTTCAGCAAGGTGTTAGTGACATGATCATCTGAACAGAGATAAAAGCAGCAGCTACAATCTGGCTCACACCAGATGAGATGCCTTGCTGGTCTGCAAATTAGCTGTCGTGTACTATCTTCCCATTTGTCCCATCATCTCTTGAATGATGGAGACTCTCATCTCAGCTCTCTTTTAAGCTGTTTTGTTTTGTTATTTATGTAGGAGATATTTCCATGTTTGGGTATCATCGAAGCGGATCCCCAGGGACCTGATAATTGAGACAGTTAAAGAAGCTTGAGTTTAGAAGCCTGCATGGAGCTCATACCTGGGAGAGGTTTGATTCACAGATGGCACTGTGCTGCTGAGAATAAGAGGTAGATCAAGTATATAGTGACAGACACTGCAGAGGAGAGATGGAAGGGAAGGGAGCAGGATCTTGTGCAGACTGCTTGGATATGGGGAACAAGGGCAATCTCATGCTTTCTTCAGGGAGTTAATGATGAGCTCAAGAGTTAAACTCTGTTGAGCTATGCAGGTTGTAATAGAGACAGAACACTCCTCCAAGGAAAAAAATCTTTGTAGTTACTATGGACCACCATATCTGGCTGCACCACTACATAATCTAGGCAGACCTACAGAATGGTAAAAAAAAGTAATGTTCTTCTAAATATTGGATATTCTTACAGAAGAAAAGTGCTCTGTTTTTTAAATGATCACTTTTTTGTTTTTACAAAGTGGCTTGTCTTTTGCTACAGAATCAGAGTCCTTCTGGTTAGAAGATGTAACTCTACCAAGTCTGGTGCTAAACCATGGCCCTCAGCACCACATCTCTGCCTCTTTGAAACACCTCCAGGCATGAAGATTCAGCCACCTCCCTGGGCAGCCTGTGCCAGACTTTGAAAATCATTTCAGTCATTTCAGTCAAGAAGCTTCTTCTCATACCCAACCTAACCCTCCACTGGTGCAACTTGAGGCCATTTCCTCTCCTCCTATCACTTGCTACTATAGAGAAGACACAACCTCCACCTCACTCCAATCTCCATTTGTCTTGTTCCCCTTTATGTCCCTGACCAAGTTTAACTCTGTCTGCTCTTTTGCTCTCCTAACCTGATCATTGGCATCTCAGACAAATTCTTTTTAGTCCTTCCATGTGGCCCCTCTTCCCTCCTGGGCTTTATCCCATGACACTCTGCCAAGCGTGTTCCTGAAGAGGGTGAAGTCTGCTCTCTTGAAATCTAGAGCAATGAGCTTGCTCAGGATCTTGCAAGCTCAAGGATCTTAAACTATGGTCACTGCAGCCAAGGCTGCCCTTGAGTTTCACACCACTCCTCAGCTCCTCTTTGTTGCGGAACACAAGGTCCAGCATAGCAACTTTTCTTGTGGGCTGCTTTATCACTTGGGGAAGGAAGTGGGGGAACATTTGGTGTAGCAACCACAACTTGGTGCCAAGCCCTGCCAGCCTTTTCCTGGCAGCTTTGTAAAGTGCTCATGCCAAACAGATGATAAAAGCTGGCAGTTACGGGTGTATTTTGTGGTGCAACTCATGGCTGAGAAGAAAAGCTACACTGAATAAAGCAGCTCCTTCCAAGCTCTTACACTGACCTGCCTCTGCCTTCTATACCACCACTGTCTACATTTAGTCTATTGGGTTTCAATAGTGGAGGATGCCTTCTGCAGTGTTTTCAGAGTGCTTTACAGAGTGGGGCCCCGGTCAGGAGGAGACTCATACAAATGCTCTGAGGATGAAACAGAAACAGTCACAAAATAGTGGGGGCTGGTGGGGGATAGAGATCATGGAGTCCAATGCCCTTCCTAAAGCAGGGTCAAACACAATAGGTCTCACATGAACATAGGTTAAAAAAGAGCAAGTGCAGGGTTCTACACCTGGGCCGGAACAATCCTTTCTACAATACAGACTGGGGGATGAGTGTTAGAAAGCAGCCCTGAGGAAAAGGACTTGGGGGTGCTGATGGATGAGAAGCTGGACATGAGCAGGCAGTGTGAGCCTAGAGCCCAAAAGGCAAATTACATCCTGGGCTGCATTAAATGATGTATTGCCAGCAGACCCAGAGAGGTGATTCTGCCAATGTGTTCTGGTGAGACCTCACCTGGTCTGTGTACATGTCTGGACCCCTGTACATGAACATGGCAAGATGGAATTGACAGAGCAGGTCCAGAGGAGGGCCATGAGAATGATCAGGGGGTTGGAGCACCTCTGCAATGAGGACAGACTGAGAGAGTTGGGATTGTTCAGCCTGGAGAATAGGAGGCTCTGGGGAGACCTAATAGCAACCTTCCAGCACCTGAAGGGGGCCTGCAACAGGGACGGAGAGGGACTGTTTACAAAGGCCTGCACTGACAGAATGAGGAGCAATGGTTTCAAAACAGAGAAGAGTAGATTTAGACTGGATGTTGGGAACAAGTTCTTTACTATGAGGGTGGTGGAACACTGGAAAAGGTTGCCCAGGGAGGTGGTTTCGACCCCTTCCCTGGAGATATTCAAGGTGAGGCTTGCCAAGGCCTTGGGCAACCTGATCTAGTTGGGGACATCCCTGCTGACCATGGGGAGATTGGACTGGATGACCTTCGGAGGTCCCTTTCAGCCCGGCCTATTCTATGTGATATCTCGGTGGGTTTTGAAAGTCTCCAAAGAAGGGGTATTATTTTTCTCATGCTCTTAGTGGTCCAGCTTCCTACTCTGACACAGTCATTGTCTTTTTCATTTCTAGTTTTTCCTAACAGAATACACTGGGCCACTTGTAATATACCTGCTCTTTTACATTCGTCTCTCGAGTATTTATGATCAACGGGAAAGCAGGAAGAACCTCCGCCATCCAGTGGTCCAGTAAGTGACACTTGTGTCAACTATTTACCCGGGAGCCAGGGAGCCAGGGGGATGGAGGCTTCATTTCCAGGGCTGAGGAGGTCACAGAAGGTGTGAGGCTGCTTCTGAGATAATCTGTGGTTTCAGAGTCACTGGGAGTTCTGGGTTGTCCTTACCGGTGTTTGGCATTTTAGCAGCACTCATAAGACTGATGAAAAATGGGATCCCAGTTACAATGGTTGCTACATCTGGTCACAATGGGAGATGCAGTATGCATTTTAGGCTAGCAGCTTGAGCTGAGGGCGAAATAATAAATGCAGTGGGTAGTAACCCAAAGGCACAGCTGGCAGTGGAGAAAGGACAAGACTTCAGGTGTCCCAGTCCTCATCTCTTTAGAGCACATTCCCACTCAAAAGATGAGTAGCATCAGCATTCAGCACAGAAGATAACTACCCCTACTCCAGCTTTCACCTAGGCAGAAGCAGGAGGAATTTTGCAAGGTCTGCTTATCATGAGCCAGGACATGAACAACTGAGAAACCCAAAAGAGGCACCACAGAAATGTAGAACTAGTAACCTGGATTTTCCAAACGAACCTTGTCAAACTGTGGTTGTTCCCCAGTGCTATACACAACATGCGTGAGTTCTGAAAGACTTCTAAGAAGCAAATCCCTTAGTGATAAACAAATATAAGAGCTCAGCCACTGTTCTAGAACAGCAAAGAGCACAGGTTTCGTCTGCTTGTACATAAATAAACCAGAGGGGCTCATACAAGAGCATAAACCAGATAGCTATGCTTCTCTCCATCACTGAAACAGTAATGCTAGCAAGGAAAATTAACCAGCTCCAATATAACACAGCAGGAGGTGACTGCAAGGAAATGCAACCTGCTTAGTCTAGTAGAACTCAAGAGCACATCAAAAAGCAGGTTACTCAAGGCCCCATCCAACCTGGCTTTGAACACCTCCGTGACTGGAGCCTCCACCACTCCTCTGGACAACCTGTTCCAGTGCCTTGCCACCCTCATGGGGAAGATTGTTATCCTAATGTCTAATCTAAATTGAGCTTCTTCCAGTTTGAAGCCATTTCCCCCCCATCTTGTCACTACATGTTTTTGTAAAAAGTCCCTCTTTTGCAGCTTCCAATGCCTTACTACCAAACATGAGCAGATACCAGCTAAGCAATACACAGACCAAACCTCCTGGGCATGTGAGTCAGGCACATTTAAGGAATTTACTTCTCTTCAGTGTGACTGTCCCCATTCTGGGGAATTAATTTCTGGCAGAGGGGTGACACAAGACCAAGGAAAGCTTGCTGGCTGCGTGAATTTGAGCACTGGAAGTGGAAGGGCACAAAGCAAACTAGGAGCCACACTATGACTGTAGAGTCAAAGAAGCTGGTATGCAGCAGGGAAACGCAGTGAATACTAAACCCATTTACAGATGAAGGAGCAGAGACTTGGAGAGATGTTAAGGGAGTTAGTGGAGCTGGGAATGAGAACAGAACAGCTGAATTCAAATCCAGGGTTGCAAGATGCTTGCCTTCTATCTTTTGCTTGTACACTTAAAAGGAGAGACTCTCTAGTAGCACAGAACAGCCAGAAATATCTTTAACCTTCTTCTAAGTGAGCAAGGGGTGTGTAGAATCCTTGTAGTGACCACTCCTTAATGGGTTCACCTGAGGTCCCCATCCTAAGCCAAATTAGTTTTAAAATTCCCAAAGCTGGAAGTTTGCTTCAGATTAAGTCACTAATTGTTTAAAATTCTCTTACCTCAACTCTCTCTGGTTTAATTACTTTAAAGTGGTTTTATTTTTGACTCTGGCTACCATACAAGATGCATGATAGAAGTATTTGAGATTGCACATGCTGAAAACCTCTTTTGATTCATGTACTGTAATCGGTGTGCAAGTGAGATGGGCTCAGGTAGCCCAGCAAATGTAAGCAAGAGAAAACGCCACCAGGAATCACTCGGGTATTTGTTTTTGAAACTCAGCATCTATGAGATGCAGCCCATTCTTGGAAGCAAATCAGCAAGGCCTGTTATTGTTTCATAATCTTCCTCAACAGAGAACCAGCACAATAATTCTGAGAGCAATTACCTCATTTCTTTGTAAGAGGCAACAAAAAAGCCATCAGAACGGATTGACTTTGCGACAAAGCCTCATTTTTGTGTCCCGCAAGGAAATGAAATGCAAACTACCTCCACGCAGCTCCTCGAGCTGGCAAAGGACAAGGAAACCATTCAGAAGATATTCAGAACGTTTTTAAATGTCAGACACATCCTCCATGAGCATTAAGGTGGCATTAAAACATGGGAGATGTCTTCTGGCAAAGCAGAGCAGACGCCTGCTTGTACACACAGCTGTCCTGTTTTAATGCCTTGCCAGGGCTGTGCAGCACATTCAGAGCTCAAGGAGCTCTTCTTAATTCAAGGCTAGTAAAAGGAAGTTGCTTCCCTGCAAAATAGAAGCAACTTTGCATGACACTGAAAATCATTTCATTAATCCTCCAGATGCTTCAATTAAGAGACTATCTTAAAGCCCGGGACTTTGGTGCGACTCTGCAGTTTTGGAATATCAGTCCTTTTTCCTTTTGTGACATTAAACTGTGGAGTAATAAAAAGTAATTTTTCGCTTACCTTAATTTCCTTTTTTTTCCCCCTTCTTTTTCTCTTCCTTCTTCTTTTCTTCCCTCTTCTTTTCTTCCAGCTTGGCCTGCTTCTGCCATTGTTTACACTACACCAGGCATCTTCTGGAGACCTTATTCGTTCACAAGCTTTCGGGAGGGCACACTCCTCTGAAAAACATGATAAAGGTGACAATATGTTTATCATATTATGCAAGACAGAATTATCCTCACATCAGAGCAACCCTTGGAAGAGGATAGGAAATTTAATTTATTTTCTAGCTCCAGGAATTATGATTACTCCAAATACAAACACAGGATGAATTTCAGGGCCATGTCCCCAAGGATATGAACTGAAATCACTGTCCATTTTAGCTCCTGCACGTCAATGTCCACTTTGACTCATCCACCCAAGGGGCTGACTGTCATGTCCAGAATATTTTTCAGACTGAACACTGTTTTTATTAGGAGATACGCTGCTGCAACATCTAGCAATGCTGACAGAAATAACACTACTTCCTTAGAGCAATATCAATATAGAGAGACAGCCCTTGCATTAAGGTGGGGAGGAAATAATTCTCCTTCCCTAGGTGAAAGCCTCAGGAAGGAAGATAATGAACTGGCCTAAAGCCTTCTGTCTCCTAAAGCTTCCCAAATTTCATCTGTGTCATTACTCATAGGCTCTCCTTTCTTTTATTTCACGTACTCAGTATAGGTCAGTTTGCATCACTTCCCATCCCATCCACCGTGGTGCTTCCCTTGGAAGGTTTCTCAATACATTTAAGATCTTAGTGAATCACAGAACCACTGAATGGTGGGGATTGGAAGTGACCTCTAAAGACCACCTAGTTCAACCCTGCTGCTGGAGCAGGATCACCCAGGGTAGATCACACAGGAATATGCCCAGGTGTTTTTTGAATGCCTCCAGAGTTGGAGACTTCCAAAACCTCTATGGACAACCTGTCCCAATGCTCTGCCAACCTCAAAAGGAAGAAATTTTTCCTTATGTTTACATGTAACCTCCTGTGTTCCAGTTTGTGACCATTACTTCTTGTCCTGTCACTGCACACCACTGAGAAGAGTCTTTCAGCTGTTGAGCAGCACTAATGAGATCCCCGCTCAGGCTTCTTTTCTCCAGGCTCAACAGCCTCAGCTGTCTTAGCCTCTCCTTGTAAGGCAGCCTCATAAGCTGCAGCCACTTCCAGCACATTGCTCTTCCTGAGCAGCTACTACAGAGTATGAGACACATAAAAAGGCTTTCTCCAGTCCCCAGGGTGGTTTTGCTTCTTTGGCTGATGGGTTTTGTTTTTCTCTTGTACAAAGGATGGAAGCAGTGAGTGCTCCACAGGACAAGAAAATTACCACATTATCTCTGTTTGGGCCACAGCTTCAATCGCCAATCAAAGACAGTTGGAGTAATGCTTTTTAGCAAAAGGATGAAGTGGGGCTGAATCCATGGGGATAGATGCAGTATCTTCATAGGAACTGTTAACCTTGGGGTTTTTGGTTTTGGTTTGGTTTTTTCATGTCAAACCAGATCTAGTCAGTTTTCCTCTCTATTGTCTCAGCTGGTGATGTGCTTTATTTGGAGAGCTCTATCTTGGTTGGAAATGCTGAGTTTAGAGTAACAGCTCAGCTGTGTTAGCCAGCCCTTGACTTCTAATAGGACAACAGGAAGAAATGTATCCTTCAGCAGCAGAATCAAGTAAAGAGAAAACAGCATCACTTCTCACAACTCCTGTAAAATGCATTCTACATGCTGTATACTTTTAGGGTTTTTTGTGGCCTCATAGCATCTTAAAAAGATCTGTATCCCATGATTCAAGGAGCCACTGCAAACTCTTTTAGTGGTCAGCTGACTTTTGCTCTATGAAGGGGTAGGGCTGGGCTGGACACTAAGACAGTTGCCAGAAGCTTTCTCCCAGCCCCTCTCCCTTCCCAGAGGTAAAAGAAAGGGAGCAAGGGAGAGAGACTGATGGGTTGGGAAAGAAACTAAACCTGCTTTAGCAAAAACAATGACAATAAAATGAAATAGATACAAACCAATATGGAACCCAACCCCCTCATGGCAACTGGTCACTGTCACCAGTGATGCTGCGGCAGAAGTCCCAGGCTGGACTTGGCAGCAGATAGGAACCAGATTCAGGAACTGGTTGTTCTAACTGGAGATTCAGGTACTTATGGATCAAGATTAAAGTCAGAATAAACAATTTCCTCTTTGGATGCTGGCCACTGAAGAAGAAGAGGAAGAAGTTAACCCTCATGATCTGTCAGCTATACAGTGAATATGACATCCATAGAATGGGCATCGCTGGTCAGTTTAGGGTCACTTGAACTGTCCACTTCTCTCTCCACGTGTGGCCTTTTACTCTGCACCCCCCCACGACACACAAGATGTAGCAGTGCCCTTGGTCTGCACTCCAGCCCTTGGTGCTAACTACCCATCAGGGTTCTCACTGCTAGGAGCAGTCACTGTCTGTGAGAACATTCCCTGAGCTGCAGAAAGGCACTGAGCAGAGACTGAGCTAGGAAGCCAAAGCACTTATCAGAATCAGTTCTGCTCTAGCTCAGGCCAGAAGAAGCACCTACCAGAATTTCTATTATGTTGCAGTGTGGACTTGCTCATCTCTCTTTCTAACAAAAAGTGTCTTTTCTCCATGCCAGGGCTGTGCCTTTTACTGGGGCTTCACTTCCTGGATCGCATACTACATCAACCACCCCCGCTACACGCCACCATGTACGTATTGTGTAAGCAGGACACAGAACTCATCTTGCTGTGAAACCTTTTCAGTATGCAACCTTAAATCCTCCAACATCAATAGATGGCCCCCAGGTGAGAACATGTCAGAGGTCAGCTTACTCCCTCTCCAAGGGCTGGAGAACCACTCCTATGAAGGCAGCCTGAGAGAGCTGGGGTTGTTCAGCCTGGTGAGCAAAAGGCTCTATGGACACCTTAGAGCATCATTCCAGTATTTGAAGTGGGCTTTAGGGAAGCTGGAGAGGGACTCTTGACAAAGGCATGGAGTGACAGGAGGGGAGGGGTAATGTCTTCACACTGAAAGAAGTTAGATTTAGATTTGACATTAGGAGGAAATTCTTCCCCACAAGGGTGGTGAGGCACTGGGAAAGTTTGCCCAGAGAAGTTGTGGAGGCTGTCATTCTGGAATGGTTCAGAGGCAAGTTGGATGCTGCCTCAAGGAAGCTGGTCATAGAATCACAATGGTCATCACATGATCTTCCCTGGCACCAAGTTCAGACTGATAGGTCTGTAGCTCCCTGGGTCCTCCTTATGGCTTTTCCTGTAGATGGGCACCACTGTTCAAAACAAAAGTAATGAATAGCTTTTGCCTTGAGTTTTCTACTCATGGAAATAGGAGGCTCGATGGATAAGGCTGTGATTCCCACCCTGGTTCTGCCACTGCCCTTTGCTTCATCCCTCTCCTTGCCTTTCCAAGGAATAGAACACCACCAGCTGTTCTGACAAACCACTTGCATATTTGAAGTTCACAGATAATAGGGATCAGGCGAAAACTGCCTTGAAATCAGTGGTGAAGAGACCAGCATTTCTAGACTGCTGTCACCATTTGCATTGCCTTCAAATTATGTGTGGCAATGTGCATTCTTTCTGCAGAGCCTGGCAGTGAAGAAGCAGTTCTGCTCCTCAGCATCACTTTCATTTCATCCATAATAATCTAACCCTAAAATGCGACCTATCATTTCACTCTGTTTTCTAGCGCTCGGCCACAGACAAGTTTCTTTATCTGCCCTTACTTTTATGGTATGTATAAAAATAAAGTGTTATTAATGAGTGTGGGGTAGGAGTAACCTGTGGTTTAGCAAAATGCATTTGTCTATTTCCATCTATCTATCTATCTATCTATCTACCTACCTACCTATTTACCTACCTACCTACCTACCCACCTATCTATCTACCTACCTACCTATTTACCTACCTACCTACCTATTTACCTACCTACCTACCTACCTACCTACCTACCTATTTACCTACCTACCTACCTACCTATTTACCTACCTACCTACCTACCTACCTACCTACCTACCTATCTATCACTCTATACTTACAGCTCTAGGTGCTCTGACTGGATTTAGTGGTAATCTATTCAGGTTTCTAGGCCAGAAAGTTTCCTAGTACTACCTACCTATACAGAGCTTAATAAGGAGTACTTCAAACCCTCTGACATCAGCAGCATTGTGCCAGCAGAGGTTTAAATTGGTTATCAGAAGCAGCTTGTTGACTGAATGGGTTTTCAAAGACTGGAACAAACTCCCCAAGGAGGTCCCTGGAGGTGTTTTAAAGAGGCAGAGATGTGGTGCTGAGGGCTGTGGTTTAGCATCAGACTTGGTGGAGTTAGCAAATGGTTGGACTGGGCTTAAAGGGCTTTTTCATCCGAAGCAGTTCTATGGTTACTACTCATAATTGGGTAAAACACTGATATTTAGACAGATGGGAACTTACCATTTTATAAACACTGAAGAATTGCTAAATAGATTTTGCAATAGTACTGTGGACCTTGAGTAACTTAATCTCAACAGCTATTAAAAACAGCAAAACCAGTCCCTGCCAAAGTGGGTCAAAGCCAAGGGGAAGTTCAGGTGACAAAGGATGGCTGAAGCCACTGAACCTGGTGTTTGACTGAATATAACTATACAGTGAGACAGAGGCTCAGCAAGAATTCTCTTACAGAGATGTGTATTCTCTTCTGTCCTCTGGGAGACTGCCCTTGGAAATGTTGAGTATTGACATCAGCAGCCAAACCTCTTTATAACAGAAACAGATCAGTTTCCAGAAATACAACAGAAGGATGGGATAGTAATGTGTCCAGGCACCTCCAGGCAGATACTATTGACAAAAGCACTCAAACAGCTCCTTAGCAATATTTAAACGCTTCCATACATTGTAACCCTTAAAGTTCACAGTTTGGGGAATGTTTGTCTCTGAGATTGGTCATGCAGTTCTCAGCTTTTCCTGCTCAAATAAGGTACAGCAAAGACAAGCAAAATACTCTTATGAAGAAGTTCATGACCTCAGTGAGACTCTACAGCTGAAAGTAATGTTCATGTACTGTGAAGACAGTGGGAGCAGTAGGCAGTGATACACCCAGAGCCTCCCTGTCTGCTCCCTTCCTAAGCTCAAGGTTGCTTGAAACCAAGGAAACTGCCTGCCTGAGTACTCAGTGCTACCAGTAAAAGTCCTCCTCATCAAAATCTCTGCAAGAGAAAAAGCCTTTTTCTCTAATGAAACATCCTTCCCTGCTCCAATGTAACACACCCTGCTATAGCTTTTATGGAAAATGCTGCCATCAGGCAAAGAGATGAGCCCTCTTGGGGCTAGCTGCAGTAAAATATGGCTCATCCCCTTTAGATCTGCATCAGCACCCACTCTGTGGTCTGACTTCTCAGAAATTCCTACCCATGGCAAGTCAAAGCCCTTCCCTTTCAGACCTTGCTCTGTCAGGTTCCCAAATAATGAACATAAACCAGCAACACTGAATAAAATAATTTTTAAGCTGTTTTCACAAGCTGCTAAAACATTAATAAAATATTTGGAAGATTTCTCCCCCCCCCCCCTTAAGGTTTGCCTTTATTACATATCTTGATTTAAGTGTATACAGATGTTGTAAACAACAGTAGTAAGCAATTTGAAGAGTGTCAGCAGGTCCTTCTGAAAGATTCCTGCATTTAGAGACATTACTCAAAGCTCTGCAGGGATGTTTTTCTTACAGACTACACGTGGAATATAAAGAGAAGGAAAGAATATGCAGGCTTCAATATTTTATCATCATAAATACAGAGGGCCATTTTTTTTCTGTTCCCTGCTGCCCCATATTTTCTGTCTGAGAGACTGGCTCAGAACTAGCTCACATTTAGCAGCACTTCTTGATACAGAGCGCTAGCAGTCACATTTCTAAAGAGAGACAGAGGAGCTAATGAGAGCAGAATGCAGCTGCAGGGTCAAAGGTAAGCCAGGAAAAACCCCTACAGAAATTCCCTGTATTTATTTTACTTGGAACTGATTACAGAATTAGTAGGAATCCAGTGTAGTATGTGGATCTCTCTTCCTCTGCAGCAGCCTGGGCACTGCACATTTCAGCATGCACAGTGTTCCGTAACAGCACTTCCCACTTTGAAACTTTGTCTCTAAAGTAACAGTAATCAGAAAAACACCCAACATGTAATAATCAGAAAAAAATCTCTCCAGCTGAGGGAGTTGGGATTGTTCAGCCTGGAGAACAGAATGCTCCGGGGACAATTTAGAGCAGCCTTCAAGTATTTGAAGGGGCCTCCAGGAGAGGTGGAGAGTGGCTTTTCACAAGGGCATGAAGTGACAGGACAAGGGGTAATGGCTTCAAACTGGAAGAAGCTGGATTTAAATCAGACAAAATTCTTCCCCATGAGGGTGGTGGGGCACTGGAACAGGTTGCTCAGTGAAGGCTCCAACCCTGACAGTGTTCAAAGTCAGGTTGGATGGGGCCTTAAGCAACCTCATCTAGTGGGAGGTATCCCTGCCCATGGGAAGGGGATTGGAACTAGCTGATCTTTAAGGTCCCTTTCAACCTAAACCATTCTGTGATTCTGTGTTCCTAGCTCATAATTGGAAGTACATAAATTGAGATTACTTCTATGGCTATGGCTGGAATTATAGCTTCTGGTATAGTATTTTATAATAAAATTTCCTTTCCTGGCTATTTAGTGTTTTACATCTGGTGTTTATGATCAAAACCAGCCAGTTAGCTGTAATTAAAAACCATAAAAGGACTGCAGGGTCTGACCCATGACTACATAATCCATGCAGAATAACAGCTTTGCTAATAGAAGCAATTTAATATTTCCTAACAAACGCCAGACATCTCTCTGCCAAAAAAAAAAAAGGCTGAATTCTTCAGCAATGCTCTCCACGATGTTCTTTGAGATAACAGCACATGGCAATAGAAAATGAAGTTTCATATTCCTTTCAATTATCTTTAATTGAAGTTAGTTATGGATGGCTTTCAGAACTGGCTTTTCAAAATTTACCATCCTCTTTCTTTATTTCTCTATTAATTTTGTGCCTTTACACTGGTTTTGTCTCCAGATTTTAGCTCTCTTGCTTTTGATTTTAATTTCTCAGTTGTATCCAGTTTTGCAAAATGTAGACTGATGGGTGATATAATAAAACACAGAGTTTTTTTAACACTGCATTTTTGGAATTTCAGAGGAGAAATCAGTCTTCAAACCTGGAAATAGATAAAGAAGTTCAATTCAGCCTGAGATTGAAATCTATACAGCAATTTGGTTTTCTTCATGAAGCAGGGAAAAATGAAAACCATAAAGTTAGATTTTTGTACTGACAGGCTTTATTCTTCAAGAATTTGAACTGTTTTTTTCCCCCTACCAGTTCCTACTTTAAACATAAGTAATAATTAGGTGTGATTCTACACTTGCAACTGATGAAGAACTGAAAGCCACAAGCAAATCTGAAATCAACTTACACTACATACTGTATAATCAAGTGGGGAGACAGACATTTGTTCATTCGTTCATACATTTCATTCATTCATTCATTCATTCAAAACATAGTTTTGGTTGGAAGGGACCTTAAAGATCATCTAGTTCCAACCCTCCTGCCATGGGCAGAGACACCTTCCACTAGACTAGGTTGCTCAATGCCTCAGCCCACCTGACCTTCGAAACCTCCAGGTAGAGGGCATCCACAGCTTCCATGGGCAACCTGTTCCAGTGTCTCACCATCCTCACTCTAAAGAATTTCTTCCTAATCTCCAGTCTAAATCTCCCCTTTCCCATGGTGCCTCTTCCACAGACCAAGTTTGAGAGGTTAGTTAGGGCTGGAACTGGCATAACCAGAGAGTAGCACAACCAGGAACAATACTGGCTCCCTTTCATTTATCAGTTCCTAACTTCTGTCCAGTGGTTCAGAGAACCACTACCTTTTCATTCACTCTATTTTACTTTGGTTGAAAAAGACCTTTAATGTCTTCCATCTCAACCATTCTCTAACTCTACCACATGTGGGGCTAAAACATGTCCATCAGCATCACATCTCTGCCTCTTTTGAAACACCTCCAGGGATGTGGATTCAAACACAGAATCACAGAAAACATCCATTTGGAATAGACCTCAAAGGTCACCCAATCCAACCCTCAACCCAGCACTGAAGGGTCAACACTAAACCATGTCCCTAAGGGCCAGGTCCCCTCAGCTGCTTAAACACCTCCAGGGATCACAGTATCACAGTATCACCAAGGTTGGAAGAGACCTCAAAGATCATCGAGTCCAACCTGTCACCACAGACCTCATGACTAGACCATGGCACCAAGTGCCACGTCCAATCCCCTCTTGAACACCTCCAGGGACGGTGACTCCACCACTTCCCTGGGCAGCACATTCCAATGACGAATGACTCTCTCGGTGAAGAACTTTCTCCTCACCTTGAGCCTAAACTTCCCCTGGTGCAGCTTGAGACTGTGTCCCCTTGTTCTGGTGCTGGTTGCTAGAGAGACGAGACCAACCCCTTTGTGGCTACAACCACCTTTCAGGTAGTTGTAGAGAGCAATGAGGTGACCCCTGAGCCTCCTCTTTTCCAGGCTAAACAATCCCAGCTCTCTCAGCCTCTCCTCATAGGGAGACTTCATCACTGGATGGTGACTTCATCACTGCCCTGGGCAGACCTTTCCAATGCTTGAGAACCCTTTCAGTGAAGAAATATTTCCTAACATCCTATCAGCCTAAACCCCACATCCCTGGGGAGCCTGTTTCAGTGATTGAGAAACTTTTCAGTCAAGAAATTTCTTCTCACAGTCAACCTAAACTTCCCCTGGTGCAACTTGAGGACATTTCCTCTTGTCCTGTCCCTTGTTTCTAGGAAGAAGATACCAGTCCCCACCTGGTTACAACCTCCTTTCATCGAGTTGTAGGGAGCCAGAAGGTCTCCCCTCAGCCTCTTTTTCTCCAGTTCAACCCCAGTTCCTTCAGCCACTCCTTACAAGACCTATTCTCCAGACCTGGAGAACTGGTGTACCAAAGGTGTCACATCTTTGAAAATGTGTGTAGGGAGAGGGTGGACACTGTTAACTTAAGACATCTCTACAAAACCAGTGGTCAACTTTTCACCTGCTCTTTTGCAGCCTAGACTGCATCCCAATCCTGACAATGATTTTCAGTTCAGAGAAGTATCTTGCTAAGGGGCATGGTTGAGCACCAGACTTGGTAGAACTAGGTAACAGTTGGACTTGGTGATCTTAAAGGTCTTTTCCAACTGAAAGGAGTCTATGATTGTATGGTTCTGAATTCTTTAGATCCCAGGGTGCCTTTCCTATTTCCCCAGACCAAAACATGTTGCATATAATGGGCATGGGAACCACACTGAAGGCATGTCTGCCTTCAGTCTGGGGCTCTGTGGATCTGAAAGACAGGCTTTCACCCCAGACTGTGCTTGTGGTGCACAGCAGACACTTTTGTGTTGGGTAAGGGTCACAGAGTGCATTTCCCATGGGAGAGTTATTTGAGGATACATATTTTCTGGGTATAAAGACTAAGTTTTAATGGGGGGGGGGGGGGGGATTCTGGTTATGCATTGCAACAGACTTACTGCAGCATTTTAGGCATGCAACTGAAAATATGTTTTTAATGTCTTGCAGATGTGTGAGGCTGGAAATCACTTTATCAATGTAGCTTTAGCTCACCAAAATCACTCAGGTCTGTCTTTGTTTCCTGTTTATCTGTTTAAGACTGAAGTGTGCTTTACCCATCCATCTTCTGCTGGTGTACAGGAATTTGTGTATCTACATCCACAGAATAAAGGAAGATGAAGCAGGTATCATGCCACTGATATAACACCTTAACATGAAATGTGATGACAAGGAAACATTATCAACACTATTGTTGTTCCAAAGCTTAGAGCAAATTTATCTTCGTTAGGCACAACTGCAATTTAAATACGGATTTGAACATGGAAGTTCTCATCCAGACTGACAACAGAGAATTCTATTTCAAATAAGTCTCCAAAAGTTTTCAGCTGGACTGCAGAGTTCTTAGATGTGTGCACTTCACACAGCAATATATGCACAGATGTGAGCACACAAAGGCAGCCTCCTGAATGCCGACAGAGGCATCGATATATATGCAGGCTCTTGAAAGACTGCTCCAAGCGTGGGCTTTCAGGGTCTTTTGTGCCTTGGCAAGAAAAGTTATGCTATATATACATTAGAAAGCAAAATATATTTTCAGATAACAGGAGTTTAATCTCCTGCAATAATGCTCTGTTAAGAAAACACTTCACCACAACTTCACACACTGAAAGCAGCTTCTATTCCAGAAAGCTTTTGATGTGCTGTGGTTAGACAGATAACTTACTTTGTGTTTGTTTTCCACTTTTTGCTGCAAGGGGCCTAATTCACTTGAAAAGCTGCAGGACCCAAATAATTCATCTACATTCTCAGTGCCTACAAGCATTAAAGACAACACTGCTGCCACAGCTTCAAAATGAATCCTTGCACACTTGGCATTTTGTGTGAGCATTACCAGTGGCTGTAGCAAGCCATCCTGTTCGGTTTGGAGTTGTTTTCCTGTTCTACCCTGGGATGAAGGATGAGGGTGCAAGAGGGGACAGGTTCACATCCTTGAGTCAGGCTGAATAAGATGCAGCTGCATCCTTTATATCACAGAAAAGTCTTTATTCCACACCTGCTGGCTACTCTGCATTGAGCTGCTTGTCTTTCTCAGAACAAACGTTTCATCCTTTGGCCATGCCAAACCTTGCTGTAAAAAGTGATCCATGGCTCACTAAGCAGCACTCTCACCTGGATAAATACAGCTTCTGTTGTCCCAAAGCACTGAACAGAAATACTTCTGACATGTTGTACACTGGGAGCATTGGCCAAGGGGGTGGCTGTTTCATAGGCAAGTTGTGATTAGGCTCAGTCCCCTTCCCTGTGTTGAAACTGATTTTGTTTGGTTTAATATTTTCTTTCTTTTTTTTATACAGGAAGCCAAGCCTGTTTTCCAAGTCCAACCTACAACCCCTTCACATGGCTCTTCTTGCTTGTATCCTGCCCCAACTACACATATGAGGTACATGACTTTCCTCTGCTTATTTGGATAGGGTAGGTGGCTACTGTCTTTCACCCTCTGCCTGCAGAAACTCTGCCTCACCTCCACACAGTTGACTCTGCACACAGAATCACCAAATGGTAGAAGTAGGAAGGGACCTCTAGAGATCATCTAGTCCAAAGCCCCTGCCAGAGCAGGATCACCCAGGGCAAGTCACACAAGAACACATCCCTGCAGGTTTTGAAAGTGTCTAGAAAAGGAGACTCCACAACCTCTCTGGGTAGCCTGCTCCAGGGCTCTGTCACCCTTACAGGAAAGTTTTCCCTCATGTTGAGGTGGAGCCTCCCATGTTCCAGTTTGTGTCCATTGCCCCTTGTCCTACCACAGGACACCACCAAAAAGAGCCAGCCCCTTCTTGACACCCACCCTTCAGATACTTGTAAACACTGATTCACTCCCTTCTCAGTCTTCCCTTCTGCAGACTAACCAGCCCCAGGTCTCTCAGCCTTTCCTCTTCAGACAGATGTTACAGTCCCTTCATCATTCTCATAGCCTCCATTGGACTCTCCCCAGTATATCTCTGTCCCTCTTTAACTGGGGAGCCCAGAACTGGACCCAAGACTCCAGATGTGGTCTCACCAGGGCAGAGTAGCTGGGGAAAAGAACCTCCCTTGACCTGCTGGCCACATTATTCTTAATGCACTCCAAGTAGACCATTGGCCTTATTGGCCACGAGGGCACATTGCTGTCCCACAAATAACTTAATGACCAGCAGGACTCCAAGGTACTTCTCCATGGAACTGCTTTCCCACAGGTCAACCCCTAATCTGCATATTACATTCTGTACATCAGAGTCTCCTTGCTGCCACAAATGTTTCCCCACCAGACCTTCTTTCCTCTCACATCACTATCATGACTCTGTGCATGTTCCCTCCAGTACAGCAACCCAAGGATGTAGCATTTATCTCTTCACCCCATTCCTCACGGTGTGTGGGGGATATCTTCTAGCTATTTTTCCTCCTCCATTTCCAGTAGAAACATCACTCCCTTCTTTCAGGGGCAGCTTTTGAACACATTCCCTTTTGCTTTGCATGGCATTTATAATTAATAGAGCCTTTTTCTTTGCAACAGGTTGGGTCTTGGATTAGTTTCACTGTGATGACACAAACCCTGCCAGGTAAGATTGCAGCAGAATGGAGATAGCCTCTAAACTGTCATTTGAGGAATTGAATTATGGATATATTAAATTTGCCAAAAAATGTCTAGATGTGAGATACCGCCATCAAATCCCTCCTGCAACATGACTATAAACCTTCAAAGTGCTGCCTTCAGGAAGCCGGGGAGAGTGCAAACGCTACCGCAACACCTTCTTTTGATCAAAACTGGCTCTCTGCTTCTTGTGAAATATTGCTCTTTCTTCTATTTCCACAGGAAAACAGATTTTGAAATTTTAGGGGGGGGGGGGGAAGAGGCAGTATTCTTCATCTACAGTCAATCATTTTGATGTAGGAAAACTTCTTTGCACTGTAAACCCTAACAGGCAGAGGAAAACAGATGTGCTTAGTATGTCAAAAGAGGAATGACACTTGTGTTCCTGGTGGCATTTCCCTGTTTGCTTGTGTCAGGCAGCCAGCTTCTAACAGCAGCCTGCTCACTATCATTTGCAACTCTTGCTCAGTGCTTTCCTGCATCCTCAGAGACCTAAATACCCACACAAATATGATCCCTGGGACTCAGCTTTCAAAAACAGTCACTTTTTAATTACCTTTCAGTTTCAAAAGAGAAACCTATAGAAAGCTGCTTGCAAAAAAAGGAGACCCATGTGGCTCACAAATGAAAAGAAAGGAATTTCAGAAGTAGGCTCAGCTGTGTCATGCAAAAGTTAAACTTCATTATGTTTGAAGAGATATAGCAATTTTGTGTTTAGGCTCTGGTATAGAAATGACCTGAAACACTGGGGACACTGTATGACTGTGTTTACAAGAACAGGGAGCAGCAACATATGCAGCATGCTCATCCTTGCAGTAGTTGTCACAAGCAGAACTTGACCAGAACACAAATGAATGTTCCTCATCCACCAGCTCATTTTAAGGAAAAAAGGACAATGAATATCCAAACAGCACCTGTGAAAGTATTCCCCATTCAGTACTACTCAGCATGAAAGAAAAGGTACCCAAGAGACAACCACCACATCAGTAGTCTGGGTATTGATCCTTGTTAGGCTTTGTGAGACCTTGCTCCCAGGCAACTTAATCTACTCCTGCACTACTACCCACTTGCTCCAGGAATGAGGGATGCCTTGATGCCACAGGAGGTTACAGCACTTCTGGGAGACATAAGTAAAAACAAAGAAGTGTTGTAGACCAAAAGAAAAACAGAAATAGTTGAGAAAGGCCATAGGTAAAACTGTGTTGAGATGACACTATGTTCAAAGAGGTCTTATGAGTGATGGGAGATACAGAGCATGTCTAACAGATGTGAACAGCACCTGTATGAATCCTAGTCTAGAAGCTGAGCCTCAGGCTATAGTATATCAGTAAATGGCAGAGATTAAGGGCAGAGTTAACTTGTCTTTGCCCAGAGAAGAGACTGCAGACTTTTCCATGTCCCCCCTGTATTCACAGAAACCCACAATGAGAGCTGTTGTGGAGCTACACTGCTTCAGTAGGTGTCCCACTGGGGAAGTTAAGCAGGGGTGGTCCTGGTTATGACTGGGATGGGACAATTCCCCTGGGACAACCTTTACTTATTTAGTAGGGGAGAGAGGGGGAAGTTGTATTCAGTTCTGGAGTGCCCAGTTCAAGAGGGACAAGGAACTACTGGAGAGAGTCCAATGGAAGGCACAAAGATGCTGAGGAGACTGGAGCATCTCTCTTGCAAGCAGAGGCTGAGAGACCTGGGGCTCTTTAGCCTGGAGAAGAGCAGCCTGGGAGGGGATCTGATCAATGCCAATCAATAGCTAAGGGGTGGGGATGGTTCTTTTCCGTCATGCCCAGTGATAGGACAAGGGGCAATGGGCACAAACTAGAACACAGGATGTTTCAGCCGAACTTAAGGAGAAACTTCTTTGAGGGTGTTGGAGCTCTGGACCAGGCTGCCCAGAGAGGCTGTGGAATCTACTGCTCTAGAGACATTCAAAAGTTTCTGAGTGCCTGAACACATTCCTGTGCAACCTGCTCTGGGTGCCCCTGGTTTGGCAGGGAGAGGCGCCTTGCAAACCCCTACACCACTGTGATTCTGTGAAACAAGACACATGATCCTTTTTTTTTTTTTTCCTTCATAGTTGGCATTTTTGCTTTCCTGATGATCATCCAGATGTCTCTCTGGGCCCAAAAGAAACACAGGGTGTACCTGAAGAGATTTTACCCAGAAGTGAGAAGAAAAGCAGCTATAATTCCCATCATCTTCTAAGGTCTTCGCAAGAGCTGGAGCTTAAGCAGACAGTTCAAGAGCTAACTCAAGAGTAAATGAGCCACTTCATTCAGTAACCAAAGTGCATCAGAGGAAGAACTGCTGGATATCTTTTTCAGAAAATTAACAGTTCAAGATGAAGAGCTTTTAATTAAGTGGGGGGGAAAAAATAATGTAGCTCTTGAATTCTTAGTTCCTGCTAAAAGATATGATTTAATTAGATTCTCTACAATGCAGCTAATTGGGAAGGGACAAGAAAATTGCTTGTCTTGAATGTTAGACTAGATATTTAGCCTGTGTAAATGGACACAGATGCTGTTAAAATTCACAAATACAGCTATCTGCATGCATTCAGCTCTGGTGTTATTAAGGCTCAGTGTTAGATGTTCATGAGAGTCTTGGAACTTTGCATTGGAAGATGCTTCACAGCCTTGTTTTTTATTAAACTGCCCAGAAAGAGCACGTTCTGCCTCAGCTCCTTGACAGCATCACCGAATAGAATAGAGTAGAGTAGAGCAGAGTAGAATAGAATAGAATAGAATAGAATAAACCAGGTTGGAAGACACTTTCAAGATCATCGTGTCCAGCCTCTCCCCACAGGGCTTGTGTTCCAAACCCCTCACCAACTTTGTTGCCCTTCCCTGGACTCGTTCCAGCAAGTCAACATCCTTCTTAAACTGAGGAGCCCAGAACTGGACACAGTACTCGAGGTGCAGCCTAACCAGTGCAGTGTACAGGGGCAGAATGACCTCCCTGCTCCTGCTGGCCACACTGTTCCTGATGCAGGCCAGGATGCCATTGGCCCTCTTGGCCAGTGGTTAAATTTACTGATGATGGACTCAATGCCCTCATCCAGATCATCAATGAAGATGTTAAAGAGCATGGGGCCCAGCACTGATCCCTGGGGCACACCACTAGTGACTGCTTCTATGCTAAGTTAGCTTCCTTGCGTGAGGAGCAGGTTTTGCTTTATAAAAAAAATCTGTAAAAATAGTCAGCCTTTGTTCTGATCAACATTTAGGGGGACTTACTTTTGAAAAGAAGACAAACCACAAAATCCCTCCAGCCAAACAAAAAATAACCAGGCAAAAAGTACCAAAGCCACGGTTTGCAGTGATTTCAGCCACAAGCATCATGAAACTGTTGACTGCAAGCAACTGCCTCCACGCAAACATTGTCACAGGCAAGTTTGTCATGGCTGTGCTGATTTCCTGAGGGGAAAAAACATCTTGTTGAGCTCTGAATACATGATAATTTTAGCGTTAAGGGCTGAATGAGGAAGTTAATGGTTGACTGCAAATTCCTTTGGCAATATGTTCCCTTAAGCACAGACTTAACTTTTTCAGAAGCAGCAGTAAAAGGAAGGCACAGGTAAGGTCATCTTTTTTGAAGGTCAGAAGGAAGGAGTCAAACTCCAATATGAGCCATCGGATGCAGGTCAGGTAATTGCTCTTCACTTTGCCTGCTCTTAATGTGGAGCTGCTTCACAAGCACTGCTAAGGTTGGCACCATTCCAGCGTGTTGGCTGCACTGGAATGGCCACGGAAAAGGGCAAATTATCAGAACAGTGTGACTTACATTTTGCAATCCATGAGGGCCATGAAATCCACTGCTTGCAACAAAACTCCATTTTGTCCCTTTGAGCTAAAGCCCTTTCCTTAGCTTTTAGCATCTGGAATGGTGACACCCTGTGGTGCACTGCCCTTGCCCTTGCCTTTGCTTCCAGGGCCAGCCTAAGTTGCCCTGTGGCTTCTATCACCCCCAAAAGAGCTTGTAGAGGGAAATTATGTGTTTGTCACCAAAGGCAGAAGGCAGGAGCAGGACAGAACAGAAAAGTAAAATGATGTTAGAGACACGTTCTGGTTAGATATGAAAAGCCAGGGAAATTGCTGGCATACTTAGGACCCCATCTATAAGGACAATTCTCCTGTTCAATGCTTCTCAGAAGCTAAGCAGTCTAAACCAAGAGACCACAAATAAACCCAGACAGAGACACTGGGCTTACTACATAGCAGTTTTAGCAAAGACTGTGTAAAAATACATCAGATGGAGGACTAATGGGTCTTTCCTGGTCTGCCCAACAAGCACAGTGTAAACAGCATTGCTTGGTCTGTGGACTCAAAATGCATCGCAAAATCATTGTCTTTTTGTCCACCTAGAGAGATTGTTCAGCATCAATGCTCATACAGCTTGCAATTGGGTTTCTGTTGTGATCCTCCAAACGGGTGAAGCTTTCCCAAAGTACTCTCATAGAATAATTTTGGTTAAAAAAGACTTTAAAGATCATTGAGTCCAACCATTCTCTAAATCTATCAAGTCTGGTGCTAAACCATGGCCCTCAACACAACATCTCTGCCTCTTTAAAACACCTCCAGGGATGGGGATTCATCCACCTCCCTGGGCAGCCTGTGCCAGTCTTTGAGAACCCTTCCTAACAAGAAGTTTCTTCTCATAGCCAACTTAAATTTCCCCTGGTTCAACTTGAGGCCATTTCCTCTTGTCTTGTCACTTGTTACTAGGAAGAAGAGACCAACACTCACGTGGCTCCAACCTCCTTTCAGAGAGTTGTAGAAAGCCAGAAGTTTAGAATAGAATAGAATAGAATAGACCAGACCAGGTTGGAAGAGACCTTCAAGATCATTGCGTCCAACCCATCAACCAATCAACCCACCTAAACAACTAACCCATGGCACCAAGCACCCCATCAAGTCTCCTCCTGAATGCCTCCAATGATGGCAACTCCACCACCTCCCCAGGCAGCCCATTCCAATGGGCAATCACTCTCTCTGTATAGAACTTCTTCCTAACCTCCAGCCTAAACCTCCCCTGGTGCAGCTTGAGACTGTGTCCTCTTGTTCTGGTACTGGCTGCCTGGGAGAAGAGACCAACCTCTGCCTGTCTACAACCTCCCTTCAGGTAGCTGTAGAGAGTAATAAGGTCACCCCTGAGTCTCCTCTTCTCCAGGCTAAGCAACCCCAGCTCCCTCAGCCTCTCCTCGTAAGGCTTATGTTCCCAACCCCTCACCAACTTTGTTGCCCTTCTCTGGACTCGTTCCAGCAAGTCAACATCCTTCCTAAACTGAGGGGCCCAGAACTGGACACTCAAGGTGTGGCCTAACCAGTGCAGCGTACAGGGGCAGAATGACCTCCCTGCTCCTGCTGGCCACACTGTTCCTGATGCAGGCCAGGATGCCATTGGCCCTCTTGGCTGCCTGGGTACACTGCAGGCTCATGTTCAGCCTACCATCAACCAGCACCCCCAGGTCCCTCTCTGCCTGGCTGCTCTCCAGCCACTCTGACCCCAGCCTGCAGCACTGCATGGGGTTGTTGTGGCCAATGTGCAGAACCCAGCACTTGGATGTGTTGAATCTCATGCCCTTGGACTCTGCCCATCTGTCCAGCCTGTCGAGGTCCCTCTGCAGAGCCTCTCTACCCTCCAGCAGATCAACTCCTGCCCCCAGCTTGGTGTCGTCAGCAAATTTCCTGATGATGGACTCAATGCCCTCAGTTCTCCTCTCAGCCTCCTTTTCTCCAGGCAGAACAATTCCAGTTCCCTCAGCTGCTCCTCCCCAGCCTTGTTCTCCAGACCCATCATCAGCTATGCTGCCCTTCTCTGGATCCACTCCAGCACCTCAGCGTCTTTCTTGTAGTGAGGGGCTCAAAACTGAACCCAGGACTCAAGGTGTGGCCTCCCCAGTTCTGAGTACAAGGGGGCAGTCATGGCCCTGGTTCTGCTGGACACACTATTGCTGATCCAGGCTGTGATGCTGTTTGCCCTCTTGGCCACCTGGACACATGCTGACTCATGTTCAGCTGGCTGACAATCCATACCCCTAAGGTCTTTTTCTGCTGGGCAGCTATTCAGATGCTCTCCCCCAAACCTGGAGCATGGTAGGGGCTTGTGGCCAAAGTTCAAGACCCAGAACTTAGCCTGAAGTCTCAAGGTTTTCAAAAGCAGAAGCCTAAAGTTAAGGCTTCAGATATGCAGCGCTGCATTTCTGCAGCCTGCTCTTTCCATGAAATGCCAACGTGGAAAAGAGCAGGCACCAGCTCAGGCTTCCTGGTGGTGGAAGGAGGCGTTGTGATGAAGAACCAAAGTGGCAGATGCTCCTGAACACAACTTAACAGCCTATATTTGGATCCCCAGCTTGAAAAAGCCCTTAAGACCCAGCCATATGTTTGTCTTACAAGATGGTTAACACATCTTCACAACTGACAGGACAGAAAGTGATCTCAGTGATTGCATCTTTCCATAGGGAACACAGAGCTTGAAAGGACACTGAAAGCAGAAATGAATTAATGCAGATGGTCATCCTTTTTAAGAGGTGCTATTCTCATCAAAATATCCCATTGTTTTGTACAAAGAAAGTGACTCTAAATTGGCTTTTATCACACTAAGAACTGACATAAAGCAGCCTGATATCAAAGTAGTCCTCTGAAAGAGAGCCTGCAGTGATAGATAAATATAATAAAATAAAAATCACTGAATGTAAGATTTCTGAAGCACACTATAGGATGAAATAGGAAAGCCAGAGACTATTTGTCTGTTTATAAGTTATAACAAATTCTGCTGAACTGAAAATTAATTCATACCACAAAGAGTTTTCCAGCAAGCTAATTTTTTCAACCCGATCCTTTACTGGCTTCCCTTCTCTGTGTTTTCCTAGGCACAAGTTTTGTCCTCCAGCCATGTTCCTTGTCAGTAACACTCCTGAGAGCTTTCAGAGGAAGGCAGTGTGTGCCTGTCCAGCATTCCACAGATGAACAGGAATGAAGTGCTGTGCAGTCACTGGACATAGATTGGGATCTGCAGGAGTAACATTTTCTCCTGAAAAGCCTGGATTGTCAGATGTGAGGTGTATAAAGGCTACAACTAAAGGCAATTTTCACATCACCTATGATTAGCATCAAGGAAAAATGATCGTTTTGGTGGTCCCTGCACATCTTCAGCCATACATGATTTAAACACCTAAGTATCAGAATCTAAGAGACTAGCTGTCCTGGGCTTTTACCATAGTCCCAGTGTTTGATGATTGATTTGTCTAGCAGACTAGAGACTGGCTGTCACCCAAATCTGCCCTGTGAGGACCTCTGAGAAAACATTTCCTTGTCCAGTGTGTCTGACAGGACAAGCAGTGTTCCAGGTGAGGAGTGTCACTTGCTGTGTGACTGAAATAATCCACTCTGAATTTCCTTACAAGGTAACAGTCTAAAAGCTCTTTACCAGAAGAAAAATCAAGTTAATGGATCCTGTTTAGGACAAACTAAAATACAGAAGCTTTCACTGGAACTTAAGGAGAAGCTTCTTCCCTGTGAAGGTCATTGAGCACTGGAGCAGGCTGCCCTGAGAGGCTGTGGGGCCGGGGCACGTTTCTGTGCAACTTGCTCTAGGTTATCCTGGTTTAGCAGGGGGGCTGGACTAGATGATATCCAGAGGTCCCTTCCAACCCTCACCATCCTGTGATTATGTGAAATACATGCACTTAGATTGGAAAAAGATCTGCCACATCTTAACATCTCCACAACACCCAGGCTTGTAACATATAGCTGCCTTTAGTCCCCTTCTAAAGCCTTTGAAGACCAAGGAGCCACCTGTGGCAAATTTGATGTTGGGGGCAGAGCGGGGAATTTCAACCCACCACACCACCAAAGAGGAAATAATTAACAGCTAAAAGAAACATGATAAGAGTATTCAATAACACTAACGAATTCCTCATTTAGAAAAGCAACCTTCACATCTTTTGTCAAAGAAATCTGATTGTTTGCTGTCTTCCTCCCCATACTAGGCACCACTCCTATGAAAAATGGAATAAACCTCTACCAGTGATCACAGCACCACAGAATGGGAGGGGTTGGGAGGAAACCTCTGAAGGTTGTCTAGTCCAACCCCCTTGCTAAAGCAGGACCACCCAGAGTAAATAACACAGGAACATGTCCAGGAAGGTTTGGAATGCCTCCAGAGCTGGAGTCTCCACAACCTCTCTGGGCAGCCTGGTCCAATACCCTGCCGCTCTCAAAGGGAAGACTTTGTCCCTTATGTTTACATGCAACCTCCTGTGTTCCAGTTTGTGTGTGCTGTCCCTTGTCCTGTCACTGTGCACCACTGAGAAGAGTCTGGCTTCATCCTGCTGACACTCACCCTTTTGCTGTTAGTGAGATCTTCCCACAGTTTGCTCTATGCCAGACTGAACAGCCCCCAGTTCTCTCAGCCTCTCCTTCTAAGGTTGAGGTTTCAGTCTCCTCACCATCTTAGTGGCTCTCTGATGACTCTCTCCAGTAGTTTCTTGCCCTTCTTGATTGCCTTTTATTGTTCTGAGCACCTGGCCATGTTCAGCAAGGAAGGTTTTTGGGTTAAAATTACAGGTTTCACCCTCTGGGGGCTCTTTTAATGCACTATAAAAGACTCCAAAGGAAAGAGCTCACATAAACTATTTTCCCCCCACTTCTTCATAGTGAGAAGTTAATGAGCTTTTCAGCTGACTGGTAAAATACTGTGACAGTAAGCTACAGAACAATCAAATATTTTAAAAGGTGTCCTTCTCCTCAAGACAAGAATAAAGAAAAAAAAAAAGAAGTTACTTTTCTTGTTTCCTATTAATAACACGTGACCATTTCCCAGGTTCAAGGACATCCCTGCAGAAGGAAACATTGATCAGAGAACTGGAAGGCCCCAAAAGTGGTTTCAGCTTGTTGGGATTAGCAGCTATGGCTTTTTGGAAGCAAATTTCACTCTTTCTGACAACTGAGCTTGGCAGGAAAATGGATTAAAGATTAGACATCTCCAATATTGCATCTAGTGAAAAACAAAGCACCTGTTCTTAAACCAGGAGAGAACATTTCACAGAATCACAGAATCACCAAGGTTGGAAGAGACCTCAAAGATCATCAAGTCCAACCTGTCACCCAACACCTCATGACTAAACCATGGCACCAAGTGCCACGTCCAATCCCCTCTTGAACACCTCCAGGGATGGTGACTCCACCACTTTCCTGGGCAGCAAATTCCAATGGTCAACAACTCTCTCTGTGAAGAACAACTCTCCTCACCTCGAGCCTAAACTTCCCCTGGCACAGCTTGAGAATGTGTCCTCTCGTTCTGGTGCTGGTTGCCTGGAAGAAGAGACCAACCCCCTCCTGGCTACAACCACCCTGCAGGTAGTTGTAGACAGCAATAAGGTCTCCCCTGAGCCTCCTCACATATACAAAGACCATGCTCTTCCACCCTCTCTTTGGTTTATGCCATCTCTTTGCAGAAAATGCACACAATGTGATTGTTATGCTGCCAGTTTTAGGTACCTTTGTAGCAGCACAAAGCCATGTTCAGCGCCTTGCCAAAGATGTCACCTTAGCCCAGCTCAGAGCGCAGAGGTAAATCTCGATGCAGTGAAGGCTCAGCATTACCTGAGCCTAAGTTCACAGTAATGCTCCTTGATTCCTTTGCTCCAACCCTTTGCAAGGTCAAAGCTATTCAGGAGTTTTTCTTTGCAAAAACAGGTGTGATTTTTCCAGGTTTTCAACAATACCTTACTATTAGACCATAAATCTATGACAACAGAAGCTGCAACATTCTCACCTAGATGTTTGACAAGTTTTCTTATTCAGAGAGCCCCAAAAGGTGAAAGGAAGAAAGAATCATAGAATCACAGAATGTTAGGCATTGGGAGGGACCTCCAGAGATCAGCAGGTCCAACCCCACTGCCAAAGCAGGATGACCTAGGGCAGGCCACACAGGAACATGCCCCGGTTGGCTATGAAAGTCTCTAAAGAAGGAGACTCCACAACCTCTCTGCACAGCCTGCTCCAGTGCTCTGTCACCCTCACAGTAAAGAAGTTTCTCCTCATGTTGAGGTGGAGCTCCCTGTGTTCCAGCTTATATCCATTATTCCTTGTCCTATTACTGGGTGCCACCAAGAAGAGCTTGTCCCCTTCCTCTTGACACCTACCACTCAGATATTTATAGACACTGATAAAATCCCCTCTCAGCCTTCTCTTCTCCAGACTGAACAGCCCCAGGTCTCAGTCTTTCTTCACAGGAGAGATGTTCAGGTCCCTTAATCATCTTCATAGCTCTTTGTTGAACTGTCTCCAATAGATCCCTGTCCTTCTTGAATTGGGGAGCCCAAAACTGGATTCAGTATTCCAGGTGTTGTTTTACCAGGGTAGAGTAGAGGGGGAGGAGAACCTCCCTAGACCTCCTGGACACACTTTTACTAATGCACCCCAGGATACCATTTGCCTTCTGTGGTGCAGTTTCAGTCCCTAAGTTTGTTTCTAGGTGCTCAAGAGCTGAAGTATTACAGGTTAGCCAGAGCTGTGCTAAGAGATGTTCTGCAGGTACAAGGCCAGGATGCTGAAACCAGAGGCAAGATGGGCTTAGGTTCCTAAATAAGCACCCTGCCAAGCTGTTCTTTATCCTTGAGCAAGTCAGCGATGTTTGCTTCTCACCCCTTTGACAACTTGTGGTCCTTCCCAGCACGTTAAGGCACACACCTGCCTTGCTGTTTGTGGCAAGAGGACTGCCCAGACCAACAGAAGCAAGCACAGTGGCTGTTGCCATCAGTCATTAGAATGACTAATTTTATTTACTGGCAAACAGTATCTATGAGATTACTGATCTGGGCATGTGCACCAGGCAGTATGGGGCAGTCTGGTCTTCTGCAGTTCTAGGGCCTTGGGGCTGTTGTATCTATCATCCAAAAGGAATATCTAAGCAAGGAAGAAGGAATACCTGATGTAACTGCCTTGTTCTGTTGTAATTATATGCAAATAACACCTTACAAAACACACTGACAAGATCCCTGCTTCCCAGTAGCTCCTGGAGCAGTCACTTTTCAGGTATCATTGAGCAAACAGCAATAAAATTAAATCCTTCTGTGCTCAAAAACTGGGGGTTGGGGGGGGGGTGGGAGTTTGACATCTACAATCAATAATCAGTTAGAAAGAGAGAAAAATTGCAGTTTTCCTGCTGGAGATAAGGAGTATGTGTGAGGGAACCAAAGTTGCAGCAGGGAAAATAAAATTGATACATTGGTTACAGTGCAAGGAGATGAGCATCTCCAGCAGAAATTAAGGGCACAAACAAGGTCACGATACATAAAAATGTTCAAGGGGCTGCAGCCAGGACTGGCTAAACTGACTACCAGTTAAACTGCAATTGCCAATAAAATGGTCCCATTAAGAGGCAGGCTGAAGGGTGGTCAGAAGGTTAAGCCAGGGAGGCTGGCACAGAAAACGTAAAAACACCTCTGTGACAACAAATGTCTCCAGATGAGGCTTCTCCTGCTGCTGCCCTAATGGGGAGAAGGATGTAAAACTCAGGGCGAGCAGGGAGCCCTGGTGCCTTGCTCTCAGTCAAAGCCCTGCAGGACTTGCCAGCTGAAGCCAAGGAAGGTTCGTGGCACCAAAAAGCATGTGTGGTATATCTGGTACTTCTACAGCTTCTCGTGAATTTCCCTGCCATGTTTTCTCTCTGTCTCGATTTCCTTCATCCCCAGAGGAGATACCTTCTGCTTTTATGTCACAGCAAAATATTCTACAGCCCCAAGAAATGAAAGCCATCTGTCCTTTGAAAGCACAGTGCCTCAGATAGGATTTTTTATTTTTATTATTATTTAGGGCTGTTTGTTTCCCCCTTTTGGTCTAATTAATGCAACTAATCCGTCAGCTTGCTTGCATTTCATACAGTTGAAATACTAAACATTTCAGCATAAGCTAGGAAAGAAAAAGTTCCATCCATCCAAACCCAGCACTTTTGTTTCCTTTCAATTTCTCATGTACAGGAAGTGTTGAATATTTATGTTGACACCAGAAATCAAAATGTACTGCTTGCCACCGGGGACCCCCTCTCCAAATCCCCTTTTGTAGGAAGGAGTTGCTCACAGTGCTTCCTTCCCTCAAACCAAGCATCACTTCAGTTCTAATTACTGTGAGTTACAAGTGCAAGTGACAACATTCCCTTGTTTTCAGAGAAAGAACCAGCTGGGCTGAACACTGCAAATGGGAAAACATGGGGTTTGATTTCCCCTGCACAAGCATCCTCTGACCGTTCTGTATGTGGGAGTCTGACACAGCCTGAACTGAGTGAACCAAACCTGATGCTTCAGCCCTCTGAAAAGTCAAAAGCAGCAGCAGGAAGATTCAGCATGCTGCCAAGGGGGGAAGCAATGGAATTGGAAACAGAGCTGGAAAGCTCTGACCTTTTCTTGAACAAATCACAGAACCATGGAAACTCTTTGTTTGGAGAAGACCTTTAAGATCATTGAGTCCAACCATAATCTAACTCCACCAAGTCTAGTTCTGAACCATGGCCCTCAGCACCACATCTCTGCCTCTTTGAAACACCTCCAAGGATGGAGGCAGGACTCAACCACCTCCCTGGGGAGCCTGTTCCAGTCTTTGAGAACACTTGCAGTCAAGAAGCTGCTTCTTATATCCAATCTAAACATCCCCTGGTACAACTTGAGGCCATTTCCTCTCATCCTATCAATCACTTGCTACTAAGAGATCAGCCCCCACCTCACTCCAACCTCCCTTCAGGTAGTTGTAGAGAGCAATGAGGTCTCCCCTCAGCCTCCTCTTCTCCAGACTGAACAATCCCAGCTGCCTCAGATGCTCCTCCTAGGCATGTGCTCCAGGCTCTTCACCAGCCTCACTGCCCTTCTCTGGACACACTCCAGCACCTCAATGTCTTTCCTATAGTGAGGGGCCCAGAACAGAATACAGTACCTGAGGCCCCACCAGTGCTGAGTTCCTCACGTCTCCCTTCCCTCAGTGATGCCATAGGGTTTGGTTCCTCCAAAACAAAAGCTGCCCATAGTTACAGATGGCCATTGTAATCTCCCTGAGTGACAGAAATAAAAGAGATGGATGCAAGCAGACTGATGATCTAACTCTAGGATGCTTGGTTATGCAGCACTGAAAAGAACAGCTGGCTGTCAGCAACATATTTACCAGGAATTTAAAAGACAACAAGAGCTATATAATCCAGAGGATTTAATGACAGGGTGGAATGAATGCTGAATAAATGCTCCTTTTGATAAACTCACAAACATTTGGGGGATGCATCAGTGATTTATATTCTTCTGGGAGAAATAAACAAATTAGGGATTTCATGGCTTTGTGGACACCAAATTTTGTCAATGTGAATTTCTCTGGATTCTCAGATGAACTTTTTCTCTCTTAGTATTAGAGGGAAACAAACCAGAGAGTTTTCCACTTGCAAGAAGCTCCAGCTTTTTAGCATTCAGGTTGGTTGTTAGTCTGCTCATCCTAAAACCAAGTTGAGAAATATTTGTTGCATGCACTCGAAATGTATTGTGGAACAGAATTTGGAATCCAGTGCTATAGTGAAGCCACAAAATCCCCACAGCAAAGTGTTACCTTTGTGGGTGTCAAAAACATTTGATTAAAAAGTTTAGTTATCATATCACTACAATGTTCCTTGCAACATGGTAGAATCACCACAATTCACAGTGCAGAGTGTGACAGTTGCATTTGAAAGTGACTTACCATGCAGACTGATACAAATAGGCAGTGCTATTGACAGGGAAAATTGAACTATAAAAATAAAATGCTCTGCCTCAATTCAGTTGTTGGATATCTTCCTACAGAATTGCCAGATGTCAACAAGAGGGCATTTTCTGTGGTCAGTTTTGGGGCCTTCATTACAAGAAATTCAACACTGAGGTGTTGGAGTAGGTCCAGAGAAAGACAACAAAGCTGGTGAAGGGTCTGGAGAACAGGTCTGGTGAGCAGCAGCTGAGGGAACTGGGGGCGTTTAGTTTGGAGGAGAGGAGGCTCCAGGCAGACTTCATCAGCCTCTGAAACTGTCTCAAAGGAGGGTGGAGTAAAGTGGAGGTCAGTCTCTTCTCATATGCAACAAGTGACAGGGCAAGAGGCAATGACCTCAGTTTGTGTCAGGAGAGGTTCAGCTTGTACTTTAGGAAAACATTCTTCACTCAGCAGGCTGCCCAGGGAGATGGTGGAGTCATCATCCCTGGAGGTATTTAAAAGATGCATGAATGCTGTGCTGAGGGGCTTGGGTTTGTGGTAGTGGCTTAGCAGCAGCCATGGAACTGGGAGCTCTAGCTGAGTGGTTTGACGTGAGTATCGCTCTTCCAACCTCAACAGTTCTATGGTTCTGCATGGAAATGCCAGCTCTCAGTGGTCTATTATGGGGTACGAAGCCCTAGATAAACAACACCACAAATCAGACACTGCCACAATGCTGGCAGGATGCTCAGACATGATCAATAGGTAGAGGATCCTGCTGTTTACTGACAAAATCTTTCTCTTACGTCTTAGTGTAAGATGTCGCTGTCTTTAGGTGAAGCCCTCCTGAAGAGCAACTGCTTTCATCTTGCTTCATCATCAGACATAGCCCTTCAGCATTTTGACTGTGCTGTGGCTGCTACCACTGTGCTGAAGGCAGTTACTCTGCACCCTGACTAACTGCTGCCAGCACTGCTGCTCATCTGCATTGTAGCAGCATTCAGGGCACTCTGGTCTGACATGGGCACATACCAGGCCCCACGTAGACTGCAAGCCCCACACAAATCAGTGGGCCAAGACTTTTGCAGCCCTCAGTTCCTGACATTTAACACTGAACGCACTATTAACACTTTTTCCTGCCTGCAGCGTTGAGTTACAAGAAAAGATCAAAATTTCATTAATTGTCTGCTGAAGGAAGCAATGATCCATATTTCCTACCATGTCCCCTGGCCCCCCTGGACAGCTCAAAACTTCCTTCTATTTCCCATGCCTGAACTTGCTGTTGCTCACTAGGTGCTACATTAGCACTGGAAGCAAAGATCAAGACATTGTCAAGCTTGGTGGTGTAACCAAAACCAGAAAAGACAACAATCCTCACTCCCACGTGTGCATGAGTGGAGGCAACAGACACAATGAGGTATAAGGGTGATAAGTTATAGAGGATTATGAGGAAAGAAAAAAAATCATTCTTGATTTTCATTAACAAACTCTTTTGAGATAAACTAGAAGAATGATAATTTCTTGGAGGGGAAATGGAGCTTCATACTGTGAAATCTGTGCTGCCAGAAACAAAAGATAAGGATGACCTTTGCTTTTAATGTATTTGTCTTTCCATATCCACTCACAGAAGTGACCCCAGCCTATTAGCACCATTGGCCTAACACTAAAAGTCAATTTGATCTAACCATACTTGCTGGCACTGCAAACTGCAAACTGCCTATCACTCAGTTAGAAAAGAGACATTAGCTCAGGTGTCACCTAGCATCCAGCTGCTCCTTCACCTTCCTAATGGATAGGAGATCCTGCTTTAATTGAATGCTCTGCAACCACCTGGGTTTAAATCAATCCAGGGTTGCCAAAAGTGGATGAGACCAAATGAAAATGTGAAATTTGCAACACGACCAACCACTGAAGGTAGATTTTTCACTGCTGAGACTGTGCTGCTGAGGCAAAGCTGACGCTGCTTGCAGCAAGTGTTATTAAGAGAAAAGGAAGCGTTTGTCAGTGAGTGGTTTTAGTATCGTTAAACGCCTTAGAATTAACACACTTGCAATATTTTGACTAAAAGATGCTCATTCAAAGGCTCTTTCTAAGCATATTAGCATCTCATTAGACTTTGAGGATGTTTCAGATCTTCTTTCCTTAACAAGCAAAGGAAGAAATCAAATTCCAATAAGCGTGTTACAAGCTCTAGAAGTGGGTTTGATGGCGCTGCATGGACGCGTTGAGATAAAAACACTCAGAATAGAAAGATCAGTCTCTTTGGCCAGAAAATATAAAATTTAATTTCCATGGTCCCCAAAGGCTATATGAACCCAATTCTGATATCCCCAGCTATTAGGGAAGAACTTTTGATTACATTAATTACCCATTACCTTTTATTACCTCTATTTCTGCTTGAGATTAGGGGTCGGGCTCCAGCATCGTAAAGTTAAAATAAGCTGCTAGGAGGTATCACAGAGAGGTATATGGTTATTGTGAGAACATTTGGGAATGTTCAACTGCAGGAGGAAAGGTGCCAAGGGGACTGCAGCATCTCTGAAGAGGCTGAGAGACCTGGGGAAGTTTAGCCTGAAGAAGAGAAGACTGACAGGTGATCTCAGTGCTGATCATTGCGGCTGCCAAGAAGATGAGGGTGGACTCTTTTCAGCAGCACACAGTAATAGGACAAGGAATAATGGATGTAAGCTAGAACACTGGGAGTTCCACCTCAACATGAGGAGAAACTTCTTAACTGTGAGAGTGACAGTGCACTGGAGCAGGCTGCCCAGAGAGGTTGTGGAGTTTCACAGGATGTTAGGGGTTGGAAGGGGCCTCCAAAGATCATCAAGTCCAACCCCCCTGCCAGAGCAGCACCACAGAAGCTAGCACAGGTCACACAGGAATGTACCCAGATGGGTCATGAAAGTCTCCTTCTCTGGAGACCTTCAAAGCCAACCTGGCCATGTTCCTGTATGGCCTGCTCTAGGTGACCCTGATTTAGCAGGAGAATTGACCCAATAATCTCTAGAGGTCCCTTCCAACCCCTAACATTCCGTGTTTCTGTGAAAGAAAAAATGCACAAAGAGTCAAGTAAGAAAAAGGATGAGGATGTAATAAGAAAAAGCTATACAAGCATGTGGTACAAATACAGCTGTGCTGAAATGCACCTTGAGCAGGCTCTGCCTTGCCACTGCCAGTATCATCCTCTTTGGCTGAGGAAAGTCTGCCTCTGTGGCTTATGGCTCAATTATGAAGTTAATGAAAGAACTAATTGAACTTGGTCAGCTCAGTCTTTTAAGTTGTCTCTTCTGGATTAACTTTCATTAGAGCTAACAGAGGACATGAGGAAGGTTGTAAAGGGCAAGAAGATGCTAAGTCTGGTATGTGAGAGGAAAGATCCACATGGCATATCTGTGAGGAACGTAACTGGGTTCTACAAAGGAATCTATCAAAGCCATGGATCTTTTAAAGCCATGGAACCTGTGTGCCATCAGAAGTCTTTTGTGTGGAGCTTTCCCATCTCTACTGTTCATTTCTCTTAACTATACTTCTACCTTCTGGAGCCTGTTTGTACAGATACAAAGTTGCATACAGAGTTAACCAGGTTGGAAAAGACCTTTGCAACAAACCAGTGTCCCATGATGAGAGGAATGAGACATTGTGCCTGTAACTGAAACTAATGACTGTATCTCTTAGAACAAAATGATCTCCAGGGGAAAACAAAGGTATCCATGTGATATTAAAAACCTGCATATATAATAGCATTTACATGGAGAAAAAAAAATATGACAGAAAGGGCCCAGCAATAATAAAGGCTGTGCAGAAGAAGGATGATTTATTAAGGATGCCATTAGAAGTGGCCTTGTATTATTGGATGTGGGCTTTGAAATGAAGGCACATGATTAAGTTATGTGGAAAAAACAGCAATGAGTTACAGTTCCTGCCACTTTTGTGCTATTTTATCTCTAAGACTGAAATGACAGAGGAAAAAAAAAAGTTCTATACTTCAGGACAATTAGAATATTATATCTTTTAAAATTGATTTGGGGAGCACACATTGAGCAAATGTCTCAGCTCCTACTGGCTAACGATGAGCAAGCTAAACAGAATTTCATGCTTGCTAAGACGTAAATATAAGGAGGAGTTCTTTTATCTTTCTGATGATCTTCCTATGCTACATTTGCCTTCCTTTGGGCTGTCAAAATAATACTCTCTTGATGAAAAGGGAAATGCTCATGGGAACTCCCATCATATAGTTACAGAGGAAAAAAGGATCTTATTTAATGCACAGCAGCCAAGATTAAAGGGAAAATAGTGAAGCTGAAGGTGCTGTATGACTTGTGCTCATTTCTGTTCTGGTATGAGATGAGAAGTACTGACTGGGAAATACATGCCTAGTATAAAGTCAGGTATTCAGGAGCATCGCTTCACTACTGAAGGATAATGCAAAATAGACCACTTTGGTGACCCCATTCCCTCCTCCCAGGAGAGAAGAGTATCATTTCTCACCTAAGACAACCTGGAGAAACCTTGACTAATGTTCAGGAGAAAAATCTTGCCAGCTTTGTACAAAAATACAAACTCAACAGGGCACAGGGGCAGGATGATCAAAGAAACAACGTGTTCTTTCAAGAGTGAACTAAGTGTGTTTGCTTTCCCTATATTGGCAAAGTGGAGGGCCAGGACAGATCTGACTGAGCCCTGTAAGGACGTTGGGGTAAGCACAAGGGAGCCAGAAGAGCATTTTAAGCTAAAGAACAATGTTGGCATGAGAACAAATGAGTATTAATTGGCATGAATACATTTGAGCTGGAAAGCTGAGGATAATTTCCAGCTATTCATGGAGTGATTTCCTGGAACAGCATTCCAGCTGGGGTAGGAAAAGCAAAAAGGCTGACACATGCCTGACTATGATGAGACAGCATGGGCATCTGTGATAGCAGCAGATGAAATTTAAGTGATCCTCTTCTGCCCTACTTTTCCATGTTCATTTCCTTGGTGGGATTACCATAGACAGAAACTGATCTGTTTTGCAGTCTGGGATGTTATTGATGCTTTCAAAGAAATGTAAAGATGCTTGCCTTGGGGACACAAAGGCTCTGGATTTTGAACTAAATCATCATGCTCCTGCACAGCAGAGTACACCTACCACAGCCTTTATGATTCAATTCAGTCTCTGCAGGGTAGAAACCGGTGGTCCAAAGATGCTAATATCGTGAACAGAAATACACAGCAGAAGGGACAGCCCTTTATTCTTTAATTAACTCATAGAACTCTTCAGCCATATCATACATCAAGGATGGCCATAAAAATGGCAATTTTATAGCGTGTAAAAAAAAAATCAGCATGATTCAGAGACTGAAGATCCATTTACAGCAAAGGTATGTGCCTCTCTGGAACAGTGTGGCCAGCAGGAGCAGGGAGGTCATTCTGCCCCTGTACTCAGCACTGATTAGGCCACACCTTGAGTACTGTGTCCAGTTCTGGGCCCCTCAGTTTAGGAAGGATGTTGACTTGCTGGAACATGTCCAGAGAAGGGCAACAAAGCTGGGGAGGGGTTTGGAACACAAGCCCTATGAGGAGAGGCTGAGGGAGCTGGGGCTGCTTAGCCTGGAGAAGAGGAGGCTCAGGGGAGACCTTATTGCTCTCTACAACTACCTGAAGGGAGGTTGTAGCCAGGTGGGGGTTGGTCTCTTCTCCCAGGCAACCAGCACCAGAACAAGGAGGTGGAGGTGGTGGAGTCACCATCATTGGAGGTGTTTAGGAGGAGACTTGATAGAGCACTGGGTTGCATGGTTTAGTTGATTAGGTGGTGTCGGATGCTAGGTTGGACACGATGATCTCGGAGGTCTCTTCCAACCTGGTTTATTCTATTCTCTATTCTCTTCTATTCTATTCTCTGAGTGCAACAGATCCCAAACAGACACGTTACTGTGAACCATAAAGCTACTTGGATAACTTACTCACTGTAACATGGGGTGACATTGTCACAGTTTAATGGTTTTGTGAAAAGCAGAGGTACATCAGGTCATCAGATCCTCCTTGAGGGATTTTTTTTAGCTGTCTGTGTGATGCTGGTGTGGAGCAAATGGCCATTGCAATTGCTTGCTGTTCATTATTTTGTCTACAGATTATTAGGACATGAAATGAGTGGGTGACCAGCAGAACAATCTGAGTGATTTAAGGCAAACCTAATTAGAATATTTCTCACCTAAACTTTTTAGCCTGGAAACTTGGAAAACAGGATTTAAATGTAACAAGTTGGCAGGGGGGGGGGAGGAAAAAACAGGGGGAAAAAAAGGACAACATTTAAAATTAAGATGGGAATAAGAACTTAAATGATGTAATCTCCAAAGAGAACCAGCAATCAAAGTCTCATATCCTCATATTGTGCCAGATAATGAAACATTAAGCTGGAGATAATAAGATTTCTTTCCACTGTATAGTCTTCAATGTAGTTAAACCTATGAACGAACAGACGAAGTGTTTTATATAAGCAAAAGGTTATATGTCAAGGATTCTGAGAGGTGAAAAGATAAATCCCAGCCCATTCACTAGAAACTAGATAGAGGGTCACATCACTCACTCTCTTTTAAAACTGTGCCATAATCAGATGCCTTTTAAGAAAGACAGCTTCACTCTGCTGAGCACTGGGGATGCAGTGGACACTTTTTACTTAGCTTGCCTAGGAAGACAAAGACTAGGTAATCACACTGTATGTACCTGTATATCTACACCTCCATCCTCCCAAAGATTTCCACCAAATTTGACAAGAAGGCAGAGATCTTGCGAAGGGAAGGCTTATGGGAGATCTTACTACCATGGACCAGTACATAAAGGCTGGCTACTAGGAAGATGAAGACTCCGTTTTTACAAGAGTCCCATCAGAAAGGCATAGGGTGATGAGGACAGGTTACTGCTGGGGAGATTCCCACTGGACTCCAGAAGAAAATGTTTCCCCATGCACACAGTCAGACATTGGAATCATCTCCCAAGGGAAGCAGTGGATTCCCCTCCACTGGACAGTTTGCAGACTCAGTTTGACAGGGTGCTGCAGCTCATTTCAACTAGACGGATACCTAGTAAGATTGGACCAGATGATCCTTGGGGTCCCTTCCAACCTGGCATTCCATGATTCTGTGATCTTAAAGACAGTAGCCCCCTTGAAAACTATATCTGTATATTGGCAGCCTGTGACTGAAGGAACAGGTGGGGATAAGTCACTTGCAACAGCCTCCAAAAGGCCAACACCAGCACAAAAATTCACAGGAAACCAAGCTAAATTCATCCCATGCTGGTGGGGCTGCAAGCTCTTCAACATGTCAGCACTGGCAAATAATTACTACCCTGACTGCCTATGGCACTGAATTTCTGTGGTCATTCACTTGAAGGAGTTTATAGTTGCAAGGAGGGGATAAGTCCACTGTTCCTGCTATGATGTGGAAACTAAAAAGAAGTGAAGAAGAGGAAGAGAGCTGAGATCTTCCAAACCCAAGTGGGACAGAGAGACGCACAACCTTGTGAAACACCACTTCTGCCTCCTTGAGCTTCCCATGGAAATCCAGATCACCTCAGTAAAAATGATAGAATGCAACACAGCAGTAACATTGGTTTAGTTCAAGAGTCCAAGGACCGAGATTCTACCTCTGAGCTGGACAGGAAAAGGCTCTTGCAGAAGAACCTAGAGGAGGACACGGGCAGTGTCCCTCTGCAGAGCCTTCCTACCCTCAAGCAGATCAACATTCCCTTCCAGCTTAGTGTTATCTGCAAACTTACTGAAGGTGCCCTCAATGCCCTCATTTAGATCACTGATGCAAAGATAGAAAAGAGAACTTGTCCCAGTAGTGAGCCCTGGGGGAACACCACTTTTGACAGGTCACCAACTGGATTTCACTCCATTCAGCACCACTCTGAGCCCAGCCATCCAAGCCATCCGCTCATGTATTGCTCTGTGCATTCACATCCAAGGAAGATTTTTCTCCTTCTTTCTTCACCCCCCCCCCCCCCCCCGTTTAAAAACTTTCCTAAACTTTTAAAGGGGAATCTCACAGCAGTGTTGTTGTTCAACACATTATCACAATTACTGTATGAAATGTGCACAGAGAATGCAAATTTCAACTTATAGCTGAACCACTGTCCCAGGAAAGGCGAAGCCAGCTTCTCCTGGGACCACATTTGGTCTTTGCAAAATGGTGAATACTTCAGGGTTTTTCTCCTCTTGCTAAAATAAACCACAGCAATGCACAAAGAAGGTGGCAGATGGTTGCTTCCTAATCTGCACATGAAATATCTTCCAGTTACAGAATTTGTTGCTTAATGTCTCAAAGTCCGTATTAATTATACACAGCAGCGGAGGGGCAGGACTAAAAATGGCTGGATCTGGTTGTGAGGCTGAACAGCCTTCAGTGTGGAGCTTAATTGTTGCTCCTCATAAAGCAGGTGAAAAGCTCAGACAGAGAAGTTTTGCCAGATGGCAGCTGATAACACATTGTGTGCTGCCAGGGGAAAAGCAAGCAGCAAAATCTCCTGCGGGTTTGAGGATTTGGGATTATTTTAAGCATGGGATAGAACTCATGCTTGTTTTTGAGGTGACAACAAGGGCTACTAAGAATCTAGTGAGACTTCCAAATAAGCTATAGGCAATATTTGAGTGCCAGACAGGTCCTCTCCTGATCTTCTGGCCGGGGTTAAATACTCAATGTCGGTCACTGAACCACAAGAAAATGTGGGCTTGATACACTCATTAAGGAATCAGATTCATTACAGACCCACACCCTTGTGAAGCTGCAAACTTCCACTAGAAAAAACCCAAATATTTTATAGTGCTGGGGGGAGGAAAGATACCATGGCAACTTTCCTCTGCTGCTTAATCACATTTACTGAAATTCTGTTAGGTGCTTTTCAAGTCAAATGGCACCAACTAATCTATAAAAAATAATAATGTGCTTTTAAATACAAAGGCCTTGAATTCGAGTATGAAAAGGAGAGCATATCTCTAATTTAGTGGAACCAGTGTGATTAAAAATAATTACATTTGTAAAGTGAACATTTGGAGAGGAAAAAAAAATGATTAATGTGCTCAGTAATAACATCCATTTAATTTGTATAATGAGCATTTTCATTTAAAGCTGTGTTTCCATTCAGAATACGAGGAGATGAAAAAACTCCAACAACTCAGGGTCATTAGCGTCATGTTTATACCCATCTTTACATCCTGATTCTGAATCTGTCATGGCTTTACAGCTCTGTTTGCCCTTAGGTCTTAAAAAAAAACCACACCCAAGACTGACAACTTCCAATTATTATTATTTTTTTAAGTTATAAACTCACCTGCATGCCCTGAAATATTAATTATGGCAAATCAAAAGAAATCCCAGCTATTTAAATACTGATTGCACACAGAGCCAGCAAAAGCACAGAAGTTAGCAATCTACATGGATATAAATAAATCTTCATTAGAGCTCTATTAACTTTCCCTGATAACAACCTTGGAAAATATTATTTTGCCTTTCTCCAGGTCGTTATATCTTCAGTTTGTCAGTTTATTTTTCTCTCTATCCCAGACTGGTAGCTGAACTAGAAGACTTCCAGAGGTCCATTCCAACCCCTATCATTCTGGATCATTCTGTGACTGCCTCATAGAATCACCTGGGTTGAAGGGATCTTCAAAGGTTGTCTAGTTCAACCCCCTCTGCACTCAGCAGGGACATCCTCAACTACATCAGGTTGCCCAGAGCCCTGCTGAGCCTCACCTTGAGTATTTCCCAGGATGGGGCTTCAGGCTGAGAGAGCTGGGATTGTTCAGCCTGGAGAACAGAAGGCTACAGGGACACCTTAGAGCAGCATTCCAGGATTTGAAGTGGCCTCCACGAGAGCTGGAGAGGGATTTTTGATGAAGGCATGGAGTGACAAGACAAGGGCTAATGACTTCAAACTGGAACAAGCTGGATTTAGATTAGATACCAGGAAGAAATCCTTCCCCATGAAGGTGGTGAGGTACTGGAGCAGGATGCACAGGGAAGTTGTAGAGGCTCCCGCCCTGGAAGTGTCCAAAGGCAGGTTGGATGGGGCTTTGAGCAACCTGGTCTAGTGGAAGGTGTCCCTGCCCAGGGGATTGGAACTGGAGGATCTTTAAGGTTCCTTCCAACCCAAAGCATTGTATGAGTCTCTGAAATACAGCACTATACTTCATCTGAGAGTTTATTCATGATTTACAGCCACGCTGTATTTACTTCTCACCTTTCTCTCTGCTTCAAATAGAGTAAGAAGCGAAGGAGTTCTCTAGGAAATCAGCCATCATGACTTCTTAGTGCTTTATTAGTTCCCATGAACTGCTTAAGTGAATAATGAACAACATCCACTACAAACTCCAAATATATTCAAGCCTGGTGGGCAGAGAAGGAGGATGACCCAGAGAGCAGGCATATGTCAGCTTTAGCTTTACCTTTCCCATTCCTTCTGATTCCCTGCAATTTAACTCTTCCTATAAGCTTGTTTCTCCGACCCAGTTCATTGCATTTCAGGTCAAATTGAAGAGAAGTTCATTAGCAAAAACTCAACCTCATTTATATTACTTCTCTAATGCAGTGGTTGGTTAGAATAACTCCCTGAAGGTTTTTCAAGCAAAATATGTTTTCCATTTGCTGGCTAAATGAATGGAGAGGGAAAGAAAGCACTTCATATTCAATCCAAATTATTGTAAGGCACCTAAAATTAGAAAGCTGTTCTCAGTCCTCATTTTTCAAGGGGAATTTAACAACAATTTAAAAGGAAAAAAAAAAAAAAAAGAGGAAAAAAGGCAAAACCTCAAAAGTAATTCCCACAAACTTCCTCTAAGTGTGTCACATTCTGTTTTCTGAATGTTTAATACCACTTTCAAGCCTGCAAACTTATTAAGCAAGACAAGGACATTGAATTTCTTCTGTGTCTCCAACCTTGTCTGTGCCAGAAAAGTGGTTTTTATTTATGTTGGCTGACTGAGCTAGTTACAACCGTCTGTGCTCCCAGCACTGAAGGACTGAAAGTGTTCAAGAGAGCTGCAAAACCATAATCTGATAGTTTATGTGGTAGATGCCCAAGGTCAAGGGTGCAAATCCCTTAGTCTGAGTGGTGCATCAATAGAAAATTAATGGTGCCATTAAATGTTAAGAGGAGCTTTAGTCATGTTCTCACGCTCAGTACCGGGGCATAGGGCTGAGATGCTATGGAGGGCAAAGCAGATGATCTAATGTGTCCTCCTGGCCCTCAAATTTATGAAAATGAATAAAGGCTGAACTTAAACCCTCATTTTGGTATAGCAGTGCTTTCTTCACTTTGAATTGAGTTGTGTGGAAATATTGCTAAACTTAATCTCTGCAGTGTTTTAACCGTATCTTATTGAGACAAACTTCTCACACAGACAAAGCAGTTAAGTCTTTCCTTGCAAGGGTAGCCCTTTGCCGGTCAGGGTTTCTTCAGCAGGGGTCTGCCCCAGCTGTATGAGACCCAGTTTAACCAGCTGAACATTTTGGCAGATGAGCTTAGGCACTCCTCACTGCAGTCCTATGAGTTGTCACAGCTGCTGTGCCCGCTGGGGTTTTGTCATCACCTTCCTGCTTCCCATGGGATGATCCTTGCTACAAGCACGTCATTTCTGGCAGAGGTAAGAGCAGCAGCACCTCCGCCACCACAAGCCTGTGAGACTCTGCAGAGTGGAGGGGGCAAATCAATATCTGATGGCAGAACTGATGACACAAGTGCCATCCCCTTTCTGCCAGCCTCCACTCCTCCATCCAGAAAGCATTACCCTTAACTCACACAACTTCTATTATTTCCCGCCCCCCCCCCCCTTAAATAATCCTGCAAGGACCTCTCCTGACTCATCTGAGGGGCAGCAATCTATCCCACCTGAGGTGGAGGAATTCATTCTACCAGCTCTGCTGCCACAGAGATTGTAACCTTCACATGCATCATAAGATGTGTCAAAAAGAAATAGCCCCAAGTTGCACTGGGGAGGCTTAGCTTGGATATTAGAAGAAACTCCTTGACTGAAAATGTTCTCAAACACTGGAACAGGCTCTCCAGGGAGATGGTTGAATCCCCACCCCTGGAGATGTTTCAAAGGCATGGTGCTGAGGGCCATGGTTTAGCATCAGATGTGGCAGAGTTGGATAATGATTGGACTCAATGACCCTAAAGGTCTTTTACAACCAAAACCAGTTCTATGATTTCATGAAGATAAACAGGAGTGATTATTGTTGCAGTACCCACTAAAATTTCTCCTTTTCTTTCCACTATTCATTCAAGAGGAGAGAGAAAAAATCCCCCCATACCCTGATCTTAGCTTCTGCTGCTGTTTTGCCAGTGGAGTTCCCTTTAAGAAATGGGGAGAAAAAAAAAAAAAAAAGAAGAAGAAAGAGAACAAAAAAAAGGGAAACTACTCTGTCATTTCTGAGATAAGACAAGGAAGAATCTGTCATGGCCATTATTCATCTAATCAGGGATAACGCCAACGACCTCATTCTGTCAGAAAATATGTTCAACAATGACCTCTTCCTTCATTTGGAGCAATGAGATCCGACAGCACAGGCATCATTTCTGTGCAGATAACAAAACCTCCCCCTGCTGCTCCCCTGAATAGTGATGCGAACCCGTCGCTTTGTCTAGCATCTCCCATTTACCATGTTTTGATTCTGGTGTTAATATTTGATTTTAATAGCCTCCTAATAATTTACAGACACACTTCACTAATGAGAATTAATTGGTGATGGTGGGGATGTGGGGAGCGCTGGCAGCCTCATTTCCTTAGCAAAGGACAGATGCAGTTTGGCTGAGAGACCTGCACGTAGCAAACTTCTCCGATAATTGGTCCTGCCTTTAAAGCTTTATTATTCCAGGTCAGAGTCCATGACCTGCATTTCCAAAGTGATTAATTAATTTGATGCCGTTTTAATAAATTTGCAGGGACCGCTGTAATTTTACAGACTTAATGCTCTGCATAAAGCCAGGTCAGAGATCAATACCAAATAATCTCTGCATCGACCCCCTAATTCCTGCCTGAGCAAGTGGCAGTTGCTTTAGAAATGTCACAGGAGGAGATGGATCACACACCACAGCCTGAGATTAGTTGTTCTTTCCCTGTTAAAATGTTTCTCCTCTATTTATAGACTCATTTTGGCCAGCTTCATTTCCCAGCCTTTTTTTTCCCCTTCATGTTGCTTTTTTATCCCTGGAGATTTCTAGTATCCAAAATCCCTGCTTCATGGCTCTAACTCTGAAGTCTTTCTGTGGTTTCAGTTTGTGAGGATGGAATAGAGTAGAATAGAATAGAACAGAATAGAATAGAATAGACCAGACCAGGTTGGAAGAGACCTTCGAGACCAACCCATCATCCAACACCACCTAATCAACTAAACCATGCAACCAAGTACCCTATCAAGTCTCCTCCTGAACACCTCCAATGATGGTGACCCCACCACCTCCCTGGGCAGCCCATTCCAATGGGCAATCACTTTCTCTGTGTAGAATTTCTTCCTAACCTCCAGTCTGAGCCTACCCTGGTGCAGCTTGAGACTGTGTCCTATTCTTCTGGTGCTGGTTGCCTGGGAGAAGAGACCAGCCCCCACCTGTCTATGACCTCCCTTCAGGTAGCTGTAGAGAGCAATAAGGTCTCCCCTGAGTCTCCTCTTCTCCAGGCTAAGCAACCCCAGCTCCCTCAGCCTCTCCTCATAGGGCTTGTGTTCCAAACCCCTCACCAACTTTGTTGCCCTTCTCTGGACATGTTCCAGCAACTCAGCATCTTTCCAAAACTGAGGGGCCCAGAACTGGACACAGAATCTGAGTGGCAAAGACATTGTGTTCAATCAAAGCAGCATGGAATTTAGAAAAGTGAACCCCAAAATTGATTTTTTTTTTCCTAAAGAAAATGTTTCTTCCCCCCCCGCCCCAAATCTTTAGTGGATAGGAAAAGAACTGGAAGGCTGAGAAGCTGGAGACATGTGCAATGAATCCCTTCACAGTTTTGAAACTGGATTTCTTAATGCCATTCTCATTAAAAAGTGTTTTCCTGCCAAATGCTGTTTGTGTTTGCCTTCAAAGTGTTTGCATTGCCGATGAATCTTCTGCAAGGTGTTTGTGTCTTGCCTTGCCTCTCCCACAGACAGCAACTTTATAAAGTAAAAGAGAATGAAAGAGGGAAAACTTGGGGGACTGAATTCACAAATTGAATCTCTCTACTCACTGCAAATGATCACAGGATCATAAAATGGCTTGGAAGCGACCTTAAAGATCATTTAGCTTCAACACCTCTTCCATGGGTACGGACACCTCCTACTAGACCAGGATGCTCAGGGCCTCATTGAACCTGGCCTTGAACACCTTCAGGAAGGGTGCACCCAGGACCGACCTGGACAACCTGTCACAGTGTCTCACCACTCTCACTGTCAAGAATTTCTTCCTAATATCCACTCTAAACTTCCCTCTTCCACCTTAAAGCCATTGCCCCTTGTTCTGTCACTACATGTGAGACAGCAGGACAAATACTTTCGGCATGTGGATCAGGAACACATCCCTCTGAGCCTATTGTAATGATTTGGCACAAGTAGCTTTTAGCAGAAGTCATCAACTCACATTCTGTTAACTTCTTCTTCTATGATGTTTAAGACCTCTCCACAGTCACCATTTTCTAAGGTACTTTACACCAACTAGTCAGGAAGAGCTACAGTGAATGAACAGAACATTTTTGCATTGACTAAGCTGAAGAGGTACTTCAAATTAAGTAGCAGCACCATGCAATATCACTTGCCCTATACTGTGTTTCTCTCTACAAAGTCTGTCATTTCCAGGTGTTTTTGTTTTTTTCCAGAAAAATGCTGGACAGTTTCTTCCAGACCACAGGAACAGATGATAGATCAGCTCAAACAGGTGTCTAAGGGATCCATTAGACATGGCATCATAAAATTCTTTAGTTTGGAAAAGACCTTTCAGTCATAGAGTCCAACTATTATCTAACTCTACCAACACTGGTGCTAAATCATGTCCCTCAGCACCACATCTCTGTGTCTTTTAAACACCTTCAAGGATAGTGATTCAATCACCTCCCTGGGGACCGTGTTCCTATACTTGTGAACCCTTCCAGTCAACAACATTCTTCTCATATCCAACCTAACACTGCCCTCCATCCCCCCAGTGTAACTTGAGGCCATTTCCTCTCCTCCTATCATTTGTTCCTAGGGAGAAGAGACCAACACCCACCTGAGTTCAACCTCCTTCCATATGTGACTGTTATGTTGCTGACTCCTTGTTTACATATGCTTTTGGGTGACTATCACTAAACACACTGGCAATTAATTCACTAACAGAGACATAAAAGACAAATGAGAGAAACGTCAGCAGAAACTATAGACCTGCTGACTTCAGGTATAATTATGTTCAAGTTCACTGTCAAGGACAGACTCACACCTCTTCCCAAGGCTGGAAGTTCATTTCAGCTCCAAATCCAAAGTTCTCTGAGTGGGAGAGGTGAGGTCACACTGAGTTGGATGTGACCAAGCAAGGAACAGTTCATCTCACTGTACTTTGAACGACAAATGTTCAAATGTTCAAATGGACAGTGTGAATGACAGTGTAAACCGTGTTCATGCCTATTTCCACACCTGCAGCCCCCCAGACCCTAGAGATACAGCTCCCTGATGTATTCCTGACTGCCCCTAACTTCCATCCCAACTCCCGTAACAAAGGCTGCAAGCAGACATTTCACAGAATCACAGAAACATTCAGGTTGGAAGAGATGCTCAGGATCACCCTACTCTACAAGGTTCACCCCTAAACCATATCCTCAAGCACCACATCTAAAAGACCTTTAAACACATCCAGGGTTGGTGACTCAACCACCTCTCTGGACAGCATATTCCAATCCCTGACCACTCTTGCTGCGAAAAATGTTTTCCTAATGTCTAGTCTAAACCTACCCGGTTGTAGCTTGAGACCATTCCCTCTTGTGCTGTCACTACCTACCTGTGAGAAGAGGCCAGCACCAGCCTCTCCACATTGTCTTTTCAGATATTTGTAGACAGCAAAGAGGTCTCTCCTCAGCCTCCTCTTTTCCAAACTAAACAGCCCCAGCTCCTCTCTTAGTAAGACTTACTTTCCAGGCCCTTCTCCAGCTTTGTTACATTCCTCTACACTGGCTCCAGCACCTTTTCCTTTTATGTCTACCTCTAAGAGGCCTTATAAAACCACAGTTGCCCACAGAGCACATCAAGAGATGTCTAGCTAGCATGTGCCCAGATGGCCAAGAAGGCCCACAGCATCCTGGCCTGGATCAGCAATAGAGTGACCAGCAGGACCAGGGAAGGGACCGTCCCCTTGTCCTCAGCACTAGTGAGGCCGTATCTTGAGTCCTGGGTTCAGTTTTGGAACCTTCACTCTAAAAAAGACTTTGAGGTCCTGGAGCATGTCCAGAGTAGGGCAACAAAGCTGGTGAAAGGAACTAGGATTATTTAGCCTGGAGCAAATGAGGCTAAGGGAGACCTTCCTGATGTCTACAACTACCTGAAAGGAAGTAGGAGCTAGGTGGGGCTTACTCTATTCTCCCTAATAGCAAGTGATATGAGGAGAAGAAAAGGCCTTAAGTTGCACCAGGGGAGGTTTAGATTGGATCTTAGAAGAAACTTCTTGACTCAAAAGGTTCTTAAAGACTGGCACAGGCTCCCCAGGGCAGTGGTTGACTCCCCATCCCCTGGTGGTGTTTCCAAGAGGCAGAGATTCAATGCTGAGGGTCCTGGTTTAGCACCAGACTTAGCAGAGTTACAGAATGGTTGGACTAAATGATCTGGACTACATGATCTTAAAGGTCTTTTCCAACCAAAACGATTCTGTGGTTCTATACTAATCAGCTCAGGCTTTGATTATCTCAGAAACACCTGCCCAGAGAGGATCACCTGTCAGTCACTTGTGAAATGAAAGCAGCAAATCCTGTCTTAGCCACTTGCACTCTGGTTGCTCCTTATATTAAATGTCTACTACAGAAGCCACACACAATTAAGCATAGCTTGGAAGATCACACATGAGCTGGAAAAGACAAAGCCATTATTGATGACCATATCAGGGTTTTTTTCACTTCAGTTATAAAGTTCCATGCCAATGTGCAGTAACAACAGCTTTCAGTTACTCCCATTTGAAAACTGTGCAGAAGCTGAGCAGCCCTGTGGAAAGGGACCTGGAGGTCTTGGTGAACGACAAACTCAGTATGAGTGAACAGTGTGATGCAAAGAAGGCCATCAGGATGCTGGGTTGAATCAACAAGGGCATTGCCAGCAAAGATGAAGAAGTATACTTTTCTCTAAAGCCCACTCTGCTCAGTGCTGGTCAGACAATACCTGGAGTGTTGCCTACAGTTTTGGTCCCTGCTGTACAAAAAAGATGTGGACAGGCTGGAAAGTGTCCAGAGATGGACCAGGAGAACATTCAGAGGACAGGCCCACCTGCCATATGAGGAAAGGCTGAGAGACTTTGGTCAGCCCAGACAAGAGAAGGCTTAGGGGAGACCTTATTACCATGGACCAGTGCATAAAGGATGGCTACCAGGAGGAAGGAGACTCCCTTTTTACAATGAGTCCCATGGAAAAGACAAGGGGTGATGGGAACAAGTTACTGCTGGGGAGATTCCCATTGGACTCCGGAAGAAAATGTTTCCCCCTGAGAACAATTGGACATTGGAATTGTCTCCCAAGGGAAGCAGTGGATTCCCCTTTATGGGACAGTTTGAAGACTCAGCTTGCCAGGATGCTTGGCCAGCTCATTTCAGCTCTAGTGTCACTCAGAAAGGTTGGGCCAGATGATCCTTGGGGTCCATTCCAACCTGGCATTCTGTGATTCTGTGAAACCTGGCTGGAGGCAGAGAGCCTATCTGTACATGGTGTATTTGTGCAAATATTATTCATTTTACTGCTGCCTTTGAAAACTGAGTGCATTTGGAATACCAGCCCTGTGTCACCACAAGCCACATGGAGTAAGCTCTGAAGAAATGAATTAAAAATGCATTTAATTTTACCGTGGGCTAGAGCTATATTTTGCTTGCTGTACAGATTCCCAGAGAGACTTGTTTGAGAGAACTACTGAAACATTAATGTCTACAAAAGGATTTTAAGAGTGGTACTTTAGGAACTATTTGGCTTTGATGAAAGGTTTGACTGCCTGATAACCCGAGCCTGCAGTTACTGCACAATATTTATAAATGGAAGAGACATTTACAGCCTCATAAAAGCTTGTGTTTATTGTTATCAAATTGCAGCCTTGCACTGAAACATTAATATGTAGCTTAACCTGGTTCTTGTAGCTTTGTTATGAGAACAGATTAAGTAGCAGAGAAGGTTTCATGGGCAGAAAACCAGCAAATGCCAAGTGACAGGGATAATGTATGACAATGGGAGAAGACAATCCAAACACAGCTACCAGTCCTTTGGCTCCTCAGACAGCCAGCTCAAAAGCAGGCAGGTTACAACCCTGGTGCAGTGTTTCCTGTGAGCAAGACATTGCTTCAGACTGACTGAATCTTCCGCGGCTCTACCACAAATCTCACTAAAACAGGTCTGAGAAGAGTACTGGGGATTAACTGGGGGTCGGTCTCTTCTCCCTAGTAACAAGTGATAGGACAAGAGGAAATGGCCTGAAGTAACCAGGTAAGGGTTGGTCTCTTCTCCCAGGCAACCAGCACCAGAACAGGAGGACACAGTCTCAAGCTGCACCAGGGGAGGTTTAGGCTGATGTTAGGAAGAAGTTCTTCACAGAAAGAGAGATTTGCCATTGCTATGGGCTGCCCAGGGAGGTGGTGGTCACCATCACTGGAGGTGTTTAAGAATAGACTGGATGGGGTGCTTGGTGCCATGGTTTAGTTGATTAGTTAGTGTTGGCTGATAGGTTGGACTCGATCTCAAAGTCTTTTCCAATCTGGTCTGGTCCATTCCATTCCATTCCATTCCATTCCATTCCATTCCATTCCATTCCATTCCATTCCATTCCATTCCATGGAGGTTTATTGGCTATTAGGAGAAATGTCTTTACTAAGTGGTCAAACACTGGAAGAGGATACTCGGGGAAGTGGCGGAGTCACCACGAGTCATCTGACTAGGTAGACTGGTGTCTAGAACCTATACAGCACAGGGTTTGATGCTGGAGCTAGGCAATGAACTACCCTAGATGTCTTTGAAAATTTCCAGTGTTTTTGGCAGAGAACCCAGTGCCTTGGAAATGCAGCAAGCAACACAGCAGGACAATGGCAGGAGTATGTGGCTGTGAAAACTTCTGTTCCTCCTGTTCCACCTGATTAAGTAGCATATTTGACATAGAACAGCAGCCTCTGATGCTCTGTAGAGCTTCTGCTGAATCAGAAATAGCATGATATTTATTTTCCCCTCTGATGGATGTATGCCCATGGCAGCCTCTGAACAAATGCATTCCAATTTAAACCATGATGAGTTCATACAGGAATGCAGAACTGACATTGATGCTTTTATTGTCAAATCATCTCAGCATATAACCTCTCTCCTTCGTGGAAAATCCTGAGCAAACAGACCTTGCAGTGTGATGTGAAGGTTAATGAGTGCAGTCCTTTTCTGGCTAAAACTGGCAGAAAAATGTTTCAGTAGCTGCTTCTTCCTCTGAGATCTCCAAAGTGGCTCATGGAAGCTGTAGTCCTTCACCCTGTGTGAGGCTCATGCTCCTACTATGAACTTCAGCTTCTCTAAAGTGATTCTGCAAGTTAATCAGACTGCTGCAGCCCAGTCAAAAAGGACTTTAGAAAAGAAATCCTTTAAAGCACTACAAGTACAGCTGTTGCCCTCAACACAAGAAGCCCATTGAGCTGTTGGAGCAGGTCCAGAGGAGGCCATGAAGATGATCAGAGGGCTGGAGCACCTCCCCTAAGGGGACAGGATGGGGAAATTGTTCAGCCTGGAGAAGAGAAGGCTCTGGGGAGACCTTAGGGCAGCTTTCCAATACAAGAAGGGGGCTGCAGAAGAGCTGGGGAGGGACTTTTGACAAGGGCTTGTAGTGACGGGATGAGGGGCAATGGGATGAGATTGGAGATTAGGATGAAATTCTTGACATTGGAACAGGTTGTCCGGGAAGGTTGTGGAAGCCCAGGAGGTGTTCATGGCCAGGTTGGACAGGGCATTGAGCAACCTGGGCTAGTGGGAGGTGTCCCTGCCTATGGTGGGGGAGCTTGAACTAGATGATCTTTAAGGTCCCTTTCAACACAAACATCGTCTGAATCTGTGATTGTCTGAACTACATTGGCAGCAGGCTGCTCTGTACAGTTTAGATCCATATATTTTAGCATAGTGCCTCTTTGTAAACACCAGAACTTCAGGAGACCCCATGCAGATGAGAGGGAAATGCTAGAAATGCAGGTTACCAGAAGCCTTAACCCCAAGCAAATTAGCTTGCAATGAAAGTGTAGATCTCTGTAATTTAAATATTGAAAGTGACCTGAAATGGACTTTTCAACTTTTCCACTGCAAATAAAATGCCTTTTAAAATCTACCAGGATACATATTTTCTGCTGAGATATCCTCTCAGTATCAGTTTCCTGGCTGGCTCTATGAATTCCTAAGAAACCAGCCTACCTATCTCCCATAACTATTCTGGAAGGGTTCATTTTGTTGATTTCTTTTTTTTCCCCACCCACCAATAATGGAAATCTGATGCTCTATATTTAAATCATATGCTATGCTACAACATTCTTGATTGATCACTCAGCACAACCATTCTCTAACTCTACTGTCTGCTGTTAAACCGTGGCCTTCAGCACCACACCTCTGCCTCTTTGAAACCTCTCCAGGGATGGGGGTTCAGTCACATCCCTGGGGAGCCTGTCCCACTCTTTGAAAACCCTTTCAGTCAAGAAATTGCTTCCAGTATCTAATTTAAGCAATTTCTGGTGCAACTTGAGGCCATTTCTTCTCACATCACTTGTTACTAGGGAGAAGAGACCAACCCCTACCTGGCTCCAACCTCCTTTCAGGGAGTTGTGAAGAGCCAGAATGTCTCCCTTCAGCCTCCTTTTCTCCAGCTCTACACTCCCAGTTCCCTCAGCTACGCCTCACCAGACCTGTTCTCCAGAGCCTTGACCAGCTTGACCAGTCTTTCTCTGGACCTGCTCCAGCACCTCACTGTCTTTCTTGTAGTGAAGGTCCCAAAGCTGAACCCAGGACTCAAGGTGTGGGCTCCTCAGTGCCATGGACAAGGGGACAATCCCTTCCCTGGTCCTGCTGGTCACACTATTGCTGATCCAGGCCAGGATGCTGTTGACCTTCTTGGCCACCTAGGCACATACTGGCTTATGTTCAGATGGATGTCAATCAACACCCCCCAGTTCTTTCTTTACTGGGCATTTTTCCAGCCACTCTGTGCCAATATCGGAATGATCATGGGGTTGATGTGACCCAAATGCAGGACCCAACACTTGGCCTTGTTAAATCTCATCCAACTACCCTCAGACAATCAATCCAGCTCGTCCAGGTCCCTCTGTAGAGCCTTTCTAGCCTCAAGCAGATCAATGGAAGGACATAGGTTCTAAGAACATTGTGACTACATATGCATACACAGAGCTAGCTCTTGAGCTGCCCATTCCAGTGTGGGTTAAACACAGCTAAAACAGAAGGGGTTTCATTTAGTGCAGAGAAGGCATTAATTCTCTAGGCATGCCCATGAACAAATACAAGTGGACCCCATTAGGAATCTCCCAGGAACACTGCCACACACCACTGGGGCCCACCATGATCACAATTAGTTCTCAGATTTGTAGGAAATCTGGAAATAATTCCAGTAATTGTCTCTCCATCTTCCTTCACATCCATCTCATAATCTTCCTTATCTATGAATTGTTTCTGTCTCATGCTTGTCTCCATGTTTTATCTTTTCTTCCCTTCCTGAGGAATCTACAGAATTAATATCAGCATTTTAGAGAACTTGCAGGAAAAGGATCTTCTGGCACTGGCAATGCAGACACATAAATCTTAGCTGCTCTTTCCATTCATGCACTGCATCCTTGTAGAGTTGCTCCCTGCTGAAACCAGCATGATAGCTGCAAAGTTAAAATTGCTTCTTAATTTGAAAACCTTTGAGTTTTGATACTCTAGACTTGCATTTCCAGGCATGGTGACATTTATACCGAGGCAGCAGGGTTATTTGGATTTATTTTTCATTATCAGCAGAAGATCCCTCAATATATTATGTCACAATTAATTTGAATACAAGTCCTTGAAACAAAAGAAAAGCAAGGAGAGTGCTTCCTACTCTCATGGTTTTGTGCTAGGCAGGAAAATATCCTGCCCTCTATAGAGCTTATTTGAGAATTTTAGGGAGATGGAGATGAAGCTCTTAGTCACTTTGTCTATTTAAAAGCTTCTCTGACCATCTCAACTCCCATAAGTCTAAGTTCCGAGTAGTTACCTCCTAGTTGCCAAAATGTTATAAAGGAAAGGTTTGGCTACTGGCACAGTTCACCTCATTTCAAGGCTGATATAACACTTCCCTCAAAACTCTTCACAATGAAGACCACTTAAAACTTTCCTCCTGGCTGTAAGCACTCTTTCCATGCGGTGCAGACCACAATCTAAATGCATGCACAGAGCACCTAGGGATGCCTTCTGCCAGCTAGGATCATCGAATTATTCAGGATAGAAAAGACCTCCAAGAGCCTGAAGTCCAAAAGTAAACCCAAACCCACCATGCCCACTGAATCGCGTCACAGAGTGCCATATGCACACATTTTTTTAACAACTCCATGGATGGTGTCTCCACCACCTCCCTGGGCAGCCTATTCCAATGCCTGACCACTCTTGAAGGAAAGAAAATTTTCCTAATCTCCAACGTAAACTTCCTCTGGCACAACCTGAGGCCATTTTCCCTCCACCTCTCACTTGTTACTTGGGAGATGAAACCAACACCCTCCTTGCTACAGCCTCCTTTCAGGGAATTTTAGAGAATGACAAGGTCTTCCCTCAGCCCCCTTTATCAAGTCTCTTAGATGCTCCTCACCAGACCTATTCTCCAGACCCTTCACCAGTTTCATTGTCATTCATGCTCCATCTTTCTTGAAGTGAGGCCCCAAAACTGAACCTAGGACTCAAGGTGTGGCTTCACCAGTATTGAGTAGAGGGACACAATCATTTTCCTGGTCCTGCAGGTCACTGTTGCTGATCCAGGCCAGGAAGCTGTTTGCATTCTTGGCTTCATGTTGGCTCATGTTTTGACTATGAATTTGATACTAGTTCACTTGTGAGTACCAAATGCTGTCATGAGCCTAGATACATATGCCAGCTGTGTTGACTGACTCTAATTGCATTTTGCCTTTTACCTCTCTTGGAAGCTCCAGGGATTCCTTTCCTCCTGGAAAACAGTTGTCTCCTCAGCACAGATACCCCATCCCTGCAGAAAATAGAAACCATCTCTGCTCTGGTAGTGCTGGCTGTGGAAACTGCTGTCCTTGGTGCTTACCGCTCCTGACCTGCTGGTCACGCTCCTCTTAATGGACTACAGAATATGGTCCATTTTCTTGGCCATGAGGGCACATTGCTGGCTTATAGTGAACTTGTCCAGCAGCACTCCCAGAGCCTTCTCTACAGAACTGCTTTCCAAGAGCTCAGCACCTCACCTATACTGGTGCAAGAGTTTATTCCTCCTCAGGTGCAAGACCCTACATTACAGGCCCTACAGGGAGTGATAAGACCAATGGCTTAGTCTGGGTGACAGCAGCAGGGATACAAAGGTGACACACCTAGCAAGTAGTTCCATTGCTGTGCTCATTTCAATGGCCATTGCTACCATGAGCCTTATGCCACACAAGCTGGCCTCAGGGCGTTTTACACACAGTGGAGGAGAAAGCTTGGCTTGAAGCAGATTGAGCTAGGACTGTGCCTGGGCTTTGGAGAAAAAAAAGAGAACTGGAAAAGGCTCCACCCCACAAATTCCACCAGCAGAAACCAGCAAACAATTCCTGCAATTTACATCTGCCAGCCTCAAACATAATTAATGTTCATTCACAGCCAAGACCATGTTGTGGGAGAATGTGGTCTACTTAGCTTGCTTAGCTATAGTAAAAAGGACTTTATTTTTAGGGATCACTGCTAATGGCAGACAGTTTCTTGGGGGCCATCAGGATTTAGGCAGATGTGGGAGCAGATGGCAGAACAATAATGCTTTTTTTGGATGATTGACTGGTATCTTTTGCCAAATGCCAGAGGTAATGAAAACATTTTGCCCATCTTAGATAAGCGACAAGGAATTTTCATCCCAAGAGCTGACAGGGGTTGGGTTTCACTTTCCTTTGTGTGTGTGTAAGCACCAAGAAGTCCCTGTGAACCCTACTCAATAACGCTTTGGCCTTCTTTCCTTTTACCTGAGCAATTGTATTTCTCCCTGTATTTTGAAAAGGAAATACAAATATTTAATCCATTTTGTCATGTCTTGCCTCTGCTGAAAGCAGGATGGCATATCTACCAAAGCAGGGGAGTAAAATCTGTCCTGCAGAAGGGGAAATTTATGGCTGCAATTTTTGCAGAGGGGTCCCTGTGATGCAGTAAACTGCACGAATGAAGCATGAAGAGTTTATTAAAGCCATAAGAATCTTGAGATGAGATTACAGCCTTTATACTGTGCCACGCTTCAGGTTTGATAACGCACAGCTCCCACTCGCCCCCTCCCAGCTCTCCTGGACAGGCAGAGAGAGGAAAAAATCCACAGCAGATTGATTTTGATTTCACTTGTAGCATTCTCATTAATTTTCAAGGCATCAGCTCACGTAGATCAAAGTGGCACAAGATGCTGACATCAGCTTTTGTATCTAAGAGCTTATCACTCCCTGATGATAAAATTACAGGATTATCAAGGAGTGCATCTGCAAGTCTACTGCTACTGTAAAATGCATTGTGACACATAAATGCACAATGTGACACCATTACTGTATCATCTTTACTGGAACACTTAGCAAACATCTCCAGTGTCACCAAATGGCACTCATGCCTCGGATTTTCTTTCTCAGTTTTCTAGCCTTGGAAATGTTAACTTGAGGTGGTAGCACCTTTTTTTTTTTTGGTTCTTTGTTCTGGTTTTCCCCAGCTCTGACATGGCCAACCCTGATGTGTTGAGTCACCAACCCTGGATGTGTTTTAAGGTCATTTAGATATGATGCTAGAGGATATGGCTTAGGGGTGAATGTTGCAGAGTAAGGTTAATGTCCATCATCAAGTCCAACGACTTGATGATCCCAAGGATCTTTTCCAACCTGAATGATTCTGTGTTTCTGTCATCTGCAATAGAAAAAAGTGCCATGAAAGATCAGGACCAGCACGGCCAAGTCATCCTTTACCTTTTTCAGAGCTGGTGATGGAATGTTATTGTGCCAGCATACAACTGTTAGAAATGCTTCTTTTATCATTCCAGGTAAAAGAAAAACTCTCTTTCGTCTTCCTCTCTAATGCAGGACTGACACACTCCTACAAGCTCTTAGTGCATCAAATCAATGGGAAAGCAATTTCCCCCAAACCATGTAGTGTACCATAACTGGGACTGGAGACAGCAGAGAGAGGTTGCAGAAGGGATAACAGTTACATTGGCTGTCACACTTCTTCCCTCTTCTCTCTCCTACCATTCAACAATGCAGACTCAGAGAGAAGTTTACAACAGCTTTACAGGGAAAGGGCTATCTAAAGAAGCTTGGATATTTAGCTTGACATTGTACTGAAGTCTGGTTGGTTGTAGTGCTCTGAGGGAGTCTTAGAGAAAGCAAGTCTGTAATCCCGTTCTGTGAATCAGAATGGGCAGATCCATCCTTTCCTGATAATTGTGGTACTATCAAAATAGACCTCACCCAAAGTCAAAACGTGTTTATGGGATGCAAAGGCCATAAAAGGCCACAAGAAGGAGAGCGACTTTTTACAAAGGCCTGCAGTGATAGGATGTGGTCATGGTTGCAATAAGCAGTGTGAGCAATGTGGCAGTGTAGGCCTAGAGCCTGACACGGTGGTAGGCCGTGTCCAGCATGGGTGCAGGAGTGGCTAGCAGTATAGCAGAGTAGTGCTATGCCTGCACCGTGTAACCAAAGCAGGACGCCGGTAGCTATAAACACAGAGAGTTATCTGGGAATCACAGGACGCACACCTGCATCAGCAACCTCGCCTGTTATTACTAGTTTAACCAATAATCAATAGTGATAGTGTGTGGTCACTCATGAGGGGCCAATGAAGCCATGCCAGCAATGCCCTCCGAGTTTATATAAGTTGTAAAGGTTTTCTTACTGTGCACTTCTTCTATGCACTTCTTACTAGCCTGTCAGCTCTGCTGTCTGCTCTGTACCATGCTTGCATTATAATCGAACAACACTGAAGCAATAAAGGAACAATACTAGATCATACTGATCAGCTGTATTGATTCCAATCTCCGTCGTCACCAAAATAGGATGAGGTGAAATGATTTCAAAGGAGGAGATTAAGATTGGATGTTAAGAACAAGTTCTGCACCATGAGGGTGGTGGAACACTGGAACAGGTTGCCCAGGGAGGTAGTTGAGGCCCCATTCCTGCACATAATCAAGGTGAGTCGGGACAGGGCTTTGGGCAACCTGATCTAGTTAAGGATGTCCCTGCTTACTGCAGAGGGGGTTGGACTGGATGACCTTTGGAGGTCCCTTCCAACCCAGACCATTGGGCTGGAAGGTTTATAGGTTTGCTTCCCTCTGACCACTGGGGTTGGGGGAAAGAGGAAAAGCTATGCTCTTGTTTACCACAAATCTGAAGACAGAAATCTTCAGTCAGAAATACTGCACGAAGATTAAACATCAAAATGCAACACTAACATCAAGCTGTTCTGAGGATGTTAATCCATAATCCTCACCCTCAAAATGCATGAGCAATCCCAATGGATTTTATTTTTATGGCTCTATCCTTGGTCAAGCCAGTCCTTACAGCACTGCATCTCCATTCTGTCTCGGGGGCTTTCTGATTACCTTTGAGCCAAGAAACTGCAAAGTTACTAAAACTGGTCAGGATGTAGGTCACCTGTCCCAAAGTGAGAAACTAATGACATTTGATTAGGTTTATCTGGGACAAAAGTGTGGTTCACAAAGGCAAGAAATTTGCAGTGGCAGCAAACTGGAATTAAGATTCATGTCCTCAGGGATAGGGCAAACGTAACCTGCAAAAGAAGGGCATGTGCCACTCCAAACAATACTGCACAAGGCAATTTACAAACCAGAAACAATAAAATCACAGTCACACAATCACAGAATGTTAGGGCTTGGATAGGACTTCCAGGAATCAAGGCCAACCCCCCCTGCCAAAGCACCATCACCTAGGGCAGGTCACACAGGAACATGTCCAAGCAGGTTTTGAAAGTCTCCAGAAAAGGAGACTCCACAATCTCTCTGGGCAGCCTGTTCCAGTGCTCTGTCATCCTCACTGTAAAGAAGTGTCTCCTCATGTTGAGGTGGAACTTACTGTGTTCCAGCTTGTACCTGTTCCTTGTCCCATCGCTGGGCACCACCAAAAAGAGCCTGGCACCTTCATCCTGGCACCCACCTATCAGATATTTATAGATGTTGGTAAGATCCACTCTCAGGCTTCTCAAGACTAAACAGCCCCAGGTCTCTCATCCATCCTTCACAGAGGAGATGTTCGAGTCCCTCAGTCACCCTCAAAGCACTCTGTTGGACTCTCTCCAGCAGATCCCTGCCTCTCCTGGATTGGGGAGACCAAAACTGGACACAGTAGTTTGTCTTTATTTGTGATGGACACACCATCACAACAGTCCATTCTGATATTAGAATGACATATCATTTTGTGGATAAATCTTATCAAGCTCACTAGAGAAGCTACTTGTGTTGCTGCTAACAGCATGTCTGTTAAGACTTTGAGCTGACCATAGGCTGCAGAAGACCCTCAATGAGTGCACACCACCCAAAAAATCACACATCCAGATGATCTGGATGTTAGCCCATACTGAACTCCATAGAGATTGGCTGCGCTGCCTAAATTTGCTTTAAACTAGCTCATTCATTTTATCTACCCCAGGTATCCTAAGATGAATGACAAAAACAAGCCCTTTCCCAGGAAAGGAACTCACTTGAGCAATAAGAAACAAACAGAAAGCCCAGCTGGTTGATTAATGGGCACAGTAGCTTGGTTTGTGATTATAAATAAATCCAGAGGGGAAAAAAAGAAAATCAACAAAGCAAATAACAAAAGCAACTACACAAGCAGCAAAATTCAAAAAGCAAATGAGAGCTAAGCTAGGACAATCTCACAATGCAGAAAAAGCCTTTTTGGGAAGTCAGTAACCACCTCCCTGAAACATGATGTAAGGTCACAGAATCATAGAACAACCAGGTTGGAAATGACCTCATGGATCCAACCTATTACCTATCACCTAACACCTCATGACTAAATAAACCATGACTCCAAGTGCCACATCCAATCCTTTTTTGAACACCTCCAGGGGCAGTGACTCCACCACCTCCCTAGGCAGCACATTCCAATGGCAAATAACTTTTGGTGAAGAGCTTTGTCCTCACCTCAAGCCTAAACCTCCCCTGGTGCAGCTTGAGACTGTGTCCTCTTGTTCTGTTGGTGGTTGCCTGGGAAAAGAGACCAACCCCCATCTGTTTAACATCTCCTTTCACATAGTTGTAGAGAGCAATAAGGTGTCCCCTGAGCCTCCTCTTCTCCCAGCTAAATGTAATGATAAGGTCTGTGATACAAGACCAATATGACTATTGAACACATTCTAGACAGAGCTCAGACTGAAGACAGGATGAAGAAATACCAGCCAGCAGAAGTACCAATACATCCTCTCAGTACCTGTGGCAGTCATTTATCACACTTCTGCTCAATGGGATCTTAGGATATTTTTAAATGCATTTGAATCACAAAATGAGACAACCATTAAGGTTGGATAAGACCTCTAAGGTCATCAAAACCAGCCATCAGGTCAACACCACCATAACAAGTAATCCATGTCCTGAAGTGTCACACCTACATGGGTTTTTGAACACCTCCAGGGATGGTAAAATAGCACAAAAAGTTGAGATTTCTTGTGAGACTTAAAAACTGAGACATACCAGAAGGCTCTACTTTGATAATGTCAAATCTCTTTGTTTAAACAGAGTAGGCTGTATCTTAAATCAACACAGGAGCATTGTAAAAGAAAACAAAGAGCATTTTAGCATTAAAAAAAAAATGTTATCGTGCAAAAGCCCCACCAGAATGAAATGAAATAGAAAGTGAGTTAAATATTTTAAGTCAGTGAGACAAGCAATTCAGCATTACTTAAACAATGTGAGCAAGTTATTTGCTTCCACCCCTTCCCATTGAAAACCAGAATCGAAATCTAAATGTGTTCAGAAAATTTCTGCTTTGCTGCAGCTGGACTGCTTCAGTGGAACAACCTCCTTTTGCCAGTTTTCTTTGTAATTTCTACATATAGAGTATGGAGTCTGCTGCAGAAGAAGGCTCCATTACCCTGCTCATGGGTAAGCAAAGTGGCTGTGACAGTGAGAGCAGCTTTTGATTGCTTATGAGCAGTGGAAGTTAATAGGTTGTGAGACCATTTAAAAATGGTGTCTAAGTATAAATGGGAAATTTCTCTGTTCAGCTGAATTTAGAGAGCTGCAGAGTGTTTGATGGGACCAGATGCAACTCTGGTGTGATGGCAGGGATTTAGTAGCAACCATCCTAGTAAGTATCACTACAAGTCTGTGACCTTCTCAAATTCAAAATATAGAATAATTTTGGTTGGAAAAGACCTTTGAGATCATCAGCTCTAACCATTAACTAACTCTACCAAGGTTGGTGCTAAACCATGTTCCTCAGCACCACATCTCTGCCTCTTTTCAAGACTTCCAGGGATGGGGATTCAACCACCTCCCTCAGGAGCCTCTTCCAGTCTTTGAGAACCCTTTCAGTCAAGAAGTTTCTTCTCATATTCAATCTAAACATTCCCTGGTGCAACTTGAGGCCATTTCCTCTTGTTCTATCACTTGTTCTTGGAGAGAGAAGTAACCAAAATCCACCTGGCTCCAACCTCCTTTCAGGGAGTTGTAGAGAGTGAGAAGGTCTCCTCTCAGCTTCCTTTTCTCCAGGCAGAACAATTCCAGTTCCCTTAGCTGCTCCTCCCCAAACCTGTTCCTGCATACCCTTCATCAGCTTTGTTGCCCTTCTCTTGACCTGCTCCATCACCTGGTAGTGTGGGCCCCAAAACTGAACACATTGAAAATATGTTCTCCAGATACAGAATCATTAAGCACAACACACCCTACCATAATGCTCTTCTACAACCCTCTCTTTCCTTTTCCAACTTGTCAGCTCAGGTGAAGCTTTTCATAGCAATCCACTGACACCCTACTGACAAATCCAAATATTCCACTGACGTTCTTAGGCTGCTTTTTGCTGCAGAGCTTCTGGCCACTTTGGCACACAGAGAGCATCCTTTCATTTGGCAAAGGGACTACTTTGTCAGCTAGAGCAGGTGAGGATCTGCTAAGCTGAATGAAGAGAAAAGTTGTAAATGAAGACTCCACTTGCATCCTAAGCCTCTCCCACCCATCACAAGTTTATTATTTAACCTGCAAAATGTGTGATTAAAAGGTCAAGCTTTTAAAGGAGTGCACGTTTTAATATTATTAGTAGTGAATTTGTTGAGTTAATGCCTATATTAGGTCACTGAGTCAAGTATCCTGGCCTATTAATATTTATAGCCAAGCAAATGGGTGAAGGTACTTGGCACCTGCATGATGCACTACTTGAGTATACCACCATCCACCCAGGAGATGGCAAATAGCATAGATCTCCATTCACAGAAGAGAAAAAACGGCATGGAGGGCACTTGATGCCACAGGCTTGGCAAAGATGACTCAACTTCAAGATGCTGGGAACTTGACTCAGCAGCCCTGGCAGCTGCTCTTTCTGAGTAGCAGAAACAGCCAACATGCACTTCCGACCTGAACTGCAGAAAGTTGCTTCTACATCTCCTGACATTTTATGGAGAAGAGATAGGAAAGAAGGAATACCTTGGACTAACTCCAGGAGACAAAAGGGCTGAAAGCAGACAAACATGATCACTATTTTCAGATTTTTGTACACTCCCACCAGTGGTTCCCTGACTCTCATGACCTGGGGAGCTCAGAATTAGACACAATACTCCAGGCTTGGTAGAGGGGGAGGAGAACCTCCCTCATCCTGCTGGCCACGCTCTTCTTAAAGAACCCCAGAATACTGTTGTCTTTGGCCACAAAGGCATATTGCTGGCTCATGCCAAACATGTCCACCAGGAGTGGGAGTGAAGGACAGGTCCTTCTCCACAAAGCTGCTTTCCAGCAGGTCAGATCCTCACCTATATTTCTGCATAGGGTCATTCCTCCCCAGGGTCAGAACTCTGCACTAGGACCTAGAATACACAATGCACATCATCATGCCCCTTCTCTGCTCACCTCAATCATTTCCCTCACACATATTAACCCAAGGACATTTTAACACTGGGAGGATCAGAGGGACAGTCTTGGTGTTTCTGCAATAGAGTCAAAACTAGTAAGATTTTCTCCATCTATTTGCAACCACTTGCAAGTCTCCAAGGATTAGCTAATATAATCAAAAGCAGCATGAGGGTGGTCCCAGATGTGTAAGATGTATAGTTCTTCAGGAAAAGAAAGTTATGCTCTGGGAGAATGGGAAAACTACCAACGTGGTGCCCATCCACAAGAAAGGCCGGTTGGATGAACCAGGGAATTACAGGCCTGTCAGCCTGACCTCAGTGCCAGGCAAGATTATGGAACAGGTCATCTTGAGTGCAATCACACAGCACTTAAAGGATGGCCAGGGGATCAGGCCCAGCCAGCATGGATTCAGGAAGGGCAGGTCCTGTCTGACCAACCTGATCTCCTTCTATGATCAGGTGACCCGCCTGGTGGATGCGGGGCAGGCTGTGGATGTAGTCTACCTGGACCTCAGCAAGGCCTTTGATACCGTCCCCCACAGCAAACTCCTGCCCAAGCTGTCAGACCATGGCTTGGACGGGAGCACACTGCGATGGGTTAGGAACTGGCTGGAGGGCCGAGCCCAGAGAGGGGTGGTGAATGGTGCCACATCCAGCTGGCAGCCAGTCACCAGTGGTGTGCCCCAGGGATCAGTGCTGGGCCCCATGCTCTTTAATATTCCATTCCATTTCATCCCATTCTATTCCATCCCATTCTATTCCATCCCATTCTATTCCATCCCATTCCATCCCATCCCATCCCATCCCATCCCATCCCATCCCATCCCATCCCATCCCATCCCATCCCATCCCATGTCACTCCACTACCTGAACACAAGAAGAGGAAAAGCCTCCCTGCCTACACTGGTGCAGAAGTTCTTGGCAGAGCCAAAATATGAATGCCTGTTGTATGTTCAGGGTACTAGATCTCTGTGGTTTACAAACCTCCTACATTTCCTACCCAGGAATAAAAAGGCTCATGTGCAGAGGGATAAAGTAAAGTGTGCCTTAGTTACTGATCCCTCTTTCTGTCTTATCAGATGAAGTTTTCACCATAAGTGTTGAGCAGGAATGATGAACAACATACCTTCAAACAGTCATTATGAAAAAAAAATAAATAAAAGAAACCTTTGTGTCTTAAGTCTTAGCTAAAAGTATTTTTTTAAGAAGGTTTTTCATCGAGACAATAAAATTGAAGAAATTTATAGACATTGATTATTAATCTGAGGAAGGAAAGGAAGCAAAAGGAACACAAAGCTGATGACTATTCCTGGAAGTAATGCTAAGGCTCTGTTACAAATCAAAAGAGAAGAACATAAACTTCAAAGAGTAATAGATGAGCAAATGAATCTATTAATTTTATCATACTGCTTTCTATCACCCTTTGTTAAATTTTCTTTCTCACTAGCTCTTACTTTGCAAAATTATTGATCAATGCTCTCATTCACTGACAACATATACAGTCTGGTTTGCAAAGATGTTAGGGATATGCAAGTTGATCTCAGGGTAGAAAGATCCAAGAAAGTCACTGAGGTGCTGGAGAGTGTCCAGAGAAGGACAATAAAACTGGTGAAGAGTCTGCAGAAGAGGTCAGGTGAGGAGCAGCTGAGGGAGCTGGGGTTGTTTAGCCTGAAGAAAATGAAGCTGAGGGGTGACCTCATAGCTCTGTGCCAGAAAGAAGGGTGTTGGTCTCTTCTCCCTGGTAATGAGTGATAGGGAGGAGAGGAAATCAGCTAAGGTTGTACCAGGGAAGGTTTAAGTTGGATATCAGAGGAAACTACTTCCTTGACAGGGTTCTCAAAATACTGGAACAGGTTCTGAGGGAGGTGGTTGAATCCCCATTCCTGGAGGTGTTTCAAAGAGGCTGAGATGTGGTGCTGAGAGCACCAGCCTTAGTAGATTTAGAGAATGGTTGGAATTGATGATCTTAAGAGTCTTTTCCAACCAAAATGATTCTATATTTTGAGTTTGGGAAGGTCATAAGCTAATATGGACTTGTAGTGATATTTACTAGGATTGCTGTTACTAAACCTGTCAGCACACCAGAGTTGCATCTGGTCCCATCAAACATGCTGTAGCTCTTCAAATTCAGCTGAACAGAGACATTTCCCAGGCATGACTTAAAGACTTTTTTTGGCAAACATTTATACTTAAAGCTGAAAGGGAGACCATTTAAAAGAGATCTCAAGTGTCTTTTACAACTGAAACAATTCTGTGGTTCTATGATCTCCATCAGGATTCCTAGAAATTGGGACTTTTAAAGATGTTTGTCCTTGGGGAATTGTGCTTGACAGTGCTAGTAATATGTCTTCAGCTCTGTGGCACACTTCTTCCATGTCCCTGGCTACTGCTAAGAGATGAACACCTACAAGAATCAGGCTGCATTAATCCCCACAGAGAGACATTTCAAGAGAATTTGTAGATGCAGTATGGAAGGAAAACAAAAATAAAGAGAGACTTCAAGATAGAAGCTGGAATACCTTCTGCTATTACAAACCAGGGCATTGGTTGTCCCATAAACATCACTCACAGAATCATTATGGTTGGAAAGGACCTTTAAGATCATCTTTTAACTCTCCCAGGGCCACTACTACCCCATATCTCTGAGCAACACATCTAGACAGCTTTTTAAATATATCCAGGTCCCTTCCAACCCAAACCTCTCTCAGCCTTTCCTCATGTGGCTTTTTCCACATAGGAAACATCAAGCACTACAGAGTGAGGGTGTTACCTTTGAGGGCACTCCTCTCTCCATGGTTTATTACACCCAAAAATAAATCAAGTTTGCTTAATCTCTGGGTAACACCTGCACTTTATACATATTTTTTTCCTGTAAACAAAGATTAAATGCCACGTGCAACAAACAAATGGTTCAGAAATATCTTTCACATTAATCACCCTCGTTCCAAACTGGTGTCAATCCATTTATCACGAGTGTGATACTTCCAGAAGAAGGATGGGTAAGCAAACAGCCACAAAATAGAGAACAGAATACAGAATAGAATAGAATTAACCAGGTTGGAAAAGACCTCTGAGATCATGGAGTCCAACCTATCATCCAACACCATCTAATCAACTAAACCATGGCACCAAGTACCCCATCCAGTCTGCTTTTAAACACTTCCAGTGATGGTGACTCCACCACCTCCCTGGGCAGCACATTCCAATGGCCAATCACTCTTTCTGTGAAGAACTTCTTCCTAATATCCAGCCTAAACCTCCCCTGGTGCAGCTTGAGACTGTGTCCTCTTGTTCTGTTGGTGGTTGCCTGGGAGAAGAGACCAACCCCCACCTGGCTACAACCTCCCTTCAGGGAGTTGTTGAGAGCAATAAGGTCTCCTCTGAGCCTCCTCTTCTCCAGGCTAAGCAACCCCAGCTCCCTCAGCCTCTCCTCATAGGGCTTATGTTCCAAAGCCCTCCCCAGCTTTGTTGTTTCTCTGGACACGTTCCAGCAACTCAACATCTTTCCTAAACTGAGGAGCTCAGAACTGGACACAGATTCAAGGTGTGGCCTAATCAGTGCTGAGTACAGGGGCACAATGACCTCCCTGCTCCTGCTGGCCACACTGTTCCTGATACAGGCCAGGATGCCATTGGCCTTCTTGGCCACCTGGGCACACTGCTGGCTCCTGTTCAGCTTACTATCAACCAGTACCCCCAGGTCCCTTTCTGCCTGGACACTCTCCAGCCATTCTGACCCCAGCCTGTAGCACTGCATGGGGTTGTTGTAGCCAATGTGTAGAACCCTTCTGGATCACAGGGGAACCATACTGCTCCCTGACTCCATCTGCCAGCTCAGGAGGCCAGTTGTCTGGAAGACAACCTATCTTGCTATAAAAAATTAAGGCAAAGAAGGTGTTAAGTACCTCTACTTTTTCCTCATCTCTTGTTAAAATATTCCCCTCCATGTCCACTAAGGAGTGAAGGTTGTCCTTGCCCCTCCTTTTGCCATTAATATATTTATAAAAGCATTTTTTGTTGTCCTTCACAGTAGAGGCCAGTCTAAGCTCTAAGTGGGCTTTTGCCTCTCTATTTTTTTTCCTACATGACCCAGCAACATCCTCAGACATTTCATTTCACAGGCACTTAGCTGTAGTAGAACAAAGTCCAGTGTTGCTGGAAAGGCAAATATGAAAGAAGCCATCAAACCTAGGCTCACACAAATTTATCCATGCTTAAAGAACAAGGGGACCATTTGTAGAAATGTGTAGAAATGTGTGAAAGTTGAAAGTGGGAATTGCCAATATGAAAATGAAAAGTGGGAATTACCAATCAGAATCTATATAACAGCAAGAAGTACTCCTGTGAATACTGCAGTGGGGAATGCATCAATACAGCACATTTTATTTTCCAGATCCTTCCATTTCCAAGAGCTCAACAGAGAAATTTTAGTATACAACACAGTTCACTGATTTCTTATCAGGAGAAAGCACACTGGATTTCCCCTTGAATTAAATGTTCACTAACAGGCAGCACATATTAACTAGATTCCATTCCAAACAATGCTCACTCTCCATTTAAGTTGACTTAAACACTGACCTGCTGGAGTGGGTACTAAAAACGGACAAGGAAGCTGGTGATGGGTCTGGAGAACAGGTCTGGTGAGGAGCAGCTTAGAGAACTGAGGTGGTTTAGTCTGGAGAAAAGGAGACTGAAGAGAGACCTCATTGCTCTCTATGACCTCTGAAAGAAAGTTGGAATGAGGTGGCTGTTGGTTTCTTCTTCCTAGTAACAAGTGATAGGAGGAGAGGAAAAGACCTCACGTTGCCCCAGTGGAGGTTTAGGTTAGCTATGAGATGAAACTTCTTGACTGAAAGTGTTCATCTGTTTGCTGGTGGACTTTGCTCAGACCCTGCTCAGGAAGGTCTGGAGAAAGCTACCTGGCCTTTGCGCAGTCTACATCTAACTCCTCTGCTGAGAGCCTGGCACATTGAAAGCTGCCTTCTAAACAACTCTCTGATTTTGTACGTCTTTCACTCCTCCTCTCCAAAGCATGAACAGTGGACAGCATCACCAAAGGCAAGGCTGTGGGGGAATACTGCCTATGCAGCTACCCACCACATTGAGGGTCCTAGGGTGAGAGGCAGCACAGTGGCAAGACAGGGCAAGCACAACTTCTACCCAGAGAACAGTTAAGTTTTCAGTTCAGCTCAGGCTTGACACCAGGCTCAGCAATAGGCTGCAAGACTCTCTCTCCAGCCCCCACTTCCTTCCATTTTATAAGCAAATATCCTAATTGGAGTCACCTTGGTAAATAAATGAGGTCTGTTCTTGCAGGGAGGAAAGACCTCTGTCCCTGAAAGCGTTTAAGCAACATTAGGACCTGGGACTTAGGGACACAGCTTAGTGCTGACCCTTCAGTGCTGGGTTGAGGGTTGGACTGGATGATCTTTGAGGTCTCTTATAACCAGATATATTCTGTGAGAGAGATGAAAAAGCATCAGGTGCTGGCTTCTTTTTTGTTCCATGAATGCAGCCCTGTGGATCTTCAGTTAGCACCAAAGAGCTTGGTAAACACATTCATGCTGAGAAGACACTCTGCCCTCATACCTTCATTGAAAGGGCAACAAAAGTAGTGAATGAATGGCATCCCTAAATAGAGTGGTTAACAGAGTGTCACTGACAAACAAGATAACATGCCTGCAGCCAAGGAAACACCCTTTTATTATCAGCAGGAAAAAGCAAGTGATGCAGGGTTTCTTTCAAATTCCTATTTACACATCTCATAAAACCCTGATTCCCTCTAGTCCTGCCCATGAAAGCACTTCAAATTCATTTCTGCTAGTAACCCTATTCACTGTGATGACAGCAGGCTTTAGTTCCTGCAAACAGCAAGACATTGTGGGTCTTTCTCCTGCAGACAAAGGAAAATCTCATCCACAAAGATCTGGTAGATGACAGTGAGCATTGTGACAGATGCACAGAAAGATGATGATGCAGGTCAGAGAGGAACACTGCAGTAAGACTGTTAGAAACATCAGGAAATGAGAGACAAGATGCTGTGACGTGGAGCCATGAAGATGATGAAGGGATAGGAATAACTCCCTGCTGAGGAAAGTCTGAGAGAGCTGGGGCTCTTTAGCTTGGAAAAGAAGAGCCTGAGGGGTGACCTCATTCACATTTATACAGATGTGAAGGGCAGCATCACGAGGATGGAGCCAGGCTCTGCTCAGTGATGCCCAATGATAGGACAAGGGACAATGGGTGCAAGCTGGAGCAAAGGAGGTTCCACGGGAAGAGAAGGAGAAACTTTTTCACTATGAGGGTGACAAAACACAGAAATGGGCTGCCCAGAGAGGTTATGGAGTCTCCTTCTCTAGACACCTTCCTGTGTGACCAGCCCTATATGATCCTGCTGTGGCTGGGGGGGTTGGACTGGATGATCATTCAAGGTCCTTTCTAGCCCCTAGCATTCTGTGATACTGTGAAATGATAATTATACTTCTGACAGAAATACAAGGCCATGACAGCAGCATCTCAGGGCCTCAGCAGAGGTATGCACTACAGGTAGGGAGGTTCTGCAACACCAAAGATCTTGTAATCTAAAGAGACAGAATGACACAATACTTGGCAGGGAGCAGATAGGGAAGAGGGAAACGCAGTTGCTCCTCACTTTATAAAATCTTGTCCTGTATGCTCTTGTCAGGGTGAAAGTCTTCTCTAGGACTTACAACTGCTAAGCTTTCAGATTTCTCCAGGCCCCTTTCCATGGCCTCATATTTCTTCTCCTTACCTCTGAACTCCATTTATTTGCTCGCCAACCAACTCACAACAACATTTGTCAATGAATTTAATGCTCTAGTTAGCAAGGAAGAGGCTTGTTAGCTAACATTTATTATAAATACTCTTCACTCAGCAGGCAATGGATGATTACAGATATTTGACTAGATGATAAATTGCAGCAAATAATTTTAGGTCTGGGGTTGTTTTTTGGTGTGTTTTTTTTTTCTTTGCCACTAGAAGCAGTCGATCTGAATCGAATGCAACAGAATGATCTTCGTGGAGACAGCTGTGGCCAAAAAGGCTCCTATAAAAGATATGTCTGTACATAATAAAAAGTAGTTAATAGAAAGTGCTGCCTGTAGACAGAAAGGAGTGCATGGTATTGTATAAAGCTCTGTCTGGATCAGGAAAATGACTGCTGGTTAGCCTCTGTATGAATGAAGATCTAGGACCATTCAAAAAATTTCAAGCAGTGAAAGAGGGTCTTTCCCAACCTGAATATTTCTGTGATTCTCTGATTCTGTGAAGAAGGAAATTAAGCTATCTAGAGAATCATAGAGCCTTGGAATGGTTTCAGCTGGAAAATTGGCTCTAATCATCGAGCCCAATCATTAGCCTAACATCACCACGGCCACTAAACCATGTCCCCCCAAGTGCCATATCCACAGGTTTGTTGAGCACCTTCAGGGATGGTGACGCCACTCCCTCCCTGGGCAGCCTGTTCATATGCCTGACCACTCTTGCAGCAAAGAATTTTTTCCTGTGACAAGTGGAGGCCCTCAGTGCTGTTTAACGTCTTTGTTGGTGACATTAGAAAGAGTTTCTTTACTCTGAGAATGGTGAGGCACTTGAACAGGTTGCCCAGAACAGTTGCGAACATCCCATCTCTGGAAGTGTTTAAGACTAGGTTGGATGAGGCTGTGAGCAGTCTGGTGTGGTGGGAGGTGTCCCTGCTCATGGCAGCGGGGCTGGAACTAGATATTCTTTAAGATCCCTTTCAAATTAAGCCAATTCTATGACTTCTCTTGTCCGATTGCTAGTTACTTGGAGAAGACAGTGCCCCACACCTCATTCAAGCTCCTTTCAGGGAGTTGAAGAGAGCACTAAGGTCTCCCCTCAGCCTCCTTTTCTCCAGAATAAAGACCCCCAGTTCCCTCAGCTGCTCCTCACCAGACCTGTTCTCCAAACCCTTCATCGGCTTTGCTGCCCTTCTCTGGACACAATCCAGTACCTCAATGTCTTGTAGGGAGAGCCCCAAAACTGAAACCAGTACAGAGTTCCTATGGAGTCTTGGGCCCTAATTCCTAATGAAATAAAGATGTTAGGCTACTAAAACACTTTTGATATCTATACGAAGTATATACCTGCTTCTCAAGGGATTCATATGGGCTGTGGTGTCTGGCTCTTGAGTAGCTCTGTAGTGCTTCTAAATCCATTATGGACTCCTCAGCATCATAGAGCATTCCTAAATTGTCATTTTCATAACACATTTCCAGGAGGAAGCTCTGAGTCAAAACAACTTCTACTGGAATGCCAAAAGAAAAACATTACTATGATGCATGGAGCATTAGCTGCACGGCAAAAAGAAACAAAATAATGGAATTGTACTGTAATGATTTTCAAAACTATTAACTTTGTTAATGATTCATTAAAAATTTACTCCCTGAACTGAGTCAGTGAGAGAACACAGGCAATCATTAAAACCTCATCCAAAAGGTTTTAATTGTGCTGCCTCTATAAATGTGCGGACAGCGCATATGTTTGGGTTGAAATTACCCAAATTTGGAATGCGGGAAAAAACCCAAACAAAACAACAACCAAAACTTGTGGGAAAGGAATAATGTGAAAGTTTTATCACAGTTAAAAGACAATAACAACAAAAAAAGATGTGAACTCGTGTCATCAGGGCTATGAAACGCACTAAACAGTCAGCTGTTTGTTGTTGCTAAACACCTCTGCTCTGCCTCTAACTCTGTGTTCAATACCAAATAATTAAACCAGAGTCCACAGAACAGAAGGCATGGATACAAGGACAGCAGTATCTAGTTTTCCAGGAACACTGGCACAATTTTAAAGGGTTTGGTTTTTAAGGAGGAAGCAAAGGACACTAAGTTGGCAGTCCTGCCAGCTCCTATGATTTCATTACAAATACAGTGACATTTCACGCTCAAGTTGTGGCTCCTGAAGCCCTCCAAAGCGAAGGAAATTCTCGGCTTTTCTTTTATTCATAAGTGACTTGCCTTTCAACTGGCAGAGGAAAGCTTGGAAATGTAAACCCTGGAGAAATACTCCAGAGAAATATGCAGGCACACATCCTGGAGTCTCAGGATTCAAGGCAATCTCATGACTTATGGAATCTTTGCTCACAATTTATCTCCTTTGCCAAGCAGTGAATTGTCCTGAAGTAATCTATGAGTATGAATATGCAATTGCAGTGTTAACACCAGGTGCCATTGTATTTTAAATGTGAACATTTTCCTTTGAAGTGCAGTGAACTAACACACAATGATACCCTGGACAAGCTGCTAGAGAAGAAAAACCAGACAGTTCTCAAGGGAAGGTGGCTGAGCTCCAGGCTTGCTGTCCTCCATCATGCTGCCAGTTCTGTTTTGCTGCAGTTTAGGATCCTAGATCAAACAGTCCTTCCCAAGAAGGAAACAGGCACATCTGCTGGAGTTGTCTAGTTAGACAAGTTGAAGGAGATAATTTGGAAGGAGAAAGAAACTGAAAGACTTTTCAGGGCAAGGAATGATAAAGGCAAAGAAAATCTGTAAGTCATACATTGTTTCACCACATGCAAGACTGCAGGAACGCCCTTTCCAGCGTCAGTCTGGACTCACAGTCACAAAAACCTCTCTACCTCCCCACCACTCTGGTAGACTCTTAAACTGGTTCTCTTAGGATCCTCTGTAAGCAAAATTGCAGTTTTCAGTGAAATCTCTTTGAGTAGGATGACCAGAAAAAAAATATAAGTAAGAAGCACATTTTATCACAGAATCATAGAATATTGAGTTGGAAGGGACCTTTAAAGGTCATCTAGTGCAATCTCCCTGCCATGAGCAGAGACTGACTAGATCAGGCTTCTCAGAGTCCCATCAAGTGTGACTTGAACATCTCCAGGAATGAAGCCTCCACTACCTCCCTGGACAACCCGTTCTAGTGTTCCACCACCCTTGTAGTAAAGAACTTCTTCATGATGTCCAAAGAACTTTTTTTCTGATGTCTAATCTTTAGCTTTGGTAAAGAGATCCAGCATGAATTACTAAGAGGTAAGACAGTTTATACATTAATTTAAACAAAAGGATTGTAGCTCTGTAGAGAAGTTGATAAACCTATAAGAATTGCCCACAATATTGTGTGAATTATCTTTGGGGCTCCAGACATTGTTCTAACCCTAATGGGAATGGTTCTAGGTGTTCATATTCTTCACAGAGAGAGTGATTGCCCATTGGAATGGGCTGCCCAAGGAGGTGGTAGAGTCGCCATCATTGGAGATGTTTAGAAGGAAACTTGATGGGGTGCTTGGTGCCATGGTGTAGTTGATTAGATGGTGTTGGATGATGGGTTGGATGAGATGATCTTGAAGGTCTCTTCCAACCTGGTCTGGTCTATTCTATTCTATTCTCTAGTGAAAAAAAAAAAAAACAACAAAAACCCAACCCTGCTAGAAGAATACAAATGTTCAGAAGAATGTAGAGGAAAATATTATATGCAGAAGGCTGCACAAATCTCACACAAGAGTAGATAGCATTAAGTGAAATGAGTAGTCTGGTTACCTGAAGGTCAGTCTACAGAGCTGAGCTGCTTTAATCATCCTGACAAGTGGACAAACTATAATTAATTACCTATCTTGCCAGCCCAAGCCAAAGATGAAGAAAATAATAAACCTTGCTAAAAGACCTTACCAGTCAGATCACCAATTAGGTTGATTAAGAAAGTCCACCCTTGGCTGTTACTTCTAAGGACCCAAGAACACTTAGAGCAGGAGGGTAAGGCATAAGCACTCCTGCTGCCATCATCTTTTTGGGCCAGGAAAGGAAAGACTTCAGAGTGGTTCAATATGCATTCATGTCACATGCCCCTAATGTTTAAAACACAATTTATGTTTGCTAAAGCATCAAGAAAACAGGAGAAAAACAACAGCATCATGAGTTTCATTCCATTTTCTATCCTGCCACGAGACACAGCAGCTGTGCTAGATCCCTTTACCAGTACTGCTGATGGCTTCTCCTCTCCCTCAGCTGATGCATGAGTTTGTAAACCAAAGGCCACAAAAGCAAACATCAACCTTTCTAAAGTCCTTATTTTAATTAAACTTAGGGCCATTAACTGACTAGCTGCATTGGTGTAAGGCAGTGGGAGACTAAAGGTATTGGGTAGAAATACAGATCAAATTCCAAGATCCACTAACTTCAGTAAATCCCAGATTCCACCTTCAGCACACTCCTGACTCTGACACAAGTAATTTCACTGTTTTCACTTTGCTTATGCAGCAGCAATGACTGTACTGATAACCACATCAGTATGGGTAGAGACCATCTCCTAATGATGCCTGTACAGCAGCTAACACACAACAAACCCTTGAGCTCTATTCTCTTCCTACCATCAGTGCCTAAATATCACAGAATCACACAGTGGTGGTGGTTGCAAGGGACATCCAGAGATCTTATCCAAACACCCCTGCCAAAGCACGGTCACCTAGATCAGATTGCACAGGAACATCTCCAGGTGGGTTTTGAAAGTCTCCAGAGAAGGAGACTCCATAACCTCTCTGGGCAGCCTGCTCCAGGGCTCCAGCACCCTCACAGCAAAGATATTTCTCGGTATGCTTAAGTGAAACCTTCTGTCTTCTGGTTTGTGCCAATTGCCCCTCATCCTATTGCTGGACACTACAGAAAAGAGCCCAGCCCCATCCTCTTGACCTCCACCCTTTACACAGGGATGAGCATTGAAAAGATCCCCTTTCAGTCTGCTCTTCTTCAGACTAAAGAGCCTCAGGTCTCTCATCCTCTCTTTGCAAGAGAGATGCTCCAATCCTCTCATCATCTTCATGGCCATCTGTTTGATTCCCTCCAGTAGTTTCATCTCTCTTGAACTGGGTTGCCCAGAACTGGACACAATACTCCAGGGCAGCCTCTGGAGGGCAAAGTAGAGGGGCAGGCATTTTTGTGTGGGCCTCCAAAGAGAGCCACTCTCATACTCCTCTTTTATTTTCTATGCCCTTTTCTAGGAGCAGCTTACTGTAAACATGAGGACAAGGTTTCAGAGTCTCTCCACAATAACCTCCAACCACTTCCCAAAGTCAAAAGGACCTTTCCCCAGACACTTTCCAGTGCACCAACAGTCTCCCAGCTGCTGAGCTCTTTTGTGTAGAAAACGGATGGTAAGAAACCCATATACGGAAGCACATCCAAGGAAGCACTTTCACAAACCAGCAAATGATCATTAGAAACATGGCAGCAAGTGGTGTTCCTAAATAACAGTTAAGGGCCATCATCTTTAGTTTCAACATATTTCATTATAATTTGTTGTGTTTTCAGTTCCTTTGCCTTGTTCTCATTGCCAAGGTGTGAGCTGCTCTTCTCCAAGATACATGATGCTGCTGATCCTGGGCAGCTGCTGAAGTGCTGGGTGCTTCCCAGTGCATGGGAAACTAAGCAAGCTGAGCATGATGCAGGATGAGGCCAAAAAGCATTTTGAAAATAGATGTTTCTCCTCTGGCACCCAGCAGGGACAACACACAATCAGCTAGCACACTGATAATTATTTTCCCATTACTCTGAGAGCAGTTTCATCCTTCTTTATTTTCCTCTAATTGCCTCGGCAGTATTTCCTCGTCTGATCAGAGCAGAGCAGAGTTTGAAACATGCATGCTTTCCCTTCTACACATACTGTTAATTGCTGACAAGCCTTAAGCAGCTCTGTAAGCCAAAAAATGGCTGCTTGCTCTGGATTGTTTCAAACACAACATTCCCCAACTGCTGTGTGCTGATTCCTCTGCACATGAAGGACAATCATAAGATGAAAGTATCCTACTAGAAACCAAGGTTCTAGTGCCTGCCTCAGGGCTGTGCTCACATCTCCATGGGTAATCAGGAAGTATCCCCCTATCTGCACAGGTTGACCAAGAGAAAATAAAATAAAATAAAATATTTTCTTTCAGTATTCTTATCTCAGTTATTTATCTCAGCACATCTTCTGGGATGGGAATGTCTTGCACTGCATGAGCAGAAAATACAGCACCAGGCAATATACCAGATCCTGGCTCAGCTGGTAGCCTCTAGCTGCTACTGTGAGAATTATTGGCCATATCTAAACTGATCCTGCTGTAACTCTGCTGAAAACCCCTACTGCTGCTGCATTAGAATTAGTTAGCTCATCATCAGATACAGTCCCCTTCCGTTTTTCATCCCAAACTACAATACGTAGTAATTTCATATTGCTTTCTGCTACTGCATTAGCCTCAGCATAAACAGAACAAATGAGCTTCAGTCCATGCCCCCAAACAAACAGACTCCAGATGGACTGCCATTTTAAACATGAGAAATGGGTGTCCATCAAGGTCAAAATGACAAGTACAAAGCCATGTGGGAAGTGGAAGGAAAGGGTGCTTGCTTTGGTCTGAGCTGAGCAGCATAGCATTGCCTCTTCACACTAAAATTCTTCCTTCCCATCCACTGTGGTTTAGTTTCAGCACAGTTCTAACCTTCAGAGATGGCACTCTTTCCATAAACTTTATCTTAAAATAGGATTTCTAAACAATTACAGTATTTTCTCTATCAAAGTAACACCCTTTCCCCCTCCTTTTTACTCAATAGCTTTAAGCAAAAGGGCAAGGCAGGACCGAATTGTTTGCAGATCCAGGCTATATTCAGTGAGTAGTTGCAGTTAACAAAACCCAGCATTTTTTTCATCAGATAAACTATTCAACCAAAGCACTATACACGTATCTGCTGTGAACACTTTAATTTGCTGCTTCTTTATTGGGTTTTGCAGGGAGTTACTGAGTTTCCTTATTGATTTTTAGTGAGTGAAGCAGTGATTTTCATTGGGATCTTGCCTGAGCTAATTGATAAGCTCGTGGTAATAAACAATAGTGGTGGCAAAAAGGTAAATGAAATGCAGTCTATGCAAGTCAGAGCAAAAAAAAAAAACAACAACCAACAAAAAGCCTTCAGAAACTTGTGAAATAGTATCATTATAGCTACAAGCCAAGTGCTGCTGCAGAAATCCTTGAGAGCTGTTGGAGTAATGAGTGCTACTGGAAGTGTAATGACTGCATACTGAGTAATTAACATGTACATGAATTACTGATACATCTAAGGACACATGTTTATTTTTAGCTTGCTGGGCAACATTAAGTAAAATGAAGTCTTCTCTAATTTGCTCAACATGGAGTTTTTATTTCCTGCAGCTTGGTTATAAGTTTGAGTTGAAGATGGGATGGCAGACAGATACGCTGAAACCAGTAATGTTCGCTGAAAAACCATCATGAAAACTGGAGCCTGATCGCTCATCACAAACTATTAATTACTCTTGACCCACTTGTCCATACAGCTTGTGAATGGCATCATTCAGTGCAGGCCACAGTATTTCACTGGTCCAATGCCTTCTAAGTTATACTCTGTGCAATCTCAGTCAATTTACTCAACAAGCTAAAAAACTAACCAACCAACCACCTGTTGTTTAAGGGGAAAATAGTCACTTTGCCGAGGTAATACAGGCATAATGCAGCTGTCCCATCAACTACAAGAGGATGCATTCTTCCCATGTTATTACAAATGATCAGTATGAAACTTGCTACGGGTGGCAGTTCTAAAGCTCCATTCATATATACCTTCATTGTGCCCTTGTGGCCAAGAAGGTACCTGAACCCTTGAGCAGATTTCAGACTCACCTTAAATGAGACTGTGAAAGGAGATGGCGGATGAACACAAAGGCAATGAGCTTGACAGAATTGTTTTGGGTGGAAAAGACCTTGAAGATCATTGAGTCCAACCATTCTCTAACTCTGCCAAGGCTGGTGCTAAACATGTCCCTCAGCACCACATAACTGCCTCTTTGAAACACCTCCAGAGATGGAGATTAACCTCCTCCTTGGGGAACCGGTGTCAGTCTTTGAGAACCCTAGTTGTACTAAGGCAACAGGAAAAGCATTGTTAGTCTGATAGCCCACTTGTTTGCATGAAAACCACTCCTGATTTATCAAAATAAAAAGAAAATAGGCGCAAGAACACCTGGCCATCTAGATTCTGAGCACATCATAGAATGACATCCTCACCCTTTCCACAGAGAAAGGCAGACAGTGCTGACTCCACCTAACCACCACTCAGATCCTTAGAGGCAGGGAAATTGAGACAAGGTGCTTTGGAAAGTAAAATTCCTTTTAACATCTGTCAGGCACCTGGTTAGGTCAGGCCCCCATGTTTACCATCTGGTTTGAGATAAGAGGGGCTGGAAGTGGAAAAAGTGGCAAAAAGAAGCTACTATTGCTTGCTAATGGGAAGATGCTGAAGAAAAAAGGGATAAAAATGAGGAGGGTCGAAATAGGACTTAGCCTTAAAAGTGCCACAGAGTGTTAGCAAACATATTCCTCTAAGCCTTTTTTTCTTTCATTTACAGAACAAGAATGGAGGCTCTTCAGTCAAAAGTGATAAATGTCCTTGCTCTGCCTCTTTCTCACAGCCTGTGCTATTATACACCTGTAAGGTTCAGGTAGAGCACAGCTTCCTGACAGGGAATGAAAGATGGCTGTGTTTGGCCGCATTTCAGAGGCAGCTGCAATCACTGCTCTCACCTCATGGAAAGAAAATACATTTCAGCTTGCCAAGCCAAGTCAACAGCAATTCACCCTCATCCCACACAGTGTCTCTGCCCAGATGTACATACATAACCCAGGGTCCTCATCTGAACAGGTGCCCAAACATTGTACTTCATAGAATGGTTCATGTTGGAAGGGACCTCCAAAGGTCATCCAGTCTAACTCCACTGCACTGAGCAGGAGCATCCTGAACTAGATCAGGTTGCCCAGAGCCTTGTCAAGCCTCACCTTGTGTATCTCCAGAGGTGGGGCCTCAACCACCTCCCTGGGCAAGCTGTTTAGTGGTAAAGAACTTGTTCTTAACACCCAATCTAAACCTCCTCTTCTCTAGTTTGAAGCCATTGCCCCTCATCCTATCACTGTAGGCCTTTGTAGACAGTCTCTCTCCAGGCTTCTTGTACCCCCCATCAGGTACTGGAAAGTCACTTTTAGGTCTCCCCAGAGCCTTCTCTTCTCCAGGCTGAACAACCTCGGCTCTCTCAGCCTATCCTCGTAACAGAGGTGTTGCAATGCCCTGATCATTTTTGTGGCCCTCCTCTGGACCTGCTCCATAGGGTCAATGTCCTTCCTGTATTGAGGGCTCCAGAGCTGGATGCAGTAGTGCAGGTGAGGTCTCATCAGAACATAGTGACAGAATCACTTCTCTTAATAAAAGAAAATAATCCATCATAATCACCTCTCTGGTCTGCTGGCCATGCTTCTTTTGATGCAGTCCAGGATGCCATTGACTTAGAATGGTTTGGGCAGGAAGGGACCTTTAGTTCCAACCACCCCTGCCATGGGCAGGGGCACCTCCGCTAGACCATGTTGCTCAGAGCATTCCAGCCTGGTCTTAAAGACTTTCAGAGACAAGGCATCCACAACTTCTCTGGGCAACCAGTTCCAGTGTCTCACCACTCACCCTGTCAAGAAACTCTTCCTAATGTCTAATCTAAATCTACCCTGCTCTAGTTTAAAGCCATTGCTCTATATCATTCCTTACTTATTCCCCTCTGTAGGAAAGAAGACACACAAGAAACTGCTGCTTTACCCCATAAATCCCTGCAGGGCTCAGCATATCCCAAACCTTCACAAAGTGTTTGCTTAAGGAGTCCCTGGGATTATGGATTGGGTAGGTGTTTTGGCTTTACAAGCAATGAAGGCTTTACCCACAGCTGAAGCAAGATTAGGAGTGACTCTGAGCTTTTAATGTAGCTGTTCAGATGCCTGTATCCTAGGTGAGGCTTACAGGTTTGGTAGTGGTTTGTTTTGGGTGTTGTTTTTTTTTTTTTATTATTTTTTAATATTCTTAGTGCTATTTGTTATCTTTTAGAGAGAGAGAATCACACCACTGTAACTATGGCAGTAAGAACATTATTGGTGCAGAAGATCTAGCCTTCCCCAATGCTCCAGCAGCCTTCGTGCATGATGCCAATTAGATAAATTCTTTGTGATTCCTTTAGACTTTTACAGCACTGAAGGCAGAGGCTCAGCCTCTAATGAACAGGATTTACTTAAAATTATTTGACATGAGCATTGTTGTGAAGTATGTTCAACACATTTGGCCATTATTTTGCCAGGCTGCAGAGCCTTTTCCATTTTAGCACAACCTTTAAGGAATTACAGCTTGTTACTGGAGGCTGAGACACATGCCTAGTGGGTCAGAGCATACTCTGCCAGCTCACCCTGTGCATCTCTCTTCACAGAATCACAGGAGATTAGGGGGTGGAAGGAACACTGAAAGATCATCCAGTCCAATCCTCCTGCCAGAGCAGGATGACCTAGAGCAGGTCACACAGGAACACAGGCAGCCTGTTCCAGGACCCTCTCACAGTCACAGTGAAAAACTTTTTCCTCATGTTCACAGAGAATCTTCTTTGCTCCAGCTTGCACAATTGCTCCTTGTCCTAGCATTAGAAATCACTGAGCAGAGCCTGGTTCCTGACAGTGCCCTTCACATCTTTATTAACATGTCACCCATCAGGCTCCTCTGCTCCAAGCTAAAGAGCCACAACTTCTTCAGCCTTTCCTCAGCAGGGAGATGTTCCACTCCCTTCAGCATCTTTGCAGCTCTGCACTGGACTCTTTCAAGTGGTACCCTGAGGTCCTTCTTGAACTAAGGGCCCCAGACCTGGTCACAATATTCCAGATGTGGCCTTACCAGGGCAGAGCAAAGGGGGAGGAGAACCTCTCTCAACCTACTCATCACATCTCTCTTTATTATGCTAGGGAAGAGGTAGTTCCCAAAGAGTGCTGAGCCAACCAGAAATCTGGTCCCCTTAAGTGCACTGTGACAGACTATATGACTGGGCCAACCTAGCCAGTGGAATTCCTGTAAGGATTAAAACATAAGAGCAACTTTCCAATGTCCTGTTATTAACATAAAAGCTGTATTTACTGCAAATAATGGAACAGCTTTGTGTTGTGCCTTGCACTGCCAGTTTCAGCAGTTGTTCTTATTTAGTGTCACAGAAACATAGAATGGTCAGGGTTGGAAGGGACCTCCAAAGGTCATCTAGTCCAATCCCCTCTGCAGTAAGCAGGGGCATCCTCAACTAGAGCAGGTTTCCCAGAACCCTGTTGAGCTTCACCTTGAACATCTCCAGGGATGGGGCCTCAACCACCTCCCTGGGCAATCTATTCCAGTGTTTCACTACCCTCATGGTAAAGAACTTGTTCCTAACATAAAATTTAAATCTCCTCTTTCCTAGTTTGAAGCCATTGCCCCTTGTCCTATCACTGCAGGCCTCTGTAAACAGACTCTTTGAATCCTTCTTGTATGCTCCCTTCAGGTACTTGAAGGCTGCTATTAGGTCTCCCTGGAGCCTCCTCTTCTCCAGGCTGAACAACCCCAGCTCCATCAGCTTGTCCACGTAGAAGAGGTGCTCCAACCCACTCTCAAAGCAGATTATTGCTCTTACTGATCAAGTCATTCTGCAGAAATTCCCTGATGCAGGCAGACTTATTAAGTGCTGGGTTAGGTTTTGGGGTGTTTTTTTTAAGGGTTGTCTTCTTGTTCCTGTCTGATAAGCAGCTGTTCATAATCCCAAAGCTTAACCATCACATTCATTTGAAACTAAAAGTTGGAGCCATAAATTTTCTCCAGTATTTCCTGCAGCGAAAGGAACTCAGTAATCAGGGAAAAAAAGAAAATATTAATAATAGTTCATGAGTTCTTTATCTTCTTGTCACACAGGCTGCAGTACTGGATGGAGATAAACAAGTGCCTGCTTTTCAGATTTTATTTTGAAAACAGAAAACACTGTAGGGCACACAATAAAACCTGAATTGTGGCTTCTGCTCCACAATCAATAGTTAATCCTCAGCTGAACATTTGACACAAGGTGCTCCGATAAACCTTTTGCCTGCTTTCTCTCTCTCCTCTTTGCATGCTATTTGATCTTACTTGAGCAGTGACTGAAGAGATCACCTCTGGGAAGGTTCTTTCTTTAAATTAAAGAGCACTTTGCCTTGTGATCCTAATCAGGAGACCCTCAAGAAGGAATCTCTGTGGTTGCAACTGGACACCAGGTCCTCCTTGCCCAAGTACAAGCTCCTCTGGCCAAATCTTTCTTCAGGATGATCCCCCAAATGATCATGCCCCTGTACTCAGTGCTGCTGAGGCTACACCTTGAGTCCTCAGTTCAGTTTTGGGGGCCTCATTAGTAGAAAGATATTGAGATTGAGTGGGTCCAGTGTAGGGCAGTGAAGCTGGTGAAGGGTCTTGAGAACAGGTCTGTCAAGGAGCAGCTGAGGGAACTGGGGTTGTTTAGTCTGGAGAACAGGAGGCTGAGGGGAGACCTTCTGGCTCTCTACAACTCCCTGAAAGCAGGCTGGAGCCAGGAGAGTGCTGGTTGCTTCTCCCTAGGAACAACTGATAGGAGAAAAGAAAATGGCCTCAAGTAGCACCAGGGGAGGTTTAGATGGCCATTAAGGAAAATGTCTTTATTGAAAGAGTAGTCAGGCATTGGAACAGGCTGCCCAGGGACGTGGTGGATTCACTATCCCTGGAACCTGGTTTAATGGGCATGGTGGTGTTGGGGTAATGACTGAATTTGATGATATTAGAGGTCTCTTCATACTTCAACCATTCTATGAGTGTAGAACTTTCAGAAGTCAAGGTCAAATCATACGCTTGGTTTGTCTGATATTTTTATGACATAAATGCTGGGCAAATGACCAGAGATTTTTCACTGTTGTGAAAAATGTTCTGCCTCCTGCCAGTCCTCAGACATGTATTTCCTTTGGTGCTGAAAAATTATTTTTCTGTGGACCCTGAAGTGCCTGTGTGGGGCTCTCTACAAAGCAGGGAGATGCTGTTGCTGTAAGGTGACCACTTATTTTAATCCTGTCTTTGGACACTTGCTTCTACCAGGACTACTTAAGATACTTGTATGGAAAGGTTAGGCAGCACTAATGAAAGCTCCTGCTGTTTTCATAACACCCACTGTCATCATTCTTGCTTAGATTTGGTGAGGTTCAAGCAGCTCTGCAGAGAAGACCACCAGTGAGGCAGACAAATCCAAACTACCACTACAAATATTTTCTTCCTCCACAACCATGTAAAGCCACAATGTGTTTCTGTTAAGGTATCCAGTGGCACTCCCAGTCAGAAGGCTGTGCTGCAATTCAGTGAGATAGGGAGAGACTCAATGGCTGGGTAGAGGTGAACCTCATGAAGTTCAACAAGGGCAAGAGCGGAATCCTGCACCTGGAGAGGAACAACCACATGCACCAGTACAGGTGAGAGGCTGGCCTGCTGGAAAGCAGCTCTGTGGAAAAGGACCTGGGAGTCCTTGTGGACAAGTTTGGCATGAACCAACAATGTGCCCTTGTGGCCAGAAAGGCAAACAGTATTCTGGGGTGCATTCAGATGAGTGTGGCCAGCAGGTTGAGGGAGGTTCTCCTCCTGCTCTTCTCTGCTCTGGTGACACTGCATCTAGAGTATTATGTCCAATTCAAGGGTGACAGGGTACCACTGGAGAGAGTCCAATGAAGGGCCATGAAGATGGTGAGGAGACTGAAGCATCTCTCATATGAGGAGAGGCTGAGAGAGGCTGGGACTTTTTAGCCTGGAGAAGAGCAGCCTGAGGGGGGAATCTTCTCAATGCTGATCACAGTCTAAAGGGTGGAGGTCATGAGGATGGGGCTGGGCTCTTTTCTGTAGTGTCCAGTGATAGGACAAGGGGCAGTTGGCACAAACTAGAAGACAGGAAGTTTCACTTAAACATATGGAGAAACATCTTTGCTGTGAGGGTGCTGGAGCCCTGGAGCAGGCTGCCCAGAGAGGTTATGGAGTCTCCTCTAGAGAGATTTCAAACCCACCTGGACACTGTGACCCTGTGCCACCTGCTGTAGGTGGCCCTCTTTTAGCAGAGGTCCCTTCAAACCTGCCTCCATGCTGTGATTCTGTGAAATCCACTGAGTCCAGGCTAAACATTCCTCCAGTAGTGTTGGAATGAAGCAAATACTGGACTTAAAGAAAGCCTTACAAGAAATGCTGTGGGGCAGCAAAGGGGAATTCACACAGTCCTGCATTACACACTTGACACACTTAAGATAGGAGCTTGATCTCTGCAGCCTTCCTTAACATCCAAGAAAAAAAGCTTGGATGGAATGGCAGTGTCACCACTATGGCAAGACTGAACAACACACAACATCCTATACCTTTAGATTCAAATGCTGTAGCCAGTGGGTAAGAAAACCAGCAAAGGAGCAAAGAAGTCCAAAATCAATGTTGCCTCACGTGTAATCATTATAACTCCACAGCCCAAATCGGTACCTGTCAAAATCACATCAAGAGTGCTGAAAGCTGCTACCACAGTAAAAGTTTCCAATTAAGAAACACACTTTGATAGGGTAATATATATTCATTTTATGATTGATTTTTGCCTTCTGGGGTTAAAAGAAGATTTTAAAAGTCAGGTTTTAGCTATCTACTGCACCAGAAACTGAATATTTCTGCTGCCAGGTAGCTCCCATGATCCATAGGTAATAATTCTCTGCTGTAAAGAAGTGCTACAAAAAAAACCAAAACAACCAAACCAAACCCTTGTCAATGCTTAGGACATGCAGTGTTGCTATGAACATGCAGTTCTGCTTTTTATGCCAATTTCTCTGTTGCACAAGCAAAACAAAGATACCCCCAAGAATAAAGAGGCTTCCCTACCTCTGTGTTTGCTTATCTGTAAGAGGATGTGAGAGGTGTATGATGCGTTCATCTACCTGTCAAATTATCCTCTTCTCCGTGCTACTTACAGATCAGCAGGGCAAGACCACTTTCCTTCTAAACTATTTACTGTAACCTTCATGATCTGACATTTCAGGGCATCTATGGGGACATGTGATGGTGAGCTTGTAAGTCAGGGCCTTTTTTGAGGTAGCAGAGGATGCTCCTTCAGCAAATCTCTACCTAGAGACCATGGCTCCTTAATGGAACATGTAAGAGGTGCCCCCACACACATAGGGATTGTACCCCCATGCAAAGAAGCAGAAGTTGGGTTGCTCATTCCAAAAGAGATGGGCAGACAATCAGGGGAAGCACAGGGGCTGCAGTATCTCTGTGGATCCTTCCAGCCTTTCCTGAGAAGCATCTCCTCCCCAGATCAATACCTGTCCTTGTTGTATAGGAATCTCCCACTGCACCTGACTGTGGACATAAACAGGAGCAAGTGTGATTTGCTTTCTTATGGCTTTGGGGTTTTTTTGTAAATGCCATAGAAAGTTTAACTGGAATAGGAAACACTGAATAGCTCTGCTCCCCAACAGGATTTTGTTTGTTCCTCCCCGCAGCACTCAGCACTGGGGAGGCCACACTTTGAGTCCTGGATTCAGTTTTGGGTCCCTCACTACTGACTTTGAGATGCTGGTGTGGGTCCATAAAAGGCCAGCAAAGCTGGTGAAGGGTTTGGAGAACAGATCTGGTAAGGAGCAGATGAGAGAACTGGGACTGTTTAGTCTGGAGAAAAGGAGGCTGAGGGGAGGAGACCTTGCTCTCTACAACTCTCTCAAAGGAGGTTGGAGTGAATTGGGCATTGTTCTCTTCTCCCTAGGAACAAGTAATAGAATGTGACCTCAACCTGCCCCAGAGGACGGTTAGGTTGTATCTGAGAAGAAACTTGTTGACTGAATGGTTCTCAAAGACTGGAACAGGCTGCCCAGTGGAGGTGGTTGGATCCCTATCCATGGGTGTTTCAAAGAGGCAGAGATGTGGTTCTGAGGGCCACGGTTTAGCACCAGACTTGGGTAGATTTAAATAATGGTAGGACTTGATGGTCTTAAAGCTGGGGTTGTTTAGGGTTTGGTTTTGTTTTCCCCGTGAAACAATTTTACAGTTCTATTCTGTGAAGGTATGTTTTGCAGATCCCATTCAGCAAGTTTGGGGTTTTTTAACATTTTTTAACAGCAAGTTGGGGTTTTGTAACATTTCCAGGGATGGTGGCTTCCCTGGGCAGCCTGTTCCAGTGCTCAATGACCCTGTGAAGAAATTTTTCCTACTATCCAATCTATACAATTCCTTTTGCAACTTGAGGCCATTTCTTCTCATCCTGTCACTAGTTTCATGCAAGAAGAGTCTTCTACATTCTTCCTTTGTAGAGGCTCAGCTTTGCTCACTCCTTGTAGCAATAACAGCACTGGGGATGTTGCTATAAAGCAGAAAGAGGCCCAAAGGACTAAGAAGGTATAAGGAATAAGTGAATTCCAGTCTTGGACTTCCACTTCCACTTCCTTGGGCTTTGCTGCTTCTCTCAGTAGGTATCTGCTGAAGATACTGGATTTGGCTTTCCTCTCATCAGATTAACTCACAATTTCCCTCTTTGACCAGCACCTGACATGTAATGGTTTTACAAGTTCGTAGCGACATGATAGGGAAAACAAGACCTGAAAGCTGAACAAAGAGCCACTGGCTTTTGCTTAGTTGCCAAATGGAGATGAAGAATTCTACACAACAGCCACTTTATTGAAATTCAAAGAGATGCTTCTGAGGCTACTCAAGACACTATAAAATTTAAGCCAGGATGAGAAGGCAGAGGAAATCAAACTGTTTAATTTTCACATTTTTAAAACAAACCCTTTCCATTTAGAAAGCATTTAAATGGCATAAATTACCCCAAAGCTTCACTAGTGTTGCATGATTTTCCAATGGGGGGGGGTGGAAATAGCAAAGAATTCAGTTTTCAGCTGATCTTCCACACTTCCATACTGATTCTCAGTGCCCCAATTCCAGCCCCTCATGTTTGTGCCAAGGTAACAGAGCTGCACAATTCACTGCCACAACCCACTACCAAAACCTGGTTTATTATTCAGCAAACAACCCACAACCAAACCTCCATTTGCAACACTTTTTTCCCTGAAAATATGAAGCAAGGTCTGCACTGTCTGAACACAACAGTTTGAGTTTTTATTTTGAGTACTGCCCTCATTATATTTTGTTTTTCTTTTTAAGAATAAGAGGTGATCAAAATCAAAACAAAACCACTCTGCCGAGCTCCAAGACTAATTTTTGATGAAAAATTCATTTCAGAATTCTTTTTTTCTTCTCCTGTTTGGAATAAAAATAATTTCTGACTTAAAAAAAAATAGCTGCCATAACAGAAAATCTACACCAAATGTTTTCCTAATATAAGCAGAGAAAAAGAAATGAAGCAAGAATACACCAGCTTTTAGAGCTTGAATTTTAGGAATGTAAGTTATTACTGAATAGTTAGCTGTGTGGGTCAGGGAATCCCTATTGCTGCTTTTAGAGCTGGTTTGAATCTTTGTCCCAAGGGTCATTCTGTGAGAGAGAGAAATCCAGAAGACAATGTATCTCAGATGCAGTATTTGACCTTCCTTATAAAGCTCTCTCAAGAGATAAGGAGGTGAGGTAGAGGGAAATATCTTATTATATATAAAAATATATATACTATATTATATTGTATATATTATATTTATATTTTATATACATATTCATATGTATTTTTATTTTTGTTTAAATGAATGGGTTTTTTTCTGTCTTAATTGAGGGGGAAAAAAAGCCCTCATCTCCAAAGTCATAAATTTCAGAAAATACAGAACTCGAAAAACAAGGAACCTGAAAGATAAAGGTCTTCTCTTACATACATCTTGAGGGAGATGACACATCTCTATGGCAGGTGTTATGTCTATTATTTGTTTGTTTGATTGGTTGGTTGTTTTCCCACCAGACAAAAAGCAAACCCACCAGGATCTGTTTCAGCAGTTCTGCCTTCTTATTGAAGAGAGCCAGCAGATGGAGCTGGGGTTACACTTTCAACACAAGGAGGAGCACAACTAATTTCTGGAGGGGTTTCAGCGAGCAATATGCCAGCATATAACCAACAGAGCAATATGCACAGGCACACTGCACTCTGTACAAATGAAGTATATTTCAAGTTTAAACAAATTATTAGAATGAGCCTTAGGGACTCATAAATCAGGTTCAGAAATCTCTCTTCTGCACGCTTTCCTGGTGTCCAGTAAAGGGTTAATTTTTCTTGACTGTGGCTCCTCTATGAGACACTAATATCTAAAGACTTTTAGGAGTGCAGTCTCTTTGACACCTCTGCTTCTCTTCCAAAGATAACTGAAACGGCCAGCAGCTTCAAAAACTGTTTGACTACACAGACCAACATACATGTCCCAGCAGCAGAATTATTTAAGCCTCCTACCTGCCTTGGCAACCAAGAGGTAAAATACCTGAAAGACTTAGGCACAAAAAAAGGAATAAAAGAAGGGCTTATGCTCCATAACACTCTGCATACGGGAAAAACATAGACTTATTAAGGTTGGAAAATACCTCTAAGATCATCAAGGCAACACCACCACGCCTAAAAAACATGTCCCAAGGTTCTCTTTCTACATGTCCTTTGAACACCCCCAGGAATGATGATTGTACCACCTCCCTGGGCAGCCTGTTCCAACACCTGACCACTCTTGCAGGAAAGAAACTTTTCCTAATATCCAATCTAAACCTCCCCTTGTTCAACTTGAGATCATTTCCTCTTCTATCATTTGTTACTAGGGAGAAGAGATGGATTTTCACCTCACCCCAAGCTCCTTTCAGGGAGTTGCAGAAAGTAATGAGGTGTCCCCCTCAGCCTCCTTTCCTCCAGACTAAACAACCCCAGCTCCCTCAAGTGCTCTTCACTATACCCTTCACCAGCTTCATTGCCCTCCTCTGGACTCACTTCAGCACCTCAATATCTTTCCTGTAGTAAGAGCCCCAAAACTGAGCCCAGTATTTGAGTGTTTTTTCCCCCATACATACACACACACACATAGATGGGGAGCAAATACTGCTAAAATCTCAGTTTGAGTCTAGTGAAACTATAGAACTTCTTTCATTCTTACATACTTACATTCACCCAGTGTGCCAGAAGGCTCAGACTAAATTCCTGGGACAACAGTAAGTGATTCAAGTCAAAAGGTGTCTACATGCCAGCTCCATTTCAAATGACTTGCTAATGTTTTCTCCCACTGCTTTAATGGAGTTGGCTTGAATCCCTGGAGTTTAAGGTTGTTGGAACTCAAACGTGTCAAACCTATTAAATAAATATACAGTTGTTGTTGATGCCTGCTACAAGATACATGGCCTGAAACAGTACTGTAGTAGACCCTGGAAAGCTTGATGACAATTACTACACCTTTCTGCTTCACAGATGACATTGGAAAAGGGATTTCAACCCAAGCAGAAAAGATTCACGGTAGGGGGAGAACACTGAAGTGTGTTTGTTTGAACATCTCTACTGCAGCCAAAAGAGAAGCACCTGAAGAGAGCTACCCACAAAAAAAAAAAAATTAAAGAAAATAAAATAGATGAACATTTGGTTTAATTAACAGCTTTGAGGCTCCCAAATCTGAATTCATTAAGATGTAAAATTAAATATGACATTCTCAGAGAAAAAGGATTGCTTTGGGCTGATCTAAGGTTTTACCATGAAACAACTTATCTTGCATTTATACCTTGCATTAGAATGTAAAGATGATGCCACTAAACAAACAAAAACCAGCACCAAACCAAACACCAACCAACAAAAGAGATTTCTTAGGTAAAAAAATGGGCTATTTTGACATTATGATATTGTTCAGGACTTTCCTCCCCAACTGCCTCCAAAATAGCTGCATAGAATCATAGAATGTTTTAGGCTGGAAGAGACCTTATGGATCACGTAGTTGCAACCCCCTGCCATGGACAGGGACACCTTCCACTAGACCAGGTAGCTCAAGGCTCCATCCAACCTGCCTTTGAACACTTCCAGGCTTTCAGGCTGTACAACTTCTCTGGGCAACCTGTTCCAGTGGCCAAAACATTCTAGTGCCTTATCACTCTCACGGGGGAAGAATTTCATCCTAATTTCCTGACTAAATCCAGCTTCCTCCATTTTGAAGCCATTACCACTCATCCTGTCACTCCATGCCTCTGTAAAAAGTCCCTCTCCAGTTCTCCTGTAGCCTCCTTGAAATACTGGAAAGCTTCTAGAGAATCAATTCTAGCAGTCAGTCAGTCAAGAATAGAAATCAATTCACTGTCATGACGTATCTAGATTGAGATGACACCAATATTAATACAGAAGTTTCTCCAAGATTCTTCTAGCTCACCTCTGCCTGTGGTCCAGTTCAGCCCTTGAACCTTCAAAACTCACTTAATGCAATAATAACTACATTTTTCCCAGGAGTGAAGCCTATTTGCACTGCTCCAGATGATGTAATCTGGGAGATTTGAAGCATTCAGGAACTCAGGGTTCATCACCCACATCCCTCCTCCCAGCCACCACCATGATTCCTCTTCGATAGTCTTCCTCATGTCCTATGCTTCATTTGCAGTTACTGACTTTTTTCCCCTTGACCTCTTACCCTGCAAAATCTTATCTGATCATTCACCCAGAGTTCCACCTCAAGCCAGATCTTCTCCTTTCCACAGCTAGTTCTGGGCTGACAACACAATGCTGCTGATTGTAAAGGAGGGCCAGAAATTCTGCCTGTGACTGGGGAAACATAAAACAGTCAGCAGGGAACAGCATCCCCTGGGAAATCTTTCTTTCATTAGGCAAGAAGGTCATGCCCTTATATTAGCCTCCAAAGCTGATGTGCAGTTCCCCTTCTGGGCTGGAGGTTCACGCCCATGCAGCTGTAGCCTTTTGCTGTGCAGCAGAACCTGCAATTGAAGTGAATTCTTCCTCTGTTCTAATGAATTCCTACTCCACATCAAAGGTCTATAAGAAGGTGACTCCAGGAGAAAATATACCTAATGTACTTCTTTTTTCTTTAAAGCTATTTCCCCCCTAACCAGTGCAGTAGACAAGCTTTGTCTTTTCCTGACTTGGGAGAGAGCTGTTGGTGAAGGTTACTTTCGCAGCTTGCATGATCTGAAGCTGCTTCTGGCTGGCAGATGTCTGAGCTGCTGAAGTAAAAGAGTCTTTTCCTCCCACTCTGTTTCATCAGCCCAATGCTTGACTACCACAGAGTACAAAGTGGTAGCCTTCTTACACCATCTGATGAAGTCTTTAAATAATGCAGTTGACCTGATAGTTGCTATGAAAAGGAAATGCCTCCACTACAGAACCAGGTTTAATTGTATCCTGCTGCTCCAGAAGTTATACAATGTCTATTTGCTCTGCAGCTCCGAGAGCTTGTGAGAAGAGAGGCACTCATGCCACTGGAGTTAGAATCATAGAATCATTAGGGTTGGAAAAGAGCTCTAACGTAATCAAGTCCAACCATCAACCCAACACCAGCGTGGCCCTTAAACCACATCACAAAATACCACATCTACAAGTGTTTTTGAACACTTCCCTGGGCAGCTTGTAACAATTCCTGACCACTCTTGCAGGAAAGAAGTTTTTCCTAATACCCAACCTAAACCTCCCCTGGTGCAAATTGTGGCCATTTCCTCTGTTACTTGGGAGAAGACATCTGGCTCCAACCTCCTTTCTGGGACTTGTGGAGAGCAAGCAGCTCTCCCCTCAGCCTCCTTTTTTCCAGACTAATCAACTCCAGTATCCTCATCTGCTCCTCATAAGACTATGCTCTAGACCCTTCCCCAGCTTCATCACCCTTCTCTGGACAAGTCAGAATTAGGTGGCCATTCACTCCCATCCTCAGAAGCCATAAGATTAGCAGCCAAGAAAGATGGTGCATTCGCAGACACTCCAGGACTTCCCTGTGAAATTCCAGAATCAAGCTGATATTTCTAAGGGCTTCAGCAAATCCACAAATTCACATTCATGACTTAGCTCTAAATTTAGACTTGACCCTCCTCACTAATGCCATGGGTCTCTGGGAATAACACAGGTGCCTGAAAAAAGAATTAAGAGGCACCTTAGTCTGAACATGAATTTCTAAGAGCTCATTTTGTTCTATTTCAACACTTTGAGCATGAGATGGATGAGAATTATAAAGCTGTAGACTCACCTCTTCATATGAGATTTTACCATTAACTCTACAAAGCAGGTATGAAAAGTCTCTAGTATAGCACAGCTGGCTACCACTGAATAAACAAATCAATCAATCACGCAATAAATAGACCACTCCACAAACAATCATAGAATTTTTTAGGTTGGAAAAGACCTCCAAGATCACTGAGTCCAGCCATCAACCTAAGACCACCATGGCCATTAAAGCATGTCCTAAAGTGCCACGTCCACATGGTTTTTGAACACCTCCAGGGGTGGTGATTCCACCACCTCCCTGGGCAACCTATTCCAATGGTAGACCACTGCTCTGCCTGACCAATAACATCACTGGTGCATAGTCCAATTTGTATGAACAGGGAAAGGAGGAGACTAGAAACTGAGAATAAGAGCCAGGATAGAGCATAATGTGTCTATATCCCTGGAGGTGTTTCAAAGACACAGAGTTGTGGTGCTGAGGGCTATGGGTTAGCACCAAACTTGGTAGAGTTAGAGAATGAATGGACTTGATCTTTCCCAACTGAAATGATTCTGTGTCAGCACATGTATTCAAAACTCAGGAGTTGGCAACATTGGTGTCAGGTCCAGCCCTGGATCTATAAGAAGCATGGAGCTGGCTAGATGTTGAAGCGTCAGGTGAACTTTCAAGCCCCATCAGCACTCTTTAGAGATGCCAAACCTCAGATGGGACTAAGATGCTTTGAAACAGTTTCCCACTGAAACAGTTCCCACCCTGAAGTATGTGCAAACAGAACAGAGAGTTTGAGGTCACTGGAATCAGATTCGGTATTAAAGAGTTTCCTTGGTAACCAAAAGTCAAAGCAGCCTTCAAAGAGTGCAAACACACAAACCTTTCACTCCTTGCAACTTTTCAATTAAAGAGGGACAAACATACATTTAAATTATGAAGCTGGAAAAGCTTTCTGAAGTGCCCAACCCGGCACAGCAAGCTGTAACTGCAATCTATCTCACTTAGATAACAACACTGTGCAAAGTTTCAAGGACAACCAGAAGACATTGTGCAAAAAGAAAAGGATGAACACAACCTGCTTTTATACTGCACTCAGTGCAAGTACCATAAGAGTTCTGTTTGTGAGTCCATGCACCCAAACCTGGACACACTGGGGAGGATATAAAGCCTCTGCTGCTGTTGGGAAATCCAAGCTCCACTGCCTTTAGGCTGGTAGAATCATAGAATCACAGACTGCTAGCGGTCAGAAGGACCTCTGGAGATAACCCAGTACAACCCCTCTGCTAAAGCAGGGTCATCTAGAGCAGGTTGCACAGGAATGCATTCAGGTGGGTTGGAAAGCCTCCAGAGAAGGCGATTCCACAATCTCTCTGCACAGCCTGGTCCAGTGCTCTGGCACCCACATAGGAAAGAAGTTTCTCCTGAAGTTTTAAACTTCCATGTTCTTGTCTGTGTCTGTCACCCCTTGTGTTATCACTGGCCACCGCTAGAAAGAGCCCAGAGGGATTAGGCTCAGTGGCAGCCTTGAAGCATCACAGTTGTGCAGCAGAGAACCAAGGCCCCGAAGGCAAGTGAAGCCGTGCTAAGCTTTGAGGCCATACGGCAGCCACCAGTGAGGCAGAGCTCAGTTTGCTCCTTGTAGCAGGGCCCAAAACTGCTAGGTAGCACTTTAGGGTGGAAGCATGAAATAGCAGTGCCCTCTGCTACACTGGGGTTAAGGCTCATTCCTCAGTTTCACAGCACCTGGTGAACCACTGGCTTAAAAGAAGTACAATGCTGAAAAAACCCTGCTGTGGCAACACAAGAAGTTGTATTTGGTCTGGGAAACTTGAGGAGAAGAAAAGTGAGTTCTTGTTGATGATACCCTGAAATGATAAGGGAACCTCTTTGAAGCCACAAGAGTAACATCTTTTTATATCAGGGAGAGTCTGAACAAGTGTCTCCTTGCCAGTCTTCCTTTGCAGTGCCACAGAGACAGTATGAAACGAAGTCTTTTGCCTTAAATGGCAGAGTGAGTTACACAATTTTGTGTATTTTGTCACGGCAGAAGATGGGACATTGTGCAGTTCAGGAGGGTTTTCTCCAGGTGCATTCTCTTAGGTATCAAAGCAAGTGAATAAATGGTCTGGAAATATGGATAAGCATATATATGCAATAAATACAGGTGACTTGCTAACAATGAGACTAAAATATCCAGCTTCAAGAGTAGAGCAACATTTCAACCCAATATTTAGTTTATCATTATAATTAGTGGATTATCAGGAGCAGTATGTGCAATTATGGAATTGTTGTGGTTGGAAAAGACCTTTAAGAGCATTGAGTCCAACCATTCTCTAACTCCACCAAGTCTGGTGCTAAACCATGTCCCTCAGCACCACATCTCTGCCTCTCTGAGACTCCTCCAGGGGTGGGGAATCAACCGTCTTGCTGAGGGCCTGGTTCCAGTCTTTCAGAACACTTTCAGTCAACAAGTTGCTTCTATGATCCTATATAAAGCTCCCCTGATGCAACTTAAGGCCATTTCCTGTCCCCCTATCATTTGTTACCTGGGAGAAGAGACCAACACCCGCCTCACTCCAACTTCCTTTCAGGGAGCTGTAGAGAGCAATGGCATCTCCCCTCAGCCTCCTCTTCTCCAGATTAAACAACCCCAGTTCCCTCAGCTGCTCCTCACCAGACCTGTTCTCCAGACCCTTCACCATCTTTGTGGCCTTTCTCTGGACCTGCTCCAGCACCTCAATATCTTTCTTGTAGTGAGACAGTAGCAGACATGCTTTTAGAAGGAGCCCACTGCCACAATTAAAAGGCATTTGCTTGCTCCCAGGAAGACCTGCAGTCCTCTGTGTGTATGCACATGCATATACATTCTCATTTTTATGGAAATAGACTCCTCTTTCTCCTCCTAAGGATTTCATGGCTTTCTGTACATTCTTGTTCCATTAGGAATCTGCAATAATGTTCCCAGTGAAATTGGCTATGAATAATACATTACTGCATTGCATAAAACAGGCAACAATTTCTGGAAGGATAATGAAAACTACAAGTAGTTACTGGGTGTTCAGACCAGGCACTACCTTGCTAACTAATTCATTTAAAGTCTTTGTTAAATAAAACATATAATTCATTCATCTCTAGTGTCACACATCACACAGCACCAGAGCAAAGGGAGTGGTGATCTGAGCCCTCTGAATGGGATTGGTAACCCATAGCTCAACTCTGCTGCAGCACAGCTATGAGGGGCTGCTGGGCCATGTGGTATTCTGCACTGGAAGGCAGGAGCCACCACTCAGCTTTCAGCCCGATACTCATAAACCTGAGGTTCATCAACAGTGCTGTGTTCATTACTCAAGAGCAAACAGACCTAATCATAGAATGGTCTGGGTTAGAAGGGACCTCTAAAGGCCATCTAGTTCAACCCCTCTGCAGTAAGCAAGGGCATCCTCAACTACATCAGGTTGCCTAGAGCCCTGTCGAGCCTCACCATGAATACCTCCAGGGATGGGGCTTCAACCACCTCCTTGGGCAACCTGTTCCAGTGTTCCACCACCCTCACGGTGCAGAACTTGTTCCTAAAAAAAAATCAACCAGATCTTCACAGGTAGTGGAGTATGATGGAGTGTCTCATCCTGAAGTGACCTCTCTTTTGGTTCAAGACCAACTGCCCTTCAGACACACAATGGCCCAAGATGATTTAGAAGAAAGTGATGGAAGCCATCTGGTGGGTCTTATCCCAGGTAAGGCCAGGACTGCCTTTTCCTACCTTAGCTGCCTGCTAGGACAAGATGTGTCAGTGAATGACTGTATCTGGCACCTCAAATATTTACATAATTTTCCATTTGACCTTTTAATACTCAGGCACTTAACCTATTAGCCTCTGCAAAGCCCACCCAGGGTAAAATCCACTCTCTGAGTCCATTAAGCCAGGCTGGCAAATACTGTATCATACTTCAAAAAAATAATACTTGTTTTAAATAATGACATTGCAAAGTGCAAGCAAAATAAAAAGTCTGGCTTAGAAGGTTTATTTTCTTTTTCAAACCCAAAGATGTGCAGGAAAACCTATTACACCAAAGCAAGCTGGCTTTCTGAAGTACCTGCTGCTTTTGTTTACTCTGCAAAATAATGCTTAGGAAATCAGCTTTTTCATACATATTGTATGTTCATTAAAATTAATTAACATCCTTGCCTTGACAGAAGATGGGCTCTACTGGGGCTTAGAGTTCTTACTACCTTGCAGGTCCTGAAACAAAGAAACCATTTGTGGCACAGGAAAGCCCAGCCAGAACCCAAGGATGCAGGTACTGTACAAATGCCGAAAAAACCCCTGCACCTCAAATACTAGCTTCATCTTTGGGGCCCTCACTACAAGACAGACACTGAGGTGCTGCAGTGTGTCCAGGGAGGGGAAACAAAACTGGTGAAGGGTCTGCAGAACAGGTCTGTTAAGGAGGGGCTGAAGAAACTGGAGTTTCAGCCTGGAGAAAAGGCGGCTGAGGGGAGACTTCATTGCTCTCTATAGCTCCCTGAAAGGACATTGGAGCCAGGTGGGGGTTGATCTCTTCTCCCTAGTAACAAGTGATAGGAGAAGAGGAAATGGCTTCAAGTTACACCAGGGGAGGTTTAGGTTGAACATTAGGAAAAAAAGTTGTCGCTGATAGAGTGGTCAGGCATTGGAATGGGCTGCCCAGGGAAATCGCCACCCCTGGAGCTGTTAAATATCTGTGTAGACATGGCACTCTGGGGCGTGATTTAATGGCCATGGTGGTGTTAGGTCAATGGTTGGATCTTAAACGTCTTTTCCAACCAAAATGATTTCATGACTCTAAAATCCTTCCTCAGATGGTCCTGATCTGCAGCTAGTACACCTCTAGAGCAAATAAAGCCTCTTTATTTGAGTGTCAGATATCTGAAAATACACAGACCTTTACGCTGTAACACTTGGGAAACAACAAACCAAATAATCCTTATTTGTTCCTCAGGGAAAAGCTGTCATGCTGAGGCCACACTCCAATGATTACCAGACTAAAAACTGGCAATAATTATCCATCCCCTACACTATTCCATTTGCTTGCAAAGGACCAGAGTGGTTAGGTACAAAATATATTGGTATCTAAGCAACATTTCCTTATTTCAAGCCTATCCAGCAAATTGCCTTATTCACTTCACCAGCTTCAGAACTGGCGAGAGATATTTACAGGTAAAACCTTCTGAAAACCAAAGTAAGGTTTTTAATTGGTAATAGAATAGAATTAACCAGGTTGGAAAAGACCTCTGAGATCATTAAGTCCAACCTATCATCCAACACCATCTAATCAACTAAACCATGGCACCAAGCACCCCATCCAGTCTCTTTTTAAACACCTCCAGCAATGGTGACTCCACCACCTCCCTGGGCAGCCCATTCCAACGGCCACTAACTCTTTCTGTGAAGAACTTCTTCCTAACATCTAGCCTAAACCTCCCCTGGCACAGCTTGAGACTGTGTCCTCTTGTTCTGGTGCTGGTTGCCTGGGAGAAGAGATCAACCCCCACCTGACTACAACCTCCCTTCAGGTAGTTGTAGACAGCAAGAAGGTCTCCCCTGAGCTTCCTCCTCTCCAGGGTAAGCAACCCCATCTCCCTCAGCCTCTCCTCACAGGGCTTGTGTTCCAAACCCCTCCCCAGGTTTGTTGCCCTTCTCTGGACACCTTCCAATAACTCAACATCTTTCCTAAACTGAGGGGCCCAGAACTGGACACAGGACTCAAGGTGTGGCCTAACCAGTGCTGAGTACAGGGGCAGAATGACCTCTGCTCCTGCTGGCCACACTGTTCCTGATGCAGGCCAGAATACCATTGGCCTTCTTGGCCACCTGGGCACACTGCTGGCTCACATTCAGCCTACTACCGACCAGTACCCCCAGGTCCCTTTCTGCATATTTTCATTTATAAAATTGTTTTCTTGTGGCTCATGGATTTGTGTCATTTCAGCAAAATGTTTAAACTGAGAAGAAATTCAGTGCTGATACAAATCAGGGAGCACAGTTTAGGTTTTCAGTTTTTCCTCCCCCCACCCCTCAGCTTTCCCTCTTTGCCCTCTCCTTTTTATCATTAAAAAGAAAAAAAAGAGGATGGAGATAAGAGATAAAAATTACATACAAGGAATGAGAAGCTCAGGGGAGAACAAAACAAAATGAAACATTTCAGCTCTTTTCTAAAAGCAGCTCAGTGGAAACGTGGCCTTTCTATATAATTCTAAACCAACAGGTTTCAATTCATTCCCTCAAAGAAAAGGGAAAAAAACATAATTTAAAAAATGATTTTTTTTCCCCCACTGCACTGCCTTTTTTTTTTAAAGACAACAATTCAACCTTTTTTTTTTTTCCCCCCTAGTCCCAGGAGGTTCTATTAAGAGCTTCATTTCCCTTTTAGCAACTGAACAACCTAACTGCAAAAGGTGCTTACAGAAGACACAGAAAGATTTAGGAAGAAATCATAGAATCATAAAATTGTTAGCGTTACAAGAGACCTCAAGGATCATCTAGTTCCAGCCCCCCGGCCATGGGCAGGGACACCTCACACTAGATCAGGTTGCTCAGACCCACATCCAGCCTGGCCTTAAAAATCTCCAGGGATGAGGCTTGGTGCTTGTCCTGGAGTCAACCCTCCTCTGTTTTTGGACAAACTGACCTTCTGACACACAATAATTGCCCAGGAATGGGAAATGCAGTAGTTCAGTGACGGATCTGTCTTGATCCAGCAGAATTGGCTGGTGTTACTGTGTCAGGACAGGAGTGAATGTGAGCATCTTTGGTCATACCTCTTGGCTCCCATCGTAGCAGCAGAGTCTATAGGATTCCCTGTGAAGCTTTCTGTGATTAGCTGTCCATGAGCTGCCATCTTCTGAGAAAAAGGGATCACTTTGATCCCTCCATGCTCACGAAACATTTGACTAATCTGAAAGGGTGCAAGCAACTCTTAACAGCATTCAGTAAGTCTGGGTTACCGAGTGCAAGGTCTTGGTGGGGCAATCCCATGCCCAAATGGGTAGAGAATGGAGAGCACTCTAGTGGAAAAGGACATGGGGCGCTGAGAAGATCAGCATGAGCCAGCAGTGGTTGATTGTGGCCCAGAAAGCCAACCGTGTCCTGAGCTGAACCAAAAGCAATGTGGGCACAGGTTGAGGGGATTCCCACCTTCTACTCCGCTCTCCTGAGACTCTGTCTGCAGTGATGTGTCCAGCTCTGGAGCCCTCAACACAAGAAGGACATGGAGCTGTCAGAGCAGGTCCAGAGCAGGCCATGAAGATGATCAGAGGGCTGAAGCACCTCTGCTAAGATGACAGTTTGAGAGAATATGAGTTATTCAGCCTGGAGAAGAGAAGGCTCCAGGGAGACCTTTGAGCAACCTTCCAGAATTTGAAGGGAGCTACAGAAAAGCTGGAGAGGGACTTTGGACAAAGGCATGGAGAGACAAGTTGAGGGGTAATGACTTCTAACTGGAAGAAGGTGGGTTTAGATTAGACATTAGGAGGAAATTCTTCCCCATGACAGTGGTGAGGCACAGGAACAGACTGCCCAGAGAAGCTGTGGAGGCTCCAAGCTTGGAAGAGTTCAAAGCTAGGTTGGTTGGGACCTTGAGTAATTTGGTTTAGTAGGAGGTATGCTTGTACATGACAGGGGGATTCTAACTTTAAGGTCTCTTCCAACCCAAACTATTCTATGATTCTATGATCTCCGAGTCCATGCATAAAGAAAACTGCCCCTTCTATACCATTCCCCACCAGTTAGGCTAGAGAAAGTCTGGCAAGAAAAACCCAACTTCTAAGACACCAGCCTAGCTCTTGGTCTATACAATAAAGACAGAAGACTTTTGCAGGAAAGATAAAGGGTTATAATTTCATTACTGGAACATGAGAAGTGTTGTTTGCCTAAAAACAAGGGGGAAGAAGGAAGGAATCCACATGGATAGTGCACAATCACTTGAGTTGAGCAGTTGATTATGAAGATATAGGAAATGCATTCAAGCATATTTTGCTGGAGTAAAACAAAGAAGCCAACCACACACACAAAACAAAACCAAACCCAACTACAGGCAGACAAAACCATTAGGTTGAACAGAAAATTAATCCCCCAGATGATGAACTCCAAAATGCAGCAGGGAATTCAGCAGCCCTAAGCTGATACACAGAATTTCATCCATATGAGGAATGATGATGATCTTTGTTAAGAAACTGCAAAAGACTTACAACCTCTAAGTTAGCAACTTCCTAAACTCTGGCTGCCAGGGAAAAATAACAGCAACTGCTTCGAACATTTTCTGCTCGTAGACAGACTCTGTGATTCAGAGGAGGAAGGCAAGAGCTGCAGCCAGAAAACCTTCACGCTCATCTGCTCTATTTCCATTTCACATTATCATTCCTTCTTTGTATTGCAGTGTGCATGCAATCTCATTCCCTGGGAACAGGAAACCTGCAGCCACTATTTCTTAAAAGGCAAGGTTCTAAGTGACTTCTTAGAAATCTTACTGCCCCTCTTTATGGATGCAATCTCCATTTCTCTAGGTATTGCCTATCTGCCTGAAACCTCAACTTTAAACCACCAATCTCTGTTACAAAGTTGTGAGTTTACCAAAACTTTCTGCTTCCCAGGAGAATCTCCTGGCTCTCTGAATGTTTGGCCACTGTACAAGTTCAAACTCAGCGATCAGCCCCATCCCTGGAGAAATTCAAGGTTCAAGAGGGCTCTGGGCAACCTGATGTAGCTGAGGATGCCCCTGCTGACTGCAGAGGGGTTTGGACTAGATGACCTTTGGAGATCCTTTCCAACCCAGACCATCCCATTCATGTCCTATTCTGCAGGTGGAAAAAGTGGACTGCATTAAAAAGGATATTTCCTGCTCCTGACCAAGCAATACACAGAAGTTAAGGTGAGATCAGCACTGGGTGTCTTGTGCCAGCTCAGGCAAACTGCACTCCCATACCAGAGCAATAGCAAAGTACACAGAATCAAAAAAATCCTCTGGGGTGGCACTGCACAAGCCCATGAGCTGGTGAAGGTCTTCCTGAAGGAAGCTGTTTTGTTTTGGGTTTGTTTTTTTTGTCTGATAGAGCTCCTCAGGAATACATTTCCATGAGAAATCGATTTGGATGCTTTCCAAGGAAGTGTGACACTGCCTGGCTATACACATTTCAGCGTGGCCCCTTTGCTGTCATCTTCTAAATCAATTTCTTTCACTTGGTGCCAACACAGCATATTAGGTTTTAAGTTGCCTTCTCACTGAATAAGATATGGCAAAGCTGTGAATTTTATTGGTTGTGAGAAAGCATTGAGACAGTGAACAGCAGAGAGAAATATCAAAGCTAGACCTTCAGACCATATATTGCTTTTTCTTTCAACAGCAGAGGGGGAAAATTCATTCTTTATCTTGTAATGTGATTCATGGCTCTTCCCATAAGGAACTGATAATGCAATTCACGAATTTGGCACTGGTAGTCTTCATCACTTTCTTTGTCTGTATTCTGCTAGTAAGAGCCAGTCCACAGATTCAAACATGTCTTGCCCTACATATGTCACCAGAAGAGCAAACCTAAAGCATGGGGCAGGGGTGGGGTTTTTTTGTGTGTGGAATTTACTCAGCCTTAGCAGATATAAAGCCAGCCAGAAACTCAAGGAGATGACTTCAAAATTTTGGGACAGGTTTGTAACTCACTATTTTCTTCTTACAAAACCTCAGCTTTCAAGGAAAGAGCATCTGCTCCAATAGTTTCTAGCCTCCAAAGCAGAAAGGTTGCATGCTTTTTTCAAAAGAAATCAGATTTTGGGACAAGAAGCAAGAATAAAAAAATGTTAATTCATAGACCACCTGCACACCCCACCCCACCCCCCCAAAGTACTTTATGAAGATGATGAAAAGCTTTTTGAAACAAGGCCACATAAAGAAACTGGAGTACAGCAAAATGAGTCACTTAGGGCAGTCTAAGAGATAAGGCAGAGCCCACATTGCAGTGCTGAGCCCACTAGCCTGATGCAATCTTCTTGGAAGGTCTAAAATTACCATTAAAAAGAACAATTAGCAAACATGGGTTTCACACTCCTGCTACAGAAACAGGACATGAAGATAGTGTTAATCTACAGAGCACTGGAGTGAAGTAGCTCATCACCATCAAGTCTGGTTGTTATAGAATTGTGTAGGAGTGCATGAGCTTATTCCTACAGGATATAGGATGGCTTCAGTTGGAAAAGATCTTTCAGCTCATTGAGTCCAACCAGTATCTAAGTGCACCAAGGCATGGCCCTCAGAGCCATATCTCTGCTTTTTTTAAACATCTCCAGGGATGGTTACTCCCCCACCTCCCTAGACAGCTTGTTCCAGTCTTTGAAAACCTTTTCAGTCACCTCCCCATGTGTGACCTGAGGCCATTTCCCATTCTCCTATCACTCATTACCTGGAAGACGCCAACCCCCACCTCACTCCAATCCTGTTTCAGCAAGCTGTAGACATCAATGAGGTCTTCCCTTAGGCTCCTCTTCTCCAGACTAAACACCCTCAGTTCTCTCAGCCACTCCTCACCAGGCCTGTTCTCCAGACCCTTCACCAGCTTTGTGGCCCTTCTCTGGACATGCTCCAGCACCTCAAGGTCTTTCTTGTAGTGAGGGCCCCAAAATTGAACATAGTATTTGAGGTGTGGTCCCACCAGTGCTGAGTACAGGGTGACAATGTACTCTGGTCATGGTATTCACACTATTCCTGATACAGCCCAGGATGCTGTTGGCTTTCTTGGCCACCTGGGCACAGTGCTGGCTCATCTTCATCTGGCTGTCAATCAACACCTCTGGGTCTTTCTCTGCTGAGCAGCTTTCCAGCCAGTCTGTGACAAGCCTGAATCATTCATGGGGTTGGTGTGATCCAAGTGCAGGACCCAGGACTTGGTCTTGTTGAATCCTGTACAACTGGCCTCAGTCTGACCAGGTTCCTCTGCAGAGCCTTCCTACGCTCAAGGAGATCAACTCCTTCCCACTGTAGTGTCATCTGCAAACTTAGACGGTGCACTCAATTCCCTCATGCAAAATATGGCATTTTGAAAAGTATACGGCCCCAACTCTGCCAGTTTAACTGACTGTAATTCCTAAAATAAAATATCCAGATTGGTTTTTGAAAGGGCAGAAGACATTCAGTTATAAATTTCAAATCAGCTTTCAACAAAAAGAGTTTGACCCATTTCTGCTTTATTTTAAAAGAATTGAACTTCACATTTTGTGTGAACAGGCTTCTCTAGAGGCTGAGGAGAGCTCTCACTGTTCTCTACAACTCCCTGAAAGGATGTTGGAGTGAGGTAGGGGTCAGTCTCTTCTCTCTGGTATCAAGTGATAGAACAAGAGGAAATGGCCTGAAATTCTGCCAGGGGAGGTTTAGGCTGCATATTATATTGGTGAGGCATTGGAACAGACTGCCTGGGGAGGTGCTGGAGTCACCATCCCTGGAGGTGCTCACAAAAGGTGTAGACATATCACTTTGGGACATGGTTTAATGGCCATGGTGGTCTAAGGTTGACAGTTGGACTTGATGACCTCAGAGGTCTTTTCCAAGTCAAAGAGTTCTATGATTCTATACTCCTTGTGATATTCCTTGTCATATTCTGAGCACATACAACCCTAGAGATCCATAAAAGTAATTTGATGATAATTCTCCCACTTACATGGCAGACAAGAATTTTAACACAGTGTGGGGAAATGTTGGTGTTGCTTTGCTGACCGCTGACTCATGGCTGATGCTGGGCTGCTAAGAGCTGCAGCAGATCATAACCTAAAAGCCTCGTGGTTTTAAAGGCTTTGAATATGCACAATGGTGTGTAAATGCCAAATAACATTGTTATATTTCAACAGCACTTAGCACTGCTCATGCACAACTGAGTCAGTCTATAATCATTTGGACACAAGAGCACTCAGTGCTGTGAGGAACAAAGGGGAGCAGTTAAAGATGCGTTTGCAGAATAATTAATATTACCTAATTTCTAGCTAATTCTAGCTGACTGGCTTGCCTCTCCCTTGTAACAATTCATGCCTGAGAGACAAACAAAGTGCTCTCCAGCATAAATGCACTGGGATAATGTACTGTAACAAAAATACTGGAGGATCTAATGGCAGGTATTCAAGCCTGAGCTTTATTTGCCACTACCATCCAATATCCACACAGTGCTCCTAAGCACTGTGCTTGCTGTAGGGTGTGTACAGACAAGGGCACGTTCTGCAGGACAAGGGACAATAGATCTAAGTTGGAAGAGGGGAGATCTAGACTGGAGATTAGGAAGAAATTCTGAACAGTGTGGTTGGGGAGACACCGGAGCAGGTTGCTCAGGGAGGTTGTGGGTGCCTTCCCTGGAAGTGTTCAAGGACAGGTTGGATGAGGCCTTGAGCAAGGTGTCTCTGTCCATGGTAGGGGGGTTGGAATTAAATGTTCTTTAAAGTCCCTTCCTACCCAAACCATTCTAAGCCAATGGCACCTTGAACTGCATCAAAAGAAGCATTCCTATGTTCCTATTACTTTAGGTAATCCTGCTCTGGCAGAGGGGTTGGAACTAGATGATCTTTAAGGTCCCTTCCAACCCAAACCATTCTGTGATTCTGTGGTTCTGTTAAACTTTTGAGCTTTTCATAATAGATCAAAAGAAATGTTTAGGACATAAAACAATCCCCCAAGGAAGCAGTGTTTTGGGAGAGGTAACTTCCTTTCCTTTTATCTGGGTGACTTCATTATCTTCATATCTAGGATGAGAGGAAATGCCCTCAAATTGCCCCAGGGGAAGTTTATGTTGGATATTAGAAAAAATTTCTTTACTTAAAGAGTGGTCAGGCCTTGGAACAGGCTGCCCAGGGAGGTGGTAGAGTAACCATTTCTGGAGTTGTTATAAAAATGTGTAAATGTGGCACTTTGGGACATGGTTTAGTGGGCATGGTGGTGTTAGGTTGAAAAAAGAATAAAGGCACTGAATAATTTCTGAAGGGGATACTTATGAAGTGAAACCATTTTTCATGGTAGAGCCCCGAACAAAGCATTGTCAATAAATCTGTCATGCATGGCATCTGTGTTCTCATGAGGTCAACCTCACTGTAAACAAACAAAAGGCAGTTTTAATGATTCAGTGTTGCCTAGAGGAGAGGAGAAAGAAAACATCTTTCTCCTGAAACAGGCTGACAGATCCACATTGATTAGACATTTACATCAAAGGTATATTTTTCTTATGCAGGGACAAATTTTTTTTCCAACATCCTCTTTTGATTAGGGAGTGGTAGGGAATATCCTGCCTAAATCACTGACTGTCTTTAAGCTTAAAGCTAAAGAGTAACAACACTCCTCAGTACTCTGCGTGATCAGTTAGTCTAAAACTTTGGACAGCCATTGAATAAAAAAGATCTGTTCTCCAGACCCTTCACCAGATTCACTGCCTTCCTCTGGACCTGCTCCAGCACCTTAATGTCTTTCTTGGAGTGAGGGCCCCAAAACTGAACCCAGAGTAGACTCTGGGGATATCTAATAAAGATCTTCCAGCACCTGAAGAGAGCCTACAAGACGGCTGGATATAGAACAAGGGACAATGGTTTCAAACTAGAGAAGAGCAGATTTAGATTGGATGTTAGGAGCAAGTTCTTTAGCATGAGGGTAGTGGAACACTAGAATAGGTCGCCCAGGGTTGTAGTTGAAGCCCAGTCCCTGGGGATATTCCAGATGAGGCTTGATAGGGCTCTAGGCAACCTGACCCAGTTGAGAATACCCCTGCTTGGTGCAGGGGAGTTGGACTAGACGACCTTTGGAGGTCCCTTCCAACCCAAACCATTCTATGATCTATGACTTATGGTGTGGCCTCACCAGTGGCAAGTACAGCAGGACAATTCCTGCCCTGGTCCTGCTGGTCACACTATTTGTGATCCAGGCCCAGATGCTGTGGGATTTCTTGGCTGCACTGCTGGCGTATGTTCAGCAAGCTATTGACACGAGGTTTCATAGTGATATGACAGTAATGAGCTTTCATTCCTAACAGACTGGAAGGCACTTGGGCATTCAGAACTTGAATGTCTGATCTATCACACCAGTCTGTCCCATCACTCCTATGACACAGCTGTCTGTGGTCACATCAGTATACATGGGAGAGAAGGGAGTGGAGAACAGGGTCTGTAAGTACTGCAGATGGTGTCTCCTAAAGTGAGCTGGGTTTTGTCTAAATGTACAGCTTTCAGTGTTTTTTACAGCTGAAGAAAAACTCATACACATTACTGCTAAAAAACTAATACACTCCAGTCTACAGGCCCCACTAGTGAATAATGCCAAGTACAAGCTGTGCTGCTGAAGATAAATGAGTTGGATTACCTAGGTGTGGAAACATGTGGAAAGCCAAGTGACAAGGACACACTTATTTGCCAAAAAGTAATAAAATAATCATAGAATTGTTTTGGTTGGAAAAGACTTTTAAGATCATTGAGTCAAACAGTCAACCTAACACCACCATGGCCATTTAACCATGTCCCTAAGAGCCATGTCCCCAAGTTTCTTGAACACCTCCACAGACAGTGACTCCACCACCTCCCTGGGAAGCCTGTTCCAATGCCTAACCACCAATATTTTTTTCCTAATCTCCAAACTAACTCTCCCCTGGCACAATGTCAGGCCACTTCCTCTCATTCTATCATCTGATACTAGAGAGAAGAGATCAACTCCCACCTTACTTCAGCCTCCTTCCAGGGAGTTGTAGAGAGCAATGAGGTCTCCTCTCAGCCTCCTCTTCTCCACACTAAACAACCCCAGTTCCCTCAGCTGCTCCTCACCAGATCTGTTCTCCAGACCCTTCACCAGCTTTGTTGTCCTTTGTTCAACCTGAACTTTCTAACAGACCTCAAATTAAGGGGGGAATTTCACTCTATCATTATTTCCATTATTGGATTTTATCTCTAAATGTTAAGAACTTGGCTATTAAAATGTATTCTTGGAGCAAATTTCACAGCTAGAGTGTGTGAGCATGGAAAAATCAGCATTAAATATTAGGAGGAGAAATTGTTTGTAATTTTTACATCAGCATACAGGACAAAAAAAAAAAAAAATCAATCTCTAACTTCTCCATCTCTTTCATCTAAAGTACCAGATGTCTGCTTTTGTAATAAAGCTCTTAAGAAACAAACCATCAGCATCTAATGGAGTACACATCAGAGCAGACCTCACAATTATCACACACATTAAAAACAATTCTCCTCTTCTACCCATATTGCTTATTTTTTTCCAAATTTCAGGAGACAAGCTAAAAATTTTAAAACCCTAGAATATTTCACCATGAGCAAGCAATATGTCCTTTTAGCCAAGAAAGCCAGCGGTCTCCTGTGGTACACTAAGAAAAGTGTGACCAGCAGGCTGAGGGAGGTTCTCCTCCCCCTTTACTTTGCCCTGATAAACCTGCACCTAATGTATTTTCTCCAGTTCTGGGCTCCTCAGGTCAAGAGAATCACAGACTCGCCTGGCTGGAAAAGACTTAAGGTCATTTGGTCCAGTGATAACATCCTCCTTCTAGACAACCATCACACCATGTCCCTAAGATACTCACCCAAACATCTTTTAAACACCTCCAGGGATGGTGACATCACCATTTCCCTGAGCAGCCTGTTCCAGTACCCAAGGACCCTGTGAAGAATTTTTTCACAATGTCCAATCTAAACCTCCCCAAGTACTACCTGAGGCCACTTCCTCTCATCTGATCACTTATTGCTTGGGAGTAGAGGCCCCCACCTGGATCCAAACTCCTTTCAGGGAGTTGTAGAGAGCAATGAGGTCTCCTCTTCTCCAAGCTGAATAACCCCAGTCCCCTCAGCTGCACCTCAGCAGCCTTCTTGCCCTTCTCAGGACACACTCCAGCACCTCAATGTCCTTTGTGACTTTCAAAACCTGCCTAGGCATGTTCCTGTGCAACCTGATCTAAGTGAACCCGCTTTAGCAGGGAGGTTGGACTAGATGATCTCTGGAAGTCACTTCCGGTTTCCACCATTCTGTGACTCTGGGAAAACATAAAGTTATTTTCTTTGGCCTATCTGCTGTCTCCTCTTCTGACAAAGAATGGACACTTGGGAAAGTCGGAACACAGAAACAAGTTGGAAGAGTGCTGCACCTAGTTTATTTAAAGCCAAGAATCATCTCTTACTCATTTCTTAGCACAGCTTCAGACCTTGTTGTTATATAGGTGTAAACACTTAGATCCTAACATCAAAAGAAGTAGAGCTGTAGTACTGAGGGCTATGGTTTAGCTGCGGACTTGGTAGAGTTAGAGAATGGTCTTAGTGGTCTTTTCCAACCAAGAAGAGATCTATGATAAAGAAGGCAAACAGACACAGCAAACCCTAGTCTGCATAGCACTGGGTGCTCAGCAGAGCTGCAGGGTGCCGACATCTGCAGAGAAAGTGCTCACCATATAGAGGCAATGTGAAGTGTGAGGAGATATCTGGAAAGTTTGTTTCCAGATATTGGATCAGCTTGAATTGATGACCTTTGCTGATCTCCCCTTGTTCATTATACTGTTGCCTTTTTAATTAAAGAGTGGGAAATATTCAGTACTCCTACTGTACCTTACGATTAAAATCTTATATTCTGCTTATACTACTACATTCCAAGCTGTTCAAGTGAGGGCAATAAAGACAAATTTCATTTCAGCAGGATCCCTTTAATTAGTTTGCGATTGCCCTCTTGGAGGTTTATAGCACAGCGTGTGGAAAATGGCCTCTGCCGTTCCATTTAGTCCTAATCCACCCCACACAAATCCCCCATAAACTATTTTACGAGCCTCCCATTCTGGGCATGTGCTGTTCAGCGAGTCATAACACTGAGCTGGCAGTGCTCCCATGTGGCAGAAACTGTTGAGTTAGATAATAGTTGATCTTAAAGGTTTTTTTTCACAGAATCACAGAATCCATCCAGTTGGAAGAGACCTCAAAGCTCATCCAGTCCAACCCTTGACCCAGCACTGAAGGGTCAACACTAAACCATGTCCCTAAGCACAAGGTCCACACACTGCTTAAACACCCCTGGGGGTGGTGACTCCACCACTTCCCATGGGCAGACCATTCCAATCTTTGAGAATCCTTTCACTGAAGAATTATTTTCTAATATCCAACCTGAACCTCCCCTAGCACAGCTTGTAACCATTTCCTCTGGTCCTGTTGCCTGTCACCAAGGAGAAGTGGATGGCATCCCCCTCACTCCAATCTTTCTTCAGGGAGCTGTAGAGAGCAATGAGGCCTCCCTTCAGCCTCCTCTTCTCCAGACTGAAGAATCCCAGCTCCCTCAGATGCTTCTCATAGGCCATGTGCTCCAGGCCCATCACTAGCCTTGCTGCCCTTCTCTGGACATGCTCCAGCACCTCAACATCCTTCCTGCAGTGAGGGGCCCATAACTGGATACAAAACTTGAGGTATGGCCTCACCAGTGGTAAGTCCAGGGGGATGATCACCTCCCTGATAGCCTCTGTGTTTCTAATCCAAGCTAGGATACCATTGGCTTTCTTGGCCACCTGGGCACTCTGCAGACTCATGTTCAGTCAACTGTCAAACAACACACCCAGGTTCTTCTCCACATTGCAGCTTCCCAACCACACATCCCCAATTCTATTGTTTACCACGGGGTTGTTGTGACCCAGGTGGAGGATCTGACACTTGGCCTTGTTGAACTTCATATAATTAGCCTCAATCTAACCTGTCCAGATCCTGTTTTCCAACTGAAATGATTCCATGATTGGATGAAACACTACCAAAACCACCACCACTTAAAATTTACAGAGAAAGGAAAAGGCCATCTAGAACATGATGTGAACCCATTCAGCTGAGGACATTTGATGGTTGCATGAGGCCCTGATGCCCAACATGTTTGTAGAGTGTGAGAAGTGCAAATATCACATTGGCAGCACCATGTAGTTGGAGGAAACAAAGGCAGGAGAGATGACAGTGTGACCAGAAGGACCAGGGAAGTGATTGTCCCCCAGTACTCAGCACTGTGGAGGCCACATCTTGAGTTTTGGGGCCTTCACTACAAGGAAGACATTTAGATGCTGGAGCAGGTCCAGAGAAGGGCAACAAAGCTGGTGAAGGGTCTGGAAAACAGGTCTTGTGAGGAGTGGCTGTGGGAACTGAGGCTGGTTAATCTGAAGAAAAGGATGCTGAGGGGAGACCTGGCACTCCCCAGCTCCATGAAAGGAGATTGGAGCAAAGTGGGTGTTGGTCTTTTCTCTCTGGGAACAAGTGATAGGATGAGAGGGCATGGCCTCAAGCTGCACCATGGGAGGTTTAGGTTAGCTATGAGAAGAAACTTGTTGACTGAAAGGTTCCCAAATGCTGGAACAAACTGCCCAGGGAAGTGGTTGCATCCCAGTCCCTGGAGAGATAGAGATGTGGTGCTGAGGGACATGGTTTAGCACTTGATGTGGTAGAGCTAGTTAATGGTTGGGCCTGATGATCTCAAAGGTCTTTTCCAACAGAAGCGATTCTATGATGTAGCATGAAAGAGGAACACAGCCTGCTTTTGTGGCAGAACCTGAAAATGCAAGTTGAGTGACCTGATCACTGAGATGTGCTTTCTCTATTAAAAATCTTCTGTGAGGATGGGAGGAGATGCAAAACACAGCTGAGGTCCTAAAACTAAGGCTGCTTCATGTTTTGGCCATTGATCTGGCCCCATGATAGTTTAGCCTCCAGTTAAACACTAAGTGGCATGAAAACAGGCTGCCCAGGGAATGGTGGGCTTCCCTCTTGAGCAGTGTCCAGCTTTCCTGGACTCCTTGGCCCTTCAGATCTCCTCCCAAGGGATTTTGTCCACCAGTCTCTGAAACAGGCCAAAATCTGCTGCTGGAAGTCCCAGGTGCAGTTTTATTGACACTCCTCTTCACCAACAACTGAGAACTCTGTCATTTTGTGCCTACTGTGCCCAAGATGTCCCCAAACCATCACATCACTCACAAGTCCTTCTGTTTACAAACATCAGGTCCAGCAGGTGCCTTCCCTACTTGGTTCCATCACCAGCTGTGTCAGGAGGTTCTCCTTCACACACTCCAGGAACCTCCAGGACTGCTCCCTCTCTGCTGTGTTGCATTTCCAGCAAGGAAGTTGAAGTCCCCCATGAGAACAAGGGCCAGCACTCATGAGACTTCTACCAGATGCCAAAAGAATATCTTACCTGTCTCTTCATCCTGGCTGGGTGGTCTGTAACAGACTGCCACCAGGATATCTGCCTTCCCCCTGACTGTTACCCATAAACACTCTATCATCACCATCATCAACCTCAATGCAACCAAATCACCTTGAGACACTCCCTGGTTTAGGTTGGAAGAGACTCTAACAATCACAACAGCTCTTACTCCATCATTTTTGCTGCAGTGGTTACAAGACTGGGGTGAACTGAATTTTGTTGTTGTCTGAATAGAGCACAGGATTTGCACAGATGGTACATTCAGTCGTTGTCAATAAATGGCATTAAAGAAAATAGTGTGGCAGGATTTACTGTCTTTTAAAGATAGCTTAAAAATATATTTATCTGCATCATTTTTTCTCAGCAGTCATAAACCAAGCAAAAAGGCATAACACAAGCAGCCATCCGGGTTTAAAGACCTCTCTTGTAAAATGGGACTGGTTTTTAATGTTGCTATACAGTGAAGGTTGAAGCAAAACCTAACCCAAAAGGTAGCTGATTAAAGGAAGATATTATGGGTGACTTGAAGACTGGCAATTGTTGGGTTTGACAGGAAAAAGCTCAGAGAGAAGTCAAGATGTCTTATTTAAAGGCGCAAGCACATTGTAAATCACTTACCTGAAAGTAGTGGCGAGCGTTTGGCCTCAAGCTATGTCAGAAGTGCATTACAGCTCTTGTGAGAGGCACAAAATTCATTGCAGAACTCCTAACTCTGAAACAAATACTTTTTAAAGCCATTGCCCCTTCAAAATTATCTTTTCAATTACTTTAGACTCTCTTCAAAAGAGTTTCAGATTTAAGCTTTTCATGGCTGAAATTTTGAACAGAATCAAATAGAGCTCTCAGGCCCACCATATATCTTCTGGAACCACAGATTTCAAAGGAAACAGTCTGCAGCTTTATTACTAATCTGTCAGAACCACGGTGCCCAATACAAATGTTCCTCCTTTGGAGAAGAGCTGCAGTTTGTTCTCTGCCAACGAAGGAAAATAGCATCTCTTATGAATCTCTTTTCTCTTATGCTGTTGATAGTACTCTGCTAAATCCTAACAAATACAAATACCACTGGTGCTTACAACTGTAAAGCTGAATATATCCCCATTTTAAAAACTCTTTTCCTCCTCCTTCTCCTTCCTCCACCTAAGAAGAATGAATAATCAATACTTCACAAAAAGGAAGGGCAGGGCAATAATCAAAAGCTTCATGGCATGAACACAAAGTGCGATGTAACTAACAACCTAAGAATGGATTGGTAGAGCAAAGCTGATACTTAAAAGTCAAGGCGATATTCAGAAAGACTTTTACACTCAATGTTCTACAGCATTGCTGGAAATCAGAGAATCACAGAATGGTTTAGGTTGGAAGGGATTGTAAATATCAGCTAGTTCCAACCCCTTATCATGGCCAGGGACACCTCCTGCTTGCTCAAGGCTGCATCCAACCTGGCTTTGAACACTTCCAGGGAAAGGACATTTCTGACTCCTTTGGATATTCTCTTCCAGTGCCTCTCCATCCTCATGGGAAAAAATTTCTTCCTAATGTCTAACCTAAACTGAGCTTCTTCCAGTTTGAAGCCATTACCCCTCATCCTATTGTTCCATGACTTTGTAAAACATCCCTCTCTGGATTTCCTGTAGCCCCCTTTAAATCCTGGAAGGCTGCTAGAAGGTCTTCTTGGAGCTTCGTCTTCTGTAGGCTGAACAACCCCAACTCTCTCAGAAGTGATTATCTTTGTGACCCTCCTCTAGACCTGCTCTATCAGCTCCATGCCTTCCTCGTGTTGATGGCTCCAGGGCTGAATACAGCACTCCAGGTAGGGTCTCAGGAGAGCAGAGCAGAGGGTGAGAATCACCTCCCTTGACCTGTTGTCCACATTGATTTTGATGCAGCCCGTGATTTGGTTTGCTTTTTGGGCTGCAAGTGCACATTGTTGGCTAATGGTGAGCTTCTCATCACCCAGCATCCCTCAGCACTGCTCTCTATCCATTCTCCATCCAGCCTGTATTTGTGCTTGGGATTTCCCTGACATATGTGCAGGACCTTGCATTTGGCTTTGTTAAATCTCATATCCTTCTACACTGTTAGAATAACTGATTGGATTTGAAACTCATCTGCTGCTAGTGTCTTTCCAAAGGAAGTCTCCAGCACAGGTGGAGACCCAGCTGGGAGTTCTCTAGGTGCTCCTGTCCCCAATTCCAAGCTCAGCCACAGTCTGTCAGCCATACAGCTGTGGTGTGTGACCATATGCTGGTGTGTGCCTGTGGGCTGAAATCACACACCTAGATGTGATGAATCATTAAGGTTGTAAAAGACCCCTAAAATCATCTAGTCCAATCTTGTCTCCAGCATCTCCACTGCCATTAGATCGTGTCCCAGAGTGCCACATCCACTATTTTTTTTTGACACTTCCAGGGATGGTGACTCTAGCACCTCCCTGGGCAGCCTGTTCCAATGCCTCACAGCAATGAACAAGTCCAGCTATAGATTAATAAATGAGCCATTGGGTGCAAACTTTTTCCTTCTGTCAAGGTAAACCAGCACTGAAGGAATATTGGCTATTGTTGAGCTAAATCAAAAGACAGCCTTTCCCTGGGGCTCCCTTTCTTGCCATACATGAGCTAATAAAATTTTAGCACGTTTTGTGTGGCGAGTCTGGGAAAGGAAAGGTTGCTGTGAAAATGATCAGCAGGGTAAAGTAATATCAGATCAACAAAACATGAACAGAGCTGTATCTCTGCAGATAGTTGTGGGAAATGGTTGCATGAATGGAGCCCATGAGGTGTGCCTACTTTTGTCACACACATGAAGTTGTCAGATGTCTGTTGTCCTCTCCTTATACTCTGCACTCACAAGGCCTCACCTGGAGTACTGCGTTGAGGTCTGGACTGCCAAGCTAAGAAAGACAAAGATGTACTGGAGAGAGTCCAGCGCAAGGCCACTAAGATGCTGAGGGTACTGGAACATCTTTCATATGAGGAAAGGCTGAGAGTCCTGGGGTTGTTTTGCCTGGAGAAGAGGAGGCTGACAGGGGAATCTTATTAATGCTTACAAATATCTAAAGGGTGGGTGCCAGGAAGATAGAGTCAGAATCTTCTCAGTGGTGTCCAGTGACAGGACAGGAAGTAAAGGGCATAAACTTGAACCTAGGAAGTTCCATCTTAATATGAGGAGGAACATCCTTCCTTTGAGTGTAGCAGAGCATTGGAGCAAGCTGCCCATAGAGATGGTGGAGCCTCCATCTCTGGAGACTTTCAAAACCCAGTCTGAATGCATTCCTGTGCATGTGATCCTGCTCTAGGAAGAGGTTTGGACTTGATCTTCAGAGGTCCCTTCCAAGCCCTACCTTTCTGTGATTCTGTAGAGAGAGAAAATGTAAATAAACAGCATAGAAGTCTGATCATGAAGCTCCTGAGATGTTTGATGCTACTCACTCAAAATGCTGCAGTGTCCCAATAAGTCAAATCACCAACTGGACAATCAATTGGAGTGGCCTCAGTGATATCAAAGACACAAATTGATGTAATAAAGAGCAATGCTTGTAAATCTGTATGCAACTCTGTATGCTCACTGACTTGCTAACGAACTTCTGGCAGAAAGTAGCTCCCATCTTTGTGCAAATTGACTCCCAGGCTGTCTCTTTGTGCTATGATCTTAACTAGATCATCTGTCACATCACTAAACCATGTATAGCAGTAAAGAGAGCAGATGTCTTTGGACAGCTGCAACATCGTTAGTGGCATAAATTTCTTTTGTTTGATGCTGCTACTACCTCAAGTGAAGAGGAAAGGAACCTAGCAGTCATATAGCTACATTTAAGTACTGATGTAAAAAGATCTCTATGTCTGAGATGATTCTATTTATTTATCAGCACAAAAGCAGTGTTTGAGAAAGTCACCTAACAAGGAACAGATTCAAACTTGCAATTACTTGTAACACACCTATTTCCTGGTGCTGTGGAGAGAGAATTTATGCACTCATAATAGAAAATATAAAGCAGTTTCTTTGTTTAGCTTGTCTAAGGTGACTTTTCCACCGTATGTCTGCTGAGGAAGGACAATGATGGCACCCAGCCCCTGGTGAAAACAGATGAGTGTTGAGCTACAGGCAAGAACCAGTACAGATATCCAGATAGTCTGCTATGGCCTGAAATTGTGCCGGGGGAGGTTTAGGTTGAATGTTAGGAAAAAAGAAAAATTACTGAAAGAGAGGCCAGGCATTGGAAGAGGCTGCCCAGGGAAATGGTGGAGTCACCATCTCCGGAGGTGTTTAAGAAATGTGTGGGCAGGGCAGTCTGGAACACGGTTTAGTCGGCATGGTTGTGTTAGTTTGATGGTTGGACCCAATGATATTACAGGTCTCTTCCAAGTGAAACAGGTCTATGATTCTTACCATGATGAGATTCCCATTCCCATGCAAATACTGCAAAAAGTCCTTACTTCTTGATCAAGAAATGCAGCCAGCAGTAGGAGGCTAAGGTGCCCATGGCTTCTAATCACCTGCAAGTTACCCAGAGCCTGAGAGATGGTAATGTGTGTAGAGATCAAAGCAGATACTGGACCCATTAGACCACATCTCTATACTAAGGGACATTCAGGACAGACAGACTGAGGCACACAAGTGGTGGTGGTTTTCTGTAGGAGCCTTCTGTATAGGCACAGGATGAAGACAAGCTGTCAAGCATATTCATAGCTAAATATTTATATGCTGAGATGACAGAGAATGTAAAGAAATGAAGTAAAGTATCATGGCTTAACCCCAGCCAGCAGCTGAGTTCCACAAAGACATGCACACAACTGCCCACCCCCACCCTCCTGGTGGGATGGGAAGGAAATTTGAGAAAAAAGGGCAAAAACCTCACAGGTTGAGGTAAAGTCAGTTTAACAGAATAACACAAAGGGAGAAGGGGATGGAGGGAAAGGACTAACAATATTACTGATGAAATAGAGAATAAAACCTGTTACTGACCACCACAGCCTGACCCATCTACCTGACCCTGCCCCACCAAAGTTTGTCACTTGAAACACTCACACTTGCCTGAACTGTCCATTCTCTTGCATAGCAGTCACGAGATCAGTGTGGTATTGAATACCCCACTGGCTGGTTCAGCTCTGTCTTGGCTGTGGCCCCTCCCAACCACTTATGGCAAGATCTCAACCCAGAAACCCATCTAGGGACTTGGTCCTTGGGCTTTCAAGGACTAAGCAAGAGACCTGAGCTGAGTGATAGCGTAGCAGTGGGATGCTCCTCCACTCTGTTATTTTTCTCCATTTCACCTTTTGAGCTTCACTTGGTAACACTTGAATAATGCAACAAGGAAGAAAGAAATTCTCCTTCATGTTAACACCTAGTTAAACATTACTTATTGTAATTGCTTGGCAGGAGATCAAAGTATGCCCCTTATAGTCATAATTTATGGTAATACTACTGTGCTAGCTGTTGCCTTTGATTATCCAAACACCATTTCAGGTATGTGAGCCTAAGCACTACTTGATGACTAACTTTACCAGAATCAGGTTGTATGTGGGTACTTTCATATTATTTGTGCTCAGTCTACATGTGCATGTGGGTGAAGATCCTTCCAAAGGTCATCCAGTTCAACCCCCTTCTGCAGTAAGCAGGGACATCCTCAACTACAGCAGGTTGCTCAGAGCCCTCATCCTAAGTATCTCCAGCCTCAATCACCTCCCTAGGCAACCTGTTCCAGTGTTCCACCACCCTCATGGTAAAGAACTTGTTCCTAACATCCAATCTAAATCTGCTCTTCTTTCATTTGAAGCCATTGCCCCTCATTCTATCACTGCAGGCCTTTGTAAACAGCCTCTCTCCATCCTTCTTGTAGGCTCCCTTCAGGAACTGGAAGGTCGTTTCTAAGTCTCCTCAGAGCCTCCTCTTCTCCAGGCTGAACCACCCCAGCTGCCTCAGCCTGTCCTCACAGCAGAGGTGTTCCAGCCCCTGTATCAGTTTTGTGGCCCTCCTCAAGAACCTTCTCCATGTCCTTCCTGCACTGAAGGCTCCAGAGCTGGATGCAGTACTCCAGATGAGATCTCACTAGAGCAGAGTGGCAGAATCACCTCTCTTGACCTGCTAGCCATGCTGCTTCTGATGTGGCTCAAGATGCGATCAGCCTTCTGGCCTGCAAGCACACACTCTCTGCTCCTGTGTTTAAAGGTCATTTGGATGTGGTGCTTGGGGATATAGTTTAGGGGTGAACTTTGTAAAGCAGGGTTATTGGTTGGGCTTGGTGATCCTGAGGGTCGTTTCCAACCTGAATGCTTCTGTGATCATATCACTGTGCAGTCAAGTGTTCCACCCAGAGTACAGCTTAACAGAGTCGAGATTTGACCAAGGGGTTTTTCAAAATACAGGAATTGCATTAGTGCTACCAACAGAGCTGCACCTCTGTACCTTATCAAATGCTGCATCCAAAATGTTTTGGCCAATGGAACAAATTTCCCAGAGAAGATGTGGAGGCTCCAAGCCTGGAAGGGTTCAAAGCCACACTGGATGGATCCTGGAGCAACATGGTCTAGTAAGAGATGTCTCTGCCCTAGTCAAGGGGGTGGAACTAGATGATCTTTAAGGTCCTTTTCAAACCAACCCAGTCTATGCTTCCATGATAATTAAAAGACTACCTGATTAGTCTCTCAAAAACTTAAAGTAGTAACCATGTTTTGAAGCAGCTATGCACATCTAGGACCAACAGGAACTGCTTGCTCCTGAGCTTTCCTGGGAATGATATTCTTAAACACACTGAGCTCTCCTAAATATTTGTCCTCCAGTGTTTGTGATGCAAACATAATCCAAAAACCCCAAGCAAACATACTTCAGTAAAAGCTGTTTGTGTTTCATGATTTAGATGGGCATTAGAGCTGAGTGTAATGGAAATTCCAGTTTTTAATTGCCCCAGAGCAAGGCACAAAAGCCTAGCTAGTAGGCAGCCAAAGAAACTGGATTGTAGTGCTTCTAATTGTTTGCTAATTAAGTACAGTGTGTTTCTCACTCCAGATCAACTCCCTGCTCCTAGAACAAGCTGCTCTTTATTGATTCTGGAGGCCCTCAAAATTTTAACAAATATTTATCTTGGCAGTATCAAAAAGACGTGAGTGCAAGCTACCTCAAACCCAAATTGTAGTCTCACTTTCCTCAGCCACTTTGCAGAAAAATTCCGCTTTCTACAGAGTCACCAAGCAGTGATCCTGTTTCTTGGCTGAGAAATAGGTGGGTTTTGCCTCTGCAGATACCTATTTTTTTTTTCATCAAATGAAGATGCAGAAGTAGTTGTTAAAAATAGCGCTGTCAAAAATGCCTGTGTGTTAATATACCTAAGAACAGTCATCCCACCCCTGAGCTAGACACATGCATCAAGGGAAAGCCTCAGAGTTTTCCACTGGCTGACTTTAGCAGACTTCAAATTGGAGTAAGTTGTTTCTCCATCAGACATAATAGAATCTCCCCATGCAATGGGCAAATTGCTGCTTGCAGCCACATTTGGTTCCGATGGGTGTTGAAGCTTCTTTACCAGCCACTGATTCTACAAGGTTGTAATTTTAATAGAAACACTGATTTACTCAACTACAGCTCTTGTGCTTTCATGCCTGACCGTATTTCCCTTTCCTCTGCCTAGTCAATCATAGAATCTTTTCTGTTGAAGAAGACCTTTAATATCAATGTCCCTCAGCACCACATCTCTGTGACCTTTAAATACCTCCAGGGGTGGGGATTCCATCACCTCCCTGGGCAGCCTGTGCGCCCTGTTGGTCAAGAAGCTGCTTCTCACAGCCCACCTAAACCTCCCCTGGTGAAACTTGAGGCCTTTTCCTCTTATCACTTATTTTTGGGGAGAAGAGACTAACACCCACCTCAAGTCCAGCATCCCCTCAGGAAGCTTTAGAGAAGAGAGGGCCTCTCCTCAGCCACATTTTTTGTTCCCCCCCCCCCCAGATTTTTCAGTATTTCTAATATTTCATTCTAAATCATGCTCTTAAGAGCATAAAATCCAGCAAGCTCTCATTTTTATTTTATTTACTTTTTTAGTTCAATAATAGATCATATCTATTTAAAAAGATAAAGATATTTCCTTGCTTGGGGATGTGTTCTTTTCTTTCCTGATAAACCACTCCTTTGCATATTACATTTACTGCCTTCCAGAAACAGCAGATAACATTGAAGAGATTTAATTAATATGTACCACAGCATGACCTCAGTGGATAGAACAGCTACCCTAAAGGAGCAGAGCTGTAGGAGGTAATTAGAACACACCATGACATTTATTACTAATGCTCTTCCACTGACATTTGCTGTTGACAGGCTGCATATAAAGTTTTCCTCTGTTTGCATTGATTTACAATGATGTAGACATTCCCACACACACAAGTGAGGAATGCTTTTGTTGTTTACAATAAATTAAACCATGAGAGACAGAAAAAAAAAAAAAGCTTGGTCTCTTTAGAGCAGATACCTAACTTCACATCAACTTTCCACACCCAAATTTTAGTCTCCACACAGCACCTTTGAGAAGCCTTTTAGAAAAGAAGGAATACCATGTTCTATATTCTCTTTTGCTGTGTGGATTTAGGTAAATAAAACCTGCTTATTATAAAATGGATAAGCAGAGAGCAAAAGAATCAGGAACCAGGGAGCCTCCCCCATCTTCAGTTTTAGGTGGTTTTGAAGTCTCTCTGCTTCCCTGTGCAACAGGTGAACTGTAGCCTCAACATCCTTCTTGCTTTAAAGTTGACTGTTTTCTGCTTTAAATCTTTGGGCCAGATAGTTACTCAGGGAAGAACTGGGGTTTTGTTTGCACTGAAGACTGAATGTTGTTCCTCTTCTTACATTTTCCCTCTTTTTTTCCTTCCATATCAGTGATCAGATTCTCATCAGATGTAAATTTTATTTATGGTTTGGGTAACTTCTTGCCTGCTACACATGAACAAGCATTTAGCTTGAGCACTTCTTATATCTGTAGCAGAATGTGGCAGGCAATGACTACCTCTTCTTTGCTGTTCCTTAACATACCTGCCCTTTGAAGGAGAAGACAGGTCATGGTTCTGGTATTATTCAGTCTTGTAAGATTTAGCGGTACCTTTATTAACCTTGTGAGCTTACAGAGAATTTTGGTACCAAACACTTCCGCAATAAAAAGCTAGAAGGTTGTATAGTTACCCCTGATAAATGTGAAATCATCACTGCTTTTGAAGAATATAAAGTACTAACCTCAAAAGAAGGGGTGTCACCATGTTGTTAATTTTGCTGCTCATTGGCAGTTGAGCTTGACCTTCTTCCCACCACCTCCCACCAAAGGTGTAACATTAGGAACATGGTTTAGTGGAGACCAGGCAGTTCTGGGTTAATGGTTGGAATCAACAACCTAAGCGTCTTTTCCAGCCTAAATGAGTCTATAATTCTATGATCTATATCTTTCTCAAATCTAGAAAACCACTCTGCTGCTGGGTTGCATTACAGGGGGTACATCTCAGTATTTTATTATCTGAGTTAAGATAATGACATAATCATTTCAGGATTAAAAAACTAATCTCCAAGTCAGTAAAATTTGGCAAAAAGCATGCAATAAGTAGAGAGCAAACTCCACTGCTGTTAGCTAGATTATCTAGAAACACTGTAAGACTCCTGGTAAAACTCTGTCAGTTTTTACAAGGCATGAAACACTCAGTGGAAGGATTTCTTTTTTCAAGTTCTGTGATATACATTTGTTATTCAGTGACACAACTACAGCAGTCAAACCCCAGCAAACCCCAGAGATTTTCCTAGGTGTCTTCAACCAGCATGTGAAGAACACTCTTAGTACCCACAACTGACAGTGTTTTGAAGAACTCTGCTTGACCTGTATATGTTTGATCAGGGTAAATGACATTCCAACAACCTTAGGACCATAAATACTGCTGTCTATGTATTGAAAGGGGAGTGAGTTTTGTAGGATCTAGCTGTTACAGCTGGAAAAATGGGAGCTGTTTCCTGATAAGAAGGGATTGTGTCCTCTCACTATATCTGGTCTAAAAAAATGGTCACGCATACACTTCCCAGGAGGGTAACTCCGATGTAAGAGCTTGGCAATGTGCTGTGACAACACTGAAGCAAAAGAGATGTCTCATTAATTATCATATTTGAGGAAGACATAAGCCCTTAATGGACCATTTTGCAATTCCTTCACCTACATATGCACATAGAAACCTCTCCTCCCTGAGTTTTAGGTCCTTTACGTTTGATTAAATTTTCTGATTCATATGTAAAATTGCTACTGAAAGCAAAGGATTTAGAGGAAGCAAAAAAAATCCTTTCAGTATTCCTAAGCTGGTTGCTGTTTATAGCAAATTCTGTCAGGAAGATCTGCAATGTTAGAAGGCTTAGAAAAGCCACACCTTTGTGTGAATGCTCAGGCAAGATTAGCTGAAACTTTAAATACAAGACACAATTTACAGCATATTAAACCCAAGTGGTTAATAACCTGCTTTCAAAGAAGGGATAACTCCATGAATCACAGAATCCATCCAGTTGGAAGAGACCTCAAAGATCATCTAGTCTAACCCTCAGCCCAGCACTGATGAAAGGTCAACACTAAACCATGTCCCTAAGCACCAGGTCCACACACTGCTTATACACCTCTAGGGATGGCGACTCCACCACTGCCCCAGGCAGACCATTCCAATGTTTGGGAACCCTTTCAGTGAAGAAATATTTCCTAACATCCGGCCTGAACCTCCCCAGGAACAGCTTGAAATCATCTCCTCTAGTCCTGTTCCTTGTCACCAAGGAGAAGAGGCTGCCCTCTCCTTGCTCCAACCTCCCCTCAGGTAGTTGTAGAGAGCTGTTCTCCAGGCTGAACAACTGCAGCTCCCTCAGCCCCTCCTCCTAGGCCATGTGCTCTAGGCCCCTCACCAGCCTCCTGCCCTTCTCTGGACACGCTCCAGCACCTCAATGTCCTTCATATAGTGAGGAGTCCAGAACTGAACACAGTACTCAAGGTGTGGCCTCACCAGTGCTGAGTACAGGGGAATGAACACCTCCCTGACCCTACTGGCCACTGTGTTTCTAATCAAGCCAGGATGCCATTGGCTTTCTTGGCCAGTTGTGAAGAGGACGATAGTGCAGGTATTTGTAAGGGAGCCCATGGGGGAATGCTGATCAGATGCCGAGAAGTTTAGGAAAACTGAAAATCTAGTTTGCTTCACTGAAAATGTTTTGAGATTCCATCTCTAGTTTTCTGCATTAGCCTTAAAAACCCAAACCATGTGCAAATGCACACCACAAAATGTCATTTTGTGCATTTGGCACAGGAGACCAAGGTGTGGATTTCCCTTCTAAATTAAGCAAACAGTGCAGAAGCTGAGTGAAAGCAAACCAGATAGCCTAATTTATGTCTTAACTGCCTCTTAATGGTAAAAATACCCAACAAATCACAAACCAGACTCCACAGCTCCAGTTCTCACATTCTTTGCCAGCTTTCTCACTGAAACTCTGTGGGATCCTTGGATATGCTCCTCCTGGAAATACAAAGCTGAAAATTCAGAATCAAGCTGATTATAGGTGGCTTGTCACGGTTTGTCCTTGTATTAGATTTCAACTAAGTTCAATTACACAGTGTTCTCCTTGCTGCCACAAGATGAATGGCAGGAGGAAGATGAATGAACACAACTGCTGAAACTGATTGATCCCAACATGCAGGCAGGTTGATTAAAGTGTCCAGAAGCAAAATGAGGAATAGTATTCATCTGTAACTGCTAGCTGGATCTTCAATTAAATACTGTTTTCACCAAATGCCAAGAAACTCTGATTCCTGTTCATTTGGCTTGAAGTCCCGAAGGAGACTGGTGACAAGTGTTGTCCCTCAGGGGGCCACAGTGGGATCAGTTCTATTTAATATTTTTATCCATGATATAGACAGTAAGATTGAGTGCACCATCAGCAAGTTTGCAAATGACACCAAGCTGAGTGGTACCGTTCATATGCTAGAGGGATGGGATGTCATCCAGGAGGACCCGGACAAGCTGCAGAGGTAGCCCCACATGAACCTCATGAGGTGCAAGAAGACCAGGTACAGGGTCCTGCACCTGGGCTGGGACAATTGCTATTATCAATAGAGTCTGGGGGATGAGGTGATAGAAAGCAGCCTTGTGGAAAAGGACTTGGGAGTTCTGGTGGGTGAGAAGCTAGACATGAGCCAGCGATGTGTGCTTGCAGCCCAGAAGGCCAGTGGCATCCTGGCTTGATCAAAAGAAGCACAGCCAGCAGGTCAAGGTGATTCTGCCACTTTGCTCTGGACCCCACCTGGAGTACTGTATTTGGAAGAGGCCCTCAAAAAGGGAACACCTCCTACAAGCACGAGCTGAGGGAGCTGGGCTTGCTCAGCCTGGAGAAGAGAAGACTCCAGGGAGACCTAATAGCAGCCTTTGAGTACCTGAAGGGACCTGCAAGAAGGCAGAAGAGGGACTGTTTACAAAGGCCCACAGTGATAGGACAAGGGGCAGTGGTTTCAAATTACAGAAGAGTAGATTTAGATTGGATGTTAGGAACAAGTTCTGCACCTTGTGCGTTGTGGAACGCTGGAACCAGTTGCACAGTGAGGTGGTTGGGGCTCCATCCCTCAAGATATTCAAGGTGAGGCTTGACAGGGCTCTGGGCAACCTGATCTAGTGGAGGATTTCCCTGCTGACTGCAGAAGGGGGTTGGACTGCATGACCTTTGGAAGTCCCTTCCAACCCAAACCATTCTATGATTATTTTCCAAGAGAATGAGTGCAACACCCAAACTGAATCTTGATGAACTGAGCTAAAACTTACACCAGCCCATCTAGAGCTTTCTTTTCAGTATCTACCTAGCTGCCACAAACTTTGGAACAATTAAACAACCCAAAATACATTAATAAAGGGCAAAGTTGAATTACACACTGAGAGTCATACAAGTCACAGGTGAATAGGCTGGACTTTGGTGATTCTTCCATCTTTGCACCCTTAACTCTTATGGTGAGGTGAAGAAGTGTGCACATGATCAAAATGCACATTCTCCAGTGGTTAACTGCCTCTGGAAATACTTACTAAGCTGGAAATGATGTGCTCTGGTGTTACAGAGGCAGGCAAAATCAGATACCTTCTGCATGTTGTGGCAAGGGATCCCATAATCACTCCCAGTCAAAAACTTCAGTTCCAATGCATCCTGTTCCCTAGGCAGATCAGACTCTGAGAGAGTCCAGAAGGGTTGAGGAAAACTGTCTGAGCACATCTTGCCAGGGGACAGATATGTCCATCTTTCCAAAGCAGCCATGTGTAACAAGGGCTTGGTGTGTTTTTAACCAAAGATGATCCCTCCCCAAATGCTCTTAGAAGCTCTGTTTCACCTTGTTAGCTACACTTTTGGTTCATGCATTTCCAAAGCAGAAGCCATCTCCCAGCTGCTGGCCTAGGCTTTTAACCATTTTGCCTCAACCATCTGTGGTATCTTCTGCAGTGTTAATACTACTGTTCCTGGCACCATGTTAGCTCCTGAACCTGCGTCCAACTTTGAATGAATAAGTGTCCCTTTACTTTCAGGTTGACAGCTCATTTGTCTTCTCCTGGCACACCACCTCATTCTCTGAATAACCCTTCAGAGGCAGTGCTATCTTCTCCCTGGATCTACACATTGCACTGATGTCTGCAAAGTCATACAGAGCAAGGCCATCTGTGCAGGGCCTGAGCCTTCCCAAACCCCTACAATACTAGATTTTCTAGGTTTGGTTCACATGGCTTAGGTAACTTTCCAGAATCTACTTCCTTCATTTCCATTCCCTTCTGAAGTCTCTAACAAAGCCAGTCTTAACTGCTCAGATCTGTGCTGCACCTGCAGAGATAATCTCTTTGGCCAGGTTTACAGAGACCTTTCCAAATCTTCAGAGGCATCAGAGACTTTCTCTTTACTTGCCTTTGCTGTTTGCAGGCAGAAGGTATAGCACAGTTGAAGTGCTCTCTTACCCTGTGGACTTGCAATCAGTTCTGGAAAGGTTTTCTAAGCACACTGTTTCCATGCATTGCTTTCAATGCTGCTAGCAAATGCTGTAAAGAAATTACTGAAAGCCAATGACTCCAAGAAAGAATTGCTCCACTGCATGGCACATAGGTGCTGTGTCCTGCGTCACCTAACTGCATTCAGAAGAAAACCATCAGCCCCAAAAATCTTCTGGAAGAGTTTGTAATTGAAACACAGTTGCTTGCAAGACACCTTGTGACAGAAGCCATGGTCTAGCTCTGTAAATGCTATCTACCAACTTTACCACTTTTATCCAAAATCTGGATGTTCAAACCCCTCCCCTGCCTGTGCCATTGCACATCAACTAGCCTTTGGAGCTCATCTTCTTAGTGCCTCCAAGATGTCTTACATGTCCCAACTCTGTTCAAGTTGATTAGGTTCTCAGATCAGGCTGGGAGTTTGACATAAAATCACAGAATTATTTTGGTTGGAAAAGACCTTTAACATCATTGAGTCCAACCACTATCTCACTCTACCAAGTCTGTTGCTAAACCATGCCCCTCAGCAGCACATCTCTGGGGATTCAACCATCTCCCTGGGGAGCCCATGACAGTCTTTCAGTCAAGAAGTTTCTTCTAAGATCCAACCTAACCCTTCCCCCCCACCCCCCCTTGCAACTTGAGGCCATTTGCTCAAGTTACTCACTTGTTACTAGGGGGAAGAGATCAACCCCCAGCTGACTCCAACCTCCTTTCAGGGAGTTGTAAGAGAGCAAGGAGGTCTCCCTCAAGCCTCCTTTTCTCCAGACTAAACAAAACCCATGATGAAGGGTTGTGATGACTCTTGGAAAGCTGCTCTCAAATGAAGCTCTGAGTCAGGAGAGCCTAACAAGTCCAGCATCCAGTGTTCTCCAGGATATATTGTCAAGTGCCTTCCCACAACCGGGTGGCACGACCTCTAGGAAGCTACACCTCCCTTTCCTAACGCACACCAGAAGTAAGTTGAATGGATCTCAGATACACAAAGATTTTTGATGTGTGGCTTAGACATTCTGGAAAGCTGACGGTCCCCTGACTTGCTCATCTCTGAGTCAGACAGCTGAGACTTTGGGATTTAGCTAGTGGAAGCAGAGCATTTGATTGGAACAAATTGTACTACAAACATTTTATATCCAACCTCACTGTGCGTACTCACCCTTAACACAAGATGCAAGAATGTATCATGCTCTCAATGCTGAAAATACTCTGTGCTTAGTAGCAAGGAAGTGAAACTCTTAGTTACAGCAGACTGAAAAGAAAAAAATCAAAACAAACCTAAACAAACCAGCTCCCAGAAAAGAAGAGATTTTAGCATTGATGAACTCCAAGGAACTGAGCCTGAAAAAGAACAGTTGAAGCTATACTTCAATTTCCCACTTTGTCCCTCTCATCTCATGCACCTGTAAACTCCGTCTTTGACTCCACAAATAAAGACATCACTCATAAAAGGAAAGAGGCAAGTTAAGTGCTTAGTCACGTGCAGCAAGCCTACTGATCCCCCTGCACACACTAAGATACCTGCCAAAATAAAATGCAGCACTAAAAAATAATGAGCAAGTCAAACCACATCATCTATAGAAAGCAACACTACAGATATTTCAGCTTGGTTAGGGACTCTTCTTGTCTACAGCCAGCATCAAGAAGGGTATGGTTGGAGGACTAAGAGTTGCAAGCACACCATAAAAACAGTAAGATCAACCCCTCAATGCACCTTAATCAGTGGCAGTGCTGCCACAGAGACAGGCTTGTTAGCCACAGCACTTGATGAAGCAAAAACAGCTTTCAACATCCATCATCTGAGGTCAGAAGCGAGAAGCAAACACCACTGACACAGAAGTGAGTACATATGGCTCTGAGGAAATACCTAGTGACTGCTGTGAATGGCCACAGAGCAGATGCAATGCAATATCAGAGGCTGCAGGCATCAGTTAGGTGGAAATGATGACAGCTGGGGACATTGTGCATGACAAGGCAGCAGCACATACACATCTGGCCTCCTGGGGATGAAGGCAACAAGAAACACATGCAGAGCATTTCTGCTGTTCACACTAGATGTAACTTGAGGGTGCTTCCCGTTTTACAGCTGGAAGGATTGGCTTAGGATCAACCATGAAATCTCAGATACATGAAAAACTAATGGTCAGTGTTCTGAGAAACTGCTAATGGGGGCCTGACTCTGTTGTGGTGGGATGAGGGGAAGAAGCCAGGGCAGCCTCTCCTTGTGGATTTGTGCTCGTGCCTTTGGGAGAAGCTACCTGGGGAAAAAAAAAAGCAGTTTGAAATGGTGGTAAAGCTAAAGCAGAGGAACATTAAACAGGCAGGTGATGTTTTGCTGATGCAGTAAGAGCCTTCAGTCTCAGCTCACTCTTTTATTTGGCCTTACAGCACAGACTTGCCACGTCTCTGCTTTAAAGATGGAGTAGAAAGAAAATAAGTTTGAACTGTGTGAATCCCATTCCCCGTAGTCTTCTCGACAAGGATCGAGGGCAAGCACATCCTTCCTATTTTAGCATTCACATCAGCTCTGGGCTAGACCAAATAACAAATGTGTTAAAATGGTTAGGCAGGTTATGATTTAAAAAAAAGAAAAGAAAAGAAAAAGGATAAATTGAGTCCTTAAAACTTTTCATTATGGAGTAGATAGGGTTTTGTCAAAATAGTTAACGGAAGAAATAAATTGCATTCTGTATTCATTTGCTCTGGAGATAGCCAAAATATATCTTTCCAGACATGATTCAGTTTGTGGAAATGATCTTTTGGGAAAAGAAGAAAATTGCAACATCCTTATATATAATGAATTATAGGGACTCTCTCTCAACAAATAAAATAAATAAAGAATTGCCATTGTTTCCAGATCTGTGGCTGGATGCAAGGATGAATGCAGCCCTATAGTCAGTTGTTCGAGTCTCATTTGGGCAGAGCTAGAATACTCCTACCTGGGCACACCTGCCCTGAAGCATGGCAGGACCTGAGGGCACCAGCAGCTATAAAAAGTCTCACAAAGCACAAGTAAGCAAACACTAAATGCAAAACTCCAGTGGAAATTGCTCTTTTTCAATGCAGCCCCAAACACACCAAGAGGGAAGTTATAATATTGGGATCAATGAGATGAAAAAATGATGTATGAGAAAGAATTTATACACTTGGAGACCAGGGAATTGATTGCCTTTCAAGAGCTGGGGGAAAAAAAACCAAAACACCAACACATAAAAATCAGTTAATAAGTTTAACTTGCTGAACAAATATTTCCTGAGAGGGGGAGTAGAAGAAATGTCTGTGGATTAGACAGCCTGTCATATCAATAGGCCAAATGCAGCTGTGCTCAGCAGAAAAGTTTCACCTGGCTGTGATGTTGATGAGAGTTTTCTGACAGCTAGCACATTAACAGGAAAACCTGAGGTCAGTCTCTGGGAATTTAGGTCAAAAGTTTAGCCCAAGTCAGAAGTTTATCTCCATGCCTTAAACTGGAGTTATTGACTGTTTGCTTTAAAACAACGTGTACTTTTTGTTTTGTTTTGTTTAATGTTTTTGGCTCCAAATCAGACAGCTAAAATTTCATTCAAAAAGAAAGAAATGATTCCCCACCTGCTGAGAAAACAAAACATTGAATTTGAACTTGGAGTTCATTCTTTTGGCAATGTGTGGTGTTTTGCAAATGGTCAATTCTCCCCTCCAACAAACCATGAAGATGATCTCTTTTGTAGAGTTGGGTTTTTTCTTGTTGTTGTTGTGGGTTTGGCTTTTTTTTTCCAGTCACAGAGCAACAACAGCAATTTTTTATCCAAGTAATGTCTACTGGGAAAATAAAGGAAAACCTGAAGCCTTTATGGACAATAAAGTGTAAAAGAAGATGTTGTTAAAAAAAACACAAACAACCAAAACCAGCCAACTAAATAAATCTTGCAGGAGCCTGTCCCACTTAATTTTGCAGCTCAGCACTGAGTAACCTACATGCATCCACCACAGCAGTAATACAAACTAAATTCACTATCACATGCTGCATCTAATTAACTACAGTCTAGCAAAATGTCAAAGATCAGCCATAGAGTTTTGCCGTCGATTCAGTAAGGCACAGACCTAATGGAGCGCATCTAGAGGAGGGCCATGAAAATGATCAGGGGGCTGGAGCACCTCTGCTATGAGGATAGGCTGAGGGAGCTGGGCTTTTTCAGCCTGGAAAAGAGAAGGCTCTGGGGAGACCTAATAGCAGCCTTCCAGTACCAGAAGCAAGTCTACAAGAAGGACAGAGAGAGACTGTTTACAAAAGCCTGCAGTGATAGAATGAGGGAAAATGACTTAAATTAGAGAGGAGAAGATTTAGATTGAATGTTAGGAACAAGTTCTTTACCTTGTGGGTGGTGGAACACTGGGACAGGTTTGCCCAGGGAGGCACTTGGGGCCCCATCCCTGGAGATATACAAGGTGAGGCTTGACAGGGCTCTGGGCAATCTGATCTAGTTGAGGATGCTCCTGCTGACTGCAGAAGGTTGGACTGGATGGCCTTTGAAGGTCCCTCCCAACCCAGACCATTCTACAATTTTATGCTAAATGATAATTCAATAATTTCCAGTTGTAATTCAGCTATAGGTACAATACACCAGGCCCCAAAATAATCTTTTTTAATATCACATGTATAATACATGTGATAATAGATTTGCCTTGCCTCTTGTGTAATTGATAACAGCTGCCTTTTCCTGCAGTAAATTATTTGTTCTTATTGAGAGTAGTATGAAATTTTATTCTTCATTCATTAGCCATTAGGAAGAAATACGAAAAAAATGACACCAAATTATGCAAATTGAAATCTTACTGGAGGTTTTTGAGATAGATTAGCAGGTGAACCTTTGTACATCAGAAAAACACCCTAGAACTGACTCTCTCATTTCCATTTTATAGCTGGTGCTACAGACATAGGTACATTAGATTTGAGAAATATATAGCAAGGAGGCTTATAATTTATCCTCATCTGCAGAATGTGAAGTAGGGTTTTAGAGACTCCATCTTAGGGCTATTCTGCAGTGCAACTTTGATCAAATTGACAACCTATCTTTTTAGTCAAAGATTTATAGGACACATGACTGCTTCCAATTTGCCATTTCAGCCAGGGACAGCATTTCATGTAGAAGGCTCCCACAGCAGACTTCAGGTGCAAGCATTAGTGTTAAGAGGGAAGGGAAATGGTTTTTGCTGATGTAGATTGATTTTTATACCCAGGCAAACCTCTCAGCCCCTGGGGATGGGTAGCATAGGAGCAGGGTGCCCAGACCCTCAGTTAAATTATGGGCAAGGTAGCGTGTTCTTACTATGAGTAAAGGAGAGACCTGCAGGGGCAGGATTTCTACTAAATTAAGGATATTTGCTGCCACAGGAAAGGGTACCACTACATTACCTAACCCTCAAGGGCTCTACGACAGAGGTCACTGTCTCCATTCACCGCCCACAGTGCCCCTGTTCTTCTGGGCCACATCTCCCTGAAGCTACCTCAGCTCTGCAGCCTCTATATTCTCCCCAAGTAATTACTGGAAATTGGAGAATCTGCCTGAAACCCTCTGCCATATTCCCAACACTCTGCCCACGTGGGAGCTAACTGGGAACTTGGGTGCAAGCACAGAATCTTGCAGTCTATGCCCAATACAATTGTACCTGCTCAACAAGGGTGTTATGATGATTAATTAATTCATCTTTGCAAAGCACTTTGAAAGATTAAGAGCTGCAATTAAAGCACTTGGCTTCTACAAAGCTGAGACAACAAAATACTTTGCAGGAAAACAATAACTGATAACTTTTAATATTAGTGCTGCCACTTAGAAAGAATGCATGGACAGTAGTGAATTAATGAACTGGGTTTTAATGAATACCATAACCTGAAGGGAAAGAAAAAAATGCAAAGATGTGCTAAAATATTCTGAATTGCTTAACAATGGCGGATAGCATCCAGAGGCTGTACCTGGCTACAAAAGAAAGAAAAGGTTTTTATGCTGCTCACCAAGTCTAGGAAAGCTTCTAAAGAGTCACTTATCTTTCCAGTGTCTGAACATCAAAAAAAAGTTAAATTATAAAACAGACAGAGTCATAAAGTCACAGAATCGTTAGAGGTTGGATAAGACTTCTAAGCTCATCAAGTCCAGCTGTCAATGTGATGCCACCATGCCCTAAAGTGCCATGTTTATACAGGTTTTTTTTAAACACCTCCAGGGATAGGGACTCACCAGAAGTCCATATCAGACTGTATCCTTCCCAAATTCAAAATACAGACTCATAAAAAGGTTTTGGTTGGAAAAGCCCTTTAAGATCATCAAGTCCAACCATTTTCTAACTCTGCCAAGTCTGGTGCTAAACCATGTCCCTCAGCACCACATCTCTGTCTCTTTGAAACACCTCCAGGGATGGGGATTCAACCTCCTCCCTGGGAAGCCTCTTTCAGTCTTTGAGAATGCTTTCAGTCAAGAAGTGTCTTCTCATATCCAACCTAAACCTCCCATGGTCAACTGGAGGCCATTTCCTCTCCTCCTTTCGCTGGTTACTTCAGAGAAGAGGCCAGCCTCCTCCTCATAACTTATGCTGTGGACTCAAGAAATAGTTCTAACATCACGGAAAGATCTGCCCTGCCTAAGAACCGTGATGAAACAATCAGTGCAGCTCCATTTTCACATCCTAAACCCTGATCAGTGCACAGCAAAGAAAAAGCCCCTGCTTCATCTGCTAATAGTAATGCAACCCCTGTTCTTTAATTTATACTTGGAAAGAAACCAGATTTGTCCCCTTCAGGAAGAAAAATTCCCTACAGAGAAGGGGCTCTTGAGTCATTTGTTTTGCTCCCAAATGCTTTTATGTTTTGCATCACAGGATGGTATTCAGAACCTTGAATTCCACAGCTACTAAAAAAAAACCATAACTGCAAATAGGTGTGCAAATGTCCACTGACAATGTTTTACTCCCTGCCTGCCTGCAAGAGGATGCAGGAATTGCAGATCTCTAAGATTAATGGAAATTCAGCACTGAAATGAGCAGCATCAACTCATCTTGCATCTCTGTATTCCCAGGGTACCCAGTTTCAGCCAAGCTTATGTGTGGCTATGACTCAGTGTTAGGTAATTTGAAATTCATCCAAGGTAGCTCTGAAGAAACTTGTTATAACTCTCATTACACCACGGTGTTGTTTACATTTTGGGCTGGATCCTTCACTGCTATCAACTAGACTAATGTTAAGAAAGCAAAAGAAAACTGTGTACAATGACAGCAGCGAGGAATCCAGGAGCAGGTAAACAGCAGTAGATGGAATGATAAGTGGCAGAACTAGCACTGGTCCTCTCTGAAATGACACTAATGAAGAGTAGAGCCTGCAAATCTGCAGCCAGCCACATCTCCACACACTGAAATGAACCTGAACCATGGGTAAATAGTATTGACCAAAGTTACAAACATCAAATTGCTACATATATGTTCCATTACATGGAATCATAGAAAACATAATATTGGTTTCCTTAGAAAAGACCTTGAAGATCACTGATTCCAACTACTAGCCAACTCTACCAAGGCTGGTGCTGAACCATGGCCCTTAGCACCACATCTCTGCCTCTTTGAAACACCTCCAGGTGTTTACAAATTATGTTAGGTAATGTTTTCAAATAGCTGTATATACAAATGTTTAGAATGCATAAATCATCTCTAGTGTATGAGATCCAAGCATTGCTCAGCCCTTGAACATTCAGTCCCTGATTTTATGGACCAGATTTCTTGTTTACTCTTTGGCTGTCAGATCTATATGGACATGTGGTGTGCTACAATCACGTAGCAGCCAAAGCTGAGGGGTCAGTGTTGCCTCTTTTCCTTAATTAATCAAAGATAAAGGTTATATTTCTTTAAGGACTGCAGGAGCAGCACCTTAGAGACACACCTCAGTGTCTCCAAATCTTTCTGCAGCCTGACCATTCATGGTTGCTGCCAAAAGGCTGCCTAAGCCAGCAGGCACCATTTTGGCTGGGTAACTGCATCATTGTCTGATCTTACAAAGGAATACAGATGAGTACGATGGGCATCATGTTTATTTCATCATCAGAACTTCAGAACCAAGAAAGCACTGAAGCCAAACACCACCACAGCAGCTTCATGAGGGCAGATCCCAGCAAAGGCAAAAGAGGAAATGGCCTCAAGTTGCATATGGGCAGGTTTAGGTTTGGTATGAGAGGAAACTTCTTGACTGAAAGGGCTCTCAGAGGCTGCAACAGGCTGCCCAGGAAGGTAGTTGAATCCCCATCCCTGCAGGTAGTTAAAAAGAGGCTGACATGTGGTGCTGAGGGACATGGTTTAGCATCAGACTTAGCAGAGTTAGATAATAGTCGAACTTGACCATCTTAAAAGTTTTTTCTAACCAAAATAATTTCATGACTCTAAAAGTGCCCTCTCAAGAGATGTTACATTTGCTTGCCTGTTCCCTTCCTGTTCACCCACTTGGCTCTGCCAGGGGCTCATTTTGACTGTTTCTGCCTCTCTTGCAAAACCATCATGCACACTTCCACAGCAAAGTACCAAAACTTCAGCCAGACTCGCAGTTTCCTCCTCATTTCCTCAATTCCCCATTGAAGCTACAGGGTGTTGCTGGGCAGCTAAGATGCCAATAACTCCATTGCCACACACAATTCAAAGCTTCTATCAGAACAGCTGCACATCCTTTGTGTCTTTATTGACACAGCTATCAGAGGGTAGTGAAGTTTCATTAGCCGTGCTTACAGAGATGATTATCATCTTGTGTGTTTATATTAGACACAAATACATCTGGAAAGAATCTTGCATTATTTTCATCCATAAATGCATAGCCTTTTACATGTGGGTATGCAACTATGGAATATATTGTATGAAATGAAAGCTCTTTCTTACACTTTTCTCATGATGAAAGCCCACAGGTAGGAATCTACCTTAGGAATAAATTTTCTCTATTCTTAATCATTCCTTGCCTATGTCTGAAAATTCCAAGAATCTCTCAGTGATCACAGAGTCATAGAATTGTCTTTGTTGCAAAAGATCATTAAGTTCCACTACTACCTGACCCTTCCAACCAAGGCCCTCAGGCCACATCTGTGCCTCTTTGAAACACCTCCAAGGGTTGGGGATTCAGTCAAGGGATGGGGATTCAATCACCTTCCCAAGCAGCCTGTTCCAGTCTTTAAGAACCCTTTCAGTCAACATGTTTCTTCTCATATCCAATCTAAACCTCCTAGGGTGCAGCTTGAGGCCATTTTCTCTCCTCCTATCATTGTTGCTAGGGAGGAGAGACCAACACCCGCATGGCTCTAATCTCTTTCCAAGTAGTTGTAAAAAGAGAGGTCTTCCCTCAGTCACTCTCTTCCCCACCCCCGACTGAACACCCTCAGTTCCTTCAGCTGCTCCTCACCAGACCTGCTCTCCAGACCCTTCACCAGCTTCACTGCCCTTGTGTGGACATGCTCCAGCATCTCATTATCTTTCTTGTAGTGAGGGGTCCAAAACTGAACACAGTCCTCATGGTGTGGCCTCACCGGTGGGAATGGTTTCTGGCCTGGGCACTTGCACATCTACCAAAACTCCTCAGACATGCCGGAATTTGCACTGCTCTTGATCTTATTTCAGAGTTGGAATAAACTGCCAAACTTCCAAATACCCCTTAAAGGGTATTTGTGAAAAGATTTCCTAGCATCAATTAGACCAGAACATCTTTTAAAGCACCACATTAGAATTTGTCATCTAAATTTCAAAGCAAAAAACAAAAAAAAATAAATATTGAGAAGCTATCTCTTAATGAGGTAAAAAAGCTCCTTTGCTTTGATTTCTTTTATAAATGGAGTTTGATTGAAGTTTCTATGTTTCACAGAATGTTTTGATCTTGTTGAATAAGCAGTTTCTGTTGGAGGGGAAAAAAAAAAAAGTATTTTCATCATTTCTGTGCAGCTTGGAGAAATTGGTATTGCTCTATTAACTTCAGTGATTTACTGCAAGTGAGGACCTGGCTTGTAACAGCAGCAATCTTTGTCAGTATCTCGTGGACACATTCAAACAGAAAAGGTATTGCAAGGTGACAGAGCATACATTTTGGGAAGGCAGGAAAATGGTGGGTGCACAGTAAACTACTTTACATTAATAAGCTTTGTTTCAATGTCATTCTTGGCATGCAGAGCAGAAGAGGAGCCTTAGCAAAGAATAATTCCATGTCCACAAATGGCTACTGTACTATTCCCTTTACAAAACTGACTTCAAAATGCTGCCTAGAGCCTGCTACAGGGGTCAGGCAGGGGCACAGCAAGGCGAGCTACAGCTGCTTGAGAGAAAAGCTGCATTTCCATAAGACTGAAAGCTGAAGCCACTAAATAGTGGGAAAAGAAACCTAAGCACTTTTGTTCTTGTTTAGCGTGCATGTAACTGCAACAATGTATATGTAAGTATAAAATTATATGCAGGTTCCAAAAGCATCTTTAATTGAACCAACTCCATCTGTTAGCTTGCTGATGTCCTCAGATGACTCATCCCACTGTGGCCACCCAGGAGGGACTTTATCAATAGCTCTTGGACAGGTCTTCTCTCAGAGTGGTGCATCTTTATGGTACATTTTGGTCCTTTGTATTCAGCTGCCTATTCCTTGTGTCTTATTCTTGGATTAAAAGGAACATTTTTATTCTTTCTACATGTAGGTACCTTAAACGTTCTGTGGCTTTTGTATCATTAGGAACAACGATAATGAACAGGTCTGCCAGCCTTCTTTAAGAGCTAAGAGCAAGTTTGAGCTGCTCCAGTAGCATTTTTATTTTGATGGGTTGAAAATGGATTGCTTGGGAATTATTAGGAAGCCTTGCTGTAAAAGCATAAAGCACTGACACACATAGGAAGAAGGGGGGAATATAAAAATATAACTATTTCAAAATCTCCCCAACTCATTTGCAACTCAGTTGCACAATTTCAAACAAGCATAACACTCATCTAAACAGAAGCAGGTAAGCCATTCTTAGAGCCAGATATTTTTCTGCTTATTCACACACAGGGTTTGTTCTAGGATGGTAGTTTCATTAAACAACCTGAGGGATGCAACAGAGAAGAAAAACTTACAACTGAGGACCATATTTGAGATAGAGGGGACATAATCCATGTTGTAAAACATCATTTGTGTTCAAGATGATCCTGATAAGTTTGGCATACTAGGTGGAAAATAAATAAATACATGAATAAGTAGCTACCCAAAACCAAGAAGGGAATAATATGAATAATTGATGTCGAGGAAACAGCACCTCCCACCAAGACTGAATGAATAGATGAGGTATAACCTAAGAAGAAAGGCTTTGAGGGGAAATGTAAAAGCATTAAATGTAAAACTCAAGTGTAAAATATACCAAGGGGACAGGAATAATCTGTTCTCTATGTCCTAGCTGCAGCAATACAGTTTCAAGACAGATGGAGGAAAAATTTTCTACCTGCTACTCTCCCAAAAAACTTCCTGGGAAAGGGACATCACTGCTGGAGGTCCTGAGCAGAAAGATAGATAAATACCCTGTCATGGACAGCAAACAACACATTCCAGACCTCTTCAAGGCCAAGTGATTTCTCTGCCCCAAACCTTGCAGCTCTCTGAACCATAACTGATCCCACTGACCTCACTGTGAGCAGCCTACCAAACCATGGCAATCTCTCTGGCAGCACAGAGATATGACAACAGCTCCAGTAATGTTCATGGGGTTGTTGGTCACCCGAGTGCAAAGAAGAGGATCCTTGCCGCAAAGCGCATGCAAAGGACTCAATTCCTAAGTGAATGCAATTTATACAGGAAGAGTTTATGTACCTTTAGTCCAAGAGAGAGACTCATTTGTTTTGGAATGAAATACAGCCACAAAGGGATCAAAACTGAGCATGATTTAAATGAGTTAGATAAGACAAGCCATCTTCTTGCAAAGACCATCACAAATTGCCACTTAAGAACGTGCTAGTAACAAATTTGATTCAGAATAAATTACAGGGTAAGCCAATGACATAAAGTATCTCTAAAACCAGTGTTGCCAAGGCAGCTATTTGAGCAAAATGCCCACAAGACTACCAGTTTCATTCTTTTGACCTGAGAAGTTAGAATCATAGAATCGGTTTGGTCAGAAAAGACTTTTAAAAGATCATGAAGTCCAGCCATTCTTTAACTCAACTTAGTCTGATGCTAAACCATGTCCCTCAGCACCACACCTCCAGGGATGGAGATTTAACCACCTCACTGGGCAGTCTGTTCCTGTCTTTGAGAACTCGTTTTTATCCAAAAATTTCTTCTCATATGCAAACTAAACCTCCCCTGGTGTGACTTGAGGCTGTTTCCTCTCCTTCTGTCACTTATTACTACAGAGAAGAGACCAATACCCATCTGCATGCAACCTCCTTTCAGGGAGCTGTAGAGAGCCAGAAGGTCTCCTCTCAGCCTCCATTTCTCCAGACTAAATAACTCCAGTTCCCCAGAGGTCAATAAGTCTACTTATAAGGAAAATAAATGTGATCATCTTCATGGGAAAGAAAAAAATAGAAGACAAAAGACAATTTTTTTTCCAGTTACAACTTTCCCTAGGGATTAGTGTGAAGACTGAATCTTTCACATCTGTCTGCTTAAAAGAAATTTTTCCTCTTTTTGAAAGAAATCTTCTTAGTTTGTATCAAGTTACTAATGATAAAAGACCCCCAGCTCCCTATATCAGATTATTAGTTATTTCTGAGTGTGAAATGTGATTAAGGCAAAACAACACAAAAACACCCCCAGCACAAACTCTCCCCCACACACCAAAAAAAAAAAAAACCCAGACAACAAAAAAAACCCTGAACAACAAAACCAATAGTCAAAAAACCACAGCCCAAACCAATAAAACCAGAGACAAACAAAACCCCACAAAACCCCACAAAATACAACCCACAACCCCCCTCAACCAACAACCACACTTCCCTAGCTCAGGTTGTTTCAGTGACAGAGCAATTTTAAGCCCTGAGAAATAAATTATTTTACTCAATAACTGGAAACCAAAATCTTATCTTGCTGCTACATAGAACTCAGTTTGAATTACCAATTTTAACTGCACATAGGTCAAATACATACAGAGCTGAGCATGCCATTCCCTCCCAGCTGTTTCACAGAGCAAAGCCTTTTCCTTCCTTCCATTCATTCTCATTCCTTACCCACCAAGTCCCGCCAATGGTCATATCACAAGAAAGAGTACACACACAACAATTCCAAGCCTTAACCTCTTAAACAACAGGAGCAACTCAAAGTAATTCAATGTGTCATGCACATTAAGTAATTGGCCAGGGTAAAAAAACCTGGCAGCTGCAGTGTAAAGTGGTTGCTACATGAGGGCTAACACAATATGGGCAAGTCACTTCAAGAGTGAAATACAAACCTCAGTGTGAGAGATGTGCTAGCTTAAGGTGGTCCTTACCTTCATAATTGAGGTTTACTCTAAGGAAGGGAAAGCACACAGAAGAAAACAAAGCAAAGATGTGAACCAACGTGTCTCTAAGATGATCACACTAACAAAGAGAGAAACACTGCCAAAGATCATACCTCATGGTTCAGCAGAAAACCTATTCTCTAGAATATTATACCGGGGAGATTTACTATAGGTGAGTTACAGTGATTCATTTCTCTGAAGTAATTAAATTTCTGTTGACACAAAAAATCTCATAATTCAAGAGGTTCATCAATCCCTTGAGTTACTCTTAAAGAGAAACTGAATTTCAGGTAGGTTGGATATAGGTAAAGTGAACAGATAAGGCTCATAAAAGTGAGCTAATGGAAAAATTCTATGCCATAGACACTCACACACTCAAAAACTTCTGTGGCCACTTGATTATTCTAATGGCCTTTCTTTTATAGCTCCTACCCATATTAATTTATGGTCCATTGCACCAAAATGTCAACCACACCAAATGTAAAATTTTATGGTGGACTGGGAAAGCATGATTGCACTCTGCAGCTTCAAGCTAAAGCAGAGGTTTTCTGTCACTTGCTTTCCAAATAAGATCACAAACTGGGAATAAACAGGCACTGGAGTTTTAGAATGACTAACTGTTGAAGCTGGGTTTATCTAACATCTCTTTTACCACATATTCCCTCTCAAATCCCAGCCTGTTAAAGTGCAGTTAAGGTAGTTGGTGTCTACTAAACGGCATCTTACCTTTCAGGAAATCAAAACAAGTCACAAGAGTTAGCACCCAAGAGCTCCCCTGTTGTGACCTCACTCAGGAAAGAAGACCTTACTCACCAAGCTGCACAGCTTCCAATAATGATGGTGTTCTGTTCAAAAAGGTAGGCACAGCATTGCTGCCTGGTCCCAGGGGAAGGCAGGGAGACTGCTTCACACATCTTCCACCAGCTTCCTTGTGAAAGAGAGGCAACTCCTGGGAACCGACAAGCCTGCTACCTTCCACTGCACCTCTTGCCAACCTGCTTCAGTAAGAATGCAGAAGAATCAATCTGTAGAACGGGTCTTGTGAGGAGCAGCTGCGGGTTGTTTAGCCTTGAGAATCCCTCAGGTGTTTAAATGAAGCAGAGATGTGTGCTGAGGAACAGGCACCAGGCTTGGTAGATTTAGTGATGGATCTTAAAAGGTTTTTTCCCAAAGTGATTCCATGATTTTATAAATAAGTTTTGTTTTTCAGCAAGCTTTCCAGGTGATCCATTTTAGTGTTTGTCTTTGAAGGGCACTAATCAAACATTCATAGGTCCATCCTAGGAAAATGTGTACAACCCAACTATGAGCCGTTAACACTGAGATCTATGTGTCTGACACACTCCCTCTTCACCTACTTGATCAAAGCCCAATGGAAACATTACTTTTAACTTCAGTGGCTCTACAACCACACTATAATTGTATTAGCTTAGCACGTCAAATGAAAATATCAGGAATTCTCTGTCTGCAGCAGCGTTTGAAGTTTAAAAGCTAACCTTTAATATAACTTTGCTGCAAGATGATGCTTTCTCTTTTTATTTGGTTCATCTAGGAGCTGGTTTTCCTTGTTACACTAGAGGAAAAAGAAAAAGAAGGAAAACTAGGAATATACTAATAAGTAGTTTGGGGAAAATGACTACAAAATCACCTCCAAATATTCTGAATTCTAGTCATGAGTTTTTGAGCAGATTCCTACATGCTACAAACTGAGTTTAAAGTCAGATCTGGGCTTCTAATTTACAGTGATGAAATTGTTGCCCACTGAAATCTAGATTGACCCAATATTAAGAAAGTAATCCCTGAATACTTGAAATATCAAAGCCTGACCACTTAGAAGCACACCACATGAAACTCAGCAGCCTGTTAAGTTCCCACCATTCCAGTCCCAGAATTTAGATTCAAAAAAACCTGACAACTGTCTTGCAAGGCAGCTCATGTGCCTTTACTCTGAAGGCAAATTTGACTTCTTGATATATAAAAATCAGAGAATCAGTTTTGATTGGAAAAGCCCTTTCAGATCATCCAATCCAACCATTCTCTAACTCTGCCAAGTCTGGTGCTAAACCATGGCCTTCAGCACCACATCTCTGCCTCTTTGAAACAGTTCCAGGATGGGGATTTAATCACCTCCCCTGAGGAGCCTACTCCTGTCTTTGAGAACCCCATCAGTCAAGAATTTTCTTCGAATTTCCAACCTAAACCTCCCCTGAGGCACCTTGAGGTCATTTCCTCTCATTCTATCCCTTTTTACCAGAGTGGAGACCAACACCCATCTGGCTCCCACCTCCTTTCAGGGAGTTGCTGAGATTAAAAAGATCTCCCCTCAGCCTCCATTTCCACAAAATTTTTAAACCTCCCAAGAAAATCAGAAAGGGATGATTTTGAATCACACCATCTAAAAGGAAGAGTAGCTACATCCACAGCTAATATAAATCTGTGATAGTAAGAGCAAATCTGATTTACACTTGCTGACTATTATTTTCCTGTGTTTATTTTCCTTATGGGAAAAAATATTATACAGCAGTACTCCATAACTAATAGGATCTTCTAGCTTTATTTGTTCCCTAATTAGTTTCCAAACCTACACAGTTGCTAGTCTTGAATTTCTTTATGTGTATTTACTCTGCATTCTTCAATTACAATTAATCTGAAGATGAGCTTTAATCCAAATCCTTCAAGTTGAACATTCCACTTCGAGGCAAAAAAATAAATAAATCTGATTCAGCTTAGACTTTGACAAAAAGTTTCCCCTTCAGAATTAAGAAGTCACAGTCCTCAAAATAGTTTTTTTAGAATAAGCTCCTTCCAGAGTATCAGATTGGAACATTCTGAATGTTTATAGACTCAGCTTCCTGAAGAGTTCTAGAGTTATAACAAAATAGCATAGCATAGCATAGCATAGCATAGCATAGACCAGACCAGGTTGGAAGAGACCTTTGAGATCATCAAGTCCAACTATCACTCAACACCATCTAATCAACTAAACCATGGCACCAAGCACCCCATTCAGTCTCTTCCTAAATACCTCCAGTGATGGTGATTCCACCACCTCCCTGGGCAGCCCATTCCAATAGCCAATGACTCTTTCTGTGAAGAATGTCTTCCTAACATCCAGCCTAAACCTGCCTTGGTGCAGCTTGAGACTGTGTCCTATTCTTCTGGTGCTGGTTGCCTGGGAGAAGAGACCAACCCCCACCTGGCTACAACCTCCCTTCAGGTAGTTGTAAAGAGCAAGAAGGCTCCCCTGAGCTTCCTCTTCTCCAGGCTAAGCAACCCCAGTTCCCTCAGTCTCTCCTCATAGGGCTTGGATTCCAAACCCCTCACCAGCTTCATTGCCCTTCTCTGGACACATTCAAGCAACTCAACATCTTTCCTAAACTGAGGGGCCCAGAACTGGACACAGAACTCAAGGTGTGGCCTAACCAGTGCAGTGTACAGGGCAGAATGACCTCCCTGCTCCTGCTGGCCACACTGTTCCTGATGCAGACCAGGATGCCATTGGCCTTCTTGGCTGCCTGGGTACACTGCTGGCTCATGTTCAGCCTACCATCGACCAGCACCCCCAGGTCCCACTCTGCCTGGCTGCTCTCCAGCCACTCCGACCCCAGCCTGTAGCTCTGCATGGGGTTGTTGTGGCCAATGTGCAGAACCCGGCACTTGGATGTGTTCAATCTCATGCCCTTGGACTCTGCCCATCTGCCCAGCCTGTCGAGGTCCCTCTGCAGAGCCTCTCTACCCTCTAACAGATCAACACCTGCCTCCAGCTTGGTGTCACCTGCAAACTTACTGGTGATAGACTCAATACTCTCATCCAGATCATTGATAAAGATATTGAAGAGTATGGGGCCCAGCACTGATCCTTGAGGCACAGCACTAGTGACTGACTGCCAGACGGATGTGAAACCATTCACCACCACTCTCTGGGCTCAGCCTCCAGCCAGTTCCTAACCCATCGCAGTGTGCTCCCATCCAAGCCATGGGCTGACAGCTTGGCCAGGAGTTTGCTGTGGGGGACAGTGTCACAGGTTTTGCTGAGGTCCAGGTAGACTACATCCACAGCCTGCCCCACATCCACCAGGCAGTCACCTGATCATAGAAGGAGATCAGGTTGGTCAGGCAGGACCTGCTCTTCCTAAATCCATGCTGGCTGGGCCTGATCCCTTGGCCATCCTGTAAGTTCTGTGTGACTGCACTCAAGATGACCTGTTCCATAATCTTGCCTGGCACTGAGGTCAGGCTGACAGGCCTATAGTTCCCTGACTCATCCAACAGGCCCTTCTTGTGGATGGGCACCATGCTGGCCAGCTTCCAGTCACCTGGGACCTCTCCAGTGAGCCAGGACTGTTGAGAAATGATGGAGAGTGCGCTACAAAATTTTTAACAAGCCCTTAAATTTATAGCTTCAAGTGTCTCCCGAAATGATATGAGCTTGTGAGAAATATTTATGCCTAAATGTGAGGATTCAAACAAATTCTGATACAAATTTGGCCAGTTAAAATCAACAACTATCCACTATGAGGTGCTTTATCCATCCTGACCTCATGCCCATGCAATGTTCCTCTCAAACTGAGAAATTACTACAGGAAACTACAGAGCAGAGACTCCTGGATAGTCTTATGAGCTGGGACAAGAATATGAGATGCTCAGGGTGTGAAAGAGTGTAGATATCAGACACGATGGTCTCTGTCAGGCTTCTGAGATCCTAACAAGTAAATGTGGTTGATGTTCCAGGTGTGCAATAGGACATTGCCTATTTCATCCTGATAGCATGGCAAGAATCCACAGACTCAAGGAGGAACAGACAGGCATGAGGAAAAGGAAAATTCAACCTATTCCCAAAGGGAAGAGAGCATGGAGTAAAGCCTACATGCAACACTGTTGAAACACCACCAGCTTTCATGTACAATAAGCAACTAAACCAAAGGAGCTTCTCAGATGGGAAATGCACTTTGCCTGCAAGGCTATGGATATGCCTGCTCCTTTTGTGCACTGAAGAGCTTGGAGAGGAACTCAAATGAATATTGTCTTTAATTAGCCTATTTAGATTCTTGATAGAGAGTAATTTAATGAAGGAAACCAGACAACCCCCAAACCCAGCAGAACTGATGACACAACTGATGTAGATTAATGACTCCTCTTTCTTGTTACGCAAAATATTCCCAATATCCAAATGAAATGGAAAGAAAACTAATCAGTGTGTCCCTCTAACCCTTCTAAAAGACACATGAATTAAAGGAAAAGCAGCCTGCTGGTGCACAGTAAGTTGGATCACACTCTTCCCCAGCATCTGGTACTGACTCAAAAGAAGCATTTTCACCTAAGCAGCCAGAGGCCCCACCGTTTCTCAAGCTTGAACATCTTTTTGCTGGTGGGAACCTGAATGCACCACTTATGGACATCTCTGGCAGAAAGCTGTTGTTCTGAGTATTTTCTGGATCATCTATATCCAGAAGAGTTCAAGTCTCTTTAAGATCTTTTCTGCTGAAGTCTTTAAGGAACTCTTGAGTCTCAGACATGCAACTCTTCAAAGGGGGGTGTCAAGAGCTATCTCAGCTCACACCTTGTCCTTACCCTACTGCTAAGCAAAGAGTGGATTTCTCCTTGTAGGCAAGCTTGGGAAATGTGGGTTTGATGCATGGATAGTGAGACAGTTTGTGAGTGGGGTCAACAACAGAGATCAGAGGGTTACGATCAATGGCAAACTGTCCAGTCAAGAAACCTCTAACTAAAGGAGTTCTCCAGGGTTCAGTACTGGGTCCAATCTTATTCAACATCTTCACCAGTGGCCTGGGTGGGGACATTGAGTGCACCCTCAGCAGTATGCCGATGACACCAAACTGGGAGGACTGGCTGATACAGCATCAGACTGTGCTGCCATTCAGCAAGACCTGGACGGGATGGAGAGTTGGGCAGAAGGGAACCACATGGAGTTCAACAAGAATAAGTGTAGAGTCCTGCACATGAGGAAAAACAAAGTCCTGCACCAGTACAGGTGAGGGGCTGACCTGGCCAAAAGCAGATCCATGGAGAAGGACCTTGGAGTCCTGCTAGACAATGTTATCCATAGGACAGCAATATGCCCTTGTGGTCAATAAGGCAAATAGTCTCCTAGGGTGCGCCAAGAAGAGTGTGGCCAGCAGGTCTACTCTGCCCTGGTGAGACCACATCTGGAGTACTGTGCTTGGTTCTGGACTCCCCAGTTCAAGAGGGACAGCAGCTACTGGAGAGAGTACAATGGAGACTGCAAGGATGACGAAGGGACTGGAACATCTATCTGATGAAGAAAGGCTAAGAAACCTGGGGCTGTTTAGTCTTGAGAAGATTGAGAGGAGATCTGAGTAATCTGAAGTGTGGGTGCCAAGAAGAAGGGTCCAGGCTCATTTCAATGGTGTCCTGTGACAGGATGAGAGTGGATACAAACTGGAACACAGGAAGTTCCAGCTCAACAGGAAGAAAAACTTCTTTCCTGTGAGGGTGCTGGAGCCCTGGAGCAGGCTGTCCAAGAGAAGTTGTGGAGTCTCCATCTCTGGAGACTTCCAAGATCTCTCTGGATGTGTGACCTGTGCTAGGTGATCCTGCTTTGGAAGGGGGGTTGGACTTGATCTCTGGAGGTTCCTTACAACTTCCACAATTCTATGATTCTCTCCCTGTGGTGTTCACCACATCTGTTTAATATATACATTCACCTCACTGAAGTCCCAGTCCAGCTGTCTGCTTCAAATTTAAGGATTGTATAGTCCCCAGGGAGTAGTCTTGGGCCTTTTTGTTCTCCCTGACTCTAAGTTTCCTTGGGAAATCAGAGGTTTGTATGCAAAGTCTGACGAAGTAAACAGCCAGCAATCCATATCATTCAATTTGCCATGCTGGGTGGAAGGAAAAAAAAACAACAAAACAAACTGAAAAAACTATTCTTGAAAGAAACAGAAATCAAAGCAGCAGAACAAAGCAGCTCAGCTCAGTCTCAAACAGCACTCAAACCACAAGACAAGAGGAAAAGAAACACATCAGTGCTCAGTGTGAGGAAGCTGAATTAACTCCAAACACAGAGTTCCTCGTGGCTTTAATTCTTCTCTCTTGGTGAGTTGCACTCAAATTTATCTCCTAGAACTGCATGAAGTCCATGGCAAGACAGGTGAGTGCTGTTTTCTGGAAGTTAGTGCACATTATCACAGCTGACTTCAACCAGAACTTCCAACTGTAATGTAGATGAGCACTCTTAATTCCAATTACCCTTTCTTTTAAAGCTTAATTACAGTAGCACGAGGCTGTCATGGAATGATAATTACAATTTATTTAATCATCGATAAGTAAACATCAGGTTTTATTTTCCTACTGTGAAATGTATCTAACCTAATGGGCTGATAATTCCATTTAATTGTCTGCAAGGAAACCGGGTAATTTCTGTCAGCTATCATAAAGTGCCAATGGTTGCTTTATCACAAGATATTAAAGTTTTCCAAACCCAACTGTTCCTTTTATGAATCAGCAGTTCTGCTCACATTTTAGTTCTCAATAAAAGCACTAAGTTGCAGCCTTGTGCAGTCAGACAACAAGGTCCCCTTTGGGTACTAAGGGTAAAATGTAGATTGAAGAGCATCAGAACTGATCTTAAAACATTCAGGCCTCAGGACAAGTGCCGTGACTGCCACAAGACAGTGAAAGCCCTTCTTTGAGACCTAAGGTACTTATCAGCCAGGTCCTTCAAGCTATGAAGTGACTGTCCCTCACTGAGGCTACACTTTGAGTCCTGGGCACAGTTTTGAGGCCTTCACTACGAGAAGGACAATAGAGGTGATGGAGCATTTCCTGAGAAGGGCAACAAAGCTGGTGAAGGGTCTGGAGAATGGGTCTGGTGAGAAGCAGCTGAGGGAACTGGGGGTGTTCAGAGAATAGGAGGCTGAGGGGAGACCTTCCCAGTCTCTACAATTCACTTCTCACTCTCTACAGCCTCTCTGGAAGGAGGTTAAATAAGGTGTTGGTCTCTTCTACCTGGTATCAAGTGTTAGAATAAGAGGAAATGGCCTTAAGTTGTACCAGGGGAGGTTGGATATTAGGACAAATGTCTTTAATGAAGGCATTGGAACAGGCTGCCCATTCCTGGAGCTGTTAAAAAAAAAATGTGTCAATGTGGTATTTTGGCACACAGTTTAGTGGCCATGGTGGTGTTGGGTTGACAGCTGGACTCAAAGATCTTGGAGGCCTTTTCCAACCAGAGCAGTTTTGTGACTCTGTCTATTCACATTAGCTAAATTCTGATCTACATCTGGTTATGCTCTTGGCCCTGAGTAAGGCAAATACTGTCCTTACAGTAAGCAGAGTGCTGTAAACCAGGAGCCACTCATTAGCAAACCTGAAGCTGGGTTTTAAAAACATACCCAGGATGCGAATCTTCCTAAATGGACCTTGCTTTTCAAACACCCCAGTTGCATACCAGCACTACTTCTGAAATACTGAAATTACTGAAATGAAGGAGGTAGGAGCAGATTTTCCTGCTTAATACTTATCGCCAGGTGATGAAGACAGTAAGAAGGGCTCAGTTTAAGACTTCAGGGCATCATCAAAAAGTAACAAAATAGTTGGATCAAGCCCTTAGGCACTTTCAATTTATTTGTACTTCAAGAAAATTAATAAGGGAGACTTTCTCAGAATGTCACTTACCAGATGGTGGTTCTTCTTTTGTAAACACTCTCATGTGTATTTCAGCATGTGAAATAAAGATTTTTGTCTTCAACTGCGAAGAGGTGGAGGGCTGGAGCACGGGATAGCATGGGTACTGAAACCAAAGATACAAATAAACAACATCAGAACTTGGTTCTTCATTCAAAACTGTCTCTTTAAATCTCAGAAGAGTTAATAGCTGCCTGTCCACACATCCAGAGCCATTACATTTGAGGCAATTACATGTGGCATCCCGCACCACATCAAATCATCTTTCTCAGACTTCCCAGAGCTGCACAGCGTAAAGCTTGACTGCCAGGAGGAGTTTGGCTTCTTGTAACATCAAAGGAAACAGTGTCTACATGGAAAGGCAGTCATCCAGTATAACACCCACTCTGCTCTTCACCTCTACTGGCACAGCTCAAACTGAAATCAGTTCAACTTCTTCCTCCCATGTCAGTAGGAAAACAAAGCAAACCAGATTCTGTGGAGGGACAAAAAGTCTTTGATCCTATGAAGTTCCCCCATTTGCCTTCTTTGTGCTCAAACTTCCTCATTCACCTTCCAAAATGCAGTATCAGCATAAAACCTCAGTTCCCTTTCTCAGGCCTTCCCAAAAGGAACACATTTTTTTGTATAGGGGTACAGCATTTTTTTGTCACTTCAGTCTGTAATGATGACTTGGCCAACAACTCTAGGGTTGGTTTCTAGCCAGCCAGACACCATTACTGTGGACTTTGCCTTCACACAGGACATTTCTGTCAGTATTTATCAGTCAGTCAGAGGTCTGGGCTGCTCAGCACTGCATTTATCTTCTCTCAGTATAAACCACTCACTACTCCTTCAGCCCAGAAGCATGAAGATGGTGAGATCCTTCTCCGAGTTCTCTGCTCAGAGACAAGCAACACTTTGAGATGTGTGCAAGTAGCTCAGAGCAGTGTTTGCATGCTAACACCCATTCCACTTCACCAGCCTGTGTCATGATGAGAAATTGGAAATACTTGAATATATTACAGACAGAAAAAACAATTTGTAATGCTCCCATTACAAGGACCCCCAATTTAGCAAAAAAGAATTTTCCTTGTCTTTGCACCAAATGTTTCTCAGTGACTCAAGAAGGTACCATGTCAATATTGTTTGACTTAGGCTACTCATGTCAAAAGAAGAGAAATGCTGTACGTGCTAGCAGAGTGTGGCCAGCAGGTGGATGGAAGCTCTCCTCCTCTTCTACTCTGCCCTAATGAGGGCACACCTGGAGTACTGCACCCAGTTCTGGGCTTCCCAGTTCAAGAAAGGCAGGGAACTGCTGGAAAGAGTTTAGAGGAGGGTCACAGAGATGCTTGAGGGGACTGGAGAATCTCTCTTTTGAAGAGGCTGAGAGACCTGGGGCTGTGTAGCCTGGAAAAGAGCAGTCTGATAAAGGGATACAATGAATGTTCACAAATACCTTAAGGGTGGGTATCAAGAAGAAGGGGCCAGGCTCTTTTCAGTTGTTCCCAACGACAGGATGAGAGGCAATGGATAAAAGCTGGAACACAGGAAGTTTCACCTCAACATGAGGAAAAACTTCTTTCCTGTGAGGGTGCAGAAGTCTTGGAGCAGGCTGCCCAGGGAGGTTGTGGACCCTCCTGCTCTGGAGAATTGCAAAACCTGCCTAGATGTGCTTCTGTGTGGCCTGCCCTAGGTGACCCTGAATTATCAAGGGGGTAGAACTAAGTGATCTCCAGAGGTCCCTTCCAACTCCCTGTCTTCTGTGATTCTGTGAGACTCCTGTGCTCAGAATATGGTGTAATTTTTATCAGTGAACATAAGTCTATGCAGTTTTCATGTGTGGATTAAGCAGGCAATGGTTTAGCAGTAGAATTGTCACAGAATTGTGCTGCCGATTTTCAGGTTTGTTCTGCATGGGGAATAATTTTGATTATATTTCTGAAGAGAAGAAACATGAAAATGAGGAAAACCTCATACAGAAAGAACCATAATTTTATTATTGCTGCCTCTAAAATAAATGTTTACAATGCTACTGAATACAGAGCACTCTGCATGCAAATTATCCTCATATCTAGGTCACAACATGCTCCAATGTGATTTCTAATTAAGAAGCACAAATTACCATTTCAATCAAGCATTTCCTAAAACTGATGATAGTGAACTTACCTAACCTATACCAATATGGTAAGCAATTCCAAAGATGAAACGTGGATATTTATGGTGTCCACAAGCCATATTAGCAACAGAAGTCATTCCTCACAGCTAGCTACCACGCTCATAAACTCATTCAGATGCAGCTCTTTTCTTTCATGAGGATTTTAATTTACACACAGACCAGGTTCAGGTAAGAAGGCCATTTAATTGGATACATTTTGATAAGGGTGGAGTAACTGCATTGAAACAATAACCAAGCAAAAGCAGACTCTTACTCTCTACCTCTAATATGCTGATATGGATTAGAGGAAATGGCCTCAAGAGGTTTAGGTTGGATCTCAGAAGAAACTTATTGACTGAAAGGGTCCTTGAAGACTGGCACAGGCTGTCCAGAGAGGTGCTTGAATCCCCATCCCTGGAGGCATTTAAAAGAGGCAGAGATGTAGTGCTGAGGGCCATGGTTTAGGACCAGAATTGGTAGAGTTAGAGAAGGATTGGATTGGATGATCTAAAAAGGTCATTTCCAACCAAAACAATTCTGTGATATAAGACAAGAACTGCAAAACACTGATGACTGTTTTTTACTGATGAAGCAAGGCCCATCAGTAATTTTTTTCAGATTGCTTTTCTCCTATAAAACCAAATGGGTTATTTTAGAATCACGGAGTCATAGAATCATTAAGGTCGGAAAAGACCTCTGGGATCATCAAGTCCAACCATTTTCTTCCAAGTAAGACGGTTATGGATTGTTTGCTTTACTCAAATAGATTTTTAAATACACCATGGATGTGCCCCCCTCACCCTGCAGATTCCTTCCCCTTTGAGAGCCATGGAGCTTCCCCCAGTGACTAAAGTCACGGTATGGCTGATTTTACATGATAAGCTCCATAAACTAGAGATATTGCAATCAAGTACCAAAGGGACATGCATTATTTGGTGTGCATGTGAAATCAGCTTAAGTGAATCATTTAATTTACTCAGCTTCCTATATCCCAGAAAATGAAAAAAGGCATCAGCTACTCTTCTCATCCATATCTTGTTGATGAGATTGTTTCTGTGGCTTGAAGTCACAGGCAGTCAATGCCAGCATGAACTATGAGCAGTAGCAGTTAATTAAAACACATCCTGTCATGAGGGTAAGTAAATAATATTCCCAGAGTTAGGAATTATCCCCCAGAATAGTCTATCCTGGGCCAGGTATAAATGATGCTAAACAAACCTAAGAGCATCAAAGTAACTGTCTCTGATACTATAGTCATGGGATTGATGCCTAGATGGCAGCATTAAGGGGACAAGGACTTCTCCTTTTGAAGGCAAAAGAAAATGGATTTGAACATCACTCAAAATACCTGTTCAGTATTGGTAAGTACATGGTAAAGAAACATGTAGATAGAAACAACAGCAAGGAGGTAGAAGCACTCAGAGAGTAGACAGTGGAAAATACTGGAGAAATGCATTTTAGCTCATTGTTTCATCTCTCTAGGAAGTAGTATTTCCCAGTAGCTCCTTCTCTTTTTGTACATGTGCATGATGCAGTCTCACTTTATGCAAGGAGAAGGCACAGGGAGCTTCCTATTTCCCCTGAAATCACACTAAAATAAACTGCACACAAAAGCCAGGCTCTTGGTTCTTCAAATGCAGGTTCTGCACAGCCATCAGTAACTCTACAAGCATAAGAATCCCAGCTGGTGGTGAATCCCACCTTCTCCCTATTTTTTGTCTATACATTAAACACACTAAGTCCTAGGCAGCCCTGAATCAATGAATTGGTATAGCACAGCAAGAAACCTTCCTTCATCCCCAATACTTTGATATTTCCATCCCTGCTAGCTAGGAATAACTAACCTGTGAAACTTCTACAGACCTCACCCCTGCAACTTGACAATTTACCCTGTGTTTTGTGGTACATCTCAAAACGCAAGTGAAGCCAGAAAACTTGAAACCAACCCCCCCCACCGGTGACTACAAGAAATGTGGCACCTAGTAATAGCCCTGTAACACACTTCACGTTGCTCTTGGGCCATCATTGATGCAGAAGCATGTTCTCCAAAGAAATAGATAGCATGCAGATCTTTGTATCCTCAGAAATCACTTTTCAATGCTGGATGAGATTTGGAAGAATTCAGGGAGTGTGGGATAGTGTGTTGCCTACTTAACATTTTGCCTCCACAACTTCTTCCAAGTAAAGTTCAAAATAAACCTAATTAAATAGCTCTAATTCCCTTCAGGATATGTGGGATTAAGAGGCTCAGCAAGGTTTTGGGACACTTTCCTGGGACAATGAAATGCCACAGTTATCATATAAGTTCCATAGTCAGCGTTTTTGAGGCCACACTTTGAATCCTGGGTTCAGTTATGGGGCCCTCACTGAAAAAAAAAGACATTGAGCTGCTGGAGCCAGTCCAGAGAAGGGTAATGAAGCTGGTGAAGGATCTGGAGAACAGGTCTGGTGAGGAGCAGTTGAGTGAGCTAGGGTTGTTTATTCTGGAGAAAAGGAGGCAGAGGGGAGATGTTCTGGCTCTTCACAACTCCCTGAAAGAAGGTCAGAGTGGGGTGGGTGTTGCACATTGAAATGTCATTCCTTGAAACTTCCTCTGAAGTTACTGCTCAGTAGTATCACAGGCCAGGCTCACTCTGAAGGGTTCCAGGTTCTTCTTATTTTTAACTAGGGGCATGACAGATGGTATGGGCTTTGTCTTGTTCAGAACATTGAGCATCTAGGATCAGCAGGAGCTGCTGCCTTTGTTCCTACACTGCATCCCATCTCCCCATCACCCACCCACTGCCATATTAAATTATTCATGAATGAAATAACAGTTTTGAGCTTTTATAATTTACTGCTACACCAAGGGGATGTGCAAGACAAAATGTAACTGATACGGGAGTCTGAGCTTTGGCAGCTTTTATAAGAGTCATTCATCTAGTATTTTCCATCATTAATCCTTGTGCTTTGCTGACTGGAACATTTGCTCAGTGACAGGCATATTTCCCCACTGACATGGATCTGGTGCAGAGGTTCAGTACCTGCAAACAAGAAGCTTATTTTTGTTTGTGAAGACTAATTTATTAAAGTGCTGACATCAGAATTTTGCAGAGTCTTACTCTCAGGAGAAGTCACACAGACCTAAGTAGGTCTCCTTGCTTGAAAAAGAAAAGCCGGCTGACATCAGGACAAGCTAGAAAGGAAGGGTCCCAGGTATGTGTGCAATAACAACATAATTAATAATAATTAATAATTTATCATCCAGCTCCACAGACAGTCCCTCTGCCATCCCTGTCAGAAAAATGACAGCCTTTCACTTTGGGGAGATCTGAACTCATTATATTTACTGAAAGTTCTCATTGTGGCACCATGTAGGCACTGGAGTGAGACAGGTGTGGGAAACTCCCCTGGACAGGCACCAGGCCCTGGGGTATTCACTATGCTCCTCCATGAAAGTACAGTTGGCATTCCCTTGATGTGATCCCTCTAGCCATCCATGAGATGAAAGGTGGTGGAGCCACCATCTCTAGAAATGCTCAAGAACACTCTGGAATATTGTTTAATGGCCATGGTGGTGCTAGGTCAATGGTTGGACTTGATGATCTTAGAAGTCTTTTCCAACCAAAACGAGGATCTGATTCTATGATCTGGTGAAAGTAAAAAGATTCTGAGTAAATTCTTTAAGACCAAGAAACTGAATGCTCCCTTCAAAATTAAGGCACAAATCCAAAGAAAAAGGTTCTCTTCCTTGCTGTTTCTTCCTTGCAACAATTAAAACTTAATGAAAAAGAGAACGATAAAGCTCAGCTGCTGCTTCACTTGCATCACTGCAAGGCAGGCTGCAAAACTTCCAGTTCTCTTGACCTGTAACTCATCAACATTTCATAAAATAAAGCTTCACCTCTTTCTCTACTTTCTAGCTAACTCCCACTGTCCAGACTGAGGTCAGTGAGGTGCAGAACAGAGAGACTTCCCAATACCTTCACAGCTATGTGTTACAGATTACAGCTTCAGATCAACAGAGAGACAATGGTTCCTCTAAAGAGATACCTCAGAAAAAAACCATCAGAGATGAACTGAACTTAATGGGAAGTTTTCTATTCTAAGAAATTTTCAACCAGGACAGGCAAAAAAAAAAAAAAAAAAAAAAAATCAATAATTAATTTTTACTTTTGTAAGTCATAGAATCATGTTGCCTAGAAAAGACCTTCAAGATCACTGAGTCCTACCATTAGCTAACTCTGTTATGTTGCTAAACCATGGCCTTCAGCACCACATCTCTGCCTCTTTGAGACAACTCCAGGGGTGGGGATTCAACCACTTCCCGGGGGAGCCTTTGAGAACCCTTGCAGTCAATAAGTTTCTTCTCACAGCAAACCTAAACCTCCCTTCCTTCAACCTGAGGTCATTTCTTCTCCTCCTATGACTTGTTACTGGGGAGAAGAGATCAACACCTGTCTCTAACCTCCTTTCAGGGAGTTGTAAAGAGAGAGATGGTCTCCCCTCAGCCTCCTTTTCTCCACGTTCAACACCCCCAGTTTCCTCAGCTGGTCATCACCTGACCTGTTCTCCAGACCCTTTACCAGCTTCATTGTCCTTCTCTGAACGTGCTTCAGCAACTCAGTGTCTTTCTTGTAGTGAGGGGCCCTAAATGCAAGTTGGTTGAACTCCAAAATGATAATTAGTTTGCTCAGAGAATATTCACATATTCTGCCAATACTGAAAATTTTTGGAGCAAAAACACCAACACAGATTATCAAAATTTGTTTAAAAATTAACTCCCACACCAATGACATCTAAACCTCTCAGTGTAAAATTATCACTTGACAGGAAACACAGCAAAAGCAGTAGTTTCACATAAATTCATTGACATGGGGATTGATTTATTTAGTTTACCAAGTGAAGACCTCACTATCAGAACACATTTGAAGACCTGGTTCATAGTGGTTGGATCTCTGCTTTCTGGTAGCAGTCATATTATTTGGAAAATGTTAAATAACAAATTAAACAAATGTGTTTTCTACCGAGATCTGAGCAAAGTGCTAACAAGTTTCATTAACTTGGCATACCAAGCCCTCTTGCAGACTTCCAACATGCTAGAAAATGTGTCAGGATTTTCCTTTGTTTCCTTGCATTTGCAAGCTGAGTTTTCCTCCAAGAACCAGGTTTCAACCTTCATCTTGCTCCAGACTCATTCCTGGATGAAAACTCCCAAGTTTGCTCATGTCCTTGCCCTTGCTTATTCATTTTACTACATGATCCACAACAGACCATACAGAAGGCATAATGAGAAGCCTGAAGCTAACTGCTTTCCATGACACCTTTGTATTAGTGCTGGCTTTGCAAACTGCCTATTGCATTGTGTTGGTCAAGTTATGTCTTCAAATTCCCCCATTCAGGGAGTTTGCTGGCTGTGCTCATGTCCCTTACAATGCACTTACACAACAGCAGAACAGGGCCTTGATATTGACTGCAGCTGTGAGAGGCTTCACTTAAGTGGCTTAATTCCTGCTTTGTATCAGGAATAGTGTGGCCAGCAGGACCAGGGAGTGATTGTCCCCTGTATTCGGAATGGGTGAGGCCACAGATTGAGCACTGTGTGCTCACTACAAGAAAGACTTTGAGGTGCTGGAGCATGTTCAGAAAAGGGCAAACAAAGCTGGTGAAGTCTCTGGAGAACAGGACTGGTGAGGAGCAGCTGAGGGAAATGGATCTGTTTAGTCTGAAGGAGACTGAAGGGAAATCATTTGGCTCTCTACAACTTCCTGAAAGGGAGGCTGGAGCCAAGTGGGGGTTGATCTTTTCTCTCCAGTAACAAGTGATAGGAGGAGAGGAAATGGCTTCAAGTTGCACGAGGGGAGGTTCAGGTTGGCTAGGAAAAGTAACTTCTTGACTACATGGGTTGTCAAAGACTGGAACAGGCTGCCCAGGGAGGTGGTTGAATCCCCATTCCACAGAGTATCTCAAAGAGGCACAGATGTGATGCTGAGGGCCATGGTTTAGCACCAGACTTGAAAGAGTTAGGTACTGGTGGGACTCGATGACCTGGAAAGGTCTTTTCCAATAAAAAAAATTCTATGCTTCTATAAATTCCTTCCTAAGAGGGATTCTGTGCATCTAAATACAGCTAAATAGAAATGATCAGGAAAAAAATAACCAAAACAACAAAACCCCCCCAAAATCCCAAGCAATGCTAGATGAGGTTTCCACTGCAGAGAAGCATTCTCTGTACTGCACAGTATGGCAGCATCAGTGTAGTCACCAACAGTACTTAGAAGCACAGAAGGAATGCATTCATTAAGCAGATCCCACTTGATGCAGTTGCTCTTTTGGCTGTAATCACAGCTTTGAGGCTGTGATTGAGGCTTTTAGAGCATGTTCCTGGAAAGAGCAAACAAACAACAAATAATGCCACTGTGCTGACTCTGGGTGGAAAATTGCTGCTGTTTCACAGGGAACTACAAGCACTAATAACATGGTTGGCTCATTGCACTTTCTTTCCTGCACTCCAACTGCAGAGGATTCCTCCCATGGGTAGTGTCTGGGTAGTTTCTTGTTGACTCTTACTTCCTCACTCTGCAGGTGTCCCATTGGTGCACCCAGACACAGATATTTTACCCATAAAAAGTGGAGGTCAGTCTCCTCTCCCTTCTATCAGGTAATAGAACAAGAGGAAATGTCCTGAACTTGTACCAGGGAAAGTTTAGGTTGGAGATTAGCAAAAATTTCTTTGCTGCAAGAATGGTCAGGCATTGGAATAGGCTGCTCAGGGAGGTGGTGGAGTCACCATCCCTGGAGCTGTTCAAAAACATGTAGACATGGCACTTTAGGACATGGTTTAGTGGCCATGGTTGACTCTTGGACACAATGGATAGATTGACTCTTGGACTCAATGACCTTAAGAGGTCTTTTCCAAGTGAAATGACTCCATGATTCTATGCTAAGGGGCCAGACTTAGACAGACAAGGATACATTCAGCTTAGAACTAAACACTGCATTTTTTTTCTGTGAAGTTTCTCACAGGGAGGGAAAGCTGATGTACCTGTTGCTTAACACATGTAAATAAGCCAGTGGCCTCTGTGGAGGAACCTACACTTAGCTGAGAACTAAGTAATGAAATCACAGAATCACATAATTTGGAAAAGACCTTCAAGGTCATTGAATCCAACTATTTACCAAGTCCAACACTAAGCCATATTGGCTATTAAAAACATCCTGGGATGGTGACTCTACCACCTCCCTGGGCAGCCTGTTCTGATGAACAACCCTTTCAGCAAAGAAATTTTTCCTGATGTCCAATGTAAACCTCCCCTGGTGCACACTGGGGCCATTGCCTCTTCTGTTCTCTGAACCTGCTCCAGCACCTCAATGTCTTTCTTGTAGTGAGGGCCCTGAAACTGAACCCAGGACTCAAAGTGTGGCCTCACCAATGCAGTGTACAGATCACCTCCCTGGTCCTGCTGGCCACACTACTTCTAATACATACCAGGATGCTATTGGGTCATTTTCAGCCACTTGTTCAACACCTTCAAGGCCCTTTCTTCTGGGCAGTTTCCAGCCACTCTTCCCCAAGCCTGAAGTGTTCTTGGGGTTGTTGTGCCCCAAGGGCAGGACAGACACTAGGCCTTGTGGAATGTCAGACAAATGGCCTCAGCCCATTGACCCAGCCTGTCCAAGTCTCTGTAGAGCCTCCCTACTCTCAAGCAGATCAACACTCCCACCCAACTTGGGAGTCATTTGCAAACTTACTAGCGGTGTTCTCTATCTTCCTATCAAGATCATCGATAAAGATGTCAAACACAAGTTGTCCCAATACTAAGCCCTGAGGAACACCACTTGTGACTGTCTGCTAGCTGGATTTAACTCCATTCCCCTCCACTGTTTGGGCCCAGCCATCCAGCTAGCGTTTTATCCAGCAGAGCATATGCTCATCCAAGCCAGGAGCAGACAGTAGAGACCTGGACCCAAATTTGGTTATACATTTAAGCTTGACAACACCAGCACTGTGGGATCCAGCCTGATTTAGCTGGAGGTTGCCCTGCTCACTGCAGGGAAGTTGGACAAGGAAACCAATGCAATCTGTGAATCTGGGAATGCAAAGTAGTATCTGGGACCCATCTATCTTTAATAATGCAGAAGAATACTCCTCCCTCAGTGCAAAAATATACCAAGATACACAATATTAAATTCTTTCTGCTTAAAAGAAAAGTATAACAAGGAAATGATCTAGAATTCACTCACACATGAATCCAAAGCTCTGGGATGCTGCAGAAAGCAATATTCACCTTACAAGGGATATCTGAAAGATAAGAAAATAAATTCTGCCATCAGGCAATGCAGATAGACTCCAGGAACTGTTAAAAGGTTCCTCAATCCATTCTACAAACAGACACCCTATATTGGCAGTTCCCTTCATCAAGTACATTTCAGGAATAATAAACTGGTAAAATACCAGAGAATATGGAAAGTGAATTGATCATGATGTCTGAGTGCCAATATAGGAAGCAAATAACCTGAAATAGAAGAGTTTTTTAATCCCTCAGGAAAGTCATAACACCATCCATAACTGGAACTGAAGTGAAAAAGAACAGAAAGTAAAATAAGGTCAATTTTAGGTGCATATATACAGGAGCTGTAATTTTAGGTACATATATTTAGGAGATAGGGCAATTAATCTTCAACATCAGCACAAATAAAAGGTTTGGGTGGGGCTATATGTTTGCAGGGTTGTGAGAAAGGCAGAAACTGAAAAAGCTTCAGACAGCTACAGCAGAACAATGATGGCTAGTCCTTGCTGGATGCTTGTGGGGGGGACTGAGTACTTGACTAACCTGAACAGCTGCACAACAGTTTCAGTTGCAGTTTGTGGTAACCAGTCTCAGCTATGGTAACTACAGAATGGCTTAGGTTGGAAGGGACCTTAGAGATCATCTACTCCAACCTCTCTGTGATGGGCACAGACACCTTTCAAGTAGACTCAGCTGCTTCTCACTATGTCCTGCATCCCCAAACCTCTAAGTTGTTTTTATACAGATGATGGACTATTTACCTTCTTCTTTTGCTAGTCAACCCCCATTCAACTTCTTTATCTCCCTGGGGAGACATCTACCCACTTCTAGAACGACCAGTGCCAGCCTGAGGGACTGCTGATGACTAGATACCTGCAGTGTGTGACACGGTGTGATAGAGCACCCTACCAAACACACCATCAACCCTGCCCAAAAGACTTCTGCCTAATTAGAGAGGATTAGGTGCTAGGGGGAAATCCCAGACAGGGAGAGGGCAAAGTAGCTTGCTCAAGCTTATTCACAAAGTAAAACAGGGCAGATTCTGCCCAATGCACTTTCAGCTTCACTTTTCACCCACTGGATCAGAGAAACATTTCTTGATAAAAGGTTCTTTTAAAATTATTTTAGTATAAAGACTAAACTAGGGATGAGAGAATCAGATGGAGCTCTGACACCTCTTTGCTTGCAGTCTGACCTATTCATCTCCTGGAGCATGGATAATCAATTTTTCTCCACATCAAAATGTGTTGGCAGTTAACAGCAGCGACTTTCTTTCTTAATTTATTACATTTTTTTTCCCTGCTAATTAGGGATGGAGTGTTCCACAGATCATAATTATTTTGGAAAGATGTCTATGATAATTCAGCATGTGAAGAGACAGGATATTTTTATCACTCTTTTAATAAAAATAAAAATATAGCTACTGTTGTTGGAGAAAAGTTTCAATTTTTTAAAGACTTTAAAAGGAAAAATAGAGATTAGCTTCAACCACTGTATGGTGTTTTAGAAGGGATGAGTAAAAGGAGGGTGTTTTGTTAATTCATTAAAATCTGCCCTGTGACCCTTGCTCGGTACACCAAGACCTGAAGTGCAGAGGTAATGTGATAATTGGGCTGTGTGTGCAGCATGTGCTTTTTAATGAAGCCCTGACGCACATATTGCACTGCAGCCAGAGCAGGAGGCTGCTGCTTCAATCCATTTTATGGGGCTGGGTTTCTTTTTAACATCTTCTAGAGATTTACCAAAATACAGAAGCAGGTGCTACACTTGCCAGAGGACAAAATAGGCACGACCTCTCTTGCACTCAAGGGTTTGTTTTCCCAGGAAATCTGACATTTGTGTGAAAATTATCTCATCCCTCTCAACCTACCACAGCAGAGATGCATCCTGCTCATCACAGTGTTCATCTCCAGCTAGCAGAAATAAATACTTCTTTCTTGGATTGTATAATCCCCAAAGGGCAGCCACATCAAGACAACCAGGTGTTCCCTCCTCCATGCTACTAGGTTTTATTCATATGACCTCTTAAAAGCAAACCACTATGGCAGTGCAGGCAGACCAAGATCCAAAAATAAATGCACAAGCTGACCCCATGCTCCCTGCTCCAAATCCCAACATACAAGGACCAGATCTCTCTCTGGAGTTTCACAGTCTACTTGAATAACAAGTCCTTCAGGCTGCCAGAGATACTCGTGTCTGCTCTAAATCCTACAGGAAAGGAAATACATTGAGTTCCTGGAGAGGGCCCAGAGAAGGGCAACAAAACTAGTGAAGGCTCTGGAGAAGAGATCTGGTGAGGAGCAGCTGAGGAGGCTGGGGTTGTTCAGCCTGGAGAAAAGGAGGTTAAAGGGAGACCTTCTGGCACTCTACAACTCCTTGAAAGAAGCTTAGAGCCAGGGGAGTGTTGGTGTCTTCTCTGTAGTAAGACAGAGGAGAGAAAATGGCCTCAAGCTGCACCAGAGGAGGTTTAGATTGTATTATTACAAAAAATGTCTTTCCTGAAAGAGTGGCCAAGCATTGGAACAGGCTCCTCAGAGAGATGGTTGCATCGTCATCCCTGGAGGTGTTCAAGAAACGTGTAGACATGGCGCTTCAGGACATGGTGGCTTTGAGTTTTTGGTTGGACTTGATGACCTTCGAGGTGTTTTCCAACCCAAACAATTCTATGATTTTATGACAACCAATGAGGTAAGCACCAGACTGCCAAAAAGCCAACCTGAGAAAATACGTTAAAGCAAAAAAGGTAGGAAAAGTCTTCTCTGGAAAGTGTTCAGCTATCTAACACTGGTGAGAGAACTGTCTGGGTATCTCCATTTAGTCTACACCATTAATGACTCCATCAGTATATTTATAGCATCGTAACTCAACTAGCTTCCTTAGACTCTGTGCATGAATCTATAGATTATCCAATTGTAGATGTTTGTAGTAGCAGATAACCTTTTTATTCCCCTAGCTCTAATTCCTGAGCTGAAGAGCTGTTACACACACACAAAAAAATCACTTACAAACTAATCCAGGTTCATCAACCGTTTGCATTTGCTAATTATGTTTAACAGATCACAGTGATTGCTGTCCAGAATTTTTCTAAGAGATAAAACAAACATCTAAATTATAACTTTCTAACATCTGCTTCCTCTAGGGGAGAATTTGGATGAGGTTTGACAGATGCAAGAGCTCCAAAGAATGAGCTTGGTAGAAATGAGCCAGCTCGTGGAGTCTTGGAAAATGCAGCCAATCTCAGCTTATTGAAATGAGCTCCAACCCGAGGCGGAAATAACACACAGCTGTTCCTTCTGACTGCTGCTCAGGAGAGAGATGCTGTCTTCTGATGGTATTAATAGATCTCTTTTACTCTGCATACCACCTGGAAAATGAGAGCCCACCATTTCATCTCATTTGATGTTATTTATAGTGCATTACATGAAAAAAAAACCCAACAACAAAACCACACACACAAAAAAAACAAACCACAACCCAGAGAGCCAGTGGAGCAATGACAGCACTAGATAAGAGAAAGCAAAGTCCCTACAGTAACTTTTCACTCCCAACTGATAGAAATTTGATCATGCCACAGGAGGAGCTTTTAGGGTCATTTCATCTTCAGAGAAGTGAGTGATGACTCTATGAATAATTCTTGCTACAACTTATTGTGCATTTCATTTACTGTCCCCGAAACAAAGAAAATTGGATATAGCATAGCAGCAATTTCTTTTTAACAGGAATTTCTTTTTAACTGGAATCTCACATTTCTGTTTCTATCCTCTATTCCCAAGATGCTCCTCAAGAAATAGATCCCTTCTAGAGGGACTGGAGGAAAAAGGGAATTCTCTGCTTACATCAAGTCCCATGAAACAGGAGAAGCACCACAACTTATCACAGAATCACAGAATGGTAGGGGTTGGAAGGGACATCTGAAGATCATTGAGTCCAACTCCCCCGCCAAAGCAGGATCACCTAAAGCAGGTCACACAGCAACATGTCCAAGTGGGCCTTGAGGGTCTCCCGAGATGGAGGCTCCGCCATCTTTCTGGGCAGACTGTTCCAGTGCTCTGCCACCCTCAAAGTTTAGATGGACCTTCCTATGTTCAAGTTTATGCCCATTGCCTCATGTCCTGTCACTGGACACCACTGAGAAAAATCTGGCCCTATCTTCCTGACACCCACCCCGTAGATACTTGTAAGAATTAATAAGATTTCCCGTCAGCATCCTCTTCTCCAAGCTAAACAGCCCCAGCTGTCTCAGCCGTGCCTCATGAGAGATTTTCCAGTCCCCTCAGCATCTCAGTTGTCCTGTCCTGGATTCTCTCCAGAATTTCTTTGTCCTTCTTGAGCTGGGTGCCCAGAACTGGCCAAAAAATATCACAACCAGAAACAAGAGGTAAGCAAGGCTGACACCAGAAAGAAAAAAGGAAGAGCAGATACTTGGTACAGGCAAAAAATGTAGGGGACTGGAGCATTTGGGAAGTCTTTTGCCTAGTCTCAGGTGATAGGACGAGAGGAAATGGCCTGAAACTGTGCCACTGAAGCTTTAGGTTGGGGATTAGGAAAAATTTCTTTCCTGCACTGGAACAGGCTGCCCATGGGAGGTGGTAGAGTCACCACCCCTGGAGGTATTCAAGAAATGTGTGGACCTGGCACTTTGGGACATTGTTTAACGGCCATGGTGGTGTTAGGTTGACGGTTGAACTCGATGATCTTAGAGAGCTTTTCCAAATGAAGCAATTTTGTGATCTCTCTTACAAGGACAGGCTGAGAGACCTGGAGCTGTTTAGCCTGGAGAAGAGCAGATGGAGAGGGCATCTTCTCAATGCTGATCAATAGATAAAATATGGGGGGCAAGAAGATGGGGCTGGACTCTTTTCAGTGGTGCCCAGTGATAGGACAGGGGCAAAGGGCAACAAACCTGCAGATGGGGTTTTGTTTTCCCAAGGTATTCTGAGAGCTTACTATTAACTATACCTCATGATAAACTTTCCCCAAAAGCAAGGCTTTGTACCTTTGTCACTGGAACTGAAATCACCCATGACCACAGCAGCAATTCAGAAGTGGTCCTTGCTGCACAAGTGCACTGTATGCAAGAGTCAGCATTTCACAGATACTTTAAGGAGTAATGGACTTTCAAAACCCAAAATTAAACTCCTACATTCATACTTGAGCAGCTGTCAAGTTTTCTAGTGGAGTAAATCAGCACACCCCCGGGAAAATCATCTCTATGTAGCAAAGTCCTCAGATGGCAACCATTACCTCTCTTTGTATTGGGTTTGGCTGAGCTGGAGCTGGTTCTCCTCAAAGCATCTCTCTAGTGTTGTGTTTTGCAGTGATAACACACTAGTGTTTTGGCTGCTGCTGAACAAGCATCCAGGCTGTGCTTCTCTAACATTTCCCCATCAGAAGAGTACACTCTGGGGTGGGCAAGATCTTGGGAGAGGACACAGCTGACCCAAACTGGCCAAAGGGGTATCCCGTGCCATATGACATCAGCTCAGATATAAGAACAAAGTGAAAGATGGAAGTGGGGAATATTCATTAATGGCTTCTGTCCCTCAGAGTGAGCACTACACGTAGAGCCCTGCTTCCCGAGATTGATCACCCTCTGACAATGGGAAGCAGAGGACAACTACATGTCCATGGAACAGGAATGTACTCCTGTGGCAAAGAAGACCAATGGGATCCTGGGGTGCACTAAGAAGAGTGTGCCCAGCAGATTGAGGGAGGTTTTCCTCTCCCTCTACTGTGCCCTAGTGAGACCTCACCTGGAATACTGTGTCCAGTTCTGGGCTCCCCAGTTCAAGAGGGACAGGGATCTATTTGAGTGAGTCCAATGGAGGGCTTCAAGGATGATGAAGGGACTGGAGCACTGCCTTATGAGGAAAGGCTGAGAGCCCTGGAGCTTTTTAGTCTAGAGAGGAGAAGACTGAGAGGCGATTTAATAAATATTTATAAATGTATGAGGGCTGGGTGTCAAGCAGGAAGGGACAGCCTCTTCTCACTTGTGCCCTGTGATAGGACAAGGGGCAATGGATGTAAGATACAGCACAGGAAGTTCCATCTCAATGTGAGGAAGAACTTCTTTACTGTAAGGATCATGGAGTACTGGAACAGGCTGCCCAGAGAGGTTGTGGAGACTCCTCTGCAGACTTTCAAGCCCCATCTGGATGCATTCCTGTGTGACCTGCACTAGATTCTATGGTCCTGCTCTGGGGAGGGGGTTAGACTCAATGATCTCCAGAGATCCCTTCCAACCCCTAACATCCTGTGATCTCGCTTCGCTTTTGCTTTCCATGCAAGGCTTTTGCTTGTGCATATTATTATTATTAAATTGCTTCTATCTTATTGCTGGCCTTTTCCCCTCTCCCCTGTCCATCAGGGAAGGGGATTGATAGAGCCGCTTTCGTGGGCATTTGGTCCCCAGCCAGGGCCAAACCACCACAATGTTCTAATAGAAAGCTCTTATTCCTTCAGCCAGAGGGAATCAGTCATGTGGAGCCTATTCTGAATGGGGAACATTTGAGTGGGAAGGCTGCAAGGATCTTATCAATCTCAGGGAAGTGTCGACTTCCAGCGTCAGCAGGGACTGGATGACAGACTGCTTTCTTGCAGCACAAATATTTCTGAAGTGCAGAGCTACTCCTCCTTCCTTCAGTACCCTGGAAAGCAAAATTTTGCTTTGGGAAGAAGAGCTCCATACCTGAGGAAAAGACACTGGATCACTCTTATATTTTTTTTGGTGTTTCCAAAGTAACACAAAATGAAAGGATCAACAAGATGAGGAACAGCAGCACCCTAGGGTCTGTTTCTCAGTCCTCCAGTCCATTCTCTGATGCAGAAAGCAGAAGCCTCCTGCAGAAACATGTAAGGAGCTGCATCCTGCCAGCAGCTTTTTATCTTTCAGTGATTCTGTAAATGAGGGAAAACCAAGAATTCAGCATTAGCTGGAAATGGATTTTGTTTTTTTGCTGGCCACAGTTATGTAGTCTGTAGGACAGACAATTCTTGCTACCTGCATTTAGAGCCAACATCATTTGATCAACAAGTCTGATAAGAGAGAAAAGCTTTCTGGATGATTCCTCCCCCTTTGGTTTGATATAAATAGCAACATCAAAGTGATGATGTTACCTGGAGACAATGCAGTAGACTGAACACACCAGCAGCTTCTGCTGCAGCATGAACTGAAAAAAGAAATGCTTCCATACAATAACATCAAGAGAGGAATCATCCCAGAACAGCTGTAATAAAACAGAAAAAGGGAGAAGCTGATAATTAGTATTAGCAACCTTAGTGATGAATAACTGGGAAGATCTTGAAATGTTTAAGTGAAGGGGAAAGCTTGGACTAGATGATCCTTGAGGTCCCTTCCAACCTGGTATTCTATCAATCTATGAATCTATATTGAACTCTTTCATTTCTCAGGTCAGGTACAAGGAGAAATGAATCTAATCATCTAATATTCTGAATATATTTGCCCAGGGTTGATGATGGCTTCACACCCACAGACAGAAGCCTCGGGGGGGATCTGGGAGTTATGCATTGTATTTCTAATCAGTGCCGGGGAAACAGTGCTCAGATGTCCTCTGCTCCACGATTAAAGGATCAGCAGAGCAGGGCAGCAGCTTTCAACCTCTAAAAAGCTCTGCATTCGTGTTTGCACATGCTGAGCTTTTAGGGCTGTCCAGCTAGGCGATCATTTGAATAGGATTTTCAAAGGCACTCAGAACATCCCTAGTTTCTTTCCATGTCATAAAGTATATGAAAACCACACATTTCCTGAAATTACCTCTTGATCCTTCAGTAAGCCCAAGGAGGGAACAGACCTCTTCACTGATGTACACTTCACAAGGGGTGAAGTCTGAGCTCCAGGAAGTTCTGTTAAAGTTTTAGCATTATTTTTAAGGTCTAGAGGTGAGAAATAGGAATGTCTGAATTTCTACACCAGTTTCTGGCCCTAAGTACTACAGATATCAATTTCCTGAATGCTCAATTTGAAAATAATAATAAATTAATCAGTGACTGAATTAGATGCTGGATTATCAAGTATTTGAAATCCTGCATTTGAAATGCATCTGGAGTCACCTTGGGACGTGGTTTAGTGGCCATGGCACTGTTAGACTGATGGTTGAACTTGACAATCTTAGAGGTCTTTCCCAAGCTTAATAATTTTCCAGCCTTTCCCTGCCTTAATGAACAAATCTTAAGAGGAGCAGCTGAGTGAATTAAGATTATTTATTCCAGAGCAGAGGAAGCTGAGGGGAGATCTCATTGCTCTCTACAACTCCCTAAAAGGAGGCTGGAGTGAGATGGAGGTTGGTGTCTTCTCCCTAGTATCAGGTGATAGAATGATAAGAACTGGTCTGAAATTGTGCCAGTGGAGGTTTAGGAAAAATTTCTTCTTTGCAAGAGTGGTCAGGGATTGGAACAGGCTGCCCAGGGAGGTGGTGGAGTCACCACCCCTGGAGGAGTTCAAGAAACGTGTGGACATGGTTTAATGGCCATGGTGGTGTTAGGTAGACTCAATGATCTTAGAGGTCTTTTTCAGCTGAAACAATTCTATGATTGTATGATTCTAGGATTCTACTCTATACCTCTGTTTTGTTGAAACAGTTATAATAATGCCCAGAATTACCTGACACACCTTAATTTTCTATACAGCTCACATGCTTTTCAAGACCAGAACTTCCAGAATACTGTGCAGGGTCCTGCACTTGGGCTGGAACAATCCTCAGTATCAATACAGACTAGGGGATGAGACCATAGAAAGCAGCCCTGAGGAAAAGGACTTCAGGGTACTGATGGATGAGAAACTGGACATGAGCCAGCAATGTGTGCATGCAGCCAAGAAGGCCAATGGCATCCTAGACTGCATCAAAAGATGTGTTGCCAGCAGATCCAGAGGGGTGATTGTGATTGCCACTTTGCTCTGGTGAGTCCTCACCTGGTGTCCTGTGTCCAACTCTGGTGCCCTAAACACAAGAAGGACATGGACCTAATGGAGCAGGTACAAAGGAGGTTCACAAAATGATCAGGGGGCTGGAGCACCTCTGCTAGGAGGACAGGCTGAGGGAGCTGGGGATGTTCAGCCTGAAGTAGAAAAGGCTCTGGGGTACCGGACAGTACCTGAAAGTGGCTTACAAGAAGGATGGAGAGAGACTGTTTCCAAAGGCCTGCAGTGATAGGACAAGGGGCAATGACTTCAAACTAGAGAAGCGCAGAATTAGACTGGATGTTAGGAACAAGTTCTTTACCATGAGAGTGGTGGAAACACTGGAACAGGTTGGCAGGGAGATAATTGAGGCCCCATCTCTAGTGATACCCAAGGTAAGGCTTGACAGGGCTCTGGGCAACCTGATCTAGTTGAGGATGCCCTGGCTGCAGCAGTACAGACCTCTTCACAGGTAAAGCACAAAACCATCATGTTTGACAGCAGAGAAGAATCCATTTGTAGGAGAATGCATCTCTAGCCTACCTCCCAAAGCTTCTCCCTCCAGTTATGAGCAGCTATCCAAGATTGTTATTTTCTCATTATCCATACAATTACCTCAGCTTTACTGCCCACAGGGCTAGTTAGCAGTCCCCCAGCAAATGCATATTCCTCGCTTCTCTCATACCTGCCCAGCTTCAGAGCTCTCAATCTTCTTGTCTGTTTTCTTCCTAGACCTGTGATTTTTCCCTGACAGGCAGACTTGAACTGCATTTTCTATTTTAAATGCAAAGCTAATTAGGCAGTGGCAGCTCAAACTGATCATTTGGCACCTCCTCAGCTAAGTACATTAACTATGAGGCTCTCCTCCTATTTGTAATCTCTGTCAACCCTTTAAACCACCTTAAAAGCTTGATGCTACCTAAAAATCCTTACAAATGTACTTTCTCATGCTAAATTTAGGTAGAAAATTTCTATCTGGGCTCTCAGATTACTTCAACACTTCTTACTTTATATCAGCTCATGTTTCTGTCACTGTTGTTTCATCCATAGACTGGAAAAGTTCATTGGATTTCTTTCAGAGCTGTGTTTGTGCTGGAGGCAAACACAGACAAATACCTGGAAGCACTAAGCCTGCTTTAGTGCTAACAATCTCCTTATCAGTTTGGGGTGATGACAACTAGCAGGTAAAGTAAACAGATACTGGAAGAGAGGTCAAACACAGCCCCACAGATAATGGGATCAGCAGGCACCATAGAATCAGTAAGAGTGGAAAAGATCAAGTCCAACTATCAACCCAACACCACCATGCCCACTAAACCATGACCCCAAGTGCCATGTCCACACATTTTTTAACACCTCCAGGGATGGTGACTCCACCACCTCCCTGGGCAGCCTATTCCGATGCCTGACCACTCTTTCAGGAAAGAAATTTTTCCCAATATCCGAGCTAAACCGCCCCTGACACAATTTCAGACCATTTCCTCTTGTCCTATTGCTAGGCAGTGCCACCCTTTCTCTACTGGCATATTCATCCAGATCTTGTGGCAGGAAGGCTCGCAAGGTAGGGTGCACACCACATCTGCCTTTGGAAGAGACGGGGAGATACCACATCAATAGCACTGTGCAGAGCAATGCGAGTTGTCTTCATCACAGCAAACCAAGGCAGTAATGTAGACCACAAAGAGAAGAAATAAAACTTTTTTACCCTCTAACTCCATAGAGTATTGTGTTGTAGAGTATGAGATTAATGGCCGAAGTTCAACAGTTTAGACTAGGAATACAGTACACACCAGTGGTGGGGGAACACAACTACAACAGCAGCTTGCCTAGGTATCTAGTAAGTTCTCTAGCACATGAACTTCTTCCACAAAAAGCACATCTACAAAAAAACAAACAAGCAATCAAAAAATAACTGACTTCTCATTACATTAGAAATAACAGCAAGCATTCATCATTGCAATTATTGCCATATTTTACATCTTTATAAGCATGAATGAGGTCACTCTCAGTCTCCTCTTCTCCAAGCTAAGGAACCCCAGCTCCCTCAGCCTTTCCTCAGAAAGGAGATGTTCCTCTCCCTGCAGCACCTTTGTGGCTCTGTGATGGACTCTGTCAAGCAGTTCCCTGAGGTCCTTCTTGAACTGAGAGCGCCAGAACTGGACACAGTATTCCAGATGGAGCCTCACTAGGGCAGAGTAGAGGGGTAGGAGAACCTCTCTCAACCTACTAACCACACTGTCATTCTTGCATGACTCAATAAGCACATTCCTGAGTTTGCCTGCTGTTTAGTTAATGCTGAATCCACAGCTCAGGAGGTGAAGTTAGACTCATAGAAAATGAATAATTTTAGAGGCTGAAGTTACACCAGCTATCTAAAGCCGTTAAGCACTGTGCATCTCCAACAAAGTCTTTCTGGCACCAAGACAAAATAAGTGTAAACTGAGTAAAGACTATGTGAAAACAGCATGATGAAATTTAAATGCCACTAAATAATGTTTATGCTCAACAGGAATTTAATTTAGGAGACAGTGTTTTAAATTACCAACTACTATTGCATTTGCAACCAACCAACCAAACACAAAAAGATAATTCATGGGCATTTTTTCTTCATGTGCCAGGATCAATTTGTATCAAGACAAAATATATTGACATTTTGGTATTACAAAGAACTTGCTATCACCAGGTGATCATCAAAATAACACACAAAGTGTAATATATCAAGTGCACGGTGGTGTGGAGTGTTAGCTCTAGAAAGCAAGTTGAGAACCACAGATCCATCAAAGATCACCCAGTCCAACCCTCAACCAAGTACTAAAGGGTCAACACTAAACCATGTCCCCAAATGCCAGGTCTGCACACTGCTTGAACACCTCCAGGGATGGTGACTCCACTGCCCTAGGCAGACCATTCCAATGTTTGAGAACTCTTTCAGTGAAGAGGTATCTCCTAACATCCAGCCTGAATGTCTCCTGGCACAGCTTGAAACCACTTCCAGAATGCAGAGGACAATGCACACAGAAGGATGCCAGCTGCAGCGCTACCAACACCCCTCGTACAACTGTCATGTCTGGTTCCAAGAATACACAGAGCAGCCTTAAAAAGCAGGAATTCCAGCTATAAAAGTGATGGGATGCTTGTTTGTTCTACTTGCCTTCTGTTTTGTTTTGTTTTCATGCTTCATTTATCACCTGTTTCTTCCATCAGTAGACAGGAAGAAGCCAACAGTTAGAAATATGTCATGACACATTTTATAATGAAAGGTGCCAGGTCTCACATAAAATTCCCAATTCTGGAGTCTTTGAGAAAAGCAAAGGACTGCAAAATTCATAGAATCATACAATGGTTTGGGTTGGAAGGGACCTTAAACATCATCTAGTTCAAACATCCCTGCCATGGGCAGTGACACCTTCCACTAGACCAGGCTTCTCAAGGCCCCTTTCTAATCTGGCCTTGAACACCTCCAGGGAGAGTTTATCCACAACCTCCCTGGGCAACCTGTTCCAGTGTCTCACCACTCTGACTGGAAAAAATTTCTTCCAAATCTCCAGTCTCAATCTCCCCTCTTCCAGCTCAAAGCCACTGCCTCTCATCCTGTCACTACAAGCCCTCATCAAAAGTCCCTTCCAACCCAAACCATTCTATGATTCTATCCCTCAGAAGACCCCTCCACTCTTCCCTCTGGAAACACTCTTCAATGTCCTTGAAGCAACCAACCACCAATATCTAGAAGTTTAATCTGTAGCAAGGACCAAAACCAGTCACCAAAACCATCTCCCAGCAATAACGACTCAAGTTCACAAAGCAAATTCTGGCATTTTCCTGTGCTCTCTGGAGCAGATTCAAATATTGACTTAAACACAGCTGCATGAGATATTCTCAGCCAAAATGAGCAAGAGATTAAACGTGCAAAGAATGAAGCAAAAATTCTATAAAAGGACCCAAGAGAAATACCAGGGCCCTTCACATAACATGCTCTCTGATGGTAAGAGCATTAAAATCCTGCAATCTTGCAGCAGACAAATGCTTCCTCCTGTGGAAAGAAAATAAAAATAGATAATCTCTTCGGTAAGGAAGCAAAAGAACGGCACAAAAAAGGGGGGGAACAAAATCCAACCTTTGGGATTTGGTTATGAAGTTCTATTTACTCCAATGCCTTCTGAACAGAGGTTTAGTTTCACATGTTAGAAGGCTCCAATTCCCAGTTTCCTAAGTGACTTTTATGTTGATAATATAACTGGCTTCTAATTCAGTCAAGCAGATCCAAAAAAGTACAGAGCCAAGTAAAAACCATATAAAGATTGTTCGGCTTCCAGCAAGCCCTCCTGCAGTTGGCAAGGGTAACAGCCACAGTTCAGCTTTAGAAGGGCCAAGAGGAAGGACGTCAAAGGCAGAAGTGAATTGAATGAGGGATTTCAAAGAGAGAGATTGAGAGCTTCACTGGATGTTATTACAGTGCAGACAAAAAAAAAAAAAAAAGAAGGCGGCCCTGCAGAGAACCTGGAGGACCCAGCCAGATAGGAAAAGCCACCAAGTGATATGCTGTTAGATTTCATTCTTAGTTTCAAAGAATCATTTCAGTTGGAAAAGACCTTTAAGATCATTGAGCCCAACCATTACTGACCTCTACCAAGTCTGTTGCTAAACCATGGCCCTCAGCACCACATCTCTGCCTCTTTGAAACACCTCCAGGCATGGGGACTCAACTGTCTCCCTGGGAAGCCTGTTTCAATCTTTGAGAACCCTTGCAGTCAACAAGTTTCTTCTCACAGCCAGCTGAAACCTCCCCTGGTGCAACTTGAGGCCATTTCCTCTCCTCCTATACCTTGTTACCTGGGAGAAGAGATGAACACCCACCTGACTCCAACCTCCTTTCAGGAAGCTGTAGAGAGCAATGAGGTCTCCCCCTCGGTCTTCATTTCTGCAGGGGAGGTTTAGTTTGGATACTAGGGAAAATTTCTTTGCTGCAAGAGTGGTCAGGCATTGGAACAGGCTGCCCAGGGAGGTGGTGGAGTCACTGCCCCAAAGGTGTTCAAAAAACGTGTGGACATAACACTTCAGGACACGGTTTAGCAGGCATGGTGCTGATGGGCTGATGGTTGGACTTGATCTGAGAGGTCTTTCATGAATGAAATGATTCTGTGGCCAACTTACTCAGAAAGTCAGCGACTGCAGAGAACTTGGCAGACATTATACCCATGGATATACAACTGAATATTTACCCACCCTGTACCAGAGCTGCATGCATGCCAAGGATCGTGCCTTACTAATTCAGGGTCTGGAGATTACAGCCCGAGGGTCACTTTGTTGGGAAGCAGGAGCAGGTTATTACCCTGGAGAAACACAAGCCAGTCCAATTCTATCTGCTCTGCTGCCTCTTCACCACACATATGAGCTTGCTAGACAGGGACTCTGGTGTCACCTAAGGCAAACTGGCACTTGCTGTCTCACATCTGTGCAACTGAGACAGCATCTGTAAAGTGTTCTGCACAAAGAGACACTCTGAAGACCCTTCTGGGTCTACCATATTGCTGCATGTGAGAGCAAGAATCTCTTCAGCCCTGTTTCCTTGTCCTGAAGCACTTCCAACATGATGGGCTGCTTTGCCAGTGACGAAACAGAAATTAAGCTCTGAGCTTCGGCCTTTAGGATTGTGTGTATCCTCACCCCCAAATTCCACCTTAAATTCAGCTTACCCTTACAGTTATACTCTGCCTTGCACAGCCAAGGTCTTGAAATCTCTCACCCCACTATGGACTGCCCCACCTTCTGCCAGCTCAAAACCTACTAATTCAATGTCAAAAAGGGAGAAACAAAGGAATTACCTTAAAACGTGGCAAAGAAATGAAATTTCACTTTTTGGTTACTCTCCATCATCTTTTTAAGCATGTAATTTGTATTAGGGATAACAAAGCTTAAGAGCTCTGGGACTTGGAAGTCACTCCTGAGCTGTCCAGGGAGGTGGTAGAGTCACCATGCTGGAGGTGCTAAAATCTGTGTAGATGTGGCACTTGGGGATGTGGTTTAGTGGGCATGGTGGTGATGGGTTGATGGTTGGACTTCATGACCTTAGAGGTCTTTTTCAGCCTTAATGATTTCATGACTTTATAAATAACCTGTACAAAAGTTAGTAAATGGAAGAGGGAGCCAAAAGCTAAAGACTTGTTGAGAGAAACAAAGCTGCTTAGAGAGCAGAGATTAGGAAGGACAAAAAATTTTAAAAGGAAAAAGAAAAAAAAGGAGAAAAAAAGAAGGTAAAATAAGAGGCTTCCAAGAAAGTGAGGACCCTGTTTGACTCCCCCTGTGTGTGGAGAACCCACAGTGCTGCTGGATCACTTTTCTTTGCCTCCTTTTTAAAACCTGGCAAGCTAGCTGCTGCATGTGTGGAAAAGAAATACAATATTGTTCTCCAAAACCCAAGTGGCACCAAACCAAATTAAATCTTTTCCAATCAGTAGGACAGTGTGTTTCATAAAACACTGTACAAGCGTGGGACAGCACAGACTGGACCACTATGATGGGGGAAAAAAATAGGCCAGGGCATGCCATGGGAGTCTGTGTGGGATGTGGGAATCTATCTGGGATGGAAGCAAGGAATCTAAAACATGGCCTCTGAAATAAAGACATTATTAAGAAGGTTCCTGAAGGCAGTATTAGATACCCATCACATGCATCATTTAACCATGAAGGGGAAAAGACGCATCAGTTTGCTTTAGCATCAGAGATATTCCTGCACAGGGGGAAGTGCTCTGATTTAGAAGGTAGAACTGCAAAAAGCCTTGCTCCATTACACCCGTGAGACCCAGAAGTGTTGTCTCTTCCCTACTTTGTATTTTCAAGGCAGAAGAAATTCAAACACTGCAGGTGAGTGTAGAAGTAGCTTTTTGTAATGCTTATTTGGTATTTTCAGTTTCCCAAGATTTGATAGAAAAGCAATTAATAAATCCATGTGGGTTTAGACATTTTTACTGGAAGTTTCACAAAAACATTCTGACAACTTTTCAGTCATTCTGACTTGGGGAAAACAGGAAAAAAAAAACCCACCTCTTTTCAAAGATTGCTGGATGTCAGCATTGTTACAGATTCTCTTTGCACTGTCCGATGCTTCTCATTTATGGTGTTGATATAACTTTCATCTCCAGCATCTCCTCAGTTTCCCTCCCACTGCTCTGGACCTTTGAACAATGCTGTGGTTTGCAATGAGATGAATATAGCATGGCAACTTCCCCCGAGAAAAATAAGGCACCAAGGTTAAAGCTTTGTAGGCTTCCTTCAGTGTATTCACTATGTGATTGGCCAGCTGTATGACCAGTGCAATCAGCATGCTTTCCAGGCACATTTCTAAACAGAAGGGGAAAAAATCTCCTCTAAAAATCCTTATTCAGCTGTCTGAACATGACCCAGTGTGTGCCCAGGTGGCCAAAAAGGCAAACAGCATCCTGGCCTGAATCAGCGATAGTGTGGTCAGCAGGACAAGTGAAGCGACTGTCCCTCTGTACTCAGCACTGGGGAGGCTGCACCTTGAGTTCTGGGCTCAGTTTTGGAACCCTCACTACAAAGAAGACATTGAGGTGGTGGAGTGTGTCCAGGGAAGGGCAACAGAGATGATGAAAGGTCTGAAGAACAGGTCTGGTGAGGGGCAGCTTTGGGAATTGAAATTGTTCAGCCTAGAGAAAAGGAGGCTGAAGGAGCAGATCTTTTTACTCTACAACTCATAGATTCACAGATTGCATTGGGTTGGAAGGGATCCCCAAAGGTCACCTTGTCCAACTTCGCTGCAGCCAGCAGAGACACCTCCAACTAGATCAGGCTGCCCAGGGTCACATCAAGTCTGCCTTTCACTGTCACCATCGAAGGGGCCTCAGTTACATTCCTGGGCAACCTGTTCAAGTATTTCACCACTGACTGTGAAGAACTTCTTCCTGATGTCCAACCTAACTCTACCCTGCTCCAGTTTCACACCATTACCCTGCAATGAACTAAAAGGATTTTTGCAACCAGAATAATCCTATGATCTTCTGTCTTAAGATGACTGCGTGCCTCAGGGCGCCCTATCTGCAGCATTATTCTGTACTGCAAGACTTTGCAATTGTAGAATTAGCAACAAATTGTTTTAATATAAACATCATAAATTCCAAAAGACTGAAAATAGGTAGAACTGTTAAAATGTCCATGGGGAGGCCAGAAAGGGGTCTAAATTTTAGTGCTCTCTAGCCATTTAAGAGAAAACAAAACAAAACAACACAACAAAACAAACTTAGCAGCAAGCATCTACTTTGACCAATACAAATTAGTGCCTGAAACTGTAAAGAGGCATGGCTCAGAAAGCATAAGCAGAGTCCCAGCACTGGTTGGAATAGAATAGAATAGAATAGAATAGAATAGAATAGAATAGAATAGAATAGAATAGAATAGAATAGAATAGAATAGAACCAGACCAGACCAGGTTGGAAGAGACCTTCGAGATCATCACATCCAACCCATCATCCAACACCATCTAATCAACTAACCCATGGCACCAAGCACGCTATCAAGTCTCCTCCTAAACAGCCCCAGTGATGGTGACTCCACCACCTCCCTGGGCAGCCCATTCCAATGGCCAATCACTCTCTCTATGAAGAATTTCTTCCTAACATCCAGCCTAAACCTCCCCTGGCACAGCTTGAGACTGTGTCCTCTTCTTCTGGTGCTGGTTGCCTGGGAGAAGAGACCAGCCCCCACCTGGCTACAACCTCCCTTCAGGTAGTTGTAGAGAGCCTCCTATTCTCCAGGCTAAGCAACCCCAGCTCCCTTGGCCTCTCCTCATAGGGCTTGTGCTCCAAACCCCTCACCAGCTTTGTTAGTTTTGTAGGGTTTGTTTTTAAAAAGTCAACTGAAACTTGTTCCCTTGAAATCTGATCAGGGAACAAGAGTGAAGTATTCTTATAAGAAAGGCATGTTGCTATACCAAACCCTAGAGAAAATGCCCTGAGCTCATTTAGTACCCTTTTAAATTGGAGTTTATGGCTGAGTTGAAGGTAAACACATACAAATAAGAATCACCCCAATGTTTGCATTGCACCTTAGAAAATTGTTCATTATGCTACAGTATTGGTTTAGACACATAAAGTGCAGAACAAAAACTGCAGGGAACTTAATTGTGTCAATATTGACCTCAAAAGCCACTTAGCAGGTTGCACTTGTTTGGAAGAAAGCAGACAGCTAACGTTTTCGAAAAAGCATTGTTTTCAAGAAGTAGAGGACTTCATTTCCTATAGAAGAGGCATCCAGTCTTGCCAAGACAGTACAACTGCAGTGAGACACAGCCTTCTTGATGAGACTTGCTAGGGAGCAATGAAAGTCCAAGCAAGGAATGGAGACACTTTACTGTCCCCCTAATCCACCCTCTACCCCCCACTCCCTCCCCCCCCCCAAAAAAAAAATAAATCCTTCAAAGCTTCTTTCTTTATGGCCATAGTGGTGCTAGGTTAATGGTTGGACTTGATGACCTTTTATGGTCTTTGCCAACTGAAATTATTCTATGAAATAGATTTCTGGAGAACAGCACAGTGACTGGACTAGCCCCTGTTGACTGCAGGGACATCAGACTAGGTGACCTTTGGAGTTCCCTTCTGGCCTGGTCCATTCTATATTCTGTGATTCTAAGACTGCATCATTTTGTTTTGACAAAACAAAAAGTCTGACCTTTACCTGTAACCTTACCTCAAATTTCCTAGAATCATAGAATGGTTTGGCTTGGAAGGGACCTCCAAAGGTCATCTAGTCCAACCTGCTCTGCAGTAAGTAGGGACATCCTCAACTAGATCAGGTTACTCAAAGCCTTGTCCCGCCTCACCTTGAACACATGCAGGGATGGAGCCTCAGCACCTCCCTGGGCAATCTGTTCCAGTGTTCCACCACCCTCTCTAGTTTGAAGCCATTGCCCCTCATCCTATCACTGCAGGCCTTTGTAACCAGTATCTCTTCAGCCTTCTTGTAGGCCTCTTTCAGGTACTGGAAGGTTGTTATTAGGTGTCCCCAGAGCCTTCTCTTCTCTTCTCTTGGCTCTCCAGATCCCTCAGCCTGTCCTCGTAACAGAGGTGTTCCAGCCCCCTATTCATTTCCACGGCACTCCTTTGGACCACTTCACTTCTTGTATTGAGGGTATCAGAGCTGGATGCAGACCTGCAGGTGAGGTCTCCCCAGAGCAGAGTACAGTGGCAGAATCACTTAGCTTAAAAAAAAAAAAAAGTTTTTTTTTTTTTCTACTATGCACCACAGGAACTTAAAATCCAGTAAGTAATCCTGCTCAGGAAGAGCCTTACAGAAGTACAGGCAGCACTTCACAGATGTGTCACAGAGCACTGGGAAAGTGGGCTCCTGAATCTGAAAGCTTTGATCTGCGAGGTGTAGTACAAGATGACACATCTTCATGCACTCCTCAAACGTTCGAAGGTTTAAACAGATTTTGAATATCAAGACATCTCTGTCACAATACCACAGAGCTGTTTATAATGCTTTAACTAGAGACAGAGCCAGTGAGCTCATCCATGCTTAAATACACTGTGGAAATACTTTTGGAAGAAATTTTGGCAAGGATTTTCAAAGGACCCTGTCAAGGATTAGGGCTGGGCTAAAGAAATGATAGATGCTCACTATGAACCCCTCGCCCTTCCCTAAAAGGAATAAAAAGGGAATAAAGGAGAGAAACTGATGGGCTGGGAAAGAAACTAAACCTGCTTTGATGAAAATAAGAACAATAAAATGAAATTGATGCAAAAAGATACAAACCAATATGGAACTCAACCCTGACAGGAATTACATCACCACTGATGCTATGGGCAGGTGCTGGCGAAGTCCCAGATTTGATTCAGCCACAGATGGGAACCAGATTCAAAAGCTGTATTCTGCAACTGGACTCAGAAATGCATGGATTGGGATCAAAGGCAGAATGGACAGTCCTCCTCAGATGTTGGCTGCTGAAGAAGAGACTTAACCCTTTGATCCCTCAGCTTTACGGTGAATATGCTGTGTGTGGAATGGAATCCCATGCTGGTAAGTTTAGGGTCACCTGAACTGTCTGCTACTCCCTGCAGGTGTCACCTCTTTGCAATTTTATTAGGTCTCTCCAGACCCATCTTTTCAGCCTGTCCAGGTTACAAATAATCCTTTCTTAAAAGGAACAAGGTCTCAGTGGATTTGTAGAGAAGAAGAACCAACCTGTCCCTTAGAAGAACCAACCAACCTTAGAGTGGCATGGCCATGCAAATAAGTTAGTGTCACTTGTTGACAGTTTGTCACCTGAAGGGGAAAGTTTTTACTCAAGCAACTCATGGCAAGTCTCCTATTTCAATACCACTTTACAGAGCCTCCCTTAATTTATTCAATTGGCACCACAAGAGTTTATTTCCTAAATAAATTGTTATTAATTCTCAAGGAAACAGCAAAAAAATCAGACAGAAATACCTTGGGTAACAAAAATTAAAAATAAGAAACCCTAAACTACTTAATGTGAAAAAAGCTTTTGAAATTGTTAGTTAAATCACCTTAATGCCCCTCCCCCCCAAAAAAAAAACCCAAAACCCACACCTATATATAGAGTTTGTATGGTTCAGCTGCCCACTGATGCAAACAAATATGTTCAGTGCATGAAAATTTAAACCAAATTAAAACATTGCTTGTTATGAGAATAAATCACAGAATGGTAAAGGTTGGAAGGGTCCTCTGAAGATCATTGAGTCCAACCCTTCTGCCAGAGCAGGATCACCTAAAACAGATCACACAGGAACACGTCCAGGTGGGACTTGTAATACGTTTCCAGAGATGGAAACTCCATTGCCTCTCTGGGGTGTGGGGGAAAGAAACAGCAGCTTGTTCTTATTTATACCATTTGTCTGCTTGGAAAGGAGAATACTGAGAGGGAATCTTCTCAATGCTGATCAATAGGCAAAGGGTGGAGGTCATGAGGATGGGGCTGGGCTTTTTACTATATTGCCCAGTGATAGAACAAAAGGGAACAGGCGTAAACTAGAAGACAGAAGGTTTCACTTAAATGTAGGGGAAAACTTCTTTGTTGTGAGGAAGCTGGAGCCCTGGACCAGAATGCCCAGAGAGATTGTGAGGTGTCCTTCTCTGGAGACTTTCAAAGCCTGCCTGGACATCGCAATCCTGGGCAACCTTCTGTGGGTAACCCTGCTTTAGCAGGAGGGTTGGACTAGATGATGTCCAGATGTCCCCTCCAAACCCCAGCATTCAGTGAGTCTGTGAAACTCTGTGCCTATTCTTTTCATGCAGCATGTGTACCACACTGCAGACATAGAATCATGGAATCATTTAGTTTGGAAAAGATCTTTAACTTCATTGAGTCCAACCATGTTCAAAAAGATGGGGCTGCTATAAGCATAGCCTATCTCTGGTGACATTTGGTGGGATTCACAGGCCTGATAGATCCACGTAAGAGTTAAAGACTTCCTCTAAACTTGCATTTAAAGAATCTAATCCCTTTGGAAAGGTGGCTGCCAGAGGGCAAAGGCTGGCTGCACTCAGCTCTCTTCAGGTTTTTAATACATGGTTGCAGATTTTGTTTCCCGAACAGAACAAAGCAGGCTTGTTTGTTTGCTCAAAGAAAAGAAGCACACCAATGTTGTGGCTGTACAAGTCAGGGCTTGTCTCAAACATTCACAGAGAGCAGCATAATAAAGCCAGGCGTTATGACAAGCTTCCAAAGTTGCCATACAAGCATATTGATAACTACAGCTCATCCCAGTCAGGTTGTTTTCCAGCAAGTGATTCATCTGCTGGTCTAGCATGAAATCAAGCACTTTCTGTTCCTATCCACACTGTTACAGTGACTGCTTTCTCACTCTGAAGGTCCAGTTCTGCGTTTGGCTCAGGGCAGAGAAGACAGAGAAGCACCACAGACAAAATCAAGTCCATCACGAGTCATACAGACAAGACAGCAGAAGGTACTCTGAGAAATGGAGGCACAAAACATTCTGGAGCTGCATCCCCTAATGGGTCCCAGAGCTCACAGAGATTAACAAAATCATCAACACAATTTATACATTTTAGTCTTCAGAGGAGGCTGAGGGGAGACCTTATGGCCCTCTACAACTATCTCAAAGGAGGTTGAAGCAAGGTGGGGGTTGGTCTCTTCTCACATGCAACAAGTGACAGGATAAGAGAAAAGGCCTCAGGTTGTCAGGGGGGTTCAGGTTGGATATTAAGAAAAATTTCTTCACAGAAAGGGTTACCAAGCATTGGAACAGGCTGCCCAGGGTGGAGTCACCATCTCTGAAGGTATTGAAAAGATACGTGGATGTGGTGCTGAGGGACATAGTCTAGTGGTAGTGGATCAACAGTAGTGGAGGGATTGTGAGCTCTAGGTGAGCAGCTGGGCATGGTCTCGAAGGTCTCTTCTGACCTTAACAGTTCTAGGATTCTGTGATTAAATGTTCCAAAACCTCTGTTATTGTGACAAAATAACAAAGTGAAACACCACTGAGAACTCCCTACTCATAGAATCATGAAGCACTTTGGTTGGAAAAGAGTCCAACCATTCTCTAACTCTGCTAAGTCTGGTGCTAAGCATGTCCCTCATCACCACATATCTGCCTTTGTAGAATACCTCCAGTGTTAAGCCACATCCTTCAGCACCACATCTTTGCTTCTCTTAAACACATCCAGGCAGTGCAATTCAGCCACCCTGCTACTGAAGCGTTTCAACTCTTTCCTCAACTTGAGATGAATAGCGCTAAAGTACTGCAACTTCCTGAAACATCAGATGCAGCTCATCATTGCTTTATTTTTGACCTTGAGCTGAGATTTCAAAATTGCATTTTGTAAGCCCTGCCAAGCACCTTCAAGTTTGTGTTGGGACAAACAAAGGTGAACAACCTGGATGCACTTCTCTCTGACTTGCCCTAGGTGAATCTGCTTTGTCAGGGAGGTGGGACTCAATGATCTCTGGAGGTCCCTTCAAACCCCTACGATCCTACTAGTCTGCGATTCTATGGTTATTTAAGCATGGAAAAGTTAGTGTACAGTCATCCCAACTCACACCTTTTGGAGCAGATGAAAATTATGGGGCTGCTCCAACAACTAAATTTGAAGCTGTGAGTACAAGACTCTCACTTTTGACATCAGGAGTTTCACAGTGCTCAGATACAGTAGCCCGCAAAAGGCAGTCTGAGATGACAGAGGACAAAGTCCACCCAGAGGACAAAACCAGGAGCCCCACAAAGGCAGTGTTGTGTTTGTCTGTCTAACATGGAGTGGCAGTATCCTGCTATGGGAGAACTGCTGTCACAATAACGAGACAAGCAGAGATAGAGGTCTTCTGTAGAAAGTAATCAGTTTTTAAAATAACACAACACTTTCTGCTTCAGTTTATTTCTACATTTACAAGCTGACGAGGCTATAAATTTGAAGAGAAATGTCTTCCACCCTGCTTTGATAAATATACAGTAGACAGTCTGACAGCCTTTTTAAATTAAGGACCTGACTTTCATCAAGAGAGATTTTGCAGAAATATCCCCCTCAGCAAACTTAACCTGAACTTTCCCAACCATAAGCAGAAAGCTATGCAGCCATTCTTCAGGAAATATTTGTTTTATCCAAAACATTTTAGTTTGGGTTTTTTGTTTGCTTGTTTGTTTTCTTCTCTGGCATAGATTCATTCCCTTGCTGGTGATGATTAAATTTCAGCTATTACTTGTTGGTTTTTTGGACACAGTCCTTAGATTGCCCTCTTTAGAGCAGTAGTGTTTGTTGTAACTCCATTAGACAATGAGTCAATACCACTTCCATCTGCTGAGATGTTTCCTTAGGTACACGGTTTGAGACAATAAAGGCTTATGGAAATACAGTTTATAGCTTTTAACTGGCAGACACTCCATAGCTTTGGCAATGCCAATTCATTTTTGCAGTACAAAAATGAGAAGCAAGTACCACGCCCCATGATTTTAAGAGGAAGACAGACACATGAATCAACAAAATGGATTAGGTGACTCTAAGATGTTAGCAAATGCCACACTGCTCTATACAGATGCCAGACTATCAAGGGCTTGGGAGTGGAAGATGGCAGACATAGGAGTTCACATGGGACATCTTGGTAGCTAGATACTGGTTGGACTCTATGATCTTAAAGGTTGAATCGCAGAATCAACCCGGTTGGAAAAGACCTTCAAGATCATCAGGTCCAACCTATTACGCAAAAAATTTCTTTTAGAACCTCTAAGTAGTTACAAAAGACGGAAATAGCATGAACAATTTCCAAATGATACCTTGATCATATTTTACAACCATTATCATGAGGCATGGCGTGGGGTTTTATCTTCAGTTTTGCACAGAAGAGATGCAAGAAAACCAGCAGATTTTGTAAAAAACATCCAGGTGTTTTTACTTTAAAATACAAAAGTACCAGAATACAATCTTAGGGCACTTTAGGTTCATTAAAAATAGTACAACTAGTGATTGCTCTGTCCTGGCAGTTCCTATGTCCAGAAGTTCTCAAAAATGCTCCTGTTCTTTCTCGGTCCTTTTTTGGGTCCTATGGTGCTGAGCTTTTCCTGGAGCCGAGCTGCCTTTTTCTCCCCCGCCCCCCCCCCCCCCTTTTTTTTTTTGTCCACTGGAAGCTGAACTTCTGTCTGGAATCTGGTTGTTTCCCACCAAATGATTCTGTGATTTTCTATCACCTCCTGAAGTGTTCACCCATGGTCCAACATCAGCAACAGGAGCTGAAGACTATTGACACTTACACTGAGAGCACTACTTCACTTTCTGAGGTCAACCCCACCTTTTACGGAGCAGGACAGAATCCTTTTGACTGAAAGCATCCCAGATAGGCAGTATGGTCAATACCAACTGGAGAGAACAGTTATGCAAGCTTTCAAACAAGCTACATTACTGCAAAGTCCTTCAGCACATACCAAACATGCATACTCATGGAATCATACAGTTAGTGACGGGTTTGGCTTGGAAGGGACATTAAAGATCAAGTTCCAGCCTTCCACTAGATCAGCTTGCTCAAGGCCCTATCCAACCTGGCCTTGAACACCTCCAGGGAGGGGGCATCCACATCCTCCCTGGGCAACCTGTTCCAGTGTCTCATCACCCTCACTGGAAAGAGTTTATTCCTAATCTTCAGCCTAAATCTCACCACTTCCAGCTCAAAGCTATTGCCCTTCACCCTATCACTACAAGTCCTTGTAAAAGGCATTCTCACTCCAGTGAGAACGTGCCTGAACCTTTGCTGTAAAACTCCATTCCTCCGCTCTTCACAACTTGATATTTTATCTTTCACAAAAACGCTTCTGACCTCAATATCCTGGCTAATAATTGCAGCCCCAAGGAAATAAAGGGTAACAAATACCATGTTAATTATTGGAAAGATGGTGATTTAAGCCTGCAGGGCAGTAGCTTGACAGTTTGGTTCAACTCCCAGCTCAGCCGCAAGCTTTCTTGTTTGTGGGGTAGGAGGTGAGTTACTCTGGAGATCTGCAAATTGCTGTGCTTAGCACAGTGATGCTCGAGGGATGAGGAGAGCAGAAGTACCTTTTTGACAGTGACAATTCAACAGAGAACATATGATGTCTGTGGAACAGGGACTTGACCCTTCTCTGCCAAGCTGCTTCCACCCAACAGCAAGTCCACTCCATTCTAACCCTGTAACTCTGCCATTGTCTTCTGCTGGGATGTTTTTTGAGAGAGGAGAAGTTATTCCCACCATAAAATGTCTTAGAGGCTTATTCTTCTGTGTTGAAGTTTCAAACCTTTTAAGCATATCTCAGCATCAAACCTTTCTCTCCCTAAATCCTAAACTCACTGCTTAGGCAGCAGACCAATTTCCTGCTTTTGAACATAAGCTTCTCCACCACCTTCAAAATGTTCTTGGATCCTCCAGCCACACACAGGGAAACACCTAGGCAGAGATGTCAAGCTGAAGACAGCTGCTCATCTCCTGTGCCCAGGCAGGGTGAGGAGAGTCCTGAGAACACACAGGACTTCAAATGCAAGGCAATTTGGGCACTATTCAGCAGGATGCTTGTGTCCTGCATGCTTATGAAGCCACAAAGGGACACTGACTGGTGAAATCCTTGGAGGCATCTCCTCTTAAGCCTCTTCTTGCTGAGTTTGCTGGGTACAACATGAAGAGTAGCACTTTCTGCCTTGCAGTGCAGCTTGCAAGGACAAAGAAACCTACACAGCTCAATTCTGTGTGTTACAGGTCCAAAGACTGATTTGAAGAGTCAATCACTCCAAACCTATTTTTCACCCAACACATCCACTTTCAAAAGAAAAGAAAAAAAATGAGGTACATGCATTTTACATCAGTTTGTGTGTGAAAGAAAGACAGGCTTAGTGCATGGGGACACTTCATCCTGATGCATACAAATTGGCTCACTGTGGGAGTTGAGTGGGATGAAAATAACTCTCAGAGTTAAGGAATGACCCCTAGGCCAGCCCAGGACAAAAAAAATGTCATCCAGTCTGCAAAAGCATCTTCAAAAACCATGAAAGGGTCCTTTCACCAGCAGAAGCTAAAAGTGTATTCCCTGAATAACTCAAAAGGTAAATGCATTTTGGAGGGGAAAATAGGATGACTGAAAGGAACCCTTGGAGGACTACAAGAGGTCAGGTGCAAGCACTCGGATCCTCTTCCAAGACCTCTCTGCACAAAGTAAGTCTGAGATGTGGGGCATGCAGGAGAACACAATCTCTCAGGAGGAAAGAGTCTAGAGGAAATCTTGCGAGATCAGGGAGTGACACTTTGTAGATCAGTGAATATATCTTCTGTTGTTTTCTTTCATTCCTTCACCTATAATTTCTTTCAGAATACATAACTTAGATCTAGAATGTAACCTGGGTTTCATTTGGGATGTTTCATGCTCTTCTATTTTCAGTTTAACCTTCAGCTAATCTGAATTGAAGAGAATTTTCTGTTACCTGGCTAGCATCAAGGCAGCACATAAAAATCCTGAAACCCAGATGTCCTCTGCACCTTTTTCCCTGTACTCACCATGGGTGAGGTCACACCCTGAGTCCTGAGTTCAGTTTTGCAGCCCTCACTACAAGAAAGACATTTTGCTGCTGGAGCAGGTCCAGAGAAGGGCAACAAAGATGGTGAAGGGTCTGGAGAACAGGTCTAGTGAGGAGCAGCTGAGGGAACTGGGAGTGTTCAGCTTGGAGAAAAGGAGGCTGAGGGGAGACCTCATTGGTCTCTACAACTCCCTGAAAGGAAACTGTAATGAGGTGGGGGTTGGTGTTTTCTCCCTAGGAACAAGTGACAGAAGGAGAGGAAATGGCATTAAATTGCACCAGGGGAGGTTTAGGTTGGATCTTAGAAGCAACTTCCTGACTGAAAGGGTTCTCAAAGACTGGCACAGGCTGCCCAGGAAGGTGGTTGAATCCCCATCCCTAGAGATGCTTCAAAGAGTTAGAGATATGGTGTTGAGGAACACTAGCCTTGGAAGAGTTATAGAATGGTTGGACTCAATGATCTTACAGGTCTTTTCCAATCAAAATGATTCTATGACAGCTGCACAGTGTGGAAACAGCAGCTGTCTGCACCAACTGAGAAACTCTCTAGGCCAATTACAGTGGTGATGGAAGACGTGAAAGTGCCTACCAGTGCTCAGGCCTCTAGCATGAGGCCAAGCAATCAGAGATTACCTGAAGCCCAGGGAACCATTTCTAACAGTGTTACTGAAAGCTAAAGCCATTGGGCTTGCACAGTTGTGGCTTTAGAGAATCAATCTGCAACTTACAGGACTCAGCAACATGGTTTCTGTCCTGCAGTGTGAGAATTTATTTCTATCTAGTTTGCTACACACTTTTATCAGGAGTCTTAACGTCTCTAACCATGCCTCCAAACAAGTCACTAGAGAACAACAAGCCACTGCACATCGAATAACCAAGCTCAGCCTTCTTCCATGCAGCTCCTGAACGTGCTAAGATACATCTGGCCAGTCATGCCTTAACTTGCTGATCCCCTCAACACCTTCTTGTAGCACTTCAGTCCCCAACAAGCTCATCTCATCTGTAACATTGAGACCAAACTTCAAGAATTATCCCTCTGCTCTTCCTGCTTACAAATCACACTTAACACACAATGTCATGATTTCCAAGCTAAGTTGTTGGCAGTCACAAATAGTCTTAGAACTTCACAGTTTTATCTGTCATGGCACAACCTACCAGAATTGTCAGCTCAGAATCATCTTTTCCCAGTAGTATTCTCATAATTATTTAGAGGGAAAAGCAGTGTTAAAGTTGGGGTCTTTTTTTTTGCATCTTTAAGTACAGCTTTCCAAAGGGAAACAGAAAGCAGACTGCTGTGGCTGCACAGTCAAATGTTTGAAAGAAGAGTGGTGAGACCTTAGTTTATGCAAAGTGCTTTGTCCTACAGGCTGTTCATACACACTCCATCTGATCTTCACAGTCTTTTCTACTCAACCAACCAGGCTCATGAATGAAATGGTGTCACACACTGTGACCAGGAAACAGCAATTGCATAGGGTGAGCAAGAGGAGTAAGTTATAAATGAGCCAGCAATGTGCCCTTGTGTCAAGAAGGGCAGTGGTATCCTGGGGTATATTAGAAGGGCTGCAATTAGTAGGTCAAAAGAGGTTCTCCTCCTCCTCTACTCCTCCCTGGTGAGGCTGCATCTAGAATATTGTGTCCAGTTCTGAGGCCCTCAGGTCAAGAAGGACTGTGGAGAACCACTTGACAGACTCCAGTACAGAGTCACAAAGACACTGAAGGGAGTGGAACATCTCCCTGCTGAGGAAAGGCTGAGGGAGCTGGGTCTTTTCAGCTTGGAGAACAGAAGACTGAGGGATGACCTCATTCATGTTTATAAAGATGTCCAGGGCAGTGTCAGGAGGACAGAGCCAGGCTCTGCTCAGTGATGCCCAATGATAGGACAAGGGGCAATGGGCGCAAGCTGGAGCACAGGTGGTTCCACAGGAAGACAAGAAAAGTTTTCACTGTGAGGGTGATAAAACTCTGGAGCAGGCTGTCCAGGGAGGTTGTAGATTCTCCTTCTCTGGAGACATTCAAAACCTGCCTGGTTGTGTTCCTGTATGACCTATTCTAGGTGATCCTGCTCTGGCAGGGGGGTTAGCCTGGATGATCTTTTGAGGTCATTTCCAACCCCTAATGTTCTGTGATTCTGTGAATCATAGAATGATAGGGTTTGGAAGAAATCTCTGGTCACACAAGAATACATCCAGGAGACTCCACAACCTCTCTGAGCAGCCTGGTCCAGTGCTCTGGCACTCTCAAAGTAAAGAGGTTTCTCCTAGAAAACCTTCAAACTAGAACATAGTGTTGGATGATAGGTTGGACTTGATGATCTCAAAGTTTTTTTCCAACCTCGTTAATCCTCTCCTCTCCAAACTTCTCCGAACCTCTCCTCTCCTGTCCTCTCCAAACCTCTCTGAACTGAACCTCTCTGAACCGAACCTCCCCTCCCCAAACCTCCCCTCCCCTCACCTCCCCTCTCTGAACCTCTCCTATTTGATTCTATTCCATTCCACATATACACAAAGTAATACATAAAAATAAATACATACAAAATTCTTTATCACCTTAATTGTCCCAGAAATCATGAGTGTGACACAAACTGGGAATAATTCAATCCTTCCTCTATAGGGGAACTGAAATTTCACTTGGAAGAAGGTAGTTTGGTATTAATTGGTGAGCTCTAATCATCAGGCTCAGCTATAACGGTTACCTACTGCACACATTTCTGTGTCAACACATTAGGATTATTACTGCCTTTGCATGAACACTGTCACAGAGTTTTGATGATGATAATTGAGACATGTTTTCCTCTGATTATATTTTAACGAGATTTATGAATAAATACCGCAGCAAGAACTCTGCAACATCTGGAGTAGGCTCACTCAGAATCATTATAGCAGCATTTATTTTCTCAGAGTCACCAGGAAAATACTTTTATCTCTGGTTACATGGCAGGCAGCAAGAATCCAATCTGTGTGTATGGTGGGCAGGCTGATTGCTATCCCCTTAATAATCTGCATTGTTAACAGTTGTGGAGCTTGAACTGGTTCAAAGGGGTTTGCCAGAAGGGAACATCAAAGCTTGCCACCACCAGCAAGTTTAAACACTTGATTCCCTTTCAATGGAGATGCATGTTTCCAGTCACGCTTAATCCCAGAATGCTCTGTCCAAAACTGATCTGCATACAGAATCACAGAATGGCAAGGGTTGGAATGGGCCTCTGAAAATCTAGTCCAAGCCCCCTGCCAAAGCAGGATCATCCAGAGTAAATCACACAGAAACACACCCAGAGGCATTTGGAATGCCTCCAGAGAAGGCAATCCACAACGTCTCATGGCAGCCTGCTCCAGTGCTGTGCTACCCTCAAAGTGAAGAAATTGTTCCTTAAGTGGAACATCCTGTGTTCCAGTTTGTGTCCATTGTCCCTTGTCTTGTCACTGACACCACTGAGAAGAGTCTTGCTCCATCACCCTGACACTAACCCTTTAGACCTTGATCAGGATTGATCAGATCCCCCCCCAGCTTCCTCTTCTCCAGACTGAACAGCACTATGTCTCTCAGCCTCTACTTGTAAAGAAGATGTTCCAATCCCCTCATCATCTTAGTGGCTCTCCACTGGACTCCCAGACAGCATAATGATTTTGTCAGTCTTAAATCAAGTGACATGTAAACACGATGGTCAAAGGTGTTACTGAAGGTAGCAATTATAGCTGAGGAGGTTAAAAGTAGAGGGACATGAAATCATCTACTCAATCTTTCCTTATATCTTAAATAGAATAAGCTCAGAGAGAAAAAAGACAACCAAGCCTAACAGCAGGAAAAGGATAAAGAACAACCTTGTAATTCTTCTTAGATTCCAAGAAAGGAAAATGTAGCCCTACATCATTCCACAACACAGATGTGCTATCCAACTACTTACAGAAAATACACTTTCCCTACAACTTTGTTGATTCCACATTAACTTGTCCTGTTTAGATGCTATGTGAGAAGGTAAACCTCTCTGGAATGAATGGCCAGGACCAAAGTATACAGTAGAAACATACAACCAATTCTACCATTTGATGTCCAATATCAGTGCAATGCAGGTTGATATTATTTATAATTAAAAACCAAGTGAGTACCATTCTCTTCATATCATATATTGAAGAATTTAATTTGTTTTCTGCCAAGGCCTCAAAATCCATCCTAAAGATGGAGGAAATACTGCATGCTGAGATGGGAAAGGACAGTGTCTCAAGACTAATGAACTCTGGTGGTGAGGAACAACAGAAAAAACCCTCATAAGGAGGAGGGTTTTTTTGCACACACAGGTTTTGCAGCACCATAACACAATGTTTTCAGATTATTAACTCCATAGCAACACACAATCAAAACTAGAAATCTTTCTGCAGTGACTGGTATCAAAAACATATGAACTCTTGCCATCAGAATGAACTCAGCACTCAGACTGTTTAAGATTCATACATGGTGAAGTTCTTTGCTAAGACAGCCATTGGGGGAGAAGGCAGAAGCAGACTGGTTTAGGTTGGAAGGGACCTTAAAGATCTTCTAGTTCCAACCTGATTGCCACAGGCAATGACACATCTAGACCAGGTTGCTCAAGGCCCCATCCAATCTGCATTTGAACATTCACAAGATTGGAGCATCCAAAACCTCTCCGGGCAGCCCGTTCCAGTGCCTCACCACTCTCATGGGCAAGAATTTCCTCCTAATATCTAATCTAAATCCAGCCTCTTCCAGTTTTAAAGCCATTACCTGTCACTTCATGCCTTTGTAAAAAGTCCCTCTCCAGCTGTTCTGCAGCTCCCTTCAAATAGTGGAATGCTGCACTAAGGTCTTCCCAGAACTGTCTGAACAGGATGAACAACTGCAACTCTCTCACCCTGTCTTCTTAGAAGAGGTTCTCCAGCCATCTGATCATCTTTGTGTGCTCCTCTGGACCTGCTCTAACGGTTTCATTTCCTTCTTGTATTGGGAGCTCCAGAGCTCAACACAGCACTGCATATGGGAATCTCAGCAAAGAAGATGAGAAGAATCCCCTGCTGCCCATGCTGCTTTTGATGCAGCGCAGCACACACTTTACTTTCTGGGCTGCAAGTGACCTTTGCTGGCTCATGTTGAGCTTCTCAACAACCATCATGCCCAAGTCCTTCTCCTCAGGACCACTGGGCCTTGAGACGGGCCCAACCCAGATGGAGGACCTTGCAGTTGGCTTTTTTGAACTTCCTGAGGTTGACACTGGCCTGTCTCTCAAGCCTGTTCATGACCCTCTGGATGACAGCCCTTCCCTCTAGCTCCACACAGCTTGATGTCATTAGCAAACTTGTCTGAGGGTGCCTCAGTGCCACTGCCCACATTGCTGTGTTTCCCATACATCAACTGTGTGGGTTTATATTATGATGATGAACAAAATGCCAGCTGTGTTGAGTAGCAACTTTTAATTAATTACTGTTAAGGGAGCTCATTTAATTCTGACCCAACAGATGCTGCTCCATTAAAGTAAAGCACAACACCTATTCTGAGGGAATAAACTATGTTTACCTGAGGCAGTAGTTTGGTGAGAACATTTTTGCTTTTATTACTTTAGTGATGCAAAAATAAGCCTTATATCAAAGGAATTGAATGAAGAAATGTTATAGTGCAATAAAACAGAGTTAGCTTTCTGTGTATGTCTCTTCAAAGAGCTCACCATCTCCCAGATCAGACTGTCATTATCCAAGTCTCTCTATACAGCCTAGTGAAGACCTTGCTAAGATGGCAGAAAGTAAGTCACTGCATCAGATACGGAGAAAATATTGTTCTCTTGTTCCCATGTAGCTTCCCACCAGTGAGTCTGCCTTCTGGTTAGCCCAGTAGGTCCATCCCTCAGACTGTCAGACTCCATGAAGAGCTTCTCCATTCTCAAGTTTCCCCAAGGTTTCTTCTACTACAGTAATTCTCATGTAACCTGAGATAAAATATGGTATTTTCTGGAATAAGAGGATAAAATATTCCACTTGAAACCTGGTTATTCAGATTTTACATTGCTATCACAGTGTCATGGTTGGGTCACAAGACAAACTGTTGTGCTAGAAATCTCACTCCACCATTCATTCTAGAAGCAAGACAGCAGCCTAGATTTGCTTGGATAGTTATTCCATTAAAGGCCATCAGTTCATCACTCAAAGCATCCACAGCCCTCTCCACACTCTCCAGGACTAACAATCCCCCGATGAAAACTTCAGGGCACCTCCTTCACCCGTTGGCTGCTCTGAAACTCAGAGACCAGCAGGGAGCAGCTGGGATTTCTTATACCACTGGCGTCTTTACTGAAGGATGCTTCTCTTTCCCTTCCCACACTGAAGGCATCCTTCTTTCTCTTTTCCACACAAGCAACTATTTCTCACTAGCAGAGCAGCTCACCTTTATCTTTTCTTATCAATTCCTGCTTACAAGAGGAGGAATCAGCACACCAAAGCAATAGCAGCTCTGCTTAGTGGTATAGATTTTGGATGCTGCTAAAATAGGAGTTTTCAAGAGGCTTCCTACCCAAAACCACTCTGCAGAGGGGCTGACATAATTTATGGAGTAAAAGAGAATATGTCTAGATAGAAATATAACCAGAGAAATATGGGCCTAAAAGCAGGAGTTCAAGTTATTAGTCTGGGCCCATCTGGGCAAAAAGGGAATATCCTCACTACACTGGTAGCAAGAAGCAAAATGATGACAGCTGCACAAGCCACCTGCATTGCACCCCTAAGTATAATTGACAGCAAAAATGAATGCATCAAACCCAATGTTTGTGCTGATGGCTGCCTTTTACAGCTTCTTGGGGTTCTATAATGCAGTGTGGATGCCTGGGGCCCAAGCTGCAGATGGGCAGTCTGCTGAGAAGTTGGTTGTCCTAGCCTTGACCCAGCTTTCTTTAATTTATCTTAATCAGACCTTGAGTTCAAGCCTCTGCTGAGTACACAAGCAAATCTTGGTCATTCTCACATTAATTAACACCTGCAACATTCCACCCCAAAATTGCTTCAGACAAGCCTAACACCTAATCCCATTGGAATGGAAGAGCTGTTAAAGCATGTTAAAGCTCCAACAGTTTAAAATCATTGCGGAAAGTAATTTAAAGCATTATTGTGCTTCCAATAGTGAGGACACCTCATTAATTCTTCAATACTTGGTGTCACTTGCTTGGTTTCAAGCACCAGATCTGTTAAGCTGTCAATCCTTCCTAAAGCACACAGAGGAAATTCAGGTTCAAATACAAATAAACCTAGAATTGCTATTCCATGGATTGACTGCAAATAATTATGGAATAGCAGAAAACCTTCATGTTCCTTCCCTCAGGCCACCTTATCAAACAGATTAATTCCTACTTCTCTGCTCCCCTAAAGGGCTTCTGCAGTATTTTCCTTTTGGAAGTAGGCATCCTATAGGGAATAAAGAGATTGTCTGCAGTCAGATATATTATGGTTGCAAAAGCAATTTGTGTAGTTGTGCCTATTGTTTTGAAAGCTAGATATCAACATGGATTGAATTGTCTGCTGATTTTCCAACTCTAGATCATAGAATTATTTTGGCTAGAAAAGTCCTCTAAGACCATTGAGCCCAACCATTGCCTAACTCTACCATGTCTGGTGCTAAATCATGGCCCTCAGCACCACCTCCTCCCCTTCTGGGGAAAGGCTGAGGGAGCTGGGGCTCTTTAGCTTGGAACAGAGGAGTCAGAGGGGTGACCTCATTCATGTTTGTGAAGATTTGAAAGGGAGTGTCAGGAGGTGAAGCCAGGCTCTGCTCAGAGATGCCCAATGATAGGACAATGGGCAAGGGGTGCAAGCTGGAGCAGAGGAGGTTCCATATGAACCTAAGGAAAAACTTTTTCACTGTGAGGGTGCCAGAGCCCTGGAACAAGCTGCCCAGAGAGGCTGGGGAGTTTCCTTCTCTGGAGACATTCAAAACCCGTCTGGATATGTTCCTGTGTGACCTGCTCTATGTGATCCTGTTCTAGGAGGGGGGTTGGACTGATGATCTTTTGGGGTCTCTTTCAACACCTAACACTCTGTGACTCTGTGACGGAGATTCAACCACCTCCCTGGTTAACCCATTCCAGTGTTTGTGAACCCTTTCAGTATACAAGTTTCTTCCAAGGTCCAATCAGGTATCTCATCATGTGCAAGCACTAACTTCAACCTGCTACAGAGGATTCAGCAGAGCATCAACAACAACAGCAAAATAAATAAAACAGTCATATCCTTGATCATTTGCAGTCCAAGGTCATTGAGAGCCTTGACTATGGACAGTCACCATGGACAGTCCTCTTCAAAACATCTGCCTAGCTTTGCAGCACTAATATGCAGCATTAAGAGCCTATCAGTGCCACACACACTTAGCTAGCTCCTTTCATATACTCCTTTTGATAGCTACACTGAAGGCAGCTTCACAACTTCCACAGATCTGCGACTACGTTTTGTGAGAGATTGCACAGCTGATGGAATATTTGTACTTCTTGGCCCTTTGGGACATGGTTTAATGACCACGGTGGTGTTAGGTTGACTGTTAAGATTAGATTATCTTGGGGGGCTTTTCCAACTGAAATTATTCCGTGATTCTTTAGTTGGAAACAAATTTAGGGGGAAAGGAAAGAACCAAGCCAACATGTATTCTGGAGATGACATTCACATGAAATCCTTAAATGGAAATCAATCGGGCACCAGACTCCAGGGAATAACAAAGAACCATGGAATTATTGTGGTTGGAAAAGATTTCTAAGATCATTTCTAAGACCACCATGGACATTAAACCGTGTCCCAAAGTGCCGTGTCCCAAAGTGTTTCTTGAGCACTTCCAGGGACAGTGACTCAACCACCCCTCTGGGCAGCCTGTTCCAATCCCTGACCACTCTTGCAGCAAAGAAACTTTTCATAATCTCCAACCTAAACCCCCCACACACAATTTTAGGCCATTTCTTCTCATTCTATCACCTAACCCTAGGGAGAAGAGATCAACCCTCACCTCATTCCATCCTCCTTCCAGGGAACTGTAGAGAGCAAGAAGGTCTCTTCTCAGCCGGCTTTTCTTTGGACTAAACAATCCCAGTTCCCTCAACTGCTCCTCACCAGACTGTTCTCCAGACCCTTCCCCAGATTTGTTGCCCTTCTCTGGACACAGTCCAGCATCTCAATGTCCTTCTTGAGTGAGAGGCCCAACACTGAACCCAGTATTTGAGTGCAGCCTCACCTGTACTGAGTACAGGGGCAACCCATCACACTTACTCCACAACCCAGCACTATCTAGATCTGTTTAAAGTCAAGGCAGAAAAAAGACGCAAGATCTTCTTACAGAAAGAAAATTCTATTACTAGAGAGTTAAATGTGCCATCGAAGTTTCACACAAAGTGAGGCAGCCAAAAGATTTTGTCAAATATTTTTTAAGATGTCCCAGGAGCTTTGCCATGTACCAGCAATCTCTCTGGTTAAAGGCAGTGTTACATGTAAATAGTCTCTTTCTGACCCCGGGTAATAGCTCTGAGCAGGTTGCATCAAAAGGTTGCAGTTGTTTGGGTTATGGTTGGTTGCACAGGTTTCATTTCTACACATAACCCCCAGGGTAAGAGCTGCAGTTTGGATCAGATCTCTTCTTGAACTCCACTATGCTGCAGAAACGAAGTTTTTCTCTATGGCTATCACTGCAATCATCCATCAAAGCCTACAAACTGCCAGAATGGGTAGAAGATGCTCCTACAGCAAAATAAGTTTAGGAGTCTTCTTCAAGTGTGTTTCACTATTCATTCAGACAGGCAATCATTAAAACCACAGGGCTAGACAATACAGGTTTCTGGTGTGGATAAATTCAAGCAGATAGTGTAAAACAAAAAGGTGTACTTCAAGGGAATGCAATATACTACTGGAGAAGCGTTGAAGGAACTTGGATCAGCTGTGGAAGGACCTAGCTTCAAGACACATCACCACACACTGCTCTCTGCCACATTCCCAGCCCTGTCTGCAGGAACCCACAGAAATCATACTCCTGTATTTTCAGAATGAACGCATGGGATGCACCAAGAATTAAACTAACTCTTCTTCTGGCTTTTGCTTTGCCCTGTTGAGACCACATCTGGAGTACTGGGTCCAGTTCTGGGCACCTCAGTTCAAGAGGAATAGGGAAAAGGAGACAGTCCAAAGGAGGGACACAAAGATGCTGAGGAGACTGGAACATCTCTCTTACAAGGACAGGATGGAAGACCTAGAATTGTTGCGCCTGGAGAAAAGCAGCCTGAATGGGGATCTTCTCTTCTTCTCTAACAAGTGGAGGTCATGAGGATGGGTCCAAGCTCCTCTCAGTGGTGCCTAGTGACAGGACAAGGGGCAATGGGCACAAACTACAACACACGAGGTTTCACTTGAACTTAAGGAAAAACTTCTTTGCTGTGAGGGGGTCAGAGCCCTGGAACAGGCTTTCCAGAGAGATTGTGGAGTCTCCTTCTCCAGAGACTTTCAAACCCCATTTGGATGCATTCCTATGCAACCTGCCCTAGGTGACCCTGCTTTAACAAGGGAGTTGGAAAAGATGATCTCCAAAAGTCTCTTCAAGCTCCCACCATTCTGTGAAGCCTGATTCTGAGTCAGCTAACTCATTACAGGGCCATGGGTTTACAGGTTCATCAGGCCTGGATTGCAAAGACCCAGCAGTTAAAGGCTTACTATTTCCTAATCTAGACAGGCACTCTGCTCCTCTCCCTGCCTCAGGTTTGATTAGGTTTCTCATAGTAGGTTTCCCCATCCCTCATTAAATGAGGCTTCTTTTCTAAAGGCTCCTCCTCTGTGCCTTGTTTGTAAACTCACCAATGCTGATTTCTTTCCTTCCAAGCAGCTCATGAATAAAATATGAAGATTCCACGTACACTCGTCTTTGATGTGTTTTCAAACATTAGGAACTCAATCAGTCCTGTGCAGTTGTCCCTTTGAAGTTTGAATTGGGCATTTTCTTCCTCAAAAAACCCAGAAAAGCTCCCATCCTTTTGAAGGCTGGCTTCCTTAAAGAGATACTATTTATTTTGGCTTCATTCTTGATAGATAATTGTTTAAAAGTCAGAGGATAGCACAAGGATCAGGAAAGAAAATGGTAACTATTATAAAGGGCTACCTTTGGGATAAACACAGATTTATGAACCTACAAGGGCCACTTGACATATGCCAATTCCATGTGTCTTGACACCAACACATCAACCTGCAGACATATCAACATCAAGATCACTACAAAGGAAACTTCACCCTCAATTATTCGTAGCAAGTCATTCCAAGGAAGGGCTCTGCCTCAGAACTTCTGAGCAAGCTAACTGACAGAGGAAAAGAAAATCACATTTTCAGAAAGACACAGAAAGAAAAAACCAAACCAACACAATACCAAAAATCCACCAAATCGTCCTGTTCCAACTTGAGCAGAAATATTGCCCTTGGTATTCACTTAGTGCTGACAACCTGTTAGACTGCTGCTTAGTGTTGTCAGATTTCAGGAATAAGATGTGATTGTTCAGAACTGCTCCTGCATCTTAAATACCAACCTCCTTGGGTAAGAGCATCAGTGCCGTGCAGTGACACATGTCACAAGGCACTGAGGAGCTCAGAGGATACTTTACCCAAAGGGCTCCCATGCAGTCATCCTAAGAACAGAAATAAAATCAATTTGCTTTAATTCCCTTTCTACAGACATTCTTGTCTGCCAGGTTTTCTCAAGGAATACTTCTGTTGGAAGAGAAATTTCTTGCAAGGAAATATGGTCTGTTATTCCCTCCACTTTTGGGAACCAACCTTTATTGAGATTATTGAGATTATTAGAAGGTAGAAGCCTAGACTGCTGCAGGTGGGTGGCTGAAGCCCAAGCTATGCTCTGCAGTCAGCCTAGATGTTTCCACAACAAGCCCATGAAATGCTACAGGCTTGGGGCAGAGTGGCTGGAAAATGGCTCAGAAGAGAAAGACCTGGGGGTGTGGATTGACAGCTGGATGAAGATGAGACAGTGTGTGCCTGGGTGGCCAAGAAGTCAAACAGGATCCTGGTCTGGATCTGAATAGTGTGGCCATTAGGACCACAGAAGTGTTTGTCCCCCTGTACTCAGCACTGGTGAGGCCACACCTTGAGTTCTGTGTTCAGTTTTGAGGCCTTCACTACAACAAAGACATTGAGGTGCTGGAGCAGGTCCAGAGAAAAAGCAGCGAAGCCGGTGAAGGGTCTGGAGAATAGATCTGGTGAAGAATGGCTGGAGGAACTGTGGTGGTTTAGTCCGGAGAAGAACAGACTGAGGGGAGACCTTGCTGCTTCCCACAGCTCCATGAAAGGAGATTGTCAAGAGATGAGTGTTGGTCTCTTCTCCCTAATATCATGTGATAGGATCAAAGGAAATAGCCTCTAGTTGTGCCAGGGAAGGTTATGATTGAAAATTAGGAAAAAATCTGTTATTGAAAGAGTGGTCAGGCATTGGAATAGGCTGCCCAGGGAGGTGGCAGGGTCACCATCCCTGGAGGTATTAAAAAACCATGTAGACATGGCACTTGGGAACATGATTTAAAGGCCATGGTGGTTGCCCCTTGGGTTGATGAATGGACTCAATGATCTTGGAAGTCTTTCTCAATCGAAACAAGTCTATGATTCTAAAGAAGTGACTTTTGTAGTTTCTATAGTAATGGTCTTCTGCAAGAACATGACTCAAGTAAGCCAAATCAATCAGCAAAACAGCTCACAGTAAGCTGTACTTTAGTCTTAGCTCAACATAGCAACAAAATGAGTCCAATAATAAGAATTTAGTCTGTGCTGAACTCTGTGAAGCTTCAATATGGCTGTCACTGGTAGCCAGATGAGGTGTTTTTGTGTCTGCAGTATCTGCATACTAGTCATTTTTCCCACAGATGGTTTTATGGTGAAAAGCAAACCAGACTTGAGCATTTGCATGTCTATAGAAAATCTTAACTTTGTAACTTGGTATGGCCAGATGCTCACACAGAAATGGAGACAAATTTTAGTTGGAAAAGACCTTTAAGATCCTTGAGTTCAACCATTATCTACCTCTACCATGCATGATGCTAAACCATGGCCCTCAGCACCACATCCCTGCCTGCTCCAGTTTTTGAGGACTATTTCAGTCAACAAGTTTCTTCTAATAACCAAGTCAAACCTCTTCTGGTACAACTTGAAGCCATTTCTTCTCATCCTGTCACCAGGGAGAAAAGACCAACCCCCACCTTACTCCAACCTCCTTTCAGGGAGCTGTAGAGAGCAATGAGGTCTCCCCTCAGCCTCCTTTTCTCCAGGTGAAACACCCCCAGTTTCCTCATCCACTACTCACCAGACCTGTTCTTCACACCTTTCACCAGCTTTGTTGCCCATCTCTGGACATGCTCCAGCTGCTCAATGTCTTTCTTGTAGTGAGGACCCCAAAACTGAACACAGAACTCGAGGTGTGGCCTCACTAGTGCCAAGTTCAAGGGGACAACCCCTTCTGTGGTCTTGCTCACACTGCTCCTGATCCACACCAGGCTGCTGTTGGCCTCCTTGGTGACCTAGACACACACTGGTTCATCCTCAACCAACACCCCCAGGTCTTTCTCTACTGGGCAGGTGTCCAGCCTCTCTGCCCCAAGCCTGTAGCATTTCATGGGCTTGTTGTAGAAACATCTAGACTGACTGCAGAGCACAGCTTGGGCTTCAGCCACCCACCTGCAGCAGTCTGGGGTTCTGCCTTCTAATAATCTCAATAAAGGTGGGTTTTCAAAAGTGCTGTTAAATTAAGTGCTAGAATCTCCTAAGCATAAATACATACCATTAGTGACCACTGCATCTCATGGAAGGTCAGCCTCTCTCTGCCTCAGTCACATTTTGACACTACAGTGCCTGGCTAAAAGAAACCAGAAGATGACCCCCAAAATACTGTCCACACCTAGTAGGTTCTGCTCTGCTTAAGGTTTGCCAAGTGATTTCACCCTATTCATCTCCTTTGGATGTCTCCACTGGATGTTCAAGGACTCAGAGGTCCTCAGACCTTAAGCTAACACTGCACATGATTGAATTTCACTCCTTGCTCAGTCAAACAGAAAGCTAAAATAAAGCAAGCCTTTGAGTACACTGAAGAAACCCAGGTTTAGCTAATACCAGTATATTAAAAATTAGTCTTTTTTACACTCTCTGGAAAGAGACATTTTTATTGCAGCTTAAAAGGCATTCAGGCTATTTGGAACAGGCTGTAGTTGTGAAAACCATGAGGAAGATCATCAGCTCTGCCAAGAAATAATATGTCCAAATAAATAGTTTGATTAGCAATGTGGTAATCTTGACCTACTTCTCCTTCCACAGTGGATGTGAGTACCAAATTGCAGTGTGGAAATGACACACCATTTATTCTTTTCCCTGCGACTGAAGTGAGATTTAGAGAGTGCTTTTCATGGCAGATGTTTAACCAGTCTCATTTTTTGTACTTTTCATCAGGAGTTAAAAAGGAACAAAGATTACTTTAAGTACATGACAAATAAAACTGAAGGCTGCCAAAAGATTATTGTGATACTTTTTTTTTTAACTATTGGCATAGTCTCTACATGTTGGTAATGAGCATTTTAAAACAATTTCCTTAACTCCTTGGATCAGTGTAAAGGAATACAGCTGTATAAAAGAAGTCCTTCTCTTCAGGCATACATGCATTTAAAGTCGTTATTACAGCTTTTACAAATTGCAGTTATTTTACATGCACTTAGCTGAAAATAGTACTCAAAACATTGTCAGCTGAATCCCAAAAAGCACTGGACTCCTGTTGCTGTGGCAACACATTGTTCAGGGCTTTGCATGTCTCAGGCAGAAGGAAAAAAAAAATCTAAAATATTGAATGGTTTAAATATATTTCAGTCCACCACTTAGGTTGCAGCACCATGTTCCAGCTGAAAGCTACATTATTTCCACCTAGAGGTGTCATCTCATCCGAGAACCAAACTATTGTTACTTAACACACTCCCTGACAGCAAAAGGCTTTCCAGATGCTGAGGAAAAGGGATTGTTTAACTTCCTTTGGAGCAGCACTAGTAGAGGCAGCAGAAAGAAGAGCTCTGCCTTCTCCACTTGCCACCACAGGATGGGGTAAAAGTCAAAAAGATGTGCTGCACTTTGGAGCTGGAGACGTTCTGCTTGTGGAAGACAAACTGGGAACTTCATTCCCATTTCATCTCAATCATCCCACTGAGCTCTCTTTGCTTCTGAGCAAGCAAGGCCACACACCCTCTCTGCTTCCATGCAGTCATAGAATTACTTCAGTTGGAAAAGACCTTCAAGATCATCAAGTCCAACCATTCTCTAACTCTACCAAGTCTGGTGCTAAACCACGGCCCTCAGCACCACATGCTTGTTTCACTACTCGTTCTTTGCCCAGCCTGTTATCTGTGCTTGGGATTTCCTTGACCCAGGAGCAGGACCTTGCACTTCATGAGGTTGGCATTGGCCTGCCTCTCAGGCCTGGATAGCATGTCTTCCCATCAGTGTGCCAACCTCACCACTCAGCCTTGTGCCAACAGCAAGCCTGCTCAAGGCGCCCGAAGCCCACTGTCCACGCTCCATTTTGCTGAAGACCTGCTGTATGAGTTCAAATTAACTTCATGACCATCCTCAAAATATTACTACTTTCCCTGAGGTCTAGCAACCTCCTCTTTATGGTGCCTTCAAGCAAGCTGTCCACAAATGTATACAGCACACTCTGCTCCTCCTGGACTTGAGCTGGCTCTTCTCCAGCTAATCAGCTTAACACAAGTTGTACCTCCCCCACCCATCGTTTCCCCCTCAGACAATTTTCTGGATATGCTTTGCAGTGTGGGAGGAAGGGCCCACACACTGTCTTGGTTCGTTTGGTGGATCACAGGTTTGAGCAGCTGCTTCTGTGTATTTTGTGAGCAGATGTATGAAGGAAAACAAGATTCAAAGCACAAAACCCTTTGGAAAGGGAATGTACCTTGTGAAAGAGGGAGCTTTGTATCTCAGGGAAGCAGGCATCACAGATGGAGCACACTTTACAAAAGGGCTTTCAAGACAGTCCAAGTTCATGGATCTTTGGGGACTTCAGGTGTAGAAAGACCTCAACATGATGTTAAGGTGGCAGTATCTCAGCATCAGTGACAACATAGTCCCACCTTGATCTATAGCACAGGGGGTTCATTAACTCTGGGAACTGTACCTATTTTTTCAGCTTGGAAACGTGCAAATAATCTTTCATACCACACACCATAAGGATAAGTTTCCCTTAGGCAATAAACACCAACTTCATTTCCTTTCCTCACTTTGCCTCAAAGAAAGCCTTTGAGGCATGCCAAGTTATTCTTCTCAGGACCAAACCAGCTGCAGCTCTCACACTGCCTTCTCACTGCCATGTTTGCTGGCAACTCTTTACTGTTCTGTTCTAAGAGCACTTGCCCAGAAATGATTGTCCCCTGGACTCAGCACTGGGAAGGCCACCCCATGAATCCTGGCATCAGTTTTGGGGTCCTCACTACAAGAAAGACATTAAGTGTGTCCAGCAATGAAGCTGGTGAAGGGTCTGGAGAGCAGGTCTGGTGAGGAGCAGCTGAGGAAATGAGGTTGTTTAGTGTGGAGAAGAGAAAGCTGAGAGGAGACCTCATAGCTCTCTACAACTCCCTGAAAGGAGATTGGAGCCAGGTGTGGGGTTTTGTTTTCTCCCTAGTAACAAGAAATAGGAGGAGAGGAAGTTGCACCAGGGGAGATTTAGGTTGCCTATGAGAAAACAACTTATTGACTGAAAGGGCTCTCAAACAGTGGAATAGTTTGAGAAATAGATAAGCCAGGAAGGTAGTTGAATCCCCATCCATTGGGTTGTTTCAAAATGGCAGGGATGTGATGCTGAGGGATAAGCACCAAACTTGGTAGGGTTGGATAACAACTTGAGAATCTTAAGGGTCTTTTCTAACCAAAATTGCTTCTATGATTCTGTGACTTCCCTTCAGCTCTTGGAGAAATTCAAAGGAATTTTGTGTTCAAATGCTATCCAAATATTTATATTTTGCTTATATTGTTTAGTTACTGTAAAATCGCTACTAGCTTTTCATTGTTTTCTTTTCCAATAATGAATTAATGCAGAATAGATTTTCTATACAGCTCGGCTCCCACTTCCCTGCTTCCAAAAGCTGCCTCTTTCTAAATGGCTTTGTTGTTGGCAATCACTAGAAGCTGCTCACTTCTCAGTATCCAATCTTCGGCTGCCTTGTTTCAATATTGCTACAGCTCACATGCACAAGCAGCAATAGCAGTTTCCTCAAGTGAATGTATCATCAGCTCTTTAGCTCTGGTAACATTATGGAGTCACAGAATCATTTCTGTTGAGAGAGACCTTAAAGATAATTGAGTTCAACCATTCCACCATGCCTGGTGCTAAACCATGTTCTTCAGCACTACATCTCTGTGTCTTTGAAACACCTCCAGGGATGGGGATTCACCTTCTGCCCTGGGCAGCCTGTTCCTGTCTTTCAGAAACCTTTCAGTCAAGGAGTTTCTTCTGATACCCAACCTAAACCTCCCCTGGTACAACTGAAGGCTATTTCCTCTCTTCCTATGACTTGTTACCAGGGAAAAAGGATCTAACAGTCCAACTTCTAAGATCCTGAAAATATCAAAGCAAGGACTTTGGGAGCTTTGTACTGAAGTACTAAAGGAGTGCCTTTAGTAATGAAATAATGGATAATTAAGATAACACATTCATGAAAATAGTTTGGGGTCAGGTTTGAGATTTTTTAATGTTTTTTCCATCCCTGGTTGGACTTAATGACCTTAAAGGTCTTTTCAAACCAGAAAGATTCTCCCTCCTTGGAGAAACTGATCATGTATCACACAGGAATAACATCAGTGAAAGGGATAAGAGATTTCCGTCTGTGCAGTGGCATTCAGAGAAGGCAGTGAGCTATTGATTTACAATGATTAACCAATGTATTCTCTTAACTCCAGTTTTGACATCTGACAACCCTGGGTTTAGTAGCTACAAAGCTTGTCTCTGGAGGTCTACAGTTTTTGTCATTCCTTTCACAGGCTAAAGACTGGATTTAAAGCTGTCTTTTAAGACAGATATGTTGGAGCATGTCCAGCAAATGGGCACAAAAGTGGTTAAGGGACTGGAGCGTCTGAAATACACTGAGAGAGCTAGAGAAGAGAAAGGGAGATGTGTGCCCATGTGTGATATATGATGGAAGCTAGTAAGTGAGACAGAGACAGACGCTTCTCAGTAGTACCCAGTGACCATACAAGATGCAATGGATACAAATGGAAGTCCCACTGAAACAAAAGAAAACTATATTTTTATTGTCATGGTGATCAAATACTGAAACTGGCTACTCAGAGAACTTCCTGAGTTTCCATTCCAGGAGATATTCAAAACCCATCCAAGAAAACCCTAGGAATCCTTCCCAACCTTGGATGTTCTGCAGCTGTGACTGACTGGAAATTATGAGCTACCTAGTTCAACATAAGTGCTACTGAACATAAATCAGCTATAGAACACAAATAAATCATCACTCTTTATGAAATCACAGACACTCTCACAAGGAAAAGAAACAACATTCTAGCCACAGAAGGAAGCATCATGAACTGAAACATTTCTATTCTGAGAACACAAAGAGAGGGAAGTCAGACTATTCCATGGAAAGCAGCAAACGTTTTTATCCTGTCTGATAATAAACCCCACTTTCCAGCCTATTTGCATATCTGCATATCCATAGCTATATACCATTCACAGAATCATAGAGTGGATTCAATTGGAAAAGATCTCCAAGATCATCGAGTCCAATGATCAACTTACCACCACCATGGCCATTAAATCATGCCCTGAAGTGCCACGTCCACAGACATTCAACTCATTCTAAGCTGCCATTTCCCCAGCTTACATTTCACACTTTTCTTCAGGTTGCACATATGAGAATACCTTTGGAAAACCATCTTTACAGAAGGCCATACCTCTCCAACCCATTGCCTATTGAATGCTGATGAGCTGTCAGATCTCACTTATCACAGAATCATAGAATCAATAAGATTGGGAAAGACCTCAGAGATCAAGTCCAACCTATCACCCAGCACCTCCTAACTAAATCATGGCTTCAAGTGCCATGTCCAATCCTTTTTTTTGAACACCTCCAGGGACAGTGACTCCACCACCTCCCTGGGCAGCACATCCCAATGGCCAATAACTCTTTCTGTTAAGAACTTTCTCCTCACCTCAAGCCTAAACTTCCCCTGGTGCAGCTTGAGACTGTGTCCTCTTGTTCTGGTGCTGGTTGCCTGGGAGAAGAGACCAACCCCCTCCTGGCTACAACCTCCCTTCAGGTAGTTGTAGAGAGCAATAAGGTCTCCCCTGAGCCTCCTCTTCTCCAGGCTAAACAACCCCAGCTCCCTTATCCCTCCTCATAGGGCTTGTGCTCGAGACCTGTCACCAGCCTCGTTGCCCTTCACTTGCAGCTTTCTCATTCTACACAGCACTTTCAGAGCAGTTTTCTCTGCAGGGAGAGGTAAGGCAGTGTCAGCTTCAGTAACAACAGCTTTCCCCATCCCTGCTTCTCGGGCTGCTGAGAACTTCAAAACACAAATGTGGAGAAGCAAAATGCTCCTGGTTAGAAAAATAAAGTATGAGAATATTTCAAGAGGTAAATTAAAAACTACTTGAAATAGCAGCCTTCTCATTCCAAGCTTTGGAATAGGAACTGCAGAAAATACAGCGATTTCAGGCATTTCAGTCATGCCCTGCTAATCTGCACCTCCCTTAACTCTTGCTGCAATTTCAGTTCATATTTTGAAGCTGCAGAGTGCTTTTTATTATCCGAAAAAGGACATGATCCCACCAAGAACCAATTTTTCTCCAGCAATTTCTCTCATTTAGCACTTGCTCTGGGTCAGTATTTGGACCACTTTGCTCTTGCTGCATGCAGCACAAAATTGCTGGGAAGTTTGACGGCCCTCCAGTTCTATTACTTTTAGATCCCATCATTTTTGCTTCATGCTTCTAGGATTTCTATATTCTCAGACAATGCTGTCACAGAAATACTCATTTCAACTAGGTGAGGATCAGATGCTTTCCTCTTCATGAACACCTAACAACTCTGACATCTCAGCATTCATGATCCTTCCAGGATCAGATTCTCACAACTAGCTGCTATTAATAGTTTGCTTCCTAGAAAACTGATATCCAAATGCATTGGAGTGGTTGGTTATCAGTCAGAGATCCAAATACTCATGTTGTAGCAACTGGTTTTCAGTTAGTGACCCAAACACTCATGTTGCAGCAATTGACTTATCAGTCAGAGACCCAAATATTCACATTGGAGCAACGGGTTGTCATTTGGAGACTCAAATACTCACACTGGAGCAATTGGTTATCAGTCAGAGACCCAAATACTCATGTTGGAGTAACTGATTATGAGTCAGGGATACAAATACTCCCATTGGAGTAACTGATTGTCAGTCAGAGACCAAAACACTCACACTAGAGTAACTGGTTATCAGCCAGAGACCCAAATACTCACACTGAAATGTTTAGTTATCAGTCAGAGACTCAAATACTCATGTTGGAGCAATTAGTTATCAATCAGAGACCCAAATAGTCATGCTGGAATATTTAGTTATCAGTCAGGGACCCAAATACTCATGTTGGAGTATCTAGTTATTGGTCAGGGACCAAAACATTCACACTGGAGTAACTGGTTATCAGTCAGAGATCCAAATAGTCATGCTGGAATATTTAGTTATCAGTCAGAGACTCAAATACTCACACCAGATTAACTTGTTATTAGTCAGAGACCCAAATACATTGGAGTAATTGGTTATCAGATATTCAAATACATGGAGATACTCTCCATGCTCATAAAGGCATCATCTCTTCTGTAAAGCTTATGGCAATAGCTCCTGAGTGAGTTGGTAGAAACCTCGTTGGTCTTTATGAAAGGCCTTCCATTTATCTTTTCATTTCCTTTGCAATTAGGTAATAAAAGGCTTCTATCTACAATCTAAATCTTGTTCTCTCTTGCAAACACCACACCACATATCTTGTCAGTTCACAGATTGAGTAATATTATTCCACACTGGCAGGTCTCCCAGATAGCACTGTAAGAAAATGTCAGCTGGCCCACTGTATTTCTGCAGAGTTAATCATCAGTTCAAAATGTCACCATCCTATTTCCATCCTTCTTCACTTACTTGATTTCCCTCACAGAAACTTTTAAATTAACTTGAAAAACTAAAAGCCTGACCCTCTGTTGCACCAGAGTATAAGGAATGGTTTGGAAATGAGCAATCCACAGCTGGAGTGAGGTGCACTGAAGCTTGATGCCAACAGAAAATAACCAGCAAATCCCTTCAGTGCTCTTTAGATTCTCATCCTGTCCCCACGACAAGGGCACTGGACTGCATCGTGCAGTCCCAAGGAAGACACTGAATAACAAGTGCTGCCACATTTCAGAGCCCCAGGCAGAAATTTGTGAGTGCTTGCACACACAGGACTAGGCTACGCAGTCTTTGGGGAACAGGCGTATTTCACGTCAATAATTCTTACAACTACAGCTGGCCTCCTCCAGCAGGTGCTGCTCAAAATGAGCAGGGACTTGAGCTGCAGGCTCAGATAAGGGAACAACAAGTGTTTCAGATGTGTTGCAGGGATCTTCACTATGAAAATTTACTGTCACTTATCAGATGAGATTACAGACCTATGGGGGAGCACTGGATGTAGCCTTTGACACCAAAGAGCTTGGGGATGTCTCTTTAAGATTGCTCCCTCTAACCTGAACAATCAGAGGGAAGGACCTCAGCATCAGGTAGCACTACTGAGAGGAGCAGAGTAGCATTTCACCCAGTGCATTGTTTCATTTAGGTCAGGCAATGCTATACACTTACCCCACTAGCAACATCAGCACACTGCCTGTTATTGCACATGTGCAGCTAGAGCATCTCCCCTTCCCTTCCAGCATCTGGAACAGGTCAAGGCTTATATCACAGTGTCCAGCTCTACAGAGACCTGCACTTAGACTTGCAAGGAACTAAGCCTGAGCCCTTAGTTAGGAATCAAGAATGGCAGTTTGTTCTAACTGTTCCCTGTCATGGCTTTAAGCCCATCCAGACAGCAGGTGATATTCTAATTCTTCTTTCTTTCCCCTTTACACCACTCTGACAATTTTGACAGCAAGCCTTCTTAGAATCATAGAATGGTTTGTGTTGGAAGGGACCTTAAAGCTCATCTACTTCCAACCCTGATGCCATCAACAGGGGCATTTTTAATGGCTTTGTAGAGCAGAAAGCATGAAGTACAGGCATGCAGATACAAAATATTCCAAAACAACAAAGCCATAGGGAAAAAACCAACAACAATAAGAACAACATAAATCCCAACAAAATACAAACCAACAAAACAAAACAAAACACAACAAACTGCACCATCACAGCAGGTCACTTGGTTTGGTGTGGGATTGTGCTCTATTGGTAAAAAACCACATTTGCCCTTTTTTTCCCCCAGATCAACAGATGTGGAGTGATATTTGGTAACCCTTCCATCCTTAAAAACACCCAGAATGGCAAGGGTGAATAGAAAAGTGAGAATGCAGACAATTTTACCCAGGTTCAAAGAGCAGTTAAACACTTTTATAGGTTGATGCATTAAAAAACATTAAATGAGAGTTTCACCTTGGCTTCAAACAGCCTCTTGTAACTTACAGGCTGTTAGAAATCACATCCAAGGGAGGTACCACCAACTCCTCCAGCACTTGTGGTTCCCCCAGGCACATGTCACTGTCAGAGCTGTTGTTTAATTTGATTAGGTCATTTTTATGCTCCCATGGAAAGAAGCACTCAATGAAAACAGCAAAGGTCTGCAGGTTGCATTAAGAAATCCCAAAGAGTCCATGTGGATCTTACTTAAGAAGCCTCAGGTATTAGTCCCACTGAAGCCAACAGGATTAAAAGCAGCTTGTTGTTCAGATCTTCGGTGACTGGCTATAAAGATATTCCTAGTCACAGAATCCTATTTAGGCTCCAGTTGTAAATAATTTATATCAGATAACTAGTTAATTGATAATTCACTAATATTCATTAGCTAATAAACACTGCTACAGAGTTCAGCTGGTAAGATTTTTTCTGCTCCCTTCATTTGTCTTCTGGAGTTCCATAATGACTGATAACTTAGTCCTAATCATAACAACTATTATTTGTGATTAGCTAGCAAACACTTTACAAATCAGACACTGAAGCAGCTGCAAAATAACTTGTGCCTCATGTGCTATTCAATTTAAGAGACCAGCCTGTGACATTCTGTGCCTTTCTAAATGCCATCTGGAGGAGCAAATAAATTTTCTCACTACATCTGATCAGAAACTCTATCCATTTATTTCCCCAACCTCTTACCTTTATTTTTAACTATCTGCAGCAAACCAAACCATTTTATTATCTCATCACAGACTGAAATGTTGATAAGGAGCTTAAAATGGGAATTGGAAATGCTGCACACGAAGTCACCTAGCAGCGATTACCGTAAGGTTGCCAGAAGCAAACCAAGCACGTCAAGTGCTCGCTCCTGGTGAACTTTGTCTGATTTGATGTGTCCACATAGTGCAATGGGAACAGTCAGAGAGGGCTCAGCTGCTGTCTCATCTCCTTCAGCTCACACCAGGGCTAGGTATTTGACTGCCACTGACAATTTGCCTTCTCTTCTATTTCCTGTTGTCAAGAGACACAGAGTATTTGAGAATAAAAGCAAAGTCCAGCTATTCCAACTCTCTCCTGATGTGTCTTTCAGTATTAAAAGAGACCACAACAACTCAACAGCAGATAAAAGAGAACTAAATGACACACATTAGCTGGCTGTGCCTATATGCACAGCAAATATGGCCCACAGGGTATTTTGCCTTCAGGCACTTACTCCAGGCATCCCTGCATGCCTTGTCTTTGGGAAGGAAAATCCTTGCCCATCCACAGGGATGAGAGAATCACAAATGACTTTGATAAAGCCCCAGTGCAGAGACCTGAGGCCCTCAACACAAGGGCACGGAACTATGAGAGTGAGGCCATAAAGATGATCAGAGGGCTGGAGCACCTCTGCTATAAAGACAGGCTGCTAGAGTTGGGACTGTTCAGCCTGGAAAAGAGAAGGTTATGGGGAGACATTTTGCAACGGTTTGTAGCGATAGGATGAGGGGCAATAGATTCAAACTAGAGCAGGGAAAAATTAGATTGGACATTAGGAAGAAATTCTTTGCTGTGAGGGTGGTGGAACACTGGAACGGGTTGCCCAGTGAGGTAGAGAAGGCCCCATCCCTGGAAACATTCAAGGTCAGGCTTAATGGGACTTTGCGCAATGTGCTCTAGTTGAGGGTGTCCCTGCTTACGGCAGGGGGGCGAGACTAGATGACTTTTAAAGATATCCCTTTTCAACCCAGTATATTCTAAGGTTCTAAGTAAAATGACCTTTGGGCAAAATACACATAGTATGGCACAAGTTCAGTCAGGCACCTTATGGCTGAGCCGGGGACCAAGAGGACACTGTAAAAACTGCAGTGTGCATCCTGACTTTCAGAACAGGGCTGCAGGGGAAGCACATGCCATGATAGAGTTTTAGATGGCTTCATTCAAGTGCTGCATGGACATAGCAGCATTGCCCAGCTTCCTTCCAGCATTCAGAGGTTTATGTCTGTGCACAGAAAATAACAAAGCTTGCCTATGCCTTTCTGCTTTGTACTGGTATTTACTGTGGCAACTCTTGTTTGCCTTTCTGCACACATGGCTGTCTGAAGCAAGATATCTGTGTGGGGCTTGCTCTCCAAGGCTTTTTTTTTAGAAGGTCTTTCACTCTTCATCTTCATTTTCAGAATATCAGCTGAAATTTGTTTAGGCTTAGTCAAAGGATTCAGAGAGTTATTGCACCAGCAGGCAGTGCCCTGTTGACAAATCCACTTCACCTACAGTTTGAACAGTTTTGGGTATCACAAAATCACAGAGTGGTGGGCAGGAAAGGAACCTCTGGAGATATCCATTCCAACTCCTCTGCTAAAGTAAGGTCCCACACAGCAGGTTGCACAGGAATGAAACGTCCTGGAAAGTTTTGAAAGTCTCCAGAAAAGGAGAGTCCACAATCTCTCTGTGCAGCCTGCTCCAAGGCTGTGCCACTAACACAGGAAAGATTTCTTTCCTGAGCAGACCTCTCCTCTGGGAGCTCACTTTAAACAGAGATTTGCTTCTTCTGTATTCCAAAAGCCAAGCACTGAAAAGAGTCTGGCCCCATCTTCATGAAGTCCACCCTTTAGCCCACCCTAAGATCCTCTCTCAGTCTGCTCTTCTCCAGGCTAAACAACCCCGAGTCTCTCAGCCTCACCTTGTAAGAAAGATGCTTCAGTCCCCTCACCACCTTCACGGCTCTCCACTGGAGTCTCTCCAGTAGTTCCCTGGGTCTCTTGAACTCAGGAGCCCAGAAACTGGATGAAATACTCCAGATGTGGCCTCACCAAGGCAGAATAGAGGGGGAGAAGAACTGCCCTTGACCTGCTGGCCACACTCTTCTACCACCCAACAGACACAGCAGGCACTCTTCAGCAACTTCTTGAGCACCAGGAGCAAGTACAGCAAAACAAGGCAACAGATGCAGTGAATGGCTGCAGTCCATCTGCTGCTTTTGCCTAAGCCAGAGTAGAGTACAGGGAAGCTGTGCCCCATCCTGCTGGCTTCTAATGCCAGGCTATTCAAGCAATACCAGGAGCCCCACAAAAGTCTTCAGAGATGGATGTCTTAAAAAATCTGACTAAAGAGATTTTTAGGCTTTGTTAATTTTGGAACAGTGGAGAAACTCCAAAGACTGACCAGAAAAATTGAATATATTCCCCCAAATAATTAAATGTGAATACAGTTTGGCTAGCTAGCACACACTTCTGGATGCTACACAGAAAGATTGTGATGGTCAAAAGCTCTCCCCCATCTTGCCCCGCCCCCCCCCCCCCCCCCCCCCATAATGTGTCTCAGCCATCTACAGCACACACTTGAAGGTTGCTATAGTAATAATTCCATATCCCCTTTTCTCATTCAAAGCTCCAGCAGCAGAGAACAAACAGTGTGCAGCCTGAACCAGCCAGAGCTAATTCTACAAAACTGTATAGGAATCAAAAAGCCATTTACTTGAGCTCTGCTTTTTTCCATCACTGTTAAATTGCAAGTCAAACATTCACTAACTGTCCTTGCTTAGCCTTGGGGGAAAAAAAAAACCCAAACAACCAAACCCTATTGATTTCAGCACTTTGTGTGTGTGTGCCTGTGTGTGTGCTGACTTCTTGCTGCCATTAAAAAGCCTCCAGAGGAGCAAAAAGGTTTCCCACTAAGTTTGTATCTATTGCAAGTTTGCATGGAAGAATTAATGAAGAATAATAAAAGACCAATAAATGACATGTGACAGGCCTTGCAAAACATCAGCTCAGGTGGCTTCTGGTCTTTCTGTCTTTTCCCAGAAGATGGAGCCAAATGACCAAGCGTCTCTGGCCCAGACAAGCTGCAGGAAGGCAACACTGAACAAAACCCTTTCCAGTGGAGGTGGTCTCACTCAATGGATCTCATGGCCAAGGCTGTCTGGGGAGGCAGATGGTTTTCTTGCAGATACATTTTGCATGCCACGGCTCCTGTATGGCCCTTTGACAATAAAGGAGGCCAACAAGATCAAAGACAGGCAAAAACAGCACCCCATGCAAACTCACCACAGATGAGAAAAAAGCCTTCACTTCTGACTGGCTACATCATGAACCTGCTGGGTATCCTTACAAAATGAATTTCAGAGTATAAAATACTAATATATTACTCACCCTTGTTGGTTTTGGCTGGGATAGAGTTAATTTTGTTCACAGTAGCTGGTATGAGGCTATGGTTTGGGATTTGTGCTGGAATCAGTGTTGATAACACAGGGATGCTCTAGTTCCCACTGAGCAGTGCCTGTTACAGCATCAAGGCTCCTCTGCTCCTCACACCACCCTGTCAGCCAGCAGACTGGGGGGTGCATAAGATGCTAGGAGGGGACACAGCTCGGACAGCTGACCCCAACTGACCAAAGGATGTATTCCAGACCATGTGATGTCATTCTCAGCCTATAAAACTGGGGGAAGAAAAAGGAAGGAAGGACATATTTTGAGTGATGGTGTTTGTCTTCCCAAGTAACCACTACATGTGATGGAGCTCTGCTCTCCTGGAGATGGCTGAGCACCTGCCTGCAGATGGAAGTGGGGAATGAATTCCTTGTTTTGCTTTGCTTGTCTGCATGGCTTTGGCCTTACATATTAAATTGCCTTTACCTCAACCCATGAGTTTTCTCACTTTGACCCTTCTGATTCTCTCCCTTATCCTACCAAGTGAGTTGTGGTGTGGTTGCTGGCTAGGGTTAAACTGTGACACCTTGGCTGGTTTGTTATTTACAGTAGCTAAACAGCTATGCAAAAAGCTGGAAGGAAGAGCTCTCTGCAAGAACTGATGAGCACACCCTGTCTTCACATTCTGAGAAGGCCATGCTGCATGAGCAGGGTGGCTGAAATGGCATTTAGGTTTCACCTACATCACTCACAAGTCATTCAAAAGGGCATCTTTCACTTCGGATGACATGCGACAACCTTGTTTCTGAGCAGAAGCAGAAAAGGATGAGCTGAGACTGGTCTGGGAAGCCAAGGGATGGTGATGCATCACAAAACAGTTTTTTAATCCCTCCTACGGATTGCTGAAGAAAAGTCCTGTTTGGCTGGGACACAATGTACAGTCCAGAATAAGACTTAGCATTCTCAGAGGAAGTCTTGCTTTCAAATTCACTGATCTCAGGCTGAGCCTTTATCAAGGAATTACAGAGTCATAGAATGGAAGGGACCTTAAAGATCATCTAGTTCAAACCCTTTTGCCATGGGCAGGGACACCTTGCACTAGACCAGCTTGCTCAAGGTCCTGTCCAACCTGGTTTTGAACACTTCCAGGGAGGGGGGCATCCACAACCTCCCTGGGCAACCTGTTACACTGTCTCACCACCCTCACTCTAAAGAATCTTTCCCTAATATCCTGTCTAAATCCCCTCCCTGTCCTTCTGCTCTTACTGCTTTGGATGCAGCCCAGCACACAGCTGCCTTCTGAGGTGCCAGCTGACACCCCCAAGTCCTTCTCCAGACTGGTCTCAAGCCACTCCCTGCCCAGCCTATATTTGTGTTTGGGATTGCCCCAACCCAGGTGCAGGACCTTGCACGTTATGGCCAGTTCAACTCTGATGGTATCTGGCTTTTCATCTATTGTGTATTTCTCATTGTAACCACACTGGGCCATGTCAACTCTAGTGTAGTAACTACTCCTCTCATCTCCAATGATGACACCAAGTTATTAAGGGCAGTGTAAGAGGTGAGAACTGTGTGAGAAACTACAGAGGCTCCAGTTATGTGGCAGGACAGGGCACAGCTGAGTAAATGTTACACTTAGAAATTCAGCAGAGCTGTGATAACCAGACTGGTTAGGGGCCCCTAAAAGGGGAATTTCAACAAGGGCAAGCATAGAGTCCTGCACCTGGGGAGGAAAAACCCTCTGCACCAGCACAGGTGCATTTTTTGCCAATTATTTTCAATAACCAAAGCCTGTAAAATTGGGATTTTGGTTGTCACAACCTGTCTGCAACAGAGAATCATCCAATCATGGAATCACCCAGGTTGGAAGGGACCTCTAGTCATCTAGTCCAGCCACCTCTGCAGTAACCAGGGACATCCTCAACTAGATTAAGTAGCCCAGAGCCCTATCAAGCCTCACCTTGTATGTCTCCCAGCAGGGGGCTTCGACCACCTCCCTGGGCAACCTGTTCCAGTGCTCAACCACCCTCATTGTAAAGAACTTTTCCCTAACATCCAATCTAAATCTGCTCTTGTCTAATTTCAAACCATGCTTTCCTCCTCTGCTTTTAAAGCCTATGTGGAAAATTTTAAATGCTCTTTACTTTTTTTTCTCCCTTCAAGGAACTATATGGTCATTTTAAATCAGTTTCTATCACAGAACAAGATCACTTACAGAAGAGAGCAAAATTTCTTTTCAATAAATAAACCAGAATTGGTTATTTAAGGGATTGAAATCTTAGGGCCATATTTCCCTCAAAACAAACCCAGCTTCTGATTTCAGTCAGACATTTCACTTATCTCCAGAGGTTTCAGAGCTTCTACTTTAACTCATAGCACAGTTTAGGTGAGGGGGGCATTTCCGTTTCAAACAAAAATAATCCTTTTAACTTTGTCACACAATGTTCAGTTTGCCACAAATTATGCAGATGTTTTTTATGACAGGAGATTTAAATGTGAGCCTGAGGTATGTACAGGAGATTTTTCTCACACTCTGTATTAGGTAAAAAGTGGATACAAAGGGATTAAAATTTGACAGTTAACATAAATATTGGTAAGATACTGTAATTCTCACACAGAGGCTTTGGATTCACAAAGAAAGGAAAGCTAACAAGTGAGCATGGGTAATGAAAGCCCAGCTGCACCAGTTCTGATTCTTATTTGACTTGGATCCTGAGGCAGCATCTGAAAAATAGGACAGTCTAAAGAAATCCTTTGTATTGGTTAAGCAAGAGAATGCCTTGATTCTACTGCATATCCATGGTCCCACTTTGGGTTTATGTGACAGAGAAAGTAGGAAGCCTGTTAAATAAGGCTCCACAGAGGGATCAAGGCTCTACAGTGGGACCAAGATAGGTTTGATCAATGAGCCAAGGCCAATTTCCAAGAGATTCAATACGGCCAAGTGCTGGGTGCTGCACATGGGCCACAATAACCCCATGAACACCTCAGGTTTTGGGCAGCTGAACTAGATGATCTCCAGAGGTCCCTTCCAACTCTGTGAAGAGTGGCTGGAAACTTGCCTAGCAGAGGAAGACCTGAGAGTCTTGCTCCTCAGCTGGCTGAAGATCAGCCACAATTTGTGCCCAGGTGTCCAAGAACATCAACAGCATCCTGGCCTGAATCAGCAAATCAGCAATAGTATAATGAACAGGACTAGGGAAGCAATTGCTCCCTGCATTCAGCACTGGTGAGGCCACACCTTGAATCCTGAGTTCAGGATTCAGAATCCTGCTCACTACCAGCAAGACATTGAGGCACTGGAGCAGGTCCAAGAATGGCAAGGAAGCTGGTGAAGGGCCTGAAGAAGAACAGGTCTGGTGAGGAGCAGACACACAACTAAAATTCAAAAGCACTGCTCACACAACATTGTAACTCCAACAGTTAACCACAGGGTTAATTTTTCATATCTGATTTCTACTCCAAATTTCAATTTCCAACTAGTGGATTTTGTTCTTTCCTAGGGTCAGTCTCAAAGCTGTCAATTATCCATGTTTTTGTTCCCCTCAGAGGTAATTATAGCCTAGGAGGAAGTTGCTCATTTATCTTTGCTTTGATGAGACAAACACAGAGAGCTCCTGGAGTCTCTCTCTATAATGCACATTTTTCCAGCCCATTTAACCATGTATGTTTTCTTTTAAATATGCTCCAACCTCACAGCACTTCTGCAAGTGTGAAATCTAGCATGAGAATTTGTCCCACAGAGGTCTTCCAGAGCAGTCCAAATGTGGGGCTGGAGGTGGCTCACATACATAAATCATAGAACCATACATGCACTGGCTTGGAAGGGACTTCTAGAAGTCAGCTAGTCCAATGCCTCCTGAAGTCAGAAGGGAAATCCCTAACTAGATCAGGTTGTGCAGAGACCCATCAAGCCTGACCATGAATGTTTCCAGAGATGTGGCCTCCACCACCTCACTGTTCCAGTGTTCCACCACCCTGACAGTAAACAACTTCTTCCTAATGTCCAATCTAATATTTTTGCCCTTCCCTAGTTTAAAACCATTCCCCCATGACCTATCACTTACAAGCCCTTGGAAAAAGTCCTCCCCAGCCTTCCTGCAGGCACCCTTCAGGTATGGAAGGCTACAATTTATAAGGTCACCCTGGAGCCTTCTGTGGGCTGAATATTGTCAAACCTATCACCCTGGAACAGAGATGCTCCAGCCCTCTGATCATCTCCATGGCCCTCCTCTGGAACCTCTCTCATAGTTCCATGTCCTAATGTTGAAGGCTTCAGCTCTCTGCACTGGAGCCTTACTCAAACCATTTTTGATTCCCTCATCCCTGTGGATGGGCAAGGATTTTCATAGAATCAATCAGGTTGGAAAAGACCTCCAAGATCATCAAGTCCAACCTATTACCTAACACCTCCTGACTAACTAAACCATGGCTTCAAGTGCCACGTCCAATCCTTTTTTGAACACCTCCAGGGACGGTGACTCCACCACCTCCCTGGGCAGCACATTCCAATGGCTAACAACTCTTTCTGTGAAGAACTTTCTCCTCACCTTGAGCCTAAACTTCCCCTGGCACAGCTTGAGACTGTGTCCTCTTGTTCTGGTGCTGGTTGCCTTCCCAAAGAAGCCAAGGCATGCAGAGACATGGGACACCTGGAGTTAGTGCCTGAAGACAAGGTACACTGTGGGCCATATTTGCTGTGCTTATAGGCACAGGCAGATGATGTGTGTCATTTAGTTCACTTTTATTTGCTGTTGAGTTGTTTGTGATCTCTTTCAATACTGAAAGACACATCAGGAGAGAGTTGGAATAGATGTTCCACCAGCCTCATAATAAAGAACTTCTTTAGAAGAAGGCAAAGGGACTGTCACAAAGTCAAAGAGGCTCTTTACAGAAAATATCAAATATGCTTTTACCCAGAGATCTGTTTAGCTCCTCTGGTGGAAGATGGCCCACACATCTACAAGAGAGCAGGGTGAACAGGATAATTTCATGTGCAGCTAATTTAAAGTAAAATCATTCTGACTGGCAGGATTCCAGTTCAGTTTTTCCAAATTATCAGAGGAGATTTTGAAGGGGAAATGGTTGAGATTCAGGATTTAAATAGCTAAATAAATGAAAATCCAAAATCTTTGAGTCAGTAGAAGGAGCAGAGAGCTCTTTCATAGCCTTTATAATTCTGAGCGATGTGCACCTTTCTCCTCAGGAAAAGGAGAAGGTAATAAAAGCACATTAAACCCGTTCCTGGTAAATATCAAGGATGGGAGCAATGTCTAAAGAATTCCTAAATTAATACTGGCACATGACACATCATCCAGCCCCTAAGGTCTGCCTGTGGTTGATGTTGCTGGCATCTAGTTGTGGGTAGGGAAAACAAGGCTTAAGAGAACTTCACAAAGATGACTTTCAGCAAAAGGCTGCTCCAACCTTAGATTCATATCTGGAACAGGCACAGAATCACAGAGTATCAGAACGGTGGGGTTGGAAGGTACCTCTGCAGATGATCCAGTCTAACCCCCCTGCTAAAAGCAGGGTCACCCACACCAGGTTGCCCTGGATCACAGTGGCCAGGCAGGTTTTGAAAATGTCCAGAGAAGGAGATTCCACAACCTTTCTGAGCAGACAGCTCCAGGGCTCCAATGCCCTCACAGCAAAGAACTTTCTCCTTAAGTTCAAGTGGAATCTTTTGTGTTCCAGGCTGTACCACTGCCCCTTGCCCTGTCACTGGGCATCACAGAAAAGAGCCCAGCCCCATATTCCTGATCTCCAGCCTCTAGCTATTGATCAGCATTGAGAAGATCCCCTTTCAGTCTTCTGCCTTCCAAGTTAAACAGACCCATGGCTGCTCCAGTCCCCTCAGTATTGACATGGACCACCACTGCACTCTCTCCAGTAGTTCCCTATCCCTCTTGAACATGAAAGCCCAGAACTGGACACTGTAATCCATCAGGGCAGCGTAGAGGGGGAGAAGAACCTCTATCAACCTGTTGGCCACACTCTCTTTAATGGACTCCAGAATACTATTAGTCTTCTTGGCCATGCGTGCACATTGCTGGCTCATGGTGAAATTGTTGTCCACCTGCACAATGCATCAGAAGTTACTGAAGGATCAGAAATTGTGCTTAACACACCTCCTGTTTCAGTTCTGCAGGTGAGATTATCTGGATAGAGGAATTTCAGCTTCAGTTCTTATCTTTGAGCTTTTGATGCACTTTTTAATGTCAAGATAAAAGTGCCCTGTGCACAGAGTGATTCTTTTCTGTCAGATCTGGGAATTAGTGATAAATTCAGATGCAACACTGTAAATAACTGTTTCCATTTAATGATGCTGAGCATGTTAGGCTATGTCCATCATCCCTTGGAATGAAGAGGAGATGTGATTGGAAATGGCAAGCTGCGGGTGTCTAATCAATAATCCCATTATGTGTCAAGCAAACCAAATTTCATTATCACACAGCAGCTTCAGTCCCTCTCTGCAGAGCTGCAACTCAGTTTTCATTCCAACTCTCAGCTGTAAAACCAGCAGGTGAAAAGGGTGGAAGGTTATTTAGCTTCCAAATGTGGAGATACCTGAGAGGGTTTGTGAGACAGCAGTCTCGCAACTGCTCCAAATCACAAGAGATGGTACCTTCTAGAGGGAGACAGGAAAGAATACCTGTGCTTTTCCCTCCTGTTGTAGACTAAGGCTCAACTGCTGGACTCTAAGGTGGAACTCAGTCCAGGTGGGTAGAGAAGCCCACCCAGGTGAAGGCACCGGATCATGTTATTCCCTTCCCTTTCCTGCCTGCCCTCTATTTAAGGGGCAGGAGCTTCAGGTGAACTCTCTTGCTTTTGCATTCCTGCTGTCTGGGAGCTGTTTGCCACATGATGGGGTCTAACTCATTGCCAGTTCTGGATTTGCATATATATCTTTATTCCCTTTCCCCATTTTTTCTGTCCATCCCTTTTGCCTTAATGCCTTTTAGTTTTTTGTTAAAATTGCTTTTTAACTTCCAAGTCAATTCAAACCCTTTTGTTTACCCCTTTACCTTCCCCTGCCTATCTTTTCCCTAGAGGGGAGGGGGAGGGAGGGGGGTAACCTACATTCTGTCCTGTGGGCTTTTGCCCTGAAAGTTTAAATCAGGACAATTCCCCAAAAGACCCCTAGCTTCACATGATTCCTTGAGACGTCTTCTCCATGCCCCTTACTGGCTCCTTGCACTCTGAAATCCAAGTGGGTCCAGGCTTTCTGCAGACTTTTCACCTGTTCTGTAAACCCAACAGGCTTACTCAACCCTGCTGGTTTTGCTCTTAATCCTACTTAGCACAGTTAATCTCAGATAGTTCCTTGTCACTGACCAGCCCTGCTCTACAGCCTTGCAACACAGCTAAGGGATCTGCACAGGAAGTAAGCTCTATATCAAAGGATGCTCTGAGAAACTTCTTGCTCTCCACAACTACCTGAAAGAAGTTGGAGCAAGATGGTGGTTTGGTCCCTTCTCCCTAGTAACAAGAGATAGCAAGAGAGGAAATGGCCTCAAGTTGCACGAGGGGAGCTTTAGGTTGGCTGTCAGGAGAAACTTCTTGACTCATTCTTGACCTCCTCCATGTTTATAAAGATGCGAAGGGTAAGCGGCAGGAGGACAGAGCCAGGCTCTCCTCAGTGATGTCCAAGACAGCACAAGGGACAATGGGTGCAAGCTGGAGCAGACAGGTTGCTGGGAACATAAGGAAACACTTTTTTCACTGTGAGGGTGCTAGAACCCTGGAGCAGGCTGCCCAGAGAGGTTGTGGAATCTCCGTCTCTGGAGACATTCAGAAGCCACATGGATGCATTCCTGTGTGACCTGCAATGGGTTCCTCAGGAGCTGAACCCTCTGGAAGTGCTTCAAACACAGAGATGTAGCACTGAGGACCATGGTTTAACAGCAGACTTGATAGACTTAGATAATGGTTGGACTCAAAGATGTTACACTTTTTTTTCCAACCAAATTGATTCTATGAAGCAATATATTCATACTGAGGACCTGCAAGACTTTGTGGTATCCATCAGAACACTCAGCCATTTCCTTGGTTTGCTCTACACATTCACAAGTTCAGAGCTGCATTCTACTTACTCACTATCTAAATACATGATAATGACACTAGATTCCTTCTTAGGTGGATATTTACCAGTCATGTCCACCCCACTGTGAAACATCCATATACAAGTAGGAGCTTGGACCCATGATCATAGAAGCAACATGTGGGTAAGGTTGGAAGGCATCTTAAAGATCATCTAGGTCCAACCTCTCTGCCATGGGCAGGGACACTTTCCAATAGACCAGCTTGCTCAAAGCCTCTTCTGCCCTGGTCTTGAACACTTCCCTGGAGAGGGCATCCACAAGCTCCCTGGGCAATCTGTTCCAGTGTCTCACCACCCTCACTGGAAAGTTCTCCCTAATCTCCAGTCTCAATCTCCCCTCTTCCAGATCACAGCCACTGTCCCTCATTCTATCACTATGAGCCCTCGTAAAAAGTCCCACGATGGTTGCATCTGAGTCAGTACAAACCCAGGTTCTGCTCCAAGCCACCCTTTGTGGCGATTCTCTAGCAAGAGTTACCCTACAAACCACAGTGAAGAGCGCGGCGGTGCCTAGCTGCCGGCTGCTCCCTGTGAGCGCGTGGTCTCCTTGGAAGTGATACTGGAATTATTTTTCTCTTCTGTAGTGGCAACATGGTGAGAGGTTTGTGAAGATCAAGGGATAAAACAGGCTCATTTACATTTCAGAGACTCCAGCTGGAAGTGTTTCCTGTCTGTTTAACACCAACACTGTTTACAGCCCTGAGATTAAGTTTTCTTATGCAATATGTAAAGCCCTAAAAAATTTCTGACCTTGATTTACTAAATTAATATTCTAATCAACACTGAAAGTTTTAGCCCAAGATAAGGAACTGCCTATTGAATCAGGCTAAAACTTTTAAAAAGGTAATCATACAGTCACAAGAATGGTTTGAGTTGGAAGGGATTTTTAAGATCATCTAGTTCCAAACTCCTGCCATCGGCAGGGTCACCTCCTACTAGACCAGTTTGCCCTGGGACCCATCCATCCTGGCTTTCAGCACATCCAGGTGTGGAGCCTCCACAACTTCTCTGGATAACCTGTTCCAGTGCCTCATCATCCTCATGGGGAAGAATTTCTTCCTAATGTCAAATCTAAATCCAGCTTTGTCCAGTTTGAAGCCATTATCCCTTCTTCTGTCACTTCATGCCTTTGTAAAAAGTCCCCCTCCAGCTCTCCTGGAGGCCCCTTCAAATACTGGAAGGCTGCTAAAAGGTCTCCCTGGAGCTCTTCCTTCCACAAGCTGAATAGCTCCAAATTTCTCAGCCCGTTCTCATAAGAGAGGTGCTCCAGCCATCTGATCATCCTCATGGCCCTCCTCTGGACCTGCTCTAACAGTTCTATGTCCTTCTTCCACTGAAGGCTCAAGAGCTGGACCAGATACTCAAGGTGGAGCTTCACGTGACAACTAACAGTACCTTGGGGTACAATGAAGCAATGCTTTTCCAGTCACAGGTACTGAAAACACTGCTCCATGCTGGATTTTTGTAAACACTAGCTTACAGACACCCTTCTTCAGAAGCCTCACACACAAATCCTAGAATTGCAGCTCTCTTTGTGGTGAGTTGACAGCCAAAATATCCCTCAGCAAACACCACAGGAGCTTTTTTCCTCATCTAAATGGACACTTTCTTTTATTACTTTCTGAAGTAAGACCCAAGTTTTGCAAGGCCTTTCAGCTTCTGAAGAGACCAGTTGCCTTCAGGGAAGTTTTATGGGAGGTGATACTGCTTTTATAATGAGGGATTTATAGAAAGGGTAGGATGTGTTTGTTTCTTCATTCCACAGCTTTCCCTATAACCCCACTGGAATTCCGAGCATGTCTCCTTTATCCCTTGGCTTATTTCTATTCCTTAACAGCCTGGCAATAACAGCCATAGTTAAAACCTAGAAGGCCTGAGCAGGATGACCTTACTGTGCTTCCAGTTTGGTGACACTGACCAGGAGAACACATGCTGGTATGAGATAGGTAAGAGCTTAAGGAGCTGAATGCTGTTGTGCACAATCTAAAGAGCAGTGGCTCTGCTGTGCTTTTCATACTAAATACTCAGGTACTGGTTTTAGAGAGCCCATGCACATTGCATTTCCCAGATGTCTAGGGTCAGGGCTGGGATAGCCACTAACTGAGTGCCAGAGGCTCTCTACCAGGCTCTCTCTCTTCCTGAAGGGAAAGAGAACAAAGGAGAAAGACTGGTGGGTTGGGAAAGAAACTAAACCTGTTTTAGTGAAAACAATGACAATAAAATGAAATAGATTCACAGAGTTATAGACTAAAGTCAAACCCAACCGCTGCAGACGGCCATTGGTCACCATCACCATCGATGCTGTGGCAGAAGTCCCAGAGTGGACTCAGTGGCAGATGGGAACCAGACCCAGGAGCTCCATTTTGGAACTGGACTCAAGAACACACAGATTGGGATCAAAGGTAGACTGCACAGAGTTCTCCTTGGACACTAGCCATTGAACAAGAGGAAGTTCACCTGGAGATCTTTCAGCTTCACATCAAGTATGATGTTCATGGGATGGAATGCCTTGCTGGTCAATTTAGGGACACCTGATCTGTCCACTCCTCTCTCCAGGTGTGGCATTTTGCTCTGCACCCCCATGTAGCTACACAAGATGTGGCAGTGACTTTGGTCTGCACCCCAACCCCTGGTACTAACTCTGTCCATCAGCATTCTCACTGTCAGAAGCAGACAGTATCAGAGAACATCCCCTGAGCTGTAGAAAGAGACCGAGCAGAGACTGAGCTGGGAAGTCACAGCACAGACCAGAATCAGCTCTGCTCTGGCTCACACCAGGACAGAGGTATGTCACTCTCAGAGAAAAGCATGTCAGAAAGGACATGTGTGTCAACATGTAGGGTCATGTGTCCTGTAAGGGATTAGCTCCTTCTTTTTGAAGGATGTAAAGTTAGCTGATTCTTCCATGCCATGCAATGTATAAACTGTGGGAAAGTTCTGAGACACCAGCTGCCCCAACTCCCAGGCAGTTCCCTATATGTTTGGGTTCTTTCCAGTTTTGCCTGGTGTGGCAAAATGATTCCAGAATGATTCCAGTTGCATACAGAATCTGTCATATGCTTGGCACATAACAGCACCTTCATAACTACCTGCTGTTCTTCAACAAGACAGAGCCTGGAGCAACAGAAGGGCTAAGCTCAAGCCCTGCAGCGTTACTCCCTGAGCTCTGATCCTACCAGCACTCTCCTCCTGTGCTTCAGCAAACAGCAGATGAGGATAAAGCTGTGAAGTCTCTGATGAATGCCCTGGGGTAAAGATTTTTTTTTTTCTGATTGCTCATTAGCACAATTCTTTAAGTCAAAGTGCAAAAGAAGTCCTGTACTTCAGGCATGAGGTTCTCTGACCACTGGGGAGTGGTCAGTGTAAGGTCTGACGAGCTGGTGGAAGGATTGGAATTGTTATTTTCCAGGGAAAAAAAAAGGGGGGGGGTAAACACCAGCATTGGGAAATACAGAATTCTACAACAGTCTTTGAGAAGGGAAAAGAAGCTGGTGAAAAGTCTAGAGAATGAGTCTTGTGAGGGACCTGGAGTTGTTTAGTCTCTACAACTTCCTGAAAGAATGTTGGACTGAGGTGGGGGTTGGTCTCTTCTCCCAAATATCAAGCGATAGGGTGAGAGGAAATGGCCTCAAGTTGTGCCAGGGGTGGTTTAGGCTGGGTACCAGGAAAAATTTCTTTGTTGCAAGAGTGGTCAGGCATTGGAACAGGCTGCCCAGGGAGGTGGTGGAGTCACCATCCCTGGAGGTGTTCAAGAAAGGTGTGGACACGGCACATTGGAATATGGTCAGATGGCCATGGTGTTAGGCTGACTCAGTGATCTTGGAGGCCTTTTCTAACAGGAACAGTTCTTTGATTCTATTTTTTGCAATTTTTTTTTTACAATGTTTTCCACTCAGCTCAGCCAAAAGGTGCTGACAACCTTGATATCCAACAGGACAAGAGCTAACCATTAATACCCTTCTTAATTTAACAATTCTCTGCTTTTTAAATGCACATTCTGACACTTCCACGTGGGAACCCACAACACGTTCTGAGACATTTCCATAAAGAGCACTGCAGGTGTAAAATTTTTACACCACTGTATTCAGCACACATCAGAAAGAGAGAATCCTGTTCATCTAGCTTTCCATTATGTTCTCAGGTGTCTTCAGGATTTTAATATTGAAATTACAAAGGACATAAATTATTACTGCTTCTAGGAATAGACCTTCATAAAGGAGAAGGTGTAAGGTTTCAAGGTGGTGGCACAACTTGCTTTGAACAGCAGCTGAAAAACCTACCAAGGAATCTAAAGCAGGGTAATGCTCCACTGAATAAGAAAAACGGTAAGCTATGGTACACAAAACATGGTGGCATCCCAAACCACACTTCATTAAAGCAGCTGTACTGTACAGAACTCCATGGTTTGCATCCAAACAAATTGCACAGTGGCCAGAAGCATAAATGAAACCTCCTCACTAAGGTACCTGCTGTTAGATTACACTGGCTAAATCCCACATCCACAACACTTTATCCTGATGGAGTTTCTCTCTAGCATGAGGGGAAGTTCCTCCTAAGTGGACATTAAGGCTTGCTGTTGTGCCAATGGATAGAAGCTGGTGCATCTTGGTAGCCCCTTATGAAATTGTTAGAGTAATTGGAATAATGAATTTCACCTGGAGTCCAAGGCAAGTGAATCTCATACATGATGATTTCTGTACAACAACCCACCCAGTAACACCATTCTATGTTGTAATTCCATCTAACAATGTCACCCACTGTGGCTTTGATGTTCACACAGAATCACAGAGCGGTAGGGGTTGGAAGTGACCTCAAAAGATTATCCAGTCCAAATTTGACCCAAGAATATCTCTAAAAAAATGCTTTTTAATTTCAGGTAGTGTTTGGAATATGGGCTGTGGGCTAGCACAGAAACACAGAATCACAGAACAGTAGGGGTTGGAAGAGACCTCCTGTGAACATCTAGTTCAATCTTCCCTGCTAAAGCAGGTTCACCTAAATCAGGTTGCAGAGGAACTTGTCCAGGTGGGTCTTAAAAATGCCCAGAGAAGGAGATTCCACAACCTGTCTGGGCAACCTGGTCCAGTGCTCCAGCACCATTAAACTATTTTTTTTCCTGAAGTTCAAGTGAAGCCTCCTTTGCTCTAGTTTGTGTTCATTGTCCCTTGCCCTGTGCTGGGCACCACTGAAAAGAGCCCAGCCCCATCCTCTTGACCCTGACTCTTTAGCTATTAATAAGCATTGATCAGATGCCCTCTCAGGCTGCTCTTTTCCAGGCTAAACAGCCCCAGGCCTCAGCATTTCCTCTTCAGAGACATGGTCCAAGCCCCTCAGCATCTGTGTGGCCCTCTGTTGGATGCTCTCCAGTAGTTTTCTGTCCCTCTTGAATGGAGGAGCCCAGAACTGGACACAAAGTGACTGGAAATATGGCAGGATTTTCCAAAGCATCTCACCCACTTCTGCATCTTCCATATAGCCCTTTAGCTATTCATCTGCACCATTTATTTACAAATACTTTTTTTCCAGACTCTTTACTGGCAAAAGTGGGTCTGAAAATTATAAACTCTTATCATGGAGTGAAACAGACTTTGAAATAGAAAAATAGCCTCCAAAATAGTCAAACAGACAAATCTACCCAGCAAACTCTGGTTGGATGCGATTATGTTTGGTTGGATTTGATTATGTTTTGCCTGTGCTGGTTGAAAGCAGGGGTTTAAGGAAGCTGAATAGCATCTGACACGCCAATATCTGACAGCTGGCCCCTGGTTAAACAATCCATCAGGTCCTTGCTTGTGCCCATTTGCAAAAATTGAAGAGACACTGATGAGTGTCCAAAACACAGCAGCTGGCTTTAAAGCCATGAAATCTCCTCTCCTGCTGCACACTCAGAGTGCTGCAGGCATGCAGGTATGGCAATTATTTCCCCAGACCTGCCTGTAAAACAAACTGCGATCCCTGAACCACTCTGACACGATACCTGCCGGATCCCCACTACAAAGAGGGCAGCCAGGAGCACAGCCATAGAATCATGAAAAGGTTTGGGTTGGAAGGGACCTTAAAGACCATCTAGTTCTAACCCCCTGCCATGAGCTGGGACACCTCCCACCAGACCAGGTTGCTCAAGGCCCTGTTCAACCTGGCCTTCAACACCTCCAAGAAGGGGGCATCGACAGCCTCCCTGGGCAACCTATTCCAGTGTCTCACCACCCTCACTGGAAAGAATTTCTTCCTAACCTCCAGTCTAAATCTGTCCTCCTCAAGCTTCAATCCATTCCTTCTTGACTTGTCACTACAAGCACTTGCAAAAAGCACCCCTTCAGCTCTCCTGTAGCCCCCTTCCTGTACTGGGAGGTTGCTAGAAGGTCTCCCCAGAGCCTTCTCTTCTCCAGGTTGAACAGCCCCAGATCTCACAGCCTGACCCCACAGTGGGAGCGATCCATCCCTCTGATCACCTTTGTGGCTTCCTCTGGACCTGCTCCAACACTTCTATGTCCTTGTGCCATGTCCATGTCCTTGTGTACTCCAGGTGGGGTCTTTTAAGCACAGCATAGAGGGGTAGAGTCCCTTCCCTCATCCTGCTGGTCACACTGCTTTGGATGCAGCCCAGCATAGTGCATGTCACCTCCCTGCACACCAGCTGATTTATAGCATAATTGGCAGAGAACAGCTATTGCAAGGAAAAAAAAAAAGTGTATGCAAATAATTTTCTCCCCCAAACCACCAAAATCTCTTCACAGTTGTGGGGGTACCTGCAATACCTTAGATTCAGCTGGGACAATCCACTTGAGTTGCATCTGGGCATCAAGATAACATGATAGATATTCTGAGTGATAGACACCAGTCTAAGGACAGAGAGCTCAGTGCCATATTTAAGGATTTGAGAATAAAGAGGCTAGCTAAGTATCTGGAGCCTAACCTGCCCACCCTGAAACTAAAAGAAATACATTTCTCCTCCCCCTCTACTCTGCCCTGTTGAGACCCCACCTGGAGTATTATTTCCAGTTCTGGACTCCCAGGTCAAGAAGGACAGGGAAATACTGGAGAGAGTCCAAAAGAGGACCATGAAGATGATGAGGGCTCTGGAGCATCTCTGTTACATGGAGAGACTGAGAGAACTGGGGCTGTTTAGCCCAGAGAAGAGCAAACTGAGAAGAGATCATCTCAGTATTCATTAATAGCTAAAGGGTGGGGGTCAAGACAACTGCACCAGGCTCTTTTCAGTGATGGCCAGCAAGAGGACAAGGGGCAACGGGCACAATCTGGCACATAGGAGGTCTCACATAAACTTAAGGAGAAACTTCTTTGCCAGAACACTGCACCAGGATGCCTGGAGAGGTTGTGTTCCTGTGCAGCATGCTCTAGGTGCCTTTGCTTTAGCAGGGGGGTTGGAATAGATGATCTCCAGGGGTCCCTACCATTCAGTGATTCCACAATTTAAGTCCTTGCTTTCTCTAATAAAGCAGATGCCTTATGGAAGGGCAGGAACTACACTACTAAGACTTTTAATAGCCATATAACACACTATTTATGGCCCTGTGGTTCTCAGGTAGTTTATAAGCAGGATTTAGCTCATGCTTAAGCCTACAATCTTTACTGCTGGCCCAAAAGGCAAAAGAGCTTGGTCACAATGATGAGAATTTAATTAACAGTGGAGAAAAACCAGACTGTGGTGCCAAGACTTTGTGTAGTGCTCATAGAAGTGCTCTGTTCCAGTGAATTTTCCTCCTCTTGCAAGAGCTGATAAACATACAACAATGCACCAGAAAAATGAGCAAATCTCCTTCTCTATCCACTCTGGCATCTATATACAGCTGCAAAGACAGATAGCGACAAGGCTTAGACCCAGCTGGCAGAAATGTCAGGTCTTTCAGCTCTGTATCTCTATTATCTCAAACGCAAACAGCATTAGCTCCTAGCTGGGCCAGTCCTTGGGAAATGCAAGTATTTGGATGGAGAAAGAGTGGATAAATCTAAGCCTGGACATGGCTGGAGATTGGACAAGGAAGCAGGACAAAAGGAGGAGCCAGAAAAAGCTTTCAGAGGCTTGCATTTACTACATATCACCAGCTAGCATGTTTGTCTGTCCTTTTACATCTGCCTGATCTCAAGATCACCAGAAGCTGCTTTTTCAGCTCTTATTGATGAACCCTCTGTCTGCAGAGGATGAAAACAACACCCCCACCTTCATGCAAGAAAAGCTGCCCATTTATTATGTAAGAGTAGTTTAGAAACACCTGTTGGAGCCAACACCTTCCAACAGCACATCACAGAATCACAGAACAGTTTTGGTTGGAAGGGACGATAAAGATCAGCTAGTTCCACCCCCCCGACATGTCCTCAGACAGGTCCAGGTGAATAATTTGGGAGGAAATGAGTAGATTTTTGCCCTTTTGTTTGGAAGTAGAGTGTGTAGGTTTCAACACTCCATTTAGGCTCATAACACCTTAGATATTCAACAATGCAAGTAAAATCTTTCTTCTTTTGACTTGCTTGCAGTGGCTTCTCACTCAATACGGAAGCCAAGTGAACATTGCTGTCCAAGAAACAAGTCCTCCAGGGGCTGCTGTTCTCTTAGGGAGACCACTTTGCCCCTCATGACCAGAACAAGTATGTTACCTAAAGACACTAATTCTTCATGCACCCACTACTGTTAGGACAGAGACTTGAAGTAAACACAAGAGTTCTCTTGTCAGTTTGCTAAAGGGCTCAGCCCCTTCCTCTTGACCCCTATCCTCTAGCTCTTGCTGAGCACTGAAAAGATCCCCTCTCAGTCTGCTCTTCTCCAGGTTAAGTAACTCTCTCAGCCTCTCCTCCAGTCCCTTCATCATTGTTGTGGCTCTCTACTGGACTCTCTCCAGTAGTTCCCTGTCCCTGGGGAGTCCACAGCTGGAGGTGTGGCCTCACCAGGGCAAAACAGAGGGGAAGAACTTCTTTTGACCTGCTGGCCACATTCTTCTGAATGCACCCCATAATGCATCCCATCTCAGAGGGTGTGATGCTATGACCAAGCAGCTTACTTTCAGTTCTCTTCTAGTGGTTGTGAAGAGCAGCCTTCTCAGCACAAAATGCCCAGGATGACTGGCTCTGCTTAGACTCACTTCAAAGACTACAAGAGTACAGCAAATCAGCTTCCTCCTACATATGGTCTTTCCAGATTGCAGAAAAGCAAGTTCCTCAGATAGCACATGGCGAGTTGCTCATCTGCTGCTAGAGGTATTCTGTAAATTAGCAGTGAGCAGCACTGCTCAGAGATGCTGAGTACTGGAGCAGTAGGAAACTGCTTGGAGAGCAGCTTGCTGTTGGTGCAAATGCCTCATCTTGAATGACTGAGACCATGAATACTCTGTCATTGCCTTTCAATATTAATTTAAAACTGAGAACCTAGATGCCTTAATAAATGTTGTGCGTTCTTTCAGCTAAGCTGAGAGTAAAGAGACAGACAATAAAGCATCACTGTACTTTGTCATACAATTGTAAATCAAATAAATGAACAAAATTACTTTCTGGGAAGTCATATTGATCTATAAAGTTGTTTAAAGAGCTTCAAGGCATCTTTATCAAACCAATGCTATCAACAGAAGTTCTTTCTGATCCCAAACTTATTATACAGAATTCCAAGTTCTCCAACAGAAGCCATGACTAACAAAACCCAAGCAGATGTCACTCACATGATGCTCCAGGATTGGAAGGGACCTTTAAAGGTCACCAAGTCTAAACTCCAATGCAGTCAGCAGAGACATCTGCAACTAACTGTGACTAACCTCACACTGAATGTTTACCAGGAATAGGGCATCTCCCACCTCTTTGGGCAATCTGGGACAGTGCCTCACCACTCTCAGCATCAAAAATTTTCTTCCTTCTATCTGGTCTAAATCTCCCTCTTCTAGTTTTAAACCATTAGTCCTTGTCCTGTCACAACAGGTCATGCTAAGTTAGTTATGATCATTTTTTCCTGGGGTAAGCATTTCACAAACTAATTGTCACAGAACCAATTTTGTTTGGAAAAGACCTTTAAGATCATCCAGTCCAACCATTCTCTAAGTCTACCAAGGCTAGTGCTAAACCATGGCCCTCAGTACCACATTCCTGAGTCTCCAAAACACCTCCAGAGTCACCAGCAATCTCTTGTTGTCATATCGTCACAGAATGGTCTGGGTTGGAAAGGACCTTAAAGATTATCTAGTTCAAATCTCCCTGCCATAGGCATAGGCGTCCCATAGGCAGGGACACCTTTCACAGGACAAGATTGTTCATGGCCCTTTCCAAATGGGTCTTGAATACTTCCAGGCAGGGGGTATCCAGAACCCCCCCTGGGCAACCTGTTCCAGTGTCTCACTACCCTCACTGAAAAGAATTGCTTCCCAATCTCCAGACTAAATCTGCCCTCTTCCAGCTAAAAGCCATTGCCCCTCATCCTATCACTACAAGCCCTTGTAAAAGGTCTCTCTGCAGTTTTCTTGTGGCCCCTTCAGGTACTGTAATGCTGCTATAAGGTCTGCCCAGAAAATTCTACTCTTGAGAGTGAACAGTCCCAACCTTGTTCCAGTCTACTGTGCTCTATTGAAACAAATGTTAAGGCAGGAGATCTCAAGGCTGTGGACAGCTCCTTAGGCTCTTTTTAAGGATGCAACATAAGTCTCATCAACATCAGCAGAAGTCTTCACAGGTCTCCTGTGATTTACAGTCATCCTATTTTGTCTGAATTTATGGGAGATACTTGGAATAAGCAAAACTATGCAAGAGAAGAAGGCAGCCTGGATTTTTTCCATAGCACCTTTCTGTTCTTTCCCACTTTTCAAAGATGTTCTCCTGCAGTCTTCATTATGACCAGATACTGCCCTTCATGCATTCCTGAAGCAGAGTGCCCAAGATAAACTTCCAGTGTGAAATCTCAGATAGGGTTAATTAACAGACTCTGAAAAGTTTAATGAATTTTAAGGCTTTTCTATAGGACTCTTCAATGAAAATCCAGGTATCTCTTAGGCAAACTGCTAGTTTTACTCCCACTGGTGTTAGTCACTGGATCCCTGTGCACATTGGCTGATAGCTGTATTTTAAGATAGGGAAGTTTCACCTAATAACCTCCTCTCTAGCAGGTCATTCATAGCTCAGCATGACAGCCAAGGCTAAGGAAACAGCAAAACTCCCTCAGAGGGGTACAAAAGTAGTGTTTCAGAAGAAACATGACAGAACAGGACCAAGTCCTCAAAGCAAGCCTCACACTGTTTGCAAAAAAGGACCAGCCCTTTCTTGTTTACTGAATAAATATGTGCCCATCTACTGATCTGTAAACATACAGAAGCTTTTCTTAAAAAGAGAAAAAAAGAATCATTTGTACTTCCATGTCTCTTGCTGCTCCCAACCCCTAGAAGATTAAATGCATTTCTCTCAATTACAGCTGCATGGATTCACAGACAGAAGGAATTTACCAACAAATTCACAATTTAGTGCTCCAGTCGTGCAAGCAAAGTGGTGTGAAACTTGAACTACATCTAAGAAATCAGTTATTAATATGGGATCAGACAGTGGTTTGAGGTGGTCACTTGAAGAGGCCAGTGACTTAGAGAGGGCAATATGTGTTCTTGTCCATCCTTCTCCTATTCTCAACTGATCTGAAAAATGTAGCCTTTCCTTTGCATCTGTTTCTAAATGTTTTTCCTTATGATTTGGAAGTTAGAAGACTTTATGGCCTCCCCTGTGGGGACAGGCTGTGAGAGTTGGAGCTGTTCAGCCTGAAGAAGAGAAAGCATCAGGGAGACCTTAGAGTGGCCTTCCAGTACCTGAAGAGTACAAGAAAGCTGGAGAGAGACTTTTGACAAAGACTTGGAGTGATAGGACAAGGGACAGTGGCTTTGAGCTGGAAGATTTAGACTGGAGATTAGGAAGAAATTCTTTCCAGTGAGGATGCTGAGACACTAGAACAGGTTGTGGATGCCCTCTCCCTAGAGGTGTTCAAGGCCAGACTGATGAGGCCTTGAGCAACCTGGTCTAGTGGAAGGTGTCCCTGCTCACAGTGAAGGGGTTGTAACTAGATGATCTTTAAGGTCCCTCCCAATCCAAACCATTTTATGATTCTACGTTTCTATGTACTTAATAACATTTAAAACAAGGCCTTTCTGCAATATATGTGCATATATATGTGTGTATGTATATATCACCACTTAAATGACAGCCTTTGAATTACACACTTTATCTTTTCTGATAGAGTGAAGGGCTCACAGGACACGTTTATCTCTGTGTCCACATTTACTAACACATGAATTTTCTGGCTGAAAAGACTTAAACATCAACAGTCTGAAATGTTTCAAACATCCTTTTCTTCATCTCCAGGCAAGAGGTCTCTGCGATGTTAGGACACTGAGGCCTATTTTGGGAAGTACTAGAAGGCTCTTAACATTGTGAAACATCCCTGTTGCAACTGTTTTGGAGGCTTCATTCAGACTTCAAAGAACAAACCCTTAAATTCCACTGGGTTTGAAGATGTCAACATTTTATACCATTGACCTTTCCTTTCCTTCCTTTTCTTAGGGAGTATTAAATGCTTCTCAATCACATTTAAATTTACTTTCAGCGTCATCTAGACTAACAAAATTAGCTACCATTGCCTTAACTTGATATTCAAGGATGAAGCTATTTTAATAAATGTCAATGAGCAAATTAAATGTTTGAATTTTGATGTTGGTTTCCAGAAGCATTTTTAACATTCATGTCAGACCTAGCCAACTAAACCTGCTGAGCCTTCAAGCTCTGGCACATTCCTAGTGACCTAGTCACAAGGTCTGTATGCATATAAACAGATGAGATAAAACTGACAAGCCAATCATGTGCAATTTAAATATTTGCAGATTACTACAGTCTGGTTATCACCCAAGTGGTGACATGAATGCTACTGCTGTAGGAGCTGGATTGATGTTTGTATCACACAGGAGATATTTACCCTACCATGTGTCAGGTTGCTTTGTAGTAGTCAAGATTTATATTTCATTTGGTTGTGGTCAAATTCTGCTCAGGACATTGAAGAAAGCAGGGTCTGACCTCAGCCTGCTTTTGTTCCTCATACGGGCCCTGCAATGGTTTAGCATGGATGCCTGTCCAGTATATGCCAGGTGGCAACATGTCCTATCCACCAGCTGTTTTTGACAGTTCTGATGATGGTATTGTGGCTTAACTGCACACTCTGACATCTGGCATTGCAGCTACACGCTAGCTGTGTGTAGAAATAGTGTCTGTCCTCGGGCTTTGGGAGGCCTGGTCAAAGAGGAGCAGATTGCTGGCATGGCAGAACACAGGCACCCAGGACATGAAGGAAATCTTTGCTGTGAAGGCGCTGGAGCCCTGGACCAGGCTGCCCAGAGAGGCTTTGGAGTCTTTGTCTCTGGAGAGATTCTAAACCCACCTGGATGCATTCCTGCGCAACCTGTTCTAGACAAACCTACACCAGCATGGGGGTTAGACTAGAATATCTTCAGAGGTCCCTTCTAACCCTTACCAGTATGTGGTTCTGTGATGGATTCTGTGATCAGCTACACTGGCCCATGCTGTCTGGTCTTCTTATCATGGACAAAACTATGGCACAGAGTTGGCAGGAATGACTAACTCCAGCCAGCACAGCAGAAAAAAAGGATTCAGCAGAACACTAGCAGAGACAACACTTACAGTCTTTACTTCCCCAAGTCCTGTCCAGAAGGCCATCATTGCTCTGAGCAACGTTCTGAAAACAAAACTGGAAAAGGCATGAATGGATGAATAAAGAATAACAGGACTTGGAAGGAAAGCATGTTCGGGGTGGAGTCTAAATCAGTTTTGTGCATGCAAATTGCACTGAATGAGCAGCCTTTCTCCTGCATTCTCCCACATTAATCATCAAGTTCCACAAAGTCAAGACAAAGAGATGTAAATTTCATCTGATCCTTGATTATCACTGATAGAAGAGGGCAAACAAACACACAGCCCCGAGGCAAGGCGAAACAAGGATGTGATTGATACTGTAAACAAACAAATAAAGGGATGGTGCACTGCAGGTGCACAATCCTGTTTGTGAAGAAGCAAACAAGTGAAAACAAAGCTCTTTTACCAGGAAACCTTCATAACCAAAGCACATAAAGGCAGTCATTTTCATGTTAATAAATTGCAGTCTGAAAGTTAAGACCTAATGAAAAGGCTGAGCACAAAATGAGTCCTGCCAGCCAGAGGACCATTGTGCAATCTAAAGGACTCCATGCACTACCACTACCCTTCACTAGTTGGAAGGGATATTAAAGATTGTCTAGTTCCAAGCTCCCTGCTTTGGGCAGGGACACCTCCCACTAGACCAGGGTGCTTAAGACCCCATCCAACCTGCCTTTGAATACTTTCAGGCTTGGAGCCTTCACAACTTGTCTAGGGTCTCACCACCCTCAAGGGGAAGAACCACCTCCTAATGTCTAATCTAAATCCAGCTACTTGCAGCTTGAAGCCATTACCCCTCATCCTGTCACTGCAAGCTCTTGTCAGAAGTCCTTCTCCAACTCTCCTGTAGCCTCCTTCAAACACTGGAAGGCTGCTCTAAGGTTTCTCCACAGCCTTTTCTTCTCCAGGCTTAACAAATCAAACTCTCAGCCTGCCATGGGTAGGGACATCTTCTGCTAGACCAGGCTGTTGTCCCATCCAACTTGGCTTTCAACACTCCCAGGACTAGAGCTTTGACAGCTTCTCTGGGCAGCCAGTGCCTCACCAGGAGGGTAACACTGCAGCAAGTGGTTGTGATGGTGAGAAGCCACCAGACAGACATAGACAAGCACTTGGGAAGACTAATACTGAAAGAACAAAATAAACCCTGAACTCTGGCCAACATCTCTGCTTGGAAGAGGAAAGAAATAAATTCCTTCCAGCAAAAGTGCTGTTTTTGAATGCAGCCTCAGTGATTAATATGATCACCCTGAATCTCAGCCACTGTAATTTGCCATTCAAGCAGAGCAGTTGTATCCTGAGGAGAAGGGAATGCTACGGTACAGCAAACATTTGCTTTCCATCCTCAGATAATCCTACCAACGTGTCATTGAATTCAGTGCACCAGAAAATTCTGCATTTCCCATTAGAGCTAATATTGTGAGCTCTGGGGTCAACCTGCACTCTCTGTTAAGAGACTGTAAATTCTCAGACTTCAGTGAAGTCATTTCAGATTTATAAAGGCACATTTGGCCTTCTGACTCCATGAACTTAATGCCAATTGAGATAATTTTGTGCATTTACAAAAAAAAAAAAGAGAGAGAGAGAAGCTATGTTATGATCATTTCAACACTAATTTATTTGAGAAGCAGCCCTGAAGTCTTCAGAGAAAACTACTTTTAAGAAAGAACTAAAGGAGCTGAGAAATGAAAAAAAAAAGTAAAGAGCGGAAGGATGCTCAGTTAAAACATTTTCTGACACAGGCTTTCTAAAAGCTGCCACTGACAGAAGCTGTGATATCTAACTGGTAAGGAAGGCCATCTAAGAAGGTGGGGAATGACAGAGCCAGAAAACAAAGGCAAGGATTTTAACCTCCCAGAGAGGTTGTGGAGTTTCCTTCTCAGGAGAGTGTCAAGACCTGTCAGGATATGTTCCTGTGTGGCCTGCCCTAGGTGACCCTGCTTTGGCAGGAAGGGTGGATTCAATGATCTCCAGAGGTCCCTTTCAACCCCTGCTAATATTATAATTGATTTACTGTGAGGATCTCTAGTTGAGGTGCAAAGTATTAGCAACAGTGACTCCTGGCCTTCCAGCAAGAGAACTATCCCAGTGCTTTGACCTCAGAAATAAATGGAAAGAGAGGTTAACAGAAAAAACTACCAAAGAGGATGAAGAAAATGTGGGCAATCTCTCATGTCATGTCAGAACAGCATCAAATCTTTCCCATCTGAGTAGTGTCACAAAGAGACCCCAACACAAAACTTCTCCTCCACAAAAAGAACACAAGACAAAAATCCAGGCTGAGAGAGTTGGGGCTGTTCAGCCTGTGGAAGGCTCCAGGGAGGCCTTAAAGCTTCCTTCCAGTACCTGAAGGGAGCCTACAAGAAAGCTAGGGAAGGGACTTTTTACAAGGACTTGCAGTGACAGGATGATGGGAATGGCTTTGAGCTGGAAGAATGAAGATTTAGACTGGACATCAGGAAGAAGTTCTTTCCAGTGAGGGTGCTGCGACACTGGAACAGGTTTCCCAGGGATGTCATGGATGTCCCCTCCGTGGAGGTGTTCAAGGCCAGTGTGGACAAAGCCTTGAGCAACCTGTTCTAGTGGAAGGTGTCCCTGCCCATGGCAGAGGGGTTGGAACTAGATGATCTTCCAACTCAAACCATTCTAAGATTCTATGAACATGTGAGAAGCAGTAGGTTGGTTTTGATGTGATCTCCATGTCTTTTCCCAACTTTTAATGTTACTCTATATGGTTACCAGAGATCTGCAGTCATTATTTCCCATGCCAAAAATCTGGAACTGCCAGGTAGAGCTGCTGGGAGCAATGTGTTTATGGCCCAGAGCAGGGAACTGCTAAGTTCCCACAGACTGCAGGAGCTCCTCACCTACAGCAATAACCAAGGTATTTGGTTATCAATCCTCATTGAGCAGGCTGGCTACTCAGTTTGAGAGGAGGAAAAAATGGCAAGGTCTCCTATTTCACCTTGGTTTTAAATTGGCTGTGCTGAGCTTGATGCCAGCACAAAACTAGATGGGATTAGAAGGCCATGTGAAAGAGTGTAGCATAGAAATATAGAACCATCGAGACTGGAAAAGACTTCTAAGATCATCAAGTGCAAGAATCAACACACCACCACCATGCCCACTAAACCAACTCCCAAATTGCCATGTCTACACATTTCTTCAACACCTCCAGGGATGGTGACTCTACCACATCCCTGGTCAGCCTGTTCCAATCCCTGACCACTCTTGCAGGAAAGACATTTTTTCCTTAACATTCAACCTAAACTTCCCGTGGAATGATTTCAGGCCATTTCCTCTCCTCCTACCACTAGTTATTTGTGAGCAGAGACCAACCCCCACCCCACTTCAACGACCTTTCAGGGAGTTGTAGTGAGCAATGAGGTCTCCCCTTAGCCTCCTCTTCTCCAGACTGAACAAGCCTAGTTCCTGCAGCCACTCCTCACCAGACCTGTGCTCAAGATCCTCCAATAGCTTCACTGCCCTTCTCTGGACACACTCCAGCACCTCAATGTTCCTGCAGTGACAGCCACCAAAGTGAAGCCAGGTCACTGAATGCATGGGGACAAACACATCCCTGGTCCTGCTGACTATCCTATTCCAACAGCCACAATGCTGTCGGTGTTTTGGACACTTGGTGACTCATCTTCAGCTGGCTGTAGTTACGATGAATCCAAATTCAGCATCTCCTTAGATATGTTAAATGAGAATGTCTGAGTCTTCTGATTATGACATTTGAAAACACCTTGAAAAGCTCCTTCCCATCCATTTTATGTATTTGATACTGCACTGAAGACTCCTTGAATCTCCTGTGTCTTCTCAAATCAGCCCAGCACTATAATCACAGGCCTAACATGTCAGCTGCTGGGAAATCTCTGGATGTCCTTTCTATTTTTACTTTTTTTAGTATCCTCACTCATTTAGAACACCATCATTCACAGTAACATGTTATTCAAATCTGAGCACAAAGAACCCCCTCAGAGGCCAGTATTTGGTACCAACCTGTCATACCCAATTCACTTTAATTGAACAGCAATAATGATCGCTTCCAGGACCAAAGATGTGACAACCAGAAGTTTGAAACGGAGCTCAGCATCGTCCCTGCTTTCATGTTGCCAAACAACTATGACCTAGAGCTGGTTTATTTTTTAAACTCATCATATTAAAGTTTGCATCTGAGTATTTTCTTGCCAGAGGGAAGCATCCCTGGGCAGCATGTCTAATACAATGGGGTGTGTTGATTTGTTTTTCTCCTTCTCTCTCTTCTAAGCTTCTCTGTTGATGCATTACCTCCCTGTGGACAATGCCCACCAAATGCACAAAGCTGTGAGTCAAGGTATGTGATAAATATTAGTTTAATCCCAGGATGTTTGATTGAAACACCTTCCACATGAAAAGAATTTGACTCTTTTGGTGCTGCCAGAAAAAAATTCTGTTGCTGAAGAAGAGCCAGCCTAGATACATCTTCTCCAGATCAAGAAGAGAAAGAGCAAGGTTAAAATGACAACTGGTCACCAGAACTGAGAAGAAACAAAAGCTTAGGACCTATTTTTTCTAAAGTCCTTAGCACTTTGTATGTCCCTGATGCAGCCAGCAACAGACCCATTCAACAGATTGTAGCATGGTTTGGTGCCAAGGTCAGTTGCAGGATTAATATCGATCCCTTTGGATGTTAAAATAGTGCTAGCAGTCCCGGGGAACGGTGTAAATTTAGTGCTTGGGGATATCCCAGCAAGGAGAACAAAAGTAGAGAAGTATTCTTAAATAATCCATCTCATTCTGGCGGTGTTAAGGATAAGAGGAAGGATTTAAAACATATCTGGGGAGTCTACAGATGTCATAGAATCATTTTGGTTGGAAAAGACCTTTAAGATCATCCAGTCCAACCACCATTTAACTCTACCAAGTCTGCTGCTAAACTATGGCCTTCAGCACCACATCTCTGCCTCTTAGAAACCCCTCTAGGGGTGGGGATTCAACCACCTCCCTGGGGAACCTGATTCCAGTCTTTGAAAAGCTCCTACAATTCCATTCCTCCAAGTTTGTGGATAAATCTTTGGAGCTTGACCCACACCACTGTGCCTACACGGAACCTGTATCCCAATTCCACCCCCACACACCATGGAAACAAACTTTCCCAGGAGATGGCTGCCCCTCTCCCTGAGCACTATTTGTAGCACACAATATCCATTTAAAGAATTTAAGAGAGTTTTGATCTCCAGGGTGAAATTAGCTGTGAATTATTGATAAAGATGTAACAATGGAACACACCAATGCTGTGCTGCAGGCAACAGAATTGTTGAGGGATAAAGTGTAGCATCCAGCACTTCTATATCTTACTGGCTCAGAGGTGCAGTTTTCTGATTTTCAGATCTTCCACACAGCTCTGTTTGGGAGAAAATTTTCAACATTTGGCACTTTGCATGGGTCAGTATTTACTGATTTTCTAGGGCAAAGTCAATAGATTTGTTTCCTTCCATTTGCCTGAAACACTCTTAGATATTTATCAGGTTAGGCATTGAAAAACCAATCACATAGACCACAGAAAGAATTGCAGTGTTGTTAAAGGTAAATGAAAAATTAAAAGATGACTGGAGCTGGAGGAAGAGTCTAGAAAATTTGGGGATTATTTTTTTTCATTGACAGTTTCTGAACTGAAGTGAGATATGATGGACATGCACGAGCTTCCACATGCAACACACAAGCTCTTTTTTTTCAGCAGATGTTTGCATTATGATTATCTGCTTCCTGCACATCAACTGAAAGAGCTGGACAGGGTCTAGCACCCACAGTGAAGCAGAACTTCAAGCACATGAATCATAGAATGGTGTGGGTTGGAAGGGACCTCGGAGATCATCTAGTTCCAAATACCCTGCCATGGGCAGGGACACCTTCCACCAGACCAGCTTGCTCAAGGCCTTGCCCAACCTGGCATTGAACACCTCCAGGGAGGGGGCATCCACAAACTCCCTGGGCAACCTGTTCCAGTGTCACAGCACCCTTACTGGACAGAATTTCTTCTTAATCTCTAGTCTCAATCTCCCCTTTTCCAGCTCAAAGTCATTGCCTCTTGTCCCACACTGTGAAGTCCCACATCTGATCCCGTGGCCAGACTGCTCAGTTTGCTAAAGAAAAAACCCCAAATCCATCAAATTCCCCAAAAGGCAAGCCAAAAAAGCCCCCACTTTTCAGCTGGCTCAGCAAACTAAACAGACTGAGTGTGTGGAAGGTGTCAGGACTATATATAGCAAGGATGAGTGGCTTTGATGTGATTGGACTGAGCTGAGCTGCTATGGATTTCCAGCTTTAGTATACCCTGCTGGATGAACCTTACTGAGGAAAACAGAGACTGACAATCATCCTCACTACAGGAAAGCCATTGAGGTGCTGGAGTGGGTCCAGAGAAGGGCAGCAAAGCTGGTGAAGGGTCTGGAGAACAGGGCTGGTGAGGAGCAGCTGAGGAAACCGGGGTTGTTTGTTATAGAGAAGAGGAAGCTGAGGGCAGACCTTCTCACTCTTTACAATTTCCTGAAAGGAGGTTGGAGCCCAGGTGGGTGTTACTCTCTTCTCCCTCTTAACAAGTGATAGGAGGAGAGGAATTGGCCTCAAACTGACCCAGGGGAGGTCTTTGCGTATCACAAGAAACTTCTTCACTGAAAGAGCTCTCAAAGACTGGCACTGGCTGCCCAGGGAGGTGGCTGAATCCCCATCCCTGGAGGTATTTCAAAGAGGGAGAGATGTAGTGCTGAGGGCTACAGATTAGCAGCAGGTTTGGCAGAGTTAGAGAATGGTTGAGAGAGATGATCTTAAAGGTCTCTTCCAAACAAAATGATTCTACGATCCCATATCAGGTGTGACACTTGGAGCCTGGTAGGGGAGCAGCTGATAGTCAACATTTGCATGGCTGAACTGCAGAAATGGCTGTAAGAAGACATGCAACCCCCTAAGAGTTTTGTTAAAAAAAAATAAACATCATCACAGCAAAGAACACAAACCAAACAAATCCACTGCCTGTCCCAGAAAACTCCTGGACTGGAATAAATGACCTGCCCTGACAGGGCTCTGTGGACAAATCTGAGATTTACTTTCTGAAATTTAATTTACCTCACCCAACAGCACTGAAAATTTTAGGGCCAAAGAGGGAAAAGCAAGGCAGACATGACTAAATCCAAGGAGAATAAATTATGAGAGAGGGGAAAGGGAAGAAGTAGCTGGGGAAAAAAAATATTTAAAAAGCTCAATACAAAGTTAGAGGAGAAGCAAGAGAAGATTCTTGCTGAACCCTACCCAGTTTATGGCGTCTTCTCTTCCAATTTCCATTCAATATATTCCCAAATATACCTCAGGCATTGGTCAGTACATGGGTCAGGGGCTTCTGCTGCATGTTATGGGGATCATCTCCAGGGCATCATCGCCTCTGCAACACAGCTGCACACCAACATGTCTGGTGTGACAATGTTCATCCCTGCACCACACTGGCCACCTTCCCCCTATTCCCACAAAATGCCCTGATAGCAGGCTAATAAAATCCAACTTTCCCAATCTGTCCAATGGCCCAAGTGAATCAGCCACACATCTGCTGGCTGAGGCATTACTGTAGGATGCAATCACCTAAAATTCATACCAAAGCTGAGCCAGAGCAGGAACTGAACTCACACCTCCTGTCCTTGTAAGTTCTCTAGGCCCTGAACATATGACTGCTTTAGAGGCAAGTGCCCTCTTCCAGCCCCACCACAAAGTACCCCCTTTCTCTGCAAAGTATTCCTCTTGCAAAGTATTTGCTGAAAGTAATTTTGTCACACAAATGATACACTTATCGAAAAATATGAACTGGTTGGTTGAGGTCTTTTCTGAGCAGAAGTAATCACAGCAATGTGATCTGGTCTGTCCAAGTAATCAGGCACCATCTTCTCATTTATTCCATACTGCTGATTTCTGAAAGTCTCTCATGGCCAATATTTCCCTCTTCCAGATGGTCAGTAAATAGCACACAAACAAAACAACCTCTGAATTTCCACGTTTCCCTCTCCACTACACTGTTTATCCTCTTGTATCAAACCTGGTTTGGATTACACTCTCAGGGGAACAATAAGATTATTGCTGCTTATTAGAATCTGATGCACACAGGGGAAAAAAGCGACAACTGCACAATCCAAGAAGAGTGACAAACTCACCTGTGAAGACTTCCAAAGAGAGAAAATAATTTCTGAAGGTGGAAAACAGGTTGTAGGTTGCTCTTCAGAATGTTGTGGCTTGCACTGAGCTGCCTTTGTAAGAGCAGTAGGCTACTGAATGTTATCTTCACCCATAGACTCACTCCACCACTCTGCTCCATCTGGAGCAATAAATTTCTCTTGCTTCAAACATGAAGCCGTCTTTTAATCCTACAGGCTAAACAACAGGTGGTAGATTAGTTTTCAGAATTAGCAGCCAACTGCTAGAGCAATTCTCAGCCCAATTACTTTGGCTTGACGTTTGATTTCATGGCTTGGTGGCAGCCTACATTTCTTACCAGTGGAGACTAATGTCAATCTACCAAGACATGTGTCCTTTTTTCCCCCAGTCCTTTCAAAGTGAAGGCAACTTCATAATGTTACTCACTACAAAAAAAGGCACTGAGGTGCTGGAGCATGTCCAGAGAAGGGCAGGAAAGCTGGTGAAGGGTCTGGAGAACAGAGCTGGTGAGGAGCAGCTGAGGGAAAAGGGGATGTTTAGTCTGGAGAAGAGGAGGCTGAGGGATAACCTTCTCAGTCTCTCCAACTCCCTGAAAGGAGTTGGGGAGTGGTAGGGGTTGGTTTCTTCTTCCTCATATCAGGTGATAGGATGAGAGGAAATGGCCTCAAGTTGCTTCAGCAGAGATTTAGGTTGGCTATAAGAAGAAACTTCTTGACTGAAAGGATTCTCAAAGCCTGGAACAGGCTGCACAATGAGATGGTTGAATCCTGAGGTGTTTCAAAGCTGCAGAAATTTGGTGCTGGGGGCCATGGTTTAGCACTGGACTTGGCAGAGTTAGAGAATGGTTTAACTGGATGATCTTAAAGGTCTTTTCCAACCAAAACAACTGCATGCTTCTGTGGTTTTCTAGGGAAATACACTTCCTGGCATGAAAACTTCATAGGCAGTAGGACTAACATTGCAAGACATAGGAAAACTGCAAAACATAGGAAAGGTTTTTCAGAAGCATTCTGAGTTTTCCTAACATTTTCTTCCCCTGACCCTCAAACATAAAGAAAGCAAGCAATCCCCCCTCTTTCTAAAATGGAACACATGATTTAGATCAGCATTCAATAAAGACAGCTGGGACATTCTACCTGCCTAGAAGAATCAAGAAAACATGAAAATACAATTCCCCACATCAAGTTGACACGAAAACCGGAATTGCAACAACACAAAAGCACAACTCAGAACTAAATGCACATTGTCAGCTTGAGTCACTGTGGCTTGAATTGTTGTCTTCTAAGTTTGATCAGCGTTCAAAATAAAAATCAGGGAAGTCACACATGCTTGTAAGAATAATTTCAGGCTGGAAGACAGGAACTGTACAGCCAGCAGATGTTGCCATGGAAAAACACCCTAATTCTGGCCTGGTGTTTTGGAAATGTTGTAGCTGCCTTCACTAAACCAGACTTCTGTCCCCAGATTTTGCATGTCAATAAGCTGCCATTTTCTGACTAAAGACATTGGAGGAAATCCTGATGAGCTGTAATGGCAACCGCTCCAGAAAAACCCCAGCCCTGAGTGATTTAAGCCATTACCCCGAGGTGCAGAGGTGGGTATTTTTAGAAGCAGCAGTTTTTACACAAATGGTCATTACTGGTGCTGCCATGGGAACAGGATAACAGCAGCCTTTCATTTGGTAGTTGAGAGTCCACACAGCAGCAACTAACCCTCACTTCCACTTGCCCTTTTGTAGCTGATTGTTAGGTGACCTGCTAAAGGTAGTTGCCTTCTTCATCCCCAGGGAGAGCAAGCACCTCTGGAGGGCAATTCAGCTCAACTCTCAAACACAGATCTCGTGATGGGACTATTCAACCTCATCCACATCACTTAGAGAAGGTGGGCAGCTGCCTGAGTTTGATCAAAATGCTGTACCACCTCCACAGCTGGCAGCAGATAGTGTGGATCGCTGTGTGGGCAGTTGGCAGAACTATCCAATGAAGTCCAACTATCCAGAATCATTATGATTGAGAAACACCTCATCAAGTCCAACAATCAACCCAACACAATCATGCCCACTAAACTATGTCCCAAAGTGCCATGTCTACATGTTTTTTCAACACCTCCAGGGACGGTGGCTCCACCATCTCCCTGTGCAGCCTGTCCCAATACCTGAGCACTCTTGCAGTGAAGACATTTTTCCTAATATCCAATCTAAATCTCCTCTGGCCACTTCCTCTCACCCTATCACTTGTTACTAAAGAGAAGGGACCAACACCCACCTCACTCCAACCTCCTTTCAGGGAGTTGTAGAGAGCAAGAAGGCCTGCCCTCAGCCTCCTCATCTCCAGACTAAACACCCTTCAGTTCCCTCAGCCACTGCCCACAAGACCTTCACTGCTCCAGCACCTCAACATCTTTCTTGTAGGGGGAGGCCCAAAACTGAATGCAGTATCCAAGGTCCCTTGCAGACATGTTGTTCCCATGGCTAGTTGAAGGGCAAGGAGATGCTTGAAAAAGGCTCATCTAAGATTAAAATGAAGAGAAATAGAAGATGGCAGAAAGAGCCAAAGTTATCCAAGACCAACGTTTTTCAAACCATGAATACATTTCCATGAGAACCTCCCTTCAATTTCAGTTAAATCTACCTACACCCTGCTATGGAAAACAGAACCATCTGCCTTGTGAAGTTCACCTCCAGACATACAGATTTCTTTATACTATATTTAGACACAAAAAATAATTAAGGCATTGCTATATATTGAGGGTGTTAATTGAAAAATCAGAGACTATGCACTTTAATTAGTTACTTGAGGGTGCTGGTTGATGAAAAACTCAACAAGAGCCAGCAATGGTGGCTTTCAGCCCAGAAGGCAACCATCTCCTGGGCTGCATCAAAAGCAGTGTGACCACCAAGGGAGCAGATTCTGCCTCTCTGCTGTGCTGTCCTGAGACCTCACTTGGAGTACTGTGTGTAGTTCTGGTGTCCCCAGCACAAGAAGGACATGGAACTGTTGGAGCAGGTCCACAGGAGGCCACTAAAATGATGAGAGGGTTGGAAAACCTCCTCTATGGGAACATGCAGAAAGAGTTGGGGCTGTTCAGCCTGGAGAAGAGATGGTTCCAGAGAGATCTTAGAGTGGCCTTCCAGTACCTGAAGGAGGCCTGCAAGAAAGCTGGGGAGGGACTTTTTACAAAGGCTTGTAATGACAGGATGAGAAGGAACAGATTGAAGGTGGAAGAGGGGAAATTTAGACTGAAGATTTGGAAGAAATTCTTGACAGTGAGGGTGGTGAGACACTGGAACAGGTTGCCCTATTGTAGATTCCCCCCACCAGAGGTGTTCAAGGCCAGATTGGACAAAGCCTTCAGCAAGCTGGTCTAGTGGGAGGTGTCACTGCCCATGGCAGAGGGATTGGAATTAGATGATGTTTAAGGTCTCCTCTGACCCAAACCATTCCATGATTACTCAGAATCATAAGAACCTCCACATTCTTAGCCTCACACTAGCAACTCAGCTCTATATTTATCAGAGCTCTGCTTGTTCCTGTGTCTATACAAGGGCTTTTCCCCTCCTCCTCACTTCACAGACCCCATCTGATATGGTTTCTACCATAATCCAGCAGATAAGACCTGCTCCCTACAGAGCAAAGCAAGCTTTGGAAGAAAGAAGAGGGAGTGATTTTTTCCCAGTACCCGTTCTTGGCAAGGTTTTGCTGCTGAGGATATATATGCTAATTAGTGGCACATTATCAGAACCTGATACCAGCAATGTAAATAGTGAGACTGGGCCAGAGAATCTGAAGTTCTGTAAGTCAGGCACACTGAGCTGACCTTAGCTGCCTGCCAGGTGCCCACCAGCACTTCTTTATCACTCCCCTTCCACAGCTGCACAGGAGTGAGACAAATATTACTAAAAGCTTGGTGCTGCCTGCAAAAGACCTTCCCTTAGATACTCTATGTGTATTATTTACAACCAGAATTGCTACCAAGGCACAAGCTGCTCACCACCCACTCCTTCAGAAGCCTCTGCTTTGTCTCTGAATTTCCTGACAATACCAATAAACAATTTTAATTTCAACCTTGGCAACTGCAAAAAACCTACAATGTGCTAAAAATCAAATGCAGACAAAAACCCCACCAGCACAATTTTCAATTAAATTAAGTGCCACTTCATTTGTTTTCTTTTGAGTCTTGACAGCTCAAAACTCAATTTGGGTTTATGGGTGAATATTTTGAAGAGGTAAATGCAATGAACTGGCTTTTTCCTTTTCAAAGCATTGTTTTCTTACAGGCACAGCACCTGCAAGAATGCAGTTACTGATGTCTAAGATGGAGAGGATGAATGTAAAGAAAAAATGGTGTTTGCTCAAAATTCAGTAATTATCAAGGAATTTCTACACTTCCAGGAGTGCAAAGGCAACAGTCTTCAAGTACACACCAGTTGAACATGTAGCAGAAAAGGGCATGGAAGTTCTAATCCACAGAACCATTCAGAACACTACATTTCATCAGGATTTCTCTTTATCTGTCTGTTCATGGCTTGGATGGGTGTACACTTTGTTGGATAAAAATCTGCCTGGATGGTGAGGCTGAAAGACTGGTGGGGAATGGAGTTGATGTAGTTGGCCAGTCATGAGTGGTACTCCCCAGGGCTCGGTTCTCTTTAATGTCTTTATCAATGATCTGGACAAGGGGACTGAGACATCCTAGGTAAGTTTGCAGATGATTATAATTGGGTGGGAGCATTGATTTGCTTGAGGGTTGGAAGGCTCTGCAGAAGGATCTGAACAGGCTGGATGACTGGACCAGGCCAAATGTACAAGGTGCAACATGGTGAAGTGTTGGGTCCTCCATTTGGGTCACAACAATCCCAGGAATAGGCCAACTGCATGAGGAATAGCGTGACCACTAGGACTAGGGAGGTGATTGTCCTTTTGTACTGGGCACTGCTAAGGCCGCAGTTAGAATTCTGGGTTCAGTTTTTGTACCCTCACAACAAGAAAGATACTGAGATGCTGGAATCATAGAATCAATAAGGTTGGAAAAGACCTCAAAGATCATCAAGTCCAACCTGTCACTCAAGACCTCATGACTACTAAACCATAGCACCAAGTTCAGTCCCTTCTTGAACACCTCCAGAGACAGTGATTCCACCACCTCCCTGGGCAGCACATTCCAATGGCCAACAACTCTCTCTGTGAAGAACTTTCCTCTCCTCGAGCCTAAACCTCCCCTGGTGCAGTTTGTGGCTGTGTCCTCTTGTTCTGGTGCTGATTGCCTGGGAGAAGAGACCAACCCCCAGCTGGCTACAACCTCCCTTCAGGTAGTTGTAGACAGCAATAAGGTCTCCCCAGAGACAAAGGTTGTGAAGGAGACCTGTTCTCCACCAGGTCTCATCCTATGACCCGATACTATGGAGAAGAGACCAACCCTCACCTCTCTCCAACCTCCTTTCAGGGATCTGTAGAAAGCAATGAGGTCTCTCCTCAGCCTCCTCTTCTCCAAACAAAATGACCCCAGTTCCATTGGTTTCTGGTCCTCACCAGACCTGCTCCAGCACCTCAATGTCTTTTACCCAGCACCTTTGAATCTACATAAGGTACATCACCTAGTGTCTAATGGATTTGGCTATTTTAATTCCCAAAGGGCTACCACAAATCTCCTGTACACCTCACATGCCCATCCATGTAAAACTGTGAAGCTGAAGCTCTAATAAGCTTACTCAGGGCTCCAGCTACCTGAGTGTGATTTGCAGGCTTCCACTGCCCTCATGGCAAATAGTGTTTGCTGCTCACTGCTGTTGCCATCTGCATACATTCAGATGTGAGTTTGCATTGTCATTATGCATCTTTATGACAGAAGAAAAGGCATTGAACTTATAATTACCCATTACTGCTACCTGGATACATCTCCCAAGGGAAGCTTTCCACTAATTCCTACTCTTGTCATGTTTGCTGCATCACATCTCATGCCATTTTTCTAAATTAGATAAATAAAATATTTATATTTAGTGACCTTGAAGAGAAATGCAGACCACTAGCTCAGGATGGATTTCCTTGAGTTCAATAAATATTAATAGAATACAACAAGCAGCAGAGCAGAACAAAGGACGACTGATACCCCCTAATGAGTGTGGAGGCATTTATTATTTAAATGACCATTAGAAGCACTCTTAGCCTTTGGAGGAATTCAAGCAGGAGTGGTATACAGATGCTCCTGTATGTGGAGGATTAATCATTCTCTCAGTGCACTGAAGGAGCAATTAATTCATTTTTTGTGTCATGGGGGGTTTTTACCTCCCCATTAAAAACCAAAAAAAAAGGGGGCAAATTAAAATTATAACCTGAATTTTTATAGTCCAAAAGACAAGAAGTCAGGCATACTAACCTAGAATAAAACATGTGAGCTTTGAGGTCTCTTCCAGCCTTGGTGCTTCTGTGATGTTATGACATGCTTGTGTCTGATACAGCAGTTCTGGTCAGGAATGGAAGCTGCTGCATTTTAGCAGACCTCACAAGATGTGTAACAGATCCAGGAGACTGGCTTTAAGATTGAGGTTTCATCATGCTGGGCTCTGGGTAACATAAATTGCCATCTTCTGATTAAAAATCAATAGATCATAGTAATATACACCAAACAAGACCACAGCAGACCACTGTAAGAGTTAACAATTGTATAATATAGCAGATGTCTTCACTTTATGTCTGCAGTGACTGCTTTCGTCACGCAGCAAAAGAACACCACAAACCCAAGGTGGCTCCAGCCCACCCTCTGGTCAACTTTCTTTGCCCTACTGTAGTCCTGTACCAGCACCAAAAGGTAAGGCAAGTTGCTTACAGGGGCTGTGCTTCAACTCCAAAACTCAGAACTTGCAGTACAACATCAACCATGGTTTAGCTACAGGCTGGAGGAGGTGAGGTTAGCAACGGATTCTAAGTTCCACATGGTAGATTTTGCATTGTCCTAGAATTGCTTCCATTGGAAAAGACCTTTAAGATTGAGTCCAACCATTCCCTAACTCTTCCAAATGAGGTGGTAATCCATGGCCCTCAGCACCACTTCTCTGCCTCTCTGAAAACCCCCCCAGGGATGGGGATTCAACCACCTCCCTGGCGGGGGGGCCTCTTCCAGTCTTTGAGAACCCTTTCAGTCAACAAGTTCTTTCTAATATTCATCCTAAATCTCCCCTGGTAGAACTTGAGGCTTTTTCCTCTCCTCCAGTCACATGTTCCTAGGGAGAAGAGACCAACCCCCACCTTGCCCCAACCCCCTTCCAGGTTGTAGAGAGTGTGAAGGTTGCCCCTCAGCTTCCTTTTCTCCAGGCTAAGACTGAACAAGCAGAGGAGATTTGTCACAGTGAAGTTCTGATGCTGGTTTCAATGCAATTCTGAGATTGGAGATTAATCAGACAACGAAAATAAATCACATCAAATATTGTGCTTACTGTCTATAAGAGGGCAAGTAGGAAGGAAAAAAACCAAAGCATAAATCAATGTACTCAGTTGATATGATCAGTACTGCTTGGCATCTCAGAAAGATAGCTCCCAAATGAGACTGCTATTTAACAGACATTTTAAAATTCTGAGTGGAAATAGGAAAAAACCAAACAAACAATTTTGTATATGTAAAGCCACAGGATTAAAGGCTTAGTACCACTTGTTCTGGTAAATCTTTGTGAAAGATAAGAGAAAGACGAAGTTCTTTGGCATCCTCCTCTTAAAGGTGAATGCAGCAGAAGAGGCCTATTTATTACCTCTCTTGCTTCTGCACATCCTTACCTACACATCTTGAATGGCCTGCTGTTAAGCACAGGGAGCTGTTCCTTTATGGCTGGCTTGGAAGGGTTTGCAAAGGATATGTAATTTTAATTAGCCTGAATCTGTTTAGATAAGGCTCAGACAAGGGTAAGATGTTTGACTGGGCAGTTACTCCACTCTTCCCTTCCTCTGCAGAGTTCTGCTGATGTGTAGGTACCTCTCAAAAGGTTGGAAAAAGGAGTGCTCTGCAGTCTGTATCTCCTCTCTTGCAGCTTAAAGCCATTGCCCTTAGTCCCATCACTATAAGCCCCTGTAAAAAGTCCTTTCCCAGCTTTCTTGTTGACCCCCTTCAAATCTTCCCTCTTCCTCCTTATCCAACACTCTCCACAAAAGTTTAAGTGAACTTCACGTTAAAGGTACAGACTTAAACCTCCTGAGACTGAAATTTTGAGTTCATGATGACAGCAAAGAGTGCAATTAGGAGCTGGACAGCTTGATGAGCATAGCTTCTCAACACATTCCTGATAGCACAACACAGCTATATCTACAAACAAGAGCAAAGAAGGCTGAGGAGAGACTTCCTTGCTCTCTACAACTCCCTGAAAGAAGGTTGGAGTGAGCTGGAGGGTCATCTCTTCTGTCTAGTATCAGGCAATAGAATGAGAGGAAATGGCCTGAAATTGTGCCAGGGAAGGTTTAAGTTGGAGATTAGGAAATATTTCTTTCCTTCAAGAGTGGTCAGGCATTAGAACAGGCTGTCCCAGGGAGGTGGTGGAGTCACCATCCCTGGAGGTGTTCAAATGGTTTTATGGCCAATGGTGCTGCTAAGTTGACAGACTCAATCTTAGGGGTCTTTTCCAACCAAAACAATTCTATGATTGTATGAAACTAGTTATACCTCCTGGTATTTAAACTTCGTTCTGCTAAGCACAACTCCAGAAGCTGGCAGGTTTTGCCACTACTCACTGCTGTGCAAGGATACATTTAAACACCATGGTTATTACTGAGGTCATGTTTACAGTCATGACTTACAACCTCCACACCTTCCAGTCAAGCACACTATAGGTTTTGTAGCACTGTGCACAAGAAGGTGTCTTGCACACTAGTCACTGGACAGATCCTCCATGGCAAAGCACTCTGAGCTTTTAGAGACCATCCCCCCAAAGAGTGTTGCCATGAGTTCAAGCCCTGCTCACCTTCCTGTGATACTGAACAAATGATGCAGGCATACCTGTGCTCTTCAAAGATGTTGCAAGAGGCACAGATGTAGTGGTGACTGGAGATCTTGCAGCCTCCTACGAAGAGGTGATAGATCATCTCTGCACCTGCAATTAAGAGCAAACCAGGGGGATATAAGAATGTGAAAGGAAAACACAGCCAACTGCTATTTCCCACACCTAATCTTTTCATAGGATTGAATCACTTTGATATTTTTATTCACCACAAAAGAAAGTCTTGCCAAACACAGACCTACACCCCCATATGAATAGGAGATAAATTCAAATGTCATTCCTTCTGCTGCAAACCAGATGCTCGGTTAGGAACTTCTCTGTAGATTGGAAGGAGGGAAATTTCCAGCCAAGCATTTCTTTAACTATGAAGTTATGACAACTTCTACAGAAGTATGAAGTACTTCTAGACAGCTACGACTTTTGGTAGTATCTTCTGTCTATAATGCACACTGGTATTTGTGTGCCTTGCAGCAAAAATGCCCATGTATCTTTGTAAGAGCAATGGACCTTCCTCTCTGTTCACCATTAGTCATGACATGCAGCCATGCAGAAACACGATACCCAGAGAGTAAGCTCCATCACATTCAGAGGTAGTTGTTCTATTTATTCCTCCACAAGTGGATGAAGCAGATCTGTAGCAAGTTTTATTGCCAGGCTAGCTTTTTAACTAGATAAAAAAGGACATTCAAGCCCTCTACAGCTCTCACTCAGTTTAGTCACAGCTAGATGACTTAGCGGCTGAAGCATGTCCAAATGAAACATGATGTCCATTCAACACCAGCAATCAATGCCCCTAAATTTCTCTGTCATCAAGTCTGAGTTTCACTGCTATGGATTCAGGACCACATCATTCAGTCTCTGTATCAACAACTCCAGCCAGGCAAGCACATATGAGAATTTTCTCTCTAGCATCTCTTGCAAATAAATGCAGCTCAAGACCAGTTTCCAGTGAAGCTTATCTGGATGAAGGGATTGAGTTCACCCTCAGTCAGTGTGCAGATGACACCAAGCTGGGTGGCTGTGTTGATCTGCTAGAGGGTAGGGAAGCTTCACAGTAGGATCTGGACAGTTATACCCATGGGCTAAGGTAATCATATGAAGTTCAAGAAGGCTAAGTGCCAGGCTCTCCACCTGTGTCACAACAACCCCATGGTAAGCTACAGACCTGGGCATGTGTGGTTGGAAAGCTTCAATGTGGAGAGTGACCTGGAGGTATTGGTTGACAGTTGACTGAACATGAGTCAGCAGAGTGCCCAGGTGGCCAAGAAAGCCATTGACATCCTTGTATTAAAAACAGTGGCCAGCGGGGACAGGGAGGAGATCATCACCCGGTACTCAGCACTGGTGAGAGCACACCTAGAGTACTGTGTGCAGTTTTGGGGCCCTAGAATAAAATAGAATAGAATTAACCAGGTTGGAAAAGACCTTTGAAATCATCAAGTCCAACCTATCATGCAACACTATGCAATCAACTAAATCATGGGCAATGTGTTCCAGTGTTTCACCATCCCCACTGTAAAGAATTTCTTCCTAATCTCCAGTCTAAATCTGCCCTTTTCCAGCTCAAAGCCATTGCCTCTCCTTCTATTGCTACAAGCCCTTACAAAAGTTCCTTCTCAGCTCTCCTGTAGCCCACTTCATGTACTGGAAGACTCCCCAGAGTCTTCTCTTCTTCAGGCTGAACAGCCAATCTCTCTCTGCCTATCCCCATAGGGGAGAATCTCCAGCCCTCTGATCATTTTTGTGGCCTCTTCTGGACCTGCTCCAACCGTTCCATGTCCTTCTTGTGCTGAGAGCACCAGAACTGGATGCAGTACAATCAACAAAGAGCAACTTCAACCCCCCCAAATAATATATAACCCAAAGTTTAACTTCATTTAGTCTAGTTTAAATAAATGCAGAAATGAAGAAATACACCCTACATAGAAGGCAGGGAAAAAAAATCATCTAGAATCTGATTATCAGAATTACAACAATAATTTTTTTTCCCAATGTTTTTAGCATTCTCTAAAAGTGTCAGGGAATTTTATGTGGTTTTTAAATCTTCTAATCATTTCTACATTGCAGAAGCAGCTAATCCCTGTGACACTCCACTGGATAAGGCACTAAATTACAGGCAGGCACGTGATTCCGCAGAGTAGGCAATGTAGAGACTTTCCTTCAACAGACAAAAATCATCCTTGACTAGAATCTGTGATTTGGTTTATGCAGGTGATACTCAAGCCAATTTCTTGATGAAAATAGCTTCTGGCAACATTATTTCTTTCAAAGAAGCTGTATGTCTGAGCTGGGTTTCAAAAGGCAATGGTCAAAACAGGCATTTAAACCTTTGACTCCTTTTTAAAAGACCACAGAATCATAGAACTCTTTCAGTTTGAAGAGACTTACAAGATCATTGAGTCCAACCTTCAACCTAAAACCACCACAGCCATTAAACCATGTCCCCAAGTGCCATGTCCACACATTTCTTGATCACATCCAGGAATGATGACTCCACTACCTCCCTGGGCAGCTTGTTCCAATCCCTGACCACTCTTGAAGCAGAAAAACCTTCTCCTAATCACCAATCTAAACATCCCCTGGCACAATTTCAGGCTATTACCCTTTATTTTATTGCCTGATACTAGGGAGAAGAGACCAAGCCCCACATCACTTCTACCTCCTTCCAGGGGGTTGTAGAGAGTCAGGAGGTCTCCCTCCAGCCTACTTTTCTCCAGACTAAATACCCCCAGCTTCCTCAGCTGCTCCTCATCAGACCCATTCTCCAGCTTTGTGGTCCTTCTCTGAATAGAATAAAATTAACCAGGTTGGAAAAGACCTTCAAGATCATCGAGTCCAACCTATCACCCAACACCATCTAAACAACTAAACCATGGCAACAAGTTCCTCATCCAGTCTCTTCCTAAATGCCTCCAGTGATGGTGACTCCATCACCTCAATGGGCAATCACTCTTTCTATAAAGAACTTCTTCCTAATATCCAGCATCTCAATGTCTTTCTTGAGTGAGGGGCCCAAAACTGATCCCAGTATTAGAGGTGCAGCCTCACCAGTGCCCAGAATGGGGGCATGATCGCTTCCCACTTTTACCTACACTGAATTAAAACTACATTGAAGATGACAAAACCCATTACTCAATCTAGAAGTACATTGCCTGTTTTGAAGAGGTGAGCAGCAGATCTACCACACCTCTTGTCTCAGTAACTAATTAAGCAGCTGTTTAGGTGCCCTGTTTAAAGTCATGCCTGCTTAGTAAAGGCACAAGTGCCTTATTGAATTCAGGAGTGGAATGCCAAGTGCACACTTCAGTGCTCAGCAGACCTTTTGATTTGATCGAGAAGAATTTCAGGGGGGGAAGAAAAGATGGACTCCTTGAGTTCTTACATCAAAGAGTACATGTGATTTGGGATTTAGGGGGAAAGACTTTGTCTGCAACACTCAATTTCTAATGAAGGAGCTCTGTAATTACCTCTTGGAGCTTGCCAGTGTAAATACAACAGAACCCAAGAAGCTGCTTTGCAAATGAAGGTTAATGCAGCACATGGTATCTTATATAGGACCAGAGAGCATTAAACAAAGGTTAATCCTCAGCAGCAGAAGATATTAAATGGACTCTCATCTTGAATACTCCTAACAGCAAAGGGGGAGAGAAGGAAAAAAAAGCACTGCCTCTCAGATACTAAATTATCTGCAATGTATATGCAAATATCCAGAATTTGATGAGGTCTTTACTTTTCACCTTTAAACACTACATTAGGAATTCATGAAGCCACTACTAATGCTGTTGAGTGTAAGCAGCAGTGAAAATTAAGCACTAATGACTTCAAAGGTAGGGTGTCCATAAAAGGAGTAGATACCACTGAGGTCATCCATACTCTCTGAACATAAGTAATGGAAAACTGTGCACCAGCTCAGCAATTCATCAGCTGCACATTCCTAACAAAGCACCACTGATGCCATTATACAGACAGTAGGTGAACTGCTATAAATACAAGTTCATACCACCACTATTAAGAAGATCCTCACCTATCTCCTGGCCTGAAAACCCACAAGCTTACAAAACACCATTTCCCTAAGGTCAGAAAAGAAAAGAAAAAAACAATCCCCACACTGGCAAGCCATTGTACTGGGGAGCTGAGTTGGCAAGTATGAAAACTGTGATCACTCTGGGTCTGTAACCTTTCCTAAAGGCAAGAAGATTCAAGTGAGCTTCAGAATTATGTTTGCATAGTCACTGGGATTTCCAGAGCCACTATGAAGTCTGAACTCCAGCTATCAGAAGAGATCATCTGTGACACACCACATTGTAGCAAGTCGGTTAAAAGTGTGTCTGGTACAGAAAACCAGAATCATAGAACACAAGGTGTTGGAAGAAGCCTCTGGAGATCATCTAGTCCAAACCCCTGCCACAGCAGGTTGTACACGACAGCATACAGGCAGGTTTTGAATGACGCTAGGGATGGAGATTCCACCATTTCCCCGGGCAGCTTGTTCCAGTGCTCTGCCACTGTCACAGTAAAGAAGCTCCTTCTCATCTTGCTCAGTTCAAACCCATTACCCTGTCCTGTCACCGGGCACCACTCCGAAGAAGATCGGGACAGGAACGGAACAGTGCGGATGGTGTGAAGTGGTGCAGGCAGAGGGAGCCGTGCGGGTCATGTGGAGCGGCCGCGGGAGCCGGGGGCACGGGCGGGGCGGAGCGGGGCAGCCGTACCAGCCATGCCGAGCGCAGCCCTCGGTGGCGCCGCTCACAGGTGGCCGCCCGGAAGATGCCATTCCCCCTTCACTCCCGCGGGGCAGCAGCGCTGCCTCCGGACCTGCGCAGGGTGCGGTGCGCTCATCGGCCTCTCAGTGGCGCTGTTGCAGTGCTGTTAAGCCACGCCGTCAGGCCAAGCCATGTCACCCGCTGTGTGAAACAGCAAAGCAACTAGGAGAATCCCTTCCCATCCGATGCTTTCTCTGACTCCGTGATTCTGGTGGAGACCAGAGATGTATCTTTGATCCTGCTGCTTTAATTTTTGGCAATAAGCATCAAAGAGTTGTGCAAGATCTATTTAGAATCAATGAACTTGAACCTAAGCCTAGATGGGTGCTAAAAGCATGCAAGCATTAGATGTGCATTAGACATAGAGTCATCATACAGTCATAGAATGGTCTGGCTTAGAAGGGACCTTAAAGATTATCAACTTCCAGCCATGGACAGGGACCCCTTCCACTAGACCAAGTTGCTCAAGGCCTCATCCAAAGCGGCCCTGAACACCCCCAGGGAGGGGGCAGCCACAACCTTCCTGGGCAACTTGTTCCAATGTCTCACCACCCACACTGGAAACAATTTCTTCCTAATCTCCAGTCTAAATCTGCCCTCTTCCAGCTCAAAGCTGTTGCCCCTCATCCTGTCACTGCAAGCCCTTGTAAAAAGTCCCTTCCCTCCTTTCTTGCAGGTCTCCTACAAGAAGCTGAGGAGGGATTTGGTTCTGTCTTCACATCATAGTGAAATCTGTTGATTAAAAATACAGATGGACCACAGAGGGAAAATTACATTCTCCAGAGCTGCAATACAGTTATTTAAGTGGCTTCACAATATAGAACACATTAAATGGGGGAAAAAATAAATAATAATAATTAAAAAAATCCAAATTCAGCCACTGCACCACCAGATCAAATGGCATATACTTTACCACAGGCAGAAGAAACAGGTAGCTGCACCCTTTGCAGCACACTGAAATTAATCATTCATTATGGGTTTGGCAGCAAATAAGAAGGACTGGATAAAAGCCTGCTACCATCAGTGGCACTCCCTGAATTTAAGAAGCCAAAGCTCCTGCTCATCTGGAATGAAAAAATTATTGAGGTCTGGGAAGCGCAGGCCTCAGGAGGCAGAAATCATTTATAAATGACTGAGGGCTCCACCTCCGTGCATCTCACAGAGCTATGAATTCCTCTGCCTCTAAAAGGAGAGGAATTTCTGACTATCAGCAGGAACAGATCTCTCCCATCTTTCCCCAGACCAGGCAGGACACCAAAGGTACATGGCAATCACAGGGAGGAACATAGGACCCTTTCAAACATGGTCCCACAGCTAGTCCTCTGGGCTTTTATGGAGCCATTGCCTGTTATTTGCAGGTGTACTTTTGAGCTGCAGAGACTTTCCTGCTCTCTGCAAGAAGACTCGAAGTGCTCCCCACTGCTGCAGTGCCCTGGAACTTGTCTATTTAGCACTGTGCCAGTCCAGCTTTCTACTCTTCCCACAAATCACAGAATCATTTTGGTTGGAGAAGACCTTTAAGATCATTGAGTCCAACAGTTCTCTAACGCTACAAAGTCTGGTGCTAAACCATGGCTCTCAGCACCACATCTCTGCCACTTTGAAACACATCCAAAGATGAGGATTCAACCACCTCCCTTAGGAGCCTGTGCCTGTCTTTGAGAATCCTTCAATCCCCATCCCTGGAGGTGTTTCAAAAATGCAGAGATGTGGTGCTGAGGGCCATGGTTTAGCACCAGACTTTGTAGCATTAGAGAATGGTTGGACTCGATGATCTTAATGGTCTTCTCCAACCAAAATGATTCTGTGATTCTATGAGTTACAAACTTGTACGGTACAAGGCTTAGCTTTCACTGATCCTGAACCACTCCTGAGCACGTGGACCAAGATTCTAGCTGACAAAACTGGAGTCAAGACACAATCTATACAAATGCAGTGATGCATCTGGCTTAGAAATGCTAGAAGATAACATTAAAATACATATTTTGGTGAGGCTGAAATTCTCAGACTTTGCTATATAAAAGCCAGTCCTTAGTTATAGGGATTTAGGGAAGCTGGACTGGTAATTCCAGAATTTTTTTTTTCTGAGGCAGGTGGCTCCATCTAACATGAGCCCCATGTTATCACTCTGCTCCCAGGCAGTCTTGCTCAGCAGGCATAGGAAAGTGTTTACCCCATGGTCTGGCTCTATGGGTATTGCCATGCTCCTGCCTTTGCCTCCTTACAACAAGTGGAGTTGTGACTATTTGCTGTGGACATGCTGCTTTCCAGCATGAGAACTCTACTTGCTTTTGGGGATCTCATGTGAAAGAATGCCTGGTGAGACCAAACCTGGAGTATTGTGTCCAGCTCTGGGCCTCCTTGTTCAAGAGAGACAGGGAACTACTGGAGAGAGTCCAATGGAAGACCACTAAAACACTGAGGAGACTGGAACATGTGTCTTGCAAGGACAGGCTGAGAGAGATGGGGTTCTTTAGCCTGGAAAAGAGCAGACTGAGAGGGAAGCTTCTTAATAGTTAGCAATATCTGAAGGGTGAAGGTCATGAGATTGGGTTTGGCCTCTTCTCAGTGGTGCCCAGTGATAGGACAAGGAGCAATGGATGCAAAGTAGTTTCACTTAAACCCTGTGAGGGTGCTGGAGCACTGGTGCAGACTGCCCTGAGAGGTTGTGGAGTCTTCTTCTCTGGAGACTTTGCAAACCTGCCTGCACATTGTGATCCTGGGCAACCCACTCTAGGTGATCCTGCTTTAGCAGGAGGGTTGGACTACATGATGCCTGGAGGTCCCTTCCAAGCTGTACAATTTTGCTGTTCTGTAATATGTAAAACTCAAAGACCCTTTGAGAAATGCACCTAGCCAGCTGAGGAACAACTCCTGAGACAATGGTTATACAGTGGTTAGTGAATTGCCTTTTCCAGAGTGGCAGCAGCAGCTAAGTTATCAATATCCATCAAGTGGCTGTCTTGATTACAGTAAATCCTAATGGCAATAGAGCCTCTCTAAATGGAAGAGCCAGCTGCATTCCTATTAGCAGAATCAAATCACTCTGTGTCAAGGCTTTGATTTCTGCATACTACTTTTGGACGTTGAAGGTCACTTTTTGTATTAAGACCAGAGCTCCACAAAGTTTTCTCTGCCTTGGAAAGTGAAAGGAGTTTAAAGTGTCACGATGAAGGGGGGATAATGTGAAAATAGGTATGGAAAGTCCTGCACAACAAGTTGCAACTTACAATTCTAGGCTGATCTTGAGGACTCAGCAAGGTCCTGATGCAACTTTGTTTTTTATGTATTCAGAGCAATGAAGTACAATTATTTGGGAGAAGAAAAAACAGCCAAAAATCCACCCTAACCCCCAAAGCTGAAACATATGTTTATCAACAAAACCTCATTTAATCTGTTTCAACCATCACACCTAAACTTTTTGATTTATAGGATTCATAGGGTTGTCTGCATATCATCACAGAATGGTTTGGTTTGGAAGGACCTTAAGGACCATCTGGTTCAAATCACCTTGCTATGGGCAGGGACACCTTACAATAGACCAGGCTGTGTAAGGCCCTGTCCTTTGAACCCGTCTAGGCATGGGGTATCCAGAACCCCCCTGAGTAACCTGTTCCAGTGTCTCACCACCCTCACTGGAAAGAATTTCTTCCCTATCTCCAGTCTAAATCTGCCCTCTTCCAGTTAAAAGCCATTGCCCCTCATTCTATCACTACAAGCCCTTGTAAAAGGTCCCAGTTTTCTTGCAGACCCTTCAGGTACTATAATGCTGCTATAAGGTCTCCCCAGAGACTTCTACTCTCCAGGGCTGAACAGTCCCAATCTTGTTCCAGTCTACTGTGCTCTGTTGAAACAAATGTTAAGGCAGGAGATCTCAAGGCTGTGGATGGCTCCTCAGGCTCATTTTAAGGACATAACATAAATCTCATCAACATCAGCAGAAGCTTTCATAGATCTCCTGTAATTTACAGTCATCCTATTTTGGTTGGATTTATGGGAGAAACTTGGAATAAGCAAAACTATGCAAGAGAAGAAGGCAGCCTGGATTTTTTCAATAGCACCTTTCTGTTCTTTCCCACTTTTCTGAGATATTTTTAGAAGTCCTTAACTTCAAAGAGAGGTTTTTACATAGAAAAGAGCTAGTAGATTATAATTGGTCCTCCAGTTTTCTGAGAGATTAGGATGTCTAAGGGCAAATAGCACTTCCAGATTACAGTTCCTTCCCCTAGAGGAGTGCAGTTTCCTAAGAAACAGCCTGCCTTTTGGGAAGTGAATCTGAGGGACTCAAATTTAGGGAGCCCAATGGAAGCTATGAGGATGACAAAGGACTGGAACATCTGTCTGACAGGGAAAGGCTGTGAGACCTGGCAACTGGTTAGCCTGGAGAGGAGAAAGCTGAGAAGGGATCTGTTCAATGTTTATAAATACCTGAAGGGGGTGGGGGTGGGGTGTCAAGAAGAAGGGGCCAGGCTCTTCAGTGGTGCCTTGTGACAGGACAAGGGACAATGGATACAAACCAGAGCATAGGAAGTTCCACCTTAACATGAGGGAAAACTACTTTCCTGTAAGGGTGACAGTGTCCAGGAGCAGGCTGCACAGAGAGTTTGGGGATGCTCCTTCTCCAGATGCTTTCATGTCCCACGTGGATATGCTCCTGTATGACCTGTCCTAAGTGATCCTGCTCTGGCACAGGGTTTGGACTAGATGATCTCTGGAGGTCTCTTCCACCCCCTACCATTCTATGATTCAGACACTTCAGCCACCAAGCAGCACGATGCTAACTCATCCCTCCAAACAGATTTATGCAAGGAAACTAGGGATGAACAGGTCAGAGACCCTAGGACTATGTGGAGCTTGTTCTTCTTCTCCCCCTTCAAAAAAACCAAAGAAGTGCTAACTCTCCAGTATGATTTCAGTAGATCCTAGCAGCTCATGGAGTCAGTGACAGCTGTCCACAGTGGTCCAGCTGTCCCGCACAAAGGCACTGAGATGTGTGCTAACACAAAATCTGCAACACAGAACTCTGCTCAAAACAAGGGAGCAGATGGCAATTCAGGGGAAGAATTGCTGGAGAAAGGAAAACAATGAGAAGTAAATTACAAAAAGGCTGGCACAAGAGCTCCATTCCTGACCTTTCTAAAGCCCTCTGTGCTTACAAAGCCCAGCTGTACATTTTGGTTCAGACCAAACAGGATTTCCTTATGTCTTTCAACCCTGTAGCTGCAGATGAGTAGACAGAATGCCAGGGACAACAGCAGTACTCAGGGAGTAACCAGAGACTGGTTAAAGCCTCTGACTGTTACTTCAGCTGAGGATTCAGTTGAGGTTTATGCCTCACATCATGCTTCTAGCTATGTGTGAGAAACCCGTTATGTAGGGCTGGAAGTTCAAAGCTGAAAGGCAGAAAAGCTATGTGCTAGCCCAATTCCAGCAGCTGACAAGCCTTGGGTAGATGCCCATCACCTGTGAGCTATAGACCCCAGGGGTGGTGGTATGTGCCAGGAGGTGCTTTAAAAGGTCAGCTCAGACATTGTTCCTGAATATACTTCCTATCCCCTTTAACACCATCAGTCCTCCATCACTCCAAAAGTCTTTTGTAAGGGGCAGATGGTTTTGCCCTGACCCCCTTGTTATTCATCAAATGGCTATGAGGGAAGCATTTCTCCCTTCCATCCTTCAGATAGATGTGTGGCCCAAGCTGCCTCTCTTCCTGGTTTGCCTGCATGCATGGAGAGTTTGGGGTCCAAGCTGCCTCAACTCCTGCTCTGCTTACTTGCATACATGGAGAGTTTATGTACTACAATAAAAGTCCAAAGCACATGGGAAGGACTTGATGATCCTTTGTCACCACAGATGACAGAAAAGGCCCTTAAAATTCTGTGCACCAAACCAGACGGGAAATACTTTTGCTCCCCCTTGGAATTGCAGAACAGGCCTTTACTGACCTGAAAAAACCCACAAACCAACCCAGATTTCTTCCCACCACCCCCACCCAAACACACGCAGTAGAGCTACAATTACCCAAATACTTCCCAGGGGATCAAAAATGCCAATTAGATGTGGAAAGAATACCTCTGGGCTTTAAAGACTGCCTTTGACATCCACAGCCCAAGCACAGAGACCTGAGTTGCCTCTTGGCTGCCCTCCAGGTTTTGCAGACAGCAAGGCTGTGCTCTGGAACCAGTAAACCCAAGGGAAAGAGAAGAGGACCTGTGGCCAGCTGGCTCTAACAACAAGTGGGTGCTCATGCAAGCAGTGCCAAGACAACAGGAAGGAGATGCCAGACATCTGGGTCCGCAGTACAGCTATCCTGCTAGATGAACTAGTGCATGCCAGAGAAGTATCCATCTCCCTACAGCCTGTGCTCCTTGCTCTCAATCCCATAACAAGCCTCACACAATCAGTTCTGTGACTGGCATGGAGTTATCTCTAAACTAGTAAGAGAGAGATGGTAGGCAGAACCACAGAATCATAGAATGGGTTGGCTTAGAAGAGACATTAAAAATCTTCTAGATCAAATCCCCCAGACATGGGCTGGGGCACCTTTTACTAGGTCAGCTTGCTCAAGGCTCCATCCAACCCCAATCCCAACTCCATCCAACTTTGAACACTTTCACAGCATCTCTGGGCAACTTGTGCTAGTACCTCACCACCCTCATGGGGAAGAATTTCCTCCTAATGAATAATCTAAATGGAGCTTCTTCCAGTTCAAAGACATTACCCCTTGTTCTGCCACTCCATGCCTTTGCAAAAAGTCCCTTTCCAGCTCTCCTGTAGTCCTCTTGAAATACTAGAAGGCTGCTAGAGGGTCTCCCTTGGAGGCTTCCCTTCTCCAGTCTGAACAACAAAAACTCACTCAGCCTGTCTTCACAGGGGAGGTTCTCTAGCCCTCTGATCATCTTCATGGCCTCCTCTGGCCCCACTCTGACTGTTTCACATCCTTCTTGTGTTGTCAGTTCCAGAGGTGGACACAGCACACCAGGTTGGGTCTCACCAGAGAGGAGCAGAGGGTCCCTTGACCTGTTGCCCACACTTTAGATGCAGCTCAGGGCACTGCTGGCTTTCTGGGCTGCAAGTACACATTGATGGCTCATGTTGAGCTTCTCATCTACCAGAACTCAAAATACCGTGTAACATGGAATCCTTTGCTTTGAAAATGTGCAGATGGCCACAGAAAAGCTCACCAAGCCCCACAGCCCACTTTATTGTTCACCTACCTCCCCTGGCTTTCACTAGCAGGGCTGTTATCAACTCCACGTTAGGATGATTTTGTCTATAGATACAAGTATAAAAGGATGAATTGTTTCATCAAAACAAGCTCTCCACAGATAGAACTTTTGTTAAGGAGACTTCATTGGGAGAAATTGTATGGGTTCAGGAAAGATTTGCAGTGAAATGAGTTTTTGGACTACAGGGAACAGTTTGAGAGACCTTTGTCCCTGCTAGAGAGCTAAATGGAGCACACTGTCTTACACTAGGCTTAACTGATGTGTACAGCACCAGATCCAGGCTCAGATCCAATTGGCACATAGGAGGCAGGGGCTGGCAGCCTTCCAGAGTGGCTTTGGGGTGACCAGGGTGAGAGATTTGGGTCTGTTTAGTCAGGAAAAGAAGAGGCAGAGAGGGGATCTTATAAACAGTTATAAATATCTAAAGGGTGAGGATCACGAGGACAGGGCTGGGCTCTTTCCAGCAGTGCCCAGCGAGAGGACAAGGGGCAATGGGCACAAACTAGAACACAGGAGATGTCACTTAAATGGAAGGAAAACCACCTTTGCTGTGAGGGTAGATGGAGCCCTGGAGCAGGCTGCCCAGAGAAGTTGTGGAATCTCCTTCTTTGGAGACTTTCAAAACCTGCCTGGACATTGTGTTCCTGTGCAACCTGAGCTATGTGACCCTACTTTAGCAGAGGGGTTGGACTAGATGACCTTCTGAGGTCTCTTCCAACCCTTACCATTCTGAGACTCTGACCACAGCTAGATAGCTGGGCTGTAGTCACTCTCCTGGCAAGCAGAGGCAGAAGAGAGTGCCTCAAAAAACCAAAACAAAACACAAAGAAGATGCAAGGTCCTTGGAGGGCCAGATTTTTGCCAGTAGCTGAATAGTCGGTGGTGACAATTAGTTTATCCACACACCCTGGGGCTGAGTAGACTGTCAGTGAAGTCTACAACTTGGATGGTTTAGGCTTACCCCCTGGAAGAAGCTACTGTTTTTCATTCAAGACTGTTTGTTGAACTTGACAGCATTTACTGACAGAACAGGAAAAAAACCCAAAACATTAAATACTTAATCACATGAGAGAAGTTCATATTTTATTCAAAGTGGAAAACTGCATCATGGATTTCAAATGACCTTTTAAATAGAGCATGTTTGGTTTTAGATATATATTCAGAATCTGAAGTATAGGAGGGCACATCCAACAAGCACATCCACAGTAGGACTGGCACCTCTAAGGAGAGACTTGGGTGCTAAAACAATTTCAGTAGCTAATGGCAGGCTTCATCAAAATTTGTGGGCACTTTCTGATTCTGACAACATTTTCACTTTGTCTTCCAGAAGCTGTTTGTCTCTAAAGCACATCCCTCAGGCCTGGTTATGAAGCATGAAAGATCAGAGGACTCCACAAATGGCTGGTCTCACACAGAAAATTTTTAAATACAGGCATAGCCGCTTGCTTGAGCCATATCACCAAACACAGCTCCACAGTCACAGAATGGAGGGGGCAGGTCTGCAACGCCTCCAGAGATGGGGACAAAACAACCTCTCTGGGAAGCCTATTCCAGTGCTCTGCCACCCTCAAAGGAAGGAATCTTTTTCCTTCTGTTTACATGGAACCTCCTGAGTTCCAGTTTGTGTCCAGTGCTCCTTGTCCTGTCACTGGACACCACTGAGAAGAGTCTGTCTCCACCCTCCTGACACTTGCCCTTTAGCTATTGATCAGCATTGAGAAGATTTTCTCTGTCTTCTCCAGGTTAAACAGGCCCAGGTCATCTATTTTAGTTTTTCTTGCACCTCTGACCCTGCACACAGATACAGAGCCAACTTTGGTACTTCACTCCAAAAGCAGAACTCGTGAACTGCAGCACACTGACATTGTTGTTGGTTTCATTGGCTTTTGGGGCTGATTTTGGGTTGGTTGATTCATTTCCTTATTTTGTCTTTCTGCTTGGGGTAAACACTTAAATGGATCTTGATCCTTTTCAGTAAGAAAGCAGCAGTAGTCAAACAGAAAAATATATTCAGCCATCCAGTTGGGAATTCTATGTTAAGGATAAAATCCCTCAAAATCTGAAATTTCAAAACTGAAAGACTTATTCAGACAGACTGCAGATAAGCCTCATAGGAACCACAGCCACCTTAAAGGACTTGTATGTGCCACCTGAAGCCAGTGTGCCCTGGCTGTCTTCTATCAGGGGCAATGGTTTGAAACTGGAGCAGGGTAGATTTAGGTTGGACATAAGGAGGAAGTTCATTGAGAATGGTGAAATACAGTAACAGGTTGCCTAGGGATGTAATTGAGACCCCATCTCTGGAGACATTCAAGATCAGACTTGATGTGGCCCTGGGCAGCCTGATCTAGTTGGAGGTGTTGCTGCTGACTGCAAGGTGGTTGGACAAGATGAATTTTGAGGATCACTTCCAACCTGATGCAACCTGTGAATCTCCCACAAACCTTGACAAGCTTTATTCCTGAAGCCCTAGCTATTTTTATGTTAAAAAAGAAAAGGAAAAATAAAAAGGAAGTTTGAGGGCACAATATTTCAAGCCCAAACAAACTTCTGCCAGGCTATTGTCTCTCCTTTGCCTATTGCAGCAAGTATCAGATGAGAAGGTTTCAGTGAAACCTTCAAGTGCTGCGCATAGTGAAGTCCACCGCTGAGACTGCATTCAAAAAACCCCTCATACAGGACAAAAGTCAGAGTGAGAGAAGAGCTAGGAAATGTTAATAGCCTGCCTTTAATGTCATGCTGGCTCTTCATCACACGGCAAACGGCTTTGCTGGAGCTTCGATTGTATGACAAGGAGAGTTTGCTGAAATGAATGCAGCAGCATTGTTAGCACTGAGCTGCTATTATGTTCTTAAGTGTGCATGACTTAGTTTTCACGGAACAGTTCAGTTCACATTTGTTACCCAGACAATAGCAGCTCTTTGGGAGTGGGTATGAAACTTTCAAATCTCCGGAGACATGCTCAATGTGACAGTAAAATCACGGGTGGCTCAAAGCTCACTTGCAGCAGAAAAGAGTCTCTTGTACTAAGGCAAGACCCACCCCCACGCCCCAGATTGAAAACAGTTGTTCTATTCAGACTGGGAGCTGAAGTAACAGCAACGATTGTACAAGCCCCCCTAAAAATATACAAAGAAAACCTAAAGCCATATCGAAATCAATCCACACAAACATGAATTTCACTGGGGAGGAAAGAAGAGCATCTCTTGATGTGCAGCAGCCCAGCGTCTTTTGATATGCCCCAGCCCATTGTTTGCTGAAGGCAGAGAGAGGGAGCTGTTGCTATTCAAATGAGAGATGCTTTTAGACAAGCACACATGATGATCTATAATCAAGCAGTTTGAAAGATGACTGCCACTGAAGACCTCATTTACTAAGGTCAAAGAGAAAATGCATCTGTAATTTCTCCCATTTGCTTGTATAGCTTTCATCATCTCTAAAAAAAAAAGGCAACAACAGGGTGCATGATAGGAAAAAGATTTTTCATGCCCACCTCAATTACAGCCCACTATCAACACCAAGCAGATTGGAAAATATTTATCCCCAGATGTGCCCTATCCCAGTGTAAAGGGAGAACTCACCATAGAACTGTTTAGGCTGAAAAAGACCTTTAAGATCATTGACTCCAGTCATTAACCTTACCATTGACTAACAGAGTGGACTGCAAACAGAAAGGAGCACAGAGCACATCCCATGCTGCCCACAAGGCACTATGAACCCAAGTTCAAACTGACTGCTGCAGGCTTGCAGTGTGACCCTGGCCAAGTCACTTTACTCTGACCTTCTTCCCTGCAATAGCCTTTTTCCTCCTAGCACTGCTGATAGCAGTTTTAGGTGAAACCAAGCTCCAGTTCTCCAGGCTTAAGTACTGGCTGGGCATAGAAGGGATGGAAAGCAGTCCTGAGGAGAACTTGGGGGTGCTGAGAAGCTAAACATGAGACATCAATTGGTGCTTGCAGCCCAGAAAGAAAATTGGGTGGCATCAAAAGCAGCATGGGCAGCAGGTCAAGGAAGTGGATTCTGACCCTCTGTATTCAACTCTGGTGAGACCCCCACCCAGAATGCTCCATCCATTTCTGGATTCATCAACACAAGAAGAACATGCAATTATTAGAGTGGGGCCAGAGGAGTGCCACAAAGAGGACTTGAAGGCTGGAGTACTTCTGCTATGAGAACAGGCTGAGAGAGTTTGTATTGTTCAGGCTGGAGCAGAGAAGATTCCACAGAGATTTTAGCAGCCTTCCAGTATTTGAAGTGGGCCACAGGAGAGCTGGAGAGGGACTTCTTGCAAAATAATGAAGTGATGGGATGAGGCGTAATGGCTTCAAACTAGAAAAAGCTGTATTTAGATTAGACTTCAAGAGAAAATTCTTCCCTGTGAGGGAGGTGAGACACTGGAACAGGTTTCCCCAAGATGTTTTGGAGTCTCCAAGCCTGGAAGTGCTCAAACCAGAACTGGATGGAGTCTTGAGCAAGCTGGTCTAGCAGGAGATGTTTCTGCCCATAGCAGCAGGATTGTAACCAGATCTTTGGGATGCCTTCCAAACCAAACCATTCTGTGATTCTGTTTTCTCAGTGACCGATCTCAGTTTGCCACCTAAATTGTTGAGGAATCAGAAGTTGTCCTCAAAGCCTAGCAACAGGAGACAAGAATCTGTTGTGGATCAGACTGAAGTCTAGCTAACTGATGTCTTCTATTTAGCAACTATTTAGAACAAGATTCAGTACAGGTCTTGACCCCATTACCACCTTTCACTTTGATAAGTAGGGAATAAGCATTGCCCAAAAGTTTTTATCTAGAACATTAACTTCATTAATGGATAATCAACATTTTCATTACTTGACCAAACCTTTATGAAGTTTTGCTAATACTCTCTACATCATTCTCTGGCAGTGAGGTACACAGTTGAATTTAAAAGACGGTGTAAAACACTCCCTCCAACACCTTCAGCTGCTACTTTATTTTCTTCTCGTGACAAATTTCTCAACAGCTCCTACTCTCCCCCCTACATACAGAAACAAACCCACACTCCGTTTATCAGGTATGACACTGAACACTACTCATCACTGCTGTCCTCCACCAAAGAGTGGAGGAGAAAGCCAGCACCTCAGAGATGCAGCCATCAGAGACCAACTAAAATCCCTAAACCCCACAACTGCTCAGAGTATTTGGCTAGATGCACAAATCTATTTCCTCTGAACTTCACTTCTGCTTCCTAGCAGCTTCATTTAACACATTAACCAGTTTCTTCATGCAGCACAGCAACACTTTAGGCCTCCAAAATTCATAGAATGGTAGGGGTTGGAAGGGAATTCTGGAAATCAAGTCCAAAGCCCCTGCCAGGGCAGGATTACTTAGGTCAGGTCACACAGGAACACATCTGTGGGGGTGTCTTGAAAGTCTCCAGAGAAGACCCCACAATCTCTCTGAGGAGCCTGCTCCAGGACTCTGTCACCCTTGCAGGAAAGAAGTTTTTTTCTCACGTTGAGATGGAACTTCCTATGTTCCAGTTTGTATCCATTGCCCCTCGTCCTACCACAGGACACCACTGAAAAGAGCCTGGCCCCTTCTTCTTGACACCCATCCTTCAGATATTTATAAACCCCCTCTCATTCTTCTCTTCACCAGGCTAACCAGCTCCAGGTCTCTCAGGCTTTCCTCATCACATAGATGCTCTTTGTACCCTTCATTGGACTCTCTCCAGTATATCTCTGTCCCTCTTGAACTGGGAAGCCCAAAACTGGACATAGGATTCCAGATGTCATTTCACCAGGGCAGAGCAGAGGGGTAGGAGAACTTCCCTTGACCTTCTGGCTACCCTCTTCTTATTGCACCCCAGACAAGACTAGCAACAATTAGCTTAAACTGGGTATCTGAAGACCTTTCATTAGCAGGAACTGTGGCCAACAGTCTGCAGTATTCTTACAGCAGGAATCTGTGCTCTGAGCAGCGGATTTTAGGAAAAAGTAAAGCATGCCACAGCATTACCCTACTCTGTTGCTTTTGCTTGTGTTGGCAAGAGGCTTGTGCTGTATGGAGCGAGCTATATTTCAGCAGTCACTGAAAAAAAACAACCCACCACAATACAAAACCAAACCATAAAAAATTAATGGCATTTTAACTAGATCTGTGTGAAACACCAAGGAAGCACAAAGCACAAGGAAGCCAGCCTGACTTTCTGATCTATTGCTAAGCACCATACCCTAGCTAGACTTTGCTATGTTACAAGCAGCAAAGCAAAAGAGGGCGAGAAGAGTACAGCAATCGTTTGCTAGGCTTAGAAGTCATCCTTTGGAAGATTACCAGAGATTATTCAATCTTTTTTGCCATATCTCAGCTTTACAGAGATGGTATCCCAGTAATGAAACAGGGAACTCTACTGCATGCTCCTATGAGATTGTGACCAGCAGGTTGAGGGAGGTGATTCTACCCCTCTACTCTTGTGAGACCCCACCTGGGTTACTGCATCCAGTTCTGATGCCCCCAGCACAAGAAGGACATGGAACTGTTGGAGTGGGTCCAAAGGAGGCCATAAAGATGATCAGAGGGCTGGAGCACCTCCCCTGTGGTGACAGGCTGCAGGAGTCAGGGCTGTTGAGCCTGGAGAAGAGAATGCTCTAGGGAGACCTTCTAGCAGCCTTTCAATACCTGAAGGAGCCTACAGGAAAGCCAGAAAGGGACTATGTACAAGGGCTTGTAAGTACGTTGACGGCCAATGGCTTTGAGCAGGAAGAGGGGAGATTTAGACTGGATACTATGAAGAAATTTTTTACAGTGAGGGTGATGAGACACTGGAACAGGTTGCCACAGGGAGGTCGTGGCTGCCCCCTACCTGGAGGTGTTCAAGGACAGGTTGGACAAGGTTTTGAGCAACCTGGTCTAGTGAGAAGTGTCCCTGCCCATGGCAGGGGGCTTGGAACCAGATGATCTTTAAAGCCTCTTCCAACCTAAACCATTTGTCTCCCTGATGCCACAGACACTTCAATTGATTCCAAGCAAGTTGCTGAAGTCTCTCTTGTGGAAGAGATAACAAATGATGATCCTTCACTGAGAGGAATCAATTGCAGAAGATAGTCCAAAACTGTACTTTCTATCATTGTTTAATACTTTGATTGATATCCTCATTAGCATGGGGGAAGAGCTCCTATTAAAATAATATAGAAGGAGATGAGTAGGTGTAATGATGGCACTAATGATACGAATTAATAACCGCTCATTATTTTTAATCATATGTGCAGGTGAAATGAATAATCAGGAAAATAAACAAGACATTTTTTGTGAACCTAAAACTAAGGAGGTTTGAAAACACTCTAAATTACACTCTGAATTAGCAGTTGTCCACTCCAAGTTTCGTTATTCTGCAGACACAGGAGACAGCAAGGGACTGGTGAGTAGCAGAACATCAGGCTCATTCACCTCTTTCATTCTGACACATCAAGAATAACGGGGACATTTGGCATCTTATTGCCAAAGGATGCTTAAAGAGAAGCACAAGAAGCTTAAAGAGATGCCCAAGAGAAAAGAGACTGAGGGGAGATCTTCCCACTCTCTACATGACGCTAAGGGACATGATTTAGCGCTAGACTTGGTAGAGTCAGCAATGGTCGGACTCAATGATCTTAAAGGTCCTTTCCAAACAAAATGATTCTATGATTCTATTCTTAGACTAGCACTGAGCAAATAAGAAACTGCAGCTGCCATCCTTGTTTCAAAGCTCTGAAAACACAGCTCATGCTAAAACACCACCTTCAAAGAACATACTTAAATGATACTTGTACCTCTTGGTCTTAAAGGTGGAAATATCTCCTCTTGGAAGGAGGACTGTCATTCAGCTGGTGCTTAAGGACAAAGGGGCAGATGGGAAATCAAGCAGGAAATTGACCTCTTAAACCAACCAAGTTATTTTCAACAACAGAACTGCAATTTTGGTTTTCATTACAGATTACCTTATAGCTTTTACAAGAGCCTTGGCTAGGTATTAAATTCTCCAGTGTAAGTTCCAAAAGCCTTTTGAAAGTTGAAGTGATTTTTATCTTCAGAATCAATTGTGAGTCTTGATGCTGTCAAAAGCTCTGTGCTTGTGTCACCTAAAACACATCTCCTATCTTCATTCTAAAACAACTGATACGGCATTTGGTCTGCAGACGAGTTGCATCTTTGAAAGTTTGATTGCTCCAAGCCCAACTCAATGTCTGAGGATCAGTCTCTGGGGAAAAAGATATTTTTGGCACTGTGTTCTTAGTCCAACAGCTGGAAGAGCCATTAAGCCATTAGCCCATACTTAGACAGTGTACAATTATGACAGTTCATACTCTTGTGACAGTGATTGATTTATGACCTTGTCAAAGCCCACATTGCTGTAACAAACAGCAGCTGCAATTAGTTTAAGGATGGGCAGGGCTGTCCCCAGCCAGGAACAGGACAGGCAGCAGCATTGGCCTCAGCACAGGCCTGGCTTCTTCCTCAGGGATTCAGTAAAGCCTGGGCAGGTCTCTCCCTATCTCCTTCCAAGAGCAGAAATCGTATGTCCCAGCACACATGTGGCTCTCACTTGGCAAAGTGTGAGACAGCCCCACTGGCCCAGTCGCCATCACTTGCTGGAGACAAACCCAGGGCTGAACCAGCTCTTCCATCCATAGGGAGAAAGGCAATTTTCAGTGAGAAAATGGCCAAAAAGCATCTTCAGTTTCACGTGTTACACTTACATAGCAGTTTCTGCATTAATGAAATAATTATTAAGTGCTTAATAAGCAGAAAATATTTGTAAAGTAATAATTCAATATCATTCAAATACTTGTAAAGTGATTATTCAACAAATACTCAACATTAAACTGTGATTCATATAATCAAGTGGTGGCAGTGATTCATGTCTTACCATGTCAAGAGCCCCCCTGGTGCAGCGGCAAGTAGGAGCTGCACTCCCACCCCCACGGAGGTGGCAGGAGCTAGGCAGGCTCAGGCAGTGCTCCAGCATTTGCCCAGCATAGTCCTTTCCCTTTGTCATCAGGCAGCAGGGTTCTGAGCAGAGCAGGAGCAGCTGTGGGTTCATCATTCTCAAGAAGTCAGGCCCTAGGTGCTGAGCTGACACAGCTGAAGGTCCCTCAAGATCTTGCTTCATGCCACAGACCACTGTCCTCAAAGAGCTATAGTTCAAATCTGAAAGTGTCCATCTCCAGCCTCCCCTGGGAAACTGCCAGCACTAAATGGCCTTCTCCATGCAATACATTCATACACCTGGGAATTCCAACCCAAACCAATTCTATCATGCTGTGATTGATCCAATACCTTTGTCTCCCCTCCCCTGGTTTCACTCAGCAGCACTAGGTGTGTCACCACACAGGCCCTTCTCCCTGCTGTCCCCTCTGGCAAACCTCAGCAGGTGGTTCCTCATCCCACCTGCACCAGTCAGCAGCTGGTGGCATCACCAAGTGGGGAACCAATTGTTTTGGCTGAAAAGACCTTTAAGATCATCAAGTCCAACCATTCTCCAACTTTGCCAAGCCTGGTGCTGAACCATGTCCTTCAGCACATCTCTGCCTCTTTGAAATGCATCCAGGGACAGGGATTCAACCACCTCCCTGGGCAGCCTGTTCCCACCTTTGAGAACCTTTTCAGCCAACAAGTTTCTTCTCATATCCAACCTAAATGTTCCCTGGTGCAACTTGAGGCACTTTCCTCCCCTCATATCACTTATTGCTACAGAGAAGAAAACAACCTCCACCTGCCTCCAAACTCCTTTTAGTCATGTAATTTCAAGCATACTGAACAGTAAAATGTTGATTCTTGCCAAGTAGAGGTAACATAGATGGAAAAATCTCTGTTGTGGTTTCTTGACCCTGACCTGCAGCAAAGCCCCACACAACTGCTTAGACTCAGAAAGATTAAAGGGAGAAAACTGCTGGGTTGAGATAAAGACAATTTAATAGGTGAAGCCAAAGCCATTCCAAAGTGAAACAAGGAATTAATTCCCTACTTCCCATCAGCAGGCAGGGGTTCAGCCATCCCCAGAAGTTTAGGACTATAAATGTTGTATGTCCTCCCTTACCTCCTCCTTTCCCCAGCTTTATATGTGGAGTGTGACATCACACGGTCTGGAATACCTCTTTGGTCAGTTGGGGTCAGCTGTCTCAGTTGTGTCCCCTCCCAACTTCTCATGCACCCTCAGCCTTCTAGTTGGTGGAGTTGTGCAAGGAGCAGAGAAGCCTTGACTCTGTGTAAGGGCTGCTCAGCAATGACCAAAAATCCCTGTGTTACCAATACTTGTTTCCAGCACAAATCCAAAACACAGCCCCATGCAAGCTACTGTAAAAGAAAAGAAAAAAAGAGCTCTCCTCCAGCCAAACCCAATAAACAATAGAGGACAATCTTACCTGTCTATAACCAAGGCTTAACCATCCTGAAGCTGACACTTCAAATCATAGGTTAACACCTTTCCTGCCAAGAAAAAAAATGATGGTAAAATTTTGTGCCTAAATGTAGCAGCTGCAACTTTGGAGCATAGACTTCATGTCTTTGTTACAGACAAGAGATAGAACCAAGAAATAACAAAGCATCTGCTGAATATCTCCTTAAGAATAACTATTAAGAAGCTGAAGAAAAGGAAAAAAATAATTTCCTGACTAGGTGGTTAACTTCTGACTCCTATGGGACAACCTCCCACTAGACCAGGTTGCTTAAGACTTCATCCAACCTGGCCTTGAACACCTCCAGGGAGGGGCCATCCACAACCTCCCTGGGCAACCAGTGTCTCACCACCCTCACTAGAAAGAATTTGTTCCTCAACTCCAGTCTAAATCTCCCCTCTTCCAGCTCAAAGCCATTGTTCCTCATTCTGTCTCTATAAGGCGTTGTAAAAATTCCCTCCCCAGCTTCCTTGAAGGTCCCCTTCTAGTACTGGAAGGCTGATAGAAGGCCTCCCCGGAGCGGAGCCTTCTCTTCCTCAGGCTGGACAGGCCCAACTCTTGCTCCCCATAGTGGGGGTGCTCTAGCATTCTGGTCATCTTTGTGGCCTCCTCTGGACCTGCTCCAACACTTCCATCTGCTTCTTTCATTGAAGGCACCAGAACTGGATGCAGTAACCCAGGTGGGGTCTCACAAGAGCAGAGTAGAGGGTGAGAATCACCTCCCTCATCCTGCTGGTCACACTTCTTTTCATGCAGCCCAGGACACAGTTGGCCTTTTGGGCTGCAAGTGAACTTTGTCAACTCAAGGGACTTAAATAAGGAACATGAGTGACACAAATCCAAAGACATCTCAGAGTCCAAGCAAGAGAAGCTGTTTCCCTCCTCCCGCTAAATACGATCAGAATGACCCAATCACAAATGTATTTACGCACAACTCGTGAAGTGTGTATCCAAGTCTGTGTAGATATAATTATAGGTATTTGCAAATGATATTTGAGTTGGAAGAAACAAGTGATTCAATTAAATCCAAATGTTTCCCACGTGCAATCTGGCGAAGAGTAATTTGTTATCATTAAGCTATCTCTGCAGCTTCAGAAGTGAGAACGATAACTTTCATGTCTTTCAGAAAACCATTAGAGAAATTAATGGTAAAAAGGAGTAGGTAAAAATAGGTTAAAAGTAGCACTTGGCAGATAGAAGAGCTTCTTCAATTAGAGATGTCAAAAACTAAAACTCTAGCATGTGGGCACGTAACTTTATAGGGAAGTGTTATCCGTGACTAACTGAGCAATTGTAACAATAACAAGTTACTATATTCTTGTTCCCATTACAAACTTTTGGGCTAGATACTCATTAAAACATGGAATGTGTCATCTTTGCAGTAAAGTCACAGCCTGAACCACGGAATCATTCCAGTCGGAAAAGGCCTCCAAGATAGAGGTCACACCTCGAATACTGGGTTCAGTTTTGGGCCCCTCACCAGAAGGAGGACATTGAGGTGCTGGAGCATGTCCAGTGAAGGACAATAAAGCTGGTGAAGAGTCTAGAGAACAGACCTGGTGAGGATCAGCTGAGGGAACTGGGGCTGTTTAGTCTGGAGAAGAGGAGGGCTGAGGGGAGCCAGGCTGTGTTGAACTCTTTTCCCTAGTAGCAAGGGATAGAAGGAGAGGAAATGGTCTGCAATTGTGCCAGGGGTGGTATGGTTGGAGAGAAGGAAACATTTATTTTCTGCAAAAGTGATCAGGCATTGGAACAGGCTGCCCAGTGGCGGTGGAGGAGTCCTGGTCCTTGGAGGTGTTCAAGAAATGTGTGGACGTGGCATCTGGGGATGTGTTTTAATGTCCATGGTGGTCTTAGATCTTTAAGATCAATGAGTCTAATCTCCAACCTCTTTCAATGAAAACAATTCTATGATTCTAAGCTCCTTGCAGCAACACACCTGCATAAAGCATAACAGCCTAAACAGCTAACTAGTGCTGCAACTTTGGTTCTTATCAAGCAAGATCACAGAATCACATAAAGACAGGAGTTTGAAAGGACATCTGGTGATCATCCAGTCCAAGCCCCCTGCCAGAAAAGGTTCACTTCAAGCTGGTTGCATAGGACAGTATCCAGACAGGTTTTGGAGGACTGCAGAGATGGCGACTCCACCACCTCTTTGTGCAGCCTGGTCCAGCGTTTCATCACCCTTAAAGAAGTTTCTCCTCACATTCAGAGGGATCTTCCTATGTTCAAGTTTGTGCCTGTTAGCTCTTGTCCTGTCACTAGGCACTACTGATCCCTCCAGTCTTCCTTGCAGGTGAGGTAAACCTGTAAGAAGATTAAGCAGGGCCTGATGAACCTAGGATGCTTTTGAAAAAGAATTTGTCATGCTTTGTGCTTTCTAGAGGAATACCTGTGCAGCTTCTGACTTATGTAGGCCACTGTTTTCTGCTGGGTGAGACCTGCACAAGAGGTTGAGCTTTGGTGACAGGTTACTGCAGAAAGTGTATGGCTTGCAGGGTGTCATGGCAGTTAAATTCTCAAAGTTGAGAGGATTTTCTTTTTTAGCAAAACCTGCTTTGTTGTCTGACATGTGGGATCACCGGACATGCTGCCAAAGTCCTAGGACTCCTCTTCTCAAAATGTCTTATACATTACTGGTGGGATTTCCCCCCCCCTAATGATTTAAATGCCTAAAATACACTTCTAAAGTGACTTGAGGCAGAGTGAGGGAAGTATTTTGTAACCCACAGTGATAAAGCAGCTCAGTAGAAGGATTATCAAAACAGCTTTTAATACTTCCAAATCTCCGCCATGGGACCATCTTGTAGAAGTGGATTTGCCAGCACCGTTTAGTTTTCAAGTATTCAGAGTTACTGAGAGAGGAAAGGGTTATATGAGTATAAAGTTAATTTGAAAGCACTGGAAAAAACCTGCAAACTTCCTCTAAGAGCAGCAGAATCCCAAGGGCTTGGTAGCTAAGAAGGCAGGATGGCTTCCAAGACCAGACAGCATGTGATCATGGCTTGTTATTGCCCAGACGAGACCCACAGCAAACAAATCCTCGTAGGTCCTAGACCTGTGCTTCACCATGAGCATGCAACAGCGCTGAGGAGCTGTGCTAGCTTGGGGTTGTGTGGTGGCAGGAGCCTCCTGTGCTGTTTGATGCCCCTTGAACTGAGTGCTTCACCAACACCACCATGTGCAAATATTTGGGCTTGGGATTTAGGTGGGCCTTTTTTTCCCTGCTTCAGGTCTTCTCTGGTAGCAACTCTTTGGATTTCTTGTTCATGCATTAATCATAGAAATATAGAATTGGTTTGGTTGGAAAAGAACCTCTAAGGTCATCTAGTCCAACCACCAACTTAAGACCACCATGGCCACTAAAGCATGTCCTGAAGTGCCTCTGAGACTTAATGAAAATATCTATCAGTTATGGCAGGAAAAATTGCTATGCTTAGTGTCAGAAGAGCCAGCAAAAGCATAGCCATATATTTTTAGTCACCCAAGGAGTCATTCCTAGGCAGGCTTTATGTTGACAGTGCTATACTGGAGCAGCCATATGGAACAGGGACATTCCTCCTGACAGATGCTTTACATTCCTTCAGAGCAATGGAAGGAAGGATTGCTTCAAAATAACACCTGCTGTGTCTCTGTCTCCTTCCAAACACCTTCCCAAGTGCAAAGGGGGCAGCTACTCCAGTGCAACCCCTCTGCTTTTCACAGCTCGTGGGGGTCACAGCTGGAGGCACATGTTGCCAGGAATGCCACAGGCAGAGACCTCAACTCCCATCCCTGGCAGAGGCATGCTCTAAATGTTGACACATCCCTCACCTCTCCGTATGAAGCTGAGGAGCAGCATGGGAGATCATTTGTTTTTAATCACAGAATCATTGGAGTTGGAAAGGACCTCTGAAGATCATGTAGTCTAGCCCCACTCCTAGAGTGGAATCACCCCAACCTCATAGTTAACTTGTTTTCCAGGTCAAATTAAAATAACACAACAATTGCAGGAGAGCAAGCAGGCTGGCCTGCCTTGTTCCTGCAGAGAAAGCCATGAAGCAGCATAGTGAGAGAATCCCCTTAAACATTGCAGGTAGTCCAGAGAGGGGACAGATTCCTTTCTGCTGTTATCAGCTTGCTTTTACTTCTTGCACAATACAGAGATGTATCACCCACAGCCACAGACCAGATCATACAGTCCTGAAAACCTGCTTCATGAAGGCATTGTCCTCCTGTTTTGCCCAGACAAGCATAGCAAACCTAGTCTTCATTCTCATTCTAAAGAGGCTGACATCTGACCCTGTTGAAAATTTAACAGTTTTTTTCCCCCTCCAAGTTACGCTGAACTGCATAATAGGGGAGACACTGTCAAAAGTTGCCATAGAAATGGAGAAAGAAAGGAAAGTGATTATAAAGGAAGAGGACAGGTGTCACCAGGGGCATAAGAGGTCATAAAAGCCTATCCCTTATCCTACTGAGCAGAATGAAGTGGCCTTAGCATTCAGAAGGTTCAGGCAACTTAGAGAAATGCAGGACAGACATCTGAAAATCCTTGAGATGCAAGAAGCGATTTGGTCTCTTCAGCAAAGACATCAGCATTGTAAATACTCCTAGTCCAGCTGCTTCAAGGTAGGCTTTCCAGTCCACAGTGGGGTTCCTTGAAGAAACAGTTTCCCTGATTTACCTGCATGAACCACCACCACCACCACCACCACTTCCCTTGATTTAAACAGGCTTCAAAGATTTCTTTCCTGTCCAAAACAAGCAGACCAAATTTCTGTGAGCTGGCTACACAGGGAGGTTGGAGAGACTTTTCTTCAGTCTGCCAGGCCTGACTTCACATCAACCATGAAGTTTCTGAAACAATTCCTCCCCAGAGAGTTTCAGCAAGCTAAATATGTAACACAGGAAATGATTTCTAAGATGTTCTGCAGACAACACAAGTGATTTCAGTTTGGATTCTCAAAACTACTTGGCACTGGGATCTTCGCCTTGTTCCAAGTCACTAAATCTGCAGGACAATCGTCTGTCTCTCTTCCTTTTTGTGCTGCTGTGCAGCCTCTCTGTAGGCACCTTTCTTTAAAACTCACCCAAATTGTCTTCATCTCCTCAAAACGGGAAGGGAAAGAAGGCATTTGCTGGGAGAGGGACCTGGGGGTGCTGATTGACACCCGCCTAAACATGAGCCAGCAGTGTGCCCAGGTGGCCAAGAGGGCCAATGGCATCCTGGCCTGTATTAGGAATAGTGTGGCCAGCAGGAGCAGGGAGGTCATTGTGCCCCTGTACTCTGCATTGGTTAGGCCACACCTTGAGTACTGTGTCCAGTTCTGGGCCCCTCAGTTTAAGAAGGACATCGAGACACTTGAATGTGTCCAGAGAAGGGCAACAAGGCTGGTGAGAGGCCTTCAGCACAAGTCCTATGAGGAGAGGCTGAGGGAGCTGGGATTGTTTAGCCTGGAGAAGAGAAGGATCAGAGGTGACCTCATTGCCCTCTACAACTACCTGAAAGGTGGTTGTAGACAGGACGGGGTTGGTCTCTTCGCCCAGGCAACCAGCACCAGAACAAGGGGACACAGTCTCAAGCTGTGCCAGGGGAGGTTTAGACTCGAGGTGAGGAAAAAGTTCTTCACTGAGTGAGTCATTCGTCATTGGAATGTGCTGCCCAGGAAGGTGGTGGAGTCACCGTCCCTGGAGGTGTTCAAGGGGAGATTGGACGTGGCACTTGGTGCCATGGTCTAGTTGCGAGGTCTGTTGGAACAGGTTGGACTTGATGATCCTTGGGGTCTCTTCCAACCTTAGTTACTGTGATACTGAGTAAATACAACTCACAGGCAGATCTTTGACCTTTTGGATTATTTGGGTTGTGGAAAACAGAGAAGGGAAGGCTTACTGCAAAAGGAGAAACAGAATACATGAACTCTGAGTTCCATCGCAGCACTTCCTTAACTGTGGAGGTGACAGCACACCAGTGGGACTTCTTAAGGTCATTTAAGGTCATGTTTTGAGTTCCAGGTTACAAAAGAGTCACAGAAAAGTTTTGGTTGAAAAAAAAACCTTTAAGATCATCAAATCCAACCATTATCTAATTCCTCCAAGTCTGGTGCTAAACCATGTCCATCAGCATGGTGGATGGGGATCCAGCCACCTCTCTGGGCAGCCTCCTCTAGTCTTTGAGAACCCTTTGAGTTGCCCAATGTCTTCTAATACCCAACCCAAACCTCCCCTAGTACAACTTGAGGCCACTTCCTTTAATCCTACCACTTGCTACTTGGGAAGAGAGACCACCATATGCATTCCTTCAACCTCCTTCAAGTGGGGCACTCCTGTTGTGAGGTCCCCAAAATTCAACCCAGGACTCAAGGTGTGTTCTCTCCAGTGCCAAGTCACTCAAACACACCTTCATTTTTCGGCTTCTTGCCCTATTCCAGCTGATCATTTTTGTGCACTACCACATTTCAGAAAACATCTTGAGCTATTCCAAACCCAACTTGTAAATTAAAGCAAAGTAAAATGATGCTTAGAAACTCTAAGTGCTGTTCCTCCCAAATGTGTTTTCCACACACAGATTTCACTGCCTTAAGTACTGTATGCATGAATTCCAGCTATGTGATTGCAGAAATGCCCCACAGATTGTTTTCAGCTTGCCTGGTTTTCTCCTAAAGGATTCAGCTGCTACTGCCTTCAGTGGCAGGAGATTTCAGTAATTCCAGTACAACTATCTAAAACTAGATGAAAGCAGATTCAAACAAACACAAACCAAAGAAAATGGGTTTCATTCAGGAAGCCTGCTAGCCTCAGAGGATTCAACTGTTTGGGGAACACATCTATATACTATGCTCTTTCCTATGCATTGACCTTTGGCTGTTGTGAAATGGGTGAAGCAGAATCCCCCAAGGAGTCCTTACTCCAAACTATAATTGTCAGTTTTATTCTCTGTTTTTTTAATACCAGTGTCCATAGTGTGCACAAGTTTGGGGAAATGAAGCCCTCCTTTCACTTTGTCCTTCCAGCAAGCTAGGTAGAAATTTGATTTTAATGGGTAGCAGGTCCTTCTAGTTAATCTTCAGCAGCTTGCTCTCTAGCCTCAGTACCAGCTGCTGCGTCTGCACCATTTTTGAAGCTGAATTGGTTAAACAACTCACAAGATCACAAGTGAACTAACAGGCTCTGTCAAAGGATTAGGAGATTAATTACCCTGCTTGTAATTGGTTGTACTTTTTTTTCCTTCATCCCTCCTGTTTACTGGAAGAACAAGATGGGATATGTGGCACACCTAGGTTGGACCCCTCACGATAATCGTACAAAGCTGCATGCAAAAGAAAGCATAGGAACAAAACATCCTACTAACAGACTGCTCTAATGCCAGATCCTTTAAGTTGGTCCTGATCATTCATCTAAAGGGCTGAGATTTTCAGATGCAAGAAACTGATGGGCAATTGAAAATCCTGAATGATGATGTTCAGTAGTTCTACCACAATCATACAAGCAAGACTGAGCCTTAAAATGGCCAAAACAATGCTGAATTTTCCAGGAAACCTAATGAGAGTGAGAAAGAGAATCACAGAATCATTAAGGTTGGAAAAGATCTTTAAGATCATTGAGTCCAACCATAACCCAACTACCAGGGCCACTAAAACTGTATCCTGAAGCACCACATCTACATGCTTCTTGGGACACCTTCAGGGATGGTGAGTTCACCACCTCTCTGGGCAGCCTGTTCCAATGCCTGACCACTCTTGCAGCAAGCAAATTTTTTACAGTATCCACCTTACACTGCCACCCCCACTTCCCCCCCCCAGCACAATTTCAGGCCATTTCCTCTCATCCTATCACTAGTTATTTGTGAGAAAAGACCTTCTAGAGAGGAGCAATGAGTTCTCCCGTCAGCCTCCTCTTCTCCAGATTAAACAACCCCAGTTGCTCCGCCACTCCTCATGTGATGCCCTCCAAACCTCTCTCCAGCCTCATTACTCTTCTATGGACAGGCTCCGGGACCTCAACGTTTCCTGTACTGTGGTGCCCAGAACTGAACACAGTACTCAAGATGTGGCCTCGCCAGGGCCAAGTACAGGGGCACAGTCACTACCCTTCTCCTGCTAGACACACTGGGTTTGATCCAGGCCAGGATGCTGTTGGCCTTCTTGACCACCTGGCCATACTGCTGGCTCACATTCAGCACCCAGCCACCAGCCAGCCACCAGCACCCTCAGATCCTTTTCCACCAGGCACTCTGCCCAAAGCCTGTAGTGTTGCTTGGAGTTGTGACTGAAGACCCAGCACTTGGTCTTGTTACACCTCATCCCACTGGCCTCAGCCCATTGATCTAACCTGTCCAGATCTTTCTGCAGTGCCTTCCTACCCTCAAGCAGATCATCTTGCCCTCAGGAGAAAGAGAGGTTCAGGAGAGCACATGGGCATTTAGCAAGAAGAGGGTGAGCCAGTCTCAGATGGGCAGAACACGTTTTGCCACCGGCATTTGACACTGGCACTTTGATCACCTTTGACAGGATTTTTTTTTTCTCACCAGATTTCCTCAAAACATTGCCAAACTAGTTCCATTTCTCTTTTGTACAGGCATAAGCCTAAAAGCACACAACTGTTTCCATGCATTGCATTCAGGAAACACTAACCAAAGGGGTTTAGAAACATCTGTGGAAAACAGTGCTGAAAAGCAAAAATATCTGCCCAGGAAACAAAGCACTGAGAAATTTCAGTCTACAGTGGTGACATCAGTACTAAATTGGGAGAGGGAATGGATTTTAATTTTGGAGGGGAAGGCAAAAAAGATGAATATCCCCATCATCTGCACAAGTTTCCTGCTGTTCAGAGCAGACACAAGCCACATTCTTTTCCTCCCAAAGTTAAAATTAACAGAGCCATATATCTCTGCCCTTAAACTGTGGCTTCAGAGACAAAGAAATACCTAAATCCAGACAGCAGCTGTTGCTTATGTCCCCACTTCCCTGGGCAGCCTTTTCCAGTCTTTGAGAACTGCTTTCAAGGCAACAATATAGGGTTCCCAGTCCTACATTTGCTTTAAGTGCAGATTAGTTTAATCCAGGTGAGGAGAAAAGAAGCACAAGGGGAGAAATTCTCCACTTCTTGTTCAGAGAGATATTTTCTACCCATCTTGGGTAGGCAGCTGGCAATCTTCTCTCTCCTGGGACTGAGGAGTGTAGTCCTGCTACCTTGCAGGGAGCCTTGTGCTTGCAAATCCTCCTGAGTTCGAGAAAATTGCCTACAGAAACACTAAGCCTGTGCTTTTGAAACTGCTTCTTAAGAGATCTGAATCTTTCCTTCCTATTAATTTTCCTTCATTTCAAAGCCCCTGGAAAGCCAGAAAACCCAGTTCCCAAGAGATTCCCTGAGAAGGGACAAGTTTGCCCAAACAGCTCCCTCTGCAAGCAATTTGTCAGCTGCAACAAACCTCCAGGGTGTAGCTGTGCTGCCACAGGCTGCTTGGTTTTACAGGCCTTGGGTGCCACAGAAACAAGAGAAGTTACCCAATATTGAATATCAACTAATTAACTATCCATTAACTAATGACTAGTGAGAGATCAGCCTTTTAGTGGTTTCCCTCAGTTATGGGTACCAAACTCTTGTGAAACAACTGCAGGAGAAACTCAGAAATTATTATCCCTAACACAGGTGTGCAGCATCCTCCTAGCTGGATGTACAGGCAGAGCGTCACCTTCATGCTGACACAGCAGCTATGCCTTGCACCATCACCCTTCACAGCAGCTCACCTTCAGCTGGCTGTTGACCAACACCTCCAGGTCCTTTACTGCAGGGCAGCTTTCCAGCCACTCTGCCCCAAGCCTGCAGCATTCAGTGGATTGTTGTGACCCAAGTGCAGGACCTGGCTCTTGGCCTTTTTGAATCTCATACAACTGACCTTGGCTCATCAATTCAGCCTGTCTCTTCCCTGGTGGCCATGCCATTCGTGATGCAAACCAGGAATGCTTCACAAGGAGGAAAAAGCTCTTCCTGCTTAACCAAAGAGTAGAGCAAGGCAATACAAAACTGTCCACAGGACCTCAATAAAGGTTCCAACACAGTACCCAAGGTTAGGAGGAGCTGCTTTGCGTGGCAGTGAATCATGTGGAGAGCACAAGCATGCTGCAGGGAGCCTTCCAGCAGCCATTATAGAAAATGCAGAACTTAAAAAAGCAAGGTTGAGAATTTGGATATCTTATAGCCTAACACAAATCAAATTGAAGAAGGTACTTTTGATGCCTTGAATGGGTAAAGAAAATAAGCAGATGTTCAGTAATTATAATAGTTAATGAGCAAGGCTCAACCATCTAAACAGTCGCCAAACTGATATAAGTTACCCTTTAACCTTTATCTCTATTTCAGGTGCTTTATAACTATAATTTGTAGCATCAATACAGTAGATAAAGCTGTAGCATTATCACTAGCTAAAACACATTTGAAAGGACTCAATTAAGAGTTTTAGAAACTATGGCCCAAAATTAAAGCTATCTAAACACCTTCTGTTACAGACCCCTCCAATTTGAGACATTTTGTTGCCTAGGCAACCTGGTCATGATGTATCTCAGACAGCTCAGAACACAGAAACACCATCCATGGCTGGTTGTAGGCAGAAGGTATACACAAGTAATACCTTCCGACAGATTGACAGGATGCTTGGTTCCATGGTTTAGTTGATTAGGTGGTGTTGGATGATAGGTTGGACACGATGATCTTGAAGGTCTCTTCCAACCTGGTTTATTCTATTCTATTATGTATTTACAGGGGCTGCTGGGAGGTGTATATCTAAAGCTGAGTGAACAAAAACACCACAGCACCAAAATAGCACCAAACCCTACGATTTATAGGCTAATCTACATGATTATCCAAGTGGGATTAGCAGCTGTGTAGAGAGGCCCACATGTATGAAGTGACCCTGCTGATCTTATCCTAGAGATGAAGGAAAAAGCAGTGGTAGAAGGGGTGTGGACACCCAAACCATTCCATGAATCTGTGACAGATATTTTGCATTGCTTAGAACCATGGAATCACAGAATGGTAGGGCTTGCCAAAGCAGAATCACTTAGGGCAGGTGACACAGGAACACATCCAGACTGGTCTTGGAACTCTCTAGAGACTCCAGATCATATCCAGTTAGGACCTGGCCAAGCAAGTGAAGCAAATGACTTTATATTACCACTTGAAGAGCTACTTGTTGAAGACGGAATCATGCAGGTTTCCCCATAAAAAATACTCCTCCAGTTCTGGATCCAATGTTTTTTTTCAGGAGTCAAAAGTGCTAGGAAATGCTGTGGAGTTAAATGCTGCTGGATCCCTTGGAAAAGGCATCCCTGGAAAACACCTTGGCAGTGGCCACACAGTGAAACTAGGAGGTGTTTGGATCAAGGCTTAGTGTAGGTGGGTATGGCAGGTGATGATTTCTGTGAAAATATTATCATTTTCTGGGCAAAACTGCCTGAAAGATTCTGAGCAGCTACATTTCCTTGCTACAAGATTGTGGGAAGGTAGACAACAGTCAATTCTAGCTAAACATTTCAGAAATGGACCTGAAACAAGAGAAACTTCTGCCTGAACCATAATGACCTTATCAGAAAGGGGAACAAGGCTCAACAAAATATACCTCTGATTCCTCAGTCATCTGGATGGCATGCTTGGTGTTGTATTACCAGACAAAAAATACAAATCAAAACCCAAACCACACTCTGCTTGGCTGCAGTCCTGTCATGGCTAAATACCAGCAAGCTTCCTCTACTCCAAGGTGAGCTATGAGAAGAGGCTGGGCTATAATTAACCAAGCAGCAGGTCCTGTGCTTGGATCACAGCAAGCCTTTGCAATGTTATGGACTTGGGGCAGAGCGGCTGGAAAGCTATCCACCAAGAAAGAACTGGGGGCACTGACTGGCAGCTGGCTGAAGACGAACCAGATTGTGCCCAGGTAGCCAAGAAAGACTACAGAATTCTGGCCTGTGTCATTAGTGTGACCAGCAGGACCAGAAAAGTGATTGTCACATTATCACAAAATGTTAGGGATTGGAAGGGACCTCAAAGGAGCTGCACACAATATTCCAGATGTTGTCCCCCTGTACTCAGCATTGGTGAGTCCTGTGCCCCTCACTACCAGAAGGCCATTGAGGTGCTGGAGCATGTCCAGAGAAAGGCAATAAAGCTGATGGAAGGACTGGAGAACAGGTCTGGTGAGGAGTGGCTGAAGGAACTAGGGTTGTCTTGTCTGGAGATGAGGAAGCTGAGGGACTACTTCTATCTTCTCTCAGCACAAACACAAGAAGAAATTCTTAGTCCCAAGGCAAGAGAAAATCCTTAACCTAACTCTACCTGGCATAGTTTTTAAATGACAAACTCTGCTCTCATACAGCCTTAAGATAGTAGTGGGAAGCCTTTGTGTGTCTTCAAAGATGTCAAGAGTCTCAAGACTGTTGCATGTAGAGTGAGGGAGGAACTTCAAAGATTGTAGCCCTGGGTGAGCATTAGTTAAATACAGTGGAAGACATCACAAGTTTGGTGACATTCCAGAGACAGTTCCATTATTTTCCAGTTACTTTTATATACTGTTAGATGCTTTATGCCTGATACTTGGATAAGGTACAGTGGTCATGCAAGTTTAAGTGGCTGGGCTTAGCTGCAAGCCTCGTTGCGGCAATTAAGCCATTTCCCCAAATCTATATATCCTACTTCAGAACTGTTTGGGTGACAGGGCAACATCGATCCTCCCTTCTACAGAAAGCTTGCAAAGCAAATCAATAGGCCTACATGTTTGGAGGGCCCTGGCACCAAAAAAATCAAGTAAAAATCACCTGCCATAAATACCACCATGCTAAGAGAATAGTTTGTTTCGGAGCCAGATTCTGCTAAGACACTGAATAAACTGAACTGATTTATTACAAAGGTGATAAATGATGGTGACTTCAACTCTTGTGCCCACAAATACCACACTCCATAGATTGGGGACTGACCTGTTGGACAGCAGTGCAGAGGAAAGGGACCTGGGGGTCCTGGTAGATAGAAGGAGCCAGCACTGCACCCTTGTGGCCAAGAAGTCCAGTGGTATCCTGTGATATTAGAAGGGCAGCGGTGAGTAGGCCAAGATAAGTTCTTCTTCCCCTGCACTCTGCCCTGGTGAGGCCGCATCTAAAATATTGTGTCCAGTTCTGGAACCCTCAGTTCAAGAAGAACCTCAGGGAATCGCTTGAAAGAGTGCAGTGCAGAGCCACAAAGATGCTGAACTGAGTGGAACATCTCCCTGCTGAAGAAAGGCTGAGGGAGCTGAGGCTCTAGCTTGGAGCAGAGGAGCCTGAGGGGTGACCTCATTCATAAAGATGTGAAGGGTGAGTGTCAGGAGGATGGAGCCAGGTTCTGCTCAGTGATGTCCAACAATAAGAGGCAGCTGGTGCAAACCGGAGCAGAGGAGGTTGCATGTGAGCATAAGGAAAAACTTTCACTGTGATGGTGACAAAACACCAGAGCAGGCTGCCCAGAGAGGTTGTGGAGTCTCCTTCTCTGGAGACATTCAAAACCCACCTGGATGTGTTCCTGTGTGACCTGTCCTAGGCAATCCTGCTCTGGCAGAGGGGTTGGACTGGACGACCTTTCAAGGTCCCTTCCAACCCCTAGTGTTCTGTGATTCTGTTATTAACTAACCATCTTTATTTGCCTCCTTATGTTTTTCTTAATTTTATCTCTAATTATGATTTCTATTTTATTTTTGTTTGGTGGAAAGCATTATTTGCTAATAAACCTCATATGCTTGTAATAATTCCAAACCTCATACATTTATAGTAATTGCCCCCATCCTGCACTGCAGGTGAGGAACACAGGCACAAGGAATGTCGAGAAATGTAGTAGAGGTAAGTGACTAATTAGATTCTGACATCCACGTTGGTTAAATAATTTACGATCCTCAGGGTACAGCTAAGCAAACTGTTCATTTCAAATCGAGAAGATTTAACTTTCATTCCTCCTTTGATCTGAGCAGAATCCTTCCACAGATTATTTATCAGTTGATTGAATCTTGTAGAGAGATGGGGGTTCTGACCTCTGCCTATTTATTCCATTCTGCTGTTTAACTGCAGTTTACTAGGAAAAACAAGGACAAGGCTGTGACAGTTCAGAGAGATGCAATTTGTCTGTTGAACTTAGCTTGGCATCTGTTAGACACGCAAAGAAACAAAAGAAATGGCATAAATATTCATCAGCAAAGAAGTCACCCACAATGCAGGATTTGAAACATTAGATGTTATTTTGGTAATGATAATAGTGATTCATCAGCCCTAATGATCTCTCAGTGCATTGCCTGACTGATCTTTCACTCGTGTGAGGATAATTTATTTTTTCTCATTTGGTGCCCTGCCTATCATTTGCTCCCAAAATATGGAAGTGGATTTACATAATAGAATTCTGCTCGCTGGGACCGGATGGGCTGGAGGTTTTTCTTTCAGGTAATGACAGTGGTATCAGCTCATTCTTCCCTTTGCATCTCATTTGAATAAAGCCTCTAATGTGACAAGTGGAAGATGGCACTGCCTCACAACCAGCTAATTGGGGGAGGAATGATGGTGTAGGCATCAGGTAGCACCAAAACCTTTCATAACCTCTTTGAGTTATAACTCTGCTTATCCTCGTAAATGAATCTTCTAATGACTTGTTTTTCTGGGTTGTAAATCTGCCAGAACACAGAGGAAAAAAACCTATCCTGTCTTAACAAAAAGGCACAGTTCAACCTAACACCTCAGCATTACAGCTCTCCCAGCTGGGATTTTTAACACGTTGGAAGAAAGTTACATTCTTAAAAGCACAGTAGGGTCTTCTGCCCAACTGACTTTCAGTAGGCACCTGAAAATCTCTCGTTCTTTTGCATGTAGTGCCTGAAACCCCATGAAAGCAGATGGGGGAAGGGTATCTAATTATTTTAGACACAAGAAAAATTACAACCTGGGCTCATAAACCTACAAATATTCTACAAAGCATAATGAAAAATCATCTGGGTTCCATTTTAAATGTGAGCTGAGAGCTTGCTTGATTTGTTGGAAGAAGGCCAGTAGAGGAAAATGCAAACGCACTGTGGTAGCTTCCTTCTAGTTAAAGCATTGCAAAAAAGACTAGGACATTGTCCAAAAAAACCCAAAAAAGATGCCCCTTCCTTCTCATTCCAAAAGGAAGTGAAGATATTACTTGAAACCACTGAATATGCACACACACACAAAATCTCCTCCAGGTAAGTTGCAAGAGGCTAGTAAAAATGACAGCTGGAGCACTAAAAGGTCTGCAAAGAGCTGATCTACTGCTATGGTCTCACCCTGCCAGGCTCAGCAAACCTCTGACCACCCCAGTCCTGAGAGCAGATAAAGGTTTTGACTTAAGGCTGGCCCTTTATGATTCACCTCCTTTTAGGACTGAATTATGATCACTGTGAGGACAGCCAAGCATGGAGCAAGGGCTCAGAGGGGCTGCAGGATCTCAGAGATTTTCCAAGTTCCAACTGGACAAAGCCTTAAGCAAACCTGCCTGGATGCAACATTGGTTTTGCTTTGAGTGGGAGCTCAACCTCTCCCTCTGGCCTTAGACTTTCTAAAGGATCACAGCAGAGAGAAATCCCCTAAGTTTCTACCACTGTGCTCTAAATCCCCCATATTTACTGTATGGGTAGAGTGATTTTGGTATTCACTGCAAAATGCCACTTCTGGATGGAAAGAAATGAGATTTTGATGAGCTGTGGTGGCAAGGTCTGCTGGTTTTAGCCTCGCAGCTCCTGAAAAATGCTTCCTCTGTCAGTTTGTTCCTGTTCAAACTCACTTCCTCAAAATTCATTCTTTATGCTCTGATGGGTCATCCACAAGGTACCTCCAGCAACACTGGGGGTTGCAGAGTTCTCAAGCAAACATCACCCTCGTGGCTGCTTTCTCCTGCCCATTGCTGAATTGTGATCAGATCTAGGCTAGTTTTCTTTGAACCGGACCAAGCACTTTCATAACTAACATACATCCCCTTCCCTCTGCTCATTTCTGACATTTTTTTTGTTTCTTGCTTGCTTAGTTAGGAACAATGAAACCAAACAAAGTAGGTCTGGAAAGGGCCCCATGGGATCATCTCATCCATTACCCCTTCCCCAAGGCCTTCGGAGTTAATAACAGAAAGATAAGCTGGCTGGCCAAGTCCAGCTGCCAGGCTTTAAAAGTTTAACTTCTCCTAAAGAAGTCAATGCACAAGCCTGTGTGTGCTTGCTGAACTGTGCAGGGATTAATTTTAAAGTGCATGTTGTGCTTAGGCAGCCCACTGCTGCCATGATGTGCTTCAGGAAGCTCCAGATTACACAACTACCAGCACTCAGGCTCAAAGAAAGCTCATAACAAAAGGTAGTTCCTGTCCTCTCCTTAAAAGACAAAAGCAATGAATGTCTGATCCTTGTGCAGCAGCATTGGTTAAAAACGTAACACATAATAAATAAAACAATAAGTAAACATATTTATTCTATTAAGAAATGCATCCTTAAGTTCCTGAACCTCTCTTTCATGCGGCACATCTTCTTTCTAATGTACGTCTTTGTTGGGTTTGACTACTCAGTGAGTATGAGCACTGACAAATGCTCATCTCAGTGGTGTCAAATGACAGGACAAGTGGCAACAGAGACAAACTGGAACACAGAAGGTTCCACATAAACGCAAGGAACAAATTCTTTTCATTTTGAGGGTGGCAGAGGTCTGGAGCAGTTGACCAGAAAAGAGGTGAACTCTGTCTCTGGAAACATCCCAAAGTTGCCTGGGCATGTTCTTGTGTGATTTACTCTGGGTGATCCTGCTCTGTCACGGGGGCTGGGTCAGATGATCTCCAGAGGTCCTTTCCAACCCCTACCATTCTGTGATTCCACGGCACAGTTTCTCTACAGCTCATTCCTCTGGAGACACATCCCTGTGTGATGAATGTTCTTGTCTTTTCTCTCTCCTCATTCTATGTGTAACATTAATTTTCTGCTCCCTCCCACCACCCCCCTCCCCACAAAGCTGAACTTCAGAGATATTCTGTAACAAGGAGTTTAGATATAGAATCACAGAATCTTTTAGGTTGCAAAAGATGGTCAAGGTCATCAAGTCCAATCATTAACCCTACTCTACCAAATCCACTACTAAGCCATATCCCCAAGCACCACATCTGCACAGATTTTAAACACATTCACAGGTGGTGACTCAACCACCTGCCTGGGCAGCCTATTCCAATGCCTTACAACCCTTTCAGTAAAACAATAATATAAAATCCTAATGTCCAGCCTAAGCCTCACCTAGTGCAGCTTGGTGCCATTCCCTCTTGTTCTATCACTCATTATTTGGGAGAAGGGACCCCACAACAACCTCTCTTAAGGTTGTGAGCCTGAAGCAGCTCTGTTCCTTCCCAAGAAGGTGATGTGTATTAAGTCCAGTTCTGGGAAAGCCAAAGCCACAGAAATGTTCTAAACTACAGTGCAGACACAAAGTCACAGAATCACAGAGAATATCCAGTTGGAAGAGACCTCAAAGCACATCCAGTCCAACCCTTGACCCAGCACTGAAGGGTCAACACTAAACTACATCCCTAGGCTCCAGGTCCATACACTACTTAAACACCTCCAGGGATGGTGACTCCACCACTTCCCATGGGCAGACCATTCCAATAGTTGAGAATCCTTTCAGTGAAGAAGTATTTCCTAATATCCAGCCTGAACCTCCCCTGACACAGCTTGAAACTATTTCCTCTGGTCCTGTCACTTGAGACCAAGCAGAAAAGGCTGCCCCCTCCTCACTCCAACCTCCCTTCAGGTAGCTGTAGAGAGCAATGAGCCTCATCTTCCCCAGACTGAACAACCCCAGCCATACTCCCCATTTCAGCTAACTAGAGAGCACTGCCAGTGACTGAGGAGGCCCTGGTGACAGCATTTCTGTACCCACTGTGCCAGCTGCAATATCCTTTGAGACCCTTCCAGTCACATCTGCCTCAAAGATGCTGAGATTTCTTTCAAGTTGTACTAGTTTCAGCTGGCATAGAGCTAAGCTTAGTTTCCCCCCCCCCCCCTTTTTAGTAGCTTGAATGATGGTTTTTGCTTTGGATTTGGTACAAGAATCACAGAATGGTAGGGGATGGGAAGGACCTCTGAAGATCATGTAGTCCAACCCCCCTGCCAGAGTAGGATCACCTAAAGCATATCACATAGGAATGCTGCTAACATACCAATGGGTTTAGCTGATGCTAGGACATCAAGGACTTGTCAGCTTGCCATGTCTTGCTAGTGTGCAAGAGCACCAGAAGCTGGGAGGGAGCATAGATTGCTAGAGTAACTTTTCTCTGTATTCCCCATCAGCACACTACCTGCCTTGAAAGCAGTGAAGAGGCAATGGAAAGCCTCACAGCCAGTAAAGCAAACAAAGATCAGCATATTGATGAAACAGTTAATACAGATTCCTTCCCCAGATTCCATATGGAGATTGAGACCTGTGCTGTGAACCTGCAAAGAAAACAGACTGCTCTATCTGAAAGCAAAGAGATCTGACACTACTAGTGGAATTTGTTGTAATAGTTTCTAGCTGACTGTGATGTAAGAAAATAGCTTTTCTTTGGGTTTTGCCACAGCTGAAGTAACTGATGTGGGGACACAGGCTTCATTTTGCTTAGATGAACAAGGTGCATATAGCATCATCTCTCTTTCCCCACTCTCCATATATTACAAGACAATGTAAATTCAGTCACAGCCCTGATTACTGTGGCTGGAAACCCACAAATATGGGTGTGTGGGAACATTAAATGAAACTGGGAGAGGTACAAAGAGCATTGCAGAGGCACCACTTCTCAGGAAAGAGATCAAAAGAAGGAAGCTGTCTTCCCTTGCAGTCTTCCATGGCAAGATACTGAAACAGTCAGTTGGTTGTGAACAATGTTCATAGAATCACAGAATCATTTCAGGTGGAAAAGACCCTTCAGATCATCCAGTTCAACCATTATCTAACTAGCAAGTCTGGTGCTAAATTCAACCTAAAATTCCCCTGGTGCAACTTGAGGCCAATTCATCTCTTCCTATCGCTTGATAATAAGAAGAGACCAACACCCACCTGGCTCCTAACTTTTTTTTCAGGGAGCTGTACAGAGCAATGAGATCTCCCCTCAACCTCCTTTTCTCCAGGCTGAACAGCCCCAGTTCCCTCAGCTGCTCCTCCCCAGACCTGCTCTCCAGACACTTCTCCAGCTTTGTTGCCCTTCTCTGTGCCCGCTCCAGCATCTCAATGTCCATTAGCTGGACCAATTAGAAACATTTGCAATGTATATTATGCCAGAACCATCTAAAGAGATGAGCTCCTGTAAACCAGTTAAACTGCTGTATCTAAATCACTTAGAAGGGTCTGCAACAAGTGTCACCCATCACACATCAATAACAACTGGCAGCCTAATGGAGTCCGTGTGCAGAGGCAGCCACATTATGTTCTCAGATTAAACATAATGTGTTGGTTCAAAGTGGAGGGTCACTCACTGCACAGTGATTAACCTAGGAGATTATCATCAGTGATTTGTCTTGACACTCTATCATGCAGAGTTGTAAGCTGCTCCACAGAACAGTACTAAAGCATCCATGATGCACTGTCAAACAGGCTTAACACCTAAACAATAAAATGACAAAGTTATTTTCCACAGCAGGGGACAAAGTGAGCCCATAGGTTTTGTTTTCCTGAGGAATGAAGTTTAAAAGACTATTACCAGCACACAGGAAAGAAAATGAACTATGAAAAAAAATGAACTGGAGTGAAAAAAGTTCTTAGTTCTTCCATGAACTGGAAGACAAAACAAGACTCACCAACTGGAAACAAAGAGAAGAACGAACTGTATTTGAACAAACAGCTCAACCTTACTGTTTACTCTTCAATAGTTACTCTGCCTGGCCATCTGGAAGTTCATCTCTTGTAATTCCTTTTTAACAGTTCGATAATCACATCTTAATTTGGTGTTTCTTAGAAAGACTGAAAAAAATGCTTTGCTTCTGCCAGCCCCATCTGTGCAGACACAGACCACGCAGGGGCAAGGCACACACAGTGGCTGGGGATGACCAGGCCACCTGCCAAAGCCACTGCTATCTGAGGGAAACTCTCCTGTGAGCCTGCTTGATGCACCTGCAGTCTCCTGCCAGGCTCTTTCCAGATCAGCAGTGTTTGATCAGCCCTCAAGATCAGAAAATGCCAAGGCTTGGCAAGGCCATCCAGTCCTCAGGCAGGACAAGTCCTTTCTGTTATTCTGAGGGTGCTTGACCTCAAGAAAAAGTTCAGGATGTGATGATGGAGATCTCCACTCAGTTTTCTCCAAAAGCCTTAACATTAGAGTTTCTTAATGATTAGCTTGCTGGTTCTTTTTCTCCTGATCTGCATTTTGAGTCCCATTACTTTTCCTTGTATCCACCATGAACATGGAGAGCAGATTTATTGCCTTCCTCACTCCAGCAGCCTTTTATTTATTTGGAAAGATGTCCTCCATCATGTTCTCTGCTTTAGACTAAATCCACATTGTTTTCTCCTCCAAACTAAATGAACCTTTCCCTCACTGTAAAAAGGAAATAAAAATCTCAAAATGTTTTGTTTCTTAAGTGCCTCAAGTGAATTCAAACTACAAACCCAAACCCCACAAATGAGAAATGAAAAGCTATTTCAAACTGAAAGTTCAGATGTTTCAGCTGAAAAGAAAAATAAAATTCAGTGCCTCAGATCAAATTTCAGAGGTTTAGGTGCATAAAAAAAGCAACTGAGAGGATGTATCCACAAAACATTCAGTTGTTGATAGATCCACCTCTTTTCACAGAGATGGTGCTATGAAAGGTTGTCTCAGCTTTATCACTTTGAACCAAGCTGAGCAAAGCTCCTAAAATGGGTTTAAGTTAGAATTTGAGCATAGAATCATAGAATTATTTTGGTTGGGAAAGACCTCTAAGATCATTGAGGCAACTGTCAGCCTAACACCACCAGGGCCACCAAACCACGTCCCAAAGTGCCATGTCCACATGTTTCTCGAGCACCTCATTGGGATTTAAAAACACAAAGAACAAAACAGAAGCACCTTCAGCACTTTCCACTTCCAGTGCCATTAAGAGCAAATAAGTCTCTATCACAGCAGCATTGGATTCTTGACTCTCACGTAAGCCACGGTCAGAAGCAAGGGTTCAACAGTCAGGGAAGCATCTAGTCCAACCCTTCTGCACTAAGCATGGACATCCCCAACTAAATCAGGTTGCTCACAGTCCCAGCAAGCCTGACCTTGAATGTTTCCAGGGATGGGGCTGCCACCACCTCCCCAGGCAACCTGTTCCAGTGTTCTACTACCCTCATAGTAGAACTTCTTCCTAATATTCCATCTAAACCTACTCTGCTCTAGTTTCAAACCATTGTCCCTTGTACTGTTCCTCCCCAGCTTTCTTATAGCCTCCCTTCAGGTACAGAAAACCAGAGAATCAGGACATTGTTTTTGTTGGAAGAGACCTTTAGAATAGAGTAGAATTAACCAGGTTGGAAGAGACCTTCGAGATCATCAAGTCCAACCTATCACCCAACACCATCTAATCAACTAAACCATGGCACCAAGTGCCTCATCCAGTCTCTTCCTAAACACCTCCAGTGATGGTGACTCCATCACCTCCCTGGGCAGCCCATTCCAATGGCAAATCACTCTATAAAGAATGTCTTCCTAACATCCAGCCTAAACCTCCCCTGGTGCAGCTTGAGACTGGGTCCTCTTGTTCTGGTGCTGGTTGCTTGGGAGAAGAGACCAACCCCCACCTGGCTACAGCCTCCCTTCAGGCAGTTGTAGAGAGCAATAAGGTCTGCCCTGAGCCTCCTCTTCTCCAGGCTAAGCAGCCCCAGCTCCCTCAGCCTCTCCTCATAGGGCTTGTGCTCCAAACCCCTCCCCAGCTTCATTGCCCTCCTCTGGACATGTTCCAGCAAGTCAACATCTTTCCTAAACTGAGGGGCTCAGAACTGGACACAGGACTCAAGGTGTGGCCTAACCAGTGCTGAATACAGGGGCACAATTGTGACCGTTTGACACTGTGCCTTTAAGGAAGGGGCACACTGGCTAAATGTTTATAAAATATTTTGGTATTCTAAATGAATTTCATTGACCAAGTTAAGGTGGGAGGTGAGGTTAGTCCTAGCGCGGCTGGAACTTTCTCTCAGTCTTCCTTCCTTCGCTGTCCCTTTTGGCTGGATCTGCTTCTGGACTTCTTGCCAAGAGATAAGAAACTAACTCCCTGTGCATAGGCCTTTGTCTGCTGTGCTAACCCCTCTTTTCTCTTCTTCTACCTCTTTGGGGGAGAAGGGAGGTAGGGGGGTGAAGGGGGCACAGGGGGAAGCCCCCTCTGTTGGGGGTCTGGTTTCTGACTGTGTCTATTTGCTGTATATTCCTGTATATATTGTAAAATACCTGTATTTGTTGTGTTACATATGATCTGTTTCCTTGTGAAATATAATCTCATTTCTCCGACTGGGTTTAGCCGTGGTCTCTTTCTCAGTGGGGGAGGGAAAGCAGAGCCTTTCCTTTCAAACCACCACAACAATGACCTCCCTGCTCCTGCTGGCCACACTGTACCTGATCCAGACCAGAATGCCATTGGCCTTCTTGGCCACCTGGGCACACTGCTGGCTCATGCTCAGCCTACTATCAACCAGTACCCCTTGCTCCCTCTCTGCCTGGCTGCTCTCCAGCCACTCTTTCCCTAGCCTGTAGCACTGCATGGGGTTGCTGTGGCCAGTGTGCACAACCCGGCACTTCGACGCATTAAATCTCATGCCCTCGGACTCTGTCCATCTTTAAGATTATCAAGTCCAGCCATCAACCTAATATCACCATGGCCATTAAACCATGTCCCCAAGTGCAACGTCTACATGTTTCTTGAACACCTCCAGGGATGGATAGGTTCTCCTTCCCCTCTACTCTGCCCTGGTGAGAACACATCTGGAATACTGTGTCCAGTTCTGGGCCCATCATTTCAAGAAGGACCTGAGGGAGCTGCATGAAAGGGCCCAGTGCAGAGCCACAAGGCTAATTAAGGGAGTGGAACATCTCCCTTGTGAGGAAAGGTTGAGTGAGCTAGGACTCTTTAGCTTGGAGCAGAGGAGCCTGAGGGGTGACCTCATTCATATTTATAAAAATGTGCAGGGCAGTGTCAGGAGGACAGAGCCAGGCTCTGCTCAGTGATGTCCAGTGATAGGACAATGGGTGCAAGCTGGAACAGAGGAGGCTCCATGTGAACATAAAAACTTTTTCATTGTGAAGGTTACAGAGCCCTGGAGCAGGCTGCCCAGAGAGGTTGTGGAGTCTCCTTGTCTGGAGACATTCAAAACCCACCTGGATGTGTTCCTGTGTGACCTGCTCTAGGTGATCATGCTCTGGCAGGGGTATTGGACTGGATGATCTTTCAAGGTCCCTTTCAATCTCTAACATTCTGTGATGCTTTGGGAATTTATATTCATGGGATCTCACAGTCAAGTAGGACATACTTGAGATGCTGTGTGGATGGAGCTGACCTGCAGCTCAGCACAGCTATCTGGGCTAATATAGACCGGCCAGAGGCTGCAGAACCCACCCAAGCATTTGGAAGTTCTGTGAGGATCAGCTTAGGGTCAGCCATAATTCATCACAGACAGGAGGACCAGATGTGTACAGAAAGTGTATTTTTTGGTCTCTTCTCTTTTTCCTTCTACCTTCTCAGGAAGTTCTGATTAACAATTTTCCACACATATCATCGCAACCTTCATAGATTCAGAGAATTGTTTTAGTTGTAAAAAAACTTTAAGATCAAGTTCAACCATTCTCTAACTCTACCAAGACTGGTGCTAAACCATGCCCCTCAGCACCACATCTCTGCTTCTTTGAAGCACTTCCAGGGATGGGGATTCAACCATCTCCTGGGGATTCTACTGTAGTGTCTAATAACTCTTCCAGTGCAGAAGTTTCTTCTAATTTACAACCTAAACCATCCCTGGTTTGAGGCCACTTCCTCTCATTTTATTGCCTCCTGCTAGAGAGGAGACTGACCCCTACCTTTCTGCAGCTTCCGCCCAGCCAAAGTTTCACCTGGGTGCAAATCCAGATCCTCGCTGCCACCTGCATCATGGCTGCACCTCAGCTTTGCTTCCCCACCCAACTGCCAGCACACTCCCAAAACACAGATCAGAGCAAGTGAGCTGTCTTGGCATGGCAGAGCTGAGCTGTGGAGTTGAATAGCATGTTGCCAGCACAGCCTGCAGTTCCCAACTGGTCCTCATCCAGACCATCAGGATGGGTGAGGTGATTCTGCCCCTCTATTCTGCTCTTGTGAGACTCCCACCTGGAGTACTGCATTCACTTCTGGTTCACCCAACACAAGAAGGCCATGGAACTGTAGGAGTGGGTTCAGAGGAGGCCACAAAAATGATCAGAGGGCTGGAGAACTTTCCCTGTAGGGACAGGCTGGAGAGTTGGGTCTGTTCAGCCTGGAGAAGAGTAGGCTCTGAAAAGACCTTAGAGCTGCCTTCCAGTACGTGAAGGGTGCCTACAAGAAAGCTGAGGGGGGCCTTTTGCAAGGGCTTGTAGTGACAGAATGAGGGGCAATGGCTTTGACCTGGAAAAAGGGAGATTTAGGCTGAAGATTAGGAGTACCAAATCCAAACCATTCAGTGATTCTGTAGTTACTAATACATGGTGACAGGACACATTAGTACTTTGATAGGGAAGCATTACAAAAAAGTATCCAAAGATAGGAAGCATGAAGAAGAAAAACCTTTCACTTGGAAATGTGAAGTCCAAAGCAGAAAGAATGTATTTCAGTGCTCATATATCCCAGTTTAAAGCTAACATACCCTCCCTGAAATAGCTGCAGCTTAATGCTGAGCTATATTGTTTCATATTCTCTGACAAAACAGAATCCAGGTATTTATGTATGGCTGTAAAAAGGTATTATTTTTAAAAGTTATTTCACTGAAGGGGCTGACCTTTTATGTCTCCTGGGTACATGTCTTACACAGCAATAGAAAAATCAACCGCAAACTATTTTAACATACCTCCTTATTTTAATATTACAACTGGAATGATTAAATAGGGACCACTGTGTGATATTTAAGGCTGCAGAAATAAAGAATCAGGCCATAAAAAAAAAAAAAAAAAAAGAAAAGAAAATCTGATCCCACTAGTTAAATTCCCTTGGTATTTGTTTGCACTCACATTTTATTCTCTTGGTTTTAATTTTATACACAATGTTCAGCAATTATCTGATTTGTAGCTCCAACTGCTGCATGTTTACCTGTAAAATGGCTTTCAAATTAAGATCATTTTTGGTCCTTTTAGATTTTTTCCCCTGAACTGTGCAGCTGAACTGAGAAGCAGCCACAATTTTTATGGTCCAAAGGGCTCTGATGCCAAAGCTCTTTGCTGATTTAACAGCTGGTTTTGCAGTATAGAGGAAAAAAACCCACATCCTAATAATTCTCAGCAAGCAGAAAATCAACAGCTATCGTTTTTCAAATGGGATTTCTATAGCTCTGTCAAGTGTCCCAGGTTGTACAAAGGAAAGGCAATCAAATCCAGCCTTTGATTTGGCCTCCAGAGATGAAAGCTTGCTACTCTTTCTGCAACCCAAAATGCCAAATGAAGAGGGGTCTTAAGTTGGTTGTGAGCCTTGAACACAAGACTTAAGTGCCTGGAGTGCCTGAATCACTTTGGAACAAATATTCAATAGCATAGAATTACAGACTGGTTTGGAAAGGACCTAAAAGATCATCCAGTTCCAACCCCAGTTCCAATGCTGAGAGACCTGGGGCTGTTTAGCCTGGGGAAGAGGAGGCTGAGTGGGGATCTTGCTATCGCTGATCAATAACTAAAAAATAAGCCTCGGGGTGATGGAGCCAGACTCTCCTCAGTGGTGTCTGGTGACAAGGGACACAACCTGAAACATTTGTCTTGCCTGTTGTAGAAATAAAAGACACTGGGTGCCATCCAACACATTCCAAACCACCCCCTCAAAAAAAAAAAAACCCCAAACCAAAAAACCACCAACCAAAAAAAAAAAAGAAAAACTAAACCAACCCACCCCCCCCAAAAAACCTCAAACCCCACCAAAACCAAAACACAACTACACAACAGCTCTGCTTTTAAATAGTGTTTCAAGTGTAGATTGATAAAATGTGTCCCACCCCCACCACACCACCTTCTGACATCCATCCATTGGCTCAACAAAGCAGGTAGTCACACGCACGCCACATGAATGCACTCGTGGCCAGGTTGCCTTGGAAACCTTCCCTGCTACCTAATATTGTTATAATTGTCAAGAAAAAAGAGGTTCTCTCCAATGACTCGCAGTGTGCTTCCATTTTACATGAATGCAAGCTTCCCATCTGCAGTTTTCTGAAGGTTTGCTTCTCTTTCTCCCCAGAAATGTGAGAGATTTTCTCCCCAGAAAAATTAAACCTGTTGTTTAAATGTTTGGAATGCTGCTGTCAGCACAGGGGCTGTGTAGCAATTCCAGCTTCCCCCTGTCTGCTGAGAGAGATTTCTAACATTCAGGAGAAGGAGTCCTGCAGTCCTCTCAACTGTATATCATTCCATGCACAGCTCAGAGGCTAGATTTCAACTCCATCAGAAGAAGCGAGCACAAGTGTCCCCACAGCCTTGCACAGGCTACGTGCTCTCCACAACACTATCTACCTCCCAATGGTGTATCCAGCACAACCAGTACAAACCCTAGCAGCTTTTGCTACATGAACATTTCCAGCATGTACTAAGACTGTGATGGGATGTGCCAACTTCACACAGTCTCAAGGGAACCTCTGGAGAAGACTCTTAGATGCTTAGCTAAAGGAGGTCTACATAAAAGGTAGGATGGGCCCACATTGCCTGTACTTACCAGAAAGACGTAAAGGACCTCTTGGTGCTGTGGTACAGATAGATCCTAAATTCTGTGTCCCTTTGGAGAGCAGCAGCTTGCAGCTCCTTCTCCAGTCCAAGACCCAGCTTGTGGTGGATGGAAAGTGCAAGTTCTGGCTGTCCAAGGAGCAGTTTTGCCTAGAAAAGTGGCAGGCAAAACTCAGATGTGTTGAAGCACTGCAAGAAAGAGAAGTTTGGAGGCGGCATTTGAAACAGGCACAACCTAAAGCAGTAACCCCTGAAACGAGCAAAGTGGAAACACCTGGTGGTGGTTGAGCACCCTAAAGGAGTAACCTCCCAAACGAGCAACCAGGAAACACCTGGTGGTGGTTGAGCAGATTGCCTTAAGTTAAGCTGAAATGAAGTTTTGCTTGGAAAAGAGAAAAATGAGCCATTTCTAGTTATCCCAGACTGAATGCTGTGCCTCCCCACAAAAACTGCAATACCATGATAGCATCTTGCAAGTTGGAAGCCCTGCATCCCCTTAAGAAGCTCCTCCAAAGGAAGATTTGCCATCCTCAAGGAAGTCCTGGGGTAGATGTAGGCTCTTCTTGCAGCTGCAGCTCATCTGGCTGATTAAGTGCCCTGAACACCCTTTCCTGGGGCTGCTGCCTCAGCTGGGCATGAACCCTAAGCAGCAGCTGTCAGAGCAGAGCCCTGAAGATCCTTACCATGTCTTCCTGCTTTGGAGGAAACAGTGACCCAAACTTTAGCTGACACTGGGCTGCATGAGAAACAGACTGTTGATGAAAGTAAGGCAACATAGGCCTCTGACACATGACTTTAGATTGCCAAGTTAAAACTACAGTGAGTCAGCTGCAGCAAGTGCAGAAAATATACTGGGCTCCAAAATTAAATGAAACACTCAAGGTGTGGCCTCACCAGTGCTGAGTTCCCTGGCCCTGCTGGCCACACTATTCCTGATCCAGGCCAGGATGCTGGTGACCTTCTTGGCCACCTGGGCACACAATGGCTCATCTTCAGCACCCTAAGATCTTTCTCTACTTGGCAGCTACTGGTATCTTGTACCACATATATATATATATGTATGTATGTATATATTGTACCACATATATATATATGTATGTGTTTATTTACAGGTTTTAATACTAGAACAAGAGGGTTCTTTCTACATGGAAGATTTCTGGTTCTGCTGTTTCTGAGTTTTACAAAATCCCTCGGAAATCTTGTGTGCTGTGGAAAATCATCTGGGTTTACAGTGATCTCAGACACTGTTTTGAAGTATTGATGATCTGGCCTCATAACACCTGAAAGAAGTGATGAGAGCTTGGACCTACTTTCTCCTGCTGAAAATGCCAATGCTTTATTTATTGCTGAATTTATCTTCTCCTGCTAAGGCTGGGCTTGGAGCTGCTGCACTGTTGTTCTGGGGCACAGAAATGTTTGTCCTTCAATCCTCACTCCGTGCTCATGCTCTTCCCTGTTCTGAGAGAGCAAAATGCTGGGCTGATGATACACAGCAGAGGGAAAACAACATTCTGATGGAGCAGCTGTTTCCTTAAACAATATTGTTTTAGGAAACAGGCCAGGTTAGATGGAAGAGAAACCATCTGACACAGAAGAAAATACTGAGTATCAGTACTGCCTTTGGGGGGCCTCAGTTTCTTCTTTCATTCTCACTTTTATATGACAGCTCAGTATTTTGAGTCCTGTCTCTCATAACAGATACAGCAGATCCTGATTTACTGCTCTCCTTTGAACCACTGATCACCTCAGTGAGTCACAGAATCACAGAATGGTAGCAGTTGGAAGAGACCTCTGGACATCATCTGGTCCAATCCCCATGTCAAGGCAGATTCACCTAAAGAAGGTCACACAAGAACATGTCCAGGCAGGTTTCAAATGTGTCCAGAGGTAGAGACTCTACCATCTCTCTGGGCAACCTGGTCCAGTGCTTCACCATCTTTAAATTAAAGAAGTTCCTCCTCAAGTTTAGATAGAACTTCTTACATTCAAGTTTGTGAACCACCCCTTGTCCTGTCATTGGGAACCACTGAAAAAGGTTGATCCCATCCTCCTGACACCCACCCTTTAAGTATTTATAAACATTGATGAGATCTTCCCTCAGTCCTTTTTACAGACTAAAAAGCCCCAAATCTCTCAGTCTTTCCTCATAAAAGAGATGTTCCAGTGCCCTCCTCATCTTTGCAGCCCTTTTCTGTACCCTCTCCAGCAAGTCCCTGTCACTGGGGAGCCCAGAACTTTACACAATACTCCAGTTGAGGCATCAGCAGACCAGAGTAAAAGGGGGAGGAGAACCTCCCTCCACCTGCTTGCCATGCTTTTCTTGATGCATCCCAGAATGCCATTGGCCTTTTTGGCCACAAGGACCAAATGTGGCTGTTCCACACTGTTAAGCCTCCATCTAAAATTGTGTTCAGCAAACAAACTCAGCCAAACATAGAATTGTAGCATAGTTTGGTTTGGAAAAGCTCTCTAAGATCATTGAGTCCACATTTCAGTCAGATGGCATATAGGAATCACAGAATCATCAGAATGGTTTGAGTTGGAAGAGACCTTAAAGGTCTTCTAATTCCAACCCCCCCCAGTCATGGGCAGGGACACCTTGACCAGGTTGCTCAAGACCTTGTCCATCACAGCCTTGAATGCCTCCAAGGAAGCAAGGCTCCTGCCCCAGCCTGTCATAAATACCTGGAAAAATGTCCTATTATGCTTACAAATTCCATAACAGAGACTGCAACTGCAAAAACAAAGAAGGGCTGCTCCCCACCTTTCCCTTTTTTGTTGGTAGCAAACCCTCTCAAACTCCTAACCTGGGCTGGATGCCTGCCGCAGTGATTGCAGCAGAGAAGCAGCACCTGGCTGCAGAGGTTCTGCAGGATGGGAAGCAGAAGATGGTTTGAAACCTAACAGATGGCACAGATGGGCACCATGCCAGCCCAGCAGCACTACCTGGTGTGCCTAGGAGATCGCGTGCTGCATTTGCTATTGAGCTGGGAACGAGAGGCATCTTTCTTTTATTATCGTTCCCTTTTAATGTGATTTTCCTTTTAGCCACCAGACAACAGCAGTGCTCTTCTGCAGAATGGGGAAGATTCAACAATAAAAGCAGCCCAGGAGAAAAAAAAAAAGAAAGGGAAAAGCCAAAAAAAAAAAAAAAGGCAGAAATCTGTTGTTTTTCTGTATCTACTGGTCAGCTCCAACCTGCAACCTGTCACCTTCCTGTGATTGCTAATAACTCTGTTTACTCAGAGCCAGGCCACAGTGGTGCTTCTGGCCCACAGGCTGGACTGGCACTGTGTGAGCCTGCAATCCAGCAGCATTTGTCATTGTCGTGCTTTTGTTGCTTTCCCCCACATTTGTAAGAGCTGATAACCAGTGACTCAGAGACAGCACAGCTGGCCTGTGAGGTGGCTCTGCATGAGCAAAGGAATGGCTCTGCTGACAGAGCAGGGGAACCTTATTCCTCCCAGTGTTCTGATAACAGAAAAATAGCACTGCCCCTTGTACCTTCTCCTTTTGTCTCAGCTCATGGTTTTACCTTCCCATATGTCCCATGGAGCAGATCTGAAGTGCTCAAGATGGTATCAAAGAATTGTTTCAGTTGAAAAACATCTTTAAGAACATTGAGTCCAACTGTTGAACTAGCACAGCCACAGCCACTAAACCATGTCCCACAGTGCCATGTCCACACATTTTTTCAACACCTCCAAGGATGGTGACTCCATCACCTGCCCAGGCAGCCTGTTCCAATGCCTGACCACTCTTAGAAGAAAAGTTTTTCCCAATATCCAAACTAAACTTCCCCTGGGGCAACTTAAGGCTATTTCTTCTCCTCCTATCACTCATTACTTGGGAGAAGACCAACACCCATCTCACTATAACCACCTTTAAGGGGATTGTAAAGAGTGAGAAGGTCTTCCCTCAGCCTCCTCTTCTCCAGACTAAACCACCCCAGTTCCCTCAGCCTCTCCTCACCAGACCTGTTCTCCAGACCTTTCATGAGCTTTGGTGTCTTTCTCTGGACATGCTCCAGCACCTTGATGTCTTTCTTGTAGTGAGTGCCCAAAACCTGAACCCAGGACTCAAGCTGTGGCCTCACCAGTGCAGAGTACAAGGGCACAATCCCTTCTCTGCTCCTGCTGGTCACACTGTTCCTGATCCAAGCCAGGATGCTGTTGGCCTTTTGGCCATCTGGTCACATGCTGACTCATTCTCAGCCAGCTTTTGATCAATACCCCCAGGTCTTTCTCTGCTGGGCAGTTTCAAGCCACTCTGCCCCATGCCTGAAGCATTCATGGGATTGTTGTGACCCAAGGACATGACCTGGCACTTGGCCTTGTTGAATGTCAAACAATTGACCTTGGCTCATTGATCTAGCCTGTTCAGATCCCTCTGCAGAGCCTTCCTACTCTCACGCGGATCAACACACCCTCCCAGTTTGGTGTAATCTGCAAACTTACTGAAGGTGTGCTCAATCCCCTCAACCAGATCACTGATACAGATAAAATATGGTTTGAAAGGCAGAGAAGATAAGTGGTTGTATTTTTCTCCATCTTTATGTTTGGATCTTCCCAATCTTGGGCTGAGCAGAGGGCTGAACGTTCATCTCATTGATGTGTCAGCCGACCTAGATTCCTTGATTCATGTTACAGCTTCATTATCTACAGTCAAGCAGTCACAGAAAATAAACTGATGTGTGCACAGTGAAAATTACAAAATCTTGGAAAGCTAGCAAGAAGAGGACCAGGAATGAAAAAAATCTTTGTGGATTTTTTGGCTGAGTCAGGTGTGGATTTTCTGTAAACTGACATCCATCATCTCTAGGTTGAAGATGTGGTCAAAAAATAATTAAATCTTTCCTCCCCCACACTGATGCCATTCCCTCAGTGTAGCATTTTCCTCTCCTCTTTTCTTCAGCCAGAATGTGGGAGCCCAGCAGCCTCTACTTCAGTACAGCTCAGCAAGCATAAATCTTCTCTTTTGGGAAGGTTTGTAGCAAAGCAGTAGAGAATTTCATAGCAAGTCTGAGGTAAAATGACTCAAGCTGCCTTAGAGACACTTACCTAAATCACACTTCTTGTAGTGCAGGCACAACTATCCTTCATTTTCACAAGCACTAGAAAGAAAACAGAAGCATTGAATAAATTTCTGCCCAAATAAAGAGACATTGGAAAGAAAACTCAAGTTAACCACTTGAAAAATACTTTCCTACGTGCTGTAATTCCAAAGAAAAGGCAAAGAAAGGAAAGATTTCATATTAAATTGCATTAGCCAGTGATCTAATAAGCAGTTGATTGAATTTCTTTGTGAACTACCCCTGCCATATAATGGCAGACCCCATAGAGCATTTTGATCTCCTGCGGTAACTGGATCTTTGCACTCACATCACGCAATAAAACACAGGGTACTGGAACACAAGGTAAAGGATAATGTCAGCTTTGATGAACTCAGGCAGCTAGTAGCTACAGTTTAAGATTGTGAAGCATCATTCAAGGTTTCCTTTCTTGATGAGAAGTAAATTCTTTTTGTCACACGAGGAAATATTCATTGTTTGAAGACGTTTGTGAGGAAAATGGTACCAGCCTTGTCAGAGGCAAGGAAGGTTATTCAGATTCAACTTTAGAATCAGGCACTTCCAAAATATTCTCTTTCAGTTTACATTTCCTTTGATCCACTAGATTTCAGCTGAGACAAGAGAGGAAATTAAGTCAAAGATATATTCCTTTCCAATTAAAATCTGGTAGAAACAGAGGAATTAATCCTCTCTCCTGTTCTGTCCAAGCTGTATACCCTGTAGCTACCAGGGGAAAGGGAATCATAGAGTAGTTTGGTTTAGAAGAGACCTTAGAGATCATCTAGTTCCAACCCCATGCCATCGTCAGGGTCACCTTCTATCAGACCAGTTTGCTCAAGACCCGTCCAACTTGGCTTTCAAACCTGCCTACCTCCACAACCTCTCTGGACAGCCTGTTCCAGTGCCTCATCGCCTTCATGTGGGAGAATTTCCTAATATCTATTCTAAATCGTGTTTCTTACAGTTTGAAGCCATTACCTGTTGTCCTGTATCACATGTCTTTATGAAAAGTCCGCCTTCAGCTAATCTGGAGATTCTCTCCAGAGTCTTCTCTTCTCCCTTCTGAATAATCCCAACTCTCTCAGCTTGACTTCACAGCAGAAGCTGCAGCTCTCTAATCATCTTCATGGTCCTTCTCTGGACCCATGTTCTCCTCATGCTGGGGTCTCAAGACCTGCTGCCCACGCTGCTTTTGATGCAGCCCAGGACACAGTTTGCTTCCTGGGCTTCAAGTGACCATTGCTGACTCATGTTGAGTTTCTCATCACTCAGCATCCCCTTCTCCTCAGGACTGCTCTCCGTCCATTCTACACTCAGCCTATATTGGTGCTTGGGATTTCCTCAACTCAGGTGCAGGACCCTACACTTGGCTTTGTTGACTTTTGTTGACCTTCATGAGGTTGTCATGGGCCCATCTCTCCAGCCTGTCCAGGTCCCTCTGAATGACATCCCTTTTCTCCAGTGTGGCAACCTCACCACCCAGGTCAGCGTTGTCAGCAAATTTGCTGAGGGTACCTCGATGCTACTGTCCATGTCCAACAAAGATATTCAACAGCAACAGTCCCAGCATTGACCCCTGATGATCACCTCTTGTCACTTGTCTCCACTCAGATATTGCACGGTTGACTATCAGTCTTTAAGTGCAATTATACAACCAGTTCCTTACCCATGAAGTGGTCCACCCATCAAATCCATGTCTTTCCAACCTGGAGACCAGGATGTTATAGAGCACAGTGTCAAATGCTTTGCACGAGTCCAAGTAGACAACACATGCAATGTGCAAATGCTGTGGGGTGGTGGATTTCACCCCACAGTCTTAGGGTGAGATGGTCTCCCTCATGGTTATGTCTCCAGTCATGCTTTCTGGATGCAGGTTATCAGTGATGAATTCAGCTGGAGCAGAAGGAGATGCTCCTCACCCTGGCATACAACCCACTCATGTCTAAAATGTCCCCTACACACAGCAGTGGGGGATGCAAAAGTTAGGCTAGAGCTCAGATATTGTGGTCTTCACCCCAAGCTTTGCTGAAGAGATATCAGGGAGGGTGAATGAAGACTTTACAGCCATGTCCCTTTGGGTGGGAACATTTGGTGCAGCTGCCAGAGCCAGCAAGCTGTGGGCTATGGAGCTCTGAGACTTCCATTCAGCCCTCCTCCAACAACCAGGCTTGGTTCCACTTTTGTTATCTGCCTTAGCTAATCTGAGTGGGTTAGGACTTGAAGACAAGGACAGTTTGTTGGCAGACCTCTGACCTTTGTGTGACAAAGTGTAGGCCATGGTCTTCTTTTTGCCAAAGACCTATGGTCTTCTGCTAAAGCAAGAAGGGGTTAAGCTGTTTGTGCAGCTGACACATGGTGGGATTTAAAACTGTCAGCAGTGAGCTCCACATCATGTGTGTGCATTTGGAGTAAAATCTGGATGCCAAAAATGAAACTGAAGAAAGGAAGGAAGAACACATTTCTTTATATAGATGAATTTTCCCATTTCTGGAAGAAATTGGGAGAAACAGCAGCACCTGCAAATGCAGAAAGACAAGAGAAGCAAAAGAATCATGGATAATTAATACTCCAAAGGCAAAGACATCATTCAAGGGAAAACATAATGGGCCAGAAATTCAGCTGCTGTGCTTGAGCTGATTTACATCAGCTGAGGAAAGCATTGCAGTGTGATTTAACCTCTTCTTACCTTACATGGGAGATTCAAAACACAGAGAGATCTTAACAGGCATTATCTGTCACCTCTGGCTGATTAATAATTGCAGATGTTGTTAGGATTATTTAATAGAGACAGTCATCACACAGTAAATTAAAATACAACAAAACATTAAATACAGCAAAGCATTACTTATTTGGGTCACAGAATCATCAAGGTTGGAAAAGACCTCCAGGATCATCTAGTCCAACCATTTTAGAACACAAGCAAATGAAGCAAACTGATTTTAAAGGTTATTAAGGGGAGCTGAAGTCATAAGAATGAAATGTCAGTTGATGAAAATCTCAACATGAACCAGCAGTGTGCACTGACAGGCCAGAAGGCTAACTGTGTCCTGGACTGCACCAAAAGCAGCGAGAGCAGCAGCAGGAGGAGGGGATTCTGCCCATCTACTCTGCTCTGGTGAAATCCCACCTGGAGTACTGCACCCAGTTCTGGTGCCCCCAACACAAGAAGGACATGAACTGCGGGAGTGGGTCCAAAGAACACAAAAATGATCCTAAAGGTCTTTTGAAAAACCAAATTATTCTATATTTCTCTTACCTTGGTGAAGGAGACCTAGAGCAATGAACCTCCTGGGACTAGGGTCCAGTCTTTGTGAATGATGTGGTGATGGGCTCAAGAAAAACACCTTGTGTACTTCATTGCTGTAAGAATCAGTAAGACCAGAGAAAGATATGGTGGCCTGGTGAAGAAAATGCACAGGAGCAGTCAGGATTGTGTCTCCAGGTGTAACAGGAACTTAGCTCATTGTCTAAGTCCAGCTTTCCAAGTGCAATTTCCATACCCTTCAAATTGTTTTGGGTTGTGGTAGAAAAGGATCTTCTTTGACATAAAGTTAAGATTAAAACATGGGCTATCAGTGAACAAAAAAACATTTGGTGATGCCTGAATCACATGAGAAACTCCACAGTGGCATCTTCTCCAAGTATCACAGTATCACCCTACATTGGAGGTTGAAAGGGACCTCAAGAGATCATCAAGTCCGACCCCCCTGCCAAAGCAGGATCACCTATGGTAGTCTGCACAGAAATGCATCCAGGTGGGTTTTGAAAGTCTTCAGGGAGGAACACTGCACAACCTCTCAGGGCAGCCTGTTCCAGACCTCCATTACCCTCACTGTGAAGATGTTTCTCCTCATGTTGAGATGAAATCTTCTATGTTCAAGTTTGAACCCGTTGTTTCTTGTCTCATTACTGTGTGCCACTGAAAAGAGATTGGCCCCCACCCCTCAATCATCCTCGTGGCTTTCTGTTGGATTCTCTCCAGTAGTTCTATGTCTTTCTTGAACTGGGGAGCCCAAAACTGGATGCAGTATTACAGGTGTGGTCTCACCAGAGCTAAATAGTACAGTAAGACCAGGTTCTACTTTTTATTTCTGGGGTAGCACCAACACTTCCCAATGCAGATCAGAGTGGCCTTCCCCTTTCTGCTGGGACCTAACTGTCAGCATCTTCAAAACTTGAATATTTCCTCGAAGGGAGAAGAGGAAAACATTTGGATGCACCCAATAATGAAAACCACCTGCAGGTGCTAAGCCCACTGCCATCTGAGTGAGGCTCATGCATACAAAGGACTGCAGTACATGTGCATATAATAATACATATAAAACCCAGTTTACTCCAGTCACTGTCACCAATCACATTGTCCTGCTTTCTGAGCTGAACTGTAAAGCTCCAGTTAAATCTAGGAAAGAAAGATGGAAAGCTGGCCATAAGAAGAATAAATAGACTTCTACTTACACTAAAGAGTAGTGTCAGAGGATTTTGGGGGAGGCTAAATAGTTGCCACTCTCTCTCCCTCCCCATTGTGTGCTAGATGGAAGTACAGCCTGTGTCTGATACCAGTGCAGATATTTAGTGTGGATTACAGAAGATCTGAGAAACCCAGGAGCTACCTGAGATGTAATTCTTCCACAAAAAGCAATGCCTGCCTTAGCTGGCAAGAAAAGCTGAAGACAAGAATAATTAGAGATAATCTGAAGAGGCTGTGAACAGCAGGAAAAGGTACACTGCAAGTCCAGTTGTGTGACTTATTGAAGGGGTTTGCTGGCACATTGCAAACGAAACAAAGCCAACAGTTAGGGTTTGGGATTCAACAGAGCTAATGGAGCCCACTTCCCAACAGGCATTCCCAAGGTCTAATAAAGCAGGAATTTGGAAGCTTTTCCCTCAGCAGGGCATTTCTTTTTCATCTGGAGATGTCTTGACACTTTTAAGCTGCATCCAGAGAGTGGGGCAAACTGTAATTAAGGGGGCACAGACACAGGCATCCCTGTGCACAAAGGTGTGACAGGATAGGGTGACAGATGCAATTAAATCTCTTGATCCAGACTGTATTTTTTATGCTCTTCACTGGTATCAGAAGATGAAGCTGAACCACCGTGTGGGCCAGGCTGTCACAGGTTTTAAGCTTGCATGCCCCACACCGGTGAGCAAGAATCTTTCCCCATTCATTTATACGAAGAGAAGGCTAACAAAGCTGGTGAAGGGTCTGGAGAACAGCTCTGGTGAAGAGCAGCTGAGGGAACTGGGGTTGTTTAGTCTGGAGAAGAGGAGGCTGAGGAGAGACCTCATTGCTCTCTACAGCTCCTTGAAAGGAGTTTGGAGTGAGGTGGGGGTCGCAGAATTACATAATGGCTTAGGTTGGAAGGGACCTCGAAGATCATCTACTCCAACCTCCCTGCCATTGGCAGGGATGTCTCTCAGCAAGATCAGATTGCCCAAGGCCTCGTCCAACCTGGCTTTGAACACTTCCAGGAAGAAGGCATCCACAACTACTCTGGGCAACATATTCTAGAGTTTCACCACCCTCATACTGTAGAACTGCTGCCTAAGATCTAGTCTAATCCTGCTCTCCCTCAGTTTAAACCCATTCCTCCTTGTCCTGTCTCTAGGCACCCTTATGAAAAGATCCTCTGCAGCCTTCCTGTAGGATCTCCTCAGGCATTGGAAGGCAGTTCTAAGGTTCCCTCAGAATCTTCTCTTCTCCAGGCTGAACAACCTCAGCTCCCTCAGCTGGTCCTCATAGCAGAGGTGCTCCAAACCTTGTATTATCCTTGTGGCCCTTTTGTGGACTTTCTCCAACAGCTTTGTGTCCTTATGATGAGGATGCCAGAATTGGATATAGTACTCATGTGGGATCTCAGCAGAGTACATTAAAGGGGCAGAGTCCCTTCTCTTGTTCTGCTGGCCACACTCCTCTGGATGCAGTGTAGCACACAGCTGCCCTCTGGGCTGCATGAGGGTGCTGCTGGCTCATGAGGAGATGCTCAGCAACCAAGTCTCTTTCTTCAGGGCCACTCTCAACCCACTCTGCACCCAGCCTAGATTTGTGCCTGTTGGTAGATTTCTTCTCCCTAGTATCAGGTCATAGAAGGAGAAGAAATGGCCTGAAATTGTGCTAGGGGAGGGTTACATTGGAGATTAGGAACAGTTTCTTTCCTGCAAGAGTGGTCAGGGATTGGAACAGGCTGCCCAGGGAGATGGTGAAGTCACCATCCCTGAAGGTGTTCAAGAAACATGTGGACATTGCACTCTGGGGCATGACTTAATGGCCATGGTGGTGCTAGGTTGACATCTGGACTCAACCTTGAATGTCTTTTCCAGCTGAAACAATTCTATGAGTCTACAAAATGAGCAGTTATCCATTAGCTTTTATGGTCACAGGGTGTTTATTTCCCAAGCAGGTTCAAGTCCCCACAAAAATGTCTCTGTCCTCAGAAGGGCTGAAAAGAAAGGCTGAAGAATGGATGACGAAAGCCTGGTGACAAGGGATTTTGGGATGCTGCACAGCTGCTGCAACTTTCTTCTTTCACAGTGTGAAATGCCATGACACAAGCAAGAGCCACACTTAGCTGTGGATATTTATCAATCCCAGAAGCCACCAGCTCATTCTTGAGAGCAGATTTTTGTACACAGGGTAACTATAGCAGCCTGAAAGACAAGCTTGATACCAAACTAATGAGAAATGAGATGAAGTTAAGACTCTGTAAACCTTGGCTAAATCTGTTTGTCCTATTTTTTCATTGCCTTGTTGATCTGGAACCTTTAAAACAAGGAATCTGACCTGCTCACAATTATTGCTTAATTAATCTCCCAAAGATTTATGAATAATGAGATAAAAATCACATCACCTGTTGTAGAAAGAAGAAGTGTAAATAGAGATGAAATATTTTGTCTGGAGCAGGCACTTGTAGAACAAATATCTCCACTTGTCCTCCTTTAGCAGAAGTAATAAAAGTCTCCTTCTTAAATAAATGAAAAAGGCTGCAATGTAACTGCCAGACAGAACCTTGCTGATCATCATCTAGCCTGGGACAAAAACATCTTATTGATCATGTAGGAATAACTTGGCTGATAGGGGCTGCTGGCCACCTCCCACAGCCTCCCCACAGCTTGTGCAGTGGGTAAGCTCATCAAGCTTGGAAAAGTGTCTGCAAACTGGCCAGCAGAGAAAGACCTGGTAATGTTGGTTGACAGCTGGCTGAGGATGAGCTCAGGTGGCAAAGAAGACCAACAGCATCCTGTCCTGTATCAGCAATAGTTTGACCAGCAGGACCAGGGAAGTGATGGTGCCCAGTACTCAGCACTGGTGAGGCCACACCTTGTGTCCTGGGTTCAGTTTCAGGGCCCTCACTACAGGAAGAACATTGAAGTGCTGGAACAGGTCCAGAGAGGGACAACTAAGCTGGTAAAGGGTCTGGAGAACAGGTCTGGTGAGGAGCAGCTGAGGGAGCTGGAGTTGTTTAATCTAGAGAAGAAGAGGCTGAGGGGAGACCTCATTGCTCTCTAAAACTCCCTCAAAGGGGTTTGAAGCTAGATAGGGGTTGGTCTCTTCTCCCTAGTAACAAATCATAGAAGAAATGGAAACGGCCTCAAGTTGCAACAGGGTGGCTTTAGGTTGGATATTTGAAGAAAATTATTTCCTTCAAGAGTTCTCAGGCATTGAAGGAGGCTGCCCAGGGAGTTGGTGGAGTCACCATCCCTGGAGGTGGGAAATGGCTTGAAGGTTAGACTGAGTGATCTTAGAGGGCTTTTCTAACCTTAATCATTCTATGAATTTTTGACACAGGGAACAGCCACAGACCTAAGCAGATCTGCAGCCTGGTGCAGGATGGAATCAGAAGGACCAGGATGTTTTGGGACTGAGTTCCTTTTACAACTTCAGCCTCCTTGGCTGGAGAGAAAAGGATGGGGGCACTCTATGTCCCACACTTCAAGTGAAGTAGCTTCTCTGTGCTTCAGTCTGCAGACAGAGATCAGAGTCAGAAGGCATCTTCTAAGGACCTATGCATTAATGGCCTTTAGATCCTACTAGATCTAAACACTGAGACTGTTGGCTTCTCTGCAGCTAAAATTACTGAACCTCATGTGATAACTGCTAAGAAATAATGAATTGAATTGCCCCACAGAGAAAATTTTCAAAGTAGCATCCTCCCCTCAATCACCCTGAGGATTCCCCTGTCTCTGCCATTCCTCAGAACTGGAACTGCTTTTGTACTCCACCACAGCCCTTTCTGTTGCAGCCAAAACCCACTGCACAGGCAGATTGGTACAGGGGCAGATCAGGAGCATCCACAAGAAGTGCAATGACTTCGAATCAACTTCAGCATTTCTTAATACCTGCCTTAAACACTACTGGAGTGTGGAATTAAACCAGCTACTTGGTAGACAGCTCAGTGTTTCAACTCCAGACCTGGCCTGTTGTACACTCAGACTAGTCAATAAAAACCATCACTAACAGACACTCTTCTCGTCTATACCACATGGAAGAATCAGTGCCACATTGCTGCTGAGGATGTAGTTGGTAGCTAGCATCATCCCAGTAAAATACACACATTTCCCAGTTAATAAATGCAGCCTCCAGTGAAGCTTAGCACAGGTCTCACAGAGCCACACTATATGTTGCTGTGAGCTCAGTGCTGGTCAGCTCTTGCATCAAGCCAGCTTCTACACCCAGCAGTGTCTCAGTGCCCCCCAGCCCACAATTTAAGCCTTAAACTAATTAGCAGTGTGCTTGTGCTTTTCTACATTGCCTGCAACCAGCAGGATGGAAGATAAAGAAGTTGTTAGCCTCTCCTAAGGGCTTCCAGACTATTTATTTATAGACTCATTTATAGGTGCCCTTCACAGAAGCATCTGACCTTTTCATAATGATTACTGAACCTCTCCCATGAAGTCTGTGCATAATGAGACAGCATTATAGTGCCCATTTTAAAGAGATGAGGACACGGACTGAAAGCAAGTAAACGAAATGATCTGGTTGCAGAAGCAAGCTGTTCCACAGATTTGTGCCAAACAAAGATGCTCTTACTATACCACATCTCCTTTGAATACCACTCAGACTGCTCTGGTGCTGCTGGAAGAACTTTGCAAGACTGACAGCTGTGGATCAGCACTGGACCCAGAAAAAGCAGGAGTAAAGTACTCACAGACCAGCTGTCCCCCCAAACACCAGCACCACCTTATGCTTGCTCTTCCTCTTTGCAGGATGGACCAATGAGTAACAAAACTGCAGTCTGGAGGCTGGCTTTCCTTCCAGTTTCTTAAGTTGTTCTTGGCACACGTCTCAAGGTGGGCAAAGGTTTCCTCTGCTCTGAAATTAAAGAGTGTTGGAGAGTCAGAGCAAAGCTTCATTTCAGTCCTCTGAACAAGGTGGTAACTCAATATTTGCCTTTCATTTGCTATCAGTGAGATGTAGCTTGCTGTGCTGACACTTGTCTGTAAGAACCAACCACAACTTTCCTTTCTTTCTGCACTATCATGAGGAAAGGTTTCCAGCTTGTTTTTCCCAGGTAAAGATGCCACCTTGGCACTAAAGCTAACACTAAAAAATCTTACTGGAGTTGCACTGGGGGGATGAACTCAACCTCTCTGTTGCTACAGGTTTACAATTTTGAACCTGCAACCCAGAGCACCAAGAATGACCCAAAGCCATGTGAAAACTCCCTGGATTTTGTTATCAGAATGTCCTGGGTTCATCTAGGGTACAGTTAATTTTCACACAAGCTAGGAGTGTGTCACAGCCAGGATAGCCTGCCAGCCAGCAAAGGGGTGTTTCATAGAATCCCAGAATGGTTGGGACCTTAAAAGATCATCCAGTTCCAGGATGTGGACCCACTCCAGGAGGGAGTGGGGAGTGCTGAGGGACATGGTTTGTTGCTAGGGTTAGATAATGGTTGGAGTTGATGATCTGAAAGGTCTTTACCAACCAAAATGGTTCTATGATTCTCATTGCAGATCAAATTTAAATTTCAGGGGAAATGTTGTGTTTATAACTCATAAAACTGCTCCAGCACACTGCAGTTGTCTTTTCTTTCAATAAGAACAGAGTTTTTAATTACCTTTTTTCCCCCCCTTTCTTTTTGGCCTGTGAACAAAGCCTCCATGGTATTCACACATTTTTGTTCAACAGGAAGGTTTTGTACTAATGAACTATTTAGAAGCTAGGATTTCCATCCCAAATTGTTAATGACTTGATATTATACTGTAGTATTTTAATTGAAACAACCCCTAAGGGCATCCCCATGCAAGTAACTCCAGACACCTGTACTACATTAACTAACCCACATTTTCAAGTAGCAGCTCAAAGGCTGCATGCAGGACACAACCCTCACCTTCCAGTTCAGCCTGGCATCAGGAAGGACAGCAGCACTATCATCTTGTGCCATATTATACGGTTAGTCATCTAAAACACCACAGGTCAGAGGTTACTGTGCTGTGAAGTGGTTGTTTTTATTGCATTCCTCTTTTGATGTGTTGAAGCAGGGCAAGAGTAAGAGAGGGACACACATGCAGATATGTTGGTCTGAAACTGTGCCAGGGGAGGTTTAGGCTGGAGATTAGGAAAAAATTCTTTGCTGCAAGATTGGTCAGGCATCAGAACAAGCTGCCCAGGGAGGTGGTGGTGGAGTCACCATCCCCAAAGGTATTCAAGAGACACGTGGACATGGCACTCTGGGACATGGTTTAAAAGTCATGGTGGTGTTGCATTGATGGTTGGAATGGATAATTTTAAAGGGCTTTTCCAACCAAAACAATTCTATGATTTCATAAAGTAATTGTATTCTCTCTGCATTCTCTGGGTTAAACAAAGATTCAGTGTTTGCTTTCAGCTTCTTCTATATTATTATTTTCAAAGTAAGAAAAGCCATGCAGGAAACAGTTATGATTATTTGTTCAGCTGACATGTTGTCTCTTAGGCCAGCCTCTAGCTTTAAGCTCTCTATTTGGTAAATAAAGATTAGACTATTCCTAGACCAAGGTAGTTATGCCTAAGCCCCCTTGTAATGCCTGCAGAAATAGATTAACTAATCAACAGCAACCACAACAAAAAAAAAAGTAACTTTGGGATCTAGACCTCATCACAAGTGTACCCTTGGGCAGAGCATTTAATGAGTATTCTGGTAGTTTGATATTTTCACTAGACACCTGCCCTCCAACAACTGCAGATTCTGCAAGCACAAGAGATTGTGCTGTAACAACCAATACTCTAACTACAGCTCCAAAATATTCCTGGTGGGTCTTAAAGGGCATTTATTCTGCAAAGAAAAGCTTTCTAGTTGATTGGCAGCTAGCTGAAGGTGAGCTAGAATGCACTCAAGTGGCCAGGAAGGCCAACAGCATCCTGGTGTAGATCAGCAATAGTGTGACTAGTAGGATCAGGGAAGTGATTGCCACCCTGCACTCACCACTGATGAGATCACACCATGAGTCCTGGGTTCAGTTTTGGGCCCCTCAGTACAAGAAGGACCTTGAAGTACTGCAGTGTGCCCAGAGAAGGGCAACAAAGCTGGTGAATGGTCTGGTGAGGAGCAGCTGAGGGATGTGGGGTTGCTCAGCCTGGAGAAGAGAAGGCTGAGGGAAGGCCTCATTGCTCTCTACAATTCCCTGAAAGGAGGTTGACACTAGATAGGGGTTGGTTTCTTTTCCCTAGTAAGGACTGATAGGACAAGAGGAAATGACGTTAAGCTGCCACAGGAGATGTTTTGTTTGGCTATGAGAAGAAACTTGTTGACTGAATGGGTTCTGAAAGACTGGAGGAGGCTGCACAGGGAGGTGCTTGAATCCCCACCCCTGGAGGTGTTTTAAAGAGGCAGAGATGTGGTGCTGAGGGAATTGATAGGTAGATAATGGTTGGCATAAAATATCTTAAAGGTCCTTTCCAACCAGAATGATTCTATGAATTTAATCTTGCTCTTTTATATGAATTTTTCCCCCTTAAATATGTTTTATTTTGCTCCAAGGAAAGAGCCTACCTGTGGAAAGTTGTAGGGAAAAGTGGAAAAAGCAAAGCAAGCCCATGCTTTTTTTTACTTCCAGGATTTCCAGTGAAAACCATTAAACAGCACCAGTTGGTTTCTTGAGCCAAGCGAGTCCAGGCTAAACCTTTGCTGACTGGGTGTGACCCAAGCTATGGTCACAAGGTAGCACTGCAAGCAGCAGATCTGGAGATGGCCATACATATGATCTAAATTCACTACAATTGCTACATTTGTCTGTGCCCATGTCCTTACCTCCATCTCAGCTGGCATCACGCCAAGGTGGTTTTGAGAGACATGCTCCTGCTCTGAGATCTTGGAAATGCTGCCTGAAAGAGCTAGGGATACTTAGTCTCAGGTTATGAAATGTTGACCTGTGCTGCACATAATCACAGGTTCAAGACCTGGTGATGGCACAGTGTAGGATGCACGCCTCTTGAAATCAGTGTGTGAGACTTAAAAGGGGTGAGGGAAGCTTCAGCTGGGGTCCTATAGCACAGCATCAGACACCTGCTTTCAACCCTGAACTGATAACCTGCAGTGGTGGTAGCCCTTGGTAAAAGGTTGGGTGGAAAATCCCAGACTCAGTGATGTGCTGCTAAACACATTCTTAAGTTTTAAGCAGCATTTAAGTGGTCAGCAAGGTTCGTTCTAGACTTTGTGTTTCACCCATGCCAGAGGAGTGCAGTATTTCTTGCTTACATGAGCATTTTACTGTGATTGACTTATGGTAGTAGGGAGCTGAAGTCATGCCAGATTTGTTTCATTCTGGCATTTATTTGTACAATGAAATCCAAGGATCTTTTCTCTTGTTGCTTTGGGTTTCCCCCCCGCTCTGTGCTTCACTCAGTCCTCTCTCTGTGACACTAAAATCCATCACGCCGCTAGCCCTGGTGTACCCATTAGATTTTATGTGCCAACGTAAATGAGTGATGAGGAAAAGACAGCAGAAAAAAAAACCCACAAATATATGTGGCCTGATTTAGGGCAAGATTCTGTTGTCTTTAATCATGCTGCAATGCACTCAGCTCCCTTTCAAGGAGGAAGCAATGAATAAATGCTGTGCAGCCAGAGGTGCTTCTCCTCCTCTTCATTCCAGTGCTGCACAAGATTCCCAAAGCAGACTTTGGTAATGTTAACCTGCCCACCAGAAAGAAGCATCACCCCCCTAAAAAAACACCCAAAACTCGACAAACAACCCCATTTCCTCAATTAATAGAAATTTGATGGATAATTAGAAAGAAATGGTTCTTCCCCCTGGCTACTCCTGATTGCCAGCAGACACACAAAGCTGCTTTGCTCCTGGGTCTGGAATAGAAGGCTCTAACATTTCCTATACAAACTCCTACACTTTTTCTTTAACCCCCTGTCACCCCTCACATCTAAAATTGGTTGAAATGGAGCCCCTGCAGCTGGTGCATGTAATTTCAAAGCCCTCCTGTGTTGTCGATGAGTAGCCAGTGGAACGAGCCTCCCTCCTGCGTGAAGGTCACCTGAAGGGCAGTGCAGAAGAGCCTTCCTATCACTACCTGCGTGCCTCTGGAGAGAGAACAAACATCAGTCCCCACTGTCACGAGTCCTACTACTAGCCTTCAGCAGTTGCACAGTGTGCTCACAGAATGTCACACAGAAAGGGAATCCACAGAGCTGGCCTCTGAGCCTAAGGTGGCAATCAAGCTTTGCCAAGGCAATGTGCTCTCAAATGTAAAGCAGCATGGATGCAAGAGGAGCAGTATTGACATTTAGGGGTAGATATGCAGTAATGGCTCATTTGAGCTGCATGAGGCTAGCAGCTCTGCTGCTAATTTCATCTGAGACCTTTTACGTGCACTTTCAGGTGATTTGTGTTCAATTTAGCTTGAACTTCATTCATAGCCAGTGGTCAAAAATAATAGCAAACTGAAATGGCTGAGAGCAAGTGCTCATTTTCATCATGCCTCTTGGATGTGAGCACCATTAGCATTCCTGGGTTCACCCCACTGCAAAGACAGCCTGTGTGTGTCAGACTTGACACCAGGTAGGCAACATTCAGTTCTGACAGAGCTCAGCTCTGTTATTTCCAGTTAGAGACAGCTGGTCCTAATAGCACCCAATTCTTCATTGCTTGAAATCCTCCAGGGGTGGTGACTCCACCAACTTCCTGGGCAGCCTGTTCTGATCCCTGGCCATTCTTGCAGGAGAGAAATTTCTCCTCATCTTCAACCTAACCACCCCTCCCCGGGCACTATTTTGGCCATTTGTTCTCGTTCTGTCACCTGATACTAGGGAGGAGACACTGATGCCCACCTCACTCCAACCTTCTTCCAGGGAGTTGTAGAGAGCAATGAGGTCTCACTTCCTCTTCTCCAGACTAAACAACCCCAGTTCCCTCAGCTGCTCCTCACCAGACCTGTTCTCCAGACCCTTCATCAGCTTCATAACCTTTCTCTGGACAAGCTCCAGCCCCTCAAAGTCTTTCTTGGAGTGAGGGGCCCAAAAGTGAACTCAAGACTCGACGTGTAGCCTCACCAATGATGAGTACAGAGGGACAATCATTTCCCTGGTCCTACTGGCCACAATATTTCTGATCCAGGCCAGGATGCTGATGGCCTTCTTGGCCATCTGAGCATACTGCTGGCTTATATTCAGCTGGCTGCCAACCAGCAATCTAGGTCCTTTTCTGCCCTCAAGCACTGACTGGTGCTACTTCTAGATGGGAAAGCCTGAAGATGCCACACTCCCCTTCCAGCAGATGCTGCTCTTATCTTCCAAGGCAGAGTGACAAACACCAGCCTTCACCTTCCCAACCTGCTTTTATTTACTTTATCTCATTTTAAACATGTTCTGACAGGGGGGGAGATAGAAGTGTGATGGGGAGTACCCAAAAGGCAGTTTTGGAGTCCTGTTGTCTTACAGATAGCAGTTGATGAAGGAGAAACTCAAGATAAAGCTCTTCCTCCAGCTTTCATTTCACACAGCAACTCATCCAGACAAGTTTTGAAATTCTCTGTAGAGAGAGACTCCACAAAATCTTTGGGCAACCCATTTCAGTGCTCCATCAGTCTCACAGTAAAGACATTTCATGTCCAAGTGAAACCTTTTGTATTCTTGCTTCAAAGAATCACAGAGAATGGTCTGGGTTGGAAGAGACCTCCAAAAGACATCTAGTACAACCCCCTCTGCAGTAAGCAAACACATCCTCAAATACATCAGGTTGCCCAGGCTGTCGAGCCTCATTTTGAACATCTTCAGGGATGGGGCTTCAACCATCTCCCTGGGCAACCTGTTCCAGTGTTCTACCACCCTCATAGTAAAGAAATTGTTCCTAACATTCAATCTAAATCTTCTCTTCTCTAGTTTGAAGCCATCATCCCTTGTCCTATCACTGCAGACCTTTGTAAACAGTCTCTCTCCATCCTTCTTGTAGGCTCCCTTCAGGTACTGCAAGGTTGTTATTAGGTCTCCCTGGAGCCTTCTGTTCTCCAGGCTGAGCAACCCCAGCTCCCTCAGCCTGCCCTCACAGCAGAGGTGCTCCAGCCCCCTGATCATTTTTGTGGCCCTCCTTTGGACCCACTCCATCAAGTCCCTGTCCTTCTTGTATTGAGGGCTCCAGATCTGGATGCAGTAGTCCAGGTGAGTACTCACCAAAGCAGAGTAAATTGGCAGAATCACCTCACTCAATCTGCTGGCCACACTGCTTTTGATGCAGCCCAGGATGTCATTGACTTTCAATTTGTATCCATTGCCCTTCATCCTATCACTGGGAACCAGTGAGAAGAGACGGAGCTCTTAGCCTTGACACCCACATCTATAAATATTGATCAGATCCCCTATCAGGCTGCTCTTCTCCAGGTTCAACAGCCCCAGGTCTCTCAGTCTTCCCTCATCAGAGAGATGCTCCAGTCCCTTCTGCATCTTAATGGCCTCCATTACACTCTCTCCAGTAGTTCCCTGTCCCTCTTGAAATGGAGAGCCCAGATCTGAACAAATACTCCAGATGAGGCCTCACCAGGGCAGAATAGGAGAGGAGAATCTCCCTTGATCTGCTGGTCAGAACTTCTAAGAACCCCAGGAGCCCACTTGCCTTTTTGGCCATGAGGGCACATTGCTGGCTCTTGCTGCACTTGTTGTCCACTAGGACTTTCCAGTTCTTCTTCCCAGAGCTGCTTTCCAGCAGGTCACCCCTCACTTGTAGTAGTGCAGGGGGTTATTCTTGCCTAGGTACATTACTCTACAAGAGCCCTGGTTGAACTTCATGAGATTTCCCTCTCCAGCCTTTCTAGGTTTCACTTGAATGGCAGCACAGCCTGAGGGGTGTCAGCCATTGTTCCCACTTTGCTATCATCATCAGACTTGGTGAAAATACACTCTGCTCCTCATCTAAGTCTTTGATGAAGATACTGAACAAGCCTAGACCCAGAACTGAACCCTGTGGAATGTCACTCTAACTGGACTCTGTGCTGCTGATCACAACCCTAAGCTAAGGTTAAGCTGAGCTTAAACACTGTCTTTTAGAATACATAGAATACATAGAATAAACCAGGTTGGAAGAGACCTTCAAGATCATCACGTCCAACCCATCAACCAATCCAACACCGCCCAAACAACTAACCCACGGCACCAAGCACCCCATCAAGTCTCCTCCTGAAAACCTCCAGTGATGGCGACTCCACCACCTCCCCAGGCAGCCCATTCCAATGGGCAATCACTCTTTCTGTATAGAACTTTTTCCTAACATCTAGCCTGAATCTCCCCTGGTGCAGCCTGAGACTGTGTCCTCTTGTTCTGGTACTGGCCACCTGGGAGAAGAGACCAACCTCTGCCTGTCTACAACCTCCCTTCAGGTAGTTGTAGAGAGTAATAAGGTCACCCCTCAGTCTCCTCTTCTCCAGGCTAAGCAACCCCAGCTCCCTCAGCCTCTCCTCGTAGGGCTTGTGTTCCAAACCCCTCACCAACTTTGTTGCTCTTCTCTGGACTCGTTCCAGCAAGTCAACCTCCTTCCTAAACTGAGGGGCCCAGAACTGGACACAGTACTCGAGGTGCGGCCTAACCAGTGCAGTGTACAGGGGCAGAATGACCTCCCTGCTCCTGCTGGCCACACTGTTCCTGATGCAGGCCAGGATGCCATTGGCCCTCTTAGCTGCCTGGGCACACTGCAGGCTCATGTTCTTCCTGAGAACACTGACAGAGATGCTTTCCCATAGCTGACCAGAGAAAACTTGTAAGAATTGGCATACTTGTCAGATTTGGTTGGAGTAGGAATTACTGGGAAGGGAAAGACCAGGACAGGCTTACTGTCTATGCCTCGTTTCCTTTGGAAACCCTTTGGAAATCTAAAAGCATCATAGCAAGGCTTAGAAAATAGTTACACCTATTAATCTTTGATTGACCTTCCTGATTCTATCCAAACTGAGAGCAGTGAACCATGAATTTCTCATTAGATTTACTGTGTTCTTGTTCAATAGGTTAAAATCCAGACTACATCTTGAAAGACAACTCTTTGACTGGGGCAACCAGAAACTGTCTGCTTGATGATGCTCTTCCAAACTACCTCTAGTTTTTCACAAAGTACTTGCCCTTTCTTGATGGCACAGAAGCTGCCAGTTTCAAGAAGGTCACAGCAAGTGCCTGAAGTCTGGCTCTCAAAACAGGAGCTGTCACTATTGCAAAGCAAATTCCCAGCTCCATTGGCATCTCCTGTCATCAACAGGGCCAATGAGGATTGGCTAATGACAATTTGCTTAAATCATGTTCAGGAAGTCAGAAGAAGAGTTTAAGGTACTGTCAAATTCTAAGTGCTGCTCATACAGTACCAAATTTCTCAAGGTATCACAGAATCACAGAGTGGCAGGGGTTGGAAGGGACATCTAGAGATCATCTAGTCCAACATCCCTGCTAAAGCAAGGTCACCTGGATCAGGTTGCACAGGTTTGTGTCCAGGAGAGTTTTGAAACTCTCCAGAAGAGACTGCACAACCTCTCTAGGCAGCCCAGTCTGAGGCTCCAGCACCCTCACAACAAAGAAGTTTCTCCTTAAGCTCAAGTGAAATCTCCTGTGTTCTATTTTGTGACTGTTGCTCATTGTCCTATCACTGAGCATTATTAAAATGAGCCCAGACCCATCCTCGTGACCCCCACCCTATTGATCAGCATTAAGATGATCCCCTCTCAGGCTCCTCTTCTCCAGACTAAAGAGCTCCGGGTCTCTCAGCCTCTCCTTTTAAGACAGATACTTCAGTCCCCTCAGCATCCTTGTGACCCTCTATTGGACTCCCTCCCACAGTTCCCTATCCCTCTTGAATTGGGGAGCCCAGAACCGGACACAATACTCCAAATGTGATCTTACCAGGGCAGAGTAGAGAGGCAGAAGAACCTCCCTCAACCTGCTGGTTACAATCTTCTTAATGCACCCCAGGATACCATTGGCCTTCTTGGCCATGAGGGCACAATGCTGGCTCCTGGTGAACTTGCTGTCTACCAGCACTCCCAGGTCATTCTCCTCAAAGCTGTGGAATGTGACCATTCTGAGCTCTGCAGTAACAGACTATGAAAATACCTGAAGGCAGACAGGAGGGCTGAAGCTGCACAAGTCAGAAACACTGTGCCAGAAACCACTCCTGGACACTGGAGCCTGACAATACATCTGCAGATAGCTCTGTCATGCTTCAGCCTGCACCAACCAGGCATTTCCCAAATGCTGCCATTAGCACAGCCCAGGAACTCCAGCCAACAGGCAGCTTCCACGTGGGCATGCAGATCAGCAGAAGGAGCTGAACAGAATGGACAAGGTCAAGTCCTGCCAGCTGGTGTGAAAACCAAAACCTGCTCTCTGCTACTGTATAATCTACTAGCACAGATGTAGCCCACAGCTGATGGGAGCTCTCATGCCCACATCCATCCATCATTTACCTTCTCCAAGGTGAATCTTTGAAAAGATAGCCCATTCCTTAGGATCGTCATCCTATAGTGTCCTACCCTTCCAGCACGTACAGAAACCCACTCTACAACACAGATATGATTGAAAAATTCCTCTCTACGTGGTTCTTACCAACAGTTTAGCAAGTCCTGCCTTTCCAGACAAGGTGGGTAGCCCTTTACAGAGCTGCTGCTGTTCTGTTTGCTGTCATGCTCATCTAGCTGCCTCTATAGCAGATGACACTACATTGAGCGGGAGCGTTGAGCTGCTTGAGGGTAGGAAGGCTCCTCAAAGGGTGGGACAGGCTGCATTGGTGGGCTGAGGTCAGTTGTATGAGGTTTAACAAGGCCAAGTGCCTGTGACCAAGACCCTAGCTGAAGCAACTGCATTCAAACCCTTTTTGCCTCTTTTGCCAAGGGAGAGGCAGAGGTGTCAGACTGCAAACCTAAAGCGGGTCTGGAGCTCCTGGCTCTCTCTAAGGCTCGAGACAGAGGTTGCAGCATCTGGTTAAAGCACCCCAGTGAGGTATTTGACACTAAAATGCATGGGCAATGCTCTCTGATTTTAGCAAGCTCAAGACTGCAGTGACCCCTAGAGAGGGTCTGGAGCTTGCATGGTCAGCGACAGTGTTAACATTGACCTTCTCAGAGCTCTGGCTCGGCTTTTCTATACATCACCAGGCTGCAGTCCTACACTCACATAAGGAATTCTAGAGCAATAATTTTGCAGTCTCCATCAATAAATATCAGGAGGCAATATGCTGGATATTGCTAAATACAGTTGTAGTCTCTCTCTGGTTGAGTAAGATATAGATCATATCATCATTCTAGTTGGAAAAGACCAACCATTTTCTAACTCTACCAAGGCTGGTGCTAAGCCATGTCCCTCAGCACCACATGTCTGCCTCTTTGAAATGCCTCCAGGGATGCCCCCAGGCAGCCTGTTTCAGTCTTTGAGAATGCTTTCAGTGAAGGTGCTTCAAGCTTCATCCTTCCTTTGCATGTCTTCTTCCAAACCAGAGAGCAACTCATGGTCAGCACTGTTTAAGGTGGTGAGGATCAGCTTCCCTAGCAGCAGCTGTTCCAATTTTCTGCCTTCTCTGGTATTTTTTCTAAGAGGCCAGGTAATTACTCAGGACTGAAAAATCTATGTCAAAGCAATCAGTAGTGTCACCTCGCTGACTTTAGAGGAATTACTGCAGGAATTAATTTGGCTTCATAATTCTTCCTTTCCCTGCAACAAATAGAGTAGCCTATGTAGATCCTCCCTGAAGGCAGCACCTCATCTACTAGACACAGACTCTCCAGGGATAGACAGAATCACAGAATATGTCTAATTGGAAGAGACCTCAGAGATCATCCAGTCCAACCCTTAATCCAGCACTGAAGGGTCTACACTAAACCAAGTCCCCAAGAACCATACCCCCACCTCCAGGAACTGTGACTCCACCACTGCCCTGGGCAGACCATTCCAATGTTTGAGCACCCTTTCAGTGAAGAAATATTTCCTAACCTGCAGCCTGCACCTCCCATGGCACAGCTTGAAACCATTTCCTCTAGTCCTGTTGCTTGTCACCAAGGAGAAGAGGCTGCCCCCTCCTTGCTCCAACCTCCTTCAGGTGGCTGTAGAGAGCAAGGAGGTCTCCCCTCAGCCTACTCTTCTTCTCTAGACTTCAAGAAACCATTCACAGATTCACAGATTGCATTGGGTTGGAAAGGACCCTCAGAGATCACCTTGTGCAGCCCCCTTGCAGTCAGGAGGGACCCCTCCAACTAGGTCAGTCTGCCCAAGGCAACATCAAGTCTGATCTTGAATGTCTCCAGGGATGGGGCCTCAACCAGATTCCTGGGCAACCTATTCCACTATTTCACCACTCTCATTGTGAGGAACTTACTCCTGATATCCAACCTAAATCTCCCCTGCTTCACTTCCAAACCATTGACCCTCATCCTATCACTCCAAGCCCTTCTAAAACAGTCCCTCCACAGCCTTCCTGTAGGTCCTGTTCAGATAATGAAATGTAGCTCTAAGGTCTCCCCAGAGCCTTCTCTTCTCCAGGCTGAACAGCCTCAATTCTTTCAACCACTCCAACCATATCTGTCAGGTTTTAATCCCTCTGAAACACCTTTTTTTCATATAGAACCTTCCCATGTCTGGCCCTTAATATTTGCAGCTGGACTGAAGTAGCAATGCAGTGGGATGTACCCTGTCTCTGCTGAGGGACTGGAAGGGAGAGCCAACAGGTTCTCTGTTCATTATGCTCCTTCCCTGTTCACATGCTGAGGTGGGTATCAAGGGTCAGCTGCTGGAGAGAAAATATACAAACACAAGGAAAGTTCTGTTTCTGAACTAGTGGACATTAGGAAGAAGTTCTTTGCTATGAGTGCAGTGGAACACGGGAACAGGTTGCCCAGGAGTGTGGTTGAGGCCCTATCTCTGGAGACCTTCAAGATCAGGCATGATGGGGCTCTGAGCAATCTGATCTAACAGTGTCTCTGCTGACTGCATGGGGGTTGGACTAGATGACCTTTAAAGATCCCTTCCAACCCAAATCATTCTATGACTCAATGAAATACATCCAGTTCACCCTGATGCCTAGCCTACATAAGGAGTAGTGGGGAGGGATTTCAGTGGAGACCTTTGCAAGACAAGTAAATAGATCTTTATCCTTGCTTTAAATGCTACTTCATTCTGGGCTTTCTTTTCCCCAGAGCTCCTTATAGTCCAACCAAAACCAGTTGGAAGAAGGGCAGAAACAGAACAGTGTTGGTAGATGTTAGTTTGTCAAACAAACCACTAGAATGTGATTTTTTTTTTCCTCCTGGACCAGGAGGGCTTGTTCATCATTTACCTCATGTGTTTACCCTTGGGCTATCATTATATTAGCAGCATATCCCAACTGAGCTGGAGCACCTGGTAACTATGGTAACCACATTATCATATCTGCCCAGAAATTCCCTGGGTTCTAATTAGGGCACTCCTTTATAACAGCAACAACACAGCAGAAAGAACAGCAGACTTAGTCTAAATGCTGTCACCTCTCTCTCTTGCATGCCACAGAAATGATCCATATCTGAGCTGTTCTTAAACTATCAGAAGTGGTTTATGGCAAAGGATTGCCTTACTTGTCATGTCAGATGCTGTAGAATCATAGCATAGAATCACAGAATCATTTCAGTTCAGGCCTTCAAGAACATGGAGTCCAACCATTATCTAACTCTACCAAATTTGGTGCTAATCCATGGCCCTAAGCACCATGTCTCTGCCTCTTCCCTACCCATCCAGGGATGGGGATCCAACCACCTCCCTGGACAGCCTGTGCCAGTTTTTAAGAACCTTTTCAGTCAACAAGTTTCTTCTAATACCAAAACTAAATCTCTCATGGTGCAACTTGAGGCCATTTCCTCTCCCCCTATCACTTGTTCCTAGGGAGAAGAGACCAACCCCCACCTGGCTCCAGCCTCCTTTCAGGGAGTTGTAAAGAGCAAGAAAATCTTCCCTCAGCCTCCTCTTCTCTGGAGTAAACAACCCCAGTTCCCTCAGCCACTCCTCACCAGACCTGTTCTCCAGACCCTCCACCAGTTTTGTTGACTTTCTCTGGACACACTCAAGCACCATAATGTTGTTTTTGCACTGAAGGCTCAAAACTGAACCCAGTACTCCAGATGTGGCCTCACCAGTGCTGACTCCAGAGGGATTGTCATTGTATCCATCTGCTAACCTTGTCCCTACCTTCTTGCTTTCTAAAAAGCCTATTCATCATCCTTCCAGTTCAAACAAAAGCCTGGGTCATACCCTTGCCAGCAAGCTTCACACTGAGCTTCAGAAACATGTTTTTCTTGATACAAGTAGAATTCACACCTAGCCTACCACAAAACTGCCCACCCAGCACTACTGCAGATCTTACAGGCTGTTATCAGCAGATACACTCACAAATTTACTTACGCAGACTGCAGAGCTGTGAAGAAAGGAGAGACCACAGCCTCCAAAACAAGCGACAGGTAAATGATGAAGCTGCAAGTTGCAAGAAATCAAGTCCGAGTAATAACGGCTTGCAAAGTTCAATGGCTCACTCAGTTTCACCACAAATTATTTCCTTCTCTGTGAAACAATAAAACTTGGTGAATAGTTTGAAGTCTGCTGACATGATTTAAAAAGATGGATGGGCTGGTAGGTAGTTGAGAGTGTTTGCTTTATTGTTCAAGGAGTCTCTGCTCAGAAGTACATTTGTTTTGGAGTCTGTGTGAATTATTGTCCAAAAAAAATGACAAATCTATTTCTCACTTTAGGCTACATGGTGCAGGCCTGACGTGAATTTATTTTGCTAGAACAGAAAAAGACATCATGTCTCTGTATTGGCATAGACAAGACAACAAAGCCCATCTCTGTGGAGCTCAAAGGAGCAGAGCTGCTCTGGCTTCAGATTTTTGGGGACTTGCTGCCCTCAGAAAATCTTCCCTTGGTAGAGAAGCATGTCAATTAGTAGAGCTGTGGTGGTTTAACCACAGCCAGCAACTAAGAACACAGAGCTTCCTCACTCTTCCTTGGTGGGGTGAGGTAGAGTAGAAAAGTAAAGTGAGAAAACTCATGGGTTGAGATAAAGGCAGTTTAGTAGGTAAAGCCAAAGCCATGCACATAAGCAAAGCAAAACAAGGAATTGATTCTCCACTTCCCATCTGCAGGCCAGGTGCTCAGCCATCTCCAGGAGAGCAGGGTTCCATTACATGTAATGGTTACTCAGGAAGACAAAAGGCATCACTCTGAACATTGGGACCAGATGGGATCCATCCTAAGGTGCTGAGAGAGCTGGCAGATGAGCTGGCCAAGCCACTCTCCATTATTTTTCATCAGTCCTGGCTCACTGGAGAGATCCCAGCTGACTGGAAGCTGGCCAACGTGGTACCCATCCACAAGAAGGGCCGGTTGGATGAGCCAGGGAATTACAGGCCTGTCAGCCTGACCTCAGTGCCAGGAAAGATTATGGAGCAGGTCATCCTGAGTGCAATCACGCAACACTTAGAGGATGGCCAAGGGATCAGGCCCAGCCAGCATGGGTTTAGGAAGGGCAGGTCCTGCCTGACCAACCTGATCTCCTTCTATGATCAGGTGACCCGCCTGGTGGATGTGGGGAGGCCTGTGGATGTAGTCTACCTGGACCTCAGCAAGGCCTTTGACACCGTTCCCCATAGCAAACTCCTGGCCAAGCTGTCAGCCCATGGCTTGGATGGGAGCACACTGAGATGGGTTAGGAACTGGCTGGAGGGCCGAGCCCAGAGAGTGGTAGTGAATGGTGCCACATCCAGCTGGCAGCCAGTCACCAGTGGTGTGCCCCAGGGATCAGTACTGGGCCCCATGCTCTTTAACATCTTTATTGATGATCTGGACGAGGGCATCGAGTCCATCATCAGTAAATTTGCTGACGACACCAAGCTGGGGGCAGGAGTTGATCTGCTGGAGAGCAGAGAGGCTCTGCAGAGGGACCTCGACAGGCTGGGCAGATGGGCAGAGTCCAATGGCATGAGATTTAACACATCCAAGTGCCGGGTTCTGCACATTGGCCACAGCAACCCCATGCAGAGCTACAGGCTGGGGTCAGAGTGGCTGGAGAGCAGTCAGGCTGAGAGGGACCTGGGGGTGCTGGTCGACGGTAGACTGAACATGAGCCTGCAGTGTGCCCAGGCAGCTAAGAGGGCCAATGGCATCCTGGCCTGCATCAGGAACAGTGTGGCCAGCAGGAGCAGGGAGGTCATTCTGCCCCTGTACACTGCACTGGTTAGGCCGCACCTCGAGTACTGTGTCCAGTTCTGGGCCCCTCAGTTTAGGAAGGATGTTGACTTGCTGGAACGAGTCCAGAAAAGGGCAACAAAGTTGGTGAGGGGTTTGGAACATAAGCCCTACGAGGAGAGGCTGAGGGAGCTGGGGTTGCTTAGCCTGGAGAAGAGGAGACTGAGGGGTGACCTTATTACTCTCTACAACTACCTGAAGGGAAGTTGTAGACAGACGGATGTTGGTCTCTTCTCCCAGGCAAGCAGTACCAGAACAAGAGGACACAGTCTCAGGCTGCGACAGGGGAGATACAGGCTGGATGTTAGAAAAAAGTTCTATACAGAAAGAGTGATTGCACATTGGAATGGGCTGCCTGGGGAGGTGGTGGAGTCACCATCACTGGAGGTTTTTAGGAGAAGACTTGACAGGGTACTTGGTGCTGTGGGTTAGTTGCTTGGGCGGAGTTGGATTGGTTGATGGGTTGGACGCGATGATCTTGAAGGTCTCTTCCAACCTGGTTTATTCTATGTATATTCTATGTATCTCCCCTTTCCTTCTTCTTCCCCTCAACTGGAATTCCCTTTGGTCATCTGGGGTCAGCTGTCCCAGCTGTGTCGCCATCCAACTTCTTGTACACACTCACTAGTAGGGTGGTGTGAGAAGCAGAGAAGCCTTGACTCTATGTAAGGGCTGCTCAGCAGCAACAAGAACATCCCTGTGTTATCAATGCTGATTCCATTGCAAACCCAAAACACAGCCCCATACCAGCTACCATAAAGAAAACTAACTCTATCCAAGCCTAAACTAGCACAATAACTTAACCAGGACTGTCAACAAGAATATCTCTCCTTGAACCCTTATCCACTTTTCCTCCACATCCCCTGGAGGCTGAGGGAACTGGGTAAAATATAAACTGTACTGTAGCTTTAGCTGACACTGCTGGTGATTTCCACCTTGGAATACTTAACTTCCCACCAGTTACTCTGCTTGCCTTATCAGAGTAGCCAGCCCTTACCACAAAGAAAGAGACAACAAGCCCAGCAAAGATGTCATGTAAGCAGGTTTTAGTCCAAGCTACAATAGCTTGACAGCTGACCTCATCCAGGGTTTTGGGGACCAGATGGTCTCCAGCAGACAGAAAGGTGCCACCCTGCATAGAACAATATTCTTACTACCATCAGGCAAATTCAGGGGCACATTTGGGCTCCCTTTGATCAGGAAAAATGAAAGATATTTCACTGCTTGTTGAACTCTGTGATCCACTGACATAAGAAGGGACGTTATGTCTGTGCTCCACAAAGATTCCCCATTCCACTGTGCTGCTTCCAAACCAAGTGCCCACCAAGTGAAACAGCACCTTATGGCCAGGCCAGGTCATACCGGGCACAAGTGAAAGCCAGTGGGCTTGCACAGAGACTCAGAATACCCTGTGCAGCATTAGATGAGCCATCCTTGGGTGGTGGCTGTAAAAAGCAGGTAGGCTTTGATCACTGCACGTTATCTTCTGACTTCAACAGCTCTTTACACCAAGGAATGAAAGCTTTGGAATTGATGAGAAAATGTGAACTTTGGTGAATTGCCAAAGAAAGGCTAAAATTATTTGCCAATTTAGTCATCAAGCACCACTTAGAAGTGTGGATAGAAAACATGCTGATGATCAAATTCTAATAGAAGCACAAAAATTGATTTAAGGGCCTGCCAAACTTGAAGCACAGTAACGTTCAATAACATATATGTTTGGGGTTTTTTTTTCCTTAAATGAAGGAAAAGTAATTTCAGTCACTGACAGACCAGATTAATTTTTGAAGCCTTCCTCAGCTCATGAGATGCACTTTGGGACTTGGAGGAGAGTAGCTTGTTGCAAGTGTGTCACTCATTACTGTAACCCTCATTTCTCCATCAATTTCTTATTTATTCAGGCTGCAGTCTGTTAAGAGAGATGGGCGTTTGCAGTATGCATGATGCATAATGAGGCTCCAGTCTCGATGGAAGCCTCTAAAATTGACCATCATCCTTTGCCTACTGGCTTCTCTCATTTGTGTTCTGAGGGTACACTCTCAAACTGTCAAAATCTTTCCAAATGATCCCAGGGTTACCACTGAAGCCTAAAGTACTTCTTGGCTTATTAAATATTATAATCAGAAAGTGAAAAATGTAATGTTTTACTTGATTCTACTAGTTCAAGAAAGGAAGTCTTTGACAGAGAAATAATTGCCCAGAATAAAAACATGCATAATGCTAATTAAAAATACATTTAAATCACCAGTTTCTACGTGATCTCTTGAGCTACATTCATTGCAATTACATCTTTTACCTGGCATAATGGGTGGCTTGTGAGACCCCCATGTAAGGTTAAGCATCCCTTGGTAGTTGCCTGGAAACAATGTCAATGACAGTTTGTTGTCATTGAGAACAAATAATGCAGCAAGGCTGTTCCAATTGTACAGCTGAATGCTGAAATCAATTACTTTGGGATGTTTTGGTGTGTTTTTCTTTCAAAGTAAAAATCACATACCACACAGAGGATGATTAACCACAGGGAAATGTCTTCCTGAATGGACACAGTTGCCTGATCATAGTATCATAGTATCAGTCAGGGTTGGAAGGAACCACAAGGATCATCCAGTTCCAACCTCCCTGCCATGGGCAGAGACACCCCACACTAGATCAGGCTGGCCAGAGCCTCATCCAGCCTGGTCTTAAACACCTCCAGGGATGGGGCCTCAACCACCTCCCTGGACAACCCATTCCAGGGCTTCACCACTCTCATGGTGAAGAACTTCCTCCTCATGTCCAGCCTGAATCTCCCCACCTCCAGCTTCATTCCATTCCCCCTAGTCCTGTCACTACCTGATATCCTGAGAAGTCCCTCCCCAGCCTTCTTGTAGGTCCCCTTCAGATACTGGAAGGCCAGTATCTGCAATGAAGACAAGTTAATGGATTTTATTTCTGCACAAGGGGGGAGTTTATCCATTTTCTTTCCTAAAACAAGATGAACTCTGCTGTACAGAGAAGCTTGCAAACAGCTGGATCAGCCAGATAGACACCACCAGACAGCAAACAGGTTTAATAAACAAATGAAGAGGTTTGCCATCTGGCGATGCTGGGAAGAAGGCATGAGGGCAAGCTCCATCCCATTAAGGAAAATGAAGACCAAGACCTGAGCCAGACCATGAAGGATGCAGACAAGATAACCACTGAGCAGCAATGTTTTCCACAAAGTTGTCTTTCTTCTCCTCCACTGCAAACTCAGTTTAAAAACTAACCCAAGTGGTACTGGGGAAATAGTGCAACGTATCTTCCCTGCCCTCAGAAGCTTTATGTTTCCTAAAAGCAAGGGGTGTGAGGGGAAATCTTTGGAAGAAAGCATGCTTTTTTCTTGGATAATAATGCCTGTCCAAAAGCTAAAATGATAGGATGTGTTAGGTTGGAAGGGATATTTAAAGGTCACAGAGTTACAGAATTGTTTGCATTGGAAAATATTTCCGAGATCATTGAGTCCAACCATCAACCTAAGACTATAGTGGCCATTAAACCAGGTCTTGAAGTGCCACATTTACAGGTTTCTTGAACACCTTCAGGGATGGTGACTTCACCACCACCCTGGGCAGCCTGTTCTGATCCTTGACAACTCTTGCAGCAAAGAAATTTTTCCTCATCTCCAACCTAAACCTCCCCTGGCACAAGTTTAGGCTGTTTCCTCTTGTCCTATTAACTGACACTAGACTGACCTCTACCTTACTCCAACCTCCTTTCATGGAGTTGTTGAGAGCAATGAGGTCTCTCCTCAGCTTCCCCTCCTCTATACTAAACAACCCCAGTCCCCTCAGCTACTCCTTCTCCAGACCCTTCATCAACTTCTTTGCCCTACTCTGGACCCACTCCAGCAACTCAATGTCTTTTCTGTAGTAACATGCCCAGAACTAAACCCAGCATTCAAGGTGTAGCCTCAACAGTGGTCATCTAACCCCATCTGTGCTTCAGATCAGATGTTCTCTTGCAGAACTAAAGTTGAATTAGAGACATATGCATGAAAGCTTCTCAGAAATTAACCCCATGTCCAAAAACCTGACTCATGTTTATGGCTTCTCAAACTGCTGGAAGAAACAGTAGTTGGTACAGACAATGTGGAATTGTGCACAGAAAATGAGATTAGCTATATATTTATCTCCTTTCTCTCACTGACCAGTGGAAATCAGAACATATTTGCATGCCTAATTCCACACATGGTCATCAGATGGCTGTAAGGAAGATTTTTCACACAGTGTAGAATCAGAGGCATTTTCAAAGCAGTCATTTGCTACTCACAATATGTTACATCCAAGTTGCATCTGTCTTACATGCCTTCATCTGCTCTCTCTGACTGGAAGACTGAAACTTCCTGAAGAGAGAAATAGTAAGAAATGAATAAACAATGCATGCCCATGGCAGTAACCCTTCCTTACCAAGTACTAACCCTTCCTTACCAAGTACTTGTATTCTTGCCACTGCAACGGTATGTCTTACCAATTCTAGCCTCACAGAAAGACACAAACCAAAGTTCCACTAGGATTTCTATCTGCATCATCTCATGTTGGCTTCCTGCCAAAAGGGGGATTTTTACCTGTGGCAAGTCAAAAGCAGCCCCAGCTGTTGGAAAAGAAACTGCAACTGAATTGCAATAAGAATATGCAAATGCTATTTTGTAGCATAGAGCCCTAGAATCTTTTCAGCTTCAATGGACTTTCAGGCTCATTGAGTGCAACCTAAAGGTTGCAAGCCTAAGACCACTGTGGCCATTAAAACCATGTCCCAAAGTGCCATGTCCACACAGTGAGAATACTCCAGGGCCTCATGCAAGACAAACAGACCAAACTGCTGAATGAACGTGTCCAGAGAAGGGCAACAAGGCTGGTGAGAGGCCTTGAGCACAGCCCTATGAGGAGAGGCTGAGGGAGCTGGGATTGTTTAGGCTGGAGAAGAGGAGGCTCAGGGGAGACCTTATTGCTGTCTACAACTACCTCAAAGGTGGTTGTAGCCAGGAAGGGGTTGGTCTCTTCTCCCAGGCAAGCAGCACCAGAACAAGGGGACACAGTCTCAAGCTGTGCCAGGGGAAGTTTGGCTCGAGGTGAGGAGAAAGTTCTTCACTGAGCGAGTAGTTCGTTATTGGAATGGGCTGCCCAGGGAGGTGGTGGAGTCACTGTCCCTGGAGGTGTTCAAGAGGGGCTTGGACGTGGCACTTGGTGCCATGGTCTAGTCTTGAGGTCTGTGGTGACAGGTTGGACTCGATGATCCTCGAGGTCTCTTCCAACCTCGGTGATACTGTGATACTGAATAGTTCTTTGGCCAATTTAAATGGTGGAAAATTGTAGGACTGACTGAAACCAAAATAAAGGTGAAAAGGGGCATGTCCATAATTAATCTCATCAAGTTCAACAAGGGCAAGTGTGGAGTCCTGCACCTGGGCCCCCTGGACCACTACAGGTGAGGGGTGACCTGTGAGGAAGTAGCTCTGTGGAGAAGGACCTGGGAGTGCTGGTGGGCAAGTTCACTAGAAGCTAACAATGTGCCCTCATGACCAAGAAGGCCAACAGTATTCTGGGGTGCTTTAAGAAGACTGTAGCCAGCAGGTTGAGAGGTTCTCCTCCCTCTCTACTCTGCCCTGGATCTGCTCCGACTTTTTGTATCTCCATTCCCTCCCCTAAAGAGGGAATAGTGGCCTCAAGCCACATTTTTTTTGTGTGTGTGAAGACAAACTTGTGGTGGTTTGGAGGCTCTTGTCTATTATGATAAGAAGGATCATTTATTATGATTGTCGAGGGAGGTTCTTCTCCCCCACTGCTTTGATCTGGTGAAACTGCACCTGGAGTATCATGTCGAGTTTTGGGCTCCCCAGTTCAAGAGAGACAGTGGACTACTGGACAGAGTTCAGCAGAGGGCCACTAAGATGCTGAGGCAGCATCTGTCTTATGAGGAGAGGCTGAGCTCTTTAGCCTGGAAAAGAGCAGACGAAAGGGGATCTTCTCAATACTGATCAATAGCTAAAGGGTGGAGGTGAAAGGGATGGAGCCCAGCTCTTTTCAGTGGGGCTTAAAAGTGACAGAACAAGGGCCAGTGGGCACAAACTAGAACACAGGAGGTTTCACTTGAACATTATTGCTGTGAGGGTGCTAGGGCGCTGGAGCCCTGGACCAGGCTGGATAGAGAAATTCTGGAGTCTTCTTCTCTGAAGACTTAGCCTGGAGAAGAGGAGATTCAGGGGTGACCTTACTGCTGTCTACAACTACCCAAAGGGATGTTGTAGCCAGGTGGGGGTTGGTCTCTTCTCTCAAGCAACCAGCACCAGAACAAGAGGACACAGTCTCAAGCTGCACCAGGGGAGATTTAGGCTGGATGTTAGAAAGAAGTTCTTCATAGAAAGAGTGATTGGCCATTGGAAATGGGCTGCCCAGGGAGGTGGTGGAGTCACCATCATTGGAGGTGTTTAGGAAGAGAGTGGATGGGGTGCTTGGTGCCATGGTTTAGTTGATTAAATAGTGTTGGATGATAGGTTGGAATCAGTGATTTCAAAGGTCTTTTCCAACCTGGTTAATTCTATTCTATTCTATTCTATTCTATTCTATTCTATTCTATTCTATTCTATTCTATTCTTTCAAAACCCTTCTGGATGAGCTCCTGTGTAAGTTGGTCCAGGCAAAGCTGCTTTAGCAGCAGGGTTGGAGCAGATGATCTCCAGAGGTCTCCCCCAACCCCCACCATATTTGGGATCTGCGATAATTTCATTGCAACCATTTTATGGCCTTATGTTTAAGTCTGGTTCCCTCTATCCAGGGACAAGTGTATCTACAGGAAGGGGCTTAACCTGGCAACCAGTGAATGTTTTTAGCCCAGTGCATCACCACTGCCTTTACACACATTACAACCAGGCTTTTCCATTGGGTAACTAACACGCAGCACCTTCCTCACATATGAATTCATCAGGCAGATGGATGGACATATGTACAACCACAGCTAACTGCTAATGTAGCCATTAGCATTCCACAACATGACACTGGTTCAGGACATTTTCTGGAAGTATGTATTTTTATGAATAAAAACCCCCTTTGCAGCCTGAGCCTGCTATGATCCTGCTTGTGTGAGACACTGAAAGGAACACTGACATTATCTTTTCTCCCCTCACCACTGAAATTTCACTAATGCCCCTTCCTTCTACCATGAAACTATTGAACTGATATGACAATATTAAATTGACATGAAAAATATGAAATGGATATGAAAATGTTAAACTGACATTAAAACATGTGTCTCCATATCAGGAACAGGTATGAGTACCTATCCACTCACAGGCTTAGTTGACGTCCTTCACTATGGATAATAGTTTTCCGTATCTGGAAGTACTATAAATTCAGAGCTTTAGTAACAACAACTGAGTAACCTTTACATAATGAAAGGCAGCTTGGTCCTGGGTAACTTCCATACCTCAGCTAAGCAGGGGGTGAAGCGGTGCTGCAAGAACACAAACAGGGTCCTCTCCTACTCAGAGCATAAATGAGTGAGGCAATTCTCAAGTGAGCAGGATATGGGAGATGCTTCTCCTGCTCTGCTCTGCTCTCATGAAACCCCACTTGGAGTGCTGCATTCTGTTCTGGAGCTCCCAACACAAGAAGCACATAGAACTGCTGGAGTGGAATCAGAGAAGACCACAAAGAGAGTTAGAGGGCTGGAGAATGTTCCCTATGGGGACAGGCTGAGGCAGCTGGGGTTGTTCAACCTGGAGAAGAGAAGGTTCCAGGGAGAACTTGTAGCAGTTTTCCAGTACCTGAAAGGAGCCTTCAAGAAACTTGCGGAGGGACTAGTCTTGTTGTGATAGGATATAGGGCAATGGCTTTGAGCTGGAAGAGATTTACACTGGAGATTAGGAAGAAATTCTTTTCAGTGATGGTGGTAAGACACTGAAACAGGTTTCCCCATGAGGTTGTGGATGCTCCCTCCTTGGAGGTTGGATGAAGCCTTGAGCAGCCTGGTCTAGTGGAAGGTCTCCCTGCAGGAGGGTTGAAACTAGATGATTTTTAAGGTCCCTTCTAACACAAACCATTCTATGATATGATATGATATGATATGATATGATATGATATGATATGATATGATATGATATGATATGATATGATATGATATGATATGATATGATTCTAAAGTGTCTGCTGGCTTCTGAGTTTTGGTGATGGTGATGAGGTCTTCCCTAAATGGTTACGTCTAAAAAAGCAGCTAGGTTTGGACTGTCAATGCCTTAGCAAAGCTCAGAAGAACTGTCTTTCCTTCCACACATAAAGCCTTCCTTTTAATGGGATGGTTCTGTTGCAGATTGTTGTTCACACACACACACACACATATTCAGAAGGACTAAGAGCTCTTTTCCAGGCTCCCATGTAAACACTTATAGCCAGAGGATTCCCGAAGAACAAAAAAAGTCAATTAACCCCCCCCAAACCACTCATTCATAACTATTTTGGTTACTTTTTTAGCATTTAACCAAACACCATTAATAATTAACCCAGTGAAATGGCTTTTCTCCACACAAGCAGTCAATTTACAAAATTTGCACTCCAGCTTTAACTTATTTCTGGGCTTTTTAAACAGATTGTTTACTTCTGCTGTGTGAATCCAATACACAGCTATAGGGGAAAACCAAAGCACACAAGGAAAAGCCTCTTTCAGTCATTAGATCTCTTCCATTGGCAGCTCATTCTGTATTTTCATCTAAGGAAATGGCCAATCTCAAAGCATGTGCTGAGGTAATAATTTCATGATAAAACTAATCTTTTCAATAAACAGCTCCCTGAAACACACTCTCCTTTTCATTTTCAAAGAGCCAGAAGAATTACAGTAGTGACTCAGATACCTGTTTTTCTGAAATTGCCCTCCAAGTCTTCCTTATTCTAATGTAATGCTCAGAATTCTCAGCAAATAGGAACTGCATCTAGAAAAGGAGAAAAAAAAAAAAATCAACCACATCAACCCCAAACAGAACCTTAGAAAATCAGAGGTGTAAGTAGTTTTCATTCCTTGTACTAAGAACCATTTGAAAACTAATCTGCTGCATATCCTTTCCTTTCAGAGAATGTAAATGGATCTTTCAGCTTGAATAGCTGTCAAAGTACAACCACTCTTATGTTGAGAAGTCATTTTGCTCCTCAGTTGATGATGTCTTATACACTGCAAACCTACTTGTAGCTCCACAAGAACTGCTGGAGCAAAGTACACCCAAGCCACAGTGGGGGATGTTCACCTGGGGAGAATTTGGCAACAGAATGAGTGAGGAGTGTAATTCTCCCACCAGCACCTCCCAGAGCATTATAACACACAGTCACGGAATGGAAAGCAGGGGGCTAGAAGTGACCTTGGGAGGGCATCAAGTTGAACCCCCTGCTAGACCAGGTTCACCTAGATCAGATTGTATGGGAACACGTCCAGGTGGATTGTGAAAATCTTCACTGAAGGAGACTTCACAACCTCTCCGGCAGCCTGGTCCAGGGCTCCAGCATCCTCACAGCAAAGATGTTTTTCTGTAAGTTCAAGTGAAACCTCCTGCATTCTAGGTTGTATCCATTGCTCCTTGTCCTGTCACTGGGTGCCACTGAAATGAACCCAGCTCCATCCTCTTGACCCCACCCTTAAAATATTTATAAGTATTGAGAAGATCCCCTCTCAATAAGGAGGGCAAGTTTTTGAGTGCCACACCATGGGTGGCATCTCTCTGAGAGGACTAGGAAAGCGTACAAAGCTACAGTGTACTTTTAGCCTTGAGGATGATGGAAAGAGTGAAGGAGCAGGTCATAACCTTGAAGATTGATCTTTCATCTCTAAACCAAAGCCCTCACAGGTTGTTGCTTGTGCCCGAGCAGATGCTGCATCACAAGCATGACACAAGCATCACAAGCTTTGCAGCCTTATGTTACCACATAAATACTCTTCAGTGTATCAGAGTGGCTTGAAAGGCACCAAATTACAGATTTCTGACAAAAACTACCCTATTTTTCTATCTTTTGCTCTGAAACTTTTCTTGAGGAATTTAAGTGTCTGAAAGTTACCTGAAAACCAACCTCTTATCCCTCTGCTGAGAGAAGAGGGGAGAGCTAAATAACAAAGGTGGCTTTTTCCTTTCCTACAAATCACAAACACCTCCTAAAAAGCATGCACAGCTTTACCTTGGACTGCCCCAAACCCCACCTTATAGGACAAGTAAACACACACATTTTGTGCTGCCCTATAAGAACAAATAAAGAGCAAACCACAAAGGCTCCTCCAAACCCAGCAGACAAAAGCGGAGCGATAAATATCACCACTACTGTAGTGACGTGCACGTGGGTAGACAAGGTCTCCCTGCCATGCAAAGCAGGTTTGGAAATTAAACCTTCAATTTTCAGGTGAGTGATGGCTTGCCTCAAGTCAGTGATGAATTTGGCTGTCCAGCCAAAGAGTTATTTCATGAGGATTGTGTTTGGCTGGCAGGACTTTTCCCTTACTGCTCAGGTGGCTTGGTTCTGCCTCCTACTCCTCATGTGCTCACTCATACAAGGGGTGCAAAGTGAATGTCACTCACTGTCATGCCAATGGTTTTTCTTCAGCTGTACCAAGCTGTGATCTGTTTAATGATATACTCTAAGTTTTCATTATTTGTCACCAAAAAAATCTAGCTTTTAGTCTGATTTTCTTCAGGTGTCCATTCCTTTTTCCAAATGCAAACCCAGTTCCTCTAAGGAACCCAGTGGGGTTTTTTTTCCCCCTTTCTATTCTCAATCACATTGAAACTGAGGTTGTCTCTAAGCTTTTCTCTGCTTTCAAACACAGTTTCACACTTTCTGTCTCAGTTCTGTTACATGCTTGTCAATCCCATTTGCTCCTCAGCGTGGATAAGACCAGGCTGGCTCTGCTTGGAAACAACAGACTTTTCTAGGAGTTAAAGAGTATTTCCTGAATATTGTTCAGCTTTCCTGCAGAGCAAAATGAGTGCAGAAGGCACACAGCTATTTTTAAATCCTCTTCTTTTTTTACTTCCCTCCCTCATCCTTCCCTTCTCATCTGCCCCAGATTAAAACTCAAAGGAATTTAGAATAGATGCTCTGAACTCATCACAGTCCTTTATCCATTAATACCTCAGGTCAGCATTATCAGGAGCTTGAAATGTTCCATGTGATGTGGTACAGGTTTAATCTTCAAATTTTACTTCTGAATTTCTAAAGGTATTAACTCTGTTTCTCCTTGCACCCCTTAAATGTCTCAGTTGCAGAGCCCTTTGGGAGCAGGAGGCCCAAGGTTTCCTGAAAGAAATGAGGTGCGTTTGGAACAGGAGTCACCAAGCAGATCATGAGTAAAGGAATCTGTAGAGAATCTGGTTCCTCCAGCTTTGTGAGACCACAGGGGCATTAGATGATTGATAGATTGGATGATATGGTTAACATCTCTTTTAGCAAAGAACATGTGTTACTTCTTCAGTACCTTAACAGTCTCCAAGTCATATAGAATCACAGAATACATCCACTTGGAAGAGACCTCAAAGATCATCCAGTCCAAACCTCAAGCCAGCAATGAATAAGGGTCAACACTAAACCATGTCCCCAAGCACCAGGTCCACACACTGCTTGAATATTTCTAGGGATGGTGACTCGACCACTATCCTGGGCAGACCATTCATCCTGTCACTACAAGCTCTAGTAAAAAGTGCCTCCTCAGCTTTCTTATAGGCCCCCTTCAGGTTCTGGGTGGAGGGTTAAAAGTGAGAAACGTTTCTAGACTAAATCTCCCCTCTTCCAGTTCAAAGCCAATCCTATCCCTACAAGCCCTTGTAAAAAGCCCCTCCCCAGCTTTCTTGTAAGCCCCCTTCAGGTACTATAAGGCTGCTCTAAGGTCTGCCTGAAGCCTTCTTTCCCCAGCCCCAACTCCCTCAGCCTGCCCCCACAGGGGAGGTACTCCAGACCTCTGATCATCTTCATGGCCTCTTCTGGACCCACTCCGTGTCCTTCTTGCTCGATGCTGGGGGCATCGAACCTAGGTCTGAAGAACAGACAAATACAACACACTACACCAGGAACAATTGAATGCAGATAAAGATTAAAGACTATTGATGGAAGGAGGCATGGCAGTGCAGGAGCTACATGGTGCAAATGCAAAATTGAGTTTCTTTTCTTTTGATATTTTAATTCCTCTCTGACACAAACATTTAGGCAACTTCTACATTATTTTTTTGAGAGGGTACATTCCTCTTGCATGCTGTGTTGCTCACATCAGTCTTTCTTCAAGGTCAGGATTTTATTTGATGTCTTTTTCTTAAACAGAGGTAAACAGGAAAGAGAAAACACACCCCCAACCAGACACTGCCGAGCCTTCTGTACAAATGTTTCCATTTGCTTCCTGAGTTGGCTATGTTTTGCCTCTATTTAATCTTTTACAACTACACAAACAAACCAATAAATCCAACTGCCTCACATTTCCAAATGAAAAAGAGCAAGCCAAAAGATGGGAGACACCAGAGTGCCCATTTTGTGCCAGTTTGGGGAGTCTTACCATTGTAAAACAAGCAAATAAAAACATGACACAGAATATTTTTTTTCCCTGGTGAGAGCCAGTTTTAAGTTCTCCACTGCCTTTCTACCAACTGCTGTATCAACACAGAACAGCAAACGACCAGTCTCCTTAAACTAGACAAGAGTGATAAATAGCGATGGGAATGAAAAATGAAGCAGCTCCATGGTGTCCTGGTGGTGGGTGTAAGTTATCCATGGGACAGAAAGTGCCCTTGTGGCCAAGTATCCTGGGGTGCATTAAGAAGAGTGTGGCCAGCAGGTCAAGGAAGATTCTCCTTCCCCTCTACTCTACCCTGGTGAGACCACATTCAGTTCTGGGCTTCCCAGTTCAAGAGGGACAGAGATATACTGGGGAGAGTCCAACAGAGGCTACAAGGATGCTGAAGGGACTGGAACATCTGTCTGATGAGGAAAGGCTGAGAAGCCTGGGGCTGTTTGGTCTGGAGAGGAGAAGACTGAGAGAGGAATGTGATCAGTGTTTATAAATATCTGAAAGGTGGGTGTCAAGAAGAAGGGGCCAGGCTCTTTTTGGTGGTATCCTGTGATATGGCAAGGGGCGATGGACACAAACTGGAACACAGGAAGTTCCACCTCAACATGAGGACAAATTTCATTCCTGTGAAGGTCCTGGTGCCCTGGAGCAGGCTGCCCAAGAGAAGCTGTGGAGTCTCCTTCTCTGGAGATTTTCAAAACCCATCTGGATATGTTCCTGTGTGATCTGTCCTAGGTGACCCTGTTTTGGAAAAGGGGTTGGACTCAATGATCTCTGGAGGTCCCTTCCAATTCCTACCATCCTATGATTCTATGTTTTACACAATGGAAGCCAAGGCTATGAGAAGTAATCTACACAAGGCTAGTGGAAGACTGAACTCAGGCCTTCACTATCTCAATGCAGATACTTAGCCCTTCTTCCTCAAGCAGACAGTGTGTTTTGTAACACTGAACTTCATGACCATTAGAAAATAGGGTCGGTGGAATTCAATCAAATGCCAAGCTTAAAAGCATTGACTTCTAGAGAATTCTTGGCTATAGACTGTTCTTTCTGGTAGCAGAAGGAAAAAATGTCTAATGAGCATGGGAAAAGGTAAGGGGATTGCGAACAAGGTGTAATTACACCACCTCATGTCAAAGTCAAGGAGAAAAGGCACAGCTGTCAGAGTAAAGGGGATGTGCTGCTGCTTTGCTTAAAAAGAAACTAAAGAAGTTGGTTGAGGAGCCCTTTCCCTGTAGGACTTTTTCCTTTCACACTGACAGGAACATTGAGGTCACCCTGCAATCAGTAACTACTGCCCAGCTAGGGGAAATCACAGAACTGTTTTGGTTGGAAAAGACCTCGAAGATCATTGAGTCCAACCATTCTCTAACTCTGCCAAACGTGCTGCTAAACCATGGCCCTCAGTACTACATCTCTGCCTCTTTGAAACACCTCCCAGGATGGGGATTCAGCCACATTCCTTGGGACTCTTTTGCAACATTTAATAATGGTCCTATCTTGGCCCTTCCAGTTGCCCAGCAGCAGCTGGCAGCCCTACAGCTATACCTTGGCGTTCTCTGTGCTTCCTGAGGAATAAGAACTTCTTGATAGCATCTCACTAGGAAGCAAATTATAAGTGACCTGAACGATGACCTCTAATAGCAGGGAAATGACATTTGCACTCTACTTGCCTGCATATATAAAGAAGATACACACAAGAGCAGGGGCTGGTGTAATGCAGCACAGCTCCATTAAAATCAATTACATGAAGCCAAGTGGCATGAACTGAGGATCTGGCCCATTTCCATTGTCTTTGTTGTTGTTTTAAAGCAACAAAAGTAGAATATAACCTGAGCACAGGTCAGCTACTAAGCTCATGCAGACATCCATAAATGCCTGGAAGGCTTTGCAGATATAATCCATGGACAGCAGAGCTCAGCATTGCCATGGAAACAACTACACTCAAAAAACAAAACCCAACTGATACCGAGTCATTCTGAAGGCATTTTAAACTTGTTATGCACTTAACATACAAGGAAATTAGGTTGCTAATTAACAGTGTTTCCAGCCATTTTGATTTCTTCCTTGAATAGTGGGAGTGGTATCTGCTGCTTTCCTTTACCCTCCTGATGTTCCCTCCAAACACACTGAGCTTAAATACAATATTTTGGTGTCTGTTTCAAGTCACGTAATGAAAGCCCACACTGCAGCGAGTCTTTATCCTTTCTTTTCTAGCCAATGCCTCCAATAGATCCTTTTTAATCTCCCCTAATGTCTCTAATGTAATGAATCCCATACATAATGACATTATAATGGTTAGAAAGTGCTTAGGCAAGCCTTCCATGAAGAAATAGACTTCAGCCTCTTGAAACAAAAAGCCCAAACAACAATAACAAACCCCCTTCCAATAAAAAACCCAAACCTTTCAATTACCTGCAGTGCTCAGGGCACTGCTTAATTATGAATTATGATTTCCAATACCCCAGCCCTGGTCTTGTCTGAGATCAATCACAATTTTCCCCACGTTTGCAGCAGAAGAGCAGTCTCATGACCCCACATGATGCCTAGTACTTGGAAATGCAGTGCTGCTTGCCATGTTAATAGAAAAAATTCTTTTCTTCATTACTATTTTAGCCTCCAGAAGCAACAGGAAGTGCACTATGAGGGTCTGTGGTGACAGGTTGGACTTGATGATCTTTGAGGTCTCTTCCAACCTTGGTGATTCTGTGTGAGATTAACCGTGTGGATGGCACTGTCTGGGTGCCTCCAAGAAAAGTCTTTTGCAGAATACACTTGCAAAATTCCTGCACAGCCAGGGAAATACTTCAGGTGGTAGAAATTCAGCAACATCTGTAGCTCTCAAGATCATGATTCATTCCACTGTCCTGAAGGCATTTAATCAAGATGCTTAAAAGGGATGTGCAGTTGTCTGAATTGTCTTCTCCAGCCACTGGACAGAGACGAAACTCCAGAGTGCAATTCAAACCTCAGCTAAGCTCAGTTGCTTTCTGAAGGTTCTTCTGTCTTTATTGCCCACAAAAAGACTACCACATGGAATCAGAGTGGTAGTCTGAACCAGAACCACAGAGTGGTTCTGGTTGCAAAAGACCTTTAGGATTGAGTCCAACCATTATCTAGCTCTACCAACTTTGGTCCTAAACCATGGCCCTCCATACCACATCTCTGTATCTTTGAAACACCTCCAGGGATGGGGATTCAATCACCTCCCTGGGCAGCCTGTTCCAGCCTGACAACCCTTTCAGTCAACAAATGTCCTCTTAAGATCCAAGCTAAACTTCCCCTTGGGCAACTTGAGGCCATTTCCTCTCCTCCTATCACTTGATAGGAGAGACCAAGCCCCACCTGGCTCCAACCTCCTTGCAGGGACTTGTAGAGTGAGGAGGTCCCCTTCAGCCTCTTCTTCTCCAAGCTGAACAACCCTAGTTCCCTCAGCTGCTCCTCACCAAATCTGTTCTCCAGGTCACTCACCAGTTTCATTGCCCTTCTCTGGACACACTGCAGCACCTCAACATTGTTCTTTTAGTGAGGGTCCCAAAATTGAACCCATGACTCAAAGTGTGGCCTCACCAGTGCTGAGGACAGGGAGACAATTGCTTCCCTGGTTCTGCTGGTCACATTGTTGCAAATCCAAGCCAGGATGTCATTGGTCTTCTTGGCCCCTTGAACACACTGCTGGCTCATGTTCAGCTGTCTGCCAACCAGCAGCCCCAGGTCTTTCTCTGTTGGGCAACTTTCCAACCACTCTGCCCAAGCCTGAAGAACTGCATGGGGTCTTTGTGACTGAATAACTCCTGTGCTAAGGGGAGTCAGTCACATCCCAAAGACTGCATTCATTCAATTGATGGTATTGTGTTGCATGTGTTTTGTGACAAACTGAGGCACACAGAGATGATGTAACCTGAGTTGTGTTACTAATCCAGGCAAAAGCAGCATGCATTTCCAAACCTCTCATCCCAATCCCTTCTGTAGGAATGCAAGGCCTGCTGTCACTGGTGTACATCCAAATAGCAGTTTTCAGCACCAACTGAAGTGAAATCAAGTCTCAAACTCTCTTATTTCTGCTTTTTCAGAACACTGCATCCCATCCTGGGCAGAACTATCTGCAGCAGCATTTTCATCTCTGTGCATAACAACTGCTCTGCAACTCTGTGTTTCCTTTCTTTCTCCTCTCAGAGCTTTCTGAGTGGACATAAACCACTTACAACTTCCTCTCATTTATTCATCGGTAAGCTGGAGACAGCTGCAGGCTGCAGCACAGCTATTAAACAGCACTGCCAGGGAGAAGAGCACCCTTCAGTCCCAAGTAGTGTAGACAGCCCCAGTCACCATCTTCTTCATCTCCACGGCATGTGGCTATGCATAGCCAAGCACACTACTTCCACATGTGCTACTGGCTGCAAAAGGTGGCTGGACCCCCAGGGGTTCCCAAAAGTCCATTTTGCATGAAGGAAAAGGAAGAACATATTTGAAGTTAAACCTATGCCTAAGAGCTGTGTTGGATGAGATTTTGATGCTTATAGCACTAAAGCAGTCTTTTGGCAATTCCCAAGCCAGTTTGGGCCAGTAGCTCCTACAAAATAAGCCTAGCTAAAAGCTAAAGTAACAACCAACCTGAAAATCCCAGCCACTTGTTGTGGAGGAAAACAAACCCAATCCCTGACCTGCACAAAATCCCCTTTTGGGGAGAACTCTTTGCAGAATCAGTACCCAAGCCAGAAGAAATCTAGCCACTCAGTCTTAAAATTGTGAAGCTTTGATTAGCAAATGGAGGTGCAAGCAGCCCTGCAACACCTCACCATGAGATTAAAAGGTTGAAGCTCAGCACCATTTCTGCCTTGAATGAGTCAGATATGGTCTATACAAATAGTTCAGTATCTTTTAGCCTTTTACCCTGGCCAATTGTAGGCAAAGAGAAGGATAATTTCCACCTATAATCATCACAAAATGTATTTCACAGAATACATCCAGTTGGAAGAGACCTCAAAAATCATCCAGTCCAACCCTCCACCCAGCACTGACGAAGGGTCAACATAAGACCATGTCCCTAGTGTTAGGGAGCTGTAGAGAGCAATGAGGGTCCCCCACATCCTCCTCTTCTCCAGACTGAACATCCCCAGCTCCTTCAGCCCCTCCTCCTAGACCATGTGATCCAGGCCCTTCAGAGCCTCGTTGCCCCTCTCTGGAAATGCTCCAGCACCTCAATGTACATTCCTGTAGAGACTGGCCCAGAACTGAGCACAATACTCGAGGTGTGGCCTCACCAGTGCTGCCTGCTGGGAGATGATCACCTCCCTGTCCCTGCTGGCCACTGTGTTTCTAATCCAAGCCAGGATGCCATTTGCTTTCTTGGCCACCTAGTCAAAATGCTGGCTCATGTTCAGCCAACTATTAACCAGTACCTCCAAGTCAGCCTCTAAGTTGCAGCTTTCCAACCACACATTCCCAAGTCTTTAGCTTACCACGGGGTTCTTGTGACCCAAGTGCAGGACCTGGCACTTGGCCTTGTTGAACTTCATACAATTAACCTTGGCCCATGGGTGTGTCCTGCCCAGATACTGTTGTAAAGCTTCCCTACCCTCTAGCAGATCAACACAGCCACCCAGCTCTCTCAGCCTGTCCCCATAGGGGAAGTTCTTCAGCCTTCTGATCACCTTCATGGCCTCCTCTGGACCTTCTCCAACAGTTCAATGTCCTGCTTGTGTTAGGGGCAGCAGAACATGACACTAACTGTGCTTAAAAAAAGGGGGGTGGGTGGGGTGGGGGAGCTCCATACAAACCAGAACACCCCAACCTCCCCTGGATAGTTCCATAATTGTATTTCCTGCCACATTGCTTCTGCTCTTCCATAGAATAAACCAGGTTGGAAGAGACCTTCAAGATCATCGCATCCAACCCATCAACCAATCCAACACCACCCAAACAACTAACCCATGGCACCAAGCACCCCGTCAAGTCTTCTCCTGAAAACCTCCAGTGATGGCAACTCCACCACCTCCCCAGGCAGCCCATTCCAATGGGCAATCACTCTTTCTGTATAGAACTTTTTCCTAACATCTAGCCTGAACCTCCCCTGGCGCAGCCTGAGACTGTGTCCTCTTGTTCTGGTACTGGCCACCTGGGAGAAGAGACCAACATCCGTCTGTCTACAACCTCCCTTCAGGTAGTTGTAAAGAGTAATAAGGTCACCCCTGAGTCTCCTCTTCTCCAGGCTAAGCAACCCCAGCTCCCTCAGCCTCTCCTCGTAGGGCTTATGTTCCAAACCCCTCACCAACTTTGTTGCTCTTCTCTGGACTTGTTCCAGCAAGTCAACATCCTTCTTGATGAGATCCTACTCTTTGACAAACTTTGAGCTAATAATCAGGTATAACTCTACCCCACATTTAAACACCATTAAAAATCCTCTCTTTGGGGAGCCAAATGTTTCTCAGGTGTAATTTAATCATTGATTACCCATAAGCTCGGTGTCAAGTATTGCTGCTCAATATAGTCTGCTTCATGACAAAGAATCATAGAATTGGTAAAGACCTCTAAGATTGAGTCCAGCCATCAACTCAACACCTCCATGGCCATTAAGCTATGTCCCAAAGTGCCATGCCCATATGTTTCTTGAATACCCGCAGGGACAGTGATTCTACCACCACCATGGGCAGCCTGTTCCAATGCCTGAACACTCTTTCAGGAAAGAAATTTTTCCTAATATTCAACCAAAATCTTCCCTCTGGCAACTTGTGGCCATTTCCTTTCATTCTATCACCTGATACTAGGGAGAAGAGCAACCCTCACCTCATTCCAGCCTCCTTGTAGGGAATTCTAGGCAGCCAGAAGTTCTTCCCTCAGCCTCTTTTTTTTACAGGCTAAACAATCCCAGTTCCCTCAGCTGCTCCTCACCAGACCTGTTCTCCAGACCCTTCATCAGCTTTGTTGTCCTTCTCTGGACCTGGTCCAGCCCCTCAATGTCCTTCCTGTAGTGAGGGGCCCAAAATTGAACCCCGTATTTGAGGTATGGCTTCACCAGTGCACTATCGCTTCTGTTCTCCTGCTGTCCATGCTACTTCTGATCCAGGCCAGGATGGCCTGAAACAGTTTGTGAAACCAGAGGAAGAATGAGCAGAATAAGAGCCCACTGAGTTGTTTATCCTGCTTTTGGTTTATCCACATCATAACAGCACAAGGAAGGCACAAACCTCAAATAGGGGAGCGGACCAAAAAGAGAAAACAGCGAATGCAGGAAGAGGAGGGACATGCCTCAGCAGCTTGACCTTTCCAGCAGCACAACCATAAAACACACTATCTAGGCTAAGGGAAGAGATAACATTAGTTTTAAGCACAACCCAATCCCCTGCCCAGAAGCCTGATGACTCTTTTGTGCTAGAAGGCAGAAAAGGCCATTACAAATTATCCAAAATGTCACAGAACTGTTTGTGTTTGACCTTGCCCTGGGGATTACTCCCAGCTACAGAGTCAGAATATTTATGGATGTGGATTTTGTAGCCTAGAAAAATAAAATAAATAATAAAAAAGCATATCCTTGCTTCCATCAGGTTTATAATTGGCTGTAACATTTCCTAGAATGGCTCTGTTCTGCTCTGCTCGCTCCACTCATTACTGCAAGTGGTGGCTGCAGGGACAGCCCCAGGCACCGTTTCACACATAAAGCAGATGACACGTTTCTTCATGGAGACAACATTGCAGCCTTCTCTTGAATCACAGAATTGTTTAGGTTGGAAAAGACCTTTAAGACTATCAAGTCCAATTGCATTGCACACTGTTGATGAGGGGAAGGTTTCTAATGAATGGGTGACTCCATCCAGTCCTCGCTGAGGGACAAAAAGAGCATCCTGGCTCAAAATAGGCTTCATCTAGTTGGGAGACAGCACCTGTTAGACACAAAGGAGAAACAGGTCACTGAAGACTGGGAAATTCAAGTGATGCTTAGCAGAGTAAGGGCTAAGTACAAATGACAACACAGAGGGAAGTGAAACCTGCAGAAGCAGGACAGAAATTCAGTAGCCCAGGTTTTTATTGATTTATTCTCTCCCAGGAGAGGTCTGTTCTAAACACCCTTTGAGAGAACTAGGGTTGTTCAATCTGGAGAAGAGGAGCCTGAGGGAAGACCTCATTCCTCTCTATAACTCCCTGAAAGGAGGTTGCATTGAGGTGGGGGTAGGTCTTTTCTACCTAGTATCAGGTGAAAGCATGAGAGGAAATGGCCTGAAACTGTGCCAGGGGAGGTTTAGGTTGGAGATGAGGAAAGATTTCTTTGCTGCAAGAGTGGTCAGGCATTGGAACAGGCTGCCCAGGGAGGTAATGGAGTCACCATCCCAGGAGGTCTTCAAAGGGTGTGTAGATATGGCCCTTTGGGACATGGTTTAGCAGCCGCGGTGCTATTAGATCTTAAAGGTCTTTTCCATCAGAAATGATTCTATGACTCCTTACCAGCTTCACTGCTCTTTTCTGGAGCCACTACAGGACTCAATATGTTTCTTGTTCCAAACCACTCCCTTTAAATGGTGGAAAAGCACTTTCTTGGCTTTCTGTGCCAAGCACATGAAGGCCTTCTATGTGCAAGATTTCAACACTGAGCTCTCAGCACCAATGTCTTTATTATTTCTTTGAAATGAAATAGCACCTTCTGAGTGAACAAGCATCCCAATTGCATTGCAAGGCTCACAATATTTATTCTAGGACTTACATGGTTATCAGATCATTTCATTTTTATTTTATAATTTATGTGTTTTGCAACTAAGAGAGCTGCAACTGAAACCTGACACAAAGCAAGCAACTGCTAAAGGATTAGAAGCTATCTAATATATAAAAATAAAGATGAATTCTCAGTATTTATGTCTCACTCTTATGACTTGTGAGGGTATTTTTGGCAATAGAATCATTGAATGGTTTGGGTTGGAAGCCACCTTAAAGATCACCTAGTTCCAACTTCCCTCCAAAGGGAAGGGAGAACTCCCACCAGACTGTGTTGCTCAAAGCCTTGTCTAACCTGGCCTTCAACACCTCCCTGGGCAACCTGTTCCAGTGCCTCGCCACCCACACTTGAAAGAATTTCTCCCTAATCTCCAGTTTAAACCTTCCCTCTTTCAGCTCAAAGCCATTACCCCTCATTCTATCACTAGAAGGGGAAAAAAAAGTCCCTCACAAATAAAAATTGCCCTTTCCCTTCCCATCCCATAGTAATTCTTGTTCTTGCATGAGGAGTAGAAGATAATAAAATACATCATGACAGCCCTTCTACATTCCCTGCAACATTAATTTGAGATCTGGCCTTGGTTTAGGGCTATTCTTTGTACTCCCTCACTGAGTTTTTGTTCACTTAAATGCTCATGAAGCTCTTGCTTTTTTCTCTCTTCTACCATGGGATGCTGTTTGGACAGGGACACAGTCAAATTATATTTAAAGATGTTTCTCCTCATCATTTCTTACTTATTGTGGGAATATATTATTTGCTTTGTGAAGTAATGAGTCCTTCACAGTCTGTAACAAGAAGAAAAGAGCTTCAATAATATAATATTTCAGTTCCCTAAATTTCATGGTAGCAGAATATATCTTTTATTCCTCTTTGCATTACTCATCGAGACCATGACCAAACAAATGCTGTAGGGCAACCAACTGCTGTGTGTCACCATTGTCATTCTGCAAGCTGCCCACTGCTGGGATCGACCCTCTGCATTAACTCGTAAGTAACTTCTGGTAAAAGAAAGCTACTCTCACAGAATCACAGAATGATTTGGGTTGGAATGGGCCTCCAAAGGTCATCTAGTCCAATCCTCCTGCAGTCAGCAGGGACACTGTCCATTAAATCAGGTTTCCCAGAGCCCTGTCAAGCCTGACTTTCAATATCTCCAAGGATGTGGCCTCAACTACCCCCCTGGGCAATCTACTGCCACAATAAGCTATAGAAGTGATAGAAGCCGCTCTTTAGAACAATTAGTGTCATGGAATCATAGAATAGTTTTGGTTGAAAAAGGCCTTGAAGATCATTGAGTCCAACAATTCTCTAACTCTACCAAGTCTGGTGCTAAACCATGGCCCTCAGCACCACATCTCTGCCTCTGAAACACCTTCAGGGGTGGAGATTCAACCACCTGCCTCAGCAGCCTGTTCCAGTCTTTGAGAACCCTTTCACTCAAGAATTATCTTCTCATAGCCAAGCTAAGCCTCCCCTGGTGCAACTTGAGGCCATTTACTCTTGTCCTATCACTTGTTACTAGGGAGTTCAGACCTTCTTTCAGGGAATTGTAGATAGCAATGAGGTCTCCCCTCAACTTCCTTTTCTCCAGACTAAACAACCCCAGATCCTTCAGCTGTTTCTCACCAGATCTGTTCTCCAGACTCTTCATCAGCTTCATTGTCTTTCTCTGGTATATTGAGTTTGGCATTCTTAAGCGCCTCAACATCTGTCTTGTAGTGAGTGGCCCCAAACTGACCATAGAACTCAAGGTATGACCTCACCAGTGCTGAAGACAGGGGAACAGCCACTGCCCTGATCCTGCTGGCCACACTATTGCTGATCCAGGCCAGGATGCTGTTGACCTTCTTGGCCTCCTGGGCACACTGCAGGGTCATCTTCAGATGGCTGTTGATCAGCACTCCTAGGAGTTTCTCTGCCATGGACTTTCCAGCCAGTTTGGCCCAAGCCTGGAGTGTTCATGGGGTTTTTTGTGACCCAAGAGCAGGACACAAGGTTCAACCAACCTTGTAAAGCAGCCAGTCTCTGTCTGTGCTGTCACTTAGAGTGGGATCACCTCTCCATGGGCACAGTAGGTATGAAATTTGAGAGGAAAGTTTGCAAAGCCTTTGGGTAAACTAGATCCAAAAAGAAAGCAGCAAAGTCCAGTACCTTGGAATTGAGGTGGATAAAACACTAGGCTGGAGCATCACAGAATCACAGTGTGGTGAGTGTTGGAATGGACCTCTCAAGATCATCAAGTCCAGCCATGCTGCTAAAGTAGGATGACCTAGGGCAGATCACGTAGGAACACATCCAGGTGGGTTTTGAAAGTCTCCAGAGAAGGATCCTTCACAACCACTCTGGGCAGCCTGCTCCAGAACACCAGCACCTTCACAGGAGAGTTTTTCCTCATGTTGAGGTGGAACTTCCTGTGTTCCAGTTTGTATCCATTGCCTCTCATCCTATCACTGGGCATGAATGCAAAGAAACTGGAAACACTTTGACACCCACGTTTCAGATATTTATAAGCATTGATCAGATCAACTCTCAGCCTTCTCTTCCCCAGACCAAACAGCCTTTCCTCATCAGGCAGATGTTCCAGTCCCTTTAGCATCCTCACAGCCTCCATTGGACTTTTTCCAGCAGTTCCCGGTCTCTCTTGAAATAGTGAGCCTGGAACTGGACACAATACTCAAATTGAAGCCTCAGCAGGGCAGAGTAGCATGTCAGGAGAACATTCCTCAACTTGATTATGCTTTCTTAATACTCTCCAGGAGATGACTGGCCCTCTTGGCCACAAGGGTGCCTTGCTTTCTCTTGGTCAAATTCCTGTTCCCCAGGACTCCAAAGTCCTTCTCCATGGAATGCTTCCTAGCAGGTCATTCCCTAACCTGTACTGCTGCCCATTTTGCATTTCAGTGCTGTCCTCTACAAGACAGGGTTTGGGGAATTATGTTTGCCTTCTGCAGCTTGGTGCTGCCAAGCCAACTCTGCCAATTGTGGATCCCTGCTTTGTTCCCACATCAAACAGGGGCTGTTTGGGAACTGAGAGAAAGAGGGAACATTCCTACCTCACCCCAGGTAAGGACAGTATCATACCCAAGGGAATATAATGGGCTATAATCCATTTCTCCTTCAGTACTCTGGAACACAGGGGTGAGGAACCACAAAGAAGAGAAGATCCCACTCTGATTAATGCACTCCCCAATGCTACCTGTAACCTGCACGTGTGTCTACAGAGAATCAGCTAGAGCTGGAATCTCTTCCCAGCAGCAGCAAGCCCCTGGGGACCTATTTCTTTTGTACTGAAAGCAGATGTCTAGGGAGAGAACCACTCTTTTTACCTCTAAATGGTTATTAGTATTATTTTGCAGTTGTATTACCAGGGCTGCATTATTATTACTCTAAACTTTTCCTTTCTACTCCTGGAATATTCCTCTGGGCAAGATGTGACTTGCTATGGGTTTCTACAGAATACAGTGAGATGCAGAGCAGATAAAAATCCAATGAGCTTAAGAGGCAGTCAAGTGTAGCACTGAGAAAACAAGCCTTGAGGAATGCAAGTTAAGGCAGCAGAAGACAATAGTGTTTTCTGTAGCAATTTAGGCCATTCTTAAAAGACCAGGGAGTCTAACAGTGTGCAGCAATGGAGAAGGGTATAAAAGGGAGACATCTCTAAGCCCTACAAATAGCCTCACTCAGCAACAGCCTGGGTTTGATATTTGTAGGCAGGGTCAGAACATGCATGCAGCCTCCCAGGGAAAGCAATACCCAGCTGCACCCAAGAGGCACACACCCGGTAGCTGATGTTATTGGTTACAATGGGATGAACTGTGACCATCATTTTCCTGACCTGACTTCTGCTGTACTGAATCACAGAATGGTTTGAGTTGGCAAGGACCTTCAAGATCATCTAGTTCCAATCCCCATGCCATGGGCAGGGACACCTCCCACTAGACCAGCTTGGTCAAGGCACCCTATCCATCCTGGCCTTGAACACCTCCAGGGAGGGGCCATCCACAATCTCCCTGGACTACCTGTTTCAGTGTCTCACCATCCTCCAAGGAGACAAGAATATTAGACTCAGCTCCACTCATTCCTAATCAAGTTGCAGCTGGGACGGAACCACCTATGGAGCAAATACACCAACTGAGGAACAGAGACCATAAACTGGAGTCTCCCTCTCTGGAGATATTCAAGACCTGTCTGGATGCATTCCTGTGTGATCTGGTGTAAGTGGTCCTGCTCTGGCAGCAGGGCTAGACTGGATGATCTTTTGAGGTCTGGTATTCTGGAGCTTGCTGTTCACGAAGCTGTGAGCCCATCCATGTCATCTGCCATGCTGTGCACAATTACAGCTGCATCCATGCTTGGCTTCAAAAGCTTTGCTTGAGCAGAAAGCAAGTGGTTTAGTTGACCAGTGAGAGCATTTTGTAAAGCCCCCAGCTTTGTTTATCTAAGGCTTCATGGTGCAAACAGTGATGATGTGTACATGCTGAGATGCTTTGAAAGCACAGCAGGGGTGTTGGACTAGACGATCTCCGGAGGTGAATTTCAACCCCTGACATTCTGTGATTCTATGGCAGTGTGGGTACATAGACTTCAACAAGCCCACCCACACACCCTTTATGCAAGAGGAAGACCATACTGCTAGTTAAAAGCTGAGACAGAAGTATCTCTGACTTGCAACTCTGCACTTGTACTGCAGTGTCAACCAAACAACAGAAAAAATCCCATTTAGCTCCTAGTCTATCACTGACAAGTTGAATGACCTTGACAATGTCACACCACTTTCCCACCCCTCTGTTTAAACTGTAGAGCAAGGATGGGATGTAACAAGACCTTGATCTTGCCTAGGATTTTTAATGGCTTGATAGTCCCAGTAATAAACCTTTCAGAGATGGAATTACCTGGAGTCATCCTCAGGCACTTTTGGCATTGCATATGTATATATCCTAATTTAAACACCTACACATTAATTGTAGGTGAAGGCATCACCTTGTGCTTTCATCATCCAAAGTCCAAAGAAACTGTACATCCTAAAAGCCACCTCATAGGATGAAAGAAGCTGAAATACAGAAGGTGGTAGGGTGCCTTTAGCAATAAATCTGCATGGTGAAAACTGTTTTTTCTTACCTCCAGTACATTCAAACTGGCTTTTATCTGACATACTGAGAAACTCTACTCCACACACAGTCTGAGGGAGAAAACATCCGTGGTAGGGATTTGGAGCCTCCAGGGGTGTTGACAACTGAAATAATTGGCACATTACCACTAGAGAGTCAGAGAAGTCACCTTCCAACTACAATGGGTTGCTCCTGACAAAAGTCAACCAAGGCTCATAATGCTGTTGTTGTTCATTAGGTTTCCACTAATGATAAAAGCTTCTGGTTCCAATATTTAATACACCTCAGAGATCACAGTGCATAATTTAATGTGCGGGCAGATAATTTGCTGATCAAGGTACATGTTGCACATTAAAGTAAATTGTAGCACACTTTGCTGATTAACTGAATCAAACACACACAGCAGAGATGCAGACATAAAATACACCGTGCTCTCCTAGTAGGAAATCATTTTCCTCTCTGGAGTTAGCTCCTCATGGTAGACAGATAAACCCTGTACATCCCACCTCTTTTATGGTCAGGGTAAATGATGCATCAGCCACACTTGAACTGGTTTCTGCTCTGGCATACTGCTTTTCTTGCAGTACATCATTTCGGGACAGTATTGGTAGCAGTGAAATAGACCATGTGTGTGGCCGGCAGGACTGGGAAAGTGATTGTGACCCTGTACTCAGCACTGGTGAGGCCACACCTTGAGTCCTGGGGATTTTTGAGCTCCTCACTCCAAGAAAGGCATGGAGGTTTGTGCCAAGAGAAGGGTAACCAAACGCCACAGTGTTTCAGAACACTTGCTTTTCGCCTTTCTGCTCTATTAATTCACAGGTTTGAGGTTTCTTTCTTACCCCCCCCCCCCTTTGTTTTTTTTTTTTTGAGTGGTTTTGGTTTTCATGAATTGTAGAATTTTAGTTAAAAAAATACCTTTGGGATCATTGAGTGAAACCATTATCTAACTACCAATTCTGGTGCTAAACCATGGCTTTCAGCACCATATCTCTGCCTCTGAAACACCTGCAGGGTGTTTCACTGGGAAGCCTGTTCCAGTCTTTGAGAACCCTTTCACAGAATCACCAAGGCTGGAAGAGACCTCAAAGGCTTCAGTCAATAAGTTTCTTCCAATATTCAATGTAAACCTCCCCTGGTACATCTTGAGGCCATTTCCTCTTGTTTTATCACTTGCTGCAAGGGAGCTGAGAAAACTCCCATGTGGCTCCAACCTCCCTTTCAGGTAGTCTCCCTGAAGGTCTCCCATCAGCCTCCTCATGTCCAGACTAAACCAACCCCAGTTCTCTCAGCTACTCCTCACCAGATCTGTTCTCCAGACCCTTCACCAGCTTTGTTATGCTTTTCTGGACCATTTCAAACAAACAAACAAAAGCTTAGTCACTGGGTAAGTGCTCCTAACCACTCAGTGAAACACAGGTAAAGGAAGCAGCCTGGGACAGCTACTCATGGGTTACAACCCAGAGGTACTTCAGGAGGTCTCACTACTATTATTTGGGCTATATAACTTATAGCTGCTGCAGATCTGGGCTATAAACATCCAAATCAATTTTATTTACACTGTAAAAATTGAGCAGAATATCAGCCAGCTCCCTGGAAGCCCAAATAAAAAGGCTATATTATTGCTGGAGATAGCATCTTTCCCTGTAAAAACCAGGACCAGCCACCAAAGGGTTTCTGCTGGAACCATTCTGCAGTGTTCCACCCGAGTGCTGCCCATTAACATGCAGCTAACCCCCTGTGAACCACTTAGGAAATGTACCCCCAAGTCTGAATTTGTTGAGATTTCTCCAGACCTCTATATGCCTGAGATCCCAGAAGGTACCAGCAACTTGAAGAGGTTTTTATATTCCCTCTCTGTCTCCAAGCTCAGTCAAATTAATAGGAATATATTGGCTCAGCCAATCACACTGAAAGAAATTGAGCTGGCTATTAATGATCTCAAACAGCAAATGGCCCCTGGGCTAGAAGAGTTCCCAGTGGAGTGCCACTCCAAGTTGGAGCAAAAGCCAAACTTCTTCTAATGGTTTTGCAAACTTTTTTTTTACTCTTTCACTGCCAATTTTCCCTTCAGACTCCTTCTGCAGGTGACAATATCCCCTTTTTCAGGTGCTACTTGCTTGTGTGCAAACTGAGGCCTGCCTCGAGGTGCTTGTAAGTGGTGCTCCCTGCTCTGATTAATTGATGCCAAAAGCAGGAGAACAGCAGTGGGGCCAGACTGGAGAGAAGTTGGCTTTCTTGGATCTACACCAAGAGCTTGGTCCTCAGGTGTCTTAGCTGGTGGACTAACGGGTTTGATTGTGATGTGATCCTAATTTGGGCCGTTTAGATTCATGTAAATTACCAAGTAGGGTTCAGATGGTCCAAAGGATAAAGGTAAACTGTCCCTTCTTACCCTTTCTGTGATTTGGAAAACTCTCCTTTCCTGAGGACACCTATAAATGAATGTTCCCCACATGTAATTTTCACCTAATCTTACGGAAAATCTATTTTGCTGTGAGTACTCCAGATGAGGTCTCACCAGACCAGAGTACTGGGACCGGATCACCTCTCTCGACCTGCTGCCCACACTGCTTTAGATGTAGCCCAGGATGCTATTTGTTTTCTGGGATGCAGGCCCTCATTGTTGGCTCATATCCAGCTTCTCATCAACCAGCACCCACAAGCCCTTCCCTGCAGAGCTGCTCTCAACCTCGTCATCCATTGTCTGCAGTGCATCACAAGAAAGATTTGCCCCACACTTCAAATATTGATGGAGGTACCTGCACTAAGAGCTTCAGCTCCCTCTGCCATCTGCAAACTGAGGGTTACTTCAGTCGGGTAAATCCCACAGCCAGATGGGCTAAATTCCTTGCACTGCACAGCCAGGTTATTTACAGCACTTCACACAGAAAGCTCTGATTTTGCCCCTGGTGTTATCATCTTGCACAACTAAAAGAATCTCTCTCATTGCTAGCGTCTCTACATCTCTTCTACTAGAGTCTGCAAAGGTGAGTACCCCACTATGGCCATCAAGCTCTCAAATCCAAAGCCCAGATCCATTCAAATGTTCAGGCACCTTATTCCCTCTCAGTCAGCGCCAAACGCTGACTCCTGCAGAAGGAGGAGCACATTAAAACACAGCCATCTAACCACTCATAATTTGAGCCACCCCTTCCTCCATCTGTGCCACTTTAAACCCAATGTTTTGCAGGTGTCTTGTCTCTACAGCAGCAGACTTCAAACTAAACCACTCTCTCCAAACCTCTTTAAGTCAAAGATTTTAGGCTTTGAAACCTTAAGCACAAAAAGTGCACTTCATAACAGCTCCTGCGGGTGTTATAAGGAGCAACAAATGCTTTTAAGCACTCTTAAGAGAGAAGAAGATGACAATGAAATTGAGGGGAAAGGGAGAAAAAGATAATCATGCTGTAAGTTGCTGCTCTCATCTCCCAACTACTTCCAAGACAGCAAGAAGCCAGGCAGCAGCTGCCACCCTATTAAACTCACCAATTTACAGGTGCTCGGAGGGAGCACTTGCGTGCAATTAGCTGAGCAAATTCACTTACCTCAAGATGCAGGGCCCAGCTCTGGGCTGCTGCAGTTTGGCTGTGCTTCATTGACTCTCTGGAGTACTGCCAAGTTACTCCAGACAAGGCTCTGACTTCTGGATGTTAAAGAGGCTGGGAAAACCTTGCTCCACGCAGAGTAGAATCACAGAATGCCTTGGGTTGTCAGAGACCTTTAAAGACCATCTAGTCCAAACCCCCTGCAGTGACACTGACATCATTAACTGGATCAAGTTGCTCAGAACCCCATCAAGCCTGACCTTGGACCCTGGTCACATGCAAATGATTACAGGTGTATCAGAAACTACAATGCACTCTCTTTGTCACTCTGCAACTGCTCTCTGCCTAAGGGAGGTACTGGTGGAGGCAGATGCAACCACCCTGACAGACACTTAACAAGGGGCCAAGGCTTGCTAGAGCCTCATAAAGGTCAGCTTGGCACCTCCCAGCTATTCAAATCCACCTTCATGTCCAGGCTTTTACAGTGCTTTTGTGTGGGCTCGGCCTTCCAACTAATGAGAACTGATCACAGTGCACCCTCAAGTAGGGTGTAAGTGGAGTCCCACTACAGAGACATTTTAGCTGGTCTCCTCAAAGCAAGTAGCGCTTAGGTTGAGAGAGGTTTTCATCCCACTCTACTATGCCCTGGTGAGGCCACATCTGGAATATTGTGGCCAGTTCTGGGCCCCTCAGTTCAAGAATGACCCCAGAGAACTGCTTGAAAAAGTCCAGTGAAGGAGCAACAAAGCTAATTAAGGGAGTAGAACATCTCCCTGTTGACAAAAGGCTGAGGGAGCTGGATCTCTACAGCTTGGAGGAGAGGAGCCTGAGAAGTGACCTTATTCATGTTTATAAAGATGTGAAGGGCAGTGTTGGGATGATGGAGCCAGCCTCTGCTCAGTGATGTCCAATGATAGGACAAGGGGCAGTGGGTGCAAGCTGGAGCAGAGGAGGTTCCACAGGAACATAAGGAAAAACTTTTCACTGGGTGGATGACAAAACACTGGAGCAGGCTACCCAGAGAGGTTGTAGAGACTCCTTGTCTGGAGACCTTCAAAACCCACCTGGATATGTTCCTGTGTGACCTGCTCTAGGTGATCCTGCTCTGGCAAGGGAATTGGACCAGATGATCTTTCGAGGTCCTATCCAACCCCTAACATTCTGTGAATGGGACGCCATCTACATATACTTCTGCAGATTGAGAGAGTTCTTCACCCCCTCTCTAGTGAGTGTAAAGTTTGAGTACCCTTGAGTGGGAGGTTTCCCCTTTATGAGTGAGTGCACATTCTGGTTCATCTTTCTAGAAACATTCCTTAAACAATGCTCCTTAAAGCTGAAGGTTATAACTTTATTGGTTGTGTATCAGTGTGCTCCAGATCAACAGCCTAGCTTGTGGTTTAATTGTGTCAAAAGGAGTGCTGAGCAGGGACCTTGACCGACTGGACAGATGGGCAGAGTCCAATGGGATGGCATTTAATAAGTCCAAGTGCCGGGTGCTGCACTTTGGCCACGGCAACCCCATGCAGAGCTACAGGCTGGGGTCAGAGTGGCTGGAGAGCTGCCAAACAGAGAGGGACCTGGGGGTGCTGATTGACACCCACCTAAACATGAGCCAGCAGTGTGCCCAGGTGGCCAAGAGGCCCAATGGCATCCTGGCCTGTATTAGGAATAGTGTGGCCAGCAGGAGCAGGGACATCATTGTGCCCCTGTACTCTGCATTGGTTAGGCCACACCTTGAGTACTGTGTCCAGTTCTGGGCCCCTCAGTTTAGGAAGGACATTGAGACACTTGAACGTGTCCAGAGAAGGGCAACAAGGCTGGTGAGAGGCCTTCAGCACAAGCCCTATGAGGAGAGGCTGAGGGAGCTGGGATTGTTTAGCCTGGAGAAGAGAAGGATCAGGGGTGACCTCATTGGCCTCTACAACTACCTGAAAGGTGGTTGTAGACAGGAGGGGGTTGGTCTCTTCTCCCAGGCAACCAGCACCAGAACAAGGGGACACAGTCTCAAGCTGTGCCAGGGGAGGTTTAGACTTGAGGTGAGGAAAAAGTTCTTCACTGAGCGAGTCATTCGTCATTGGAATGGGCTGCCCAGGGAGGTGGTGGAGTCGCCGTCCCTGGAGGTGTTCAAGGGGAGATTGGACGTGGCACTTGGTGCCATGGTCTAGTTGTGAGGTCTGTTGGAACAGGTTGGACTTGATGATCCTTGGGGTCTCTTCCAACCTTAGTTACTGTGATACTGTGATACTGTTTGGTTGCAATAAATCCACATTTTGGGGTGGCTGTTGATGTCTGTTTTGAGGGTGCCTCCCCAACAACTGATGCAGTCCATTAGGCCTACAGAAAGCCACAAGATAGAACTCCATCCCATGCAAGCCTATTCATTAGTAGGAATCTGGCAGATAATGGGATGACAAAGACACAGGAGAGTAGGTTTGGTGCAAGTAACAACACTCTCACTCTTACTTGAAAGCCTAGTGTAGGCAAAACACCTGCCTCATCACCAATTCACGGTAGTGTTGCAGGATGGACCTGGCTGGGTCTGACAGCAGCAGACACTGTGTTACTTGTGATAGATGCCACAGAATCACACAACATATTTGGTTGGAAGAGACCTCAAAGATCACCCAGTCCAACCCTTGACCCAGCACTAAAGGCTCAACACTAAACCATGTCCCTAAGTGCCAGGTCGACACACTGCTTGAACACCTCCAGGGATGGTGACTCCAATGCTTCCCTCCAGTGCAGACCATTCCAATGTTTGGGAACCCTTTCAGTGAAGAAATATTTCCTGATATCCAGTCTAAACCTCCCCAGGCACAGCTTGAAGCCATTTCCTCTGATCCTGTCTCTTGACACCAAGAAGATGAGGGTTCCTCCTCCTCAATCCAATCTCCTTTCAGGTAGCTGTAGAAAGCAGCAAGATGGAAGGAGTATGGAAGGAGTCTTGGGCAGGAATGCTGCAACCCAGATAGAAAAAGTAAATACACTGCAGTGCCATCAACACTATCCCTGCAGCCAGGCAAACAATCTGCTCCAATATCAACCTTTACCCCAAAGCTTCCCACCAAGCTATCTTTGCTTCACACCTGTTTGCTTCTATTACTTGACCACAGCAATAAGCAATGTCCGGCAAAGCCACGCCGACAGCAAGCCCCCATATTATGGATTCTTTACTTACTCAAGCAAGGGGTAATTTGGTGAACTTGGCCTTCTGCCATGAGCAGAACTAGTTGCAAACAGATTATGGACAGGATGAAGAATCTGTTGGGAAACTAACAATAGGTGTCAGGACAAAATCAAAATTTGCTAAGCCTATCCAAGACTTTATTAAGATGATCTTTGATAAGAGAGCATGAAGAAAGCAATGGTGGAATTTGAAGTGACCACATACATTCATGTTTCTCACTTTTGACCCTCCAACTATTACCTTAAGGGGGCCTGTAAGAAAACTGAGGAGGGACTTTTTACAAGGGCTTGTAGTGACAGGATGAGAGACAATGGCTTTGAGCTGGCAGAGGGAAGGCAGATTTAGACTGGAGATTATGAAGAAAATTTTTCCAGTGAGGGTGGTGAGACACTGGAACAGGTTGCTCAGGGAGGTTGTGGATGTCCCTTCCCCAGAGGTATTTGAGGCCAGGTTGGACTGGGCCTTGAGCAACATGGTCTAGTGGAAGATGTCCCTTCCAGTGGCAGGGACTGGAACTGGATGGTCTTTAAGGTTCCTTCCAACCCAAACCATTCTATGATTCTTTGATTTATTTCTGATGGAACTCTGGCCTGATGATTTAGGAATCAGATAAAAGAAAGGTGGGATGAGGTTTTTTTCAGCATGGAATAAATAAATATGAATACTTAGTGATACTATGTCTCTTCTTATGCTGTTCTTTCTCTCACCAGTTACTCTCATTACTGCAAATTAGGGAGTTTCTCTGTCGGTTTAAAAGGTGCCCTCTCATGAATACAAAGGAAATAAAGTATTTTGCTTCAGATCTCAGCTGCAGTCAATTTATTCTTTGAGCCTCTTGACTTAAAAACTGTAAGACTTTGGTCTCTGCTGGTATCAAAGTCACACACAAATTGAAACAGCCCCAGCTCACATCCACTCAAATTCAGTGACACTGCTGCTCTGATTTAGCAATGACCTGAAAAATAGTTCTTCATTCTCTTTGTCTCTAGCTGCTTCTTTATTCCCATTCTCCAATTAGACAGCAGAAAGGATTCCAAGTACCTTCTAATTGAGGGAAATCCAATCCAAATGCTGGATAGAAGGCTGAAATCAAAGAGCTGAATAGGATGCCTTTACTTACACCAGCCAGTCCCACCAGTCTAGGAGAGGGTAATGACCTTCCTCCATAAAGGCCAGGGTCATACTCACTGTATAGGAACAGAAAACCACAGAGCACAACACAACAGCAGGATGCTGTACAGTAATCCTCAGATCACACAGTCACAGAATCCATCTGGTTGGAAGAGCCCTCAAAGATCATCCAATCCGACCCCCAACCCATCACTGAAGGGTCAACACCAAACCATGTTGCTAAGCATCAGATCCACATGCTGCTTACACACCTCCAGAGACAGTGATTCCACCACTGCCTGGGCAGACCATTCCTTCAAGTAGTTGTAGACAGCAATGAGGTTTCCCCTCAGCATCATCTTCTCCAAACTGAACAACCCCAGCTCCCTCAAACCCACCTCATAGGCCATGTGCTCCGGGCCCTTCTCTGGACACACTCTAGCACCTCAATGTCCTTCCTGTAGTGAGTGGAACAGAATTGTACAAAATACTTGAAGTGTGGCCTCTCCAGTGCTGTGTACAGGTGGACAATCATCTCCCTGTTGCTGATGGCTACCATGTTTCTAACACAAGCCAGGATGCCATTGGCTTTCTTGGCCACCTGGGCCAGGTCAAGTATCATTTGACAGTCAACCAATACTTCCAGGTCCATCTCTAAGCTGCAGTTTTCCAACCACACATCCCCTGGTCTGTAGGTCACCATGGGGTTGTTGTGACCCAAGTGCAGGATCTGGCACTTGCCCTTGTTGGACTTCATACAATTAGCCTTAGCCCATGGGTCTAACTGGTCCAGATCCTGATGTAAAGCTTCCCTACCCTTTAGCAGATCAACACAGCCACCCAGCTTGGTGTCATCTGCAAACTGACTGAGGGTGCACTCAATCCCCTCATCCAGATCATTGAGAATGATATTAAAGAGGACAGGCCCCAACACTAAACCCTGAGGGACACTACTAGTGCAGGGGAGCCAGCCAGACTTAGTTCCATTCAACACCACCAAACAAGGTAGCTTCCTACTACTTGGTGTGTGCTCTGTGACAGTGTTCCCAGTGCTCAGATAGGTCCTTTTCTTCTGAAAATGCCTCAGGCTGAGCAAGAGCAGTGCCTGAGAATAAGATTAGAGGGCTTGATATTAGAAACTCCTTGCTAAATCAATGTTTTATTTAAGATGATAATTAGAACAAGTATCTCAGAGACTGGGTGATGTTATGATTTTAAGACAGCACAGAAGCACTCAAATTGCATGTTTCAAACTGTCAGCACTTGGAGAACTAGCTATGATGCTCTTTTGAAGCTCATTAGCACCTTCAGGAAGAGCCTTGTCCCTGGATTCTGTATGCTATGCAGTGGTGATTGCCTCAAGGTACAGTGTGTACCAAGAGCACTCTCTGAAGATACCAGGGACATAGGCTGATAAGAACAGCGAAGTCCCCCATGAGAGAGCAATACAAAAAACATCTCCTGGGCTCACACTATACTCAGCAGAAGTTGATCTCTCCAAGGCATGAACCTGGCCCTCTAGGGATGCCTAACTCCTATAATTGCAAAGATCATGGTGGTGAAGACCTAATGTAGGTGCCTTCATTAGCTACCTGAAGCTACTGGATGGATCCACTGAAATAACAGGAGAGCAACGAAGAGTGAAGATTTTTCACCTGTCCTGAGTCCTTTTGGACTCAGTCATGGCAAGCAGACAATCATGTAGGACAAGAAAACTTTCATGTTCCCCAACTCTATTTACTATGAGATTCAAAAACTAAGATACCTTTTGCTCAGATTGTAACTCTGAACTGAGTGGTAATCCCCCAACTTCACTTCCCCTTTTCCTTGTAGCTGCTGCTTATTGCACTAAGCCCTGCAAATAAACTTGCTTTATGAGACACCAATTCGTCCCTAGACTCAGCCTCCTGAGGTACTAACAGAAGATAAGATCCATGGAGAGATGTGAATAGAGGCTCAGTCACCCAATAAACAACCTTTTACCAACTGGGCATAATCCCTTTATCAGATTATGCCTGCTGCATTGTGCTTCTCTGGTCTCCAAGTATTTTTGTTGGATCAATTAGAAGCAGCATTAAAGGAAAGAGGAAAAAAAAATCCTTACCAATGAATTTTGCCACTAGAAGGATTTTCTTGGCTGTAGACCAGCTAAGCTTAAAAGGTGTCCTCCTAAGCTCCACTGAGCATTGCAGTTGATCTCAGAGCACTCAATTCATGAGATGACTTCTCTGCAACTAGCAGAGGGCCAGGAGGGGGTGCTCAACAGCAACTAGAATAGGTCCTGTGTCCTGCTTCTGCCCCAACAACAGCAATGCTTGCACACAGCCACTTCCATGAAACTGCCAGGACCAACGTGAAGAACAGAGGACTTCTTAGCTCATATGATATTAAAATTTCCAGAGGAATTTTAATCTAGTCCTTTAAAACACAGGGAAGTCCACAGGATAAGATTTTAAATTCCTGGAGTATGCCTGCCAGGCTTTAGGCAGAAACAGTTCAAATTCCACCCGAGCTCTGTGTCCAAGGAGTATGAAGGTCTCCAGTCAGTCTACAGAAAGTACCAAGCATGAGGATCTTGAGGGATCAAAACTGGCTGAATGACAGAGCTCAGAGGGTTGTGATCAGCAGTTGGGTCTAGTTGGAGGCCTGTAGGTAGTGGCGCTCCCCAGGGGTCAGGACTGGGTCCAGCCTTGTTCAACATCTTCATCAGTGACAGAGTGTTCTCTCAGCAAGTTTGCTGATGATACCAAACTGGAGGAGTGGCTGACAACCCATCAGGCTGCACTGGCATTCAGCAAGACCTGGACAGGCTGGGGAGACAGGCAGAAGTGAATCTCATGAAGTTCAACCAGGGCAAGTGTAGAGTCCTGCACATGGGGAAGGAATAAACCCCTGAACCAGTACATGTGAGGGGCTGACCCACTGGAAAGCAGGATCTGGGAGTGTGCTGGAGCCCTGGAACAGGTTGCCCAGAGAGGCTGTGGACTCTCTTTCTCTGGACACTTTCCAAACCTGCCTGGACATTGTGATCCCACGCAACCTGCTTGTAAGAGTCTAAACTCCTGGTGTGAGTCAACAAAGATAAAATCACTTGCTGCTTGCCCAGACAGTACCAATCCTGGATGCAAATCACCTTGCGATTGCATCGTGATAACACTGGACTGCAGCTGGCCTATAACAATGACCCAAGGACCCAGCCATCACGCCTTCAAGACAGCTATCAGATACCCCCAGGAAGGGAGGGTGATGAGTCAATGGACTCTCCACCTGTCTCCTGATGTGTGATAAGTGGGTAGGCAGGGAGATGGAGAGGAAGGAGGCGGAGGCCCCCCCCCCCCCTCCATCCAGACCACTGTCCAAACTCACAGGAATACACAGAAAGACTTCCTGGGGAACGATATCTGGATACTTATGATTTCCTGGCTCCTGAATTCCTGAGGGACAATGCTTGGACACATACCTAAGGACTAAAAACTGTATAAAAGACTTGACCACTACTGGCTCAAGAGGGAAGAAAACCACAGAGGAAGAAAACCGCAATGGAGGGAAGAAAAACGCAGAGAGAAAAACGCTGAAGGAGGACCATGCCGCTGAGAAGGAAGGAAGCAGACTGAACCCTCTCTCCGTGTCCTCTACTCATGGAGCTGACCCACGCTGCCCAGAGGGACCTCATCTGTTCTCCAGCTAAAGCCTCAGCACCCTTTCTCTACAGACCCAGGCTGCCCAGAGGGATCACATCGCATCTCCAGCCAAAGCCTCAGCACAAACCCAGCACCTCATGCAGCACCTCTCCTCCACAGACTCAAACTGTCTTGGGGTGGGTGAGGGGTGTGGTAATATAACTCCTTTCCTCTTCTGTCTCTCTCTTCTCTCTCTCCCTCTCTATCTTCTCCCTCTCCCCTTCTTATTTCCATTTTATGTATGTAATAAATAGTCTAGCTGTTGATATTTTGGCCTCGTTTGTGCCGATTAATTTCACAGCACGGGAATATTCAAAAGAACTAGTCTCCTTCCCTCTCCGGACCGAGACACTGCTCTAGGAGTATGTTTTAGCAGGACTAGATGACATCCAGAAGTTTTTTCCAATCCCACCATTCTGGGATTTTGTGAATTATTTGGGATTTGTGCTTAAGTCACTGAGACAAAAATATGATGTACTCAATTCCAAAGATACTGAACTACTCTAGGGTTTTGGTCAAGCAAAGCTTTTTATTGCCTCCTCCCCCCCCACACTCCCACCCCCTGCATTCCCCCAGTTTTGGATAAATTGTTGTAGCTAGATGTTAACTGGAATAAATCTTCAGGCCTCAACCTCTGATAAATAAGGTAGAGAAAATGTCACCTTTTTTCAAGGAGGTTTTGAAAAGGAGGCAAAATCATAGAATCACAGAATGGTTTGGCTTGGAAGAGATCTTAACGATCATCCAGTTCCAATCCCCCCCAGCATGGTCAGTGACACCTTCCACTAAACCAGGTTGCTCAAGGTATTGCCCAACCTGGTCTTGAACACCTCCAGGAAGGAGGCATCCACAACCTCTCTGGGCAACCTGTTCCAGCATCTCACATCCTCTCTGTAATTAATTTCTTGCTAATCTCCATTCTAAATCTCTCCTCTTCCATGTCAAAGCCATTCCCCCTTGTTCTATCACTAGAAGCCCCTGTAAATAGTACCCCCACCCGCCTCGAGGTACTGGGTATACAGAACCATTCATTTTCAGACTAAAATTTTTGGTTAGAAATAATTGCCACTGTCACTGTCTTGAAAAAATAATTCTTCAGCAAAGAAGACAAAACCTCAGCTGTCCATCCAGCTAACTACTGCATGAGTAGGACAGGAACCAAAACTCAAGACTATGTCCCTACAATGTTGATCTGTGGGGTCCAGTGGGACCTGGGGCCATGAATTTACTAATGACATGTCCTTTATTCTACTAACTACAAAGGTCTGTACTGTTTCTAACACAAATAACTACATGGAATCACCTTTGTTGTAGCAGAATGGGGCAGAGGGGGAGTGAAGAAAGGAGGTGGGAGTTTATTAATTAAATTTTAAGCAGGACTTGTTCATGAAGCTTGCTGTTGCAGCTACCTAAATTGGAAAGCAGTGAAAATTCAGGCTCTCTGGACTGAGTAAATGACTATAATTTGGATTTAAATGGCATAGGAATCAAAAGTTTACCCTATTTGCTGGTTCTATAGCTCTGGTTTTCCTCATTGTTTCTTCCTGAGCCTCCTACTGTTTATAAAATTGAAAAACCAAGCTGAGCTGAATGTCCAATGCCTTCACTGTGATTGAATCTTTCTGTGCACATGGATTGACAGCATCAGAAAAGAATGTTTTCCTCAGCTAACAAACACTCACTTTGGCTTCATTTTATCTGCCCTTGTTTTGCATCATTCAGCCCCTGAAAATAAACACCACTGGCAATGACCTTCTTATAGAATTATAGAATTGTTTCAGATGTAAAAGACCTCTAAGATCATTGAGTCCAACCTTTGACCTAATACCAGCATTAAACCATGTCCTGGAGTGCCTTATCTACACATTTTTTTAACACATCCTGAGATAATGACTCCCTGGACATCCTGTTCTTATGTCTGACCACTCTTGCAGGAAAGAATTTTTTTCCTACTATCCAACCTAAACCTCTCCTAGAAAAATTTGAGGCCATTTTCTCTCATTCTATCACTCGACACTAGGGAGAAGAGACCAACCCTCTTGTCTCCAACCTCCTTTCAGGGAGTTGAGAGGAATGAGCTTTCCCCTCAGCCTGCTTTTCTCCAGACTAAACAGCCCCAGTTCCATCATCTGCCCCTCACCAGACCTGTTCTCCAGACCCTTCACCAGCTTTGTTGTCCTTCTCTCAAAACCCAGTATTCCTGGTGTTGCCTCATCAGTGACAAGTACAGGGACACCATCACTTCCCTACTCCTGCTGGCCACACCATTCCCAATCCAGGCTAGACCTTCTTGGCCACCTGAGCATACTTCTGGTTTATATTCAGATACATGTCAACTAGTACCCCAGTTCTGGCAGACAGGTGCAGGAGCAGCTTCATATGTGACACTTGTAAAAGATCCTTCTGCAGCTCCCAAAGACACCAAAGCATCTCTTCTACCTGGAGAAGAGGAGACTCAGGGGTGACCTTATTGCTCTCTACAACTCCCTGAAGGGAGGCTGTAGACAGGCAGAGGTTGGTCTCTTCTCCCATGCAACCAGCACCAGAACAAGAGGACACAGTTTCAGGCTGTGCCAGGGGAGGTTTAGGCTGGAGGTTAGGAGGAAGTTTTACACAGAGAGAGTGATTGGCCATTGGAATGGGCTGCCTGAGGACGTGGTGTCACCATCACTGGAGGTGTTCAGGAGGAGACTTGATAGGGTGCTTGGTTGCATGGTCCAGTTGATTAGGTGGTGTTGGATGATAGGTTGGACACGATCTTGACGATCTCTTCCAACCTGGTCTGGTCTATTCTATTCTATTCTGAAAAGACACTGCACAAGGTTAATGATCCTTGTTTGCTTTCTTGGCTGTACAGGGAAACTGCTGATCCACACAGACATGGTTTTCAATACCAGTTTTAAGTCACTGTATCTTTCTAGCCATCTGTGACATTTGCATTGCTTTACTACCATGTGGAAAAAGAGGGTCAGACCACACTGTGCATTTTCACATTACAAGTCTTGCTACACACAATCACAGAATGGTAGGGGTTGGAAAGAACCTCTGGAGATCATCGAGTCCAACCCCCCTGCTAAAGCAGAAAACACATCAAAGAGTTTAAAAGTCTCCAGAGAAGACTCCACAACATCTCTGGGTGGCCTGGTCCAGGGTTCCAGCACCCTCATAGCAAAAAGGCTTTTCTTTCAGTTCAAGTGAAACCTCCTGAGTTCTAGTTTGTACTTGCTGCCCTTTGTCCTATCATTGAGCATCACTGAAACAAGCCCATCCACTGAGAAGATCCCCTCTCAGTCTACTCTTTTCCAGGTTAAACAGCCCCAGATCTCTCAGCCTTTCATCATCAGAGATATTTTCCAGTCTACCATCATTCCTGCGGTCATCTGTTGGACTCCTTCCAGTGATTCCCTGAACTGGGAAGCCCAAAATTGGACACAATACTCCAGGTGTGGCTTCACAGAAACAACTGACCACTAAATCTGTTTTCTCTGTGATTACAAGTGCTGTTACACTGAGAAAGGCCTTTAGAAGATCTTAGGAAATAGAGGTGGAAGGGACTTTGAGAAGATAGCTGTTCAATTCACATGTCCATTGCAGCATCAAGTAGAGTAGCTGTGCAGGAGGGACTGGGAGAGTCAGGGCTGTTCAGCCTGGAGAAGAGAAGGTTCTGGGAAGACCTTAGTGCAGCCTTACAGTACCTGAAGGGGGCTACAAGACAGATGTGGAGAGACTTTTTACAGGGGTTTGTAGTGATAAGATGAGGGGAAATGGATTGAGGCTTAAGAAGGGCATATTTAGAATGGAGATTAGGAAGAAATTCAAGACCAGACTGGATAAGTCCTTGAGCAAGCTGGTCTAATGGGAGGTCCCTGCCCATGGTGGGGGGGGTTGGAACCAGACGATCTTTAAAGTGCCTTCTAACCCAAACCATTTTATGTTTGTGTAAGATGGCTTGATGGGAATCTGAGCAACCTGATCTATTTGGGGATGTCCCTGCTTACTGTAAGGGGTGTTGTAGTTTGAGCTGGGTGCCCCCCTGGTGCATTCACTTCCTGTGTCCAGAAGTCCAGCCCAGAGGGATGGACACAGGAAATAGTGTATTTCCTACCATAATTCTTTGCACCACTATAAGATCCAGTGCGGAGTCTGGCACTTCCTCTTTCCTTCCCTCTCCGAGACTTGGTAACTGGGGGAGAGATCTCCCGGCCATGGGCCTGACTGGGCCCAAGGCCACAGGGGGATGGGCAGTCTCAGGCCTGGCCAGCTGAGACTAGCCCAGCAGAGGGAGGGGGAAGAAGGAGCCCTGGGGGTTTTGCATGCACCCTCAGGTGGGGATGGGATCTTTCTTTGTCACTGCGCTTTGGGTTTTCTGTAACATTCACTGCTTTCTATTTAAACTTTCATCACATTTGCAATCCGTTTCTCTGAGTCGTTATTTCTGCCTGTGGTGGGGAGGGGATCTGCCCCAACCCATTACAAAGGGGGTTGGACTAGATGACCTCTGAAAGTCCCTTACAACCAGTGCATTTTATGATTCTAAAATGTAGTTTGCCACAGACTTGTGGAGATGCAGCAAGGGATTATGCCCCAGCAACAGTGGTGCTTGTACACAGTGACTACCAGAACCAGCACAATCACTACCAGAATCAATGTGAAGATCAGATGACTTCTTAGTTCATATACCAAAATTTAGGCACACACAGTTCAAATTCCACCCAAATCCCTGTGTCCACATGTTCTATCATCAAAGAATATGAAGATCTCCAGTCAGTCCATAGAAAATACCAAGTGTGGGGATCCTGCGGGATGCAATTTGACTGACTTTGTGCTTAACTCATTTAGACAAACTATCATGTCCTAACTCCTAAAAGTACTGAACTGCTCAAGGGTTTTGGTCAAGCAAAGCTTTTTGCCATGCTTTTTCCCTGCAATTTCGAATAAATTGTTGGAGTTGGATGTTACCTAGAATAAACCTAGGGCCTCAACATTTCATAGCATGGTTTGATTTGGAAGGGACCTTGAAAATTGTCTAGCTCCACCCCCACCCCACCCCTCCCCATCAAGTGCAGGGACACCTTCCACTAGACCAAGTTGCTCAAGGCCTTGTCCAACCTTGACAAATAAGGCAGGTTTTCAGAAGCACAAGAGATGTCACCTTTTTGCAAGGAGTTTTTAAACAGAAGAAAATAAATAAATGTTCCTTGTCAGACTGAGATATCTGATTAGAGATAATTGCCACTCCTCCAGTCATTGTCTTTAAAAAATATTTTCCAGCAAGAAAACCAAAACTTCTGCTGTCCAGACAGAGTATCTAGAGTGGGAATCAAGACTTCAAGCAAGTGATGTGTCCCTACTATGTTGACACACTGAATGCAGAGTGGGGCTAGGAGATTCAAGTTTATCAATTAAATCTGCAGCCATCCAACTCCTGCAGAAGTAGAACAGGAATCAATAAAGACTGTGTCCTTGCAATTTTGATGTGTGATATCCAACAGGATGGGAATCTGCATTCTCTGCTGCCTTTGTATGAAAATTTAAAAGGCTCCAGTGACCCTTACTCTCCCAAATGCCTCTGGTTTTGGCATTTCACTGAGAATGAACAAGGAAGATGCAATTTTCCACATGCTTGTGGAGTTGCAGCAAGGGAATGCCTGTCCCCTGTGGGGTGCTTCAGCCCTCTGCAGTAAATAACACCATATTTCAAGATCTTGCTGGTAGACATCAATGCTCAGTCTTGAGGCATCTTTAGAGGGATGTGTAATGATAGATAGACACGTGAAAGCCTCTGAGCTCCTGGACTGCAAGGAGCTTTATAGCTAGCAAGTGCAGTGCTATTATACACTGCACATCATGCCAAGATACCAGAGTTTGAAGTATTGCTTCCAGCCTCCTCAAGCCTAACACACTGGCCCTTAATCTGGTTCCCCTAAGAGGAGCCCCACTATCATGTCCATATGTAATCAGACCTGTGCAGCTGCCTCCATGTTCTTTTTAATTGGATTGAAGTTAATCACAGTAGGATTAATTTGAAGAGATCAAGGAAACAGAGTGATTTATTTTTATTTTTTTTATGGTGGGAAGCAGATGGTTTCTTCTGGATGGAATAAAGCTCTGAAGGCGATATGAGGTGTTTAACTTTTCAGGTTGACTGAGATTAAAAGCTCAGGGATTCTGTAACTTAACTCTAGTATATTTAATCATATTTATGCCATGTCAGTGAAAGAGCTCTTTGGAAATTAACTGGGTGGTTTTCAAAAAGAAGCTGCTTACTGAGAGATACCAGCATCTGACAAGCATCAAGCACTGCAAAGGGAGGTGTGAAAACATAACATCCAAAGCTGAAATAATTATTCCCAGGCAAACAAAAGTTAGGCACTGATATTTTCATGAGAACCAAGAGCATCCTGCCTCTCCAAACAGCATAAGATGTCATTGATAAAATTAACCCTCATAGACAGACTGGCATTTCAGCAACAACTTCTGATTTCTGCTCTTCAGACAGATCTACAGTGAAGGAGTTGGATGTCAAAGTAGACTAAATTACCACCCTAAAATTCACCCACCTGAAACCTTGCAGACATTTGAAAATCTGGACTAAAAATAAATAAAATAAAATGGTTGAAAAAATCACTTGGAAACACTTGAAAAATCACTTCATTAATGAGCTGCTGTTCTTTACCCATCTCTTACGCACTCACGGGAAACACATTTTCCCATGCCCATGCTCACACTCACACAGACATCCTGATTTCCCTACAAAGTCAGACTCTAGTGAAGTGCTGGAATTCATGTGTGACGTACACATTAATCACAGAGTAGGTTGGGTTGGAAGAGGTCTATATGACCACCTAATTCCAAGCCATGGGCAGGGACAGTTCCTACTAAACCAGCTTGCTCAAGGCCCCATCCAACCTGGTTTTCAACACTTCCATGCTTGGAGTCTCCGCAACATCTCTGATCAACATCCTCCATTGCCTCACCATCCTCATGAGGAAGAATATCCTTCTAAAGCCCACCTTAAATCAATCTTCTTCCAGTTTAAAGCCATTACCCCTCATCCTGTCACTTCATAACTTCATTAAAAGGAGCTCTCCAGCTCTCCTCCAGTCCACTTCAAATACTGGAAGGCTGCTCTTAGATCCCCCTGGAGCCTACCCTTCTCCAGGCCAAAGTAATCCAGATCTTTCAGCCTGTCTCCACTGGGGAGGTGCTCCAGCCCACTATCCATCTTCATGGCCTACTCTGTACCAGCTCTAACTCTTTTATGTATTTCTTGTGTTCTGGACTCCAGAGTTGGGCACAGTACCACAGATGGGGTCTCAGCAGAGAAGAGGGGCAGAATCCTCTCCTTTGACCTGCTGCCAACACTGCTTTTGATGTTGCCCCCAGGGCTGGAAGTACACAGTGCAAGTGGAAAAGCAGGCAAGGAGCTTGTCACTGCAATAAGGCTGTCAACTAGATGAAGATGAGCCAGAAAAAGAGCTAGGAGATCTTCAGTACAAGGGAAATGGAGTCTGGGGAAAAATCCATGCAGGGTATTTTTGATGTGTCCTTCATAAAGGAGAGGTATAAGGACCTTAGGCCTTCAATCACAAAAGAGACCCCTAAAGCTCACTCAGGCTCTTTAGTCACTGACTTAATGAATTTCTTGTGAACAGAACTATTCAAGAAATCAATCAAGAAAAGCTCAGTTCACCCATTGTGTTACTGAACCACAAGAAAACAGTTTATCTCAGCTTGCACAAGTAATTTTCACAACATATCTTCCAAGGTTCTGCATGTTAAGTACAGGACTGTGACCAGCTAAGGCAGCACTAACAAAAAGATCTACACAAAGATGCTGGATTTTATTTTATAGTTTTTCTTAGCATATAGTTTCATCCAAATCTGATCATCTGATTCAGTTCTTTCTCTTCTACTGAGTTTAGGGAAACCCCAAGACATGCAAGTTTTATAGCACCACAAATCTCTTTCATTTCTAAGAGCACTGAACAGCAATGACTGCTCAGTTAAATTCACCCTTTGATAGAAAGGATCTTGACATTAGAAGTCCAACAGCTTTAATTGTTTGCAATTAGCTTCTCTAGGGGTGTTAAATAGCATCCATCAGTAACATCAGCAGGATTAGAACAGCATTATGCTAAAATGCATTCCATCATGGTTTCATAGAATGGTAGTAGATGGAAAGAACCTTGAAGACCACCTAGTTCCAACCCCCTCACCGTGGACAGGGACACCTTCCACTAGATCAGCTTACTCAAGGTCTCATCCAACCTGGCCTTGAACACTTCCAGGTGACAGCTGTGACCTCCCTGGGCAACTGTTTCCCAGTCTCACCACCCTTCACTGGAAAGAGTTTCTTCCTAATCTCCAGTCTAAATCTCCCATGCTCAAGCTACAATCCATTCCCTCTTGTCCTGTTACCACAAGCCCTTGTAAAAAGTCCCTTCCCCTGTAGGCCTCCAGGCCATAATAAGGTCTCTCCAGAGCCTTCTCTCTCCAGACTGAACAGCCAGTGCCTATAGGGAAGGTGCTCTAGTTCTTTGATCATCTTCATGGCCTCCTCTGGACCCACTACAGCAGCTCCACGTCCCTCTTAGGTCGGGGACACCAGAACCTGGTGCAGTACCCCAGCTGGGGTCTCAGCAGTGCAGAGGGGCAGAATCCACTCCCTCACCTTCTTGCTTTCACTGCTTTTGTGGCAGCCCAGCACATGATTGCCTTCTGGGCTTCAAGCCACCCTTGCTGGCACACACTGAGTTTATCATCAACAGACACCATCCAAAACTTCTGATCAGAGCTCCTCTGTTACGTAAGACACCTCCTTACAGTTGTGTTCTCTCATCTTCCACTACCATAGAATAGAATAAGAGAATGGTAAGAGTTGGAAGGGAACTCTGGAGATAGAGGCCAACCCCCCTGGAAAGGCAGGGTCACCTCGATCAGGTTGCACAGGAACGCGTCCAGTATTGTTTTGAAAGTCTCCAGAGAAGGAGACTCCACAATCTCTCCACAGCTTCAGCATCCTCACAGTAAAAATGTTTTCCCTCACATTGAAATGAAACCTCCTGTGTTCTAGTTTGCACTCTTTGCCCCTTGACCTATCACTGGGCACCACTGAAAAGAGTCTGGCTCCATTTTCATGACCTCCACCCTTTAGATATCGATTAGCATTGAACAGATCCCATCTCAGGCTGCTCTTCAGGCTGAGGAAGAGAGGTACGGCTCAGTTGGTAGCACATAAGACCCTTAATGGGAAGGTTGTGAGTTCAAGCCTGCAGTGGGCACTAGTGTCCTCCCTACTGTAGTCATGAGGTCTGTGGTGACAGGTTGGACTTGATGATCTTTTTAGGTGTTCAAGGGGAGATTGGACGTGGCACTTGGTGCTATGATCTAGTTGTGAGGTCTGTTGGAACAGGTTGGACTTGATGATCCTTGGGGTCTCTTCCAACCTTAGTTACTGTGATACTGTGATACTGTGTGATACTAAAGAGCCCCTGGTCTCTCAGCCTCTCCTTGTAAGAGAAATGCCCTAGTCTCCTTAGCATCTTTGTGGCCCTTCATTGTACTCTCTGCAGTAGTTCCCTGTCTCTCTTCAACTGGGGAGTCCAGAACTGGCCACAATACTCCAAGTGCAGCTTCACAAAATCAGAATAGAGGGGAAGAAGAACCTCCCTTGACAGTCAAAGTAAGTGATTCCTCTTATCATAAGAGGCAAGACCCTTAGAACAGCCACAAGATTGTATTCACACACACACACACACAAATATTGGCATGAGGTCACTGTTCCCACTTTAGGGGAAGTGAACAGAGATGCAAAAAGCCAGTGCAGATCCTCACCTCTTTCTTTGCCTACAAAAATGGAAGAGGGTGGAAAATCAAAAGACTTGTCCCCTCCATGGAGGCGTTCAAGGCCAGGTTGTACAAGGCCTTGAGTGATCTGGTCTAGTGGAAGATGTCCATGCCCATGGCTGGGGTGGGTTGGAACTAGACAATCTTTAAAGTTTCTTCTAACCCAAACCATTTTATGACTGTACAAAAGGAAAAACAGAGAGTCTATAGCAGAGAAGACAACACAGCATTAAGAGAAGTTTACTTCTTTATGCCCAGAGGCTCCCAGTGCATACCCTACTTAGAACTACATACAACTTTAGGCAGACAAAGCTATGAGAAGAATGAAAGCCATTAAGCTGTATTTTAATCTGCTTGAAATACAACAGAACTATTCATTTGCTCTAAGTGTGTCTCATTTAAACCCTGGGGTCTCCTTCTCCTCCCATTATATGCATTTATTTAACGTTTCATAATCTGCCAGTGCTGAGAGGCAATTTAGGGCAGGACCTCATAGTGATTATCACTTAGTGTAAAGGAGCTTATTACCTTACACCTACCCTCCAGAGTAGTCACTAGAGATACACCAGAGGTGAGATCAGCTTGAAGTAAAGATTGGTTCTGGGTATGAAAAGATAGAGGATGATATTTCTCAGCAAGGTTTACGTAAATGAAGGCTTCTTCTCTTGTAAAGTTTTACTTTGTGTAATTAAAGGTGACAAACAGGAAGTTGAAAGTAATAACAATAAACTAAGAGATCTACTGCTAAGATCCAGGTGTATTTACTCCACAATTATTATAAATCATGGGGGAAAATGTTTGGTCTATGCTATTAACTGTAAATTATAACTATGAAAAAGTATAATTAGGTGGTTATCTTGTAACTAAAACATAACAGCACAGCAAGCCCACTGATCGCTTTGCTTTGAAATATGGGCATATTTACAATCAGAGAGTGCTTTGGTTTGAGAGGGACCTTAAAGATCATCTACTTCCAACCCTCCCACCATAGGCAGGGACACCTTCCACCAGACCACACAGCTCAAAGTCCTGTACAACCTGACCCTGAGCACCTCCAAGGAGGGGGGATCCACAACCTCCCTGGGCAACCTGTTCCAGTATCTTACCACTCTCACTGGAATGAATTTCTTCCTAATCTCCAGTCTAAATCTTCAATCAAGATTCAATCTATTGCCCCTCATTTTAGCACTATAAGCCATTGTAAAAAGTCCCTTCCCAGCTTTCTTGCAGGCTTCCTTCAGGTAATGGAAGGCCACTCTAACATCTCCCCAGAGCCTTCTCTTCTCCAGGATGAACAACCCCAACTCACTCAGTCTGTCCCCATAGGGGAGGTTCTCCAGCCTTCTGATCATCATTGTGGTCTTCTCTGAACCCTCTCCAGCAGTGCCATGTCCTTCTTGTGCTGGAGGCACCAAAACTGGAGGCAGTGCTGCAGGTGAGGTCTCAGCAGAGCAGAGGGGCAGTATCCCCTCCCTGTCCTGCTGCCCTCACTGCTTTGGATGCAGCCCAGCACACAGCTGCCAGCTCATGGTGAATTGTCATCAGCTGACACCCCCAAGACCTTCTCCTCCAGAAGCTCTGAAGCCACTCTTCACCTATATCTGTGCCTGGGATTGACCCAACCCTTGTGCAGGACCTTGCACTTGGCCTTGTTAAACTTCATGAGGTTGGCATGGGCCCACCCCTCAAGCTTGTCTAAGTCTCTCTTCTGATATGGTTTAGACAGTTTTCAAACATCCCTGGAGGTGTTCAAAACATCTGTAGACATGGCATTTCTGGCTATGGTTTAATCATAGAAGCAACAAGATTGGAAAACTAATGGCCATAGTGGTGCTTGGTTAACAGTTGGACTTAATGATCTTAGAGGTCTTTTCCAACCAAAACAATGCTATGATTCCATGTCAGTTGATAGCTGTACTGGAAAAGTCAGTTATTGTATTAAAAGAAAGATTGGAGAAAGAATGAAAGCAAGAGATATGGAAAGCCAATCAGATCCTGGGCTGCATCAAAAGAAGTGTGGCCAGCAGGTCAAGGGAGGTGATTCTCCCCCTCTACTCAGCTCTGCTGAGACCCCACCTGGAATACTGCATCCAGTTCTGGAGCCCCTATTCCAAGAAGGATACAGACGTGCTGGAAGGTGTCCAGAGAAGGGCCACAAGGGTGATCAGAGGGGCTGGAGCACCTCTCCTATGAGGACAGACTGAAGGAGTTGGGGCTGTTCAGTCTGGAGAAGAGAAGGCTCTGAGGTGACCTAATTGTGGCCTTCCAGTATCTGAAGGGGGCCTACGAGAAGGCTGAGGAGGGACTTCTCAGGATCTCAGGTAGTGATAGGACTAGGGGCAATGGAATGAAGCTGGAGGTGGGGAGATTCAGGCTGGATGTGAGGAGGAAGTTCTTCACCATGAGAGTGGTGAAGCCCTGGAATGGGTTGTCCAGGGAGGTGGTTGAGGCCCCATCCCTGGAGGTGTTTAAGACCAGGCTGGACGAGGCTCTGGCCAACCTGATCTAGTGTGGGGTGTCCCTGCCCATGGCAGGGGGGTTGGAACTAGATGATCCTTGTGGTCCCTTCCAACCCTGACTGATTCTATGAACAGAAAGAACTTGAACTGCGATCCAAGATGCCAGAGCCGTGAGTGGATGGAGTATGTGACCTTCATTCTGTAACACAATGCAGGATCATTGTGGTTTAGTACAAAGTGTTGAAATTAGAGTAGTATAGCCTCAGGACAATTTTTTAATTTTTTTCTCTAATTTCAGTTTTAGAAAATAAAGACTCAACTACTTTGAAATTAATAACTTTCCAAAGCTGATTTTCCTAAGAAAAACTCAAAGGACTTTCAAAACTAAGTGTCTGCATAATGTGAAAATGAGGCACTAGATGCTATTGGAGAAGGGAAAAAAAAGTCGATTGAAAATGAACCTTGTGGTTACTCAAAAGCTGAGAAGAAATTTCATACTAAATAAAAAAAAAATCCCACTGAACTCAGTTAGCATGAAAGCACATCTTCTGGGACAGCCTATCTACCCTAGGCCTGGCAGATAACAAAAAATGAAGATAAATAGTATATGAATGATAGATTCCTTTTGGTTGATTGGACCTCTGATCCAATCATTCTCAAACTCTCCCAGGTCTGGTGCTAAACCATGGCCCTCACCACCACATCTCTGCTTCTTTAGAATGCCTCCAGCACTGGTGAGGCCACAGCTTGAGTACTGGTTTCAGCTGGGGTCTTCACTCCAAGAAAGAGACTGAGAATTTGAAATGGAATCAGAGAAGAATCACAAAGCTGGTGAAGGGTCTGGAGAACAGGTCTGGTGTGGAGCAGCTGAGTGAACTGGGGTTGTTTAGTCTGGGGAAGAGGAGGCTGAGGGGAGATTTTCTAGCTCTCTACAACTCCCTGAATGGAGGTTGAAGTGAGGTGGGTGTTGGTCTCCTTTCCTTAGAAGCAAGTGATAGGATGAGAGGGCCTCAAGCTGCTCCAGGGCAGGTTCAGATTGGACATTAGGAAAAGCTTCTTTCCTGAAAGAGTGGTCAGGCATTGGAACAGGCTGTCCAGGGAGGTGGTAGATTCACCATCTCTGAAGACATTAAAAAATTTTTTAAAAAAGTAACAATTTGGGACATGGCTTAATAGTCAGAGTGGTGTTAGTTTGACAATTGGACTCCATTTTAAAAGTCTTTCCCAACCAAAACAATTCTATGATATGCCAACTCAGACAACATCCTCAAGGGACCAGGGAATCCTGTTTCCTAGCCCATCTCCTTTGACTGCTTCTTGTGAAGCATTTGACAATTGAGGGACTACACGTCCTACCAAAGTCCTTTGGCAATGAGAAACAATTTGCACTTGGCATTATTTCAGACGTGAAATCATAAGCTGCTTTTGTGCAGTATTAAGTAAATAGTTAAGGACAAAGCAATTTTTAACAAAAAGAGTTCACAAGATACTCCTGGATTAGTTTTGCAGTTCAGCAAGCCTGAAAGAATTGTCTAGGATATCTCTCCGTTCTCAGGATGTAGCTTCTCCTTTTCAACAAACCTGTCACCTCCTGTCAGCATCCCCTCTGCCTTCCTTCATCCTCTTAATTAGTATCTGTGAGCTCTGCCTTTGTTCTCTCCATTCAGCTTTAAGCTAGAGAAATTAAATTGGAGAAATCCTCCAGCAGGCTTTGTACCTGCACATGAAGGTGTCATAAATAGCTTGTTAATGATTTGAGAAGTGACTAATAAGTAGCTACATAAGGTAATCTTTCAGCATGCTGAATAATTTGTTTCAAACTTAATCAGTTTAATGGGGGCTAAACCTGGTACCAGTATGGAAAAAGGCAAATTGAAACTCATGCCAGCACTGGTTCTCCTCTTTGCCTCTGCCACCAAGAGATTTCCTACACAGATCATGGAATGGTTTGGGCTGGAAGGAATATTAAAGACCACCCACTTCAGCCCCATGCAGCCAGCAGGGACATCTGCAACTAGAGCAGGGTGCTCAGAGACCTGAACAACCTGACCTGGAATGGTTTCAGACATGGGGCATCTACCACATATCTGAGCAACCTGGTGGTGTCTCACCACCAGCAGTGTCAAAAATTTATTCCACTTAGTCTAAATCTCTCTCTTTTAGTTTCAAGTCATCACCCCCTGTCTTGTCACAAGCTCTGCTCAAGCACCTGTCCCCAGTTTTCTTCTTGACCCCTTAAAGTGCTGAAAGGCCACCAGGAGGTCTCCCTGGAGCCTTCTCTTCTCCAGGCTGAACAACCCCAACTCTCTCAGCCTGGCCTCACAGTGGAGGGGTTTCAGCCCTTGCATCATGGTTTTGGCCTCCTCCGTACCCACTCCAATAGAGGAGGTCACAATATCTAAGAAAGCAGTCTCAAGAAGAAGGAAGAGGAGCAGAATGATGAGTCATCCAAGCAGGAGGTCTCTCCTCAAACGATCCCTTTACACAGTGTGATTGATGCTTATAGTGTGAGATACACCTGTAACCAACCTCAGTTAGCTGTCCTCAAGGACTCAGAGATGGTAATGGCCTGCAGTCCATGGATGGGCTGAGATTGTGGTCCAACAAAACCAGGACAAGTAGAAATTGGACCACTGTGATTCTAAACCCTTATGAGAGGAAAATACCCAATGTCAATTATTGAGTAATAGTAAATTACTCTGGCATTGACCTTGGAGTCTGATAAGATATTCAGATGCTTGTGTATAAATCAAACTCACATCTGGAATACTGTCTTCACTTCTGGGCTCCCTGGTTCAAGAAAGACAGGGACTTGCTGGAGAGGGGGCAGCAAAGGACTACAAAGATGCTGAGGGGACTGGAACATCTCTCTGATAAGGAAAGACTGAGACAGCTGTGGCTTTGCAGTCTGGAAAAGAGAAGACTGAGATGGGATCTCATCAATGTTTATAGATACTTAAAGGGTGAGTGTTAGGAGGATGGGACCAGTCTCTGGATGGGGTGCTTGGTGCCATGGTTTAGCTGATTAGATAGTGTTGGATGATAGGTTGGAGTCAATGATCTCAAAGGTTTTTTCCAACCTGGTCTATTCTATTCTATAACAGCCATGGTGGTGCTGGGTTGATGGTTGGACTTGATGAACTTAGAGGTATTTTCCAACTGAAACAATTCTGTGATCCGAGGAAATCCTTACTCTGCATCAGCCTGCTTGCTCTGAATCTGTCTAAGAACCCGTGACAAAACATTTAGTTCTTTCTTTTTGAAACAGTTGCTTCTTTGGAAATATCCCTGAAATTTTCTTCTTAAATAGTTCAAAAGTCTGCCTCAAAACACAGCACTTTAAAATAGGCTTTGCAAAACTTCAGAGGAAAGTGAAATAGAAAACATCTGAATATTTATTTCTTTGAGCATTTTCCCCTTTTCTGGGGCAGACAGGTCACTCACCAAACCCCCAATTTCCTTTCTATTTTCAAGCACAGATCTCACCTGCCTCATTTATCACCACAACTGTGCAGCTATAGATCAGGAATCCCAGTCTCACAGCTAACAGCACAGTGGAGTTTCTGAATCTGTAATGGTTGAGCTCTAGCAGTGAAAACAACTTTTAAGTCTTCATCTGGGAGACTGATTCAAAAACTATCAAGAAGAATGTCAGGACATTTCAGCATTAAACTCCCAGGAACTGAATCAGGTCTAACCCAGGCAGCATGCCCAAGAGAAAGAAAAATAATGAGGAGTTGGGAGACACAGCAATGGAATGTCTGTCTTTGGGATCTTTTGGTTTAGTATTTTTGCAGGATAGTTAGAAATTACAGTTTCAATCTTCAGTTGAAATAAAAAACAAAGAGGAGGACAATCATAGAATTACAGAATGGGTTTGGGTTGGGAAGACCCTAGAGATTATCTAGTTCCAACCCCCCCCACCGTGGGCAGGGACACCTCCTACTAGACCAGCTTGCTCAAGGCCTCATCCAACCCAGCCATGAACACGTCCAGGCAGGGGGCATCCACAACCTCTCTTGAAAACTGAAAAGTTCTTCCAGAGTCTCACCACCCTCACTGTCAGGAATTTCTTCCTAATCTTCATCCTAAATCTCCCCTCTTCCAGCTCAAAGCCATTGCCCCTTTTCCTGTCACTACAAACCTTTTCACAAAGTCTTTCCCCACCTCTCCCTGCTTCATGTACAGGAAAGCTTCTATAAAGTCTCCCTGGAGCCTTCTCTTCTCCAGAGCCTTCTCTTCTCCAGACTGAACAGCCCCAGTTCTTGAAGCCAGTCCCATCAGAAGGCTCCAGCCCTCTGATCATCTTTGTGGCTTCCTCTGGACTTTCTCCTACAGTTCTATGTCCTTCTTATGCTGGGGGCACAAGAACTGGATGTAGTACTCCAGGTGGGGTCTCATGGACCTCACAGAGTAGAGGTCCTTTTCCCTGTTGGTTGCACTTCTTTTGATGCAAAGGTAAATCTTACCATACTATAGGAGGTTGCATTTGATTTATTTTATTGTAATGACATGATCTGGGATTTCCATGTAACTGTCTCTGAGATACACACACAAAGGCCACCAACAGCTTGTCCTGATTCTGGAGTTCTTTTTTCTATCTACTTTTCTGTTCCTTGAGACATGTCTCACCAGCCTTTGTTAGTCTCACTCCAACTCTGCAACCTGCATTGCATCACATTAACTCTCTGATGTTCTTTGGAAACCTTGATAGCTTTATAAAAGGGGAAACATGACTCTAGTGTAGCTTCTCCCCCGTTGGAGGAAGATAAATACGTATGGCATCAATGCTTCTTGGCACTCTGACAGCAGAGTTGTCACCTCCTGCTCTGAAGGTAAGCTTTAATGATAGAAATCAGTAGTGCTTTCTGATGTGGTACTCAGAGAGAGGCATTAGTGAGACTGAGTGCTAAGTATTTTTTGATTAGTACATTTCTCTGAGCAAGGGTCTGATTGAGCAATAATTTCCAGGCTGAAGCCCTTTGAACCACTGGGGCATTCTTCACTCAGAGTAAATTCTGTGGCAGATAATTTCTTGACTTCAGGGCTGAGACCCTTCAAAACTGTATCTTACAAAAAGACTACCTACAGTCAAGCCAAATAAAACAAACCCAAACCAAGGCAGACCCTAATTTTGACAAGATTTCTGATTAGCCCAAAGCTTTTACACTTTTGCATCCCGCTATACCTGAATTCTGGGGGAACTGGCCAGGTTCATCTGCAGCTGCCAATACAAATCCTGAAAACCTGTGTTTCTCCCACTGATCAAAGCACATAGCTCAGGTGATGTAATTCCACATTTTAAAGCATGCAATACAGGGAAAAATCTGCCACTTGGGGTCAATCTCGCTGATTTTAAAAGAAACTTACTGGAATTATTTTGGTTGGAAAAGACCTGTGAGATCATCGAGTCCAACTGTCAGCTCAACACCACCACCGCCATTAAACCATGTCCCAAAGTGCCATGTCTGCTCAGTTTTTAAAACATTCAGTGATGGTGACTCCACCACCTCCCTGGGCAGCCTGTTCCAATGCCTGACCACTTTTTCAGTAAAAAAATAATTTCCTAATACGCAACACAAACTTTCCCTGCTCACATTTGAGGCCATTTCCATTTACTTGGGAGAAGAGACCAACATCCACCTTTCTTCAACTTCCTTTCAGGGAGTTGCAGAGAACCAAAAGGTCTCCTCTCCACCTCCTTTTCTCCAGACTAAACAACCTCAGTTCCTTCAGCCCCTCCTCACAAGACCTGTTCTGTAGACCCTTCACCCTTCTCTGTACCTGCTCCAGAACCTGTCTTGTAGGAAGGGATCCAAAAACAAGCACAGCATTTGAGGTTTTGCCTCATCAAAGCCAAGCACTGGGAGACAGTCACTTCCCTGGTCCTACTGGCCACACTATTGCTGATCCAGGCCAGGATGCTATCGGCCTTCTTGGCCACCTGAGCACACTGCCGGCTCATTTTCAGCAGACTGTTGACCAGCACCCCCAGGTCTTCCTCTGTTGAACTGTTTTCCAGCCACTCTGCCCCAAGCCTGGAGAGTTTATGGGGTTGGTGTGACCCAAGTGCAGGACACAGCACTCAGCCCTGTTAAACCTCATTGTGACCGTTTGAGGCTGTGCCTTTAAGGAAGGGGCACTCTGGCTAAATGTTTATAAATATTCTGTATTCTAAACAAATTTCATTGGTGAATTATGGGGGAGTGAGGTCGTAAGGGGGGAGTGAGATTATAAGACCCAGAGCGGCTGGAACTTTCGTGCAGTTTCCTTTCCTTCGCTGTCCCTTCTAGCTGGACTGCTTCTGGGCTTCTGGCCAAATAACAGATAAGCATTAATAAGCTACTAACCCCCCTGTACCTAGGCCTTGCTAACATCCCCCAGCTCTCTCTACTTCTCTTCGGGGAAGAAGGGAGGTAGGGGGGGTGAAGGGGGCACAGGGGGAAGCCCCCTCTGTCAGGGGTCTGGTTTCTGATTTTGTTTCTTTGCTGTATATTTCTGTATATATTGTAAAACTCTGTATATTTGTGTACATAATTTCCCCGCTGAGCATTGCTTTGTAAATATAGCATTCCCTTTCGCTTTTCACCGGCTGGGCTAGTTTTTTTTTCCCTTGCTTCTTCTTACTGGGGGAGGGAAAGCTGGGCATTTCCTTTCAACCCACCACACTCATACATTTCACCTCAACCCACCAATCCCTTTATGGAACTTTCCTGTCTTAAGCCGATCAACAATGCCACTCCACTTGGGGTCACCTGCAAACTTACTGAGGGTGCAGTCAATTCTCTCATCCAGATCATTGATAAAATTATGAAAGAGAAGTGGCCTCAGTACTGAGTCCTGAGGAACACTCAGTGACTGGAGGGCAGCTTATCTCAACCTACATTTGTCTCATTCCCCTTGCTGATGACAGCTTATGCAGACTCCATGAAAGCTAATTATTTGCTTATCTGTCTTGTAAAGGTGAAATCCCTATGGATTCCACTGGAAATATGACAACAGTTGTGAAGAATGGTGTTCTTGTACCAAGGGAGTGATTCGAAATTGGAATCTGTCATACACACACCTTTTGAAACTGGGATCTGTGCTGCACACAGTTGTTCTGATAAACGTCCACTGTAAGAAAGCAGACCAGTACCTAAAGGGTACAAGAAGGATGGAGAGAGACCGTTTAGAAAAGGTCTGTAGAAGTAGGGCAATGGTTTCAAACTAGAGAAGAATAGATGTAGATTGGATGTTAGGAACATGTTTTGCACCATGAGGGTGGTAGAACACTAGAACAGGTTGCCCAAGGAGGTAGTTGAGGCCATATCCCTGGAGTTATTCAAGGTGAGGCTCAACAGGGCTCTGGGCAACCTAATGTAATTGAGGATACCCCTGCTGACTGCAGAGGGGGTTGGACTAGATGACTTTTAGAGGTCGCTTCCAACCCAACGCATTCTATGATTTTATGTAGATGTTTTATTCTCCCTCTGTTTTCTTACTGCATTTTTTATTTCTGCATGTGCTAAGGTCAGCTGTAGACTGTACAAAACACTTGACAAGCTTTTCAGCACCTATTCCACACAATCTGTAAGCCTGTGTTCTTTTCTTGCTTTGCTGTATATATCCGTGCTTTACAATGTTTACTGGACGTGTTTCCAAGCACAAAAATCTGTGATTCCACAGCAAACATTTATTCTCCTTTTCTTTCTGTAAATAACAGAAGCTTTATGCTTTTCTCTAATTGAATAAATCACTGCTGAAGCTCAGGAAAAAAAGGGGGAAAAACCAGACTAGCTTAAAGAGAGTTTTTGTTATTTTCAATAGAAAAGAAAAAGCAGGCTTGGGTTTCTTTGTGTTGCTCTTGTTTGTTTGTTTAGTTGGCTTGTTGGGGTTTTAACATAAAAGCAAATAACTGGAAAGGAAAAGCTTTTCAGCTGCAGATTTTTCCACTTTTGACTGGAAAATGGAGCCACCAAAACATTCCCGAACAAAGCAATTTGATCTTACTTCAAATTGCACCTTTGAAAGCAGTCGTCAGTATATTCTGAGAGCTCTGCCTAAGTTAAAACCTGCTGAAAACAAGATTAGGAGAATAAAGGCAAATTTCTTGCTTTTGTGTCCTCCCAGCTTGACTGTGTTAGAGCGTGGAGGTGCAGTGGCTGTCACAAGAGGCTGTGTGTGATGTGATGTGCAGTGCAGATCCCTCTGCTAATGAGGAGCAATGAGCACACGCTCCTGTCCTGCTGCATTTGACTCGGCCTGTCACTCTGCAAGGCTCTCTTCTCATCACTGCACAGTGGGAATGCCTTTTGCAGAGGAGAACGGAGACAGCTTGGGGAGTGTTTGTCTGTGCGTGGCTTTAGAAGAATATTTTTCAGAGCTGTATGTTGTACTAAATGGTACTAAATGGTACTACACTGCTTAGCCTCCTGTCTCAGTTACCCCTCAAATACAGGTGCTCTAGCAGAGGGAGGTTCATCTGCTTTTTTTTCTGTTATTCTACTGCTTTTTTTTTTTTTTTTTTTCCTTAGGTTGGAAAGGAGCTCAGAGATCATCTACTCCAACCCCCCTGCCATGGGCAGGGATGCTCTCAACTAGACTGGCTTAATCCAACCTGGCCTTGAACACCTCCAAGAGGAGACATCCACAGCTTCCCTGAGCAGCCTATTCCAGAGTCTCACCACCCTCACACTGAAGAACTTCTCCCTAAAATCCAGTCTAACCCTACTCTTCCTCAGCTTCAAATCATTCTCCCTTTTTCTGTCACTAGACACCCTCAGGAAAAGTCCCTCTCCAGCCTTCCTGTAGGCTGCCTCAAGTATTGCAAGGCAGCTCTTTTACGCTGAGATGTTCAAAAGCATCTGTCAAAGTAATTAGCCAAGTTAACTCTAAACAACCACAACAATCTTGATATCCTGTCATCAGCTAGCTGATGAGTATGGAGTAGAGAGTATGGAGGCAATCGTGCCACAGGGAGGAGAAGTAGCTGGGGTGGAAAGACCAGCACAGGGTCCTGAAGATGAAGACTTGATGTTTTTTTCTTCCACTAGAAGAAAAAATACCACTCTGTGCATTGTGCAATGGCCTTGGCAAGGCTGCTATAAGCCACTCAACTATAAATGGGCAGAGAGGACCCGTTCCTGCAGCCTGCTTATGGAGAACTCTACAATCAAGATGGCCTGGTGCCGCTGCACACCTTTATGAAAGATCATCAGCTTTTAATATTCAAATATTGCCCAGCTTCACATTCACAGCCCCTTAGAGCTACAGAACTATAAGAGATATGACAGCATTTGAAGGCTGTAATGAAAAGTCCTGCAGTCAAGAGGCAGGTTTGGGAAGCATATGGGCAATATCCTGCAAATCATTTCCATACAGAGCTCTTACTGCGGAGCAGAACTTGTCTATGTAACTGCAGCTTCTGTTAGCTCCTTTTCTCTCCTACCGTCTCAAAACATCCCATCTGTCTGGCTCTCAAATTAACTGAGTGTTTTAACACAATGGGCACAGCTCCTCCAATCTATTCTCTCAAAGGGAATTTGAATAACTCAGATTTCCTGGCCTGCACATTAACTCTTAGTTTTCTGATGTTTGCTACAGTTCTCTACAAAGCAACCTGCTACATGAGACTGCCATGAGACTTCAGGAGGTGCATATCAAGGAGTAGCACCCTATTGGAGCAGCAGTCTTGTTAGCCCCAAATTAATCCTATTCCTTCCAGTTAGCACAAGGTCAATGCATTCAGAAGGCCTCTTGGCCAGTCATCAGCTCAGCTGTTGCACAGATTGGTTCAAGCTCATTTAGCTCCACTCCGTTTCCATGGGGCGGTATGAGAGCTTGCTCTGTCACAAGTGCTGATCTTGCTGAAGGCACCTTTAGTTAATACTTTACACCTTGGCACTTTGAGTTTTGAACAATATTTAAGTCAAAAGTAGGCAGAACTTTGTAAAGTAATGAACTCTGCAAGAATGGAGAAGGGGCTTGCTGGGACTGTGCAGTCCCTGCCCAGAAGAGAAGTTTGCAAGGGAATGAAATCAAACATTTCACTGCATGCCAGTGTAGTGTAACATACAGCATCTGGAGAGTGAATTCCTTGAAACAGTATCCTTTCTGTTGGAACAGACCTCTGGATCATCAAGTCCAACCTTTGCCACCATTAAAACATGTACAGGTAGTGCCACATCTGCACATTTTTTGAACACTTCCAGAAGTGGTGACTCCAGCACCTCCCTGGGCAGCCAATTTCCATGCCTGACCACTACTGCAGAAAAGAAACTTTTTCTATTATCCAGTCTAAACCTGCTTTGGTGCACTTGAGGCCAGTTCCTCTCATTCCACCACCTGATACTAGGAAGAAGCAGCTAACACCCACCTGGCTGCAGCCTCCTTCCAGGGAGTTGTAGAGAGGCAGAAGTTCTCACCTCAGCCTCCTTTCCTCCATACTAAACAACCCCAGATCCCTCAGGCATTCTTCAGCAGACCTATCCCTACAGACCCTTCACCAGCTGTGTTACCCTTCTCTAGACACACTCTAGCACCTCAATCTCCTTCTCAAAATGAGGGGTCCAAATCTAAACCCAGTATTTGAAGCAAATAATAGCCACTTATGACCTATAAACCCTGGTACTGGGGGGCAACTGTGGTCCAGAGGAAAATTGAAACTATCATATCACTGGCTGCAGGATCACAACTATTTTTGAGAGCTGAGCTAAGGGCTTTCTACTGCAGAGAAGTTTCTTCTCGCTTATATGTCTGCCAGTCATAACCATGGATATTGAACATGTTTCTGACCCATATGATCAAAAACCCACAAGAAAAAACAGGTCTGTGTTATCCATAATTGGAAAGTCCTAGCAAGAACACAATACAGTCCAGCACAGAAAGGAGATTAGCAGCAGACATTCATGCCTGGAGGCAAACAAACACTTGGTTGGAGAGGAGCCCAACAAAGATGAAAGCAATCAAAAGAGTCACAAGAACCTCTGTGAGCTTGGGCAAAACTCTATGTTGAGCTTCCTGCTCTAATTTTCATCATGGTGCAAAAGCAAAGGCTGCCCTTCAGACCCACCATCCTGGGCAAAAAAATTATAGAATCATGGAATCATTAAGGTTGGAAAAGACTTCTAAGAAAAAAACTCTTAAGATCATAGAACCCAACTGTCAGCCCATCACTACCACACCTTACTGCACCATGTCCCAAAATTCCATGTCTAAAATTACTTCCACAACCACAACAACCCCGTGATTGCTCCAGGCTTGGGGCAGAGCGGCCGGAAACTGCCCAGTAAAAACAGATGTGGCAGTGCTGGTTAACAGTCCAGTGAAGATGAGCCAGCAGTGTGATCAGGTGGCCAAGAAGGCAAACAGCATCCTGGCCTAGATGAGTACAAGCACTGCTGAGGCCACACCTTGAGTCCTGGGTTCAGGACATTGAAGTGTTGAAGCAGGTCCCAGAGAGGAGGAACAAAGTAGGTGAAAGCTGTGGATAACAGGTCTGGTGAGGAAAAGCTGAGGGAACTGGGGTTGTTTAGTCTGGAGAAAAGGAGGCTGAGGGAAGACCTCATTGCTCTCTACATCCCCATGACAGGAGGTTGAAGCTAGGCAGGGGCTGGTGCTTTCATCCTAGTCTCAAGTGCTAGGAGGAGAGGAAATGGCCTCAAGTTGCACTAGAGGAGGTTTAGATTGGAAATTAGGGAAAATTTATTTCCTGCAAGAGTGGTAAGGCATTGAAACAGACTGCCCAGGGAAGTGGTAGAAGTGTTAAAAACACATTTAGACATGGTATTTCTGGCTATGGTTTAATGGCCATGGTGGTGCTGGGTTGACAGTTGGGTTCTATGATCTTAAGAGTTTTTTTCAACCTTACTGGGTCTGTAATTCTATGAAGTGACAACATTTTGTCTTGTCTCATGCAATCAGCATTACATCCAGCCAGCAGAGACTCAGCAATCTCAACACTAGCTTAACCTTCCTCTAGATACAATAGAGAGAAGAAACTTGGGACCTTGCTGTGCATCACCTCATGTTTCTGCTTTACAGATCACCAGTTCAGAATAGATCTCCGATAACAAAAGTCTCAGGTGAGAGGGAGACATCTCCTTCAGTCTGAAACACTGCCAAACTGGAAGTGAAGTGCCTCATGACACATTCCAAACACATCACATTTGTATCATCAAATGCTTACCTGGAGGCAGATGGCTAGAGCTGCACAGTGGGGTTCCTCCTTGTAATCTGCTGCTGCTAAGAGCTGCTTCAGCCACATCCGAAAAACTCCTCAAGCCAAAGGGATTGTTTACTTCAACTGACTGCAACAGAGGTTGGGGTAGGATCCAGACAGTCTTCTGGGTGTCTCCTGACATTCTCCTCAGGGGGGATTTACAGCTCCTTTGGAGTTTTATTTCAGCACTTCTAAAACAAGACAGATTTAGCTTAAATTTCCAGAAATTCATGCTACAGAAAAATCTTGACCCTGTGGAAGTGAGGGGAAATGCTGCCATTGGTGGGAACTTACACTGCTAACTTTCACTTTCACCCCAGGAGTTCTGCTAGCTCATAAAGCTTTTCAGATTGGCAAAATGGTTCTTTCAGTACCAAATAAGTGATGCCAAGACCAAGCATCTAATCATGCTCTTGAGACACTCCTACAACTGTGCAGCATGTGGAAATCAGTGATATCAGTCACCAGATGATCCCTAGTATCATGTGATAGAACGAGAGGAAATGGCTTGAAATTGTGCTGCAGGGTTGCTTAGATTGAATATAAGGAAACTTTCATTTGCTGCAAGAATGGTCAGGCATTGGAACAGGCTGCCCAGGGAGATGGTGGAGTCACTGCCCCTGGAAGCATTCAAGAAATGTCTGGATGTGGCACTTTGGGACATGGTTTAATGGACATGCTGGTGTTAGGTTGATGGTTGGACTTGATGATTTTAAGAGATCTTTTCCAACTGAAACAATTCCATGATTCAATGGGCACAGTCCTGGCATGCAAGTGATACAACATACTCCACAGAATCTAAATCTTGACATTCCTTGAAGTATAATATATAAAAAGGTCCAACTTTGTAAGGAGTCAAACCAATAAAAGGAGAATCTTCTGGGAGTTAATTTGATCTTTCACTACCTTTTCAAATAAAACTCATCCAATTTTCTAAACTGTGGCTTGAGCTACTGACCATATTTCTGTGCTGTAAACACCACAGTATCACAGTACATTAGAGGTTGGAAGGGACCTCCAGAGATCATCACATCCTACCCCCCAGCCAAAGCAGGATCACCTAGGGCAGTCCACACAGGAATGCATCCAGATGGGTTTTGAATGTGTCTAGAGAAGGAGACTCTGCAATCTCTCTGAGCAGCCTGCTCCAGTGCTCCATCACCCTCACTGTAAAGAAGTTTCTCCCCATGTTGTCCCATCAGGATAAAGTAAATGTAAAAGTCTTTCCATCAGTTCATAGAACCATAGAATTATAGAATGGTAGGGGTTGGAAGAGACCCATGTACATCATCAAGTCTAACCCCACTGCCAGAGCAGGATCACCTAGGGCAGGCCACACAGGAACATGCCCAGAGAGGTCTTGAAAGTCTCCAGAGAAGACTCTCTGTCTCTCTGGGCAGCCTGCCCCAGGGCTCCAGCATCATCACAAGAAAGAAGTTGTTCCTCATGTTGAGGTGGAACTTCCTGGGTTCCACCTTGTGTCCACCGTCCGTCATCCTGTCATAGGACACCACTGAAAAGAGCTTGGCCCCTTCCTATTGCAGATATTTACAAACATTAATAAGATCCCCTCTCCGTCTTCTCTTCTCCAAGCTAAAGAGTCCCAGGTCTCACAGCCTTTCCTCATCACACAGATATTCCAGTCCCTTCATCACCCCCATTGCCTCTGTTGGACTTTCTCCAGTACTTCCCTGTCCCTCTTGAACTGCCAATCCCAGAACTGGACAAAATCCTCCAGATGTGGCTTCACCAGAGCAGAGTAGATGGGGAGGAGAACCTCCATTGACCATCTGGCCACACTCTTCTTGATGCACCCCAGTTAACTAGATCAAAGCCTTTCTTATAGTTTGCATTGGCTGGAATGAGAAATAATTATTGCTTTGTTGTTTCTTTTTTCTGTAGTACCAGATCTCAGAAATAAATTTCTAATGCAAAACTCCTGCAAAACACAATTATTATTCAATTCCTTTGAACAATTGGATAAATGTGGTGCAATGACTTCTGTTAGCTGCTCTCCTAGCCAAGCTTTGCTACATCATTAAATATTATTGAGTTGGGTCTGCCTTTTTACTTTGGAATTATGTGCCTGGCATTTTACTCTATGGCCATAAATGCTAGAAATGACAGTTATACAGGCATCCATCTTTTTCACTACTGTCTCCCATCAAACATTAATGGTAGGAGCTGTAATCCATTCCTCACAGTCCCAGATGTCTCCATTTGCTGGGAAAAGGAAGTGCAACAGAGAACTCTGACAACTGGAAGCAAGTAATTACTCTTAGAAATATTCTCAGTAAACTCAATTTGCTCCCAGAGGTCTTTTAAATTATCTCTCTTTAGAGTGCAATGTTTTTTTCCAAATGACAAGGTCACACACAAAAAAGCAAAACTCTATTTTATCTTTATTGGAGCTTTACCCCCCCCACACCCCACCACCTCCCATAAAACTGTTACAACACATAACTCCAAGCAGATAGAGATATTGTGTTTTACTGTTGGAGCCCAGGAAAGCCATAAAGCAAGCAGAGTTGTTGTTTACAGTCACAATAAATTTGTAATATTGTAGAGCATTCTAGGTGAGGCAAATGCCTCTGCTAATGGCAACTGAGATGAAAGAGACTGTTTTTCCTTTGTAAAATTCACTGGGAAAATAATTTTCTTTGGAATTTAGACTAGAAAGCTCCTTGTGAATCAGAAAAGATGAATCTCCAACTACCACCTCAGTCATGTTCACAAAAGGCAGGTGTCAGGAGGATGGAACCACGCTCTGCTCAGTGATGTCCAATGACAGGACAAGGGGCACTGGGTGCAAGCTGGAGCAGAAGAGGTTCCATGAGAAAGTAAGGAAAAACTTTTACACTGTGAAAGTGGCAGAGCCCTGGATCAGGCTACCCAGAGAAGTTGTGGAGTCACCTTGTCTGAAGACACCCAAAATCCCCTGCATGCATTCCTGTGTGACCTGCTCTAGGTGATCCCACTCTCATAGGGGGGTTGGACTGGATGATCTTTCAAGGTCCCTTCCAACCCCTAACATTCTGTGATAACACAGCACTTTATCTCATCACCTTGCTTATCTGTCTTGAAAACTTAACAGCAAGAGGTTATTGAAAAGCAACATGGATTATGCAATTGACCAGCATTTAGTAGAAGTCTTGATATTTGATACTCATCTTTATAATCCTAGCTCTGAAGGCATGCAATTTGGAAAGTTTATGAAAAATATTCTTCTTACTGTTTCTCAGAAGCCCATGAGAGTGTGTTGTAGCCAGGTGGGAGCTGGTCTCTTCTCCCAGGCAACCAGCACCAGAACAAGAGGACACAGTCTCAAGCTGCACCAGGGGAAGTTTAACCTGGATGTTGGGAAGAAGTTCTTCACAGAAAGAGTGATTGGCCATTGGAATGGGCTGCCCAGGGAGATGGTGGAGTCACCATCAGAGGAGACATGTGAGAAGAGACCGGATGAGGCACTCGATGCCATGGTTTAGTTGATTAGATGACGCTGGGTGATGGGTTGAACTTGATGATATCAAAGGTCTTTTCCAACCTGGTTAATTCTATTCTATTCCACAGGTGAGGGGTTGTCCTGCTGGAAAACAGCTCTGTGGAGAAGGACTTTCAGATATTGGTGGACAACAAGTTCACCATGAGCCAGCAATATGCCCTCATGACCAAGAAGGCCAATGGTCTTCCAGGGTGCATTCAAGAAAAGTGTAGCCAGAAGGTTAAGGGAGGTTCTCCTGCTCTCTACTTTGCCCTGGTGAGGCCTCATACTGGAGTACTGTGTCTAGTTCTGGACTGCCCAGCTCAAAAGGAACAGGGAACAACTTAGGAGAGTCCAATGGAAGCCACAGAAACAAAATTACAAGATCTTCACATTTATATGCCAACTCCTGCTATTTGGGAATGCGGTAGGAAAAGTTTCCTTAGCCTTTAAGCCTTCACCAGAGATATCAAAATAGTTGCCATAACATCACACAGAACAACAAGTAAAACAAATATGGTGCAAAAATAGCAGCAAAATCACTTTTGTGACAGCATTTTAAGTAATAAAGCTGCACCTTGTAGTAACAATATTTCAGTTTAACTGAAGAGAAAGAGGTAGAAGCTAGAAGCAGCTAAGGACACTCTTCATTGAAGGTATAATTAATTTTGCTCATATTTGAATATCCAAGCCCTCAAGAGATCATGTGATTTGTGTTTTAAAAGCTCACTTATCCAGCATATGAAAATACTGCACCCAATTGAAACCCAGCAGCACTCAGATCTCTTAGCAAGCATCTACCTCCAAAGAAATCCTCCAAGTACGTCAGCGGACAACAGGCTGCCGCCATGGAAAGTGCCCAACCCACTTTGAGAAAAGCTAGATAGGGATGGGATACATGCCTCTGCAAGCAGAGGTAAGCCCTGCTCAATCCAGGATGTACCTAAATGAATCATAAAATTGTTTCAGATGGAAAAGCCTTCTAAGATCATCAAATCCAACCATTGATCTAACACTACCACAGCCACTAAACCATGTCCCAGCATGCCATTTCCACATGTTTCTTGAATACTTCCAGTGACGGTGACTCCACCACCTCCCTGGGCAGCCTCTTCCAATGCCTGACCACTCTCTATCCATGAACCTCAAACCTAAACCTTCCCTGTCACAATTTCAGGCCATTTCCTCTCCTACCTGATGATAGGGATTAGAGACCAACCCCCATTTCACTCCAATGCTCGTTCAGGGAGTTCACAGTATCACAGTGTAACTAAGGTTGGAAGAGCCCCCAGAACAGCTCAGACTTAAAAAGGGCACCAAGCACTGGGTCCTTTAGGCTCCCTGTGGCTTTCTGGATATGGGGTTTGTTCTGAATTTGAGGTTTGCTTCTGTGTTTCTGACAGCTAAAAAGCTCTGCCTTTCTCACAGGGGTTGACAAGGACTTCAGTAAAATCTTGCTGACGTGACATGACTGTTTCTTGCTGCTATAATGACATTCACTGCTATTTGCCTTGGAAAATAAATTAATAGACAGACAGATAAATATAATATTTCTTATTTCCTTAGAGGCAGGAGTAACTGAAATATATGTAGGGGGATATGCAGAGCTCTGCCTGCAGATGCAAAGCCTTAAGAAAGTTATTAATGGATAAATCTTTTCCCACAGTCTACAGTCTGATAAATCCCCTGTGAGGCACAAGAAGGCAACTGCTTGGGCACAAAACAGGAGCCACAGTGGAAGAAAGTGTCTTTCCTCCTCTGAGCCAAGTCTGTAAGACATAGAATCATTGAAATATTAAGGTGGGAAAATACCTCCAAGATAATTGAGTCCAACCATAAACCAAACACCACTAAGCCACGTCCCTAAGTGTCCTGTCCCAAAGTGCCAAGTCCATGCATTTCTTGAACACCTCCAAGGACAGCGACTCCACCACCTCCCTGGGCAGCCTATTCCAATGCCTGACCAGTCTTTCAGGAAAGACATTTTCCCTAATATACAACCTAACCCTTCCCTGGTGCAACTTGAGGCCATTTCCTCTAATCCTATATGATATGGTCTGTTGGAGAAGGAAATGGGTAAATATAAGCGGCGTGGTTCATGCTCTTGTTATGAACTCAGGAGAAGCCCATTTATAGGTTTATAGAACTTATAGATGGTCAGGGACAGGATGGACCTGGAGTTAAAGTATCATTTGTGTTCTACAGTAGATCTTTGGAAAATACATTGAATCCACAACTCTCAAGTCACTTGCCTGATAGCTCTCTTTTAATTTGTATCACAGTAAGGCATCATAGCAGGATCTGTGTTGCCAGTGTGCTAAAGACATCACCATGCCCAACTCTGAAGCCTGACCAAGTCCCTCTGGATGGCATCCCTTCACTCCAGTGTGCACAGCTTAGTGCCATAGATAGTTAGAATCTACCACTGATCCACTTCATGGCTTTAAGTTTACTCCCCTGCAGATCTGGTCCACATAACCCCATGAAGAGAGCTGTGTCATTTTATTCCAGAGGTAAATTTGACTTACAACAATAGAGGTGTCTTGATTCATATCAGCTAAGAAATTGATTCTGTGACTGGAAAGGAGCTGAGCAAAGTGGGACAAATGGGTGAACCACAGTCTGAGCTCCTTCTTACTATTGCAGCAAACATTTCAAAATCAACTGAAAATGTGAGTTCTCTTTTTTTTTTTTTGGTACAATTTTTTAGTGAATATCCACAAAACCCTGAGAGATTTTAAGAAAACTAGAACTGGCTGATAACAGGGGGAAAAAAAACCAACCACCAAACTCAAAACCAAACATACAAACAAAAAAACCAAAAAACAACCCAACCAAACATACATAACTGGAAGTCACCTTTCTCTCTTTCCACAGAAATATGCCTCATGTCCCACTTTATTCAAGTAATTTTTTAAGTGATATGAGGAGAGGAAGTGGCCTCAAGTTGCACCAGAGAAACTGGCTATTAGAAGACACTTCTTGACTGAAAGGCTTCTCAAAGACTGTATAGGCTCCCTGAGGAGAGGGCTGAATCTCCATCCCTGGAGGTTTCAAAGGGGCAGCGATGTAGTGCTGAAGGCCATGTTTTACTCCCAGAGCTGGCAGAGTTAGAGATTTGAAAGATCTTTTCCAACCAAAATTTCTATTTTTATTTGCTCCCAAACTAAACCAGAACATTTCAAAGCACAAATGCAAACAAGTCCAACTTCTGCACAATGACTTTTGCTAGCGGAAAATACAGGCTTTCACCAAAACCCCACTTTTTAGCAGAAAAGCACAAGGAAGGAAAATTTTCAGCCATCTCTACCAAACATCTGTGTCCTTTCATCCTGACATTTCTGCCTTGCTGCTAACACTCCACAATGAGTCCTATTGATTTCCCAGAGCTAAGGGATGTCTTTGCAGTCACTTGTGTCAGTCACCAGACAGCAATGCCTGAGCCGTGCCACTCTGGGAGGGCAGCCAAGCGATGCTGAGCTCTACAGGTCCACAAGCTAGGACTTCCTCTTTGTTTCTTTTGCTTTTTAAAATGAAAAGGCAAAGGTTAGTGATTCATCATTGCCTTCATTTATCCAAGCAGAAATATAATTTCTAATGATTCTAAGAGTTTTCAGTCCATCAGACACATCACTCCTACCTCTACAAGCTGTAAAATGAACCCAGAATAACGGTGCATTTCCATTGACTTTTTCTTTAAGCTGAGTTTCTAACTCATAAAAGATTATCCAGAGGTCTTAGAGGATGTTCTATAACTCCTTAAATCTTAAACATCTCTAAATCTTTTTGAATCTTTAAGTTCTTAAATCAAGACTGAGCACACACTTTAAGATCTCTGAGTCAGTTCAGCCACTGAACTGCTGGAGACAGCCATGAAGATGATCAGAGGGCTGGAGCACTTCCCCAGGAAGTTGGACCGTTCAGTCTGGAGAAGAGAAGGCTCCAGGGAGACCTTAGACAGGCCTTTTAGTACTTGAAGGAGGCTAAAAGAAAGCTAGGGAGGGACTTCTTACAAGAGCTTGTAGTGATAGGGCAAAGGGGAATGGATTGAAGCTTGAGGAGGGAATATTTAGATGGAAGATTAGGAAAAAATTCTTTGCCATGAGGGTGGTGAGACACTGGAACAGGTTGCCCAGGGAAGCTGTTGATGCCCCTTCTCTGGAGGTATTCAAGGCTATATTGGATGTGCCTTGAGCAACCTCATCAAGTGGGAGGTGTCCCTGTCCATGGCAGAAGGGTTGAACCAAATGATCTTCAAGGTCCCTTCCAACCCAAACTGTTCTATGATATCTGGTAAAATTTAATACTTACAGGTCAGCTTAGAAGTTTAGCACAATCCTTTCTGTCTTAATCATCTACAAATTTATGCCATGAGCAGCAAAACACAATCAAACTTTGGCTCCCCTTCCCCATTCCTCTGTTTGTAGTTTTTATTGCAACCCTACAGAGATATACAAATTAAAAACATACCAAGTCTGAAATCAAAGCAATTAGATGGAGAGCAAATCAAACAAACCAAATGAACTAAGCTACTTTTCTCCTTTTCCTTTTTCCATCATCTGTTTTCTTTTCTTCTTTTTTTTTTTTTTTAAATGTACAGATCCCACTTGTAGATTCGTAGAACCCCCAGAAAACTGAAGCTCTGTCACAACAATCCAGATTCTGCTGTCACCCTTATTTCCTGCTTGCAGCATCATCACCAATCCTGCAGACATCCCTGTCCAAATGAGTCATTTAACAGAGCATATTGTCCTCCTTTTAGCCTTCTCCCTGTCAATATCTCCCCTAGGTTTACACCAAGCTGAATGTTGATCAGATTCTTGGAAGTGTGCTGATAACAACCAAACACAGGGAGTCCCCCCCCACCGGTATGTGTTTCACAAGTGCATGTAGAGAAAGATCACAGACAGCAGTTAACCCTTTTCAATTCTCCTCACTTAACAAGTTTGCTGACAACACCAGGCTGTGTGGCATAAGAGGGATGTCATCCAGAAGGACTTGGACAGGCTGGAAAGGTGGGCCAGTGCCAAGCTCATGAAGTTCAACAATGTAAAGTGCATAGTCCTGCATGTAGGTCAGGGCAATCTCAAGCACAAATATAAGATGGACAGAAAGTAGATAGAGGGCAGTTCTGAGGAGAAGGACTTGGGGGTGTCAGTTGATGACAAACTCGCCATGAACCAGTAATGGTTGCTGGCAGCCCAGAAGACAACTGTGTGCTGGGCTGCATCAAGAGCAGTGAGAACAGCAGAATGAGGGAGGGAATTTCCCCCTTTTACTCTGCTCTGATGAGACTCCACCTGGAGTCCTGTGTCCAGCTCTGGAGCTCCCAACAAAAGAAGGACATGGAACTGTTGGTGCAGATCCAGAGATGGGCCAGGAGGAGGTCAGATGTCTGGAGCTCCTCTCCTATGAAGACAGGCTGAGAGAGTTGGTCTTGTTGAGCCTGGAAAAGAGAAGGCTCTGGGGAGACTTTAGAGCAGTCTTCCAGTATTTAAAGGGGGCTTCAGAAGAGCTGGAGGGAGATTTTTAAAAAGACATGTGGTGACAGGATGAGAGACTGGCTTCAAACTGGAAGAAACTCTGTAGAGGAAATTCTCCATCATGAGGGTGGTGAGTCAGCAGAACAGGCTGTGCAGAGGTGGTGTTGAAGCTCCAAGTTCAGCAGTATTGAAATCCAGGTTGGATGGGGCCTTGAGCAAGCTGTCCCTACCCATGGCAGGGGGGTTGGAATAGGATGATTTTTGAAGGTCCCTTCCAAACCAAACCATTCTATAGTTCTATCACACTCTGCATCAGTCAGCCATGTCAGTATCTTCATGATTATGTGGTTTAGGAAAACTGCCACAGCCTGCAGTAAACCACTGCATATACTGACAGGGGAGAAAAACAGTTAGGGATTTTCTCCCACCCCTCCTCATTTCCCAATATCCATCAGTTTGAATTCAGAGGAGTAGACAGGCAAGCACCCACACAGCCATGTTCAAACCAGTCACAGACTCCCTCACAAAACTCAGAGAAGATCCATTATCTCCACCAAGACTTAATCTAGATGACAACACCACTGCTGAAACCAGATGCTAGCTCATAACCCACTGCAAATGAAGCTGAACTTGTGCCATTTCATGTTTCTATAGCTAAGAATGGGCAAGCCATAGGAGGAGAGGAAATGGCCACAGGTTGCACCAGGCAAAGTTTAGGTTGGATCTTCGGAGAAACTTCTTTGCTGAAATGGTTCCAGAAGATTGGAAAAGGCTGCCCAGAGAGGTGGTTGAATCCCCATCTCAAAGCACTGAAAAGAGGAAGAGATGTGGTGCTGAGGGACATGGTTTAGCACCCGACTTGGTAGAGTGAAGTGTCCAAATAATAAGTAGATGTGCTATTTTGGGCCTTGGTCTAGTGGTCATAGAATTGTTGGGTAGAAGGTTGGACATGATAATTTTAGAGGTTTTTTCCAAACTTTAATGATTTCACAATTCTAGAACTCAACGACCTTAAAGGTCTTTTCCAAGCAAAACAATTTGATGATTCTGTGATTCTATCATAATTTTAATGCCCAGTATCACCCACAGAAGACCATAAACTTTGACCACAATGATATAGATTTAGCCTCTTCACATAATCTGCATCTTGACTAGCAGTCCAGTCTGCTTTCGCCTCACCAGTTATATTCAGGGGTCATAAAAAAAGGGGAAGGAGAACAGGCAGTAAATTAAAGTGCAGGCAACTGAAAAGGTCAAAGCAGGATGCTTTATTGTTGTCTGTCACCCAGTGTACAGCACATTAAAATTCATACACTGGTTATTCAGGAAAATAGAAACCATCTCCAAAGGGTAGGAGAAATCAGTCAGCATCACGGACTCTACTGGAATAGATTGCACTGGATGTATCTTGAAAGGCCTCTACACAGCAAGAAACAAATCTCTGTTGCTGTCTGCTGCCTTAATGGATGGGAACTTGGAGAGGGAATAAATGATGGGATATCTGCAAGTATTTCAGTAATACTGTGAATAAATCAGAATTGTTTCATTTGGAAAAGATCTGTAAGATCATTGAGTCCAACCTTTAGCTAACTCTACAAGTCCACTGCTAAACAATGGCCCACAGCACCACATCTCTGCCTCTGAAACACCCCCAGGGATGGGGATTCAACAATTTCCCTGGGCAGCCTGTGCCAGTCTTTGAGAAACCTTTCAGTCAAAAGCTGCTTCTCATAGCCAGCCTAAGCCTCCCCTGGCATCACTTGAGGTCATTTCCTCTTGTCCTATTACTTGTTCCTAGGCAGAAGAGACCAAACTCCATTTCACTCTACAACCTCCTTCCAGGTAGCTGTAGAGGACAAGGTGGTCTTTCCTCAGCCTCCTCTTCTCCAAACAATCCGAGTTCCCTCAGCCATGCCTCACCAGAACTTTTCTTAGATCCTTCACCAGCTTCTTTGCTGTTCTCTGGATCTGCTCCAGCACCTCAACATCTTTCTTGTACTGAGTGTCCTGCATTTGCCTTCAGCTGGCTGTCTTTCAGCACTTACAGGTAAGCAGCTTTCTAGCCACAGCCCTAGCACTGGTGTGTTGCAGTAGGGTTGTGCAGGAAAAGCGAAGCTCACGAAAGGAACTGTGAAACAACAAGGATTCCATTGCAGTTCACTCACTCTCATTTTAACTGAGAGAAGCTCTCCTGCTTTCAGTGCCTCAGAGTGCAACTGCTGAAGGCCATGTCCCTTTAATTCCACAAGCAGCTTATCAGAAACAGGGCTGACAAGATAAAGTCTCTTTCCAAGAACTGGCTAATTTTGCATGTAACTGTTTGTGCATAGAAGCAGAGAAGAAGAATTAGAGGGAGCTGACAGTTTTGAAACATGTTATTTGTGATCAAGTCCACCAAACACTAATGAGACACCATGTCTTGCCTGCAGCACAGTCTGATAGATTTTTTTGTCACATAATTATATGCTTCTGTGGCAGAACATATTTTCCACAATGATTTTCTTTCGATCTATCTATCTACCTATCATGGGGGAGTGGACCAGCAATTTGCAAAAAGCTATCTTTAAACAATGATGAAAGATAAGTAGTGTCTAGTCTTACCCTTTCTCTTGCAACCTGGCTAAATGCTCAAGCTCACTGATTCAGAATAATTCAGCCACTAAACCAGAAACAGATGCTGTCCATGAACCCTTCTGCACTCCCAAAGGGAGTAAGGGAGAGAGACTGATGGGTTGGGAAAGAAAATAAACCTCTTTACTGAAAATAAGGCAATAAAATTAAATAGATACAAACAGATACAAACTGATATCAAACCCAACCCTTGATGACAACTGGTCACCATCACAACTGATGCTGTGGCAGAAGCCCCAGACTGGACTCAGTGGCAGATGCAAACCTAATTCAGGAGCTGGATTCTGGTACTGGTTTAAGGAACTTGTGGATCAAACGCACAATGGACAGAGTCGTCCTCAGACACTAGCCTCTGAAGGAGAGGAAGAAGAGGAAGAAGAAGCAGCTGACTGTGGAGATCTCTCAGATTTATATCAAATATGACATCTATGGGATGGAATCTCTCACTGGTCAGTTTAAGGTCACCTGAACTGTCCACTCCTCTCTCCAGGTGTGGCCTTTTACTCTGCACCCTCACATAGAATCATAGAATCAATAAGGTTGGAAAAGACCTCAAAGATCATCAAGTCCAACCTGTCACCCAAGACCTCATGACTACTAAACCATGGCACCAAGTGCCATGTCCAATCCCCTCTTGAACACCTCCAGGGAGGGTGACTTCACCACCTCCCTGGGCAGCACATTCCAATGGCTAACAACTCTCTCTGTGAAGAACTTTCTCCTCACCTCAAGCCTAAACTTACCCTGGCACAGCTTGAGACTGTGTCCTCTTGTTCTGGTGCTGCTTGCCTGGGAGAAGAGACCAACCCCCTCCTAGCTACAACCACCTTTGAGGTAGTTGCAGACAGCAATAAGGTCTCCCCTGAGCCTCCTCTTCTCCAGGCTAAACAACCCCAGCTCCCTCAGCCTCTCCTCATAGGGCTTGTGCTCAAGGCCTCTCCCCAGCCTCATTGCCCTTCTCTGGACACGTTCAAGTGTCTCAATGTCTTTCTTAAACTGAGGGGCCCAGAACTGGACACAGTACTGAAGGTGTGGCCTAATCAGTGCTAAGTACAGGGGCAGAATGACCTCCCTGCACACAGTATGCAGCAGTGCCCTTGGTCTGAGCCCCAGCCCTTGGTGCTGACTCTGCCCATCAGTGTTCTCACTGCTAGGAGCAGCCTCTGTCTGTGAGAACATTCCCTGAGCTGCAGAAAGGCACTGAGCAGAGACTCAGCTGGGAAGTCACAGCACTGACCAGAATCGGTTCTGCTCCAGCTCAGGCCAGGACAATTCTGTTCTGCTTTTTCCTCAAGAAGGATATAGGATTTGTTTTCACTGATGCTAGATTCATCATGGCCACGGAAACAAAAACCGCTGTGTTTGCATGCTGCAAACCCCACTTCTGTGACCTCAAGGTAGCATCTCTCCTCTGAGGGTTCAAGAGAGTGGAAAGGCCAGAGAAGAGGCCTGTGGCTAGTGCAGCAAATATGTAGCACTTAAGTCTTACGGCTTACCTCAAAGAGCGTAGAGGGCAACTCCTCAGACACACCAGAGTCTCTTCTGCTACCTGGAGGGGTTAAAAAAAGACACATTCAGACTTCTATGATGTTGTTAAATACACTGCATTTTCTCATGATCTGGTCAGCTGCAGAGATGATTTGACCAAATTCTAGTCCCCCTCAATGGGCAGTCCTCTCAGCTGTTCCTGTTCCAGATAATGAAACAGCCTTGAACAGCACTGCTCTGTGCTAGGCCTCGTTGCAAACGAACCAACCGACTTCTCTCAAGAGCAAATACTCTGGAGGTTCAACTCAGGAGAAAAGCTGCCATACAGTTGTTTGGGTTGGAAAATCTCTATGTCCAACCTAACACCACCATGGTCAATATATCATGACCCAAAGTGCCATGTCCACACATTTCTCAAACACCTCCAAGGACGGTGACTCCACCACCTCCATGGGCAGCCTGTTCCAACATCTGAGAACCCTTTCAGTGAAGAAATTCTTCCAAATATCCAACCTGAACTTCTCTTGGCACATCTTGAGGCCATTTCCTCTTGTTCTATCACTTATTCCTTGGTTGAATAGATTGACTCTCACCTCTCTACAGCCTCCTTTTAAAGGAGTTGTAGGGAGCCAGAAGGTCTCCCCTCAGCTTTCTCTTCTCAAGACAAAGCAACCCCAGTTCCCTTAGCTGTTCCTCTCCAGGCCTGTTCCCCAGACCCTTCCCCAGCTTTGCTGCCCTTCTCTGGACCCACACCAGCACCTTCATGTCCTTCTTGTAGTGAGAGGTCTAAAACAGAACCCAGTATTCAAGCAGCAAAAAAAGGGAGTTGGCATGGGTGGTTTCAACCTGTTGACCTCAGGTTTATAGGCCCAGCACGCTTTCACTGCGCCTCCCTGCTGCCCTTGAATGTGGTCCCAATCTGATTGAGACATTCCAGAAAGCTGAAGCAGCAGACAGATTCTAGTGGCTAAGGATATAAATCCTATAAAAATCCTGTAAGAGACCAGATTTTCCTTGTACTCCATTCTCAAAAGGCCTCAAAAGGCTTTTCCAGCACAGGTCACAATAATTCCCTCTTGGCCCTGCTACTATCCTCAGAAATGCATTCAATAGGAAAATCTATGAAGCTCAGCACATTTTTTGGAGAATTTCACCAGGACTAAAGGCTCTGCAGCTTGAGCTCCACAACCTCTGTCTGCACGCTGTATCAATCTGATAGTTCCCAGAAAGGATGCATCCACATGGGATCTCAAAAGAGCAGAGGGGCAGGAAACCCTCCCTCAACCTGCTAGCCACACTGTTTTGGATGCAGTCCAGGATTTGTTTGGCTTTCTGGGCTGTGAATTCACATTGTCAGCTCATATGGAGTTTTTGATCCACCGATTACCATTATTAATAATTGTTGCGATATTACCAATATTAATTATCACTATTTCATGACACTGCTGATAGACATGAGCAATATAAAGCCATGCTGTTACTTATGATGTTTTCTGCTTTCAGTTTGAGTTCCATATAGCAGGGTAACAAGGTAATAAACATATGAAATATTCCTAAACAAGAGATGAAAAGAAGTTGGGTGAACTGTAGAACAAACAGCTTTAATCTCTTTCCCCACCTATTTATGACCTATAAAATTGGCTTTGCTCCCCTCTGTTAGAAACATCAGCTCAGAACCTCTGTGCATTTTGCTTTGGGATTGACAGGGGATCATTGAAGAGCTGTGAACCAAGATGTCACAGAAAGAAGAAATCTGATGGGAATTTCTCCCAGCTTTAGCTTTGTAGAATATGCATTCAGTTCTATCCCAGCCATGAAAGCTTTGATGTCACCCCTGCCTTGACATCCCTCACTTGGCATTTTTCAGAGGTTTGCAGAAAGTTACCTTTCCTGGACTGAGCAGATTACCACTGACACTAGGAGGGGACATAATTTACAGCATTGCTTCCAACAGAACATTGTTACTCTCTGCCAGTTGAGTTTCTTGTCAGTCTGTGACTCACTTATCTTTTCCTGCTTGTTAAAGCTGCCATACTTATGGCTGAAACTGCTAGGAAAGGCTTTGGACTAATCAAAGTAAATCCTCTTTTCAATCTCCTTTGCATAGGCAGTTTGCTCATCAGCAGACAGCAGAGCTAGGAGGACATGGCTGCGGGAAAGAAGAACAAACCTGTTTCAAGCGACTCCCAGCAATGTGATTCTTACCAGCATGTCGTATCTGTCACAAGCCAATTCCCAAGCCAACCCTGGGCAGCAGGGGCAGAGGTCATGCTAGATTCAAAAGATTCCCTTGGAGTAAATTGAGGTGAACCATCAACAAACAGCTGATGAGTTCAGTTTATTTAATCTAAAGAACTTTATATAAAAGCTCTTGGACACCTGTGCCTTAAGGATGCTTGACTGGATCAGAGCAGAGGGAAACAGAAAAAAAAGAGAGAAAAGAGAATGAGATAAAAAGTAAGAAAGAAAGAAAAAAAAGAAAGATATCACCCTCCTTAGATTCAGTGATGTCCCATTGGGATTAGTCCAAGATTTTTTGTGGCGAGTATACATCCAGCAAGGGCTTCTGTGGTAGATGCAACACCTGGACCCAAGATGTTGTGGATCTTTTACATCCTTTGAGTGCGAGGTGGTAACTGTTGGACTTTATGATCTTTGAGGTATTTTCCAATCTTAAGGCTTTTATTTTAAGATCATTTCTAAAAAGAAAGGGGGTGGGGGGGTCAGGGGAAGATTGTGCAAGAAGCAAGGCTTTCCCAAGGGGTCTGGTGGCAGAGTTACACAGCTTCTGGGGTAGCTTTCTAGGCTTCTTCAGTCCTCAGGAGGGAGGAATCAGTCTTAGAAAGGATTCTGCAAAATCAGAATCAGCCCTAAATATCTCTTTCTAGGTTAAACATAACTTCTGAATTCCAGGTAGGAGATGCAAACAATCTAATCTAAAGAAGTTCTTTACTATGAGGGTGGTGAGACATTGGGGTGAGTTGCCTGGAGAAGCTGTGGATGCCTCATCTCTGCATGTGTTTAAAACTGAGCTGGATGAGGCTTTGAGCAACCTGGTCTCATGGGACATGTCCCTGCCCGTGGCAGGAGGGTTGAAACTAGATGATCTTGAAGGTCCCTTCCAACTCAAACCATTCTATGACTCTGTGATAATACCTCTGGCAGCCTTCAGAAACAGGTGTCTTGGCTTCACCTGAATCATTTCAGGACAGACTATTTTAAATAGGGGCAAAGCAGAGGCTTGATCTCAAACCCCTCCACATCCTGTCATTTGCAGAAGGCACAACAAAGCTCTGCACATTGCTGTGTAACAAAAATTGAGCAGTCTAAAGCTGAGCAAAACCAAAACCCATCCACAAAAGCATTTCAGTTTTAATGAAAAGAGACTGTTTAGACAAAATTCTCTATCATCAAAACAACTGAGAGAAGGTTGCAAAGCTGCTGTGTTTTGGGGTTTTTTTTCATCATCTGAGATTCTGGAAAGCACATCTGCTGAGATAAAGGGATGGTTCTGACGTGGTGGTATTTTACAACAAAGACCTACGTGAAATTTTTTCCATCCAAACCACTGAGGCAAACTGAGCTTTTGATTAAGCATAGTTTTCCACTGAAAGTAACCCCTTAAATGGAAATAAAGACACAATAAATTAAATCTCTAGGGCTTTGCTGTCACAGTGCTTCAAAAGAAAATCAAAGTTTCTTCTTCTCTTCTGAGATCCCACTCTATACTGTTGGCCAACCACCCTGTTTGATCTGTGCCTCTCACTCCACACACAGTGCTGCCACCCTTCTGCAGGGTACAATCTCTAGTCACTAAACACTTATCTGAGGTATAATTTAAGGTGTCCATGTGGTGGGTTGAGGTCACAGTCCAGCACAGAAGGAGAGCATCTAAGAGAGGGTCTGGAATATGTTGAGGTGACTGAAGCATCTCTCTGAGAAGGACAGGCTAAGAGAACTGAGGCTATTGAGCAGTGTTGAGAGGGAATCTTCCTGCTGCTCATCAATATCTAAAGGATAGATGTTGAAAGGTTGGGGCTGGGTTCTTTCTCAGAGGTGCCCAGTGACAGGACAAGGGGCAATGGGTACAAACTGGAACAGAGGATATTTCACTTATATGGAAAAACTTCTTTCCTGTGAGACTGGAGCAGGCTGCCCAGAGAGGTTGTGGCATCTCCTCTGGAGACTTTTAAAACCCACCTCGTCTCATTTCTGAGCATCCTGCTCTAGCTGAACTTGTGTTAGTAAGGGCTTGCACTAGATTATGGCTTGGTCCCTTTCAACCCCTACCACTCTGTGATGCACAGGGTCAGGAAGATAAAACTAGACATGGGGGTTCACCATCTCATGTGTATTAGCATCATTGGAGACATGTTCAGAGCTTGCCGCAAAACTTGTTCCTTTCTTCTCCTTCTGCAGGTATTTAGAATAGATGGGAGTAGAAAGTAGCGGAAAAAACAGCTTCAACCATCAGGAAAATGGACTGATGAAGAGGCAAAGAGCTAGTGGTAGGTTTTTATGGGGTCATGCCTTAGAGATGGACTCAGCCTTGTGCTTGGTTTAGTTGATTAGGTGGTGTTGGATGATAGGTTGGACACGATGATCTTGGAGGTCTCTTCCAACCTGGTCTATTCTATTTATTCTCCTGCCTGACTTGCAGCCAGCTCACTGCACTTTGCTTCAACCTAATGCCATTCTTCCTCCTCAGTTCTCCATTCACTCATCACCCCCTTCTCATATGAAGATTATTCATCAAGCAACACTCCCATGTTCAAAGCGACTTCATCCTGAGTGCTGTAGCTAAACTAGGAAATATTATTGTCAGGACCTCACAAGATCTTAAACTGAGATGTGGGTTAGCCTAACCCTGTGTCTAAGAATCCTATCTCTATTGCCATCACGTGTACCTCTCTCCACTACCATGAATAATCTCTAATCAGCACTTGCAAGGTGACAGTAATCCACTTGATCAGTCCAGCACAGAAGACAGTGCAAAAACCTGGTGAAAAAGTTGAGGACCTCTCTCCTTCTGCACTACTCTCCTGCACTCTGTATTTAACACATTGCTTTCTCAACCTAGGAACTGCAAACTCTGCATAAGAGAGTTCAGTGAATTATATATTTCTTTTCCTTTTAATTCAAATGAGTTTCATGTTTAAACCAGCCTGTGGGAAGAGGTTCAAGGTTAATTAATTTTAAATTCAAATGTGGCTTTCTCATCCTTCATTTCAACCATGCAAAACTACCTCTGCTTGGCATTTGCTGACAGCCTGGCTTTATCTTCACCAGCTGAGGAGCTGCTCTGGACATCCTCAGCTTGCTTTTAGTCAAGGAAGGCAGCATTAACAAGATAGAAAGAGGAAGGGAGGAAGTTCCTCTCAAGCTCTCCTGGAGGCCCCTTCAAATACTAGAAGGCTACTAGAAGCCTGCTAGAAGGTCTCCCTTGAGCTTTCTCTTCTCCAGGCTGAACAAGCCCAAATCTTTCAGCCTGTTCTCACAGGAGAGGTACTCCAGCCCTCTGATCATCTTCATTGGCCCAATCTAACAGTTCCACGTCCCTAACTCTGTGTTCTTACAGCCATTGTTGCACTGAAGTCACCACAGAGCTGTGCAGTGCTGCATGCACCAAATCCCTTCCATTTAGTTCAGCAAGTGGATAGATTTGCTCTTGGCCGTATTCTACAGCTCTCTGAAAGGAGGTTGGAGCCAGGTGGGTGTTGGTCTCATCTTCTTAGGAACAAGTATCCTCAAGATGCAGCAGGGAAGATTTAAGATGAATATGAGAAGAAAGGGTTCTCAAAGACTGGCCCAGATTTTCCCGGGAGCTAGCAGAATTCCAATCTTTGGACGTGTTGAAAAGGCAGAGGTAGGTTGCTGAGGGATGTGGTTTAGCATTAGGCTTGCTAGAGTTAGACAGTAGTCAGGCTCAATGATCTTGAAGGTCTTTCCCAACCAAAACAGTTCTATAAATTAGACTACTTCCTTCATACTCAGTTTCCCTCCTATCTCAGAAAGCACAGCACTTTGAGAAGCCAAAGGAAAATTACTCCAAATTCTAGAAAAAGCCAGTTGAATGGCACTGTCCAGGCTCCAGAAAAAAAAAATCTCTGCTACAAAGAAGGTCTTGGCTCAGCCACATGGAAAGGAGGGGAGCTGGTGTGCCACACGTGTTTAGTGGGTTATGGCAGGGTAAACTGGGCGAGCATGCACAGATTAAGCTATTCTAGTAATGAGTTCCCTCTTAGGTAGTGGCAAGCTGAGCCCAGTAAAATGAAGATGGCCTTAAGTCTTTAGATAGTCAAACATGAGTATCTGTGCTATAATAAAGGAGCTGTTTGTGTGAGCATTATGCTTAGTCAAAGCTGAATTTATTTCTTCCCTTTCTTAAGAGCCTCATTTTAAAAATCCCAGCCTCGGGTCAGGGTTATCCTTCCAGGGCTGACCCTGTAGCTGGCAATGCAAAATTTAGAATTCCTACAAAATTCCTTACTCCAGTCAATCACAGCTTTAAGGCCCCTACTCAGGCCAAGAATTTTCTATTTGTATTTTAATTAAAAAATAGCTTGAGGGCATAGGAGGCTTAAATTACTTGCATAGAGAAAAATGCTTCTCCATGAAACCTATTAGGAGATACCGCTTGAGAGCAACAGAAGCCCCTCAGAATAAACAGAAGTTTAAATTATTTCTTTAAGGTAATAGAAAGTGAGGGGAGATATTCCAGAGAGTTTTCTTCAGCTCATTTTGGACTGCCATTTTCTTCCCTGAAACCATAGCTGAGTTACCTCTAAGGAGATCAAGGGAAAGCTGTTGGGTAAAGAATCAGTCATTTGCACAACAGTGGCAGGAACCTGTCTGTGTGTGCATCTCCACCACTGTGGCTTTATTTAAAGTGCAACCCTTGGATCCAAGTCAGCCACCAAAATACAGCCCAATGATTACTCCAGCACTTTGGCTTGCACATCAGCTGCCCATTTTGTGGCATACATATTGCTGGCTGGCGTGAAGCATCTCTCAGCTTAAGGCAAATGAGTGGAGAACAATCTTCACTGTCCCTCCCCACAAAACAAAACAAAACCCACCAGCCCAAAACAAAAAAACAGGGGGAAAAGTAAATTCCAGAATCACACACTTGTTTTCTTCCTAGAGCGTCACTGTGCTGAGGACCTGGAGTATCTCTTTCTTGCAAGCACAGTGGCCACACGTTTAGCCAGACTCCCCAGAGGGAGTTAAAAATGCCATCTGAACACAGGGGCATAAAGATTCAAGCCAACAAGGACTGCCAGCTGTAGTTTTCAGATGGCAGGTGGGGAGCCAACAGTATAAAGTAATATTTGGTCATCTGGAGACAACTGTATCACAGAGTCCATATTTTCAGAAGACTTAGTTTGACTCCCCAGACAGGATAACTAGCATGCACCAAGCCCTGGCTAATGGGGTGTGCACTGCCAGCAAGTCAGGACCTGAAAGGCTGCCCACCAATCTCTTTCAGGGAAACATCAAGAATGTGACATACTCCTCTATAGCACCCTCCACCTAATTTTCTTCTGGCATCTCTTGTTTTGATTCAATGAGCGCAAGTGCTGTGTCCTGCACTTGGGTGACTGCAAATGCTTCAGGCTTGGGGCAGAGCAGCTGCAAAGCTGCCCAGGGGAGAAAGAGCAACAAGCAGCTGAATATTAGCTAGTGTGTACCCAGGTGGCCAAGGCAGCCAACAGCATTCTGGCCTATATCAGGAACAGTGTGACCAGCAGAATAGGGAAGTGATGGTGCTCCTGTATTCAGCATTGGTTGGACACATCCCGAGTCCTGGGTTCAGTTTTGGGGCCCTCACTACCAACATTGAGGTGCTTAAGAATGTCCAAATGAAGCAGAGCTGGTGATGGGTCTGGAGAACAGATCTTGTGAGGAGCAGCTGAGGGACCTGGAATGAGCTGTCCAGGGAGGTGGTGGAGTCACCATCCCTGGAGGTGTTCAAGAGGGGATTGGACGTGGCACTTGGTGCCATGGTTTACTCATGAGGTCTGTGGTGACAGGTTGGACTTGATGATCTTTGAGGTCTCTTCCAACCTTGGTGATTCTGTGAAAAGAGAAAGCTGAAGGGAGACCTCATTGCTCTCTACAACTCCCTGAAAGGAGGTTTGAGTGAGGTGGGTACTTCTCCCTAGTAACTGGTGATAGGATGAGATGAAATGGCCTCAAGTTGCACCAGGGGAGGTTTAGGTTGGATATTAGGAAAAATGACTTGACTGAAAGGGTTCTCAAAGACCAGAACAGGCTGTCCAAGAAGGTGCTTGAATGCTCATCCCTAGAGGTGTTTCAAGGAGGCAGAGGCTTGACACTGAGGGATGTGGTTTAGCAGCAAACTTGGTAGAGTCAGATAATGGTTGGATTTGATGATCTTACAGGGCTTTTTCAACTGAAAAAAATGCTGTGATTTTCAATTAAATGATGCAGAACCTTCCTGAATCTCACTGAGTGGCCACACTGAGAAAAAAATCCCAACCCAGAAATGGCAGATTAGGCAGAGTTATCCCTCCTGTGAGAGGCAGTGACTGCATAATAATGTTACGCTCTAGTTAGGCTTTAAAAGCAAAGCCTTGAGTCGGAGAGCAGATCAAAACATTACAGAGACCAGGCACGAGGCTCCAATGAGTGAGAATCTCATGCAAAAACGTGTCTGGGCTCATTTAAACACTAACAAGCTGTTGTCTTGGCCTATCTGCAGAATAACTGAGAAGGGAGAGAGGAACTTTCAAAGAGCTCTCAAACAGCTGCTGCAACTTTTGAGCTATTCTTCTGCAAACGGATGAAAGGGCTGGTGAGGGGAAGAGGCCAACCTGATTCTATTACGACTAAAGAAAAGCAGAATGTCACACAGAAAGAGGAATTTCTCCCCCATCACCAGGATGGGAATCTCTTCCTTCCCTAGCTGCCTAATGAGGACTTCCTATGCCTTGCAACAAGAGCCCTCTTCAGTGTTTTGGGCATAGGTGAAGACCAAGGAGCATCCCTCGCTCCAAGTCCTGACCCTTGGTTTGTTAAGGAGTATGCAGGGATTCAGATAAAGAATAAAACAAACCAACCAACCAACCCACCCCAAAAAGAGTATTCGGATTTTGTGCTGAAAACTGCTGTCCTCAGCTAAGCTTTACGTCTTGAGACATAAAAGGGTTAGAGCAGAATTCTTCTCTCTTTGGGAATGCATGGATCCACTTTTGGGTTATCTGCTTGCATGTGATCCTGAGTCACAGAACCACAGAATCGTTAAGCTTGGAAAAGACCTCTAAGATCATCAGCTCACAAGCTAGGGGGGGTGTGATTTTACCTGGAACTCATGGTCCCGCTCTGAAGACTAAGAACCAGCGCAGAGAAGAAGGAGCTATTTTAGAATGCTGACAATTCTTCCTTTTTTCTTATTAACATTCCGAGTTACAGGCGACAGCTTCATGTATCTGTAAGTGACTGCTGAACTAAACCAAGGCTGACTTCACTGGGCCAGGCAGAGGGAGAATCATGGAATTGTTTCTGCTGGAAAAGACCTTTCAGATAAAGTCCAACCATTCTCTAACTCTGCCAAATCTGGTACCAAACAGCCTCCCTCAGCACCACATCTCTGCATCACCTCCAGGGATGAGGATTCAACAACCTCCCTGGACAGCCTGTTCCAGTCTTTAAGAACCTTTCCAGCCAAGAGGTTTCTTCCATTATTCAACTAAAACCTACCCTGGTGCAGCTTGAGGCCATTTCCTGTCCTCCTGTCACTTCTTACAAGGGACAAGAGATGACAACCCACCTGGCTCCAACCTCCTTTCAGGTAGTTGTAGAGAGCAATATGGTTTCCCCTTGAGTACCAGCACTCAAGATGTGACCTCATCAGTTCTGAGTACAGGGTGACGATCCCTTCCCTGGTCTTTCTGGTCACACTATTCCTGATGCAGAGCATGATGCTGTTGGTCCTCTTAGCCACCTAAGCACACTCTGGTTCAACTTTGGCTGGCTGTTGATCAACACCCCCAGGTCTTTGCTGAGCAGGTTTCCAACAACTCTGCCCCAGGCATGGAGCATTCACAGAGATGTTGTGACCCAAGTACTGGGCCTAGCACTTGACCTTGTAGAACCTCACACAACTGACCTCAGCCCATTGATTCAGCCTGTCCAGTTCCCTCTAAAAAGCCTTCCTACCCTCCATCAGATCAACACACCTTCCCAGCTTAGTGCCATCTGCAAACTGAATGAGGGTGCCCCCATCTCCTCATCCTGATCATTACCGAAGAGAGCTGGCCCCAGTGCTGAGCCCTGGGGAACACTACTTGTGACCCAGACTTCACTGTAATCCTACTAGGACCTGCATCCTCTGGCTAACCCTGCCACAACATGCAGCTGAGCCCAAGGAAATCAGCTCACTAAGAGAAGATGAAAGCTGCATCATTCCTTAAGCAACGGAATGTTTTGTGGTACTTGCACATGCAGTCACCTGGATGGTGGCAGCAGGAAGTTGCATTGTGTCAAACTCTAAAACCGTCTTTCAGGTGAAACTGCCATAACAACAGCAGTGCTTTATGGTGACATGTCAAACATGGCATGGAGAGAGAAGAGCTGCACCGCAAGCTCTATTCAAAGGCAGCTGTAAGATCCTGTTCCCTCTTTGTTGTCAGTGACCAGCTCTGATCTTACCCAGATGACCTTAGCATGCTCTAACATATCAAAAATAATACAGATCTGACCTGGTCAGATTGAGCCTTTGATTACCAAAGCCGGATTCTCCTTCCACACCTCCTGCTGCTAACAACCTCTGGGACATAAAGAACACTTTCAATGGCTCAAAGAAGCCTTTACAATACAGGAGAGGAAAAAAAAAAAAAAAGAAAAAGGATTTCATGAGCTGAGCTGAACACAGAAATCCTGCAATGTGATCAAGTGTCTTTCATCTGTCTGTATTCTTTGACTACATGGCCTGTAGCTATCCAGAACAAGAGGACACAGTCTCAAGCTGCACCAGGGGAGGTTTAGACTGGATGTTAGGAAGAAGTTCTTCATAGAAAGAGTGATTGGCCATTGGAATGGGCTGCTCAGGGAGGTGGTGGAGTCACCATCACTGGAGGTGTTTAGGAAGAGACTGGATGGGGCACTTGGTGCCATGGTTTAGCTGATTAGATGGTGTTTGGTGATAAGTTGGACTTGATGATCTCGAAGGACTTTTCCAACCTCGTTGATCCTGTATTCTGTATCCAGCAGGCTCTGTACAGACAGGGTAAGCATCACCCTTTCCAGATGGCTATGCCATCTCTCAAGCTTTATGTATAGTCTCCAGACCTCACCTCTTTTTAAGCTTAAACCTGCTGCATAGCAGAAATTAAATCAAGTCCATCTCCAAAAGCACAGGGCAAGCCCTTGCTCAAGACAAGGTAGAAAATATGCTAACACAAGCTTCTTTAGAGGCCCATGGCACAGACAGGGAAGAAATAAATACATTGTGCTGGGCTAATAAGGAAGTTGAATAAAGGTAACACTGTCATAATTTCCTATTTGTTTAAAAGAATGGAGGATGTAGGGAGAATTTAATGTTGGGCTTCACTCAAGAGAGAAAAAGCAACCAGGGCAACATAGCTGTAACACCTTCTGCCTGGGTTGCCTGGGATACAGCATCTAGGAAAGACAGAATGGGTGAAGTATGAACCAATCCCAATTCTCATAGCAATCACTACCACCAGAATGCATTTGTGTTGTGCCATTTCCATCTTGTTATAATCTTTGTCACAAGAGTGAGGTTATTGGATGAGAAAGGCTTCTCCATATTGACTTTAGCATTATTACTGCCATTTCCTTGATCTCCTCAATATTCTTCAATTGATTGGTTTGCCAGCCCAGTTTGCCCTTGCTTACAGCCTCTGTAACTCACAGCTGGCCAGGCAATTCAAATAGATGAAGGACTGCTGAAAAATCCCCGCTTTGTAGCGCTCTGTTCCAGAGTAATCAAAAATCAGGGGTCACGCCTTTCAGCTGGTGTAAATGTATGTACTTCCAATTACTCCTGCTTGATTTACTCCCTGCTACAGGCCTTGAGCAAGCAAGGTCCATTCTGCAGTCTGATTAGCAGGCCAGCAGGCTACAGAAATGCCAATAGAAACTGAAAGTTTTTTTATATATAAACAAAACCAGTCATAGCATCACTAAGGTTGGAAGAGACCTCTAAGATCATTGAGGCCAAGTGGCAACCCAACACCCCCATGCCCACTAAACTGTCCCAAAGTGCCATGTCTATGCATTTTTGAACACCTCTAGGGATGGCGACTCCACCACCTCCCTGGGCAGCCTATTCCAATGCCTGACCATCTCACTCTACATAGTTCAGCATCAGCACAGACTCACCAGAAGAGAGCTACTTCATTTTCTTCATCTGGACTGGTGCATGGAGCAGGGAACTGTTGGTTTAGGGAAATGTGTTTAGATCTTGTAAATTAGTTTATCTGCTTGATATCAACTAGGCTATGCTGATTTCCATAACTAAGAATCAATCCATTTGCTTTCCTGTAATTTCCTAACAAATTCAGTAATGTGCAACTTATGCTGGACTGCTCAAGTAGCACAGCTTCTTTTCTAACCCTGTGTGGTAAACAGAGGTCATAGAATCATAGAACCATCTGGGTTGGAAGGGAACTCCAAAGGTCATCCAGTCCAACTCCCCCTTCAGTATGCAAGGGCATCCTCAACTAGATCAGGATGCCCAGAGTCTCACCTTGAGTACCTCCAGGATGGGGCCACAACTACCTCCCTGGGCAACCAATTCCAGTATTCCACTACCCTCATGGTAAAGAATTTTGTTGCTAACATCCAGGTCACTAAGCACCTCTTTCTTCTTTACTCTATAAATTTTAATTATGGTTCTTTCACTGCCTGGCTCTAATTTCCAACACTGATTTTCAATGAAATCTCAGTAGATTGCTTAGCTCCTGGCTTTACACTTCTTTGCTTCCTCTGGATGTTGTTAGCTGCCTCCCTGCTGAGAAATTCCACATAACTGAAAAAAAAAAAAAGTAATAATAAAAATTCAGTGCCCTTCCCACAAGGGGTTTCCAGGTGAAACTATGTAGAATCAGATTTCTGCCCTGCAGCTCTGCACTGTTTGCTCTTTTTCAACCATCTCTATTTAACAGAGTTAACAAGTCCAACACAGAGACCTTCAAGAATATGTAAAAGTTGCAAGAATCATAGAATAATTTTGGTTGGAAAACACCTTTAAAATCATCTAATGCTATCTGGTCTGGTGCTAAACCACATCCCTCAGCACCACGTCTCTGCCTCTTTGAAACGGCTTCAGGGATGGGGATTCAACTACCTCCCTGGGGAGCCTATTACAGTCTTTGAGAGCCCTTTAAGTCAAGAAGTTTCTTCTAAGGTCCAACCTAAACCTCCCAGGTGCAACTTGAGGCTACTTTCTTTTGTCCTACCACTTGTTACTAGGGTAAAGAGACCAACACCTACCTGGCTTCAACCTCCTTTCAGGGAGTTGCAAACACCAAGTAGGTGTCCCCTTAGCCCCCTTTTCTCCACACTAAACAACCTCACTTCCTTCCAGAACTAGTTCTGAGGCTGAAAGTGTTGGCCAAGCCTGTTACAAGAGCAGCTGTGCTGCAAGAGTCACCAAAGCAACAGGAAAAATAATGGTGGTGTCCAGAAGGCCCATAAGCCATTAAAGAGTCAAGCAAGTTGTCTACATGGTGTATCCAAACATTTCCTCACAACCTTCCCACCAGCAGTTCCCCAGCTTTTTGGTTCATTTGTTAACACAAAGGCTTGAGTCAGACACCTTCACCTGCTCAGGTTGCCACAGGTGCTAGGTGTAGCCAAAACACAGGCAGTGGGTCCTTTTCTGCAACTGGGAACTATTTGCTGCCAGAAGGAATGTCACAAGAAAGCTCTAATCCAAGAACATTTTAAAAGGCAGTTCTGCAAATTCCACTTCACACAGAAGTGCAAGCCCAGCCATCACTAAAAGATTGTCTAATGGAAGCCAGGTGAGAGAAGCAGCAATGATGCTTAACCAGGGATGAGATATTTCCTTCTCTTCACCAGCCTCTGCAGCATCATAGGGCTGCAGGATGACTGGGAAAGTGCTCTGCAGAGCAGCCATCTCACACATCGCTGTTTGGTCTCTGTCCTCCATACAACCATAGAATGGTTTGGGTTGGAAGGGGCCTTAAACATCATCTAGTTTCAACACCCTGCCATGGGTAAGGATACCTCCTACCAGACCAAGTTGCTCAAGGTCCTGTCCGACCAGTGAGGGTGGTGAGACACTGGAACAGGTTGCCCCGGGACATTGTGGATGCCCCCTCCTTGGAGGTGTTCAAGGCCAGGTTGAATGAAGTCTTGAGCAACCTGATCTAGTGGAAGGTGTCCCTGTCCATGCTGTGGGGGTTTGGAACTAGGTGATCTTGAAGGTCCCTTCCCACCCAAACCATTCTAGGATTCTACACACAGGCTGCCCCAGCCTTGTATTCCTCAACCTTGCATGATGACACATGCTCGCCTCTTTTCTATAACCACCTAATATATACCAGGCAACAAAACATGCTTTCTTCTCTTCATAAGCCACTAGCTCAGGTGAACAACTTCTGCCACGCAACAAGAAACAAGCAACACTGCACTTCCTGGCAGTGCCACATGCATAGAAACATAGAATTGTCTCTGCTGGAAAAGACCCTTAAGATCATCAAGTCCAACCATTACAAGCATGTCTGCCAAGTGATGCTTACCTGGTCTGTGCCAGCTCTTTGGCACACTCACTGTTTTGTGGCATCACAAACTGAACAGTGCCAGATGACAGATCAGACCTGCACAGAAAAATATAGGACAAGAGCAGGTGAGGCAGGAGAGTAACCACAGGACTGCATACAGAGTATGTAAAGTTGTCACTTTACAGTTATTGCCACAATGAAGAAAGAACTTACTTAACACTGTAAAAAAAGAATGGGAGTAGCAAATCCTGGCTGCAGGAATACCTTTACCTTCAAAGAGCCCTTCTCACCAGGGGATTGTCCTCTTAAATACTTCCCATTCTTCATTTGCAAACTTGGTATCACCTCCCCCTGCTAGGTTTAAATATCTCCTCCACCCCTCCAACACCCTCTCATTTGGGGTCAGTTTGTTCCACCTGCAGATTCAAGCATCCACCCAAAACTTTTTCTAAGCTGTTGGCCCACCTGACTCTCCCATGTTACACTTCAATCCTTCCCCTGAAAGGGTTCTCAAACACTGGTACAGGCTCCACAAGGAGATGCCTGCATCATCTTCTATGCTTCTATGGAAGGGTTTAAAAGAGGCAGAGATGTGGTGCTGCAGGCCATGTTTTAACACCAGACTCAGTAGCCTTAGAAAGTGGTTGGACTGGAAGATCTTAAAGGTCTTTTCCAACCCAAACAATTTTTTGTTCCCATGATTCAACACTCCCACATGCTGTGACTGCTCTTCTTAGAAACTGAAAAGAGGTCTGTCCTTTCTTAACCCACTCCTGGGTAGGAAGGAATAAAGCTGTAACACCTGGGAACTAGATGTCCCCGGTACAGTTAGGACATTGTTTGACTTTTGCAGCATGGAGCTGAGCTATGAATGAACGTAATACTGAATGTACTGGAATTTGTCAAGAATCTAGATTGAAAGAGATCCTTAAAGAGGAGCTATAAATCCATCCATTTTCAGAACATTCAAATACCTACCTTGAAAGGACACGACAGCCCTTGCTAAAACTTTAGGATATAGCACCAACAATAGAGTTGTTCAAGGTCCAGTCTGTACTGTCTGATGAACCAATGACCCCATCCACGATTCTTTCTGGAGGTGGACCTGCTCAAATTGTCCCACCTCATCACTGTAAAATTGTCACATGTAGCACACACCAGCACCTGTGCAATGTCCTACTGGTTGCATCTCATCAGTTAATGATGGGCTAGGATGAATAACTGAGGTGCAAATAAAAAGGTGAAGGGGGGCCAAATCTAAAAACCAGCTACAACCCATTGCTCCCACAGAAGATTGGAGCTGAGCCCTTTGGTGTTTCCTCAACAGGAGCTGAGCTCTGCAGAAAATTTAATTCAGGGTCTATGTTTCAATTCTGTCAATTCATTTCCTGTCAGTAAGTAATATGTCTTCTGTTGTTTTAATTTAGTCTCTGCAGTTTACTCTTAGTACATTAATTTAAATTTGCACTCTGTAGAAACAAACTGCTAGGTGCATGGGGTTCCACCACAGGGGTTCAGACCTGAGTTTTCTCTAATCCACAAAATACTCTATGAAAGCCACCCAGGAGAAAGAAGTGAAAGAACGCAAGACATGATGACAGCATGCTTTTGTGGTGGAGCTAAATATTGCTAACACAAAGAGCACCTGCAAGTGCTGCTGCTGCAAAAAAAATCAATTTCCCTTGGCTTCTCTTTCATTTATTGTTTCATTTGTTTTTTTTGTTGTTTGAGTTGTTGGTTTTGGTTGTGGTGGCTTTTTGGTGTTTTATTTGTTTGCTTTGTATGGGGCTTTTTTGGTTGTTCTTTGCTTTTTGGTTGTTTTGCTGGTTGTTTTTTCCCCTGATAGCAGCACGTATAGAATTCATTGGGTTGGAAGGGACCTTTAAAGGTTATGTAGTACAATTCCCCTGAAGTCAGAAGGGACATCTCCAACTAGATCAGGTTACTCAGATCAAGCCTGATCCTGAATGTCTCCAGGGATGGGGCCTCTACCACCTTTCCAGGCAATCTGTTCCAGTATTTCCCCACCCTCCTAATAAGGAACTTCTTCCTAATGTCCAATCTGAATCTACCCTGCCCTAGTTTAAAATCATTATCCCTTGTCCTATCACTACAGGCCTTTGTAAATAGTCACTTCCCAGCCTTCTTGTGGGCCCCCTTCACATACTGGAAGTCTGCTAAAAGACCTCTCCAGAGATGACTCTTCTTCATAGAATCAATAAGGTTGGAAAAGACCTCAGAGATCATAGAGTCCAACCTGTCACCCAACATCTCATGACTAACTAAGCCATGGCTTCAAGTGCCACATCCAATTCCCTCTTGAACACCTCCAGGAATGGTGACTCCACCACCTCCCTGGGCAGCACATTCCAATGGCAAATAACTCTTTCTGTGAAGAGCTTTCTCCTCATCTCAAGCCTAAAATTCCCCTGGTGCAGCTTGAGACTGTGTCCTCTTGTTCTGGTGCTGGTTGCCTGAGAGAAGAGACCAACCCCCACTTGGCTACAGCCTCCCTTCAGGTAGTTATAGACAGCAATAAGGTCTCCCCTGAGCCTCCTCTTCTCCAGGCTAAACAATCCCAGCTCCCTTAGCCTCTCCTCACAGGGCTTGCGTTCAAGGCCTCTCACCAGCCTCTCTGCCCTTCTCTGGACACATTCAAGTGTCTCAATCTCTTCTTCAGGTTCAGCAACCCCAACTTTCTCAGCCCATCCTCATAGGAGAGGTGCTGCAATCCTCTGATCATTTCTGTGGCCCTCCTCTGGACCTGCTCTATCATGACCATGTCTTTCTTATGCAGAAGTGGAGATGTGGTGCTGAGGGACATGGTTTTGCAGTAGTTGATGATCTTGGAGGTCTTTTCCAACTGAAACAATTCCATGATTCTATGCAGTGAAATTGCTAGCTGTGCAGAAAACATGACACTAGATTGTATTTCTGCCTGAAGATATTTTTTTCAGAGCAGAAAGTCTTCTCTTACTGTAATGGGTTACTTCTTGTTCCAGTAGATTTGTTGGTATGTCTCACTGTGTTCAGCAAAATAAACAACATCTGTAGCTATTCACTCTGGCAGTCTGTGGAGACAAATGGTTTTGATAGTCAGGATTAAAAGTGGGCAATAATGGATTTTATAGTGAGCTCTAATCAGGGGGAATAAAAGCTATGGGGATAACTCAAAGTTCAGCACAGTGGAGTTTTTCAATCAGTCCTTTGAAAACAAAGCATTGGCTCCTTGCCTGGACATTTAATTGAATCATTGGATGGTTTGGGTTGGAAGGGACCTTAAATATTATCTACTTCTAACCCTTCCACCACAGGCAGGGACATCTTTACTATACCAGGTTGCTCAAGGCTCCATCCACAGCTTCCTGCGTAACCCATTCCAGGTCTGGTGGTTCCTACTGTAGTGGTCCCTAGAATATTTCCCCAATTAAGCTGGCCAAAGATGAGTTCACAAAGTGGTCAGGACTAGCAGAAACCATGTTCTCCATTTAAAATCCATTTGCCTCAAATAAGGTTATCTAGGTGATCCTATAGCATGTGCACCTTCCTGGCACAGACTCAGCCTTATCTCATCCCACACCAACAGAACAAGGTGGAACCACACTGTAGAGGAAGTTTGTCTGCTCTGCCAAGATCAGATGTGCAGGGTGTTACCCATTTCTGAAGCATCGATAAAAGCAAGACCCAGGCAATGCCATGCCAGCCTCTGGCTGGCAAAGAGATGCCCTGTTTCCCATCCCTAGTCATTCTTCCATGGTTGCAGAAACACTCAGAACCATCTCCCTTTTGCCATCCCTTTATGGCTGAAGAGTTGGAGAAGAAGTCTCAGGCACACAGACACTGCAAGGAAGGATATCCCAAGCGCCATCAGCTCCTTCAGCACTAGCTGGTTGGTGTTTTTTTGGTCAACCTTCATGGCCCTAAGATTGGACATCTCCATAATCTTCCTACAGAGAAACTGGCCATAATCATTACATTTTTTCAGCTGAATAAGACTTTATTTTTTCCCCTCTAGAAGGCGCAAGTGATGCTTACAGTTAAAATCATAGAAAAGTTTCTGTTGGAAAAGACCTTAAAGAGTATCAAGTCCAAGCATTCTCTAACTCTGCCAAGGCTGGTGCTAAACCATGGCCCTCAGCACCACACCTCTGCCTCTTTGAAACACCTCCAAGGATGGGGACCTAACCACCTCCCTGGGAAGCCTGTTCCAGTCTTTGGGACCCTTTTAGTCAAGAAGTTTCTTCTAAGATCCAACCTAAACTTTTCCTGGTGAAACTTGAAGCCATTTCCTCTCCTTCTATCAGTTGTTACTAGAGGGAGTATGCAGTTCTGCATTTTCCTGAAGAGCTAGTGCAAACCCTACTGCCAACATGAGAAACCTGCTTTAATCCCAAATACAAAATGTCTGGCATTTTCACACAGTCCTGGAAGGAGTTCCTATGGACATTTTGCTCAGGTTTTTCATCTCCTCTTCATTTATATTAGGCACGAACTGCAGGTCAGATAACCCAGCAATTTCACTTGCTATCTTAGCAGCTTGAGGCTCTGCCTGGGGGCCTTTCACAACAGCAGCTATTAATTCCAGAGAGATGTCACCTGTGCTGATCATTATTAGTAATTATAGAATTCTTCTATTCACACATCTCCTTATTAAAAGATTTTCCTGTAAGAACCCTTCCCCCCTCACATGGGGCCAGGTTATTATAATACAGCCAGAAGCACAAAGCAGTGCACAGGAGAGACTGAGAGTCAGATTGCTACCATTTATCCCACTGACTTCAGGAATACAGATCAGAAAATGGGCTAAATTCTGTATTTTCTTGGGATTCAGGCTGCCTACAGACTTGAGGACCAGTTAGAACTTTTCATCCAAGCCCATCTCGGGTGGATGAGCTCTTAGGACCTAGGATGAGATCTCAGGACCTTATTAATACTTACAAATATCTAAGGAACCTACCTACAGTACCTACCTACTTCTTCTATCACTGCACATCATGGAGGAGAGACTGTCTCCACTCTCCTGACACTTGCCTTTTAGACATTGATCAACATTACTGAGATCCCCCCTCAGCCTCCTCTTCTCCAGGCTAAACAGCTTCACCTCTTTCAGCCTTTTCTTGTCCCCTCAACATCTTAGTGGCTCTCTACTGGACTCTGCCCATTAGTTCCCTGTCCTTCCTGAACTGAGTGTCCCAGAACTGGACACAGTATCCCAGATTTGTCCTGTGATCTATAGTTTCTTTAGAAAGCAATACTCAGGAAACATCTTCTTCCATAAATCCCATCCAAGGTGTCCCTGGGAGGTAATATCAGTGCAGAGTGTAGCAAATGATTTCTAATAAGTTATGCCTACCATGACAAACAGTTGTAACAGCCAAGAATTTATCTTGAAAGCTTTCAGGGAGTTGTAAAGAGCAATGAAGGCTCCCTTCAGCCTCCTATTCTTTAGACAAAACAAGGCAACTCCCCTCAGCCTCTCCTCACCAGACCTGTTCTCCAGACCCTTCACCAGCTTTGTTGCCCTTCTCTGTACATGCTCCAGCACCTCAATGTTGTTCTGGTAATGAGGGGCCCAAAACAGAACTCAGGACTTGAGCTGCAGCCTCAACAGTGCTGAGTACAGGGGGATGATCACTTCCCTACTCCTGCTGGTCACACTATTCATAATCCAGGCCAGGATGCTGATGGCCTTCTTGGTCACCTGGGCACACACTGGCTCACCTTCAGGTAGCTGTTGTTCAGCACTCCCCAGTCTTTCTCTACTGGGCAGCATTCCAGCCACTGAAAACCATTTCAACCATTAGGTTGAAATCAGCTAATGAGCTGGAATATTACTAGCATGGAAGAAATGAAAGTTAAGAGAACCAACCAGCCACAATGAAGGCCATACAATGAGTGGGAAATCTGAGATGCTGATTAACAGGAGAAAGCAGATAAAATGAGCTAGTACCTCCACTGGCCACAGGAAAGTCTTCAGTCTACAGTGAGTGGTAGCCAATATGCTTTTCCTGCCTGAGCCCTTATGCATCCCTGGGTAATGTGTATGCCCAAAGCTACATGCTTCTTCTACATGCTTCTTCTATGTGTCCTGGAGGTGCTCCTCATGGTACTCCAGCTAGGATGAGAGTTATGAGGTGGGATTAACTCACAAGGAAGCAATACTGTGGCACAAAAATGAGTTCCTCACTCCCTTTGCTCCTCAAAGTTCTGTTACTACTGCAAGTAACACTTGAAGTAGGAAGCCTCTTTCTCAGCCACCATCTTGAAATACCATTTTAGAGAGACAAAACCCCATGGTGCCTACACCACCAGAACATCTCATTTGAATCCTTTGGGGGAAAACATTGTACAGCCAGACCCTTGCCACCAGCTGGCCCATAATAAGCCCACAGGTGGGAGTGTGACACAGGCACCTCCATCTCTCTAGAGCTCAGCAAAGAACCTGGGTGAATTCAAGTGTATCAAAGGAGAGTTCAGAACCTTTGGATTGCCTAAATTGTGAGAGCTTGAAAGTATAACTTTAAGGTCACACAGTAGCATAGATTTTGTACTAATTTCTGATCCTTTTAAATGCTTCTTGTCTCTGCCAAGCAAACTTTTCCCTATCAAGGGAATTTAAATGCTATGCAAGCACTTAGGTACACAATCTATATTGCCACAGGACAAAAGACATTTGGAAAGCTGCAGCTGGATGGACTTTGCAAGAAAAAAATAGCTTGGGGAAAGTTGTTTCTAAAACATGACTGCCAAGTTTAAGTAATACAGGAATGATATGGGGCTGGGCAGATAAAAGACCATCTGGGTAATTAAAATACACACAAAGGTGGTATGCAGAAAAATGCCATCTGATTGCTAGTGTAGTAAAAATGGTAAATTAATTCTTCATGGACACAGTCATGGTGAAGAGAGGTGGTACACAGGACTAGGGAAGCCTGCTCCTCTAAGACTCTTGGAAGCTTGGAGAGGTGGATGCTTTGCTAGGTAAAACCTGCCTGGATTGCAGGTCCCAAAGAATGGTGGTGAATGGAGTTAAATCCAGTTGGGGGATGGTCACAAGTGGTGTTCCCCAGGGCTTAGCACTGGGGCCAGTTCTCTCTAATGATCTGGACAAGGAGATCAAGGTACTCTCAGTCAGATTGAAATAAATTAGGTGTGTTGATCTGCTTGAAGGTAGGAAGGCTCTCCAGAGAGACCTGGATGGGCTGGATCAATGGGCCAAGGCCAAGAGTATGAAATTCAACAAGGCCAAGTGCTGCATCCTGCACTTGGGTCACAATGACCTCATGAATGCTCCAGGCTTGGGAAAGAGTGGCTGGAAACTACCCAACAGAAAAGGACTTGAGGGTGCTGGTTGACAGATGTCTGAACATGAGCCATCGTGAGCCCAGGTGGCCAAAAAGACCAACAGCATTCTGGCCTGGGTCAGAAATCATGTGGCCAGCAGGACCAGGGAAGTGATTGCCCCTCTATACACAGCACTGTTCAGGCTGCACCTTGAATTCTGAGTTCAGTTGTGGGGCCCTCCCTACAAGAATGACATTGAGGTGTTAGAGCATGGCCAGAGAAGGTCAGCGAAGGTGGTGAAGGGTCTGGAAAACAGGTCTGGTTACAGGAGCTGAGGGAACTGGGATTGTTTAATCTGGAGAAAAGAAGGCTAAGGGGAGACCTTCTGGCTCTCTACAATTCCCTGAAAGGAGGCTGGATCCAGGTGAGGGTTGATCTCTTTCCCCTAGGAACAAGCAGTATCATGAAAGGAAATGGCTTCAAGTTGCACTGGAGGAGGTTTTGGATTGCTATGACAAGCTTCCTGAAAGGGTTCTCAAAGACTGGCACAGGCTGCCCAGTGAAGTCACTGAAATCACCCTTGGAGATGTTTCAAAGCTGCAGAGACATGGTGCTGAGGGCCATGGATTAGCATCAGACTTGGCAGAGTTAGAGAATGGTTGGACTGGATGATCTAAAAGGTCTTTTTTAACCAAAATGGTTCAATGGCTCTATGACTCAAAGCACATAAACCTCTCCTCTGACCAAGTTCATCCTGAAGGTCATATCAACAGAACAATTCCATAATCCATTTCACACTCACGTAACTTAAACCCTAAGCTCTGTGCTTGTCATTCTTTAAACTCACATATTAGGCCACTAGCTGATTTTCCTTACTTCAGACAGGTTTGCTGCTCTCTGTCCTGTTACCTGTAAGAAATTAGGCTGCATTTTCTTCACCTCTCTCTACTACCATGTACGTAGTGTCCCAGACAATGAAAACTGGCCTTGCACAACAGATGATGCAACATGAGTCCAGGATTGTAAACTCCTGGGTGTATCAACTGTGATTGTTGATAAAAACTCCTAACTCAGTTCTGCATCCCCAGCTTATCAGAAGGTGGCAGTATTTCAAAACATTCCTTTTCTGGGTTTGCCAGAGGGGCATTTATTTATTAATTGACATCTTGTCAGCGATCTATTTTATTATTCCTAACATTTAAAGGTCAAGAGCTGTAACTCTTGGTGGCTGAGATGCAGTGGAAGCAGTCATCCACATTGCACTGTGGTTTTGAAGAGAGTGTGGTGGATCCATTAGTATGGGGAGATATGGAAGGCTGCTTTTATTTCATTGCTCCTTTTATATGCTGTAAAATATATGTTAGTTCCTTTTTACAGAAGCCACCACTTCTATTAAAGATAAGAATTTCCAAGGTGTGCAAAGCTTGCTCGTGTCCCAGAGCAGTCCCTAAGGGAATCTTTTGTCTGATCTGTACCCTGTACTTTCTTCAGATTTTATATGAATTATCTGCTTCCACATTTCAAACACACACTGTGCACTGCTTCTCCTGAAACTATAAATATCTGACGGTCATACTTGAGCTGCCACCACATTGTCTTGTACGCATGTACAACAGAAAGCATATTTTAACAGCCTCAACCTTTTAGCACCTCTCACTTTACATGTACAAGAACATTCACACTAGGCAAAAAGACCTTCACCAAACAGCTTCCTAGCAAAGCTACCTGTGGCTTGAAGCTCCGTGTAATAGGGGTATTCAAGAAAACCACTGCAAACAAGGTGTGAGGCTACAGTCTAGTGTTCTTCCCACGAGCGTGACCCCACGCTGAAGCTGTCTGATTGAACTATAAAGCAGCTGAGAGAGAAGAGAGAGAAGAGGCAAGTCAACCAGCAAAGGGTCTTGTAAAAATAAGAAGGATGACAGGAGAATCTTTGCCTCTCACATTAATCTTCCATTGTCTACTTCAACTCACTTTTAATGTGGTTTTCTTCAGTAACTCTAGAAACACCACACTCCAGAGTACAAAGGAGAGAGGGTAGAAGTTACAGGCTAAAACACAGCTAGCTGAGACTTGTACCTCTTCTTTCCTCTGTTTGAGCAGCTCCAAGAATTACACAGAAAAGAGTGATGTTTTGGTGATTTGTTGAGCCCACTTGTGTCATAGAATTCTTTTGGATGGACAATACTATTAAGGTCACCGAGTTCAACCATTCTCTAACTCTACCACATTGGGTGCTAAACCATGGCCCTCAGCCCCACATCTCTGCTTCTTTGAAACACCTTCAGGGAGGAGGATTCAACCACCTCCCTGGGCAGCCTGTTCCAGTCTTTAAGAACCCTTTCAGTCAAGAAATCACAGAAAACTAAATCTCCCCTGGTACAACCTGAGGACATTTCCTCTTATCCTATCCCTTGCTACTAGGGAGAAGAGACCAGTTCCAACCTGGCTCCACTCTCCTCACACGGAGTTGTAGAGAGCCAGAAATTCTCCCTTCGGTCTTCTTCTCTCCAGCCTAAACAACTCCAGTTCCCTCAGCTGCTCCTCTCACAAGCTGTTCTCCAGGCCCTTCATCAGCTACATTGCCCTTCTCTGGGCATGCTCCATACCTCAAAGTCTATCTTTTAGTGAGGGTCCCAAAACTGAACCCAGCACTCATGGTGTAGCTACATGCTGTGCACAGGAGGACAATCACTTCCCTGGTCCTGCTGGCCACATGATTGCTGATCCAGACCAGAATGCTGTTGGCCTTTGCGGCTACCTGGGGTCATGATGGGTCATGTACAGATGATTGTCAACCAGAAGCCCCAGGTCCTTTATTGCTGGGTACTTTCCAGCCACTCTGCCCCAAGTCTGGAGTGCTGCATGGGGTTGTTGTGATCCAAGCACAAGACACAGCACTTGGCCTTGCTTTATCTCACACATTAGGTCTTGCCCTATTAATCCAGATTGTGCAGGTCCCTCTCTAGAGCCTTCCTAGCTTCAAATCACCTATACCAATATATTTAAGAAAATTATTAAGTAACATAAAAATCACTCATGAGACCACAACATGAAAAGATGCAAGCCATCAAGGCTGAAATGAGCCTGCTCATGAGCCTGAAATGAGGGGTAGCACAGTGCTCCTAAATCAGCCTCACATTGCTGTAGGCTTCAACTAACAGTCTGCAGTATTTATGACAAATCACAAATTTACATCATGGATTATATTCCTATAGGTGTCCTTGGCATTTTTCTATAAAAGGCAGGAAGCATACAGGTACTAAAGCACCTATGTGAACTTATAAAATCATAGAATTGCTTTGGCTGGAAAAGGCCTGTAAGATCATGCAGTCCAGCTGTCAACCTAACACCACCATGGCCATTAAACCCTGTCCCAAAGTGCCATGTCCACACATTTCTTGAACATCTCCAGGGATGGTGACTCCACCACCTCCCTGGGCAGCTTCTTCCAGTGCCTGACCACTCCTGCACCAAAGAAATTTTTTTTGATTTCCAACCTAAACCTCCCCTGGCACAATTCCAGGCCATTTCCTCTCATTCTATCACCTGATACTACAGAAAAGAGGTCGACCCCCAGCTGGCTTCAACTTCCTTTCAGGGAGTTACAGAGAGCAATGAGGTCTCCTCTCAGTCTCCTTTTTTTCCAGACTAAACACCACTAATTTTCTCACCTTCTCCTCGCCAGACATGTTCTCCAGATGCTTCACCAGCTTTGTTGCCCTGCTCTGGATGTGCTCCAGCACCCCAATGTCCTTGTAGTGAGGGCCCCAAAACTGAACCCTGTATTCAAGGTATGGCCTCACCAATGCTGAGTACAGCAATCAAGTGGGGTTGCAAGTCGACCTCACAAAAACGGTGACCAGGTGTCAAGCCCACCTCTACACCAAAAAAACCCAACCCAACCAACAAAACAAAACAAACAAAAAAAACCCCAACCCCAACCCACCCCCACCCCCCAAAAACCAAACCAACCAACCAACCAACCAAAAAAACCCAAACCCACCAAAAAACCCAAACCAAAAAACCCCACCACATTTTTGGGGCCTTAACTACAAAAAAGCTTGAATTTCACCAGCCTGCATTGCTGTTTCTCCCTCTTCCTTACCATTCCTCATTTTTCAGTTCTTTTAACAGGACAAGAAGCTCTCCAATAAATCTTGTTTCTCATTTTGAGGTTTTTATGACTTAATGGGAACAGAAAGCAAATTTCCAAGCATTACCAAGCACAATATATTCACTGACTGCAGGGTAACTGAGCTGTTTAAGGAAAGTAAACTAAGACAGAAATCTTGCTCATTGCATGGATGTGGAGCTGGTGAAATGTAACATCAGGAGAGTTTGATTAAATCTACTAGATTTATGTTTTAAAAAACCCTAAAGGCTTTTTGGTCTTTGATAACTGATAAACTGTATGAAATCCAGTTTCCCAGGAAATGCTTTTAAACCTTCAAACATCAAGATCCAACAAACATCAGAGCCAAGTATATACTGGGCTGAATCAAGAGCAGTGTGACCAGCAGGATGAGGGAGGTGATTCTGCCTCTCTGCTCTTGTGAGACCTACCTGGAACACTGTATCCTGTTCTGGTGCAGGTCCAGATGAGGCCATGAAGATGATCAGAGAGTTGGAGTACCTCCCCTGTGGGGACATGCTGAGAGGGTTAGGGCTGCTCAGCCTGGAGAAGAGAAGGCTCCAGAGAGACTGTAGAGGGGCCTTCCAATACCTGAAGGAGGCCTACACAAAAAGGACTTTTTACATGGCTTTGTAGTGATAGGGCAAGGGGCAACGGCTTTGAGCTGGAAGAGGGAAGATTTAGACTGGAGATAAGGAAGAGATTCTTTGCCGTGAGGGTGGTGAGACACTGGAATAGGTTGCCCAGGGAGGTTGTGGAAGCCCCGTTCCTGGAGGCTTTCAAGGCCAGCGCCTTGAGCAAGCTGGTCTAGTGGAAGGTGTCTGGGGCAAGAGGGTAGTAACTAGATGATCTTTAACATCCCTTCCAACCCAAACCCTTGTCTCATTCTATGATTCCAACCTTATTGATTCTATGATTCAGAGGAACATCACTCAAATCAGCTTCACTGCAGCGTTTGCTCAGCCGCCTTCTCTTTAGGACCATCTACTACTGCTCCCTCCTGCGTGTTGGCTGAGACTTTACACATGAAATGAATAGAGACTATAACAAAATAATTAATTTAATTAGGAGGCTCTTCCCTTGTGTTGTCTGGATTTAGGATAAAGATTTCTTACACTGTGACACTGAAAAGACACTGAGTTGCTGTAGAGTGTCCAGGGAAAGGCAACAAAGCTGATGAAAGGTCTAGAGAGCAGCAGCTGAGGGAACTGGGGTTGTTTAGCCTGGAGGAGTCTGAGGAGAGACTTAATTGCTTTCTATAGTTCCCTGAAAGGAGGTTGGAGTGAGGTGGGGGTTGCTGTCTTCTCCCTGGTATCAAGTGGTAGAATGAGAGAAAATGGCCTGAAATTGTGCCAGGGGAGGTTCAGGTTGGAGATTAGGAAAAATTTGTTTCCTGCAAGAGTGGCCAGGCATTAGAAGAGGCTGCCCAGGGAAGTGGTGGAGTTACCAGTGCTGTAGGTGTTCAAGAAATGTGTGGACATGGCACTTGGAGGTTTAATATCCATGGTGGTCTTAGGTTGATGGTTGCACTCAATGATCTTGGAGGTCTTTTCCAAGTGAAACAATTCTGTGATTCTAAGACAACACTACAAAGACATATACATCCGCAGCATCTCCAAACCTGTGTCACCGCTGCGCAGGGAACTCCAACACTCTGGCAGGTGGCAAGCAGGGAAGAAGGAGTGGCTAGGGTTATTTTTAACTCAGTGAACTTGACATATTTAATTGCCCTGAGCTTTTACATTCTAGAAGGCTTTGTGACTTCTTGGCAGTGTAATCCAATTCATCTTTAACTACTCTACTTTTGCCAGAAAAAAAAACAACAAACCAACCAAAAAAAACCCCCAACAAAGTCTATCAAGGCAAAAAGCAGGTGGGATTTCTATGAATATGGATTCTCAGCATCCCTTGATGAACACTGATCAGACTGATCAATGTTCTGTGCTTACCTGAGAAAATGGTTTACAGTACCAGATCCTGAATGGAGGTTAAAATATACTCATGTTAAATCAATGCAAAACAAGAGGCATCCAGTAGATCTACTTACACAATCACAGAATGGTAGGGGTTGAAAGGGGCCTCTGGAGATCATCTAGTCAAACACTTCTGCTGGAGCAGGTTGCATAGGATCACATCCAGGCAGGGTTTGAACATCTCCAGAGAAGGAGACTCCAGAACCTCTCTGGAGGTTCTCCAGAACCTCTCAGCCTGGTCCAGTGCATGGTACCGTGACAGTAAAAAAAGATTCTCCCTCATGTTCAAGTGAAATCTGTGTTTCATTTGTCCTGTCACTGAGCACCACTGAGAAGAGCCTAGCCTCATCCACTTAACCTCCACTATTTAGATATTGACCAGAATTCATAAGATCCTCTCTGTGTCCTCTCTTTTCCAGGCTAAAGAGCCCCAGGTCAGAGAATAGTACAGATTTCTCAGCCTCTCACAAGGGAGATGCTCCAGTCCTGTCACCACCTCTGTGGCTCTCTATTGGACTCTCTTTAATAGCTCCCTGTCCCTCTTGAACTGGGGAACACAGAACTGGACACAATATTCCAAGTGTGGCCTCACCAGGGCAGAGCAGAAGGGGAGGAGAGCCTCCCTTGACCTGCTGTCCACACTCCTCTTAATGCACCCCAGGGGACCGCTGGCCTTCTTGGCCAAAAGGGCACATTGCTGGCTCATGGTGAACTTATTGTCCACCAGGACTCTCAGGTCCTTTTCTGCAGAGCTGCTTTCCACTTTTTCTACTAGATGCCTACAGCAAGGCATCTCAGAGAAAGTTTCATCCACTATGACAAGGGGAAATGAGGCAGGGAATCAGGGAGTTAAAAAGCTGAATGATTTACCTCCCAAATCACCAAAAGAAGAAAAGGGATTTGTTTCTTTTTCTTCTGATCAATTAAGACTGCTAGCTGCTTGGGAATGAAAAAACAACAACAACAACAACCCCAAGAAAACCATACTATCTCCTGCTAAAGTTCTGATATAGTCACTGCTTGACAATACATTTTGTCATAAAGCCACTTTCTGTAAACATTTGACAGTGGCCTCTACTGCCCTGTTATGCTCCTGTGGTGAAGCATGAAGTAAAACAGCCATGCAGGAGGATTACTACAGGTGCTTGGCTCTCATCATCTAATAGCCAGGCTTCCTTGGAATGACCTCCTTGTTGGCAGGCTGCTTTTCATTACCACGCAGTGGCCAATTTGGAATATCAGTTGCAGCTGAAAAATTGCAGGTAAACAGCCATTAGTTGCAGTGGGAACTCAAAGGGCTTTGACTTGCAGAAGGGAAGATCACAGGCCAATACGAAGTATTTTTCTGTTGAGGGGGACTGGAGAGAAAATGAGGGTTCGTGCCCTCAAATTGCAGCCATCCTTTGTTCTGTTATCTCCTTGTAAAATAGTGGGAGAGCCAAATACATTTCATTTGTACTCAGAGACCAGAGTTACCTCCATGCTCACTTATACTGGACAAAGCTCTATTGAATTGGCTGGGACAAAGGCATGTGGCTTGTGTTCAGCACAGATTCTTCTTACAATGCCACCTGGCTTCTGAGGCATCTGCTGTACAGGCACACAAACATCACCTTGCTTAATGCCGCAAGTGTTTAACTAAGCTTGGCTCCTATGTGGCCAGCTGACATGCTGCCATCCAGAGAAACCCCCACAGGCTGGAGAGGTGAGCCCATGCCAACCTCAGGAGGTTCAACAGAGCCAAGTGCAAGGGCCTGCACCTGGGTCAGGGCAATGACAAGCACAAATACAGGCTGGGCAAGGAGTGGCTCGAAGATGAACTTCAAGGAGAAGGACTTGGGGGTGTCGGTTGATGTAAAACTCAACATGAGTTGGCAATGTGCACTTGGAGCCCAGAAGACAGCCATGTGTTGGGCTGCATCAAAAGAAGTGTTACTGGCAGGACAAGGGAGGTGATTCTACCCCTGTGCTCCTGAGACCCCACCTGCAGTACTGTGTCCAGTACTTGGGCCCCCAGCACTAGAAGGACATGGAGCTGTTGGAGTAGGTCCAAAGGAGACTACAAAGTTGATCAGAGGGCTGGAGAACCTCCCCTATGGGGAGGGAATTTGGGATGTTCAGGGAAGAGAAGGCTTGAGGGAGACATTAGAGCAACCTTCCAGTACCTGAAGAAGCCTTATAAAAGCTGGGGAGGGGCTTTTTACAAGAGATTGTAGTGATAGAACAAGGGGAATGGATTGAAGCTTTAGGAGGGCAAATTTAGATTGGAGATTAGAAAGAAAGTCTTTCCAGTGAGGGTGGTGAGACACCGGAACAGATTGCCCAGAGAGGCAATCTGCCATTAATGAGGCAGAAAATAAATGGCAACAAAGCTGATGAAGGATCTAGAGAACAGGTCTGGTGAGGAGTGGTTTAGTCTGGAGGAGTCTGAGGAGAGACCTCATTGCTCTCTACAACTCCCTGGAAGGAGGTTGGAGGGAGGTGGCTGTTGGTCTCTTTTCCCAAATTACTAACATTAGGATGAGAGGAAATGGCCTCAAGTTGCACTAGGGGTGATTTAAATTGGATATTAGGAAAAACTTCTTTGCTTACATCAAGTGGCTTGGGATCAGGTTCCTTGTTGCATGAAGTTCTGTATTGAAAGCATTGCTTCAGTGGTTGTGCCAGGGGAGGTTTAGGTTGGAGATTAGGAAAAAAAACTTTCCTGCAAGAGTGGTCAGGCATTGGAACAGGCTGCCCAGGGAGGTGGTGGAGTCACCATCCCTGGAAGCGGTAAAAAATGTGTGGACATGGGGCATGGTTTAGTTGGCATGGGGGTGTTGTGTTAATGGTTGGGTTTGATGATCTTGAGGTCTTTTCCAACCTTAATCATTCTGTGAAAATATGTCTCTAAATGACTAAGGAAAACAAATCTCATTAGAAGTGATGTGACTCTAAAAGGCAGCTGCGTTTCTTGGAAAATCCTACAGGCTTCTTGGACTTGATGATCTCAAAAGGTCCCTTCCAACCCCTCCCTTCTCTGATTCTGTGATTCTTAGCTTCACAACCAACCTGGTTCTCATTCAGGAAGGAGTTAAAGTCCAGGCTGTACAGTAGCTGATGTCAGTCTAAGTTCTCCTTGTAATGGTTTCCAACACACTTAGTTTCCAGAAAGGGACAACTTTGCATTGGCATGAAGCAGATGGAAGAAAACAGCTTTCCAACGGCTCTGCCAGGCAAGGCGCTGCCGTGCACAGCTTGACTAAGCTGATACTAAATGCTTTGATTTCCCCCCTAAATAACAGTTCTTGAGGAAAGAGCAAGGTGAAGTCTCTCATTACACAGACAAAAGGACCTAGGGAGCACAAGGCATCCTACTAGGTGGTTCTCCTTTTTTGCCTCTACCCCTGCTTGTCTGTTTTTCCTGGATTTGAGTTTTCAAATGGGCTCTATTTTGCCTGCAGCAATTTCTTTTAATAACTGCAATTATTCTCCCCCATTGTTCTGACTCTTGCAAGCAAATTAGGGAAATTCAAAGGCAATTTCCATGATTGTTTGTTGTCAGGGGCTTATGAATGGCTGTTCTATTTTACTGGGAAGTTTCATTAAATAAATAATGAGTATGGCACCAGAGCTGTAAACAGTCAGATAAAGAGGAGTTCAGATAGCGATAGATCCAGCTTGGTACTTAGGTGAGCATCGAGGAGATTCAGCAGAGGTCTCTTCACAGAATCACAGAATGGTGGGGGTTGAAGGGACCTCTGGAGATTAGTCCAAACCTCTGTTAAAGAAGAGTCACCTAGAGCTGGTTGACATTTGTCCTTTAGCTACTGATCAGCATTGAGGAGATCTCCTCTCAGGCTGCTCTTGTCCAGGCTGAACAGTCCAGGTGTTTCAGTCTTTCCTCACAGGGTAGATGTTCCAGTCCCCTCATCAGCTTAGTGGCCCTCTGTTGGATGCCTTACAGAAGTTCCTTGTCTTTTGTGAACTGGGAAACCCAGAACTGGACACAATACTCCAAGTGTAGCCTCACCAGAGCAGAGGGGTAAGAGAATGTCCCTCGACCTGCTGGCCACGCTCTTTTTGACACACCCCAGAATATCTTTGGCCTTCTCAGCCACAAGGGCACATTGCTGGCTCATGGTAAACTTGTTATCCACCAGTACTCCCAGGTCCTTCTCCCCAGAGCTGCTTTCCAGCAGGTCAGCTCCTCACCTGTGCTGGTGGAAGGGATTACTCCACCCCAGGTGCAGGACCCTACATTTGCCCTGGCTGAACTTCATGAGGTTCACCTCTGCCCAACTCCCTGGCCTGTCCAGGTCCTGCTGAATGGTAGCACAGCCTTATGGAGTCCTCCCAGTTTGGCAACATCAGGAATACACTCTGTCAGTTCATCCTGATCATTGATGACAGATGTGAAACAAAACTGGCTCCAGTACTGACACCTGGCAAACATCAGTAGCTACAGGGTTCAAACTAGACCCTGCACTGTTGATCACAACCTTCTGAGCTCTGTTGTTCAGCCAGGTCTCCATCCACCCCACTCTCCACACACCCAACACTCACTGCCTAAGCTTTCCAACTAGACATAATTAGAGCTTGTGTGTGCAAGCAAGAGCAATGTTGCTCCACCCACATGCAAGTGGACCTCCTTAAAGACTTAATTTAGCAGGTTTTTCCACGTCCTGCTGGGAAAGGTGTGCAAAACAAAAGGTAGCATTAGGCATCTATCACATCCCCTCTTCCCTCAGTGCTTGCATAGCAGGCAGAGAGAAGTTGCAGGCCACAACAAAGAACATCCAGGACCTCGTGACACACCACACGAGATACAGCATTCACGATGCGAGTTAAGGATGATAGCGAGACCACATTTCTGGCAAAAATCCAAAGTCAAAGCCACTGAAAGGATTCAAGTATTCATTTATCTTGCTCAAAATATCATGCAAATGTGGCACTAAGTGGCATTCATCAATGACAGAGGATCAGGGACACATGCCAAATCATTTCAGGTTCAATCTGGCTGGAGGAAAGTGAATGTACAAGGCAAGCTTAAGCTAATGACTTCCAACACTTATATATCTCTGAGGTTTTTTCACATATAATAGGACCAATTCCCACTTCCATCAGCATGCAGATATCCCTCTGCTAGATCACTCTCAAGACAAGCCAGGTCTAAAAGATGACAAGCTTAATGTATTTTAGCCTGCTTTAATTTTCTTAAACCTCTGATCAGCTGCAATGAAATCCAGCAAAGTGGGAGACGTCTCAGTGTAAGTTACACAAAATTAAATTGGACTTGGTACAGCCAGCATTGTGCTGACGTCCTGAAGGACTGCAGAGGCTCAACAGCATCAGGTATCTTCATAAGTGTCTCTAGTTGGCACTGGTTAATTAGGCACAAGGCAGGTATCTGCATGAAGTTTAATTCCAGTACTTACTAAATTAATTTACTGTATATATTACTAATGTTAGATCCACAGAACTGCTGCAGTTGGAAGAGCGCCCTAAGATCATAGAGTCCAACAGTCAGCCTAACACCACCATGGCCATTAAACCATGTCCAAAAGTGCCATGTCCACACATTTCAGGGATGGTGACTCCACCACCCCCCTGGGCAGCCTGTTCCAATGCCTGACCACTCTTGCAGGAAAGTTCTTTTTTCCTAATCTCCAACCTAAACCTGCCCTGGCACAACCACTGAAGCAATGCTTTCAATACAGAACTTCATGCAACGAGGGACCTGATCCAAAGCCACTTGATATAAGCAAATTTTCCTGCAAACTGGAAAGAATGAAGCCATGAAACAAGGAAAACTAAAAGTAGACAGAAGATTAAGAGAAGGTATAAATGCAGTAATCAAATACATAAAAGGTTGCAGATAAAAAGAAGGGAGCAATCTATTCCACACTTCCAGGGTGAATAGGATAAAAATAACATGCTTATGGCAAAAGAAGAAACACATTTCACAAAGGAAAAAAACAACCTGTCAGCAGTAAAGCACTGGACTAATGCTACAAGAGGAAGCAGCAGTCTCCCTCCTCCCTACCTTCAGAGCAGCTACCCAAACAACTCTGAGGCACATCTGACTTTGCTTGGGCACTGGAAGCCTCAGTTCTGCAAATTCTTCCAAGCCCACTTTTTCAAATTGCAGCAGCTGGCTGCAGGATGAGAGACCTCTGCTTCCCAAGTTAAGGGTGATAAAAATGCAGTTCATGAAATCATAGAATTGTTTAAGTTGGAAAAGACCTCTGAGACCATCGAGTCCAACCCATTAGTCTAGCCATGGCCACTAAGCCATGTCCCAAAGTGCCATGTCTGCATTTTTCTTGAACACCTCCAGGGACGGTGACTCCATCACCTCCCTGGGCAGCCTGTTCCAATCCCTGACCACTCTTGCAGCAAATAAATGTTTTCCTAATCTCCAACCTAAACATCCCTTGGAACAATTTCAGGCCATTTCCACTCATTCTGTCATGAGACTAGGGAGAAGATATCAATCCCCACCTCACTACAACCCTCACAAGGGATTTGTAGAGAACTATGAGGTCTCCTCCCAGCCTGCTATTCTCCAGGCTAAACAATCCCAATTCCCTCTGCTGCTCCTCACCAGACCTGTTCTCCAGACCCTTCACCAGCTTTGTTGCCCTTCTCTGGACATGCTCCAGCAAATCAATGTATTTCGTAAATCTCACGTGGCAGAGGCACCTTTGAAAATCACATTCCACATTTAAACAAAACTAAGAGCTGATAGACCACCCATTCATAAGTAAATTTCATGTCTCCTTTTACAGCCATGCTTGAGATTTGGGTGCCAAACATACCACTGAATCACAAAGAAGCACAGAAAGTTAGGGGTTGGAAGGGACCTCAAAAGATCATCCAGTCCAATCACCCTGCCAGAGCAGGATCACCTAGAGTAGGTCACACAGGAACACATCCAGGAGGGTTTTTAATGTCTCCAGAGAAGAGGATTCTACAGTCTCTTGGGGCACCCTGCTCCAGGGCTCTGTCCCTTCACAGTGAATTTTTTTCCCCTTATGTTCCTGTGGAACCTTCTCTGCTCCAGCTTGCACCGATTGCATTGGACATCACTGAGCAGAGCCTGGCTCCGTCCTCCTGACACTGCTCTTCACATCTTTATAAACATGAATGAGGTCACCCTTCAGGCTAGAGCCCCAGCTCCCTCAGGCTTTCCTCAGCAGGGAGATGTTCCACTCCCTTCAGCATCTTTGTGGCTCTATGCTGGACTCTCAGTGAATTCTCTTATATATTTTATAGAGTCTGTAAAGAGTTAATCTGTGTGCTAATACATATTTAAGCAGTTGTTACAGAGTCCAGCCATTGTGTAAGGTGCTTGTAAGTGTGGCTCGCAGCCCTCCAACTGATGAGCTAATAATCCCTGTAATAGACACCAGCCACTGCTAAAGCCATTTATGCTTTCAATCTATCATTTATTACCTTTTCTAAACTATGGATAGACCCTTAATATAAAGAATGACCATTTTATGTTTGCTTGCCTGAATATATACGAGCACTCAGCCACATCATTAAAATAATTTCCCTGCTAAGGCATACCTAATATCCCAAACAGACCGAGCAGAATTTCAATAAGGGGGGAAAGAGATGGTGATTCCTTACAAAAAATAAAATAAAAATGCCTTGAGATGTGACAGGAAAGAAGAAAATGGATTTGTGTGAAATAACGAGCCCATAAAAATGTGAGCTTTACTGGAGACTTTGCAGAGCTGTGACAGAATTTCACTTCACTTTTAGCTGTAATTATGCTTTTGCATTATCCTGGCAATTCTGGGTGTCCTGTTGGCGACAGGAGCAAAAATACTGAAAGATCACCACTGACACACTAGATATTTTTAAGTCAATGTCAAAGCTTTAACAAGGTCAGGCTTCTACTCCACAAGAAATTATATGCTTGCTATGATCCTAAACTGATCCAGATCGAGAAGCACAGGAAATTAAGGCAACTCAGAGCAAAATAAAAGAAAAAAAAATATATATAATATCCCTTTTATTTTGGTCAAGGCTCAGCCCCTAGAGTCATGGGATAGGAGAAGGAAAAAAAAACTTGTTTTCCACATATGTATTTCTCATTTTGTGATTGTAAAGAGAGGTTCAAATTAATGACTCAAAGGGAAAGAGGAAGGGTATTAAATGTTCTCAATGCTATAAAATGCTGCACCAGGGGAGGTTTAGGCTGGATGTTAGGAAGAACTTCTTCAGAGAAAAAGTGATTGGCCATTGGGCTGCACAGGGAGGTGGTGGAGTCGCCATCACTGGAGGTATTTAAGAAGAGACTTGATGGGGTGCATGGTGCCATGGTTTAGTTGATTAGATAGTGTTGGATGATGGGTTGGACTCAATGATCTCAAAGGTTTCTTCCAACCTGGTTAATTCTATTCCATTCCATTCCATTCCATTCCATTCCATTCCATTCCATTCCATTCTATTCCATTCCATTCCATTCTATTCCATTCCATTCCATTCCATTCCATTCCATTCTATTCTATTCTATTCTATTCCATTCCATTCCATTCCATTCCATTCTATTCATTCTGATTTCTTATGCGCATTGCCTAAGTGTTTGGATGGACAAGCTTTGCAAACAGTCATAGAGACATGAAGAGAAGGGAGGGTACTACTGTTCAAAGAAGTAAAGGACCCTTTTCCCTTCACCTACCTCAACTTGTCCTTCACTGCACCTAGCATGTGGTTCATGAGACTCCAATGGCAGTGATGTGAGACTCCAATGGCTCTGGAGCCCCCAACACAAGAAGGACATGGAACTATTAGAGCAGGTCCATATGAGAGCCATGAAGATGATCAGAGAGCAGAAGCACCTCTGCTTTTGAAGAAAGAATGAAGGAGCTGGGGCTGTTCAGCCTAGAGAAGTGAAGGCTCTGGGAAGACATTACATCAGCCTTCCATTTTTTTGAAGGGGGCTACAAGAAAGCCAGAGAGGGATTTTTGACAAAGGCTTGCAGTGGCAGGATGAGGGGCAAGAGCTTCAGACTGGAAGAATCTTGATTTAAAAGATTAGGCATTAGAAAGAAAATCTTTCTCATAAGGATGGTGAGGCACTGGAATGGTTTGCCCAGAGAATTTGTGGAGGCTGCAAGGCTGGAAGTGTTCAAAGACGGGTTGTATGTGGCCTTGTGCATCTAGATCTAGTAGGAGGTGTCTGCCCATGGCAGGGGGCTTAGAATTCAATGATCTTGAAGGTTACTTCCAACCCAAGCCATTCAATGATTTGGCATTTCCTTATTCATGGCACCCTGACACTACTGTCAGCCATGTGCTGCATAATCACCACTTTGGCCCTGGTATCTGCAGACACATTTTTATGTTGCCCAATTGCTGGCCCATGAAATTCTTTGTGTTGCATGGTAGCGGTGGTGAGCATCCCACTATCCCCTAGTGGGGAAAGCCAACTTGATTCCTTTTACCTGCAACAGTCCTGGTGGAAAGCTTGGTACTAGCTATCTAGCCTATCCTCTTTTGTGACCTCCTCTTGCAGCTGGAGAAGTCTAAGCCTGAAATAAGTCAAAAGATGTTATTTTGAGAAGGTGAGAGACACAGGAACTCCATCTAGTGAGCTTTTGATGGGGCTTGCAGGCCAACTATGAGATTTGTCAAGCCTTTACATAGTATCTCCACGGTGCCCTTCAGTTTACCACCTGCTCTGCTCTGCTGGCAGTTTTTGACTCTTTGGCAGAACACAAAGCTGTAAAACTGCAGGAATTAAAAATCTGGGCGATACAATCCCCCTGCCTCCTTTTTCACAAAGCTGTCAAAATAATGATGTATTCATGGTAGTGCACTTGATGTGTGAAATTTCCAACATGCAGATATGAATCAAAGCATTCTGTGCTATTTATCCTCTGAGAATGATTTTGAGCCTCTCACTTTTAATAGATGGAAACTATCATTTTAGAAGGTAGGTAGTGAAACTCCTCTTTACACTCGAGTGGACGGCTCAAGGTGATAAGGGAAGTGCTTAGGAAGCACAGAAAGGCAAAAAAATAATGGTTTATGCCCAGGTACAACATGGCCATTCCATGTCTTGGCTGATTTAAGGGAGGAAAATCTGAAGCAGGAGAATGTATAAGGCTATGTGAATGCAACCATGCATATCCAGGAAGGTTTTCCTCTGGGATATGCGCACCTAAGTGTAATTTCACAATGCAGAGGAAGGAAAGTAACAAATCTGTGCTGTCCTCTTTTCTCTAGTAACAGAAGATAATCGCCTCAACAGCAGGAAATCGCCTCAAGCTGCACCAGGGGAGATTTATGTTGGATATTAGAAGAAACTTCTTGAATGAAAGGGTTCTCAAAGAGAGGCTCCTGAGGAAGGTGGTGGAATCCCCACCCCTGGAGATGTTTAAAACTTGCAGAGATGTGGTACTGAGAGCCATGGTTTAGTACCAGCCTTGGCAGAGACAGAGAATGGTTGGACTCAATGATCTTAAAAACCATGAACATTGTATGGCTATACCTTACCCAGAGGAAGAATCACAAGCTCAGCTGTGCTGCCCAGCTTCACTGCCATGAAGCAGCTACCTTGTTCAAGGATGTGGCTTTGGGCTACCCTCAATTAACAGACAGATACTATGCAGGAAAACCTTCAGCACAAGTGGTTCAGAACATGTTTAATAAAGAAGCAGTCTCACTTCTGGTCCTCACACACCTTTAAAATCCAGCTAAAAATAGTTAAGAGCTACAGTGGCTTGTATGGGAATTTATTTGCTATGTCTTCATTTCTCTATCTGTGGAATGCAGTCAGGTTAGAATGGGAAACATCAGGCCAAGCATTCCAAATTCATGAAGAATTATGAAGTTGGATCAAAGTTTGCAGCTAGGTAAACCAGCACAGACTTTTTTGCTTCTAGGCTGTTAATGGATTTATATCCAGCTCAAGACCAGAGGGTATCACCAAGAGATCACACTCTGTAGGACTGAATAGCTTTTCCTTTTACATTTGCTCTGCCTCTAGCTCATCACTATCGTCAGCCATACCTGGGACTGTGTAAGGGCTCTGGAATGCACATTGCATGTCTTAACACTAGGATAAAGATAGAATCACAGAGTAATTTCAAAACCTCAAAGATCATTGAATACAACAGTCATCTAACTCTACCAAATCTGGTGATAAACCATGGCCCCAAACATCACATCTCTGCATCTTTGAAACACCACCAGGGATGAGGATTCAACTCCCTCCTTGGGCAGCTTATTCCACTGTTTGAGAATCCTTTCAGTCAAGGTGTTTCTTCTGATATCCATATTAAACCTCTCCTGGTGCAACTTGAGGATACTTCCTCCGATTTTATCACTTGTTTCTCTTTCTAGGGAGAAGAGACCAACACCCACGTGGCTCCAAACTCCTTTCAGGGAGTCAGAGAGAGCCAGGAAGGGCTCCTCTCAGCCTGCTCTTCTCCAGACTAAATAACCCCAGCTTCCTCAGCCATTCCTCAGATATTCTCTTCTCCAGACCCTCCACCAGATTTATGAAGATGGGGTAAACCAGGTTCTGAGCACTGCTTCACTGTGGATTTGTACTAGAGAACTGAATCCCATTGAACAAATGAAAATAACATGCAGAAGTCAAACAAGAAACTTATTTGTTGGATGGGCGTTGAATGTGGCAAGTTTTAAAAATATCTTTTATAGACTTTCAACTCCTTGAGCTTTAACAATGAGGGACAACACTGCAACAGCAGTGACTCTTAAAATATCTCTTCTGTGACTTTTACAACAAACAATTATTTCTAAGTGTAAATATTTTGGAAGAAGTGCATCTCTTGCCAACAATTTACTTGCTGTGTGGGAAAAGTCTTTCACCACAGCTGCAGAAGGTGCAGTGCCCTTTCTCTAGATTTCAAACCTCCTGAGCCACCAATTACGCTGATTGAAAATTAGAGATTTCCTCCACCAATTTCCCACCAATCAAGACATCACTGCACAGGTGAATCCTAATCAGAGTTCATTAGGCTGGATGCAAAATCTCTTTCCAAGTCTTCTTTTGGATTACTTTGAACTGTTCTTTAGGATAAGAGGCTTGACTTTTTGGTTTCAAAAGAAATCATATCATAGGGACAAATTATATATGAGTGATGCACAGAAAATGAGTAATTGCACTTACAGGAACTGTTAGCTGAGGAGAGGATCTTCTCTAGAACTTGCATGCTTTAGATGTAACCCTTTGCATATGGTCTTCTCTAGAACACATTTGTCTTTAACTCTTGTCTGTAACTCTTTACAGAACAACTCTGCAAAATCAAAACAATTTCAGAGAACTTCTCAGTCACATCACAGGCATTGAGAGAACCAAATTCCCCCTGGAGAATTTTACACACATATCCCACCACAGACATATGTGCAGTCGGTTACCATCGTTAACTCAGTTGGTCTGGTGTTATTTTAAAGAGTACCCTAATGAAAGAACCTCCATTATCTTAATGGGGGGATTGGATAAGATGACCTTTGAGGGTCCCTTCCAACCCAGTGCAGTCTGTGACACCTTAATGTACTTCCTAAAAAGAAAAAAAATCAATTTCTGTCTTCAGGGGCTTGAATTTAATAGAGAACTTCAGATACATATGAAATTGCTGCTCTGCTTCTATCAGAATTTATTGATGCTCCTCCAAATGCCAATGCTGATGGCTATTTCTCTATCAAAAAAACAGATGGGGCAAATATCTTGACAAGCTGCTGGAACCAGAAAGCAGTTCCCAGGCATGCCTGAAGCAGCAGCCCAACTTAATCCTGTGCCTTGCAAAATTGGATGTCATCTGCTGAAACAAGTTATGGCATCTGCAGGGTATTTTACTACTGGAGATTGTGTCTTGCAGCAATGTGACATCAGACACACTGGGAATTACCCCCCAGTTCCCCCCTCCCTTACATGCTTTTCTGCTATTCCTTTCTACAGCTCCTAGCATAGATTACTTGATATCTTCATAAGCCTAAGTGACATTGTAGTCTTTGAAGGTTCAGTTCTCCAAAGATTCCCTCTCAAACAAAATTAAGCAGTTTAGCAGTCTCCCATTTTCTGGTGTTTAACTACAACAGAGTTGATTGTTTTTCTCTCTTTCACCTCTCTTTAAGACTATTCAAAATCAGACAGCAAATTTTGCCAAGACAGGAACTGCTGGCTTCTCCTTGAAAAACATTCTACCTTACAATTAAGATTTTCCCAGTAGGAAATTTGTTTATTAAGTGCACTGACTTTAAAGAATATCCACAGGAATGCAGTACATTGTTTTGCTATGATCATGGAATTAAAAAATGGTTTGGGTTGTAAGGGACCTTAAAGATCACCAAGTGCCAACTCCCTCTGCCGCGGGCAGGGGCACCTTTCACTAGACCAGGTTCAACCTGGCTTTCAACACTTCCAGGCTTGGAGCTTCCACGACCTTACTAGGCAACCTGTTCCAGTGTCTCACCATTGACACTGGAAAGAATTTCTTCCTAATCTCCAGTCTAAATCTCCCCTCTTCCAGATTAAAGCCATTGCCCCTCATCCTATTACTACAAGCCCTTGTGAAAAATCCTTCCCCCAAGCTTTATTATAGGTCCCCTTCAGGTAGTGGAAGGCTATTAAAAGGTCTTCCCAGAGCCTTCTTTTCTCCAGGCTTATCAGTAAGAAGCAAGCTCATTCTCATTTTAAAAACCTTTATCAGGCTGTTCTTTAATCAGCACTGGAAGGCCAAGTGCAGGTATGGTTGTATGGATCTACATCACTGCAGGTATGCCAATGCTGAATCATTTTCCATGTGATGGAAATAACACAGCCACGGAACTATTCTACCCTTTGCTGTGAATGGTGTATTATGAAAGGTTACATTTCAAGGCTTGGCAAAAAATTTAAAAAAAGGGAAAAAAAAGGGAAACTGTGAGAGAGCAGAGGCTGAAAACTGAAGAAAATGAATAAATAAATAAGATCTGCCTTTGTGTAGAAGCAGCATCGGAATCAGGCATTTCCTAGCCATGCAAACACCTCCCCAGGAGCAAGGTGTTGAAACATTTTGTGACTCAGACTGAGTACATGATCCTGAAAAAAAGTCATTCAGGCTCCTTCCACCCAACAGAGCCCCAAAGCTCTACAGACTCAGAGGCTATCACTGCAGGATTACGCTGTTGATTAATAGGGACAATTTAGGCTGATAAACTTCCTTCATTACCTTCGTAAGAACTGAGTCACTGATGCCTCTTCATCAGCTTTTCATCTCGAGAAACCTGAGAAATTTTCCCACATTCAGTGACTTAATGGATGATTTGGCTTAGAATTACATTCCACAACAGAAGAGCACCCTGGAGATACACTCGCTTGTCATAATAGATAAAGCTTCTTCCAAATCCATTGTGCATGGCTTTACACTGCTCACTGCAGACCTTGAAGGAAGAAAGACTCTTTTCTTGTCTCATTGCTCCCAGGATGACGCTTGAAAGTCAGTCGATGAAATATTGGAGAGGAGTTTCAGAGTCCTGTAATATATTTGTTTTTCTCTAAGAAACAGTGTGGAAAATGGCTTCATGGAAAGTTGCTTCAGAGCAGGATTATGAAGGCTATTTACAGAATACCCCAGGCTGTAATATTTGCCTTGTACAGGTGTGCTCGCTCAAAAAAACAAAACCAAACCAAAACAACAAACCCAAAAGATAAACATCTCTTGTACAGTATTAATCAATACAGCATCTCCAGATAGGAAGTTCCAGGCAGACACCTGGGCACAATTATGGCTCCTGAGAAATAAAACAGAAGATCAAACACTAACTTCAGCTGCTCTAGCTACCAGCTTCAGCCACCAACTTCAGCTGCTTTCAACTGCTTTAACCACCACCTTCAGCTGCTTTAACCACAAACTGCTGCTTTAGCAGGGGGTCGACTAGATGATCTCTGGAGGTACCTTCCAATTCTTACTCTTGTGTTACTGAAGTCTGTAACATATGCCTGACAGGCTGGCTGACCAGCTCTGGTGCCTCAGTGCCAACCTCTCAAGCCAGCTCCAAACCATCTGTAAGCAGCTGTGCCAATGCTAAATATCCACAGGCAAAAGAAATTGATTATTATTTCTGTCCTGGGCAACTTGCATTTTCATCAGTCTTAATTTTTCTGGCTCAATGATTAGAAAGTTATTTCCTTTAAGGAGATAATTTTCTGGAAGTAAAGTGGAAGAATCATAGATCATAGAATGGCTTGGGTTAGAAGGGACCTCAGAGATGCACAGAACAGCATCCAGGAAGGTTTTCAATGACTCGAGAAATGGAGACTCCACCACCTCCCTGGGCAGCCTGTTCCAGTGCTCTGCCACCCTCACAGCAAAGAAGTTCCTCTTCATGTTTAGATGGAATTTCCTATGTTCAAATTCCACTGTATTTCCAAAGAAAAATAGTTTAGGAGAAAGAAAACAAACTGCACACCATTGCTATTATGAGTTTGTGTGTGCAGGTGGTGTGTAGCCCCCCTTCAGGTACAGGAAGGCCACTGTAAGGTCTCTGTTTTCTTCAGAAAGAGCTTTTGCTCTGTCTTTGCACACATCCTATGTACTTGTAAAATGGGAGGTGTTGACTTTGTCTTTTTGTGATTTTATGACTATAAATTCCCAGAAATGACCATACTTCATCCAGCAGCAGCTTAAAGCTGCTATCAGCACAAGAAACTTCCTTCCAGAATGCCTCTGAGTGAATGATATATAGAGATTTAACCTTTATATACGGTAGCAGGAAAGCTGAGCGGCATTTTTGTTTTATACCTGTGGAAAGACAACAAGACAAGGCTCCAGCTACTACATATATTTTCTAAAGGTACTTAACCTGGGCATCTCAAGGATGCACAATTCCACACTTCCTTGGGATTTATGAGAGCATCTGATGTGACTGCCCTGTATTAAAGCCCACTCCTTCTTCCTCTGTGAATCCAACCGTTGAAAGCGTATGACTACTACTGGTTAGAAACAGAGAGGGGAATTAATGTTACCTGCTTGGTCTTGTCTGCTAAACAGTGTTTTACTTTCACAGAATCACAGAATGGTAGGGGTTGGAAGGGACCTCTGAAGATCATTGAATCCAACCACCCTGTCAAAGCAGGATCACGTAAAGCAGATCACACAGAAACATGTCCAGATGGGCCTTGAATGTCTCCAGATGGAAATTCCACCATCTCTCTGGGCAGACTGTTCCAATGCTCTGCCACTATCAAAGTAAAGAAGTTCCTTCTCATGTTTAGATGGAACTTCCTGTGTTCCAGTTTATTCCCATTGCCCCTTGTCCTGTCACTGGGGACCACTGAGAAGAGTCGGGCCCCACTTTCCTGACACCACCCCTTACATATTATAAGCATTAAGAAGGTCTCCTGTTAGCCTCTTCTTTTCCAGCCTAAATAGCCCCAGGGCTCTCAGCCTTTCATCATATGAGAGATGCTCCCTCTCCTCAGCACCTTACTGACCCTGTGCTGCACTCTCTCCAGTAGTTCTTTGTCCTTCTTGAGCTGGATTACCCAGAACTGGACACAGTACTTCAGGTAAAGCCTCACTAGGGCAGAGTAGAGGGAGAAGAGAACCTTCCACAGCCTGCTGGCCTCATTCCTCTTAATGCATCCCAGGATGCCACTGGCCTTCTTGTCTGCAAGGGCAGGCTGCTGGCTCATGGTATCTTGCTGTCTACCAGGACTCCCATATTCTTTTCCTCAAAGCTGCTGTCCAACAGGTCAGAACTCAACATGTATTGATGCATGGGGCTGTTCTTCAATACTCAGCTTTCAACATTTAGCTTACAATCTCTGCAGATTTTTTCCCATTTTAACTTGCATTCACATGTGGTGCCATAGATGTCTGCAAATGCACTTAAGCTCCAATAGTTTAAAATTATAAAGTCTGCTCTCCTCCATTATGTAAGAGCCCTGAATTGATAAAGGTGACTGGAGGGCTGGAACAGGAACTGCCTTTTGAGCCAAGAGAGTAACAAGAAAAAGCCAGACTTGCAGGTGGTATTCAAGAATTTTATAGACTCATAGAATTGTTTTTGTTGGAAAAGGCCTTTAATATTATTAAGTCCAAACATTATCTAAGTCTGGTGCTAAACCATCACCCTCAGCACCACATCTCTGCCTCTTTGAAATACCTCCAGGGGTGGGGATTCAGCCAGCTCTCTGGGGAGCCTGTTCCAGTCTTTAAGAACACTTCCAGTCAAAAAGTTTCTTCTTATGGCCAACTCAAACCTCCCCTGGTGCAACTGGAGGCCATTTCCTCTCTTTCTATCACTTCTAGGGAGAAGAAACTGACCTTCACCTCCCTAACAACATCCTTTCAGGTAATTATCTTCCTGACTTACTCCAAGTTACAAGCCTAGCCAGACAACTCCTTGACTTTTTAGACTGACAGGTAGCCTTGACAACTTGAAGTATTTCCATCCCTTTGCAAGGGATGTGCCAAACTAAGTGTCACACTTACTGAGTGCTTCTGATAGCTTCTTTCCTTGTAGAACTTGCAACTTTAAATAAGGTTGTTCTAAAATGATCCAAAATGCAGAAAGAAGGCCCATTTAGAAAGTAAATCTATAAACATAGTCACTTCTGTTCCCAGTAGAAATTCCAATTAGAAATTAGAATTTGTAAGAAAACCACAAAACAAAACCTTTAAAATTTTGATGGATACCTTCCCAAAAACCATTTAACTGGGAAACAGCTCTGCAGAAAACCTGAAGCCAGTATAAAGACCAGGAAGACCAGTGAGCTGTAGGAAGGCATCAATATGCTCCATCTCCAGCGTACTGTTACTACCTGTGCCATAATTCCATAGGAATGACTGTTTCCACTTGCAGAAAGAAGTCCTGATATATGAGGTAAGCACCAACATATGTAATACACAAACTGCATAAATGCACATAGAATCATGCAATTCTTTTGCTTGGAAAAGACCTTCATTATCATCAAGTCCAACCATTCTCTAACTCTACCAAGTCTGGTGGTGCTAAGCCATGTCCCTCAGTACCACAGCATTGCATCTTATAGCATCCTAGAATCATTAAGGTTGAAAAGACCTCTAAGATCATCAAGATCATCATCAACCAAATACTATCATGACCACTAGATCATGTCCCAGAGTGTCACGTGTACACCTCCAGGGATGGTGATGTCATCACCTCCCTGGGCAGCCTCTTCCAATGCCTGACCATTCTTTCAGGAAAAAAAGCTTTCCTAATATCCAAACTAAACCTCCCAGGGAGCAGCTTAAGGCCATTTCCTCTTGTCTTATCACTAGTTACTTGAAAGAAGAGACAAATACCCACCTCACTGCAACCTCCTTTCAGGGAGTTGTAGAGAACAATGTGGTCTTCCCTCAGCCTCCTTTCTCCAGACTAAATAGTCCCAGTTCCCTCAGTCATTCCTTGTGAGACTTGTTCTCTGGACTCTTCAGCAGCTTTGTTGCCCTTTTCTCTTTTTCACTTCTTAATCACACCATGGATGGAGTAATAACCTAACAGAAGTAGAAGGCACTGCCAAATGCTTTGTAATTTGCAGATTTCTCTTCCTTCATTGCAGTTTCAGAGTGCAAGTAGCACAGATGAAAAATACTTGAACTACCATGACCTGGACAGATGCTCAAATAATGGCTCAGAAATTAACATTAACTGAAAAAAAAAGTGTTGAAGACAAACTCTTGGCATGCATGTTCCTTTATTCTTTTGAAGATTTCAAGTATCTTCTCCAGCAAAATCAAGATAAATAAATGAGGCTGAAATGTAAAGATCAGAAATGAAGTCCAGTAAGAAACTGCTTTTGTACAATGAATGCACAGAAAAAGAAGACTTTGGTGTTAAAATACTTTTGGGGCTTGGGTAGTGTTGAAACAGGAAGAAACACAGTTTGGCATGGCTACTCTACTGCATTCACCTCTAGAGCACCAAAATATTGTCCAGTATGATCCAGACCAACAATGACAAAGACTATCTTCTGCTCTCCTTTCTTACTCTGGCAAGGCCGTACCTTGAGTCCTGTGTTCAGTTTTGGGCCCCTCACTACAAGCCATTGAGGTGCTGAAGAACATCCAGATAAGGGCAACCAAGCTGGTGAAGGGTCTGGAGAGCAGCTCTGGTGAGGAGAGGCTGAGGGAAGTAGGACTGTTTAGTCTGAAGAAGAGACTGAAGGGAGACCTCATTGCTCTCTACAACTCCCTGAAAGGAGATTTCAGTGAAGTGGGGGTTAGTCTCTTCTCCCTAGCAACAAGTGTTAGGAGGAGATGAAACAGCCTTAAGTTGCAGCAGAGGAGGTTTAGGTTGGATATTACAAGAAACTTCATGACTGACAGTGTTCTCAAACACCGAAATAGGCTCCCCAGGGAAGTGGTTGAATCCCCATCCCTGAATGTGTTTAAGACCAGTCTGGATGAGGCTTTGAGCAGCTTGGTCTTGCAGGTGTCCCTGCCCATGGCAGCTATTTTGAACTAGATGATCTTTATGTCCCCTTCCAACACAAGCCATTCTATGAGCCTGTCCTGACAGCACTCTTATACATCAGTCCACTACCTGTCGTTGGGCACACATTATGAGATGCCCCCCCAGAGGATATGGTCCCCTGGAGTAAAGGAAACTAAGGACAGATGGCTAGAAGTGTCAGGAGGATGGAGCACTTTTCAAAGGTGTCTGCTCACTTGCAGATGTTACTAGGCACCTCACTGGACTTAAATACAACTTCAGTCCCCAGCTCTTCTTAGAGGCTGAATGCAAATTTGCCTTCTCCCATGAAGCCAGACCTCTGCAGAGCAGGTAATCAAGCAAGTGGGACTGCGCACAGTGGTATCCCGCAGCAATGGAGGCTGCTATGACCCAGGTCACTCAAGCACTTGCTAAAATATCTCTTTCTCCTGTATGAATGTCAGTCTGAATATTCATGAGAGAGTAGCAATGCCCTGTTAAGGCCATTGTTAAGGTCTGGAAATCTCTTGGAGATACCTGTTCAAGTCTGCTAAATGGTGTGGGGTGGTAGTGGTGGTGGTGGTGTGTAGTTCCAAACAAAGCCAAGTGTTAAAGATGTCATTGCAAGTGTCAGCCATGTCCATACACAATTGCTGATACTGATCTCCAGTGGACAAATCAGCTACAGAGCCAAACAGACGACATCTTCAGCCGCAGCTGGCATGGTCAGCCTCACCTGCTTCCTATGTCCTCTACAGCAGTGGCTGTGATACCTTTAGAAGGGCGGATAAAGCTACCAGCTTACAGAATTTAATCCAGTTTTATCCAGCAACTATTGTGCTAACAGGAGAAATAAAAATCTGAAATATTGATCTGGCATTCAGAAAACAAGTGGGATCCTCCTCCATAGCAAAACCATCATCAGGTCATTTGAGAGGTGTCACAGAGGGCTACCGTCCTGCCATAAGCCTTGGCAAAAATGGGACCAAAATACTATTTAAACCTTTCTAAAGCAAAATCCAACTCTTCCCACTATTGTTTTCTCCCTTTCTGCTATGCTGTCTTCTATGGCCCTTAAGTTTCCAATTAAATATATATCCCGTGCTGAGCAGATGGAGAAGGCACAAGTCCCACCAGACAGGACACAAAGCTCAGGCTGCAATGACAGCACATGACAGAAGCAGTGGCAGTGCTGGTGACTGAAAGCCATGGGTTTAGAATCAAGCCATGGGCTTAGATTCAAGCTGTGTGCTTAGACTCACTCTTACCAGCCAGTGCTGAACCTTCACTTGGTTTTTTGTGTTTTGACATATTTTGTTATTTCTTATGCTCAAGAGTTATGGGAATCTGAGCAAAATCCAACAAGTAGCTCTCTAGTTTCCCTGTTAATAAATCTGAATCTCTTTTTTATTTTTTTCCTTGCTACTCTGATGCCACCTGAAAGACATGGTTATAAATCCCAAGGAAAAGTGCCATTCATCAAGGAGCAAGGATATTCTACATGAGGGATGGACATTCACAGCAAGAGAAGCCTTTTGTCTCACTGGGAGCTGCTTCAAGAGGGCAAGTGAATGGAGAAATCCACTGTGGGTGCCTCTTCTAATTTCCAATTCCAGGCTTTCCTAGTTTTCTCCCTCCAGCATAGAAATGGAGTACAGCAGTGCTTTTATCACCACTGATATGTATCATGGACTGGTGGGTGTTACATGACTTTGTAAAAGGTCCTTCCCCAGCCATCCTGTAGGCACCCTTCCAGTGTTCACTCTCCAGTGTTCACTCTCCAGTGTTCACTCTCCGTCGTAAAGAGCAAGGAATTTGTAAAGATGGGAAACACTGATTACAGCCCAGAAAGCCAACTGTGTCTTGGACTGCATGGGCAACAGGCCAAGGAGGGGATTCTGCCACTCTGCTCTGCTCAAGTGAGCCTCCACCTGCAGTCCAACTCTGGAGCTCTCAACACAAGAAGCTCATGAAACTATCAGATTGGGTCCAGAGGAGGCCGTGAGGATGACCAGATGGCTGTAGCACCTCTGCTATGAAGACAGGCTGAGAAAGTTGGGGTTGTTCAGCCTGGACAAGACAAGGCTCTGGGGAGGCCTTCCAGGTTCTGAAGGAGGCTACAGGAGAGCTAAAGAAGGATTTTTCACGAAGGCATGGAATGACAGAATAAGAGGTAATGGCTTCAAACTGAATGAAGCTGGATTTAGATTAGACAATTGGAATACATTCTTATTGGTATGGTGAGTGTGAGAGTGGTGATTCACTGGAACAGGTTGCCCAGAGAAGTTGTGGAAGCTCCAAGCCTGGAAATGTTGAAAGGCAGGTTGGAAGTGGCCTTGGTAAAGCTGGTGTGGTAAACGATGCCCTTGCTCATGGCAGGGGATTTGACAGAAGATAATCCTTAAGACCTCTTCAAACACAAACTGTTCTGTGGTTCTATGGTGCTACATCTGAAGAAGGGTACAGGCATATGCTGACCTCCATTCACCTGCAGGATCCTTTTTTTTTGATGGTCCTGTGGACATAAGGGACTGTGGTGTGTTCAGAAGCAAAGCTGGAAACTAAGCAATCTCTGAAAGACAAATTCTCTTCACATTTTCCAGTGCTCCCTGTGTATGTGTGTGTGTGCACACAAGTGACTTTACCCTGCATTTAACTACAAGCACTTTTATGTTCAAAATAATATTTAAAAATGCAGTAGTGGAAGTTTCTGGTAGAAGTTTGAGGCTCTCAAGTCATCTTAATGGCAAAGTCATCCTCTGTCATTTAATTTATATCATTAAGTTGTCTAAAGTACACTTTCTTATTTTGCTGTCAATTATTTCCTTCTGCTGCTTTCAAGACAAGTAAATGGGTTTGGTGATTTATTCCTCAAGGCATTTATAAAACCTGCCTGGGTTATAAAAATCACAAACCAGTTAGTTTCTGGTACAAGCAAATGCTGGTACTTACGAAAAGCCCAGAAACTGATCAGAATGTTTACAGATGTTTTATGCACAAGTATGAAAGACTCTAACATTGCCACTATTTGTAACTCAGAAAATCATGGACTGTTACAGGTTGGAAGACACCTCCAAAGATCCTCGAGTCCAACCCCCACTGCCAGAGCAGGATTGCCTAGGGTAGGTCACACAGGAACACAACCAGACAGGTCTTGAAAGTCTCCAGAGAAGGAAACTCTACAACCTCTCTGGGCAGCCTGATTCAGGGCTCTCCTTTGCCCAGCACTCCAGCCTAGCTCACTGAATGGCCACACAGCCTTGCATCTGTCTGCTACGGTCAGCAAGGACACTGTGTTTTGCTTCCATGTACTCTCTGGAGACTTCCAAGACCCATCTGGATGTGTTCCTGTGTGACCTGTGCAAGATTCTCTGGTCCTGCTCTAGCAGCAGGATTGGACTCGATGATCTCTGGAAGTTCCTTCCAACCCCTAACATCCTGTGATCTGTGATCCTGTGATTGCAGATGGCAATTTCTTGATAGAGTTCAGGTATATCAGCATGGATTTAACATTATTTTTCATATGAATCCTTGCAGCTGCTTCTGAAATAAGTGTTTGCCCTCCTCTCCTGCCAGAGAAGCCAGGCTATGGTTATGGTATAATTTTTCCTGGCATTTGCCTTTAAATCTTTCTGAGCAAATTTCAGGAAAGCCATTTGTTAGGAGGCAGTTTACTTTGTGAGACATTTCATATCTAGCTGTATATCTTTCCAAAGACTGGCCAAAAAAATCTGAAGCCTCTATGGATCTTTTTTAATAAATTCAGTGATAAATAGTCTGTAATTCAATAAATATTTTGGCCTGTAGTCATTTTCCCTGCAGATTCTCTCTGCCATGGGAAGATCATGTTGAGAAAACTGTTAAAAGCGAAGCGGATGTTTCAAAGAATCCTTAAAATAAATATATATTCATCTCTATTAACTGCATTAAGGCAAGGAATGAGCTCATGGCAGCTGGCAGATTCACCATCCCCTACAACAAACAATTACAGGAGTGTGGAGGATAGACAGAAAATCGCATTCCCTGCAGCTAAGCAGGATATTAGATTTGCCTGGTTCTAAGTAAGCCACCAACTGGCTTATGGCCACGCTATTTATGAGTTAGGCCATCGTCTGAGATACAACTCACACTTTGCTTAATGCCACATGACACATTCAGTTTGAACAGAGATGTGGCACACACGAACACTGCTCCTAATAAGTGATCGAAGTATTTAATGCTTTGGGCTTGTCATTGAGTGAGACCTGGACAGGCTGGAGAGCTGGCCAAAGGGGAACCTAATGAGGTTCAACAAGCGTAGGTGCAGAGTCCTGCACCTGGGGTGGAACAACACCAGGCACCAGTACAGGTCAGGGGTTGGCTTGCTGGAAAACAGATCCATGAAGAAGGAGTCCTGGCAGACAAGAAGTTATCTATGATTCAGCAATGTGCTCTTGTGGCCAAGGCCAATGGTCTCCAGGGGTGCATTAAGAATAGTGTGGCCAGCAGATCAAGGGAGGTTCATCTCCTCCTCTACTATAGCCTGGTAAGACTACATCTAGACTATTGTATCCAGTTCTGGGCTCACCAGTTCAAGAGAGACAGGAATATACTAGAGAGTGTCCAGTGGAGGGTATGAGAATGGTGAAAGGACTGGAACATCTGTCTGATGAGGAAAGGCTGAGAGACTTGGTTCTGTTAAGTCTGGGGAGGAGAAGGCTGAAAGGGGATTTTATAAATATTTATAAATATCTGAAGGATGGGTGCCAAGAAGAAGGGGCCAGGCTCCCAGGCTCTTTTCAGTGGTGTCCTCTGATAGGACGAGGGGCAGTGGATACAAACTGGAACCCAGGACGCTTCACCTCAATGTGAGGAAAAACTTTGCCGTGAGGGTGCTGGAGCTATGGATCAGGCTGCCCAAAGAGGTTGTGGAGTCTCCTTTTCTGGAGACTTCCAAGACCTATCTGAATGTGTTCCTGTGTGACCTGCCCAGGGTGATCCTGTTCTGGCAGTGGGGGTTGGACTTGATGATGCTTGGAGGTGTCTTCCAAGCCCTACCAGTCAACGTTTCTATGATACAGGGAATTTGAAGGCAGATCAGAACCTCTTTCATTTCATACATCTAAGATTCACTTAGCTAGGGTATAAGAAAATCATATCATTGTAAATCTCTGCAGATGACCCATCAGCTCTGCAACCAGCCCCAGGGATGGTTTCCTTTTAAAACAGGGATGGCTATTACTGATGCCTGTGTTCTTCAATGTAAAAATACTTCAGGATGTGCTCATTTGTAGTACTATCATCACATTTCTATCTACATTCCCAGTGCACCAGCATCAAGGCTTGAAGCAGTGTTCTGGTCACCCCATCTCAAGATACAGCGTAGACAGAGGGATGTAAAAATAGTCAAGACTGCTTTGTCTAAGAAGAGACTCTACAGATACAGACAGCTGAGCTTCAAGGGAAGACAGCGGATAGATATATTAGAGTCGTTAAATTGTCTCTGTTGGTAAACACCTCTGTGATCATGGGGTCCATCTTTCAAGGTCACCTTGATCACTGAGCCATGTCCCAAAGTGCCGTGACCAAACAGTTCTTGAACACTTCCAGGGACAGTGATTCCATCACCTCCATGGGCAGCCTGTTCCAATGCCTGGCCACTATTACATGAAAGAATTTTTCCTAATCTCCAAACTAAACTTCTCTTGGCACAATTTCAGGCCACTTTCTCTCCTTCTTTCACCTGATCCCAGGGAGAAGAGACCAACCCTCACCTCACTGCAACCTCCCTTCAGGGAGCTACAGACAGCAAGAAGGTCTTTCCTCATCCTGCTGGAAGATGTTGCAGGAGAGGACTCTCTGGGTGAAATCCTGTGACAGTGAAGCAATATGATGAAATTTCCATCAGAATGGAAGCTTCTCCAGGTCTTTGTTATCACTGGGGCTTGTTGCAGCTATACTTTGAATTCGAACTCCAAGCTGAATCAAAAGACATTCAGTTTGGGGAATGTGGAGGATGTGTGGGGGTGGGGTTTCATAAAATTAGAAGAGAAGGCTCTGGGGAGACCTTAGAGCAGCCTTCCAGTACCTGACAGTGGCCTAAAGAAATCTGGAGAGGGAGCTGTTACAACGGCTTGTAGTGATAGGACAAGGGGAAATGGCTTTGAACTGGAAGAGGGGAGATTGAGACTGGAGATTAGGAGTGAATTCTTTCCAGTGAGAGTGGTGAGACACTGGAGCAGGTTGCCCATGGAGGTTGTGGATGCCCTCTACCTGGAGGTTTCAAAGGTCAGGTAGGATGAGGCCTTGAGCAAGCTGGTCTAGTGGAAGGTGCCACTGCCTATGGTGAGTGAGTTGGAAGTAGATGATTTCTGAGGTTACTTCCAACTCAAACCTTTTTATGATTCTATGACTCTATGGAATCTCATTCAAAGTTTTAAGCACCATGTGCCTGTCAGCCATCTGCTATTGGATAGGACAAGTAGGAAAATAAATATTTTAGCATGAATTACTGGCTCCTTTTATCCAGGCAAAATAAAATCTCTTTATAATGCTCTGAAATACAGCCAGATGCATCGGGTAATGAGGAAGCTTTTGCACTTAAGAAACTGTGGCTCAATTCCATTATCTGCCAGTCAGCATACTAATCACAGAACAAAGCTCCCGATACTGGGCAAGAAGAAACCCCCTCAAAAAGGAAAAAAAGAACATGACAAAAAGACTAAAGGAGAGGCAAGGGAAGTAAAAGGGGAAAAAAAAGATAAAAGGAAAATGGAAAAAGGAAAAGAGGATAAAAGGAAGAAAGGATAAAAGAGAAAATAGGGTAAAATAAAAAAATAGATAAACCAGAAAAAAGATAAAAGGGTAAAATTTTAAAAAAGGATTAAAGGGAGAAAGGATAACAGGGGGGAAAAGGAAAAAGGCAAAAAGGATAAAAGGAAACCATAAAAATTACAAAAAGCTAAAGGGAAGAGAAGAAAAAAAGGAAAAAAGGTTAAAAAAGATAAAAGGAAAAAGGAAAAGGAACAAGGGGGAAAAAAACAAACACATCCAAACCCCAAAAAGCAGGGAAAAAAAGAAGGAAGAAATAAGGGAACAATGCCCTTTAAATTAAAACTATGCAAAGCTGGAGTGGCAAACTGGTAACAGTCCCAGAGCTGACAGCTTGCCTTGGAAGGGAAAGTTGATTCCAAATGGTTCCTTGAAGGAATAATACACAATTAAAACCACATCAAAAGCACAGTCTGCCAGAAAGCAGAGAACAAAGGTAATATAAAATAGTCTGAGAAATGCATTTTCTGAAAGCAGCCATGAAATAAGTTCATTGGTAACCTCTTCCAATAGCTCCAGCAGGCAGTTAGTGGAGCATAGTAATGACAGAAACACAGTCAAGGGTATAGGCAAGAGATCCAAGCTTAAATCAGTGCCAGTAACTGACTTTGGAAGAATGTCACTGATATTTATCCTGATGGAGTCTGACCCAGAAAGGCTCAGTATTAGTCTTCCCAGGAATCCTGGCTCCACAATCATGAAGAGGATCAGATATTGTCTATACAAAATGTCTGTTAAGGTGTATGGGGCAGACATGGAAACCGTCCAACCCACCAGCGACACATGGTGTGCACAGAAAGCACTGGAGGGTGTAATAAATACAATGCATCCGCTCAGGCATGCGTGGCATATAGTGATAGGATGAGAGGCAATGGTTTCAAACTAGAGAAGAGTAGATTTAGATTGGATGCTAGGAACAAGTTCTGCACCATGAGGGTAGTGGAACACTGCAACAGGTTGCCCAGGCAGGGAGTTGAGGCCCCATCCCTGGAGATATTGAAGGTGAAGCTTGACAGGCTTGTGGGCAACCTGACCTAGTTGGGGACGCCCCTGCTTACTGCAGAGGGGGTTGGAACTAGACTACCATACTATGATTCTATGTGATGGACACCACAGGATCAGATGATCCTTGGGGTCCCTTCTGACCTGGCATTCTGTGCTTCATATAGACAAAATGGATATGGAATCATAGAATAATAGAACCAATAAGGTTGGAAAATACCTCAGAGATCATCAAGTCCAACCTATCACCCAAGACCTCATGACTACTAAACCATGGCACCAAGTGCCACATCCAATCCCCTCTTGAACACCTCCAGGGACTGTGACTCCACCACCTCCCTGGGCAGCACATTCCAATGGCCAACAACTCTCTCGGTGAAGAACTTTCTCCTCATCTTGAGCCTAAACCTCCCCTGGCGCAGTTTGAGACTGCATCCTCTTCTTCTGGTGCTGATTGCTTGATATGACCAGCTATTTCCACTCCTTTACCCACAACCTCATCCTAGCAGTGTTGTTTTCAGCCAGAACCCACTTTTCCTTGAAGAGCACCAAAGACACTCAAGAGGCACACTCTTGCTAATAACCCACTCCCTGTTCCCTCAGCTCTTTCTGTTCTTTCATGCAGGTGAGACAGCCTCAGACACTAACAGCTCCACATAAGCTAGTCGCTACCATATATTTCTTGTGACAAGAGAAGTAAGAAGAAGACAGAATATCCATAGTGGAGAGCTGCTCTGGCTTGAAAGGTACTCCTGGTGAAACAGCTATTGAGCAAGTCTTGTGACAAAATGTGTCTGTGTCTCTTCTCTAATAAAAATACAGCAGCTGCACAGCTCATTTTACAGCACAATTGATCGATCGATCGGAACCTTTCCTGCAGAGCTAATAGCACCAGACACAACTTCTCCACATGTTTCCAAGAGAAAAGGTAGCATCAGCAATATCTGCTCCAAACATGTTTGCCAATAACATTGAACAAGGAAGGCGAAGGAAAAAAATCCAGCAGCATGCAAGATGCTCAAGGAAGTTTTAGCTGAGTCAGTGTGCATGTAGGGCCTGGTGACACACCTCACGTACTGGGTCCAGTTTTGACCCCCTCACTATAAGAAAGATGTTGGGGTGCTGGAAGGGCAACAAAGCTGGTGAAGGGTCTGGAGAACAGGTCTGGTGAGGAGCAACTGAGGGAACTGGAACTGTTTAGTCTGGAGAAGAGAAGGTGGAGGGGAGACCTCATTGCTCTCTACATCTCCCTGAAAGGAGGTTGCAGTGAGGTGAGGGTTGGTATCTTCTCCCTAGTCTCAGGTGACAGAACAAGAGGAAATGGTCTAAAGCTGTGCCAGGAGAAGGATAGGTTGGACATTGGTTAAAAATTCTTTCCTGAAAGTGTGGTGACACATTGGAACAGGCTGCCCAGGGAGGTAGTGGAGTCACTATCCCTGGAGGTGTTCAAGAAATGTGTGGACCTGGCACTTGGGGACATGGTTTAATGGCCTCAGTGGTGTTGGGTTGAAGGTTGGATTTGATGATATTCCAACCAAAACAATTCTATTATTCTATGAATCTGGATCTAGTTCCTGGCTCTGGTGTAAACTTTCTTTGTGACTTTGGCTAAGCTCCCTCAGAAACCTGTCTTCAGGTTGGTAATGAGATACAAAGAGGAGGGGGGAAGGGGAGGGGGAAGGGGAAGGGGAAGGGGAAGGGGAAGGGGAAGGGGAAGGGGAAGGGGAAGGGGAAGGGGAAGGGGAAGGGGAAGGGGAAGGGGAAGGGGAAGGGGAAGGGAAGGGGAAGGGGAAGGGGAAGGGGAAGGGGAAGGGGAAGGGGAAGGGGAAGGGGAAGGGGAAGGGGAAGGGGAAGGGGAAGGGGAAGGGGAAGGGGAAGGGGAAAAGGAGGATGTTTTCTGCCTGGAATATTCAACCATAACTTCTCTGCCATGAACTATGGCTTGTGTAGCAATGCTCAGTGCAGAGCACACAGCAAGGCCTTGATGCTGGTCATGGTCCACAGACTGTACTTTTACACAAATGATAATGGACAAAAAAATATCTTCCAATCTGTCTTTTTTTGTCTGAGTAAAAAAAAAAAAAAAAAGAAATAACAAATGCAGCAGACACACTCAGTGTTCTTCAAACATATCTATAAAATTACTTTGAAGGAGGAGAGAAAGGTTTATTAGTTCAAAGTGGTGCAGCCTGGAACACTAGGGAAGTATTCCCTGTATTTTCCCCCTATTCTCTAACAATGGCAACTCATGTCATAAATCTCATTTTAAATCTAGTGGTACTCACACACACACCAAAAAAAAAGAAAGAAAAAAAAGTGTTACATTTATTCTGAGCTCACAAAAGGTTACTCAGAATGAATCTCAGGCTAAATATATTTATATGCAGTGATAGAGCCCTTCTTCTACATTAAAATCACCCTGACAGTTTATGGATTCAAGGCTTCACCAATGTAAATAAAAGAAGGTCTTATTATGACAAAAATGGAATTGGAAATAGAGAAATGATGGAATAAAAGTTTGAGATAAAGACTGGATAAAAAGTCTCTCATCCTGAATGAACAGCGCAGTGACAGCGGTGAGGTTGTGAAGTCACTTCGTGTGGCTGCGTTTTCTAAGGAAGGTTTTTAATGAATTCTCCTTTGAGAATCACAGGCAAGCACACACACAGGAGAAAAGATGTTCTGAAAGAGGAAGGTAGTGGGGGGGAGCTTTCCAGCAGTGCTGCTTTTGGTTTGGCCTCTGGGATTCCTGCTAAACAAAGGAGCTGTACAGCTAGGATCTCTTTCAGTTCTGGAAGGTGCAGGTGGGAGCCCGACAAAATCAACTAACAGGCAGGCTGCCAAGGATCCTTGGGCAGCACCACAGCCCACTGCAAGAAGGGCTGTGGGATCTCAATGATCTACCTTTCTCCTTCTCCCTTAGCCCATCCTAGAAGCCCTGAAGTGCATGGGATAGAAACTGACTCACAAATCCACACAAATCCACTCCAATCCCTACATACTAAGGCAGAGCCTTCTGCCTTGTTGAGCAGCCTCGACATGTAGAAGTTCTCCAGCTCCTCCTGTGCCCACCTCCTTGGCGCCCACAGCAATGTAGTTCCACTTCTAGTGCTCTGACCTAGCCCCTACACACTTCAGTATATCCATCTTCCTTGATACTGAGGTCTCACCTGCTCCATTGCTGGGTCTCTTCAGCTGTCCACAGGAGCTATCCTAGCATTTCCAGCATACCCAACTACCCTCCCTCCTCATCTTTCAGCTCCATTTTCCTATTTCATAGAATCATAGAACAGTTTGGGCTGGAAGGGACCTTAAAGATCATCTGGCTCCAACCCCTCTGCCAGGGGCAGGAACACCTCCCACTAGCCAGTATCATAAGCTGGGTTGCTCTTCTAACCTCTTTTTTTCAGTGGCATCAATAAAAGGTTTTCAGAGTCCAGTTCTGCTTTTCTCCACTTTCAGTAGAAACCTCCCTCCTAACACTTTCCTTTTCCCACTGGAAAAGCCTAGCTGCCCGGACTCACATTTGAACAGAGCAAGGATCGTAGTATTCCCCAGAGCTTGGCTTAAGCCATATCTGGGCCTTTCCAAGAACCTCATGCTTACTCTCAGAGGATTTGAAAGGAACTTTCCACTCCCAAACACAGTATCTATTTCTCCTGCCCTTTGGGAAGAGAATAAAGGGCATAATAGAAAGTAGACTTGGCACAGAAACCAGTGAAAGACTATAGAGTGGCAGCTAGCCCAGTGACTAACTCATTAGTGCCCCTGTGGTCAGTTTGTTCCAGGTAAGTGCCCTACCCACAGTTTGTTTGTCTTCAACTAATCTTTAATTATGTATACAAAATTGAAGTCTAACAAGAAAAAATGACCAGGGCATAAGTCCCCTCTGGAAATCCATCAAACCAATTTTTGACTGAAAAAAAAAATACCCAAACCAAACCCAAAAATCCTTCTGAAAAAGCCAAAGAAACCAATGTCTTTGTGGAAAAGAGACCTAGCAATGGCTGGAAATGCACAGGTCCGTGAATGCCTCTTTAGGACAATGAGCTGCAGTCTGTCATTGCCACTCATAGATAATTTTCCATTCAGGAGACAGGCTTGTGACCTCAGATTAGCAGAACATGGATTTCTCCCATTGGCTCAATACATCCAACAAGGCAGAACTTCCATGAAGGACTGGACTTTCTTTTCTGTGCAGTCACTGCATCAGCTCCAGGCTGAGGGATTCAGACACGTGGAATCATAGAATCATTCAGATAGGAAAGGACCCTTGAGATCATCAGGTCCAACTGTTTACTCTACTGAGTTCACTCCTAAACTAAGAGCCACATCTAAACAACCTTTAAACACATCCAGGGATGGTGACTCCACCACCTCCCTGGACAGCCTGTTCCAATGCTTGACCACTCTTGCAGTGAAAAAAGCATTTCCTAATGCTTAGCCTAAACCTACTCTGGTGCAGTTTGTTCTATCAATAATTACCTATGAGAACAGACCAGTACCTACCTTTCTATTGTCCTTTCAGTTAGTTGTAGAGGGCAATAAGGTCTCCCCTCAGCCTCTTCTTCCTCAAACTAAACAGTCCCAGCTCCCTCAGCTGCTCTTTATCAGATTCATTCTCTAGGCCCTTCACCAGCTTAGTTGCTCTTCTTTGCACTTGCTCCAGCCCTTCAGTGTCTTCATAGTGAGGTTCCCAAAACTGAACCCAGGACTTGAGGCATGGCCTCACCAATGCAGAGTACAGAGGGGCAATCACTGCCCTACTCCTGCTCATCACACCACTGCTGATCTGAGCCAGGACGCCATTGACTATTTGCCACCTGGGCACACTGCTGGCTCATATTCAGACACTTGTCCATTAGAACCCCCAGGTCCCTTTCTACCAGACATCTTTCCAGCTACACTTCCCCAAGACTGTGGCATTGCATGGGGTTGTTGTGGTCCAGGTGCAGAACCTGGCAACACCAGTGTCTGTGAAAGGAAACTGATGTGAAGAACAAAGGAGAAAGCAGAGAAAAAGCATCAAGAAAAGTGTGGAGGAGAAAAGACCAAAAATAAGAGAAAGAAGACAAAAATGAAGACAAAGAACAGCAAGAACAATGCAAAAGGGGGCAGATAAAGGGAGAGAGGGAAGGAGCGAGACAGAAAATCCATCTTGCCAGAAACAACCATTTCTTATCAGTTAGAGGCAAGAGGTACTGCCGCAAAAGCCAATTTCATATGTCAGGAGAGAAGTGATAGGGAAGGAATGAATCACCTGCATAAAGGTGTAAGTTCCTTAATGTTTAGGAGGTACAGAGAAGGCTGAAGGACACAGGGGTTTCAAATTAAGGTGGGGCCAGCAATACCAGTGGAAAAGTTTTCATCATCTGAGGTAAGGTAGTAACTAGCTTAAGCTGCTCTGAAACCTCATCCACACATCTTCAGGTCAATGAGCTGCAGTCTGTCATCACCACTCACACACAAGAGACAGATTTGTGACCTCAGATTAGCACTAAGTGCAGACAAGGCCTAGATGGCTGCTTTAAACAGCCAACATGGATTTCTCCCATTGGTCACTATCGACAGGAACATCTACTTGGGTGTGTGCTATTCCAGGGGTCGGGCAGGGGTTGGGGAATCACCCTGTGGCACCTACTTAGACCTTCTAGTCCCCAGTGCTACAGGCATTGTGCATTGGGAGAGTTGTTCCTGTAATCATAAAATTCTAGAATCATTAAGGTTGGAAAAGACCTCTAAGATCATCAAGTCCAACCATCAACCCAACAGCACCATGTTATGAAGTGCCATGTCCACACATTTTTTTAACACCTCCAGGGATTGGACATGGCACTTGGTGCCATGGTTTAGTCATGAGGTCTGTGGTGACAGGTTGGACTTGATCTTTGAGGTCTCTTCCAACCTTGGTGATTCTGTGATTCACCACCTCCCTGGGCAGCCTGTTCCAATGCCTGACCACTCTTGTAGTAAAGAAATATTTCCTAAAATCCAACCTAAATCTCTCCTGGTGTAACTTGACACAATTTCCTCTCTCCCTTTGCTAGTTATTGGAGAGAACAGCTAAACCCAAACACCTTTCAGGAAGTTGTAGAGAGCAAGAAGGTCTCCCTTCAGACAACTCTTCTCCAAGCCAAACTATTCCAGTTCCTCAGCTGCTCCTCACCAGACCTGTTCTTTAGACCCTTCACCCCCTTCATTGCCCTTTCTTGGAGTGAGGGATGCAAAACTGAACCCAGTGCTCAAGGTGTGGCCTCAGCAGTACTCAGTACAGGGGGACAAGCACTGCCCTGGTTCACTGGCCATGCTATTGTTGATCCAGGCCAGGATGCCGCTGGCCTTTGTGGTGGGTTAATGCCCATTCTGAAAACGCCCTCCACCCTGTTTTCAGAATGGCTGTTAACCCACCACAGCCTTCTTGGCCACCTGAGAACACAGCTCACTCATCTTCAGGCAGCTGTCAGCCAGCATCCAGGTGCTTTTCTGACAGGCAGCTTTTCAGCCCCTTTGCCCCAAGCCTGTAGCATTCATGGGGGCGTTGTGATCCAGGTGCAGGACCTGGCACTTGGGCCTTGTTGAACCTCCTACAATGGACATCAGTCCCTTCATCCAGCCTGTCCTGGATCCTCTGCAGAGCCTTCCTACGCTCAGGTAGATCAAAACCTATACTCAACTTAGTGCATCTGCAAATATACTGAGGGAGCACTCAATCCTCTCATGCAGATTGCTGGTAAAGATATTAAACAAGCCTTTACCAAGCTTCACCCAGGCTCTTCCCACAGTGCATTAGTAGCATACTAGCCCCTTGCTTAGAGTTCATAGCTGTATATGGCCTCCAAACAGGAGAAAAATAATAATTAAAAAAAATCATAATTAGGTTGTAAATAAGATTTTTGTTTAAATGCTACTTAAATGCTTCCCTAAGGCTAGGATTTCCAGCTCAACACTTATCCAAGATGTGCTTTCTCTGGTGAAATCTTTACCTACACAAGTGAAAAATAGCAGAAAATGTCAGCACAGAGAATCAGAAACAGGCAGCAAACAGCTCTACATGTATCCATCAAATAATGAGTGGGACCTCAAGACACCACTTATCCAATAACAGAGGGGTTTCTTTTCAGGAAATAAATAATAGGTGACTGCAATTTTATGTCTCACATTTGAATCAATATCAGAAAAAGAAGACATAGTTGAATGAAAATTTTCCCTTACAAAATCAATCTGCCTGGACATTTAGAGACACCAGGTATCAGTTATTTGGGACGCAGCCAGAGAGCTTCTCTACTAGCTGTGAGACCAAAATACAATCATTAGCATAGAGAGAGGTTTTATACTCACTGCCTACACACACAAACATTTAATAGCAGTGGTGTTCAGTTTGCTTTCTTTCTCCTAAACTACTTTTCTTTGGCAATACACTGAAGCTTCATAAAGTTTGCACAGGCCCATGTTCCCTCCAGCCTGTCCATGTCCCTCTGGATGATATTCCTTTCTGCTACTATGTTGACCACGCCACACAGCTTGGAGTAATCAGCAAACTGCTGAGAGTGTCTTGATCCTACTGTCCATGTCAGAAGCAAGGATGTTAAACAGTGCCAGAATTCAGAATTAGGATTTAATTTCTCTGTGATATATATACATATATGTATTGTCCCAAGATGCTGTCCAGTACTTAGAAATCTGGTCATAGGACCTTAGAATAGTACCAATATGCCCTTGTGTCCAAGAAGGCCAATGGCATCCTGAGTTGCATCAAGAAGAGTGTGGCAAACAGGTCAAGAGACACACTCCTCCCCTTCTACTCTGCCCTGTGTCTAGTTCTAGGCTCTTCAGTTCGAGAAGGACTGGGTCTTTCTCGAGAGGGTACAGAAAAGGTCTACAAAGATGATGAGGGGACTGAAATATCTCTCTTACAAGCAAAGACTGAGAGAATTTGGTCTTTTTATTCTGGACAAGAGAATACTGAGGAGGTGATCTCATAAATGCTGATCAATACTTACAGGATGGATTGGACCAGGCTTTCTTCAGTGGTGCTCAGTGACAGGACAAGGGGTAAAGGGCACAAACTTGAACATAAGAAGTTTAATCTAAACATAAAGAGGAACTTCTTTAATTTAAGGGTGACAGAGCACTGGAACAGGCTGCCCAGAGAGGTGGTGGAGTCTTGTGACAGTTTAGGCTGTGCCTTTAAGAAAAGGATAGCTGCAGAATTCTCTAGCTGAATGTTTGGGTGTAAAAAGGAAAACAAAGATTAATTCTAAACAAATTTCATTGGTCATACGTGAGATGTACCATAGCAAATATCTCTCACATTCTATTCTCTCATTCTTTTGTTTCTTGGCCAGACTGCATGCATGCTGACCCTGGACTGAAACTGATAAGATAAGCAGATAACTTTTCTTAACAACTGCTTTGAGCTAACAAATTTCGCTTAATATCCTTTTCTCTCTCTTTCTCCTGTTTCATCTAATTAACTGGACAGAAAGGGAAGGGGCAGAGAGGCTGGGGGGAACCCGAGGTGAAATCCTCCTCAGGATGGTTTCTGTGTTGTTTCCTTTCTGTAAACTCTTGTATGATATTGTAAATACTGTATATTTTGTATATATTCATTGCATTTCATTATTACTTGTAAAATACAGCTTTTCATTCTCTTCTCTGGCTGAGTTTAGCTGTGCTTTATGTTGGTGGGTGGATTAAACCATCAAACCACTACAAGTCTCCACCTCTGAAGACATTACAAACCCTGCTGGATTCTGTCCTGTGCAACATGACATAGGTGAACCTGCTCTGGCAGGGGATTTGAACTAGATGATTTCCAACCCCCACATTCTGTGATTTGGTGAAACCCCAGAAAAATCTGCTTGTGGCAAAAAATCCATCTCACTACAGCATGGATCACAGAATGACAGCAAACTGGCCATCAGCCTTCCAGAACAAATATACAGACCATCTGCAGGAGAGTCATCTCTTCTGGACTATATTTTTTTGGAAGACAACTAAAAGACTTTTTACAAGGGCTTGTAGTGACAGGATGAGGGACAACGGCTTTAAGCTGGAACAGAGAAGATTTAGACTGGATATTAGGAAGAAATTCTTGATAGTGAGGGTGGTTAGACCCTGGAACAGGTTGCCCAGGAAGGTTATTGATGCTCCCTCTCCAGAGGTGTTCAAGTCCACAATGGACAGGGCCTTGAGCAAACTAGTCTAGTAGGAGGTGTCCCTGCCCATGATGAGGGGGTTGGAAGGAGGTGATCTTGAAGGTCCCTTCCAACCCAAACCATTCTGTGATTCTATGAATAAAGGGACAGCACAACTTGGAACAAACTCTTTGTCCTGCTTATGATATGGGATAAAAGATGGATGGGATTATGCCTGTGGGGAAATGTTGTGCTCAGCAACACAATATAATCTTCTGGCAGCTAGACAGATGTGAGCAGGGTGATGTTACAAAGATGACAGCCAACTTTGCCCATTAACTGTTAGCCCATCAAACAACATAATTTCTTCATGTGATTTAAGGCGTACACAAAATGCAACTAACACGGAGTTTTTCAAGATGCTGATGAAAGAGCATTTGTTCCTTTCAAAGCTTCTTTGACAAGACAGAAATACTTCATGCTGAGAAGGCTGCCATTAGAGGATCATAGCTTCCCAGAAATATAAACCTTACATTTCTGAAGCTGCAGTCCTGTCACATAGCAGACTTGAGAATTCAAAACCCTTTATGGGTGGTTTGGGGTTTGTTTGTTTGTTTGTTGGGTTGTTTTTGCTTTGCTTTGTTTTGTTTTGAAGGAACAGAGTTGTTGTAATGGACTTCAGTAAAACATTTGACACTGACTCCCACAGCATCCTCCTGGAGAAACTGCCTTCCATGGTTTGGATGGGCAGATTCTTTGCTGGTTAAAAAAGTGCCTCAATGCCTAGGCCCAAAGAGTGGTGGTGAATGGAGTTAAATCCAGTTGGCATCTGGTCACGAGTGGTGTTCCCCAGGGCTCACTGCTGGGGCCCGTTCTCTTTAATGTCTATCAATGATCTGTATGTGGAAATAAAGGCACTTTCAATTAGTTTACAGTGGGCACTAATCTGTGAGGGAATGTTGAAATGTTTGAGGATAAGAAGGCTCTATAGAAGGACCTGGACAGGCTGGATTGATGGGCCAAAGCCAATTGTAAGAGATTCAACAAGACCAAGTGCTGGGTGCTGCACCTCAGTGATAACAACCTCATGCAACACTAGAGGCTTGGGGCAGAGTGGCTGGAAAGTTGCCAAGCAGAGAAAGACCTGGAGGTGTTGATGGACAGCCAGCTGAAGATGAGCCAGCGTGTGCCTAGGTGGCCAAGAAGGCCACCAGCATCCTGGTCTATATGCTGGCCACATCCCAACAGGACCAGGGAAGTGATTTTCCCCCATCCTCAGCACTTATGAGGCCAAAGCTCTTACTGTCGTGAATTTTGATGAAGAAAGAAGATACTTTTCTGCAAGCTGATAGCAGTTCACTGTTTGTAGGAGTTTTCACTAGAAGGAACATCACTGAAACAGCTCAAACAATGACTCAAGCTACCTAAAGATATCAAATGTATCTCCTTGGGTCACACTGGAGCTATAAAGGAATTGAAGTGATTTGGATGAATGATTCCTACTCAAAATGACTATATTACCTGTAACTTATGTTCAATGAGAAATTAGAAAATCAAGGTGAAAACCAACTTCCAGGGAAAATACCTTGATAATGAGATAACCCCCCTATCTTTTTATCCAGCTTTGATATCTCCAGATCACAGAATTGTTTGGGTTGGAAATGACCTTTAAAATCATCAAGTCCAACTATAAACCATGTGCTATAGCACCACATCTCTCTGTCTTTTGAACACCTCCAGGGATGGGGATTTGACCACCTTCTTGGGGAGCCTGGTCCAGTCTTTGAAAATCCTTTCAATCAAGAAGTTCTTTCCAATATCCAGCCTAAAGCTCCCCTGGTGCAGCTTGAGGCTATTTGCTCTCATCCTGGATTAGCAGATGTTTACAAAGCTCACCCTGAAAACATGTTCTGCTGGCAGCCATTGGTATTGAACAACTAGCAGGTTCTACCACCCATTAAGAGCTTCTGCAGGACCCCAGTAAAGCAGTGAATGATCCATCACGCCTAACACTGCACAGAAAAACCCTAGTGAAGCACTCTGGAGAGAACATTCCTGCACTGGTGGGGAGATGGACAGAGCAGTCTTATAAATCCCTGTCTTCTGTGATTAAGCAGATCATGTTGCTCATTCTTCTAATTCAAACATAATCCTGCTGTTGTCTTGATAGTAAAGGATTTGCAGCCTCTAACTGTTTTAATGACAATGCACCAAAGAAATCTTGCCCTTGGTTTTCACAGGCAAATCAAGAGTCCACATCAGGAGGGCAAGAAATCCAGTGGTGTGTGAGGGATTTTGGCCTTATAATGATCTTTCCAGTTCTGGCATATTTCTTATTTTGAATTTTACTTAAATAGCTGTAGAGCTGGAGTTAAGTAGAAAGGGAGATGGGGAGCCAGGATGGGGAACCAATGAAAAAAAATCACATCAGAGAATTGTTGCTGTCTACAACTACCTGACAGGAGGTTGTAGCCAGGTGGGGGTTGGTCTCTTCTCCCAGGCAACCAGCACCAGAACTAGAGGACACAGTCTCAAGCTGTACCAGGGGAGGGTTAGGCTGGATGTTAGGAAGAAGTTCTTCACAGAAAGAGTGATTGGCCATTGGAATGGGCTGCCTAGGATGGTGGAGGAGTTACCATCACTGGAGGTGTTTAGGAAGAGACTGGATGGGGTGCTTGGTGCCATGGTTTAGTTGATTAGAATAGAATAGAATAAGAATAGAATTAGAATAGAATAGAATAGAATAGAATAGAATAGAATAGAATAGAATAGAATAGAATAGAATAGAATAGAATAGAATAGAATAGAATAGACCAGGTTGGAAGATTAGATAGTGTTGGGTGATAGGTTGGACTCAATGATCTCAAAGGTCTTTTCCAACCTGGTTAATTCTATTCTATTCATAGGATCACAGAATGTTGTGAGTTGGAAAAGACCTTCAAGATCATCCAGTTCTAGCCTCCCTGCAATAGGCAGGGATACCTTCCACTAGACCAGGTTGCTTAAGGCCTCAGCAGTATTAATATGCTACTAAATCATTACAGGCCACATGAAACTGAACTGCAGGATATGCTGTTATGGCTTGAAGGCCAGGAACCATGAATTCTCCATCCTTGCTGGCTCATAAGGCAGCTGAAGACTTGCTGTAATGAAAAATGCTGGTTTGTTTCTAAAATGCCTCAACAGAAAGTGGAAGATCTGACATCTTTGAGAACAGAGCCCTCTCCACCCTGCCACTGTCAAGGAGTTTGCTGGCTGTAGTGCAGCAGCTGCACAATATTGTAAATAAAATATATGGCATTATCTTCTCCTTTGAAAGGTGGCTTGTTCTGATCAATAAGCTATCACAGTTATGATGCACAGAAAAATTTTTCTCCTGAGGCAATATCACAAAGCAATAGGCTTTTTTAAGATCTCATCCCAGATCCTCCACAACTCCACATGAATGCAGACTGAAGGGCAATACTGACAGTTAGAAAAGCTTTAGACACTTTGCGATCCTTCCACTTGTAAGATAAAAGCAAAGAATTCCTGCTCAGAGAGTGCTAAGATGCTTAAGAAGCATCCAACTTAAGGTAACTTGTCTTGACACAGCCATAGACATGATGGGACATGGTTTAGCCCCAGCCTTGGTAGACTTAGATAATGGTTGGACTTGATGATCTTAAAAGCCTTTTCTAACTGAAATGATGATTCTATCACTAGAAGTGATTTTTGAAAGCACTGAGAAGGTGGCAAACTGTGGGAGGATATGAACTCCTGTTGTGATGGCTGTGCAGCCAGCAACTTGCAAGGTAGAAATTCTTATTATATCAACAAGAGTTTCCTCTGGGAGCTTGAGAGGGGCAAGGCTTTTACCCCTCTTCTCTGCTGTGAGCTACAGCAGTGTTCACACTATCTGCAGAGATCGGTGAAATTAAAAAAATAGAGTTCCCACTGCATTTGAGAGGCTTTGGATCAACACCTGAATTTGATAAGCACACTATCTCAGACTCAGAGCCTGCTGCTCAGAACCACCTCTTTTTGCTCCTCAGCACAGTATAAATGGCATACTCCTCAAGCGAGGCTACTGCACTAACTCATGTGTCAGCCTCTCTTGCTCTCCAGAAGACATCAATGCAATTTATGTGCTGAGTCTCAAATTGCAGGTTAAACTTGATTTATCTTCCCTTGTGCTAGCTGCTGATTCAGGATCTCTGCAGCCACACAAGGTACCATCTCACCTGAAGCTTTTCTGTATGGAAGCATCTCAAGACAGCCAGGATAGACAGAGGACTATCCTTAGCCGCTTGGATCCCCACAAGTCCATGGGACCAGATGGGATCCATCCTAGGGTGCTGAGAGAGCTGGCAGATGAGCTGGCCAAGCCACTCTCCATCATTTTTCCAGTGAGCAGTCCTGGCTCACTGGAGAGGTCCCAGAAGACTGGAAGCTGGCCAACATGGCGCCCATCCACAAGAAGGGCTGGTTGGATGAGCCAGCTAAGTTCTCTACAACTACCTGAAAGGAGGTTGTAGACAGGCAGGGGCTGGTCTCTTCTCCCAGGCAACCAGCACTAGAACAAGAGGACACAGTATCAGACTGCACCAGGAGAGGTTTAGATTGGATGTCAGGAAGAAGTTCTATACAGAGAGAATGATTGCCCATTGAATGGGCTGCCTGGGGAGGTGGTGGAGTTGCCATCATTGAAGGTGTTCAGGAGGAGACTTGATGGGGTGCTTGGTGCCATGGGTTAGTTGTTTAGGTGGTGTTGGATTGGTTGATGGGTTGGATGTGATTATCTTGAAGGTCTCTTCCAACCTGGTTTATTCAATGTATTCTATGTACTACTCCCATCTAGTACTGCTCTGAATCATTTGCCCTGAGTTAGAGCAGAACTGATTCTGATCAGTGCTGCAACTTCCCAGCTCAGTTCCTTTCTGCAGCTCAGGGAATGTTCTCACAGACAGAGGCTGCTCCTAGCAGTGAGAACACTGACAGGCAGAGTTAGTACCAAGGGTTGGGGTGCAGACCAAGGGCACTGCTACATCTTGTGTGCTGTGGGGGGGTGCAGAGTGAAAGGTCACACTGGCAGGCAGGAGTGGACAGTTCAGGTGACCCTAAACTGACCAGCAAGGGATTCCATCCCATGGATGTCACATTTGCTGTAAAGCTGAGGGGCCACCAGGGTCAAATTCTTCCTCTTATTCAATGGTCTGTCCTTTCTGCCTTTGATACCAATCCACAAATTCCTGAATACAGTTCCAGAACCCAGCTCCTGAATCTGGTTCCTGTCTCCTGCTGAGTCCAGGCTCAGACTTCTGCCACAGCATCATTGGTGATGGTGACCGCTTGTCAGGAGGAAGTTGGGTTTGATATTGGTTTGTATCTACTTGTATATATTTAATTTTATTGTTATTATTTTCATTAAAGCAGGTTTAGTCAGTCTCTCTTCCTTATTCCTTTTCTATTCCATTTGGGAAGGGAGAGGGGCTGGTAAAGGGCATCTGGCACTTATTTTGTGACTGCCCCAGTGCTAACCCTTGATCATCTCTTTAGGAAAGCTGCTTCTCCATTCTGTGTCCCATTCCCTCTCTTTCAGTTGAAGAAATCTCATCTGAAGAGCAGAGATTATAAACTCTTTACACAGATAATACCCTTTGTGCGTTGGTGCAACAACTAACTCATCAGATCTCAGCTGGTAGTTTTGTTATTTGCAACCAGTACTCAAGGTTTGGCTAAATGGCTACAGAAAACCGGAACCTGCTTCTGCTTTACTTTTTGATATCCTAACTCCTGTGCAAATGAGGGACAGATGTATTTGTTTATCTATACAAGCAAGGACTTCACATTCAAAGGAAGTGACAGTATTTCATACAATACACAACCACTGTGCAAAATTATGTGCGGAGTTGCTGCCATTACTCTTTCACTAATCTGCAATATGCAGGGCCTGTGAATTTAATGAGCTTCATCATTATTTTGTTCTCCAAATTCCTCACTTTTTTTGGTAAGGACAATTATTTCAAGTGATGATTTTTACAGCCTGTCCCTAGTCAATCATGTCAATTCTCTGAAAGATGTACCTGAAGAAGAACAAAAGAGAGAAGGAGAGGTTGATTTATCTCAAGGACTTTGCATCTTAAATAGTCAGTAAAATATTAAATGTCCCTATCAAAACCAGGTGGACCATATTATAAGCTTCCTCATAACTGGAGTTATTAGGAACAAAATGACATCTCCTGAAAAGATGTCAAAATTTTTGCTGAGTGGTTTTTACAAGTGGGGAGACCATCAATCTGTCTTAACGTTTATTGTAGGGAAAATAATTGTCTTTTCTTCTTAGCAGAGGTATTTCATTATATGCAGAAGGATAAATAACTGCAGTTCAACGCCAAATAAGATTAAAATGTCCTTGCAGGTTTTTTTTTCTCTTCTTTCCTTGGGTTTCTTTTCTTCTTATAATTTAATTTCATGATGAAAAAAAAATATATATAATTAAATTAAGCTCGGTTCTGATTTAAATGTGCATCTTGAAATGAAAGCAGAGAAATGATTTTCCTTTTCAAAGCTGTTATATCCCAATTGATCTTCCACACATTGGCATTATTATCTGATTGTGAGGATATATGCATTTATCAAAAGCTAGAGCCATCTGTCTCAATTCTGTGTAATTTCATTACATATTCATCATTTATCTAGTCTGAGGAGGTGACATGGGACCCTACTGACTGGTAATTCCACACTTATTATCACTTCACACTGCGTTTGGATGGACACAAGGCTGTCGACTTCCATTAATCTGCTTTTGATGTCAAAATTATCATCTTGGGATAAGCCTTTGAGCTCCTGAATAATCAGGCCACACTGCTACGTAAATACAGAGGCACCAGAGCTTTCGTAAAAGGCCTGCAGCATTTACTCCTGCTTGTCTTTCCCCATCAATAGGCAGATGTCAACCTGTAGAAGCATCTGGCTAGCTGAAGCACAAATCTCATCAGCTGGGCACAGTTGTGCTCTCCAAAGGTTCCTCTTTGCGATTCTGCTGAATGTGGATATGGCCAGGACTTAAGAGAAGCAAGGAGAAGTTTTCTAACACAAGAAATCAGTCATGGCTGAGGGAAGGTGGTTGAGGGAATTTGGGTTATTTTGCCTGGAGAAGAGGAGGCTAAGGGGAGACTTCATAGGTCTTTAGAAGTCCCTGAAAGGAGGTTAAAGTGAGGTGAGTGTTGGTCTTTTCTCCTCACTAATTATCAATAGGAGGAGAGGAAATGGCCTCAAGTTGCACCAGGGGAAGTTTAGATTGGAAATACAGAAAAGATTTTTTCACTGCAAGAGTGGTCAGGGTTTGGAAAAGGCTACCCAGGGAGGTGGTGGAGTGACCATGCCTGGAGGTGTTCAAAAAACATGGCACTCTGGGACATGGCTTAGTGGCCATGGTGCTGTTAAGTTGATGGTTGGACTCAATGACCTTAAAGGTCTTTTCCAGCTGAAATGATTCTTTGATTCTGTGAACTTACTTCATCTATATCCAATTCCATGCTGCAGACTCTTTTGGTGAGTGCTGTAGAGAGCAAGCCACCAGGCAAGACCATGTGCTTAAAGCTACAGCTCCTGGCAGAATACTTAACAAAGCAGAATATCATTTTGTGAACATGAATATTCACACTTCGTATCTCATTTTAAGAATCAAGCTCATCCTATCTGGAAACACAAAGATAAGCTGTGATTTGTCTATATCAAAATATGTCTCAAACTGCACATTATACACACTTGAAATTGATGATGCATCCTTAGGGGTGCTTAGAGACAGAATTTTATTCCCAATGGCTAACTATGAGTTCTGCTGCTTTTCAGAAACTGTTTTTCATTGCTGTTTTCCCACCAGCTAGACAGAGATGTGAGCACTCACCTTCATTTGCAGATTGCGCCATGTCCTACCAGACTGAAGTTTCTGTGTCACCAATATTGATTTATGACACAGATCACAGAATCATAGAATGGTTTGGGTTGGAAGGAACCTTAAAGATCATTTAGTTCTAATCCCCCTGCCTTAGACAGGGACTCCTTCCACTAGACCAGGTTGTTCAAGCCCCTGTCCAACCTGACCTTCCAACATCTCTGGAGAGGGGGCATCCACAACCTCCCTGGGCAACCTGTTCTAGAATTTCTTCCTGATCTCCAGTGTAAATATCCCCTCTTCCAGCTCAAAGCCATTGCCCCTCATCCTATCATTACAAGTGCTTATAAATAGGCCTCTTGTGGCAGGCAGTTGTGTTCCCCTGGATGGAGGGATTTGCACAGGGGAAAGAGAGTGCAAAAGTTCACACACAGAAAATTCATATCCCATTTTATGGAGCCTCACTATCTTAGAATCACAGAATTGTTTTGGTTGGAAAAGACTTCCAAGATGACCAAGTGCAACCATCAACCTAACACCATCACAGTCATTAAACCATGTCCCAAAGTGCCATGTCCACACGTTTCTTGAACATCTCCAGAGATGGTGATTTCACCAGATCCCTGGACAGCTTGTTCCAATGCCTGACCACTAATGCCAAAACTAAATCTCTCCTGGCACAATCTCAGGCCACTTCCTCTTGTTCTATCACCTGAGTCTATGGAGAAGAGACCAATCCCATGTCACCGCAACATTCATGTAGTTATAGAAAGTAATGAGGTCTCCCCTCAGCCTCCTCCTCTCCAGACTAAACAACCCCAGTTCCCTCAACTCCTTCTCACCAGCCCTGTCCTCCAGACCCTTCACCAGCTTTGTTGCCCTTCTCTGGAACTGCTCTAGTACCTCAATGTCTCTCTTGTAGCAAAGGCTTCAAAACTGACCCCAGTATTCATGGTGTGGCCTTGCCAGAGCCACGTACAGGGACACAATCTGTTCCCTGGCCATGCTGGTCACATTATTGCTGATCCAGGTGAGGATGCTGTTGGCCATCTTGGCCACCTGGGCACACTTCATGAAGGCAGACCTCGTGCTGCCAGCTTCTTTCCTACAAAAATTTGTTAAGGGTCTTTTCTAGCCAAAAGATTCTATGATTCTGTGAAGCACAATATATTTTATTGTGTGGAAGCCATGACCAGGAAAACCAAACTGAGCAGAAAATGGTGATGGAGCCTGCTGCCAAACCACAATGTGGGAAGCCATGTGGGAAGTCACAGCAGTCCTCTGAACACATTTGGTTAACAGTGAAAGCAAAAGAAGATGGATCCAAAAACTACCACTTGAGTCATGGAGAGTAGTCTGATCATGCACAAGTTGGTCACAGGCATGTAGCATGACCAGATGTTCAAGTATGCTGTGTTTGACCCCAGAGCTCAGTCAGACAACCACGAAAACATAGGATCAGAGAATCAGAGAATTGTTTTGGTCAAAAAAGACATCTAAGATCATTGAGAATACAGGGCTACGATCATTATGGCCAAAACAAACGGGCTGTCATTGTGGAAAGGACAAATTAAAGTCCTCAAGATACCTCTGAGCCTGCTCATACATTTCCATTGGGTAGAGAGGCTCAGGGCTCCCTAAATCTGCAGCACTGCCAATGAACCACAGCTTTGCATTCAGCGCTGGTGCCAGAGGCGAGGGTGCTAGCTTGGGGCTTTTCAGCACCACAATACACTGTGAAGTCTACAGAAGCTGTGAATGGCTTGGATGCCCTGAAAACTGTTACCTGCACGTTTCCTAAACCAAACTTCCTGACCACTAAAGCCATTAAACACCCCATTACAGCACAAATTAACTGTAACATTGTGTTTGAGTGCTAGTTGGGATAACTAAAGCCTTTTTCCTTTACTTACTGTACAGTGAAATTGTCCCTTTCTGTATTTTCCCTAATTCACAGCTGAATGGCCCTAAGCTGTCAGATAATTGTTGCCTCCACCTTGGTTCTTTACCTCAATTTTTATGAATGACCTATTTCTCCTCTGGTTATTTATGAGGGGTTTCATGGACTTTGCAAAGTGCTTCACCATTCTGACTGCTATAAAGCATATTCTAACAATTATTTAACTCAAGGGTCTGTTTCCATTCAGTTACAGTTTAGTCCACCTCTGCCAGTGTGCCATACACACTGGTTTTAACATGTCCTTCATAGAATCACTTTGGTTGGAGGGGACCTTTAAGATCAATGAGTCCAATCATTATCCAACTCTGTCAAGTCTGGTGCTAAAACCATGACCTTCAGCACCACATCTCTGCCACTCTGAAACACCTCCAGGAATGAGGATTCAACCACATTTCTGAGGAGACTCTTTCAGATTTTGAGAACCTGTTCCAATTTTTGAGAACCCTTTCAGTAAAGAAGTTTCTTCTCCTAGCCAACCTAAACCTCCCCCATTGCAACTTGAGGTCATTTCTTTTCTCCTTATCCCTTTTCACTATGGAGAAGAGACCAACAGTCACATCACTACAACCTCCTTTCAGGGAGTTGTAGAGAGCAATGAGGTCTCCCCTTAGCCTCCTCTTCTGCAGACTAAACAACCCCAGTTCCCTCAACTGCTCCTCACCAGACCTGTTCTCCAGGCCCTTCAGCAGCTTTGTTGCCCTTCTCTGGACACTCTCCAGTTTTTAATCAATGTCCTTCTTGCAATGAGGGCCTCAAAACTGAACCCAGGATTCAAGGTGTGGCCTCATCAATGCTGAGTACAGGGGGACTTCCCTGGTCCTGCTGGATACACTATTCCTGATCCAGACTAGGGTGCTCTTGGCCTTATTGGCCACCTGAGCACAGTTCCTTTACCAAAGTCACAGATTCCAGCAACGATCCCTTCTGTAACTGGAACATTTAGACACACACCACTTAGAATTAGGAAGGGAACATGTGCTGAGCACCACCAGAAAGCTGGCCACTTGTAACTGTAACTGCTAGCTCTCATCTTTAATGACAGTCCAAAGATTTCTTTTTTCTCTTTGCCAAGCCTTCCTGTTAGTTGTGATAATTATAGTGAATACTTGCTAAAAATTAAGCCACCTACACAAATCTGTCCCCAAAATAAGCGCTGGAAGCAAATTATAACATCTCCCTGTCACTTCCTGGGTATCTGTATCGTCACTAGATTTATGTTCTAATGCTACATTATTTCCTATTACCATAGTTGTTAAAACCTTACTTTTCATGCTAATGAAAATGATGAAAGACAGGGGTTTTGACATAAATACTGTAATAAGAACCATATTAATGTGACAGACGATTGCTCCTCTGTGACAGACTCCGAAATCCTGTGCACGAGTTACAGAAGGTTCATTTACATGTCTGCTCATCTATCTTTCTCTTCAGGGAAGCAAGGGACTTATGCTCAGTGTTTGAGTGGGATGAAAATCAGAAGGAATATGGCAAACAGACACAGATAATCGTTCTAAGAAGAGCTGCATCCCAAGGCATACTTCCTTCCTTAAGCTCCCAGAAGCATAAAATGTCAATGATGGGACCTAAGGTCAGACTCAAACTTCTTATCAGGTATCTATGCATGTACCTCTATGCAAAACTTTCAAACTGTAGGACAGAAGCCTACCAGAAAAGGGGATTTATGGTCTCCAAGAACACTCATTCAGTGAAACCTTTTTTCCTAATATTCAATCTCAAGCTTTCCTGGTGCAGCTTGAGGCCATTTCCTCTCCTCCTATCACTTGTTACTAGGGAGGAGACACCAAGACATATCCTTCTGCCTTCACTTCATGACATTTTTCATCCATCAACTTTGGCATGAATGTTGCCATCTTCCAGTCATGCTTCCACCCCAATGATTCTCATAGTTCTCCTAGCAATTTCCACAGGTTTTGAGAGAGCTCTAGCTCTAAGGAATATATCCTGACCATCCTCAAAGAGAGACCTGGTTAAAAGATATCAAGGAAGCCAAGATACTCATACATAGAATACATAGAATAAACCAGGTTGGAAGAGACCTTCAAGATCATCGCGTCCAACCCATCAACCAATCCAACACCACCCAAGCAACTAACCCACAGCACCAAGTACCCCGTCAAGTCTTCTCCTAAAAACCTCCAGTGATGGCGACTCCACCACCTCCCCAGGCAGCCCATTCCAATGTGCAATCACTCTTTCTGTATAGAACTTTTTTCTAACATCCAGCCTGAATCTCCCCTGGCGCAGCCTGAGACTGTGTCCTCTTGTTCTGGTACTGCTTGCCTGGGAGAAGAGACCAACATCCGTCTGTCTACAACCTCCCTTCAGGTACACTTCTAAGCATGTCAGGACAAGAGCACTGAAAGACACTGTGCAGTAGATATACCACCTCTCAGCAGCTATCTATAGAATAGAATAGAATAGAATAGAATAGAATAGAATAGAATAGAATAAACCAGGTTGGAAGAGACCTTTGAGATCATCGAGTCCAACCCATCATCCAACACTATCTAATCAACTAAACGATGGCACCAAGCACCCCATCCAGTATCTTCCTTTTTTGGAGCACTACATTCAGTCAGATAAGAGACAGAAACATGATTGTGTTGTAGACCACTGACTCCAGCTTTGCTGATCAAGCTCAGTTTTACATTAATTGTGACCCCATTGATCTAAACCAATCAATTACTTGAATTAAGAGATTATAGTTTTACTCCAACACACATCACCTGGTCTGCTAATGACACAGGACCATAACGCTGCATGATGGGTGCCAAATGCAGACTATTCCATCATAAGACAACAATTCCCCCTACCCTTAAAAAAAACCCCAAACCCTCAAATCCAAACCAAAAATCCCCCAACACTTCACAAAATTAAATAATAATTCCAGGTTTGTTTCTATTGGCTTTCCACCAGCAACCACTTTATATAGAGCAGTATTTATTTTCTTTTCAGAGTTCTCCCTTTGCAAAGAGAAAGAAAATAGTGATCTTGTAGATAATTTATTATTAAAACTCATTTTTGCTGGTGGATAAAGGTTTCCCCAGTTCAGCAATGTAAACATGGTGTACTAGAGGGACTCTGAGAGTTTTCTTTCCACATCTTTGTTATCTCTCCTATTCCCTCTTGCTTTATTTTGACTACCTTTCTACAGACTTAGAGAATCACAGAATCATTTTGGTTGGAAAAGACCTCTAAGATCATCAAGTTCAACCATCAATCCAGCACCACCATGCCCACTAAATCACGTCCTGAAGTACCACGTCTACATTTTTCTGAACACCTCCTGTGATGATGATATCCCACCTGGGCAGCCTGTTCCAATGCCTGACCACTCTTGCAGCAAATAAATTTTTCCCAATATCCAACCTAAACCTCCCCTGGTGCAATTTCAGGCCATTTTCTCTGGTTCTGTCACCTGATAGTAGGAAGAAGAGACCAACCCCCACCCTGGTTCCAACCTCCTTTCAAGGAGCTGTAGAGAGCAGCCTCCTCTTCTCCAGACTGAACCACCCTGATTTCCTTGGCTGCTCCTCATCAGATCTGTTCTCCAGACCATTCAACAGCTTTATTACCCTTCTCTGGACATGCTCCAGCACCTCAATGTCTTTCTTACATAGAATACATAGAATACATAGAATAAACCAGGTTGGAAGAGACCTTCAAGATCATCGCGTCCAACCCATCAACCAATCCAACACCGCCCAAACAACTAACCCATGGCACCAAGCACCCCATCAAGTCTTCTCCTGAAAACCTCCAGTGATGGCGACTCCACCACCTCCCCAGGCAGCCCGTTCCAATGGGCAATCACTCTTTCTGTATAGAACTTTTTTCTAACATCCAGCCTGAACCTCCCCTGGCGCAGCCTGAGACTGTGTCCTCTTGTTCTGGTACTGCTTGCCTGGGAGAAGAGACCAACAACCATCTGTCCACAGCCTCCCTTCAGGTAGTTGTAGAGAGTAATAAGGTCACCCCTGAGTCTCCTCTTCTCCAGTAGTAGTGAGGTCCCCAAAACTGAACCCAGTCTTCAAGGGGTAGGCTCAGCAGTGCTGAGTACAGAGGGACACTCACTGCCTGGTCACATCGTTGCTGATAAAGGTCATGTTAGCAACTTTTCTACATGTTCAATTTTTATATCTTTGTTCTGTGGCCCTCTTTGAAAAAATGATTACTTCTGGTTTCTGATTTGTATGGAAAGGTCAATTTGCTCTTTTCCTCTTAGGCTGGAGGTTAGGAGGAAGTTTTACACAGAGAGAGTGATTGCCCATTGGAATGGGTTGCCTGAGGGTCGCCGTTGTTGGGGGTGTTCAGGGCGAGGCTTGACAGGATGCTTGGTTCCATGGTTTAGTTGATTGGGTAGTGTTGGATGATAGGTTGGACATGATGATCTTGAAGGTCTCTTCCAACCTGGTTTATTCTATTCTATTCTCAGTGAGGAAAGTAGCTAGGAAAACAAACAGATGTTCTCTCTCACCTTTTTCTCATCCTACAAGCCTAAATGAAGTGAAATTTCCAAGGCTGCTTGTGGCATCACCTTTCGCTCCACAGTTTAGCATATTTTGCTTTAGCAGCAGTTCAAAAGTTCACCATCTGATGCCTTCTGCTTGCTCCAAACATCAGCAGGGCAACAAGAAGTTAAAAACATTAAATGATTGCAGGACATCAGGACATCATCAAACCAGCATTCACAAGCTTAAGCTGAAACAGCATCACACAACATTTCCAAATACTTGTTTGCTTTTCTACCATGTGAACAGTTGAAGTTGAGGCTTTAGTTGGTTTTGTCTGCTTTCACCAAACACAGATTTGTTTTTAAGCTTTCCTCCACTGAGTGGTGAGGTCTGAAATGTTTAGGTTTGTGAAAAGGAGGATAGGCAAAATATTTTCAGTAAATTAGTATTTTCTCAGGTTCTAGCAAACCACACCATATCCTTCCCCTGCTCTGAGGAAAGCGCTGAGCTGCAGAAATTAGCCCTGAGTCTGTCAGAAGGAGAGGCTCCTCCAGTGTTGGACCTTGTCTGGTGAAGCCTTAAAGCAGCATTCCAGTACCTGAAGGGAGCCTGCAAGAAAGCTGGGGATGGACTTTTCAGAGAGGCTTGTAATGATAGGATGAGGGGCAATGGCTTTGAGCTGGAAGAGGGAAGAGTTAGACTGGAGATTAGGAAGAAATTCTTTCCAGTGAGGGTGATGAGACACTGGAACAGGTTGCCCTGGAAGCTTCTGGATGATGCCTCCCTGGAGGTGTTCAAAGTCAAACTGAAAAGTCTCATAAGCAACCTAGTCCAGTGGGAGGTGTCCCTGCCCATGGCTGGGGGTTGGAACTGGATGATCTTTAAAGTCCCTTCCAGCCCAAACTACTCTATGATTTTTTGATTCTATATCATATGTTTGCCTTCACTAGGGGATGCCACAAAGTCAGCAAGCTTTGAAAAAGCTATGAGGTAAGGACCTTTGCATGGCTACAGGATTAGTTTGGGATTTGTGAGCCCTCTGCACTGAGGAACTGAGCCTTGACAATGATTTATTTGTCAGTGCACTATACTGACAGCCAAACCATCCAGAGAGCAAGGGAGAAATAAAAGGGCAGAGAGAAAATATTCAGGTTTGAAATTGTTCTGAAAATTTCTAATAAAAAAATCAATTACAAAACAACAACAAAAAAAAGGTTGTATATTGTCCAAGGCTGTGTACTCTGGCCTGCAGCAAGGAGCAAAGTCATTTATCTTCAAGTCAGTGACCAGAGACAAAAATAGGAACATCTTTTTTATCCCCTAATTGAAAATTCTAGGCAAATTGGGTTGTTAATTTGATTTGCTCCCTCTCAAGAAACCTCCTTAGTTTCAAGAAACCTGTGGACACGGCCCTTCAGGACATGGCTTAATGGCCCCGGTGGTGTTGGGTTGATGGTTGGACTCCATGATCTTAGAGGCCTTTTCCAGTGGAAACAATTATATGATTGCACCTATAGGTTTGCAACACCAATTTTCAAACAGCTTCTGAGGCTCCTCTTTCACAAACGTTCTGCATAATGAGTTTAGAATTGCAGCTAACAACACAGCTCCAAAATAACTTAGAAGCAAACAAACCAAAACCAAAACAATAAGAGAGGTGGGATGCTGCCTGTGAAAAACTGCAGCAGGATAAGATTTTACTCCTCTGTGTGAAAGATTTAACAAAGGACCTTCTCAATTTTCAACCACTCTGACAGTGCTCTTCTGGCCAGGTACTGACTAAATGCTCTTTCAGACACAGATATAAATTCCAGACTCTCTGCTTATACAGAAGGAGAAATAATGGCTGCTAGCATCCTTTGTGATCTTAGAGGTAGTTTTTTTAAAACTTGTCTTATTGGTGGAAGAAACCCAGGCAAGATGACAAGGAACTAATGGAGAAAGCCCACCATAAAGCCACTAAGATGATAAGGGGACTGGAACATTTCTTTTATGAGGAAGGGCCAAGAGACCTGGGGCTGTTTAGCTCAGAGGGTAGAAGACTGTGAAGGGGGGGAGATCTCATTAATGCTGGTCAATATCTAAAGGGTGAGTGTAAGGAGAATGGAGCCAGACTCTTCTCAGTGGTGTCCAGTGACAGGACAAGGGGCAATGGTGACAAAATGGAACCCAGGAGGTTCCATGTAAACATATGGAACAAGTTTTTCCCTTTGGGGGTGGCAAAATGCTGGACTAGGCTGCTGGGGGAAGTTGTGGAGTCTCCATCTCTGGTGACATTCCAAACACACCCAAACATGTTCCTGTGTGATGTACTCTAGACAACTGTGCTTTATCAGGTGAATTGGCCTCTTACACTCAATGCTACCTGTTCAGTATTTAACACAGGCCTCTCTATCTTGCCATGGGTTCTCTGACTTGCCAAGAAAAGCCCATAGGTCACCATAACCTGACATAGTCACTCAGAAGCATTGGGTCCTTCAATTACAAGCTTGCTCCACAATACACCATCCCACCCATTCAGTGTCTCTGTGGAAATCTCTTGCCACTGTCCCAGGAGCACAATCTCAGTCCTGTTCAATCTGTCCCCAATTCTCCCAGCTTTTCCTCCTCCATCCACTTCTCTGCTGCTGGGCCTGTCCCACAATTCTGGAGATAATGAAACTGAAGAGAGACCTTGCTCTCTACAACTACATGAAAGAAGGTTGGAGCTTGCTATCTACAACTGCTTGAAAGGAGATCAGAACCAGGTGGGAGTCATTCTTTCCTCCCTAGTAACAAGTGACAGGAGGAGAGGAAATTGCCTCAAATTACACCAGGGGAGGTTTATGTGGGATGTGAGAAGAAACTTCTTGACTGAAAGTGTTCTGAAACACTGCAGAGGGACTATTTACAAAGGCCTGCAGTGATAGGACAAGGGGCAATAGTTTGAAATTAGAGAAGAATAGAATTAGATTGGATATTAGGAGCAAGTTCTTTACCAGGAGGATGGTTGAGCACTAGAACAGATTGCCCAGAGGAGTGGTTGAACCCTCATCCCTGGAAGTGTTTCAAAGAGGCGGGAGATGTGGTGCTGAGGGATGTGGGTTAGCACCAGCCTTGGCAGAGTTAGAGAATGGTTGGACTCAATGATTTTAAAGGTCTTTTCCAACCAAAATGGTTCTATGATTCTCTGAAAAATTAATTTCCCATTATCAGTTCATCTTAAACTACAAATCCAAACACCAGCAGATATGACTCAGTGTTTATCTGTCCAAGGCACGATGCAGAGAAGAACCTTAAAGGAGGATTTGCCCTTAAAAATGATTGCATAACAACAGGATCTTCTTATTCAAAAGACTAGTTCACCTTGTTTATACAGACACACATGCTTATTTCCTTATGAAAAATGGAGTTTTCATCAGTGTTCTGTGAAGAAGGCTAGGGGTTGCAAAGGACCTCCAGAAATGGAGTCCCACCCCCGTACCAAAGCAGATTCACCTAAAAAAGGTCACATAGGAACATACTGAGATGAGTTTTGAATGTCTTCAGAGATTAAGACTCCACCACCTCTCTGGGCAGCCTGTCCCAGTGGCTCCATTGCCCTTAAAGAGTTCCTCCCCACGTTTAGAGAGAATATCTTATGTTCAAGTTTGTGCCCACTGTAAGGTAATTTCCAAACATCACTTTGGGCACTACAGATTTTGTTGATTTGATTCAGAAAGAAAACAGGGGGGAAAGTGCAACAAGAACCATGATAAACTCAGAAGAGATGGAAACACAGTGCTCAAAGCAGTGTATACCCAAAGAGGATCTGATCATGGAATGATTTGGGTTGGGAGGGATCTTAAACATCACCTGGTTCCAACCACCACCCACCATGGGCAGAAATGGGAAGCTCCATCTAAGCATGAGGAGGAACTTCTTAATTCAACTGTAATGGAGTGCTGGAACAGGCTGTCCAGAGAGGTGGTGGAGTCTCCATCTCTGAAGATATTCAGAACCTGCCTGGGCATGTTCCTGTGTGACCTTCTTTAGGTGAACCTGCCCTAGCAGGGGAGTTGGACTCGACTCGATGATCTCCAGAGGTCCCTTCCAACCCTTAGCATTCTTGGATTCTATAAAAAAAAATTAAAAAATCATTTTTCCAGGTCCCCCATACCCAGACCATGGAGAAAAAAGAGCATCTCCTCAGGGATCAGGGTCATTCAAGTGACCTTTGAATGGTTCCCCTCCTACTGTAAGCAACTGACTTGGGGAGAAAGAGCAAGGTGGGATGGCTGCAAGCCTTCTTGATTATAAAGGCAATTTATAGTCAAATCCACTAAAATCAAGGCAGCCAAGAGCTTCATTTTTATAGCAGGTTTTTCTGTGCTTAGAAATCCTGTAAAACAAACCTTTTTGATGTGAAAACTGTTTATATACAAGGTAAAATGACTCTGTTTATATCCAGGTCATGCCAGAATAATATATCTGACTAGAACAGTTACAATAAATTTTTGCACCATAAAATGTGCTGCACATCAGACAGGACTGTGAACCTTCTTCCCTTTCATATTTATGAACTTCATGCAGTATAGGAGCTAAAAAGCAAGCAATTTTAGCAGATGTGATGTTGATAGGACTCTGCTCTTTCTGGAATTTCATGGTGTGCTATCATAAGCCAGCTGGGAGACTAAAGAAAAGGAGGACTAAGGAGAATTTCTGTTCATTGTTGGACTCAGTGGGGGGAAAAGTGGTCAATGATGAGGAAAAGACTGACGGACTCAACACCACCTTTGCCGCAGCTTTTGGTTAAATGACCAGGCATTGGAATGGGCTGGCCAGGGAGGTGGCTGAAGTTTAAAGGTTGTTTGGACGATACAGAGCTTTGAAGAATTGTATGAAAAAGCTCCTACCCAGAGCATCAATGAGCAATGTGCAGTTGCTGTAACCCTTACATAAAAATGGGGGGAAAGTGCAACTCCATTGAGCAGAAGTCATAGAATGGCTTCAGTTGGAAGGGACATCAGAGATCATCTACTCCAACCTCCCCACCATGGGCAGGGATGCCTCTCAACTAGTCTTGGCTGCTCAAGGTCTGAAAAAATGCATGTCCCATCCTCCTGACACCCACCCTTTTAAGAACTGAAGAGCACTGATCAGATCCTTCCCTCAGTCTTTCACAGAATCACAGAACATTAGGGGTTGGAAGAGACCTCGAAAGATCATCCAGTCCAACCCCCCTGCCAGAGCAGGATCACCTAGGGCAGGTCACACAGGAATGCATCCAGGTGGGGTTTGAATGTTTCCAAAGAAGGAGAATCCACAATCTCTCTGAGCAGTCTGTTCCAGTGTTTTGTCACCCTCACAATGAAGAAGTTTTCCCTTGTGTTCATGTGGAAGTATGTTCCTCACAAAAGAAGTATTCCAGTCCTCTCAGTATCCTTGTAGGTTTTCACTGTACCCTCTCCAGCAAGTCTCTGTCCTTCCTGAGCTGGGGAGCCCTGAACTGGACACAGTATTTCAAATGTGGTTTCACTAGGGTAGAGTAGAGGAGGAGGAGGAGACTCTCCCTTGACCTGCTTACCACACTCTACTTGATGCACCCCAGGATGCCATTGGCCTTCTTGGCAACAAGGGCACATATTGGCTCTTGGTTATCCTGTGGTCGGCCAGGACTTCCAGATTCTTTTCCCCAGAGCTGCTCTCCAGCATATCAGCCCCCAACCTGCACTGATCCATGGGGTTGTTCTTACCCAGATGCAGGAATTACACTACATTGATGCAAACATAGAACTGATGGAGAAGAACAGTGTAGACATGGTCTTCATTTCCAATAATAATTGCCTTGTCTCACTCTCTTTCAACAAGCTGGGCAGAGAGAAATAGAACCAGGCTTCAAAAAAACCTCAGAGTTTTGAAATCTCTGTTAAATTATTTGCTCTATCAAACAAGATGATGTCCCAGATGAGCTAGTGTGAAAACTGTACTTTGGTTTGTAAACCCTTATTGTTGCAGGGTCAGGAGGAATTCTCTATCTTAACATATAATTGCTCTTAATGGGAAATGTTTAATTACATCCAGAAATGTGAGACAATTCCCTCAGGCTACAAGAACTCTGATGACAGCGTTGAGGTGAAACCTAAACCAAGCTCGACACACTGTAGGGAACACAGGGCCAAAGGCTCTGGACCTATTTTTAACACCTTGCAGAATATTGGTAATTAGAGATGGGAAGTGTTAAATATACTCATGCCAGGTTCACAAGGGGAATCTCATCAAGTAATAATTGAAGGGCTTCTGCTGCTGCACTAGGAAGCACACTCAGTTGTAGGAAAAAGACCAAGCTACGTCATTAAGTGTCTGGATTCTGGGAGTCTGGATCTTCTGGCTTGTCCTTATTATGAACAAAACAGATCCCAACAGAGTCCAGTTGCTTCTTAACGCTCAGGCCCATCTCTTATGACTATATTTACAGTTATATTTAGACTCCAATATATTTTAACTTTGCAGAGAAAATCTTGAAAGTGCTGGTGAACAAGTTCACCATGAGCCAGAAATGTGTCCTTGTGGCCAAGAAAGCCAGTGGTATTCTGGGGTGCATTAAAAAGAGTGTGGCCAGCAAGTCAAGGGATGTTTTCCTTCCTCCCTACTCTGGCCTGGTGAGGCCAGACCTGGAATTGCGCTCCATCTGGGCTCCCCAGTTCAAAGAGAGACAGGGAAGTACTGAAGGGCCACAATGATGTTTAGGGGATTTGAGCATCTCTCTGATGAGGAGGGGCTGAGAGACCTGGGGCTGTTTAGCCTGGAGAAGAGCAGATTGAGAAGGCATCTTCTCAGTGTTAATCAGTATCTAAAGGGGGGGGATCATGAGGATGGGCCTGGGCTATTTTAGTGGCATCCAGTGATAGCACAAGGGACAGTGGGTACGAACTAGAACACAGGAGGTTTCCCTTGAACCTAAGGAAAAACTTCTTTGCTGTGAAGGCCCTGAAGCACTGGACAGGCAACCCAAAGAGGCTGTGGAGTTGCCTTCTCTGGAGAATTAAAAAATCTGCCCGAACACATTCTTGTGCAACCTGATCTAAGCATACCAGCATCAGCAAGGAGGCTGGAGTCAAGGATCTCCACAGGTCCCTTCCAGCCACTACCATTCTATGATTCATGACCTCCTGCTCATGGAAATCCTATGCAGATTAGAGGTAGAACTGCCCAATAACTGAATGGTGGAAAGGGAAGAGTGACTTACTTGTAAAGCAGCCTATGATCCAAAATCAAGAGGAGTTATTAAATTACCCACAAAAAAACCCTTAAGCAAGCACATTATAAAAATAGAGATATATAATAAAATCAATAGTAAGCATAAAATATACCCATCCAAAGATCTCACCAAAAATTCCTTTAGGGCAAAAGGCTCCACTTGAGTCAAGCAGAAAAGCTTTCCATGATCTAAGCTGACATAAACCCACCAACAACACAGCTTTCTAGACACAACTCCTGTAGCCCACAACTACAAAGGTTCTGAGGGGACCAGAGCACTGCTCTTATGAGGAAAGACTGAGAGAATTGGGGCTTTTTAGCCTGGGAAAGAGCAGATTGAGGGGGGATTTAAAAAATGCTTATAAATACTTGAAGGGTGGGTGCCAGAAGGATGGGACAAGGCTTTTGTCAGGGGTGCCCAGTGACAGGACAAGAGGTAATAGGCACAAACTTGAACATAACAAGTTAAAGCTAAACATGAGGAGGAAGCTCTTTAATTTAAAGGTGTCAGAGTACTGAACCAAGCAGCCCAGAGAGATGGTGGAGACTCCATCTCTGGAAACATTCAAAACCTTCCTGGATGTGTTCCTGTGTGGCTTTCTTTTCCTGCTTTGGCATGAGGGTTGGTCTCAACGGTCTCCAGAGGACGCTTGAAACCCCTACCATTCCATGATTCAGTGACTGTGACTCTGGACAGATATAATTTCACATTCATGATGTAATATGCTGAAAACACTGTTGAGAGAGATTTGTGAGATGGCTGAAATCACCACCACCAGGCAAAAAGCTCAGCTAAACCAAAAATATATGTAAAACCTAAGCTAAATACTGACCCAGAGCAATATGCATTCAGCACCAAGATGATTAAAGATCTGTATCCCACTGAAAGACAGAACAAAGTGGTACCCTACAAACCAGAAAAGTATTGCCAAGCAAAGCTACTGTTATGAATCCCTTGGTCTTTTAAGGGCTATCATTCATCTTTCCTTTCACCACTGTTCTGCTTTCTTTATCATTTCACAAGCCCTCATAAATCATCACAACGTCAAACAAATCCCCCACTGCATGAAGTGCAGGGATAATAAAGGGAAGAGCATTTTAATGAGGTGCACAATTATGCTGCACTGTAAAATTCCTCAAGAGCTTCTTTGGAGTCTTTCATTTGCCCATCTTCCTCCTGAAATCTCTTTGGGATTTAGTGGTGTGGGATTGTTTTTTTTTTGTTGTTTGGTTGGGGTTGGTTGTTTGGTTTTGTGGTTTGGTTGGTTGGATGGTTTGGGGTTTTGCTTGTTTGTTGTTTTATTTTGCTGGGTTTAGTTTGTTTTGTGTTGTGTAGGGGTCTTTGGTTGGTTGGTTTTGTTTGGTTGGGTTTTGTTTTATTTTGTTTTGTCTGATCCTCCTAAAAGGCGGAAGAGCATCACAAATCTGGAAACAACTTTCTTCTCCATAGGAGCCTCTTCAGTTTCACTTTCTCAGCACAAAACATTGTGAAGGCTCCTAAGTCAAATGGGCAAATGTCCAAAATGATGAGATCCCATCAGTTCCTGCTGGATGGATAAATCCTAGAATCACTTTGGTTGAAAGACAGGTTGGATGTGGACATTAGGAATCTGGTCTCGTAGGAGGTGTCCCTACCCATGACAGAGGGTTGGAACTAGATGATCTTTAAGATCCCTGTCAACCCAAACCCTTTTATGATTCTATGACTGAGAGCAGTCCAAACATATCTCTCATTAAAATGCTCTTCTGTTTATTACCATTCATAGGGATCAGATTTATGTGTGTATAGGATCTTGTCTGATGGCAACATGGGGCTTCTTTTTATGTAGGGTCTTCTCTGACAGTAGCAGGAAGCTTCCGAAAAGATAGCAGCAGCTTTGTAAGAAAAGGGGTCTGTGCCTTGCCTCATAAAACCTTGGGCTTCTGAAATATTAACTTTCCTTGACAGTGTATTTCCAGTTTGTACAGCTTTAAGCTTAACTGTCTGTCACCAAATTATATAAATCTGATTGTCCCTGTCAGAGCTAGATATGCTTTAGCTCTCAGACTTCCCAGAGATGTTAGGACTTATCCTTTAGTGATGGAAGTGGTGTACTGCTAGTAGAACCAGCATCTCATTATGGAACCTGAAGCAGTTAATGCTGGTTTTGTGCAGTGCTGCATTCCTTTGGGAATGTGCTGACAGCACGACAAGGCAGTAAGATCCACCCTTAACATGAGGGGAGTGGATCCATGAGTGGCCTGCCTGCAGCCATGGAAGGCAGGGGTGGGAGACTGGTGAAAGGTTCAATTTAGCCAAACAGTTTTCAGCAGGGACCCCGAACAGCTCCACCTGTTTAAATGGGGGAAATTCCTGGTGAGGGATCAGCTGAATAAAAGTAAATTCCCGTGGTGGTTGTAACATAAAATGTGGCCTCTCCAAGAGGCAGGCTTAGAGGAGACCTTCACACATTGGCTAGCCCCCACTTCTGCTCTGCAGCAGAATCAGTTTGATGGAATATTTAGATTTCCAAGTAAAGCCAAGGCATGCTTGAGCATGCATATATATCACACTGGGATTGTGTTGAGCATTGTATTGGCAAGTCTCAGTTCCACAAACAACTCAGTACCTGGCCCTTCATTTCTTCCCCCAGTCTTTTATCCATAAAAAAGTAGAGCTCTAGGATCACCTATCTGGCCCAAGATTTTCCTGTTAACTCTTTTACCTCTCCTTCTGAAAGGAATGTTTATGCATCTTCTCCCAGAAAGTCTGCAGATATTCTGTGGTCTCCAGCAGTGAGTAGCATCACAGAATCCTAGAGGTATTTCAGCTGGAAAAGACCTCTAAGTTCATCTAGTCCAATCATTTTCTAACTCTACCATGCTAAACCATGGCACTCAGCACTAAACCTACCTCTTTTAAAGACCTTTAGGGATGGGAAATCAACCACCTCTCTAGGAAGCCTTTTCCAGTCTTTGAGAATCCTTTCAGTCAAGAAGTTTCTTCTAATATCCAACCTAAATCTCCCCTGGTGCAACTTAAGGCCATTTCCTCTCACCCTACCACTTGTTACTAGGGAGAAGAGACTGACCCCTGACTCACTACAAGGGAGTTGTAGAAAGCAAGGTTTCCCCTCAGCCTCCTGTTTTCTGGACTAGACAACACCACTTCCCTCAGCTGCTCATCACCAGACCTGCTCTCCAAATGCTTCACCAGCTTTGTTGCCCTTCATCAGACATGCTCAAACACCTTAATGTATTTCTTGTAGTGAGGGCACCAAAACTGTACCCAGGACTCAAGGTGTGGCCTCACCAGTGCTGAGTACAGAGAGATAGCCCCATTTAAGTTGTAAAAAAGAGTCAAGAAAGCAAAAAAAAACCCCCAAAGCAAGACCTAGAGAGTGATTTGCGGGGGAATTTCTCATTTGTTTCCCCAAAACAAATGTTTCTGCTCAGGTTCAAACATTTGTTTGTTTGGGTTTTTTTTCCCCCAATGCCATCTTACTTGGGTCCTGTAGCACATATGCATTTTGACAGCCTTTAATTAAAGAACCATATGTTCCATTTTCTACAGGCTCTTCAGGCTTCTGCCAGCCCCACAAACTGAAAAGTCTTTGTGGAAAGCGGATTGAATGACCTATAGAAGCAGAGCCATTAGCTTGAACAGCAAGGCTTTGTGACTGATGGATCTTTTTGGGGTGGTTTGGGGCTTCTTTTTTGGTGTTTTGTCTTATCAGAAGAACCATCACGTATGAGAAGAGTCCTTTAAACAAATCAGTAAGTAAGAAGAATTGCAACTAATAACCATGCTATGGAAGTTTCTCCCTCGGAATAAAACCAACATTAGTTTTTATCACATGCTGTGTCTTTCTAGCATAGTTTTCCATCCTTGAGTAATGACTTGGGGTATAAAACAAAAACTGCTAATTTGCCACGCTTGAGTTTTCAGCCTCACAACTGCTGTGCTTTAAGCTGTGTCTGCTGAAACCTACATTTTGCATATGCCTCAGAAGTGCTGCAAGGTGTTGCTGTTTTGCTTCGGAGAGCTTTAAAGTGCTCAAAAATGGTTAAGGTCCTCCAATGACATGCCATACCACATGAATTCTCCACATGCTGGCAGAGCAGCTGCTAAAACCAATTAGGCCATTATTCAGTTTGTCAATTTCTTTCTTTAAGAAGAAAGAAAAATACCTTAAAGCCTGAAAAGTTTCTTAGATAATTTAAATCAAGCCAGTTCCTCTACCTTATAAACCCAGTTAAATTACTAAGGTGCAAGGTCCTGCAGCTGGGTCAGGAAATTCCAAGGACAAATGTAAGCTGGGCAAGGAGTGGCTTAAGACCAGTCATGAGGAGAAGGATTTTGGGGTGTCACCTGATGATAAACTCAACACAAGTTGGCAATGTGCTCTTAGAGCCCAGAAGGCAGCTGTGTGCTGGGCTGCATCCAAAGAAGTGTGACCAGTAGGATAAGGGAGGTGATTCTGCCTCTCTGCTCTTCTCTCATGGGACCGCACATCCTCAGCACAAGAAGGACATGGAATTGTTGGAACAGGTCCAGAGCAGGCCACAAAGATGATCAGAGTGCTGGAGCACCTCCCCTGTTGGGACAGGCTGAGAGAGTTGGAGCTGTTCGGTCTGAAGAGAAGGCTCCAGGGAGACCTTAGAGCAGTCTTGTAGTACCTGAAGCAGCCTACAAGAAAGGTGGGGAGGGATTTTTGATGAAAGCTTGTAATGATACAATGAGTGCCAATAGCTTTGAGGTAGAAGAGGGCTGCTTTAGACTGGAGATTAGGAAGAAATTCTCTCCAGTGATGTGTTGGTGTGATTATGGAACAGGTTGCTCAGGGAGGTTGTGGATGCCCCTCCCTTGATATATTCAAGGTAAGGTTGGACAGAGCCTTGAACAAGCTGATCTAGTGGGAGGTGTCACAGTCCACGGCAGGGGGGGTGGAACTGTATGATCTTTAAGGTCCCTTCCATCCCAAACTAGTCTGTGATTCTATGATTAAAACAAGGATCGATAGCCTAGAGATGACATATAATTGGGAGAATGTCTTGGGCTTTTCATCTTAAGGCTTCTCTACTGATTTTGCCCAAGTTCTTGGACTCATTTTAGGCTGTACTTAATCCTCTAATTCTTAATGCTTTCTAGTGTAGTAATGTTGAAACCTTGATTGTTATCTGCATCTCATTATCCCATCTTAATTTAAGGTCTAAAAATAATAGTTTCAGAGTCATAATAGCTCAAGATATTTCCTCATTAGCCAAAATCTAATTCCTGAGCTCATTCCAGGGGCAATTAAGTTGGAAAAGCAATTAAGGTTTCAGAAATCCATGACAGTAGGAAAGGTTCAACCTAATATCTATAAGCACATGAAAACAAAACACATTTTAGGGTTATTAGGAAAATAACCCTACTGTGGCCAACAGCTCACAAGAGTTGGGTTATTAATAGCCTTGCTGTGTGAAGCACCTTTCCACAGCAGGTATCACACAGGTCCTGCAAAGTAAACTGTCAGCTTGGAGCTGAATTATTCCACACCACAAGGACAGCTGAAGAGCTTTCTTGCCAGAGGGTAGCCCTCTAAATGGGCCATGCATCATGTAGATCTTCCATTTAGCTAAAGATCTGATACCTTTCCAGGAGCTCCTATCCTTCAGCAATGCCATCTAACAGAGATTCCTCACTTCAAATGGCCTTGCTAATGGCAAGTGCTTTGGTCTTCAACCCCACTATCATCACCAGCTAAGCTTCACCATGTGCAAAACACCTGGATTTATGCCAGTTCCTCCCACTCTTTCTTACTCATATGCTCTTTTTCCCCATTTAAGTCCAAGAAGGATGAAGAAGAGGAGGAATTGGGAAGAAGAACATACCAGGAATAAAGGTTTTTTATGTCAGCAATTCAAACCATGTTCTGGCAAGAATCTGCATGGTCTAAGAGGTGGGGAGCAGAAACAGGAGGATTAGTGAGAAAGTCCTCGGGCATCTCACATGAAGAGAACAAATTGTTCTTCTGAATTTTCAGACAACCACACACACAGTAATTGAGCTTCAACCTTGTGTAAATTTCCTCACCAGTCAGTTTAAAGCAAGTTTGAAGAGGATGAATTCAGTTAAGCTCCCTTTCATTGAATCTTGTGGTCAGCCTGAACTTATAAGGTAAGCTGAGAAGACCCTGTGAATGAACTTTCTTGCTAGAGTGCCAGTAATTCATATTAACAGCCAGAGCAGGAAACCAGTGACACAGGCTTTACTGAGAACTTCTGCCCTTCTTCACTAAGTCCTACTCAGCTTCTGAAAGTGCAGATGCAAGCACCAACAAACCAAAACCGAAAAGAGGAGAGCAGTTTTGGATTTCAGCTGAAAATAGTAGAGCTGTAATAAAGCACAGGCTGCAGAGGCAGGTAAGATCAAGAGCTCTTAGCAATAAACACTTGACACTTCATAAACACAGAGAGGAGATGTATCCCAACTTGAATTTCTCAGCACTTCAGAAAAGAAGTGTAATTGTCTGTGGGAAGAAAAGAATACATACAAGAGGGGTTCATAGAACTGTTTTGTTTGGAAATGACCTCTAAGATCATCAAGTCCAACCATCAACCTAAGACCACAATAGCTATTAATCCATGTCTGCAAGTGCCATGTCCACAGGTTTTGTGAACGCCTCCAGGGATGGTGACTCTACCACTTCCTACTGACCACTCTTGCAGGAATGAAATTTTTCCTTATCTCCAACCTAACCCTCCCCTGGCACAATTTCAAGCTATTTCCTGCTCTATCACCTGACACTAGGGAGTAGATACTGAGGCCTCCTACTACAACCTCCTTTCAGGGAGTTATAGAGAGCCAGGAGGTCTCCCCTCAGCCTCTTTTTCTCCAGGGCAAACAATCCCAGTTCCCTCAACTGGTCATCACAAGACATTTTCCCCAGACCCTTCACCAGCTTTGTTGCTCTACCACCTCAAATGTCCCCCTTGGAGTCAGGGGCCCAAAACTGAACCCAGAACTCACAGTGTGGCCTCACCATTGCAGAGTACAGGGGAACAATCACTTCCCTACTGCTGCTGGCCACAGTACTGATCCACGCCAGGATGCTGTTGGCTTTCTTGGCCACCTGGGCACACACTGGCTCATGTTCAGCTGGCTGTTAACCAGCAGTTCCACCAAAACTTTAATATTTCACATGTCAAAACCCAGTGGTCCTGTTAATGAAATCCAGCGGTGTCCTGTGCAAGAATAAAGTCAAATGTTTCTCTCAGCTTCCACAGTCAAAACAGTCAAGGTAATGTAAAACAGGATGCTTTGTGGACCAATCATCAAACTTAAAAATACTGTACTAAATAGTGGTCTGCTTCTGTGTTCAACAGTTCAAATGTATTCAGAATTCAAGATGCTCTGGAGTACAAGAACCTATGATCTTGTCTCCTACTCCTTCACAGCTGGTTCCATTATTCTGGAATTTTATTTGTATTGGATGTGTCATTGTTCAATATCTTAACTTAGACTTCTACTAAGTTATTTCTCATAATCTGTATTAATGTTATGCTTTCATGGAGGTGGTGGAGTCACCATCCCTGGAGGTGTTCAAGAGGGGATTGGATGTGGCACTTGGTGCCATGGTTTAGTCATGAGATCTGTGGCGACAGGTTGGACTTGATGATCTTTGAGGTCTCTTCCAACCTTGGTGATTCTGTGATTCTTTCTTCAATCATACAATGGCCATAAGCACTATGGTCTGGATACAAATTTTGCCTTGTCATTTAAAAAAAAGACTGCAACACTAAGATAACATTTTGAGGAACTTTATCTTCCTGACAAGCTTAAGTGTCTACTGATGGAGGAGGTATGTCACATCAGATGATTTTTTTTGTGTCTGAACTAGTGGGACAGATCTTGCATTGGGGGGTTGGACTTGATGAACACTGGACATCCCTTTCAACCCCTAATATCCTGTGATGCTGTGATCTTTTCTTTGTGCTGGGCAGCTTTCCAGTCACTCTGCCTCAAGCCTGGAGTATTCATGGGGTTCTTGCGACCCAAGTGCAGGACCCAGCACTCAGATTTTTTAAATCTCATACAATTGGCCTTGGCCCATTGGTCCAGCCTAACCGGATCCCTTTGCAGAGCCTTCCTGCACTCAGGCAGATCAACACTCCCACCAATGCTACTCTCATCCACAAACTTACTGAGGGTGCCTCAATACCCTCCTCCAGATCATTGACAAAGATATTTAACAGAACTGGTGCCAGCACTGAGCTCCAGGGGACACCACTGGTGACCAGCCGCAAGCTGGGTTTAACTCCATTCCCCACCACTCTTTGGGCTGGGCCACCAGCCGGTTGTTAACCTAGTGAAGCATCCACCCATCTAAGCCAGGAATAACCAGTTTCTCCAGAAAGATTCTGTGGGTTTTGGGGGTTTAATTTTTTTTTTTAGATCAACAAAGCCCCTACCAACCCACAAAACCTTGCTGTTGGTGTCTGTACTTGCTCATGGTTTTCCCTGAGGAGAATCTGGGTAGCTGGCTTGAGCCTGCCAATATTTGCTCTCTGTGTCACGCCGCCACAGTTTTTACATTGCTGATGCCATGGACTACCCTTGTTGGCTCCAAGACTGCTATAAGCCCCTCCAGAATGAGGCAGTTTTCATCTAACAATAATCATCACCAGCATTCATCCGTGCACTGAGCTATGTCCTAGCACACCGCAGAGCAGAGCGATGCCAGTTTGTGCCAGCTGAACCGTTAACGCAGCTGTGACTCCCTGTCCCAAAACATGACTGCTGGCACCCTGTACTGTAAGGTTTCCTCTGTGGCACTCATTTAAAAAAGATTTTAAAAACAGAAGTCAAAAGCTCATATCCTACTTGGTAGCTTACAGCAAATTAGTTGTGCTTTTAATCATCTTGTTACATATTCTCTAATTCAGGGAACTTTGCTCCTGGCAGAGTTGTGCATGGATTTAAAACATTCAGACACATGCTCATGCTCTTTCCTAGTCTTAGAATCATAGAAGCATTTTGGTTGGAAAAGACTTTTAAGATCATCAAGCCCAACCATTATTTAACTCCACTAATTCTGGTGCTCAACCATGGCCCTCAGCACCACATCCCTGCCTCTTTGAGACATCTCCTTGGCCAGCCTGTTCCAGCCTTTGAGAAGTATTTCACTCAAGAAGTTGCTTTTAATATCCAACCTAAACTTCCCTTGGTGTAAATTGAGGCCATTTCCTCTCCTCCTATTGCTTATTCCTAGGGAGAAGAGGACAATCCCCACCTGGCTCCAACCTCCTTTCAGAGACTTGTAGAGAGTGAGAAGGTCTCTGCTCTGCCTCCTTCTTCTCCAGACTAAACATCCCCAGTTCTCTCAGCTGCTCCTCAGAATTTCTATTCTTATCATAGAATTATTCAGGTTGGGAAAGACCCTTGGGATCATTAAGTCCAACCATTAACCCTACTCTACAAAGTTCACCCCTAAACTATATCCCCAAACGTCACACCTAAATGACCTTAAAACACATCCAGGGTTGGTGACTTAGCCACCTCCCTGGGCAGAACATTCCAATACCTGACCACACAGTGGAAAAACATTTTCCTAATGTCCAGTCTAAACCTACCCAGTCATTGCTTGAGGCCACTCCCTCTTGTTTTATTGCTAACTACCTGCAAGAAGAGACCACCCCAGCCTCTCCTTTCAGGTAGCTGCAGAGAGCATTGAGGTTTCGTCTTTTTCAAACTAAACAGCCCCAGCTCCTTCAGTCACTCCTCATAAGATTTATTCTCCAGGCATGGAGAATGCTCTCAGCTTAACTGCAGTTTTCCATAACTATCATCCTCGGTAACATAATCAACAGGGAGACACCTCCATTGTCTCCTCACATGAATAAAGATGTTTGAAGACCTCCTTGATATGCATGGGTGACCAAAAACCACAGATCATGTTGTCACTTCTTGCTCAAGTCAAGTTCCATAGAAGGGACCTGAATGAAGATAACAGCCTGCTTGGTAAGGGTAATAAAGCTGATGAATAATGATACATCTCGTATGATAGCTATTTCAGTCTGAAGAGATTTGACAGTACAGGGAGGTTATTATGCATTATTTTTAGTACTCCAAATCAATAGCACAATTGTCCTTTTCAGTTCAATTTGATTTAGATGAACCTCGGTGTGCAGAGAGAAGAACGAGGAGCACTGTCTCAAATTAAATGGAAACAGAAATCATGCTCTTAGCAGGGTGTGTTTTATGATAAGGCAATTGTGCTGCAAGCAGCTTCTTATTTCAATATTTTGGATGCTTAAATAAAGTGTGTGCTCGAGACAGATGGAAGTCTTTAAGGAAATACATTTCTCCAGAAGAAAAATTATCGATCCTTTTGTGAGGAGAGCTGCTCTCAGCAGGATTCTCAGGATCACATCAACATGATCTCAGGATTCTCAATTCTGCTGCACAGTGGATGGATACTGAACTCATGAAGGAGGAAAATCCCACTGAAAAATTATTGGTTACCTTGAGCTTCTGCTCAAGCTTGAGTTCAAGTTCTTTGTTCTAAAGACAACTAGGGTCTGAAGCTTTCACCACCAGAACAGGCCTCTCAGTCTATCCTGGTCCTTCTTGAATGTATAAGAAGAGTGTGGCCAGCAGGCCAAAGAGAGGCTGTCCACCCCTTCTACTCTACCCTGGTGAGACCACAGGTGGAATATCGTCTCCAGTTCTGGGCTCCCCAGTTCAAGTATGGACAGGGATCTACTAGAGAGTGTACAGTAGGGGCTATGAGGTTAATGAAAGGACTGGAACTTTTGTCTGATGTGGAAAAGCTCAGAGACCTGGGGCTGTTTAGCCTGAAGAACAGAAGACTTAGATGTTTATAAATATCTGAAGGGTGGGTGTTTTCAGTGGTGTCCTGTGACAGAACTTCCTGGATTCCAGTTTGTATCCATTGCCCTTGCCATTTCTCAGCATGAGACAAAACTTCTTTGTTGTGAGGGTGCTGGAGACCTGGAGAAGGCCCCCCAGAGACTTGGTGGAGTCTCCTTCTCTGGAGGCTTTCAAGACCTATCTTGATGTGTTCCTGTGTGGCCTGCCCTAGATGATCCTGCTTTGGTGGGGGGTTGAACTTGATGATCTCTGAAGATCCTTTCCACCTTCCACCATTCTGTGATTCCACAGTACTTCTACTTTGTGAAAAACTTTGTAAAGCTCTCACTTTATGTTACAGAATAAATTTTCCTTTCATATACCCTTTTAAATGTCAACCATTTTTTGCAAGACAGAAAACCTACTTTCTCTTAATCAAGGGAAGCAGCAGGACAAATTTTCCTTATACAGTTCTGTCAGAGGACTTCAGTTTTCATCTGTTAATGCAAGCAACTAAAAAGCTTGCAGTGCTACCCTCCACGAGTTACCTCCACTTCTCTTCTGAACTAAAGAGATTCAGCCACTTTCTTCTCTAACTCTGGGTGACAAATTTCCTGATCAAAATCCGTGTTTCCCAAGTGGTAGAAGACCTGTGTACTACTCAGGCTTTGCCCTTGCCGTCTTTTGAAAGTGCACCTGTGCTGCACAGGAATCTGCTCTTCATGAAAAATAAATGAATGAGGGACCTCCTTAGTGCCTTCTATTCCATTAAATGCATTTATTAAATTCATTAAATGGCAATAATAAACCCCTCCTGCTGTGCATTTCTTCAGAGCTGCAACTGATTTCCCAGCATCTCCACTGAGTATATAAAGACACAAGGGAGCTGACCTGACACCCGAGGACATGTGGAAAAGTGACATCATATAGAGTACTTCTAGGAGTAGCTACCTAGGTGTCTATAGCCTTCTGTGAGATACCACATCACTCAAGCAGGTTCTCCCAACAGTATCTATTAATCTGTTTTGTCCAGGCAACCTAGTGGTCCATTCATAGTATGAGAGAATCATTTCTGTTGGAAACTCTGTCAAGTCTGCAGCTAAACCATCGCTCTCAGCACCACATCTCTGCCTCTTTGAAATACCTCCAGGGATAGAGATTCAACCACACAGAATCAGAGAATCATAGGTTCACAGAATGGTAGGGGCTAGAAGGGACCTCTGAAGATCATTGAGCTCAACTCCCCTGCCAGAGCAGGATCATCTAAAGCAGATCACACAAGAACATGTCCTGGTGGGTCTTGAAAGTCTCCAGAGATGGAGACTCCACCACCTCCCTGGAGAGCCTGTTCCAGTCCTTGAGAACCCTTTATATCAAAAGGTTTCTTCTAAAATCCAGACTAAACCTTCCCTGGTGCAACTTGAGGCCATTTCTTTTCATCCCATTCAAGTGGCAGGAGGTGCTTCTAGTTCATAAGCTGCCACAGGTAGCGTGTGGATATTTCCTTCCTAAGGACTGAAGTCAGCTGGAGAACCACTGCTAGGCTGGCATCTTGCCAGAAGAGAGCTCACCTGGAAGCCATTCAGTGTGAGCTGCAGCATTCATGTCATCTGTCTTAAAGATGCATACAGTAGATACCTTGTGCCAGCAGATGGCTTTCTGTTAATGACCTACCCACTTAAGAGACATGCACAGTTTCTTCAGTAAAAACAGAACCTATCAGCTCCTTCTGTCTGCTCGGTGGAAGAGGCAGCATCTTGTTGCTTTGTTTGATGTTCCCCTCAGTGCTTAGACCCTTTGCTCCATACACAAATACAGCTCAGCTTCCCTCCATGCTGACCTAAGCTGTGCTGGTTCATGCATGCCCTGCTTGTCTGTAACCCACTCCTAGGCCCAGATGGGAGGATTAATGCCCTGCTTACCAGCCACCCATCCCCTTACATCTTCCTCTGCAATACAGGACTGACCATTTTGCCTTGAATACAAACAGAAGGTTGGGCAGGTTGGGCTTGAGAAGGAAAAGTGTATGATTACTCTTTCAGGGAGGTGTCAACTTGTAGAGTAAGCCTCTCCTAGACATGAAAGACATCTGAAGAAACTCATGTTTCTAAGAGTGAAGCAGAACACCATGATCACTAGCCAACTTCAGTACCCCCTGAAGACCTCCAAGTTTCCTCTGCATGAACGCAGGCTCTACACCCTGGCAGTGCTACACCTTGGCAAGGCACTTTCTCACTGCACAAGCATAAATTACATGAAACTTATACATCTGTCACACAGATTCAGAGCCAAGCAGGTACTGTGTGCTGTTGAAAACACAACACAAAGCCCAACTTCTTTAGTGAAAGAAAAAAAAAAAAGCTTTACAGCAGTCATTTTCTTCAACACAATGAGCTGGTTCTGCTAGGGCTTTTCTCAGACAACCAGCACACCACTAAAGGGCAACCTTCATAGCAACAGAGACACTGTATCTGCAACATTATTATATTCTTCCTGGCACCGTTCTAATTAAGACTGCTCCTTCCCTGCCAAGAGGCAGTCTTACCTTTGGGTACCAATGGATGTCTTGAAGCAGGAGACATTTCTTCTGAAAGCAGCATCCCTCTGGGAATAGAATACAAGTGACTCTGTTAGGATGAGCATAAACTAGACACCTAGAAGCAAGAGGAGGTGACAGTTTCCACATGCTGGTGCTGTTTGTTTATTCCAGTAAATAGCCTCTTTTTGGTATTTGATTACCATGTAGACGATCAGAGGGCTGAAGCATCTGTCCCTTGAAGACAGGCTGAGAACGTTGGGCTTGTTTACCCTGGAGAAGAGAAGGCTCTGGGGAGACCTTAGAGCAGCCTTCCAGTGTTTGAAGTGGACTACAGTAGAGCTGGAGAGGAACTTTTGAGAAAGGCATGGAGAGACAGGATGGGGGAAATGGATTCAAGCTGGAATCTGGATTTAGATTAGACATGAGGAAGAAATTATTTCCCATTTAGATGGTGAGGCACTGAAACAAATTGCCCAGAGAAGTTGTGGAGGGTCCAATGTTAGGATGGGGCTTTGAGCAAGCTGGCCTAGAAGGAGGTGTCCCTGCCCATGGTAAGGGGTTGGAACTAGATGATCATCAAGGTACCTTCCAACTCACACCATTCTGTGATTCTGTGACTCATTCAATGATCCTGAGGTGCCCAATAGCAGACTGAAAGCCACATTTAATTTATTATAAGAGTTCAATTCTCCTTTAAAGGAATAATATCCACAAAATACAGCTTGGGGCACACAGAATTGAGAGTCCAGGTCAGTCACAAACAAATGAGAACATTCATTGATGTCTCAGAAACACCATCCCCTAACCAGAAATCTTTTGTTTGTTTGTTTTTTCTCCATCATAGCCTTAAGCCACATGCTTCTGGTAGCTATAAAGCTGTCATATAATGAGGGTTCAGGCTCATCAATGGGCTTCAAAGACCATTAAATGGTCTACTTAATCAGAGAATTGGAGTATGGCAGGGCTTGGAAAGGAACTCTGGAGATCATTGAATCCAATCCCTTTCCAAAGCAGGATCACCTAGGGCAGGTCACACAGGAACACATCCAAATAGGTCTTGAAAGTCTCCAGAAAAGCAGACTCCATAGCCTCTCTGAACAGCCTGCTCCAGGGCTCCAGCACGCTAACAGTAAAGAAGTTTCTCCTCATGTTGAAGTGGAACTTGTTGGGCTCCAGTTTGTGTCCTTTGCCCCTTGTCCCATCACAGGACACCACTGAAAACAGCCTGGTCCCTTCTTCTTGACACCCACCCTTCAGATATTAATAAGATCTCCTCTCACTGTTCTCCAAGGCAAACAGCCCCAGGTCTCACAGCCTTTCCTCATCAGACAGATGTTCCAGTTCCTTCACCATCCTCATAACCTCCTTTGGACACTCTCCAATATATCCCTGTCCCTCTGGAACTGGGGAGCTCAGGACCGGCCACAATACTCCAGGTATTTATTATAGCATTAAAAAAATGCATAAGGGTTCAAATGAAATTTAAGAAAAATCTAACCCACTTGGAGTTGTTAAAATTGGGTTGAGGCTTTGATAGACCTCCCTCTCGTTCATTTCAAGGTATTGAAAAGCAACAAACAACAATGTTTCAAGCAGGAATGGCTTTTTTATTATTATTATTATAATTATTATTATTATTATTATTATTATTATTAGACAGCAGGTGTCTATTTTAATTTTCTACTCCTATGGACATGAAATTTATGGCTGGAAAATCTGCCCCGGAGAGTTACTGCTGTACACAAATTCCACTGAGTAGAAATCACTTCACATTCTATTTGAAAAGCTCTCCCCCACCCTCAGTCTGGCTTCTGTGCATGTGTAAAACCCCCTCTAATCAGCACAGATTAGACCACGAGTGAAATGCTCTTGTGAAAAAGGCAAACATCTAAGACATAGGTAAAGGAAGTGAGTCTGTATGGTCCAAACCCCTCATCCTTCTCCCCTGCTCTACACCAGTTTTAGCATTGTTACTACTTTTAGGTGCCAGACTGCAAGCAAGCGACTCACTGATATCAAGGAACCCAAAATAAGATGTGAAAAATCAAGTGTGGAAAACCTGCAGAGAAAATATGCACAGGGTGTTGTTGGCAGTGATATCATCTTCCCAGGAATTTTAGGAGAAAGCCTGGAAGATATTTCAAAGACATGTATTTTCCCATAATCACAGAAAGTGTTCCTCCAACATTTCACATAATTTACATATAAATGTGACCTCATTAAGAAAAAAGACTCCACAACATTTAAAACCTCTGCAGCTGCCCAGAAGTGTACAGGGTGGGGAAAGAGTGACTAGGTGGGCTGCCCAGGACAGAAAGACCTAGAGGTGCAGGTTGACAGACAGCTGAAAATGAGCCAGCAGTGTGCTCAGGTGGCTGAAAAGGCCAACAGCGTTCTGGCATGGATCAGCAAAAGTGTGACACATGCAGGTCTTGAAAGTTTCTAGAGAAGGAGACTCCAAAACCTCTCTGGGCAGCTTGGTGCAGAACTGCAGAGCACCCTCACAGTAAAGTTTTTTTCATGTTGAGGTGGACCTTCTTGTTCACAAACTTTTGATATTTACAGCTGTAAAAATCTGTGACTGTTCCTGAACTTTTGGTTAGTCTACAACAGCTTAAACTTTGGTGCAGACCAGACTGCATGGATCACAGAACACAGGATCACAGGACGTTAGGGGTTGGAAGACACCTCCGAAGATCACCAAGTGCAACCCCCCTGCCAGAGCAGGACCATAGAACCTAGCACAGGTTGCACAGGAACACATCCAGATGGGTCTTGAAAGTCTCCAGAGAAGGAGACTCCACAACCTCCCTGGGCAGCCTGTTCCAGGGCTCTGTGACTCTCACAGCGAAGAAGTTCCTCCTCATGTTGAGGTGGAACATCCTGTGCTGTAGTTTACATCCATCACCCCTTGTCCTACCACAGAGTGCAACACAGAAGAGGCTGTCCCCTCCCTCTTGACACCCAGCCCTCTCAGTTTTCTTCTCTCCAGACTAAAAATCCCCAGGACTCTCAGTCTCTCCTCATAAGGCAGTGCTCCAGTCCCTCAATCATCCTGGTAGCCTTCCATTGGACCCTCTTGAGTAGAACCCTGTCCCTCTTGAACTGGGGAGCCCAAAACTGGATGCATTATTCCAGGTGTGGTCTCAACAGGGCAGAGTAGAGGCAGGGCTGGGAAGGAGAACATCCCTCAATCTTCTACAATCCTTTTGATGCACCCCACTATCTCACCCACTATTTGTGGTAACCCTCTGCCTTCACAATGCATTCAGTTCCCCCAAGTGGAAGCCACTATCTCAGGGTACTTGTATTCTTCAGTCATTTTTTGAATGGCATGCTGTTCACAACCACATCGTCACCCAGGGAGCTGCTAGGTGACATATATTGTCTGTTACTCTGTGAATTATCAACATTCCTGACTTCTGGATAGAAAATGAGGAATTGATCTGATGAATGTCAAGTTTGGTTCATGTCAGGATGCTCCTGACATGATCCATCAGGGAAGATTAAACAGATATATACTATGAATCTGATTCATTTTAGTCAGCAGCCACGATGCAAATTCTGTCACTGAATAAATTTCCTCTACTTGGGCTACTGTAGCATCCTAGGATGAGATCCTCATGTTCTAGTCATGGTTGCATGTCCCACTTCTGATCAGTTCACAATTAGCTATGGCTCTGTAATCACCAGACAATGCAAATGCCACATGCCTCCCACTGACTACAGGAAAAACTTTGCTTTTCAGCAAATCAAACACAAAGCTACAGTTATTAACCCTCCAAGTCTCTAAACAGAAGTATATTTTTTCATCTGAGGTGGGATAGGCTCATAAATAATTTATAGGGAGTTATGACTTTATGTTACCTGAGTAATCTATCTGAGAGGAAGGACTAGAATCAGTGGCGTAGGCTATTGCCCACTGAGATCTGTAATAAATTTCTTACATTAAAATCTGTTGTGAAAAATATTCTGCTTGTCTCACTCCATACACTGGAGGCATTCTAAGTGGCCTGCCACTGAGTCCCCATTGCATGATAACACTGTCCAAATTTCTCATCATTTCACACTTTTTTCCCTCCTTAGCTGCCTGCTCGTTACAGCTTGCTGCTGTAAAAATGACTTTTAATGAAAAATATCTGACAGGAACTTTATGCTTCCTTGACAAAATGTTTATTGGGCTGAATACTGGAGTATTACTGACGTAGCTTCGGACAGGTAGCTATGAGCTGAGGAATTGCTTTGGGAGGAGGGTGAGGAAGAAGCTTTTATTACTATCCTTATATCTCTGAAATTAAATGCCCTCAGAGCAGAGGGAGGATCTTGGATGCTGCTATCTGAGAACAGTGTGATGCCCTGGGGCTTATCACCACACTTAGGCTATCAGGAAGAAGAGAAGTCACAACTTTTTTCTTTGAAAGTTTAACACACACAAGCCACACACACACACCTCTTTGTAACCTAATACATAAATGCATCCCCATCTCACAGTCATCCTTAGCTGACACCTGCAAAGTCAGAAGTGGGCAGAGACTCAGTGCTGAGGAAGCAGACATGATTGTCCACCTTTGCACAATGCTATGTAGAACCTTCCCAAGAGAAGAAACTAGAACTGCTCTGTGAACTGTGCCTTACTATTTCCACCATGTTAGCAACTAGCAGCATCTGAAAGCAGGCAAGTTTTCATACAATCATAGAATCATAGAATCAACCAGGTTGGAAAAGACCTCAGAGATCATCAAGTCCAACCTAACACCTCATAACTGACTAAACCATGGCTTCAGGTGCCACATCCAATCATTTTTTGAACACCTCCTGGGACGGTGACTCCACCACCTCCCTGGGCAGCACATTCCAATGGCCAACAACTCTCTGTGAAGAACTTTCTCCTCACCTCGAACCTAAACTTCCCCTGGCACAGCTTGAGACTGTGTCCTCTTGTTCTGGTGCTGGTTGCCTGGGAGAAGAGGCCAACACCCTCCTGTCTACAACCTCTTTTCAGGTAGCTGTAGAGAGCAATAAGGTCTCCCCTGAGCCTCCTCTACTCCAGGCTAAATTCAAGACAGAGTAACAACCCACAGGTAACAAACCTCAAGGAGCTAAGCACATTCTATGTATATTCTATGTACATTGGGAATCAAAGCCTGGCCTTCAGAAGTTCTGGCTAGCTCCTGCTACCTTCAGAGAAGTAGGACATTTATTGAGTTGCACAAGGAAAACGCTCATGCTGAAGTCTAACATTCAGATGCAGCCTAAAGATGTTAGGTCTGGATTTATGGAAGTATTTAAGGGCTTAGAGCTGCAGATACAGACAGAGCAGAGTTTTGAAAAATGCCTAAGTACCTAATATTATTAAAATCCTCTGAGAATCTGACTAGCTAGATATCTGTATCCTGAAATGCTTAATGTTGAATTGACTGAAGTTCACAGTTCCCCAATACTCTCACAAATGCTGCTAAAAATCTGGCCTTAAGGAGCCAATGGCTCAGACCTGGAGAAAGATTTACATGCCTATAAGCCACACAGATGCTTTCCTGCCTTAAATCTCACTCTTGGTGTACATGTTGCTGTCTCCCAGCCTTTTTTTTTATTATTATTATTATTACTTTTTTTATTGGTGGTGCTATTATGCAGTTAATATTGTGTGGTATAAAAAATCCAACACTCTTGCTGGCATCTGCAAGCTAAAAATAAAAATCAAACAACAACAACAAAAACCCCAACAGCCAACAAAAATCACTTAGAAGGGCTTTTTTTGATAAAACCAGATCAAGAGTAATTGAAATTATGTGCTTAATCCAAAGCACTGGGCTGTATCGAGGTCTCTTACTGTTCCCTGAGTATATGTTGACTTAGTAGAAATCAGCATGTATTGAAGTAAAGGTTAATTAAAATTGATAAGCAGAATTTCCAACTCTGAGCTGTCCCTCAAGGGGCTCCTCAGTTGTATGAAAAATATCAATTCCTAAGAAAAGGTAATTCAGAAACTTCAGCTGAGAAATAAAGAGCTTGCAGTTCCATTTCTTAATTGATAATATGGCTTTTTGGTCTAAAGCCTTCTAACATACCTCCTAAGACCTGCAAAGACTCACACTTCTTGCTTTCAACTCAAATCCTGGGTTCAGTTTTGGGCCTCTACAGGAAAGACACTGAAGTGCTGGAGAGTATCCAGAGAAGGCAAGAAAGCTGGTGAAGGGTCTGGAGAACAGGGCTGGTGAGGAGCAGCTGAGGGAACTGGAAGTGTTTAGATGGAAGGAGTCTGAGGGGAGACCTCATTGTTCTCTTCAACTCCTCAAAAGGAACTTGCAGTGAGGTGGGTGCTGATCTCTTCTTCCTAGTATCAAGTGATAGGAGGAGAGGAAATGGCCTGAAATTGTGCCAGGAGAGGCTTAGGTTGGAGATCAGGAAAATTTTGTTTTCTTTCAGGAGTGGTCAGGAATTGGAACAGGTTGCCCAGGGAGGTGGTGGAGTCACCATCCCTGGAGGTACTCAGAGAAACGTGTAGACATGACACTCTGGGGCATGGCTTAATGGCTATTGGACTCACTGATCTGAGAGTTCTTTTCCAACTGAAACAATTGTGTGCGTCTATGATTATTGACTCAGCTTGGCAAGATAAAGATAACTCACTGTCATTTGATTCACTCTGCACAATTCAAATGACAAGGGGACAGTCATTTATCCTAAAAAGTACTTGATGAATCTCAACACAGGTTCCCAAAAAAGCACTTATTATTTCCCTCTTGCCTCATGAACCAAGACACATGACTGTTTATCCCAGCTGCTTGCCATGCTATGAGTTACAGCAATGGGATGTTGTTGGCACTGTTGACAGTCAAGCCTTCTCCTTCAATACCTACATGAAGCATGGGCATATTGTTGGATTAAAGGGGCCTCAAAAGGAAATTGTCAACCACACTGCCACTGAAAGAGCTAGGTGTCCAATTTAAGACTGACTCATCCTGCTCGTAGTGGCACTAGCAGCTGTGACACCACCATTTAAGCTGTCTAGAATAAAGAAGTGATCACTGGAACAGCCATGGTAGAACCAAAAGAGAGAGTCATAGAATCATTAAGGTTAGAAAAGACCTCTAAGATCATCTAGTCCAACCATCAACCACCAGGGCCATTAAACCCTGTCCTGGACTATCATTTCTACATGTTTTTCAAACACCTCCTGTGCTGGTGACTCCACCACCTCCCTGGGCAGCCTATTCTAATGTTTAACAGCCCCTGACATATCTGAAAGGCCTTTTCTCTTTGCTAACCTTGTTACAGGTACTCACTGGATGCAAGCCCCTTTGCTACGAGTGGTGTGAGGTTTCATGGACACAAAGACACTGGCCAGGCAGCAACCACTTGGACACCTGGCACCAGAAGCCCAAAGTGGTGAAAGCCCAAGGCCCAGGTTTACTTTCCTAACAAGATACGACACAACAGTTGCTTCATGCTGCCAGCATTTGTATGTCACCAGCAGGCCCATCTGGAGAACAAAAACTGTATTTCATCACAAAGACTGAGGCTCCTATCATAGAATCATAGAATAGTTTGTCTTAGAAAAGACCTTTAAGATCATTTAAGTTGGACCTTTAAGTCCAAATGTCAACCCAGCACTACCATGGCCATGACATTTGGTTCTATTCCATAAACAGGAGAATATAAAGAACCTCCAGGGAAAAAGTCATGAAGCAATATGCAAACTGAACACACTTTTCCAAAACAAGGCAAAAGCAATTACCTGGGATGTGAGAGACAAAGAAGGAAAACACACAGCAGACCACACATTCAGCCAAATGCAGTCCTGCTGACTGCTCACAACCTTGTGAATCACTCATTTTAGCCATAGCAGTGGGTAAGCATCGGTTATTTCTGCACAGAAGAAATCCATCAAGAAAGACTGCCATAAAAGTTAGGAAAAAAAAATGCAAACCAAGTCCCTATTCCCAATTATGTTAAGCAGATTGTTATGGCTGGAAACTGTGGGCGAGAATGCTAAACAGCTGTGCAGAGGGACCTACTTGTCTAGCTGACTCTGGCCAGAAACATGATGGAATCAGAAGCACAGAATGGTGGGGGTTGGAAGTGAACTCCAGAGAACATGGAGTCCAACCCACTGCCAGAGCAGGGTCTCCTAGGGTGGGTCACACAGGAACACATCCAGATGGGTCTTGGAAGTCCCCAGAGAAGGAGACTCTGGACAGCCTGTTCCAGGGCTGCAGCAACCTCACAGGAAAATGTTTCCTCATGTTGAGGTGGGACTACCTGAATTCAAGTCTGTATCTGTTTCCCTTTGTCTTATCACAGGACTCCACTGAAAAGAGCCTGGCCCCATCTTCTTGACATCCATCCTTCAGACATTTATAAACATTAATAAGATTTCTTCTTGGTCCTCTCCAGACTAAACAGCCACAGGCCTCTCAGCCCTTCCTCATCACACAGATGTTCCAGTCCTTTCATCATTCTCATAGCCTGATGGAGGATCAGACGCTCTCTAGTATATCCCTGTCCCTCTTGAATTGGGGAGCCCAGAACTACACCCAGGACTCCAGCTGTGGTCTCACCAGGGCAGAGTGGAGGGGGAGGAGATCCTTCCTCAACCTGCTTCTCACGCTCTTCTTGATGCACCCCAGGATGCCATTTGCCTTCTTGGCCACAAGGGCATGTTGCTGCCCCATGGATAACTGTCCACCAAGATTCCAAGGTCCTTCACCACAGAGCTGCTTTTCAGCAGACTGACCCCTATTCTGTACTGGTGCATCATCTTGAGCCTGAAATAAACCTGATTCTGAATAAAATTCTGATGCAAAACCTCATTAACCCCTTGGTTTGAGAGAGGATTTTCTCCTTGGTGCCAGGTGGAATCATTAAGAAATGTCACTGAGGAGACTGAAAAGCAGTCAGGAAGAGAAATCAAGGCTGGAAAAATCCTCAGCAGCTGTATAAAAAGCAAGAGAATAGCAATTTGAGGTAATTTATGTTTTCATTTATTATCATAGTACCTCTCTCTGCTCAGAGGGAGATGGAAAATAAATGACATGCTCAAGTGAAAGAGTGACTGGATCAGGTTTTTGTGATGTGAATGGAAAATCACGCTTGCTTTCAACTACTCTGGGAGACCAGAAGCTTCAGATGAAAGTCTGTGTTTTCATTTTCACTTGCAGATCCTGTTGCAGTAGCAACAGGGTGTACACAATGGAGATGAGAGAAGACAGTTCTAGGACAATTTACTCGCAATCACTTGTCCCACTCCTCATCATGCTTGTAAGTCTATAACCAGTCTGCTGGCAGAGAAGCAAGTTAACCCCATTAGAGAGTTCTGTGTTGATAGGTTTAAGCTACAAAGCATCAAGCTGCAGAACTCATGTCTTAATTCACAGATGGATCAAAAATGGCTTAAAAACATGAAAGTAACTAGAAAGATTTAGACTAAGCATTCTGCCCAGGACTCTATCACTGACAACAGCCAGTACTGATGTTTAGTAATGCAGAGGAGAGCACTGACTGTGTTTAAGAGAGATTTCTCCTCGTAATGGTCATGTACTGTTTAAAAATCTCTTCAGTGGGAGGAAGTTTACTGGTCACACACTGATAATGAATCATAGAATGCTTTGGGTTGGCAGAGATATCAAAGTTCATTTAGTTCCAGCCCTCCTGCCACCATGGGTAGGGACACCTTCCACCAGATCAGGCTGCTCAGAAGGCCCCATTAAAGCTGGGGCCATCAGGGACACCTCCAGGCATCCACAACCTCCCTGGGCAACCTGTTCCAGTGTCTCACCACCCTCCCTTAAAAGAATTTCTTCTAATCTCCAGTCTAAACCTCCACTCTTCCAGCTCAAAGACATTGTCCCTTGTCCTATCACTACAAGCCCTTGTGAAAAGTCCCTTCCCAGCTTTCTTTAAGGTCCCTTTCAGGTATTGAAAGGCCGCTAGAAGGTCAGTCACAGAGCCTTCTCTTCCCCAACTCTCTCAGCCTGTCCCCATAAGGGAGGTTCTCCTGCCCTCTGATCACCTTCAGGATCTCCTCTGGACCTACTCCAATAGCTCCATGTCCTTCTTGAGTTGATGGCACCAAAACAGGATGCAGGACTCCAGGTGGTACCTCACAAGAGCAGAGTACAGTGGGAGAATCATCTTTCCTGTGCTGCTGGCCACACTTTTTTGGATGAAGCCCAGGACACAGTTGCCTTCCGGGCTGCAACTGCATGTTGCCAGTTTATAATGAGTTTTTCATCAACTGACACCCCGAAGTCCTTCTTGAGACCTCTTTTGAGCTCAGGCTGTATCTGCATGACCTTGTCTAATGCCATCATGAAGCTCCAAAATGCATACATGGCTTAATTAACCCTGGTGTACAGAAAGCCTTCCTTTTATGTTCACCTTGATACTCACACACTTGGCAAGAAACCACAAACTAAAGGTTCCCATTCATCCTTTTCACACTTCTCTTAATTTCAAAATCTTCTTAATCCCCATTCTGTCATTTCTTTCCCAGGTAGGAAGTTCTAGTCAGATTAGTCTCATCTCAGGGAACTCAGCATGGCATAGAGCATTTCTCTACCTGGTCAGACAGTTAAACACTCACAGAAGTTATTTTCATGTGTTTTGCAGGCTAAAGTCCACCTCACCTCAATACCAATCTGACTGCTGGAGAGATGATCTCTGCAGACCTGTGACTATGAGCCATGTCCTTTGTGACTGAGAAAGGAGTTTGAGACAGCAGGGCACAGGGTGAAGGGGTGAAAGGTGTCACACTAATTTTCCACTGCTTTACAGCTTTTGCATTTTGTGGCCAACACCACAGAAAGTGTGGTCTTCCTCCTCCTTCACTAGTTGGCTGGCCTAAATTGCTGGTGACTGTTTCTGCTTCAGAATAGCAACCCCTTGCCCTTTCCTTGCTCCCAAATGTCCTGGAATTCCTCAGTTCAAATCCTGCTGTTGCTCTAAGTGAGGCAAGTTACAAAAGCTGTCTAAAACAGGCTGAATTTGATGGCCCTGCAAGCCCTCTGCAACAGCCATTTGCTGGACAAGTTAAGAGGTTTCCAGATAATGGCAGTTAATGGGATGACAATTTGTGTGTGTGTGCAGCTGAGTCAGAGGCTGACCAACTTAATTTTCTGCTGCTGAGCAGCTACTTTCTAGAGTTGCTGAATTGTGCTCTTTGAAGGTCTAGCACATGTCATCATGCCATGAACTCCTGGGTTGGCACTGTATTGTGATAGCACAGAAGCAACCATCAACACAGCCTTAGAAATCTGGCTGGTAGAGCTCACAGAATAAATTAGCCCCCACTGAGCTCTTTGCTGCTGTGCTGTGACAGCCACTGAGACCCCAAAAGACACTATTTGAGGGATCTGTTCCCTTCTGTCCCTGTTATTGTGAAAACCACAGAAAAGATTAACAATTCCTGAAGCACCAACTGTTAGTAAACAAGGACTATGTAATAACAGAATCATTTTGATTGGAAAAGACCTTTAGGATCTAACTCTACCAAGTCTGCTCCTAACCCATGTCCACATCTCTGCCTCTCATCACCTCCAGGGATGGGGATTCAACCACCTCGCTGGGGAGCCTATTACAGTCTTTGAGAATCCTTTCAGGCACCAAGGTTCTTCTAATCTCCAACCTAAACCTCCCCTGGTGCAACTTGAGGCCAATTTTTCTCTTCTTATCACTTGTTACTAGGAAGAAGAAACCAATCCCCAACCTGGCTCCAACTTCTTTTCAGGGAGTTGTAAAGAGCAATGAGGTCTCCCCTCAGCCTCTCTTTCTCCAGACTAAACAACCCCAGTTGCCTCAGCTGTTCCTCACCAGATCTGTTCTCCAGACCCTTTATCACCCAGCACCCTCACAGCAAAGAAGTTTTCCCTCCTGATCGGACAAGGAGCAATGGATTTACACTGGAAGAGAGCAGATTTAGACTGGATATTGTGAGGTAATTCTTTCCAGTAGGGGTGGTGAGACACTGGAACAGGTTGCCCAGGGAGGTTGTGCCCAGGGATGCCCCCTCCCTGGAGGTGTTCACAGCCAAGTTGGACAGGGCCTTGAGGAAACTGGTCTAATGAAAGGTGTCCTTGTCCACAGCAGGAGGGTTGGAACTAGATGGTCCTTAAGGTTCCTTACAACCCAAACCATTCTATGATTATAAAGCTATACAAACTAAAAACATGTTTGCTGTTTGAATCACTAACAGTGCAATTAGTAGCACTGGTTAGTTTTGAGATGATGCCACAATAAAATGTTTGAGATGAACACATCTCTATTCGCCATCCAAAACCTTCATTAAGTCTCAGTTACAACTACTACTCAGAGCTGAAGTTAGACAGAAAGTGTCATAAATACTGAAGGAGAAATTAAGCCTATAAAAAGCACAGCAAGTAATAGGAAAGAGGAGAAAGATAAATATTCATATTCATCTCCATTTCATGCACACTTCTGAATAACTATGAGAGGAAAGTACCAAAAATGCAAAAAATGTCCATTAAAAAAAATAACTCTGACCCTAAAATGTGGCCCTCAATCAAGCTGAAGGAATATGCTTACTCAGCATCTTTGTTATGAGAGGGTATTTAAAAGGTTCAAAGACATTCAAGTTCCAATGAAAGCTGAGAGGCTTTGCAAACCTAATTCTCACTTGGGTCCTAAATGCTTCCTCCGCTTCTTGAGAAGCTGGGTAAAATACTAAACAGAAATTAAAGGTGAAATTGCCCAGTGGTTCCAGCAACCTCTTTTCCCCAAAGCATTTTCTAAAGGACCTGGAATTTTTAAGGTGTGTATATTATTTTGATAGAAATGTTTCAAGATTTATTTTACTTTTATTTTTTTTTCCTGAAGGGTAAGGACGTGGATAATTCTTTCACCTGAGGAAAAGGAAACCACTCTGCTTTCTCAAGTCCCCTTGCAAAACAGGTACAGTGCTCTGCAAGGGGACACAAACAATGACAAAAGAGGAGGTTCATCTAAGCTACAGGTGACACCACAGCCCAGTCATGCTACACCCCTGGGGCTGGTTAGTCTGGAAAAGAGAAGGCTGAAGGGAGACCTCATTGCTCTCTACAACTCCCTGAAAGGAGTCTGGAGTGAAGTGGGGGGTTGGTCTCTTCTCCCTAGTATCAGATGACAGAAGACAGGAAATGGCCTGAAATTGCACCAGGGAAGGCTTAGGCTGGACATTACGAAGTTTCTTACATGAAAGAGTGGTGTGGCATTGGAACAGGCTGCCCAGGGAGGTGGTGGAATCACCACCCCTGCCGGTGCTCAAGAAGTGTGTGGATGTGGCACTTGGGGATACGGTTTAATGGCCACGATGGTATTAGGCTGGAAGTCAGACTCAATGACCCTGTCTTCCAAAAAAAACAATTCTATGATATCATGATTCTATTATTTTGATGTATCTTCTAAAGCCTGAAAAATACAGCTGTTTTTCATCAAAAAGAAGGTCTGATGAAGGATGCTGGCTCATCTGGTAAACCCCTAAGCAAACACTTACTAGAAGTTTAATTTAGTGCCATCTCCATCTGAAAGATGGGAAAGGTGGAAGAGAAAGAACAGCAACAAGGTTTTATTGCTGACTCTATATCTTACCATTTTCTGCTAGATGTAGCAGGTCAGAGCACATTACAGTTTCTCATCATTCTGAAACCAGTCAAATTCAAGACACATTTTACCATGAAAAACAGAAAGCCTTGCACTACTACTCCTACCAACTTTCTTCCTGTTGTCTCCCAGTTTGGCACCATTTAGCCTTCTATGATTTCCATCCTAAGAGCAAAATATCATTTGTATTAAGCAGGTGACAAAAAGCATTAATTTCTTGTAAGAAGAATTAAATTAGGAAGGGGAATAGTCTAATGGCTGTATTATTCATAGGAACACGTAGCTAATTTAGGTAGTGCTGCTAACATGCCATCTCCAATTGCCATAACTCAAATTAAGCCCACTTAAGTAATGAAGGGGACCTCTCTTCTATGTGTGAATATAAAGCTCATAGTCTGGTTTACATATCAAAAAGTAAAACACATTCCTAACTCCTTTTTACAACCATTACTAACAAAACTTTCCAAGGTGCAAAGGTCATTCCAAAAGCTCACAGGATGTTAGGGGTTGCAAGGGACCTCTGGAGATCAAGTCCAACTCCTCTGCCAGAACAGAACCATGGAATCTAGCACAGGTCACACAGAAACACATCCAGATGGGTCTTGAAAGTCTCCAGAGAAAGAGAATCTGCAGCCTCTCTGGGCAGCCTGTGCCAGAGCTCCATGACTCTTAGAGTAAAGAAGCTCTTCCTCGTGTTGAGGTGCAACCTCCCGTGCTGCCATTTATATCCATTGCCCCTTGTCCTATCACAGGGCACAAGTGAGAAGAGGCTGTCCCTTCCTGCTTGACACCCAGCCCTCATATATTTATAAATATTTATTAAATCCCCTCTCAGTCTTCTCCTCTGCAGACTAAAAGCCCCAGGTCTCAGCCTTTCCTCATAAGGCAGTGCTCCAGTCCCTTCATCATCCTTGCAGCCCTTCATTGGACTCTCTCAAGTAGATCCCTGTCTCTCTTGAACTGGGGAGCCCAGAACTGGGTGCAATATTCTAGGTGAGGCCTCACTAGGGCAGAGTAAAGGAGGAGGAGAACCCCCATGGATAACTTACTGTCCACCAGGATTCCAAGGTCCTTCTCCATGAGCTGCTCTCTAGCAGATCACCTCCTAACCTGTACTGGTGCAGTTTATCATATCTTACCCAGGTGCAGGACTCTGCATTTCTCCTTGTTGAACCTCATTAGGTTCCTCTCTTCCCAGCTCTCCAGTTTGTCCAGGTCTCACAGCCTTCAGGTGAATCAGCCAAGCCTCCCAGTTTGGTATCATCAGCAAACTTGCTGAGCAGACACTGTCCCATCATCAATGTCACTGATAAAGATGTTCAACAGGACTGTCAGAATCCCTCAACTGGAAATCCATAAAAGCAGCTAGCAACTTTGAAACCCTTGTTTTGTTGAAACCCTTCAGAAAATACAGGATCATTAATAAAGAAAAGTTTACTTCAAGTTTTACACCGTTATGTCCTTGTACAAGGCTGTCAAATGAAGTTAAAGACTAGAAATAGCAGATTGGGAGCCAGTTTTGAAGAAGAGGTAACCTGCATGTTTTCGATACACAGTATGAAGAGAGTGGACATTCATGAGATTACATATTAAGCCAATATTTATTTCTGCTCTTCAGTGACATGCAGAATGCATACTATGTCTATCACCTTACTCTTGATGGCCCACAGACTGGTGTGCACACTCAAATTCCAGCAAGCAGCTCCCACACTCATCACCACAGTGAAGTGCCTGCAGGATAGAGTCCAATATCTCCAAGGACACAGAATAACTGAAAGAAGAGCTGCAGGAGTGTTAAGTAACTTTTCAAATTGCCCTTCTTGTAGCTAATGACTCCAACTGCTGTACAGCACATTCAGCTCAAGCAGGAACTCAAGAAGGTGCTATTTCTATTAGCAGTATTGACAAGCTCAAAGCATTTGCACCTCTTTTTCCATTCCATTAGTTCCTTGGGAAGTCAAATTCAAGTAATTCTCTTTCACTTTCTCATTTTTTCTTTTATCCCTAATGCTACCTCTAAGCAGGTCATTTCTCCTGCTTCCTAGCTAGCTGTGGTATGGAAGCTATTGAGGAGCAACTATTGAGCTGTAGCTAAAGGAAAGCTATTTAGTACAGTTATGATGACTTTTTGGAAAGCTTGAAACTTGCTCTGCTGAATGTATCCCAACAGTAAAATGTGACATCCAGCAAGCAAGGGGAGAAAGAAAATAAAGATAAGGCTGATGAAGGGGGATTTATCCAAAGAGTTAAGGTTCTCACTAGGATATTAGGAAGAAGTTCTTTATTATCAGGGTGGTGGAATATGGGATCAGATTGCCTAGGTGGAAGTCTGATCCCTGGAGACATTCAAGGTCAGGCTTGATGGGGCTCTGATTGACCTGGCCTAGTTGGGTATGTACCTTGTTACTCCAGGGGGGTTGGAATAGCTGGCCTTTAAAGGTCTCTTCTAACTCAGTGGATTCTATGAATGTATGACTCACCACCTGCATCTCTTCTGAAACACAGAAGCTGTCCATTTGGCTCGGCTTAGACAATCAAAATCCTACCAGAAGCTTCACGGGAAAGCAAAGTGAAACAAGGGCCACTGGTGACACACTGCTTGCCCTTGTATTCCCTCATGGAATGAAGTCACTCAGACTGGAGAGAGGCACAGGCACATGCATTCCTCCTTGTTTAAGACATAGCCCTTTAGAGTTCCTGGCTTGGTAATTTTCCTTGGAGGTAAAGAGAGTAATTTCTAGACATCCAATATTTTGGGCTGTGAATGGAAATAAGAAAGGATGAGCACCTTTCTTTGAATTTTGGTGCCTCAGAAGATGTTCTTTGTTCTTCACATCTTGCTAGCAAGAAAAGAAACAGTCAAATGAAGGATAAAAATCTTTCCAACATACCGAAACATAAAGGAAGACTGTGTAGGTCCAGCTTCTGATAGGAGGGAACTGGGAAGCAAAGGGTGAAAATAAGTACATGCCATATTTTCCTGTATTTTCTGGTGTACACAAGGCCTCAAGTTGTCAGGTAAGCTTTGACTCAATAGTCAAAAATGAGTGCCCTGGTACAAGGCATAGATATGTTCCTGGTTTTCTGTGGTTAATATCCTTTGCCTGTACCTCAAACAGATGACAGCAAGGCTAGCATGGAAGAGTATGAGATAATAGGATCATAGGATGTTAGGGGTTGGAAAGAACCTTCAAAGATCATCAAGTCCAACTCAATCATCAAGTACAAGGGCACAATGACTTCCCTGCTCCTGCTGGCCACAATATTCTTGATGCATGCCAGGATGCCATTGGTCTTCTTGGCCACCTGGGCAGAGTGCTGGCTCATGTTCAGCTGGCTGTCAATCAGTACCTCCTCATATTGAGATGGAACCTCCTGAGCTGGAGTTTACATCCATTACCCCTTGTCCCATCACAGGATGCAAAGGAGAAGAGCCTCCCTCCTGACCCCCAGCCCTCAGATATTTATAAACCTTTATTAAATCCCATCTCAGTCTTCTCTTCTCTAGTCTAAAATGCCCCAGGGCTCTCAGACTCTCCTTATAGGGCACATGCTCCAGTCCCTTAATCATCCTTTTAGCTCTCTTCTTGAACTGGGGAGCCCAAAACTGGATGCAATATTCCAGGTGAGACCTTACCAGGACAGAGTAGAGGGCAAGGAGAACGTCCCTCGATCTCCTCCTAATGCACCCCAGGATTCCATTGGCCCTCTTGGCCATAAGGCTGACCCATGGATAAGATGACAAATACACATGCAACCCATGAAGAGTTTGAGTGTCTTAGAACAAAGACACATGCCCATTTCCCCCTATTTCCAAGGGTGAAGTTGGGACAGGGTAGCCAAGAAGGGTGGTTTCAACCCAGAGGGTTGACCACATCCAATACACAAACACAAGACAGGAAATGGCCTCTATATATCTGAGGAAATACCCGAGATATTGATGCCCAGTCCCATAAACACACTTCAGGACTCTGATCTTGCTACGCAAAACAAGTGAAAAGGATGCCCAGAACATATAGAGAGGAGGAAATCTCAATAAGAAATACTTCTATATTAAATTCCCATTAAAACTCACATTTTAGAAATGCAGGAGTAAACAACTAAGGTCACTCCTGCTGCTAAGAAATGTTGATTGTCTCCTATTTGTGCCAAGAAAACTTTACACTGAGACACTCTGCTTGGTACAGGATGAAAGAGAGGTCGAGAATGGGGTACACACATTTATCACAAGATGAATGGATTATAAATAGACTTTTAAGAGGGCAATAAAATCACTCATTACACTTTAAAAAAAATCATGAAAAGTTGGAGTGAGGAAAGCAGCCAGTGTAATAATTGTTGTGAATAGCCACAGCTGGCAAGCAGCTGGATTTCAAATGGGTTTTCTCTCCCAAATGCCAAAAGCACTAATTCATGGCTCTGGCTCTGCCCACGTGAATTACAACTTGTGCAAACACTGTCTGTTAATATGACTGGGGGGTGTCAGCTGATGAAAAGCTCCCCATGCACCAGCAATGGCTGCTGGCAGCCCAGAAGGCAGCTGTGTGCTGGGCTGCATCAAAAGAAGTGAGAGCAACAGAATGAGAGAGGTGATTCTGACCTTGTACTCCACTCTCCTGAGACCCCATCTGGAGCACTACATCCATTTCTGGAGCCCCCAACACAAGAAGGATGTAGAACTGTTGGAGCAGAAGAGACCACAAAGATCAGAGGGCTGGAGCACCTCCACTCTGGGACAAGCTGGGAGAGTTGGGGCTGTTTAGCTTTCTGGGCTGCTAGCAACCATTGCTGGCTCACTTTGAGCTTCTCATCAACTGACACCCCCAAGTTCTTCTCCTCAAGACTGCTCTGGAGCCACTCCTCACCCAGCCTGGATTTGTTCATCTTTCTATGGTTATCACTGTGCAAGTTTATCACTGCCTCTAAAAGTGAGTGGCACCTCCAATGCATCACCTCCCTGCCTTAACTGCACTAAACATGCTGTGAGTGTCTGCTGGCACAAGTCAAGGTTGTAGCAGCAGTTACCACATCCCCAAGTACTAAGTTCCACTGCACATTCTGTGTAAGCAGCAGAACAGATTGCTATGAGTATCTCCAGAGCTCAGGAGCCTTCAAGATCATCTGTCATAAATAACATCACAATAATGTTTCTGTGGCTGCAGTGGTCTAAGAATACAAGAACATGATAAAGTTTGCAATTACAGATCTCAAGATCTATGTCTGTACTTTCCGAAAGAGCTTCCCTCTTCTTGTTCAGCTATGAAGGAAAATAGATTTAGCTGGCCCTGCACTGCACCACTGCAAAGACTAAGGAACTTTTGCAGTTCATCCCAGCCCTAATTTCTGTGAATCTTTGACTTTGAGATCACACCACAGAATATAGCCTTGACATTCAAGATGAGAAGGGCTTAATAAAGAGTATGATTCAGAGGTTCTGAGGGAAAAACAGATCAAAGAATTACACCCTCCTAAATGAAGTCCCTGAAGGCTGATACAGGAATGCTACTGTGGCTGCCAAAATAGGTCATAGAATCACAGAATGGTTTGGCTTGGAAAGGACTTTCAAGACAATTTAGTTTCAACCCCCCTGCCATGGGCAGGGACACCTTTCACTTGACTGCCCAAGGCCCTGTCCAACCTGGCCTTGAACACCTCCAGGGAGAAGCTATCCACAACCTCCCTAGGCAACCTGTTCCAGTGTCTCACCAACCTTACTTTAAATACTTTCTTCTTAATCTCCAGTCTAAATCACCCTTCTTGCCACTCAAAGCCATTGCTCCTCATCCTGTGACTAAAATCCTCGTAAAAAGTCCCTCCCCAGCTCTCGTGTAGTCCCCTTCAGGTACTGGAAAGCTGCTCTAAGGTCTCCCTGGAGCCTTCTCTCCAGGCTGAACAGCCCCAACTCTCAGCCTGTCCCCACAGGGGAGGTCCTCCAGCCCTCTGATCATCTTTGTGGCCTCTTCTGGACCCACTCCAACAGTTTGATGTCCTTCTTGTGTTGGGGGCACCAGAAGAAGGACGTAGAACTATTGAGGTTGGAAGTGACCTTTGAGATCATCAAATGCAACCCCCTCACCTAGAGCTCACAATCCCACCAGTACTATTAATCTTCTCTGGATCAGCATTCAGCCCTAACTGCCTCTTCACAGTTCAGGAAAAGAGAGGCATTACCTGTGCTTGGGATTTAGAGTGAAATCCCCAGGAAAGCAATTCTACTTCCTAAATATGCATCAGTTATTGTCCCTTTTTGACTCTTTCCTCTCTCTCCTGGTTTCCCCATTTGCTCTGTTTGCATCTTACAAAAAGGTCTTCAGGTTTTGTTCCACCAGCCTTCATCACTTAGGTGGGAATCAAACATAGAACACAAGTAACTTCTTGCAGCTGTACTTCTCTACCCTCAGAGGCGTGTCTCAAGAATCAGACCCAGGCATGTTTGAGAAGCTGCTCAATAAAATCATTGTCAACAACAGGTCAGTTGGCAGCCACACTCTTAAGAATTTTATCTAAGTTATAGCTAGGGTTGGAGCTCTACAAGAAAATCCATAGTATAGGCTCATAGATTTATAGCATTGTCTTGGTTGGAAAAGACCTCTAAGACATCGTGCCCAACCATTCTCTTACTCAACCAAGGCTGGGTCTAAACCATGTCCCTTGGAACCACATCTCTGTGTCTTTGAAACACCTCCAGGGATGGGCACTCAGCCACCTCCCTGGGGAGTCTGTTGCAGTCTTTGAGAGCCCTTATAGTCAAGAAGTTGCTTCTCATAACCAAACTAACACCTGCTCCTGGTGCAACTTGAGGCACTTTCCTCTCCTCCTATCACTTGTTCCTAGGGAGAGGAGACCAACACTACCTGGATCCAACCTCCTTTCAGTAAGTTGTAGAGAGTGAGATTGTCCCCTCTCAGCCTTCTCTTCTCCAGAGTGAGCAACCCTCAGCTGGTCCTCACCAGACCTATTCTCCAGGCCCTTCACCAGCCTTGTTGCCCTTCTCTGGAACTAATCCAGCACTTCAATGTCATTTTTGCATTGAGGGGCCTAAACTTGAACCCAGAACTCAAGCTGTAACTGCAGCAGTGCTCAGTACAGCAGAACGATCCTTTTCCTTGTCATGCTGGTCACAATATTCCTGATACAGGCCAGGATATGGATGGCATCTTTGGTCACGGGGACACACACTGGCTCATCATCAGCTGCCTGTCAAACAGTTTCCCCAGGTCTCTCTTTACTGGGCAGCTAGTCCAAGCCTGGAGTGCTCATGGGGTTGTTGGGCTTGTTGTATCTCATGCAATTTGCCTTGACCCATTGATCCAGCTTATCCAGATCCTTCTGCAATGCCTTCCTATTCTCAACCAGATCAACATTTCTTCTCAGCTTAGTGTCATCTGCAAACTTACTGAGGGTGCCTCAATCATTTCATCCAGATCACAGATAAAGATACTAAAGAGAACTGGTCCCAGCACTGAGCCCTAGGGGACACTACTTGTGACTAGCCATCAGCTGGATTTAATTCTGTTCATCACCACCACTCTTTGGTCCCATCCACCACTGCAGACTGCAGATCCTACTGTGACAAATTGATTATATTCACATTAATAAGAACCTGCCTGCTTTATCTGCCTGTAATTGGCACACTACGAGCCATGACCCATTCCTGCTGTCACTCACGTTGAATGAACAATGCAGATAGACTCAACCTCCAAGGTAAGAACGTCAAAGGTGAGAAAGTAGAAGCATGACTCTGTTAACATAATCATGAAACTGCACTGGAAATAAGTTAAAAAAAAAAATAAATATAGGCAGAACAGTCACTGTTTATGCTGTGTTATTTAATGAGACACTGCAGATTGCAGAGGTTCCTGGAATCAGATGGACCATTACTCAACTGAATATGAGCACAGGAAAAATCCTAGCAGCTTATGCAGATGGTAACAGTGCTTTGGAAAGCAAAAGAACATTTCAGAAGAAATAACTCCTGCACTTAGTTTATCTTTCCTTTACCCCCCCACCTATTCAAGAAAATCAAACAAACATACAAAACCACCAAACCCCAAAAAAGCACAAACCGATGATTGCACTATTAGAGCAGGTCTAGAGGAGGACATGAAGATGATCAGAAGATTGGAGTGCCTCCCCCACAGGGACAGGCTGGGGGAGTTGGGGCTGTTCACCCTGGAGGAGGCTCTAGAGACACCTTAGAGAGACCTTCCAATACCTGAAAGATGCTACAGGAGAGCTGGGGATAGATTTTTTACAAGCAGTTATAGTGGTAGGATGAGAGGGAATGGATTTAAGATGCAAGAGAGGAGATTTAGATTGGAGATTAGGAAGAAATTCTATCCAGAGAGGGTGGTGATACACCAGGACAGGGAGATTGTGTATGCCCTCTTCCTGGAGGTGTTTGAGGCCAGGTTGGACAAGGGCTTGAGCAGCATGGTCTGGCTGAAGGTATCCCTACCTATGGTTGGGGATTTGAACTACATCATCTTTAAGGTCTCTTCCAGCCCAAACTATGCTAAGATTCTATGATGACTGACAAGAAACTAAGAAAAGCAAGCAGGATCACTCTGAACAAACTTCATGTTCTTGATGACTTTAGTAGGGGCATTTTAACAAATGAAATCCTTCACCAGAGGAAAGGATTGTTGAAGATCAACATCACCTGGAAAACCCTGTTGCAATTCTACATCTTAAATAAAAATAAGACTCTTTCCTGCCAAGAAATTCACCATGAATAATTGTTGCTTTACATGAAAGAAAATCTTGCCTCCTTCTCAGGAGTTAAAAATCAATTCACAATAACCCGGGTATTAGTTTCTGTTTGCCAGTTTAAGCAGGAGATCAACATTGGCCTCATTTTTGGTAACCACTTAAACATCAGATATCACACTTCTCCAGGAGAGGTTGATGTAGCAGCTGAGCTGTACCTCAGTTTCTGGGGAAGGCAGGGGAAGTTCAGCAGTCCTACTCTGTGATTCAGTACTGCTGTGGTTGCAGAGAAGTCTTTACTCAGATCTTTCTTCACAGCATTCTTGATGCCTGTGATGTGTTTCTTCCAACAATCTTTTGACATTCATGACTCAATTCTCAAAGGTATTCATCCAAACTTAGTGTGTTCATTTTTTCAGCAGTTCCTACTAATGGATTCAACGAGATGTTCAGAGTAGCAGCCTGTGGCCTTTTTGGTTCATGTACCAGCATCTCAGATTGTGGTGCATTCTTTCCTTTATAGTAGTTTACTAGCCATGCTTTGCCTGGAAGCCACTGAAGGCACTACAGTCTCCTAGTGAGATATGAGGTAGCTAATATTAAGTTTCAGACTCAAGATTAAACACCTTGAAAAACCTGTGGTGCTGCCTGCTCTGGATGGCAATGATTATTATGTGGCTTGTTTTCTTTCAGCAATGCTTCTGGTGTTTTCTCCCACCTGGCTCACTTACAGATGATGTCACTTTAGGACGTGCTTTAGTGGGCATGGGGGTGTTGGGTTGATGGTTGGACTTGATGATTTTAGAAGTCTTTTCCAACTTCAATGATTCTATGCTATTTTTGGACCAGGTAAGATCTAGGTAGTACTACACATTCTCTTGCTCTTTTAGAGGGGTGTAGTGGTATGGCCAGAAGGAACATGAACTTTTTCAAATCAAACATCTAAAGACAACACATTTGAGGACATATATGAGAGTGGCTTAAGAGAAACCCACAATGTGAGCAAGTTCTGCTATCCTTTATTTTAACATCTACAATTATCTCATATGCATTCAGAAAAACAAAATGACCATGTAGTACACAAAAAGCCATCTGGTGCCTCCAACTAAAGGACATGGAACTGTTGGAGTGGGTCCAGGAGAGCACCTCCCCTAGGGGGACATGCTGAGACAGTTAAGACTGTGCAGTCTGTAGAAAAGAAGGCTCCAGGAAGACCTTAGAGCAACCTTTTAGTAGCTAAAGTACAAATACAAGATAGCTGGGGAGGTACATTTTACAAGGGCTTGTGATCGGATGAGGGGCAATGGCTTTGTGCTGGAAGAGGGGAGATTTAAACTGGAGATTAGGAAGAAATTCTTCACAGTGAGGGGGGTGGTTCAAAGCCAGGTTTGACATGGCCTTGAGCAGCCTGGTCTAGTGTCCCTGATCATGGATGGGGGATTGAAACTAGATGATCTTTAAAGTTCCTTCCAACGTAAACCATTCCATGATCACAGTGTCTCCTGCCTTTGAGAGTGCGGTGAGCTTAGCAGAATCCAAATAAAGTTCATAGTGCACTTTACAAGGAAGGCAATTTTGACATCATCATGAACAAAAATCAGACAGGAAAGTTGTCATAATGACTTGAAAGTATGGAGAGACAACACAGAGAAGAGGGAAAGACTTTTGCTGTGCATTCCAGGTCTAATATACATTTCAAGTTGCCTCTGAAAGCCTCTACTTCAGACTACCAGGCAGATAAAGCCAATCTTAACAGCAGGACCAAGAATTCTACCCAGGCCCCAGTGGTTTAGATGCTTTGTCAGATATGATAACGAATCAAAGGCAGAATTCCCCTTTAATTTTTCCCATGAGGTTCTCCAAATGAATATCAGGATTCTGAGGTGAAGGATTTTAATTAAAAAGGAGGACAAATAAAACCCTAACAATTCACCACCACCTGTGTAAAATCTCATTAAAAATGTGAGGTCACCCTTTGTCCCCACTACCTCCTGTCTTCCTTCAGACTCACTGCCAGAAGAGATAAGAAGCATCCCTCAACATTTCTTTCTTTTACATCAAGGTGTAGAATATCTACTCTGCTCCAAGGTCACAGCCACATGCAAATGTGGCACACAATTAAACACTCAACGACCTTCCAAGAAAAGCTACACCACCATGGTGGTTCACTGATGATCTTCAAAAGCAAAAGGACAGAGGGGGGTTAGGTTTTCTTCCAATGACACAAGATCCAAACACAGATGGCTTTTATAGAATGCCAGTTGCTAGAGATGTTGTATCCTCTAACACTCTTTACAAGGACTTGTAGCGATAGGACAAGGGACAATGGCTTAAACCTGGAAGAAGGGAGATTGAGGCTGGAAATGAGGAAGAAATTGTTTACAGTGAGTGTGGAGAGTCTCTGGAACAGATTGCTCAGGAAGCTTGTGGATGCTCCCTCCCTGGAAGTGTTCAAGGCATATTGAACAAAGCTTTGAGCAACCTGGTGTAGTGGAATGTGTCCCTGCTCATGTCAGGGGGGTTGGAACTAGATGATGTATAGATTTATAGAACAAGAGCTTGGAAGGAGCCTGAAAGATCATCTAGTCCAACCTTTCAGGGTAAGAATATCGTTTAAATGAGGTGGCCCAGCACCCTGACAAGCTGGGTCTTGAAACTGTCTAAAGTAGAAGTCTTTAAGGTCCTTTCTGACTCAAACCATTCTATGATTTTATGATAACATTGTATCACCACATGAGCAATGCCTGGGACTAAGATCCATAGGTAAAACATCACAGAATCATAGAGTGGTTTGGGTCACACACCTATAAAGATGTGTAAGAGGTGTGCAGCTGTAGAATGATCTCCCATGGGATTTTAACCGCGCTTTAACCTGATTTCAGCTTTCCAGTGTGACACAAATATTATCAGGCTCCTCTGTAAAAGAGGGATATCAAACTCATGTTCCTGTTATTACAAACAGAATATAGCCCTTGAGAAACCCCTAGAGTATTTCTATTATAGAACCATAGAATAGCTGTGGCTGGAAAAGACCTTTCAGATCATTGAGTCCAACCATTATTTATCAGAGAGATGTGGTGCTGTGGGACATGGTTTGGCACCAGACTTGGTGGAGTTAGATAATGATTGGGGGTTTGATGAGCTTTAAGGTATTTTCCAACCAAAACGATTTTATGAATCTATGAAGCTGGCCTATTGGTTCTTGCATTGAAAGAAACAGTACTGAACTGATCCCTGCCAGCCTTCCCATACCATTCAATGTTCTTACCCACCATCACATTCCCTTGATACCTCTGCCAGCCCACTACCATTCTCTAAATCTTTTTCAAGTTGCACCATATCTTTTTTGAGATCAGGGGAGCAGAACAACACAGTTTTCAGGATGCAAGTAGGTCACAGCTTTGTACAGCACCATGGTTTTGTATTCCTTTATATTCTGCTTTCAGTATTCCCAGTACAGCTGTGCTTTTTAACCTCTGAGCTGATGTATTCAGGGAAATCTCTATCATAAGCACAGGGAAGACAAGAAGAGAAGGGAGACCTTATTACATGGACTAATACATAGAGGGTGGTGGGGTCACCATCACTGGAGATGTTCAGGAGGAGACTTGATAGGGTGCTTGGTTGCATGGTTTAGTTGATTAGGTGGTGTTGGATGATGAGTTGGATGCAATGATCTTGAAGGTCTCTTCCAACCTGGTTTATTCTATTCTATGAGCAGAAGGATGGAGACTCCCTTTTTACAAGGTGTCCCATGGAAAAGGCAAAGGGTGATGAGGACAAGTTACTTCTGGGAAGATTCCCATTGGACTCCAGAAGAAAATGTTTCTCCATGACAACAGTCAGACAGAAGCAGTGGATTCCCCTCCAATGGATAGTTTGAAGACTCAGCTTGCAGGATGCTGGGCCAGCTCATTTCAACTAGACTGACACCTAGAAAGGTTGGACCAGTTGATCCTTGGGATCCCTCCCTACCTGGCATTCTGTGATTCTGTCATCCACCCCCCAGGAACTAATGGCCAGTCCAGAATTCATTACATAACAAGTGAAGCTGGAATTGTTTCCCTCTCATGCATCACTTAGCACTTATCTATCCAAAATTTCATCTGCTCATCTATTGCCCAGGCACTGAATCTCATAAGGTCCTTCCATAATTTTTCAGTCAGCCTTCATCTTTACTGTTGTGAATAACATTTACTGGTGGCAATAATTCATGCCCTCAGTAGCAATTCTCTCTTTTTCCAGCTCATTTATTAATATATGGAGAATGAATAGATGAATACAAATGAGGATCAGCACTGATCCCAGCACAAACACTTTGGAGCTCCACTGGCAATATTTCACTACTGCACAAACAGATCACAGAGTCCTACCCCTGGATTATGCTGTTTAAAAGTTGTCTTTGTCTTGCTTGATTAATGGTCATGGGTGCAAACCTCCCATGCCATGTCCACCCTGTTTAAAGACTGCAGAATAGAATTGGAATAGAATTAACAAGGTTGGAGAAGACCTTCAAGATCAAGTTCAACCTATCATCCAACACTATCTAATCAACTAAACCATGTCACCGAGCACCCCATCCAGTATCTTCCTAAACACCTCCAGTGATGGTGACTCCACCACCTCCCTGGGCAGCCCATTCCAATGGGCAATCACTCCTTCTATGAAGAACTTCTTCCTAACATCCAGCCTAAACCTCCCCTGGCACCGCTTGAGACTGTGTCCTCTTGTTCTAGTGCTGGTTGCCTGGGAGAAGAGACCAACCCCCACCTGGCTACAACCTCCCTTCAGATAGTTGTAGACAGCAATAAGGTCTCCCCTGAGCCTCCTCTTCTTCAGGCTAAGCAACCCCAGCTCCCTCAGCCTCTCCTCACAGGACTTGTGCTCCAAACCCCTCCCCAGCTTTGTTGCCCTTCTCTGGACATCTTCCAGCAACTCAACATCTTTCCTAAACTGAGGGGCCCAGATCTGGACACAGTACTCGAGGTGCAGCCTAACCAGTGCTGAGCCCAGAATGACCTCCCTGCTCCTGCTGGCCACACTGTTCCTGATACAGGCCAGGATGCTGTTGGCCTTCTTGGCCACCTGGGCACACTGCTGGCTCAGAGTTGAGATCTTCTTGAAAGCTCTACAAAAGATTTCTCCCTGCCTTCAACTTTCTTATAAAAGGGACAGAGTGGCTTCCAATCATTGTGTGCTTAAGAAACTATGAATGTTACTTTGGTTATGCAGCTGATATGGGGTTAAGTTGTTTTCTGAAACAAATCAATTAAACCTAAAAAACTATGTTATAGCCCATCCAATAAAAATGTTATTTTACTTAGATCTCTATAAGACATTTTTGAATAAACAGATTTGATTCAAAAATTTGCCTACTGATGTCTCAAAGCACACCCAGAACTTCTTAGAATAAAACAAACCAGAAGCAGTTTTAGGCTGTCTGCAACTTCATCAAAGACCTGCCTTTTGCTTCAGATGCACAAAATTGCTCCTTGCTCACTGCATGGTGGTTCTAAATATTTCCAAGTGCAGCACCTCACTGGCTGCTGTGTAATAAAAATGAAGAAAGGCTCAGGATAAGCATTTATCTCAAGGACAGTCAAAAGAAGATTCTCATTTATCAAAATGTTGTAGAAACAGACATTGACCAAGACACAAAAAGGCAATAATCAATCTGACCCTTCTCCTCCTGCTCCACCACATCAGGATTGGTGACAACAGAGCTGGAGCGATACAGAGCTCCAGCTATGTTAAACATCCAGGGTTATGGAAATTTTTCTTACAATCTAGAGTTATGATGCTTAACCTCCTCCTGCTGCCTGAGAGTTGGGTTTATTCTACATAGAAAACACAGAATCTTTTGTGTCCACCTGAAAACATCTGTCCCTACATGAAGCCACACCATTAAACAGAGTGAGAGTCTGACCTCCCCTTCCTCTGCCATGAATCTGGAGCCATCTCAAACTAAAGTGCTTCAGTACTCAGATAAGAACAAGTAATTCTTTTGCATCAAACCTCAGGCAAACCCCACTCCTGAATGTTCTCCATGTTCTAGGCAATAACAGCATCAGAAAGACAGATGGTTAGCCACTGCCTTGGGTGAAAGTAAGAGCAGCCCATTCAGTGCTGTGGCAGCCTGCAGCACATCACATTGTGTTGAGATGAAGGACAGAGAATGATGAACAGGGTGACGTTATGGACAAGAGGCCAGCAGTGTGCCCTCATGGCCAACAACACCAATGGCATCCTGAGGTGCATTAAGAAGAGTGTGGCTAGCAGGTTGAGGGAGGCTCTCCTGCCCCTCTACTCTGCCCTGGTGAGGCTTCATCTAGAATACTGTGTCCAGTTCTGGGGTCCCCAGTTTAAAAATGACAAAGAACTACTGGAGAGAATCCAGTGGAGATCTAATAAGATGATGAGGGGACTGGAGTACCTACCCTATGAGAAAAGGCTGAGAGAGCAGGGGTTGTTTAGCCTGAAGAGGAAATGGAGAGGGGATCTCATTAATGCTGATTAACAGCTAAAGAGTGAGTGTCAAGAGGATGGGACCAGACACTTCTTGGTGGAGTCCAGTGACAGGACAAGGAGCAACGGACACAAACCATAACACAGGGCATTCCATATAAACAGAAGGAACAAATTCTTCACTTTGAGGGTTGCAGAGCACTGGACCAGACTGCCCAGAGAGATTGTATTGTCTCCAAAGCCACCTACACATGTTCCTGCTGGGCTGATCCTGCTCTAGCAGGGGGGGCTGGACTAGATGATCTTCAGAGGTCAATTCCAAGCCCTCCCATTCTGTGATTGTGTGAAGGTGGATGCAAGGAACTGTCCTGCAGTCATGAACAAGATTACAAATCACCCCACAACTTCTACCCTGAGACCTATGCAAGTTACCAACACAAGATTATCAATTAATATCTGCATCTCTCCCCTGCACTTTCGTTTGTTTCAACCAGACAGCATCTTGAAGCACTCAAAGGCACCATCCCAAATTGTAGCTTCATCCAGCAGAGAAGTGCAGCAACCTTGTAATTTACTAATTTCAACACTAAATGTTTTGCATTTTGATTGCCTTTTGGCATAAAGTTAAAAGGAAACACAAATAAGTTTTAAAAGTTATGTTTTGAGATGGATCTGTGAGACTGCAATTCCAGAACCAAAAATCTGAAAAAAAAAATGCTGATTCCAACATTCTGCTGCACTTGCTTCCTGTAAGGAAATTGGGTTCAATTGTCCTCTCACTGACTCTACTCTGAAGTGTCAAGTAACTCTATTAAAGTCAATGGAGCTATGCATAAATATATCCTCTGGGAACAAATTAGATCTGTGATTTCATGCCATGCAAATTTCCAATCTATTTCTACATGATTAATAATATTTTCAGCATCTGCAGATAATCTGTTTCTTCTCAAACCTCTATTGTTGCTTTGGCTGCAACTGCCCTTTGACAAATACCTTTTAGGCAGGTTTTTCACCTATACCTCATTGGTGCAAGGAGGCTAGGTATCATGGGCTCAATGGAAGCTAAGTTCTCTGCAACTACCTGAAGGGAGGTTGTAGACAGGCAGGGGCTGGTCTCTTATCCCAGGCAACCAGCACCAGAACAAGAGGACACAGTCTCAAGCTGCGCCAGGGGAGATTTAGGCTGGATATTAGGAAGAAATTCTTCACAGAGAGAGTGATTGCCCATTGGAATGGGCTGCCCAGGGAGGTGGTGGAGTCACCATCATTGGAGGTGTTCAGGAAGAGACTTGATAGAGTGCTTGGTGCCATGGTTTAGTTGATTAGGTGGTGTTGGATGATAGGTTGGACTTGATGATCTTGAAGGTCTGTTCCAACCTGGTCTGGTCTATTCTATTCTATTCTATCCTATTCTTGAATCTTTAAACTCTGCGAATTTCGTACTGGAAAACCCTGTCTTTAAATGTGTTGCACAAGATTCAACAGGAGCAAGTGCAAAGTCCTGCACTTGGGTCACCACAACCCCAAGCAATGCTACAGGCTTGGATAGCTGCCCAGCAGAGAAAGACCTTGGGGTACTGGTTGACAGCCGGCTGATGATGAGCCAGTGTGCATCTAGGTGGTCAAGAAGGCCACCAGCATCCTGGCCTCTATCTGACCAGCAGGATCAGGGAAGGAATCCCCCTGTTCTGAACACTGGTGAAGCCTCATCTTGAGTGCTGGATTCAGTTTTGGGGCCCTCACTAGTAGAAATGCATTGAGGTGAAGCACCAGAGAAGGGCAGTGAAACTGGTGAAGGGTCTGGAGAAAGGTCTGGTGAGGAGCAGCTGAAGGTTGCTTACTCTGAAGAAGAGAAGGCTCTCTACAACTTAGTGAAAGGAGGTAGGAGCCTCTGTTGGTCTCTTCTCCCTAGGAACAAGTGATAGGAGGAGAGGAAAGTGCCTCAAGTTGCACTGGGAGTGTGCAGGGAGATGGTTGAATCTTCAACCCTGGAGGTGTTTCAAAGACACAGAGATGTGGTGCTGAAGACCACGGTTTAGCCCTAGCTTGCGTAGAACTCAAGAATGGTTAGACTTGATGATCTTAAAAGCCTTTCCCAACTGAAATAATTCTGTGCTTCTATGAAATTAATGAAAAGTGTCTGCAATTCTCTTACAATTCTTTTCTAGCCCATCACTGTCAGCTTTCTAATATTTCAGAAGGCAAACCAGAAAATTTCAAGACAAGCCTCAAAACTGTAATTAAGAGGAAATGCTCTGGATATTTATAGCTGGCTATTCCCATTTAGCAGCCTCCATTAATTTGCTTTTTATTACATCAATCTCTTTTCTGCTCAGAAGGAAAAGAGAAAGTTAATCTTGGCATAAATGTTATCAGATAGAGGGGTGGGAAACAGTCATCATAACTGCATCTCAGAAGAAGGAAATAATATTCACTACAGACAGCAAATTAAAGCTTACTGAATGCCTTCAGCACAGTGAGTGCCTACACTGAGTTATCGTTACCTGCTTATGCTGTGCAATCTCAGTAAAGCATTGAAGAAAGCTTTGTTCTGATTAGAAAAACACTCTTTAAAGAGCCCACATCATCTGGCACTGGAGATTGCACCCACTCCCTCGAAAAACATTCAAAAGCAAACCACAAGAAACCATTGAATCATGGTTTTTTTCTCCCCTAAAATAAATAACTCTGCAGTAATTCCTTCCCTCTCCATTTATATTCTTTCTCCCATCAGACTGCTAATACCCACACTAATCCCTTAGGCAAAAAGAAAGGCAGAAGACTGTTCTTTAGAGCACCTTCACAAACCTCTGCTCTTAGCTGCCCCCCTGCCTCCAAAGGCAGAAGTTCAAGGAGTATCCCTGTGATTAATTCTTCTTACCAGCCCTGCAGGGCTGTCACGTTAGGGGCTTCTGAAACTATTTCTATTGGTCCTTCCACCTGCAAGACACTGCAGGTAGCAACCAGGAAGAAGGAAAGAAACCTAGAGCCTTGTTCACCAAACAACAATTAAACCTGAAGTGGCAGGACTGCCTTTACTTGCAGGAGCTGGCAGCAAAAACTGAGACTGCAGCAGGAGAGAGGCTTGCTTTCCATGTCTTAATTGGTCTCTGCAAGCTCTTCAGTGAGTGATGCAGGACTGAGCAGTAACTTCTGCCTTGACTTCTTCTTCCTAGCTGCATTTCTTTTCCTCTTGGCTTTCTCTTTCCTTTCCCCTCCTCTAGTTCTTTCTGTCCTTAGCTTCCCTTGCTTGTCCAGTCCCCTTCAGCACCATCCCGCAGGCAGGCTAGAGGAGGCTCAAGAAACATGTGGCCATGGCACTTTGGAATGTGGTTTAATGGTCACAGTGGTGTTGGGTTGGCAGTTGGACTTGATGATCTTAGAGGTCTTTTCCAGTCAAAACAATTCTGATTCTCTAATATCATCTCCTCACAAAGAGTTGCCTCAGCATCAAAATGAGCTTCCAGTTGCTATGATTGCTTTGCACAGCCAGGCTTCAAACCAATGCTGGCTCCTAATCAGAGGCAAAAAAAAAACACCCCAAAATCTGCCACAAGGCAGTTAGTTATATTTCACTTTCTGAGCACAGATTTTGTGCAGGATTACCAGCACTGAAAAAAAAAAAAATTCAAAACTGAAAGTTATTTTAAATTAAACTATGGAGAAAAATTCTCAGTCTATGCCAAAGTATTTTTATGTTTTCAACAACTTAAAAAACATATGGGTAGCTCAGCTGCCACTTTGGAAAGGTTAAATGAATAGGGGAGTTTGAAACATCTCAAATTTCTTTCATCTCATCTCCTCTCCTTTATCATCATTTCAGCAATGACTCCGAAATCCCCCTGGCATTCAGAAAGTGGTCAAAAGGCCAAGAAGTGCTTTGTGACAATGCTCCCTGAAAATCTATTGGAAATAAATGAAGAAATGCCTTGCTTGAGCTTGGACAGTTGTTCAGCAATGTTCCTGGCCAGGACTCTACTCACAGATGTGTAATTCCACGCATTCCCAGGAACAGGCATAAGCAGCTGGAGAAATGAGATTAGTCAGGTTCACATCTCTGCTTCTCATTCTCATGGTACCACTTAGCTATGACTTCTAGCCTGGAGGTGACAGCCCTCATCCAGCCCAAAAACCCAGGCCTATAAGAGAAGCTGAAGGACCACATCCTCTGAAATGTATTACTCAGAAGTTGATAACTCTGTGACATTTTCTCTCATGCAATTTCTGGGCACCCTTACAGTATCTCAAAAGGGGAATGGGTAGTCTCTTTCTTGGGACTGAAATAACAGCTTCTATTTAAAATCTTGCAGATCCTAATGGAGAAAGAAGAAGAAGATTTCTTTAGAAGCAAGAAATCTGCAAGAGGGAAAGGAGAGTACTTTTCCTTACTAACAAGTGACAGGACAAGAGGAAATGGTCTGAAGTTAACATCAGGGAAGGTTTAGGTTGGATATTGGAGGATGCTTCTTGACTGAACAGGTTCTCAAAGACCAGAACAGGCTCCCTATGGAGGTGGTTGAATCCCCATCCCTGCAGGTATTTCAAAGAGGCAGAGATACGGTGCTGAGGGACATGGTTTAGTACCAGACTTGGTAGAGTTAGAGAAGGCTGGGCTCAATGAACTTAAAGATCTTTTCCAACTAAAATGATTCTATGATTCTATGAAAAAAAGAGGAAACCTCACCACAACAAACATGAGTGACAACACAGATGCAGTCACTTACAGGTAGGCACAAGCAGCAAAATCTCTCTCTCCCCTCCATGGTTGCAGATATGTGTTTGTGTTTCATGTGTTAAAGAAATAAATAAAGGCTTGGGGTTTTTAAAGACACAACATGTCTGAGAGCTTCAGAATTCAAGGTAACAACTGACCATGCATACAGAGTCAATTCATTGAAATGAGCTATTACAGCCAAGCATTTCCTAATCAGATAATTAGTAGCCTCCAATGCAATTAAGTTTACAGAGCCAGCTTAGCATAATGAAAAGACATCACTGAAAAGCAACCATAAGCAGAGTGCAAGGGGGTTTAACTTGATTGTTTGGTTGGTTTTTTAATTTAAGACCCCAAAACTTTACATCCAGGGGAAACATGCAGACTTCATTTAAATGCCGGATGTGTTTCCACAGACGATCAGAGGTTATTCTCAAAGTGCAAGATTAAAAACTCCATCCAAGAGAGACAGGGATATTTCAAAACTGTATTATAATTATGCTGGTCTAGAATTTTGTCATAGAATAATTTTGGTTGTAAAATACCTTTAAGATCGTTGAGTCCAACCATTCTCTAACTCCATTATGTCTGGTGTTAAACCATGGCCCCCAGTACCATATCTGCCTCTTTGAAACACCTCCAGGGATGGGAATTCAACCACACCCCTGGGGAGTCTGTGCCAGTCTTTGAGAGCCCTTTGTCAGGGCTGTTGGCTGAATTTACCATCTAACTATCTGCTCTTCCAAGGGCACCAACCCTCAGGTTCCACATAAGGAAAAGGCTCAAAAATGTGCTGTAGCTCAGGAAGAATTAAGAGAACTTCTCCTTCAGATTTGAGAGATGCAAACATAGGAGATGTGTTTCTATCCAAAGAGCACTCTACAAGAGAGGAGGTGGCCTGAAATTGTGCCGGGGGAAGTTTAGATATTGAGAAAAAAATTATTTCCTGAAAGAATGGTCAGGTGTTGCAACAGGCTGCCCAGGGAGGTGGTGGAGTCACCATCTCTGTGGGTCAAGAAATGTGTGGCCACTACACTTCAGCACATGGTTTAATGGCCATGGTGGTGTTTGATTGACTGTTGGATTTGGTGGTCTTAGAGGGCTTTTCCAACCAAAACAATTCTATGATTCTAAGAGCATCATGATCAATGATAAAAATGTACCAGCAAGGATCTCCCCAGGGTAACAGCTGGAGAAAGCAATCAGCTTCTGCTTCTGGGACTGACTGAATGCTGCTTTACTCCATGCCTAAACTGGCATCTATGAGAAACCACAGACTCCACAGACAGTTTTACGGCCAATTAAAATATCAGGTCCCGCAATTTCATGTTCCTGGCTCAGTCACATCCCTACTGGTTCCACTCCAGTAGATCCTCACAAATTAACCTGCCAGATTTCCACTACCCCTTGCAGCATAGGTTGCAATGAGATTCCAAAGCGCAGTTGGCTGTTGGTTTAGTAGTTCTGGATTATATTTGACTTTCTGAACAGGGAGAGTGTATTTCTCCATCCCTGGAGACATTTGAGGTCAGACTTGATGGGGTTCTGGGCAATCTGATCTAGTTAGGGATGCCTCCCCTGCAGAGGGGTGGGACTAGATGACCTTTCGAGGTCCCTTCCAAACCCATGCACTTTGTGATTCTATGTATTTTCAGGCTTCATTATCAGTGTTCCTCTCATGCATGAAGATAACACATTTCCCTTCAAGGAAATTAGCAGAGAAATCCTCTCAAAAGCAAGCAACCACCTGCATGTTCTACAGAAAGTTTATTTTGAAAGCCAAATCCTGCAAGGTTCTCAGGAAAAGTGAAACACTGTATTCAAGTTTGCCATGAAACTGACCCAACCTCTTCCATTCACCAAAAGGTAGTTGGGGGGGGGGGGGGGGGGGGGAGGGGGGGGGGGGGGGATGGTTGTTGGTGTTTTTTGTTTGGTTGGTTTGGCTTTTTTTAAAGAGTCTGTGCCTGAACCTGAACTGACTTCCCTGCCCCTGTGCAACCAGCAAATCAAAGATCTGGGGAGGTGGATCACATCCTGGGTCCTGATGTTGGAAGAGAGAGATCTGACCATTCGTCTAAGCCTTCTGCCCAGCATGTCTGTAGACAGGCTGGCAAGCTACAATGATCTCTGCCAAGCATAGAGTCTGAGACACCCAAGTTAGAATAAATGCCAGCCTTGCAGGTGGGGAGGTTAGGTGGCTTTCATGCCCTGCTTTGACACAGAAGGACTCAAAGACATTGGGGTAAATGGACAGAAGGACCTGTGCTGCAGAAGAGCAGCTGTAGGCTTGTATCTTTACACTATGACAAGTAAGCATGCCTTTTCTGTCTGTTTGTGAAAAACAGTAACACAATTTGTACTCTCTTGAAATATGGAAGTTTATTTATATTCCCCCAGAACTGAATCAAGCCTCACTGTCACCCGTGATAGCACAATTTAAAGCCACAGCACCCTGTGCAATAAAGAAGGAAATAAAAATGGACTCCAACAAATATATTGTGCTCAAAAGGAACCATAAAAGCCATGAATTTCACTGGAGCAAGGAGAATCTGGGGGAAATCACTCTTTTGAGCACTTAGAAGTCACGCAGCAGTGGCAGCCCAGATTAGCAAATCCAACAGAGGTAGAGCTGGCTGGTAGAGTTGTTGGAGCAGGTCCAGAGAAGGGCAATGAAGATGGCTAAGGGTCTGGAGAGGAACAGCTGAGGGAACTGGGGGTGCTTAGTGTGGAGAAGAGAAGGCTGAGGAGAGACCTTATTGGTCTCTACATCTCCCTGAAAAGAGGTTGTAGTGAGGTGGGGGTTGGTCTCTTCTCCCTAATATCAGGTGATAGAACAACAGGAGATGGCCTGAAATTGTTCCAGGGGAGGCTTATGTTGGAGCTTAGAAAAAATGTCTTTGTTGCAGGAATGGTCAGGCATTGGAACAGGATGCCCAAGGAGGTGGTGGAGTCACCATCTCTGAAGATCTTCACAAAACATGAGGCCATGGCACTCTGGGACCTGGTTTTGCGGCCACGGTGGTCTTAGGTTGACAGCTGGACTTGATGATCTTAGAGAGCTTTTCCAACCAAACCAATTCTATGTTTCTCAATGGTGTCACAATTTACATCTGTTCTGTCACCTGTGTGGCCAAAGCACTAAAAAGAAAATGTGTCCACAAAAGAAAGGCTTGAATTAGAGTTACAGCAAGAGATGGGAGCAGAGTTGAAGAGGCAAACACGAGCGAACACTGACGCTTAGACCAAAATAAAATAAATGAATTGAGCTACACAAGATGCTACTTGAGAACTTTCAATGTTGTGTGTTTAAAGACAGAATCAGAGAATGGAATCAGAGATTGCTTTGAGTTGAAAGGGACCTTTAAAGGTCACCTAGTCTGGGAGGAATACTAAGAAGCTGTCCCCTGGAAAGAATACAAAGTTATCCAAGCAGCCAGTTAGGAAAGCTAAGTGCCAGATAAAATTAAATCTGGTCAGGGACATCAAGGGTAACAAAAAAAATTTCTGTAAGTATGTCAGTAATAAAAGGAAGAACAAGGGAAAGGTGGGCCCTCTCCAAAAGGCATTGAAGGATGTAATCACAAAGGATATGGGGAAGACTGAGGTACTCAATGATAGTTTTTGCACTTGCACCAGTCTTCAATGGCAAGGGCTCTAACCACACCCTTCCAGTTGCAGAAGGCAAGGACAGGGACTGGATGAGTGAAGATCAGGTTTGAGTAAAAATCATTGTGAGAGAAGACCAGGTTTAAGACCATCAAGTGAACCTGGAGGTGTACAAGGCCATGGGACTGATGAGATCCACCCACAGGTCTTGAAGGAACTAGCAGATAAAGTGGCAAAGCCACTTTCCATCATATGTGAAAAGTCATGGTGGTCTGGTGAAAAGGGGACTGGAGAAGGAGAAACAATTCCCATTTTGAAAAGGGGAGATAAGGAAGAACTGGAGAACAAGAGGCCAGTTAGTCCCACATAATCCCTGATAAAATTTAGTTCCATTTACTTGGTTCTGGTTTCTTTATTAATTAGAAGGACAATGAGGCTGGTGGAAGATCTGGAGAACAGGACTTTTGGGGAGGGGTTGAAGGAACTGGAGTAGTTCAGCCTGGAGAAAAGCAGGCTGAGGAGAGAACTTCTCACTTTCTACAACTCCCTGAGAAGGAAGTTGGAGCTAGGTGGGTGTTGGTCTCTTCCTATACAGAAGTGATAGCAGGAAAAGAAATGGTCTCAGGTTGCATCAGAGAAGCTTTATATTGGCTGTTAGAAGAAACTCGACTGCAAGGGTTCTCAAAGACTGGCACAGGCTGCCCAGGGAGGTGATTGAAAGACACCAAGATGTGGTGTTGAGGACCATGCTTTAGCCCCAGACTTGGTGGAGTCAGATAATGATTGGACTTAATTTTAAAGGTCTTTTCCAACCAAAGCAATTCTATGACTCTGTGATTCCATGTGTATGAAAGAATGGCAGACTGTTCTCCTACCCATCTGCAAACCATCTCCTCCTCTCCAGCAGCAGAACTCTATTACTAAGGCAATTCTCTGTCCATGTTCTCCATCAGGACTGATTTGCTGGACTACAGGAGCTGCAGGGAGCTCAACCCAGCCTGTTTTGCTTGCCTCCCGGCTCCACTGAATCCAAAAGAGACAGGGATCAGGCATCCCTTCTCCCTGCTTTCTCAGACTAGAGAGTCTCCTCTCCACCATCACTCCAACTCATTTGATTTTAACTCTTTGTACTGTCTATTCAGGTTCCAGTTTGCCATGTGGGTGGGACAACAGACCACTTCTGCCTTCCCTTAGAATCAGAGAATTGTTTTGGTTAGAAAAAACCCTGAAGATCATCAAGTCCAACCACTGACCCATCACTGACTGGTCACCACTAAACCATGCCCCTCAGCGCCACATCTACACAGCTTCTCAATCCCTCCAGGGATGGGGACTCCACTGCTGCCCTGGGCAGCCTGTTCTAAGGCTTGAAAACACTTCAGGGAATAAATCATTCTTAATGTCCAACTGAAACCTCCCCTTCAGTCATGATAAGCCTCAGCTCCATCCCTCCTGCAAACAACTGGATCATGATTTAGGTGAATTCCTGAACCTGAGGAGCTTGACTGCTAGTTAAAAGGAGCAGAGGAGTATAATGTTCAATTTTTATTTATTTATGCAGTTTTCTTCCTAGACCTTTTCACCTGAAGCCATGAAATTGTGAAGGAGCATTCACATGTCACCTGGCCACATGAGTGACACAGATCTTGAGTATGTTTAGCAACCTCTTATCTTTACAGAAGCTGAGGCACATATTATGGAAAACACCCAACCTCAATTCAAACATTAAATGAAGAGAATCCAGGGAAAAGAAAGCAGCTGATAAAAACAAGGGGGAAAGCTGTGCTCTGCCTAGGGAGAGTATTCCTCATACCTGTAAAGGAAACACACTGGGTCCTTAAACCACTCCTCCCCTTTCAGCTGTCTTTCCATTGATGTCCTCCAGACAACACCATGAGCAACAAGAGAGTGGAGCTACCTATCCTTGTCACAGTGATCCAGAGGTCTGAAGCATCTCCCCTATAGGGACAAACTAAGAGAGCTGGCTCCAGGGAGACCTTAGAATGGCTTTCAAGTACCTGAAGTACAAGATAGCTAGGGAGGGACTTTTTACAAAGGCTTGTAGTGACAGGAAGAGGGGGAATGACTTCAGGATGGAGGAGGGGAGATTTAGTCTGGAGATTGGAAGAAATTCTTTCTGGTGAGGGTGGTGGGACACTGGAACAGGTTGCCCAGGGAGGTTGTGGATGCCCCTTCCCTGGAGATGTTCAAGGCCAGATTGGACAAGACCTTCAGCAGCCTGGTCTAGTGGAAGGTATCCCTACCCATGGTAGGGAGTTAGAAGTAGATGATCTTGAAGGTCCTTTCCAACCCAAACCATTTGATGATTCTGCAATTTTCTGAGCCATTACCTCCTGCACAACTTTCCTTTGCACCCTGCTTTACATGGTGATGGCATTTTTTCTTCTTCCATACTGCTGGAGCAGTGGCATTTATTCTACTTTCTAATTACCTCTTTCTGCTGAGCAGCACTCTCCTAGTCTTAAATGGTGTAACCTTCACTGAATAAAGAGCCCAGCTCCAGACTTTGCCCAAAGTTCTGCAAAATTATGTTATTCTTAGCCAGAGCATGCAGCAAACAATGCTGCCAGGAGAGCTCTGATTCTGATCTTCTCCATCTAGTTAAATTTGTGAAGAAGAAACTTTAAATGTAAGACTTTGATGGATGAAAATCAGTCCTGAGCATGTTATACTTGTTTTCTCTCACCTTAGCAAAGCATCTGATGAAGAATTTTTCCAAGCCTTTTTATTATTTCTCCCTCCGGGCCCCCACTTCCCCTTTCAGCTCAGCACAACACAAGAAGGGTATGGAACAGGTGGAGTGGGTCCAGAGGAGGCATGAAGATGATCAGAGGGCCCGATGGGGACAGGCTGAGAGAGCTGGGGCTGTTCAGCCTGGAAAGAGAAGGCTCTGAGGAGACCTGAGAGCAGGCTTCCAGTACCTAAAGCAGGCTACAGGAGATCTGGGGAAGGACTTCTTACAAGGGTTTGTGGTGATAGGATGAAGGGCAATGGCTTGAAGCTGGAAGAGGGGAAATTTAGGTGGAGATTAGGAGCAGTTATTACACTGAGAGTGGCAAGGCACTGGAACAAGTTGCCCATGGAGGTTGTGTATGTCTCCACCCTGGAGGTATCAAGGCCAGGTTGGACAGGGCCTTGAGCAACATGGTCTAGTGGGATATGTGACTGCTGCTAGAAAGGGGATTGAAGCTAGTGGATCTTTAAGGTCCCTTCCAACACAAACTGTATGGTAGGGTTTTGTGAAAGTGTAAGCAAGGTTTCAAATACTTGCTATGTACCTTTCTCTGTCTCTGCAAACCTGGGCTGAAGTGTTCAATGCATATCATCTCTGGAGCTTTAATGTGCTGACTGCAGGGCAGGCTTCCTCAAATTGGTAAATACAGATTTGTTAGTCTTTGTTTTACTGCCTGCTTAGGAGTGAGCTTGCCCACACACCTGCCAAACAAACACAACTCCCTCCCTCTCCTACAAACACTGAAAGATTAAAATTAATTGTCTTTCATCTGAAAGGATGGTGGAAACCTGTGTGGTTGATTACCTCTGCACCTTAAAATCTACATCCTTTGCATATTTATGTATTTATGTATAAATAAAACTAGCAGCTCTAAAACCTCAGGGTAGTTTGCCTACATGATTTTTCTGCCCTGTCTCATGAGGCTGGGGATCACAAGGTTCCTGAGCAAAAAGAACTCTTTTCCTGCTAAGACAGCTTGGCAAACCTAATTAAGTTCTTAGGACTATGTGTAACCCACACAACAGGTAGGACTCACAGAATTATAGAATGGTAGGTGGGCTGGCAGGAACCTCCAGCAATCATCTAGTCAACCCACCCTGCTAAAGCAGGGTCACCTAGACCACATGCAGGTGGGTTTTATGAAGTCTCCAGAGAAGGAGACTTCATAGTCTCTCTGGGGAGCCTGGTGCAGTGCTCCAGCACCCTCACAGCAAAGAAGTTCTTCTTTAAGTTCAAGTGAAACCTCCTGCATTCTATTTCATGCCTGTTGCCCCTTGTCCGATTACTGGGCATCATTTGAATAAGTCCAGCACCATCCTCTTGACCTCCACCCTTTAGCTATTGATCAGTATTGAGAAGATCCCCTCTCAGTCTGCTCTTCTCCAGGCTTAACAGCCCCAGGTCTCTCAGCCTTTCCTCATCAGAGAAACACTCAAGTCCCTTCAGCATCATTGTGACCCTCCCTTGGACTCTCTCCAGTACTTCCCTGTCTCTCTTGAACTGAGGAGCCCAGAACTAAACACAATATTCCAGGTGTGACCTTACCAGGGCAGAGCAGAGGAGAAGGAAAACCTCCCTTGACCTGCTGGCTACACTTTTCTTGTTGCACCCCAGAATATCATTTGCCTTCTTGGCCACGAGGGCACATTGCTGGAAACACTTTTCAGTTCAGAGACTACACAAGCAAGCAAGGTTTGGAGCACAGAGGCCCAACTTTGCTGGGTATTTTATTCTGACTTTTGCTCCATCAAAGAGTTAAATCTGATTTCTAAAGCCCCATCCAGACTTCCTCTGCAAGAGAGTGGGAGAATGTGCTGCATCATAAACAAACTTCCCCTGCAAGCCCAGAGCTCCTGCAGGCTACCCAGTTAATAACAAGTAGTCTGTGAACCACGCAGCCTGATTTCCTGCAGTGTGCTCTCGTCCAGGTTCTCCAGTGCCTAATTAAAGTAGCTAGGCTCCTGCTGCCCTCTTTTCCGCTGTGGAGGCATCAATTTGGATGTCATTCTCCTCACCCCATCGTGAGCACTCAGGTATAGTTTAAGAACATTTTATTTTACAATCCCTGCCCTTCAGCTAACTTTGTTTCTAAGTGGGAAGCAAATTCAAATGCTGCTGAGGGAGCATGCAGGCAAGCAGCCTGTCCAGCTCCATGAGCTTCATATCCTTGGGAAACTGCTCCTAAGTGCAGTGGTGGGTTTTGCAACCTTCATTAGGGATAGCTGCCTTCCCTCAGCCTGCTTACAACATGGACAATCCCACCATCTTCTGCTGTTGCAGCAGTCTACAATCATGCTGATCATAGAGTCATAGAATGGTTTGGGTTGGAAGGAACCTTAAAGATCATCTTCTTCCAACTCCCCTGCCATGGGCAGGAACACCTTCTGCCAGACCAAGAGCCTCAAGGCTTTGTCCAGCCAGGCCTTGAACACCTCCAGGGAGGGGACATCCACTGGGCAACCTGTTCCAGTGTTCCACTACCTTTATTGTAAGGAACTTGTTCCTAATATCCAATCTAAATCTACTCTTCTCTAGTTTGAAACCACTGCCCCTCATCATATCTCTCCAGGGCTCAACATTAGCAATCTTCATTCCACAGAAAAGCTGTTTCTGTGCCCAGAGGTTAAGCTTTGCAGTTATCAAGACAGAAGAGCTTAAAAAACAAAAAACAACCTTAAAACCTGTTCTTGCAAAGTTTTCCTGCCTCACAAATCCTCCTCTCCCCACTCCCACAAGTTTGGAAAATTTACCTGTAGATATCCAAACAAACAGAGGAATGAATTCTAGTGCATATAAAAACACAGAACTGTTTGGATTGGAAAAGATCATAGAATCCAACCATTACCTAACTCTACCAAGACTGGGGCTAAACTGTGGCCCTCAGCAGGAACCTGGGGATACTGCTCAATGGTAGGCTGAACATGAGCCTGCAGTGTGCCCAGGCAGCCAAGAGGGCCAATGGCATCCTGGCCTGCATCAGCAACAGTGTGGGGAGCAGGAGCAGGGAGGTCATTCTGCCCCTGGACTCAGCACTGGTTAGGCTGCACCTCAAGTACTGTGTCCAGTTCTGGGCCCCTCAGTTTAGGAAAGATGTTGAGTTGCTGGAATGTGTCCAGAGGAGGACAACAAAGTTGGTGAGGGGCTTGGAGCACAAGCCCTATGAAGAGAGGCTGAGGGAGCTGGGGTTGCTTAGCCTGGGGAAGAGGAGGCTCAAGAGAGACCTTATTGCTGTCTACAACTACCTGAAGGGAGGTTGTAGCCAGGTGGGGGTTGGTCTCTTCTCCCAGGCAACCAGCACCAGAACAAGAGGACACAGTCTCAAGCGGTGCCAGGGGAAGTTTAGGCTGGATGTTAGGAAGGAGTTCTTCATAGAAAGAGTAATTGACCATTGGAATGGGCTGCCCAGGGTGGTGGTGGAGTCACCATCATTGGAGGTATTTAGGAGGAGACTGGATGGGATGCTTGGTGCCATGGTTTAGTTGATTAGATGGTGTTGGATGATGGGTTGGACACGTTGATCTTGAAGGTCTTCTCCAACCTGGTTTATTCTATTCTATTCCTCTTTGAAACACCTCAGTTCTGCAAACCCAGTATGAGAGAGACTGCACCACATAAGACAGGCATTCATGACGTGTTTACAATAGCAAGCATCACATCAGTGTATGATATAATATAGTATCAGTATCGTATCTGCAGTCAAAGAGTTTGTTAACCTAAGTTACATGACACAAAATCATTATATAGAAACCACTCAGCAATTTGACACAGGTAGGAGAGGACCTGGTGCCTGCCTAATGATCTCAAACAGCATGAACAAAACTAGATGAATAGGAATTGTTACTTCCTCTTTACAGAGAATTTCACAAAATACCAAGGATCTGCACCAAGAACATGAAGAGTGCAAACCATACCACCAGGAAAAGGGAAATAATGGGTTTGGGGAAAAAAAAATTCAATTATTCACAGAGACGTCAATCACGTTGGCCTCTTCTCCAAAGGAACTAACAGCAGGACATGAGAAAATTACCTCAAGATGAGCCAGGGGAGGATATTAGGAAGAATTTCTTGACTGAAAGGGTGGTCAGGCATTGGAACAGGCTGCCCAGGGTGGTGGTGGAGTCAGCATGCCTGGAGGTGGTTTTCCTTAAGTTCAAGTGAAACCTCCTGTGTTGTAGTCTGTACCTACTGCCCCTTGTCCTCCCACTGAGCATCACTGAAAAGAGCCTCATCCTCTTGCTCCCTACCCTTTAATTATTGATCAGCACTGAGAAGTTCTCTCAGTCTGCTCTTCTCAGGCTAAACAGCCCCAGGTGTCTCAGCCTCTCTTCCTCAAATCCTCTCAGCATCTTCACGGCCCTACACTGGACTCTCTTCAGTAGTTCCCTGTCCTGCTTGAATTGAGGAGCCCCAAACAAGCAAGCAAGCAAAAAGAAACAAACCCCAAACCCAATCCTTCAATGTTGGTCTCTTCTCCCAGGCAAGCAGTACCAGAACAAGAGGACACAGTCTCAGGCTGCGCCAGGGGAGATACAGGCTGGATGTTAGAAAAAAGTTCTATACAGAAAGAGTGATTGCACATTGGAATGGGCTGCCTGGGGAGGTGGTGGAGTCACCATCACTGGAGGTTTTTAGGAGAAGACTTGACGGGGTACTTGGTGCTGTGGGTTAGTTGCTTGGGCGGAGTTGGATTGGTTGATGGGTTGGACGCGATGATCTTGAAGGTCTCTTCCAACCTGGTTTATTCTATGTATTCTATGTATTCTATGTAAACCAGAGATTTCACTTGTACAACAATGTCAGTGCTGAGGAAGGAGCATTCAGAAGGAGCAATCATTGTGAAAAAATCCCAATCATACACCCATCCCAAATGAAGACACAGACATCTGCGATCAAAGGAATGCTACCTATTGGCTTTGTATTAAAGGTTGCAAGGGTTCACAGAACTCTGCTCTGGTGTGAGGCCTCACCTGGAGTCAGTACTCAGGCACCCCAGTTCAAGAAGGACAAAGAACTGCTGGAGAATCCAACACAAGACCACTAAGATGCTGAGGGGACTGGAAAATCTCTCATGAGGAAAGGCTGAGAGAGCTGGGGCTGTTTATCCTAGAGAAGAGGAGGCTGAGGGGAGCTCTTACTGATGCTTGCAAAAATGTCAGGAAGATGGGACCAGACTCTTAGTGATCCCCAGTGACAGGACAAGAGGTAATGGGCATAACCTTGGACGCAGGAAGTTCCATCTAAACGTGAGAAGGAACTTTTTGAGGATGACGGGGCACTGGGACAGGCTGCCCAGAGAGGCAGTGGAGTCTCCATATGTGGAGACTTTCAAGGATGTGTTCCTGGATGTGGATGTGCTCCTGGATGTGGATGTGCTCCTGGATGTGTTCCTGTGTGATGTGCTTTAAGTGATCCTGCTCTGGCAGGTGGCTTGGACCTGATGATCTTCAGAGATCCCTTCCAACCCTTACCATTCTGTGACCCTGCAATTTCAAAAAAAATGTTTCCAGGTGTATGGAGAAGCTGTTTAGCCCTGGAAAACTCAACAACAACAAAAAGCAATTCCCTGGCCACCCTGACAGAGAGCCTTTTCAGCAGGGAGAAGTGTGATTGCCCCAATGCCATTAGAAGCAGCACAGGGTCACCTAACCCAACGCACCTCAGTTGCCTGCCTGGATCTTTATTCTCACTTTATTCCCAGTCTTCCATGGGCAGAAACACTGTTTGTACTCGGGTCACCTGCCTCAAGACAGCTCCAGCATCAGCTAGGCAGTGCAGCTGTCTTATCCTTGAAAACTTCATGTCAGGGGAGATGATTGTGTAACCCCTGAGTCATATGTCAGAGGGAACAATGCTGAGAAGAAAGCCTGATAAGCAATTCAGAAGATGCCAAGGACAGCCTCTCTACCAGGAAGAGGAGGTATCCAGCAGTGTCTCAGTGCTCCCACAGCAAGTACCTGGCCCCAAGGTACAAATCAGAATCTAAGCGAGAAGAGGAAAAAAACAACCAAGCAAGCAGCACTATGAAAGCTGCCCTCACTTCCAACAGTTTGTTGGTGCCTCCAAGCAAGGGCTCACCTAGTAACTGAGGGCTTTTTTATTCAGCAGCTGGGCTCAAAACCTCTGAAAATGTTGGTGTGTGCAAGCACCTGCAGCAAGATGCACTTCCTAAGAAAATTCAAACATTTCTTAACAGTTAAAGCAAAAAAGTAAGAAAATTCTGCCCTTCTTCCCAAACTTGCTTCCTTTACTTCTTTTATTTCAAATTGAGATTTCTTTTTTTAGCTGCTGTTTGCATTTCTGTTTCTAGTAGTCCAGAATATAAAATACACTACCTAAAATCATAGAATCAGTTTTGCCTTGACTTATGCAGATCAGAGTTGAATTCATCTGTGTCCCAGGACATCTGCTCCAACTTCATAATATCACAGAACAGTTTGGGTTGCAATGGACCTTTAAGATCATCTAGTTCCAACCTTCCCTGCCATAAATAGGGACACCTTCCACTAGAGCAGCTTCTCAAATCCACATCCAACCAGGATTTCACCACTTTCAGGCTTGGAGCTTCCACAACATCTCTGGACAACCTGCTCCAGTGCCTCACTGCCCTCCTGGGGAAGAATGTCTTCCTAATGTCTGACCTAAATTGATACTCCTCTAGTCTGAATCCATTACCCCTCATTCTATCACTACATCACTTCAGAAAAAGTCCCTCTCCAGCTCTCCTGTAACCCCCTTCAGACACTAGAAAGCTGCTGGAACATCTCCCAAGAGTCTTCTCTTCTCTATGTGGAACAACCCCAGCTTCTCAGACTGTCTTCATAGGAGAGCTGCTCCAGCCATCTGGCATGAGCCAGCAATGTGCACTTGCAGCTCAGAAATCAGCCATGTCCTGGGCTGCATCAAAAGCAGTGTGGGCAGTAGGTTGAGAGGCACATTCTGCCCCTCTTCTCTGCTCTCATGAAACCCCACCTGGAGTACTGTGTTCAGATCTGGTGCTCCCAACATGACAAGAATGTGAAACTGTTGGAGCAGGTCCAGAGGAGACAAGAAGGATCAGAGGTCTGGAGACCCTCCTCTGTGGGGACAGGCTGAGAGTTTGGGCTGTGCAGCCTGAAGAAGAAAAGGCTCCAGGGAAACTTTAGACCAGCCTTCCAGCACTTGAAGGGAGCCTGCAAGAAAGCTGGAAAGGGATTTTTCACACGGGTTTGTAGTGACAGGATGAGGAGTGTTGATTTAAGCTGGAAGAGGGGAGATTTAGAATGCAGATTAGGAAGAAATTCATTATAGTGAGGGTGGTGAGACCCTGGAACAGGTCGTCCAAGAAGGTAGTGGTTGCTCCCTAACTTGAAGGTGTTCAAGGCCAAGTTGGACAAGGCCTTGAGCAGACTGGTGGAAGGTGTGCCTGGCCATGGTGGGGGAGTAGGATTTAGATGATCTTTAAGGTCCCTTCCAACCCAAACTATTCTGTGATACTATGAGCTTCATGCTTGCAGCCTTAACACAACTGCCATCCTGATTTCACAGAAGTAGTCCAAGAACTTCCTTCCTCAGAAATATATCAGAGCCTACAAAATAAGGTGCTGGAACACTTAACTGCCAGTGCCCAAGAAAACAGTATCATTACAGTGTATATAAAAGTCTCCTGGGGGATAGGTTAGGCATAAAAATTCAGCTGGATCATTAGGAACTGATGATTTAGCAGAGAAAGCAATACCAAGTCTCCAAGCTGGCAAGGGAAAGACATAAACATAGAGGAAGAAATTACTTAATGACTAACAGACCAATAAGGGAGATATTTCACTGCACTGCATTCTCTGCATCACAGGAAAACTGCCATTTATTAAATATCACAGAATCAGAGACTTGTTTCAGTTGTTATGTCCCCAAAAGTGCTGTGGCCACACGTTTCCCAAACACCTCCAGGGATGGTGACTCCACCACCCCCCTGGGCAGCCTGTTCCAATGTTTGACCACTCTTGCAACAAAGACATTTTTCCTGATCTTCAACCTAAGCCTCTCCTGGCACAATTTCAGGTAGTTTCTTCTCTTTCCATTGCCTGATACTAGGGAGAAGAGACCAATTCCCACCTCACTCCAACCTCCTTTCAGGTGTTTGCAGAGAGCAACGAGTTCTCCCCTCAGTCTCCTCTTCTGCACACTAAATCCCCGTTCCCTCAGCTGCTCCTCACAAGGCATGTTCTCTAGGAGGAGTTAATCCCAGGACAGAAAAGGTTTTGCTGCCTTCCTGCTGCTTTATGCTCTATTAGTATATTATACTGGGGAAGTTTCAGTTGGCTTTCAACCTTTTCCTTTGGTATTTGACAGAGTTTCCTAACAAATAGAAAAACTGAGCAAACCTGAAACATTATTAGGCCAGTCAGTTCCTTCAGTGCAGCTATTACAGCTGCCAAATATTTGTAATTCTGATAACAAATTGATTGGTTTTGCAGCAAGGAAAGATCAAACCTTACTGAAGTGAGATTGCTGCTGTTGTTCCTGCTGCTGCTATTTATTGATGCAGTTTTACTCTAGTGATTTTTACTAACAAGGAGAATGGCTTGGAAGGGAGCTCCAGCTCCAGCTCCAAAGCAGGAGCACCTAGGGCAGGTCACACAGGAATGCATCCAGATAGGTCTTGATAGTGCCTCCAGAGAGGCAGACTCCACAATCTCTCTGGGCAGCCTGTTCTAGAGCTCTATCATCCTCACAGGACAGAAATTTTTCCTCATGTTGAGGTGGAACATCCTGTGTTCCAGTTTGTATCCATTGGCCCTTGTCCTATCACAGAACAGCACTGAAAAGAGCCTGGCCCTTTCTTCTTGACATGCACCCTTCAGATATTTATGAGCATGATCCCCTCTCAGTCTTCTCCAGGCTAAGCAACCCCAGGTCCATCAGCCTTTCCTCATCAGAGAGCTATTCCAGTCCCTTCATCATCCTTGTAGCCTCTGTTGGACATTGCCTGGTATATCCCTGTCCCTCTTGAACTGGGGAACACAGAACTGGACACAGGATTCTAAACACAGTCTCACCAGGGCAGAATAGAGGTGCAGGAGAACCTCTCATGACCTGTTGGCCACACTCTTCTTAATACACCCAAGGGCAAGGGCAAAATGGGCGTAGAACTTTCACAGTGATCAGACTGAAAGCAGCACATGCAGAAATATTTTTCCTATATCTGGAGGGTTTCATTTGCCTAGATAAGTTGTGGAGGCTCCACACCTGGAAGTACTGAAAGCCAAGCTGGAGTAAGCTGGTCTAGTAGGAAGTGTCCCTGCCCATGGCAGGGTTTTGGAATCAGATGATCTTTAACATACTTTCCAAGCCAAATAACCGTATGATTCTGCATGATCCCATGATTACACCAGAGATTTGCTAACACAGTGAGAGAGAATTCCAGATCCAAAAAGTTGAATGGACAGCAAAAAGGGCAAGAAAAAGGTTAGAGATGGATGTTCTTCCGGCACAGAGCCAGTGAGATGGCTCAGAAGCCACTAATCCTTGATGCTCTACAAATAAGGAAGACTCTTTTCAGGGCTGCTTCAATGAGCTGGGAGTCATCTCCTGCTTGAAAGATGACACAAGCTGTTATCTCCCTGAAAAGCAATACCTCTGGCTGCACAGAAAATGGAAAAAAAAATATGGTGAGGAGGAAATCCAAGATGCTTTGCCCTTCTCTCAAAGCTAGCCCCAAGGAACGAGAGGATTCTGATGTCAATGCTCCAGGCTTTCCCACGAGCAGAGAGGTTTCCCAGAGCATCTGCAGCACTCAGAACGCTGTTCCTTTGGCAGCACAAGGACTCTCTGGATCTATCAAAAAAACTTTGATGATCCCCTGGGCTTCTAAAACAGACAGCACAAACCAGCCAGATCAAGGGCTGGTGGTGGATTTAGGCTGAGTGCTGGGTGCTGCACACGGGTCACAACAACCCCAAACAATGCTACAGGCTTGGGGCAGAGTGTCTGGAAAGCTGCCTAGCAGAAAAGGACCCGTGGGTGCTGGCTGACAGCTGGCTGAACATGAGCCAGCAGCATGCTCTCAGTCCAAATACACCTCTCCATGCTTGCACAAATCACAATCCATTTGCCCCGATGGAATTTAAAAGTACAGTGCTGGCAGAAGGAAGAAGGAAAACAACTCAAGCTGTAACAGAAAGCATTGTGGTCTTGAGAGACCCCACCTGGAGTACTGCATCCAGTTCTGGGGTCCCCAGCACAGGGAGAACATGGAACTGCTGGAGTGGGTCCAGAGGAGGCCACAAAGATGATCAAAGGACTGGAGCACCTCCTCTGTTGAGACAGGCTTGGAGAGCTGGGGCTATTCAGCCTGGAGAAGAGAAGGCTCCAAGGAGACCTTAGAACGGCCTTCCAGTACCTGGAAAGGGAGCTACAGGAGATCTGGGGAGGAACTTTTTACAAGGGATTGTAGTGATGGGACGAGGGACAATGGCTTTGAGCTGGAAGAGGAAGATTTAGACTGGAGATTAGGAAGAAATTCTTTACAGTAAGGGTGGAGAGACACCAGAACAGTCTTCCCAGGGAGGTGCTCTGTCCCTGGAGGTGTTCAATGCCAGGTTTGGCAGTGCCTTCAGCAGCCTAGTCTAGAAGAAGTTGTCCCTTCCTGTGGCAGGGGGGTTGTGTTCCAGTGTGATCTAGTATAGGTGATCCTGCTCAGGCAGCGGGGCTGGACTGGATGATCTTTTGACATCCCTTCCAGCCCCTAACATTGTGTGATTCTGTGAAACTAGGTGATCTTCAAGGTCCCTTCCAACTCAAACCATTCTATGACAGCTACAAGTGATGTGTAAAGAGACCATCTCATGTCCTCCCATTAGCATTTATCACATTTTTCATGCCTCTCAATCTTTTTTTTTTCTTTTTTTTATTAAAACAGATTTCAGAGCAGTCCCTTTTGCCTTTGTGAATGTATCCTCCAAATACACAAACATCTCACTGATGCCAGCAGTCCACTTAAGCACTTCACCCTCTGTGGAATTCTCTGTAAGCTCTGAAACAACCAACAGTCATGGCAACACAGGCAAAAAGAACAGAAGACAGCTTTGTCTTCAAGCTGTTTGGGGACTAAACAAAGGATCAGATAGATTAATAACCTTTTAGAGATTTAATGGAAAAATAGAATAGGAAATGCCCCATCAGGGAAGATTAATTGGGTTAGGTCCAGATTACACAGCTGATTGCTGGGGAGAAATGAATTGTGCTTGCGTGTGCTGAGAACATTTCTTGTGTCCTGGCTTCTGCAAGCAGACATAGACAGCTCTTACAAGCATTTCTGAAGGTTTCTTACAAGTCTGAGTACAAGGTGAGTGCCAGAAAAGAGCTGTTGAAAAGAGAAAGGAAATTTAGTAACCAAACTGCATGAAATACAACTACCTGAAGGAAGGTTGTAGCCAGGTGGGGGTTGGTCTCTTCTCCCAGGCAAGCAGCACCAGAACAAGAGGACACAGTCTCAAGCTGTGCCAGGGAAGGTTTAGGCTAGATGTTAGGAAGAAGTTCCTCATAGAAAGAGTGATTGGTCATTGGAATGTGCTGCCCAGGGAGGTGGTGGAGTCACCATCACTGGAGGTGTTTATGAAGAGACTGAATGGGGTGCTTGGTGCCATGGTTTAGTTAACTAGATAGTGTTGGATGATAGGTTGGACTCAATGATCTCAAAGGTCTCTTCCAACCTGGTTTATTCTATTCTATTCTAAATTCTGATGTGGAGCACATAAAAAAAAAAAAAAAACAGTAAGAATACAGTCCTTGAGAAAACAACACATTGGAAACAGGAAACATGGGACCTCACCTGGAACTAAGAAAGGACTTTGACATCACAAAGGAGTTGGCACAACTACCTAATTCCATAACTCAGATTACAATTAAATAATTGACTTGAACCCTAGTCCAAGAAATGCCTCAGTCAGTCATTGTCTCCATTTTCTGCCTGAAACCTTTCCCTGATAGCTGAAGCTGTGCTGTTTGAGATTTCCTGCCAGCACAAGGAAGTTCCTGACTTAATTCACCATCACCTATTGATGCACCAGCATGTCATATAAATAACAAAAACCTGTGTCACCAAGTTATTTCTCTCCAAGAAACCCAGGAACCTTATGGTTCTCAAACACCAGGCAGACTTCTAAGTGACTGACATCCCTCATCAGCTATCATTCTTGATGCACATTCTGGACAGATCTTGAAATACAAGGGAACACTTATGCCAAGCATGAGCCTAGGTATTTCCATATCCATAAATCAAACAGGAAGTTCTGAAATCACCAGATAGCCTGAACAGTGGCAAAGTCCAATGGCTTCTATATTTTTTACTAACATTGGTGCTGGACATTTCACTCATCATAAGAAAGCATAACTGTATGAATAAAGCTTGCAACCTACAGAGATACAGAACCAGAGAATCATAGAATGATCCAATCCACCCATTCTCTAACTCTACCGAGCCTGGTGTTAAACCCTCTCCCTCAGCACCACCTCTTTACCTCTCTGAAACAACTTCAGGGATGGGGATTCCACCATTTCTCTGAGGAGTCTGTTCCAATCTTTAAGAACCCTTGCAAACATCAAGTTTCTTCACACAGCCAATCTAACCACCTCCCTCTGGTGCAACCTGAGGCCATTTCTTCTCAGCCTACCAATTGTTACTGGGAAGAAGACACCAAACCCATCTGGCTCCAACCTCCTTTCGGAGGACTGCGGAGAGTGAAAAGTTCTCCCCTTGGAAGCAAAAGAGGAGAAGAGGGAAACTCATCCTGTACCTCTAATCCAATTCAGCAGTCACTGGGCTACTTTTGTCTGAAGTATTTTTTAAAATCCCAACCTTGGTGTCTACCATAAAGTTCACAACTGATCCAAAAGAAAGACTTTAAGGTGACCAGGACATGAAAAGTATATGGGATTCACAAGTCTAAGACAGTATGGGTTTTTCTCCAATATATTATTATGAGTAGGGGACTAGAACACCTTTCTTCTGAAGGCAGGCTGAGGGACCTGGGGCTTTTTAGCCAAGAGAAGACTGAGGGTGATGTGGGAGGGTGGATTTTATCAATGCTTATCAATATTTGAAGAGTGGGTGTCAGAAGGACAGGGCCAGTCCTTTTGCAGTGGTGCCCAGCAACAGGACAAGAGGTAGCAGGTGCAAGCATGAGGAGGAACTTCTTTACTTTGAGGTTGGTAGAGCACTGGAACAGGCTGCCCAGAGAGCTGGTAAACTCTCCATCTCCAGAGTCACTCAAAACCTGCCTGGACACCATCCTATGCAACCTGCTCTGGCAAAAGTATCAGACTAGATGATCTCTAGATGTCCCTTCCAGCCCCTAACATTCTGTAATTTTTCTTTGTAAAAACTAAAAATGAAATTGAGCAACTGAGGAAATACAAAGTGTTTCTGTCCTAACCACATTCCAAACTTTAGCACAACAGAGCAGGAGGCATACCCACTGCCCTCTCCATTGCAAGTCTCTTATTTCAGTACTGAACCTGTTTGTGGAATTTAAACTAGCCCAAAATCACAGCTGCTGTCCTGTGCAAGCTGGGGTTTTGTTCCCAAGACACTTGAATATTATTAACTCAAAGCCTAAAATGTAAACCATTTTGAGCAATGTAGAAGCTCTCTGGGAGCTCTCCCTAGAATCAGGTGATAGAAAGAGAGTGAAATGGCCTGAAGTTGTGCCAGAAGAGGTTTAGATTGGATATCAGGAAAAATTTCTTTGCTGCAAGAGTGGTCAGGCATTGGAACAGGTTACCCAGGTAGGTGGAGGAGTCACTGTCCCAGGAGGTGTTCAAGAGACATGGCACTCTGGGACATGGTTTAATGGCCACGGTGGCCTTAGTTTGAAAGTTGGACTTGATGATCTTGCAAGTGTCTTCCAACTGAAGAAATTCTATGCTTCTAACTGATTAGCAATATGGATTTCCCTGTTCCAAGTAATTCCAGTCACCAAACAAACATTAGCTGAGTAGCTAAAAGAATATTGGATAGAGAGGAGGGTGTCCAGAAATTCTTCCTGGTATTAATTATTGTTCAGACAAGGATTCCTTGCCAAAGGTCTGAAATCCTTGATTAACTGCTTTTCATTCCCCAGTACTTCAGTGACTGCTAGACACTTCAAACTTAAGAAATCAGCACCCTCCAATAATCTAACTTAATTTTGCAGGGAAACGCTGGCTTCCCAGAATTAAAGAGGGGGTTTGGGGGGGTTGTTTGTTTCTACTATTTTTATTTATTTATTTATTTTTGTGATAAAATCTTATGGAATGGCTCTTCAATGCTGACAGAATCAAAAAATCAATTGGTGGATACCTCTTACTGAGACCACTAACAGAAATACTATCAAATGGCATTCCAACAGCTTCAGGCAGAGCAGAGAAACCAAGAGCTAAATAACCAGCCCACAAGCTCCTCTCTTCTTCCTTGGCAGGTTGCTGCATACACCGCAGAGGTGTTATAGAATAGAATAGAATAGACCAGGTTGGAAGAGACCTTCAAGATCATCGTGTCCAACCTATCATCCAACACCACCTAATCAACTAACCCATGGCACCAAGCACCCTATCAAGTCTCCTCCTGAACACCTCCAATGATGGTGACTCCACCACCTCCCCGGGCAGCCCACTCCAATGGGCAATCTCTCTCTCTCTCTCTGTGTAGAATTTCTTCCTAACCTCCAGCCTAAACCTCCCCTGGCACAGCTTGAGACTGTGTCCTCTTGTTCTGGTGCCGGTTGCCTGCGAGAAGAGACCAACCTCCGCCTGTCCACAACCTCCCTTAAGGTAGTTGTAGAGAGCAATAAGGTCAGCCCTGAGTCTCCTTTTCACTTGCACAATCTGCGCTGCCTCTGTTGTTGGCACAACAGCAGGGCTTGATCCTGCAGGATAGCTGTTCCATAGTTTCTTCTAGGAATAGGAAATTGCTTGACAGTGATGTAAAGTCAGCTGCTGTGAGCTGTGTGTTAGTTTACACCTGCCATGTGCACTCTGTTCCTCTGGGTTAAAAAACTGATTTGTCTTGATAATTAAAATAATTGGCTAAGGGTAACATTTTTTCAAGAAGTGATGTCAAGAAGTCAGCCTTGGCAAGATGTATGCCATATGTATATAAAAACATAAAGACACTTTGGTTGGAAAAGACATTTAAGAGCATTGGGTCCAACCATTCTCTAACTCTACTAAGGCTGGTGCTAAACCATGTCCTTCAGCACCACATCTCTGCCTTCTTGAAACCTCTCCAGGGATGGGGATTCAGCCACCTCTCTGGGCAGCCTATTCCAGCCTTTGACAACCCTCTCAGTCAAAAAGTTTATTCCAAGATCCAACCTAAACCTCCCCTGCTGCAATTGAGGCCATTTCCTCTCCTCTTATCTCTTGTTTCTAGAGAGAAAAGACCAACACTCACCTGGTTCCAGCCTCCTTTCAGGGAGTTGTAGAGATGCAGAAGGTCTTCTTTTCAGCCCTTTTTTCTCTCCAGGTGGAACAAACCCAGTTGTCACAGTTTCTCCTCACCAGACCTGTTCTCCAGACCCTTCAGCAGCTTTCTTGCCCTTCTCTGGACATCTCCAGCACCTCAACTTCATTCTTCTAGTGAGGGCCCCAAAACTGAACTCAGGACTCAAGGCGTGGCCCTACCACTGCTAAGTAGAGAGGGACAATCACTGCCCTGGTTCTGTTGGTCACTGATCCAGGCTGGGATGCTGTTGTCCTTCTTGGTCATTCAGGGCACACTGCTGGCTCACCTTCAGCCAGCTGTCAGCCAGCACCCCCAAGTCTTTCTGTGCTGGGCAGCTTTCCAGCTGCTCTGCCCCATGCCTGGAGCATTTATGGAATTGTTAAATCTCACACAACTGACCTCAGCCCATTGAACCAGCCTGCCCTGGTCCCTCTGTGGAGCCTCAAGCTGATCCACACCCTCTCCCTTCCTCTTTCCCTCTCTCCCGTCTTACTGCTGTGTGCAAACTGAGATTAGGATGAAAGGGGTAGAAATACAGAGATGAAACCCCAAGCTGGCCCTTTTTAAGCACCATTTCAGAGCAGCACAGTGACAGTGCTCAGATGCAGCGATTAGATTATCACTGGAGAATATGGTATTAGTTTGGGGACTTCTGCAGACATTATGATTTCTTTTATGACAGCAGTTAAAGAGCCCAAATCATGCACTGTGAGACTTGAGATGGTGATTATACAGAGAGAAGGAAGAAGAAAAATCCCCACCCAGGGAGTTTACATTCTAAATGATACTCAGGTATACTAATTATTAGGTTTCCTGACATTTAATCAATCACTGAACATTCTCAATGCTTGACAGGAGTGAAATACCTGCTTTTGATTTATGTATGAGCAGGATTCTAGCAGCAAAAACTTAAGCCCCTATAAACCAATTATTATTCCCATTACCTCATCCTGAGTGACTCTCTGGGATGATAAAGCCCATCTTATTTGGACTTATTGCTGAGAAATAGACTTCTAAGGCATAAAGTTCTCCAGATGGATGCTTTTGGGGAATTAGTTGAATAAGAGAGATTTAATCCATCCCAAAGTCAGTATACTTAAATCCACGAGGAACATAAAAAACTCATTGCTAATCCAAAGTGACAGGTACTAATAGGGTACTTAGTGGATTAATAGCTGGCATGCTATGTTGCTAGGACCATGCTGTTTATTTCCATCGTGCGCTTGAATGGATGCAGAAAATCAGCTCAGTCCCTTAGGTACATTTAATTTAAGTGGACAAAAAGGCATGATTGTACATCTAAGCAGGCAGTTGAACCTGTAAGTTTATCTTCAAGATGCCATATTTCTTCAAGCTCTCGAGAAAGAAGTCATAAACCAATTTTGGAAGAACTTTTAAAAGGCTACACGTGGGGGTTTTGCTTGGTTTTCATTGCACTACCTTTTGGCAAAGTAAATTTCTCAGCTTTATAGCATTGTCTCCCCAGGTCTTAATTAATACCATGCACAGGTGGCATGCAGGATAACCACAGTAAATCACACAAAGGGTTATGAGTCTCTGAAGAACTGTTATTAAAGACAGTCACGTCATAAAACAAGAGGCTAGAAGGATGAAATTGTCACACCATCCTTTTCACATCTGCAATCTTTCCTTCTACAGAAGAAATGAAACTTACTTAGCCAGAGGCCTAACCCACTGAAAAAAATAGGAAGACAGACAAAAATGGGGGAAGAGATTACATCTCATTCACACTTTCTGTGACTCAAAGTCCTGGGAACAATGTACTTGATGAGCAGGTGTTAAACCAAGTCATCTATGCTGCTACTTAGGAATCATAGAATTGTTTCTGTTGGAAAGGACCTCTAAGGTCATCAAGTCAACCCAACAATGCCATGTCCACTAAAACAGGTCCCAAAGTGAGGTGCCTACAGCTGTTTTGTACACCTCCAGGGACAGTGGCCACCACGTCCATGGGCAGCCTGTTCCAATGCCTGACCACTCTTTCAATAAAGAATTCTTTTCTAATACCAACCAAGCCTCTATCACTTGATACTATGGAGAAGAGACCAACATCCATGTTGGAGGGTTAGACTTAGATGATCTTTTGAGGCTCCTTCCAACCCCTAAAATTCTGTGATTCTTGTTATCCAGAGGCTAAGTGACATGTCTCAGAATGTCTCTTAAGCAGATATTGTGAACATCAGTAAGAAAAATTGGGTTTTGGAAGTTGCTGACTGAACCCATTGCAGAAATTCTGCACCCACCAGCAGGGATTTCATCAGGTGCAGGCAGGATGGGGTGTGCAGAAGCCCAGGATAGCTCCAAAACCAGAAAAGTTTGGGTAAAACAGGAGCATACTTGCTTTTCTGCTATAGAAAATGAGGGCATGTTTTGCCAAAACTAAGGCAGCCTGTTTCTTGAATCACATGGTCTGCAGCCCAAAATGTGAAATGTCACAGAACCACAGAACATTAGGGGTTGGAAGTGACCTTGAAAGATAATCCAGTCCAATCCCCCTGCCAGAGCAGGATCACCTAGAGTAGGTCACACAGGAATGTATCCAGGCAGGTTCTGAGTATCCAGAGAAGGAAACCCCACAGCCTCTCTGGGCAGCCTGCACAGTGAAAAAGTGAAACCTCCTCTGCTCCAGCTTGCTCCCATTGCCCCTTGTCCTATCATTGGGCATCACTGAGCAGAGCCTGGCTCTGTCCTCCCGACACTGCCCTGCACATCTTTATAAACATGAATGAGGTCACCCCTCAGGCTCCCCTGCTCCAAGCTAAGGAGCCCCAGCTCCCTCAGCCTTTCCTCAGCAGGGAGATGTTGCACTCCCTTCAGCATCTTTGTGGCTCTGCAATAGACTCTCTCAAGCAGTGTCCTGAAGTTCTGCTTGAACTGAGGGGCCCAAAACTGGACACAATATTCCAAGTGTGGCTTCACCAGGACAACTCTCTCAACCTACTCAACACACCCTTTCAAATCCAATCCAGGATGCCATTTGGCTTCTTGGCCACTGGGACACCTTGCTGGCTCGTGGTCATCTTTCTATCCACCAGGACCATCTTTCTATCCACCTCTTCATGGCTCTCCAACAGGTCACAGAATCATAGAATTGTCAGGGTTGGAACCACAAAGATTATTTAGTTCCAACCACCCTGCCATGGGCAGGGACACACTCCACTAGATCAGATTGGCCAGAACCTTATCCAGCCTGGCCTTAAAAACATCTAATGTTGGGGCTTCCACGACCTCCCTGGGCAACCCGTTCCAGCCTCTCACCACAAACTTTTTCCTGTCGTCTAATCTAAATTCCCCTCCTCTAGCTTGGATCTATTTCCCCATGTTCTATCACTACCTCACAGCCTAAAAAGTCCTTCACTAGCTATCCTGTAGGCCCCCTTCAAATATTGGAAGGCCACAATAAGGTCTCCTTGGAGCTTTCTCTTCTCCAAACTGAACAACCCCAACTCGCTCAGCCTCTCCTCATAGGAGAGGTGCTCCAGCCTTCCAATATCCTTGTGGCCATTCTCAGGACATGTTCCAGCAAATCCATATCTTTCTTGTAGTAGGGGTTCCAGAACTGGACACAGTATTCCAGGTGGGGTCTCATGAGAGTGGTCAGTCCCCATCTACCACCACCCATTCCTCACAAGAAGCATGGAGGGGAAAAAAGAATCTGGGGTTTGAACAGGCATCCATTTTTTGCAAATCTAATCTCACTGCAGCTGTTTTGCAAGACTTTTCCTACATCTTATCTATGCTTCCCTAAATGATCTCAGAGAAGAAGAGATATTTCTGTACTTGCCTCACTGCCATATCTTTTATTTATACAAACAGGGAATGACAGAACAGTAGGAGTTGGAAGGGATTTCTGGAGAACGTCTAGTCCAACCACATGTAAGACCCAAGCGCATCCTCTTTCCTAGCAGATGAAAATCATCCTCTCACTCCCAAAAGCCAGTGAAGGGTCTAGAGAACAATTCTTATGAGGGGAGGATGAGGGAAGCAAGATTATCGAGGAGGCTAAGAAGAGACCTCATTGCTCTGTACGACTCCCTGGAAGGAGGTTGAGTTCTGGATTTGTCAAGAACTGAAGCATACTTTACAGGTCTCTGATGACTTCCAGACTCATCCCTGGAAAATCAGAAACGTCCCACTGGCTAAAAATCAGGAGGTTTTGCTTATATTTCTAGCACCAACCTTAAGCAGACTCTCTACAAGTCAAACAACAACACTGTGAATGTTAAAAGCTCTTCAGGCAATTATTACTCTTTTAACTGCCATTCTATAGCTGTAAATGTTACCAAGGTTATTTTGGTTACTTTCTAGATGGGAGGGATGCAACACAATAGAAACTGGCAGGTGGTGCCAGCTTCATTAGAGAAACTGCTTATTTCACAGAATCATTCTGGTTAGAAAAGACCTTTAAGATCATTCAGTCCAACCATTCTCTAACTCTACCAAGGCTGCTGCTAAACCATGGCCCTCAGCACCCTATCTCTGCCTCTTTAAAACAGCTCCAGAGGCAAGGATTCAACCACCTCCCTGAGGAGCCTGTGCCAGTCTTTGAGAATCCTTTCATCCAAGAATATTTTTTGTCTAATATTCCATCCACACCTCCCCTGATGCTACTGGAGGCCGTTTCCTCTCATTCTGTCGCTTGTTACTAGGAAGAAGAGACCAGCCCCCTCCCTCCCCAACACTCTCAGCCAGCACAATCTGCCACAGCAATAGCAGGGTCCAGGATGATTTCTGACCCACACTTCATTTTTCTTCAGGGACATGCTGTAGCACAACAATCATTCAATGAGAGCAGCCTTTTCTTGCCTTTCCATAAAGAGGCATTTAGCGAGGCTTGGCAGAGGGAGGTAAGCCTCTAGGAAGACATTATCCTGACAGCAAACACTGGTGACTGGCCTGGTGTATATAAATGTGTGTGTTTGGCAGGCTCTAGATACTAAATAAATATGGGTTATTAATAAAGTACTAGCTGGAGATGGAAAAGAAGATTGAATGCTTCATCTTCCCAGAAGCTGTTTCAGGATCTTAGGGGGAAAATAAAACACAAAGACAATGGAAAAAGGAGAGCCACAGGGGAAGGAGGGTGTGGGGTTGGGGGGGAAGGGAAGGCAATAAAGAATCAAACAGCAGCAAGGAGGAGGCAGTAAATTTGCTTGGCTGTAAAAGAGGTTTAAGGAAAAGGTAACAAAATTGCACTGATGCAAACACAAGCACCTTTTGCCCCACTGAGATCCAAACCAAGATGGGCAAATGCCCTGCCTTGGCCAAGAACACTTGTGACAGACTAAGAATGAACAGCAAGCACATAATCTGAAAGGGAAAAAGAAAAAGGCATAATGTGAGCCCAGAGAAGGAGCTCTGGTACTGAAGAGGAGCTTTAATTTGCTGCAGGACTCTAACGACTATAGGTCCTAGAAGGGCTTTTCCTTTACCTCCACTGGTTTCACAGTATCACAGAGGTTGGAAGAGATCTCAAAGATCATCGAGTCCAACCTGTCACCACAGACCTCATGACTAGACTATGGCACCAAGTGCCACGTCCAATCCCCTCTTGAACACCTCCAGGGATGGTGACTCCACCACCTCCCTGGGCAGCACATTCCAATGACGAATGACTCTCTCTGTGAAGAACTTTCTCCTCACCTCAAGCCTAAACTTCCCCTGGCACAGCTTGAGACTCTGGCCCCTTGTTCTGGTGCTGGTTGCTAGAGAGAAGAGACCAACCCCTTCCTGGCTACAACCACATTTCAGGTAGTTGTAGAGAGCAATGAGGTCGCCCCTGAGCCTCCTCTTTTCCAGGCTAAACAATCCCAGCTCCCTCAGCCTCTCCTCATAGGGCTCACCTGTTGTTCTGTGCCCTAACTCAAAGCCTGTGCTCTAGAGACAAGTGCCAGCAGATCTTCCTTTCACCTTGCCATTCTTATAACCTTTTCCAGCTCCTGTAACCAGACATACCTCGGAGTCACATTTTTGCATCCTGTCTTCTACAAACTCACCACCACTCGCAGCCCTAAATTGTCACAGTGACACAATGGTCACCCAGCTTTGCAAACGCCTTATCAAAGCATTCAGCACTACAACAAGCTTCAAAATTAGATTACACATATTTTGGCTAACGAGGCTTTCTGGTTTTATTCTTCCAATTAACAGAGAGGTTATTTTTTGAGATCAAATGGCAAGCTGCTAACACCTGTCTGTACAGACCTATAATTCATGTATTTCTGCCAAGCAACAAAGCACCTCATTAATTAGGTCTCATGGGTCCAGTTCTCTTCTGCTTGTGTTGCAGTAGTCCTGAAGCTGCCATACAATTATTAAAGGCTGCAGCTCAGGGTTACTCTCATACTTTTGTCTGTGCTGATAGAATGGGGCAAATCTGGCTGCCTACATTAAATGGTCCCAGGTAGCTATCTGATTTTCAGAGACAGCATCTACACCTCCCCTGGTTTTAATGGAGGAAGGGCTTGCCAACACAAAAGATCCAGAAGCTGGGTAATTTACATTCCTCTACAACTCCCTGAAAGGGCATTGGGGTGAGGTGGTGAGCAGTCTCTTTCCACAGTTTCAGGTGATAGAACAAGAGGAAACAGCCTGAAATTGTGCCAGGGGAGGTTTAGGTTGGAGATTAGGAAAAATTTCTTTGCTTGAAGAGTGTTCAGGCATTGAACAGGCTGCCCAGGGTGGTGCTGGAGTCACCATCCCCAGAGGTATTCGAGCAATGTGTGGACATGGCACTTTGGGACACGGTTTAATGGCCATGATGGTGGTAGGTTGATGGTTGGACTCAGTGATCTTAGAGCGCTTTAAGCTGCTGAAGACCTCTATGATCCTCTGCTGTGGAGCATGCCCACACACAGATAAAACACATGCAGACAGCTGCTTCAGCAAAGCACACTGCTCTGACGGCCCATGAAAAATTGACGTGCACATGCAGACAGAGGCCAGGCCATGTGGGATGCACTCTTCTTGCTTCACAAACCCAGGTCAGCCCTATGTGAAGAAGATGCAGCAAACCTACATCAACCATCAGAATACAAAACTATATGCTGGCAGGCAGCAGAATTACAGGATAAACCCCTGAAAGGCAGGACAGCTGAAAACCTTCCTCCCACCAGCCTTATTCCAGAGCACTTCTGCCAGCAGCTTATTGAAAACCAGTTCACACTCCAACATGTGCTGCTCAGGCACAGATAACGTAGGATTACTTTGCCTCTCCCCTTGCAGCAGGAATGCATGAGATTGCTCTAAGGACAATGCAAATTGTTCAGTAGGAGGCATCTTGGGTGGCTTTCAGCCTTAGGTCTCAATTTAGCACTTCATTTCCATCCCCATTACTGCTTTTTCTTCTGCTTGGGTGCTTTAAAGGAAAGCACTTTCTATTACAATTTGCAAATGGGGTGTGATACACAGGGATCTCGCAGGCCTTCACACAGTTCTGAGCTATAACTGGTAGTGAATGAAGTTAAGACCAGTTGATGGCCAGTCACAAGCACTCTTCCATAAGGCTCAGCACTGGGACCAGTTCTCTTTAATATCTTTATCAATGATTTGGATGAGGGAATTGAGTGTACCCTTGGTAAATTTGCAGATGACACTCAGCTAGGAGGGAGTGCTGATCTGCTTGAGGGCAGGAAAGCTCTGCAGAGGCCAGGCTAGATCGATGGGCTGAGGTCAATTGTATGAGAGGCTACAAGGTCAAGATCTGGGTCCTGCAGTTGGGTCACAACAATTCCATGAATGTTCCAGGCTGGGGGCAGACTGACTGGAAAGCTCCCCATCAGAGAAAGACTTAGGGGTGTTGGTGAACAGCCAGCTGTATAAGAGCCAGCAGCATGCCCAAGAAGGCCAGCAGCATCCTGGCCTGCAGCAGGAACAATGTGGCGCGAGGGACCAGGAAAGAGAATATTCCCCTCTACTCAGCACTGGTCAGACCACAGCTTGAGTCCTGGAGTGTTCACTACAAGAAAGACTTTGATGTGCTGAGTATGTCTAGAGAAGGACAATGAAGCAGGGGAAGGATCTGGAGAACAGGTCTGGCGAGGAACAACTGAGGGAACTAGCATTGTTTAGTCTGGAGAAGAGGAGGCTAAGGGGAGATCTTGTTCTCTGCAGCTCCCTGGAAAGAGGCTGCAGGGTGAGGTGGATGTTGATCTCTTCTCCTAAGTGGGAAGTGACAGAACAAGAGAAAATAGCCTCAAGTTGCCTTAGGGGAGGTTTAGGTTGGATCTTAGAATAAAGACTGAAAGGGTTCTCAAAGACTGAAACAGCTGCCCAGGAAGGTGGTTGAATCCCCATCCCTGGAGATGTTTCAAAGACACAGAGGTGTGGTGCCGAGAGACAGTTTATAACCAGAATTAGTCATATTATAGAATGGCTGGACTTGATGAGCTTAGAGATCTTTTCCAGCTGAAACAACTCCATGATTCTATGAATGGGTGATTAACACAAGGGTCATACAATGGATAATAAAGAGCTGGTTTTACTGAATTATGTGACTGCTGTCAGCCCGTGCCTTGGACAGCAGCACTCTGTTCTGGGTTAGGAACTGGCTGGAGGGCACTGGTTAGGCCACGCCTTGAGTACTGCATCCAGTTCTGGGCCCCTCAGTTCAAGAAGGATATTGAGACACTTGAATGTGTCCAGAGAAGGGCAATGAGGCTGGGGAGAGATCTCAAGCACAAGCCCTACAAGAGGAGACTAAGGGAGCTAGGATTGTTTAGCCTGGAGAAGAGGAGGCTCAGTGGAGACCTTATTGCTGTGTACAACTACCTGAAGGGAGGTTATAGACAGGTGGGGGTTGGTCTCTTCTCCCAGGCAAGCAGCACCAGAACAAGAGGACACAGTCTCAAGCTGCACCAGGGAAAGTTTAGGCTTGAGGTGAGAAGAAAGTTCTTCACAGAAGGAGTTGTTGGCCATTGGAATGGGCTGCCCAGGGAAGTGGTGGAGTCACCGTACCTGGAGGTGTTCAAGAGGGGATAGGATGTGGCACCTAAAGCCTTGGTTTAGTTAGTCATGAGGTGTTGGGTGACAGGTTGGACTCAATGATAGATGGAAAAGACCTCCTCTCTGAGGTCTTTTCCAACCTTATTGATTCTATGATTCTGTGACTTTGTAAACCTTTTCATATGTATGCCAACTGAAACAAAGCACAGCAAGAAAGCAAGCACTCATCATCCCTCGCCAGCTAAGCGGAGGTCAGCTGTAGCTCTTACACGTGTACACTATGCATCACTCAGAAACCAGCCTTATGCAACTGTTCCGTTTTGAAGGTGACATCAAAAGCCCAAGATCAAGGCACTGCTACACATGGTGTGAAGACAACAATGAAAATTCTGTTTTGTTTTATTGTTCAAAGACAGAATTTCCAAGAAAAACACCACAGGAGACTCAACCACCATTAGAGATGTCTGGCATACAAAAAGCTCAATCCAGTGGCTGCTAAACAAGGAGCTCTGCAGAAGTAACTATTAGTTGCAGAGCTGGCTTCAGTCCTTCAGGCAAAATATTGGAAATTGCTTTTCCACTGAAAATAGCCAAAAGTCTTGTTGACAAAGGATCTCTTCTGAAAACTTTATGCTCACTTCTTCACTTTGTCCTGCAAAAAGATGACTTCTTTCTTCAGTGGACTAGGGAAGATTAGCTCAAAGACCATGAAACTGCAAAAAGCTTCCCCTCTTCTCAGCTCTCAAAGTTATTTCAGCATCAGGATATATTAACAGTTTTGAGCCCCTGTGGTAAGCAGCAGAAGGGACTGCAGCTAGTGTTTGTGTAACAGCTACCACAGAATCACACAAGGGTAGTGGTTGGAAGGGACCTCTGGAGACTGGCAAGTCCAACTTCCTTGCCAAAGCAGGACTACCCAGGCCAGGTCATAGAGGAACACATACAGATGGATCTTGGAAGTCTTCAGAGAAGGAGACTCCACAACCTCTCTGGGAAGCCTTCTCCAGGGCTCCAGCACCCTCACAGTAAAGAAGTTTCTCCTCATGTTGAGGTGGAACTTCCTGTGTTCCAGCTCATATCCATGACCCTTTGCCCTATCACAGGACACCACTGAAAGGAACCTGTCCCCTTCTTGAAACCCACCCTTCAGATACTTATAAATATTCATAAGATCTCCTCTTTTCCAGATTAAATAGCCTAAGGCCTCTCAACTTTTCCTCATCAGACAGGTGTTCCAGTCCTTTCACCACCCTTGTAGCCTCTGTTGGACTCTCTCCAGTATATCTCTGTCCCTTTTGAACTGGGAAGTCCAGAACTGGACACAATACTCCAGATGTGGTCTCAATAAGTCAGAGTAGGCAGAAAGAACCTTACTCGACCTTCTGGTCACACTCTTAATGCACTCCATTCTATTCTTTTCAGTCTCCTTCTCTCTAAAGTCATTTGCTTTTCCTAAGAGGAGAAGCAATTGGTGATCCTTGCATAGAACCACATCAACAGCCCACTCACTCAACATGCCTCTGGTTTTGATTGATGTCTTGCTCTTGTTTTCCAAGGCATCATGAACAGGACCATCACCAAATCACAAAATGGTGGGGGTTGGAGGGGACCTCTGGAGATCAGCTACTCCAATCCCCCTGTCAAAGCAGTCACCAAGCTCAGGTAGCACCAGAACACATCCAGATGGGTTTTGGAAGTCTTCAGAGAAGGAGACTCTGCAACATCAGTACATGGTACCATCAGGCATATATCCTGGTTTGCCCTCCTTCCAATTTGCTCTCAAGGAAGGGAAACCAGGTGCCATTATATCGCTCCTTCATCCAGCAGAGGCAGAAGAGCTGTGCTCCTCAGCAGTGTCTCAGCCACAGCACTCTGGGGCAACAAGGGGGTGTGTGTGGGTTCTCTAACCCAGCACACTGCTGAGCTACATGGTTTTCCTGAACCAAGCTGAGAGCAAACACACCAAGTGAAGGGCCTGATCCAAGCAGGCAGTCATTCCTGCTGGCAGGACAAACCCTGCTGCAACAAAGGGATTATTCACATGAGCACAGACTACACCAGGGACAAAGAGCTTGCAACATAAAGGTTGCAAAGGGAAGAACTGTATGAGACCTCCCTGTGCACCACATGCAGCCATTCTCAATTACTCTCACACCTGATGACATGCTGCTACCATTCCCCAAATCTGTTTTCACTTCAGGCATTTGATGTTACACTCTGTCTGCCAAGTGTTTCCTGCAGCTGAGGGCCTGTTGTTGTACTTTCTTATTTTCTCTTTTCTTTTAAAGTTAATATAGTTCCTGGCAGAGGCACACAGACCCCACATGCAAAATTTATTTCCTTCAAGAGCAGACAGGGATAGGAGCAGGCTGCCCAGGGAGGTGGTGGAGTCACCATCCCTGGAGGTGTTCGAGAAATGTGCGGACACGGCACTTTGGGGCATGGTTTAATGGTCATGGTGGTGTGTTAGGTTGATGGTTGGACTTGACGACCTTAGAGGTCTTTTCCAACCAAAACAATTCTATGATCCTACGAATCTCAGTGCCACCTACCAATTTGTTGCAAGGAAAGAGCTGCTTTAAACCTCCTCTTGGACTTGCGATGTTGAGCATCTCACAAAAACATTCCACTGGACCCCTGCCATACCTGTCTCCCATGATAATGGCCACCAAAAAGGTGGGATGCAGAGATACGCCATGACCTCTGAGGCACAGTGCCTGGGTACTATTATCAGAAGGACAGTGATGCTGCTTTACTTTGCTAGCAAATACAAAGCCTCAGCTGAAGAGCCTGCTAAAGATACCCACTCTGAGAGCAGTAGCATCAGTGCTTTGTAGAAGAGATGAGATAAACTGAGAGGAGTGCACTAACTGCACATGCTTCCTGCCTCAGTCTCTGGGTTTATGTCTTCATTATCTGATTAAGTGACTGTTAAATAACCCAAGCTGACAGCACAGGCTGAGGAAAACTCTCTATCTTGATCTGGAAGTATTGAAGCAATCTCCAAATATGAATTTCAACACTGAGGAGGCTATGCCAAATATAAACCTATTATTGGAGGCATAAACATATCCCAACACTAAATAAGGACCTACTTTGGGTAAATACCAAGGAGAAATACTCCAGAGGAAGATGCAGCAAATTCACTCTGATGTGTTGCCCCTTGTCGCTGGCCAGACATTAAACAAGTGCCAGAGGCTCTCTACCAAGCCCTACCCCATCCCAAAAGGAAGAGAGAGGGAACAAGGGAAAGAGACTGATGGGTTGGGAAAGAAACTAAACCTGTTTTAGTGAAAATAATGACAATAGAATGACACAGACATAAATAGATACAAACCAATATGGAAACCCACCCCAATGGCAATTTATCACCTTCATGTCTGATGCTGTGGAAGAAATCCCAGTCTAGACTCAGCAGCATACAGGAACCAGATTCAGGAGATGGATTCTGGTACTGTAATCAGAAACTCATGGATTGAGGTCAAAGGCAAAACAAAGTCTTCTTTAGAAGGGAGCCATTGAAGAAGAGGCTTGACTCTGGTGATCCCTCAGCTTTACACCAAATACAATGCCCCTAAGATGGAATCCCTTGCTGGTCAGTGTAGGGTCACCTGAACCATCCACTTCTCTCTCCAGGTGTGGCCTGTTTCTCTGCACCCCTGCATACCACACAAGATGTAGCAGTGCCCTTGGTCTGCACCCCAACACTTGGTACTAGCTCTGCCCATCAGTGTTCTCACTTCTAGATGCAGCCTCTGTGAGAACATTCCCTGAGCTTCAGAAAGGGATTGAGCAGAGACTGAGCTGGGAAGTGAAATCACTGACCAGAATCAGTTCTGCTCTAGCTCAGCCCAGGACACCTTTTGTTAGCAGTTAACAAAGCAGAGTCCAGTCATAGAATCATAAACTCATAGAAACACTTTGCTTGGAAAAGACCTTTAAGATCATAGAGTCCAACCTTTGACCTAATATCCCCATTAAACCATGTAATAGAATCATAAAACTTGGAAAAGACCTCTAAGATCATCAAGTCCATCCTTCTACCCAACACCTCCATTATTACTAGACCACATCTCACTGTGCCATATCTATTTGTTCTTTGAACACATCCACGGATGGTGACTTCCCCACCTCCCTGGGCAGCCTGTTCCAATGCCTGAAGTCCTGAAGTGCCACGTCTACGTGTTTTTCTGAGAGCCACACTATTAATGAGGAACAGCCTAAGTGTAAGAGGAGGGAAATGGTTTGTAAGCAGGAAAAGAAGTTAGATGATCTGAACCATCCACGATCAGTTGCTTTCTCCACCTAAGGACAGCATGTCTGAAAATGTCATGCCATCTTCCAACAGAAGCAGGGAAAAGAAAATTCTCCAAACTCTCTTTAAGAGTATGAAAAATACCTTCAGAACAGGAGTCAAAATATTCTTATTACCCACAGAAAGGGAATCTCTTCTGAAAGAGCTTGCAATAGTAATAACAGTATTAAAATATTAATGGAGGCACTTCAAGCACAGCTGAGAAAGTGGGTTTGGAAACATTTGCTCCACACCTAGCTCTCAGTCTCTTCCTGCAAAGACAAGGGGAAACATTTGTTCTGCCTTTTACCCACCCATTTTGGCAATGGCCTCTGGTTGTGTAACGATTTCCATATGGCTGTCACATCTAAACAAGAGCAAAACAGTGCGGTACCAACCGGTTCTGTTTACATCAGGCTTTAACCATGACATTTGAAGGTGGGTATTTTTGAGAGGATGTTTGTCAAGGGCAACTGAATGCTTTTCAAAATACCTTTCACTCCTCTGCACTGAAATCAAAGACCTTGCCAGTAGGAAAGGGGAAAATCCAAATTCATTAAAAAAAGGAGCAAGGTGAGAACAGCATGAAAAAAAATGCTGGGTAGCACAGATGGAACTGGCAGGAACACCAACACTTTAACTTGTCTGACACGTCTCATTACGAGACCTTGTTTGCAATTACTCACATCTTTGCCAAACCCAGGGATTTGCCAGCAATTGCATTTGCTAGGTGTCTATAGCAGGCCGGGGCTTCTTCTTTTCTCTGGGTATTATTTTGGGGGTTGATTCAGTGTGTTTGGGTTACTTTGGTGGATGGTGAGGTTACAAAAAAAAACCAACATATTCCATTGTTTCTGAAAACTGGAAGTGGATTGCAGAAAAAACCCAACAACAAAAGTATTAGTTTTCCCCTTTGACTAAAAGAAATTAAAATAAGCAAGCAAATGGTATTTGAACAACTTCCTCACTAAGCAGCAATAATGAGCAGTGGTAGTTTTCAAGATATGAGGTTTTCATTGATACCACAAGAAAAAAAGAGTCCTGTGATCACAGAACTGATTGGAAACATTTGCAAGACCATTGAGTGCAGCCATCAACCTAACACCACCACAGCCCTTAAACCATGCCCCAAGTGCCATGGCTACATGTTTCTTGAACACCTGCAGGGATGGTGATTCTACCACCTCCTTGGGCAGCCTGTTCCAATCCCTGACCACTCTTGCAGCAAAGAAACTTTTCATAATCTCCAACCTCCTAAACCTCCCCTGGCACAATTTCAGGCCATTTCCTCTTATTCTATCACCTGATACATAACACAGCACAGCAGCTGTGCTGAGAAAGACCTGGGAATGGTGATGGGCAACAAATTAATCATGAGCCAGCAATGTGCCCTCATGTGTTCCAGTTTGTATCTATTGCCCCTCATCTTATCACAGGACACCACTGAGGAGATCCTAGCCCCTTCTTGACACCCACCCTTCAGATATTTATAAACATCCATAAGATTCCCTCTCAGTCTTCTTTTTTTCCATACCAAACAGTCCCATGTCTCTCAGCCTTTTCTCATAAGGTTGTGTAAAAGCTAGAATTACTGCTGAGGAAGGAAAACAAAAGAGGTATAGATCAAGAAGAACTGCCTCAGTTACTTACTTATTCCATGAAGATCAGGTTTGTGATCACCTTAAGAACCTGAAAGTGTTCAAGTCCATGGGACCCGATGGGATACAGCCACGGGTACTGAGAGAACTGGCAGATGAGGTTGCTAAACCCCTCTCTATTATATTCCAAAAGTCATGGCAGTCTGGGGAAGTCCCCACAGACTGGAAAAGGGGAAACATTACCCCCATTTTCAAAAAGGGTAAGAAGGAGGAACCAGGGAACTACAGGCCATTCAGTCTCACCTCTGTGCCCAGAAAGATCATGGAGCAGATCCTCCTGGAGGCACTACTGACTCAGAAGATTAGTGAAGAGGAGATTTGGAACAGTCAGCATGGCTTCACCAAAGGCAAATCCTGCCTGACCAACCTGGTGGCCTTCTATGAACAGGTGACAACATTGACAGATGAGGGGCGAGCAACTGATGTCGTTTACCTGGGCCTGAGAAAAGCCTTCGACACTGTCCCACACCACATCCTGGTCTCCAAACTGGTGACACATGGGTTTGACAGGTGGACCACTACATGGATAAAGAACTGGCTTGATGGCCGCACCCAAAGAGTGGCTGTCAATGGGTCCATGTCCCAGTGGAGGCCAGTGACAAGTGGAGTCCCTCAGGGATCAGTCCTGGGACCAGTCTTGTTCAACATCTTTGTGGGTGACAGGGACAGTGGCATTGAGTGCACCCTCAGCAAGTCTGCTGATGACACCAAGCTTTGTGGTGCAGCAGACACACTGGAGGGAAGGGATGCCATCCAGAGGGACCTTGACAGGCTGGAGAGGTGGGCACAAGCCAACCTCATGAGCTTCAACAAGACCAAGTGCAGGGTCCTGCATCTGGGTCAAGGCAATCCCAGGCACAAATACAGGCTGGGCAGTGACTGGCTGGAAAGCAGCCCTGAGGAGAGAGAGTTGGGGGTGCTGGTGGACAAGAGGCTCAACATGAGCTCTCAGTGTGCACTTGCAGCCCAGAAAGCCAACCAGATCCTGGGCTGCATCAAGAGAAGTGTGGCCAGCAGGTCAAGGGAGGTGATTCTCCCCCTCTACTCAGCTCTGCTGAGACCCCACCTGGAGCACTGCATTCAGTTCTGGAGCCTCTATTCCAAGAGGGATATGGACATGCTGGAACGTGTCCAGAGAAGGGCCATGAGGATGAGCAGAGGGCTGCAGCACCTCTCCTATGAGGACAGACTGAAGGAGTTGGGGCTGTTCAGTCTGGAGAAGGCTCTGAGGTGACCCAATTGTGGCCTTCCAGTATCTGAAGGGGGCCTACAAGAAGGCTGAGGAGGGACTTCTCAGGATCTCAGGTAGTGATAGGACTAGGGGGAATGGAATGAAGGTAGAGGTGGGGAGATTCAGGCTGGACGTGAGGAGGAAGTTCTTCACCATGAGAGTGGTGAAGCCCTGGAATGGGTTGTCCAGGGAGGTGGTTGGGCACCGTCCCTGGAGGTGTTTAAGCCCAGGCTGGATGAGGCTCTGGCCAGCCTGATCTAGTGTGGGGTGTCCCTGCCCATGGCAGGGGGGTTGGAACTAGATGATCCTTGTGGTCCCTTCCAACCCTGACTGATTCTATGATACTATGATACTTCCGACAGCATTGGTATTGCCACTTCAGCCAGGATATTCCCCAAAACACATTATTTACATAAATCCACATGAGACAGGCTAGAGAACATATTCCCTACCACCCAACAAGAAACTTGGGATGCCTAACAAAACAGGTAAACATTCACAGAAACTATAAAGCACTTGTAACAGAAACCTGGTCAAACTAAACATATCACCTGCTTCCTAGGGGAAGGCAATAGCAGCAGACTTCTGACATGAAAATGTGCAGCTGATTCTCTTACCATCTCAGGCTGGCAAAGGCTTCAAGGAGCACTCACAGGGCTGAAGCAGGCAAACATACGGAGAAGGTGAAAGCACCACCATGTTTTCTTCAGCTTGCACCCAGAAGGACTGACCACAGCAGCAAGAGGCACTTTCCTCAGATTGAGCACACCTGGTTGTGGAAGCAAGTGGCACCAATCAGACAGCTGCAGAAGAACTTGCTAGCAACACTAGCAAACATTGCTGGGAAAGATTAGAAGTGTTTGCAAAATATCTTACACCTGTGCTTGGGTCTCAGCAACCCCATGGACACTTCAGGCTTGGGGCAGAGTGGCTGGAAACTGACCAGCAGAAAAAGACCTGGGTGTGTTGAACAACAGCTGAAGGTGAGCCAACAGTGTGCCCTGGGTGGCCAAGAAGGAAAACACTATACTGGCCTAGATCAGCAATAGTGTCACCAGCAGGACCAGGGAAGGCATTGTCCATTGGTACTCAGCACTGATGCGGCCACACCTTGAGTGCTGTGTTCACTTTTGGGGCCCTTGCTACAAAAGGGACATTGAGGTGCTGGAGCTCTTCCAGAGAAGGGCAACAAAGCTGGTCTTCTGAGGAACAGCTGAGGGATGTGGGGCTATTTAGTCTGGAGAAGGATAAGAAGAGACCTTCTTGCTCTCTATAGCTCCCTGAAAGGAGGGTAGAGCCAGGTAGGGGTTGGTCTCCCTTCCCTAGTAACAAGTGATATGAGGAGAGGAAATATCCTCAAGTTACAGTAGGGGAGGTTGGATATTAGAGAAAACTTGTTGAATGAAAGGGTTCTCAATGAATGGCACAGGCTGTCCAGGGATGGTTGAATCTCCACCCCTAGAGATGTTTAAAAGAGGCAAAGATGTGCACAGGGCAAAAGCTTAGCACCAGATTATCTTGGTAAAGTTAGAGAATAGTTGGACTCAATCTTAAGGGTGTCGTTACAGCTGATACATTTAACACCCTGATTTTAGGCTTTAACTCCCAATGAGTTGCAGCTCTGCTCAGTCCTAACAATAAAAAGAAGTAGAGAACACAGGCAAGATACAAACAGGCATAGCCTGGGAGCAATCATGGTCACAGGCAAATAGTGTTTACATAAGAACCAAAGCAGCATGGGACAAGATGGATAGAAGAACTTCCATGCCAGCCATGCCCCAATGACAAGTTTGAGAATACATTCCTATCAACACATGAGAAAAATCTCATTTTGGAAGGAATCTCATGCAGACAGTGACAAAAATTATCAAGAAATAGTGAGACTAAACTGTTTTCCCCATTCAGAAACTTCCTTCCCTACCAAACTCCTATGGGAAGTGCTTGAAGAAACCCTCTGCCAGTCAGCAAGGAAACATAGCCTCACTGGACACAAACTTCACTCCGAGCCTGCAGATTCTCTTTCTGCATTCCTTGGAGCCCTTAGGACTGTACGTTCTACTACATCAACAACTAACATCACTAAGTCATACTGAGTAAAGTTAAATATCCTGCTAGTCAGTTAGCAAGTCTCCCTAAGTCCCTCATAGAAAGAACTCATAAAGACCACAAAAATAAGCTTCTCCTGGAGGCAATTTACTGTCTATGCCTTGGTGGTTTGGAACAACCCTTGTAAAAATCTCTGTTGAGTATAACTTAGGAAGATTAATTTTTCTAGACTAAAAGTAGTGTAATAGGTTGAAAGGGACATCGGATCATCTAGTCCAACATTCATGCTAAAGCAGGAGCACCTGAACAAGAATATGTCCAGGTGAGTCCAGAAGGAGACTCCACAACCTTTCTGGACAGCCTGGTCAAGGGCTCCAGGACTCTCAAGCAAGTTTTCCCTTAAGTTCCCTTAAGTTCAAGTGAAACTTTTTGTGTTCCAGTTTGTGCCTGTTGTTCCTTGTACTATCACTGGGTACCACTGAAAAGAGCCGAGAGCCATCCTCCTGACCCCACCCTTTAGCTATTGATCACCATTGAGAAGATCTCCTCTCAGTCTGCTTTTCTGCAGGCTAATCAGGCCCAGGTCTCTCAGCCTTTCCTCTTAAGAGAGATGCTCCAGTCCCCTCAGCATCCTCGTGTTCTCTCTCCAGTGCTTACCCATCTCTCCTGAACTGGGGAGACTGTTAAACTGCACACAATAATCCAGGTGTGGCCCAACCAGGGCAGAGTAGAGAGGAAGAACAGACTTCCTCCACCTGCTGGTCAATCTCTTCTTAATGCATCCCATACTACTATTGAATTTCTTGGCCACAAGGGCTTGTAGCTGCCTCCACCAGCACTCCAAGGCCCTTCTCCACAGAGGGGGCTCTGTCAGGGGCTTGTGGTGTCATGAAAGATTCTTTTGACCTTTGACTGTGGTTTGGGCAATGCTTACTTAATTGGGTTGACAACAGCAAGGAAACGATCAGCTAAACCCACCTTGTTTTGCAGAAGGGAACAGGATGGTCACCAACAAGTCCTCTGTCAGCCAACAATATGACAGGAACTCTCACAATAGGTCTTTTTTGTATGCTAGAGACACAATCATAAGACTTAGGAGCTCTTGCAGCCATTCAGCTAACAAAGACTCAGATGACACACTAAGGCTTGGAGAGAGCTCAGCTGAATAGTTTCAGGCAGTGTAATGCACAGCAAGTCTGCTCCAGGCTGGAGATCACCCCCTTCTTGCACGCGCACTGCGAAGCGCAGAGATTCAGCCAACGCTGCTGAATTCCTTACCAGCAAGAGGAGGTTGTCCTTCCCCCTTGCTTTTGCCTCCTCACAGCTAAACAGAAGCTTTTGCATTCCCATTGTCTCCTGCTTCTGTTATTCCTTACACCGACACAGCTGCAGCCGCAGTCTGAGCTGCTGTGGTGCTGCTGTGGTGAAACATTCAGGTCTCAATAAGCAGCAAGTTTGCTGTACCCTAGGAACACAGCTTGGGTAATGTCCTGCTGTGAGCCCGACCAGAACTGATTCTGCTCAGTGCTGTGACTTCTCAGCTGAGTATCTGCTCAGGGCTGCAATTTCTGCAGCTCAGGGCATCTTTTCACAGACAGTGGCTGCTTCTAGCAGGGAGAGTGTTCCTGGGGAGAGTTAGTACCAGGGGCTGGGGTGCAGAACAAGGGCACTGCTTCATCTTCTGCACCACCTTGGCAACCAGAAAGTAATAGGCTGCAACTGTGGGGAGCAGGGGACAAGACGGGTGACCCAGTGGACAAGGGAAGGCCAACAGATGTCATCTGCCTGGACTTCTGTAAAGCCAACAGACCCCCACACCCTCCTTCTCTCTAAGCTGCAGAGAGATGGATTTGATGCGTGCCCTGTCCAGTGAGCAAGGAATTGGCTGTGTGATCGCATACAAAGAGTAGCGGCCAACAGCTCCATGTCCAGATGGAGATGGCTGGTGAGTGGTGTTCCTCAAGGGTCTGTACTGCCACCAGTGCTGTTCAAGATCTTCATCAGTGATACAGACAGCAAGACTGAGACACTCTCAGCAAGTTTGCAGGCGATACCAAGCTGAGTGATGTGCTTGCTAAGACTGAAGGATGGCACAGGTGCCATTCAGAGGGCCCTGGACAGGCTGCAGAGGTGAGCTGAGGAGAAGCTCGTGAGCTTCCATAAGGAAAAGGGGCAAGGTCCTGCACCTAGGTCGGGGCAACCCTCCATATCAACACAGGCTGGGGGATGATGAGATTGAGAGCAGCCCTGCAGAAGAGGACTTGAGAGTACTGGTGGAACAGAAGCTGGCCAGGAGCCAACAATGCACACTTGCAGCCCAGAAGGCCAGTGGCATCCTGGGCTGCATCATAAGAAGTGCGGCCAGCAGGTTGAGAGAGGTGATTCTGCCACTCTACTCCACCCTGCTGAGACCAGAATTGAGGAAGGATAGCCATCCGTCCTACTGTGCCAGATCCTTACATGTCACTAGCTTCCTGCCCTCAAACAGATCCACACCCTGGCCCATGGCCTCCAAAGCTGTCCCACAGCCCCTTGCAGGTATCTTATCCCCCATGTAAGGCTGGCACACACTCAGAGACAGTTGATTGCCATGGGAAAAGGCTGTGCCCACTGTCCCTGCCTGTATCCAGGGAAAGGGCAGGTCATAGATGCTGTTGCCATGGTGCTCGTAGCGACCAGTGGGGCTGAGGACAACACTGGGCTCAGACCCTTGGTCAGTGGGACGTGGTGAGGTGAGGAGGGTAAGGGCAGGGGAACAGGGCTGGCATGGGGCTGTCAGGGATGAGTGAGCACCACAGCTTGGGACACTGGGCATCTGCTGCAGGCCCACCTGTGTTCTGCTTCTCCCTCAGAGTCAGTAGAGAAGTTTGTTAGCGAGAATCCCCGGCACAACCTGAGGAACCCATTAGTGGTGTGAAGCATGGAGGAGATGAGCGATCCTGAAGCCATGGAGCAGGGTGAGAGCAAAACTTCCCTCCTGAGGCCTGGCAGAGGGGTTGTTGAGGTGGTAAGAATGGGGTTGAGAGTGGTGGTATGGGCAGGTAGCATCTCCCCAGTCATACCAGGCAGGGCCCCTCCTTTCCTCAGCAAGTGGGGCCCAGGTGGCACAGGGGGTACCTGCTGGGACACCTGTGCCTGCCATGCCCCCTTCCCCTCCCAGGCCCCCAGCCCTGCCCACCACCCAGCCAGGAAAGGACCCAGCAAGCCCTCTGGGGGCAAGCCCTCAGGCAAGCTTCCCCCAGCCCCACAGAGGTGCTCATTCCCACTGCCATTCGCTCTGTCCCCTCCAGCATGCCAGCTGTGCCACTGGGCAAATGTGGACGAGAACATCTGTGGGCTTTGGCGGCAGCACCAAGAAGTCTGCTTCCATGCTTACTGCGTGGTGAGTTCCTATGGGGCTCCCTCCTGCTCTCGCTCAGGCTGTCCCTGCCACACTCTCCTCATCAGCTCCTTCTCTGCCTGCTCTGCAGTACTTTGCCAGCAGCCTGACTCCGGTGGCATTCAGTGGAGACATCCCAGTCTACCGCCTCTCCGCCATCAGACGTGCCATCCGGCAGTCAGCAGAGAAGGTGAGCTCCTGACAGGAGCAGAGAGATTTGTGGCAGGAGAGGTTTGCAGGAGCTTAGCTGACGCCTTCAGAATAAATCCCAGCCCTTCCAACCAGCCCTGGCAGAAAGGCCTTGATCCCAGTGGCTCCACACAGGCTCCCGCACAGGAGTCTCCTCTGCCAGGCTGATCTGTGGGGTGTCAGCCAGCAGTGGGCACATCCTGCACCCTGCCCAGGGCCGTGGGGCTAGCTGTGGAGGTGCTGAAGCTGCCGCTGATGGAGGCTGCTGTGCTCTTTCCAGCTCTGCTTTGTCTGTGGCGGGAGCGGGGCCTCCATCACCTGCCAGGAGTCGGGCTGTGAGCGCAGCTTCCATCTGCCCTGTGCCACCAGGGGCAGATGTGTCACGCAGTACTTTGAGCAGTACAGGTAAGGGCTGCCGACCCTCACAGGGGGAGGCTCCTCTCCTTCAGTCCCCTTCCTGCCAGCCCCAGGCACACCACAAACGAAGCCGCTGGGACACTTCCCAGCGGCCAGGCACAGGCAGAGCCAGAGCTGAGCGAGCCCAAGGGCTCCTTCAGGCCTCCTCTGCCATCCTCCTGAGCACCAGCGACGGACCCGACCCTTCCCACCGTGCCCATCTCTGTCCTCCTCCCACAGGGCCTTCTGCTCCAGGCACCGCCCACAGCAGGCAGTGCTGAGGGACCCAGAGCCTGGCACCGACTGCCTGCTCTGCTTGGAGGATGTGGGGGACAGACAGTCCTTCAGAACTATGGTGTGCCCCGTGTGCCAGCACGCCTGGTTCCACAGGGACTGCATCCAGGTAGCAGCTGTTCCTCAGCCCAGGGGCACGGCAGCTACTCAACAGCACTAGGGCCTCACTCATACTATTCCTGCTTCTCCTGCAGGGCCATGCTCTCCAGGCTGGCATCTCCGCATTTCGGTGCCTGCTCTGCAGGGACAAAGACCAATTCCAGCAGGAAATGCTGAGGATGGGGATCCGAATCCCCAGGAGGTTGGTTTCTTTTCTTCCCAGCACACAAGACAGGAAGGTGCAAATGCTGTGCCAGGCCAGGGGCTGTCCCTGCACTCCTGGCCCTCCACTCCCCCCTCAGGCTGGACTTCAGCTACACCTGGGAGTGGGAAAGAGGGCAGGGGGGAAGGCAGGGCCAGCCTGCATCTGCCTCAGCCTAGGGCACCCAGGACTCACCAACCTTCCTTTCTCCATCAGGCCACCAGAATGGGAGACGGCCCAGGAATTCGCAGCCCTGATGGAGAGGCACAGCCAGTGCGATGCCCAGCACTGCCTGTGCCCAGGGGGCAGGGGGCAGGCAGAGGAAGAGGGGTGAGTTCCCAAAGCTGCCCCCTGGGGCACTTGAGTGGAGCCCTGTCTGGCCAAGGGCTTGAAGAGCAAGGACTCAGAACGAGAGCTCTGCTGGACAGTCGCCTGCTGCCCTCACTGTCCTCACAGCCATGAACCCATTTGCTTCCCCAGACCCTGGCAGCTGCTGCTGTGCAGCTCCTGTGCTGCTGAGGGCACCCACCGGTGCTGCTCCCAGCTGGAGGACAGCACGGCCCAGTGGGAGTGCCATGGATGTGCTGGCCCCAGCAATGGTAAGAGGCAAAGGGTGCCCCAGGTGCCAGGCAAGGCCTGGCAGTGAGTGCCCAGGCTGCGCTCATCAAAAGCCCCCTGCTCAGGAGGGCTGGGGCCCTGCTCTGGACTTTGCTGCTGCAGGCACTGAGCTTGTGCCCTTCTCCTTCCTGCTTGCTCTTGCAGCCTCCAGTGCCACCTTGCAGGAGGCTGGTGCCAGCACCCCCAGGCAGCCCACTCAGGCATCCTCCCGTGCCTCTGAGGCTGGGGAGGGCTGCTCCAGCCCTTCCGGGCCCATGCGGCTGCGGGACCGCAGCCGCTTGCAGCGCCGTGCCCAGAATCCCTACAGCCGCCCAGGCAGACGCTGTGAGTAGCATCAGCGCTGGGAGCAGCACCTGCAGACAGGCAGCGCTGGGCATGGCCCACAGCTCACTGCTGCCTTCCCCTTCCTGCTTCCCCCGACAGCCTCCGGTGCCAGCTCGGAGCTCGCTGGTGCCAGCTCGGAGCTCGCTGCTCCCAGCACAGCCAGCGAGCTGCCCTCGGGGCCTTCCTCCCCCGCCCCAAGCCTGGAGAGCAGCAGCCGCCAAAGCCGCCCTGGGCCCCAGCGGCTGCGGGAGAGGTCCTGCCCGCGCCGCGGGGCACAAGCACCTTACAGGCGGCCCAGCCACCGCCGCAGGAGGAGGTGACATCGCCACCAGAGTGCTGGAGACCTGCGGCACCAGAGCAGAGGTAAGTGGCCCCTGCATATCCCCCTGCTCCCTGCCAGAGTGAGCGCCCCCCAGGGCTGCCCAGCTCACACTCCCGGAGCACTTCCTCTCCTCACCCAACTGCTGCACAGAGCTGTGACACTCTCCTGGTCCTGCCCTGGCTCCGGCCCGTTTGGAAGTGCATCCCTCCAGCACAGGCTGCAGACTTCCTGAGGGCCATCCTGGGCAGCTTGCTGCATGGCAGAGCCACCGAAGCAAGGCCCTGTGGCACTGGGTGTTCATCTTGAGCTGGCCCTCTGCAGAGGGCTGCTAAATCCCCTTTCTCGCTTCCCTCTCACTCTCTGCAGCCAGGTGAGGCCACCTCTGGGCAGGAAGAGCACAGGCTGCTGGCAGTGTGCTGCCAGAACATGTTGTCCTCTCCTTCCCTGGAGCAGTTGACAAGGGGCAGGAAGAGAGCCAGGGCAGCTGAGAACGTGCAGGTAGCCAGCGGCCAGTGCCTGCCCAGCCCTGGCTCAGGATGCCAGCTGAGGCTGTCCTGGCAGCCCCCAGGATGCAGACCCTCTGTTCTCCATCCCTGCTTTTAGCTCCTGCCTGGGAGGTTGTGGAGGATCAGGGCCATCTCCCTGAAAGCCTGCTCGAGGCAGTAGCCAGCCCTGCCAGCGGGGACACCGTGGTCAGCCACAGGGCAAGAGGGCGACGGCGCTGGGGGCAGAGAGTCATGGCCTCAGCGGTGACAGGAGGTAGGGACGAGGCACAGTGGGGCTTGGGCTCCTGGCTGTCAGACTGTGCAGTGGGCCAGGGCCAGGGGGTGAGCCGTGCCACGGCAGCACCCGGCCACGGCAGCCTCAGCACAGGCAGAGCAGTTGAATCCTGCCGGAGGAAAAGCAAAGACCCAGAACTGAGCTGGGTGAGAGCAGCCTGGGGAAGGTCAGGGTGGGGAAGCTGCCCCCACTCCAGGTCAGGGGCAGCTGAGAGGGTGAGGAGGGGGAGGCTTGCAGTGCCAGTGCTGGGTGGGGCTCGGGGCTGCAGCGGACTGGCTCCGGAGGAGGAGGCAGAGGGATCTCGGGGAGAGAAAGATGCCAGTAGTGAGAGATGCCCCTGCCCCAGGTGCTGAAGGGCTGCCTCACCTCAGCCAAGTGCTGGGAGCGGGAGAGAGCCCTGCGGCTTTGCGTCCATGTGCTGGGCACTTGCAAGGAGCGGTGAGAGCTCATGGTGAGTAGGGACCCCTTGCACACCCTGCTGCACCCATCATGGAGCAGAAGGAGCCCTGCCCAGCTGGCTACTACGTTTTGGGGCTTTTGAGATGACGGAGCAGCCCTCTCCTGCCCCCTCTGCCGTGTTGCTGCTCAGAGAGCAGCATGGGAGGCAGAGGCAAGTGGGTGCTGGGGCTGCCTGCCACCTTTTCTTGCTGCTCTTCCCTGCAGAGAGGAGGTCCTTGTCCAGCAGCTGGGCTCCCTGATGGGATGGCTGGGGGCTCAGTCCAGGGACTGCCTGGCCACTTCCTAGCAGACCGTGTGGCTCTGCCTTGGCTCCTTTCACCAAAGGCAAGGTGAGGAGAGCAGGTGCTTCCTGCCTTTTTCAGCCTGATCCTGCCTCCCTTCAGGCCGGGCACCAGCAGGGTCCCAGACAGCCAGGCTCTGTCCCCATACCTGGAGGTCTTTTTAAGGGGTTGGCCAGATAGGGCTCTGGGCAGCCTGATGTAGTGTGAGGTGTCCCTGCCCATGGCAGAGGCATTGGAACTGTTAACCCTCTGCCTCTCCTGTCATCTTGGGAGGAGTTCTTGTGAGAGGGGAGCTGAATCCCCAGGAGGTTGGTTTCTTTTCTTCCCAGCACACAAGACAGGAAGGTGCAAATGCTGTGCCAGGCCAGGGGCTGTCCCTGCACTCCTGGCCCTCCACTCCCCCCTCAGGCTGGACTTCAGCTACACCTGGGAGTGGGAAAGAGGGCAGGGGGGACGGCACGGCCAGCCTGCATCTGCCTCAGCCTAGGGCACCTAGGACTCACCAACCTTCCTTTCTCCATCAGGCCACCAGAATGGGAGACCGCCCAGGAATTCGCAGCCCTGATGGAGAGGCACAGCCAGTGCGATGCCCAGCACTGCCTGTGCCCAGGGGGCAGGGGGCAGGCAGAGGAAGAGGGGTGAGTTCCCAAAGCTGCCCCCTGGGGCACTTGAGTGGAGCCCTGTCTGGCCAAGGGCTTGAAGAGCAAGGACTCAGAACGAGAGCTCTGCTGGACAGTCGCCTGCTGCCCTCACTCTGTCCTCACAGCCATGAACCCATTTGCTTCCCCAGACCCTGGCAGCTGCTGCTGTGCAGCTCCTGTGCTGCTGAGGGCACCCACCGGTGCTGCTCCCAGCTGGAGGACAGCACGGCCCAGTGGGAGTGCCATGGATGTGCTGGCCCCAGCAATGGTAAGAGGCAAAGGGTGCCCCAGGTGCCAGGCAAGACCTGGCAGTGAGTGCCCAGGCTGCGCTCATCAAAAGCCCCCTGCTCAGGAGGGCTGGGGCCCTGCTCTAGTCTTTGCTGCTGCAGGCACTCAGCTTGTGTCCTTCTCCTTCCTGCTTGCCCTTACAGTCTCCAGTGCCACCTTGCAGGAGGCTGGTGCCAGCACCCCCAGGCAGCCCACTCAGGCATCCTCCCGAGCCTCTGAGGCTGGGGAGGGCTGCTCCAGCCCTTCCGGGCCCATGCGGCTGCTGGATCATCAAGGTGAGGAGAGCGCAAGGGAGGGGGCCATGGTGACACGGAGCTGTCAGCAATGAGTGGCCATCACAGTTCGTGGCACTGGGCATCTGCTGCAGGCCCACCTCTGTTTTGATTCTCCCTCAGAGTCAGTAGAGAAGTTTGTTAGAGAGAATCCCCGGCACACCCTGAAGCACCAATTGGTGGTGTGCAGCATGGAAGAGATGAGCGATCCTGAAGCCATGGAGCAGGGTGAGAGCAAAGGTTCCCTCCTGAGGCCTGGCAGAGGGGTTGTTAGGGTGGTAAGAGTGGGGTTGAGAGTGGTGGTATGGGCAGGTAGCATCTCCCCAGTCACACCAGGCAGAGCCCCTCCTTTCCTCAGCAAGTGGGGCCCAGGTGGCACGGGGGGTACCTGCTGGGACACCTGTGCCTGCCATGCCCCCTTCCCCTCCCAGGCCCCCAGCCCTGCCCACCACCCAGCCAGGAAAAGACCCATCAAGCCCTCAGGCAGGCTTCCCCCAGCCCCACAGAGGTGCTCATTCCCACTGCCATTCGCTCTCTCCCCTCCAGCATGCCAGCTGTGCCACCGGACAAATCTGGACCAGGACATCTATGGGCTTTGGCAGCAGCACCAAGAAGTCTGCTTCCGTGCTTGCTGCGTGGTGAGTTCCTATGGGGCTCCCTCCTGCTCTCGCTCAGGCTGTCCCTGCCACACTCTCCTCATCAGCTCCTTCTCTGCCTGCTCTGCAGTACTTTATCAGCGGCCTGACTCCGGTGGGATTCAGTGGAGACATCCCAGCCTTCAGCCTCTCCGCCATCAGACGTGCCATCCGGCAGTCAGCAGAGAAGGTGAGCTCCTGCCAAGAGCAGAGAGGTTTGTGGCAGAGAGGTTTGCAGGAGCTTAGCTGACACCTTCAGAATAAATCCCAGCCCTTCCAACCAGCCCTGGCAGAAAGGCCTTGATCCCAGTGGCTCCACACACGCTCCCACACAGGAGTCTCCTCTGCCAGGCTGATCTGTGGGGTGTCAGCCAGCAGTGGGCACATCCTGCACCCTGCCCAGGGCCGTGGGGCTAGCTGTGGAGGTGCTGAAGCTGCCGCTGATGGAGGCTGCTGTGCTCTTTCCAGCTCTGCTTTGTCTGTGGCGGGAGCGGGGCCTCCATCACCTGCCAGGAGTCGGGCTGTGAGCGCAGCTTCCATCTGCCCTGTGCCACCAGGGGCAGATGCGTCACGCAATACTTTGAGCAGTACAGGTAAGGGCTGCCGACCCTCACGGGGGGAGGCTCCTCTCCTTCAGTCCCCTTCCTGCCAGCCCCAGGCACACCACAAACGAAGCCGCTGGGACACTTCCCAGCGGCCAGGCACAGGCAGAGCCAGAGCTGAGCGAGCCCAAGGGCTCCTTCAGGCCTCCTCTGCCATCCTCCTGAGCACCAGTGACGGACCCGACCCTTCCCACCGTGCCCATCTCTGTCCTCCTCCCACAGGGCCTTCTGCTCCAGGCACCGCCCACAGCAGGCAGTGCTGAGGGATCCAGAGCCTGGCACCGACTGCCTGCTCTGCTTGGAGGATGTGGGGGACAGACAGTCCTTCAGAACTATGGTGTGCCCCGTGTGCCAGCACGCCTGGTTCCACAGGGACTGCATCCAGGTAGCAGCTGTTCCTCAGCCCAGGGGCACGGCAGCTACTCAACAGCACTAGGGCCTCACTCATACTATTCCTGCTTCTCCTGCAGGGCCATGCTCTCCAGGCTGGCATCTCCGCATTTCGGTGCCTGCTCTGCAGGGACAAAGACCAATTCCAGCAGGAAATGCTGAGGATGGGGGATCCGAATCCCCAGGAGGTTGGTTTCTTTTCTTCCCAGCACACAAGACAGGAAGGTGCAAATGCTGTGTCAGGCCAGGGGCTGTCCCTGCACTCCTGGCCTTCCACTCCCCCCTGAGGCTGGACTTCAGCTACACCGGGCAGTGGGAAAGAGCAAACAGCTATGTCTGGACATGAGGCAGGCTCAGGCAGGGTGGGAGAAGTGAGGTTTGGAGCTGGATCTGGCCTTGCAGCCAAGGGAGAAGTCACTGCTCCTGTGCTGAGCACCGCTGCCTGGGCCCTGACGGGGGAGGGGGCAAGGGTGCACCAAGCGGTTCTTTCTCCTCTTCTTCCCTTCAGCTACCACAAATCATGAGCACCCTTCACAACTGCTTGCAGCAGAGCACTCTAAGCCCTCCCTGCTCCGTGCTGTGTTTCTCCTTGCCCTCTTTCAACGGGAGCCCTGCTCAGCAGTTTCCTCCAGAAACGGCTGCCCGTGGACAGCTCCATGCACTGCCTGCTTCCCCCCGGAGTCACAGAGAGAGTCTGCAGCTTGCTAGCCCCGGAGAAGCAGAGCTGTTCTTTCTGCCTGAAGGCTCCTGAGTGTGGCCAGATTGCCTGCTTGTGCCTGTGCCCTGAGTGGGCTGTTGAAAGTCCCTGTGCAGATGAAAAGGACTGAGGGCAGTGCAGGAATATAAGGTACTGGAAGGGGGCGAGTGGTTTTCAAACTGGAAGATGCAAGTTGGAGATTCCGATGGAAGGAAGCAATTCTTCATTGTGAGAGTGCTGGCACACTGACACCAGGTACGCTGAGAAGCCCCCATGGGAAGCCCCATGCCTGGAAGTGTTCAAGACACACTTGAGTGGGGCTTGGAGTACCTGGACAGGTGGAAGTTGTCCCTGCTCATGGGAAGGTGGGTGGAAGAAGATGATCTTCAAGGTCCTTTTGAACCCAAAGCACCTTCTGGTTCTATGATATGGGCTCAGGGGTGGCCATCTCTTTCATTGCAGTGATGGTGAAGCTGTGGTAGAGCCTGGGAAGAAGCATCCTTGGTGTTCTCATCCTGAGGTGTTTGGCAGAGAAACTCGGCTGAGTGGGAAACAGCTGCCTGAGGCCTGGCTCCTCCACGTGTGACCAGCACAACTGTCAGCCTGCTCTGGAGACTCTGCTGTGGGTACCATCAGTGGCAGACATGTCTCTGCAGCTCTGCATCTGCTTTTTACACCTTCTGTGGGAGCCTGTGGAGACTGCCAGGGTGCAGGACTGGGCTGGCATCAGGGGGTGTGGGAAGGTGGGGCAGTTCTGTGCTGCTGAGCCACGAGGCTGTGGCTGAAGTGCCAGAAACCGCAGATGGTGACTCTGCCGCAGGCAGGCCCCTGGGGAAAGCAGGCTGGAAGGAAGAGGCTTTGCCTGAACAGGGGGTACTTGGTCATGTTTCCCTGCAGAACAGGCATGCCGTCTGCCAGGGCTTTGTCCTGAGGAGGATGGAGGAGCTCAGGCTTCTGCTTCCCCTCCTCCTTCCCAGCCTCCTGAAGTGGCTCTGTGAAATGCTGGGCATACAGAGGGTGCTTCCCCTGTGAGCAGCTGCAGACAACTGTTCCTTGAAGGCCAGCTCCTTGAGGAGAAGCCGTGCAGGCAAGTTCCATGAAGCTGATCAGGGGCTGGAGCCACCTCTCCTAGGAGAAGCACTCTCTTGAGCTGGGGGTGTTCATCCTGGAGAAGGCTTCTAGGAGACCTTAAAGCAGCTCTTCAATAACGAAATTGGGCTTACAAGGCAGGAGAGGGCAAGACAGGACAAGCACTGATGGTTTTCAACTACACGAGGGAGGTTTAGGTGAGAGGGGACAGAGAAATGCTTCCCTGTGGGAGTGCTGAGCCACTGGACCAGGTGGCCCAGAGAAGCGGCAAGTGTTTGAGCCCAGGTCGGACAGGGCTTGGAGGCATCAGTTCAGGGGTGTTTAGCTCTGCTAAAGAGAAGCATTTCCCTGCCCTGCCGTGGCTGGAGATTTCTTTGGGTTGGGATCTTGGCTGGTTCTGTCTGAACACGTTTGGATTTGTTTGTCTGTGTGTCTTTTGCCAGGGCTGTCCTCTCAGCACTAGACCTGGTGCTGGACAAGTGCACGGAGCAGAAATGGATGTGGCTGCGCATGCGCTGAGCAGCCTGGGCTGGCCTGGAAAACCCCCTGGCTTGTCCTGAGGGGAAGCATCTCCTCTGCTGGTAAGAGCCCCAAGGGACACGTCTGGCTGGCTCCTGTGGCACTGTGCCCAGGGCAATGGCTGCCAGCACCTTTCTGGCTGTCTGGGAGGCCTCGTGAGCTGCAGAAGAGGGTCTGCATCAGCACAAGTGAAGTTTGGAGAGCCGGCTTCCTGGGTAACTGTGTCTCCCCTTCTCGTCTCTGCTCCGCAGTGTCCTGCTCCAGGCTGGGCTCCTCTCCTGTCTCCCGATGCCAGCCCAAATCGGCCTCGCCAGGGCAGTCGAGAGTCTGGAGGCCAATAGCAGACCGAGCAGGCAGGCATGTGCTGCGCAGCTCTCCATGCCAGCCAGCTGCACCCATCACAGAGCCTCTGCATCGTGCAGCTCATCCTGATTGTAACCTGCAGACAGTGAGACATGATCCAAGGTCAGCATCGTGGTAGGAAGAGCCTTGTGCCACAGTGTGGGACTCAAAACCAGGCTTTGACACATCAGCCTCATTGACCTGGGTGCCAAAAGCTCTCGAGAGGCCGTTGGCAAAGCTCACCTCCTTCTGCCAGCAAATCCGATGGGCTAGAGAACATCAACCAAACCAGCTTTTTAGAAGACTGCAGGGGTAGACCATCTGGCTCTATTCCAGCTGAGTATGGAGCTACAGCGCCCAGGCAAGGGCTGAGAAGCCCCACCAGCCCATTCCCTCCAGTGCCTGCACTCAGCAGGACATTCTGTGGTGGAGTGTCCCTGTGGCTAGATCGGCTCAGTTCTCCTGGCTGTGCTCACTCCCAGCTTCCTGTGCTCCTGCACACCAGCAAACTGTGGGCAGCTAAAAAGTCCTGGGTTCCTTTCAGCATTTAAACCCATCATCACCTTCTCAGCACTCACCTCAGCCTGAACCCTAACGGCACCATTCCAGCCCTGTGAGCCACGGAGGGCTCAGGAAAATGAGCTGTGTCCCTGCCCGTGCCAGGGCAAGGGGCACAAGCAGCTGTAGACAGCATCCTGCTCACAAGGACTTTGTTCTGCAGTGCTGCTCTTTCTCACACTACTGGTAGAATTTGATAGCCCAGTTTAAAGCTGTTCCTTGGATTCAAAAGGGCTTCCTGAGCCCTCACCTTGGTCTGTACCGCCAAGAGCGCTCCTAAAGCGGCTGGACCATGCCAGTGAACCTGAGGCAGACAGGAGCTAGGACTGCAGGGGGAACTGGTCTGTCTAAGGCACGAGAAACAGAGTGCCCTGGGCAGCAGTGAGAGGGAAGGACCTTTACTGCTCCCCTAGGCTGGAGCCACCGTCACTGCGAGCGGCATGGATGGAGCTGCACAGGGGCCTGGAAACGCGGGCAGAGAATGAAGGGGCACAAGCAGCTGTAGACAGCATCCTGCTCTCAAGGACTTTGTTCTGCAGTGCTGCTCTTTCTCACACTGCTGGTAGATTTTGATAGCCCAGTTTAAAGCTGTTCCTTGGATTCAAAAGGGCTTCCTGTTTCACGGCAACAGATGATGAGCTGTAGAGGAAACTCTGGGCACTGCAAGATGGTTGCAGAAATCCTATGCAGTGCTACCAGAAGGCCTCCTGGAAAACTTTTCTTAGGGACAGCAATGTGCCCTAGTGGCCAAGAAGGCCAATGGTATCCTGGGGTGTATTAGAAGGGCTGAGGTGAGTAGGTCAAGAGAGGTTCTCCTACCTGTCTACTCTGCCCTGGTGAGGCCACATCTGGAGTATTGTGTCCAGTTCTGGGCTCCTCAGTTCAGGGAACTGCTTGAAAGCATCCAGCACAAAGCTACAAATATGCTGTAGGGAGTCGAGAATCTCCCTTCTGAGGAAAGGCTGAAGAAGCTGGGGCTTTTTAGCTCGGAGGAGACCGAGGGCTGACCTCATTCATGTGTATAAAGATGTGAAGGACAGTGTCTGTGGTACTCAGAAGAAGTTTTGGCTGTTGTTTTGTAAGTGGTGATGGTAATGCTAGATTTATGTGTTAGATACACTGCCTCCAGGACAGAGAACTTTTCTGTGTGTTACACCGTTGGCAAAGCAGACAGCTACAAAACACATGGGAAAGTAGGCAGCAGGGACTAAATGAGCAAGTTGGATATTAGAGCTTTCTCTTTCTCTACAGTGAGCTCTCACTACTCAATCAGTTGGCAAAGACAAGAACACATGAAGTCAGGGGGAAAGATTTTGTGTTACAGCATCAGACTGTTTTCACCTAGGCACAGATGAGCACCCAGTGCCTCTGCATTCCCTTTGTCTTCCGGAATGCCTCCAAAGGTACAAGCAGCGCTAGTTTACACTGCTTGTGAGAGAAGGTTTGCCAAGGAAGGTGTCAGAGAAACAGCTCCCTCCACTATAACTCTTCAACCTGTTCAAATGTGAGCCTGTGCGAGGACTGTAGTAGTTGCCTGCCTTCAACAGGACATACAATAAAAGCTTTTCTGATATGTGGAGTGGGGAGGCAGTTCTTGGCAAGCAAAGGTCTTTGTTGTTCACCAAGTTGTGAGACTACCTTGATTACCTTGAACCTAATAAAGGCCTGAGAGTGGATGCACAACTTCAGTAATTAATAAATGCAATTGGTTAACTCTCAAGATTGTTTGGATGTGCCTGCCATTTCAGCACAATAAAACATGCATTTGAGAAGAGCCACTGAAAACAGGACTGTAGGAACTTTGCTCTGAAGAGGCACCAGCACACTTCTGTTTAGCAATCTGTGAAGTTTTGTCAATGTTTGCAAACAATTTGGAGCAAATCCAGGTCTGTGCAATAGACTCTGGAAAGATCTTTGCTATCAGCAATGATATTTCTGATGCTGCTTATGGGATCTTTGGAAGCACAGTATAAGGAACTCGAACCAACCATGGGTATTTAATTTCTTCTTCTTTCTCTAAGTGGAATAATGCAGTTCCTCTTCACAAAACCATTAGCAAGGAATTATTACATCTAAAAGCATGGAAGGTAATTCACTTCAGCTAAGCCAGTCTCCATGTTTACAAATGTTAAACATTTTCCAAGCTTCCTGTCTTTATAAACCAATTAAGCAGAGATAACTAAAGAGCACATGGTCCATCCCGGAACGTGTTTTGGTTACCAAAATGATACCAATAAACCCCAACCCACTAACCTTTGATGGTCATTACTGCAGTTCAGAACTTACCTGACATTCCTGAATAAACATCGCAGAGAAAATCTCCAAGTCACTAAGTCGTGCTGCAAATTCAGTGTTGAAAGTGTTGACTGTCCTTAAAATTCTATCTAAAGTTTTAAAGACAATGTGCAAGGTGAATGTTTTGACTTTGGTAACACGCTATGTTTTGAGACGTGTCAGGTGTTAAACAGACCGCTTCCAAGCATGCTTACCACTTTCTAGGTCACCCTTGCTCTTCAGGGTACCTAGCATATCCTGAAGTGATTTACTGAGGTATGGATCTTAGCACGCCAGGAGAAAGAAACTTCCAGATACTTTCCAGAAGTAAAGAAAATACTTAGGAGATGGGAACTATCTAATTACAATTTCTGCTGAGAGAGCTCTTAGCTTGTCACTGGTTTACTGCTTGTCTCACTGCCTTGAAGTGCTTTACTTTCCTATATCTCTTAGCAGCATGCATCCCATTTTTGCTCTTCTTGCCCAATATAAGAAATTAAAGAATTTTGAAAGACAGCATGCAACTGCCAAGGATGGCACAAACACAGCACGTGCACTTTATCACTGCCAACTGAGTCTGCTCTTTCTGAACAGACTTCCATATGCAGTAACCAAAACAGTTATTAATACACATCTTGCAGTGCTGTACGTGGCCAAACAATTGACAGACAATTGACATTGACAGACAAGAACCTGCAGTGTGTGACACAGTATTTGGACATGCATAATGCTCAAAAAGATGTTTTGCAGGTTTAGGAAGAGGCAGAAGTGGTACCTCTTGTCTTTTCTAGCACTGCCTCTGACTTCCTTTGATGCTGGTCAGAGACTCTAACCGTCTTTGCACACTCGTTGGGGGCCTACTGGTTTTTCACGGTTTGTCATCAATTTTTGTTCAAATCAGGGGTCAATTGTAGTGTTTGAATGGCAGCTTTACACCTAACTCAAGCAGCAGCAGCAGTTTCTCTGCACCACTCCCAAAGTTAGAACTGCTAAAGAGCTGAGGCAATCATGCCTGGCCAAGGACTTGCTAAGCATGCAAATTGTTCCACAGACTAATTAGATTTGCAGCAAAACAATAACATGAATAACGTAGGATAAGAGGAAGTGGACTGAAACTGAACCAGGAGAGGTTTAGATTGGATAGAAGGAAAATTTCTGCAGCAAGAGTAGTCAGACATAGGAACAGGCTGCCCAGGGAGCTGGTGGAGTCACCATCCCTGGAGGTGTTCAGGAAACATGCAGACATGATGATTTGGGACATGGTTTAATGGCCATGGTGGCGCTGGGTTGGTGGTTGGACTCGATGAACTTAGAGCTCTTTTCAAAACAAAAGCATTCCATGATTTTCCTCATATGAGTTGAGATTGTAGTCTTAGAAGTGCCCAGTAATTTTTAGCTTGCAAAACAATTTTTATATGAGCAAGCTGAGAGATGATTTTAAAACACTGACTGCATTCTGAACTCTGCTTGCCATGAGGTCTGCTGGCCCTGAAGGGCCTTTTAACCCTTTTGGAATCTGATTTGACAATAAATTGCTAGGTTGCTGCATGCTGCCTTATAAACTGACCAAACCAGGCATGATAAAATGCCCTTGCTGACACAGAATGACTCATTCTTACACTTGGCTATTAGCAAGCAAACTCTTCACTGCAGATTAGTATAGGAATTTCAGAAAAATTCAGTTGGAATCTAATATACAGAATACAGAATTAACCAGGTTGGAAAAGACCTTTGAGATCATTGAGTCCAACCTATCACCCAACACTATCTAATCAACTAAACCATGGCACTAAGTACCTCATCCAGTCTCTTTTAAAACACTTCCAGTGATGGTGACTCCACCACCTCTCTGGGCAGCCCATTCCAATGGCAAATCACTCTTTCTGCGAACAATTTCTTCCTAACCTCCAGCCTAAACCTCCCCTGGTGCAGCTTGAGACTGCATCCTCTTGTTCTGGTGCTGGTTGCCTGGGAGAAGAGACCAACCCCCATCTGGCTACAACCTCCCTTCAGGTAGTTGTAGAAGGCAATAAGGTCTCCCCTGAGCCCCACGGTGTTTTTCTATTGGTTGGTTTGCTTTGTGGTTTTTGTGGATGGGTGGTGGTGAGAGAAGGCCCAGCTCTCCCTCCCCCACAAAGAAAGAAACCACAGCTAGCTCAGTCGGAGAAGCAAAGGGTAGAGCTGTATTCACAAGCAATGTGGAATGCAGGTTGTATATACACAATATATACAGTATTTACAATATATACAGAAATATACAGCAAAGAAAAATAATGAACAAAACTCCCTCCTCTGTACCCTCTCTCTCCCCCTCACCTCCCTTTTTTCCCAAAAAGGGTTAGAGAGAGAAGAGAAAGGTAGTTATTAAGGAATAAATTCTGTTGGGCTATAAGCGCATGCAAGGATTAGTTCTTATCTGGTATTCAAGGTCAAGCTCTGGCTAGTTGCTCAGAAGCAGACAGGCTGGAAAGGCAGAACAGAGTGGAACTGAGAAAGATTCCAACTGCACTGAAACTTAAAGTTGCATTCTAGCAATCTACCAATGAAATTCGTTTAGAATATCTGAATGTTTTCAAAATACTCAGCCAGAGTGTTCCAGCACTGTCCCTTTCTTAAAGGCACAGCCTCAAACGGTCACAGGATGTTTGCTTGTTAGGTTGGTGTTTTTGTCCAAAGGTACAAAGAGTCAAAGAAGAGTTTGCAAGTGTAATCATTGGTGTGCTGCCATGTTCACCTTCTTGGTTCCCTGAAATTGGGATGCTCACCTGTTTTTCACCATTCACATTTCCCTACAGATAACTTCTCAAAGTTCTTCAGTGTCATTGTTCACCTAACAGACAGATTATCAAGAACAGTCCTAGAAAGTTCTTGCCTACTTCAGCCACTATCCAGTGCTATTGCTGACTGTCTGGACAACAGGATACAAAGTGTTTCTCTGAAATTCTGCACAATTCCACAAAGAATCATTATCAGTAACATAAGCTACAGATAAGTGACCCCCAGGCAGCTAAAAAGAAGTCAAAATACAGGACCTATTTATTATAAGTAGATATTGGAAGAAACTTCTTGACTGAAAAGGTTCTCAAAGACTGGAACAGGCTCCTCAGGGAGGTGGTAGAATCACTGTCAGAGGAGGGGTTGAAAAGAGGCAGAGATGTGGTGCTGAGGGCCGTGGTTTAGCCCCAGACATGGTAGAATTAGAGAATGATTGGACAATTCTACAAGTCTAAGTCAGGCAAAACCTACCTGAATATGTGGAGTCTTCCAGCCTCAACAGCAGCAAGGCCACAGCAGAAGTACTCAGCACGGTTTAGCATTTTAGGAAAGACATGGACAAAGCAGGAGAAGGCCAGAGGGCAACCAAAAATTAGCTATGAGACAGATAAGGAAAGACTGGGTATAAACTGCAAGGGTACTGCTAGAAGGTTGTTAAACATACAAAAGGTTGCTGCAAAGGGAGCAATCTGTTCACCACAGGCATGAGAAAGGTCAAGACACCACTGCTTTGCCCTAGGGAAAATACATCTGCAAGTGAATTAAAACTGCTTAAGGGACAGACTTTGAACTTGGTGAGTTTTAAAAAGATGGGTTAGGGATACACAGCGTTGTGGATGACAAAGAGAATACTCACGGGACTGAAAACCAAAGAGAGAGCATGCATGGAACAGGCTGCACAGAGGAGTGGTGGAGTCACCATCCCTGCAGGTGTAGACATGCACCTTCAGGACTGGTTTAGTCTGCCTGGTGGTGCTGAGTTGAAGGTTGGACTTGGTCTGAGACATCTTTTCCAACCTTAATGATTCTGTGACTCTATACAAGAAAGACACAATCAAAGAGGCAGGCAAACTGGGCCCAGGTTCTTGCAAGTTTTACGGTATGCAAAAATCAGCACAGATTAAACAAGGAGTTTTTCTTCATACTGTTTGAGTGAATCCTCTCAAAAAAAAAAATAAATCAAACACCACCACCACCACCAATGTGGTTATTTATTCAGAGTGATCCAGCTCTAACAAAGGGGCTGGACTAGATGATCTTCAGAGGCCACTTCCAACAGCCACTGGTCTGTGATTCTGTGTGTGAAACTTTTTCCACATGGCTCTGCACCATTAAATATGTCTGAAATGGCTATTTTCCACCTTTCCTTTAAGAAATGTTCCAGGGGCAACATTCCCACCACAAGTAGTAAACACAAGGCTTGCTTCTCCCAGTAGCCCAAGATGCTTTTATGCTCTTAAACCATTCAGTATCACAAGTTAAAGAAGAATCACCAGATGAGGTTTCAAACTAGAGCAGCATAGATTTAGACTGAGCGTGAGGAATAAGTTTACTCTGAGGCTGGTGAGACGTTCAAGGTCATGCTTGATGGATCTCTGAGCAACCTGATCTAGTTGGTGATGTCCCTGCTTCCTTCAGGAGGATTGGACTACATGACCTTTAGAGGTCCCTTCCAAGCCAATGCATTCTATGATTCTAGTCTACAATGGAAAGGGGACAAGGAGCCCTAATGAATATTTGAGAAAAGCTGTAGGCTTATGGGGATCCTGAGAAAGTTCAGATTCCTCCATCCGTCATTCTCAGAAACAGAACATCCTCCTTATCTCTCTACCTACAAACACACAGAGGGTTCCTTGGAGAGACTTCAACAGTTTCCATTCATACAGAGCTATACCTCCTTGCTTGTTCCTATCACAGGAACAACTGCAGGGCTTGTTCCAGGATTCCACTTCCTCCTGCATCTGTTCTTTGCATCAGCTTATTAGACAGGGGTTAAATGTCTACACCTGAGCATGCAGTGACTCCATTTCCTAGTCCAGACAGCACCTACTTAGTTAACCTCATCTCCTTCACACTTCATTTTGCTAACGAGTACCCAGCCCTTTCCATGGAGTCAGCATTTTCAAATGTGAGTACACAAATGGCTAGCAACTGGCATGCAGCAGCCATCTTGCAGAAGACAGGGCATAAATTCTGGCCAGATGAACAGAGACTGCAATTGTAGCTAGATGACACATAAGCACTTCAGAATAGTTTTCAGCAATGGTTGTGCTATGCACAGTGATGTGACTGATGTCATACTTCCCAGATATGGAGAAATCCAGAAAGACTGAGCAATTCAAGCAATGCTCTGAATCGTGGTGAGAACAGAGAGAAGAGTGGGGTTTGCAAGGCACAGAGCCTCCTCCCTAAAGAAAATGCTTAGGCGGCTGAAAGACACAGAAGTGCAAGGTCCTGCAACTGATTTGGTGCAGTCCCAAGCACAAATACAGGCTGGGCAAGGAATGACTCAAGAGTAATCTCAAGGAGGACTTGGGGGTGTCAGCTGATGAAAAACCCACCATGAGCTGGCAATGGTCACTGGCAGTCCAGGAGGCAGCTACGTGTTGGGCTGCATCCAAAGCAGTGAGAGCAGCAGGATGAGGGAGGTGATTCTGGCCCTGTATTCTTGACAACTATACAACTTGACATGAAGTGGACAAAGCAAAAACAAATCTGTTTCTGCCAGAGAATTAAAAGAGTGTTAATATTACCCTCCTTAACACTGATGCACATAAAAAGAATGGTAGGGGTTGGATGGGACTTCCAGAGACCATCTCACAATAGGTCGTTTTTGTATGCTAGAGACACAGTCATAAGACTTAGGAGCTCTTGCAGCCATTCAGCTAACAAAGACTCAGATGACACACTAAGGCTTGGAGGGAGCTCAGCTGAATAGTTTCAGGCAGTGTAATGCACAGCAAGTCTGCTCCAGGCTGGAGATCACCCCCTTCTTGCACGCGCACTGCGAAGCGCAGAGATTCAGCCAACGCTGCTGAATTCCTTACCAGCAAGAGAAGGTTGTCCTTCCCCCTTGCTTTTGCCTCCTCACAGCTAAACAGAAGCTTTTGCATTCCCATTGTCTCCTGCTTCTGTTATTCCTTACACCGACACAGCTGCAGCTGCAGTCTGAGCTGCTGTGGTGCTGCTGTGGTGAAACATTCAGGTCTCAATAAGCAGCAAGTTTGCTGTACCCTAGGAACACAGCTTGGGTAATGTCCTGCTGTGAGCCTGACCAGAACTGATTCTGCTCAGTGCTATGACTTCTCAGCTGAGTATCTGCTCAGGGCTGCAATTTCTGCAGCTCAGGGCATCTTTTCACAGACAGTGGCTGCTTCTAGCAGGGAGAGTGTTCCTGGGGAGAGTTAGTACCAGGGGCTGGGGTGCAGAACAAGAGCACTGCTTCATCTGGAGTCCCTCAGGGATCAGTCCTGGGACCAGTCTTGTTCAACATCTTTGTGGGTGACAGGGACAGTGGCATTGAGTGCACCCTCAGCAAGTCTGCTGATGACACCAAGCTGTGTCATCTGGAGGGAAGGGATGCCATCCAGAGGGACCTTGACAGGCTGGAGAGGTGGGCACAAGCCAACCTCATGAGCTTCAACAAGACCAAGTGCAGGGTCCTGCATCTGGGTCAAGGCAATCCCAGGCACAAATACAGGCTGGGCAGTGACTGGCTGGAAAGCAGCCCTGAGGAGAGAGAGTTGGGGGTGCTGGTGGACAAGAGGCTCAACATGAGCTCTCAGCGTGCACTTGCAGCCCAGAAAGCCAATCAGATCCTGGGCTGCATCAAGAGAAGTGTGGCCAGCAGGTCAAGGGAGGTGATTCTCCCCCTCTACTCAGCTCTGCTGAGACCCCACCTGGAGCACTGCATTCAGTTCTGGAGCCCCTATTCCAAGAGGGATATGGACGTGCTGGAATGTGTCCAGAGAAGGGCCATGAGGATGAGCAGAGGGCTGCAGCACCTCTCCTATGAGGACAGACTGAAGGAGTTGGGGCTGTTCAGTCTGGAGAAGGCTCTGAGGTGACCCAATTGTGGCCTTCCAGTATCTGAAGGGGGCCTACAAGAAGGCTGAGGAGGGACTTCTCAGGATCTCAGGTAGTGATAGGACTAGGGGGAATGGAATGAAGCTGGAGGTGGGGAGATTCAGGCTGGACGTGAGGAGGAAGTTCTTCACCATGAGAGTGGTGAAGCCCTGGAATGGGTTGTCCAGGGAGGTGGTTGGGCACCGTCCCTGGAGGTGTTTAAGCCCAGGCTGGATGAGGCTCTGGCCAGCCTGATCTAGTGTGGGGTGTCCCTGCCCATGGCAGGGGGGTTGGAACTAGATGATCCTTGTGGTCCCTTCCAACCCTGACTGACTCTATGATACTATGATACTTCCGACAGCATTGGTATTGCCACTTCAGCCAGGATATTCCTCAAAACACATTATTTACATAAATCCACATGAGACAGGCTAGAGAACATATTCCCTACCACCCAACAAGAAACTTGGGATGCCTAACAAAACAGGTAAACATTCACAGAAACTATAAAGCACTTGTAACAGAAACCTGGTCAAACTAAACATATCACCTGCTTCCTAGGGGAAGGCAATAGCAGCAGACTTCTGACATGAAAATGTGCAGCTGATTCTCTTACCATCTCAGGCTGGCAAAGGCTTCAAGGAGCACTCACAGGGCTGAAGCAGGCAAACATACGGAGAAGGTGAAAGCACCACCATGTTTTCTTCAGCTTGCACCCAGAAGGACTGACCACAGCAGCAAGAGGCACTTTCCTCAGATTGAGCACACCTGGTTGTGGAAGCAAGTGGCACCAATCAGACAGCTGCAGAAGAACTTGCTAGCAACACTAGCAAACATTGCTGGGAAAGATTAGAAGTGTTTGCAAAATATCTTACACCTGTGCTTGGGTCTCAGCAACCCCATGGACACTTCAGGCTTGGGGCAGAGTGGCTGGAAACTGACCAGCAGAAAAAGACCTGGGTGTGTTGAACAACAGCTGAAGGTGAGCCAACAGTGTGCCCTGGGTGGCCAAGAAGGAAAACACTATACTGGCCTAGATCAGCAATAGTGTCACCAGCAGGACCAGGGAAGGCATTGTCCATTGGTACTCAGCACTGATGCGGCCACACCTTGAGTGCTGTGTTCACTTTTGGGGCCCTTGCTACAAAAGGGACATTGAGGTGCTGGAGCTCTTCCAGAGAAGGGCAACAAAGCTGGTCTTCTGAGGAACAGCTGAGGGATGTGGGGCTATTTAGTCTGGAGAAGGATAAGAAGAGACCTTCTTGCTCTCTATAGCTCCCTGAAAGGAGGGTAGAGCCAGGTAGGGGTTGGTCTCCCTTCCCTAGTAACAAGTGATATGAGGAGAGGAAATATCCTCAAGTTACAGTAGGGGAGGTTGGATATTAGAGAAAACTTGTTGAATGAAAGGGTTCTCAATGAATGGCACAGGCTGTCCAGGGATGGTTGAATCTCCACCCCTAGAGATGTTTAAAAGAGGCAAAGATGTGGTGCACAGGGCAAAAGCTTAGCACCAGATTATCTTGGTAAAGTTAGAGAATAGTTGGACTCAATCTTAAGGGTGTTGTTACAGCTGATACATTTAACACCCTGATTTTAGGCTTTAACTCCCAATGAGTTGCAGCTCTGCTCAGTCCTAACAATAAAAAGAAGTAGAGAACACAGGCAAGATACAAACAGGCATAGCCTGGGAGCAATCATGGTCACAGGCAAATAGTGTTTACATAAGAACCAAAGCAGCATGGGACAAGATGGATAGAAGAACTTCCATGCCAGCCATGCCCCAATGACAAGTTTGAGAATACATTCCTATCAACACATGAGAAAAATCTCATTTTGGAAGGAATCTCATGCAGACAGTGACAAAAAAAAGATCAAGAAATAGTGAGACTAAACTGTTTTCCCCATTCAGAAACTTCCTTCCCTACCAAACTCCTATGGGAAGTGCTTGAAGAAACCCTCTGCCAGTCAGCAAGGAAACATAGCCTCACTGGACACAAACGTCACTCCGAGCCTGCAGATTCTCTTTTTGCATTCCTTGGAGCCCTTAGGACTGTACGTTCTACTACATCAACAACTAACATCACTAAGTCATACTGAGTAAAGTTAAATATCCTGCTAGTCAGTTAGCAAGTCTCCCTAAGTCCCTCATAGAAAGAACTCATAAAGACCACAAAAATAAGCTTCTCCTGGAGGCAATTTACTGTCTATGCCTTGGTGCTTTGGAACAACCCTTGTAAAAATCTCTGTTGAGTATAACTTAGGAAGATTAATTTTTCTAGACTAAAGGTAGTGTAATAGGTTGAAAGGGACATCGGATCATCTAGTCCAACATTCATGCTAAAGCAGGAGCACCTGAACAAGAATATGTCCAGGTGAGTCCAGAAGGAGACTCCACAACCTTTCTGGACAGCCTGGTCAAGGGCTCCAGGACTCTCAAGCAAGTTTTCCCTTAAGTTCCCTTAAGTTCAAGTGAAACTTTTTGTGTTCCAGTTTGTGCCTGTTGTTCCTTGTACTATCACTGGGTACCACTGAAAAGAGCCGAGAGCCATCCTCCTGACCCCACCCTTTAGCTATTGATCACCATTGAGAAGATCTCCTCTCAGTCTGCTTTTCTGCAGGCTAATCAGGCCCAGGTCTCTCAGCCTTTCCTCTTAAGAGAGATGCTCCAGTCCCCTCAGCATCCTCGTGTTCTCTCTCCAGTGCTTACCCATCTCTCCTGAACTGGGGAGACTGTTAAACTGCACACAATAATCCAGGTGTGGCCCAACCAGGGCAGAGTAGAGAGGAAGAACAGACTTCCTCCACCTGCTGGTCAATCTCTTCTTAATGCATCCCATACTACTATTGAATTTCTTGGCCACAAGGGCTTGTAGCTGCCTCCACCAGCACTCCAAGGCCCTTCTCCACAGAGGGGGCTCTGTCAGGGGCTTGTGGTGTCATGAAAGATTCTTTTGACCTTTGACTGTGGTTTGGGCAATGCTTACTTAATTGGGTTGACAACAGCAAGGAAACGATCAGCTAAACCCACCTTGTTTTGCAGAAGGGAACAGGATGGTCACCAACAAGTCCTCTGTCAGCCAACAATATGACAGGAACTCTCACAATAGGTCTTTTTTGTATGCTAGAGACACAATCATAAGACTTAGGAGCTCTTGCAGCCATTCAGCTAACAAAGACTCAGATGACACACTAAGGCTTGGAGAGAGCTCAGCTGAATAGTTTCAGGCAGTGTAATGCACAGCAAGTCTGCTCCAGGCTGGAGATCACCCCCTTCTTGCACGCGCACTGCGAAGCGCAGAGATTCAGCCAACGCTGCTGAATTCCTTACCAGCAAGAGGAGGTTGTCCTTCCCCCTTGCTTTTGCCTCCTCACAGCTAAACAGAAGCTTTTGCATTCCCATTGTCTCCTGCTTCTGTTATTCCTTACACCGACACAGCTGCAGCCGCAGTCTGAGCTGCTGTGGTGCTGCTGTGGTGAAACATTCAGGTCTCAATAAGCAGCAAGTTTGCTGTACCCTAGGAACACAGCTTGGGTAATGTCCTGCTGTGAGCCCGACCAGAACTGATTCTGCTCAGTGCTGTGACTTCTCAGCTGAGTATCTGCTCAGGGCTGCAATTTCTGCAGCTCAGGGCATCTTTTCACAGACAGTGGCTGCTTCTAGCAGGGAGAGTGTTCCTGGGGAGAGTTAGTACCAGGGGCTGGGGTGCAGAACAAGGGCACTGCTTCATCTTCTGCACCACCTTGGCAACCAGAAAGTAATAGGCTGCAACTGTGGGGAGCAGGGGACAAGACGGGTGACCCAGTGGACAAGGGAAGGCCAACAGATGTCATCTGCCTGGACTTCTGTAAAGCCAACAGACCCCCACACCCTCCTTCTCTCTAAGCTGCAGAGAGATGGATTTGATGCGTGCCCTGTCCAGTGAGCAAGGAATTGGCTGTGTGATCGCATACAAAGAGTAGCGGCCAACAGCTCCATGTCCAGATGGAGATGGCTGGTGAGTGGTGTTCCTCAAGGGTCTGTACTGCCACCAGTGCTGTTCAAGATCTTCATCAGTGATACAGACAGCAAGACTGAGACACTCTCAGCAAGTTTGCAGGCGATACCAAGCTGAGTGATGTGCTTGCTAAGACTGAAGGATGGCACAGGTGCCATTCAGAGGGCCCTGGACAGGCTGCAGAGGTGAGCTGAGGAGAAGCTCGTGAGCTTCCATAAGGAAAAGGGGCAAGGTCCTGCACCTAGGTCGGGGCAACCCTCCATATCAACACAGGCTGGGGGATGATGAGATTGAGAGCAGCCCTGCAGAAGAGGACTTGAGAGTACTGGTGGAACAGAAGCTGGCCAGGAGCCAACAATGCACACTTGCAGCCCAGAAGGCCAGTGGCATCCTGGGCTGCATCATAAGAAGTGTGGCCAGCAGGTTGAGAGAGGTGATTCTGCCACTCTACTCCACCCTGCTGAGACCAGAATTGAGGAAGGATAGCCATCCGTCCTACTGTGCCAGATCCTTACATGTCACTAGCTTCCTGCCCTCAAACAGATCCACACCCTGGCCCATGGCCTCCAAAGCTGTCCCACAGCCCCTTGCAGGTATCTTATCCCCCATGTAAGGCTGGCACACACTCAGAGACAGTTGATTGCCATGGGAAAAGGCTGTGCCCACTGTCCCTGCCTGTATCCAGGGAAAGGGCAGGTCATAGATGCTGTTGCCATGGTGCTCGTAGCGACCAGTGGGGCTGAGGACAACACTGGGCTCAGACCCTTGGTCAGTGGGACGTGGTGAGGTGAGGAGGGTAAGGGCAGGGGAACAGGGCTGGTATGGGGCTGTCAGGGATGAGTGAGCACCACAGCTTGGGACACTGGGCATCTGCTGCAGGCCCACCTGTGTTCTGCTTCTCCCTCAGAGTCAGTAGAGAAGTTTGTTAGAGAGAATCCCCGGCACAACCTGAGGAACCCATTAGTGGTGTGAAGCATGGAGGAGATGAGCGATCCTGAAGTCATGGAGCAGGGTGAGAGCAAAACTTCCCTCCTGAGGCCTGGCAGAGGGGTTGTTAGGGTGGTAAGAATGGGGTTGAGAGTGGTGGTGGGGGCAGGTAGCATCTCCCCAGTCACACCAGGCAGGGCCCCTCCTTTCCTCAGCAAGTGGGGCCCAGGTGGCACAGGGGGTACCTGCTGGGACACCTGTGCCTGCCATGCCCCCTTCCCTTCCCAGGCCCCCAGCCCTGCCCACCACCCAGCCAGGAAAGGACCCAGCAAGCCCTCTGGGGGCAAGCCCTCAGGCAGGCTTCCCCCAGCCCCACAGAGGTGCTCATTCCCACTGCCATTCGCTCTCTCCCCTCCAGCATGCCAGCTGTGCCACCGGCCAAATCTGGACCAGGACATCTATGGGCTTTGGCAGCAGCACCAAGATGTCTGCTTCCATGCTTGCTGCGTGGTGAGTTCCTATGGGGCTCCCTCCTGCCCACCCTCAGGCTGTCCCTGCCACACTCTCCTCATCAGCTCCTTCTCTGCCTGCTCTGCAGTACTTTACCAGCGGCCTGACTCCGGTGGGATTCAGTGGAGACATCCCAGCCTTCCGCCTCTCCGCCATCAGACGTGCCATCCGGCAGTCAGCAGAGAAGGTGAGCTCCTGACAAGAGCAGAGAGATTTGTGGCAGGAGAGGTTTGCAGGAGCTTAGGTGACACCTTCAGAATAAATCCCAGCCCTTCCAACCAGCCTTGGCAGAAAGGCCTTGATCCCAGTGGCTCCACACAAGCTCCCACACAGGAGTCTCCTCTGCCAGGCTGATCTGTGGGGTGTCAGCCAGCAGTGGGCACATCCTGCACCCTGCCCAGGGCCGTGGGGCTAGCTGTGGAGGTGCTGAAGCTGCCGCTGATGGAGGCTGCTGTGCTCTTTCCAGCTCTGCTTTGTCTGTGGCGGGAGCGGGGCCTCCATCACCTGCCAGGAGTCGGGCTGTGAGCGCAGCTTCCATCTGCCCTGTGCCACCAGGGGCAGATGTGTCACGCAGTACTTTGAGCAGTACAGGTAAGGGCTGCCGACCCTCACAGGGGGAGGCTCCTCTCCTTCAGTCCCCTTCCTGCCAGCCCCAGGCACACCACAAACGAAGCCGCTGGGACACTTCCCAGCGGCCAGGCACAGGCAGAGCCAGAGCTGAGCGAGCCCAAGGGCTCCTTCAGGCCTCCTCTGCCATCCTCCTGAGCACCAGCGACGGACCCGACCCTTCCCACCGTGCCCATCTCTGTCCTCCTCCCACAGGGCCTTCTGCTCCAGGCACCGCCCACAGCAGGCAGTGCTGAGGGACCCAGAGCCTGGCACCGACTGCCTGCTCTGCTTGGAGGATGTGGGGGACAGACAGTCCTTCAGAACTATGGTGTGCCCCGTGTGCCAGCACGCCTGGTTCCACAGGGACTGCATCCAGGTAGCAGCTGTTCCCTCAGCCCAGGGGCACGGCAGCTACTCAACAGCACTAGGGCCTCACTCATACTATTCCTGCTTCTCCTGCAGGGCCATGCTCTCCAGGCTGGCATCTCCGCATTTCGGTGCCTGCTCTGCAGGGACAAAGACCAATTCCAGCAGGAAATGCTGAGGATGGGGATCCGAATCCCCAGGAGGTTGGTTTCTTTTCTTCCCAGCACACAAGACAGGAAGGTGCAAATGCTGTGTCAGGCCAGGGGCTGTCCCTGCACTCCTGGCCTTCCACTCCCCCCTCAGGCTGGACTTCAGCTACACCTGGGAGTGGGAAAGAGGGCAGGGGGGAAGGCAGGGCCAGCCTGCATCTGCCTCAGCCTAGGGCACCTAGGACTCACCAACCTTCCTTTCTCCATCAGGCCACCAGAATGGGAGACGGCCCAGGAATTCGCAGCCCTGATGGAGAGGCACAGCCAGTGCGATGCCCAGCACTGCCTGTGCCCAGGGGGCAGGGGGCAGGCAGAGGAAGAGGGGTGAGTTCCCAAAGCTGCCCCCTGGGGCACTTGAGTGGAGCCCTGTCTGGCCAAGGGCTTGAAGAGCAAGGACTCAGAACGAGAGCTCTGCTGGACAGTCGCCTGCTGCCCTCACTGTCCTCACAGCCATGAACCCATTTGCTTCCCCAGACCCTGGCAGCTGCTGCTGTGCAGCTCCTGTGCTGCTGAGGGCACCCACCGGTGCTGCTCCCAGCTGGAGGACAGCACGGCCCAGTGGGAGTGCCATGGATGTGCTGGCCCCAGCAATGGTAAGAGGCAAAGGGTGCCCCAGGTGCCAGGCAAGACCTGGCAGTGAGTGCCCAGGCTGCGCTCATCAAAAGCCCCCTGCTCAGGAGGGCTGGGGCCCTGCTCTGGTCTTTGCTGCTGCAGGCACTGAGCTTCTGCCCTTCTCCTTCCTGCTTGCCCTTACAGCCTCCAGTGCCACCTTGCAGGAGGCTGGTGCCAGCACCCCCAGGCAGCCCACTCAGGCATCCTCCCGTGCCTCTGAGGCTGGGGAGGGCTGCTCCAGCCCTTCCGGGCCCATGCGGCTGCGGGACCGCAGCCGCTTGCAGCGCCGTGCCCAGAATCCCTACAGCCGCCCAGGCAGACGCTGTGAGTAGCACCAGCGCTGGGAGCAGCACCTGCAGACAGGCAGCTCTGGGCATGGCCCACAGCTCACTGCTGCCTTCCCCTTCCTGCTTCCCCCGACAGCCTCCGGTGCCAGCTCGGAGCTCGCTGGTGCCAGCTCGGAGCTCGCTGCTCCCAGCACAGCCAGCGAGCTGCCCTCGGGGCCTTCCTCCCCCGCCCCAAGCCTGGAGAGCAGCAGCCGCCAAAGCCGCCCTGGGCCCCAGCGGCTGCGGGAGAGGTCCTGCCCGCGCCGCGGGGCACAAGCACCTTACAGGCGGCCCAGCCACCGCCGCAGGAGGAGGTGACATCGCCACCAGAGTGCTGGAGACCTGCGGCACCAGAGCAGAGGTAAGTGGCCCCTGCATATCCCCCTGCTCCCTGCCAGAGTGAGCGCCCCCCAGGGCTGCCCAGCTCACACTCCCGGAGCACTTCCTCTCCTCACCCAACTGCTGCACAGAGCTGTGACACTCTCCTGGTCCTGCCCTGGCTCCGGCCCGTTTGGAAGTGCATCCCTCCAGCACAGGCTGCAGACTTCCTGAGGGCCATCCTGGGCAGCTTGCTGCATGGCAGAGCCACCGAAGCAAGGCCCTGTGGCACTGGGTGTTCATCTTGAGCTGGCCCTCTGCAGAGGGCTGCTGAATCCCCTTTCTCACTTCCCTCTCACTCTCTGCAGCCAGGTGAGGCCACCTCTGGGCAGGAAGAGCACAGGCTGCTGGCAGTGTGCTGCCAGAACATGTTGTCCTCTCCTTCCCTGGAGCAGTTGACAAGGGGCAGGAAGAGAGCCAGGGCAGCTGAGAACGTGCAGGTAGCCAGCGGCCAGTGCCTGCCCAGCCCTGGCTCAGGATGCCAGCTGAGGCTGTCCTGGCAGCCCCCAGGATGCAGACCCTCTGTTCTCCATCCCTGCTTTTAGCTCCTGCCTGGGAGGTTGTGGAGGATCAGGGCCATCTCCCTGAAAGCCTGCTCGAGGCAGTAGCCAGCCCTGCCAGCGGGGACACCGTGGTCAGCCACAGGGCAAGAGGGCGACGGCGCTGGGGGCAGAGAGTCATGGCCTCAGCAGTGACAGGAGGTAGGGACGAGGCACAGTGGGGCTTGGGCTCCTGGCTGTCAGACTGTGCAGTGGGCCAGGGCCAGGGGGTGAGCCGTGCCACGGCAGCACCCGGCCACGGCAGCCTCAGCACAGGCAGAGCAGTTGGATCCTGCCGGAGGGAAAGCAAAGACCCAGAACTGAGCTGGGTGAGAGCAGCCTGGGGAAGGTCAGGGTGGGGAAGCTGCCCCCACTCCAGGTCAGGGGCAGCTGAGAGGGTGAGGAGGGGGAGGCTTGCAGTGCCAGTGCTGGGTGGGGCTCGGGGCTGCAGCGGACTGGCTCCGGAGGAGGAGGCAGAGGGATCTCGGGGAGAGAAAGATGCCAGTAGTGAGAGAGATGCCCCTGCCCCAGGTGCTGAAGGGCTGCCTCACCTCAGCCAAGTGCTGGGAGCGGGAGAGAGCCCTGCGGCTTTGCGTCCATGTGCTGGGCACTTGCAAGGAGCGGTGAGAGCTCATGGTGAGTAGGGACCCCTTGCACACCCTGCTGCACCCATCATGGAGCAGAAGGAGCCCTGCCCAGCTGGCTACTACGTTTTGGGGCTTTTGAGATGACGGAGCAGCCCTCTCCTGCCCCCTCTGCCGTGTTGCTGCTCAGAGAGCAGCATGGGAGGCAGAGGCAAGTGGGTGCTGGGGCTGCCTGCCACCTTTTCTTGCTGCTCTTCCCTGCAGAGAGGAGGTCCTTGTCCAGCAGCTGGGCTCCCTGATGGGATGGCTGGGGGCTCAGTCCAGGGACTGCCTGGCCACTTCCTAGCAGACCGTCTGGCTCTGCCTTGGCTCCTTTCACCTAAGGCAAGGTGAGGAGAGCAGGTGCTTCCTGCCTTTTTCAGCCTGATCCTGCCTCCCTTCAGGCCGGGCACCAGCAGGGTCCCAGACAGCCAGGCTCTGTCCCCATACCTGGAGGTCTTTTTAAGGGGTTGGCCAGATAGGGCTCTGGGCAGCCTGATGTAGTGTGAGGTGTCCCTGCCCATGGCAGAGGCATTGGACTGTTAACCCTCTGCCTCTCCTGTCATCTTGGGAGGAGTTCTTGTGAGAGGGGAGCCGAATCCCCAGGAGGTTGGTTTCTTTTCTTCCCAGCACACAAGACAGGAAGGTGCAAATGCTGTGCCAGGCCAGGGGCTGTCCCTGCAGTCCTGGCCCTCCACTCCCCCCTCAGGCTGGACTTCAGCTACACCTGGGAGTGGGAAAGAGGGCAGGGGGGAAGGCAGGGCCAGCCTGCATCTGCCTCAGCCTAGGGCACCTAGGACTCACCAACCTTCCTTTCTCCTTCAGGCCACCAGAATGGGAGACGGCCCAGGAATTCGCAGCCCTGATGGAGAGGCACAGCCAGTGCGATGCCCAGCACTGCCTGTGCCCAGGGGGCAGGGGGCAGGCAGAGGAAGAGGGGTGAGTTCCCAAAGCTGCCCCCTGGGGCACTTGAGTGGAGCCCTGTCTGGCCAAGGGCTTGAAGAGCAAGGACTCAGAAGGAGAGCTCTGCTGGACAGTCGCCTGCTGCCCTCACTCTGTCCTCACAGCCATGAAACCATTTGCTTCCCCAGACCCTGGCAGCTGCTGCTGTGCAGCTCCTGTGCTGCTGAGGGCACCCACCGGTGCTGCTCCCAGCTGGAGGACAGCACGGCCCAGTGGGAGTGCCATGGATGTGCTGGCCCCAGCAATGGTAAGAGGCAAAGGGTGCCCCAGGTGCCAGGCAAGGCCTGGCAGTGAGTGCCCAGGCTGCGCTCATCAAAAGCCCCCTGCTCAGGAGGGCTGGGGCCCTGCTCTGGTCTTTGCTGCTGCAGGCACTCAGCTTGTGCCCTTCTCCTTCCTGCTTGCCCTTACAGTCTCCAGTGCCACCTTGCAGGAGGCTGGTCCCAGCACCCCCAGGCATCCCACTCAGGCATCCTCCCGAGCCTCTGAGGCTGGGGAGGGCTGCTCCAGCCCTTCCGGGCCCATGCGGCTGCTGGATCATCAAGGTGAGGAGAGCGCAAGGGAGGGGGCCATGGTGACACGGAGCTGTCAGCAATGAGTGGCCATCACAGTTCGTGGCACTGGGCATCTGCTGCAGGCCCACCTCTGTTTTGATTCTCCCTCAGAGTCAGTAGAGAAGTTTGTTAGAGAGAATCCCCAGCACACCCTGAAGCACCAATTGGTGGTGTGCGTGTGCAGCATGGAAGAGATGAGCGATCCTGAAGCCATGGAGCAGGGTGAGAGCAAAGGTTCCCTCCTGAGGCCTGGCAGAGGGGTTGTTAGGGTGGTAAGAGTGGGGTTGAGAGTGGTGGTATGGGCAGGTAGCATCTCCCCAGTCACACCAGGCAGAGCCCCTCCTTTCCTCAGCAAGTGGGGCCCAGGTGGCACAGGGGGTACCTGCTGGGACACCTGTGCCTGCCATGCCCCCTTCCCCTCCCAGGCCCCCAGCCCTGCCCACCACCCAGCCAGGAAAAGACCCATCAAGCCCTCTGGGGGCAAGCTTCCCCCAGCCCCACAGAGGTGCTCATTCCCGCTGCCATTCGCTCTGTCCCCTCCAGCATGCCAGCTGTGCCACCGGCCAAATCTGGACCAGGACATCTATGGGCTTTGGCAGCAGCACCGAGATGTCTGCTTCCATGCTTGCTGCGTGGTGAGTTCCTATGGGGCTCCCTCCTGCCCTCCCTCAGGCTGTCCCTGCCACACTCTCCTCATCAGCTCCTTCTCTGCCTGCTCTGCAGTACTTTGCCAGCAGCCTGACTCCGGTGGCATTCAGTGGAGACATCCCAGTCTACCGCCTCTCCGCCATCAGACGTGCCATCCGGCAGTCAGCAGAGAAGGTGAGCTCCTGACAAGAGCAGAGAGATTTGTGGCAGGAGAGGTTTGCAGGAGCTTAGCTGACGCCTTCAGAATAAATCCCAGCCCTTCCAACCAGCCCTGGCAGAAAGGCCTTGATCCCAGTGGCTCCACACAGGCTCCCGCACAGGAGTCTCCTCTGCCAGGCTGATCTGTGGGGTGTCAGCCAGCAGTGGGCACATCCTGCACCCTGCCCAGGGCCGTGGGGCTAGCTGTGGAGGTGCTGAAGCTGCCGCTGATGGAGGCTGCTGTGCTCTTTCCAGCTCTGCTTTGTCTGTGGCGGGAGCGGGGCCTCCATCACCTGCCAGGAGTCGGGCTGTGAGCGCAGCTTCCATCTGCCCTGTGCCACCAGGGGCAGATGTGTCACGCAGTACTTTGAGCAGTACAGGTAAGGGCTGCCGACCCTCACGGGGGGAGGCTCCTCTCCTTCAGTCCCCTTCCTGCCAGCCCCAGGCACACCACAAACGAAGCCGCTGGGACACTTCCCAGCGGCCAGGCACAGGCAGAGCCAGAGCTGAGCGAGCCCAAGGGCTCCTTCAGGCCTCCTCTGCCATCCTCCTGAGCACCAGCGACGGACCCGACCCTTCCCACCGTGCCCATCTCTGTCCTCCTCCCACAGGGCCTTCTGCTCCAGGCACCGCCCACAGCAGGCAGTGCTGAGGGACCCAGAGCCTGGCACCGACTGCCTGCTCTGCTTGGAGGATGTGGGGGACAGACAGTCCTTCAGAACTATGGTGTGCCCCGTGTGCCAGCACGCCTGGTTCCACAGGGACTGCATCCAGGTAGCAGCTGTTCCTCAGCCCAGGGGCACGGCAGCTACTCAACAGCACTAGGGCCTCACTCATACTATTCCTGCTTCTCCTGCAGGGCCATGCTCTCCAGGCTGGCATCTCCGCATTTCGGTGCCTGCTCTGCAGGGACAAAGACCAATTCCAGCAGGAAATGCTGAGGATGGGGATCCGAATCCCCAGGAGGTTGGTTTCTTTTCTTCCCAGCACACAAGACAGGAAGGTGCAAATGCTGTGCCAGGCCAGGGGCTGTCCCTGCACTCCTGGCCTTCCACTCCCCCCTGAGGCTGGACTTCAGCTACACCGGGCAGTGGGAAATAGCAAACAGCTATGTCTGGACATGAGGCAGGCTCAGGCAGGGTGGGAGAGGTGAGGTTTGGAGCTGGATCTGGCCTTGCAGCCAAGGGAGCAGTCACTGCTCCTGTGCTGAGCACCGCTGCCTGGGCCCTGACGGGGGAGGGGGCAAGGGTGCACCAAGCGGTTCTTTCTCCTCTTCTTCCCTTCAGCTACCACAAATCATGAGCACCCTTCACAACTGCTTGCAGCAGAGCACTCTAGGCCCTCCCTGCTCCGTGCTGTGTTTCTCCTTGCCCTCTTTCAACGGGAGCCCTGCTCAGCAGTTTCCTCCAGAAACGGCTGCCCGTGGACAGCTCCATGCACTGCCTGCTTCCCCCCGGAGTCACAGAGAGAGTCTGCAGCTTGCTAGCCCCGGAGAAGCAGAGCTGTTCTTTCTGCCTGAAGGCTCCTGAGTGTGGCCAGATTGCCTGCTTGTGCCTGTGCCCTGAGTGGGCTGTTGAAAGTCCCTGTGCAGATGAAAAGGACTGAGGGCAGTGCAGGAATATAAGGTACTGGAAGGGGGCGAGTGGTTTTCAAACTGGAAGATGCAAGTTGGAGATTCAGATGGAAGGAAGCAATTCTTCATTGTGAGAGTGCTGGCACACTGACACCAGGTACGCTGAGAAGCCCCCATGGGAAGCCCCATGCCTGGAAGTGTTCAAGACACACTTGAGTGGGGCTTGGAGTACCTGGACAGGTGGAAGTTGTCCCTGCTCATGGGAAGGTGGGTGGAAGAAGATGATCTTCAAGGTCCTTTTGAACCCAAAGCACCTTCTGGTTCTATGATATGGGCTCAGGGGTGGCCATCTCTTTCATTGCAGTGATGGTGAAGCTGTGGTAGAGCCTGGGAAGAAGCATCCTTGGTGTTCTCATCCTGAGGTGTTTGGCAGAGAAACTCGGCTGAGTGGGAAACAGCTGCCTGAGGCCTGGCTCCTCCACGTGTGACCAGCACAACTGTCAGCCTGCTCTGGAGACTCTGCTGTGGGTACCATCAGTGGCAGACATGTCTCTGCAGCTCTGCATCTGCTTTTTACACCTTCTGTGGGAGCCTGTGGAGACTGCCAGGGTGCAGGACTGGGCTGGCATCAGGGGGTGTGGGAAGGTGGGGCAGTTCTGTGCTGCTGAGCCACGAGGCTGTGGCTGAAGTGCCAGAAACCGCAGATGGTGACTCTGCCGCAGGCAGGCCCCTGGGGAAAGCAGGCTGGAAGGAAGAGGCTTTGCCTGAACAGGGGGTACTTGGTCATGTTTCCCTGCAGAACAGGCATGCCGTCTGCCAGGGCTTTGTCCTGAGGAGGATGGAGGAGCTCAGGCTTCTGCTTCCCCTCCTCCTTCCCAGCCTCCTGAAGTGGCTCTGTGAAATGCTGGGCATACAGAGGGTGCTTCCCCTGTGAGCAGCTGCAGACAACTGTTCCTTGAAGGCCAGCTCCTTGAGGAGAAGCCGTGCAGGCAAGTTCCATGAAGCTGATCAGGGGCTGGAGCCACCTCTCCTAGGAGAAGCACTCTCTTGAGCTGGGGGTGTTCATCCTGGAGAAGGCTTCTAGGAGACCTTAAAGCAGCTCTTCAATAACGAAATTGGGCTTACAAGGCAGGAGAGGGCAAGACAGGACAAGCACTGATGGTTTTCAACTACACGAGGGAGGTTTAGGTGAGAGGGGACAGAGAAATTCTTCCCTGTGGGAGTGCTGAGCCACTGGACCAGGTGGCCCAGAGAAGCGGCAAGTGTTTGAGCCCAGGTCGGACAGGGCTTGGAGGCATCAGTTCAGGGGTGTTTAGCTCTGCTAAAGAGAAGCATTTCCCTGCCCTGCCGTGGCTGGAGATTTCTTTGGGTTGGGATCTTGGCTGGTTCTGTCTGAACACGTTTGGATTTGTTTGTCTGTGTGTCTTTTGCCAGGGCTGTCCTCTCAGCACTAGACCTGGTGCTGGACAAGTGCACGGAGCAGAAATGGATGTGGCTGCGCATGCGCTGAGCAGCCTGGGCTGGCCTGGAAAACCCCCTGGCTTGTCCTGAGGGGAAGCATCTCCTCTGCTGGTAAGAGCCCCAAGGGACACGTCTGGCCGGCTCCTGTGGCACTGTGCCCAGGGCAATGGCTGCCAGCACCTTTCTGGCTGTCTGGGAGGCCTCGTGAGCTGCAGAAGAGGGTCTGCATCAGCACAAGTGAAGTTTGGAGAGCCGGCTTCCTGGGTAACTGTGTCTCCCCTTCTCGTCTCTGCTCCGCAGTGTCCTGCTCCAGGCTGGGCTCCTCTCCTGTCTCCCGATGCCAGCCCAAATCGGCCTCGCCAGGGCAGTCGAGAGTCTGGAGGCCAATAGCAGACCGAGCAGGCAGGCATGTGCTGCGCAGCTCTCCATGCCAGCCAGCTGCACCCATCACAGAGCCTCTGCATCGTGCAGCTCATCCTGATTGTAACCTGCAGACAGTGAGACATGATCCAAGGTCAGCATCGTGGTAGGAAGAGCCTTGTGCCACAGTGTGGGACTCAAAACCAGGCTTTGACACATCAGCCTCATTGACCTGGGTGCCAAAAGCTCTCGAGAGGCCGTTGGCAAAGCTCACCTCCTTCTGCCAGCAAATCCGATGGGCTAGAGAACATCAACCAAACCAGCTTTTTAGAAGACTGCAGGGGTAGACCATCTGGCTCTATTCCAGCTGAGTATGGAGCTACAGCGCCCAGGCAAGGGCTGAGAAGCCCCACCAGCCCATTCCCTCCAGTGCCTGCACTCAGCAGGACATTCTGTGGTGGAGTGTCCCTGTGGCTAGATCGGCTCAGTTCTCCTGGCTGTGCTCACTCCCAGCTTCCTGTGCTCCTGCACACCAGCAAACTGTGGGCAGCTAAAAAGTCCTGGGTTCCTTTCAGCATCTAAACCCATCATCACCTTCTCAGCACTCACCTCAGCCTGAACCCTAACGGCACCATTCCAGCCCTGTGAGCCACGGAGGGCTCAGGAAAATGAGCTGTGTCCCTGCCCGTGCCAGGGCAAGGGGCACAAGCAGCTGTAGACAGCATCCTGCTCACAAGGACTTTGTTCTGCAGTGCTGCTCTTTCTCACACTACTGGTAGAATTTGATAGCCCAATTTAAAGGTGTTCCTTGGATTCAAAAGGGCTTCCTGAGCCCTCACCTTGGTCTGTACCGCCAAGAGCGCTCCTAAAGCGGCTGGCCCATGCCAGTGAACCTGAGGCAGACAGGAGCTAGGACTGCAGGGGGAACTGGTCTGTCTAAGGCACGAGAAACAGAGTGCCCTGGGCAGCAGCGAGAGGCAAGGACCTTTACTGCTCCCCTAGGCTGGAGCCACCGTCACTGCGAGCGGCATGGATGGAGCTGCACAGGGGCCTGGAAACACGGGCAGAGAATGAAGGCTCTTGCTTGGCAGTGTGAACCTGCTGAGCTCCTCACGTGGAGAACAGTGAGAGTGTGGGGGGAGAATGGTCAGAGGGGCAAAACTGGGAGGGCTTCAGCTCGGCTGGAGCTGAGCGAGCGAGGGCTGGCAAGAGGAACCAGGAAGGGTCCAGCAGAAGTGTGTGCTCGCGCCACAAGGAATTCCTTGGCCTTCCTGGGTCCACTGGTGGCTGGGGAGGGAGCTTCATGATGGACACTATGGAAGAAGGTGAAGACCCTGAGAACAGTTTTGCCCTGCTGAGACAGGGGAAAGAATTAGAAGTGGAGTGAATTGTAGTGACGTGTGTGGTGTGGGGCCTGCCTGGTCCTGCCCAGCCATCCAGCTGTGCCAGCACCCCTGGGCATCTGCCACCCTGGGTTTTGGGATGCCCCATCCCGGGAAGGGAGCTATGCAGAGCAGGGGGCTGGCACCCAGATGGGGTGAGGCTTCAGTCTTCTTTTGCCTCAGTCTTCACTGGTAAGCACTTGAGCCACACCCTGCAAGACACAGAGGGCAATGGCTGGGTCTGGGAGAGTGAAGAACCACTCACAGTAAGATCTGCTCAGGACTGGGAAGATCAGGAGCATCTGAAGGTGCACAGGTCCATGGGACCTGATGAGATACAGGTCCATGGGTCCTGAAGGAACTGGGGGCTGAGGCTGCTTGGCAACTAGCAATCATACTGGAGAAGCCCTGGCAGTCTGGAGCAGTTCCCACAGATTGGGAAAGGAGAAACATAACCTGCATTGTTAAAAAGAGGAGCAAAGAAAGCCGAGGGAACTACAGCCCTGTCAGTCTCACCTCTGTGCCAGGCACCATCATGGAGCAGATCCTCCTGGTAACTGCTGAGAGCCATGGAAAATAACAAGGGCACTGGTGGCAGCCAGGATGGCTTCACAAAGGGCAAATTGTGCCTGGCAAACCTGGTGGCTTCCTAGGACAGAGCTGCAGCTCTGGTCGATAGGGGAAGAGCAACTGACGTCATCTACCTGGACCTGTGCAAGGCATCTGACACTGTCCCACACAACATCCTTGTCTCTAAGGTGTAGAGACATGGACTTGATGGATGGAGCACCCCGTGGATAAGGAACTGGCTAGATGGCTGCACTCAAAGAGTTGTGACCAATGGCTCAAGGTGCAGGCAGCACCCAGTGACAAGAGGAGTTCCCCAGGGATCTGCTCTGGGTCCAGAGGAGGGCCACAAGCATGATCCAAGGAATGGAGAACCTCTACTATGAGGAGAGGCTGAGGAAGCAGGGGCTGTTCAGTGTGAAGAGAAGACTCTGGGGAGACCTAATAGCTGCCTTTCAGTGCTCCAGGGCCTCCTACTGGAAAGCTGGAGAGGGACTTTTCATCGGGGTGTCTAGCAGCAGGACAAGGGGGAATGGTTTGAAGCTGAGGGAGAGTAGGTTTAGACTGGATCTTTTGTCGTAGTGTGGGCTCGGTGCCCTCTGCTACAGGGGTGTTTCCTGTGTCCAGAAGTCCAGCCCAGTGGGTAGATGCAGGAAATTATGTATTTCTACCGTAATCCCTTGCACCATTGTGCACCCTCAGGTGGGGTTGGGGTCTTTCTGGGTCTATTTTGGTCTCTTTCTTGTCATTACATTTCTTTTTTGTACACATTCACTGTTTTCTATTTAAACTTTTCCATCACTTTTGCAATCTGTTTGAGTCGTTATTTCTGCACGTGGTGGGGAGGGGGGTCTGCCCCCACCCATTACATCTTTATAGACTGGATCTCAGTACAAGGGTGGTGAGGCTCTGGAGCAGGTTGCCCAGAGAGGTTGTGGATGCCTCCACTCTGGAGATGTTCACGGCCAGGTTGGATGAGGCCCTGAGCAAGCTGGTAGAGTTGAGAGGCATCCCTGCCCATGGCAGGGAGGTTGGAGGAGATGACCTTTTGAGGTCCCTTCAAATCTAAGCCATTCTGTGATTCAGACAGGGGTCTCCTCCAGCCCCCCCCATCATGTTCGAGATGACACCATGGGTGGCATGAGTTTGCTTTCTGGGTTGCACAGAGCTGCTGCCCTCAAGGGGCTCAAGCACTCCCAGAACACTTGGGTTCTGCAGCCTACCCCATGCCTCAGTTTCCCCTGGAAGGTCACATCTTCATGATGTTTCTGTGTTTCTGAACTGAGGTCCACAGGGGCCCTCCAATCTCAACCCCACTAGCTGTACTGGGGCTGGTGGCCCCTCAGCCCCTAAATGCTCAGTAGGGTTTGGAGCTGGATACCCCACAGGCCCAGCTCACCTCCCAGCTCCTCCCTGGGGGACCAAAGGAGGACCCCAGAACCCTGTCCCTGCTCCCTCTCAGGGTCTCTGGCAGCAGGCAGCTGCCACCACCCATCCCTGCTCCTCAGCTGCCCTCCCAGATTTTCCCTCCTGGGGAGAAAAATGTTGCTGGGTTTAAATCAAATTTCACTCTGCAGGGGAAAATTTCACTTGCGAGCAGTGTGCAGTAACCTCCAAAGAAGATGATCTAAGCCCCAAAACAGCTTCCTTTGGGGAGAGAATTCAGCTGCTCTGGGCTGGGCTCTTTCCCTTCTCAGGAAGGTCAGGACTTGCCTTGCAGAGTCCATGTAGCCTGGAAAATGTCCCTGTTCCCAATACCAAAAAAGGTGAGAGTGCTCCAGGACAGAAGCACACCAGAGGGAGAGAGGCAGGAATAGATGCAGAAGAAGGTGAAATGGGAGGTGATGAAGCACCAACAAGCTGTTTCACGGCCACAGATGATGAGCTGTAGAGGAAACTCTGGGCACTGCAAGATGGTTGCAGAAATCCTATGCAGTGCTACCAGAAGGCCTCCTGGAAAACTTTTCTTAGGGACAGCAATGTGCCCTAGTGGCCAAGAAAGCCAATGGTATCCTGTTGTGTATTAGAAGGGCTGAGGTGAGTAGGTCAAGAGAGGTTCTCCTACCTGTCTACTCTGCCCTGGTGAGGCCACATCTGGAGTATTGTGTCTCTGCTGGAGACCCTCAAGATTGTCTGCAGATGCTCAGCACTGATGAGGCCACACCTTGAGTCCTGGGTTCAGTTTTGGGGCCTTCACTACAAGAAAGACATTCAGATGCTGGAGTGGTTCCAAAGAAGGGCAACAAAGTTGATAAAGAATCTGGAGAATAGGTCTGGTGAGGAGCAGCTGAGGGAACTGGAGTTGTTTAGTGTGGAGAAGGAGGCTGAGAGGAGGCCTTCTGGCTTTCAAAAACTCCCTGAAAGAAGCTTGGAGAAAGGTGGTTATTGGTCTTTTCTCCCTAGTAACAAGTGATAGGAGGAGAGGAAATAGCTTCAGGTTGCAACAGGGGAGGTTTAAGGTGCAGATTAGAAGAAACTTCTTGACTAAAAGAGTTCTCAAAGACTGGAACAGGGTGGTGGTTGAATTCCCATCCCTGGAGGTGTTTAGAAGAGGCAAAGATGTGGTGCTGAGGGGCATGGTTTAGCACCAGACTTGGTAGAGTTAAAGAATGGTTGGACTGGATCTTAAAGGTCTTTTCCAGCAAAACAATTCTGTGAGTCTATATGATCCTCAAACTGGTTCCACAACCAACAAAGAAACCCAAGGTATGGCCAATGTGGTAAACACTAATGTCCTGTGGAATATGCATCAAAGAATACATCTTTGCTAGCTTTGCTACACCCAGGCAGCCTGGCAATGCCAGAAATACTTATTTTCACCTTGTACATCTGTTAATTGTGTTTGCAGAATCTGCAATAAGGTTTTTAATCTTCATCTTTTTTATCTTTTTTTCAACTTCATCATTGCTTTCATCCTCAATGCTAAGCTGCCTAAGTGTAATGTTTTCATTTGCTGGTTTACTACCTCTTTGGGATTCTGTCTCTTCACATGGGAAAGATACTGTGAAATAATGAGCAGAAACAAAAGACAGAGACCATTCCATATGGATAAGACAGCATTATTTCCTGTTATCTGAAGCTGCACAAGTTCAGCCCCTAAAGCCATCCTTGATATGAAGAGAAGGCAAAAGTTTCTTTACACAATGAATTAGCTTCAGCAAATGGGGCCAAGTGATACTGAAAGCAGAGAAAGCAGCACTGATCCAACACCTTCCTCTTTTCCAGCCTAAAGGATTTAATACAGGGTTCCTATCACTCCCTGGAGAGACTAACAAACCTCATTGTTAGGAAATCTTACTTGACATTTTCTTTAATTCTCTTTTAGCCTATTTCTGTGAGTTACTTTGCCTCAACACAGCCCAGAAAGCAATTCTTGGCCTTTCCTCCACATTAAGCTCTTGAATTTCATTTTAGAAACACTTTTATTTTTTCCAAGATTAAAGCTGACCTCTGGCAAACAAACACACATACAAAATCAAACCTAAACACCAAATCCTTTGGGGTGAAAGTAAAATGTGTGCCTGACTATAGCTTTGGATCCCTAAGACTCCTTCCTCACCACCAACTCCTTGAGATACCACAAGCCTTCCTCACCCAAGCTGCTGGCAGCATATTGGGGTGTGTCACTGCACTGGGGGAAGCAGGGGGGTGGGGGCCGGGGGTGGGGGCGGGAAGGGGATTTGCAGAAGAAAATAAGAGTAAGCCACCTGCTCAGCAGCATCCATGGCAACAGATGTATGAATAACCTGGTCAGGACTGCAAGAAAATATACACACAAATCCTTTGAAAACAAAATAGAATCAGAGAATCACAGACTTGTTTAGTTGGAAAAACCTTCTAAACCCAATCATCAGCCTAAGACCACCGTGGCCATTAAACCATGTCCCAAAGTGCTATGGCCACATGTTTCTTGAACATCTCCAGGGACAGCAACTCCACCACCTCCTTATGAGGCCTGTTTCAATGCCTAACCACTCTTGCAGGAAAGAAATTTTTCCTAATATCCAACCCCAAACTCTTGTGACACAATTTCAGGCCATTTCCTCTTGTTATATTACCTGATACTAGGGGGAAAAAAACCATTTCCACCTCACTGCAACCTCCTTTCAGGGAGTTGTAGAGAGCAAGGAGATCTCCCCTCAGCTTCCTCTTCTCCAGACTAAACACTCCCAGTTCCCTCAGCTGCTTGTCACCAGACCTGTTCTCCAGACTCTTCACCAGCTGTGTTGCCCTTCTCTAGACAGGCTCCAGCAACTCAATGTCTTTCTTGGAGCCAGGGGTGCAAAACCAATGGAAACATTCAAAACAGGTAGAGTTAATATAGCAGCTTGTGGCTCAGAATTGCACATCTGTGTCACTTAGCACAAAGGTAGGTGTTTGAATAGCAGTTGCCATCCCAACTAGCATGGGGACAACTAGCATCTACACCAAAAAAAGAGTTTCCATTTAAGAAATCTCAGGTCCATAATATAGAGGTTTCTGGGGAAAAAAAATCAATATAGAAATATCAAAGTTTTACCACCTTTTTTTTTCCTCTACAAGGAGGGCAATAGCTGTCAAGATCCCTTCATTTGTGGGTTCCTTTTACTCAAGTCTTTTCTCCTTTCTTGGCAAAAGACAATTTGTCAGGTTTGTTTCATGCCACATAGAGTACTATAAGCTGTATCAGGAGACAGCAAGCACAGCTCACCCTACTTCTGAGCATGATCTTTCTCATACAGATACAATTTATAATGCATACACAATTTACAAAGCTTTCTGGAGCTCATGCTTCATAAAGCAAAGGTGGAAGCCATGGCTATCATCAAAAGATGTCATTTAAAAGTAGATTTGTTCTACCTTAACTGAACCTTGCACAAGCTCCATTTTGACCAAGAAGCCCTTGTGTTCACTTCACTTAAAGAAAGAGTTCTTCCAAAAACTATCCTTTCCCTGGTGTTCTCCCCTTGAACCATCAACATTTTAGGATTGGTGGAAATTTCTATTTAGGTTGGCTACTAGAAGAAACACCTTGACTGAAAGAGTTGGCAAAGACTGGAACAGGCTCCCTAGACAGGTAGTTAAATCCCCATCTCCCGAGGTGTTTCAAAGAGGTGCAGAGGTGGCACTGAGGGACGTGGTTTAGCACCAGACTAGGTGGACTTAGATAATTATTTATAGAATAGAATAGAATAGAATAGAATAGAATAGAATAGAATAGAATAGAATAGAATAGAATAGAATAGAGCAGGTTGGAAGTGACCTTCAAGATCTTCGTGTCCAACCTATCATCCAACACCACCTAATCAACTAAACCATGCAACCAAGCACCCTATCAAGTCTCCTCCTGAACACCTCCAGTGATGGTGATTCCAGCACCTCCTCAGGCAGCCCATTCCAATGGGCAGTCACTCTCTCTGTATAGAACTTCTTCCTAACCTCCAGCCTAAACCTCCCCTGGTGCAGCTTGAGACTGTGTCCTCTTATTCTGGTGCTGGTTGCCTGGGAGAAGAGACCAACCTCTGCCTGTTCACAGCTTCCCTTCAGGTAGTTGTAGAGAGCAATAAGGTCACCCCTGAGTCTCCTCCAGGCTGAGCAACCCCAGCTCCCTCGATCTCTCCCCATAGGGTTTGTGTTCCAAGCCCCTCACCAACTTTTTTGCCCTTCTCTGGACACACTCCAGCAAGTCAACATCCTTCCTAAACTGAGGGGCCTAGAACTGGACACAGGACTCGAGGTGTGGCCTAAGCAGTGCAGTGTACAGGGGCAGAATGACCTCCCTGCTCCTGCTGGCTACCATACTGTTCCTGATGCAGGCCAGGATGCCATTGGCCCTCCTGGCTGCCTGGGCACACTGCAGGCTCATGTTCAGCCTACCATCGACCAGCACCCCTAGTTCCCTCTCTGCCTGGCCGCTCTCCAGCCACTCTGACCCCAGCCTGTAGCTCTGCATGGGGTTGCTGTGGCCAATGTGCAGAACCCAGCACTTGGATGTGGACTTAATGATATTAAAGGCCTTTTCCAACCTAAGATCTTATTATTGCATTTAATATTTAATCTTCTTCCCTTCCATGGGATGGGTATACACAGGCAGAAAGCACAACTAGCAGACTCGCTACAAGGCGACACAGAGGCTGTGTTTGTCATGCTCACACACACATCAAACCAGTCCTTGCACAGCTCACCCTGGCATCAAACACGCTGCTGCCTGCATCCAAATTCCCAGATCATGACCCTGCCTTCTTCCAACAGATTAGGTACATGTCCCTGAGAGTGTCTTTCAAAAAAGTATTCTTGTTTCTCTAATGTGAATCATCATTTCACAATGGATGGAGATTGTATTTAGAATTTATTTCTTATTAATTAATTAAAAAATTATATAAATATTTGTTTATATCATCTTTAATAATACATTTGTATGCTATTTATATATTTGTATCATATTTAAGAATATAAATAAATATTTCTTTGTATTATTGTATTTCTTCTACTAGAAGAAACACCTTGACTGAAAGTGTTCTCCCTGACTTCACAGAATCACAGAACATTGGGGGTTGAAAGGGTCCTCAAAAGATCATCCAGTCCAACTCCTGTGCCAGAGCAGATCACCTAGAGTAGGTCACACAGGAACACATCCATAAGGGTTTTGAACGTCTCCAGAGAAGGAGACTCCGCAACCTCTCTGGGCAGCCTGGTCCAGTTTTCTCGCACTCACAGTGAAAAAGATTTTTCTTATGTTTACATGGAAACTCCTCTGGTCCAGCTTGCACCTATTGCCCCTTATCATTGGGCATCACTGAGCAGAGCCTGATTCCATCCTCCTAACATTCACCCTTCACATCTTTATAAACATGAATGAAGTCAATCTAAAGAGACCCAACACACTCAGCCTTTCCTCAGAAGGGAACTTACAAGGGACTTATGTAAATCACCTCGATGATTTACACATTGCACATTGCCCATTGGAATGGGCTGCCTGGGGAGGTGGTGGAGTCGCCATCACTGGAGGTTTTTAGGAGAAGACTTGACGGGGTGCTTGGTGCCGTGGGTTAGTTGCTTGGGCGGTGTTGGATTGGTTGATGGGTTGGACGAGATGATCTTGAAGGTCTCTTCCAACCTGGTTTATTCTATGTATGTATTCTATGTATGTATTCTATGTAAGGAAGCAGGTGACACACAATTCCCTGGATGGACCGAATCCATAACTGTTGCTTTACAAAGCAGCTTCACTATGTAGGTGGAAGAAACGTGTTTAGATGACTTTAGATATCTTTGTCTGATCCTGTTACTCCTCTACATGCCATCAGCTCTGTTGCCACCTCCTTGGATTTTGTTCCTTCAAGGGTTCTGCCCTTCCTAAAACCATCATGTTGAAGGGATGCCACATGGCCTTGAGAACAGAAAAGGAATTAACATTTCTGAGCTACATACATTTGTGGTCTCCATAGTAACAGAGTAAGCAAATCTTTGCCCCCTGCTGTATTTCTAAAGGCCATAAATATTGCTGGAGCAACATGAGGCGGGAGAAGCAACCACTACACATCCATTTAGTTTGAAACAGACCCTTAACCTTCTTCCTTCAAAATAATTAGTCTTACCAATAGTGATACTAAAAACTAAACATCTTTCTGCTTCGCCTCTTTCATTTAACAACTGCTCTATTCACACTTTCAAGCATCAATGCAGTTCTTCTGTAAAGCATTACATGTCCAAGGAATACAAGCCCTTATTAAAGCTGTCAGGGCTCTCCAAGGAGGAACAAGCTTCTGAAGTCTGACCCATCTCTGCCAGTATTTTCAGTTGTGCAAATACAGTAAAATAGGAAATGAAATTAGGAATCACATAATGGATGGACCTGGGATGCAGGTCAATGGAGGTTCTTCTGCCCTGGAAAGGCCACATCTGGAGTATTGTGTCCATTTCCAGGCTCCCCAGTTCAAGAGGGACAGGGATATACTGGAGAGAGTCCAACAGAAAATACAGGGATGATAAAGGGACTAGAACATCTGTCTAAAGAGGAAAGGCTGAGAGAACTGGGGCTGTTTAACCTGGAGAAGGCTGAAGCTGGGTGTCAGGAAGGGGACAGGCTCTTTTCATTAGTGTCCTGTCATAGAATGAGGGGCAATGGTTACAAATTTGAGCACAGAAAGTTCCACTTCAACATGAGGAAAAACTTACGGACTGTGAGGGTGATGGAGCTCTAGAGTGGGCTGCCCAGATAGGTTGTAGAGTCTCCTTCTCTGGGGAATTTCAAGGCCCATTTGGATGTGTTCCTGTGTGATCTGCCCTAGGTAATCCTTCATTGGTAGGAGGATTGGAGTTGATGATCTCTGGAATTCCCTTCTAAGCCCCTTAGTTCTTTGAATCAGTGATTCTATGTATCCGCAGTGGTGTTAGATGAGAATTTGACTTACTCTTCTTAACTGATAAAAGAGTAGAATTAACTATTTTGCAGTAAGACTTAGTATAAGAAACCCCCCAAAAATTATACATGACTGTGAAAGTGAGATACAAGCTAAAGTGGTGGATGGAAGCAAGAGAAAACAGGACCTAAAAAAAGGAACTATTTTGGCCATATTTGAGTAGCCTTCATACAGGTAGGTGCAATCGTTTTCATTTTCCTAAAGGGGGCACTCTGTTTTCAGACATTTAGGATAATTGTCCCAAACTATCCCAAAATGATTCTTGGTCTCTCAGGTTGGCCATTCAAAAAAAATCTAAAGGGACCCAAAAATCAATAATCTCTCTAGAAATGCAGATTTTAAACACCAAAGGCATGTCAATAGTAGGAGAGTAGGTGCAGTGTGTAAGTAAGCTGATTTGAAAGTTAATAGACACAAAAAAGTCTTTGCATGCAAGGAGGAACACTTCTAAATTTACCCCTTTCAGACATCAATAGCACTAATGCAAGGCCTTGCTAATCTCTTCTTCCCAAAGTCACAGTCACCTACTTTAGATGGCTGAAATTAACATCAGCACCAGATGTTCATTTACACCTTCAGACATCTGGGTGTGTAAACTGAGCACTTCTGAGCTATGCTAATATGATTTTAACACCCTCCACAGGCTTCTGGCTTCCTTCTCCTCCCTGTCTTGGAATCCACTGCTGGAACAGATGCACAGCCAGAGCTCTAGAAAAAACTTTGATTGAAGTGTCATTTGGTTGGGTGATCCAGGATCTATAAGGTGGGCATTTGGAAGCAAAAGGAGCCAAGAGTGGAGAAGGAGCTCAGCCCAGACACGGGTAGAGAAGTAACTCAGGGTCGGGTGGATAATGAGCCCTGTCCAGCTCCAGCCAGGCACAGAGAATCAGCCCAGCTTAGGATGCAGAAAGAACCAAGCCCTGGCCAACTCAAGGTGGAGAAGGAGCCCTGGTAAGGTCAGAGAATACCAAACCCAGCCTCAGCCCAGGGTGGAGAAGGAGCCCAGCCCTATTCCCAGCTCCAGCATTGCCCAAGGTGATGTAGGATCCCAGGTACAGAAGGAGTCCAGTCCAGCTTCACCTGAGGGTAAAGGAGCTCAGAGTAAAGTGGAGATGGAACCCAAATCAGTTTCTGTCCAGCTCAAACCTCTTCTTAGACCCTACCTCACATGGAGGAGACCCAGGTAGGATGTATGGATGTGTAGGAGGAGTCCATTCCATCCCAATCCAACCCCATTGCCAGCATGGAGGAGAAGTTCAGGTTAGGGCTGAGGAAAAACCCAGGACAGAGTGCAGGAGTTCAGCCTAGCCCAGGGTGGAGAAAGAGCCCAGCCCTATCCAATCCCAGCCCCAGCCTAGGGAGGAGAGGTGGCCCATTGAAGCTTCAGCCCAGCCTTGACCAGAATAGGTAAAAAGCCCAGGCTAGTATGAAGAGGGAGCCCAGCGCAGCTCAGCCCAGCCCAATCCATCCATGGTTCCAGCCCCAAGTCAGGGAGGGGGTGGAGAAGCCTATCTCAGTCTAGCCTAGATGTAGTCCAGCTCAGGTGGAGAAGGAACCCAGGGTAGGATGGAACAGAAGCCAGCCCAGTCCAGTCTTATATCAGCTCAGATCCATCTTCCTGGGGAGCATATTCCAGTGTTTAAATAACCCTTTTGGTGAAGAAGTTTCTTCTCATATCCAACCTGAACCTGCCCTGGTGCAACTTGAGGCCATTTCCTCCAGTCCTATCACTTGTTACCAAGGAGAAGAAAGCAACACCCACCTCACTACAACCTTCTTTTGAGTAGAGAGACAGTAGTTCTCCCCTCAGCATCCATTTCTCCAGATTAAACACCCCCAGTTCTCTCATCTGCTCCTTACCAGACCTGTTCTCCAGACCCTTCAACAGATTTATTGCCCTTCTCTGGACCTGCCTCCAGCACCTCAAAGTCTTTATTGTAGTGAGGGGCCCAAAACTGACTTCAGGACTCATGCTGTGACCAGCACTTCCCTGGTCCTGCAGGTCACACTACTGCCAATCCAGACCAGGATGCTGGTGGCCTTCTTGGTCACTTGGGCACATGCTGGCTCATCTTCAGTCATGTATCAAACAGAACCCCCAGGTTTTTCTCTACTGGACTGCTTGCACTTGCCCAGGTTTGGAGTGTTCATGGGGTTGTTGTGACACAAGTGCAGGACTCAGCACTGGGCCTTATTGAATCTTGTACAACTGACCTTGGCTCATCAATCCAGCCTGTCCAGGTCCCTCTGTAGAGCTACCATCCACTTGGCATCATCTATTCATTAGTCGTACATGGGCTAATAAAAACAGAAAAAATAGAGAAAAGGTAGGAAGGTCAGGCACTCATCAGCTAAAGAGTTGGCCATTTCAAATAACAACCCAGAGAAATAATTAAATGGCCTTGGCAGTAAAAGCTTAACAGCTGATGCACCAACAAACCACTGCGATTACAAAATGTATTTGCAGCTACTACAGTGAGCATAATGCACTCTGTGAGCATTAATGTATTAGCAAGGTGGCTGTGAATCACTTTATCAATTATTGAAGCACAGTAAAATATTTATAAATGGGCCTTTAATATCAAAGGCAGCTGTGATACTTTGAAACCATGGCAAATGGAAGGGAATGTGCTTATCTTTTCATTAGCAGGAACTTGCGGAGCGTTCATAAATGGCTTTGCCTTAACTCATGCTTTGCATCTTCAGTAGTTTTGGCTTAGTGGAATAATAAAATTATTATTTTATTATATAAATAAATGCAATCATCTGTGCAGCAAAACAACCTATTTAGGAGAGCACTTGGATAGTGCTGTGAATTAGAGTCATCACGGGTAAAGAGTCTACTTAGTTGAAGATGTTCCTTCCACAACGACTTCTGGGATGAAACGGACAAGGTTAAACTGTCCTATGGACTCTTTATGGTCTTGTTATGGTAAGTACTGGTTTGGAAACACTGCGTTTTCCATTTAATATTGGGGTAGTCGGCAGAACACATACAAACACCTTCAGTTAAATGTGTGTGTCTAGAAATACTCAGTTTCAGGTAAATCAGAAGATTTCAGAAAAAAAGAAAAAGAAGTTTGGTAAATAGCACCTTGCAAAGCTTGAGGAGATCCAAGGTCATTGTCTCTGCCCACCCAATCAAAAAACAACAACAACAAAACCCAAAACCAACCAACCAACCAACAAACAAAAAAACCCAAAACCAAACAAACAATAAAATCACAAACTCAAACCAAGAATAGAAAATTCACACAGGAACACATCCTGATGGGTCTTGAAAGTCTCCAGAGAAGGAGACTCCACAACCTCTTTGGGCATCCTGCTCCAGTGCTCCATCACCCTCACAGGACAGAAGTTTTTCCTCATGTTGAGATAGAACTTCCTGTGTTCCAGTTTGTATCCATTGCCTCTCATCCTCTCATGCAACACCACTGAAAAGAGCCTGGCCCTTTCTTCTTGACACCTGCTCCTATGGCATTTGTAAACGTCGATCAGATCTCCTCTCAGTCTTCTCTGAGCTGAGCAGCCCCAGGTGTCTCAGCTTTTCCTCAACAGACAGATGATCCAGTCCCCTCAGCATCCTTGTAACCTCTGTTGGACACTGCCTGGTATATTTGGACTTTCATGCCACAAAGGGAAATTTGGCCAGAGGTCTCTTTCCCAAAATACCTTTAAAAAGACTGCTTAAATCCCAGTGAAAAAGGAAATTGTTGCTGACTTCCCAACAGTCAGCACATCTGCCCAGCTACTGTTAAAAATGATTATCAAGTCAAAATGACAACAGCCACAGTTAATCATGTATCTCCTGGGTCCCCAAATGGAAATCACAAAATCATAGAATCAGAGAATTGTTTCAGCTGGAAGATACCTCCAGGATCATAGAGTCCAACTGTCAACCTAAGACCACAATGGCCACTAAACCATGTCCCAGAGTGTCTTGTCCACCCATTTCTTGTGGATTTCCAGTGATGGTGACTCCACCACCACCTTGGGCAGCCTGTTCCAATGCCTGACCACTCTTTCCATAAATAATGTTTTGCTAACATCCAACCTAACCCTCCCCTGGCACAGTTTCAGGCCATTTCCTCTTGTCCTGTCACCTGATATTAGGGAGAAGAAACAGATCCCCACCTTACTCCAACCTCCTTTCAGGGAGCTGTAGAGAGCAATAAAATCTCCTCCCAGCTTCCTCTTCTTCTCAATTCTCTCAGCTGCTCCTCATACACTTGCTTTTCAGAGTTCCAGGGTTGAAATTCTGAGGATATTCCCTCATAGCAAAATTAGAAGCAAACAGGCAAGTTATTATTACATCACCCTTGATGCTGCTGATAGCAGGACAAAAATCTTATGCAGCCAAAATGATTCTATGGTAAGTGAGCTAAATGACTGAGTGGTATTCTTCCAAGCAAGAAAAACCTAACTGCATTTTAGTAAGAGTCTGCTGGTGGTTCTAGCACAGGGGACATGACTGGTCTTTATTCACCCTGATCATTGATCAAAAAAATTATTTACTGTGGAGGCTCTGGAGCCCTGGAGCAGGCTACCCAGAGAGGTTGTGGAGTCTCCTTCTCTATAGACTATCAAGACTTGTCTGGACATTGCATTCCTGTGTGACCTGCCCTAGGTGATCCTGCTTTGGCAGGGGGGTTGGAAGCAATGATCTCCAGAGGTCCTTTCCAACCCCCACCATTCTGTGATCCTATGCAATCTCTTTTGTTTGATAAAGAGGTATGCAGAGAAAAAAAGCACCACTGCCAAGAGATTCAGCAGGCAGCAGCTACCATTCTGGAGATGTAGGTCTAATGAATACCAGTCATTGGAAGACCATACCAAAGCATACCGAGATGCACAAATGCTTCCCTCAAGACCTTTGGCCAAAGTTCAGATGCTTATTGTAAAGATTCCACCACCAGAAAAAGGCATTGCTAAGATCTACCTTTGCTGCTGTCACTGCAGCTACAAAATTGCAGCTGTCAGAGTGATTCTCAACTGTAAACCATCTAATCACAGTCTGATTGCACAGTCCAAACATCATCTAGAAATGCTGAAGTGTCGCAGAGAAGGATCATTATACTTCGTCGAACAAATTGCTAAATATGGGGATGCTTGATGGGCTAAAAAACCACTACACTGGAAAAGTCTGTGTTAGACTCCTCCTGCCCTTCCAAGTGCCAGCTGAAAAACACAGGCAGCCTCAGGAAGCCCTCTGAAACACAGGGCATAGACTGGCACTAATTTGTGGCTATTTGGCTCATCAAAAGCAGAGGTCAGTAATTTTGATGAGTGTTTGTTGGACTTTCCAAATAGGATCTCAGAGAACCACAGTGATAGTCATAGCTGAGAATTGCCTCAATTGAGTTCTATGTGGCAGAGAAATGTTGATTTCATAGAATCATAGAATTGTTTAGGTTGGAAAAGACACTTTAAGATCATCAAGTCCAACCATTAATTTATTCTACCAAGTCTGGTATTAAACCATGACCCTCAGCAGCACATCTCTGCATCTCTGAAATACCTCTAGGGATGAAGATTCAACCACCTCCTTGGAGAACCTATTCCAGTCATTGAGAACCCTTCCAGGGAGCTTTGAGCTACTGACAGACAGGTTCCTGTAATGCATTGCATTTGCCGCCACACCTCAGTTCTGGCCTGCAGAGGACCAGCTAAGGAAAGGATGCCACGGGAGACAGCTCCCACGGGAAGCCAACATGAGATTTTCAGCAGTGTCTGAGTCACATCACACAGGAATTATAGGATGGTTTGGCTTGGAAGGGACCTTTAAACATCATCTAGTCTGACCCCAAACACTAGGACAATTTAAGGATTTGCTGTTCCTTTTTTAAGACTGGATATTAAGAAACTCTTTACAGTGAGGATGGTGAGACACTGGAACAGGTTGTGGATGCCTCCTCCCTGGAGGGGTTCATGCCCAGATTGGACAGGGCTTTGAGCAACCTGATATCACACAGTATCACCAAGGTTGGAAGAGACCTCAAAGATCATCAAGTCCAACCCATCATTACAGACCTCATGACTAGACCATGGCACCAAGTGCCACATCCAAACCCCTCTTGAACACCTCCAGGGATGGTGACTCCACCACCTCCCTGGGCAGGTCTAGTGGAAGATGTCCCTGCCCATGGTGGGAAGATTGGACGTAGATGATCTTAAAATCCCTTCTAACCCAAACCATTCTGTGATTCTATGATTCAGTATCTGCTTGAGTATCTGATAGGACTAAACACTTCATATCCTTATTTCTGATGTCTGCAGATGGGTTACAAATGTAAAGGCAAATAGTTGATGTTAAGCACACTTGAATAACTGTTTCTACAAACCCCCACTAAACATGCACAGAAATGTGCAGGTCAGCCCATAACAAGCTCTACAGGGCTCTTCTCTTGCAAGTGGCTGATGACCTAACGTGGAAATTGAGGTGTCTTTGCCAAGTCATAGAAAACCAGAATTGTTCCCTTTGGAAAAGACCTCCAACCCAACACCACCGTGGCCAGAAAACCATGTCCCAAAGTGCCATGTCCACACATTTGGAAAACACCTCCAGTGATGGTGACTCTACCACCTCCCTGAGCAGCCTGTTCCAATGTCTGATGACAATTGCAGGAAAAATTTTTTTACAATCTCCAACCTAAACCTCCCCTGGCACAATTTCAGGCCATTTCCTCTCATTCCATCGCCTGATACTAGGGAGATGAGACCTACTGACTGAGAGTTGCCATTTGGCTCTTGCAGATGGTGGTGGGGAAAATGCACATGAAACACATGAGTCCTCACTGGCAGGCTGCTCCTGAATAGAGAGCAGGATAGGGGAATCCATGGGTTTTATAGACAGCCTCTGCATTGTCCCATTGAGATGACAGGAAATGTTATGGACCTGCGTCTGTCCTAGAGCCATAACAGCCCATTCAGCACAAGTACAACTGGGAACTTGTCTCCAACACAGGTTTGCCAACTGCTTCTTTTCTGAAGGACTTCAGTGGTTCACTTCACCAAGATCTACCTGAACAAATGCCTCATGGTGGGGTAGATGAGACCCTGCTGACAGCATTCTCTCTGTCAGCTCTTTCTTGCAGGAACAGCAGCAGTGTATCATGAAGCCTGGAGGAGACAAAGTGCTTTGGTGAAGGGAAGCCTCTTCATGGCCAACCAGAACAGCATAATCCTGGCAGGATCCCCTGGATAATTTTGCATGCCAGCTTCTGGAAGGGTATCAATTCTGCTGGGTGTATCTTGCATCTGGAAATGCACAGGCCTTATATGCAGATCCAACCTCTCAGTATTTCATCCTCTGGAAAGATTTCTCCTAATGTTTTCCATTTCTGTCTCTGCCAAAGGTCCAGAATCATATTTTTAAGGGATGTAAACAAGGGAAGAATAAAATGTGCATTTATAGACACTTCATTTGGTCTCTTAAATGTTTTGGCTGACCCAATAATCCTTCAGTTTTTGATGGTGGACAACTGCATGTGTTTCACAACACTCCTTTTGTCCTGAATGAAGTTATATGGGTGGCAGAGAAGTAATCATGATCCTAGAATTACAGAATTATAGAATCATAGAATTGTTTTGGTGGGAAAAGACCCCTAAGGTCGTCGGGTCCAGCCATACCTGACACCACCTTGGTCATTAAACTGTGTCCAGAAGTGCCATGTCTACATGTTTTTGAACAGGGATGGTGACTCCACCACCTCCCTGGGCAGCCTGTTCCAGTATCTGATCAATCTTTCAGTAAAGAGTTTATTCACAATACCCAATTTAAACCTACCCTGGTGCAACTTGAGGCCACTTCATCTTGTCCAATCACTTGTTACTAGGGAGAGGAGACCAACCTCTACCTAAGTACATTTTCCCCAGTAATTAAGTATATTTGCTCCTACCATTTCTAAGTCTATTCAGCCCCTGGATTATCATATTTGGACAGCATTTTCAGAGCATGCAGTAATCAATTCCCTGGTTGGAGCAGTTATTTTCCCCTACTCCCACAAAAATGCTGCTTCCAGAAATTACTGAGCTGCCTCCAGGGAAGCTCCACAGCAGTTTTCAGCTCAGCATATTATGGACAACCAAAATTGTACTGACTTACTTTAATGCACTAAATGGGAATATCCAACCTTTTCAGGTAGCTTCAGAAGAGCTGCATCTTCTCAGTGGTGGCATGGCAACCTCAAGGCGAGAGGTATAATAGCCAGGGACAGCAAGACAAGTACAATATCTATACATTGCAAGTCCAGATGTGCCCTGCCACTCTGCATAACAACTTTCACTCAAGCAACCTGACAGCTGAGCAGCTGAAAAAACAGCCCAATTCAGGCACCTACAATGCCTGCCCAGTTGCAATAAATGGGCTGAAGACATTGAAGTGTTGGTGTCATTTTGCATCTGAAAGTTCTACAGCTAAAACAGAGTTCTTGTTTACTGCTATCTCCCTTGTCATTGTTTGCCCTAGTCAATACATACTGTCTGGGAGAAGGGCTGATACCCAGCAGTGGCAATGGCACACTGATCCCATAACGTTCTGTTTTCAGGACTGGGAAGGAATGTGCTGCCTATTACCACAAGGCCAGCACTCATGTAGCCTTTATCTTGAAACAAGAAGGAAATTCCCTTTAGCAGCTAAAGAGCTGGAAAAGACCTACCCTTGAAATTCATCTCCCTTGTCTCTTTCATGAAGCCTCCAGTTCAGCAGCATCACAGAAGTAACTGTCTTTATTTCCTAAATGGAACAAAGGCTTCTTTGCTTTTCCTTGAGCCACTTCTGCAACTTTCCTCAAATGACTCATTAGAGAAACACTTCTGAGTGAATGACAGCACCTAATGACATTCTTCTCATAGCAGGAACATGCAAATGGGACTACTTTACTTATTTTTTCTGCCATGGTGGAACACTTCAGCCACAAAGTTATTCTAACTCAGGCTGCTCTCCACTTCCCTGGTTATTACAGTGACAAAATGCAGATCATCAATAGACCCGGCAATTATCTGGGGTTTACCTAAAAATCACTACATAATAGTTATGCTACACAGCAAAGATCCTGCATCTTCTACGTTGCAGTGCAATCTGCCTCACAAGGCAACAATTAAGTTGGAAGAAGAGCCTTGTGGACTTAATGAAGGTACAAGCTGTTCAGTTTTGATCTGCTCACCACAAGAAAGACAGTAACATGATGAAGTCCAGAGAAGGGCAGGAAAGTTGTTGAAAGGTCTGGAGAACAAGTCTGGCAAGGAATGGCTGAGGGAACTGGGGTTGTTCAGTCTGGAGTAAGGGAGGCTGAGGGGAGACCTCATTGATCTCTACAATCCCTGAAAGGAGGATGGAGAGAGATTGGAGAGAATAGAATAGAATAGAATAGAATAGAATAGAATAGAATAGAATAGAATAGAATAGAATAGAATAGAATAGAATAGACCCCCTATTATCAGGTGACAGAACAAGAGAAATTGTGCCAGGGAAGGTCTAGGTTGGAGATGAGGAAAAAAGTGTTTGCTGCAAGAGTGGTCAGGCATTGGAACAGGCTGCCCAGGGAGGTGGTAGAGTCACTGTCCCTGGAGGTGTTCAAGAAATCTGTGGACACATGTGGTGGGTTGAAAGCCCCTAAAACTACCACAACATGACACTTCAGGACATGGTTTAGAGGACATTGTGGTGTTAGTTTGATGGTTAAACTTGATGATCTTAGAGGTCTTTCCTAACAGAAACAAATCCAGGTATTGGAATGCTGCTATAAGGTCTTCCCAGAGCCTTCTCTTCTCCAAGCTGAGCAGTCCCAGCTCTCTCAGTCTGGAACATATTCAAATGCTTTATTCATAAAGCTTCCCAAAGCATTCCAAAGGCTTCTAACCTCACAGAAAAAGAAAAAAAAAAAGACCATTCTGAGTTCCTCCAGACACCCCCTCTGCACTGTTGCCAGCCTAGTGAGTGAGATGTCTTCCAAGTCTACAATGTGTAATTGTCAACAATCAAACCAGTTATTAAATTGGCTTATGAAGAAAGGAGCTTGGAGAACACCCAGCTTTGGTTTAGTGTTAAAAACAGGTCTGTATGAATACAGAACTCTGCAGAGAAAACAGTGTGTTACTGGAAAGGAAGCAAAGGGCTGACACACCATGAAGAATCATCCCCCGCTTTTCTTTCTTGAATTGTCTCTCACAGCTGGAAAGAAGTCTTGTGCAATACAGAGAATCGTCATCCAGCAAAGAAAATAAAGACACCTACAGGCAGCCCTAAGTAAAGAATTGTTGGCTTCCCTTTCTCTCTCCATGCAAAACCAGAATATAACTTGGCAATCTGTTTGTGGATTCAAAGAAGGTGCCAGAGGAGGAGAGAAAGTGGACTGGCTGGAAGTCATTTACATGGTACATGGCCCTGGCAGCCTTAGGTAGATGGTTGGACTTGATGATCTTACAGGTTTTTTCCAACTGAAATTGTTCTACGGTTCTATGGTTTTCTCACGCTCTAAATCAAATAGTCTGCTTCTACATGCTAGGCTGTTACCTGCCCCAGCCTAAGGCACAGTGTCATTTAGACATGGATCCAGAGAAGGCCAACAAAGGTCGTGAAGTATCTGGACAACAGGTCTCGTGAGGAGCAACTGAGGGAACAGGGATTGTTTAGTAAGAGGACCTGAAAGGAGGTTGGATCGAGATGGGGTTGGTCTCTTCTCACTAGCAACAAGTGATATGGGTGATCCTGCTCTGGCAGGGGGGTTGGACTCGATCTCTGGAGGTCCCTTCCAACCTCTAATGTTCTGTGATTCTGTGATAGGACAATGGGAAATGACTTGAGCTTGCCCCAGGAAGGGTTTAGGTTGGACATCAAAAGAAACTTGTTGACAGAAATGGTTCTCAAAGATTGGCAGAAGCTGTCCAGAGAAGTGGTCAAATCTTCCAGTGCTGGCAGTGTTTCAGAGAGATGCTGAGGGCCATGAGTTTGATGATCATAAAGGTGTTTTCCAAGCAACCCAGTTCTCTGATATAGGAATGTACAGGTCAGGTCAGCTTGGGTCCATGGACACAGAGATGTCTATGCATCTCAGGGCTGGGATGCTATTAAAGGTTACAACAGTTAAGACCAAGGAAAGGCCTTTTAAATGAGAAGGCAGGAAAACATGACATTTAAGAGAAGACAAAAACTCCCTCTCTCATAGAAGCCATGTAAACTGTCTTGTAAGTATTTCAGAAAATGCTCACTGCAATAGGGGCACTGCCACTGACTTTGCCCTTAACATTTAGCCTGTTCTGATCAGGAACATAAATACGGACAACAGAGAAGAGTACTAAACATCTGGCCTCCCTTTAGGACATTCTGACTTGGCTCACATCACCATTTCTTATGCTGCAAGACCTTTGTGATCTTGGCTTTAAAACACTACTTAGTCTTTCTAGCAACATTCTCCTCATCACCACACAGCCTAAGCACCCTGCAGTCACTGAGCAAATATAGTCTCAATACTCTTTTGAATCAGAGAATTATAAATATCCCTGAAGAGTAACTGCCATGTCATATATTTCACTATGGCAGGAGACTCCACCTCACTTGAGATCACCTCCAGAGAAAGCAAAGACTGCCTTGCTGACAGTAGGAATCAAATCTGTGCTTTGCAAAATACTTCAGCACAGTTCCCAAGCCCAAGTGTACGCCTCTAGACCGCCTTTCTGGAGATGCAGATCTTACCCCTTACACATCAGGACCTAATAGCTTTAGATTTGTACTGGCTCCTGACACTTTCCTCTCCAATAAGAGTTTGAAACCCAAGTGCAATGCAGTCCTGCATCCTCTATGCTGACCACCACACAAGTGCTTTGGAATTCTTCTTAAAACTATTTTGTGTAAAATGGTGAGAAGGTATCATAGCATTATAGAATGGTTTGGGTTGGAATGGACCTTGAAGATCATCTAGTTCCAAACCCTTCCACTAGTCTAGGTAGCTCCAGGCTCTGTCCAACATGGCCTTCAACACCTTCAGGGAGGGGCCCTTAGACCACCCTTGCTGGAAAGAATTTCTTCCTAATCTCCAGTCTTAATCTTCCCTCTTCCATTTTAAATCCAATCCTGTCACTACAAGCCCTTATAAAAAGTCCTTCTCCAGCTTTCTTGTAGGTCCCCTTCAGGTACTGGAAGGCCACTATAAGGTCTTCCTGGAGTCTTCTCCAGAGAGAGCAGCCCAAACTCCCTCATCCTGTCCCCATAGAGGAGGTGCTCCAGCCTTCTGATCATCTTTGTGTCCTCCTCTGGACCTGATCCAGCAGTTCCATGTCTTTCTTGTTTTGGGGACACCAGAACTGGACAGAGTACTCCAGGTAGGGGTCTCATGAGAGCAGAGTAGGTGGGGAAAATCACCTCTTGAGTTATGGGATGATGCAACATAGAAGAACACAGATTTAAGAGACATCCTGAACTCCTGTGGAATTACACAAACTCCTCCAGTCACACCATGTACATGATACAGGCCTACAAGAAAGCTGAGGAGGGACTTTTTACAAGAGCTTGTTGCGATAGGGTGAGGGGCAATGGTGCTGAGCTGGAGGAGGGGAGATTTAGACTGGAGATTAAGAAGATTCTTTGCAGTGAGGGTGGTGAGACACTGGTTGCCCAGGGAGGCTGCGGATGTCCCCTCCTTGAAGGTGTTTAAGGCCGGGTTGGATGAGGTCTTGAGCAAGCTGGTCTACTGGGAAGTGTCCTTGCCCATGGTGTGGGGCTTGGAACTACAAGATTTTTAATGTCCCTTCCAACCAAAACTATTCTATGAACCTATGAAGACACACAGTAGTGGCCTTCATCCTAAACCACTTACCCAAAAATCACATATGCACTGGTTAGAAGTACATCTTCAGACCTTCTAGGCTGCCACTCCTGTCCAAAGATGCAAAAGCATATTATGCTTCAGGAGTCATCCTTCTCTTTAGTGCAGCGCTGGTCTGTCAGGCAGTTTAGAGCATCTCTTAATGTAGATAAAGCTGACAAGGTCACCCAGGCCTTGATGTGAATCCTGTAACGAGGCAGAAGAATGCCAGTGTTTTCCTAAGGCTATTTTAAAAAGGGAGACTGTAATCAATTATCATCAGCTGTGGAAATGAGGCTGGTACAGAAGGTGAAGGAAAACTGCTCAAAAAGCACAAACAGCTCCAGTACACTGCTCTTCAAAAAGATCTGAAAAGAGTTTTATTGGAACTTCTGTTTGTCTTGGGTTTTGAGGTTTTTTTTTTTTTGCTTTAAGCTCACATAACAACACAGAAATTCCAGAGGCTGCTTCTTTAAAGACAAGATGACAAACTCCAATAAGAGATTACTTTAGACATTCAGAAGGAAGGATGTTTACAAGAAACCGAAACCAAACCAGACTTTTCACAGCAAGATGGGAAATATAAGAAAGGGCTGCAGGCAACTGGATATTACTAAGGCATAAAGAATATCTCCTGTCACAACTTTGAGCTGCACTCTGAAGAAAAAAAAACCCATAACAAAACAATCCCAAGAGAGCCCATCTTTAAATTATTTCAAAATGTACACAAGAAAGAAAGCAAACAAAAAGCTTAATCAGGGAAAGGAAAATGCCAGGGGTGATTCCAGTAGGACTAGACCCCAGGTACTCATTCTCCTTCTGGTGCAATACTTCTTTCTTCTTGTTGTGGTTAGGTAAAAACGGGAGCTTGAAGCCCTCTAGAGATTTCATATTACTTGCCAAGCTCTCTTTAAACTAGTCTGTGAGCTCACGGTGAGTCTGTCTTAGCAGGCATTCAAAATGCAGACCTCGGGATGAAACAAAGGTGTTTATTTTTGAATGGCTTTCAGGACTGTTTTGCAAGAAAAACAAAGAGCAAACAAGAAATAAAACGAACCAACTCCATCCTATTGTTCTGCTACAATCCCTGAGCCAGATTCTCATTTAAGGTAAACAGCCACAAATTTACCAAGGCAGTAGAGCTGAACCTACTTATCCTGCCTGACACACGGGTCCTTATGTACACCTCAATCATGTGCAACTTAAAATGGGTGTTTCAAAGAGGAGTGGTAAATCCAGATTTGCTCAGGCAGTAATTTTCCTGACTTACACTTCTTTGGAAGAGGTGCTGAGGACTCTCAGATAATGTTGAGGATGCAAGTTGACATTTATAAATTAGGCCAATGCTTTTCCCCAAGCATAAACATTGCAGGAAAGTGAGGAACTCAGGGCATTAGGAAGTTGAGTTTCTAGATTTTTTAAGCACCAAGGGTTGCAGAGGCTACTGGAGAGAAATATTTGCAGCAAAGGAAAGATATGGGGAAAACATAGAAAGCTGATCAGACAGATTCACCAAATGACCTGGTACAACCTGAGCTGGGAACACTACCACAAAGAGTGGTGGTGAATAGAGTTCAATCCAGTTAGCAAGCAGTCACAAGCGGTGATTGCCAGAGCTCCGTTCTGGGGCCAGTTCTCTTTGATGTCTTTATCAATGATCTGGATGAGGGAACTGAAGCCATCCTCTGTAAGTTTGCAGGTGACACTAAAATGGGAAGGAGTGATATGTTTGAGGGTAGAAAGGCTCTACAGATGGACCTGGCCAAGCTGGATCAATGGGCCAATGGGATGAGGTTCAACAAGGCCAAGTGCCAGATCCTGCAGTTGGCTCATGTGGTATTTTTAGGCTATGCCTTTAAAATTTTGTTGCAGATTTCAAGCAGGACAGGGGGGTGTGGGGTGCTGAGGGACAGATCTCCTGGTCTTTGACCAGGGGGGTTCTCCTGTTGTTTGTTAATTGCAGATATCTGTAAATACTGTATATTTGGTACATATTCATTGTATTCCATTGTGGAGTGTAGTTTTGCCTGCAAATACAGCTTCCATTTGCTTCCAACTGAGCTGGCCTGGCAAAGTTAATGTTGTGGGGGTGGAATTTCAACCCACCACAGGTCATCACAACTCTGTGCAACACTCCAGGCTTGGGGCAGGGTAGCTGGAAAGCTGCACGGAAGAGAAAGAATTTGGGGTGTTGGCCAACAGTTTGCTGAACATGAGCCAGTGTGTGCCTAGGTGGCCAAGAAGGCCATCAGCATCCTGGCCTGGATCAGGAATAGTGTGGCCAGCAGGAGTAGGAAAGTGATTTTCTCCCTCTACTCAGCATTGGTGAGGCCAACCCTTGAGTCCTGGGTTCAGTACAAGAAGGACATTCAGGTGTTGGAGCAGGTCCAGAGAAGTATAACAAAGCTGGTGAAGGGTCTGGAGAACAAACCTGGTGAGGAACAGTTCTGGGAATTTGGATTCCTTACTGTGGAGAAAAGGAAGCTGAGGGGAGACCTGATTCTCTACAGCTCCCTGAAAGGAGGTTGAAGCCATGCTGGGTTGGTCTCTTCTGCCCCATAGCAACTGATAGAAGAAAAGAAAATGGCCTCAAGTTGTACCAGGGCAGGTTTTGGTTGGATGACAGAAGAAATACTCAAATCTTTTCCAACCAAAATGATTCTGTGCTTCTATGACAGTATGTTGTAGCAAGTACAAGACAAAACAAACTCCCTCAAAGGAGACTGGAGATGGCATAAAGATGCCATTTCTTTTCAGATATGAGCATTACAGCTGAGCAGGAATACACATCTAAGCTGCACCAAAAAGAGGGAGCTGAGATATCAGCCCAACTCTGCAAGAAGTAATTCAGTAATAGGTGGGAAAGAAAAGACCCTCAACAACTCTTCTATCTCAGGTTTAATGAGCTAACTCTCTGCATTCCATCTCAAGCTCTGAATATCTGAACATTTGACCTGTCTTGTGATTGAGGCGAGGAAGTTGCCTCAAGTTGCCCCAGGGGGGGTTTAGATTGGATCTTACAAGAAACTTGTTGACTGAAAGCATTCTCAAATACTGGCACAGACTGCCCAGGTTGAATCCCCACCCCTCTAGGCGTTTCAAAGAAACAGAGATGTGATACTGAGGACATCAGACTTGGTTGAGTTATGTAATGATTGGACTCAATGGTCTGCAAGATCTCTTCAAACCAAAATAATTCCATGATTCTATTCTATGATCTTTCCATAGAGAGAGGAAACATACAGTTTATCAGAAAACCCTGCAGCACTGAGAAAGAAGCATTCCTTGTTTGCTGCAGTAAGGAACAGGATGAATCTGTTCTAACTCATTGTGTCAAAAGGGAAAATTCATTATTCATAAATTCTCATCAAAAGCTCTCATCCCACCCGAGTCGTTAGCTTCCAAATGACAAGTCTCACTGTTCAACTGTTCTGAAACAAGACATTAAATTGATACTTAGCTTCAAATCTCTCCTGGTTTGCATGCACTCTTTTATACATTAAATAACTAGGATTTGCTGCCAGTCTTCTCCCAAGGATTGTCCTTGCTCTTCACAGTGTCTCACCTTTCTTTCCACATGAACACCAGACAATTTCTATTTGCTTCTGTTCTCACAGACATTCTACTCCCAGTTAGCGCTGCTCTGCAATACACACTCAAGTCTTTCCCATCAGATCAATCAGTAAGTTATTTGCAAGGAAAATCCCTTATTTATGCTGCAAGAGAAACAAAATGTTTGCTGAAAACAAATGGGTAAAAAAAACGCTGACAAAGCTGCTTGAAAAGGATTATTTTTTTTCTCTTAAAAAACTCCACTATTCCATGCAGAGTTCAACTGGTAGCTTGAGTTAAAACTCACTGGTCAAGCATTACATCTTGTGATAACATCTGCCGTAGGGGCCTCAGAGCAATCTGTATGAGGAGCACTGAAATCTGGCTACTCTAACTCCAGTGAAACAGCCAACACAAAGAGCTAACTTGGCATTTTCTCTGCAGCTACAGGAGAAAGCATTGTCCCTGCCTGGAAACTCCCTTGAATGTAGGGGCCTGCTGGAATGGGTCCAGGGGAAGGCCACAAAATTATTAGAGAGCTGGAGCACCTTTCCTATGAGGACAGGCTGTGAGAGTTGGGGCTGTTCAGCCTGGAGAAGAGAAGGCTCTGAGCAGACCATATAGCACCATTTCAACATCTGAAGGAGGCCTACAAGAAAGCTGAGGAGAGACTGTTTTGAAGGGCTTGTCATGATAGGATGAGGGACAATGGTTTGAAACTGAAGCAGGGTAGACTTAAGTTGGGCAGCAGGAGGAAGTTCTTCACAATGAGGGTGGTGAAATACTTGAAACAGGTTGCCCAGGGATGTGGTCGAGACCCCACTCCTGGAGACATTCAGGGTTCAACTTGATGTGGCCCTGGTCAGCCTGATCTAGTTGGAGGTTTCCTTGCTCATTGTGGGGGTGTTAAACATGACCTTTGAAGGTCCCTGCCAACCTGATGTAATCTGTGAATCTGTGAGTTTCCAGGGTTGGAATCTCCACCACTTCTCTGAGCAACCTGTTCCAGTGCCTCACCGCCATCATGGGGAAGATTTTCCTCCTAATATTTAATCCAAATCCAGCTTCTTCCAGTTTGAAGCCATTACCCTTCATCCCATCACTCCATGCCTTTGTCAAAAGTCCCTCTGCAGTAGTCCTGTAGTCCCCTTCACATTCTGCAAGATCTTCCCAGATTCTTCTCTTCTCCAGGCTGAACAGCCCCAACTCTCTCAGCTACCTGCAGTGTCCTGCTTCTGAAGGCTGTAAAGATCCCTCTAGATGGCATGCTAGAGGAAAGGGATGTCAATTGCACCACACAGCTTTATTTCCCCAGCACTTACTGTGTTTTATTAACTTGCACAGGAACTCTTGACAATGTTTTATAGACACAGATTTGAGTAATGTGAACACTTTACATCTTCCTCCAGACTTTGTTTTGTGTGGTTTATTTTTTCAAGTGTAACATTTGCACACTGCTGTTCAGAATAAATACTGGGAGTTCCAGTTTTAAATGTTTCTTTTTGTGCTTTGTTTCTCAAACTAGGGCCCATCTCTGGAGGCATTCCAAACCTGCCTGTAAGTGTTCCTGGGTGATTTACTCTGGGTGATCCTGACCTAGCAGGGGGGTTGGACTAGATGATCTTCAGAGGTCCTTTCCAACCCCCACCATTCTGTGATTGTGTGATTAGACTTGCTAGAAAACACACCTGATTTAGTTTTCTAATCTGCTTTCCAAGTTACTGGATGAACAAGATTATAATGAAATAGTTGAGGAGCCATGAAGGTGCTGCTGAACAGTGCCATTTTCCCTGGTGAACTAATAAAGGCAAACACTGTTCTGGAGGCACAGATTCTCCTGCTGACCAGAGGCAGCACGTTGGGAGAAGGAACAAGGATGAGTTTCTTATGCTCACCAAAACAGGAAAGCTCCCTGGATCCTCTGGTTGCTTTGTGTAATGGCACAAAATTCCAGCCTTGCTTTCCAATGTTCCAGCTTCTCTTGGAAAGGAGATATTAAAGAAGGAATGATGCTATTGTCTGCTTTGTAAAACTTTCCCTGGTGTCATGGGGCAAGACACAACTGGATCATGAACTGCATGACATGCAGTATGGCACCTGTGCAATTCAATAGCCCGGTCTCCAAGAACTGACCTCTTTTTTGTTTAAGAAATCAATAAATAATGAACAAGGAATGGGTGAAGAGTGGATTTCTGCTGATGTTCTGCAGTAAACGGAGCCAGCGGCATCTTAGAGTAGCCAGCTGTCATTCCTACTGGCTCTGCTCCCCAGATCCCAGCCAGAACAGTAGCAGGAGCTTGTGGAGGTAACCTCATTTCACCACTTGCTAAAAGTACCTGCAAAAATAAGGGTTCACAAAAATGCTACCTGAAGTTTTGCATTGCTTTAAGTTCCTGCTTCTGCTTTTCCACTTCAAGCAGATCATTCTCTTCCTGGTGCTTTGATCAAAGGCTCTGATCCTGGTGGGAGTTTCATATTTGCCAAAAGAATGGAATATTCATACAGGCAGCTCTGTTATTCCAGTTGGCCACCCTGTCTTTGTTATGTGCAAGGTCTTGGGAAGTGATCTAACACTGCTTGTCTCTACAAGCAGTAATCTCCTTCCAGATTTTGATCGTTAGGGTGCTGAGGTCATTTTTGAGGTCACTTGGAAGGATCCCTGTGCCAACAGGTCAGACAAGCACTGCTCAATAGAGCACATACTTTCCAAGAAATATAAGCCTGACTGACAACAGGGATGGTGACCATGACTTGGGAGGGAAAGGCAAACGACTCAAAAGCTCAGTAAAGATTGATTGTGCAAGCAGCCCATGCAGAGGTCACATAAAAGGGAAGCTCACACAGACCTGGACTTGTCCCATATAACTTCAGGTGTTTAGTTAAAAACATTTAATTGAGTTTCAAAACAGAGAAAGAAAGAAAAAAACCAAAATGTGTGTTGAATCACCCTCTGGAGGGGCCAGGGATCTGAATTGCTTTTCATGTCCTGGTTCTCTCTGTTAATAGAGAGACGAGAGGAGCAATGCAAAAGCACTCCCACTGCTAGCTAAAGCTCTCCCTCTTAAGTATGCAGCAATGGATGAGATAAGCTTCAGCTCACTGCTCAATCCTCCACGGGCACTCCAGGAAGAGATAATGCTCTGCTGCAGCCTGGCTACCTCCAAGCCTCTAAGTCAAGTTTACCACACAGGCACAGAGGACTTAAACAGCAGGGTCTATATACCTCCAAAACATTAGCCATAGAGCTCAAGGGAAAAAAATAAAGAAACAAGATATTCATGGGAAGACTTAGATTCTTCACCTAACCTCAGTATGTGATGGAGGCTCAATGTATTTTTTTCTTTTTCCACAACCCAGGAGCCGAGACTCAAGGAAGGGTTCCATTAATTCAATCCCTTCTCATTCTCCCCACTGCCACACTAAAAGGCTGTGAAAAATGAAGCACAAGTGGCAAGTTCCTCTTCAGGGCTTACTCTGTGGAAGGCCTCCTTCTGAAAAGAGACCTCCTCTTTGATACCTGCAGCCAGAAGTTTTAGCATCTTTTGCTCTCATTCACAAGATATAGAGTCCTGGAACCTTCAAATGGGTTGCAAATACACTTCACTGTTTACATCTTATCTTTATGCCTGGAACAGAATGCAGGCCACAGCACTGTGGTGAAGTGACCTTTAAAATCATCTTATTCTGCAGTGGAAATAAGCATGATGCCCCAGGGCAAACCTGAGAATCCTCTGGCCCAACTTCTAAAGGTTCACTGCAGCAGAAGGAATAGAGGGGGGAAAAGAATGTAGGAATTTGTGTCAAAGTTGGGACAAACAACAGATCTGTCAGAATGTTTGAGGTGGACTCCCCAGCACAATCCTGGAATCACAAAATGTTGGGGTGGGAAGGGGCCTCTGAACATCATCTAGTTCAACCTTCCTGCTAAAGCAGAATCACCTACAGCAGGTTGCACAGGAAAATGCCCAGGCAGGTTTTGAAAGTCTTCAGAAAAGAAGACTCCACAAATTCTCTGGGCATCCTGCTCCAGGGCTCTAATGCCCTCACAGGTATTAAGTTTTTCCTCAAGTTCAAGTGAAATCTCTTGTGTTCTTGTTTGTATTCACTGCTTCTTGTCCTCTCACTAGACATAACTGAAAAGAGCCCAGACCCATCCTCTTGAAACTCATCCCCTCTGAGTCTGCTCTTTTCCAGGCTAAACAGTCCCACTTCTCTTAGCCATTCCTCCTTAACAGGAACATCTGTTCCTGTTCCCTCAGCACCTTAGTAGCTCTCCACTGGACTCTCTCCAGCAGTTCCTTATACTTGAACTGGGGAGCCCAGAACTGGACACAATACTACAGACAAGACCTGACCAGGGCAGAACAGAGAGGGAGGAGAACCTTCCTTGATCTGCTGAACTACAAAAAAATCAAAACCCCAAACCCCACAACCAAATAAAAGAAACACCAAAAAGCTCCATAACACCCCCCTTAAAAAAACACAAACAACAACAAACCAACCAACCAGCCAAACAAACAAACAAAATAAACCATGCAAAAAAAAGATCAAAACCAACCCCAAAACAAAACAGGGAAATAGAATCATAGAAAGGTTTAGGTTGAAAGAGACCTCCAAAGGTCATCAGTCCAACACCCCTGCAGTAAGCAGGGACATCTTCCCTTAGATCAGGTTGCCCAGAGCCCTGTTGAGCCTTGATTCCGCTCGGGTTTCTCTGTCTTCATCAGAAGATGGAGAAACATCAGGATGAAGAGATTCATCAAGGTATTTCCAGAGCAGCAAAACCAGGTATTTAAGTCCCCCTCAATCTGAGGAAGGACTTACTAGGTCTCCCAGTCACCTAGCAATGCTATGCACATGAAACCCTAAGGGAGTGAGGAAGAATCCAGGAGGACTAAGTATGAAGCAATGTCAGTTACTTCAACTGGGTCAGTCCTGATCATGAGATGAGTCCCAGCTATAATTCTTTGAAGACCTTAGGGGGAAAGAAATCCAGTACCTAAAGAGGTAACACCTTTGATGGCAGCTTTTTATAATAACATTTTTAGGCTCTGATCCCTGAAATGCCGTGAAGTTTTGCTTTCAGCACCTAAACGTATTAGGAGGCTATTTCTGTGACACAAGGCAGCTCAAGGCTCCATGAGGACATTGGGGCTTCAGAAAGCCTGGTGCAGAAAAATATTTTCAAAACAGAAGCCTGACTTCTATAAATAGCCCTGGGCAAATAGAAAGTTTTAGCCACTACATATGTTCTCTATATTAAGTCCCCAGCAAAGATTTTAATCAGCAGAAACCAAGGTTCAGTGAAGAGCTGAACCAAAGGCCTATCCCTTTAAACAGTCACTTTTGTGCCATTCACAGAATCACAGAGTGGTAGGGGCTGGAAGGGACCTCTGAAAAGTCCTGCCAGAGAAGAATCACCCAGGGCAGGTCACACAGGTATGTGACCAGGAAGGTTTGGAATACCTCCATAGATGGAGACTCTACAACCTCTCTGGGCAGCCTGGCCCAGTGCTCTGCTACCCTTAAAGTGAAAAATTTGCTCCTTCTGTTTATGTGGAACCTCCTGAGTTCCAGTTTGTGCCCATTACCCCTTGTCCTTCACGAGTGACTACTGAGAAGAATCTGGCTCCATCCTCCTGATACACACCCTGTAGATATTGATCAGCACTGACCAGATCCCCTCTCAGTCTGCTCTTCTCCAGCCTAAACAGCCTCACATCTCAGCCTCTCCTTGTAAGCTTCCAGTCCCCACATCATTTTAGTGCTCTCCACTAGACTCTCCAGTAGTTCTTTGTCCTTCTTGAACTGGGAAACCCAAAACTAGACATAGTATTCCAGATGAAGCTTCATCAGGGCAGAGGAGAGCGGGAGGAAACCCTCCCTCAACCTGCTGGCCACCTTTATTGAACTCCTATTTCCATCCAAGTAATCCTGCGGTGCTTGAACCTTAATCCATTCCTCAATGGCTGATTGGAGCAGGCATGAAATAAAGTGTTTGAATAAAACAGAACTATCAGTCACCAAGCCTGCTGTCAAGCTCTCTGGCAGCCAGTGAACCACAGGAAAGCAGAATGGCGTTTGAAAATACACTGGAAATTTGCTGCAGCCAAGCCAGTTGTAAGCAGCCTTCTCTAATAAGACTTCAGTAGAGCCTGAGTTTGCAGACTCTTAGACCATTTCCTAGTAAGAATTTTCCAGTGCTTTTAGTTTCCTACTGAGGTGTGATCAAATCAGCAGAAGCTGTCTACAGCATCTATTTCTCCACATGACTCCAGAAAGGCTCCAAAACTGTTTAATACTCAACAGTCATGGCACAGAAGGAACAGTCACTAATTTCACAGCACCTCTATGACAAGGAGAGGCTGAGACACCTGGGGCTGTTAAGCCTGGAGAAAAGAAGACTGAGAGGGGATCTCCACAATGCTGAACGATAGGCAAAGAGTGGGGGTCACGAGGATGGGACTGGGCTCTTTTCAGTGATGTCCAGTGATACGACAAGGGGCAATGGGCACAAACTGAAACACAGAAGGTTTCACTGTAGGCTTAATGAAAATAATTCTTTCCTGTGAGGGTGCTAGAGCCCTCCACCAAGCAGTTCCTGCACCGCTACTGTTTGGGACATATACCATCATGTACTGAACATAGAATGGTAGGGGTTGGAATGGACCTCCAGAGATCATCAAGTCCAACCCCACTGCTTGAGGGTAGGAAGGCTCTACAGAAGGACCTCGACAGTCTGGATCAATGGGCCCAAGGCCAGCAGTACAAGGTTCAACAAGGCCAAGTGCCAGGCCCTGCACTTGGGTCACAACAACCTCATACAATACTCCAGGCGTGGGACAGAGTGGCTGTAAAGCTGCCCAGCAGAGAAAGAACTGAGGGTGTTGGCCAACAGTCAGCTGAACAGGAGCCAGTATGTGTCCAGGTGGCCAAGAAGGCCACCAGCATCCTGGACTGGATCAGGAACGGTGTGGCCAGAAGGATTAGGGAAGGGATTGATCCCCTGTACTCAGTTCTGGTGAGGCCACACTTTGTGTCCTGGGTTCGGTTTTGGGGCACTCACTACAATAAAGACATTGAGGTGGTGGAACATGTCCAGAGAAGTGCAATGAAGCTGATCAAGGGTCTGGAGAACAGGTCTGGTGAGGAGTGGCTGATGGAACTGCTGGTGTTTAACCTAGAGAAGAGGAGGCTGAAGGGAGATATTGTGCTGCCTATAACTCCTTTAAAGGAGATTGTAGCAAGGTGGGTGTTGGTCTCTTCTCCCTAGTAACAAGTGATAGAATGATAGGAAATGGCCTCACAGTGGGTTTAGGTTGGATCTTAGAAGAAACTTGCTGACTGAAAGGGTTCTCAGACTGGAACAGTAGTGGAATCCCTATCCGTGGAGATGTTTCAGAGAGGCAGAGGTGTAGTGCTGAGGGCCATGGTTTAGCACCAGATTTGGTAGAGTTAGTGGCTGGATTTGAAGATCATAAAGGACTTTTCCAGATGAAATAATTCCATGATTCTCTCTCCTGTTTCTTTTCCTGGAACTGTATCCCTGTACTAATCTAGCATGAGATCAATATTCCAATAACAATTCTCATAAATATTTTGCTGTCTCTAAGTAGCTATTTCTTACAAGTTAAGAAGAATTTAAGATTTGGTTGTCTGAGGAACAACAAGTTTTAATACAGGATTTTAAAAGTTTTAGTACAAAAAAAAAAAAAGAAGAAAACAAAAAAATAAAGAGAGAGAGAAACCAAATGGAAATCTGAAGCTATATTGCAAAAAGTCAGCAGCAGAACCAGGACCCAGATATTAAGGTAATAATAATACAACTCCCTTGTTTTCACTAACCATCTCAAGAACACAAGAGGTGGTACAGTAATGATTTTTATCTTCTTTCTTTTACTGTAATGGCCACCTGGCTTGCAAGTTGCTTGAAAGAACCATTACTTCCTGCATTTATTATCCCTGTATTATTTTACAGCACCACACAGCTGCACACGCAATTAAGGATTTAAATAATGAATAGATATTAGCATTATGTAGATCATCATAATCTTCTATTAATGGGAACTGGTGGTAACTGCCTGTGAATCACAAGCATTAGAAGTCACAGAGACTTCACAGAATCACAGAATCACTTTGATTGGAAAAGACCTTTAAGATCCTTGAGGCCAACCATTCTCTGACTTTGCCAAGTCTGGTGCTAAACCCTGGCCCCCCACTTTGTATCTTGTACAATTTTAAATTTGAAACTACATGCCTGCTACAAATTGCAATCAAAGCACCTCTACTGACTACTCTTACATTGTTTCCAGCTCAATCTGTTGCACACCTGTTAGCAAAACTTTTTGTCCAATGCCCTTAAGAGAATGTGAAATATATTAGCAGCTGGAGTTAAGTGTTCAAACCCTGATTATCCAACCCAAAATTAAATCCTGTGAGTTAATTTTATGTATGTCTCTTCAAATTACAGTTAGCTAAGGTCAGTTATGAAAAACAATTGCCATCTCGCCACTTATTGCTCTCATCCATTTCTCTTAATAAACTCATTACTGAGCTATAATTGGAGGGGCTTGCTTAGGCCAGGACTGGAAAGCATTTCTTTTCTTCATTCTTCTTCCACTTCTTGCTCTATTTCCACTGTGATTTGAGGCTTAATTAACCAACACCCTAAATAACGAGCTCAACAAACAGGCAAGACAAGCAGCAGAGTGCACAATTTCCCTTTTCTAACATGTTTTAATACTTATTTTAATGAAAGGTATTGAATCAGCAGCAAGGTGAATGGGACAGCTTTCTGCATTTCTGTGAGTGCCCCCCAGTCCTCAGCATAGGTGAGTCCACACTTCAAGTGCTAGGTTCAGTTTTAGGACCTTCCCTACAAGACAGACATTGAGGTGATGGAGTAGGTCTGAAAACATGAAGTCTACTCATAGACCTTTCTTGTTTCTCTCCAGTGATAGGCCATGGGCGGCTTAGGTAGCTGGCCTACATGAGTGTGATATATAGTTCAAGAAGGAGAAGAACTTGAGGGTCTTGACCATGAAAAACTCACCATGAGCCAGCAATGGTCACTCTGAAGCCCAGAAGGCAACCTTGTCCTGGGCTACATCAAAAGTATGGCCAGCAGGACAAGGGGGTTGATTCTGACCCTCTACTCTGCTCTTGTGAGACCTCACCTGTCTTGTGTCTAGTTCTGGTGCCCTCAACACAAGAAGAAGATGGCACTGTTGGAGCAGGTCCAGAGGAGGTCACAAAGATGATCAGAGGGCTGAAGAACCTCCCCTGTGTGGACAGGACAAGGGAGTTGGGGACTGCTGAGCCTGGAGAAGGGAAGGTGCCAAGTAGACCTTAAAGCAGCCTTCTGGTACCTGAAGGGAACCTACAAGCAGGCTGAGGAACGAGTTTTTACAAGGGCTTGCAGTAATAAAGTGAGGGGGAAGGGATCTAAGATAGAAGGGGGTAGATTTAGACTGAAAATTAGGGAGAAATACTTTGCAGTGAGGGTGGTGAGACACTAGAACAGGCTGACCAGTGAGGTTGCAAATGCCCCCTCTATGGAGGTTGGACAAGGCCTTGAGAAACCTGTTTTAGTAGAAGGTGTCTCTGCCCATGACAGAGGGATTGGAAATAGATTATCTTTAAGGTCCCTTCCAAACCAAACTATTTTTTGATTTTGTGATTTGGTCCTCTGCTAGATGGACTTGACTACATGACATCAGAAAAAGAAATGACACCCAGAGAAATTATCAGATTGGGCAAACAAAAGGCAGACATTAGACTTTGGCTCTCAGTTCAGGCTGCCTCTTTTCTTGGCAGACTTCCCATCCATGATGCACAACAAAACACCAAAGGGAAGTTGTGTGATCACGCTCCAAATGTTACATGGGGTTGACTGCCAATAATATGCTAATTCTAATTAGGAATATCAAAACAAACCTTTGCCAAACCTCATTCAATGAGCCAGTTCTGCAGAAGCCCCTGCTGATAGTTAGGAGCAATAATCCCAAGCCTTTCCAACTCAGTTGAGTTTGTTCTACTTAAGGTGTAATTGCCACATTAGTGACTTTCAGTGCACAAGTAAAGCAGACACGTTGCTGTCAATAACTTTAACCTTTGTAAAACAGCCACAAGAACCTACTGGCTTTTTAAAGCATTGGAAAAACCACTTGAACTAAACCAAAGTATATGTAATCTATAATGGAGCTTGTCATGTTTCCCAAGCTCCACCCGCTAAAAGCTTATCCCTTCTTGTCCCCAGCGTAAAACCACCTGGCTTTTGTCCTTAAAGGTATTGGGAGTGAGTAGTGCCCATTTAACCTCTTCCTTTCCCACCATATAGCACTCACTGTTGATGGTAGTAACATCTGATCTTTATTTGTAACTTAGAATCATAGCATCATTAAAGTTGGAAAAGATCTCTAAGATCATCAAGTCCAACTGTCAACCCAACACCACCATGGCCACTAAACCAAGTCCTGAAATGCCTGATCTGTTGTGATCACCACTTCCCTGAGCAACCTTTTCCAATACCTGACCACTCTTGCAGCAAATAAAGTTTTCCTAATACCCAGCCTAAACCTCCCCTGGTACAGCTTAGAGGCCTTTACCTCTTGTCCTATTACTTGTTGCTAGAAAGAAGAAACCTCCAACCTAAACCTTCCCTGGTATAATTCCAGGCCATTTTCTTTTGTTCTGTCACCTGATACTAGGGAGAAGAGACCAACACCTACCTGGATCCAACCTTCCTTCAGGGAGTTTTAGAGAGTGAGAAGGTGTCCCCTCAGCCTCTCTTCCCAGTTCCCTCAGCTGCTCCTCACAAGACTTGTTCTGCAGACCCTCCACCAGCTTTGTCATCTGGACACATTTAAGAACCTCAATGTTCTTCCTTCACTGAAGGCCGAAAACTGAACCTAATCCTCCAGATGTGGCCTCAGCAGTGGTGAGTACAGGGAAACAATCAAGTCCCTGGTCCTGCTGATCACACTATTCCTGATCCAGAGCATGATGCTGTTTGCCTTCTTGGTCACCTGGACACATGGTGGGTCACCTTCAGCCAGCTGTTGATAGTGGTAGGTGAAAAGCTGAACATGGTCCAGTGATGTGTGCTTTCAGCCCAGAGTGCCAACAATCAAGTCTTCATCAAAAGAAGCATGGCCAGCAGGTCAAAGGAAGGGATTCTACAGCTCTGCTCCACTTAGAGTACTGCACCCATCTCTGGAATCTTTAGCAGAGGAATGACTGGCATTCAGCTGAGATGTTCCCAGTTTTGAATTGGACTTATAATTATCTCTATGATTTTTTATTGTTCACTTTGAGTCATGGAAAGAGTAAATACAAGGTTGCATTTCAGTTTTAATGATTTCCAGAATGAGGCTCTGAAGATAAAGTCAGAAAATAAAGAAACCTATTTAGATATCTCTTTTAGCTTGCTCTATCATACTGCCTCTAATCCCCAGCCCTAGATGAAGAGCTCTGTGAGCTAAACTGTGGAGCTCAGAGGCAGAAATGGCTTGTCTTACATGTAATCTGCTAGGAAGGAAGTGGTCAGGCATAAAAGCACAAGGAAACAAAGCTTGTCAACAACATTTGGTGGACTGAGCACACCAAGAGGAATCCTCATACAATATATTTTAAAAGTGCTTAATTAAGAATCTAGAATAAGCGCAGTTTGAAAGGCAATGGTAGGTAAGTGCTTCAGACAATTCAGTGGTGAGGACACACCTGGAGTAAGGTGAGAGGCCTCGAGCACAACCCCTATGAGGAGAGGCTGAAGGAGCTGGGATTGTTTAGCCTGGAGAAGACAAGGCTCAGGGGCGAGCTTATTGCTCTCTACGACTACCTGAAGGGAGGTTGTAGACAGGAGGGGGTTGGTCTCTTCTCCCAGGCAACCAGCACCAGAACAAGAGGACACAGTCTCAAGCTGCGCATGGGGAAGTTTAGGCTGGAGATGAGGAGAACGCTATTCACAGAGAGTCATGGGCCATTGGAATGGGCTACCCAGGGAGGTGGTGGAGTCACAATCCCTGGAGGTGTTCAAGAGGGGATTGGATGTGGCACTCGGTGCCATGGTTAAGTCATGAGGTCTGTGGTGACAGGTTGGACTTGATGATCTTTGAGGTCTCTTCCAACCTTGATGATTCTGTAACGTGTCCAGGTTTGGGCCCCTGAAATCAAGAAGGAAACTACTGGAGAGAGTACAACACAACAACACAGACTTTTGTCTGAAGGTGCAATATATTTATGGAGGACTTTTTTTCTTTCTTTCTTTTTTTTTTTAAATGAGTTGACAGAAAGAAATGAACAGGTCATGTATTCAATCTCTTAGACAACACTGGATTGCTTCATTTACTATAAAGGTCAGAAACAGTGACCTGGTTCTAAGGGCTAAGTTGCTTTTTAAAGGTTAAGTACTGATGCAAGCAAAACATCGTTTATTTTTAATTAGCTACCAGGATGGTATTTGATTTTGATTCTTCTCCAAGCACAGCACAAGTGCAGTCTTCTTCCTGTACCTGCTTAGCCTTAGCAAATGGTTTGTCTGCCTTTCAGTAGAAATGTAGTGATCTGGAAACTTGTGCAGGAACCAGGCTGAACAGCTCTGCAGAGTGACTGCTGATGGAGAAGCCCTTTATAGACATTTAAGATCACTGAGTCCAACCATTCTCTAATTCTACCAAGTCTGTGCTAAACTATGGCCCTCGGCACCACATCTCTGCCTCTTTGAAACGCCTCCAGGGATACGGATTCATGCATCTCTTTGGGAAACCTGTTCCAGCCTTTGAGAACACTTTCAGTCAACAAGTTTCTTCTAACTTCTAATTTGTACCACCCCTGGTGGAACTTGAGGCCGTTTCCTCTCCTTCTATCACTTGTTACTAGGGAGAAGACACCAACTCCCACCTGGCTCCTTTTGTGGAGAGCGAGAAGGTCTCACTCCTTCCACCACCATGGGGAAAAAAACATATCCACATCTCACCTAAACCAAGTTGCAGCTAGCTGTTCTTTTTTTATTAAAAACATATTTCTTTTAAGCCTGGCATTCTTAAGACAGGCTATAATTTCCTGACAAACACAATATCAGAACCTTCCTTTCCATGAGCATGAAGCAGGGGACATTTCATGTCCCATGACACATGAGGGAACAATCTTATCTGGACAGCTACTACTTCTGTGACAATTTACTTGCATTCAGACAGATTATTTCCCTGATCTTGTCAGGCCACACAAATACATGAAATAAGCAGAGACAGCAGCTCACATAACTGCCACATTGCAGTCACAAGCCTGTGATTAAAGATGTCCTAGGCACATCTTTGTCATTGCCTGCATTCAAATTTAAACATTTCTCTCCTAAACAAACCTTGTTTCTGCTTTTCTCTGTTCAATTAAAAAGTTTCTCTTTAAAGATCATCTTCAGATGATCCAAGAAGTATTCCTCTATGATATTTTAATTTGGAGCAATGAGATACTCTTGCTGGTTTCCCATATCTCTTGCCAGTGTAACCACAGAGACCTTGCCAGATGCTATAACACCTTGAGGAATTTTGTCTCTCTCACTGGCTTCCTCAATGACAAAATCAGTGGCTGCAGGGTTTTCTTCATTTTTTCAACACTCAGTAGCTGTAAGCTATTTATGCCAACTGTTGGATTTGTTGCTCATCATTAAAGCCAGGATTTGCTATTTACATGAGAGTAGCATGCAGGAAAATGTGTTCAGAGGTTATTGAGTCAATGCCTATGTTCAAATATGTCTCAGTCACACAGAATCACAGAATGGTAGGATTTGTAAGGGACCTAAGATAGCCTAGTCCAACCCTCCTACCAGAGCAGGATCACTTAGAGTATGTCACACAGGATAAAAACAAACAGGCTTATGGAGAAAATACATCTGTCCCTAAAAAATTGCTATAGTACTGTCTCATCTACACCACTCAGCATCACTGCTGTTTTCACAATTGTTATGTGGGAAGGTAAACTCTTAACTTCTAAACTCACCCTGCTAATCCATGACAAGATTAAAACCTGCTCTGCTATGACTAAGAATCTAATTGAAGTTCATTATCCTGAATTAAGGACTTCCAGAACACCACCCACCTCCTCCTGCACTTGGTAGCAATGGAAAGAAGACATTCTAATTTGTAAGCAGGTATAAATGGGCTTCTCAAAGTGTTCAACTGCAGCCCACCAGGGTCTCTAATCTCAGTTTCAGTGACAGGAAAGCAAGCCCAAGGGCAGCCACTTCTGAACATCTTGTCTGGTTCAAATGCACAAAGAATCTTTCATTATGATTGAGATAAAGCATCACCTTTTTTTTTTTTCTCCTTTCTTCCCTTTCATTGTGAAAATATCACTTGGGTGATGTCAAAATGTTTACAGATGTGTTTCAGCAAAAGCTGAATAGAAAAGAACTTTGAAGAATTGGAAATAAATAAATCTAATATTCAGTGGCTTCTCATTTCAAATATATTTTCATTTTAGTCTTAATAGCTTTAAAAATACAAATAAATCAATTTTTACTTGTCCTAAGGCAAAATGTAATTTGACCTTCTCTGCCTTGGCAGGTCAGTTGGACTTGATCATCTCCAGAGGTTCCTTCCAACCCCTACCATTTTGTGATTCTGTGCGATTCTGATAACAATACCTCCCCATTTCTACAATCATTGAATCACTGAGGTTGGAAAAGGCCTCTCAGATCATCAAGTCCAACTGTCAACCCAACTCACCATGGCCACCAAACCATGTCCTGAGGAGCTGTGTTGTGGTGGGTTGAGGCAGCCCCCTCCCTCCACCACAGGCAGGAATAAACACTCAGACAAACGGATTGCAAAAGTGATGAAAGTTTAAATAGAAAGCAGTGAATGTTACAGAAAACCCAAAGCGCAGTGACAAAGAAAGATCCCAAAGCAAACCCAGAGGCATCCCGTCCCCACCTGAGGGTACACCCGAGACCCCCAGGGCTCCTTCTTTCCCCTCCCTCTGCTGGGCTAGTCTCAGCTGGCCAGGCCTGAGACTGCCCATCCCCCCGTGGCCTTGGGCCTAGCAGGCCCAAAGCCAGCAGACATCTCCCCCAGTTACCGGCTGGCGGAGGAGGAAGAAAAGAGAAAGTGCCAGACCCCGCACTGGATCTTATAGTGGTGCAAAGAATTATGGTAGGAAATACACACAATTTCCTGCGTCCATCCCTCTGGGCTGGACTTCTGGACACAGGAAGTGAACACACCAGGGGGCACCCAGCTCAAACTGCAACACATGTCCACACATTTATTGAACACCTCCAGAGATGGTGACTCCACCACCTCCCTGGGCAGCCTGTTCCAATGCCTGACCACTCCTCAGCAAAGAAATTTTTCCTGATCTCCAACCTAAACCTCCCCTGGTGCAACTTGAGGATATTTCTTCTTGACCTATCACTTGTTACTAGAGAGATGAGAAGAACACCCACCTTGCTCCAACCTCCTGTCAGGGAGTTGTAAGGAACGAGAAGGTCTCCCCTCAGCTTCCTCTTCTTCAGGCTGAACAACCCCAGTTCTCTCAGCAATTCCTCACCAGACCTGTTCTCCTCATGCTTCTGCACTTTGCTGCTCTCCTCTGAAGACAGTCCAGCACCTCAATGTCCTTATTGTAGTGATTGTGAAGCCTCTTTTTTGATGGGTACAGGTATGGCAGTGAAAGAAACTGGGGAGTTTTCCTCAGCATTAAATGTGTCAAGTATGAGAAGGCCACCTTCACTTCCTTTAAACACTAGCTATGTAAAACATTCACAACATGTATGTTTTGGGTTGTTTGTTTTTATCTACAGCAAATGTTGAAGTGTTAATCAGATTTCAAAAGGAAAAACAATACTGAGCCCTAGATCAAAACATATCCCGAAAAAACTCTTGCGTTCTCTCCTTTAACAAATCTCCTTCAGTGATTTTAGGTCACTTTGGACCATGTAGCCTTCACAGCAAACGAATCCTGTGATAGGTTCTGTTCAATTTTCAAACCTATCTCTTAACTTTAGGCTTTCCCCTAGTGACTGATGGCTCTAAACACACAGCACTGGAGTTTAATGGCACTCCAGCTTAGCAAAACTCTTCGTGGTCATTAAGAGAAAATGATTAAATTAAGTTAGGAACTCCAAAGCATTCAGCTGCAGCAATATTAAACCTCAAGAAAGTGCATAAGCCAAAGTCCATTTAAGAAAAACTAAGGTAAAAAATAGGTAATAATGAAGAGGCACAATTCCATTTTAATCTAACTAAAGTGTCTCAAGAAGACAACACTCTAATGAAGCACCTAATGACTACTTAAAATTATTTTAACAACTGATGACTTCAGAGAGAATCTAAAAGATCATTTTCCATCACAAAGCCTTATGCAAAGTCACAGCACTACCCATTAAAAATTTTGGGCTGGATAACTCTGCATAGCCACAGCATAGTGATAAGACGTGCATGTTTTCTAGGCAGAGATGGTGTCCCACCTTTCGACACTGTCTCCCAAAATATCCTCACAGGGAAGGTTAGGAAGTGTGGGTCAGATGAGTGGACAGTGAGGTAGACTGAGAAATGGCTGAAGAGCAGAGATCAGATGGTTGGGAACAATGGCACAGAGTCTGGTTGGAGGCCTGTGGGTAGTTGTGTTCCCCATGAGAGCAGTCAGATGTTGGAATCATCTCTCAAGGGAAGCAGTGAATTCCCTTCCACTGGACAGTTTTAAGACTCAGCTTGACAGGGTGCTGGGCCAGCTCTTTTCAACTAGACTACTACTTAGAAAGGTTGGACTTGATAATGCTTGGAATCCCTTCCAGCCTGGCATTCTGCGATTTTGTGTGATTCTGTGAGCTGAATTTAATTTGAACTTGTAGAACCCAATCTCTCAACTCTGACTGTGGTGTGGTCAACAGGGTGTCCTTCTTCCCACCTTTTTTCCAGGTGGTGCCCATATCCAATTCTTCCAAGAAGGACAGGAGAATAAAAAAAGACAAACAAAAAACCCAAAACCCAACCAACCACCAAACAAACAAAGAACCCCCAAACTACAAAAACAAAACAACAAACCAAAAATAAACAGACTCTACAAAGTTGTGTTTTGTTTGTGGTTTTTTTTTTTACTGCTGCTTCATATAGGAGGCTGTAGCACACCCAAATTCATTCTGGGCTGAGCCATGTGTGGCAATAACCTATTTACTACCTTCTCCTATACACATTTTCTTCTCTCCTGTTTCTCTGGCAGCTCAAACAGGTAAAATGAAGAGAGGTCAAAGGTCTACCCCCGCCTACTTAGTCCTGTGGGTTAGCAAACATAATATCTGTTTCCATAGCAATGGCACAAACAGGAGAAATCTTGCCAGCATTGCAGCTCATCTTTGATTCTCCACCCTAAATACCTTGCTACTCACTCACAGATATATCAGCTGCAGGTGGTTTTCAGCAGGAGGAAAGGTCAAAGTCATCTGAGGTCCCCAGAATAGAGTACTGCCCCAGTAGAATTAATGAGTCTCAATCAGCTGCTCCATTTAACAATCCAGGCTTGGGGCAGTGTGGCTGAGAAGTTGCCCAGCAGAAAAGAACCAGGAAGTGCTGCTTGACATGAGCCAGCAAAGTGTCCAGGTGGCCAAGAAGGCCAACAGCATCCTGGCCTGGGTCAACAATAGTGTGACCAGCAGTACCAGGGAGGTGATTGTGCCCCTATGCTAAGCACTGGTGAGGCTGCTCCTTGGATCCTGTGTTCAGTTTTGGCCCCTCACTACAAGGACATGGTAGTCTTAGGTTGATGTTTGTACTCAATGATCTTAGAGATGTTTTCCAGATGAAACAATTCTATGATTTCCTCCTAAAGGAAGGACAATTTGTTCCTCAGACCCAACCCTTACCCTATTTCTCTTTGTAACCTATTCTCTTTTGAAGTCATCTTAAAAGACAGTCCCACCATCCTCAAGCACAAAGGCCCTCCATTCTCCTCCTCCTGACTCTTGTGCCATTTTGAAGAGTGTAAAGTCTTGTTAATAACCACAGGTCTTGGGCCTTTGCTTCATGTGGTAAGCTCAGCTCTGCTTAGGCAAGCATCCAAGTCCTAGGTGTCATAAAGTTGGCCTTCAGCTAACGTATTTGGATTAGAGCTCTGTTATATTACTTCACAGCATGAGAAATACTACCTCAGCAATCCAGCTTTTCATCTAAGCTAGGCATATGCTAAAGGGACAATTCTTCTTCTCCTCTGCAAGACAATTCCTTTACAGAGGTTTTCATGAACAAACTGATTTCCCTGGTGTTTCACTGTAGTTACAGTTAGCACTGTTAATTTATTTTCCCTTCTGCAAGGCAAGACACTGCTGCACATTCCCCTGTAAGGAAGGGATGCCAATGATTTATGTGGCAAAATGAACAGTCTGACCAGCCACTGAGAGATGAGGAAAGACCACTGCAGAATCATAATGGAATAAACACAACAAACTACCAAGCATCACTAGCTTAGCTGATGACTATAGCATCCTCTGTCTTAACATTTGTTTGCAGTATCTTCCAGTACTTCACTATCACTCCCTTCACTGGAAGATTTCAAACCTAATATTTTAATATCTCTACAGGAGAGCTGGAGAGAGACTTTTGACAAGGACATGTAGTGACAGGATGAGGAGTAATGACTTTGAACTGGAAGAAGCTGGATTTGGATCAGACAGATAGAGGAAATTCTTCCCCATGAGGGAGGTGAGGCACTGGAAAAGGTTGCCCAAAGAAGTTGTGGAGGCTTCATTCCTGGAAGTTTCAAACACCAGGTTAGATGAGGCCTTGAGCAAGCTGGTCTAGTAGGACATATCCCTGCCTGTGGCTGGGAGCTGGAACTAGATGGTCTTTACGGTACCTTCCAACCCAAACCATTCCATGATTTTGTGATCTTCAGAGTAGTTTAGTTGCACAATGTTGCTACTTAACTTGTATCTTCAGAGGAATCATGATGCTTAATGTTTCACAATTGCCAGCTGTCTGGAATTCAGATTGAAAATATTCGGGTTACAACAACTATTCGTAGCACAGTTCCATGAGAAGCAGGATTCGTCATGGCCACAGCATACAGGTGCCAAGAAGAGCATGGATATCACTGGCATAGAGGAAATCCTTTATCAAACCTCAGCATAGAAAGGCAAGTCTTTCCAGGGTCTCGAAAGGACAACAGGAAAAGATGATTTTACAGAGGAACTTTCTCTGCAGACAAGATAGACTGCATAGAGAAGAAGCACTCTTCACTGACAAAAAGAACCCAGACAAGGCTCTTTTTACAGCTCAGACATCTCTGCTGTCTCAAAGAATACCACAATTCCTTGACTCCTCCATTAACACATCATGTTTAGTTTAGATACTGAGCAGATGATGTCATAAGAGCAACTGAGAAGGAAGAAGGACTGATTTAAACCACACTTGTTTCTAAGAAAGGCTCCCTACTTAGGTCATTTAATTTGTGCATGGAGTTGTTTCTCTAGAACAGCCCATAGGACTCAGGAGGTGGCACCTATACTTTGTGGGAGAGGGTCACTTGAAATCTTTGTAATGTGTTGACACAGGGTTGATTCCCTGCATTCCAGCTTCATTCTAGGCCTGGTAGGAAGCATCTAGGAAGAAAATACAACTACCCCAGGTGCATCATAGAATCATGGAACGGCTTAGGTTAGAAAGGATCTTTAAGATCACAGAATCACCAAGGATGGAAGAGACCTCAAAGATCATCAAGGTCATTGATTCTAACCATTATTTAACTCTACCAAGTCTGGTGCTAAACCATGGCCCCCAGCATCACATCTCTGCATCTCTGAAACACCTCCAGAGATGAGGATTCAACCACCTGCCTGGAAAATCTATTCCAGTTTTTGAGAACTCTTTCAGTGGAGATGTTTCTTCTAATGTCCAGCTTAAATCTTCCCTGGTGATACTTGAAGCTATTGCCTCTCCTCCTATCACATGTTACCACAGAGAAGAGATTGACCCCCACCTGGCTCCAACCTCCTTTTAGGGAGTGGTAGAGAGTGAGAATGTAACCCCTCATAAAGTATCTCCCAATAAGCATAGCAGGAGGCTAGTAAACAGTACCTGCAGTCAGACAGTTGAAGATGCTGCTTTCCCAATTGTCCCTCATAGTCACACTGCTCTGAAACCAGTCTTAGGCAAAAGACACCCATCTAATCTGGCTTTCAGATACCTGCACATAAGCAGGGAAACAAACAACTTATTAGATTGCTGCTCAGGACTAAGGCAGCAACACCAGTACTTTTCCTAAGCTTCCCATTGTCAAGCCTTAAAAGAGATGAAGGTACCTGTGTAGTCTGGTTTGTGCAGTTTCCTCTCTGTCAGGCTTCATTTTTTTCCCTTGCCATGGAAGCTTTGGTTCAGAAGTACAGATGCAGCTCTTGGGAAGAGCTCTTGGTCCACACAATATCCTGAAGTGAAGATTCCCCTTAAATAGGTTCCACACTTGAGCAGGAGACACTAAAGAGCTTCTCTCTTGTGTGCTTACATACAGAGAGCAGACACACAACACAGAAGCAACTTGCTCTGCTTTGCAGATAACAAGAAATACATGGGAAGAGGAAGGTGTGAGCTAGATTTGTTAGATGAGCTACAGATGTTTAAAGCATCGCCTTGAAAAGAAGGTAGACAGCTGTTTTTTGTATATTTTGCAACATAAATATATACGGTCTCCAGAGCCCCCTTCTAACCCCCCAAACAGACTATTTCTTCCAGACTTATCCCTTTTGATATTTTTCAGAAAGAGAGGGAAGTAACACCAGTAAGAAAAGTGACAGCAGAGACAACAATTACTGAAACCAAAATGTTAATCTGAGAATACCTACAGCTTTGGTGGACTGCTTTCTTCAAATAGTCTAACAGAAATTCCAGTGCCTTAGAAATTTACCTTCCTGCAGAAATTAGTTTTGAAATAGAGTAATCTACAGAGCATAGAATCATAGAATTACCTCAGTTGGAAAAGACCTCTAAGATCACACATTCAAAACATCAATCCAACACCACCATGTCCCAAAGTGCCACATCCACATGTTTCTGGAATGCCTCCAGGAACATTGACTCCACCACCTCCCTGGGAAGCCTGTTCCAATGCCTGACCACTTTTACAGCAAAGAAATACCTCCTAATCTCCAATCTAAACCTCCCCTGGCACAATTTCAGACCATTTCCTCTCATCCTATCACCTGATAGTAATGAGAAGAGACCAACCCGCCCCCGGCCCCCCGCAACCTTCTTTCAGGGAGTTGCAGAGAGCAATGAGGTCTCCCCTCAGCCTCCTCTTCTCCAGACTAAACAATCCCAGTTCCCTTAGCTGCTCCTCAAAATTCCTGTTCTCCAGACCTTTCACCAGTTTTCTTGCCCATCTGAACATGCTCCAGCACCTCAATATCTTTATTGTAGTGAGGGCCCCAAAACTCAACCCGGTGTTATCATAGGATAGTTTGCATTGGAAGGGACCTTAAAGATCATCTAGTTCCAAATATCCCCACCATGGGCAGGGACACCTTCTACTAGACCAGACTGCTCAAGGCCTCATCCAACCTGGCCTTGAACTCCTCATAGGGAGTCCTTTAGGTTGGACACAATGATCTTGAAGGTCTCTTCCAACCTGGTTTATTCTATTCTATTCTCCTCCAGGGAGGGGGCATACACAACCTCTCTGGGCAACCTGTTCCAGTGTCTCACCACCCTCACTCTCAAGAATTTCTTCCTAAACTCCAGTCTCAATTTTCCCTCTTCCAGCCCAAAGCCATTGCCCCTTGTCCTGTCACCACAAGTCCCTCCCCATCTCTCCTGTAGCCCCTTCAGGTACTGGAATGCTGCTTAAAGGCCTCCCCGGAGCTCAACAGCCAGGCTCAACAGCCCCAACTCTCTCAGCCTGTCCCCATAGAGGGGGGATCCAGCCCTCTGATCATCTTCATGGCCTTCTCTGGACCTGCTCCAACAGTTCCATGTAATTCTTGTGCTGTGGGGTCCCAGAACTGGATTCAGTACTTCAGGTGGGATCTCATGAGAACAGAGTAGAGAGGAAGAATCACATCTGCTGTCCTGCTGGTCACACTTCTTTTGATGCATCCCAAAATGCCATAAAACAACCCCCTGCACCACTGAACTCTCATCTTCTACACATTCACTTGTACAACACTATCCCTGAGGACATGCTAGCTCAACAGCCGGCTCAATACTGCCCTGACAGCATGGCAGAGAGCCAAAGAAAATAAGCTCTGCCTCCTGGCCAGGCTAATTACACCAGGTCTAGTGCTGTGCTGACAAGGGTGTGCTGCCTCCAGACTCGTTGATAGGTCTGTGGCACGTAACCCCTTATTTCTGCTTCACAGCTCACTCACAGAGAAGACATGACACACACATTGCCAGCACTCTCTCAGTTGTACCAGTTTGATTCCACTGCTGATGAAATATGACATTGTTCAACCAAGTAGGTGCAAAAAAAAAAAAAAGGGAGTGAGGGGTGGGGGGGTGGACAAACACAGTTCACAAATCAGCTCCAACTACTTGCCTTCCAAACTGGAACAAGCTACTTTTGACCAAAATACATGGACAGAAACACTTCTCTGTTCTCATTTCAGTGAAATGACTGCATTAAAGATGTGCAATAGCAGGACTCCTGTGTCTCAGCTCTCTCTCCCTTTCCCTCTTCCTCCAGGCTGTTATTTAAGATGTGGTGTTGAGGGCCATGGCTTGGCCCCAGACTTGGTAGAATTAGAGAATGGTTGGACCTGATGGTCTTAAAGCCTTTCCAACTGAAATTATTCTATGATTCTATTATTTCCTGATGGCTTATGACATAAACAAATCTCTGCACTCTGGGTATCTAGGGAAACACAGTGAGAGCCCCTCACCATCCCCCATTCCCACTACATCTCAAAAAAAAGCCCCTATAAGGTTGTAGTGAGGTGGGGTTCTGTCTCTTCTCCTTAGTACCTGGTGGTAAGATGAGAGAAAATCACCTCAAGTTGTAGCAGGGGAGGTTTAGTTTGGAGATTAGGAAAACTTTATTTCCTGCAAGAGTGGTCAGACATTGGAACAGACTGCCCAGAGAGGTAGTGGAGTCATATGTTCAAGAAATATGTGGGGATGGCACTTTGGGACATGGTTTACTGGCCATGGTGATGCAGGCTGATGATTGGACTCGATGCTAGAGGGCTTTTCCAGCCAAAACAATTCTATTGTTCTATGATCTGCACAGCTCATACAGAATACAAATTGAGCTTCTCAGCCTGTATCCCACTGCACTATGCAGCTCTGGAGAGAAACATGGATTCAAAGAATTTTTTAATTTCAAAAAAGAACTTTATGGTGATCCTGTCCAACTGTCAACCCAACACAACCATGCTTACTAATCCATGTCATGAAATGCCATGTCTACATGTGTTTTAAACACCTCCAGGTACAGTGACTCCACCACCTGCTCAGGCAGCCTCTTCCAATGCCTGACCACTATAACAGCAAAGAAATTTTTCCTAATCTCCAACCTAATCTCCCCTGGTGCAACTTGAGCCCATTTTCTCTTCTATCACTTGTTACCAAGGAAAAGAGACCAACACCCACCTGGTTCCATCCTCCTTTCAGGAGGTTATAGAGAGCAATGAATTCTCCCTTCAGCTTACTCTTCTCCAGACTATGCAGTCTCAGTTCCCTCAGCTATTCTTCACCAGACCCATTCTCCAGAGCCTTCAACAGATTCATTTCCCTTTTCTGGAAATGCTTCCAAACCTCAAGGTCTTTCTTAGAGTGATTAGTCTAAAACTACACCTAGGGCTCAAGCTGTGTCCTCACCAGTGATGAGTCACCTCACCAGGGCAATAATCATTTCCCTGGTCCTGCTGGCCACACTAATCCTGATCCAGGCCAGGATGCTGTTGGCCTTCTTGGCCACCTGGGCACACACACTGGCTCATCTTCAACTTGCTGTCTAACAACACTCCCAGGTCTACTGTGCAGCTTGCCAGCCACTCTGCCCCAAGCCTGTAATGATGCATGGGAATGATTTGCTGCATTTAATAGCAAAGTCTACCAACACTCCTCTGAATCCCAAGTAAGAGTAAAGATCATGAGGAAGCCTACTCCCCTGCTTCTTTGAATGCAAAGAAACTCCTTGAGCATAGAACAAAGTCTTCAGCTCAACTCTACCCTCAGGTGCATGCTGATAGAAAGGACTGGAAGCTGGCTCAACCCTGTATGTGCACCCACCACTTCCCACCAACTTCTTCAGCAGGGTCCAGTTTTAAGGCTCATATGATGTATAGGAATGACTGCCCATAGCTCTGCTGTGACATGATAGTCACTTCCGTATTTTTGTACTTGTATTTGCTTTGTGGATGGTCTCAGGTATAAAAACCCTCTGGGGCTGAAAGCCTCTCTATCATATACAGACACAACCTAGCCTGCAGTGTGCTTCATCTCCACAGACAACTTAGGGAAACTTCAGCCACAGCTCAATGCACAGCTTGGGACAGCCACTCACTCCACAGAAAGATGAGGAATCTTGTGATCTTTAGTATTTGTACTGAAGATCAAGCTCCTGGAGCTCAGTTACATGAGAATCTGAACTTCTCCCAAAAAAGAAAAACTAGTGTGCCTAACTGCAGGGAAAAGCTGGAAGACACTTTCTGAAGCCTGAAATGTCAGAAGGATGATAAATGAATAGCTGGCTTGGTGGAAGATGATTTTGCAGCTGCTTGGTATTTTAGGTCAGTTATGTTCTTTTGATGGTGTAAGGGCAGTGAAATACCAAAGAAAGTTTTTAATGAAACACTGGGACTGGACAGGTATGTCTGAAATACCCAGTGTCTCCAAAAATGCAGCAAAAGGTTGTGTATATCCTCACCACATCATGAATAGGGCATAGCACTCCACAAAAAGGAGATGATTGTTCCCCTCTATTCTGCTCTGCTGAAACTCCACCTGTGTCCAGCTCTGGACTCCTCAGCACAGGAAAGACAGGGACCTGTTGGAGCAGCTCCAAGGAAGGGCCACAAAAATGATCAGAGGGCTGGAGAACCTCTTCTCTGAGAACAGGCTGAGAGAGTTGGGGTTGTTTAGCCTGGAGAATAGAAAGGTCCAGGAAGATCTTATTGTGGCCTTTCAGTGGTTAAAGGTACCTACAAGGAAGATGATGACAATCTTTTTATCATGACCTGTTATGGCAGGACAAGGGATGATGGTTTTTAAACTAAAAGAGGGACATTGAGATAAGATTTTTTTTTACACTGAAGCTGGTGAAAAACTGGCCCAGGTTGCCCAGGAAGGGAGCAGAAACCCCATCCCTGGAACCATTGTACACCAGGTTGTTTGGCGCTATGAGCAAACTCAGCTAGGTAAAGACAATCCTGCTCACTGCAGGAGGATTGGACTAAATGACCTTTAAAAGTCCCTTCTAAGCCAAGCCATTCTATAATTCTGTATCCTGAAGACAGTGTGTAACAAAAAAGTACATCCACCAAGAGGAGAAGGTAGTAAGAGTGAGTGTTGTTTGTATAAAGAGACAACTATTTTGTTTGTCTGACTTGGTTTTGAGGGTTTTGTGTGTGTGTGTTTGTTGGTTTATATGTTTTGGTTTGGTTTGTTTTTCTGTTTAGAATAGAATAGAATTAGCCAGCTGGAAAAGACTTTTGAGATCACTGAGTCCAACCTATCCAACACTATCTAATCAACAAAACCATGGCACCAAGCGCCCCATCCAGTCTCTTCCTAAACACGTCCAGTGATGGTGACCACCACCTCCCTGGGCAGCACATTCCAATGTCCAATCACTCTTTCTATGAAAAACTTCTTCCTAACATCCAACCTAAACCTCCCCTGGTGCAGCCTGAGACTGTGTCCTCTTGTTCTGGTGCTGCTTGCCTGGGAGAAGAGACCAGCCCAGACCTGGCTACAACCTCCCTTCAGGTAGTTGTAGAGAGCAATAAGGTCTCCCCTGAGCCTCCTCTTCTCCAGGCTAAGCAACCCCAGCTCCCTCAGCCTCTCCTCATAGGGCTTGTGCTCCAAACCCCTCACCAGCTTTGTTGCCTTTCTCTAGGAAGGATGTTGACTTGCTGGAACATGTCCAAACTGAGGGCACTCATTTTGGTTTTGTTTGTGGTTTGGTTTATATTTTTATGTGGGGGTTTGGGGGTTTGTTTGTTTGGTTTGGTTTGTTGGTTTGTTTTGTTTGATTGTTGGTTGTTTTGTTTGTTTGTTTTACTTAGAAACACAATACCAAAAGTAATTACAGGTGTGTAAAATGCTGCCTGCAACTTTACTACCTGCTGTGTTTTACAGTCTCCTTTTAACTGTGGGAAAAAAACCAAAACCCTCTTGGCTACCAAGTGAGCCGGAGCTCATAATTTATGGCCCATGTTGGGCACTTCCTGGATCCATCCTCAGTTCAAGTGCTTTAGCTCATGTCTAGAGTCGAGAAGGTGCCAGAAGTTAGAATTTCAGACCAGTTTCAGCCAGGATAACCCAGTCAGACTTAGTCTGGCAGTTCACAGAGGTTCATTCTTCTGAATTCACTCAATTGCTAGAAAACATCCTGAGTTTTCAGAAATACATAGTTCATCAATTTCACTGAAGCATGGACTAAGCTGCTGGAAAAAAAAGGTATTTAATTTCCCAGTGAAAAATAAGGTGCTCTTTTTTTCATTAGGAATTTAAAAACTATTAAACATCCCATTGCCCCAATATTGTGTTTTTTAAAGCATAGAAAATCAAGAAACACAGGATTTCACTGAAAATTAATTCTGTCTCTCTTGGCTTTGCATTTGAAGAAGTGTTTGCTATGATACAGAAAAGACTTTTGACCTAAAGCATGCTCAACAACACAGACTGCAATCTCATCTGCACCATTAAAAGGGCTTGTTGTGACAGGATGAGAGGCAATGGGTTTAAGCTTGAAGAGGGTGGATCTTCCAGGGTGAGTGGTGAGATGCTGGAACAGGTTGCTGCAGGAGGTGGTGGATTCCCCCCTCCCTGGAGATGTTCAAGGCCAGGCTAGACAGGGCCTTGAGCAACCTGGCCTAGTGGAAGGTGTCCTGGTCCATGGCAGGGGGGTTGGAATAAGATGAACCTTAAGGCTCCTTCCAAACCAATCCGTTCTATGATTCTATGGTTCTATGAACCATACTGAGAATTACACTTGGAAAGGACAACTGAGAGTTAAAAATATGCACCACTTGCTGAGAAAAAGTGTAGAATTCCTTTAGAGACTAAAGTATAATTGCAAAGCATTGATAGATTGTGCGAGAAACACTATTGATGATTCACACCAGCAGAACTTGCTGCTAAATAAACTCTGACCTTGATACTCAAGAGACCCACTTAGAACATCCTGCAAGACAATGATATATTTCTCCACACTAACCTTTGCAAGTAGTCTGCCGCTTCAGCTCCTTGAAACAAGCTAGCTCCAATTAAAGAGGAGAAGTGGAACCGTTTCATACATTTGTTTTAGTGACAGGATATGCAGGGGTTATGATGTCATGGTGCCAAGACAATTGGGTTTGAAAAACTAGGTGTGGGCTTTCTTCAAATTCCAGATAATGTACTACTGCAACGCTGCAGAAAGTATTTCCTTCTGTATGTAAAAAAGTGAGCTATTAGAAAGAAATCCACAGAATCAACTGATAACCAACAACTGATTACCAGACAAAGTCACGAGTTCCACAACCTGGGGCTCGCTCAAAGACTGTGGAACAGCTTGACAGCTTTATGGGTCTTCTGATGGAGAGAGCCCCTCAGGGATGACTGTATGGAGCCAAAAGAGAGTGGAATTAACTGTGGGACAGTGTTAACACAAGTTGAACATGCTGTAACCGTGGCAATTGACCACTTAGGAGACTGGAAAGGTACAAAACCTTGAAAGCAACGGGGAAGTTTGAAGCTTCCCCGCTGATCAAGGCTTTCAGGAACTGCAAGACATCATGGGATCCACAGTGGTGACTATCTGCTTCTGCTGATTTCCTCCTTCTCTATATTTCTATCTTTCCCCCCTGCACAAGTAAGTGAAATAAAATTCAACTGCTTTTCTCAATCAACTACTTGGTTCCTTCTTGGTTTCATTTGGGGCATCCATAAAAGAACTCTCTCTTCTGCAGAGTGGATTGAGAGTGCCATGGTCCAATAGTGAGTAATTGGCAAGAGTTAAATTCTCTTGCATTCCAGGTTTTCCTCATATATCAGAGGGACTGGGAGCAGCTGAGATTAACTCCTGAGTAATGCCCAGTTGGACCTTTAACGTGACTAACTTTACGTTCTCAGGAACAGAATAAAGACTCAAAGGGAACCAAGTGCCAAACTGGTTTATTTAACAGGCTGCGGATGTAACTACCATGGTGGCCAAGCGGGAATGACATGAACAGGGTCAGTGAGTGGGGCCAGGCAGGACGGCAGCTCTTTCTCTCTCTGCATCAAGCAGGGCAGCAGGCAGGGTGGGAGGCAGGCAGGGTGGCAAGCAGGGAAACACAACAGGGCAACACACCAGGGAGTCTCCCAAATTCCAAAGTCCCTTACTTGAACCCAAGAGGCAAAGTGCCAAACTCCCTGTATCCCAAATAACTATACCAGACTGATGCCCCCAACAATGATGAGCCACATATATAATGATTTTTGGTCCCTTACAGACAGCCCCCACACTGCTCCTCAGTACACAATGCTATGGTGTTCTAGTAGTATTCTCTCCTATGTGATACTGAAGCTTCAGGCCCAAAGAGTAGACAGCAGTACCACTAGAAATCTTTGCCTCTGAATCTAGGGAATGAACAATTTCTTTGATACATCCATGTCTTTCTCTTGTTAACACTGCCCACCATAGAAATTATATCCAGAAAGTGCCTGAGAACCTTTCTAAATGTGTCACAGAATACTTGACACAAAAAAAAACAACCCAACCAATCAACCAACCAAAAAACCACCAACAAAACCCAACAGAATTCTTTGGACAGATGTTCAGTACAAAACACCAAAAGCCCCAACATGGACATCATCCCATAAAAGGGGAGCAGGAAAGGTGCAGGGTGCCACTTATACCCTGTGTCACTTCTCTTTTGCAACTGGAAAATTAGTCTAATAAAAGTTAAAGTTAGCTAATGTCTGGGCTTGATGATTTTCTTCTGTGTAATTTCATAATGACAGAATATAGAATAGAATAGAATAGAATAGAATTAACCAGGTTGGAAAAGCTATTCGAGATCATCAAGTCCAACCCATCACCCAACATATCTAATCAACTAAACCATATCTAATCAACTAAACTATTCTATGATTCTACAGTGCCTTGTGTGCTTCTGAGACAAATAGGTAAGAGAGACAAGTTTTTCAGCATGGAAAAAAAGTGAAGACCTTTAGAGGTACTTCTCAATTTCTGGATCTGTGTATCAGGAAGAAAGGTGGAGATACTGACTTTGCACTCTCAGATATAAACTCCACCTGAAGAGAACAGAAATTGCTTCCCTTCAGTAAGAAGCTCCTGAAGAGTCAAGTTACAAAAGAGAGTCATAGAATTGTTTGAGTTGGAAGGGACCTTAAAAATCCCATCCTTTATCCTTGAACTTCAGGCAGTCTAGGCTCAGAATAAGAAGAGCAGCTGAGATGAACTCATTCAGTGTTGAGCAGGAAGCCCACACAGCATGTAGAGGACAGATGCAACGTACTGGTGGAAATGAGCAGCTAAGAAAGTGTGTCATGATACAGTTTGCTCAAGGAGCTGAAACACAGAGTGAGGCAGGAATGAGAGAAGAAATGGCAGTGATGGAAGCAGATGGGATGTAGGGGATGTATCATAAGGTAGCATGAGAGAAACATTCATATGTTTGAAAGCAAGGGGAAAAAGACAGTGACTGATGCAGAAGCAGTGAAGGGATGTAGAAAACAGCATGGCTGGTGAGGAGAGGGAACACATAGCATCAGGGGATTCACTTTCCTCATGATGGATGCTGAAAGGAAGTCTAAAACCATTTAGTTTTTCCCACGAGGAAAACTCTATTCTCCAATCACATCCAAAAGGAAAAGCAAACGTGGTGAGAAGTCTGAAATTCTCCACTGTGCCAGGCAATTTTCTTCTCTTTGTTTTTAAAGCCTGGATCACATCCAGCTACACCCATGATTATCAAATAATGATAATCAGACAGAAATCAGACCATAAATGAAAGAAAAATCTCTTACATCATGGCATTTTCTTTATGAGTCACTGTTGCCTGCAAATGAGGACTTCTTGCTGTATTCCCAATGTGCAGCAAGTAATTTACATTTCTGGTTCCTGCCTCAGTGGTAGTCACATTGAAACAGGGAAAGCTCTAGGAAAGAGTGATGAGATACAAGAACAAATTTCTTCACTAAAAAGGTTCTCAAATACTGGAAGATGCTCCCCTGGGAGATTAAGTCCCCATCCCTAGAGGTGTTTCAAAGACAGAGATGTGGTGCTGAGAGATATAGTTTAGCACCAGGTCTTGCAGAGTTCATAAACAATTAGCTCAATGATCTGAAAGGTCTTTTTCAACTGAAATGATTCTGTGACTCTAGTCTCCAGTAACCCTGCTATTTATTTTTAAGATCAATCCTGCTTGCTATTAAAAACAACAAAAACCAACCAACCAACAAACCCAAACAAAACCCCAACCAATAAACAACCCACTTCTAAGTATTTGGAGTGGATTCCGTGGTAACTTTTGTTCAGGTAAAGCAAGTGAAACTCACTCTCTTGCAAGCATTCAGTGATGAAAAAGACTGAAGACTACTGATGACTCATTTTACATATAGAAATGCAGAATGTATAAACAATAGTGAGCATTTCATTTTGGTTCCAACCTTAACTCCACAGAAAAATAGCAACTTTAGTTGCTAATGCTACATCTTTCTCCTCTACCTTGCAAGTTTTGATCTTGTTAAAGACACTGCAGGAAGTTTCATCATTAAATGATGTTGGTACATAAAAATTCAACTAATTTCTGTGGAAAAGGCACAGTCCCACTGACCTCTTGGAACCTAAAGGCAGACATTACAGACATTAATTAGACTCACAGAATCATTTTGGTCAAGAAAAATCTTTAAGATCATCAAGTTCAAGCATTCTCTAACGCTACCAAGTCTGGTGCTAAACTGTGGCCCTCAGCACCACATCTCTGCCTCTTTGATACACCTTCAGGGATGGGGATTCAGCCACCTCCCTGGACAGCCTGTTCCAGGGTTTAAATAACCATTTCAGTAAAGAAGTTTCTTCTAAAGTCCAATTTATGCCTCCCCTGGTGCAGTTAGAGGCAATTTCCTCTCCTCCTATTGCTTGTAACTGGGGAGAAAAGACCAACACCTACCTGGCTCCAATCTCCTTTCAGGGGAGTAAGAATGTCTCCCCTCAGCCTCCTCATCTTCTCCAGACTAGACAAGCCCAGTTCCCTCAGCTGTTCCTCACCAAACCTGTTCTCCAGACCCTTCACCAGCTTTGTTGCCCTTCTGTGGAGATGCTCCAACACCTCAACATCCTTTTTGTTGTAAGGGCCCCAAAACTGAACCCAAGTACTAAAGGTGCATCCTCACCAGTGCTGAGTACAGGGGAACAATCACTTCCCTGGTTCTGCTGGTCACACTCTTGATGTCCTAGGTCAGGATTCTGTTGGCCTTCATGGCCACCTCAGCACACTACTCTTCATCTTCAGCTGGCTGTTGAACCAACACCTCCAGGTCCTTATATCCTGTGCATATTTCCAGCCACTCTGCCCCAAACCTGGAGCTTTCCTGGGGTTATGGGACCCAGGTGCAGGACCTGGCACTTGGCCTTGTTGAATCTCATACACCTGACCTTGGCTACCTAATGTAAGAAATGAGTATGCAATGAAAGTCAGATGTGTTCCTACAACAGGAAATGGGTTGGAGATAGTCATTGCAGTGTCAGAAAGTGGAGCCAAAACTATGTTTCTGGTCACATCTCTGTGTTTACACAGAGCAAGCAAGTTGCCTGACACAAACCCAGCAGGCTGCACAAGCGAAAGCTATTTCAGATAGTAGGTGAGATACAAAGAAACTATTAGTTTGACAAAAACATAATTGCAGCATCCTGCCCAAAAGGGTCTGCTGAAATCAGCAGATCTGGGAGTCATTGAGATAACCAGGGAAATAGTTTAAAAGTGAGATTTTTCTCAGATTGCTTCACTGATACAACAGGAAACATTCCAATAGATAATCTATCACTTCACAACAAAAATGTAACAACTTTGAGGCAGTGCCTGCCTCAGCATTTTGTGTTTTTGGAGAATATAACAGAGCACTGCACCTCTTGCAGAGTTACTTTCATACTGCATGAAAACCATTTCACTGGCAACAAGCAGAATCCACAGAGAGGAAATAATGAGGCATGATGCAGTGAATTATAGACTTTGCATTAGCAGTGTTGACATTATTGGTGGTAATGCTGCAACAGGCAATTCAAACATCATGCCCTAGTTTATTTAGGCAGAAGAGTCTAATCAAAGTAAATCAGCTCTCACTGGACCTGAAAGTAATTTTCTTTTCCCAAAGGAGTGCTTCAATCCTTCAAATGTTCATTTTAAGTGTGGACCAAAACTGGTATTAGGAGAACTAGCCAAATAAACTGTTGACAGCTGAGGAAATGTTAGAAATCTTGGGTTGAGAAGGTGTTTGATGGCTTTCTGCTTCTGTTCAGAAGAGGGCCATGAAGATGGTCAGTGGGCTGGAGCACCTTCCTTATAGGGATGGGATGAGAGAGTTGGGTCTGTTCAGCCTGGAGAAGGGAAGGCTCCAGGGAGACCTTACAGAGGCCTTTCAGTACCTGAAGTGGGCTACAGAAGGGCTAGGGAGGGACTTTTTAAAAGGGCTTGTAGAGACAGGATGCTGAGCAATGGCTTTGAGCTGGCAGATTTAGACGAGAGATTAGGAAGAAATTATTTCCAGTGAGAGTGTTGAGACACTGTACCAGATTGCCCAGGGAGGTTGTGGAGATGTTCAAAGCCAGATTGGACAGGGCCTTGAGCAGCCTGGTCTAGGGAAGGTATCCTTGCCCACAGCAGTGGGGTAGGAACTAGATGATCTTTAAGGTCCCTTCCAACCCAAACCATTTTATGATTCTATGATTCTTTCTTTAATTTTGGATTCAATTCAAGATGATCTCAAAATTGGTTGTTTGTCTCAGAAAAACAAGATGCCCATGTCAGCTCTAGTTCCATGTGCACATACAGAATGGGACAAGAGTTTTTGCCTCAGATGTATCATCTCTTATGAGGAGTATTAAGTAAAATTTTATAAGCTGTGTCAAGTGTTATAAAGAGCAGCTGAAGGAACTGGGATTGTTTGCTCTGGAGAAGGGTGAGAAGAGACCTTCTCTCTTTCTACAGCTCCCTGAAAGAAGGTTGGAATGAGGAAGGGGTTGGTCTCTTCTCCCAGGTAACTAGTAATAGGACAAGAGGAAATGGCCTCAAATTGCATCAGGGAAGGTTTAGGTTGGATATTAGGAAAAAATTCTTTCCTGAAAGAGTGGTCAGGCATTGGAACAGACTGCACAAGGAGGTGATGGAGCCACGTGTGCACATGGCACTTCGGGACATGGTTTAATGGCCATGGCGATGTTGGGCTAATGATTGTACATGATGATTCACAAATTTAGATACTGCATCAGGTTGAAAGTGATCTTCAAAGGTCATCTTGTCCAACACCCCTACAGACAGCGGATATGCTTCCAACCAGATCAGGCTGTCCAGGGCCACACCAAGTTTGATTTTGAATGTCTCCAGGGACTTTTTGTCCCAGAAGGACAGCAGAATCTCATGGAGACTAGTTTTCCCTGGAGCTGGAGCCTTACATTTTCTGGGAGTGGTCAGTTGGACACATGTTTTTCTTTCACAAATCTCTTTCCTTTTGGTAAATGGCCTCCAAAAAACACAAACCAAACCAAAACAAAAAAACCCAAACCACCAAAACGCAAACCAACCCCAAAATGACATGAAATATGTGAAATATACTTAGCTATGGAAACATACAGTTTATTGGTGCTGTCTGTAGCAAGAGAACAGAACAAGGACAGAGAAGAGGACAAAAACTTCACCACGAGTAAACCAACATTTGGAGCAAAGGCAGAATATGGTATTCTCATTTGCTCTGCTCCTCTGGAGAGCTGAAACAAGGAAAACACAATGCAGTGCAAATACAGAATCACAGAACGGTACGGGTTGGAAGGAACCTCTGGGTCCAACTCCCCTTCTCTAGGATCACCTAGAGAAAACCACACATGATTTGGAATGAATCTATTCTTCTTGCTGGAATGAAGGCCAGAAACATGAAACATCATCCAAGCTCCTCAAGAGTAAGATAATGGTAAGCAAAATACAAGCCTTGCTGAGGAGCTGAACAACACAAAGGATAACCACAAGAATCTTACATGTGCATACATGGTCTTAACTACTTCACAAACTGTGTTGGTAACTATCTATCTCTCTTCCAAAGATGATTCCACAGATGATTTGGTGACATTGAGCTAAATGGTAATCTTTTGCCTTCCAGGTTCAGGAATTCAATATTTATCTTTTAAAGCTGAAGCTACTCTGCACCTAAATGGCATACTTCACCCTCTAGGCAAAATGTTTTCCTAAACAGAATACCTCCTAGAAGTGCGTCCCTGGTCATTCATTCAACACCATGGATGCCTTTAAGCAAGAAGTCACAGAACCCTCAGATAATGTTCCCTCAGTAGTCCCATTCACAAGTACGAATCACAGAAACACAGAATGACAAGTTGGAAGGTACCCCCAAGGATCATCTGGTGACAGCCTGTGAAGCTGAGTCTTAAATGAAAGGGGACCCACCACTTCCCTTGGGAGATATTCCAATGCCTAACTGTTCTCATGGGGAAGCATTTTCTTCTGGAGTTCAATGGTAATTTCCCCAGCAGTAACTTCACCCCTTGTCTTTTCCATGGGACTCCTTGAAAGAAGAGGGTCTCTATCCTCTTGATAGCCACCCTTTATCTACTGGTCCATGGTAATAAGGTCTCCCCTAAGCCTTCTCAAGTCTGAAAAACCCATATGGCAGATCTGTTAATCTTCTCATCATTCTCCTGGCCCTTCTCTGGACATTTTCTAGCCTGTCCACATCTGTTTTGTACAGTGGGGACTGAAACTGCATGCAGTGCTACATGTGTAGTCTGACTAGCACTGAGTAGAGTGGGACAATTTCTCTCTGGGACTTCTTTATCTCTGTTGTTTTTGTTGATGCAACCCAACATCCCTTTAGCTTTTTTTTCTGATGCAGCACTCTATTTACTCATGTCCACCAAGACTTTCAGGTTCCTTACCACAAGTCTATTCTCCAGTGAGGTGGATCCTAGTTTCAGCTGCTGGATTTGGAATCCCAGGTATAAGGCCCAACACTCGTCCGTATTGAACTTCATAAGGTTCTTACTAGTCCACTCCTTCGGCCTGTCCAGGACTTTGTGGAGGCTGACTGTCCCTTCTGGAGTATCCACCTTCCCACTCATTTTGGTGGCATCTGCAAAATTTATCAGGATGCTCTTGATCTACTCAATTACCACATCAGAACAGTAAGTCATGAGGTTAGCTTGGAGCAAATTTCTGGCCTCTCTTCTCTTTAGGGAACATACCCTAAGTTCAAAAGGTTGCTCCTCAGGAAACAATAAGAATTACAATAATCCTCTTGGCTGATTATTATTTTTTCAAAGCTCTTATTTTTCTAAAAGCTGGCAAGTAGGGAAACGTTTGCTGCACTGACTCCAATACCATTGGAGGGGAAAAGCGAAGGAACAAAGCACATTTGGAAAAACAGAAAGTTAGAAGCTGATACAGCATGGTCTGGGAGACTTCCTTTGTCAAGCATATTTTCTTGTCTTTTCCAACTAAAAACATTTGGTTTTATTCATTAGAGAAAGAACAGAGACGATTCCATAATTATTCATTAGCTACAAGCACGGAATAAATTGATCTTTGCCCATTTTATCGCTTCAGACTTTAAATACACAGCGACGTGATTGAATCAATATTCTCAAAGGAGACAACACTCGCTAATAGCTGGCTTTAATAATCATAATTTTGCAACCCACTGTGCTTTGAACACAGAAATGAATTAACTGTGGCAAAGCCAAGTCCTCACAGAAAGAAGGTAGGCATTAGTGCATTATGGTCTTCTTCCAGCTGTAGAAACTGAGGCCAAGGCATCACTGGTAGCATTTACAAAAGGAGGAGGCACTTCAATACCCTGACCCCCTTGGCTTTCAGTCTCCACTTGCCAGAGAAAAACACCTAACTGGCTTCTCAAGCAGCATTTTGGAATCACGGAATCTTAGAACTGTTTTGATTGGAAAAGGCCTCTAACATCATTGAGTCCAACCACCAAGCTAACACCACTATGGCCATTAAACCATGTCCTGAAGTGTCACGTCCATATGATTTTTGGCTCTCCAGGGATGGAAAAGAAAATCATTTGATGGCCCAATTTGTGTGTATGTTTGAAATCCTTCCAGATACAGGTTAGCCTTCCGGGAAGTAACTAACAATTTCCTTGTTGCTCAATTACGTTGCATTGCTCGTTGTCTCAACATGTTCACAGAAGTACACCAGGCTAGATGGAAGTGGGCATCATGGGGTTGGTAATGGACAATCAGAGATTAAGAGTATGGACCCAGCAGGCCCTGGCAGTCCTCAGCAAGGCCTGGCAGCTCTCCCTAGCAAGCAAGGCTGGGAGCTGTGGTGGCCCAGAGCACCAAGACCAGGGTGGCCAAACAGGGCAGTTCATGCAGGCAGGGTGTGTGGGTAGGAGGAAGTCTTTCTCCCAGCTCCAAAGGTCAGCCAGTCCAGTGGGTTTGCAGCTTACAGTAAGGTGCTCAGGCTCTGCCAGCTCCTGAAATGAGGGGACTCATCCTCAATGATCCTTTGGCACAGTGATGAGCACTTGATGCCAAGCAATGCTTGCAGCTTTGCCACAGGGGTGTGCGTCACCCACCTTGGAGATGACAGTTATCTTCACCCAGCCAGAGCTGCCTAAGTGAGAAGCAGTCATGCAGACCTCAGCCTGCATCCTGAGATGGAGAATGGGGGGCAAAGCTGCCTGCAGAAGGTGTGCTCAGGTGGAGGATCTCCTGCAGCACGTGGCTGCACTACAGAAGACAGGCAGAAGACTGCATAGTATCAGGGAGGCAGAAACATAGATAAATAATTGGATTCAAGTGCAGTCTGCACTGAATCTGCAGCCTGTGGCCGAACAGCCCTAAACTACCTCACCAGCACACCCCAAGAGAGGGAAATCCTGCAATGGTGGGGAACAGCATATTGCAAGGGCAAGAACTAACAGGGGGAAGAAACCTCCCTCCAAGCAGACCTGAGTAAGACAGCCAGATCAGTTCCCTGTTGTACAACAACTAAAGAAAAATAGGCAAGTGAAAGGCACATAGGCACTCATTTGCCTCTCCAGAAGGAAAATGGAGATCAGATCATGAGAGACATGGAGAAGGCTGAGGTGCTCAGTGACTACTTTGCCTCAGTGTTCACCAGCAAGAGCTCCAGCTGCACCACCCAAGCTTTGGAAGGAAAAGCTAGGGACTGGGAAAAGGAAGATCCACCCACTATAAGTGCAGATCAGTTTTGAGACCATCTAAAGAACCTGAAGATGCACAAGTCCATGGGGCCTGATGAAATCCACCTCCAGGTCCTGAGTGAACTGGCAGATAAAGTTGCCAAACCACCATATTCGAAAGGTTATGGCGATCTGGTGATGTCCCTGATGAATGGAAAAGAGGACACAGCTCCCATCTTCAAAAAGGGAAAAAAGGCAGAACCCAGAAACCATAGGCCAGTCAGTCTCACCTCTGTTCCTGCAGACATCATGGAACAGATCCTCCAGAAGCTTTGCTAAGACATATGGAAACTGAAGAAGAGGTGATTGGTGGCAACCAACATGACCTCACCAAGGGCAAATCATGCCTGCTGAACTTAGTGGCCTTTTAAGATGCAATCACAGCAATCAGTGAAAAAAGGAAAAGCAACAGATGTCATCCACCTGGACTTGTGTAAAGTGTTTGGCACTGTCCCACATGACATCCTGGTTACCAAACTGGAAAAGTACGGACTTGAAGGTTGGGCCACTCACTGGCTAAGTAATTGGCTGGATGGTTGTGGTTAATGGCTCAATGTCCAAATGGAGACCATTTTATGGCAATTAAGCCCACATTTCTGAGTTCACAGGTTCCTGGAGAGAGTGTCTTTCTCCCCAGATGTGAGAATTTGGAATCAGATGTGAGGCAGGTATGAGCTGTGTCAAAAAGTGGGGCAGCCATGAGCAGTATCTTAGGGGAATATCTGTCCAGCACAATTGAAGGCAAGAAATTCAGCTGCATGAGAGGAGATTGGTATCTGCAAGCAAGCAGTAGCAGACAAGAATAAGCAGTAAAATCACATTTTGAAGATAACTGAATTGTCAGTCATAAAACAACCTCTAAATTATCTGTCTTGGAAGTCCAGTTTGATCCTGCATACATTCAATATTTTGATCCTTATAATGCAGTTACGTTTCCAATACATCCTAAAGCTATATATACACATTCCCTGGGTTTACAGCTGCAATTGTTTGAGATATTCTGGTGCCTGGCAGTAAATGAAAGCAGGAAATGTTCTGTAATCTCTGCAGCAGTGAAAGATCTCAGTGAAGGAACCTGCTGCTGCGTCATGGACATCTGGGATAATCACATTTAGGAAGGCAATGTGAAGCCACTTGTTTGATGTGATTGAGCTATTACAGAGACTTCTGGCAGCTAATTAATCACCAGGACTGCTGAAGGGGAAGAATCTTTTCCAGACATATTTATAGGCAGAGCTGGAATAAGCTTGAGAGCTTTTTGTGATCTTTTCTGTGTGCATAGAAAAAAGTCGGTTCTGAGGCTGGCACTTGTGTTGGTGATCATCAGTGAGCTAACTGAACCAGTTTAGCTTGCTCAGGGAGGAGGTGGAGTCACTGTCCCTGGAGGTGTTCAAGAAATGTGTGGACATGGCACTCTGGAACATGGTTTAATGGCCATGTTGGTGTTAAGTTGAAGGTTGGACTTGATGATCTTAGTGATCAAGATTCTTCAATAATTCTATGACTCCAATTACAGTGATGTAGGAACAGGAAAGCCCACTCTAACATGAAATAGACAAAACCCTTCTGTGAGTTTCCTCTGAAGAAGCCAAAATGAAGATGGGAAGACATCATAGAACTATAGAATGGTTTTGGCTGGAAAAGGCCTTTAAGATCATTGAGTCCAACTGTCAAGCAAATACCACCATGGCTATTAAACCATGTCCTGAAAATCTGTGTCTACATATTTGAGACATATGGGTCTGAAATAAGCTCCTAACTTTGCTCAGCAATCTGTGTAGTCATCTACAGTCTTCAGGCAGGCTAGACTGTTTGGAATTTGTTCCAGAATCTTACAGTATCAGATGGAAGTCCTCCTACTGAATTTAGTGGACAGCAGATTAGATTTAACAGTTAATTGACTAATTATTCCGTACTCTGGGAGATGCCTAGACCAGCCAAGCTACTGGATCAAAACAATCTGCCAAAATTATTGATAGAGAAGCAAACTGTAGACTGAATGTCAAATCTTTTGATTAATGTTTGGACAGAAATGTCGTTACCATGATCCTAGGTAAACAGTTCTGATTAGTCCAGATGCACACACACAGATTCTCAGCCATTCAGCTGTCCTCCTCCATCATTGCTGCATTCATGGCCTTCATTTGAACTTCCCTTCTAGCAGTTCCACTTTCAGACCACAGCATGTCATTTATTTCTTAGATCAAAGTTTGCCATGACACCCCAAATGGGAACATTTGTTTTTTTCAGGTGACCACTACTTCTTCAAAAAGGCCAAGTGATGGATCCTGCACTTGGGTGACAGCAAACTCATGAACACTCAAGGCTTGGGGCAGAGTGGCTGGAAAGCTGCACAGCAGAGAAAGGCCTGGGGGTGTTGACCAGCAGCTGGCTGAAGAAGATCCAGTATATGCCCAGGTGGCCAAGAAGGACAATAGTATCTGCCCTTGATCAGCAATGGTATGGCCAGCAGACCAGTGATTGTCCCCAGGTACTCAGCACTCTTGAGGCCACACCTTGAGCCTTGAGTTTTAAGCTCAATATTAGAAGAAAGACCTTGAGTGAAAGTGTTCTCAAAGACTGGAACAGTCTCCCCAGGGAAATAGTTGAATCCCCATTCCTGAAGGTTTAAAAGAAACAGAGATTTGATCCTGAGGGATGTGGTTTAGCAAAAGACCTGGTCAAGTTAAATAGGCTCAAGTTGAATAGACTTAATGATCTTAAAAGTCTTTTCTAACTGAAATGATTCCATGATTCTATGATACCTCAAAGCAGTCTGTACAGATTTTGTTTAAGGAAATAAGATAACTGATTTTTAACAAACACAACATTTTCTCAAAGAGCCTGGCCATCTCATGAAGCACAGTAATTGTCATTCCTTGATTACAGCAGCACAATTATCTTGTGGCTTATAATTATTTTTGTGGTATTTAAAATATACAACCACACTGGAAATGAGGAGGAGTCCTGATTCCACTGATTTTTTTTTCCTCTTTCTTTCCCTTCCCTGACTTCTACTAACACTTTGTACCATCCCTGGAGGTGTTCAAGAAAGGCGTGGACATGGTACTTTGGGACATGGTTTAATGGCCATGGTGGTATTCAGGCAATGGTTGGACTCAATGTACTTAGAGCATTTTTTCCAACTGAAACAATTCTATGATTCTATGATTCTCCATGTGAGGACCATGATCACCAGCTTTCTCATGAAGACTCCAGACAGAAATTAATATGCAAAATGCTATGTTTACCTGAAAGCTAATTCTGTCTCAGGGAAGAAGTCAAGAATGCCTCTGTCCCAAAACACATCAGTATGTGTTTCAATGACTTTTTCCCACTGAGCTCTGAAGATATAACCTAGATAAAAGTTCTCCTGCCCATGTCTAAGTCAGTCTCCTATGTATTCAGTATATATTCTAGTCCATAGAAGGTTGAGATGGATTCTTTTTGAAGTATTCTTATTTCTTTTTCATCCAGAGAAACACAAACTTCCTAAATCCAAGCAGAATCACACACTGATATATCCACTCACTTGGAAAGACATTATTCAAGTTATTGATCTAACTCAGATGGAGCAGGATCTCCTAATCCCACATGAATCAATCCTCCCATCATCTACCTGCAACTGAGGCTAAAGGGAAGAGAGTTGCTCCTTGATTTCAATCACAGTCTCCTTTCTGGGTAATGGGGGATTAATTTGCCCCAGAGATAGCTGTAGTGGAATGCACCACACAGGACTGAATACTTGAATCACAGGAAGAGCTTGTGTTCTTGTTCTACCTCCTCAACCCTACTCCAGCAAAAGGCAACTATTTTAAGGGTGATCCATTTCTGGGGGCAGGAAGAAGAGGATAGTTTGTGCTGTAATGCACAGAGAAGGTGAGAGATTTAATGCAGCAATCTACTTGGTTGATGACTCCAAAATGAGTATGGAGGTTGACACTCCAGAAGGGAGAACAACCCTTAGTGAAAACTTGGGCAAGCTGAAGGAGTGGGCTAGCAAGAACCTTATGAAATTCAATGGGGACAAGTTTAGGCTCTTGCCCCTGGGAACACAACCCAGGAGTGCAGCTCAGACTGGGCTCCACCTAGCTGGAGAGCAGACCTGTGGAAAGGGACCTGGTGGTCCTGGTGGACAACAAACTGAACATGAGTGAACAGTGTGCTGCGGTTACAAAAAAAAAAAAAAGCCAAAAGGATGCTGGGTTGTATCAGAAGGGCATCACCATCACACACCGCCACAGAGGAATAAGTGATTGTCACACTTTACTCAGTGCAGGTCAGTCCACACCTGGAGCACTGCTGTACCAAAAAAAAAAAGAAGATGTGGAGAGGTTGAAAAGTGTTCAGAGAAGGGCCAGGAGAATGACCAGAGGACTGGAAGCCCTGCATGTGAGAAAGGCTGAGAGAGCTGGGTTTGTCCAGAAAAGGAGAAAAGGATTAGAAGAGACTTTATTACCATGTCCCAGTACGTAAGGGGCAGCTAACAGGAGGATGGAGACTCCCTTTTTACAAGGAGTCCCATGGAACAGAAAAGGGGTGATGGGAACAAGTTACTGCTAGGGAGATTCCTATTGGACTCCAGATGAAAATGTTTCCCTGTGAGAACAGTCAGCTATCAGAATTGTCTCCCAAAGGAAGCAGTGGATTCCCCTGCAATGGAGAGTTTTAAGACTCCGCTTGACAGAGTGCTGGGCCAGATAATTTCAACTCTACTGTCACCTAGAAAGGTTGGGCCAGATGATCCTTGGAGTGCCTTCCGCCTTGGCATTCTGTGATTCTGTTTCGGTCTAATGAAAATGTAACATAAGAAAGCACATCTCCCCAAGAATCATCTGTGAAATTTATTTTAAATGCCTTTGAGAATGGTTCCAATCACATTGCTGAGCCTCCTGCCAGTGGCAGCTCTCGGGATGAAATAGCATCAGTGACATGAACAGCATGACAGCATTATGTAAGAGCTTATGAAGCAGTTTCAAACCTGCTTTGATACGGCATTAACAATCAGCAGGGAAAACTTTGTTTAATATTTCAACAACATGTTTAAAAGTTAAACACTTTCATTTCTCTGATGGTGCAAAAGCCTGAGCAGTACACAGACAGAAGGAGGAGGAGGCGTTTCAAGTCTTTTGCCTACAATCACAGAACTGTTTTGTTTGGAAAAGACTTTAAACATAATGGAGTCTGACCATTATCTTACTCTACCAAGTCTGATGTCACACCAAGTCCCTCAGCATCACATCTCTGCCACAGGGTGACCTGCATCAGCAGGGCAGTTGGACTAGATGAACTTCCTCCCAGTCTCCACTATTCTGTGATTCTTTGTGATCTTTGTGTCTTTTCAACACCTCCAAGGATGGAGATTCAACCACTTCCCTGGGGAGCCTGCCCCAGTATTTGAGAACCTTTTCACTCAAGAAGTATCTTAGAATATCCAAACTAATGTGGGACTATCATTGAAAACTTGTCAAAAAGTATTCGTACATTCCACCAAGATGGTCAGCATCAGCAGGAGAAAAGCTGTTTCTCTCCTTAGCGTAAATCTGTCAAAGGAAATTGGTGCTATTAGCATGAAGAGCACAGAATTTCATAGAATCATTGAACTGTTTTCATTGGAAAAGACCTCCAAGATTGTGAAGTGCAGCCTTCAACCCAACACCACCATGGCCGTTAAACCATGTCTCAAGTCCTATGTATGCGTTTCTTGAACATATCCAGGGACAGTGACTCCACCACCTGGGTAGCCTGTTCCAATGCCCAACTGCTCTTGCAGCAATCACATTTCTCCTAATCTCCAACCTAAACCTCCCCTGGCACAATTTCAGGATGTTTCCTCTCATTCTATCACTTGATACTAGGGTGAAGAGACCAACCCCCACCTCACCACAAGCTTCTTTCAGGGAGTTGTAGAGAGCAAGGAGGTCTTCCCTCAGCCTCTTTCCAGACTAAACAAGCTCAGTTCCCTCAGCTGCTCCTCACCAGACCTGTTCTCTAGATTGTTAAACAACTTAGCTGAGCTTCTCTGGACACAGCACAGGACCTCAATGTCTTGAATTTGTTCCATTAAAGTTTGCACTGGAATTGTCACGATGAGAATGGAGAATATCCTACTGTAGAAAAGGTCATAAAGGTCTTGGTATTTTAGGCCGTGGTGATTAGGAAACATTACTGCAAACGTTTCCCTGTCATTTGCTCATTTGCTCTTTTCAAATATATTGGTGATTTTTTTTGTTCCCCTGTACTAATCAGAATCATCAGTCATAAAATCATCATCGCATTGTTGCGCTGTTAACTAGGTTTGGATAATTTCAGTAATGACTGCTATGTTATTTAGGTATTCTCACTACAAGGAGATCTGTGAACAGGCAATTTCCTGCTGAACGTTTCATACATTTCTAATAGGCAGTTTGTGCAGTTTTTGATGGCCCACTAAATCATCCAGTCTTTAACTGTGGCACTAAGATTGATTCAGCTTTGCAGTGGGAGTAGAACATCTGAATACACGCAAGTGTCACCCAAAGTTAAGATATAATGATGCCATGCCAGACCTCAAAAAGGATGTTTAGATTCTAAGACTTTTAAAGTGTTAATAAAATCTTTTCTTATAAAACAAAAATCTAGTAGGGAAAAGCAACTTGGAAGATCAAGAAGGATCTAGAGAGCAAGTCTTATGAAGAGTGGCTGAGGGACCTGGGATTGTTTAGCCTGGAGGAGAGAGGTCTGAGGGGCCCTCACTACAAGAAAGACATTTCATCACCTTCATTGTAAACATTTCTTCCTTATATCTAGTCTAAGCCTGCCCTTTACTAGTTTAAAGCCTTCACCTCTTGTCCTGTCACAACAAACCCTGCTAAAAAGACCATCTTCATCCTTCTCATAGACCCCTTTAAATACTGAAAAGCAGCAATAAATTCTCACAAACCTCCTATTCTCTTTTAGACTAAACAAGCACCAGCTCTGCCAGCCTTTCCTCACAGAATCAGTATTCTAGGCCTCTGATCAGTCTTATGACCCCCCTCTGGCCCTGCTTCAACAGATCCATGTCTTTCCCATGTTGAAGGCTCCAGAGCTGAACACAGTACTCCAGGTGGGATCTCACCAGTGTGGAGTGGAGTGGGAGAATGCCCTCCCATGACCTGCCACCCACTCAGCTTTTCATGAAGCCCAGGCTATAGTTGTCCTTCTGTGCTTGTGACTGCACGCTGCTGGTCCATGTCTAGCTTTTAATCTACCACTACCCCCAAATCCTTCTCCACAAGGCTGCTTTCAACCCCAGCCTGTATTGATACCAAAGACTGAACCAACCCAGGTGCAGGAGCTTGCACTTGGTATTGTGGAATCTCATGATATTCACACAGGCCCACTTCTCAAGCCTGTACAGGTCCCTTTGGATGGTCCCCTGGTTGTGTCAACCTCACCATTTAGCTTGTTGTCATTTGCAAACTTGCTGAGGGAGCACTGCATCCCACTATGTCATTGTTGAAGATACTAAACAGCGCCAGTCCTAGTATAGCCTCCTGAGGGATACCAGTTGTTTCTGGTCTCCATGTGGACATTTGGGCTGTTGATCACTACCTTCTATTTTCTGTAAAATGAGCTTCTTTTGACCACATCCTATGTATGGCACATGTAACTGTTATCATAAAGAAGCCCCAACAGCAGCTTTGGGTCACTTGGCTCCTCCACGTCATGCAAGTGCCTTTAGCTACCTCTGTCTCATTTGGGTAGTTTGAGGCAGTGAAGACTAGACACCAGGAACTAGATCTATTCTTGACAGTCAGCACAATGAGTATGTGGCCTTTCACAATAAAACAAACCCTCTCTGTGAAGACAGAGTGTCACCTGTGTCCATCCCACCCTTCACACTGCCTCAGCCTGACCAGCATCCAGGCAGAGACACTGAGTCCCCCAACATAGCTTTTTACCTTCAGTTCAGCACACAGTAATTGTGATCACACTGGTTTTGCTCTGCTCAAGGCAAAATTAAGCAGAAGTAATTTCTGTCTTTTTAGTGTCATATCAGCAGGCAAATCTTTGGTTACTTTAAAGGACTGTTGGATGGGTGTGAACCAAATTCAGTGAATAGTCTGATGGCATCAGACAGATCTGAGTTTCTTTCACAGAATCAGAGAATCATAGGGGTTGGAAGGAACCTCCAGAGATCATCCAGTTCAACCCCCCTGCCAAAGCAGGTTCACCTAAAGAAGGTTGCACAGGAACATGTCCAGGTGGGTTTTGAAAGTCTCCAGAGAAGTAGACTCCACAACTTTTCTGGGCAGCCTGGTCAAGTGCTCCAGCATCCTCAAAGCAAAGAGTTTTTTCTCTTTAGTTCAATTGAAACCTCATGTGTTCCAGTTTCTACCTTTGTCCTTGTCCTTCTACCTTTCTACCTTGTCCCTTGTCCTGTCACTGAGCACCACTGAAATGAGCTCAGTCCTATTGTCTTGACTCCCATCCTTTATCTATCATCAACATTGATCAGATTCCCTCTCAGGCTGCTCTTCTCCACATTGAAGAGCACCACATCTCTCAGCCTCTCTGCATCAGAGAGATACTCCAGTCTCCTAATCCAGACTGTTCCCTACCTGATTCCTGGGTATCTTAAAAGAAATACTTACCCTTAATTACCAGGGCACAAATATTTGGCTCCACATCTCCAGTCCCACTGGCAGCTGTGTACACTCAACCCTTCCCTCCTCTAATGGCACATTTTGCACTTCTGTGGTTGGGAAGCTGCAACATGAAGAGGGACCTGTGTGTATTGGCTGACAGTTGACTAAATATGAGTCAGCAGTGTGTCCAGACGGACACACAAGCAAATGGCATCCTGGCTTGTACTGGAAACACTGTGGCCAACAGGAACAGGGAGGTAATCATTCCTCTGTACTCACCACTGGTGAGGCCACACCTCAAGTATTCTGTTCAGTTCTTGGCTGCTCACTACAGGAAGGACATTGAGGTGCTGGAGTGTGTCCAGAGAAGGGCAATGAGGCTGGTTAAGGGCCCGGAGCACATGGCCTACGAGGAGGGGCTGAGAGAGCTGGGGGTTTCCAGCCTGGAGAAGAGGAGGCTGAGGGGAGACCTCATTGCTCTCTACAGCTATCTGAAGGGAGGTTGGAGTGATGAGGAGACAGCCTCTTCTAAATGGCAAGCGACAGGGCCAGAGGAAATAGTTTCAGGCTGCACCAGGGGATGTTCAGGCTGGGTGTTAGAAATATTTCTTCACGGGAAGGGTTCTCAAACATTGGAATTGTCTGAGCAAAGCAGTGGTGGAGTTACCATCCCTGGAGGTGTTTAAGCAGAGTGTGGTCCTGGCACGTGGGGACATGGTTTAGTGTTGACCCTTCAGTGCTGGATTGAGGGTTGCCTGGATGATCTTTGAGGTCTCTTCCAACTGAATGCATTCTGTGATTCTCTCCTAAGGAGCTCAATTGCAAATGGGCACAGAAAAAAAAAAAAGTAAAAAAGGTTTGACACTGTAGGATTAGAGAATGCACAGAGAGTCTCTAATTATTTATTCATTTGTGTTTCTTTCATTTTTAATCCTTTGATTTCTGAGAATCACCAGCTAGATTTCCTGGTACAATAATTATAAATACTTCATGACAGTGGATGGATCTAAAAATTCTATTTGAAGTTTTGATGAGAGTCTGTGATGAAACGTTGGCACATTGTTTTTACTTGTCTGGGAACTTTGATGCCACGGTAATTTTCAGAGGATAAAGCTCAGGCATTTACACATCAATTCCCACTTTCCTCCTTACTTTAATTGTTCCCTTTCTCAGCTTGGGGTTGCCATCTCCTTGCATAAAATTCCACCAGTGGTTTTAATGTGGCATATAGTACCTGAAAGGAGGTTGTAACAAGACAGGAGTTGGTCTTTTCTCCCTAGTAACAAGTCATAGGAGGAGAGGAAATGGCAGTAAATTGGATATTAGGGACAAATTCTTTCCTGCAATAGTGGTCAGGAATGGGAATAGGCTGCCTAGGGAGGAGGTGGAGTCATCGTCCCTAAAGGTTAAAAAAATGAGTACATGTGTCACTCTGGGACACAGTTTACTGATCATGGAGGTGTTAGGTAGAAGGTTGGACTTGATGGTCTTAGAGGCCTTTTACACCCTTAATGATTCTATAATTCTAATAACAAGGGATAAGAGAAGAGTAAATGGCTGTTTAACCCTGAACATATCACCACAGAGGTCTCTTCTCTGTCTTCCATTTTCTCTGCTATTCTTTAGAGGCTCTATGAGAGAGTTCTTTAATATAGTGGAATCACAGAATCATGAAGATTGGAAAAGATGCATAAAATCAAGTCCAACCATCAAACCAACACCACTGTGCCCACTAAACCTGTCCCAAAGTGCCATGTCTACATGTAGTGCCATATCTCCAAGGACAGGGATTTAATCACCTTCTTGGGGATCTTGTTCCAGCCTTTGAGAATCCTTTTAGTCAAGATCTTTCTTCTAATATCCAACTAAACTTCCCCTTGAGGCTATTCCCTCTTGTCCTAACACTTGTTACTATGGAAAAGAGTCCAGCCCTCACCTGTCTCTCATTGTATCATATGATACTAGGGAGGAGAGACTGACTCCCACATAACTACAGCCTCCTTTCAGGGAGTTGTAGAGAGCACTGAGGTCTTCCTTCAGCTTCCTTTTCTCCAGACTAAGCAAACCCAGTTCCCTCAGCCATTCCTCACTGGACCTGTTCTCCAGACCCTTCCCCAGATTTGTTGCCCTTCTCTGGACACCCTCTAGCACCTCATTGTCTTCCTTGTCATGAGGACAAACCCTGAAATTAAAAGCTACGAGGCTCAGACTTCAGTCATGACACAGCTGAGAAATAAGTCACTTAACACAGAGCAAGGTCATGATGAGCAGGTGCAGCACAGGAGGAAAGCAGCAGAGATCAGATGGGCAAGGGCAACACGATAAGAAACTGAGCCTGTTCTCATCCTGCTGGTCTGCATGTACAGCTGAAGATGAACCAGAAAAAGAAATGACTTCCCTATAAACCAGGAAACCCATTTACTAGCTTCCACACATCTTTGTCAATCTTCTTTCAGAAGGAGCCTTTTGATAGGAGGTTGTTAAAGCCCTGGGATGAACTCCAAAACTGAAATGCAGCCCCTGTGTGTCTTTTCTTTCCCCTACCATACTAACACTCATCCATCAACCTGCTAAGCAATCTTTGCAGATCATACAAGCAAATGTTTTGAAGTAGGTAATCTGGAAGTATCAGGAATAGGGCCTTCTGAAGTCATAATATCAAAAGTCTTGGCAGCAAAGAACTATAGCAGAAGGAAATATTGTCTTAAATAAGCAAAATGATGGTGGGGGTTTCAGGAAAAGAAAAAAAAACAAACACAAAAAACCTCCTCTCAATTGTATTTCAGCTCGTCAAACATCACATCAGCAATTCTGCGGCACAGACTAAAGTGCATCTGTAACTTGCTTTATCTTTCTCCCTGCAGTTAAAGCTTTTATTGTGATTGTTACCTAAACTTGGAAGTTCATATTTACATTTTACTCTGTGATTATGATTTGTTTACAATGCTGACATTTTCAATCCATGTTTCATAAAATATGGAGACAGAGGGAGAGCATACAGCCAGCTGGAGAATCTTTCAAGCAGTCCATGTAAGCCCCACAAAAAGGTGGCTCCAATTGGCCAGAGTTCAAATGGTCACAAAGAGAATCAAACAATTGTTTTGGCTGGAAAAGACCCATCAGATCAGAGTCAACCATTAGGCCAGGTCACCACAAAGCCATGTTCCTCAGTACCACATCTCCATGGCTTTGAAACCCCTCCAGAGATGGGGACTCCACCACTGCCATAGGCAGCTTGAGCTAGGGCTTGACAATACTCTTGGGGAAGAATCATAGGATCAGAAAATGGAGTGGGTTGGAAGTGACCTTAAAGATCATCTAGTTTTAACACCCCCACCACGGGCAGCCCCTGTCCAACCTGTCCATGAAAACATCCAGGGAGGGGGCATCCACAGCCTCCCTGGGAAACCTGTTCCAGTGTCTCACCACCTTCACTGTAAAAAAACTTTCTAATCTCCAGTCTAAATTTCCTTTCTTCCAGCTTAAAGTATTTGCCCCTTATCCTATCACTAAGCCCATGTAAAAAGTCCCTCTCCAGCTTTCTTGTAGGCCCCCTTCAGGTATTGAAAGGTTCTCCCCAGAGCTTTCTCTTCTCCAGAAAGATGACAAGAAACAACTTTTCTCATCTTGTGAATTAGTATCTCCTCCTGCTTTCTCCCTGATGCAATTCACTTCTGTCCTGAATGGATAAAGCCTCAAATATGCCCTGAACCAGACAATGGAGCAGGAGCCAGGAGGGATGGTTTTCCAGGACATTGCTCATGTTGCCCAGGCTTGTCTGTGTGCCTTTGGCCGTGTTTGGAGAAAACCTGATTCTGTAGGTTAAAGTATCAAGTTTCTATCTCTTAATCTTTGCTGCCACTGGCCATCATTGTCACAGGAATTCTATAATTGCTAGCCCAAAGGTGAGCAGTTTGCCTTCTTTTACTGAAAGAAGCAACAAGAGTCGCTGTAGAGGTTGCAGCTAAAGAACCCCTCCATAGCAGCCAAAGCTACAAAAGTTGCCAAGCTGCAGGGATGAGAGCTGCTCAAAGCCCGAGCACCAAAGATACCCCAGATCACTGCCTGCCTGGACATTGGCTTTCTTGGCCACCTGGGCACATTGCTGGCTCATATTCAGTTGCCTTCAATTAGAACCCCCAGGTCCCATTCTGCCAGAATTCTGTCTGATTGTTACAGGCCTCTGATAAAAGGTTCTGTTGCCCCAGGCCCTCCATTGGGTGGGTTCTAGAGTTCCCCTTTGTGGGCAAAGCTGGTATAGTTGCCCAGGTCTTTCTTTACAGTTTAAACTACTGTTTGCCATTTCTGGGTTTTGCTGGTACTGTTTAAATTGTTACATGTCCCTGCTTGTGAGATACCTTTCCACAATCAAGTATCTAGAATAAGTTAATAGGTTTTATGAATATTTTCTGTGAGATTTTTGATTAATAAAATTATTCACATTTTTATTAATTGTTCTGCCAATTCTTGAATATTAATAACCAGAGCAACCTCAAATGAGTTATTTAGGTTTAACTCAATGTAAAAAAAACCCCAAACCTGTCATTTTAAAATTAAAATAATAAAGCCACTTCCTCCTCTGGAGTCTCCACCAGCACACATTTGATCTATTTGCAGCGTGGTAGCCACTCTGACATTTTTAGATTTTCAGGGTTATGAATGTCAGGCTCAGAAAGAAATAAAACCCAGAGTGAGATGATTCCTTTCAAAAACATTCTTTAAAAATAAAAGACAGAGCAATTCTGATGAGAGTGGTGATAAAGCAGTCAAAGCTTGATCACAGTGAGAAGCATTATGCAAAATTGAAGAAGGGAAACCATATAAAAAGGACCTTTAAAATCATACAGCTAGTTGCAATCCGGGCTGTGGCTGATGAATTTCTTATATGATGATAGCTTTCTGTCTGAGGCAGGAAAACTACATATTCAGTCCCATCTGCATTAAAGGATGAGAAAATCAGAGAGACTTTTCCATAAAAAGTGCTTGACTCATTGGACCTTTACATAATTCACTGTATTGAGAGTGAGGAGGATATCCAGAGAAGTGTCATTCAAAATATTTTCCCTTGCCCCACTGGTAAAAAAAGCCCTGAAATGGGATTATGTAAATGATGTGACTGTGTGCACACACTTCTATAATGACACAAACCTCTGCCATTTCTGAGGCACATGGAATCACAGAATGGCTGAATCACAGCATCATAGAATGCCTGGATGGAAGGGACCCCAAGGACAGGATAGGATAGGATAGCATAGAATAGAATAGAATAGAATAGACCAGACCAGGTTGGAAGAGACCTTCAAGATCATCGTGTCCAACCTATCCAACACTATCTAATCAACAAAACCATGTCACCAAACACCCCATAATGTCTCCTAAACACCTCCAGTGATGGTGACTCCACCACCTCCCTGGGCAGCCCATTCCAATGGCCAATTGCTCTCTCTATGAAGAACTTCTTCCTAATATCCAGCCTAAACCTCCCCTGGCACAGCTTGAGACTGTGTCCTCGTGTTCTGGTGCTGGTTGCCTGGGAGACGAGACCAACCCACACCTGGCTACAGCCTCCCTTCAGGCAGTTGTAGAGAGCAATAAGGTCTCCCCTGAGCCTCCTCCAGGCTAAGCAACCCCAGCTCCCTCAGCCTCTCCTTTCCTGTCCAACCTTTCTAGGTAACAGCAGAGTTAAATGAGCTGGCCCAGCACTCTGTCAAGCTGAATTTTGAAAGTCTTCAATACAGGGGAGTCCATTGCTTCCATTGAAAGATGATTCTGACTGTCTGACTGTTCTCGTGGGAAACATTTTCTTCTGGAGTCCAATAGGAATCTCCCTACAAGTAACTTGTTCCCATCACCCCTAGTCTTTCTCATGGGACTCCTTGTACAAAGGGAATCTCCATCCTCCTGGTAGCCATCCTTTATGTCCTCATCCATGGCAATAAGGTCTCTCCCAAGCCTTCTCTTCTGAAAGCTGAACAAATCCATTTCTCTCAGCCTTTCTTCATGGCAGGTATATTTCCCATATTTTGTTTCATGAAGAACACAGAAACACTGCTGCCAAGTTTTCAAGCCATCAGCACCACAAATGACCTCTTACATTTAATCATTAATAATAACAATAATAATAAAAAAGAAATGGTAATGGAGTACGTGCTACTTTCATCTCTTTTCCAAATGCCTTTTACTTGATGCATTATGTTTTGATATATCCCAGGCAAATTAAGCAGCTACGTATGGCAATCTGATTAATGACATAATGTGATTTATGTGCTTCATTTTAGTACATTGGGTCATTCTGATTATTTTATTTTATTTTAATATGTTCCTGCAGATGGGAACAAGCAGTGCATTAAATCCTGCTTCAGACAAAAATCTCCCATTGAGATTGAAATGAGTGAACTTTTTCATTTAATGAGGATTGCATAAGGGATTTGGGGTAGATTATTATTTTTTTTTTTAATAATTATTTTTTGATGCAGCCCAAGTGCCATCTAAGGGAATTTTCAGACAAGTTGTTACTAGCAAATAACTGACATTAAAAAGAGTGTGGATGGCAGGTAAAGGACATTCTCCTCCCCCTCTACTCTGCCCTGGTGAGACCACATCTGGAGTATCGTGTCCAGTTCTGGCCTCACCAGTTCAAGAGGAACAGGGATAGACTAGAGAAAGTCCAACGGAGGCTATGAGGATGGTGAAGGGACTGGAACATCAGTCTGATGAGGAAAGTCAGAGAGACCTGTGGCTGTTTAATCTAGAGAAGACTAAGAGATCTTATTAATATTTATAAATATCTGAAGGTGAGTGTCAAGAAGAAGGGCCAGGCTCTTTTCAGTGGTTCTCGGTGATAGGACAAGGGGCAATGGATACAACTGGAACACAGGAATTTTCACCTCGATATGAGCAAAAACTTACTTGCTGTGAGGGTGACAGAGCTCTAGAACAGGCTGCCCAGAGAGGCTGTGGACTCCCCTTCTCTGGAGACTTTCAAAACCTGCCTGGGTGTGTTCCTGTATGGCCTGCCCTGGGTGATCCTGCTTTGGCAGGAAGGTTTAACTCGATGATCTGTGAAGGGCCTTTCTATGATTCTAAAGATACCAAATCTCTACTTAAGTGCACAACTAGGCACAAGAAACCTATAGAATGTTCAGACCTTGGCAGTTTTCTGAGCTAGACCAATCTACACAAAAGTCCACTGACCTTGATTTTCACATTTGTATGAGCAGCAGAAACAAATAACATGCATACCAGACAAAGATATGATTCCACATCACTCTTCATAAAGATCAGCTACCAAAGGCATGGAAGCAGTCCATAGTATCTTTGTATTTCTTTGTCTTTAGAGCATGTACAAGTAGCACAGAAAGAAACTACATGATCCATCATTGCTCTCCATCCTTCAACTGCTTTCAGCAGCAGCTTACACTATGCACAAGTGGGAATCTGTTTGGACTGAATGCTTCTTTATGCCATTTGGAAGTGACATTAAAGGTCATTGAGTTCCAAACACCCTAGCATGGGCAGGGACACCTGCTACTAGACCAGCTTGCTGAAGGTCACAGCACAGAATCACAGAATCACCACAGCTGGAAAAGACCTCAAAGATCATCAAGTCCAACCTGTCACCACAGACCTCATGACTAAACCATGGCACCAAGTGCCACATCCAATGCCCTCTTAAACACCTCTGGGGATGGTGACTCCACCACCTCCAACCTGTCTTTGAACAATTCCAGGACTACAAGTGCTACAACATCTCTGGGCAACCTGTTCTAGTGTCTGTGTTAAGGAACAATCACTTACAAGCCATGCATTAGAGTAATGTAAATTTTTTCTCAGGAGATCCTGTCCATGATTTTTTTCTTTTTCCTTATTATTGGTTTTAGAAAGCCCAAATGAGAAGAAAATAGTTTTCTAGCTTTTAAAACAGCTCAGATTGCAATAATACCGTGGGGCTTTCTGCTGGCCCTAAAACTACTGCTTCTGATGTCAAACAAGGAACAGAATTAGGCCATTACTGAGAGCTTTGTAAATCCAGCTCACTAATGACTACTGGATTCATCCAGCTTCTTTTCCATTGCAACAGTTTCAGAAAAAAACTCAGTAAGTGAACTAAAAAGAGAGTATTAAACAGATCATCAAAATATTTGTCAGAATCCTGAACTTTTTCAGCCAGGGTGTGGAGGGAGGTAGACTAAAATGCAACTGCAAGTTTAATTAGCTTATTTCTTAAAATAAAAGGTGTTTTGCTCAACTGAGGATGTTTCTGTTTTCAAGTAAAACAATGCCACAATATCCTTGCGTTATCCCGGAAAAGGCTTTTTTGTTGTATCTCTTTCCCTTGTAGTTTTAGGCAATGATTAGACCTATCTGACAATGAAGACAATTCAATTCATTAAGCTTCATTATAAGGGATTGGAGTAAGGGATTAGTTTAATGCTTAAGCGTACGCAGTAATTATTACTGATGTTAATAAGGATAGTTAATCACTGAGAGGCTCCTATTGCATTATTGCTGGTGGCACTGGCACCAGATAACCAAAAATGTGTCTTCAGGGTTCCTCAACATCACACAGACGCATGAGTGGGGGTTTTATACTCTTTATTTTTACATCTTTTAATTTTACCATTCTTTGTGAAATGATGGGAGAAAGTCTGGAAGCAGGGCTGGGTTTCTCATTTCTTTTAGGGCAGGAGGAAAGAACATCAAGCTCTACCTGGAGAGGATTAGGTTGGATAGCAGGAAAAATTCTATACTGAAAGAGTGGTCGGGCATGTTGTAACAGGCTGACCAGGTAGGTGGTGGAGTCATCATCCCTGGAGGTGCTCAAAAGTCATGTAGACATGGCACTTGGGGACATGGTTTAGTAGACATCATGGTGTTAGTGTGATAGTTAGATTTGATGGTCTTAGGGGTCTTTTCCAACAGTAATTGTTGTATAACTGGGGAAAATTATCAAACACCAAGATGCAAAAAGGTTTCCAAGCACAGCTGTTTAGAGCAGGACTTCAAATTCCAGTAAGTCCAAAGAAGCAACCCACAAAGATGCTTAATAGAAGTCAAAACATACTCATGTTTCTTTATTCTTACCAAGCCATGGTACCACCTCTACAGGTTTTTTGAACAGCTCTATGGTCACTGAGTCCACCACCTCCCTGGCCAGCCTGTTGCAGTGCCTCACCACTCTTGCAGGAAACAAATTTTCACTAATGTCCAATCTGAACCTCCTGTAGCACATTCTCAGGCTATTTCCTCTCATTCTATCACCTGATAATAGAGAAGAGACTGACACCCACCTCACTCCCATCAGCTTTAAGGGACTTGTAGAGAGCAATGAGTTCTCCTCAGTCTGCTTTTCTCCGCACTAAACAATCTCAGTTGCCTCAGCCACTCATGACCCCAGGCTCTGTGTATGTTAATATCCAAATACAAAACCAAAGTGCATTCTTGCTATATAATCACGAGGGCATAGTAATGTCATATTAAATGTGAATCATAGAATAATTTTGGTTGGAAAAATCCTTTAAGTCCATTGAGTCTAACCATTCTCTAGGTCTACCAAGTCTGGTCCCTCAGCACCACATCTCTGTGTCTTTTAAACACCTCAAGGTATGGAGATTCATCAGGTAACTTCTCAAGAGCTTATGAAATGGCCTAAACTGTCTGCCATCCATAGAATGAAACTGGTCTATTCTTACCAGAGAAAGATGGAATGGAAACCCAAACCAGCTGTAACTGTTTCTGATAGCAGGAATGTTATTTGTAGAAGCAGTAACTGCTGTGAGGGTCCTTCTGCTATCTTCCAAGCATAACTACAGTTTGCTATGGCTCTGTTTTGGCTTTGGCAGGGTTTTAACATGTTTTTCCCCCAAATCTGAAATGAGCAAGGGCAAAGGCTATGGCAATTCTTCTGCTTACTCTGTCTCTATCCAGAGCTAGCCTTCCTTCTTTGCACTTCTGCTAAACATGACCTGATATCAAACTTGAGTGCCTAACTATGAAAATTATATATCTTTGGCAGGCAAGTTATTTTTCTTTAGTCTTCTGGAATTTAAGCAAATCTCTTTTTTTGTGGCCTAATTAAAGATATGCCAAATCAGCAACAAAAATATTACTCTGGGGCAAAGAAAACTAATTCCTCATAAAATGGCCTCTTATAAATAAATTTTAAAAAATATAAAAAGAGAGGGGGGAAAAAGAATAATCAAGTTTTTACCCAGCAGATTCTTTCTCTCTGTGTTTTATGGGAAACTCAGCAAGCCAGCAAAGCTCAATAGGAAACAGAAATCACACTCCTTGCAACTGGAGCAAGAAATTCTCTTTCTCACACAACCTTCCAAATTTAGGACCCTGCATATGTAGAGTATTCCAACACTTACCAGCATGCTTTTTATGGGCAAACACACTTGGAAAGACAGCCCTAACAGATGACATTCCAGAGGACTCTTTTCCAACCATCCCTGCTCACTCCAAGCCAAGGCTTCAATATGTGCCCACTTGTATCATAAGGCAAACATCTGACAACATTGTTTTAAGAAGTTCTTTCCCTGGGTGTGAATTCTATGTGTAACATGTCAGAAGGAGAACACAAAGATGCCTGTGAAGGTTCTAGAGAACAAGTTTTATGAGGAGCAGCTGAGGGATCTGGGATCATTTAGTCTGGAGAAAAGGAAGCTGAGGGGAGACCTCATTGCTCTCTACAACTTCCTGGAAGGAGGTGGGAGCTAGATGGGGGTCGATCTCTTCTCCCTATTATCAGGCAAAAGGATGAGAGAAAATGGGCGGGAGGTGTGAGTGGGTGTTATGTTGGATATCAGGAAAACATTTTTTTGCTGAGTGATTAGGCACTGGAACAGGCTGACCAGGGAGGTGGTGGAGTCACCATACCTGGAGCTGTTCATGAAATGTATGGCCAGGACAATTTGGGACATGGTTTAATGGCCATGGTGGTGTTTGGCTGACAGTTAGACTCGATGATCTTGTAGGTCTTTTCCAACTGGAACTACGTTCTATCCTGTAAAGCTTCACACTGGCACATATGGAAAGAGAAGTTGTAGCCTACAAAATGTGACTTGTTTCATCATGCTTTAACAGCAGAGCCACACGACGTTGAGGAGCATATTACTCATAAGCACACTACAGTTCAGAAAACGCAGTGTCCAAGACCAGGAATCCAGAAGGGTTGATCACGATCTCACTCATCTAATGGTTTTTGTCATGCCACCAGCTATGGATGGGCTCTATTTCCTAATTACTACGACAAATTCATTTAGTCTGTCATCATTAGCAGCTACTTTATACTGTTTGGAGAGTTCCTCCACAGTATAGTGATGTTGTATTGATTCCAAACCCCTGTGTACCTTATTCCAAGCTTTCTGGTAATTTTTGCTCTGCAAAAAATTGAAATTAGAGCTTTTTGGTATTGCAAATTTTTCTTGCCTTCCATAGGTGGATAAATGAAATGTATCTGTTCAACTAACAAAACAGCATCTATTGAGACAGTAAAATCACCATGTCAGTCAATATGGTAATCTGCAGTTCCAGTGCTCAGCTGGACAACCCAACTGAGAAAAACACTCCAAGCCAAGGGGGAAGATGAGAAAACATTTCACAAAGAGGGAAGGAAATATCAAGTGAATTGAGAAACAATTGGAAATGATAAAATTCTACACAGGTCACAGAATGATAGGGGGTGGAAGGGACCTCTGGAGATCATCCTGCCAGAGCAGGTTCACCTAGAGTAGAATGCATAGGATGGTGCCTAGGCGAGTTTTGAATGACTCCAGATATGGAGACCCCACCACCCCTCTGGGCAGCCTGGTCCAGAGCTGTATCACTCTCAAAGTTCCTCTTCATGTTTAGATGGCGTTTCTATGTTCAAATGTACGCCTGTTACCCCTTGACCTGTCACTGGGCACCACTGAGAAAGAAGACTGGCACCATCCTCCTGACACCCACCCTTTAAATATTGATAAGAATTTATAAGATTCCCTCCTCATTCTTATCTAGGCTATAAAGCCCCAAGTCCCTCATCCTTTCCTCAGAAGACCTATGTTTCAGTCCCCTGATCATTTTTGTAGCCCTTTGCTGTAGCCTCTCCAGCAGTTCCCTGTCCTTCTTCAACTGGGGAGCCCGGAACCAGACATGGTATTCCAGATGAGGTCCTGGCAGCTTGGAAATATGCTGAACTAATTATATTCTCTTGCCAACATTTACAAAGAAAGTGGAAAGTACGTGCAGAAAGTGTGCAGATTTTATAGCAATGCACAGGCTCTGCTATAAAAATGCTCTCTTTGTCCCCTGCTTAAGAGTAAAGGCGATAGCATCATCCAATCAAAGGAAGAAGCAAGAGCAGTTCAAGGGGAGAATTATTTTTATTGTAAATTTCCAGAGGGAATTAACCAATTTTCTGTATTATGATAGAATCAGCATATTGTAGATTGAACCTGCAGATAATGTCAAAGCAGAAGAGGAGCTTTCAGATTTGTGTGCCTGCTGAATCTCAAACATAAAAGGCTGCTGCGCTTCTGTTTGCTCTGCAGTTTTCTCATCAATGTGCACATGATTGGACCTTACTGTGGTGGCAGCAAGCTCTTCAGTCTGGCTGATGAGACAAGTGAAAACACCCCTTGGACCTCCTGCAATTCAGTACTTGGCAATGACTCCCCCTCCCATTAGTGCATGTGTGATGGTGAAAGAACAGGAAGGAAATGAGATCATGGTCATATTCAAAAGAATTTTTTTTGAGCATGGGTACATGCCATGCTGTTTAAATTAAAAAAAAATAAAAATAGAAAAGGTCTTTTTATTATTATTGCTCTCCTACAATCTAATCCCTGAATATGATTACTTCATACAGAAAAGAAGTTGGCAGGGAACTGACATGAAAATAAGGGTAATATAGAATAGCTGGGAAAAGCAAGAGAGAGCTCATAACCTTCAAATCCTGCTTTCCTACATTCAATTAGCATACACATTTTAACATGTCTCCTGCAATGTTCAGGGAAATGACACAGTGCCCTTCTGGATATATTTTATTGAAACTGGCAGACCCACTGCTAGATATAATGAAATAGGAATTAAAGAGGAGATTTCACTCTTCGACTTCATATTTTTAGAAGAGCAAGTGTGAATCAACCACAGAATTACAGAGCGGGTTGGGTTGGAAAGGACCTGAAAGATCATCTAGTGCCAGTCCCTGTCCCGTGGGCAGGGACACCTTCCACTGGACCACCTTGCTCAAGACCCCATTCAACACCTCCAGAGAGGGGGCATCCACAACCTCCTTGGGCAACCTGTTCCAGTGACTCATCACCCTCACTGGAAAGAATTTCTCCCTGATCTTCAGTCTAAATCTCCCCTCTCAATGGCTCAAAGCCATTGCCCCTCATCCTGTCACTACAAACCCTTGTAGAAAGTCCCACCCCAGATTTCTTTTAGGCCCCTTCAGGCACTGGAAGGCTGCTCTAAGGTCTCCTCAGAGCCTTTTCTTCTCCAGACTGAACAACCCCAACTCCCTCATCCTGTGCAGATAGGGAAGGTGTTCCACCACTCTGATCATCTTCATGGCCTCCTCAGGAAAGGGGATGGTACTGACCTAGTTAATAAGCAAGTTAAATCTACTATACAAGCAAATTTGGTACCACTGCAGAAATTAGATGCCAGGTGGTTTCCTACTAGAGTTCTCCATATTTCTCACTATTGTCCTAGTTACTTAGTAAGCAGATGCAGCAGACCACTGCAGATTCTATTCCTGAGGGTACTGACACATCAAGTTCTGTATAGCAGGACATTAAAATCAAACCATAGCATTATTTTGGTTGGAAAAGACATTTAAGATCCTTGAGTCCAACCATTCAGCGCTACAGGGCATCCATCACTCAATATCCAATTCCTCATCCTTCCTATTGCCTAGGTCCCTTCTAAAGCCAGGGCATCCTAGGGCAGACCACCATGTAGAGTGAGCTTTCTTTTCCTTTTCACATGACCACACTGCAACACAAAGTCTTTGCAGCTTTTTAATAAGGTGCCTGCAGACTGCAATGATTCCAACCTCTTCTTTAGTATTTACTAGTCCTTTAATATCATCTGTCAGTTTTATCAGCAGTGATTTTAGCTTTGCTTGATGGAAATGTCACCCAGGCAGAGACAAGGACCAGCCTATTCAAGCCCATACAAAACACATGTGTACAGCTACAAGAGCTCTCATTTTACAGTTTCATTAGTTTGTTTAAGAGGCCCCATATTGATATTGCTTATTTCTGCTTCTTAAGTAAAATGTCATGCAATGCCATCTTTGTGCTACATCTCTTCTGCAAAGGAGATAATAAAGGCACTTTTCTGCTTCACAGAGATATGAGAGTCTGTACTGAAACACTTTGATACTGTGACATTAACAGGCAACAAAGAAATGTAGATATCTGGATTTAAACCATAACCATTCAACTTGCACACAGGAAAGTGAGTGTTGAAAAGCCCTCACTGCCTTAGCACAGAGCTTTAGCAGTGGCAAAGCAGAGGGAAGGGAGCAATATTTCTGAAAAGTCAGCTCCAAAGGCTTCTGTGAAGAAAGAGTTCATAGAATCATCAGATAACTGAGTTTGGAATAGGCCTCTAAGATCACGGGGTCCAATCGTCAACCCAACACTAACATGGCCACTAAACCATGTCCCAAAGTGCCATGTCTACCTATTTTTGGACCTCCAGGGATGATGAATTCACCACCTCCCTGCACAGCCTGTTCCAATGCCTGATCAACGTAAAGAAACTTTTCATAACATCCAACCTAAACTTCCCTTGGTACAACTTGAGGCCATTTCTTCTCATCCTTTCCATTCTTACTAAGGAGAAGAGACCAACAACCACCCTGCTACAACCTTTAAGAGAGTTCTAGAGAGCAATGAGGTTTCTCCTCTCAGTCTAGACTTCTAGACTTCTAGACTTCTAGACTTCTTCTCTAGACTAAACAACCCCAGTTCCCTCAGTTTCTCCACACCCTTCACCAGCTTCACTACTCTTCTCTGGATCCACTTTATTCCCTCAATGTCCTTCTTCTAAGGAGGACCCTAAAACTCAGCCAAGGACTCAAGATGTGAATATCATTTGACCCAAGATTATGGACCACCTTCTGTGATAGCCTCTATGATTTTGAGGCTGCAGAGCTGCCATAACTGTCTGCTTACAACACAACTGTTGGAGAGTGTCCAAGAAGAACAACTAAGCTGATGAAGGGATTTGAACACAAAGAAACAGCTGAGGGAACTGGGCTTGTTTAGTCTTCAGAAGAGGAGGCTGAAGGGAAACCTCATTACCCTCTAGAACTACCTCAAACAAGGCTAGAGTCAGGTGGGACTTGGTCTTATCTCACATGCACCAAGTGACAGAACAAGAGGAAATGGACTCAAGTTGTTCCAAGGGAAGTTCAGGTCAGATATTAGGAAAAATTTCTTCACAGAAAGGGTTCTCAGTCATTGGAATAGGCTGTCAAGGGAGGTGTGGAGTACCCATTCCTCAAAGTATTTAAAAGATGCATGCATGTGGTCCTGAGGGATTGGTTCAGTGATACTTTTGTAGCAGTAGTGGTGGGACTGCAAGCTCTAGATGAGCAATTGTACTTCATGATCTCAAAGGTCTCTTTCGAACTCAAGAATTCTATGATTCTACGATTCTGTGGTGTGTGTCTCTACTAGTGCTAAGTACAGGGAGACAATCAGTTCCCTTGTCCTCCTGGTCACACTGTCCCAGATCCAGGCCAGGATGCTGTTGGGTTTTTTTGTTACCTGAGCACAACTGCTGGCTCATGTTCACTTGGCTGTCAACTAGCACCCCAGGTGGTTTTCTGGTGGACAGCTTTCCAGAGTTCTGGAAAGAGAGACTAAGAATGGAAGGTAGGGTTCACTGTTAGAAAAGCAAAGACCTTGTCAGAAGGAAGGGAGTGCCAACACTGAGGGAGAGATATTAAATAGGTGAATAGCAAACCTGTCATGAATGTATAAGGTTCACAGTAAGTAACACTGGAACATTTTCAGGCTGGAAACCAAACTGTTCTTCCAAACCTGGAGTCTTGGAGTCATACTTTCCGGTATGCCCTAGCTTGCCCAACTGAGGAAAAATAAGCATCAGCTCCAATCCCTTGGTGCTATTGCCTGCTGAAACCAAGACTTTCTCCTTAAAGCTTCAGAGAAGATTCCTAACAAAATGCACAGTCTGAAGCTCTATGGATGGATGAAGTATCCAACTCGGAAGCTCACAGCTCTCCTTCTTCTCAATGGAGAAGCCCTTCTTTGCTGTTCTGAGCAAGAGCAGATAGAAATGCTATCAAAAGCTGCAGTCCATAATCCCCAAACCCCTTCAATTTACAGAATCAAAACCAACTTTTGCAGTGTGTGGCTTTACAGTCAAAAGTAATGCAATTCACACGAATGCTAGGTAAAGAACTTATTTGTTTTAAGTCTTATTGCCTCTTAAAGTAAAAAGAATCTCTCTACCTGTGCTAATGTGAAGTTTTAGTACTCAGAAATAAATTGCAACAAATATAAGGAAGGCACTATGCACTCTAATAAAACAAGCAAACAAACCAAATTAAGTGTTTGTGTTTTTGTCTGCAGTGATATACATAAGCTTGTAGAATTGCTTTAATCATGGCAGTTGTTCACCAAAAGCAGAAGACAGGTGCTTGAAGGAACTGTCCAGTGCCCCACCCTTGTAACAGAGACACACAAGAAGGTTCATAGAATCACAGAATAGTTTGGGTTGGAAGGCAATTAAAGATCATCCAGTTCCAATCCTCCTGCCGTGGGCAGTGACACCCCTTCTAGCCCAGGTTGCTCAACACCCCATCCAACCTCTCTTTCTATACTTCCAGCCTTGGAGCCTCCATAATTTCCTTGGGCAACCTGTTCCAGTGCCTCACCATCTTCATGGGGAAGGATTTCTTCCTAATGTTTGACCTAAATCCAGCTTCTTCCAGATGGAAGCCATTACCTCTCATTCTGTCACTCCATGTCTTTGTCAAAACTCCCTGTTTAGGTCTTCTGTGGTCCCCCTCAAATCCTGAAAGGCTGTGTTTAGGTCTCCCCAGAGCCTTCTCTTCTCCAGGCTGAACATACTCAACCTTCTCTGCCTGCCTTTACAGAGGAGATGCTCCAGTCCCTTTTCATGGCTTCCTCTAGACCCTATGATTCACTGATATCTCAGAACAGGAGCTTTTATCAGGATCACAGCCTGAAGAGCTGTACAGCCCCTTTGTTTTTATGATAATCAGACTGTCTCATCCCAGAATTCAAAAGGCTGTTGAGGTGTATTTAGCATTCATGTTGGAATATGTATGGAGTTCTCGCAGTCTCTCTGATCAGGGGGGTCATGAAGTCATATAGCAGACTAGCAGTAAAACTGGAAAGAAAATACTGTCCCTCCTGTGCTCCTGTTAGTGCTGTGTCCACTAACAATAAACAAATCAATAGTGAATATAATAATGAAATGGCATTTTAATTCTCAGAAGGAATCACCTCCTTGAAGAGGCAAGGAGATAGAGCCACAGAATTCAAAAGCACCTTAAGAGATTGCCTAGAGCCATCTCCATCCTCTGCAGAAGTATGTCCAGATTTTTCCTGTGGTATCTCTGCTATTTGAGACTCCATATCTTATCCAGGCAGCCCAAGCTGTGAATATCACGCCTTATCTAAACCATCCTTCTTGAAGTTCAAACCTATCACTACTTGATCTACCAAAGCAGCAGCCTTTTACAAACCTGCCAACAGTAACAGCTCTCCTTGATTTTTCCCTTTGCAGGAAAACCCTTTTGCTTTACCAGTCACAGAAGATTACTTCTGTACAGGGAAACAGAAAAGCCTATCAAATGAAACATCAGAAGCCACACTAGGTAGGGCATTCAGAATTAACTAGGCTTCCTAGACACAGGTTGCATGGGAAACAATTTTGCATCTACTCTGTGCTGCTGAGGCCTCACCTGGAGTACTGCATCCAGTTCTGGGCATCCCAGATCAAGAAGGACAAAAAACTGCTGGTGAGAGTTCAGTGCAGGGCCACCAAGATGCTGAGGGGACTGAAACATCTCATATGAACAAAAGCTGAGAGAGCTGGGGCTGTTCGCCTTGGAGAAGATGAGGCTGATGGGCAATTTTGTTAAAGTTCACAAGTATCTTAAGGCGTGTGTGTCAGGGAGATGGGACCAGACCCTTCTCATTGGTCCCTTCTCATGGCAGGACATGGGGCAATGGGCATAAACTTGAACATAGGGAGTTCCACATAAACGTGAGAAGGAATTTCTTTACTTTGAGGATGGCAGAGCACTGGAACAGTCTGCCCAGAAAGATAGGGAAGCCTCCATCTCTGGAGACTTTCAATGGCTGCTTGGACATGTTCCTGTGTGACCTGGTTTAAATGATTTTACTCTGGCAAGGGGGCTGAACTTGATGATCTTCAGAGGTGCCTTCCAGTACCTAACACTGTGATTCTGTGATCTAAAGGACTGAAAATGCCAAATCCACAAGACTGATCCAGTTCTTTTAGTCAGCATACAGACAAGAGCTCAATCAAGCAACCAACCTCTCAGCATTGTTTTCATTCTCCCTTTCCAAGTGTCTTGCTCACATAGGCCTTGCAACAAATCACAGAATCACAGAATGTATCAGGTTGGAAGGGACCCTCAAAAGCTATCTTGTCCAGTCCTCCTGCAGTGAGTGTGCTTACTCTTCTTGTAGAACTGGGTACTCAAGGATCTGATCTCAGATGATGTTTATAGTTGTCCTTCTAGCAAAACCCCAAATGGTAGGTTGATGTTTGTTCCCAGATAGAGTCATAGAATCACAGAATCATTTTGGTTGGAAAATCATTGAGTTCAATCATTAACCCAGCACTTCCAAGTCACTTCTGAAGCTGTCTTTCAGCACCACATCTACATGGCTTTTCAATCCCTTCAGAGATGGAGACTCCATCACTTCTCCAGGCAACCTTCAGGAGAAGCAGTCAAGTGCTTCTTGAAGAATCTTGACTGTCCTCAAGCATCTGGAAATACTGTTTATGACAGACATTTACAGAGGACTTCAAGATTCTGAGAGAGACAATATTTACCAGTCAGGCATTTGAATAGGTTGCCCAGGGAGGTGGTGACATCACCATCCCTGGAGGCATTCAAGAAATGTCTGGACATGGACTTTGGGTCATGGTTTAGTGGTCATGGCCATGGTTGAACTTGATGATCTCAAAAGTCTCTTTCAATTGAAACAATTATATGATTCTATGATTAAACTGATTTGGTTTCCACTTTGTTCCCATTACAAATTCCACTACAGTCAGTCTGAAAGCCATTTTCTGTTTAAAGCTTTCCATCTGGAAACATGATACAACAATACAATTTGGAAGTGTGGGTAAGAAAGGACAATTATTTCAAGAACCGAGTGCATAATATGCAAGGTTTGTCAGTAAGTACACTGATCACAGAATCACAGAATGCCAAGTTGGAAGGGCCCCAAGCATCATCTGGTCCAACCTTTTTTTACTCTCTACAACTACCTGAAGGGAGGTTGTAGACAGACAGATGTTGGTCTCTTCTCCCAGGCAGCCAGTACCAGAACAAGAGGACACAGTCTCAGGCTGCACCAGGGGAGGTTCAGGCTAGATGTTAGGAAAAAATTCTATACAGAAAGAGTGATTGCCCATTGGAATGGGCTGCCTGGGGAGGTGGTGGAGTCGCCATCACTGGAGGTTTTCAGGAGAAGACTTGATGGGGTGCTTGGTGCCGTGGGCTAGTTGTTTGGGTGGTGTTTGATTGGTTGATGGGTTGGATGTGGTGATCTTGAAGGTCTCTTCCAACCTGGTTTATTCTATGTATTCTATGTATTCTGTTCAAGTGAACGATAGAGTTGAAGTGAGCTGGCCCAGCACACTGTCAAGATGATTCTTCAAACTGACTGATGGAGGGGAATCCACCACTCCCCTTGGGAGATGATTCCAATGTCTGACGGTTCTCACGGGGAAACATTTTCTTCTGGAGTCCAATGGGAATTTCTCTAGCAGTAAGTTGTCCACATCACCACTTGTCTTTTCCATGGGGCTCCTTCATAGTATCATAGTATCAGTCAGGGTTGGAAGGGACCACAAGGATCATCTAGTTCCAACCCCCCTGCCATGGGCAGGGACACCCCACACTAGATCAGGCTGGCCAGAGCCTCATCCAGCCTGGGCTTAAACACCTCCAGGGACAGGGCCTCAATCACCTCCCTGGACAACCCATTCCAGGGCTTCACCACTTTCATGGTGAAGAACTTCCTCCCCACATCCATCCTGAATCTCCCCACCTCCAGCTTCATTCCATTCCCCCTAGTTCTATCACTACCTGATATCCTGAGAAGTCCCTCCCCAGCCTTCTTGTAGGCCCCCTTCAGATACTGGAAGGCCACAATTAGGTCGCCTTGGAGCCTTCTCTTCTCCAGACTGAACAGCCCCCAACTCCCTCACAGGAGAGGTGCTCCAGCCCTCTGATCATCCTCGTGGCCCTTCTCTGGACACGTTCCTTGTAAAAAGGGAGTCTCCACTCTCCTAATAGCCACCCTTAATGTACTGGTGCATGGTAATAAGGTCTCCTCTAATCCTTCTCTTCTCCAGGCTGAAAAAACCCAGCTCTCTCAGCCTTTCCTTCATCCTCCCCTGCATTTCTTTCACAGGAGCTCAGCACCAGCCTATGCAAATGCACTGTAATTATTCTTGTACTCTACAAAGTGCTCAGGTGTCAGTATCTGGTGGAAAAATCTGCAGAGTAGGTAGCTGTGATTTTTCTAACTTGACATCTTCCTGTTTGCTAAAGACTTTTTTTTTTTTTTTAATTGGAAATTTATTTGGTGTGGGAGAGATGTTTTAATCAGGCATCCATCTCCACCTTAAAACAGGGGGGAAAAAAATCCAAATTGTGAAACTTAAAATACTTCTACATGATAAATTTCCAAGTAAGACCATTCAGGGAGAATTTATGAGGAAAGGTTTATATATTTAATGGCTTTTAAAAAAAAAGTCAGTAATATGTCTCCTGAACATCTTGCTTTTCATTATCACCTAGCAAAACAATCTAGGGTATATTGTCTGCACCATGTTTCTTATCTTGTTAGGTGAATAAGGAGGGCTACAATTTTAAAAACAGTTTTCAGGTGAGTTTCCAAAAAGAATAAAGAAAAGATTAATTATCCTCATAATTAGGTCTGTAAAAGACAGGTGCATAGATTGCACCATATTCCATAAGATGAGCTGGCTTCGGGTAAGAAATCAGCGCTTGACTTTCAGAGCTCCTCTTCAGAGACTCCAGTGGGGCAAGCCCAAAGGAAGCTATGAAGATGATCAGAAGGCTTGAGCATCCACCCTCTATGAGCACAGGCTGTGAGCACTGCGGCTGTTAATTCTGGAGAAGAGAAGGCTCAAGGGTAACTTTAGAGCAGCCTTCTAGTCCCTGAAGGGGGGCTATAAGAAAGCTAGGGAGGAGGTTTTTACAAGGATGAGTGGGGCTGGATTGAAGCTGGAAGAGGGGAGATTTGGGCTGAATATTGGGAAGAAATTCTTTCCAGTGATGGTGGTGAGACGCTGGAGCAGATTGCCCATGGAAGCCATGGATGCCCTGTTCTTGGAGGTGTTTAAGGCCAGGTTTGATGAGGCCTTGAGCAACCTGGCCTAGTGGAAGGTGTCCCTGCCATCCCCCTGGTGGGGATGACTTGGAACTAGATGATCTTTAAGCTCCCTTCCAACCCAAATCATTCTAGGATTCTATGATACTATATCCAGCCTGGTTTTGAAAATCACTGTGCTTAAGGAGTCTTGCAGAGGAATTTATGGCTAAGAGGGTCACAGGCAATCCTGGATGCTTTGGAAAATTCCACCAGCACCACCTATACCTTCTTCAATCATAAACTAGCAATCAGAGGCTGCCATCCTCCTCACTGGTTCTGTGAGGTCTCTGCCATCGCTAGCACAGTGAGATTTTTCAGCAGCTGGTGAGATAAAGCTTTACCTTTCCCCATAGTATTTGGGCTCAAGAAAATCCCTCCACCAGCATGTGTAAAGACAGATGGTCATACAGAGGAACAGAGAGAAAGAAAATAATAAAAAACTCATGTAACTTTGTTTTCCAGCTTAGATACAGCACAAATATTTGTCTGACACATGGAACAGATAGAATATTAAATGCACTCCAACGGCATTTTGGATTCTGGGATGAAACAGTCTGATTACCATAAAAACAAAGGGGCTGTAGAGCTCCTCAGGCTGTGATCCTGATAAGAGAGCTGCTGCTCTAAGGAAGCCAGACTGCTGTCATAAACTGGATTTCATCAATTCAATCTTATTTTTTTTCTTTTTTTTTTTTTTGAGAAACTAATTTGATTTTTCTGTCTCATGCAAGATGAGATCATAGGAGTGACCTGAAGCTGAACAACAATTTCAAAAATGTGTACTCATTCATTGACAGAAGCACAGCAGAGCTGAGGAAAATATAAAAGTGCCAGGTACTAGGGTTAACCCCCTTTCAGGCTTTTTTAGTGCCATTACACATTTCCCATAGCAGATGAAAAAAGCTGGAGCTTATCCAAAGAAGAAACCACTAAGTCAATAGACATGACCTTTACAAATCTGGTTAAGCTAAAATAAGAAAGATGAAAAGCAATGCAACCAGACTTCTGGGCAGGTCACAGAATCACATAATGCACCAGGTTGGAAGGGACCCTCAAAGGTCATATAGTCCAGGCTCGCTGAGTAAGCAGGGACATCTCAAACTGGATCAGGTTGCTCAGGGCCCCATCAAATTTGACCTTGAATGTCACCAGGGATGAGGTCTCAACCACCTCTCTGGGCAATCTGTTCCAGTATTTTACCACCCTCATTGTGAAAAGCATCCACTTGATGTTCAACTTATATCTACCCTGCTCTAGTTTAAAATCGTTGCCCCTTGTGCTATTGCTTCAAGCCTTTCCCTATCTTCTTGCCTCTTTCCCCTACATTTTGTTCCTTTAGATCACTTGTTCAGCATCTCAGAATCACAGAATGGTGGGGATTGGAAGGGGCTTCTGGAGATGATCTAGTCCAACCCTCCTGCTTTAGCAAGAGTTTTAAGCATGGCTGAAGTGTGCCAGCACCACTATGACACAAGGAAATAACAGAAAGCTGTGAGGAGCAACTTCAGCATGGCAGAATGAAATGCACATCAGCTGAAGAGTTCCGCTGTTGCAGATCACCAGAACAACACAAAGTCATCAGCAGATTGCATGCAGCTCAGGCTTAACATATGGCATAGCCAGTGATCTTTAAAAGGGAATTTTCAATCTTGAACACAGCACAATGTTCTCTTTAGGTAGGAAATCCATGGATTTAAACAGTAAACCTTTAGATTAAATACCGAAGCCTGCTTCTGTGTCTTCAGAGCCCACTTCCATAGTCTGCCTTTGAAGTTTTAGAGACAGACTTTGAGGATGTGTGAATTAACAAATCCCATCCCTGCTTGGGCAGTTTTTAAACCCATACTTTGTGAGAATTAAATAAGGTCTAGGTCTTGTGACTCTCTGGGGCCCCTTTTTAGAAGCAGTATTTCACAGAATCACAGAATACATTGGGCTGGAAAGGACCTTTGAAGGTCATCTAGTTCAACCCCTCTGGAGTATGCAGTCACATCCACAACTATATCAGGTTGCTCAGAGCCCCATTAAGCCTGACCTTGAGTGTTTCCAGGGATGGGGTCTCCACCACCTCCTGCAGCAACCTGTTCCAGTGTTCCACCACCCTCACAGTAAAGAATTTATTCCTGACATCCAATCTAAATCTATTCTTTTGCATTTTTAAACCATTGTCTCTTGTCCTATCACTACAAGCCCTTCTCAATGGTGCCTCTCCAGCCTTCCTGGAGATTCCCTTCAGATATTGAAATATACTTATAAGGTTTCCCCAGAGCCTTCTCTTCTCCAGGCTGAAGAATCCCAACTCTCTCAGCCTACGTTTATAAGAGAGGTGCTTCAGGCCTCTGGTCATTTTTGTGCCCTTTCTTTGGACCTGCTCAATCAGGTCCATGCCCTTCCTGTGTTGAAGGCCCCAGAGCTGGACACAGCACTCCAGGTGAGGCACCACCAGAGCAGAGCAGCAAAACCACTTCTCTCCATCTTCTAGCCACTCTGCTTTTGATGCAGCCAAAGATACCATTGGCCTTCTGGGCTGCAAGTGCACATTGCTGGCTTATGTCCAACTTCTCATCCACCAGTACCCACAGGTTCTTTTCCACAGGGCTGCTTTCTATCACATCCTAAATGTTTGTGGAGAAAGATAGGCAGATACCCAGGGGCTGAAGTTAATCCTGATGAGATTTGACGCACTGACACAGCAGTGAGCTAAGAATATTTTTCTTGCCACTCGTCTATTTGTTCGTAGGAGATATGGCAGCAGTTCTGTTTGCAGATGTGCTTAATTTATTTAAATTTCTTCACCTGTGATAGAGCCTTACAGAAAGTTCCTATTTGGAATAATGAGCAGAAGAAATAATTCAGTGTAGAATAAGCTGTAAATAGTGCTCGATTCACAGGTGACATGTCAATGCAAAAGGAGAGAGGAACAAGTTCTCATTCTCTCTCTAATGAAAATGCATTAATCAGTTACTTGTTACTCAGTTCATCCATTTCTACCTGAAAGAAGGTTGGAGTGGGGGTTGGTCTCTTCTCTCTAATGTTAGGTGATAGAATGAGAGGAAATGGCTTCAAATTACATCAGGAGAGGTTTAGGTTGGAGATGAGGATAATTTTCTCTGCTGCAAGATTTGTCAGCCATTGGAACAGGCTGCCCAGGAAGGTGGTGGAATCATAATCACTGGAGGTGTTCATGAAACTAGTGGACATGGCATTTTGGGGCATGGTTTAGTGGGCATTGTTTTCTTAGGTTGCAGATTAGACTCAGTGATCTTGGAGGTCTCTCCCAAATAAAAAGATACTATGCTGCTATGCTTCTATTTCCTGCCTCTTCAAGGCAACTGCTGTGACAAACCTTTCACTTTGATACAGATCTCCTTTGGACACAAGATCACCTGACTGCATTCTTTTTTAAACTATCCCTCCTGCTACATACAGAAGAGGTAAACATTCCAAGAGCTACTAAATTTAGCTAGGGAACCCCAGCAGTTAAGAACAGGGAATCACACAAATGCTCATCAGAAAGCATTATAAAGGGTTCTCCAAACACATGGGGGGAGATCCACCAGAAATGCTGGGGCAATTAAACATTAAGTATCTGCTGTTGAAACGAGTAAGAAAGCCCTTAACTGAGATCGGCGGTAGAGCTCAGTTATCAGTCAGGAATCCACAATTTCATTAGGAATAAACTTGAAAGAAAAAAGAAATTAAGCTTTTCACCGTCTCCACTGACATAATGAAAGCTTTTCACCTCGCTGTTCCCATTCAAGTCTGTACACCTACAGGTGGGTTTCTCTCCTAATTATCCTTGTGAAACACTTTTGCAGGATGATTTCTTTGGTATTGTCTGCCATTTGAATAGTGGTTTTCAATTCCTTTTCTTCTGCTCAGTCTATTTTATTAGATTAGACGAGCATCTTTATGGAATATTCTCTCAAACTGTGGTTTTTCACAGCACTTTTGGGTATAATCCAGAACAAAGACAGTAACAAAGTAAATAAGCTATTAATACTCACACTATAACCACCAGTGCCATCTCCATAAGAGATGTTAAAACAATAAACTGACCAAAGGTCAACGCTGACATCTTTGGCTCATCTGTGCAAATGGTACCCATGGTACTCATGGCTCATCAGCCTTTCCCTGTAGATTCACCAGTTACACTGTTTTGGAGATTAACAGAAATTCCTAAAAAACAGCTTCAAAATAGAGAAAATTAAATGAACAAATGGAAACCTTTGAAGAAAAGGTGCTAGATACCCACCTCACGTTGGCCTTTTCTTCTAGGATCCTATTGCAGGAAGCCAAATGGCTCCTGCTGTTATCCACTTGAAAATATTCCTTTCTAAAACTTTAAGCACTAAGGATACCTTCAGAGAAGCAGAGTGAATAAAACACATGCTCCTTGATTTTACTCATTAGACTGCATAAGGTTATAGAACTCTATGTATCCAAAGCACAACTCATAAAATAATAAAATCACTTTGGTTGGAAAAGACCTTTAAGATCATCCAGTCCAAGCCTTATCTAATTCTGTCAAGTCTGGTACTAAGCCATGGCCCTCAGCACCACATCTATGAGTCATTTCACATCAGCAGCCAAAACTGCTGACCGCTTTCAGCACTACCATCTAGGCTACTAGACACACCAAACTGATAAAAATCTGCTGGCCAATATTTCAGTACAGCTTTTTTATTACTGGGATAAGACCAAATGCATGGAAGCCTTTGTAGTAATGTTACTCGACCCAGCAGTGGTACATTAGCCAGCCTCCCCTCTGAACAAAGACTCCTGTATTCTCAACAAATAAATGTGAAGACCAGGCTTTCATATATCTACTGGTACTAGTTGAGGTTAATCCTTGCTCAGCAGGCAGTTATAAAGACAGAAGGTTGCTTATGTTCTAAGGGTCTGCTTATGTCTTCGGTCATGAAAATTAACTGCAGCTACAACAGTCTGTGAACCTACCAAGAGGTGGCACTGGAAGGACACACTTTAGAAGGAACCAGGCAAACTTCTGCCCCGGGAAAGGGTGGTGAGAATCAGCCTGTGAAAACAAAACTTCAGGATGCACCCATGGTCCATCTGTTTTCACATGTAATTGAAGACAGTGCTTATGCCTCCTTCTGCAGGTTCATCACACTGAACTTACACAAAACTAAAACCCTGCACACATGTACACCAAGTAATGAAGAGTTCTTTTGGTTTGGAATACAGGGAAATACCAGGAAGCACTAAGAAAAGATCACTTAGACCATATTATTTTCATGCAAAAAATGTTATCAGCAGGACTGTTTTCCTATTTTATAACACTGACAAACATTCAAACTTCATTCAAAGTTCCTGTTAACTTTATGACTCTCTACAAATATGTGACAACTTCTGAGATTCCTGGAAAAGCAGGCTAGCTTTTACTGAGCTTCAATCTACTACACAGGGATCCACATCTCCTATCAAGAAACTTCCCAATCTACACACAGATGAAGAAAGAAAACAAGCTGCATATCGGAGTGTTAGAAGAGTACTTGTAATATTATGTGTTGCAGTGCACACACAGTAGTTGTGTGTAGACATTTTTATGTGTTGTGTATTTACTCAAGCACAAATCACAGAATTGTAGGGATTGGAAAGGACCTCTGAAAATCATCTAGTCCAATTCCTTGCTAGAGCAGGATCACCTACAGTAAATTACGCAGGAACATGTCCAGGTGGGTGTGAAATGCCTCCAGAGGTAGAGGCATCAAAACCTCTCAGGGCAGCCTGCTCCAGTGCTCTGGCACCCTCAAAACCTGTTGTATGTTTAGGTGGAATTTCCTGCATGCTTGCCTCCTGTCCTGTCACTGAACACCACTGAGAAGTGTCTGGACCATCGTGGCACATCCACCTGACTTTCACCCTTTACATACTGATCAGCAATTGCAAGATGATTTCCTCCCCTACCCTGGTTTGTTCTTCTTCAGGCTAAACAGCCACAGGTCCCTCAGCATTTCCTACCATGCAAGGTACCTGTTCCAGTCTCCTCATCTTTTTAGTTGCTCTCTGCTGTATTCTTTCCCATAGTTACTTGTCCTTCTTGGCCTGGGGAGCACAGAATTGGACACAATATTCCAGATGGGGCCTCACCAGGGCAGAGTAGAGGGGGAGGAGAACCTCCCTCGACATGCTGAACACAATCTTCTTAATGCACCTCCGGAAGTCACTAGCCTTCTTGGCTTCAAGGGCACATTGCTGGCTCATGGTCAGCCTGTCATCCACCAGAATTCCCAGGTCTTTTCCCCAGGTCTGCTCTTCAGTGTGTCAACCTGTACTGATGGGGAGGTTGCTCTTCCCTAGATGCAGCACCCTACACTTGCCCTTGCTGAATTTCTTTAGGTTTCTCCCCACACAAATCTCCAGCTTGGCCAGCTCAAATCTATCAGTATATTATCTAAATCATATTTCATATTTCAGACACTTCCTAGTGAAGCATTTCAACAGTATCCATAACAACATAGGTCAGTAGTCCTTAACTAACTTATTGGAAATTTGTATTCTACAGGAAGTCTCCAAGTCAAGCGCTTCTTTTCAGCTGATAAAGAACAGTTCTCATTTAAGACGCCCTCCCTCTGTCCTTCCCCAGATTCTCCACCAAAGAAAAACAAAAGTTTCTGGTTAGCCTGGTTTTGTTTGGTTTTACACCTTCCCTCAAAATAATTTGTCACAAGATATTTAAGTAACAATGCTGAGAGAAATGATGCACATGCTTGAGCTCATTGCAAACAAACAAGCTGCTGCAGTTAATGCATCTGCTCAGAAGTAAATTTAAGTGTGGGCATTTGCATGACTGGAGTCAAAAACCCTGTTACTCAAGACAAAATTTACAATCTAATCTAATGTACAATCTAATCACATGTAATAGCTTCTACAGCTATACCATGGGAAGTGTTTTGAATTGTTTATTTCTGAGTGAGGGTTCTGTGTACTGATTCCTGTGCCGTGGCCCAATCAGTCCCCAGAAATACGACAGGATGGAGGTAAACCTGCTTGTTTTAACTGACATTTCACAGAAGATTAGCTTCATTGGTATCACCACAAGGAAAAAATTGTAGTAGCATTTACAGATGTTTAGTGAATATTTTCATGACATGATAGAATCTTTTTCATTGGAAAAGACCTTTAAGAGCATCAGGCCAAATCATTCTCTATCAAGTTTGGCCCTCAGCACCACATCTCTGTGTCTTTTGAACATCTGCAGGGGTGGGGATTCAACCATGTCTATTCAAGTTTCTGTAAGTATTTAAATAACCTATCTGGTGAAGAATTTTCTTCTAATCTGCAATCTAAACGTTTCCTGGTGCAACACTCTGTCCTCCTGTCTCTCGCTCCCATGGAGAAGAGCCCAACCCCATCTGGCTACAACCTTCTTTCAAGGTGTTAAGTGACTTTGGACTCTCAGTGACTGCAATGTTGTGCAATTCATGGCAGTCAACAGTTACTACGTAACTTAATTTTGAATGCTGACAGATCATAACTGCAATGGCACAGTTTAGAATTGGCATCAATTCATTAAAATCTGCACCCAAATTGCCCAAATAGTCTCAAATCTGGTTTATTGTCATTACAGCACTCTTGGATTTATTGGCTCGAGGAGGGAGGCTTGTTTGTTTACAGGTTTGCTTTGTATTTTAGGGGTTTTGTGTGTGTGTGTGTCTGTGTGTGTGTGTATTTGATTGGTTTTTATGCCAATGGACATCAGAATGGAAAGAAAAAAAAAAAAGATCAAATGCTTCATAATTATCTGTTTGGCAAGCAGATAAAAACTCTAATTCCTTTCGCCTTTATGAAGGCAAGAAAAAATGTATCTGAGAAAAAAGCTGAACTCACCAATTTGTTCCAACAAAATGTTATCAGAGTCTGTCACATTTCAATTACCTGTGTAATCAAATCATAAATGAAAATCACACAGCATTCAAAATACCTCTAATGTTCCAAGTCAAAATATATTCTTTAGAGAGAGAGGTAACTCACATCGTTATGCTTCAAATTGATTACCACAAACTGCACCTATAATTAGATATAACTAATGCAATTTAAGGAAGAGAAAACTAATATTTGAAACTAAAGACTGTAAGTAATCTTGTTGCCTTCCAGTCGGTTACCAAGCAGAAAATGTACAGTCCTGCTAATTTATTATTAGAAACCTCAGATTCTTAATCTATTCTAAGGACATGACTATGGTTTTAAGGTAGTATTTCCCAGATGGATTCCAGAATCATGAACTTGCTGAATTTTTACTGAAGCAAAAGGATCAGAACTCCTTCACTATTGCTATAAAAGCATGACCCAGAAGAGGTATAGCATAGCTACAACCAACATTATCTCATTATCATTTTGCCCCTGTACACAGCACTGGTTAGGCCACACCTTGAGTGCTGTGTCCAGTTCTGGGCTCTTCAGTTTAGGAAAGATGTTGACTTGCTGGAACATGTCCAGAGGACGGCAACAAAGCTGGGGAGGGGTTTGGAGCACAAGCCCTATGAGGAGAGGCTGAGGGAGCTGGGGTTGCTTAGCCTGGAGAGGAGGAGGCTCAGGGGAGACCTTATTGCTATCTACAACTACCTGAAGGGAGATTGTAGCCAGGCGGGGGTTGGTCTCTTCTCCCAGGCAACCAGCACCAGAACAAGAGGATACAGTCTCAAGCTGCGCCAAGGGAGGTTTAGGCTGGATGTTAGGAAAAAATTCTTCATAGAAAGAGTGATTGCCCATTGGAATGGGCTGCCCAGGGAGGTGGTGGAGTTGCCATCACTGGAGGTGTTTAGGAGACTGGATGAGGCACTTGATGCTATGGTTTAGTTGATTAGGTGGTGTTGGATGATAGGCTGGACTCGATGATCTCGAAAGTCTCTTCCAACCTGGTCTATTCTATTCTATTCTATTCTATTCTATTCTATTCTATTCGGAGCTTGAACACTTGATTCTTAACAGAAACGGAAACAAAACAGAACTATGATTTTTAAATTTTTTTCTTTAAAGTAAAATCTTTGTAGAGGTTCAGGTGACAAGTGCTACACCACCAAACCAAGATTTAACATCATTTCAGCAAACACAGAATCATAAAGTCATCATAGAATAGTTTGAGTTTGAAGAAACTTTCATGATCACCTACTTTCAAGCCCCAGGGACACCTTCAACTAGGCCAGGTTTCTTAAGGCCTCCTCTAACCTGTCCTTGAACAGCTCCAGGGAGGGGGCACACACAACTTCACTGGGCAACCTGTTCCACAGTCTCACCACACCCACTATAAAGAATTTCTTCTGATCTCCAGTCTAAATCTCCCTTCTTCCAGCTTAAAGTTGTTGGCCCTCATCCTGTCACAGTATCACAGTATCACAGTATAACTAAGGTTGGAAGAGACCTCAAGGATCATCAAGTCCAACCTGTCACCACAGACCTCATGACTAGACCATGGCACCAAGTGCCACGTCCAATCTCCTCTTGAACACCTCCAGGGACGGTGACTCCACCACTTCCCTGGGCAGCCCATTCCAATGACGAACCACTCACTCGGTGAAGAACTTTCTCCTCACCTCGAGTCTAAACCTCCCCTGGCGCAGCTTGAGACTGTGTCTCCTTGTTCTGGTGCTGGTTGCCTGGGAGAAGAGACCAACCCCTTTGTGGCTACAACCACCATACAAGAACTTGTAAAAAGTCCCTCCCCAGCTTTCTTGTAGGACTCTTCATGTACAAGAAGGTCACTGGGAGCCTTCTCCACCTTGAAGAGCCCCAACTCTCTCAGCCTGTCCCCACAGGGGAAGTGCTGCAGCCCTCTGCTCATCTTTGTGGTCTTTTCTGGACCTGCATCAGTGGTTTCATGTCTTTTTGTGTTCAGGACAATGAACCGGACACAGCACCCCAGGTCGGGTCTCACAATTGCAGAGTAGACCTCCCTTGTCATGCTGCTCACATTGTTCTTGATGCAGCCCAGCACACAGCTGCCTTCTGGGATGCAAGTGTGCTTTTCTGGCTCATGGTGAGTTTTTCATCAGCTGCTTTTAAGTCACTCATCACCCAGCCTATATATTTGTGCTTGGGATTGCTCTGACAAGTGCAGGACCTTGCACCTGGCCTTGTTGAACTTCATGAGGTTTGTGTGGGCCCACCTCTTCAGCCCATTAGGATGCCCCTGGATGACATCCCTTCCCTCCAACAGGTCAGCTGGATCACACAGCTCAAGAAAGAGGATGGACAGAGGTTCCCCACCATTCAGATAATAGTTACAACATTGTGGTCCTTTCCAGTACTAAGTTTGAAAGGTTTCTTCCTTCTCTTGGTCACCTTACAAACTATGCAGAATTCTCTCTTTCTTGTGCCTTCTCTCACAGCCATGCCAGGAAGAATGGCTGTACAAGGAATCATTCTGTTCTTGGAGCAGCAGCTGCTGTTACTGCTGCCTGCAAAGGGCTCCCATCTGGTGACAACACACAACACATAACCCAAGGCAACGAAGCAAATGCATCTACCTTAAACTGCAGGTCTCTGAAGCATCAGGACATGAAATTTCAGCAGCACCTCAGGAGCATCAAGCCCTGCTCCAGACTGTAGCCCAACAGATGATTGAGTTTGGATCATACAGAAGAGTTGCACTCATACTTTGTGCACGTTAGCAACATGGATTTATCTCACTTATTGCTAGAACATAACAACTATGCTCCTTCTGCCACACTAGCAATTATGATCATCTCTGTCTAATATCCCAGAGCCAGGCAAAAGTGACACAAATATAATAGAATCATAGAATCACAGAATTGTTTTGGTTGGAAAAGACCATTAAGATCATCAAGGCCAACCATTCTCTAACTCCATCAAAGCTGGTGCTAAGCCATGGCCCTCAATACCACATCTCTGTGTTTTTGAAACACCTCCAGGGATGGGGATTTAACCACCTCCCTGGGCAGCCTGTTCTGGTCTTTGAGAACCCTTTCAATGAAGACATTTTTCCTAACCTCCAACCTAAACTTCCCCTGGTGTAACTTGAAGCCATTTCATATCCTTCTATCACTTGTTACTAGGGAGAAGTACTTGACATTTTTTACCGTAGTATAAACAGGGAGGCAAAAGATCTCCTGTACTTCAGACCTACACTACCTAACAGAACTTAGTAAAGCTACATTCAGATAATTCAAAAACCACAAAACAAAAAGAGACTTATCATGCTGGCACCAAAAAACTCTTCTCTAGTACTAAACTTCCTAGCTCAGGATAGGATGAGAGGAAATGGCCTCAGGTTGCACCACGAGAGGTTTAGATTGGATACTAGGACAAATTTTTTCACCAAAAGGGTTCTGAAAGACTGGAACAGGTTCCCCAAAAAGGTGCACGAATCTGCCCCTGGAGGTGTTTCAAAGTCACAAAGATGACATTTAACCCTGGCTTTGAACACTTCCAGGCTTGGAGCCCAAGTGCTGGGAGGCTGAGAGAGTTGGCTGGAGACGAGAAGGCTCTGAGGAGACATTCTAGAAGCCTTCTAATATTTGAAGGGGGCTACAGGAGAGCTGGAGAGAGACTTTTGACAAAGGCATGGAATGACAGAATGAAGCTGACTGGAAGAGAGTGAATTTAGATTAGACATTAGGAGGACATTCTTTAGTCTGATGGTGATGAGGCACTAGAACAGGTTGCCCACGGAAGTTGCAGACCTATTCTGTGATTCTAGATGTCTTGCTGAGGAACATGGGTTAGTACTAGGCTTGGTAGACTGAGGTAATGGTTGGACTGGATAATTTTGAACACCTTTCTCAATTGAAAATGATTCTGTTAACGTTGAAATCCATTGCTATAAGCTTCTAGACAACTTGCTGTGTGTTATTGCTGGCTGGTGGGCCTGAGGTACTGTTGTTTCCACGGTGATTTGTAGGCTGAAGGCCTTACATGTACAAGCAAACATACCAGTGATTTCAACTTGCCTTATTTATCTCAATTTTCAAGCCCTGAAATACAATCTCAGTACACAGAAAACACTCCATATAGAACATGATTCACCTATCTATAAGGAAATTGTCCAAGATCACTTCTACAAAGGGCACTGAACAGCATCCTCTGGCTAGTAATTTAGCAGCATAACTAACTGAAACTCTCAACATCACACTGAAGTATCTTGACGCCTGGTTTCATCACCACTTATAACAACAGCCTCATTCTGAACAGTACATTCACAATCCTCACTTCATGATCACTACCACATATAAAGCCTCCTTCCCACACAATGAGAAATGGAAGACGATGGCTGTCATACAAATAGTTCTGAGCTCTTGGAAAGGCACAGAGATCACTTTAAAAGCAGTTCTACAACACCAAGACAAGAAAGCAGTGTTTTTTTCCTCATGTGGAGGTCCACATTCTATGAAATAGAACACAAAAGAATGTGACTAACTTAATTTCTAATTTCTTCCTTAATGCTGAGTGCCCAAAAGAAGGCTGCTTCAAAGAAGGTGAGGTAGTGGACTCACCATCTCTGGAAGAGTTCAAACAATGTGTAGGCATGACACTTCAAGACATGGTTTAGTAGGCATAGTGGTGTTTGGTTGATTATTGGACTTGATGATGGCCTTAAGCAGGGGAGGATTAGGTTGGATATCAGGAAATATTTCTTCACTGAAAGACTTGTCAGGCATTGAAACAGGATGCCCAAGAAAGTGGTGGAGTCACTGTCGCTGAAAACATTCAAAAACCATGTAGACATGGCACTTTGGAATGCAGTTTAATGGCAGGGATGGTGTTGGGTTGATGTTTGGACTGGATGATATTAGAGATCTTTTCCAATTGAAATGATTCTATGCTTCTATGATCACTTAAATTCCAGACTTGACAAACTTCAATACACTTTGCCAATTGTCTGAACAAATTTACCTTTACTTAACTGAAGGTCAGCACTTGAAAAACTCCATCCAAAACCAGAGATTGCAGTTAGCGATCGTATGCAAAGAAGAAAGGACAGATGTGGAGTAATTAACATCATGCTTTTATAGCTCCCATGTTGACACTCAGCAGTTGATGTTGAGTTTTAGTGGACACATCATTGGTTTGTTAATAGCAGCAGTTATAAAAGCCCTAATGAAGCCCCATGTGCACCCTGACCACACAACTAAACCTTTGTCTTCTTGTTTCAGTAGTTCACATCTTTTCTTTATGCTTTGATTTTTAATTATTATTTTGCTGTAAGGGGATGAGGTTTCTATTTTACTTCTTCTTGTCACTACCCTTCACTTGCAATATTCTGACATCCTCAACTGTCAAGAGTCAACATGTAAAACTCTTAAACTTGATTGTCAAAATACTGAAACAATTTCCTCATGTTTATCTTCTTTGCTCTCTGAGTGTTTGCAATAAAACTGCTTCCAAATTCAATATTTGTGTTTAAGAGGCTGTAGCATTAGCTAGAGAGGCTCAGAGTGCAATCCTGGTGATATTGCATACCATGAAGCAAGCTGAAAAGACATTCAGAGCCAACTTTTTACTATGTGACTCAGGAACAAATGTAATTTTTTTCCTCTTGCTCTCTCTGAGACAGTTCATTAAAAAAGCATCAGAAATGGCTTGCTCTTTTTGTGATGGATTTTGTGCTCATGAGAAGTGACAGATAATGCTGGTAGCTGCTATTTAGTCTCTGGGATGTTAGCCTACCCAAGAAGCCAGCCCAATTCCCAGTTCACCAGTCAGGTTTATAAATTGGGCAATGGCAAGGCATTAAATGGAAATGATCTCAACACTACAGTGCTCACTGCCACAAAACACCATCTCTGACCTATTCACATTGCTGATTTAGGAGGTTCTTTTCCATCCTGTTGCCACAGGGTTTTAAATAGGTCTTCTTTATGAACCCTCATCAGAAGAGACACAGGACAGTAAATTGCCTGCTGTATAAAAGCTGCCAACAGAGAAAACTCATGTCATGGTGCCATAGAGAAGTGACCTGCCAGCATACTGCTGTTCAGGAAAAAGCAACGCCTTTTTCTCATCCCAGTGGAAGAACTGACAACTCCACACAGCTGTCTCTGGTGGAAACACCAGCTTCAAGAATTTTACTGCTAAATTTCACAAGACCTTTCATGGAATTAGATAGCACAGTGAAATTTAGATAAGTGATCTGGATGAAGGGATTGAGTGCACTCTCAATAAGTTTGAAGATGAAACTAAGTTGGAACAGAGTGTTGATCTGCTGGGGAACAGGAAGGCTTTACAGAGGGACCTGGACAGGCAGGATCAATGTGCTGTGGTAAATGAGATGAGATTCAAAAAGGCCAAGTGTTGAGTCTTGCACTTGGGTCACAGCAACCCCACGAGTTATGACTCATGCTGGAATCATGGAATCATAGAATGGTCTGGGTTGGAAGGGTCCTCCAAAGGTATCACAGTATCACAGTATCACAGTATAACTAAGGTTGGAAGAGACCCCAAGGATCATCGAGTCCAACCTGTCTCCACAGACCTCACGACTAGACCATGGCACCAAGTGCCACGTCCAATCTCCTCTTGAACACCTCCAGGGATGGTGACTCCACCACCTCCCTGGGCAGCACATTCCAATGACGAACGACTCGCTCAGTGAAGAACTTTCTCCTCACTTCGAGTCTAAACCTCCCCTGGCACAGCTTGAGACTGTGTCCCCTCGTTCTGGTGCTGGTTGCCTGGGAGAAGAGACCAACTCCTTCCTGTCTACAACCACCTTTCAGGTAGTTGTAGAGGGCAATGAGGTCACCCCTGAGCCTTCTCTTCTCCAGGCTAAACAATCCCAGCTCCCTTAGCCTCTCCTCATAGGGCTTGTGCTCAAGGCCTCTCACCAGCCTTGTTGCCCTTCTCTGGACACGTTCAAGTGTCTCGATGTCCTTCTTTAACTGAGGGGCCCAGAACTGGACACAGGACTCAAGGTGTGGCCTAACCAATGCAGAGTACAGGGGCACAATGACCTCCCTGCTCCTGCTGGCCACACTATTCCTAATACAGGCCAGGATGCCATTGGCCCTCTTGGACACCTGGGCACACTGCTGGCTCATGTTTAGACTGGTGTCAATCAGCACCCCCAGGTCCCTCTCCGTTTGGCAGCTCTCCAGCCACTCTGACCCCAGCCTGTAGTTCTGCATGGGGTTGCCGTGGCCAAAATGCAGCCCCTGGCACTTGGACTTGTTAAATGCCATCCCATTAGACTCTGCCCTTCTGTCCAGTCAGTCGAGGTCCCTTTGCAGAACCTTTCTACCTTCTAACTGACTAACATCTGTTCCTAACTTGGTGTCATCTGCAAACTTGCTGATGACTGACTCAACCCCCTCATCCATATCATCAGTGAAGATGTTAAAGAGGATGGGGCCCAGCACTGATCCCTGGGGCACACCACTGGTGACTGGCTGCCAGCCGGATGTGGCACCATTCACCACCACTCTCTGGGCTCGGCCCTCCAGCCAGTTCCTAACCCAGCACAGAGTGTTGTGGTCCAAACCACGAGCTGGAAGCTTAGACAGCAGTTTACTGTGGGGGATGGTGTCAAAGGCCTTGCTGAAGTCCAGATAGACTACATCCACAGGCCTCCCCACATCCACCAGACGGGTCACCTGATCATAGAAGGAGATCAGGTTGGTGAGGCAGTACCTGCCCTTCCTAAATCCATGTTGGCTGGACCTGAGCCCTTGGCCATCCTTCAGGTGCGCAGTTATTGCCGCCAGGATAATCTGTTCCATCACTTTCCCTGGCACTGAGGTCAGGCTGACTGGCCTGTAGTTTCCGGGTTCCTCCATCCGTCCCTTCTTGTGGATGGGGACCACACTGGCCAGTTTCCAGTCATCTGGGACCTCTCCAGTGAGCCAGGACTGGAGGAAAATGATGGAGAGTGGCTTGGCCAGTTCATCTGCCAGCTCTCTCAGCACCCTAGGATGGATTCCATCCGGTCCCATGGACTTGTGAGTGTAAAGGTCCTCTAGTCAAACCCCCTCTGCAGTAAGCAGGGGCAGCTCAGCTAGATCAGGTTGCCCAGAGCCCTGTCAAGGCAGCAGAGTTCAGCCATATCCTTATGCCTAGGTTCTCCCTTCCAACCTACGGCAGAGATGAAATCCCACATCTTTCCTGTCTAGTAAGCCTAGATGGTTTCAGAGTATGTAACATGAGTGGGTACATCACAAAAAGAGAACAGCATGAATTTCAGGCTGTGAGAGTTAAGGCCCCAAAGGTTCATCCCCTCTTCCTGGGGAATAGAAGGATCCAGGGAGACCTTAGAGTGGACTTCCAGCATCTGAAGGGGGCCTGGAAGAACCATAATCAGGGACTGTTCACAAGGGCTTATAGTGATAGCACTAGAGGGAGCCCAGACCTGGACACAGTACTCCAGATGTGCCTCACCAGGGCAGAGGACAAGAGGAGGGCAACCTTCTTCAACCTGCTGGCCACACCCTTCTAAAAAGGCACTTTGCAGATGCCCATCACAGAATATATATGTTAGCTACCCCATGCAACCTCTACCTGGGGAAAAAAGATAAGAAGGTCTGACTGAGGATTTCTGCATCTGTGAAAATTAATGAATAAGCATGAAAAGCTGCTTTTATTCCTTTGCAGCACTATAGCACTAGAATATAGCCCCTCATGAGGTACTCCTCATTTATCCATCAACATCATAAAAATTTGAGCTGGTGTCTCACTGAGACTTAAGCTACATTCTATTTCCACTGCACAGGCACAGGTTCACAAGCCCTGCACTTTGCCTCTAAAACACTATTGAGTGGGTAACTTCACACATCTATCAACCGCTCCATGAGCTACAGGCTGCAGTGTCCTGCTGTGTTTTCTGAGTTAGGATTGTTTTGATGAACACAGTACAATTGACTAGCAGGATTGCCTACATGTCCAAACAGCACTCCAACTCATACCTCATCCATAAGGTGAATGACAGAGCTGGAGGAGGATTCAGCATGTCACTGCTTCTACTGCTTATACAGCAAAAGTATTTAATTTGCTTGCTCACATTTTGTTGCATATTTTGATATAATAAACTGGCTTGGCTGCTTTTGAGAACTGTCCCCTGTATTCCTATAAACTGGAGATTAGAAGAAACTTCTTCACTGAAAGGGTTCTCAAACACTGGAACAGGTTCCTGAAGGAGATGGTTTGATCCTCCTCCTTGGAGTGGTTTCAAAGATGCAGATATGTGGTTCTTTACTGAAACAGTGTCTGGCATTAGAACAAGCTGCCTAAGGATGTGGTAAAGTTACTGTCCCTAGGGGTGTTTGAGAAATGTGTGGACATGGTACTTTGGGCTCATGGTGCTGTTGGGTTGATGTTTGAACTCAATCTTAAAGGTATTTTCCAACCAAAGTGATTCTATGACTTTATGGCTGCATTTCTTGCACTGGCATCACCTTGTTGACTTTCTTATATATTCTAGTACACCAAAGAGACTGTTCTCACTCTGCATCCCAAATTGTTTTGAAGCTGCCTGAGACTCCAAGGCATGACATGTGTCTGAGCAGAAATCAAATGGTTCAGGCCCTCTCTGCAACCACAGATAATTGTTTTGTACCACTCAGTACTTTACAGAATCATAGAGTCATTAAGACCATAGATCACAAAGATCACTAAGTTAATAAGTGACACTGAAGATCATAAGTGACAGGGGGAAGTTTAGGCTTGAGGTGAGGAGAAAGTTCTTCACAGAAGTAGTAATTGGCTAGTGGAATGTGCTGCTCAGGGAGGTGGTGAAGTCACCATCCCTTGAGTTGTTAAAAAAAATATTGGATGTTGCACTTGGAGCCATGATTTAGTTGTCATGAGGTGTTAGGTATTAGGTAACAAGTTGGACTTGATGACGTCTGAGGTCTTTTCAAACCAGGTTGATTCTGTGATTCTGTGACTGAACTGCTGGAGTAGGCCTGGAGGAATCCATGAAGATGATCAGAAAGCTGGAGTACCTTCCCTATAGGGACAGGCTGAGAGAGTTGGGGCTGTTCAGCCTGGAGAAGAGAATGCTCCAGGAAGACCTCAGAGCATTATTCCAGCACCCACAGGGGAGGTGCAAGAAAACGGGACGTTTTACAAGAGCTTGTAGAAGTAAGACAAGGGGGCAATAACTTTGAGTTGGAAGAGATTTAGACTGGAGATTAAGAAGAATTTCTTTCCAGTGAGAGTGGTGAGACACTGGAACAGGTTGCCCTCCGAGGTTGTGTGTGCCTCCTCCCTGGAGGTGTTGAAGGTCAGGTTGAATGAGGCCTTGAGCAACCTGGTCTGACCATAGGAACTAGATGATCTTTAAGGTCCCTTCCAACACAAACCATTCCATGAGTCTGTTAATCTATGAACCTATGAGCCTATGAATCAAGTCGAAATGTTAGCTCACCATTACCATGCCCACTAAGCTATGTCCCAACGTGCCATGTCTACACATTTTTTGAAGACCTCCAGGGATGGTGACTTGACACATTCCCTTGGCAGTCTGTTCCAGAATTTGACTATTCTTCTGGTAAAGGAATTTTTTCTAATTTCCTAATTGTCCATCTACTATTCCAGCTTTTGCAATGGCTGAAAGCAAAATCAAAACACAGCAAAGTGGACTAGAAAAACTCATGGCAAAAATTGATGGCATGGCTGGACGCAATCTTGATCGAGTAGTCCTGTAACTAATGATTACTGCAATGTCACTCACAGATGACATCTTCTTACTATTTGTCAACTCCAGTCTCAGTCAAAGAGGATTGAGAGCTACCAGAAAAGTTCACCTGACCTTTTCATACATCTACCACATGTCCACACAATGTATGGAAGCAAATCTCAGGAAACATTTGTTTGCTAATATGGAAATCAGTCCCCTAAACACAGTTCACTTACCTGTAGGAGATTAAAACGGGGCTTTCACAACTCCCATATTTGCAATTTAATTAGCTCCCTGTACCTTCGGTCCCTTCTATGTTGCAGCAATTTCTCTGTGAGGTCAATTTGGAGAGTGGTCTGGGTAGCTGTGTGAAATAGATGGCAGCCACACTGGAGACTGGCTAGCTCCATTTATTCTGCTGAGAGCAAGTAAATTGGCTGGGAAGCTGTCAGATATTGAAAAATTGTCCACATCAGGTTCTCCTTGTTTTGGAGGAGGCATTACTCATTTGATAGAGGTTTTTAAAACCAATGATATTTTTTAAAATATCAGCAAGCCACACTCTTTATTTAGAGACAAAACTAGTAAGCCAAGCATTTGAACAAAATATCAGCTTTCAGTGACAAACCAGATTCAGTAATCAATATGATTTTTGTCCTATCACCCTTTAGAGATTCATGAACTGTTGGAAAACAACCCTAACCCAGCCCAGACTTGCATTACTCCACTCAGAATGTAGTAATTGGAGCCTTCTCAGAAGAGGAATCACTGGACTGTGGTGAGAGAGGAAGCACAAATGGCCAGAGGCTCTAGAAATAGGCACCTGGCCTAGTCACCACCTTTCCAAATTCCTGCCTCAACAGCAGAAAGACTACAGAGATCTGGAGCCCAACTCTGCAGCAAGCCTTGGCCCAGGATCTCAAGAGGCTGTCCAAATTCAGCCTCATCTTGCTGTACCAAGGAAGGTAAACTCAGGTGACAAAAACCCCAAAGGTTTTCAAATGACATAGCGATGCTGCATAAGAATTAACACAGTCATTCACTCCACAGCTACTTGCACATAACACTCTGATGGGTTTCACCCAAACCCCAAACAATGCATCTGCACAGTCTTCAGAAATCCATGGCAAAACAAAGCTAAATGTCAGTATCCCAAGGAAAGGCTTATAACAGCCCAGTCACCAGCGCAGGCTTTTCTGACCCCATTTCCATCACAGGCTTCTCACAGCCCAGTCGCCATCACAGGCTTTTCTGATCCAAGCCCCATCACAGGCTTCTCACAGCCCAGTCACCATCACAGGCTTTTCTGACCCCATTCCCATCACAGGCATCTCACAGCCCAGTCACCAGCACAGGCTTTTCTGAATCCATTCCCTCACAGGCCTTTCTGTGATGTGGTTGCTGTGGTTTGCTGGAGAAGAGAAGGATCAGGGGTGACCTCATTGCCCTCTACAACTACCTGAAGGGTGGTTGTAGCCAGGAAGGGGTTGGTCTCTTCTCCCAGGCAACCAGCACCAGAACAAGGGGACACAGTCTCAAGCTGCGCCAGGGGAGGATTAGACTCGAGGTGGGGAGAAAGTTCTTCACTGAGCGAGTCGTTCGTCATTGGAATGTGCTGCCCAGGGAGGTGGTGGAGTCACCGTCCCTGGAGGTGTTCAAGGGGAGATTGGACGTGGCACTTGGTGCCATGGCCTAGTCGTGAGGTCTGTGGAGACAGGTTGGACTCGATGATCCTTGGGGTCTCTTCCAACCTTAGTTATACTGTGATACTGTGATACTGTTTAGAGTGCTCAACTCCAGCAAAACACAGAATTCCATTGAGGCAGAACTTACCTCTCTTCCCACTGCTAATCCATCTGCCAGGAGCAGATCTGGCCTGTAGCTCCAGAAAAGGAGGTCGTTGAGGGGCACCAACAACCACTGGGCCTTCTAGTCTCCCGGCCAGCCCTGTCTCTTCAGAGCAGGTGTCGCCACTCATTGTTTGAGAGGACAGAAAATCAGGCTGTCACCAGGCCGTAACCACCAGGCCATCTTTCAGCACAGCTCAAGTGAATGCCAGTTTGCTCCAAGGCAATGTGGAAGGTTCTCACTGAGACAGTCTATTTGTAAATCACTTCCAAGAGCAAGGTTGCCTCTTGACCAGCGTATTGTCTGTGTGCTATCCCAGGCAGGTGAATATGACTGAAGACCCAGCAGCTTCACCTCCTGAAGCAGCTTATTTCCACTGTAAATAGAATTCACAGACAAAATGTTTGTAGTTGTTGCTTGATTTATGAGGCTTGATTTATACTGATGTGAGTAGAAAAATCAGACAGCAGGTGCTGTTCAAATTCCTCAAAAGAGAAAGGAAAATGAAGGATTAAACTTGAGGTGCCAGTTGTAGGGCAAATTTGGACACATTTCCCTTTTTAACTGAAAAATGTTGATGTCAAAAGTTAAGCAATGTGTCATTTAAATCTGAATTTCAATCTGGCCTCCAACCACTGCTGATATGAAAATAGTAGGTAAGAAATAGGATAGTACATCTTGACTTCTCATTATTATTAAACAGAACATTTAAAGGCAAATATGTCACTGGACCACAAAGGTGTGACAACAGCAACACCATAGCAGGGGCAGCTGAGACATGAAGCCACTGTCAGATCTGTCCTAAGGAGCAGGACAAAGCCATAGTGTGGAACTGTGGGATCATTTCACTTGGAAAAGGTCTTTCAGATCATTGAGTCCAACCATTACCTAACTCGAACAAATCTGGTACTAAACTCTGGCCCTCAGCACCAGATCTCTGCCTTTTTAAACTATCTCTTCTTCTCCCTAGCAACAAGTGGTAAGATGAGAGGAAATGGCCCCACGCTACACCACGGGAGGTTTAGTTGGATCTTAGAAGAAACCTCTTGATTCCAAGACTGGAGATGGATCCCCAGGGAAGTGGTTGTACCTCCATCCAAGAAGGTGCTTCAAAGACATGGAGATGTGGTGTTCAAAAAGGACAGAAACTTGCTGGAGAGGGTACATCAAAGGGCTGCAAAGGTTCTGAGGGGACTGCAACATCTCTCTTATGAGGTAAGACTGAGAGAATTGGGCCTTTTTAGTCTGGAAAATAGAAGACTGAGGGAGGATCTCATCAATGGTGATTAATACTTAAAGGGTAAGGGTCAGGGGCATGGAACCAGTCTTTTTTTCTGCGGTGCCCAGTGACAGGACCTGGGGTAATGGTCACAAATGTGAACATAAGAACTTTCATTTAATCATGAGGAGGAACTTCTTTAATTTAAGGGTGGTGGAGCACTGGAACATGCTGCCCAGAGAGGTGGTGTAGTCTCCATATTTGGAGACATTCAAAACCCAACTGGAGGTGTTCCTGTGTGACCTTCCTTAGGTGAACCTGCTTTGGCAGAGGGGTTGGACTCGATGATCTCTAGAGGTCCTTTCCAACTCCTACCATTCTGTGATTCTGTGACATGCTTTAGCACCAGAGTTGGTAGAGTTGGGTAATGACCAGACTCAGTGATCTTAAAGGTCTTTTCCAGCTGAAACATTTCTATGATTCTATAAATGAACCTATTGCTCATCAGAGGCACTGTACAGTGCTGAGCCAAGTTCTTCTTCTCATTACCCTTAAAAGCTTCAGTGCTGGGAGTCAAAACAATGACATGGGTTATTAGCTATTCTGCATCACAGCATAAACTGATCCCCTTTAAATAGAGACGTTTGCCAAATACTTAGGACGCTGGGTTTCTTTTTAACTTAAAAAGCATCACTCACAATCAAAGCTGAGATAATAATACAGGCAATCAGTGTATGAACAAAGGAAGACGACCAGAAAGCTCCCCAGACCTCCCTCTCACCACAGCATAAGGTCCCCTGCTGCTCCTTCAGCACTTGTTCTCTGGCTGTTCAGAACACTAGCTGTCAAGCAGGCTTGCATGTCAAGTTTAGACAGCACAATGCCCAGTTCTACAGATGGCCAGCATGCAACTCTAGATACAAGACTAAGACTCAAATTAGCTGGGCTAGTGTGATGAATTGTCAATGTGAGCTCGATGTGGGGCATGTCAGAACATTAGTTTTCAACACAGTTATCCCTTTTCTCATAAAGATACACTGCTGCTTTCCATCTGCATTTGAAATGCAAATGGAGCATGCTATATAGTCACTGTAAAATTGTTTCATAAAATAAGCATGTAAACACCTAAGCCAAACCCACGTATTCTCTGATGGAGTCCAAAAGGGGAAGGATTTCTCTGCCCCATTCCTTAAGAGCTGGTGTTGGTCATAGAATCACAGAATTATTTTAGTTAGAAGAGACCTCTAAGATCATGGAGTCCAACCTTCAACTGTGCAGATAATATCAGCTATCCATTGTTGGCTGTGCCACTCCCCCCAACAAGAGAGCTCAGTACCTATGCTGACTGATGTTTGAAGACACACACTTTAAATTTAGATTATATTATTGTTTTCATTGAGGTGGTGTCATGGGAAAGAGAGGCACAGGAAGACTCTGTTGTAAAAAACACAGGGAGATTCTCCTTCCCCTGGTGAGGCCACATCTGGAATACTATGTCCAGTACTGGGCTACCTGGTTCATGAAGGCCAGGAACTTGCTGGAGAAGGTATAGAAAAGGGCTACAAAGATGTTGAGGGGACTGGAACATCTCTCTCATGAGGAAAGACTGAGAGAATTGGGGATTTTTAGTCTGGAAAAGAGCAGACTGAGGAGTGATCTCAAAAATGCTTATCAATACTTCTCCAGACCCTCCACTAGCTTCACTGCCCTTTTCTGGATATGCTCCAGCACCTCAGTGTCTTTTTTTTTTCAGTAAGGGCCCCAAAACTGAACCCAGGATTCAAACCTCACCAGTGCTGAGCACAGGGCACAATCACTTCCATTGTCCTGCTGGCCGCAGCACCTACATTGAAGTCACAATACACTGAATATTCTTGTTGTTACAGATGGGCAACCATTGCTGTGTGGAAGAGGAATGGATTTAAGCATATGTATTAAACATTTTGTTAAACGTCAGCCTGACCTGCCAAGAAACAGACAGCTTCTGCTCCGTTTAATCCATTTAAAACACGTCTGACACCTTCAGTGCTGTTAACTCTGATCCTCAGTTGTATTACTCAGCTCAAGTGGTAGAGCTAACGTTCAGGATCCTACACATACATAACTGCCTCTGGGAGGAAAGTAAGTACAGGAAAGAATGGCTGAGCTAGAGAGTGGAGCTGGGGGCAGGTCTGGTAGGGTAGAAACCAACCTTTATGCTATTGCTATGTGCACACATTTCCATCACTACCCATCTGATTATGACACAAAGCCCTTCTATAATGGGGTTTATATATTTTATATACTTTTCTTTTCCAAAGTATTCTCATTAAGGAATCTCAACACCCTTGTAAAAGCAGAGCACAGTCTGCTTTCTCTCACAGTCCAGAGATGGATTTTTTTTTCTGTTGTGCCTATGTTACTTTTTATAATCTACTTTGCATTCCTTCAGATACATTAATTTGGCCTGTAATTAACCCCTTCCTCCCTACCTTTATGTACCTTTTCCCAGCTTTGTTTTCTAAGTGCTAGATCCTAACATAAACATTCTCCTCTGGAATCTCCTGAGATCCTAGCAGTAATTTCATGCACCAATAATGTTTTACTGAAAATAAACAGACCTAAACCCATTGGTCAGCTGGGAATAATCAAGGAGTCACACATGTCTTGATATATAGCCAAACTGCCTGGTGACCTCTGTAATTACATCACTCATTAACATATTCCCAGCCAGCCCAGTTTCCCTCTGGGTGATAGAAACCATACCAGATAAGCAGACTGGAAGGTGTGACCAACAAAGGCAATGAAAACCTAATGGGATAGAACCCAGGTGCCATAAATGTTTAGGCTCACTGGAGTGGTTTTGTTGTAAGGACTGATGATCAAATTCCAGGTCTGCAGCAGGAAACTGATATTTATTCTGGCAGCACTCAAATATTATTTGTTTTAAAGGATTCAAGGCACCTTCTGCATTCCTACTAATTACAGGCCAACTTCTGCCAAATCGTGCTGGACAGAGGCATGTGAGACTCCACTGCTGCCTGAAATAAGGGAACAATTTAGTCTGGGGAAAAGAAGACTGAGAGGAGATCTTATTAATGTTTATAAATATCTGAGGGATGAGTGTCAAGAAGAAGGAGCCAGGCTCTTTTCAATGCTGTATTGTGATAGGACAAGTGTCAGTGGATATAAACTGGAACACAGGAAGCTCTGCCTCAGCATAAGGAAAAAAATTTTCTGTAAGCATGCTGGAAGCCTAGAGAAAGAGTGTGGCCAGTAGGACAAGGGAAGGGATTTTCCCCCCATCTTCAGCACTGGTGAGGCTCTCATAAGTAAAACAGAGGGTAGTGGACCTGGAGCCAAGGATGGGTACGTTGAATTGAAAGTGGATGTGCATAAACCCAGGTTTTTCTATTACCTTGATTTCCAGATAACCAAACAATTGACTTCACAACTTCAGAAAATGATTGCTGTTGTCTTTTGATGTTTCAGAAAGGACTTGACAAGAGACATTATCATTCAAGCATTTGATAGAGGTATGATCTTTACTTTTGGATTACTAATGTGTACTAAATGAAAGACGAATTTTCTGCTCAGCGTGTTGTAGTAGAAAATTGTGCTGGGCGTTACAACATTTCTTTTGCTGTTCATTATGTGTTGCCTTTCCAGTGCTTGAACTAGGGTTACAAATTTCCAGAGGTATTTGCTGACAACATAACCTTGAAATTATTTGAAGACAGTGTGGCAGGCAATAGAAGCCCTAAATTTATATTTGGCAATTAAAAAAAACCAAAACCAACCTCTATAAAATTTAATATTATCATAGAAATATTATTAAGATTTTGCAAATCATTGCTGTGGAAAAATTCCACTGCAAGGCTTTCTGTCCAAAGGCAGCACTTAGTGGTGGTATCCTTATTCAGGTGAAACATGTCATTCAGAATCACAGAATCATAGATTGTTTGGAAGAGACCTCGAAGATCATACAGTCCAACCCTTGACCCAGCACTGAAGGATCAACACTAAGCTATGTTCCTAAGCACCAGGTCCATGTGGTGCCTGAACACCCCCAAGGATGGTGACTACACCTTTCCCCCAGGCAGACCATCTCAATGTTTGAGAACCCTTTCAGGGAAGAAATATTTCCTAATGTCCAGCCTAAACCTTTCCTGTGTTTTTCTGTCATACAGGAGGATGGTAACAGAAGGAAGTGGTAAAATAATGCATAAATTTATTTTTATTGTTGGCTTGGTTTCAATAATTGAGGAAGTTATTAATAACTGCAGCTGCCTGAATTATTTAGAAGATACATCTCTGGTTTTTTCATGTTAATTATTTGGTCACTTCCCCTGCCTATTGTTGTTTGTAGTTTATGATGGTGCTTAGAGAATCAAATTAAGATGAAGGTCTCTTATTCTGCATGCTAAGATGTAGCTCTTTCCTAAAGAAGCTGCAATATAAGTTGCTGTCATAGAGGAGGGGAAGAAGATAAACAGTTTGCTCACAGTCACAGTCAAATCTCTGACAGAGCTGAGTTGGCATATTTTTGGAATCTTACCCCAACTCCTTGCCTGTTGGGCTATAACTTTTCTACCTGTGGTGACCTCTGCTCTCCCACTCTCTTCACACATAGTATGACACAGATTGTTCTGTATCGCTGTGCTTCTTCACCCACACTTCTTGTTCAGCAAGGAAAGGGAACTGACATGTGGCCCAACCCTTAGTGCTAGCATAACAAGCTGGAGGTTTGTCTTTAAGACCCAAAATGGTAGTACTTAGTGATACTGAGAAGGCTAGAAGGAGAAAGAAAATCCAGTTTCTGCCAATGGGAATGTGAACGAAGCCCTGAGAAGGCTAGGGTGTGAGGGTTATTTTAGCAGCTTTCCTGAAGCACTTGTCCTCTTGTCATGACTTGCCCCCACAACCTTGGCTAGTGTCTCTGATTTTGTCATGTGAAATGGTTCTCAGGCTGAATTCAGCAAAATTCAGTGTAAATGTCAGATTTGTCTGGATTCTTTTCATTGCCCTGACAAGAACCACAGGCTGGAACTGTATAACTACATTTCTTTTAGTTTTATATTACTTACTGCAATTTGCTATCTTGACTTATCTCACATGCAGTGTTTGCCATCAGAGTTGGAGTTTGAGAATTAAACAAATTATGAGATTGACTTATTCCCATTAAAAAAGTAATTTTTCAATAAGATTGCCCCTCTGTAGTGCTGTAGTCAAAGACTGAAACATTATGAGAGTGGTTCTTCTTCTGTGGACTTCCACATGCCATTAAAAAAAAAAAGAAGAGAGAAAGGTGGTTGAATCCCCATCCCTGGAGGTGTTTAAGACACAAAGGTGTGTTTCTGAGGACCATGGTTTACCACCAGATTTGGTAGTGTTAGATAATGGTTGGACTCAATAATCACAGAATCACCAAGACTGGAAGAGACTTCAAAGATCATCAAGCCCAACCTGTCACCACAGACCTCATGACTAAACCATGGCACCAAGTGCCACGTCCAATCCCCTCTTGTATGTCTTTTCCAACCAAAATGATTCTATGACTCCATCATCTCCCTGGGCAGGCTATTCCAATGCCTGACCACTCTTGCAATAATTAAACCCACCAATGTTTACAACATTTTCACTGTTGTTAACAAAGCTATTTGTACGCCAGGTGTTTTATTCTCATGATTTGTGCTACTTTCTTTGTGGTCAAGATCAGCTCTGTTACAAAATCTATTTCCATAAGGAAAAGATAAATTTATACTCATATAAAACAGAGATTTAATGTTACAAACACACTGCATGCAGAAATTTTTGTTCTGCTTTTAGCAACTAACACTCCTAAAATTACAAAACATCTTTAGATATTTGTAGAGATCTTTAAATCTGCAATTTGCATCAAAAATAAGCAGACCCAATCAAATTCTTTGTTTGAAGGAATATAAAAATCCTCAAAAACATGAAGATACACAGATCATAAAGAATCCCTGTGCTTGCTTTACTTTCACTGCATATCTTCAGCACAGGGATTCAACCACACCTCTGGGTTTCTGCAAATTTTACATCAGCCTTGAGGTTCCTATGATGTGTCCACCTGTCACAGCAGAGGCCAAGCAGTACATTCCCTCCCTGCATACTGCAGAGCCCTATGGTGACCTTCCATTCTCTTGGCTGCCTGAAGCCTTCTAGCTTTCTCTCAGAGGAAGAAAAGTGTCATATCTTTTTCAGGGACTAATTCATGCATGCAAGGAAAAGTAAATCTATATATACACATTTGTATAAGCAAGCTCTGACTGAAGGGAAAGGAAATGAAGAGTGGGATTTTCTGGGAGGTTTACTGCAGATCTGGATGGAAACAGAGCTAAGCTGGTGCTATCTACATCTCAAAATTCACCAGTGATGATCTCCAACCCCCCAAAAAGATCAAAGAAGATTAAGGAAACTATTTGTTTTGAAAAAAAAGCTCTCCATCCTGTCAGTTCAAAGGATCTAATCAAACTGAAGGCAGGCAAGTAGTCACCATCCCTGGAGGTATTCAAGAAACATGTGGATGTGGCACTGTGGGACATGGTTTAGTGGCCATTGGGGAGTTGGGTTGATGGTTGGACTCTATGATCTTAAAGTTCTCTTCCAACCAAAGCAATTCTATGATTCTATGAAAAGGAGCATTTGAAAGTGCACTGTGCACTACCTCCTGAATAGAATGTCTTTAGCAATTTACCAGCACAGGAAATGCAGTTTAAGTAAAGGATATTTATTTATAGCCTGCTTGATGTAAAAATAATACAGAAATTTCTCTTTCTTTCCTAACATGACTTCTGACCAAGCTGACATCTGCTTTTTAAATTGCTAGAGCCCTTCATTATGACACCAAAATGAGGTGTCAAATGAGCCTGAGGGTAGGTGATCTTGCTTTCTGAAGCTGCTTAAATGGAGGTTGGAGTGAGGTGGACTTTGGTCTCTTCTCCCTAGGAACAAGTGATGGGAGTAGAGGAAATGGTCTCAAGTTGCACCAGTGGAAGTTTAGGTTGGATCTTAGAAGGAACTTCTTAACTTTAAGTGTTCTCAAAGACTGGAACAGGCTCCCCAGGGTTCCATCCCTGCAGGTGTTTCCAAGATGTAAAGATGTGGTGCTGAGGGCCACGGTTTAAAACCAGCCTTGGTAGAATTAGAGGATGGTTGGACTGAATGATGTCAAGTGTCTTTTACAACCAAGATGATTCTATAGTTCTAGGAAGCTATGGGAATTCACAATTAGTTTATAGTAAGTGGAAATACAAGATGAGCTTTCAGCTGAAAATACTGTGGGACTGTGGTTCACAGTTCTACACTCAGCTTGCAAACACACTCTGGAAATATCAGACCCTAAATAACAGATGATATGGCAAAGCTAGTGGAAGCCACATGGTGAGATAGAAAGTCGTCAAGGAAAGAAGACGTTTTGTAAAAAGTAAATAAAAATTGAGTACCCAAAAATTGGCTCTATTTCATACCCCCATTGGATTTGGTTTCATTCCCAAATGTTGCTCTACCAATAAATCCTCCTTCCCTAGGAAGTTACAGCCACACAAAGGATAGAGGAAATGACACATAAACAATCTGTGTGTTGACAAGAAGGCAATTTTGTAATATGTTGTTATTTATGGCCAACACTTAAGCAGATGGAAGATGCATCAAAATGAGAGTTTCATTTAGAACATGCAAGCCAGAGAGAAGTCCCTACAGGAAAGGCACACCATAGGAAAATACAAGGCACTTAACAGCTAGAGCTGCACAACAGTGTTTGTTTTAACTTAAAAAGAAACATGTGGGAATATACTGGAGACTAGGTAAATGTGCAATACATAGAATCATAGAATGGATTCACTTTGGAGGGGATCTTTAAAGAGCATCTAGTTCCAGCTCCCCAGGGCCCTCAACACAACAAGGACATGGACCTCATGGAGAGGGTCCAGGGGAGGGCCATGAAGATGATCAGAGGGCCTCTCCTATGAAGACAGGCATAGATAGTTGGGATTATTCAGCCTGGAGAAGAGAAGGCTCCAGGAAGACCCCAGTGCAGCCTGAAGGGGGCCTAAAAGAAAGCTCAGGAGGCACTTTTCACAAGTGCTTGTAGATATAGGACTAGGGATAATGGTGTGAAACTAGAGTAAGATAGACGTAGATCGGACATTATGAAGAAGTTCTTTACTCTGAGGGTGGTGAAATCCTGAAGAGTTTGCCCAGGGAGGTGGTGGAGGTCCCATCCCTCAAGATATTCAAAGTCAGGCTTTATGTAGGTCTGAGCAACCTGATCTGGTTAAATGTGGTAATGGTTGCAATAAGCAGTGTGAGCAATGTGGCAGTGTAGGCCTAGAGCCTGACACGGTGGTAGGCCGTGTCCAGCATGGGTGCGGGAGTGGCTAGCAGTATAGCAGAGTAGTGCTGTGCCTGCACCGTGTAACCAAAGCAGGACGCCGGTAGCTATAAACACAGAGAGTTATCTGGGAATCACAGGACGCACACCTGCATCAGCAACCTCACCTGTTATTACTAGTTTAACCAATAATCAATAGTGATAGTGTGTGGTAACTCATGAGGGGCCAATAAAGCCATGCCAGCAATGCCCTCCGAGTTTATACAAGTTGTAAAGGTTTTCTTACTGTGCACTTCTTCTATGCACTTCTTACTAGCCTGTCAGCTCTGCTGTCTGCTCTGTACCATGCTTGCATTATAATCGAACAACACTGAAGCAATAAAGGAACAATACTAGATCATACTGATCAGCTGTATTGATTCCAATCTCCATCGTCACCAAAGTTAAAGATGTCCCTTCTTACTGCAAGGGGTGGTGGTGGGCTATATGACCTTTAAAGGTCCCTTACAATGTGTTCTTGATTCATGGACAGGAACTCAGCCTACTAGACCAACTTGCTCAAGGCCTCATCCACCCCAGCCTTGAACACCTTCAGGGAGAGGGCATCCACAACTTTTCTGGGCAACCTGTTCCAGTGCCTCACCCCTCATGGGGAATCATTTCTTTCTAATATCTAATCCAAATTTACTCTCTTTCAGTTCAAAGCCAGTAGTCCTTGTCCTGTCACTACACTCCCTGGGAAAATGTCACTCCCCATCTTTCCTATAAGCCTCCTTTAAGAAGTGGAAGGACACATTAAGGTCTGTCCAGAGAGATTCTGTCCAATAGGTAGTGAAAAGAGGATGAATCCTTTTTCAGGGGTCCACCGACCCTGACCAGCCTTCTTGCTTCCTGAAGGAAGTGGCAGGTCCCATGACATGTCATTCAGGAAATCTGCCATTTTCCTGTGCTGTCCCCTGGCACAGGGGACAGGTGCAGACTCTTGATGGCAGAAGCAGGTGAAGAATTTGGCCCTCACTCTGTGCACTATGATTAGATTTGCATTCTTTAGTCCACATTCCAGTCATTGTCTCCTTCTGGCACTGCTTGGAGCATGTTGGAGGATGGGTGGGGTGGGAAATGAATTAAAGCATCACAGAATGCCAGGTTGGAAAGGACTCCAAGGATCATGTGGTCCAATCTTTCTAGGTAAGAATAGACTTGAAATCAAATGGCTCAGCACCTAGTCAAGATGAGTTTTAAAACAGCCCAATGGAGAAGAATCCATTGCTTCCCTTGGGAGATGATTCCAGTGTCTGAATGTTGTCTTCTGAAGATTCCAATGGGAATCTCCCCAGCAGTAACTTGTCCCCATCATCCATTGTCTTTTCCATGGGACTATTTGTGCAAAGGGAGTCTCCATCCTCCTGTTACCACCCTTTATGTCCTGATCCACAGTAAAAAGGTCTGCCCTAAGCCTTCTCTTCTCCATGCTGAACAAACCCAGCCCAATAGCCCAGTGAGCAATTTCCACCCACAGCTCTGAACAACACGGCCCACAGCTCCCAAGAACAGCATTCATCTGAGCTGCATTGCTTTCTGTCATCTCAGCTCATGCATGAAAGAGGAAAATAAATTAGAAAGGAAAAAAATATTTATGCCTCCTCCCCCATCCCCAGCCCCTGACTTCATTTGATTTTAAATCAATTTGGAAGCCCTGCTGGCATCAGGGCCCTGAAGTGCTGGCAGCCTTTGGGAGCTTTTAGTATTTGAGAGTCCAACTCTCTATTTTCACTTTTAAAACAACACTTCTTCTTCCAGTAACTTGTTTAGCATCCCAATCAAAGCTGAATTTTAATCATTTCCCACCTACCTTCCCTGTGGAGGCAGGCTGAGGGATTTGGGGCTATTCAGCCTCAAGAAGAGAAGGCTCCAGGGAGAATTCAGAGCAGCCTTCCATTACTGGAAGGGGGCTAAAAGAAGGTTGGGGAGGAACTTTTTTTGAGGGCTTGGAGTGAATGGATGAGGAGCAATGGCTTTGACCTGGAAGAGGGGAGATTTAGCTTGGAGATTAGGAAGAAATTCTTTAGACTGAAGGTGATGAGACAGTGGAACAAATTGCCCAGGAAGTTTGTGGATGCCCCCTCCCTGGAGGTGTTGAAGACCAGGTTGGGCAGGGCCTTAAGCAACCTAATTTAGTGGAAGGTATCCCTGCCCACGGCAGGAGGGGTTGGAACTGTATGATCTTTAAGGTCCCTTCCAACCCAAACCACTCTATGATTCTATGAGTTTATTTCTTTCCTTACAGCTCTTATCAATTTGATGTAGTTAAATTGAAGAATAGGCTTGGAAGAGTTGTAACTTAAATGCAAGTAGGGCATTTTAAAGTCTGAAGCCTAAGAGGGTTTAGCATAACTTGAGAATTAGTTCCTTGTCAGCCCTGAGACTGCAAAGATACAGGTATAGCAGTAGTCTAACTGTAGAAGGTGCAAGAACCAAGATCAGTGAACAAGTTACAATGTTATGTGTTGTAGAACAGCCAGAGTGGAAAGTGCAGATAACACAGCTGGTTAAACTGGGCTGTTTAGAAGGCTTGCCAGGTCTGTTTTGGCAGGGAGCACACTGATAAGCACCCACAAGATGATTTACAGAGACACAGCCACATGTCAGAGAAACTTTTCACACAATAAGCCTCCTAAGGGAGAACTGCTCAGTGGCACATCACGGCACATCACCAGGTATTCTTTAGGAAGCCATCAGCAATCCACATCTGAAAAAGATAGTCAAGAATATATAAGGAAACATGGACTTAGAATTCCAATTATGATTGGAAAAGATTCCTAAGGTCATCAAGTTCAACTGTCAACCTAATACCACTATCCCACTAAACTGCATCCCAAAGTTCCATGTCCACACATTTCTTGAACCTCATGGGGTGGTGTCTGCACCACCTCCTTGGGCAGCCCATTCCAATGTCTGACCACTCTTGCAGGAAATACATCTCTGCCTCCCTGAAACACCTCTAGTAATGGGGATTCAACCACCTCCCTGGGCAGCCTGTTCCAGTCTGTGAAGTGAGTGTTACAGTCAATGAGCTTCTCATATACAAGGCCATTTCCTCTGGTCTTACCACTTCTGAAAAGGGAGAAGATGAGTAATGAAAGAAAGAAATCAGTAAGGAGAGGGAGAGGTTCAGAGTGGGGAGAGGTTTGGAGAGGAGAGGTTTGGAGAGGTTTGAAGGGGGGAGGGGAGGGGAGGGGAGGAAATGAGAGGAGAAGGGAGGGGAGACAAGGCTCTGACCATCCACCCAGCATTTCTTGCATTAGGCAGCAAACTGTGCTGCTTCCTTCCCATTCTCTGTTGCTCAGCATGCTGGCTGACCCCATTTTTCACATTTAAAATGCAGATGGCAATCACTTGAGGCCAAAACTGAAGGCCAGGATGGAGCAAAAGCAAAGTGGTGTAAATCTAGTGGTGCCACGGAGAGGTGCTGATTTACACAAGCTGTGCCATGAGCTTTCTCTGCCTCCTCCAAAGCACAGCAAAACTCGCATGACCACAAACCAATAAATAACAAGAATAGAAGTGCTCTGCACACATTTCAACTCAAAAAATTACTTTCTGAATCTCTCCATTCCCCTCATAGTCGCAGCAGTACACAGCTACTCCCATTACTTGCTTTGCTAACCCAAAGGAAAGCTAGTCCTAAAAGAGAAACATACCCAGAGACATTAGAAATGCATTTACATGGAAAGCAGAAGCACCCTGGAAACAACAAAGCTGGTGAAGGGTCTGGAGAGCAGGTCTTATGAGGAACAGGGAGCAACATGGGATTGTCTGGTTTGGAGAATAGGCTGAGGGGACTTCATTGCTCTCTACAACACCTTGAAAGGAGGTTGGAGTGAGGTAGGGGTAAGAAATGGTGCAAGGAGGAAAATAAATGGGGAAGTACTGTACAGGTTCCTGCTGAAATGGAGCAGGAAGGCATAAGGTGGGTTGTCAAAAACTCTGTGCACTGCCCTGGCTCTTTCTCTGATCTCAGTGATAATGCTTTTACTGATACCAGTACTTAGGTCAGTGGCAAATAGGCACTCCACACAGGGAGAATGCAACACAGAATACAGAACTGGAGATAAAGAGGGCAGGGAAGGAAAAAAAGAAGAGGAAGAGTAGGATCTTGCTGTATTAGCAGGCATGTGTCCCTTTGTGATTATACCTGCTCAGTGATGAGCTGCTTTCTGTCTTCCAGAATGGAAAAATTCATACCTATGCAACCATGACAACAGCACACAAACACAATTATCTGCACAGTGAAATATGCACCTAAAGAGACCAATGGAGGCAGAAACATGTCCTGTGAGTTTTACAACATAAACTGTAAACAACATCACCAGTAGGAAGTCAACCACCACCTAAGACATTGAGTTGCTGGAGCACATCCAGAGAAGGGCAATAAAGTTGGTGAAGGGTCTGGAGAAAAGGTCTGGTGAAGAGCAGCTGTGGGAACTGGGGTTGTTTACCCAGGAGAAGAGGAGGCTGAGGGGAGACCTCATTGCTCTCTACAACTCCCTGAAAGGAGGTTGCACTGAGGTGGAGGTTGATCTCTTCTCCCTAGTATCAGGTTATAGGATGAGAGGAGATGTCCTGAAATTGTGACAGGGGAGGTTTAGATCGTAGATTAGGAAAAAAATTTCTCCTGCAAGTGTAGTCAGGCATTGAAACAGGTTGCCCAGGGAGGTAGTGGAGTCACCAGTCCTGGAGGTGTTCATGAAATGTGTGGACATGGCACATTCGTACATGGTTTTGTGGCCATGAGTCTTTTAGATTGATGGTTTGACTTCAGGATTTTAGAGGACTTTTCAACCAAAACAATTCTATAATTCTATATTACCTCTATAGTACCTGCTGGTACTAGGTAACGTGTAGAGGGTGATGCATCCGCTTGCATAACAGGACAATTATTGTAGCCACTAAAGCTGTAGCATTTATAAACAAAGACTGTAGGTTTGAGCCCAGTTGTCAAAGAGCCACAACAGGGTGCTTTACTTTAGAGTTATCTCTGTGTAGTAAGAGTTACCATGGCTCCCAGGATCTTCTATTGCTGCTTTTAAATATCACCATGTCAACTAAAACTCTACAAGGAGTTGCTGTGTCTCTCAGGAGATTGGAAGCCCATGCTTTATGACACTAATTATGTCTTCTTTTCCTGCCACTGGGACAGAATGAAACACGAACCAGAAATGACACCTTCCACAAAATTTTGCTTGCGTTTTTTCAAGTCACTGCTATTATTTCTCATGCCTTGTCATCCTTCCAGATAAACCAAGTGACATCCTTCTCTGTAAAGCAGAACTAGCACATAGTGATCGTTTTTGACTACACAAAGGGCAGATCCTTGTTGCTATGACAATACAGTGAGAATTAAAAAAAATAGTGAAAGGATGACTTCCAAGTCCATGTAAGCCCTCCTCACTCATCCCCATATCACTTCACATTTGAGGCACGAGCTTGCTAAACAATCACTGCTTTTAAAGAAAGGGAAAGGGGCTGAGGGGATGTCTGGGGCGTTGCTTGCAAGACCAGGAGATTAAAACTTGGGAGCTCAAGGAGGGATTTTCAAAACAGCTCAGCTTTGGCATAACTCTGCTTTTAAGGCAGCAGTGATAAAACTCCCATTGTCTACAAAATAGGGGAGTGCTACAGTTTCACTTGGTTGGAAGAGGATCAGCAGTGTGTGACTGTAAAATACACAGGAGTTTTGAAGTCCTTTGGTAACAGGAAAATAATTTTACTACTTACAGATGCAACAGGTTGGGAAATGGGGATTTGGGAAGACTGCCCTGTTCTAATCAAAAAAAATCAGAGCCTCATTGAAACACCTGTCTTAAAAAAGCATGACATTGAGATGACCTTCAAATTATGAGAGGCAGCAACCCTCATGGGGGACTGTGACAATCCACAACAGCTAATCTTCTTTTATCCTCAGCCTTTCCCAGGCTGATGTTCTCCAGAACAACTCTATATGGTAACAAGCCATGATATGTTTTGTTCTTTACCATCTACTTGGTTAGAGACAGATTAAATAAGAGCTTTCAAAGAAATGTCTCTGTCTTCTGTGTCATCACAGAATCAGAGAAAGGTTTGGGTTGGAAGGCACCTTCAAGATCAGCTAGCTCCAACCTCCCTGAGATGGGCAGGGACACATTCCACTTGACCAGGCTGCTCAAGGCCTCATCCAACCTGGCCTTGAACACCTCCAGGGAGGGGGCAAGGATTTTGGCTTTGTTTTTCTGTAGAAACTGGATACATTAAAATGTGGATAAATTAATTAATATCTCAAAACAAATATGTTTCTTTTATTGTTTTATTTTTATTTTGTTCTAAGTCAGCTTTTCCAGGAGCAGAAGCTTCTCCAGTTATTACATCTTTTTATATGGATCAAAGGTTCCAATTTTTGTGTAGTAGGATGCAGAGCAATGCAAATCTTTCCATGATTTTATAAAAATTCTGGTCCAGGAGGGCTGGTAGACAAAAAATCTCACCAGAGCAAAGGAACTGTAAGACAGAGTCAACTATTTTAAGCCAAAAACATGAGGAGTGTGGTGGGTAGGCATCTCAGACTCAAAGACCATTTTGCACCTGGTACATTCACACTTCTTCACTCACCACCACAGGGCCAGCTTTCATGCACGTGCTTTCTATTTGGTAAGTACATACAGAGAAGAAACACAGGAAGATGTAGTGGCTTGAAAAGCCACAAGCACAATTTTATGCAAGGTGTCATTTCTGGTTTGCTTTTTGCTCAGTGGCAGGAAAAGACCACAAAAACCCTCCAAAGGATCCACAAGAAGCACACACTTCCTTTTGGAGCTCAAAAGTGCTAGAGAGACTGCACCTGCTAGTATGGCACTGATGTTGTAGACCAGTTCAAAGTTACCACTAGCGGTGTTTTGGCAGGTGCAAATGACTCTGTGGAGCTTCATTTATGCCTTGATTCATAATGGATAAACACAGGCACACAGTAGCTCCATATCTGGAAGTAACTAACAGATGCAAGAGAGCTTCTGACACACAGGTCCACTTACACCAATCAATTTGAAAGCATGGCCTGAGCATACAGCTCCGGACAACACGCTCTGCAGCCTCAAAAATATAGAGACCATTACAGAAGGTGGTCCATACATAAGCTTGGGTCAAACAAAACTCATACCTTACATCCTTGGTTCAATTTTGGCCCCTCACTACAAGAAAGACCTTGTGGTGCTGGAGCAGTGCTGGAGAAGTACAGTCAGGTGGGTAAAAGTTGTCGTGAGGAACAGCTGAAGGAACTGGGGTTGTTCAGCCGTGAGAAAAATGAGGCTGAGGGGAAAACTCACTCTCTACAACTCCCTGAAAGAAGGTTAGAATGAGATGGGGATAGGTCCTTTCTCCCAAGTAACAAGTGAAAGGAGGAGGCAAACTATCCTTAAGTACCACCAGGGGAGGTTTAGATTGGATCTTAGAAAAATTTCCTGCAGGTGTGGTTAGGCATTAGAACAGGCTTCCCAGGGAAGTGGTGGGGTCACCATCCCTTGAGGTGTTTCAAAAAAATGTGACATGTGGCACTTTGGGACATAGTTTAATGGGCATGGTGGTGTTAGGTCAATGGTTGGATTTGATCTTAAAGGTATTTTCCAACCAAAATTTTTCTAGGATTCACAGAAGATATTTCTGGGTACTTCAGATTACTAAAACAAAGGTTTGCTTTCTTCTCCATGCCATTTCTATTTGCCTGAGCAGCCCTTACAGTTGTTTGTGGTTTTTTTGTTTCATTTTGTTCTTTTTTGTTGTTGTTATTGTTTGTTTGTTTGTTTGTTTTTAATTATTTGTTTGCTTGAAACGAGCCTAAGGTTGTGCCTGGTGCCTGCATATTTTATTTGATCATGCTGCACTTCAAGTATTACATTCCTTCAATGACACCAGGCCTCAGCAGCTCTGCTGGAGCTCCAGCAGAGAGGACAGATTCACTGCCTCGTGTATTTTCAAAGGCATTTTTCCTCTCCTTTCACTGGTTTCCTTTCACTGAGAATTATTCAGAAAGCTCAGGCAGAACCTTCATATATTCTACAGAGATCTTTAATTATAAGTTTCTTGGATATATCCAGCTACTATATTATATCACCCGAAGAGAAAGATAACTTGGTGCCCATTGCCCTCCCACTTAGGCAATCTCCCTTTGAGCAATTAAATCAGCACTATATTCCTGCCTTTAAAAGAATGGTCCATTTCAACCATGAGTTGAGCACATTCCCCATATCAGCTATGCAAATCTATTGTTTTCACCCCAAACACAGCACTGTTTAGCTTTTCCCATTAAATTAATTAAGCATCCTACACATCTCATATGGTATCTTTTTTAGCCCCATATAAAGGGAGAAAAATTACTGTACCTCGTGTTGCATGGAGTTAGTAAGAAAATTTGGCTTTGATCCATCCCTGTATAAATCATAGAATCACAGAATGGTAGGTGTTGGAAGGGACCTCTGGGGATCACTGAGTCCAACCCCACTGCCAGAGCTGGATCATCTAGTGTAGGTCACATAGGAATGCAACCAGACAGGTCTTGAAAGACTAGAGAAGACTCCACAACCTCTTTGGCCAGCCTGCTCCAGGGCTCCAGCACCCTCACAGCAAATAAGTTTTTCTCATGTTGAGGTGGAACTTCCTGTGTTCCAGTTCATATCCATGACCCCTTGTTTTATCACAGGACACCACTTAAAAAGGTCTGGTCCCTTCTTCTTGACACCTACCCTTCAAATATTTGTAAGCATTGATAACATCTCCTCTCAGGCTTCTCTTGTCCAGCCTGAATGGCCCCAGGTCTCTCAGCCTTTCCTCATCAGACAGATGTTCCAGTCCCTTCATCATGCTGGTAACCTCTGTTTGACCCTCTCTAGTTTATCCCTGTCCCTTTTGAATTGGGGAGCTTAGAATTCTACACAATATTCCAGATGTGGCCTCACCACAGCATAGTAGAGGAGAAGGAGAACCTCCCTTGACCTGCTGCCCACACTCTTCTTAATGTACACCAGATTGAGACACACACACAAAAACACCAAAACCCAAACACACACTACTGAGGTAAGGATAGAGTTTAGTGATCAAAATCAGATATACATAGTACAAAATGCACAATTAACTTAGCCTATTGCAGAAGCACATCACAAAACAGCAGCAAGCAGCAGTGAGCAGAAGCAAGTGAGCCAAAAGCCCAAGCCAGAAAACTGGTCCCCCATACATAGAATACATAGAATAAACCAGGTTGGAAGAGACCCTCAAGATCATCGCGTCCAACCTCCTCATCCTGCTGCCATCCCAGTGAAAAAAAAACACCCAAGAACCAAGAAACAGCAACCAGAACACGAAGCCTCCCATGTTGCCATCAGAACTTCAAGCCCCATAATATTTTGCTCCAGTTAGCACTTTCATTTTTGAAGTTGGCATGACTGCAGCATGCTATGAATAACAGCAGCAGGTTCAACTCAATCCATGACACTGACAATGCCATAATAGCTGAAAGAACGCTGGAGTGAAATGAAGGTCAGTCTCTCATTTCTAGCATCAGGTGATAGGAAAAAAGGAAATGGCCTGAAATTGTGCCAGAGGAGATTTATATTGGATATTAGGAAAAATTTCTTGACAGTAAGAGTTGTCAGGTATTGGAACAGGCTGTCCAGGGAGGTGGTGAACTTATCAACCCTGGAGGTGTTCAAGGAAGGTGTGGACATGGCACTTTGGTACCTGGTTTAATGGCCACAGTGCTTTTAGGTTGATGGTTGGACTCAATGATCTTAGAGGTGTTTTCCAACCAAACTCATTCTATGATTCTATGAATATCAGTTTTGTTCATGAACTCTGACAACAAGTTGAAAATTCTCCTACTTCAGAGAAGGTGAATAAGGAGCTGGGTCTGGAAGCTGTAGAGCACAACAGCTATAGCAGGCTCCAGGTTCACCAGGGTCAGGTGGGAACGGTATGTCATCTGTGGCTACCTAAACAGACCACAACAGAACAAAAAGCATGTGATTTAGCTGGTGACAAAAAACTTATACTCAGTGTTATTACCCAAGACAGTGCTATGGAGTGAAGACCAGCTTTAGAAAACATGCCACTCACGAATATGATTTTTGCCTACATAGCCAGGCTAGCAAAACTCCTCATATGGGTCCAGTTACACTGAAGATGGTCAAGGGGCTGGAGCACCATCCCTATAGAGACAGGCTGAGAGAGTTGGGGCTGTTCAGCCTGGAGAAGAGAAGGCTTCAGGGGAGACCTCCTAGTAGGCCTGAACTGGGCCTACAAGAAAGCTAGGGTGGGACTTTTTACAAGAGCTTGTAATGACAGGATGAGGGGTAATGACTTTAAGCTGTAAGAGGGAAAATTTAGACTGAAGATTAGGAAGAAATTCTTTCCAGTAAGGTTGGTGAGACACAGGAAATGGTTGCCTGGGAATGTTGTGGATGCCTCCTCCCTGAAGGGGTTTGAGGCCAAGTTGGAGAGGGCCTTGAGCAAGCTGGTCTAGTGGAAGGTGTCCCTGCCCATGGTGGGGGTTTTGGAACTAGATGATCTTTAAGGTCCCTTCCAACTCAAACCATTCTGTGATTCTATGAAATATTTTCCTGTCCTGGTTTTCATGGCTTTTACAGTATGGTGTGCTGGATTTGAGGTGGGGTCCTCCACCTCAGAGATCATTTGTAGATCAGGTAACACTTACAAAGTGAATTGTCACCGTAGGAGATCACAAAAAATATGGTTCTGGAGGAAAGTAGTCTCAGAATATGGTGACTTTTATCCTCCTTTTGAGTTCAACAACCCTTACTTCTCTCTCTGTAAGAGAGATAAAGTAAATGCCTGCAGCGGTTGCCTTCACTTAATCACTAGATTATACAGCTTGTGAAGAGGAATGAGTCAACAAATCACAGACATGGCCAGGGCCAGGAAACAGAAACAGTTTTTAATGTCAAAACAGACTTTCCAATAAGCTCCTTGTGGCTGGGGTGAAGAAAGCTGAAATTCATAGAGCAGGGACATGAATACCTGCAGCTTTCAAACAAAGTGATGGGGAGATCAAAATACAGCAGAATAAACAAATATATCAAAACCAACTTTGGGTGAGATCCAGGTCTAGGGGCAAAGAAAAACAAATGGAGGAAGAGAATCTGTGTATTCTCTTTTCTATTTTCCAGCCCCACTGTTCTTTAGCCTTGGAGGCAGCAACTATCACTTGGATAGCAAATGGTAGAAGGGCTGATATCAAAGAACTCCAAGTCAAGCCAAGCATTCAGGAACTCTTTGCAGGAGTGTGCAGATATGGTAGCACTATTGCTCAATTAAAGTAATCAGGTATCTTGAAACATTTCTGTAGGTCAAAGAACTGATCTTAGGAGAGAATAAATAGCAAGAAATTATGGAACAGAAATAAAGAATTCCACTGCAGGCAATGACATTGATATCTAATGGATTAGTGTCATCAATTAAAATTAACAGCAAAGAGCTCCAATACTTACCTTTCTTTTAGAGTAAACCTGATTCATAGGCTAGATTCAGATTTACTAAGTTCATTCAGACATACTCTACTTGGCATCAAATATAAAGCTACCTAAACCCGCCGTGGCACAATTTCAGGCCATTTCCTCTTATTCTATCACCTGATACTAGTGAGAAGAGATTGACCCTCACTTCACTTCAACCTCCTTTCAGGTAGTTGTGGAAAGGAATGAGGTCTCCCTTCAGCTTCCTCTTCTCCAGGCTAAACAATCCCAGTTCTCCTCAGCTGCTCTTCATAAGATTTACTCTCTAGACCCTTCACCAGCTTTGTTGCTCTTCCCTGGAATCGCTTGAGAGACGCCATAGTGGGGCAAGAGCTCCTCAGTAATTTCTTCTGCCACTGGGGTAGCAACAAACTCCTTGTAGCACTTGTTATCTAGTAACACTTCGGAAATCACCCCATCCATCTCATCCAACCCGTTATTGAATTTCCAGCATGGACAAAGGAGAGAAGGCCTAGGTGAGTCATAGCTCTTACCAGTCATGAAAGAGAAGCCTGGAAGGGAGCTTAACTTATTTTATGATACAGGGCAGGCTGAGAGGAATTTTTTAAAAATCATAGGAAATAGTTTCATTAGTACTGCTACTCATAAAAGTGTTTATTCCAAGGTACACATCTACAAATAGGAATTTCAGTGGAAGGTCTGATGAGCCTTCTTATCTGGATAACTCCAGGCAAAACAAGATCTTCTAGAGGCACCAAATTCCTTAAGGGTTCCATTTGTTTGGTTTTAAGTTGAAGTGACCTGAAATTAATTTCCTTCTTATATTATTGAAAAAACTGCATTCTGTATTCTGAGAGGAAATACTGCTGGTTTGGGAAGGAAACTCTGCATTTTCCAGGCATAACAAAAGGATGAGTTGGATCCTTCAGGAACAGAGCACACCTGCAAAAACAGTCTTCTCAGTCTCCATGTCCATCCCAACCCCCTTTTGTTCCCAGCTCCATGGGGAAGATTCAAGCACCCTCACAATCACATAAAATAAGAGCTTTTCCACCCACCTTCTCCTTCACAATCATTAATTTCATTTGACTCATTTTGTTTCATGTGGTTTATTCATTTCACTCCTGCTACTCCTTGCTGGGAGAATTTCATCCAAAAAGTAAAGCAAAAGTAAAGCAAAAGTAAAACATTGACACTGGGTGGATATGAGCCAGCAGTGTGCCCAGCTGGCCAAGAAGGCCAAGAAGGCCAGCAGCATCGTGGCCTGGATCAGCAATAGTGTGGACAGCAGGATCAGGGCAGTGTTTGTACCCCTGTACTCAACACTGGTGACAACACACCTTGAGTGCTGAGTTCAGTTTTGGGGCCTTTCTTACAAGAAGAACATTGAGGTGCTGGAGCTTGTCCAGAGGAGGGCAATGAAGCTGATGAAGACTCTGGAGAACAGGTGTGGTGAGGAGCAGCTGAGGGAACTGAGGTTATTTAGTCTAGAGAAGAGGAGACTAGGGGGATACCTCACTGCTGCTTACAACTCCCTGAGATGGGATTGGAGACAGGTATGTGTCTTTTATCTTCTTCCTGGTAACAAGTGGTAGGAAAAGAGGAAATGGCCTTAAATTGCATCAGGGGACATTTAGTTTGGGTCTTAAAAGAAACTTGTTGAGTAGAAGTGTTCTCAAAGACGGGAACAGACTGCCAAGGAAAGTGGCTGAATCCCCATCTCTCGAGGTGTTTTCAAGAGGCAGAGATGTTGTGCTGAGGGCCATGGTTTAGCACCAGACTTGGTAAAGTTAGAGAATGGTTTGAATGAATGATCTTAAAGGTCTTTCAGAACAAAAACAATTCCATGATTCTATGATTAGCAGTATTTCTTCAGGAAAGGGAAATTCTATCTGCTGTTGCAGCAATTCCTAGACACAACTGCTCAACCCCCAGCAGCAGTGCTTTTATAGCTAAAAACAAATCTCAATTGGAAAGTCAGCCACTCCATTAACAGAAATTAGAACAACATGATTTTGGCATAAGCAGAACAGAACTGTAGTTTAAAAGCTTTATCTATATAAAGAGTGGGAATGTTATGGAGTGACGTCATTGCCATTACAGAGTTGAATTTCACACCATGTTGGCTGCTGCATTTGGAGATTAACTATTTTCTCATTTCATGTGTTTTACAGAGATTCGAACTGCAGCTCTTAGGGATTTTACAAGGAAATAGAAGAAACCTTTCTTTCTAATTTATTAGAAAATGTGATTAAATATAGTTATAACAATAAATGCTAGTAGAAATAATTGCTGTTGCTGAGAGCTGCACATGACCAGAATTCTTGATCAAGAAGTAGAACTTAAATTTTTCTGGATACCTGAACTGGAGCTAAATTGCAGTGTGTGCAAACAGCATGAAAAACCCTCTGGAAGAAAGTGAAGGGAGAATGACCATGAGGGAGGATAAAAACAGCATCTTAGTAGCAGATGGTGTTCACACAGAATACACCACCTACTATTTTCCTCCAAGCTGTCCCAATAATACACAAGAAAATGACTCCATCAGAAACTCAAGGTTAGAAACACATGTCCCATTGTCTTCCTGGCAATGAGAGGTGCTGGTTGATGAGGAGCTTGACATGAGCGGACAATGTGTGCTGGCAGCCCAAAAATTCAGCCACATCCTGGACTATATCTAAAGATGTGTGACCAGCAGGTCAAGGGAGAGGATTCTGCCCCTCTACTCTGTTCTGGTGAGACCCCACCAGCATCCAGCTATGGAGCCCCCAACATAAGAAAGGTGTTTGAGCAGGTCCAGAGGAGGCCAAGAAGATCATCAGATCACTGGAGAACCTCTCTTATGAGGACAGGCTAAGAGAGGAATAGAGAAGGCTCCAGGAAGACCTTAGAGCACCATTCCAGTGCCCAAAGGGGGGCTACAGGTGAGCTGGGGAGGGACTTATTATAAAGGCCTGTAGTGATAGAGCAAGGGGCAATAGTTGTAAACTAGAGCAGGGCAGATTTAGATTGGACATTAGGAAGTTCTTTGCTGAGATGATGGTGAGACACTGGAATGGATTGCCCAGAGAAGTTGTGGGTGCCTCATCCCTGGAAGCATTTCATACCAGGCTGGTTGAGGCTTTGAGCAGCCTAGTCTAGTAGAAGGTGTCCCTGCCCATAGCAGAAGGATTGGAACTAGGTGATCTTGAAGGTCCCTTCCAATTCAAGCCATTCTCTAGCTCTATGATTCTTCCTCACTTTTAACACCATAACATGCAGAGACCATGGCATAATTGTTCTTCCCTGTCCTTTTTTCATAGAGTCTGCATTGAAGTGTACTGGGTAATAGGTAGGACACTGCTGAATCAATTGGTATGATGCAGGAACTCCCAGGTTTTGCCCTCACTGGTTCAATTCCTTATGTTGATACACAAAACAGCCATCTCATTACATTTGCATTGAATTGCTCCGTGGGTGGATGAATAACATAAAACTCCAATTATCTCCGAACTCAGCCTCACCTCCTGAACTTCTTTTGGGCTTCCAAAACTGTCTGATGGATTTCTCTCTTTAGCCTTCCTGGATAGCTTCAGGAATAGCAACTCAGGAATTGTGACACCAAATTTTAGTTAAGCCCACTTTTTGTGAGGGCAGACAGTTAAAACAACTTCTTAGTTGGCTAGTTGGAGCCTTGTGTCATGTTTGATTGCATTTGCAAGATCTTTATTGTACATAGATCAGAGATGGAGAGTTAAAATGTCAGCAGCAGAAAAACACTTATTACTTATGAATATTTAATACTTCTAGAATCACAGAATTGTTTCTGTTGGAAGAGACCTCCAAGATCATAGAGTTCAGCCTTCAGCCTAAAACCACCATGGCCATTAAACTATGTCCCAAAGTGCCACATCCACACATTTCTTGGACACTTCCAGGGATGGTGACTCCACAACCTCCCTGGGCAGCCTGTTCCAATATCTGCCCACTCCTGAATTCTCTGAAGAGGTGGTGAGTTGCTTCTGTTTTCCTCCTTGAATCTCCTGGAATCACAGAATGCTTTAGCTTGGAAGGGACATTTAAATGTCACCTAGTCCAGCCCCCACTGCAGTCAGCAGGGACTCAGAATCACAGAATTTTTTCACTTGTAAAAGACCTCTAAAATGGTAGAGTCCAACCTTCAACTAATGCTACCATGAGCATTAAACAATGTCCCAAAGTGCAATGTCCACGTGTTCCTTGAACACCTTCAGGGATGGTAATTCCACCACCTCCCTGTTCCAATGCCTGATCACTCTTGCAGGAAAGAAATTTTTCCTAATCTGCAGCCTAAATCTCCCCTGGCACAGTTTCAGGCCATTTCCTCTCCTTCCATCACCTGATACTAGGCAGATGAGACCAACCTCCACCTCACTGCCACCTCCTTTCAGGGAGTTGTAGAGAGCAATGAGGTGTCCCCTCAGCCTCCTCTTCTCCAGGTTAAACAACCCCAGCTCCCTTAGCTACTCCTTACCAGACTTATTCTCCAGACCCTTCACCAACTTTGTTGCCCTGTGACAATAGACTGAATAATTTTGACTTCAAGGAGGAAAATATGACCACCACAGAATATCTAGTTCCTAGTGCTTCGATATGATCATTATCTCTGTGGTCACAACAACATCCCTTCCCAGAATAATTACTTTATTCTCTCATCTGGAAGGAAAATTAATTGATTGATGGTAAATGATCAATAAGGTTCTACCATATGTGGTCTTTTTTATTGTGAGTACTTAACAAACCTACATGTCTCAGCAGTGAAACGATCTTAGCACATCCATGCAAAACAACACCATTATCTCAGGAGGCAAAAGCAAACTGTCAGATAAAGCAAGGGAGCTACTATTAGCTTTTATGACAGGAAAACCCTTCTCTCCACCAGTACTTTTGATTTTTCAATTAAGATTGGAAATTCCTCCTTGGAAACCACTGCTGCCAGTAAACCTTTTAATTAAGCTGTTTCCAGAATCCCATAGTTTCTGTTTTCTCCACCTTAAAATCAACTGAGCATTTTTCTATAGTGTTTATATTCACTTTCTGGGCTGGTTCTTCAAAAGAGTTAATATATAAAGAGCCCTACCAGAAGAAGAAGGACACCAAACTGTTGGAGCAGGTCCAGAGGAGACCATGAAGATGATCAGAGAGCTGGAGATCCTCCCCTATGGGACAGTCTGAGAGAGCTGGGGACAATCAGTCTGGAGAAGAAAAGGTGCTGGAGAGAACTTAATACCTGAATGGGCCTACAAGAAAAAGCTGTGGACGGCTTGTAATGATAGGAGGAGGGGTGACAGCTTTGAGCTGGAAGAGGGCAGATTTAATCTGGAAATTAGGAAGAAATTCTTTCCAGTGAGGAAAGGCTCCCCAGGGAGGTGGTTGAATCTGCATCCCTGGAGATGTTTCAAAGAGGCAAAGATGTGGTGCTGAGGAATGCAGTTTAACACCAGACATGATCGAGTTAGGTGATAGTTGGACCTGGATGATCTGAAAGGTCTTTTCCAATTGAAATGATTCTGTGATTCTATGATTTTATAATGCTGGAGTAGCCAGTTGGAGTGGGTAGCTGAGCAACTTCAAACCAGAAAGCTGAGAATGGGACTGGGCCCCATAGCACATAGAAATCCAGTAGTCCGTGAGATACCAGTAATTACCAGTGTGACAGAGCCCAGCTTTTGACAACAGCCTGTGGTAAGAAATCAAATTAGCCATTTAGACAATCAACTGAGTCAGCAAGAAATACCTATGTCCCTGTATCTTGCACTTCACCTTGGACCACACTTCTGGTGGCTTGGTGTCAGCTTACAGTGTGCCTCTGAACCGGTTTTACTTCCACTGACTTAGTTATGGTCTCTTCCTTCCTTAGACGACCAATTCCATCTCAGGTGCTAAGGAGGAGAAGCTGCCTCATCTTCTCCTTCAATATTATTCCCATTATTGTTTTGAGATGTTACTAAAAATACAGAGGGATAGTTCCACCTTCAGAAGTACGGTTTCATGTTGTTGCTGTCTTGGGAAGAAGTAATTAACTTATTTACACACTGGTTATTTTTTAGGCTTTCAGCACAGATACAAGAGCTGGGAACTAACTGTATCTCTTCAGTGTCAAACAGGAACAGCAGTGTAATTTCATGACTCCACAGAACGGCATTATATACACTGCATTTGGGCCTGATGCTTGGGTTATAGTCATGGTCAGGATTCAAGTTTTCACAAACTGTCTTAGAGCAAATCATAGAATTATGGAATCAAAGAATGGTAGGGGTTGGGAGGGAGCTCCAGAAATCCTTGAGTCCAACTTCCCCTGCCAAAGCAGGGTCACCTAGGGCAGACCACACTGGAACACATTCAGGTGCATTTTGAAAGTCTCCAGAGAAGGAGACTCTACAACCGCTCTTGGTGGTCTGTTCCAGGATTCTGTCAGCCTTACAGTAAAGAAGAGTTTCCTCATGGAAATCTCCTGTGTTCCAGTTTGTGTCCACTGCCCCCAGTCCTATCACTGGGCACCACTGAAAAGAGCCTGGTCCTTTCTTGACACCCTTCAGACTTTCGTAAATATTAACATGATCCCCTCTCAGGCTGCTCTTCTCCAGACTGAATAGCTCCAGGTCTCTTAGCCTTCACTCCATAGAGAGATGCTCCATTCCCATCAGCATCTTTATGACTTTCTCTTGGACAGCTCTCTGGTAGTTCCCTGTCTCTCTTGAACTAGGGAGCCAAGAACTGGATACAATGCTCCATATATGGCCTCTGAAGTTTGCACAGAGACAACTGAATGAGGGAAGTGTAAATTGCTGCTCTGCCAAAAACTTCAAAGTGGCAGGAGTGTCATCATCAGAGTGAATCAGTGATGAGTGTCATCGTCATAGTGAATCCAGCCAAAGGAGATGGCCAAAAGCTGACAAACAACATCATTCCATTTCTCTGTCAAGACTGTGTCAGAACAGATAATGAGTTATTCCATGAGGGCTGGAATATCTTTATTAATATTAAAGAAATTACACTAACACTTCTGTTAGAATTCACCCGATGGGCAATGACCAGACCTAGCTGCAGTGATTAAAAGACCTCATTCATATCTAATGATCACACAGAGTAATAATCTCATTGTAAAAGGCAATCAGACACTCGTTCACTCTTCTTATCTTTTCTTCACATGTATAGTTACTAAGAAAGGAACTGCCTTTGATCATCTTTTCCTGTGCTGCCCTTTAAGTCATCTCATTAAAGAGCCAGAAATTCCTGGATTAACAGCCATTTGTCATTTCTCCATATCAGTTTTGCCTCCAGTCTCTTGAGACCTTACAAACATTTCCTGTAATATTTTTGAGAGTTACACTAGTGATAATGCTGTGATCAGATGAAGAGTTTTTATTAAAAACAAGCAAAACAAAAAAACCAAATCCCCCTGCCAGAAAAGCCTTGCTTTCCCCTTTCCCTTCCCCTTCCCCTTTCCGTTCCCCTTCTCCTTGCCCTTCCCCTTCTTCTTCTTCCCCTTCTTCTTTTTCCCCTTCCCCTGAGATTTTTTTTTCTTCAGTATTCAGTTACCTGAGAGCCAGTAATGAGAGTGGAGGCATTCAAGAGATGTGTGGACATGGCATTTCAGGACATGGTTTAATGACCATGGTGGTGTTGGGTTGATGTTTGGACTCAATAATCTTAGAGGCCTCTTCCAAGTGAAATAATTCTACAATTACAGTATTTAGCAGGGCTATTTTTCATTTTGGTTGTTGGGTTTTGTTTTACTTTTCCCTTCAAACAGGAATGTCTCGGTTCTTCAGTGGCACAAGATGGAAGGAGTGTCATTTGTCTGCCTCCATCCTATGCCAAAACTGCTTTCCTTGCAACTCCAGCACATTTGCCAAACTTTATAATATATGCAATGGAAACCTCTGTGCAGAGACCTCATACCCTTTCCGACCAAGCCATGTATCCTCACTCAGCAGATGCAACTTACTCCACTTTTACTGTGATGGAATGGAGATTAAGAGACATTAAGCATTCACTAATTATGTCATAGCTCTTGGGCACGTAGCAGAAGACATAAGTTACCAGATTTTCAGAGTGCTTTCTAGGCAGGAAATTCCCTTACACTGGATTTTCAGAGCTGTTAACAATGTGTTAGTCATTAGGTTAACAGCAGAGACCCAACTGAGGCTCTCTAAATATTAATGCGAGAGCTGCTAGACTGTAACTGGTAGCATCTAAGAAAGACCTTCAAGATCACCAAGTCAAACCATATGTAACTCTACCAAGCCTGGCACTAAACCATGTCCCTCAGCAACACAACTCAATCTCTTTTAAACACATCCTGGGATGACGATACAAGTAGCTCCCTGGGAAGTCTACTCCAATGCCATTTCTCCAGATCAAGTGCTTGGTGTGTGGTTTGGACAGGGTGTGTGAAGATGTAACCTTGGTTTGGGGTTGTTGATCTCCCTGATTGTGTAAAAGCACACATATTGCTGCTAGCAAGCAGCAGTGGGACATCACCATTATCCCTACCACCAGCAGTCCTGTGCAGTAAGCCTGTGCAAAAAGCAAGCCACACACCCACACATCACTATGACCTTTCCCTGTTGAAAAGCAGGGTTTGCTCAGTGTCAGTCTCAGTGTTGTGCCAACCTTAACATTGCATTCTTGGCCATCTAATTTGATACCTCCATCAAACACAACCACAATTTGTAAATGTGATTGCATTGCTTTGATTTTTTTTACTTTTTAAATAGTAATTCACCTAAGTGACTCTCATTTGATTGACAGGTGTATACAGGTCACGCTTCATTCAGCTTGGGCAGTTCAGTTTGATCAGCCTTTCATTCTCTTCAGTGAAACCTTCCAGCAGCAGGCTGGCTGGGACCTGTAAGATTAAATTGTGATAATAAATGCTAGGTTTTTTTCCAAATGAAATGCCGGACTGGCAAGACAGAAGGCAGCAGAGAGCTGAGGAAGCAAACCTCCTAGCAGCCCTTCTTACACTCACAGTGATGTAGCTGCCAAGCATCTTGGTAAAATAAAATACAAATTTTTAAAAAGGCTATTTTACATGGATACAAAAAAAACCCCAAGGGATCCAAGGAAATGTTTCTCCCAGCCAAGTGGGCATTTCCCAGGACTTGTTGGTTTTATTACCCCATCTGTGCCCTTAGCTGTCAGCAGAGCAATGCTGAAAGCTCCCCATTTAAAGCAGGCCATACCAAACAGAGATTTACCGTCTATCCAAAGCTTGTATAAATTTACTGTGGGCAAAAGCTCAACAAAAGCTTATAAAAGAGGTACCTGTGGCTTCCAAATTAAGCCAGTTTTCTCTAATTAGCCTCTTTTTTCACAATTTTCCTTTTCCCTCCACTCTTAAAAAAAAAAAGGGAAAAAAAAAAAGGAAGAAAACTGCAACGGCAATACTGTGAAGGTCATAAAATCCATGTGCTTGCACTGAGCAAGGACTTGATGTGGTAAAATGTTTCTGGTAATGAAATAGAAACTTCTAGCTCAGCTGAAAAGAGGACAAGGAGAAGTAAGTATTCAGGTTGACTTGGATGTGGTTGGGAGAAACTTATACATTTGCCTGGCATTCATTTCTGTCTGCTTTTAAAATCACAATCATTAAGGCTGGAAATGATCTTAAGATGATCAAGTCCAAGTGCCAAACAAACACCACCATGGCCACTAAACCATGTTCCGAAGTGCCATGTCCACACATTTTGTTAATACCTCTAGAGGTCATGACTCCACCACCTCCCTAGCCAGCCTGTTCCAATGCCTGACCACTCTTTCCATAAAGAATTTATTCCTAAGATCCAACCTAAACTTCCCCTGGTGCATTTTAAGGACATTTCCTCTCATGCTGTCTTGTGTTACTATGGAGAAGACACTCCCTGGCCTGCCTCAGCCAGTAAATACTATGTTTAAGCACAGTATGAATAACCACCTTTTGCTAACCATATTTCACTTGTTTGAAGCAAGGCAGCATATACAGGAGAGACTGGGGAGAAGACCTTAAACAGGGTAGTCTGTGACCTCTGTGTACAGAATCTACAGCCCAAGAAGGCTACCCAAACACAGATGTATTTTTTCCATAAAAGAGTGATAAAGCACCATATTTCCCAAATAGTCATAGAATCATAGAATAGTTTGGGTTGGAGTGGACTTTAAAGACCATCTAGTTCCAAGCCCCCTGCCAGGAGTAGGGATAACTTCCACTAGGCCACGTTAATCAAGTCCTATAGCCTGACTTAACTGCAAGAGGCAAAAAATGAGTTCAACCACAGGGACAGGTAGCTGAATCACTCACAACTTCCAGCCTGCAGGGATGAGCCTGGATAACCTGGGAGGTTCTTTCTGCTCATAACACACACTGAGCTCTTCACCACATGCTCAAAAACCTTCAGGCTTTTATTCTGTAGTAATAAACAATGCAGTTATTTAGGTTGTAGCAGATATTTACCCCCTCCCTGACTCTCCTCTGAGACAAGAATAGTGTGATGAATGCAAAGAAACTATCCATGAAAAACAAAGAGTCTCACAAGCAGGAAAACCTAAACTGAACTTAATAGAGTTGGCCTGGAAAATCTACACTAACCAGTTCTCCATGAAGGTATCACACAGGGGCAGCGTGTCTGAAATGCAATATTTTGAATTGCCTCATTTGTTTGCTTTAGCAAAGAGAGTTATTATCAAATTACTTTGAATTGTTTACACTGAAGATGAGTTTTCTCTCTATTTATTTGTTGTTTGCAAAACACAACCATCTTTTCTCCTCCTGACAGGATCTTGATTTGTACCTGTATAGGCAGCTAACGGCGCTGACCCCAAAATAATTCAGTGAAGTTGCTTAATAGGACAATAACAATCAATTCCTTGGAAATAGCTGGAGGAATTAAGGACTAATAAGCCACAGAAATGATGGATCAGCTAGGGTTTAAGTGATCATCTACTAGGTGCTGAGCCTAATTTAAATACAGGAAGAATATCACATTTCATCAGCTTCCATCTTCAGATTTAAGAGCTTCTCAAGTCCTCATTTATACCTGAAGTGTCACTGGCACATAAGCTAAAGCTGACAGAATCCATTTACAGCAGCAAGGTGTTCAGATTCACCTGTTTATTCTCTCCCAATATGTTAATTTTTCTGCAGCATACTAATTTTATACAAAAAAAAATCAAACAAGCATTTTGTGTTTGCTGTTCTGAAGTTCTTCCATAATCATTTATGTGAGTTTAGGGAGAGCGTGTCTGAGCATTGATGGCATTCAGCCCAACTACTTTTTTAGGTGTTGGTCTCTTCTCCCTAGTATTACATCACAGAATGAGAGTAAAGGACCTGAAATCGTGCCAGGGGAGGTTTAGGTTAGAGATTAGGAAAAGACTTTTTTGCTGCAAGAGTGGTCAAGCATTGGAACAGGCTGCCCAGGGAGGTGGTGGAGTCACTGTCCCCAGAGGTGTTCAAGAAATGTGTGGGCATGGCACTTTGGGACATGGTTTAATGGCCACGGTGGTGGATGGTTGGACTTGATCTTGGATACCTTTTCCAAGTGAAATGGTTCTATGACTCAGGGCTCTTATCTTCCTGCTATTTCAGTAATGGAAACCATGTTCAGATGTAGATCTATCTACATCTCAAGATAAGCATCAACAGAACTGCTCATAAAATCAGCACCCTGAAGAGATGAGATAATTTCAAATGTGCTGTTTGCTTCCTGTTACGCTGGGGAATTTATGGTGGCTGCTGGCCACTACAAATACTGAAATGACAAGAGGTGGTTCTCACATATTTCACTGCAATAGTCACTGCTGCATTTTTGTCCTAAGAGTAATTTGATTTGTTGTAATTGATTTAGGTAGGTTTTCATCCCTAATTAACCGTTGTTTTGGTGGCATGATGCAATCCTTCTTTCCACATTAGAGCCAACAAACAAAACTCAGAAGAGTGCAAGAGCAGGAGAGTGGAAGGGAGTGTTACCTAGGAAGAAGGCCAGAGAATGCCTTGGGAAGCCAATTAGCCATGGAATTGAGTGCTGCTGCTCATATTTGTGGTGTGAGGGGACATGCTTGATCTTCCCATGCTTATGGTAAGCATCCTGCAAAACTAATTTCTTTTTAAGACCTATTAGGAAAGATGTACATCAAGAAGAGTTCCTGAGCAATATTTTGGTAGACCTTGCTTTATTCTGGTGGTTGCACAAATCTGCCTATTATTAGATCAAGTAGTGGAAGGGTGAAACCATGGAGCTCTAGAAACACACGTGAGCTGCATCTTATATTCAGAACATCCATCTACACAAAGGCACAAGCACAGCTGAATGAAAGCCAGGGCTTGTGGGGAGAAAGAGCATCCTATCTGTTCACCAGTTACTCTTGATTAACTTTTGGATGCTAAAGACCAGGATAAAAGACATAAATTAATCATATAATTGTAGAATTCTTTCAATTGGAAGAGGTTTCCATGATCTTTGAGTCCAACATTCAACTTGACACCACCATGGCCATTAAACCAAGTCCCAAAATGCCATGTCCGCACGTTTCTTGAACACCTCCAGGAAAGCTGACTCCACCACCTCCCTGGTCAACCTACTGCAATTCTCACTTCTTAAAGGCAAGAAGTGGCAACATCTCTCCCCATTGCTCTGTCTGACAGGCCAGTGCATTTACCTTTACTAACTGGAATGCATGCTGATTTTCTCTGATGGTTATTTTCACTGAGAGTCCTCAAAAATTCAGAGCTGTAATCCATTTCAGTTGTTAACCTGGATTTTGGAAGGGGACTGAAACACCAGGAGTCATATGAATTCTTCAAGAAAACACCAATCTTGAGTATTATTTCAGAGATGTATTTGGAGAAAATTGTTGTGGAAGTCAGAAAGTCTCCATCAGCCCATGCTTGAGATGAAAAGACTTTACTGACAGCACTCTACAGCTCTCTCTTCCTTTGGCAATGATGTTGTAGCTGCTGCAGTGCTGATGCATGGCCTGCTCTGTTAGTCTTTTCTTGGCCTTTCTACCTTGATCAGATAATAAGAAAAGCAAAAGTACCTGGAATAGCTAAAATTGCTAATGCTCACCAATAGTACCTGGTTTCCCCTCAGTTGTTGGTGTCTTTTTGTTTGGTTGGTTTTGGTTGTTTGTGGGTTTGTTGTTGTTATTTTTTTGGTTGGTTGGCTTAGTTTGGGGTTTTTTTTTGTAGTTAGTTCATTGGTTGTTTGTGGTGTTGGTTATTTTTTGGTTGGTTGATTGGTTGGTTTTCATTTTTGTTCCAGTTTTAGTTGTCAGGTAGTGAAAACTTAGAGATGTAACTGAACCAGAAAGCTGTGTGTATTTGACAGTGATTTGATATGTCTTCTGGCACTCCATAGTTTGGATGTGTAGGTTGCCATTGTCTTATGCAGAAAAGGGTCTAAGATAGCTTTTATTGAGGCACCAACTAAGGTCAGGATTGCTGTGACACCACTGACCCCATCCCAGGAGCCAAGTGTGGCTAGGTGGATCAAGACAGGTAATTTGGGTGCCTGTTAAGCCCAGAACTGAAATTCCCATAAGGTAAAATAGAAATGTTTCTAAATTGATGTTTTTATGGACTTAAGCCAACATATTTCTGTTCTCCACTGGAATATCCTAATACTCATATTTCCACAGGGAGAAAAATAGTCTCTACTGGAAAAACAAACCAAATCAAACCAAACCACTTTTTCAATCAGTCCTAATAACTACCTCTGGGTACAGTCTTCTCTTACCTGGAATGAGTGATGTCATGGAGGGTGGAAGGTTCTTCTCCTTTACATTCAAACAGATAAGCTGACTGGAGATAATAGTAAGGTTGCCTCAAATTACAGCTTCTATGGGTTGTTGTTGGTTTTGTTGTTTTTGATTTTTCCTTTCTTTTCTGGGAATGTTCAAGTCAGGAAAAGATAGTTGTCTTTATCTGAAACACAAATGGAGTTACAAGGAAGAAGTAGTAACATTAACAAACCAGTCAAGTTGCCTATAGTAGGCAGCATGTATCAGGCTTTCCTGTTGGCAAACCATGTCTCCTGATCATGGGTTTCAAAATGTGGCATGGCAGTGGAGGAGGCACATAGTAGGTAAAAGCAGACACGCTTGTTCTGTTTCAGACTTAAAAGCATGCTGCCTAATTAAATAAGAGGGAACTATTCCATCTCCGGTGACAGGCTGATCCTTCCTGTCTTGCATTTTTTCTTGGCTGATCCTCACTCTCTTGCAGTCTTTCTTCATAGATCCTTGCTCTCTTCTGCTTTTCTTGGTTGATCCTTGCCCTCCTGTGCTCTTTCTCATTTCTTTTGGTCCTCCAGCTCCTTAAAAACAGATGGCCATGCTAGTGTTAACAAAATTCCCAGCATGCCCAGTGGCAATATTGAGGAGATCTATGTGCTGCTATTAACATTAATTGGCAACATTGCCCCTGATGGACAAGCTATTATCTTCCTAAGCTTTAGTTGTCTCAGTCTGAATACTTATCTTTATCCAGCTGGTAGAGTCAAGGTTCCACTCTATTGTTTTCTCCCACAGAGGGTGATTTATTTGATAATAAGGTTTCAAACACAATTTCTTCCCAAATTATCCTATCCATTCCATTATTTCTTTTCTATTATCTTGAAATTCCCAAAGACTAGGTAAAAAAATTAGATGCCAAATTCACTGTAGATTTAGAAACTCAGACTGACACCTCTAAATCCCTTTGATGAGATTCTGTGATGTCCTTCTGTCTTACCAATTAACTTGGAGTGGTGTAGTGGTGATAAAAAGATTTGGTCAGTATTTGTCTTCCAGATGTTGTGTAAATACAAGCATCTGCATTTCATCTACGCTTTACTCCTTGTTGCAGTAGCAATTCACATTTTTATTTGATAAAGGTCATGCTTGCTTCCTCTCATGCCACAAAGACATCTTTTGTATGTGCAGAGAGAGCCATGACTAAATAAAAATTAAAATAGATGGGAACAGATAGCAGCCAAAGATACTCTTGGGGAAAGAAGTTACATTTATATTATCACGACACTCAAATCTTTAATGCTGTGATACTGTCACAGCAATTCAAAGCTAACCCACTTTATAAATATTAAATTCCTAAGGAAATGGAAATTCATGGTGTACTAGTTCCAGAATGCTACTTCCACCTGTCACTTAGATCCTGAAGGTACGGTCTCTGAGCAGCAAAGGACTTTTCCAAGATGAAGATGTAGATGTCAGGATTTTCCTTGTAGCTCTGTAAAAGAGGATCAGGTTTTGTTCTTCTCTTTTTTTTCCTTTTTTTTTTTCCTTTTTTTTTTTTTCCTGAAAGATATGTAAAATGTTTTCCTCAAAGTATCATCTTAGGATCATAGAATCACAGAAGTTTTTTGCTTGAAAAGACCTTTAAGATCTTAGAGTTAAACCATTATCTAACTCTACCAAGGTTGGTGCTAATTCATATCCCTCAGCACCACATCTCTGCCTCTTTGAAACACCTGCAGAGATGGGGATTTAGCCACTTCCTCAGGCAGCCTGTGCCAGTCTTTGAGAGCCTTTTGAAGGAAGATTTTTTTCTAAAAGTTCCAACCTAAACCTCTCCTGGTGCAACTTGAAGCCATTTCTCTCATCCTATTACTTGGTACTAGGGAGAAGAAACAAACACCCACATGGCTCCAACCTCCTTTCAGGGAGTTACAGAGAGCCAGAAGTTCTCCCCTCAGCATCCTTTTCTCCAGGCTAAACAACCCCAGGTCCCTCAGTTGCTGCTCACCAGACCTGTTCTCCAGACCCTTCACCAGCTTTATTTCCCTTCTAAGGACACCCTCCAACATCTCAATGTCTTTCTTGTAGTGAGGGGCCCAAAAGTGAACCCAGAACTCAAGGCGTGGCCTCACCAGTGCTGAGTACAAAGTTCCTTCGTCCTGATGTCCACACTGTTCCTTATCCATGCCAGGATGCTGGTGGCCTTCTTGGCCACCTGGGCACACGCTGACTCGTCTTCATCCAGATGTCAATCAACACTCCCATGTTCCTGTTCCTGTTCCTTTAAAAGTTCCCTCTTGAGCAGTGTCCAGCCTTTCTGGACTCCTTGGCCCTTCTGGGCTGCTTCCCAAGGGACTCTGTCCATCAGCCTCTGAAACAGGCCAAAGTCTGCCTGCTGGAAGTCTTAGGTGGTAGTTTTGCTGACCTCTTTATTTCTCCAACAACTGAGAACTCTGTAATTTAGTGATCACTGTGCTCAGGATGGTCCCTAACCACCACATCACCCATAACTCCTTCTCTGTTCACAAATAGCAAGTCCAGCAGTTGTCTTCCCCGCTTGGTTCCATCACCAGTTGAGTCAGGAAGTTCTCTACAGGCTCTAGGAAGTTCTGGGACTGCTCTCTCTCTTCTGTGTTATATTTCCAGCAGACATCAAGGAAGTTGAAGTCCTCTACAAGAGCAAGAGTCATGAAACTTCTCCCAGATGCCTAAAGAATATTTTATCTGTCTCTTCATCCTGATTGGGTAGTCTGTAACAGACTTCCAGGATATCTGGCTTGTTGATCTTCGCCCTGATTCTTACTCATAAACATTCAACCCTATCATTGCCATCACTAAACTCAGGACAATCAAAACACTCCCTGGCTTACAGGGCCACCTCACTGCCTCTCCTTCTGTGCCTGTTCCTTCTGAAGAGCTTGTAGCCACTGATGGTGTTACTCTGGTCATATGAGACATCCCACCACATTTCTGTGCTGGCCGTTAGATCATAGCTTTCCTGCTGCACAATGGCTGTTTGTTTCCTGTGCTGCGTGCATTAGTGTAGATGCATTTCAGCTGATCTAAATGTGTTGGCACATTTTTTTGTAAGAAGAAGTTCTGATTCCTACTTGGTTGTTCTCAGGTGTTCCTATGATTGCTAATTTTTCAGTGACCCTTTCATGTTTGCTGCCACATGGGTCTCCATTCCCTACCTCCACTGGAATAGCAGACTGACAGCACTCACTAGCACCCCATCCTTCAATCATTGCTGCGCTGCCCGCCAGCTTATTTCCAGTGAGCCCAGCTTTATACCCTTCTCCTTTTCAGTCCAGTTTAAAGCTATTTCAGTGAGCCCTGCTAGCTCCTAGGCTAGGATCCTTTTCCCCCTCTGAGACAGGTGCATCTTGTCTGTTGCCAGCAGACCTTGTCTCCCGTAAATCAACTCACAATTAAAGAACCCAACAACCTGATGGAGACACCAGGCTTGGAGCCAGCCATTGATCTGCTGGCTCTTCCTGTTTATTCCCTCATCAATCTTTGCAACAGGGGGTATAGAGGAGAACTTTGCTTGTGCTCCTCCTCCCATAACTAAGTCATCCTAAGGCCCTGAAGTATCTTTTAATTGTCCTTGGACTACTTGTCCTTGCTTCATTGCTGCCTACCTCAAAGACCAAGTCTGAGGGCTGCACTAGGGAAGGAAGCTTTCCCCTCACATCACTTACCTGGGCACCTGTGTAGGCAGGAGACATCCCCTAGACATGAGCCTGGACTGCATGTTGAGCTTTCCACTGCCTTCAGAAATGTCACCCATGAAAACAACCTGTCTTTTATTCTTTACTGAAAAGGTTTTGATGTGGGCTTGTAGATCAACTAAAATTCAACAACTTCTCTAATTTGGTTGATCCATCATCCTGGTCAGCATTTGCTTCTCCTTGCAGAGCAGTGTATCTGGTTTACAAGGGCAGCTGGGAAGGTGAGGTAGTTACTGGGACAACAGTCCTTTGGTGCCTGTTGCACCAGGGACGAACTTGCTGCCCATGCCCACTATCCTCTAACTCATCACTTTCAGACAGGCAGGAAAAGGACAGGGAGTTCTCCATATGAGCTCCATCTGTCCAAAAGTCTATCTATCTGTCACATTCTCAGATGGTTCTCAACCTACTTAACTCCTCTTGGAGCATCATTAAGATGCTGAGTGGACTGGAGCATCTCTGTGAAGAGAGGCTTAGAGTCCTGGGGCTGTTTAGCCTGAAGAAAATCAGACTGAGAGGGAATCTCAATGCTCAGCAATACCTAAAGGGGGGAAGCAGGGGGTGGGGGCAAGAGGATGAGGACAGACTCTTTTCAGTGGTGCCCAGTGACAGGATGAGGGGCAATGGGCACAAACTGGAACTGAGATTGGCAGAGCACTGGATCAGGCTGCCCAGAGAAGTTGTGGAATCTGCATCTCTGGAGGCATTCAAAACCAACCTGGATGTGTTCCTGTGTGAATTAGTCTGGGACACCCTTTGCTAGCAGGGCATTTGGAGTTGGTGATGTCCAGAGGTCCCTTCCAATCCCCACCATTCTGTGATTCTGCAGCTGTGTTCAAGGCAAGCCACCCTGAAGGACTGAGACCATTTAGCTGCATAGCACTGAGTGAAACCCCATTTCTTTTTTACTGCCTTAAAAGCTGTAAAATAATGCCTTACTTTTTCTTCTGTGGGGTGATAGCCCTTCTCAACTTTCAGCAAGATCTTGCAGACAGCCAAGAAGAGCTCCGTGTGTTCAACATCTTGTAATAACTTGAAATCTTTGCTTTGCTTCGAACTCACAGCTTTCTCAAGAGCAAGGTCATCATACTGAAACAGAAGAGAGCAAAGCTCCAAGCTATCAAGCAGAGTACAAGCAGATTAGGAAGAAATGAAATTCATCAATACAGTGCCCTCTTGGTCAAAAGTTCACAAAGGGAAATAGGAGCTGTACGATGCACCCATCTCCTTTTAATTGGCTTGGAGCTGGTTTCTACCACACTGAGGCAGATGTGGTGTCAATAAAAGTCATGCAAAGGGAGAAACTTTTAATTATTTTTAAACAGCCTGCTTCATCTTGGGAAGCTGTGGTTAGGACTTGACAAGGAGAAAGATAAAAAGAAAAGGGGAAAAAAGAGAACGGGCTAATATTTGCTGGAAGAAATCTCTGAATTTCATAGAGTAATAGAATGGTTTGGATTGGAAGGGACCTTACAGATCATCTAGTTCAAACCGCCCCTGCCAAGGGGAGTGTCACCTTCCCTTTAGACCAGGTTGCTCAAGTCCCCATCCAACCCAGCCTTGAACACCTCTAGGGAGGGGACATCCACTATCTCCTTGGGCAACCTGTTCCAGTGTCTCACCACTCTCACTGAAAGAATTTCTTTCCAACATCCGGTCTAAATATCCCCTCTTCTAGCTCAGGGCCATTGCCCCTCATCCTATCACTACAAGGCCTACAACTTTCCTGTAGGCCTCTTTCAGGTACTAGGTGGTCTCCCTGGAGCCTTCTCTTCTCTAGGCTGAACAGCCCTAACTCTCTCAGCCTGTCCCCATAGGGAGGTTCTTCAGCCCTATGATCATCTTTGTAGCCTCCTCTGGACCTGCTCCAACAGCTCTGTGTTCTTCTTGTGCTGGGGGCACCGAACTGGACACAATACTCCAGGAGGACTCTCACTAGAGCAGAGTAGAGGGGGAGAATCAAGTCCCCTGTTCTGCTGGTCACGCTTCTTTTGATGGAACTCAGGAATTTGCTTTTATCATCTTTGTGGCCATTGGACTTTCTCCAGTAGTTCCTTGTCTTTCTTGAACTGGGAAAGCCAGAACTCAACACAATACTCCAGGTGCAGCCATACTAGAGCACAGCAAAGTGGAAGGAGAACCTCCCTTGACCTGCTGGACACACTCTTTTTAGCTCAGTCGAGGACAGCATTAGCTTCTTGGCCACAAGGGGAACATTACTGCAGAAGGCACTGCCTGCCCAATCTGGATGTTAATGACTATTTCTGCTCTCAGTAATTTAAAATGTTCTCAAAATGTAATGATACAAAGCCCCCTGTGAGCACACACGTGTGTGAGTGTGTGCTAGCTATGAGAACTGTGAGTAAGTGGTTAACAAAACTGAAGAGCTGGTATTGGTTAAAGCAGACATATTGAGTTTATATCAAATTTTATTGAGCTGTAATTCCGGTGGAGAACTGTCTTCTTATCCCTTTCTGAAATTCCTCCAGCTCAGCCCCCACCCCTCCACAGATGGGAATTCATTTGCTAAAAGGGGAGTTGGCAGCAAAGACCCATCCGGAGCTCTGTGGGCTGTGTCTCTTCAGGAGACAGGATTATTGCAAACACTCCCTCTGAGCTAAGATGTTTAAACAGTCTTCCCAGCAATGTTAAAAACGTAAGGTGTGTGTGATGATGAAAGATCTCTAGACAATGATTTCCACATTTAAAAACCATGAGAATGCTTTCCAGCTGTGGCAACCACACTGCCAGAATAGGACATCACTCTGAGAATTCATTTCTGGGGGCAAAAATATTCCTACTTCCCTTGCTCTCTCTCCAAAGTGTTTCCCTTCACATTTGATGGGCTTTGCTGTGTAACTTTGCAAAGTACCCTTCATTATCTGTTGGGTCCTCAAACTCACTAAGAAATCAGGACCAAGAAGGTAGTCCATTACTAGTGAAAATCTTTTTGCCTTCACAGAGTGGAGTCCCCTTTATAGCTGTCTAGTAGAGATTTAACTCTACTGCTATGCAGTGTACACCAACTGGGAGGGAAAGTTGATCGGCTTGAATGAGAGTAGGAAGACTCTACAGAGGTACCTGGACAGGCTGAATCAATGAGCAATATGATGCAATGCAGCCAAGTGCTGGGTCCTGTACTTAGGTTACAACAACCCCATGAACACTCTATGTTTGGGAGAGTGGCTGGAAACTTCCCAGCAAAGAAAGACATGGGGGTGCTGTCTGACATACATAGAGTCCTGAGTTCACTTTTGGGGCCCTCACAATAAGGAAGACATTGAGCTACTAGAGTGTGTCCAGAGGAGGGCAAGGATGCTGATGAAGGGTCTGGAGACCAGGTCTGGTGAGGAGCAGCTGAGGGAACTGGGGTTGTATAGCGTGGAGAAAAAGAGACTGAGGGAAAATCTTCTGGCTCTTGGCAGCTCCCTGAAAGGAGGTTGGAGCCAGCTGGGAGTTGGACTCTCCTCCCTAGTAACGAGTGCTCAAAGAGGAAATATCCTGAAATTGCACCAGGGGAGGTTTAGGTTGAATCTTGAAAGAAAATTCTTGATTGAAAGGGTTCTCAACAACTGACACGAGCTCCCCAGAGAGATGGTTGTATCTTCATCCATGCAGGTGTTTCAAAGAGGCAGAGATGTGGTGCTGAGAGAAATGATTTAGCACCAGCTTTGGTAGAGTTGAGGAATGGTTAGACTGGATGATCTTAAAGGGCTTTTACAAATAAAACAATTCTATGTTTTTATTCTATGATTACTAACATTCAGATTTCCTGGCTAAACCCAAATGACAGATAAAACCATGCAGAAGGTACAATCTAGACAAAATCCTGCAGGGCAGTTTTGCTGAAGATAAGATAATTATTCTTCACTGGAGTTCATCAAACACCTGCCAACTTTCCAACTGAGCAGCAGGTCATAAAGCTATCAAAGTTCCTAAAAGTGAAGGTGCATATAAGCAGCAGAACAAGAGGTGAGAGATAAAACCACCTTGTGCACATGCTGGGCTGGAAAACAGCCAAACAAACCAAAGCCAGTGTGAGTGCCAGCATGGCTTCATGCCCAATGAAATACAAAGCCATATATGTGGAGTGAAAGAAAATAGCCGATTTCCAGACCTGAAAGAAAAGCCAATAGTAGAAAGATGGGAAGATGAGTTGGAGCAGCATCTACTGGATGCTAAGGTCTTCCAGGCCAGAAAGGCTGTGAGAAGATGTGGGATGAGAATAAGGGTGAAGGTGGTATGTTTGCCTTCAGTGAAAACTTAGGAACAGCACTGTAATTCTGTGGATTGAAATTCAACCAGATTGACACAGTCTGGCCCACATGGGTCAGTTCCTTTGCTGTCATGACTAACAGATGTTCTGTACTAAGTGGACAGAAGCTATCTGCTTTTGCAAAATCTATGAAACTCCAAGACTTGATAAAAACAAAACAAAAAAAAAAAAAGGAGCCTGAAATGTGGCCTTTTTCCATGCAAAGTCTTACACAATTTCTCCCATCAGGAGTCAAGAAAAATTTTTCTTGGCTGCTCAGCCTGCTGCTTGGTTGTAGCTGCATTTCTGTAGATTACTCTTTCTTCTCCCCTTCTGGTGATGAAGACTTGTTCTCTCATGACTGGCTTGCTTGTTTTTTATTTCACACTTAGCTATATTGTTTTCTATATGATTTGTTTTAACCTGAACTTGTTACTGAGTATGTATTTGCCTTGCTCCTTGTTTTTGAATGTCCCTGGCACAGTGTTCAACTACCTTTGGGTCATCTCTTTTGCTCAGACTCATGGCCTCAGCTACACTGTGGTTTTATCTCCTGGGTTAGAAGGTCCTCACTTAGATGCAACCAGTGGACTCGGGTTATTTTGTCTGCCTGATAATGATCCCTACCATGAAACTCCAGAAGCCCTATCAATTAAAATGGGTCAAAACAAAGAAGCAGAAAAATAAGGGGTACCATCAGTAGCTAGGAGTTAGATGAAAGGCCTATGTGATCCAAGTAGATGCATCCCCATCTTCCTTCTAGCTGTCAGTTCTGGCAAATAGTTTGTGTAACTGTCTCTCAGAAGCCAAAAACCTGAGTATTTTTCCATGTCATCCTGTGCTTGTTATTCTAGTCCATGTGCCTTGAGTGTGATGATTATTTATTATTAAACTGAGGAAAAATAAAAAGCATTGCCTGAGTCTGTCAGACTTTCAGGAATAGCTTCCACTCTTACACAGCCCTTTCCCTTATGTCTCATTTGGCACCTTCGAATGCATTGGTTTTGTCTGTGTTTACTTTAAACTGAGATGCTGAAAGAAATGCACAGAGAATCACATGGGGGAAGGAAAACAGTTATTTATAGTATGAAGCAGTGAAACTTTCAGGATGGTTATAAGAATTCTTTGCAACAAGAAATGCTCTAATTCTGCCATCACTTAAGAGCATCCTGCATTTGATGTATTAGGAGAGTGAAGTTCTTGATTTGGTTTTAGCAGTGTCACCAGGCTCATTTGTGCTCAGAACAGATGTGTGAGCTATGAGCCTGGTCTTGGGCATTGCTGGCTGTACCTCTGGATCATCTAAGATCCATCTGGGTGCCTCGGCCCAGCTGGCAGTTTCATATGGTGCAAGGCTGATGAGCCTGTAGGGAGGAGAAAGCATCTTCTGCACAATCTGGATACACAAGATTGTTCATGGACTGCAGAAGGACTGTATGCATTGGCTAAAGGTGTCTGTGTGGGGATGTTTACAGAAATGAGACTTAGCTGGGAGGGTACAGGGGTACATCATGATCCCAAAAAGCAAAACATTAGAGATATCTTCTGAGTTTTGAAAAGAGGAGATTTGTCATGGGAAAAAGTCTACAGAGACTTTAGAGCACTCTGTAGAGTAAGTGCTCATTAATTCTGTCAGGTTAGTTAGGTTCTACCCACTAGGGGCTTTCTCTTTTTCTTTTCTTTTCTTTTCTTTTCTTTTCTTTTCTTTTCTTTTCTTTTCTTTTCTTTTCTTTTCTTTTCTTTTCTTTTCTTTTCTTTTCTTTTCTTTTCTTTTCTTTTCTTTTCTTTTCTTTTCTTTTCTTTTCTTTTATTTTCTTTTTTCTTTTCTTTTCTTTTCTTTTTTCCTTTTCTCTTCTCTTCTCTTCTCTCTTCTCTTCTCTTCTCTTCTCTTCTCTTCTCTTCTCTTCTCTTCTCTTCTCTTCTCTTCTCTTCTCTTCTCTTCTCTTCTCTTCTCTTCTCTTCTCTTCTCTTCTCTTCTCTTCTCTTCTCTTTCTTTTGTTTTCCCCCTGAGTTGTTCCTGCTTCCTGCACAAATTTGGGCTTTTTATGGTGAGAAATGTTTTGCTAGGATGATTTTTGGCAGCTATGCACGCGTGTGTCGAAGGGGACTTACTGTTGAACAAAACCTGTTAGTGGTATGAAGAAATACTTATGCTGACAGACACTTTGATGTGCTCAACTCAATCCCAGCAGGCACAAGTAGCAGGAAGAGCCCTGAGAAAATACAGCTGACAGATTGTCTTAAAAGGTCAGAATTTGTATTGCAATGAATCAATATTTGGTTAGTAATAAATATTTCCTCTGCTCTCTCGCTTGCTTTGTGAGACTGAAAACAAAGGTGAGATAGGATTTGTCAAAGCTCACTGTCTCGTTAAACTCTTTTTGCACTTCAGTGGTAAAGTAACACCAGTGGGAAGTGCTTATGGTTATAGGAACTAAGACAATGTAGGAGTTGGAGCTGGGTTTTACCAGAGGGTATCAGTTGTGGCTTAATTTCACAGTGCCAAGAAAGTTGGCTTAATAAAACTTTGTGGCCAAGAAGGCCAACACTTTTCTGGGATGCATTAAGAAGAGTATGGCTACCACGTTGAGGAAAGTTCTCCTCTACTCTGCCCTGGTGAGACCACATCTGAAGTATTGTGTCCAGTTCTGGTCTCCTCATTTCAAAAGGGAAAAGGCAATAATGGAAACAGTTCAATGGAGGGCTACAATGATGCTGAAGGGACTGGAACATCTATCTGATGAGCAAAGGCTGCGGGCTGTTTAGCCTGGAGAAGAGAAGCCTGAGAGATGTTATCATTGCTTACAAATATGTAAAGGGTAGGTATCAAGAAGAAAAGACTGGTCAATGTTTACAAATATTGCTCTTTTCAGTGGTTTCCTGTGATAGGAAGAAGGGCAACAGACACAACATGAAGATAAAATTCTTCACTGTAAGGGTGATGGAGCCCTGGAGCAGGCTGCTCAGATAGGTTACGGTGTCTTCTTCTCTGAAGGCTTTCAAGACCTGTAGGGACACGGTCCTGTGTGATCTGCCCTAGCTGATCCTGTTTTGGCAGTGGGTGTTGGACTCAATGATCTCCAGTGTTCCCTTCCAACTCCTATCATTCTATGATTCTGTGATTCCCCCTTTCTGATTTCATGCTGTTAATGCTCAATTGTACCTTCCATGTGTTTCTGAAAGAACAATTGTGCCTTTTTATACACTAGGTTGATAGAATGATTTGAATACAAAGGTGAACAGACAAGAAGCTTCTGTGTATTTCATGGCAGCTTTGAAACTTTTAAGCCATAGCATAGAGCATAAACAAAACTCACTGGATACTTTCAATGAAAGCTTAATCCATAGACTTGGGTTCCCCACCACCCACCTCAAAGAAACGTTCTTTTTTTCCTGCATGCAGCCTTATGGATACATATTTATCTAAGCTGTACAAAGTCTTCTTTCTATTCCTTACAGTCTGAATCAGAGCAATTTTTTACCCTGGATGTCTGCAGCTCAGGCAGCAAGGGTCTGATGTGAAAGCATCCCTCAAAGCAATGCACACCTTGAAAAATTATGGTGTGACAGGACATCATATTCTACTTGTGACCAACTCAATCAGAAATGTTCCTGCTGGTTTGTACATGGTTTAACTGAAGGCACCTCCTGTAAGCATCAAGGGTAGTTACTGAACTGCAGACCATGAAATAATTTCTAGGATGGAGTGCAGGTGTTAGCTTCTTAGCTGCAGTTCAATTTTGGAGCCTCATTACAAGAAAGACATTGATGTGCTCCAGCATATTTCCATAGCATGTGTCCAGAAAATGTCAAGGATGCTGGCAAAGGGTCTGGAGAACAGGTCTTGTGAGGAGCAGCTGAAGGAACTGGGGTTGTTTAGTCTGGAGAGAAAGAGCCTGAGGGTGGACCTTCTGACTCTCTAAAAGGAGGTCTGAGTTAGGTGAGGATTGGTCTCTTCTCCCTAGGAACAAGTGACAGGAAGGAGAGGAAATTGCCAGAGGATGAAATGTAGGTGTTTTGAGAATGGGGTATACACCCTATATTAAGAACGAGTACCCTACAAAGGCTTATTTGCACCCCTTGTATATTTACTCAGTGGCAGATGCATAAAGTCCATTTGGGAACTGACCCAACTTTGAGATATTTGGTCTGGCCGTGACTCTCAGGTGGGTTCAGTATTTCAGTCTAAAGCAACTATGCTCTAAAAACTGGGGGAAAATTTTCACATTCTGCATTAAAATGAAGCCTTCCTTGAAATGAATGCTCTCCACAACTCTGCAAAAGGAGGTCAGAGTGAGTGGGAATGTCCTGAAATGGTGCCAGGGGAGGGTTAGGTTGGAGATGAAGAAAAAATTTCTTTGCTGCAAGAGTGGTCAGGGATTGGAACAGGCTGCCCATGGAGGAGGTGGGGTCACCATCCCTGGAGGTATTAAAAAATACCCAAACATGTAGACATGACACACTGGGACATGATTTAATGTTCATGGTGGTCTTAGATTGAACTTGGTGAACTTGGAGGTCTTTTCTAACCCAAACAATTCTATGATTCCATGAAGGGGACAATGCAGCTCTGGGTTTTGAACGTTTGTTCACGTTGTATGGACAGAAGTTCTTAGTGTGCTGGGATAGAGCGTGGAGTAACACTGTTTAACAAAGTCAGAGTAAATTAGAAAGAAAATGGATAAAATCCTCTCATAATTCAGTGTTAAGGAAAAATCATGCAGCAGCTGCCTCCGTGTCTACAGCTGCGTTACAATGAAGGACACAATCAGTCTCTCAAACATTTATTGCTGGTATGGCTTATCGTTTCCTACCTCTCAAGCTGGTCCTCCTGCCTCAGTTAAGTACTTTTCCATTGACATTTTCTGGTCTTTTTCAATGCTGTAGGATCTTTTACTGACATTGGCTGTTAGAGGACTTCCAAAGCTCAGATCTAGTTTAATAAGAGAGCAATCTGATTTTCTGGTATCTTCCCTTTTGCACTTATCCTTCAATTGTGCAGGCATTTTGAAAGGACTCAGCATCCCTTCATGAAGACAGATTACTCTGGAGCACAAGTTGTCTCCAATAAAGTGCAGAAAGCATGGTCCTGGTGGAAGAGGAAGACATTACTGGGTATGTATCATTTCTGAAATTCTCCCTTTCATTTACTTACATAGAAGTGTTGTGATATTTTTGAAGTATTTTTTAAACCTCATTGATTCAAAAGTTTGTACTTTAGTCTCATTTTTTAGTGGATCCTCCTATCTATGAAGCATCAAGATCCAGTTCTGGTTTAATCATCCTTTTACCCCATGCACTGCAGGAGCTGGATCATTATATCCTTCCTACCTCATGCTCCTGTTAATATTGTAACTCTGGATCTGGTGATGAAGCATTACAGACTTCTTTTCCCAGATATTTACTTTTGTTATAACTCTTTTACAACACTGCCTGGCAGCATTCAAGCAGTCTTGATTTACATTTTGAGTCATAAAAAGAGAATCATAGAATCATTTGGGTTGGAAAGAAACTTTAAATCCATCCAGCCATCAGAAGGTCAATGAAGTTGGTGAAGGATCTACAGAACAAACCTTATGAAGAGCAGCTGAGGGATCTGGAGATATTTATCCTGGAGAAAAGGAGGCTGAGGGAAGACCACATTGCTCTCTACAACTCCCTGAAAGGAGGTTGCAGTGAGGTGGGGGTCACTCTCTTTTCTCTAGTATCAGGTGATAGGACAAGAGGAAATGGTCTGAAATTGTGTCAGGGAAGGTTTAGGTTGGAGATTAGGAAAAAATTTCTTTGCTGCAAGAGTGGTCAAGCATTGCAACAGGCTGCTCAGGGAGGTGGTGGAGTCACCATCCCTGTAGGTGTTCAAGACATGGCAATTTGGGACATGAATTAATGGGCATGGTGGTGTTAGGTTGAAGGTTAGGTTTGATGATCTTAGAGGTCTTTTGCAATAAAAAGAATTCTATGATTCTATGTTTTTCTAATTCTACTAAGTCTGGTGCTAGACCATGTTCCTCAGCACCAGGAATGAGGATTCAACTATCTCCTTGGGCATCCTGTTCTAGTCTTTGAGAACTCTTTTGGTCTAAAATATCTTCTGATACCATACATTATATTCAACTTCCCCTGGTACAACTTGAGGCCATTTCATCTCATCCTATCACTTCTTATTATGGAGAAGAGACCAATACCTATCTTCCTTCAACCTTTTTCCAGTGAGCTGTAGAGATCAAGAAGGCCTCCCTTCACCCTCCTTTTCTCCAGATTAAATAACCCCAGTTCTATAAGCTGCTCTTCACAAGGCCCATTCTCCAGACTCTTCACCATGTGTCATGTCCACGTGCTTTTTGAACACCTCCAGGGATAGCGACTCCACCACCTCCCTGGGCAGCCTTTCCAAAGCATACACTCATTCCTTATTCAAATGTTTATGAAGTTCTTTTAATTCCAGAAGTATGTGTCTGAATCACTCCTACCAGTCTCATCGTCTCATATATTTCAATTTCTATGTAACTTCGTAACTGCAACACAAATTAGTTAAAATATAAGTTGCAAAAAATCATTGGATGGGAGACATCTTAATTTGAATATAATCCATTAAGTAAAACCCACTATTCTAATTAGTGATAATGTAGCACAATTAGGAAATAAAATTTGATTGGTACATCAGAATTGAAACTCAATTAGTAACTGCTCTTCTAATTAGCAAATGCAATGCATTTTGTGCAGTGTCATGTAAAGGAGAAGTGCATGTACAGCAGAGATGATGGTGAGGAAAGAGGCATGAGGAGAGCAGAGGTGAGTTGTGAGGAACAGAGGAGCTCAGCCAAATCCAAGTCCTATGCCCCCCTATCTAAAACAGTGCTGACCTTACAGCAGGAGAGGTTCAAACTCATTGAAAATACTTGACATGGATGCAAAGTAGAACACAGGAAGTTCCACCTCAACATGAGGAAAAACTTCTTTATTGTAAGAGTGAAAGAGCCCTGGATCTGGCTGCCCAGAGAGGTTGCAGAATCTCCTCCTCTGGAGACTTTCAAGACCTGTCTGGATGTGTTCCTGTGTGACCTGCCCTAAGGGTTGGACTTGATGATGTCTAAACGTCCTTTCCAACCCCTACCATTCCATGACTATGATTCTATGATATGAAGGATGATTCACCATCACCTTCAAGCAACTTCTTCCTTTGGCTAATTATTTCCACCATGAAGATGGTGCATTTAGCTTTGACATTGATGGTTTTCCCCCTCCAAATCCAGACAAACAAATCTGATAAATTAGGGAAAACAATTGTTGATATCAACTGGATTGGAGAGATCAGAGTTGAATTAGGAAGATGCAAAAAGGAAATTGGAGGAAGGAGCTTGAGCTGTAGCTGGATCAATAGCCTTCTGAAAAAAAGACAGTACAATATTTCTTTTTAACAGTAAAAGGAAGGAGAGTGAGGTGGGGGGAGGGGGGAGTGGGGGCAGAAAGTATTACATGTTGAACTAACCATAATAATTTCAACATCTCTTTCTTGGAAAACAATTCTTGGAATCATTGAAACATAGACTTGTTTCAGTTGTAAAAGAATTCTAATACCATGGAGCCTAACCATCAACTTAAGAATGCTGTGACCATTAAATTATGTCCCAAAGTGCCATGTCCACACATTTCTCGAACACCTCCAGGGATGGTGACTCCACCACCTCCCCGGACAGCCTGTTCTTATGCCTGACTACTCTCTCAGGAAATAATTTTTTTTTCCCTTCTATCCCAAGTAAACCTCCCTTGGCACAATTTCAAGCCATTTGCTCTTATTTTATCACCTGATACTAGTGAGAAAAAACCGACCCCCACAGAAAGAGATGTTGTAATGTGGTAAATCTCCCTCAAAATGATTTTTTTCTTATGGCTTTTTCTTACATAGTCTGATCTTTGAGTGCTCCCAGTTTTGCCTCAATTATTCAATACCCCTACACAGTAGATGGCAGTATCCCTATTTCTGGCATCTTTAGGAAGTGTGAAGTATTCTTCTACTTTTAGCAAGCTCAGAGTTTGCTCTTATTAGGGATTAGCATTTACCTTCTCCAAATCTGGGCATGTCTTTCTGTGTGGGTGCATGTGTGTAGCCATCATTTCTGTCTTTCCTCAGTGGCTTCTATTGTTACACCATTTGACTGTTTTATATATATATATATATATCCCTTTTTTTTCTTTTAAATTGGGTAATACACATTTATGACATTTATTCGAAATTTCTACTTAAAGCTTTGTGCACTAATCCAAGAATTTGAGCCTTTTGACTGCTCCTTTTATGTGTTGATTCCTGTTTGGTTTGCAAGAGGGGTGCACAACAGGCTATCTCATTCTTCCTCATTCTTTTTTAATTCCCTATCTTTCAAGATAAAAAATGAAGTTGTTTCTAGATGTAAAGGTGGAGGTGTAAGACACTTAAATGAAATATGCCCATGTGGCCGAGAAGGCCAACAACATCCCAGCCTAGATCAGGAATACTCTGGCCAGAAGGGGTCAGGAAGTGATTGTCCCCCTGTACTTAGCACTGGTGAGCACACACCTTGAACCCTGTGTTCAGTTTTGCAGTCCTCACTGAGGTCATTGAGGTGCTGGAACATGTCCATAGAAGCACAACAAATCTGGCAGAGGGTCTAGAGATCAGGTCTTGTGGGGATCAGCTGAGGGAACTGGAGCTGTTTAGTTTGGAGAAGAGACTGAGGGGCTCTCTACAACTCCATGAAAGGAGGTTGAAGTGAGGTGAGGGTTGGTCTCTTCTTCCTAGTATCAGGTGATAGAATGAGAGGAAACAGCCTGAAATTGTGCCTAGGGGATGTTTAGGTTGGAGATTGGGAAAATATCTTAACTGAGAGAATGGTCAAGGCATTGGAACAGGTGGAACAGGGAGGTGGTGGAGTCACCACTCCTGGAGGTGTTCAAGAAACAAGTGAACATGACACTTTGAGACGTGGTTTAATGTCCATGGTGGTGTTAGGTTGAATGTTTGATTCTATGATCTTTAAGGTCTCTTCTAACTAAAACAGTTCTATGAAAAGCCTCCCAAGTTGAGAATTAATGCTAGTACAGGAACAAATGTGCTTAAGTTGTGGTGGTGTTAGGTTGAAGGTTGGATTCAATGATCTTCAAGGTCACTTCTAACCAAAGCAATTTTATGAGAAGCCTACCAAGCTGAGGATTAATGCTAGTAGAAGAATGAATGTTTTCAACTAAGTCATGAATAAATTAAAGCTGGCAATTAGAAGATAGTTCTTATCCATGAATTTTAGATTTCCAGATGGAAGAGTAGGCTAGGAAAACCTTAACTAGTTGGAATCAAGGGAATTCCTACATCTGTGTGAAAGATCACAAGACTGTCTTCTATTACAAACTCAACCTGCTATCTGAGAAAGACCTTTCTAGATGCCTCAGGATGTTTCCATTTCTGTAAGAACAGAGGATCCTCTGCTATGAAACACTTCTGTGCTTGCTCCCTGGCCTGAATGGTGATTCAATATTAAATTCCAGTTGGCAATGACTTTGGCAGCAGAATTCACCACTGTGAGGAAAAAAAAAATAAATAAAAGGCTGCCTTTATTTGTCCAAAACTGCCACTCGATAATTTCATTTGATGTTCCTGGCTCCCAAGTTATAAGAACAATCGACTTCACCCTCTCCACCAAATTCACATTTCTATAGATTTCCCTCACACCTTCCCCCAGACACCTCTTTTTTCCACACCAAAGAGCCTCAGGCTATTTAATCACTCCTTATAGAAAGCTGTTCCATACTACCGATAATCCTTATTGCCTTGCTTTGGAAGTTGCCCAGCTCTGCTAGATCATTTCTGAGCTAGACAAACTGGAACTGCATGCAGTGCTTCAAGATGTAAAAACACCATGCATTTAAACAGCAGCCTGGGGCCATTTTCTGTTCTCTTTCCCTAATAATTTTTAACATAACTACTAACGAGGACTGAGCAGATGTTGAAGCTCCAAGACCTCTTTCCTTACTGGCAGCAGTCAGTTTAGAGTCCATAACTACACCTTTACACAGGGCTGTTGTTTCCAAAGTGGTTTTTGCATCCCAAGAGAAAAAAAAAAAATTAAAAACAACAACAACAAAATCAAAACAAAAACAAACCAGGCTTTGAGTTGTCCTGATTGGCAAAGTGTCATCTGCAGCATAAAATCGGAGAATGATTTCACTTGGAAGAGACCTTCAAGATCATCAAGTTCAACTGTTAACCCAACACCATCATGGACACTCAATCATGTCCCAAAGTGCCATGTCCACACATTTCTTGAATACCTCCAGGGATGGTGACTCCACCACCTCCCTGGGCAGCCTGTTCCAATGCCTTGACCACTCTTGCAGAAGATAATTTTTTTTTTCTTACACCTCCCTGGGCACAATTTCAGGCCATTTCCTCTCATTCTATCACCTGGTACTAGGAGGAAAAGACCAAGCCCCACCTCACTTCAGCCTCTTTTCAGGGAGTTGTAGAGAGCATGCATTTCCTTGCCTGATAAATACCAGAAACCACTTTCATACAGAGAGCAGCAACCACCCCGTGCTCTATATCTCTTCTCAACCTGGATTTGGGATATTTTCCTATTGCAATACCCCCTCAGCTTTCCATACAAAAAAGTCATGTAAGCATCTTCTTAATACCACTCTTGTTAGCTAAATATTTAAGCATAAAGCTACTATTACACACCTAACAAATCCTTTTATCTTCAGCAGGATTTCAGCATTTGCTCAAATTTCAGTATAAACTTTGGTATTTTGCCGAGGGGAGATGCTTTCTCAAACAAAGCTTTTATTGAATGAATTAACTAAACAAACTCAGATTTCCTAAATCCTAGGCTTTCACCTACTGCAAATGGGTTGAGTGTGTGTAGGGTTTAAGGAATCAACAGATCCTGAAGCTGCCCATCAGAATTGTTTTACACCAGCAAATGCAAACACTGTCTTATTTCTCCTACACCTTCTCAAAACACGAGTGCTTCACCCAAGCCCAATATCACCAAACATAAGAGGCAGACACAGGGGAGGTCTTGAAAGGCAGTAATGTGAGGCCACTAGGAACACACTCTGCCCTCACCGAAACTGAACTGAGATAGAACTCTGTCATCTCTTGAAAGAGTGGCAACTTTTCTTTAACATCTTTTTCAAAGATCTGGATGAGGAGATGGAGTGCTCCCTCAGTAAGTCTGCAGATGACTTCAAATTGGATAGGAATGTTGATCTGCTTCAGGGTAAGAAGACTCTATAGATGGATCTAGATAGGTTGGATCAACGGGCTGAGGTCATTTGTATGCGATTCAACAATGCCAAGTGCCAGGTCCTGTACTTGGATCATAACAACCCCATGAATGCTCCAGGCTTGGAGCAGAGTAGCAGGAGAGCTGCCCAGCAAAGCAAGACATGGGAGTGTTGATAGGCAGCTGGCTGAAGATAAGCCAGTGTGTGTCCAGGTGACTAAGAAAGACAACAGCATCCTGGTCTGGATCAGCAATAGTGTGGCCAGGTACACCAGGTAGGTTATTGTCCCCATGTCCTCAGCACTGGTGAGGCCACAGTTTGGTTTTGGACCACTCCCTCCAAGAAGGACCTTGAGGTGCTTGACATTGCCCAGAGAAGGGCAAGGAAGCTGGCAAAGGGTCTGGAGAACAGGTCTGGTGAGGAGTGGATTAGGGAACTGAGGTTGTTTAACCCAGAGAAAATGAGACTGTAGGGAGACTCTCTGGCTCTCTACAACTTACAGAAAGGATACTTGAGTGAGGTGGATGTGCATCTCTTCTTCCTTGTAACAAGAGTAAATGTAGTCAAGCTGCACCAGGGGAGGTTTAGGTTAGATATCAGAAGAAACTTCTCTGCTGAAGGGGTTCTCAAAGCCTGAAACGGGCTGCTTAGGGAGGTGGTTGGATCCCCATCCCTGCAGGTGTTTACAAAAGGCAGAGATGTGGTGCTGAAGAACACGGTTTAGCTGCAGCCTTGGTAGAGTTAGAAGATGGTTGGAATCAATGATATTGATGGTGTTTTCCAACCAAAACAATTCTATGATTCTATGAAAGAGCCTTGCTGATCTTGGCTTAGTACTGTAGGAGTCCCTTGAGCTGCATTGATATCAGATTAAATGTACTTGTGGTTTTAAAAATATGATTGAGCTTTACATGTTGTCTAGTAAATCAGTATCAAAGTCCAAAGGCTGACCTGCAGTTCTGTCTGCCCTTAGACTGAGAGACACATAAGCAACCTCACCTGACAGTTGGGCCTGTTGTATGGAGCAGGGAGAATGTCCTCCCTGGTGAAAGATGACTGCCAGCTGGTAGCCTGCATTGCAGGACTTGTGTGTATTTTAACTTCATCCTACCTTTTTTTTTTTCTTCAAGAAATCCTCTCCAAAACTCCTTTTTTCTTAATATATATATTTATTTATTATGTTTTTACAGGGTCTACTATGAAATGATTTCTCACAGAATTACAGAATGGTAGGGGACAGAAGGGACCTCCAGAGAGCATCAAGTCCAACCCCCTGCCAAAGAAAGATCACCTAGGGCAAGCCCCACAGGAACACATCCAGGTGGGTTTGGAAAGTCTCCAGAGAAGGAGATTTCACAACCTCTCTGGGCAGCCTGCTCCAGTTCTCCATCACCCTCACTGTAAAGACAGATAGTCACATAAAATTCATTGGGTTTGAAGGGACTCTCAAAGGTCATCTTGTCCAACCCCACTTCATTAACCATGGGTATGTGCAACAAGATCACCTTTGAGTGTCTGACTCCAGGTCTCAGGCAAACATTGAAATCCAAAGACCTAACGTGTAATCAACCAATCTGGTAAAGGTTTTCTGCAAACTGCTTGGGAAAGCAGGAGCAGGGGTTAGGGGTGAGGGGTGATGGTTTTGCTTGGAGTCACACCATGAATTAACATTTGCGGCAACAGCATGACCTGCCCAGGCTTTACAGTTTGCATTTCTCCTCTATCTGCATGAACCAGTCTGTCTCATACAACAGAGCTGAAATAAGCAGAGTGTTCACAGCAAAGAACTTCTACCATTAGGCCCTAGTGATGAGTAGCATTTGTTCCTAGACAATAATGGTCATGGATGTTAGAAAGAAATTCTTTAGAGTGAGGGTGGTGAGACACTGAAACAGGTTGGCCAGGGAGGTTGTGGATGCCCCCACCCTGGAGGTGTTCAAGGCCAAGCTGGACAGGGCCTTGAGCAACCTGATCTAGTGGAATTTTTCCCTATCCATACTGAAGGATTGGAACTCTCTAACCCAAACTGTTCTATGATTCTATGGCCTCTGAAATCTCTTTGTTCGTATATATTTAGTTGAAGCATCCCTGAGGAGCCCCTGTGATAAAGAGTCAGCCTGCCTTCATGTCACATGTAAAACACTGCAAGAACATTTCAGCTGATTTTAGCTGCCAAACAATTAGCTACCTAGTCCTAGCAGTCACACAAGTATGCTGTCCTTGGGGGAAATGCTGGGCTCAGGAGGATTTCATTTTCCCCAGAGCTACCTGCCTCTCTGCAGGAGGGGGTGAGTCATCCCATCCTGAAATAGACACGGAAACCAATGATTTGCATCACACTCTGTAATGCTCTTCTCTCCTCAGCTCCTGATGACTCTCAAGTGAGCACAGAAACCCAGAACGGATGGAACCCAGAGCCAGCTGATTAAAATAATTTAAGATAAACCCCAAGAAATGAACTTTTCCCACCCCCAAGGAACCAACAGTTCTAAATTGGGCAGATCTTGAGAAGAAAGCTTTGCAGCTGTTAGGCCATCTCTGCAAGACAAATGTCACCTATACCTGTAGACAGGGCTTGCAAATAATTACATCTCAGATGAGATTTTCTATCCTGTCCCTGCTGAGCTGCAAGAGGAGGTTCTCATTCCAACACACAATGGAGCGTGGCTTTGGCATGTCTTGTGCAGAGTCTATTTGACAGTTTAATTAATGTCATTTGTTAATTAAGAAGGATAAATGATGACAGGGAGAGGGGAGGAAATCTTATAAAGGATGAATAATAACCTTGTTCAAAAGCAGGTAATGAGGTGCTGAGTTAAAAATTTGTTAAGGGCTTGCAGAGAATGTCCAAATATTTTTCGGGAATGAGGTGCTGCCCGTCGTGTCCTTATCGCAGACATGTCAGGGAGAAAAATTCATCAGCCAGTTCCAACACATGCTCTTCACTCAAGGGCTTTCAAGCAGAAAAGGCCTCCCATCTCCTGGTTAGCAACAGCCAGTCTCCTGCTGCATCTTGGATTGGTGATCACCATTCCCTTTCTCTCTGTTTAGTGTTACCACAACTACCAGTAAGAATCACAGACTGCCAGGTTGGAAGGGACCCGAAGGATCACCTGGTCCAATCTTTGTATGTCACAGTAGAGTTGAAATGAGCTGGCCCAGCACACTGTCAAGCTGAGTCTTAAAGCTCTCCAGTGCAGGGAAATCCACTACTTACCCTGGGAGATGATTCCAATGTCTGACTGTTCTCATGGGGAAATATTTTCTTCTCTAGTCCAGTGGTAATCTCCCCAGCAGTAAGTTGTCCCCATCACTCCTTGTCTTTTCCATGGGACTCGTGAAAAAGGAGTCTCCATCCTTCTGGTAGCCTACCTTTATGTCCTGGTCCATGGTAATAAGATGTCCCCTAAGCCTTCTCTTCTCAAGGCTGAAGAAACTCAGCTCTCTCAACCTTTCCTCACATGGCAGGGCTGCCAGTCCTCTGATCATTCTCCTGGTCCTTCTCTGGACACTTTCTGGCCCATCCACATTTCTTTCGTACAGCAGGGACTGAAACTGCAGGCAGTGCCCCAGGTGTGGTCTGTCCAGCACTGGGTAGAGTGGGACAATGGCTTCTTTATCTCTGCCAGTGTTGCCCTTGTTGATGTAACCCAGCACCCTGTTGACCTTCTTTGTCACTGCAGCTCATTGTGCACTCATATTGTGCTTGTTGTCCACCAAGACCCCCAAGTCCCTTTCTGTAGTTCTGCTCTCCAGCCAGGTGGATCCCAATCTGAGCTACACTCCTGAGTTATATGCTCCCAGATGCAAGACTCTACACTTGTCCTCACTGAACTTCATAAGGATCTTGCCAGTCCACCCCTTCATCTTGTCCAGGTCTTTATGGAAGGTGAATGTCAACCTCCTCATTCATTTTGGTGTCACCTGCAAAATTCATCAGAGTGCTCTTGATCCCAACAAGCAGGTCACTCATGAAGATATTAAACAACATTGGGCCCAGTATTGATCTATGGGGGACCCTGCTTGTGAGGGTCCCCCATACAGACAGACTGAGGAAGAGCTACAACCCTTGGGATAGAGCCTGTTCAGCCAGTTCCCCGCCCACTGCACAGACCACTTGTCTAGGAAAGGAGGAGGATGTGGCTGTGCCATCACCAGGGTGTTTGGGTTACAGATTCATCATGTTTTTCTCAGTCCTCAGTTTCCCTTGACAGGGGTTGTGTGGGGGAAAGTCAGCAGTGGGCACTACTGCAACCATGTCTGGGGCTCTGAGCAGAGCAGCAGCACTGGAGCAGGGGCAGCTGTTTCCAGATTCAAGCATAATGCAAAATTTTATCAAAAATCAGCAAAAAATACCCTGTAAAAATCTGGGGAGATGAGGAATCCTGCACCAGATTGGTGCAGGCTGACTGTTTGTTGAGCCTTTTTTGTTGTTTCATGTTGTTTGGGGTTTTTTTGGTTTGGTTTGGTTTGTTTTTTTCTGTTTGTTTTAGGTTATGTACTCAAAGCATGCATTTGTTTACCTTGTTGTTTTCCAATCCCTGCATCTGTTCATTTCTTTAAGTGCAACCCTTCTTGCTTTCCACTTCTGTTTCCACTCATTACAGTGGAGCATCTGCTTAGCACTTGATAAAAAAATATAAATCAATCAATCAGAAATAATCTTAGAATCATAGCATCATAGAATTATTTTGACTGGAAAATACCTCCAAGATCATTGGGTCCAAGCATCAGCCTAACATCACCATGGCCATTAAACCATGTCCCAAAGTGCCATGTCCACACATTTCTTGAACATGTCAAGGGGCAATGTAGGCACTACCTCCCTGGGCAGCCTGTTTCAATGCCTGACCACTCTTTCAGGAAATAATTTCTTCCTAACCTCCAACATAAACCTCCCCTGGCAGCTGATACTAAGGAGAAAAGACCAACCCTCACCTCATTCCAACCTCCTTTCAGGGAGTTGTAGAGAGCAGTAAGATCTCTTCTCAGACTCCTTTTCTCCAGATGAAAAAAAGCTGGTTCCCTCATCTGCTCCTCTTAAGTCATATGCCATGGAGCAGAAAGTTTTCATAAAGTGTGGGTGAAGAATAATTATCTACATAATCCCTTTTATTATTGCTTTTTGTTCAGGCTCCAGTTTGACAAAAATTTGGAATGCCTCTGACAAACCTTTTAGGGGAAAAAAGGCAAGGATAGAGACCTAGGAGAATAATACAGAAAAAAACCCTCCCTGAGAATCAAGGAAACAAGACTATTGAGCTGGTGATGGCCTTCAGAAGGGTAGGTTCTTCTCTGATTATCTGTCACCTAACTGTAATATCTGTGCTGAAAGCTTGGATAAGCATGGTCGTTCAGTGTTCACGGGAAATGCAATAGCATGGTCACCTCCCCCAGCTCCCTCTTCTTGCCAAACACTCCCCTCTGCCTTTCTTTGCCATGACCTCAACATGAACAGGCAATGTGCACTTGCAGCCCACAAAGGCAACTGAATCCTGGGCTGAATCAAAAGCAGTGTGGATAGCTGGTCAAGGAAGGAGACCACACTCCAGGTGTGGACACACACATTGTGTGTCCAGCTCAGGACCCTCCAACACAAGAAGTTCATGGAACTGTTAGAGAGGGTCCAGAGGAAGGCTGGAGCATCTCAGCTACAAAGACAGGCTGAGAGAGTTGAGGTTCTTCAGTCTGGAGAAGAAAAGGCTCCAGGAAAACCTTAGTTTATGCTTCCAGTATCTGGCTGGAGAGCTGAAGAGGGACTTTTGGCAAAGGCATGGAGTGACAGGATGAGGGGTAATGGCTTTAAACTGGAGGAAGCTGGATTTAGATTAGACATCAGGAGGAAATTCTTTTACACAAGAGTGGTGAGACACTGGGAGAGTTTGCCCAGAAAATCTGTGGAAGCTGCAGCCCTGCAAGTGCAGAAAGCCAGGATGAACGGGGACTTGAGCAGCCTGGTCTAGTAGAAGGTGTTCCTGCCCATTGCAAGGGGTTTGGAAGTGGATGACCTGATTGTATGACCAGCAGCTGCTAGGAGCCCTTCAGGGCCTATGTCTCCTCTTCTAGCAGGTGGTAATCTGGGGAGAGCATCCCTGCACCTCTCTGCCTTCCCTCTGCAGCTGAGAAACCTCATCTGACCAAGTGACATTTAGAGGAAATTGTCTTGCTGACTAGACAAAATGTGCAGTATCTAGGGAAAGGATTTCAAGAGCTCAGAAGGAGGTGATAGGAGGCCAAGTGTCCTCTTGCTGACTAATGGCTACAGGCAAGAGTGAGACATTAGTATAATTGAGTCACACAATATTTCATGAGAAGTTTGGGGAGCTCTACACGAGCAATCAGATCAAGCAGCAGGTAGATGAACCTCTGTCAGCTTTTCCAGCAACTTGTCTCCAGGTCCAAGTGGAGACTTAAAAGGTTATCTTACTGGCAGCAGTTCATCACAACTGCTGCACGCACATCATCCACAGCTCCGGCTTGGAGACCAGGTTTTCTATTTTATTTTTCATACATTTCTTTCATAGAATTGTTTCAGTTGGAAGATCACTAAGTGCCATTGTTGCACTTTTAAAGATAGCAGGCACTGACACTTGGAATCGAGGGCTTAATACAAGCCTAGAAGACACATGAAGCAGGGTATAAAGGACAAAGACACCCAAGAAAACTTGGGTTTAGAGAGTAGCTCCTTTCCCTGTAGAATCATAAAATCATTAAGGTTGGAAAAGACTTTTAAGATTATCAAGTCCAACCATCAACCCAACACCACCATGCTCACTAAATCATGAAGTGGCATGTCTTTGCATTTTCTGAACCCCTCCAGGGATGGTGACTGCATCCTCCTCTTGCAACACTGCCTGGAAAGATCTGGCACAGGGATACTGGTCCCCATCACTGCTCCTGTGACAGTTCTGCAAGTAAGGGTGACTGAAGGAAAGTCACATGTGAGATTGTCAGAGCTGGCAAAAACCCTGACAGCACACACCTCTACAAATGTGATTTTAGGAGAAAAGTCTGGCTTTGGCCAAGTGCTAAAAGGAGGTTAGCGAAGACAAGGCAGGTCATGATTTCTGCACATCAGTGGGTCATTCTGCCTGTTAAAAACTGTTTTAATCAGCTGGTTATCACAGAGTAGCTAGAGTGCTCGGGGGTCAGCACTTCTCCTAGTGAAGGGAAGGAAGGAAGGGGGAGAGCAGGGCACGGAAGGGGGAGAGCAGGGCACAGAAGGATGTTGCAGATGAGTGGAGAATTACCATATAAGGAGATCACAGTCTCTTCTCTAGCACCAGATAAGAGCAGTCCTGAAACACATGAAACACTTTGAACCTTTTGCTGCACCATCTGTTTTGTCCAGCTAATTTCTCACATTAATCATCTGCACCCCTTGTGAGTAATTCCCTTAGGGAAAATCTACTGAGCACATTGAAGTTTATTACAACCACCACAGTTTCTCTCCACAGTTTCTATACCCAGTGTTTTCTGCCTTCAGCTCTGGATGATGGAGAGAGAAACACAGCAATGACCAAAAAATGGTTTCTTTCATCTCTCTACCTTCCCACTGTGACTGGTGGCAGTAGTGGGGATTGGTGTTACAGTGAGGCTTCGTGCATGTCCACTGTAGTGTGCCAAGCATTGTCACATATTTCTCCAGAGAGCTCATGCCAAAAGATTGAGAAGAGCTGTAGATGCAGTTACAGCTGGTTGAAGGACAAGGACATAAGTAAGAAGAACACTGTTCATGGAAGTTCTCAGCTGCTTTCAGAGTCACAGAATCATTTGGGTTGGAAAAGACCTCTAAGATCATTAACTCAACACCATCTTGGCTGTTGAGCTATGCCCTAAAGTGTCATGTCCACATATTTTTTCAACATTTCTGGAGATGGTGACTCTACCACATCCTGTTCCAATGCCTGAACATTCTTGTTGCAAAGAGATTTTTCTTAATATCCAACCTAAACTTCTCCTGCAGCAACCTGAGACTATTTTCTCCTGTCCTATCACTTCTTAGTAGGGAGAAGAGACCAACCACATCACTCCAACCTTCTTTCAGGGAGTGTAGTGAGCAATGAGGTCTTCTTTCAGCCTTCTCTTCTCCACACTAAACCACAGGTGCCTCAGCTGCTCCTCACCAGACCTGTTCTCCAGACTCTTCACCAGTTTTGCTGCCCTTCTTTGGACTCAGTCCAGCACTTTCTTCTAGTGAAGGCCCCAAAACTGCACCAGATCCTGGGCTGGAGCAAGGGCACTGCAGACTTGTGGCCCTTTCTCCCCAGTTGCTCCAAGCCCACTTCTGTGGGCTGCAATGTGCCAAGCCACAAGGTTTTGTCCATCACAGGCCTGTTTCCCCTCACATATGTGTTAGCAGAGCTATCTTAGGCTGGTGTAACATGGGTTAGAGGCCTCGGAAAGTAGAGCACAGCCAGGTTTCTCCAGCTAAAACCAAGCACAGAAAAAAAATTACCCCTGAAAAACTCCTTTTGGAAGCTTAACACACTCCATGTAGGCAACCACTTTACTCTGTACTGGCTAGTGACTCCCCACTGAATAAGCCTACTTCTCCTTGAGGAGGCTGCCAGCCTAACTCAACTCGTGTGCTTTAACTGGTGAAATCTACCCAAGTGTAAACAGGCCATCTACGCTCACCTGAAACCTATTTCTGGGTAATTGGTTTCCATAATGACTTGCACAAGCACAAAACATGGTAAAGTTTCCCCCATCAGAGTTGCTCTGAGTTCCTACAGCCACAAAGCTTTTCACTGGTGATGAATAACACAAACTGTTTTACTTTTCTATCTCCCTCTTGGCCCATCCCACCTGCTTCCCCACCAAGAATTAATCATGCAGGAAAAAAGGGGGATCTGGCTGAGTGCCATGGGCTAAGGATAAAAATCTCATGCACGTGCAGAGAGCAAGAACATGCAGAAATGCCATATGGAGAGTAAACAAGTTCTAGTGACCTTCTTGGGCTTGATCAAATATTCATGGGAAGAAGGCTCATGGGGATACAAACTTAATAATAATGAACCCACCAGCACTTCAGAACCTCCATCATCCTTGCACATTCTAATTCCCCCTTCCCACAGTGTTGCCTCCACCTTGCATGTCAGATGCCTGTTAGCCCAGCAGTCCAGACCCTCACTAGGCTGCCTGGTGGGCTTCAGCCCTTAGTTAATCATCATAGAATCATAGAATGGTTTGGGTTGGATGGAACCTTAAAGATCGTCTAGCTACAACCCTGACATGGGCAGGCACGCCTTTCACTAGACCAGGTTGCTCATGCCCTGTCTAACCTGGAGGGTCTCCATAACCTTGACAGGCAACCTATTCTAGTGTCTCACCACAGAATCACAGAATCAACCAGGTTGGAAGAGACCTCCAAGATCATCAAGTTGAAATAGCCTCTTTATAAAAGATTTCTTCCTAATTTCCAGTGTAATTATCCCCTCTTCCAGCACAAAGCATTTTTCCCTTGTCCTATCACTACAAGCCCTTGTAAAAAGTCCCTACCCAGATTTCTTGTAGGCCCCTTCAGGTACTGGAAGGCTACTCTAAGGTCTCCCAGGAGTCTTCTTTGAGCTGAACAACCCCAACTCTCTCAGCCTGTCCCCTTGGACAGGCTTGGAGCTAAGGCAAAGAAGGAGGATGCAATGGTATAGAGGATCTCTTCACAGCCAGGCTTTTCTTAATGTCAGCCCTTCAGGGATACCTGGTAATCTGAGGACTCCATTAAATTAAAATACAGAAACTAACATCTTGCAACATCACTGTCAAATTTTTACTCTTGTGTGCTGGGTTTTTCCCTAGCCTCTGAGGAGCATGTTCATTGGGTACTTTCTGAACTGAAGGCATGGCATGTGTTACCAAGTTACTGGCCTCAGACGTGAAAGGAGTCATCTTACTGGAAGCCAGCTATTCAACCACAGCAAATTACATTTCTTGAAGGATTTCAGCCTTGACTTTTTATTCCACAATATATTTCAAAGGAAAAAAAAAAAAGGGGTGGGGGGTGGGGGGTGGTGATGGCCTCCAATACAGATAGCTGGAAGAATTAGCTTGATAAGAATGGATTATTTTTTCCAGGGACAACGATCTATTTAAAAGCAACGGAAATAGATTGAGTGGAAACAATTCAAATTACAGTGATATGACTACTTAGGGAAGCTAAAAGCATGCAAGTCTTTGCATCACCAGTGCTTTCAGCTTTAATCTCTTAAAAATAAATGGGGAGGGAAAAAAAACAACGATGTTATCATTTTTTGAAAGACAGCAGCAGTGTCTTGCTTTCAGTATTCTTTGAGTCTCTTTGAAATGGTTTTCTTTCCCTTACATATTGCAAAACCTCACAAAAGAAGTTTTAAAATAATAGATGTCATTACACAGACGTGAAACGGAAAAGAAGGCAGCAAAACCCAAGAGCTGTATAAATACTAAGGGTGAGAACAGCAGTACGAGAGGGATATGGAACTGCTGAAATGTGTCCAGAGGAGGCCACAAAGATGATCAGAGGGGTGGAGAACCAACACCATGGGGACAAGCTGCAATAGTTGGGGCTGTTCAGCCTGGAGAGGAGAAGGCTTTGTGAAGATTTTAGAGCAGCTTTCCTGTGAAGATTTTAGAACAGCTTTCCAGTGCCTGAAGGGTGCTACAGGAGACCTGGAAAGAGACTTTTGACAAGGGCTTGTAGTGACAGGATGAGGGTCAATGGTTTTGAGATGAAAGAGGGGAGATTTAGACCAAATTTCTTTAGAGTGATGGTGGTGAGACACTGGAACAAGTTGCCCAGGGAGCTTGTGGATGCCCCCTCCCTACAGGTATTCAAGGTCACATTGGAAGAAGCCTTGAACAACTTGGTCTAGTGGGAGGTTTCCCTTCCTGTGGCAGGAGTGTTGGAACTAGACAACCTTTAAGGTCCCTTCCAACCCAAACCATTCTATGATTCTATGATTTCCTGGAAGAGTTTTTTGTCACAAGCAAGCAGAGGCATGTAGCACACATATACATTCTGATGCAAGAGTAGCATCCACCACCTTATCAGAAGCAGTCTGTACCTTTGAACCAGAACATCAGTGGTTATGTTATAACCACATCATGCTATAATTCCTTATTTTGTCCAAGTCCTTTTCCCCCCTCCCTGCATCCAGGACTCCTGAGCACAGCATTGCTCACCATCTGGCCTCTAGCAACAGGACACACTGGGGTTTTAATTCAATCCAACCTTTCTGCTGGCTTTCATGTTCTTTTGCACAATGTGACAGCAAGAGTAGCTTCCTGATTACCTTGCTACATGTTTATAATTAATTCCTCTTGGGAGGATTACAGCCAATATTATTACCCAGTACATTTCCTAGAGTATTGAATCAGCCTTGCTTCCAAAAAGTACATGTGGTTTATTTTCTCCCAGGGGAGTCGACATTTGTAAGCAGCAGATTACTGACATGCTGCAACCAGAACGCAAAACACAATAGCAATTAATGCCACGTTGGAATGAAAACCTGCTTGCTGCAAAAATCTCTCAATGGCCCCAATGTGACAGCACCCATGTCACCAAACCTGCTGCACGGCTCCAAATACCACGCAAGGTTAAGACCGAGAGTGCAGGATTTAAAACTGCTGCAGCAGAAGTCTTTTCCTTCAGTCTTTGAGGAGCACTTAGCAGACAGATGTCCTGCCCTACCGTGGGTGCTCTGAACACCAGCACAAGAGATCAAGGGTAGCTTACACTGTGAGACAGCATCATGGCTGTTTCAGAGCCCTTTTGATCACAAAATGTTACCAAGGCTGCCAGTGCCAGTTGTCTATCAATGGACATTGTCTATCAAGGTTAGACACGTGTCCCATTGCCTTCACGTCTACCAATGTTCTCTCTCTCACTCAAGTCCACTACAGAATAGAGGTAGATTCAACAAGCTCGGTGCCCAGTCAGGACTGGGAATTGCAGGAAACAGTGAAGGTATTTGCAGAGAAGGCAGCAGTGAGATTGGCACAATGAGAGAGAGATCACAGTGACATGGAGCAGGCTGAAGTAATGCTTGGAAACCATGAGAAGGATCATGACTAATGAGCATGGCTGTGCAAATGGTACAACGAGCTATTTGAAAATTAACCTGATTGCAGTTAGATACAAGATCAATAATCACCATGCCTGTCATCTATCAGAGGCCCAAGAGAGGGCTGCACAAGACACTTCTGGTGTCACATGCATCAGAAATATCCAGATATGGAAATATACACTGAGGTGAGATGGTGCAAACAGAGCCAGCAGTATGCACAGATGGCCAAGAAGACCAACAGCATCCTGGCCTGGATCAGGAATAGCATGACCAGCAGGACAGCAGTACCAGAAGTTTCTGGTTTTTTTCTAACTAAAACCTTCATTATTTCAGAAGGAAAAAGAAAAACTTTTGTTGTTTGGTTTCCTTGTGATTTTTTCCCCAAAAGCCATTAGACTCCCCCTCTCCCCTTGCTTTCTATACTATTTGACTTTAAAACCCCTCAAGTCTGTAAAACAGTAGCAACTGTTGAGATTGTCCTTAGGCAAAAGTAGTTTCTCCCAGGAAAACTAGCTTCTGGAGAAGATGTCTTTGACCAGGTCTGCAGTAATAAAGCAAATGGGCACAGCATGGTGTCTAATATACCTGTCTACTATACCTTCTAAATCACTAATATCCTGATACAAAGATTAGAAAATTGTCTCATGAGCCTCATCCAGTTCAACAACAATCTAGCACTATCCTTCCTAGATGAGCCATTCTGTGACAGGAGTAAAGGGGTCTTGCTTAATCATATTCATGGCTGAAGATGAGCCAGCAGTGTGCTCAGGTGGCCAAGAAGGCCAACAGCATCTTGGCCTGGGTCAGCAGTACTGTGTGGTGGTGTCCTCTTCTCCCAAGTAACTAGTGTTAGGAGGAGCAGAAATGGCCTCAGGGGAGGTTTACATTGGAAATGAGGAAGAATTTATTTGCTGCATGAGTGGCCAGGCATTGGAATATGCTGCCCAGGGAAGTGGTGGGGTCACCAACCCTGGAGGTGCTCAAAAAAACCCATGCAGGCATGGCGCATAGGAGTGTTGTTTAGTGGGCATGATTGTGTTGGGCTGATGGTTGGATTTAACAATTTCAAAGGTCTTTTCCAACCTTTACAACTCAGAGGTGTGGCGCTGAGGAACATGGTTTAACACCAAACTTGGAAGAGTTAGATAATTATTGGCCTCCATGATCTTAAAGGGGTTTTCCAACCAAAATGATTCTATGATTCTATATTGGGTCAGATGGACCTAGGATCTGTCTTGGTAGGACCATTCCTCTACTCTTCAAGACACTGAAGAGCTGATTAGGCTCAAAGCATTTTCCAAAATGCCTCAAAGTGTCCTTTTCCCCTTGTTTTAACTAACTGAGCAGACATTCTAGTTCTTGATGTCTTGAGTTATAGCACCTGCATTCACTTTGTAGCACATGGCAACAGCTGCAGCTTATCAGAAGTTTAGCAATGTAAATGTTTCTCCTAGCACAACCTGCAAAAGAGGGGGCAACATGGGATCCCTGAGAACTATTTAAACAAAAAGAGTTTGGTTGTTGTTTTCTTTTTCATAAACAACCTGACAGCTTGCTTAGAAGACTTAGCCAGATGAACTTCTGTAGTGAAATTCTGTAGTGAATTTTAAGCTATGAATGTCTCCTGTTTGAAACAGCAAGATCGTCCTCATGGAATCAAGAAAACAAGGTAAGAATGACATGGTTAAAAAAAAAAATAATGAATTTTGGGTTTTCTTCTTTTTGATGCCAACAATTTGGAATCATGAATTTGAGTTTCCTTCCTACAGTGTAAAAGCAGCTTCCTGGCTAGGAGACCCCAAAGCTTGGGGTCTTCCTGGCTCTTGACCTTACTTGTTGCGTTCCTAAAAGACTGCAAAAACATGTGGGGATCTCTGTGGGAGATGCAGATTTCAAAAGGAGATCTCTGTGGGTCTCTGTTCTCCAAATAGTCAAGATATTTCTGCACTATGTTCCTCAGATGATGATGATGATGATGATTATGGTGGTGGTGGCTGTTGTTGTTTTGTTTTATTTTATTTTATTCCTTTTAATCCTCCAGAAAATGGTTAGGAGGGCAGGAGATTGATTTATGCTTTGTAGATGCCTCAGAGAGATACATACTTGCAATAGAGTCAGACCTTATTAATGTCCAGCTTGTAACACACACTTTACTCCCTCATTCATGGGTGAAGGCACATTTGCCCATGAATTCACCTGGAGGTGTGTATTATTGAATGAACTTCTGGTTGATTTTACATACCAATGCTAAAACTTGTTCTAATTAATCTCAGATTTAATGAGAAAATGAGCAAAATTCAGCCATACTCAAGACAAAAGAAACCTAGATCATCTGCATTCTATGTGGAGCATGTAAGTTATCCCATATAGCCCCAGCTCCCAATCAGAACTGCATAATCTGATTATCTGTGTCCAGTTATGTTAATTACTCCTAGCAATCAATAGAGATTCAGCCCTATAAACCTGTTTGACCTCTCTCCTTGAAGAGACACAATTACATACATAAGAGTACTCCATTAACCTTTGACATGGGGAGAAATTAGTGATCACATCTGACATATAACTGATGGAAAGTTGCCAAGCAGCCTCAACAATGACTACAACAAAACAACCCACAGCATCACAGCCCTTTTAGGCAGCAGATATTCGCCTGACAAGGTGGACATGAAAAGATAAGAGGAGCTTTATTGATCTTTCCTTTCTCTCTTTACTGCACATCTGTTAATTGCAAATGTGGAGGGGAAAAAATATTCAAAATAAGCAAAGCTTTTCAATATTAACTTCAATGAGTGAATTAAAGAAGCAATGCTGCATATAAAATTGGAGATCACTAATGGGTCAAAATACGCAATTCCTCCTTGCTCTGGGCAATCAAGACTCCCAGTTGATAGACCTCTGCAACTTAACTGCAAGCCTGATAATTGCTACCCATTACTGAGATAATCAGAGTGTGACCCCAGGGACCAGCAGTACCAAAATCCTATTGGATTTCAGTGGCACTGGTGCAGCAACCTCCACCAACAGGCCTGTCTTTTGAAAAATCCCAGCCAACAATTCATCCTACACACTTGAACAAGGCTATGTCATCCTAACTGCTTCCAGAAGAGCAAAAGGTTCAATTCACCCAAGGCTGTTCTGTTGAAGTACTGGAGCAGTGTTAATTAACAATTGCAAGAGATTCTTTTCCTATAAGCATTAACAAAGCCTCATGACCATTCACAGGCAGATGTACTTCCACAATGAACATATAGCTGATATTGAAAGTTTCCAGTTTAGCTTCTGAATCAATCCTTAGGCACTGCAAAGCTTGGAGGAGGGAGAAAGAGAGAAGTTCTTTTTCCACAGGGCTAAGCATCAAGAGCAGATCGGCAGAGATCAATGAAATCAAGCTGGATGGAGAAAGATGCAAAACCCAGAGTAGTAAATATAAACTTATTCCCTACTCCAGTGCAATCTCCTGCTGCATCATGCAGAATTTGTCATCACAGAATAGTAGAGGTCAGATGGGACCTCTGAAGATGACCTAAAGCAGATCACACAGGAACATGTCGAGGTGGGCCTTGAAAATCTCCAGGGATGCAGATCCTACCACCACTCTGGACAGCCTGTTCCAGTGCTCTGCCACCCTAAAAGTAAAGAAGTGCCTTCTCATGTTTAGGTGATCAGAGGGCTGGAGCACCACCCGCCCCCTTCTCCCCCCCCATTATGGGCACAGCCTAAGAAAGCAGGGGCTAGAGAAGAGAAGCCTAGAGAAGAGAAGACTCCAGGAAGACCTTAGAGCAGCCTTCCAGTACCTGAAGAGGACTACAAAAAATCTGGGGAGGGACTTTTAACAAGGGCTTGTAGTAACAGGACAAGAGGGAATGGATTGAAGCATGAGGAGGGTATTTCTAGACTGGATCTTTGGAAGTATTTCTTCGCAGTGAGGCTGGTGAGAGGCTGGAACGGGTTGCCCAGGGAGGTTGTGGATGCCCCCTCCTTGGATGTGTTCAAGGCCAGATTTGAGAGGGCCTTGAGCACCCTGGTCTAGTGGAAGTTGTCCCTGCTCATGGCAGGGGCTTTGGGTCTAGATGACCTTTAAAATCCTTTCCAACCCAAAATGTTCTATGACTATGTGAAAAAGAATACAACAGGCTAACAATAGTGGAATTCTGCTGTGGAACAAGTAAATATTTTATATCCTTTATCTTCCTTAAGATGCTGATCTTACAGACCTCAATCTCCTGCAGTTCTCTACAATTCAGTAACATGAATATAAAAGCACCATTTCTACCTAGCTCCAGACATCTGGATGATATCACTTGCAAGTCTGTGGCAACATGCATTTGGAGCAGTCATCAGTAGGCTTTGGTCACAGAGGTATTCTTGCTGACATCTAGAAATGTGTTGCTCACTGTAGTAAGCTATGTGGGAAATGAAAGAGCTGTCTCACATCTGCCTATCCCAGTGCTGGTTTGTGTATGTGACTAACTCCTCTATTAATTTCTCATCTCTAGTGTCCCAGTTTCATCTCCCACTATTAAATTGTCTCCCTGCCAGTCAGTTCTGAATTTTGAACAGTGTTTCAAAAGGATGTTTTTTTCCCTTTTGAGATCAGTCCGTTTTTTATGGTGGGACAAGTGGGGAAAGCAGGACACAGGATGATGGGAAGTCTCAAGGGAAGAATAGTTGAAAGAGCACGTTAGAAAAGGCAGTCAGTCAGAGAATGTTTGGGGTTGGAAGGGACCTCTGGAAATCATCTAGTCCCTGCTAAAATAGGGTCACCTAGAGCAGTTTGCACAGGAACAGGTCCAAGAAGGTTTTGAAAGTCTTCAGAAGGAGACAGTCCGCAACCTCTCTGGGCAGCCTGCTCCAGGGCTCCAGGACCCTCACAGCACAGGTGTTTCTCCTTAAATGTATGTGAACCCCACTGTGTTCTAGTTTGTACCCATTGTCCCTTGTCCCATCACTGGGTACCACTGAAAATAGCTCAGCCCTATCATTTTGACCCCCAGTCTTTAGGTATTGACAAGTATTGAGAAAATCCCTACTCAGTCTTCTATTTTCCAGGCTAAAAAGCACCATGTGTTTCAGCCTCTCCTCATAAGAGAGATTTTCTAGTCCTCTCAGCACCTCCATGGCCCTCCAGTGGTTATATCATTTGCTCATTTTATACTTGACTGCTTCTCTTCCAATAAGTGATCATGCCATGCCAGAGGCAGGAGAAGTTCTCATTTCATCTCATGACTTTTCAAAACACAAAGCCTACATAACATAGACACGATTCACAAAAGGCTTTAAGGTAATGCAAACACCTCAATACAATGGGATGCTCAGCAGCATAGGTAGAACCAGGTGTAGAAAACACAGAATCATAGAATGGTAGGGGCTGGAAAGGACTTTCAGAGATTATTGAGTCCTACCCCACTGCCAGAGCAGGATCACCTAGGGAGGTCACACAGGAATAGTGCCAGATAGGTCATAAAGTTCTGAAACCCTTCCAGAATTGTTTCTTCTGCACACACCATGCCCCACCCCTCCCCCCAGTTTCTGGGAAGTATAATAAAGCCCTTCTCCAAACCCTGTGTTCCCCCCACCCTATTTACAGTCTCTCTTGCACTGTCTTTTCCTGCTCTCCTCTCTTGGAAAGGACAACAATTCATTGTGCATGGGCAGGAGCAAAGGTGTCCTAGGAAATTCTTTCACACACACTCATGATATTTTGGTTCCTCTAGTTTGCATTTTGCAACTTCCAAGGATTTCAGAGCACTGCATTCCTGCTTTACATTTATCCTGGTTTTGTGTCTCATAAAAGAAAGTGTCTCTTGCTGCCAGGTAATGTAGAAACATTGTTTTAAGACATTTTGCTTCAAACCTGCTTTGTTCTTTGCTTGTGATGTGCTCCTCATCCCACTGTCAAACTATTTCCCAGCTCACAGGTAGTCAGATGCTGTACTGGGCAGCAATGGCCTAGGAAATCCCAAGGTTTCCTGTCCTTATTCCCTGCTTTTTGCAGCCTGTGGTGCTGTGCAGCTGCAACAGGGTGACCCAGGCCAATGAATAGAACACTAGATACCTAGAGTAGTTCAGGTTGGAAAGGACTTTAAAGATCATCTAGTCCCAGTCTTCCTGCCATGGAATTCCTGTCATCTTCCACTAGACTAGGTTGCTCAAGGTCTTGTCCAACCTGGCCTTGAACACCTCTAGGTAGGGGATATCCACAGCCTCCCTAGGCAACCTGTTCCAGTGTCTCACTGCCCTCACTGTAAATATTTTTTTCAAAAGATCCAGTCTTAATCTCCCCTCCTCAAGCTTCAATCTATTCCTTCTTGTCCTATTACTACAAGACCTTGTATAAAGTCCCTCCCCAGATTTCTTGCAGGCCCCCTTCAGGTACTGGAAATCTGCTCTAAGATCTCCCTGAAGCCTTCTCTTCTCCAGGCTGAACAGCTCCAATTCTTCACCTACAATTCATCTCCCCATCTATCTTTAATTACTTTCCTCCTCCTGACCTTTACATGTGTGGCTATAAATGGGCACTGACTGATGGAAGTAATTCCTGATTTGCAACAGGGAAAGGGAAAAGAGAATCAGGCTCAAAATCCAAGGGATGCTTTGGGGTGTCCCATGCAGCAGTCAGTGCACAGTGAATTTATTAGCAAGTCAGTCACACAAGTCTAACCAACTACCCATGAAGTGGTTGTTTTAGTATATTTTGGACCACCTAAATATGTCATATAATTAGGAAAATGATCAAGTGAAATGCAGGCACAGGTGTCTCTGTTTGTTATTTATCCATGCTGCATGACATTTATATGGGAAACTGCAAATGTGTGTCTGCTGCAGCCTACAACAATCTCAGCCTCACCACAATGGATAATAGTCTGTTCAAAAACAACACACAGAGGTAGGCTGGAACCACTTTCTGCAGAGTATTTCATTCTATCTTACGGATCAACTATCAACTGGGCACATTGGTGACTCCAGGATGTAAGCTGAGGTGTCTTGTCAATCCTGCTGCTAATAGGGGAAATGAAGATGCAAGAAAAAAGACACAAGAAAAACGTGCTGGGGACTCCATAGATGGACACAGCACTCCAGGTGAGGTCTCACCACAGCAGAATGGCAGAATCATATCTCTTGATCATCTGCCCGTGCTTCACCATTACTTTTGTCTCCTTCCAAGCACCAGCAGTGATTTTCAGTCTGCAGCTAGGTGCTTGCTCAGAGTAGAGAAGCAGCTCTTTGTTCTGCTGGTCACAACTTACATCAAAGAAGGGATGGCTGCAGCTTGAATTGAAGACACAAAGCAGGAGGTGGCAGATGTGCCAGCTTCCCTTCCTGGGCTGAGTCCTGCTAACTGTGACATCTGTTATCAGCAGGCAGCATCAGCAGCTGAGATGAAGAGGAACATTTCTATCACTGTCAGAGATTTGATTGGGAAATTGAGTCTGTTTCTCTCATCTGCATCACTGGCAGGATGTCTGTTGAGCTGGCTATGAATTTCAGACAACTCATTTAACATGTTCCATGCTGGCAACTGGGTCTCCCTTGGTCTCTCCTTTAGCTCCATCTTCTACTTACTGCTTTGAAAACGAAAAATCAAAATTAAAAAAAACCAGCCAGAAGCAGAAGCTTTCATATTGGAGCTACCCTACTTGGTTGATGTCCTGAGCCCACAAAGGGTGACACACTGCTCTGACAATAGGTAAACTGGGGCTCAGCTCTGAGATCCAACTGCTCTGAGTTCAAACTACCCAGTCTGCACCATAAAACCCATCTTTGACATCCCACCAATATTCTCCCCATGGGCATTCCCAGAGAGGTGATGGAATCACTGTTGTTTAAGGAGTTCAAAAAACATGTAGGCATGGCACTTCAGCACACAGTTTAGTGGTCATGGTGGTGTTTGGTTGAGGGCTGGTCGTTTTCAACCTTAATGATCCTATGATTCTATGATCTTTGTTCTCCAGAGAACTCCCAAGATGTTTTGCTAGCTTCCCTGAAGCCTGTGATGAGTTCCTTTGGGCAGCTACTCTCCATCAACCATGTCTCTCTCATTCCTATCTAGACTTCAGTTGAGAGGGCAGAAAGACCAAACTGGGGAATAGGGAACTAGCAGAACTTTAAGGTCCATTGCAACCCAAACCATTTTATGATTCTATGATCTGGTTGCCTCATCTCAAACCCTATAGTGTCTAGCAAGCATAGGAAAAGGCAGGTGGGAGAAAGGCAGCTCAGCTGTCTGAGAAGTTCTGCAATTTCCCACTCCAGTAAAAACAGCCCCCATACACCCTTCTTCAATCCACCTCACTCAGCTCCAGCCTTGACTTCTCCACAATTTCCTCCCATCTCCATATCTGTGTGACACTCACTCAGCCACTTTACAATGAGCAAACCTCTCCGATGGATTTGTTTTAGAGAAAAGTATGAAAGAAAACCTTGATCAAAATTTAAAGTTCATTTTTATTTGTATATGTATAGGTATGCTATTTGTATATGTATAACAAACATTTGAAGTGGCACTTGTGATCTCCAGTAACTGTACGGTGAACATAAGAAGTTCCATCTAAACATGAGGAAGAACTTCTTCAATTTAACTTTGAAAAAGAACTGGAGCAGGCTGCCCAGAGAGGTTGTGGAGTCTCCATCTCTGGAGACATTCAAAACCCACCTGGATGTGTTCCTGTGTGACCTTTTCTCGGTCATCCTGCCTTGGCAGTCCCTTCCAACCCCTACCATTCTGTGATTCTGTGACAACACTTCTAGTGGGAGCTGCATTGGTTCCACACAGGTTAGACTACTCTATAACATAAAATAGCTCAAAACACATCTGTGAAAAAGATCACAGTCTCAGAAACAAGCTGTTGAGTGGCCTGCAGGGAGAACATTTATTCAGTAAAGAATAGACCAATCCTTGGAAAAGAGGGCCCTGATGTTTTCTCTCAGCATTGCAAATGTGACTATAATTGGAAGCTGTCAGCTCCCAGGTAACAGCGGCAAATTAAGGTGATGAACCAAGGTAAGAAAGCGAGGCGATAAATGGAGACACACTTTGCTGTCTGCAGGCAGACACAGGCATATGTGAAGGCTGCAATGCAGAGCACTATTTATAACAAGACTAGTTTGGAGAAGTGCCTCATGCTACACCAGGTAGCTTTGGGTACAGGAAGGAATTTAAAGAAAGGGAAAAAAGATGGAAGGAAAAAAACATTTTCTCATTGAGTTTTCTTCAAGTTACTTATCATAGAATCATGGGGATAGGCTGAGAGAGTTGGGGCTGTTCAGCCTGGAGAAGAGAAGGCTCCAGGGAGACCTTAGAGCAACCTTCCAATGACCTAAGGGGGCTACAGGAAAGCTATGGAGGTACTTTTTACAAGGCCTTTGAGTGATAGGATGGAGGGCAATGGCTTTGAGCTGGAAGAGAAGAGATATAGTCTGGAGGTTAGGAAGAAATTCTTTAGAGTGAGAGTGATGGGACGGGTTTCCCCGAGAGGTTGTGGATGCCCCCTCCCTGGCTGTATGAGGAAGCTGGTCTAGTGGAAGGTGTCCCTGCCCATGGAGGGGGGGTTTGGAACTAGATGACCTTTAAGGTCCCTTCCAAGTCAAACCATTCTATGGTTCTGTGAGAAACGGAGCCTTTGTCAGTTCAGTCTCACACACATAGTGCTAACATGAGGAATGAAGCAGCAGAGTCAGGTTTTAATAGGGGACCTGATTGCCTGAATAGAGATGTTCTCCTCTTTCTAAGGTGGGACCCAATGTCATGTTCAGCCTGCTTTTATTTAGTGGCTGGAAAAGCCCAACATGGCAAGGCTATAATATTTACAGAGGAAAGATAGTAAAAAAGAAAAAAAAAAAAAACCAAAATAAAGCAGCAATTTCAGTGTGTATTTTATTAGCAACTCTAACTACTAATCACTTAATTTGCTATTTCATAATACATGACCTACATTTACCAGCCACCTTATCTCCTCCCTAAGGTCAAGGATGTAACTCTCATTTTACATGGTGATGTCCTGACCTGCTTCTCCCCATTTATATTGATTACAAATAATTAAAATCTTATATCATAGAAATACCACATAAAATTTGTGCTTTAAATTCATTCCACAGCTTATGCCAGCAAGAAAATAAAAAGCCTTTCTTCCAGGTCATGTTTTAAATTCAGACCGAAGAGTATTTCCTGCAATATATTACTACACCAGATATATTTTTCAGCTGCCCTCTTTTAGAATGGATTTATTAAGCTCAAGGAAAATGTCCAGGATTTAGTCAGTTTTATCCCAGTTGGTTATATACAGAATCATAGAGTCACAGAATTGCTTTGATTGGAAAAAACCTCTAAGGTCATCAAGTCCAACCATCAACCACCATGGCCATTAAACCACATCCCAAAGTCCAATGTCCACACATTTCTTGACCACCTCTAGGGATGGTGACTTCACCACCTCCCTCTGCAGCCTGTTTCAATGCCTGGCCACTCTTGCAGCAAAGAAATGCTTCCTAATCTCCAAACTAACCTTTTCTGACACAGTTTCAGGCCATTTCCTCTCCTTCCATCACCTGATACTAGGATGAAGAGACCAACCCCCTCCTGGCTACAACCTACTTCTAGGGAGTGGTAGAGATCAATGAGGTCCCCTCTCAGCATTCTTGTCTTCAGGCTGAACAACCCCAGTCCCATCAGCTGCTCCTCACCAGGCTTGTTCTTCAGACCTTTCACCAACTTTTATGCCATTCTCTGGACTCATTTCAGCACCTCAAGATCTTTCTTGTAGTGAGGGCCCCAAAACTGAACCCAGCATGTGAGGTGTGGCACATAGCTAATGGTGTACTTACATGGTTTTACAGAAGCATGTCCCTGTGAAGTGGCCACATCCCTCTGCAAGGGTGTCAAGGCTATGACATGCTTCATGGATGGGAGAGAGCTCTCAGAGAATGAGTCAGAAGGTTTTTGTCTTGTCTGGCAATTTTGCACACCAGCTGCTCACAGCAGACTGCACAACACCAGACTATTCCCCTCAGGAACCTGTTGGAGATGCTGCCCCAATGCAGAAGAGGCACAAGATACTCTGCTCTGCCCATTTCCTATTTAATTTAAAAGATATCTTCCTTAACATGCTTTACTTTAAAGATGACATAAAATTCCCATAACAGAGCACACCAGCAGTGAAATGAATTAATTAGTAAATTAAAATAAAGGCAAAACATCCTCTCAAATGCACAAAGCTGCAAATAACTTCTACCATTGCTGTTTTAAACAGCCAATAATACACCAACTCTTGACAGCTCTCCTTGATTTACTGACAGTATGGAAGCTGTATCTATTTTCTAGCACTTGCTGAGTTTAAAGAATTCAGCCCCCACTGCACTACCTCTCTGAGCACACTGGGATAAGAAAATACATCCCCTGCAAGATTGGTTTGTGGACATGTTTTCCACCATAGCACCAGGTTAAAGGGCAACTAAGCTGGTGAAGGGTCTGGAGAACAAGTCCTGTGAGAAGCAGCTGAGGGAACTGGGGGTGTTAAGTCTGAAGAAAAGGATGTTGAAGGGAAACCTCATTGATCTCTAACCTCCCTAAAAGGAGGTTGGAGTGAGGAGGGGTTTGGTGTCTTCTCCCTAGTATCAGGTGGTAGAACAAGAGAGAATGGATGGAAATTGTGCCATGGAAGCATTAGGTTGGAGATTAGGAAGAATTTCTTTGCTGCAAGAGTGTTCAGGCATAGGAACAGGCTGCCCAGGGAGGTGGTGGAGTCACCATCCCTGGACATGTTCAAGAAATGTGTGGACATGGCACTTTGGGACATGGTTTAATGGCCATGGTGGTGTTAGGGTGATGGTTGGACTCAACAATCTTAGAGTTCTCTTCCAACCAAAATAATTCTATGATGCCAGGCTCACTCTCCATGATGTAGTCAAAGCAAGGTTAAAAACCAAGTTGATCTATTTCCAAGCAGAGTCACTCAATGTTGTCTCTCTTCTCCCTTGCTGAACTGACATGAAGCAGGATGCCCTTCCTTGATACCACTGCACTTAGTCTCCTAGGAAGAAAGCTACCTATGGAATTTTGACCATTACAAAGCACCATGACCCTGTGCCCAAGAGTGCCAATGGTATGCGGGGATACATTAAGATGCATTGTTGGAGGTTCTGTCCCTCTACTCTGCCCTGGTGAGGTCCCTTTCAACCCAAACCACTGTAGGATTTTATGATCTCAGGGAGTCATCTTAGTAATGAAGCACAGTCTCAAGAAGAGTAAAGGAGGAAGCTGTTGTTTGCTGAAAGAATGAACCAAGTTGTGGGAGTAAGGAAATCCTTCGGAACCTTGACTAGGAGCTATACAGGATGGGAATAATTATCTGTAACAGCAGTGTAGATTTATTGACTGTTCCTTACAAAAGCAATTGTGCACAATAGCAAAGTATGATACAGTGGCATTGTAAGGGCATCTCTTACAAAGGAAAAAATAAAATGGATTGATGTTTGAAAAGGAAGGAGAAGGTCGGAGGAGAATAATTTAAAACATAGAGCCAATTCTGGTCCCTCTCACAGCAGTGGTCTTTGACCCTCTAGTATAAGAAGTATTGCATGTGTTAGGTGATCATTACAGTGCTTAAGGAGATGGCTGAGGTCAGAGTTTAGACCCATGCTTTGTTCTCCTGCCTTATATTTGAGTTGTGCTGTTTGGCCATTTCTGATGGCTTTCTGAGAGAGGAGATCAGCTGCCTGAGTGGTGGATGGAACAAGGAGTGACAGTTTCAAATAGCAACAAGAGGAGTTCAGAACAGGCACAAAGGAAACATTTCCAACAGCTGGCTAGTCCTGCCCTAGACTTGAGCCATCTGCAGAGGTCTTGAATTTTAGAGCCTGAGGAGGTCTTGCCTCCCTCAGGTGTGCTTAAGTGCTTGTGTAAATCCAAGTATGTTAATGACTCCATTTGTTTTCAGCCTGTAATGAATCTAGGAATGTTTATTACCTACAGCCTTTGATGTCTGGCCATTTACTGACATTGCTGCTGTCAAATTTAGGATTATGTGTGTGGGTGGAAAGCTAAACACTGAGATAGAAAGCCGCTGGTTTTCAGCTGCAGGTTGGCATTACAGGAGGGAGGGGTCAATATGATACCAATACTTAGTTTAAAAACCCCACACAACAAACAAACAAAAAGGCATCCCACAAACAATGTAATGTAAAACAAAACAAAAAACATCCCCCCCAAAACCCCCAAACTGAAAACCCAATCACAAAACCTCCACAAAACCCCCAAGCTCTTTAATCACCCTTATTGTATTCACCAACAACCAAAACACAAATCTGATGAAGCAATGTATAGAGGAGAAGCGCAGGGAGTTTTGAAGTCACATCTCTGACATCTGGAGTTTGCCTATTCCATGTCAGCAGAACTGTTTTGGTTCTTTTCCTTGCAAAAGATACTGGGGGGTGGAGGGTGCAACAAACAAACAAACAAAACACCAACAAAAAAAGAAACCACACCCTTTTCTCTGCCTCATGTGTTTATATTCAGCTGTACATTTGTTGTTGGAGTACAGAAATGTTTACCTACATCACCATCTTCCTCTCTAAAAACTTCCTTCCTTTCCCCTGCTTTATTTATATTGGCTCTTAGGTCACAGGAATGAATGCCTCTTTAAGCTTCCTGTTAACAGTAAGTGCCTCCAGAGAGTTTATCTTTGGACAAACCAAATTCCAGGGGTGGATCAGAGAACCACAGAATTACTTCTGTTAGGAAAAAACCTCTACTATCATTGAGTCCAACCATCAACCAAAGACCACCATGGCCATTAAACCATGTCCCAAAGTGCCATGTCCACACATTTCTTGAACACCTCCAGGAACAGTGACTCCACCACCTCCCTGGGCAGCCTGTTCCAATCCCTGATCACTCTTTATGCAAATAAATAAATAAATAAATCCTAACCTCCAATCTAAACCTTCCCTGGCACAATTTCAGGCCATTTGCTCTTGTTCTATCACCTGACACTAGGGAGGAGAGACCCACCGCCACCTCACTCCAACCTCCTTTCAGGGATTTGTAGAGAGCCCTAAGGTCTCCCCTCAGCTGTCTCCAGACTAAACAACCCAAATTCCCTCAACTGACCTGTTTGTTAGACCCTTCACCAGCTTCATTGTCCTTCTCTGGACATGTTTAAGCACCTCAAGATCTTTCTTGTAGTGAAAGGCCCAAAACTGAACCTAATACTCAAGGTGCAGCCTCATCAGTGCCAAATACAGGGGCACCATCACTTCACTATTGCTGGCCATGCTGTTCCTAACCCTTCTTGACTGCCTGGGCACACTGGTGGCTCATGTTCAAGCATCTATCAGCCAGCACCCCCAGTTCCTTTTCTGCTGGGCAGCTTTCCAGCCACTCTGCCCCAAGCCTGGAACATTTCATGAGGTTGTTGTGACTAGAGTGGACTTGGCCTTGTTAAATGTCATATCTACCCCAACTACTGCATAGGCTGGGAATCACAGGGGCCCATGGGAATGCTTTCAGGAGCAGAAGGTAGAGGTTTAAATTGTTCTTGCTTATTACCTTTGCCATTTTCACCTCTGGATGTGAGGAGGGAAAAAGGAGGGCACCTGGAGAATATGGGATGGTAATATGGTGCTAAGCAGAGGCACAGCAATGAGGCTGAGCACTTCAAAAGCTTGGGCTCTGTCCTATGTAGGCAGACAATTTTCCCATGGTGAACCTCTGAAGGCACGATTAAAGTATTAAATGTGTCTGTATTAAACACAGACACTTAGAGCTCAGTTTGCAAAATCAGGTTCTTAATGCAGCAATTAAACACCTGCACACAGATTAGTTATTCAAAATGCCTGTTCACACTTATTCAGTGGGTGTCAAGTGCCAATTTTAGGTCTAAGTGCAGATGTAGGTGACTGAACAGTTTCAACTGTTTCAAGACTGGAAACCAGACTTTTAACAACAAAAGGATCATCTGCCCATGGTTCTTCTGCACTGCACAACAAAATCAGCTGAGCACAAGTGGGGAGAAAGCAAGGAACAAAGAGCACAAAAGAGCTAATGGCTGCTGTTATGTAGCTTGGGTGATGACTTGCTGATTCAGAAGGAAAATACTGTTCTGGTGAGCAGGGCAGCAGGCTCTTCAGCTCCAGATTTATGACATTTTCTTTCTTTGATTCCTTTTGGCTTCTCAGCTACTTTCCAGCACTTTCACCTACAGAACAAGTGTGGCTTTTAGCAGTGGGACACCTTCTGAACCCAAAGAGGCTGGTTGCTGTTTCACATTCATCTCCCATGAGGTAGAGGCAGTGTCTTAAGAAGCACCAAGGCACTGATCTAACAAGGCAGGAGTGAACCTAAGGAGTGAACAAAAAGGCTCAATACCACAGCCCAAAGGAGAACAGAAAAAGGATGTAGGAAAAAAAAGAGGCTGAAATATGAGATGTCGAAGGCAGCAGGGGAAACAAAGGGCTACAAAGATGGTGAGGGGACTGGAACATCTCTGTTATGTGGAAAGACTGAGAGATTTTGGACCTTTTAGTCTGGAAAAGAGAATACTGAGGGAATTTCATAAATGCTGATCAGTACTTAAAGGGCAGTGTCAGGAGGATGAGACCAGGCTTTTTGCAGTGATGCCCAATGACAGGACAAGAGTTAACAGACACAAATATGAACCTAAGAAATTCCACCTAAACATGAGGAGGAACTTCTTTAATTTAAGGCTGGTAGAGCACTGGAACAGGCTGCTCAGATAGGGGTTGGAGTCTTCATCTCTGGTGACCTTCAAAATCTGCCTGGATGTGTTCCTGTGTGACCTTGTTTAGGTGACCTTGCCTTGCCGGGGGGGGTTTGGAATAGATGATCTCCAGATGTCCATTCCAAACCCTACCATACTGCAATACAGCTCCTGACACTAGTTTCTCCCTGATCTTGGAACAGGTGGCCTACTATCTCTAGCTTGTGCTTCAAGATCTCCTAAGAGATGAGATCATGCATTTTCTTTAAATCCAGGCTGACACTGATAGTGTGATCTAGGTATATCACAGAATCAAAGTATGGGTTTCTGTCTCAATTAATGCAAACCCAACAAGAAAGGCAGCTTTGTCAGCCCTGTGCTAAGATGTGCTGGAACATTTCTTGGGGCAAGGAAAGAAATCAGTTTTAAGTTGCAAAAGAGGGGCTGTATTTTTGCACATATCCAATCACTTAATGAGAAGAAGCAGCAATATTTACAGAACATAAGGCTCAAGGCAGGGACAGAAGAGGAAAAGAGCCTGAAAAGAGACCTCCCTCTCTACAGCTCCCTGTAAGGAAGTTGGAGCAAGGTGAATGTTGGTCCCTTCTCCCTAGGAAGAAGTGATAGGAAGAGAGGGAATGGCTTCAGGCATCAGGGGAGGTTTAGGTTGAATATGAGAAGAAACTTCTTGACTGAAAGGGTTCTCAAAGACTGCAACAGGATCCCCAGAGAGGTGGTTGAATCCCCATCCCTGGAGGTGTTTCAAAGAGGCAGAGATGTGTTGCTGATGGCCATGGTTTAGCACAGGACTTGGTAGAGTTAGGGCATATTTGGACTTGATAATTTTAAAGGTCTTTTCCAGCTGAAATGATTCTATGAAGATGCCAAAAGCATATTTGTGAAGGACTTCTTAGAGAATACAGAAGAAAACAAAGAAACATACGAACAAAAAGGAGTGGAGTACTGTGATACTGTGAAAAAAACAAACAAACCCTCCCCAAACAAATAAAAGAGCTCATCCTGCTATAAAGAGCCTGCTATAAAAGACACTAAATGGTGATTTTTTAAAATGAAAGCCCACTCTGGCTAGACCAGGTTTCCTCACTAGGATGATCAAAAGTCACAAACCCATGCCTGAAAAGCCGATTTTCCTGCAGTTTCAAAGGAGAGAGGAAGTGCTCTGGCAGCACAGTCAAAAGTAACACAACCTCAGTCCATGGATAGGAGACGGATGGGAAGAGCTAATGGGCTTCTTGTTATCAAAAGGAGTGATACTACTTCCCAAATAAGAGTGTCACATGCTGAGATGATATGTTAGAAAGCTACCTGACTTATCCCTGGATTCCGCAGAGCTGGTTTGGCATTGGAGTTCTTGGAAGACAGCAGCATCACAGTGGAAATGCTGCTTGGGTGCTGTGGGCAGCTACAGCTCCAGCAGTCTGGAGCCCTGCTGCCTCTTCTGAGGACTGCAGAAGTGAAGAGTGTCATCCTGTAAGGTCATGATTTAGAGGTTTAATAGCTGATATTCATCATTTTGTCATCAGCAATTATCAAGGCAACATCTACCATGCAATGCCAGTCTGAGCCAGAACCAGCAGACCTTTGGTTTTGTTTAGCAATTCTTCTCTCTTTCAGTGGGAGGGAAACTAAACAGGAAGGACCTCTTTATATCTACTTTGCTGAGCATTTCATTACTCTTTCCTACCCTCTTGTCTGATCTTCATCTGTACTTTGACCTTTGGCTCTTGCAGCTTGGAAAAGGAGTGTGTGTCATGGACCAAAATCCTATGCTCTCAGGAAATATATGGGGAGCAACCACAGCCAGATGGACTGGTGGGCAGAAGTTTGTGATTGTTATCAATACCTTGGCAATGCCAAACATGACATTGCCAACAGCAAAGCTCTAATATGCCTGACACTGCTATGTATCTGCTATGGAAGCACTTCCTATACTCAAGGAGTTTATGCTCAAAGTAGGAAAGAGTGGGAGAGGAAGATGGATTGTGTCCAGTTCCAGGCTCCCTGGTTCAAGAAGGACAAGGAACTGCTTGAGAGGATAAAGAGCTAAAAATATGGTTAGGGGACTCTCGTGAGGAAAGACTGAGAGATCTGGCTATTTTTAATCTGGAGAAGAGCAGATGGAGGGGGGAATCTCATCAATACTTATTAATACTTCAAGGGTAGGTGTCAGGAGGATGGGACCAGGCTTTTTTCCAGAGGTGCCCAGTGACAGGACAAGGAGTAATGGGCACAAACACGAACCTAAGAAGTTCCATCTAAACCTGAGGAGGAACTTCTTTAATTTAAGGGTGGTAGAGTGCTGGAACAGGTTGCCCAGAGAGGTGGTAGAGTCTCCATCTCTGGAGACATTCAAAACCCACCTGAACTTTTTCCTGTGTGACCTTCTCTAGGTGAACCTGTCTTGGCAGAAGGGATGGGCTCAATGATCTCCAGAAATCCACTCCAACTCCTACATTCTGTGGTTCTGTGATGATGAGGAATCACTGCAGGGTTAGAACATTTGTTTCTGTTTAAACTAGAGTACTTTCTTTTTTCCCTCCAAATTGAGTAACTTATTCTAGAAAATGCATTACCTCCTTGTTCTGTGTCATGCTGATGTTGCTGGGCTTTGAGTAGATGCCCTTTCATTTAGGGTTGTTGGTGCCATAAAATGTTAATTATTTATATTGGGAGTTTAAAAAAAAATAAAAAGAAGAAAATAAAAAAGAAAAGAAAGCCCTCAGTTCTTAGACTGCTTGTTAAATCCCACCATAGCTAAATAACATCTGGCTTTCTATAAATACAGCAAGCTAGTCATTAACAGTGGGACTATTCAGTGTTTACAGAGCTTGCATCTGAAAAGAACTGAAAAGCAAAGCCTTCATTGAAGTCTGCAGAGCATCTGCCTGCAATAGACTTTTGATAAATCCAGCCTTCCACTCCAGTCACCTTCATGTTCCAGCATTTGGTTATCTTGTCTGGGTGACTAGTTGTCTTCTTTTCCAGAGTCACAGATATGTTATTGATGCAGGCAAGATGGGAGTTTCTAATGTGCACAGAAATTTCTTGTGTGATGAATAGCCTTGGACACCCACTTACGTTTAGATGTGTGAGGACAGTAATCAGACCCAGTCAGACTTTAATCCAGGTAAAGCCCTTTGCTGGAGCAAAATGAATAAACACAAGTAGAATGATAGAATCACAGAATTGTTTTGATTGGAAAAGACCTTTAAGATCATGGAGACCAACCATTATAAAATTTGACTAAGTCTGGGCCCCTCAGTACCACATCTCTGCCTTCAAAACACCTCCAGGTATGGGGATTCAACTGCCTTGCTGGGGAGCCTGTTCCAATCTTTGAGAACCCTTTCGGTCAAGAAGATAGGGGTTTGGAACACAAACCCTATGAAGGGAGGCTGAGGGAGCTGGGGTTGATTAGCCTGGAGAAGAGGAGGCTCAGGGGATTCCTTATTGCTCTCTACAACTACCTGAAGGGAGGATGTAGACAGGTGGGGGCTGGTCTCTTCTCTGAGGCAACCAGTACCAGAACAAGAGGACACAGTCTCAAGCTGCACCAGGGCAGGTTCAGATTGGATATTAGGAAGAAATTCTACACAGAGAGAGTGATTGCCCACTGGACTGGGCTGCCTGGGGAGGTGGTGGAGTCACCATCATTGGAGGTGTTTAGGAGGAGACTTGATAAGGTGCTTGGTTTAGCTGATTAGGTGGTGTTGGATGATTTGTTGGAGGCAATGATCTTGAAGGTCTCTTCCAACTTGGTCTATTCTATTCTATTCTATTCTATTCTATTCTATTCTATTCTATTCTATTCTATTCTATTCTATTCTATTCTATTCTATTCTCCTAATATCCAACACAAACCTCTCCTCATGGAACTTGAGGCTGTTTCCTTTCCTCCTATCACTTGTAGCTATGGAGAAAAGATCAACTCCCATCTGACTCCAACCTCCTTTCAGGAAGTTGTAGAGACTGAGGAGGTCTCCCCTCAGCACTGGTTCTCTCCAGACTAAACAATCCTACTTCTTTCAGCCACTCCTCACCAGATCTGTTCTTGAGACCCTTCGCCAGCTCTATTGCCCTTCTTTGGATCTCCTCCAATACCTTAAAATCCTTCTCAAAGTGTGGCCTCACCAGTGCTAAGTACAGATGGACAATCGCTTCCCTGGTCCTGCTGGCCACACTATTTCTGACCCAGGCCAGGATGCTGTTGGCCTTCTTAACCACCTGGGCACACACTGGCTTATCTTCACCCACCTGTTGATAAACGCTTCTAAGTCTTTCTCTCCTGGACAGCTTTCCAGTTGCTCTGCCCCAAGCCTGAAGAGTTCATGTGGTTGCTGTGACCCAAGTGCAGGACTTGACCTTATGGAATTTCATACAGGGCCTTGACCCATTGATCCAGTCTGTCCAGGTCCCTCCGCAGAGTCTTCCTATTCTCAAGCAAATTAACACTCCCTCCCAGATTTGTCTCATCTGCAAACTTACTGAAGGTGCCTCAATTCCTTCATCCTGATCATTGATAAAGATATCAAAGAACATAAACATATTTAAGAGAATATAAATATACAGAAGTGAACTGTTATAGCACAGTTCTTCTGTCAGGCTAGTGAGGTCAAGTCAGTCTCACAGACAAACAAAGCCTTCTGAGTCCTTGAGAGCTAAATTCTCATTCATCTTCATCCTTTCTATGGAGACTGTGTCCTTCTCTTCCTCTCAAGCATCACCTGCACGTTTTCCACACTACTGCATGCCTCTGGAGCTTAGCTACCCAAGACAGACTTAAGAACATACTCAGAGAATTACAGAATTCCAGACTGGAAGGGATCCCAAAAATCACCTAGCCCAGCACCCTGTCAAACTGAATCTTGAAACTGTTCAATGGAGGGTAATTCACTGCTTCCCTTGTGAATATATTATCTTTATTAACACAGCATATCTCATTTTGTTGAAATATTTAAGTGTTCCAAGCTATTCCAGATCTTTGTTGCTACCGATTTTCTTGCAATTTTTCTACATGTCTTACAGATATATTTTATTGTTGTGTAGAATGCACTCTGTGCACAGTATTTGTGCAGAGAGACTTGCCTGCTTCTATGTATGCAAAGAATTTTAGGAAGGTCAAAAGTGTTGTTCTATTAGTAAACAAAAAAGGGGGAGATGTGGGAAGAGGGATGTCTTCAGATAGCTTTAGCAAACTATAGGGATGATTTGCCTTTGCTCAAATTAGAGAAAGCTGTTTTGTCATTAAGAGTAATGTAAACACCTTGCAACTGAAGGAGAGAAGATGGGCAGAATCTGGTTGGATTTGTTTCACTTGCTCAGTCTTACCTTTAAACTTGCCTTAAGCTGTCCCTATGGGAGCAGGCTATGAGAGCTGGGGTTGTTCATTCTGGAGAAGAGAAGGCTCTGTGGAGAACTTAGAGCAGCCTTCCAGTACCTGAAAGGAGCCTGCAAGAAAACTGGAGAGGGAATTTTTACAAGGGATTACAGTGATGTGACAAGGAGCAATGGCTTTAATCTGGAAGAAAGGTGATTTAGACTGGATATTACAAAGAAAAGCTTTCCAGTGAGGGTGGTGAGACACTGCCCAGGGAGGTTTTGGATGTCCCTCCCTGGAGGTGTTCAAGGCCAGGCTGGATGAGGCCTTGAGCAACCTGGGCTAGTGGAAGGTGTCCCACCCCAGGGGTGTTGGAACTTGATGATCTTCAACGTCCCTTCCAACCCACTGTTCTATGATTATTGTCCTGCTCTGTTTTAAACCTATTTAACGTTATTGAAATTTTTAGAGCAGAGATATCTATTCCCTCTGTTCCTTAGACAGACAGATCTCGGAGCAGCTCAGTGAAGAATCAGACAGTGCTTAATTCAACCTTCTGGGTCCTCTGGAGCTTTGATGTGCTGTCAGAGCAATGGGAAAAGCCATAGTTAATCTGAATTTGGTAAGGGATTTAATATCAAGCTCAGATGAAATAAATCAAATGAAAAAAAAGATGGCATCAAAAGCACATGCTGGAGAGATCATGGGGGGTTAATTGGCAACCTTTCCCTTTGATCATGATCCAAGCGTCATTGAACCTAAAAGCCAGATGTTTGGTTTACTACCTTAGGAAGAGGTAAGGGGTATGTGTAGTCATTAAAAAATAAATGAGTCATGATTTTTTAAATGCCACCTATAATGCAAGAACTTTTAAAACTTTCTTTGTGAAAGTCTACTCAAAGGCCTTTGAAATCAAGCAGACCACAGATGAGGTGAATTTAATGGATGATTTGGGTTGTGTGCAACTTTTCTACATCAAAGTTTTCTTTAGATAGTAAAACATTGACTACCTTCTTTCTCTCTGGTTCATATTTTTTTCATTTCAAATCTCAACTGTTCTTGCCAGTAAGAAGCTTTGAAGCACACACACATGTAGCAGCAAACACAAACTACATTTCGAGGACAGATACGCAGCAGGAAAATTGATGTTGTGGCCCACCAGCAGCATGATTCTGTTGCACTCCAGAGACTGTAATGGGCATGCCTTTGAATGACTCTCATGCTGTTTGGTTCTACTTTTCACTCCTTTTTACAGCTGACAGACAGTTGGGTGATTGACTCAGAATCACAGAATTCCAGTGTGGTGGGGGTTGGAAGGGACCTCCAGGGATCGTCTTGTTCAATCCAAGGTCACCCAGAGCAGGTTGCAGAGGTTCACAATGTCCAGGTGTGTTTGGAAAGTCTCCAGAGAAGGAGACATCATGACTTCCCTGGGCAGCCTGGGCTGGTGTTCTGACATGCTCATAGGAAAGACATTTTTCTTTAAGTTAAAATGAAACCTCCAGTGTTCTACTTTGTGCCCATTACCCCTTATCCTGCCATTGGCCACCACTGAAGAGAGTCTGGCCCCATCCTTTCAACCCACCCCTTTAGATATTGATCAGCACTGAGAAGATCCCCTCTCAGTCTGCTCTTCTCCAGGCTAAACAGCCTGAGGTCTCTCAACCTCTTCTTGTCAGAGAGATGGCCCAGTCCCCTCAACATCTTTGTAGCCCTTCACTGGAGTGTCTCCAGCAGTTCCATTAAAGACAGTGACTTACAGTCCTTTATAGAAAAAACAGATGTTTATGATTCTACATAGGACAGGAGCTAAACCACGGCTGTAGATATAATCAGACCTAGTTCAATGAAGCAAGAGGCAAAGGAGCAGTACTGGAGAAGGATATTAGACATCCCACTTAGTTTTTTCATGTCTCTCCAGTATGAAACAACTAAACACCCTTACCAGGCTAAATACAAGTATATATACACAATTTTTTCTCCAGGATTAGAAATACCCAAGTCCTCCACCATGCAGATCATAGAATCATTCAGGTTGGAAAAGACCCCTGAGATCATCAGGTCCAACCATTAACTCTACTCTACCAAGTTCACTGCTAAATCATATCACTAAGAGCCACATCTAAACAACCTTGAAACATATCCAGGGATGGTGATTCCACCACCTCCCTGGGCAGCCTGTTCCAATGTATGACCACTCTCGCAGTGAACAATTTTTGCCTAATGTCTAGCCTAGATCTACCCTGATGCACTTTGAGGCTGTTCTCTCTTGTTCTATCACAAATTACCTGTGAGAACAGACCAGCATCTACCTTTCTACTGTCCTTTCAGGTAGATGTAAAGAGCAATGAGGTCTCCCCTCAGCCTCCCCTTCCTCAGCCACTCTTCATCAGATTCATTCTCTAGGCCCTTCACCAGCTTAGTTACTCTTCTTTGCACCTGCTCCAGCACTCAAGGGATTTTCTTGTACTGAGGTGCCCAAAACTGAAAGCAGCACCCACGGTGTGGCTTCACCAATGCAAAGTACAGAGGTGCAATCTCTTTCCTGAACCTGCTTGCACATTTCTAATACAAGGATTCTATTGGCTTTTTTTGTGACCTGGGTGCACTGATGGCTCATGTTCAGCCACATGTTGATTAAACCCTTGGTCCCTTTCTGCCAGACAACTTTCCACACACAGTCCCCCAAGCCTGTAGAGTTCCATGGGGTTGTTGTGGGCCAAGTCCTGCAACTCATCTGGTCTTGTGGCAGATGAGACTTTACAACAACCAGCAGTTCTCTAAGCCCTGTAGCTGGAAGTAGCAAAGTGGCAACTAAAACATCTAGTTCCAGCACTGACCATGGCCACTCCATATTTCACTCTAGAAGGACTCTAACAGCAGGTGGGATCAAGCCAGGCCAGACTTATAACCAAAGGTAGTTTCTTTGGTTTATTGATTTTTTTTTTTCTTGTTTGGTTAGGGGGTTTTGGTTTTGTTTGTTTGGTTTTTAAGGTGATAAACTTCTTTTCTCTGTACATTTTATTGGCAGACATTTCTCTGATCCACCAGAAACAAAACAAAACAAACAATGCAGTAACTATCAAGTCAGGCTTGATAGCCATAATTCCAGAAAATACATTGGCTAATTCTGTCCTCAAGGTCGAATAAAAGTGACACAGTGGATGGCAAATTCTGCTTGTGGAATCACTGCCAACCTTCTCCCCTGTAGTTTTGTTTTTTTCCTTCTCCAGGGATCACATTTAAAGTATTTGATTGTTCTCTTCAAAATCCAGAACTTGTGACTGATAGCCTGTAGTAAATATATCCATGCAGCACATCTCCAAACCAAAATAATTTCAAGTCTTTTGATGAGATACTTACAAACAAGCTCATACTGTATGGAAGAAAAATGCTTGGTCTCCTTAAAAACACCTCCTAGACTTTTTTAGAGGTCTGAACACATGAAACATGGGGTGGAAACCTATCCTTTTTATAGCTTGCAATATCAAAAATTGGTTAAAAAGATCTACATGCACAACTCCTAGACAAGCCAGGAAAACAATATGAGCTTCCAGTGTTCTGAAATGAATCACAGAATCATAGAGTTATTGATTCACAGAATGGTTTGGGTTGGAAGGACCTCAAAGACCACCTAGTTTTGAGCCCCCAACCATGGGCAGGGACACCTTCCATTAGACCAGCTTGCTCAAAGCCTCATCCAGCCTGGCCTTGAACACATCCAGGGATGGGGTATCCACAGTGTCTCACCACCCTCACTGCAAAGAATTCTTCCTGATCTCCAGCCTAAATCCCCTTTCTTCCAGCTTAAAGTCATTGCCCCTTTTCTATAAGTAGAAGTTCCTCCCCAGCTTTCTTGTAGCTCTGCTTCATGTACTAGAAGGCCATTCAAAGGTCTTCTTGGAGCCTTCTCTTCTCCAGGCTGAACCTCCCAAACTGTCTCAGCCTGTCCCCATAGTGGGGGTGCTGCAGCTCTCTGATCATCTTCATGGCCTCCTCCAGACCCACTTGAAATGAAGCAGCCAAACCCTATGATGCTTTCTCATAATTAATTAGTTCAGCATCAATGTTAATTGCCTGCACAACACATGAAACTGACAGTTCATGGGCACTCAGCCTGCCTGCATTGTAGCTTGCTGACTGGGGCGGGGGCTGCTTTGCCATTTTCATTACTATTCTCATCAGCCCTGACATGCAAAAAAAAAGCAGCAACACTTTCCCCCCCTCCAAACAGTCTGTTCTGGGTGTGAGTCAGTTCAGACAGTTATCAATAAGAGAGAAAAATGAACTCAACTGGCATCTCCCAGAAACCCACAGACACTATTTTTTGCCTTTTAATTATTCCCTTCCAAAGATAAGTAAAGGGACATTCAGCAGGCTTAGAAGATGCAGCACAATACCTTCACAGAGGCTCTCACCACAGGGACCAATTTGCAAAAATTAATACAAACTGGAGACAGACTAATAAGTGCACCAGATGTAAAGCAAACTCATGTTGAAACAAAGAAGAAAGCACAATAGGATTCTTCCTTCACTGCAGAGAAAGCTCACCATTTACACCATGAATCACACCAAAGTTATTCCAGGCTCTAGCAACTCCAGCAGTTTGGCAGTCAGCACAGTAATCCAGTATGCCATGGACCCACAATTACAACCTCCACAACTCCCACACCTTCCAAATGTGCACATTTTACCCAGCCTGCTCAGCCAGATGAGAGCATTTGAACCCACCACGTTCATATCTTGTGCTTCATGCAATCGTTGAAGTTGAACAATCCTCTAAGATCATCAAGTCCAGTATCTCATGATTAATATAATTACAGTTGGAAAAGACTTATAAACTGAGCAAGTTCAACTGTTAACAACACCACCATAATCACTAAACCAAGTCAAAGTGCAATGTAAACATGCGTTTTGAACACCTTCAGGGATAGTGAGTCCATCACCTCCCTGGGCAGCCTGTTCCAATGCCTGAACACTCTTGCAGGAAAGAAAGTTTTCCTAATCTCCAACCTAGACCTCTTCTGGTGCAACTTGAAGCCATTTCCTCTCATCCTGTTTCTAGTTACTTGAGAGAAGAGAAGGCAAGCTGGTGAAGGGTCTGAGGACAGGTCTTATGAGGAGCAGGTAAGGGGTCTAGAATTGTTGAGTCTGGAGAGGAGGAGACTAAGGGGAGAAATTCTGGCTCTTTACAAGTCCCTGAAAGGAGGTTGGAGTGAAGAGGGGATCATGTTCTTCATGTGTCTTCCCCATGCTAACTTGCCAGAGGGTGTGAATTCATGGTAGATCCCAGTTGAAACCGCACTCCAGAAGCTCCTGTCCACACTTCATCAGTGTGTTGAATTACTCCCAGACACTTTTTCGTTGCTTTTGCCAGCAATCTCTAAACATCCTTCCCCAAACCAGTTCAAGCCTAACCAGGTAAACAGGTGAAGCTTGATCTTGTTTTACTAAAGCAGACCAGGTGAAATTATGCCATGGTTGTGCTGGCTGCATGAAAAGAATTATCCTTGGCAGCAAGAGGTGAAGAAGGGAGGAGAGAAGCCAGGATGGGAGAGTGACTGGCTTCATCCATAAAGCTGCAGCTGGAGCAGGATGAATGAGCACAGCCTGGATCCTGCCTTTCAAGCCCTGTGCTCAGCCCTTCCTAACTCAGCATTGCAAATGAGTAAAGCAAGCAGCACTGAAACTCTTTCCTTCTGCAGGGAGCACAGGAGGCTGGCAATCTGGTTCCTCAAATAACCAAGTCAGTCTGTGGCACAAGGAAGTAAAGTTTTAAACTCTCTGGGATTCAGGAGCCTAAAATCCTGTTAATTTTTGTCTGCCCAGGAGGCAGGGTAATGCAAGCCTTAGGGGAGATTTTTATACTTCCCATGCAAATTGACAGAGAGGCTTTAAGGTGTAATCAGCTTCCAGCTGCTAGAGGGGCATGGAGGGACTGGCCCAAGATGCTCAGAGGTCAACAGAAAAGCTTGCTTCAACAGCCAGACAAGCCAGCAGACTGTACTTTTGGACTCTACTTGAATATCATCTAACAAGGACAGGAACCTCTCAAAGGCCTCATCTTCCTGCAGAAAAATAATGTTTCATTCATTCACTTATGAGCCTGACCACTTGAAGACACTTTTTTCTTCTACACCCAGAGCACATATCAGATCTACACATCCACCTCTGTGCTGGCGGGGTGGGGGTCAAGAGCATGGGACTGAGCTATTTTCAGTGATGCCCAGTGGTAGGACAAGGAACAATCAGCGTGAACTGGAACCCAGGAGGTTTCACTTGATCTTAAGGAAAAGCTTCCTGTGAGGGTGCTGGAGCCCTGGACCAGGCTGCTCAGAGAGGTTGAGGAGTCTCCTTCTCTGGAGACTTTCAAAACCTGCCTGAACACATTCCTGTCCAATGTGATCCAGGTGACCCTGCTCTAGCAAGGGGGTTGAACCTGATGTTTTCCAGAAGTCCCTTCCAACCCCTACCATTGTGCAATTCTATGTCAGACCTGTGTCAAAAAATGACACTAAGCCTAGATTCATTACCTGCCTGCAAGAACAAAAGCAACCTTCCCCCAGGACAACTCATATATCCACACAGGAGTAGCCCTGACCGCATCAGGTGCCCTCTGTGCTATTAAAACCATAGTCCCTAGTTTCTCAGCTAGCTTAAGGGAAATATAATCCCATAGAAGTCAAGAGGACCATACAGATCTGGTACAAATGGCATCCAGTGACAGGACAAGAGGAAACAGGCACAGACCTGGACACAGTAAGTTTCATCTAAACACGAAGAGGACATTCTTTAATTTAAGTGTGACAGAGCACTAAACCAGGCTTCCCAGACAGGTGATGGAGTCTCTGTCTCTGGAGACTTTGCGAACCCATCTGGAGGTGTGCCTGTGTGACCTTCTCTGGGTGAACCTGCCTTGGCAGTGGGGGTGGACTCAAAGGTCCCTTCCAGTCGCTACCATTGTGTAATTCTGTAAGTGGGTGTAGTCACCAGCATGCTTACATGCTGAGGCTTGCTAGTCAGAGAAATGGGTGATTTGGATTCCCAGGAGGATTCTTTCCCTCATTTGATTAAAAACCATTATCTACTACACACCTAAAAATTGTGTGCTGTGTTTATCCTCTTCTGGGAGTTACAGTCCCTGAGAAGTAGGTATCACCATCTGAAAAATACTTGAAGAGGTAAGAGTAAAGTGGAGAGGGTAGCACAGAACAGTACAATGCCTTCTCCAAGGCATCCAAGAAATTGATAGCTGGCCTGGGTTATTGCTCGTCTTCTCTGCTCCTTCATGCTGCCTTTCAGCATGGATAAGCCATCTGGCTTTCCCTCGGCTTGTGCTTTGCTATGCCAGCAGAGCTCAGCTCCACCATGTGCACTGAGCTATATTTAGAGGGATATTACTTCATCCCTGTCCAGCTGAACAGGCAGGAAAAAAGGGTTTTCTGGAGGCATTGCTCCTGCACAATGGCATAGGGACAGCAGAGCTGACCCTACTGCTGGGCACGTTCCATCTGCGACCTCCAGCACTGCCAGTGCTTCACCTGTGCAGTCGTGGGATGAAAGCAGCCTGGTACCTGATGTGAAACCAAACTGCAATAAAAAGTAGAAAAAATGGGAAGAAAGGACAGCTGCTGCTGTGTGCTTTTACAGAGTGTTCAGGGGAAGAGGCAACCGGTCAGGCTCTTGCTGCATCCCTTGGTGTCTAACAAGCAGATCATCCTCCTTTCACTCTGCAGCTCAGCATAGAATCATAGAACTGTTTGTGTTGGAAATGTCCTCTAAGATCATTCAGTCCAACCTTATTCTTCGCACCATCATGGCCATTAAACCCTGTCCCAAAGTGCCATGCTCACATGTTTCTTGAACACCTCCAAGGATGATGACTCCACCACCTCCCTGGGCAGCCTGTTCCAATGCCAGCCCTCTCTGGCCGGAAAGAAATTTTTCCTAATGTCCAACCTAAACCTCCCTTTGGCATAATTTCAGGTCATTTCCTTTTGTTTTATCACCTGATAATAGGGAGAAGAGACTGACCCCTGCATCACTGCAACCTCCAAAAGCACATTTAAAGTCTTTTCTTATAAGCAGCTATCTGCTGGGACTGTCTCGCACTGTCATTACACAGGTCCCCTTGTCTGGTTTATTAAGGCTTTTCTTTTTCCCCAAAGCCTCTTTCACCCCATCAGTCCCCATGTCACTCTTAAAATATGCAGTAAAAGAACATTTCACCATAGCCTCCCTCAACATTTCTACCCTTCTCTGTCTGAGCACACAAATAGAAAGGGTCTATACACCCCCACCCTTGGCACCTCATTCTTAATGGGGTTTGCAGTATTGCTTTAGAGTAGGAGGGGAAGAGGGGTTAGAAAGGATAACAAAGAAGGGTCATAGGATCATAGGTTGGGAAAACACCTCTAAAGTCATAGAGTCCAGCCAACGACCTAAGAACACCATGTCCTGAAGTGCCATGTCTACACACTTCTTGAACACCTCCAGGGATGGTGACTCCACCACCTCCCTGGGCAGCCTGTTCCAATGACTGAGCACTCTTGCAGTCAGCAAGTTTCTTCTAATATCCAGCCTAAACCTCCCCTGTTACAATATAAGGCCATTTCATCTAATTCATCTATTTCTAATAATTATTTGGAAGAAGAGACCAACCCCTAACCTCTTCTCAGGGAGCTGTAGAGAGCAATGAGGTCTCCCCTCAGCCTCCTTTTCTCCAGACTAAACACCCCCAGTTCCCTCAGCTGCTCCTCACCAGACCTGTTCTCCAGAACCTTTACAAGCTTTGCTTCCTCTTTCTGCACCTGCTACAGCACCTCTGGGCTGTCTTTGCTGACAGAGATATTCATGGAGAGCCATCACCTTAGCACAAACAGCACCTGGCCCCTTGCAGGAAGCAGAAAAAGCTATGCTTCAGTACCAGTAACAAAAAAATTCTCCCTGGTTCTCATTATTTCTTGTGCAAACTCTGTCCATCAAAACCTATTAAGGTGAAATGTGTTAGCTTCAAAAGCCACCACAGCCGAGAATATACAGATGGCCAATGGTCTCACTGCACTAATTCAGCCTTGTCTAATATCTGCCAAAGAATTGTCATGTCTAGTTTGTTTTAATCCTTAAAAAAAAAGACCCAAACAAGTCCAAACACCCAACAGTTAGAAAGTAAAATGAAGAAACTTCACAAAATAATGAGTACAAAGGGGTATTTACCCTTAAACATGTGGATATATTTTTTCTGTGGTTTTAATCTCTCAAACTCATTTGACTCCAAAGCTCCAAGGGCTACATCAGCCTTGGCTGAGTAGCTTTCCCTATCATTTCTCCTCCCCTCTTCAATCAGCAGATGTAAATTTCCTCTTGAGCTGTGAAGCTTCACAAGCTTTCAAAAAATAGCTCCTAATAAGGACAAACAAACAGGCTGCCTTTTCTTTTTCCTTAAGGGGTTCCCCATTATATCTCTGGAGCAGCTCTTGGAGGTCAGAACTCAACACAACACCATGCTTTCTGCAGTAACCCCTTTCAGAAACCTACCATGATCAAAATGTGACTAGAGAGACCCCAGATTTTGTGCCTAATCCAAAAGGACTCCCCCCAAATCATCATTCTCTGTGTCTGATGAGTTCATCTCCCATCAAGGCTGCTTGACTTCTGGGGATGTCTCTCCCAAAAATCCTGCCTGTGAATGGAGAATATTCAATTCTTTATCTCTTTGCCCAAAGATGATGCTTTTGTTCTAAAAGCTGACAGAGAATCTTCTTCACATTATTAAGGTGCACTGGCCAACAGCTTTGAAGGTACCATCAGTGACTTTTTTTTTTCCCTTTCTTTCTGGTGGAGTTTGGGCGCTTTTTGTAGGTTTGGTTTGGTCCATACTCCTCTCAATGAACCAGCTCATCCACATCTTGCAGTATTTATGCTCCAACAAGGCATAATTGGAAGTCAGCACTTGGAAGGATATCTAAAGATCTTGTCTGTCTTTACTGCTCAGGCCAGACTTTGCATATTGTGCTCAGTTTTGGACCCCGCAGTGCAAGAAAGACATGGAGGTGCTGGAGTATGTTGAGAGAAGGGCAATTACGCTAGTAAAGGGCCTGAGGAACAGGGCTGGTGAGGAGCAGCTGAGGGACTTGGCATTGTTTATTCTGGAGAAAAGGAGGCTGAGGGGAGACCTTATTGCTCTCTGTAACTCCCTGAAAGGAGGCTGGAGCCAGGTGGGGATTGGTCTCTTCTCCCTAGTATTAGGTGAGAGAATAAAAGGATACAGTCTGAAATTGTGGCAGTGGGGGCTTAGGTTGGATATTAAGAAAAATTTCCTTGCTGCAAGAGTAGTCAGACATTGGAACAGGCTGCCCAGGGAGGTGGTAGAGTCGCCATCCCTGGAAGCATTCAGGAAATGTGTGGATATGGCACTTTGGGACACAGTTTAATGGCCATGATGGTCTAAAGTTGACAGTTGGACTCCATGATCTTAGGGATCTTAACAGACTGAAATAACTCTATCATTCTATAAGACATTGATTTTCTGTTCAAATTAGCAAATCTAAGCCTGACAAGTTACAGGTGACTTTCAAGTCTGAATGTCCAGGCACTTGGAAACTCAAAAACATAAAATTATCCTTTGTTCAACACGACTGATTCATCCTGAATGAAGGGAGACAGCTTTGAGGTTTGGGGTCGTGTTCATACACCCAGCTTCTCCATCAAAATAAAATAATGCTACTCTGATTTGACAGACAATATTTCCCAGCCTGCAATTAAAATGGGCACTTCCTCAGCTAGGAAGTCTTCCTTTATCTTCACTGCTAGGAAGCATCACATAATTACCTTGGACTCACAGTGACAAAAAGAAATGTATTATTAAATTCAAAAGATGACTTCATTATAACCTTGTTGGTCTGTTGATAGTTTATAGATAAGTTACCCTACACATACATCAGCCAATCTTTACCATTTGTCAATTTGTCTGTCCCATATATCAGGACAGATGGGAGGAATAAAAAAAAAACAATAGAAATTATGGTGCCCAGTGTCCCTCACTTACACAAAAAGTTCATGACAAATTTGATGTTTCATATCACACACTTGACAATTTTATTGTTGTCAGTGATAAGAGAAAAAAGCTCAAATGAAACCAATGTCCTTTGCTGTCAAAGACAAGGGTATCTCATGTCTCGAATGCCATCGTCGGCAGGAAATTGCCTGCCCTGGTTTCAAAGAGAGATTTCTGGAAGAAGAAGGGAATGACTTCTCGACAAAGCACACTGTTTGAAAATTGTCTGTCAATCAGGGAAAACAAATCTGTGATTAGATGTTAACTCCTTCAGGTTGACCTAATGTTGTCCACACAGCATACTGAGGTGATTTCTTTAAGGACAACATTATTTAGAATCACAGAATCACAGAATTCATAGATTTATGTTGGCAGGGACCTTAAAGGTTACCTAGTTCAAATCCCCCTGCCATGGGAAGGGATTCTGTTCACTACAGCAGGCTTCTCCATGGACCCATCCAACTTGGCCCTGGTGCTCCTCCAGGGAGGAGGCATCCACAGCCTCCCTGCACAACCTGTTCCAGTGTCTTCCCACCCTCAGTGTCAAGAATTTCTTCTTAATATCCAGTCTAAATCTGCCATGCTCAAGCTTCAATCCATTCCCTCTCATCCTATCATTTCAGGTACTGGAAGCTCACTAGAATGTCTCCCTGGAGCCCTCTCTTTCCTAGGCTGAACAGCCCCAGCTCTCACAGCCTGTCCCCACAGGAGAGGTGCTTCAGCCTCTCATCCTTGTCTCATCACATCATCAGTTTCTGCCAGGATGGATGAGGGGACATCAGTCTGGAACATCAATGAATTTACCAGGAGATCGATTCTTCCCATTGCCCCTTGTCCTGTCAGTGGACACCACTGAGAAGAGTCTGGCTCCATCCTCCTGACTCCCACCCTTTAGCTATTGATCAGCATTGATAAGATCCCCCCTCAATCTGCTCTTCTCCAGGTGAAATATCCCCAGTGCTCTTAGCCTTTCCTGGTAAGGTAGATGTTACAGTCCCTTTGGCATCATGAAAAGCTAAAATCTAAGGCAGCAGAATAAAACAACATTTCATGCAATAAAAAGAGCTAGATGGCAGGAGGTTAACAAAATCAAAACAAAATCAATGAGTCCTGGGATGAGATACTCTGGAATTGCAACACTAACTGCTACAGGGCTCTATAATCCCCTGCTTCCAGATCTAAGTAATCTCTGTGAAAATAGAATAGTATGAAGACCAGATTCTCTGCTTTCTGCCCACTCCTCTCTCTCCTAAGGCAGATGGGTAAAGCATTCAGGAGAATTTCAAACCATGGGGAGGTACCTCACTAAATCTTTCCATGGCATGGTTCTGGTCTGATTGGAAGTGGGATTTCAGGCCATGCATCATTTAGTTCCTTTTGCAATTTTTATCTCAGTTGCTCTCCACTGTGAGACCACATCTGGCAATATCTCCAACTCTTTGCTACTCATGAAAAAGTGATGAACACCAGGGATTGCCAAGAAGATTCATACGAAATCTAACAGCTTTATAATAGTCAATAAACTCCCTGGCGGGTCAGGGGTTTTATTAAAGACCACACTAAAGCCTTTTTTCTGATATCACATTATTGAATACCACAGGTGGGCCACACTGTGGAGAAAGAGAATGTCACTTCTGCTGTTGAGAGCGTCACATCTGCTGTCTTTGTGTCTAAAGAAATCCATCTATATGCAGGGGAAAGCTACCCTAGCTGGCTGCACACTTTTGAAATTCTGAGGCTCTCCTGACACACACATTTACACTCGCTCTGCTCCATGCACTTGAATTTCTGGGCTGCCTTGCTGCTTTCCCCTCTGTGACAGACCTGGCCTGGGATTTCCTCCGGTGAAGCTGCTCACCATTTGCCAAGTAGATCATCTTTTTCCCCTTCCCCATAGGATAGGATCGCTCTTGACTAGCATCAGCTGCTGACTGTGTGCTCCTCTGAGCTGGTAGTAGTCAGAAGGCCAAAGAGCACTGGGCACAGAACAACACAGCACTCATTTGGAAATTCATGTGTTGAAACCAGGCAGTAATGGGAAAGATTATGGCTCCCAAGCAAACAACCAGTTAAGAGCCACTAAGATGCTGAGGGGACTGGAATATCTGTCTTATGAGGAGGCTGAGACACCTAGTAGAGTTTAACCTGGAGATTTTAAGACTGAGAGAATACTGATCAATATCTAAAAGGTGAGTTTCATGAGGATGGGGCCAGACTCTTCTCAGTGCTGTCCAGTGACAGGGTGAGGGGCAATGGACACAAAGTGGAGCATGGGAGGTTCCACATAAACACAAGGAACTTGTCCCTTTGAAGGTGTGGGAGCACTGGACCAGAGAGATTGTGGAGTCTCCTTCACTGGAGGCATTCCAAACCCACCTAGACATCTTTTTGTGTGATTTACTCTAGGTGATGGAAGAGGGGAGATTTAGACTGGATATTAGGAACAAACTCTTTCCAGTGAGAGTGGTGAGAAAATGGAATAGGTTGCCCAGAGAGGTTGTGGATGCCCCCTGCCTGGATGTGTTCAATGCCAGGCTGGACAGGGCCTTGAGCAACTTGGTCTAGTAGAAGATTTCCCTGCCCATGATCAGCAATTTGGAACCAGATGGTCTTTAAGGTCCCTTCCAACCCAAATCATGTTATGATTCTATGATTCTATGATCCTGCTTTAGCACGGGGTTTGAACTAGATGAACTCCAAAGGCCCCTTCCAATCCTCACCACTCTGTGATACTGTGGAAGTGCCAACTGACACAACCCCCTCAGGATGCTCCCCAAAAACAGACAGAAGAAAGCCTTCAAGTTTTTCTGCAAGGATACGCATGCATGCAAGTATGTGAGCATATGCACACATGCCCCACCTTGTGTCACAGTGAGCAGGATGAAAAACATTCATCCTTTGAGCCATTTGTCAGAAAAGATAGAGCTGTTTGCCCTGCAAATGTTCAGGAAGGGGCACAGAGGACAGGTCAAAGTTTCTTGTGGGCATGGCACTTTAGGACATGGTTTAGTGGCTGCAGTGGTGTTGGGTTAATGGTTGAACACAATGATATGCCAGCCTGCTGCACCAATGCCAAGAGCTGTCTACATCTGGGGTGAGACACAGTTTAGGGAGTTGCAGAGGCCTGTATGTACTTGCTGCAGTCATCTGAAAACTTCAGAGGACAGATCTCACTGCAGAAGTGTAGGACATGAGTTCATGACTATGGCAGTTTCCTATTGCTGTGTGGTGTAAGGTGATTTCTTTGCTGACAGCAAGCTGAAGTATTTGTGTTTCCAACTCTACATGTCTAACTCAATCTCTGTAAAAGTCCATCTCCCAAGGTGCCCTTTCCAGTCAACAGTAAAAGAGAGATCCTTCCACAGGGAGGTTTGAAGCAAAACCACATGGACCATATACAAGCTAAATCTCCTTTCCATCTCCATACTCCATTTAGCAATGCAAGGTTTGGATGAGGGCAAGATTCTTCCCTATGACACAGTCCTGACCCCAAATGTTACTGTGCCTGGAGGAAAGGCAGATGTTTGCTCCAGTTGGCTGGGGTCAGGGATTCAAAGTAACAGAATTGTAGAATGGTAGGGGTTGGAAGGGACTTCTGAAGATCATTGAGTCCTACTCCCCTACCAAAGCAGGATCACCTAGGGTAGGTCACACACAAATGCATTCAGACAGGTCTTGAAAGCCTTTAGAGAAGAAGACTCCATAGCCTATCTGGGCAGCCTGCTCCAGGGCTCCAGCACACTCACAATAAAGAACTTTTCCCTCACATTGAGGTGGAACTTCCTGTGGCCTAGTTTGAGTCTATTGTCCCTTGTTCCATCACAGGACACCACTGAAAAGAGCCTGGCCCCTTCTTCTTGACACACAGCTTTCAGATATTTATTGACATTAATAAGATCTCCTCTTGGTCTTCTCGTCTCCAAACTATCCAGCCCCAAGTCCCTGTCTTGCAAGGAATGGCTGTCCACTGCCAGTAGAGTCCATGGGAGTGGACAGAGCAAATACCAGAACAAACCTCCACAATGAGGAACCTGCAAACAAGCCTGATGAGTAGACTTTCCAAAGTGCCCAGCAAGCCTGCCTGCTGTGCTGGTTCTGCCCTGCTTTTTGCAGAGCACTGTATTGGGTCCAGCTTCTGCCTTTATAAGGAAGAAGTGGTAGAGGAGTTAAGTTTTCTCATTTGTATTCCTGTTCAGAAGCAAGAAACAAATCTGTAGTACTGAATTCACATCATGTATCCAGCCAAGCAGTTGTATGCCCTTTGGATGGATTAATCTACCTGCTCCTGGCTTCACCCTTCAATTCCCTCTTTGCCTGGGCTGCTGTATGGGATTCCTCATCATGACCACAGGAGCTGTGTTCCTGTCTCCCTTCTTGTCCCATCTCTTCTGTAGCACTGTTGGATACAAGAAAATACACACAAGAAGCTGTGCTGGCTCTTGATGCCTCTCCACTGATTAAGCTAGCAAGATGCGGTGGCAGTAATGCTCACAGGCCACCCATCCCTGAGCTGACCAGCACAGCATGCTCCTTCCTTCTCTGCTTTTGGGCTTCCAACAGGTACTGCCAAATAAGCCATCAAACCTTACAGGGACACAGTGATTTCAGTTTGCTGGAGACTTATTTTTTCCTTGCTGCAACAGTACATATGGAGAGTAATTATTTCTGGAAAGCCTTTTCATACTCCATGGAGTATTAAATAGGCAGCACTGGATTCCCTTAGTCTAAATTACTTCCTCTGTCAAGGTAAATCTCATGCTCAGCCTTCCTCCATCTCATGCTCATTTTGCTGGCTTTAGCAGGCTTCTTCTCTCTAATTGCCCAGTTATGACCATGGCAGCTAAATCAATCATCCACCTGCATTTATTTATCTGGATCAGGAATGCTGGAGATAATGGGTCATTAAAAACTACCCTTTCCAAACCACAGATATCATGAGCCTGACTGGCAAAGAATTAGCTTTTAGATAAGAAAAAGGGCTTAGGAAGGTCAATTAGGTTATAGTTGGCTTGGATCATAGCCTTCACCTGCATTGGCTTTATTAAAACCCAGTAGCTGGAGACAATATCTTATCTGCTGTTTTTCAAATGGGGCTGCACAGTTTGTGGCTTGCCAGCACATGATATCCACTACCAACAAATCTGAGATTATCAAACCCTGGAGCCCATCAGATTGTAAAGCTAAAGGCCCTACTGGAGAGAAGATAGGACAAAAACACCCTTCTTCTGCCATGCTAAGCTCAAGCCTCTGAAAACCATGCTTGATTTCTGAAATAAAACACCATGGGTCTGAAAGGAAAGAATCAGCCCTGAGTTACATGAGCCCTACAGCTGAGACATTCCTCTTGGCACTCAAATGAAGTTTCCCCAGCTTGGAAATGTCACAGCAGCTCCAGTGGTATCACAAAGCAATTCCCCTTTATGAGTGTTTGCTCAGGGCAAGGAGAGAAAAAACCCTTGGAAGTCTTTCTCAGCCTGATTTTCTCATCTCTCTCTCTCTAGACATCTGTTTTGAAGCTAGTGAAAGGGCAAAATGTGGCTGTAGTGAAAGAGGCCAGCAAACCCAAAGTCAAGGAGCTACTCATAGGGTTCAATGTTCCCCAGCACAGATCCACAGTCCTTTCTTTGACAAGACCTCCAGGAGAAGAGTTCCTACTTGTTTCTCACTCCCCATCATCTGGTTTTGGTGGAGGGTACATTTCCTCCACCAAGCATGCTTGTTTTGTGGGATCTGGCAATATCATTGCTGATAATCAGTTAGTCTGGAGAACAAGATGCTGAGTTGCTCTCTAAAACTCCCTGAATGGAGGTTGGAGAGAGATGGGGATTGGTCTTTTCTCCCTATTGTCACCTGAGGAAATGGCTGAAACTGCACCAGGGAAAGTTGAGCTTGGATATTAGGAACAATTTATTTCTTGCAGAGTGATCAGACATTGGAACAGGCTGCACAGGGAGGTGGTGGAATCACCATCTCTGGAGGTGTTCAGGAAATGTGTGGACATGGCACTTGGGGACATGGTTTAAAGGCCATGGTGGTGTTAGGTTGACAGTTGTACTTGATGATTTTAGGAGGACTTTTCCAACCAAAATTCTATGACTCCGTAAGTCTATGATTTGCTCAGCAACTTGGTTTGCAAATGTTGAGGTCAGCCCTTAGGTATTTCACATAACAAGGAAAAATGTCATCCAGAAGAGCATCAGAATGAGTGCACAGCACCTGGTGATCATCAGCAGCATTTTTTACACTGTGCTGTTGCTCTCACACCTCATCTGGGTATGCCAGGATTCTTCTGAAAGGCATGGGAACTGGTAATGCTTGAATCCCAGCCACATTTCTGCTCGGTGCTTGCCATTTGGCTTTGAGTGAGATAGCCTTAACTTTCAACATCCACTTTTGAAAGCATCATGAGGACTCATCAGCCACATGTTTATAAATAATGGCTGCTACGCAGCATTATGTGGCTGCAGTCAGCATTAATCTGAGTTTAGACAGCAAGAGTAACACAGCCCTTCTGATATATCCAAGGTGTCCTGAGGAAGGCAGTGATGCCTTCTGAGATGGCTTATAATCAAGACTCCTTGAAAGTGTTGAAAGTAAACACATTTGGCGGTTTGCTCATGTTGTTTTTTCCTCACCTCACCTCACCGGCTCTGTTAATATTCAAATCATAGAATCAGTTTGTTTTGAAAGGACCTTTAAGATCATCCAGACCAACTATTAGCTAGTTTTACTAAGACTGGTGTTAAACCATGACCCTCAGCACCACATTTTTGCCTCTTGTGAAGAACTCCAGGGATGGGTATTCAACCACCTCCCTGGTCAGCCTGTTCCAGCCTTTGAGAACCCTTTCAAGTCAAGAAGTTTCTTCTAACATGCAACCTAAACCTGCTCTGGTGCAACTTGAGGCCATTTCCTCTACTCCTATTGCTTGTAGTAGGGAGAAGTGACCACTGGTTACAACCTCCTTTCAGGGGATTGTAGAGAGCCAGAAGGTTTCCCGTCTCCTTTTCTCCATAGCAAACAGCCCTGGTTCCCTCAGCCACTCCTCACCACACCTGTTCTTCAGACCCTTCACCAGCTTCTCTGGACACTCTCCAGCACCAGAATGTCTTTCTTGAAATGAGGGGCCCAAAACTGAACCCAGGCCTCAAGGTGTGGCCTCACCAGCACTTGGCTCTCTTTCTTACAGAAAGGAAAAGAAAGAATAAAAAAAAATATAAAAATTGGTGAGCTTTTCATCCCTAGAAAGTGCAAAACTTTGTTGAGGCCCCATTTAATTTACACTGAATACATATGAAGGCCTTAAAAATCAGAGCAATGAGGAAAAAAAAATCTCCCTTCTTTAGAGGGCAAGCAGCTGATTTTGATAGAACATGCATTCAGAGAATAAGTTTTCTGTAATAAACCTCTGCCTTTTTACCATTATTTTAGAATCTGTCAGCTACATCTTAACATGCATGTGCAACAGCCTCATATTTAAAAGGAGAGAAAAAGACATGCATTTTTTACCCACATTTAGCCTCAAGTGGCTTCATAATTTATTACTTTAGTTTGCTGCTGCTGCTGTGATTGAGAGCTGGAGAAAGGGAAGCCTCCAAGCAGGGATCATGGGAATATAAAGGGAATTGGCACTCAGAAGAAGCTGAGAAAGTCTTGGGCTCATGGCCTCATTTTGACTCCTATCAATGCCAAGTGTAAAATAATAGTCTGATTCAGAGCTAAATGCCATCTAGATTTCCCACCGAGTCCATTAATTCCCCTCTTTTATGGTGCTGGAAAGTATTTAAATACCTCATGCTAGAAATCAGGGTTTCATGCAGGATCTCTATTCCAATTACACAGCATCCATTCCCAATTCAAGACATTGTATTGATTGATTTGGGTGTAAGGGGGGGGGGGGGGGGGGGACAAGGAGGGGGGAATGATTATATCTTCTTTTTTTGTGTGTGTGTGTTTTTGTGCTGTTTTCATTGGGTTGGGGTTTTTGGCTGTTGTTTCTTTGGGTTTTGTTGTGTTTTTCTTTTCAAGTTAAAAGAACAATTTATTCTTTATTTACCCTGAGTTGTTAATTGCAGATGTTTTTGTCAAGCTGCTTCCTACCAGAGCTGGTGGATTAGCTTGGAGAGTGGCTGTCTGCAAAGGAGTATCTGAAGGGTGGACTTGTTTTGTCCACTCACATCACCTCTCTGCAATCTTTGAGTATTATCATTAACGATGAATTCCAAAGTGACACCTGCTAGAGACAGTCTAGCTAATTATTTGCAAGCTTTTCTGTTTCTGCTGAAGTTTTTGGCAACCAGCCTGTAAAGAATGACTCCAAGCTGTGTTTCCACAATAAACTGCTTCTAGGACTGACACAAACTGCTTTTCCTAGCCAATGCAAAAGACATTTGCTTCCCCATCACCACAAAAACCAATATTAAGCAGCTGCTCAGCACTGCTTTCTGAAGGCACTTCTGTCACCCATCAGCAAAATTTAATAACATCCAGATTTAATCCCACAGACTGGAGCTGAGCTCCCAGCAGAGTCACAGAGGGTATGGAAGGTTTGAAAATCAAGTTCTCTCACAGGCAAGGAAGCAGCTGGAGATAGTCCTGGTTGAACCATTTTAGGCAGGGCCAAATGAACAGATTTGAAAGGACAGGGGCAAATGCCGCTGTTTCAGTTGGTGCTGGAGTCACTCTTGTAAGAAACCCAGGAAAGAGTTCAATGAACTCTTTTTTGTTGCTTGGTTTTTGTTTTGTTATTAATTCATTTGGCAAAGGCAAGGTCTTGGATGTGCATTTGAGAAATGCAATGAAGAGACACCTTTGGCTGGAAGGATAAGCAGTCTAGTTGCTACCAAGAAAATTAAGCAAAAGCATCTTCAGGGTACGCATAGAATAACAGAATCATTTCTTTTGGAAAAGACATTTAAGATCATTGACTCCAACCATTCTCTAACGCTACCAAGTATGGGGCTAAACCATGGCACTCAGCACCACACCTCTGAATCTCTGAAACACCTCTGGGATGGGGATTCAACCACCTCCCTGGGCAGCCTGTTACAGCCTTTGAGAACCCTGTTGGTCAAGATGTTTCTTCTATGATCCAGCCTAAAGCTTCCTTAGTGCCGTTTGAGGCCATTTAATAGAATCATAGAATGGCTTGGGCTGAAACATACCTTAAAGATCATCTAGTTCCACCCTCCCTTGCTCTGGGCAGGGACACCCTCCACTAGACCAGCTTGCTCAAGGCCTATGTCCAACTCGGCCTTGAACACAACCAGGGAGGGGACATCCACAACCTCCCTGGGAAACCTGTTCTGGTGTTTTGTCATCCTCACTGGAAATAATTTCTTTCTAATCTGCACTTTAAATCTCCCCTCTTCTAGCTCAAAGCCATTGCTCCTCATCCTATCACTACAAGCCCTAATAAAACATCCCTCTACAGCTTCCTTGTAGCCCCCTTCAGGTACTAGAAAGCTGCAAGAAAGTCTCACTCTGTCTCGCTTGCGTCTCCTACTTTCCCACAACACCTCTGCAAAGGGTTTGTGTTTCACTGACAGTGCTTGACCATCACCATCCTTTCTTGTGTGTTTCTTGCGGTGACAGGGGATAGCCAGTGTAGGTTATGAGGACGATGAAGGGACTGCAACATCTGTCTGATGAAGAAAGGCTGAGAGACCTGAACGTGTTTAGTCTGGAGAAGGGAAGGCTGAGAGGAGATCTTATGAATGTTTCTAAATTTATTCTATTCTATTCTATTCTATTCTATTCTATTCTATTCTATTCTATTCTATTCTATTCTTCTGTTCTATTCTAAATATCTCAGGGGTGGGTGTCAAGAAGAATGAGCCAGGCTCCTTTCAATTGTGTCCTGTGACAGGACAAGGGGCAATGGATACAAACTGGAGCACGGGAAATTCTACCTCAACATGAGAGAAAAATTCTTCTTTGTGAGGCTGCTGGAGCCCTGGAACAGGCTGCCCAGAGAGGTTGTGGAGTCTTCTCCTCTGAAGACTTTCAAAACCCACCTGGATGTGTTCCTGTGTGACCTGCCCTAGGTGGTCCTGCTTTGGCAGGGGGGTTTGGCTTGATGATCTCTGGAGATCCCTTCCAACCCCTAATATTCGGTGATTCTTTGATTCTATGACAAAAATGCATCAGGGAGGAAAACCATAGGTTTCTGCAAACTTAAGGTTCTCTTTACCAAGCCATTCACCCCACAGCATCTTCTCTCTGGAATTCATCTCACAGACAAGATATCTATGTTCATTCCTCTGCTTCCATAGCTTTGCTGCTCTCTTCTCAGTCTCTATGTGCTTGTAAATTAATCATCCCTGACAAGTACTAACCATTTTCCAGCAGTCACTGCCATCTCCCAGCTAACCTTCTTCATCCAGACAGCTCACTGTCTCTCCAGCCTTCCAGGTGACACTGGTTTGTGTCATAGTCTTGTTCTTACATCCATCTCATTGCAAAACACAGCTCATCTCCTTCTGCCTAAACACAGAGCATCTGTCAGGTTCCACCTCAACTATAGAATGCTGTGAATATAACAGTGGAGAAATATCTCTCTTCACTTAGATGAAAATACAAAGAAAGTCCAGACAGCTGTTATTTCAAAGTTCATTTTAACAGCAAAGCACTAGCAATGAAAATAATTTATCCCTGTTTTCAGAATCTTCAAGCCTGTCCCTTGCCAGCAGTGGGCTGGTAAAGCCACACCAGTGATGCTGAGATACTACCTGAGCTGTACTTCACTAACCAAATCATTTAATAATTATTCTTAGAAGAGTGATGTAACCTCCCATCACTAAAAAACAAGCATGGATGCAAGTTTTGTTGGCAGAAGTAGCTCATTTTTAATTTTGGAATTAAAAATGTAATTCTCCCTATCTTTTTCTTAATGGCTGTGACCAAGTTTGGCTCAAAGCTGCTGGTGTAACTCCATAGTATTTGCTGGAGCTCAGACAATTTCCACCAGCTGAGTCATGATTCATGATAGAATCATAGAATGCTTTGGACTGAAAGTGACCTTTAAAAGTCACCTAGTTCAACCCACCTCCAGTGAGCAGGGACACAGGGACATCTTTAACTAGGTCACATTGTTCACAGTCCCCTTCAAAATGACGTTGAATATTTCCAGGGATGGGTCATCCATCACCTCTCTGGGCAACCTAAGCCAGTGTCTCACCATCCTCAGTGTAAACTTTTTCTTCCTTGCATCTAGTCTGAATCTACCCTCTATCAGTTTTAAACTATTAACCCTTGTCATACCACAAGAGATCCTGCTGAAAAGTCTGTCCTCGTCTTTCTTGTAAATACTGGAAGGCCACAATATGATCGCCCCAGAGCCTTCCCTTCTCCAGGCTGAACAGCCCCAACTCTCTCAGTCTGTCCCCATAAGGGAGCTGCTTCAGCCCTCTGATCATTTTTGTAGCCTTCTCTGAACCCACTGCACCAGGTTTGGCTCTGTTTAGTTGGTTGGATTATTTAATTTGTGGGTTCCTTGGGTTTTGTTTGTTTCTTTGTGGTATTTCTTGTTGTGTTGTGTTTTGGTTTTCTTTACTTTTCTGTCACTTGTGGCCTAAGCTGAGTGGGGAGACTTCGGCCAGGCATTGATAAGCTTTTGCAATTATTATTTTTTTTTTAACTGTGAGCTTGTGTTCTACCTGCAGAGAGTCATAGAAACATAGAATGGTTTGGGCTGAAAGGGACCTTACAAATAATTTATTTCTAAAACACTAGCCTCACTGGAAAGAATTTCTTCCTAATCTCAAGTCTAAATTTCCCCTCTTCCAGCTCAAAGCCATTGCCCCTTGTGCTGTTCCTACAAACCCTTATAAAAAATCACTTCACAGCTTTCTTTTAGGACCCTTCAGATACCAGAAGGCTACTCTAAGGTCTCCCTGGAGCCTTCTCTTTTCCAAGCTGAACAACCCCATCTCTCTCAGCTTGTCCCTAGAGGGGAGATTCTCCAGCCCTCTGATTACCTTTGTAGCCTCCTCTGGGCCCACTCCAACAGTTCCATGTTCTTGTTTTGTGTTGGGAGTACCAGAACTGGATGTAGTACTTCAGGGCTGCAAGCGACCAATGTCCACTCATATTGAATGTTTCATCAGCTGGCACCCCCTAAGTCCTAATGATCTCTGAAAATCTCCCCCCCCACACACAAAAGAAAGAATGCATTCAATTTTCAAAGTTCTCTTAGCAGCAGGTGGCACTGCTGGGACTGAAACTTGAAAGGGAAGAGAACTGTGTGGCATATTTTGCTCTCCGAAAGAACTGTTCGGATTATAATTGCTATAAAATAACCCACCCAATGCAGGTTACCCTCATAACCACCCTATTGGCTGAAAACTGTGTCCATAATTGCACCTTTAATACATGTCTGGAGTTTCTTAAAAGCTTTGCACATGCTCTGTTGTGGAGGAAAGGGAGATTGCATAACTGCAAGCAAAAGGGAAAAGGCTGCTAGCAATTAAATTATGACCTGTGCATTATTTATCTGAACATATACCTTTGGGTTAAGCTTTTTTGGGGGGGGGAGTGTTTGTCTGGCTTACAAGGTAATGAAAAGAGCTTTCTGTTGTGGGAAGCATTTGATTTGTAGCCTAAAAATATCCATTTCCTTCTATAACAGGGTTGCACTGAGGTCTTCTCTGGAGATAATTTTTATTCAAATTGTCATAAATTGCTGTTACCCATTCTTTAATATTCATGGAATCATAGACTCGTTTGGGTTGGAAAGGAACTTTCAGATCATTGAGTCCAACCATTCTCTAATTCTTTGGTCTGGGGTTAAGCCATGACCCTTAACATCACATCTCTGTCTCTTTGTAACACTTCCAGCAATGGGGATTCAAGCACCTCCCTGGGGTATTCTGTGCCAGTCTTTGAGAACTCTTTCATTCAAAAAGTTTCTTCTAGTATGCAGCCTAAACCTCCAATGCTGCTACTTACAGCAGTACTGTGTGCAGCTCTGTGGCCCCTGACACAAGAAAGCCATGGATTTACTGGAGCAGGATCAGAGGAGGGCCACAAGGATGATCAGAAGGCTGGACCAGTTCCTCTGTTGGGACAGGCTGAAAGAGTTTGGGTTCAGCCTGGAGGAGAGAATAGAACAGCATTTCAATATCAGAAGGGGACCTACAGGAAGGCTGGCGAGAGAGTTCTAACAAGGGTTGGACAGATGGAGAAAGTTCTTTACGATGAAGGTGGTGAAATATTGGAACAAGTTGCCTAGATATGTCATTGAGATCTCGTCCCTGGAGGCATTCAAGGTGAAACATGATGGGGCCCCGAGCAAGTTGAAGTTGTCCCTGCTTGCTGTGGGAGTGTTGGACAAGATGACCTTTGAGGGTCCCTTCCAACCTGATAGATTCTGTGGTTCTGTGACTCTGCAGAACACACTGCAGAGGTGGGTCTGATTTGTGTTGAAATCACCCTAAATCAGAACTAGTAATGGGAATGAGCAGGTCCATGAAACCAAGAAGTTTTCAGAAGTGAAGATGAGATCACAACAATTTCTGGATGAAGGGGATCATCAGAAGTAAAGATGAGGTCACAACAATATCTGCCATCAAAGTCAAAGTCAACTGCCACATCTCTTTCTCCCTCTAGTCAATGACTCCCGCACATGCTCTCATTGTTCCATAGGCAAGACATGCTGTGGATAGTAAGGAAAATCCCACCAGGGACAGAGAAGCAGAACCTCCCTGTCCTCCTGTCTATCAAGAATAACCCTACTAATGTCAGAATTCTCCAGGACAAAACTCTTTCAGTGAAAAAAGCAAAGATTTTGTTCTCATTTTTATCTGTCCAGGGCAGCATGAAATGAACATATTTTAATGTAAAATGCTGCTAACCTTGAAACTCTGTCAAATATTTACTAAATAATAATGAATATGTAAACTCCCAAGGTCATATTTTGGCAGCCATTTAAGTGGCCTGATTTAGTTTTGGTGTGATAAATGGGGGCAAATAAGTGGCTGAACCTCCACCACCAGAAGCCCTTCATGTTCCTCCGGAGCTCAGTTTAGTTTATTCCCTCTGAGCAAAATGAATGACATTTAGTGAAGCTCTCTCTGAGCTGAAGATATTGCTCTGAAATTACAGGAAGCCAGAGGATCAGGAGAGCTGGAAATGGATGGAATCAAGTAAAAGATATTAAAATCTTTTAAATGAAAGACTTTGTTCTCTCAGAACAATAGCACCGTTCCATGATACTCAGCTACCTTTAAAGCTTTGGTCCCTTTGTTCCTTTGGAATCAGGGGAAATCTGAAATACAAACAAGGTGACAAGCCTACACCCTTTATCTTTGTTTTCTTTCAATACAACTCCAGGGCACAACAACCAAATTTTGATTTTAAGATCACAGGAAAAAAGGTGCCATTACCTTCCTGGCATGATATGCTTCTCAAGTGAGAAGCTGGGAGAATGATTATTAGTTAAAAAAGCAACAAGGATGACAAAAGGCAAAGTAGGAAATGCATTGTTAATGCAGGGTGGGGCAGGGGGTGGAAATTACCCTGTTGTCCCCTTTGTGTTTGTCCATGTAGATGAGGTACATAAAAAACCAACCAGCCACCCAGACAAACAAAACATACAAAGACCCCAGCAACAAAAATCCCCAAACAAACAAACCAAAACAAACAAAAAAGGGACTGAAACACAAAAAGGGACTAATCTACAGAGTTATCGAATACACGTGAGACTGGCGAGAAGCGTTTTTCCCTAAGCTGTTGCATGTTCCACAATCCTGTCACAAAAAAAAACCCCAAAACAAATGTCTTTCCTCCCACCTCTGACTTGCTATTGTTGCTTTTCAACCAAAACAGAGTGAAAGGAGATGAAAAGATTGAAGAGGAAATGCTAAGCTATTTTCAAAGGTAATTTCTGTCGTTTTGTGCTTTTCTGAACCATGTGCTAGCATGGTGACAATAGTGACCAGTGTGTGCCTACAATCATATTTGGAGATTTGTTTTAGAATCTCTCTTCTTTTTTTTTTTCCCTTTTTCTTTTTTTTAATTTAAATAAATTTTCCTAGTTTCTTTCAGTTCTTTAATCTTTCTCCTTATCTCTTCTAAACAAGTTCTTGCTCACCAAGAATTAGCACAGCCTGATACTTAGACAGAAAATTGTGCTGCAGAGAAGTGCAGCTGAAATCTTTTCTGCTTTGGAGTAGGGTTTTGCAAAGCGGGCTGAGGGCTTTTGCATCCTAACACCCTCATGCAAGGCTGTGGGCTTGGGCAGTGTGGCTGGAAAGCTGCCCAGCAGAAAAGGACCTGGGGGGGACTGTAGACAGCTGGCTGAATGTGAGCCAGCAGTGTGCCCAGGTGGCCAAGAAGGCCAACAGCATCGTGGCCCAGACCAGCAATAAGTGTGGCCAGCAGGACCAGGGAAGTAATCATGGCCCTGTACTCAGCACTGGTGAGGCCACACCTTGAGCATTGGGCCCTCATTACAAGAGAGACCTTGAGGTGTGGAGCATAGCCAGAGAAGGGTAGTAAAGCTGGTGAAGGGTCTAGAGAACAAGTCTGGTGAAGACTAGCTGAGGGAACTGGAATTGTTGAGGCTTTTGGAGGCTCAGGGAAGACCTCATTGCTCTCTTCAACTCCCTGAAAGCAGGATGAAGCCAGATGGCAGTTGATCTCTTCTCCCTAGTTTCAGGCTACAAAACGAGAGGAAAGGGACTGAAATGATGTCAGGGGAGCTTTAGGTTGGATATGAGAAGAAAGTTCTCAAGTGAAAAGGTTCTCAAAGACTGGAATGGGCTACCCAGGAAGGTGATTGAATCCCCATCTCTGGAAGCGTTTCAAAAAGGCAGAGATGTGCTGAGGGCCATGGTTTAGCACCAACCTTGGCAGAGATAGATAATAGTTGGGCTGGATGATCTTAAAGATCTTTTCCAAATGAAGTAATTTCATGATTCTATGACCTGTAACAAAGCAGGGGATAATCCACCTTTCCTGCATCCATCACCTGCTGGCTCTCATGGCTCTTGCCCAACCTATCTAATGATCCTGGCATTCAGCCTCCCCTTCTCTACAGGAGCCTCTTTTGTCACTTGTCAACTAATTAGTCCTTGCAAGTATTTCACCAGCATGGCCAGACAACAAAGCCTATAACAATTATAACTGTTGTTTTTCAGAAAGGTTCCCAGATGTTTGCTGAGTCTTAGCCACAGGAATTTTGTGGCAGCCTCAGCATGCTCCCAACAGGACAGCATCTGCAAGTCTCCCAAGTGCAAGATTTCATTCATTCCTTAAGAAGCTTCCATTTTCTTCAGGCTTGGATGTTTTCTTGTTTTCCTCCAAGCAGGGCAACAGCTATCAAGGGAGGAGAATTGCCACCCATGCCACGTTGACAGCTGGGGCATGTTTCCAAAGATTTGGCACATCACCACTCCTCAACATCAGAAGGTAAGCAAATAATCTTACTGAATTTTGGGACCAAATTTTCTGTCAGGGTTGAATTGTACCTGCATGATGGGAGACTAATTGGAATTATCTGTGAAGAAAAACCAAAACCAGACCAAACAAAAAAAAACCACTAGAACCCCAAAACAACCAATCAAGAAAATATGGCTAGAAACTGATATGAAAAAGTAGAAAATTGGTAAAGAACGTTACAGTGAAGGAAGGAGAGGGCACAACATATATGTGCATCCCTGGAGGGAAAGGATGCCATCCAGGGGGACCTGGACAGGCTTCAGAGTTAGGCCAATGCCAGCCTCATAAAGTTCAACAAAGAAAGGTCTTGCACCTCGATTGGGGCAGTCCCAAGCACAAATCCAGGCTGGATAGAGAATATATAGAGAGCAGTGCTGAGGAAAAGGACTCAGGGGTGTTGACTGATGAGCAGCTCAATATGAGGCAGCTATGTGCAAGTGCAGCCCAGAAACCAGCCATGTCCTGAGTTACATTGATGGTAGCGAAAGCAACAGGTTGAGGGAGGGGATTCTGCTCTGCTGAGACTCCACCTGCAGTGTGGGGTCCAGCTATGGAGTTCCCAACACAAAAAGGACATTAAAATGTTAGAGGAGATCCAGAGCAGGTCACAAAAATGCTATGAGGTCTGGAGTACCTCTCCTAGAAAGACAGGCTGAGAGACTTTGGACTGTTCATCCTGGAGGAGAAAAGGCTCTAGGAAGAGGCTTACAGTATTTGAAGGGGGCTACAGGAGTGCTGGAGATGGACTTTTGACAAAGGCATGGAGTGATAAGACAAGGGGCAATGGCTTCAAGCTAAAATAAGCTGGATTTAGATGAGACATTAGGAGGAAATTCTTCCCCGTGTGGTGGTGAGGCACTGGGAAGGCTCTGGATTGCTCCAAACCTGGAAGTCTTGAAATCCAGATTGAATGGAGCCTTTAGCAGCCTGGTCTACTAGGTGGCATTCCAGCCCATGGCAGAGGACTGAAAACCCAAGACATCTGCCTGTAAGGGATCTTTCACACCAGCCATATGCCAAGCTGATGACCCCAGGTCTCCTGATCCATCCCAGGTTTACACCCTCCATGCCCTGCACGTCTACAGTTCTAACCTACCAGTATTTGCTGCTGTGTCACGGTCCAGATGATTTATGAAGTTAAACAGGCTCAGGAAGCCCCTGTTTGTCCACCAGCATTACTCAGACCTCTGTTCAGGCCAGGGGAGATTGAAACCAATCTCTTTCCTGTGATACCTGCTACATCAGGACCTGGAAAGTCAGCACTGCTCATAAATCACTCCTGTTGGGGAGAAGACTTTATCAAGGCAACCCTTTTGTCTGTGGCATGTCCAATAGCCCTGATTCTGCAATAAAGGCAGAAATATTGTTGACTTTCACAGTATTTTACTACAGGGAAAAATCAGGTAGTAGGTTCAATACAAGCTTGACAGCCCTAACTAGCACTTAGTTTGACCTTCTTACCCTACAGGAAGGAAAGATAGGATTGCTTATGGGGCTCTTATCTCCTTCCTCATCTGTCACCTCCCTGCTCATTGCCTCTCAATTTCCCTTACTTTTACATATGCAGTTTGTGGTGCTTCTCTTTTCTCTTGGCTTTTGTTGAAAAGAATGAAGGGGGAAAAGAAACTAGAGGACAAACATCCTGAAGGAATCCTAAAATCATAGAATGGTTTGGGTGGGAAAGAATCTGAAAGATCACCAAGTTCTAACCCTCCTGCCAGACCTTCCACCAGACCAGATTGCTCAAGGTCTCATCCAAACTGGTCTTGAATACCTCCAGGGAGAGAGCATCCATAACCTCCCTGAGCAACCTGTTCCAGTGTTTCACCATTCTCACTTTAAAGAATTTCTTCCTAATCTCCTGTCTAAATCTGCCCTCTTCCAGCTCAAAGCCATTCCCCTTGTCCTGTCACTAGAAGCCCTTGCAAAAAGTCCCTTCCTGGCTTTCTTTTAGGCCCCCTTTCAGGTACTGGAAGGCTGCTCCATGGTCTCCCCAGAGCCTTTTCTTCTCCAGGTTGAGCAGCTGCAGAGGGGTGAGGGCATTTGATGTGATCTTGTTTCAGACATCCAGGAGCACAGGTGACAAGGATCTACAATCAGTAAAGGAGCAATTGTGAGGTCAATTAAAGCCAGCTGGTTTTTGAAACGATTTCAGGATGGCATTGATAATCACAGAATGGTGGGGGTTGGAAGAGGCTTCCAAAGATGATCTAGATAACCCTCACCTGCTAGGGTAGAATCACCCAGAGTGCATCACACAGCAACAAGCCCAGGAGGGTTTTGAATGCCTCCAGAGAAGGAGACTCCACAATCTCTCTGGAGATCCTGGTCCACTGCTCTGCTACCCTCAAAGAGAAGAATGTTGCCCTTGTTCTGTGTTTCAGTTTGCGTCCTTTACACCTTGTCCTATCTTTGGACACCAGTGAGATGGGTCTGGCTTTGCCCTCCTGATACTCACCCTTTAGATATTGATCAGCATTGGGAAGATGTCTTCAGTCTGCACTTCTCTACACTAAAGAGACAACTCTCTCAACCTCTCCTTCTAAGGTAAGTTCTCCAGTACTTTAACTGGAGCATATTTCATTACAGGTTATGAGAGTGTGATGGGAGCTGTGGGGTGTTCTGACCCTTGTTAAGATCTCAGCACTTCAACCACTTGCCAAAACAATTTGAAAATCTTGGTCTTCAGGGTAAATGAGGAAAAAAGAATGAAGTAAAATTGACAGCAATAGTTATGTTGATGGGTGGTGTATTCCTAGCAGTGTTACTGCATCCAGTGACCTAGAGTGCACTAATATCAGTAGATTTCACAAAGTGCAATCATGGTTTCTATGGAAGGCAGCCACTGTGTCTTAGGTAGGGAACTGGTTTCCATTACAGAGGCAGCACAAATCTTGGCCAATATTTCATACCTGACATGGCATCTGTTGGGCTTCAGGCCCAGGAAGAGATGGAAAACAGCTTAGGACGGGGAGCAATGTGCAATTGCAGCCCAGAAGGCAAACTGTATCCTGGCTGCACCGAAAGGAGTGTGATCAGCTGGATCATAGAATCATAGACTAGTTAGGGTTGGAAGGGACCTCAAGGATCATCTAGTTCCAACCCCTCTGCCATGGGCAGGGACACCTCACACTAGATCAGGTTGCCCAGAGCCACAGAATGAGGGAGGTGATTCTTCCACTGTGTTCTCATGAGACTACATCTAGAGCACTGTGTCCAGTACTGGTGCCCTCAGCCCAACAAAGACATGAAACTGTTGGAGCTAGTCCAGAGGAGGCCACAAAGATCATCAGAGGGCTGGAGCACCTCTTCTGTGGGGACAGTCTGAGAGAGTTTGGGCTGTCCAGCCTGGAGAAAAGGCAGCTCTAGGGAGACCTTCTAGCAGCCTTCCAGTACCTGAAAGAGGTCTACAAGAAAGCCAGGAAGGGAGTTTTTATAAAGGCTTGTAGTGACAGGATGAGAGGCAATGGCTTTCAGTAGGAGGAGGGTAGATTTAGACTGGAGATTAGGATGGAATTCTTTCCAGTGAGAGTGGTGAGATGCTGGAACAGGTTACTCAGGGAGGTCGTGGGTGCCCCCTCCCTGGAGGTGTTTAGGGCTAGGCTGGACAGGACTTTGAGTAACCTGGTGTAGTGCGAGGTGTCCCTGCCCAGCGCACATCTCCTCTGTGCACCTAAACAGCCTGACATGCAGGAGGAAACCCTTTTGTTGAGCTGGTAACATCTCTAGCTCCCTTGGAGAAAGCTATTTAGGGGCTACCCTGTGCTCACAAGTACCCAACAGGACAAGGTGTAATAGCCTCCAGCTCCACAAGGGGAGGTTTAGGTTGGATATTAGGAAGAACTTCTTTATTGAAAGAAAGGTCAGGCATTGAAACGTGCTGCCCAGGGAGGTGGTGGAATCACTGTTGCTGGAGTTGATCAAAATCTGAGTTGATGTGGCACTTCTGGATGTGGTCTAGTGGTCAGGGACTTGATGATCTTTGAGATCTTTTCCAAACATAATAATTCCATTATTCTATTCTTCGATTCTATGATTCACAACACATGAACTTGCCTGGGTGGGAAGAAAATGAGCAGCATGTGATGATATCAAGGAGGGAAGATGAGTCACCATGGAACCGGGGGCTAAACTACAGAGTTGCCTGGTTGGAAAAGACATTAAGATCAACACATCCAACCATAATCTAACATCTGCCTGTACACAAGTCTTATACCATGTTCCTGAGCTCCTCATTCAAATATCTTTTAAACACTTCCAGGGATGGTGACTCCACTGGGCAGCCTGTTCCAGTGCCTGATGATCCTTTTGGTGAAGAAATGTTTCCTAATATCCAATCTAAAATAGAGACCGAGTATAGCAGACAGAAAGAGAAGGAATCTTAAAAGCTCTCTCTGATGACTCAGATATGCTCTCTCTAGAGGAAATTTTCATGGAATCATACAATTATAGAATCATAGAACAGTTTAGGCTGGAAGGTATCTCAAATATCATCTAGTTCCAAGCCTTCCACCATGGGCAGAGACACCTTTTGCTCGATCAGGTTGCACAAGGCCTTGTCCTACTCGACCTTGAAAATCTCTGGGGAGGGGACATCCACAACCTCCCTGGATAACCTGTTCCAGTGTCTCACCACCCTTACTGTAAAGAATTTATTTATAATATCCAGTCAAATTCTCACCTATTCCAGCTTCAAGCCATTCCCCCTCATCCTGCAACTACAAGGCCTTGTGAAAAAACTCTCCCTAGTTTTATTGTAGTCCCTCTTCAGGTACTGGAATCAGCTCAAAGCCATTGTCCCTCATCCTGTCACTAAAAACACTTGTAAAAAAGCCTTCCCCACCTTTCATGTAGTCCCTCTTCCAGTACTAGAACCATAGATGGGGACAAATAACTTCCAGTACCATGTCCCCTGCTTAAGAACCATGCAAAATCCTTGCAGCAGACTGTGGAAAAGGGCACAGGATGGGCCAGCTCACACATCCAGCTATGTAGCGGAGAAATGCAGCCTTCAGCTCTGGTTCTGGTCTGGCTTTGGAACAGGCTGTGCAGGGAGTCACTGGCCCTGAAGATGTTCAAGAAAGGCATGGGCATGCCACTCTGGTCCATCTTTTAGAATGGAATTAACCAGGCTGGAAGAGACCTTTGAGATGGTGTAGGGGTGGTGGTTGGGCTCAATTGTCTTAGAGGTCTTTTCCAACCCAAACAATTCTGTGATTCTGTGCTGCATGGTGAGGGTCAAACAGCATTTTGCCTGCAAGGGTAGGGACTGGTAAAGCCACAATTCCATGAGCAAGAGATCTTACTATTTTTTTTTCTCCCTCTTGTGAACCCATCAGTATTTTCCTCTGAACCATTTTTCCTCCCTCATCTTGCTGGAATAGAGAATTGCTCTTTTTACAGATCTCCCCTCTCTGCTATTCCCTTGGCTTGACTGAAATATAGATGAGATGACTCAGAGTTTGAACTCTCACTATATGTTGCTAACACAAAGTCTCTGGGTGTCTGGGGACCTAAGACAGATATTTAATTTTAGATAAAAAATCCTGGTGACATCATGTCTTTGATTTCTTCGGTGGGTGTCTGTACAGCCAGCACAGGGTGAAGCTGTTCAGCCATAAGAGTTTTCTCACATTTAAGAAGCTGCTTTAATATGCAGCGTAGCTACAGAGCAATGGGTGGCTACTGGTCCTCTTGGGTGGTGTTTAGTGGGAGACCACAGCAGAGCTTTTAACCACAGAAAAAACACACAGCAACACATATGTGAGGGTAAAGAATCATGCAAGGAAACCAAGGTCAAGTGCTGGGTTCTGCACTTGGGTCACAATACTATCAATGCTCCAGGCTTGGGGCAGAGTGGCTGGAAAGTTGCCTGGCAGAAAAGGACCTGGGGATACTGGTAGACAGCTGGCTGAACATGAGCCAGTAGTGTGCTCAGGTGGACAAGAAGGCCACCAGCATCCTGGCCTGGACCAGGAATAATGTGGTCAGCAGGACCAGGGCAATGAATAATTGCCCCTGTACTCAGCACTGGTGAGGCCACACCTCAAATATTGGTGGTTTAGTTTTGGGCTCCTCACTACAAGAGAGACATTGGTGTGCTGAAGCAGTTCCAGAGAAGGGCAACAAAGCTGGTGAAGGGTCTGGGGAACAGGTCTGGTGAGGAGTAGCTGAGGCAAATGAGATTGTTCAGCCTGGAGAAGAGGAGGCTGAGGGGAGACCTCATTGCTGTCTGCAACTCTCTTGAAAGGAGGCTGGACCAAGGTGGGTGTTGGCCTCTTCTCCCTATTATCGGGTGATAAAACGAGAGGAAATGGCCTCAAGATGCACCAGAGGAGGTTTAGGCTGCATATTAGGAACAACTGTTTCCTGCAATAGTGGTCAGAGATTGGAACAGGAAGGTGTTCAAGAAATGTGTGGATGTGGCACTCTGGGGCATGGTTTAATGACCATGCTGATGCTGGGTTGAAGGTTGAACTCGGTGATCTTAGAGGTCTTTTCCAATCAAAACAAGTCTGTTTCTCTTGTTTGGTTGGTTTTTTTTCCTTTCAGCTTCTGCACCCCCTGAACAACAAAGCCCCAAGCAGTGTGTGTCAGCATGGGGGGCAGTTGCCTAGACCCCACACACCACCTTGCACACTTTGATTTATACTCCCCCACCAAAACACACCCTCTGGGGAGGTTGGATGTCCCCTTTCCGTTGGTGACTTCAGCTTCCCACAGCAGCAGATGCCAGCAAGTGCACTCAAGCAAAAGAGATCATGCACACAACTTCATTTTTAGCTTTACAGCTTAAAAGAAAAATGGGGGTGGAGGAGGGGGCAAACCCAACAAAACAACAAAAAAACCCCACCACAAACCAGACAGGCTTGCCTTTTATTTTGAAACACAACTAACTTAAAGCTCATAGCATAGAGGGAAGCTTCAGAAAAACATTCAGACTCCTGCAACACCACCTTTTAGTTGAGACCATTTTGATGACTTAACAGTGACAAATCTTCAGCCTTTTCTACAAGTTTATACCTTCCTACACAGCAGGTGTTAGTCAAGAAGATCTAGGAGAGATATTAGCAAGGATAAATAGGGCAAGAAGACAGGAAATCAAATGTAATTGCTGAGCCACCAGGCAAACTGCAGTGCTGGCACGTCAGCAGGAATAGGCAGCATGTGAGGTGTCTTACCAAGGGGTTCAAGAGGTTCCTCAAAACCTCCAGCTGGCTTTGATGCATTATCTAAAAGTTAGTCCCTAATTCATTCAGGATTTATAAACCCATTGCTTTGGACTGCACAGAAGAGACCTTCCTCAGCAGCCCTCTTGGCTTGTAAAAGGGCCTCTAATTAATGACTGGACAGAGAATCACAGAATGCATTGGGTTGGAAAGGGTCCTGGAATTTTGTCTTAATCACATACATACAATGAGCTGGGACATCTTGAACTAGATCAGGCTGCTCAGATCCCTATCATGTTTGACTTTGTCTCCAGAGATGAGGCATCAAACACACCCCTGGGCAATCTTTTCCAGGGTTTCACCACCCTCATTGTGCAGAACTTCCTCCTGATGTCCAAACTGATTCTCCCCAGCTCCAATCTCAAACCACTGCCCCTCATCATGTCACTACAAGGCCTTCTAAACAGTCCCTCCCCAGCCTTCCTGTAGGTCCCCTTCAGATATTGAAATGTAGTTCAAAGGTCCTGCTGGAGACTTCTCCAAACTGCCCCAAATCTCTCAAGCCTGTCTTCAGGCTGACATCTAGGTGACAATAGAGTTGAAATGAGCTGGCCCAGTACCCTGTCAAGCTAAGTCTTCAAGCTGTCCAATACAGGAGAATGCACTGCTTTCCCTGGGAGATGATTCCGATATCCAACTGTTCTCATGGGCAAACATTTTCTTCTGGAGCCAAATGGGAATCTGCCCAGCATTAACTTGTTCCCATCACCCATTGTGTTTTCCATGGGACTGTTTGTAAAAAGGGATCCTTCTAGAAGCCACCCTTTATGCCCTGGGGCAAGGTAACAAGGTCCTCCCTTAGCCTTCTCTTCACCCAGCTCTTTCAGCCTTTCCTCACATGGCAAGGTGTCCAGTCCTATGATCATTCTCATGGCCCTTCTCTGGAGCACAAAGTGGATTCAAAGCAGTGTGGTGGTTGCCCTTCTTGGTTTCTTCAAGGGAAATACTGAAGTTTGTTCTTACAATCCACTCACTGGCCATGGGAATAAAGCATGTGTGATCTCCTAGCAGTTCCACAATGTTCAGTGGTTACAAGGAACCTACAGCCGCCCCCAACATGCCTTTTTTTGTGAGCCCACACTCTTGAAGCTGTAGCACAGGATGCTGATATGCAAGGTTTACTCCTCTTTCAGTCCTGCCAGTTGATAGGTGATTTCATAGGTATACCTAACACTATTATAATTTTTCAGGGGGAAAAAAAAATCACCAAAAAAGCTAAAACAAATCACCAGAGTGTGAAGTACGGCTGAAAACTCAGCAGGGGTGTTTCTTCAGTTCCTCAGGGAGCTAGCAATTATTTCTGACCCTGCAACAGAGCCTCTAATGCCAAGATTGGTTTTGAACTGGGGGACTTTGATTTCTTCAAGGGTAAAAAAGGTATAATTTTTTACAGAAGCTCATTGTACATCATTTTACTGGTGTATTGGGTCAGAAAGTCTCTGGGTTAATCCCATGCTAGGTAATGAAGCCTTGCCTTTAACTACATTTAAGATTTCACCTCTTCTGACCACACTTGCTGTATTGCCTGTGTTGAAGTGCAACCCTTGTTTCACCTTCTCTGGACAATACTTCTTGTTTTATATGCCTAGGATTATAGAATTATTTGGGTTGGAAGGGACCTTAAAGATCACCTAGTTCCAAGTCCCACACCATGGCCAGGGACACCTTCCATTAGACCAGGTTGTTCAAAGCCCCCTGTCCAGCCTGGCTTTGAACACCTCCAATGATGGGGCATCCACAACCCTTGCCTGGAGAAGAGGAGGCTCAGGGGAGACCTTATTGCTCTCTACAACTACCTGAAGGGTGGTTGTAGCCAGGAGGGGGTTGGTCTCTTCTCCCAGGCAGCCAGCACCAAAACAAGAGGACACAGTCTCAAGCTGCACCAGGGGAAGTTTAGGCATGAAGCGAGGAGAAAGTTCTTTACTGAGAGAGTTGTTAGCCATTGGAATGTGCTGCCCAGGGAGGTGGCATAGGATGTGGCACTTGGTGCCATGGTTTAGTAGTCATGAGGTCTTGGGTGGTTGGACTTGATCCTTGAGGTCTTTTCCAACCTTGTTGATTCTATGTTGCTTATGTACCTCTGCACCAAGAATAATTCTAAATGGTGCCTAACAAGAAAGTTTTCTCTTCTGTGCCATTGCTTGGGATTCTGGAATTAAGCCTCCTTGGAGTTCACAGCAAAGCTACATCCCTAGCTGTGATGCACAGTGAGCAGATCCTTTCCTCACCTCTTTTGACAAGGTTTTCCTCAGACTGCTTCAGAGGATACAGCCCATGGAATTGAGATTCAGCTTCAATTCATCTAGAACTAGGATTTTTCTTATGGAATTGCAGAATTATGTTGGCTAGAAAAGACCTTTAATATTGTGGAGTCCAACCATTATCTAACTCTAACAAGTCTGGGGTTAAACCATGTCCCTCAGCACCACATCTCAGTGTCTTTAAAACACCTCCAGAGACGGGTATTCATCCACCTCCCTGAGGAGCTTGTTCCAGTCTTTCAGAACCCTTGAAATCAACACATCTTCTAATCTCCAACTGAAACCTCCTTAGTACATCTTGAGACTGTGTCTTCTGGTCCTATCACTTGTTATTAGGAAGAAGAAACCAATCCCCACCTGGGTACAACCTCTTTTCAGGGAGTTGCAGAGAGGCACAAGGTCTCTGCTCAGCCTCTTCTTCTATAGACTAAACCATCTCAGTCCTTTCCAACCCAAACCACTCTGAGAGTCTATGATTTCAGTATTCCAGATAGAGGAATGAGGGCTTATTAATCTGTTACATCTTTCAGGCGTTGATTTTAGTGACATTTCTATAACACCACGATGACAACAATGGACTGATTGATTCATGCCTATGGATTAGCTTGCCTGAGACTTTGATCCTAGGCAGCTTCACCGCGCACTGCAACGTCAGAATTCCTCACTGTATTATTTACGAGGGACTGAACTGGTTGCATCTCAATAGCTGAAGAGATCTTCACTGTTTTATTTATGTATAAATGTTTACTTAATCAGCCACCAATTTTCTTTAGCAGACTTTGTTAGCAAACGGAAATTGTAAAGCCGTAACGTGATTTCTATTTTAAAATTTGTCGGCTTTCACCTACAGCAAAAGCCAAGATTTCCAAAGTCTCTTTTCCTACTGGTAATCAACAAACCCTCCTGTATATTTTTCATGGTAATTGCATCTAGCTGTTGCAGCATTTCATGTGGGAAAAAAATTAACAGAACCCTAGTAGGGGTAGTTTAATTGGTAGTATATCCCAGTCAACACCAATATCATAGAACGGTTTGGGTTGGAAAGGATCTTGAAGATCATCCAGTTCCAACCCCCACCATGGCCATAGGTAGGAACATCTTCCACTAGGCCAGGTTGCTGAAGGCCTCATCCAATCTGGCCTTGAACACCTCCTCGGAGGGGGCATCCACAACCTCCCTGGGCAACCTATTTCAGGTTCTTATCTGCCTCACTGCAAAGAACTTCTTCATTGGTCTAAATCTCCGCTTTTCCACCACAAAGCCATTGCCCTTTGTTCTGTCACTACAAGCCCTTGTAAAGAGGTCCTTCCCCAGCTTTCTTGAAACCCCCCTTCAGGTGCTGGAAGGCTGCTATAAGGTCTCCCCAGAACCTTCTACATCTCCAGGCTGAACAGCCCCAACCCTCTCAGCCTGTCCCCACAGGAGAGGCTCTCCAGCCCTCTGATCATTTTTGTGGTCTCTTCTAGACCTGCTCAAACACTTTTATATCCTTCTTGTGCTGGGGACACCAGAACTGGATGTGGCACTCCAGGTGGTATCTCATGAGAGCAGAATAGAGGAGGAGAATCACTTCACTTGCCCCATTGGTCACACTTCTTTTTGTGCAGCCCAGTAGAAGGTTGCCTTCTGTGCTGCCAATGGACAGCTCAACATGCTGGGTCATGCTGAGTTTTTTTATCAGCTGATACCCACAAGTCCTTCTTCTTGAGCCACTCCTCCCCAAACCCACATTTGTGCTCAGAACTGTCCTGATCCATGTGTAGGACACCTACAGCACACCCTTTACACCTAACAGAGCTACAGGAGTAGTGTGAATGAGTAATTTCGAACAGAAAATTCAAGGGCAGGCCTGTAATGAGCAGGAGTGGGTGAGAAAAATCCAGCACGTTATTAATGTCAGCCAAAGCCAGGTTCCTTTTCATAATGTACACTTTATTAATGCTCTCCATGATAGCTTTTCATATTGGTTCATCACCAGAGTACAGTAATTACAATGTATTAAGAGTCATTCCATGCCTGAGGAGTAAGGAAGTCCAGTTAAGATATGGAAAGCAGGTGACATGTCAATCACTATTGACTCGGGGCTGGATTAAATCAAAACTCTGCCGCAGACAACACAGCAACTGGGTGGGTTTGGTGATGGCACCTCCCAGACCTGCTATTCAGTGAGTATCAGCCTCTTCCTCCTCAGTGGCTCATCTCCACACGTAACCTGTGCACCATCAAAGTGGAGGCAGTGGATGGGATTCATCATTTTTATTAGGACTTGGGGTCAGTCTGGCTCATCTTTACAACCGTCACCATTAGTTACAGGGTGTCAGCCTCTCTGGGGTGGGAGAGAGACATTGAAGGCTGTTAGAAATGTCTCCAAGAATAACTCTTCTAGACATAAAGGCAAAGGTTTAAGGTGCAGGGATGATAGGATTGTCTGGGGAGATAAACTAATAGTGAGGGCTCTGATGAAAAGAAAGTACCCAGCCCTACTCAGAGAATTTCTGCTTTCTTGTGATCTAGTGAAAAAACTAACAGGGAATTTCTGCTTTCCTACAGTCACAGACCCCATTGCATCCCATGCAGCACCCCAGGCCTCCCCAGGGTCAAGCACCCTTAGGTTTAGAATTTAGCACTACGCTTTGGGACTCTAGGAAGCACAAGGATGGTGCTCACATGACTGTGAAAGATCAGGAGCTTTCAAACTTTTTGGAGACATTTGTTTTGCTTAATATGCTGCCTGATTTTTCACAATGTTTCTGGCACAAAAATGGGGTGGGTTGTTCAGATTTTTCGTTATTTTTCTCCCTAGAAATAAAGGCTTCATTGGGGAGGAAACCTGAGCCTCCTCGAGACAATGTTCACCTTGTCTTGGGACACCATGCAAGGCTGGAGAAGTCCTGTGCACTTGGCACTTGCAGTTGTTAGATGTGACTTGTAACAGCAGCTCAACAGAGCTGAATGACAGAGGAGGTATTCAAGTATCCAGGAGGAAAGATTGAGGGAACTGGAGGTATTTAGACCTGAAGAAAAGGAGGCCGAGGAGAGATCTCATTGCTCCCCACAACTCCCTGAAAAGAGGTTGGAGAGGGGTAAGCATAAGTCCTTTCTTCCTACTAACACATAATAAGACAAGAGGAAATGTCCTTAGGCTGCCACAGGGGAGGTTTAGGTTGGGCATTAGAAGAAATTTCTTCACTGAAAGCCATCCACTGGAACTCGGGGAGGTGGTTTACTCCCCATCCTGGAGGTGCTTGAAAGAGGCAGAAATGTGGTGCTGCGGGCCATGGTTTAGCTCCAGTCTTTTCCAACCAAAACAATTCTATGGTGAAAAAACACCCCTGCAGCTCATGACAAGTGAATGACCATTGTGGGTGCCCAAGCTCCTTGGTCCTTTGAGGCAGCTTCCCATTTCTGCTGATTGTCCATTGGCCTTTTCTTGCAAAGCTCCAGGGACTTTGCCCCCCAGTCTCATGCTAAATGTGTGCAATAGTTGGCTTCATGCTATCTGGCTTTGTAAATGGGGAGGTGACACTTCTGCCTTGGCCTTGCTTCTCTGCAAAATGCCAGGCTGAAGAGAGAATATCTAGAGAATGAGGTTCTGGTTGTTTTCAAAAGTATCTTTTTTATTTAAATCTGTTGAGTTTTGTTCTAATTTTAATTTCTAAATCCAGGGGTTTTTCCCTGATTTTCCTCCCCTGCATGAATCCACAGAGTCAGACTCAGAGTAAATAAGGCATAAACAAGCTTAGAAGTGGGAAGGACAGAGGGGAAACTCCAGAACTCCTTTTCTGCTTCCATCAGGTCCCATGCTGGTGCAGCTGGCCCTCAGCAAACACCTGTGCCCCAGTGGGTGCTGGGAGCGTTTGCAGATAGCCACACTTGTGCCACAGCAGGGGGTCAGCAGATGATGACTCAGTGGGGAGCAGAGGCTTGTGAGCTTTTGCTCAGCTAAGGCTGGTTCTTGTTTCCCAAGTGATGTGAATGCTACTCTGCACTCATGCCAATAAAGCTGGACCCAGAGATGTTACTTAGGACTTCTCAAATGTGTTTGGGAATAGGAACAGGTTGGCCAGGGAAGTGGTAGAGGAGTCATCCCTGGAGGTGTTTGAAAAATGTGCTGACAGGGCACCTCAGGACATGGTGTAATAGCCATGGTGATGTTAGGTCAGTGGTTGGACTTGATCTTGGGGGTCTTTTCCAACTGAAACAGTTCTATGCATGAAGGTGAGTACAGCATACACATCAACATCCTCTCTTCTCACATGGGCACAGCTACATTGACATGAGGACCTGTGCTGGCTGCCAGCTTCTTGTGCAGGGCACGGCCTTCCACATACACAAGAGAGAACCATACCTGCAGATGCCTGTTGACATCAACATGGATGTCTATACACATCTCCATTTACCCAGCCAAACAGTTGTCCCAACATCAGCAACAACTTTGTCTGGTTTTTCTTTCCCCCTCCCTCCACCAGCACCCCCCCCCTCCCCCCCCTTTTCTTCCCCCCTCTTTTAATTAATGTGAAAAGCCTCTGGGGAACCACACTGATGTAGTTTGCTGATTTCTGCCCACCCCATCTGCACCAAACTTCCCATGTCTTCTGTGGGCCATAGCTGATTATTTACACCAGCAGAGACCACAGGCCCAGCAAGGAATGAAGGAGAAACATCTGCCAAGTACTCTGTGTGATATGCTCATTGTCCTTCAGGTGCCTCCATTGCCTGTGACACCCCCTCTCCCCCGCCCCGAGCTTCACAGAGTCACAGGATGGTAGGGGTTGGAAGGGGCTTCTGAATATCAAGTCCACCCCACTGCCAGAGCAGGATCACCTAAAGCAGATCACACAGGAACACATCCAGGAGGGTCTTGAATGTCCACTGGACAGATGCCATGCCATATCCCCATCCCTAGCTGAGCTGATTGACAAACGCTATCTACAAGATACTAAGGCTTTTTGTTTTTTTCTTTTTTTTTTTTCTTCAAAAAAAATATCTCTTTTTACACAAGACAATAAAATCTGAGCAGCTTTCCCTGCTTCCAGAAACTTCTGCCCAGCGGAGTCGCTGCTGGATGCATGCGCCAGTCCCTATTTACAAGCCACAGCTTTGCTTGACACCACTCTGCCAGCAAGTTCTGCTTCTGCTGCCGTAAGGACAAAGTCATTGTCCCTCTTTTCCTTCCCTCATTACCTCTCCACGTAGCCAAGTCTGTATTTACAGCAGGGATCTGGATCTGGTGGAATGCCTTTATACAGCCCAGCTTGTGAGAATGGAAAGGGGCTCATGATGGAGTGGACAGCAAAATAGTCTCAGCCATCTTTAAGTGCTTTCAAGTTGCAAAAGCAACATTTGGAGAAGATGAAGTTCATTTCTTATTACAAAGGACATTTTTTTTTCCTGTTCTGCTTATCTTTTTAAAAAATCAAAACAAAAAAGCAACCAGCAATGAAGCAGTGAGGTCACTTCCCAGGGTGCTGCCATGCATGGGGCAGCAGCAATCTCAGCCAGGCTCTTTTCTCCTTGGGGAGGTGAGGGTTTGCTGAGGGTTTTTCTTGAGGCTAGGTTCTCTGGCCTCTCCTGTTGCATTATCCCATGTGAGGGATGGGGTAAACAGAGGCACAGAAGAGCTGAGGTGGTTCACTGGTGTGGGCTCGCTGGGTCAGACTGGTCAGGTGCCCTGGGTGTTAAATGACGCTGTCTTCCATGGTGACTCTCCTGAAGACCGGCTCCTGCTTGGGTGTCCTTCCACTTTCTGTAGAGAACAAGGGGAGAGCAGATAAAGCACCAGGGTGGGACCTCACATCAGGACCACTGTTTCCACCCTCAAATAAAACATGGGATGCTGGGCTTGCCTTGAAAGCAAGGGCTTGCTCAGAACAGGGGAATGTATTTATGGGCCAGCATCTCATCGGGACCTTCTCCCACCCTTTCTGGCTGAAGTACAGATTTGCCTGGCTTTCTTCCTCCAGGAGCCAGTTCTTTGTTAAATGGTGTGAGGGGTGGGAGTATCAGGCACTGCTACCCACAAAAGTGACACTTTTCTCCTCTAGGTAAATCCAGCTCAAGCAAGGAAAGCTAAAATGCATCCAGCAGGGTCTACCAGCCCAGTCAGGCTTGTTTGAGTAAACAGCGTTTTTAAATAGAATCAGAGAATTGTTTTGGTTGGAAGAGGCCTCTAAGATCATCAGCTTCAATTATCAAACTAAGATCATCATGGCCATTAAACCATCTCCCAAAGTGCTGTGTCCCCATCTTTCTTGAACACCACCAGAGATGGTGACACCATCACCAGCCTACGCAGCCTGTTCCAATACCTTGAATGCTCTTGCAGGAAAGATATTTTTTATACTACTCAACCTAATCCTCCCCTGACACAGTTTCAGGCCATTTCTTCTATCAGCTGATAGTAGGGAGAAGAGACCAACACCCACCACACTCCAACATCCTTTCAGGAAGTTGTAGAGAGCAATGAGCCTCCTCCAGGCTAAACAATGTCAGTTCCCTCAGCCCCTTCACCAGCTTTGTCGCCTTCCTCCAGGACCTCAGTGTCTTTCTTGTAGTGATGCACCCAGAGGTGTGGCCTCTCCAGTGCCAAGCACAGGGCCACAATCACTTCCTTACTTTCACTGGTCACGCTATCCCTGGTACAGGCCAGGATGCTGTTGGCCTGCTTGACTACTTGAGCACATTGCCGGCTCACGTTTGTGTTTTGTGGTCATGTTCCCCCCAGTCACGCCAATAACCAGTTGGTTCTAAATGACTTCAGAGTAAATGGATCTGTTACTATCAGACATTATCTGAAAGACACTTCACATCCTGAGTGCTCTGCTTTACAACTGCCTCAAAAAATCGCTGCAGTCCCAGGGAGGAAGAGGTCTCCTTTGACATGTGCAGGCTGGGAAAAGGCAACCTTGTTGAGTTCAGGGTGAACACATGCAGGCTGTCACAGAAATAATATTTCAGGGACAGGTTAAGACAAGCGAAATGCCTTCAAGGATTAAGAGTTGTCCTGCAGCCATTTTCCTACAATCAGAAAAATCACAGACTCACTAAGGTTGGGGGAGACATCTAAGATCATGGAGTCCAGCCATCAACCCAACACCGCCGTGGTCATTAAACCATGTCCCAAAATGCCATGTCCATACAGTTTTTAAATACCTCCAGGGATGGTGACTCCACCACCACCCTGGGCAGCCTCTTCCAATGCCTGACCACTCTTGCAGTTATGAAATTTTCCCTAATATCCAACCTAAACCTCATCTGGGTCTTTTCACTTCACCTCCCACCCACATGAGCACCAGCAAATCTGAGTTGCTCTACAGTTCAGCATAGAAAATATTGCAGTGAAAGTACAATGGGTAAGGCTGGCAACTTTTGGGTCATTTACCAGGTTAGCTGTTTAGCCTGGTCGTTTGGGTTTTGGTGTGTTGTTTGTTTTCTTCTGAAAAGGATTTTTCATCCTTTCCTTATTGTGGGTTGTTGTTTTTTTCCCCCTTCTTTTTTTCTGTATTTCCTCCCCAGGCAGTGGGATGCATTTTTAACCTCTTGTTTCCACCACTCCTGTCTTGGCAGGCCAATCTGAACCTCCCCTGATACAACCTAAAGCCATTTCCTCTCCTTCTATCATTTGGTACTTGGGAGAAAAGATGAACCCCTTCCTGGCTCCAAGCTCCTTTCAGGGAGTTGTAGAGAGCCAGAAGGTCTCTTCTCAGCCTCATTTTTTTTCTCCAGACTAAACAACCCCAGTTCCCTCAGCACCTTGACAATTTCTAGAAGCTGCCTTTGGCACATTTCAGCCAAAGGCTTTGGCCTTGCCAGCAGTGAAGGTCTTTTCCTTTCATTTCCCTCTCCCAAAGTCCATTTTCTCATCCTGCTTTGAAGCTCTTGTGCAACAACACACTGAGATACCCAGGGTAGGGCGCTGATGCTTCAAGTGGCATAACCAGAAACCCTCCACCCTATTCACTGACCACTTGGGTTTCGATGTCCATTCTCCACCCCCCCCCCCCCCCCCCAAATGTTTATCCATGGATGTCAGCATGCACACATGCTTGCTGAAGTCTTTGCTGCTGGAGGGACACAAGGGCTGCAGGGCTCAAGTCTGAACTGAGATTTCCCACCACAGGGACCCAAATGAAACTGTGCATGAGATGCCTCAGAGGGAACTGGGAGAAGAGAGTCTCAAAACAGTTTTATTATAGTCATAATTTACCCAGTGAGCTTCCTGCTGCTGGAAATAACCTTTCCAAAGTTAGAAGATGTCGTTGATCGTAAGTGGCGTTTGGAGATATTGGGTCATTGGTACAAATATTCCCATGCACACCAGCTGAGGAGGCTGTGTAGTAGCCATAGAATCACAGAATTTCTTTGGTTGCAAATGACCTCTAAGATCATTGAGTCCAACTGTCACCCTAACACCACCATGACCCTTATACCATGTCCCAGAGTGCTATGGCCACAACCCTCTTGAACACCTCCAGAGGTGATGACTCCAAAACCTCCCTGGGCAGCCTGCTCCTATGCCTTACATACCCTTGCAGGAAAGAAATTTTTATTAATATTCAACTTAAGCCTCTCCTGGCACAATTCCAGGCCATTTCCTTGCATTCTGTCACCTGATACTAGGGAGAGGAGACCAACACCCAGATCATTCCAATCTCCTTTCAGGCAGTTGTGGAGAGCAATGAGGTCTCCCCTTAGCCTCCTCTTCCCCAGATTAAACACCCCCCATTTCCCTCAGTGGCTCCTAACTACACCTCTACTCCAGGCCCTTCACCAGCTTTGTTACCCTTCTCTGGACAGCTCCAGCACATCAACATCTTTCTTGTCTTCTGAAACTGATCCCAGTATACAAGGTGCAGCTTGTGCCTTCTATGTTCTTAGCTGAGGTTCTAAGCAGACACTTCCAAAATATCAAGCATTTGCTTTCAGTATCTAATAAGTGTTCCATATGCGCTTTTGGTTTTATTTTTGTTTGGCTTTGTTTTTAATTTATTGAGGTTTTGGCTTGGGTTTTGACATGTCTTCAGCATATTTAAGGGTTAGAAACATTTTTTAAAAAGGCAATATATAGAGGGTGAAGAAATAAATAAGACAGCAAATAGGATGATCCTTTTTTCTTGTTGGCATTTTGCTGGAGAAGACCATCATCATCTGTCTGGCATATCAAACACAATAAACAACAAGCACCTGTAAAAAGCTCTTATGATGTGGAAAAAAGGGAAGATTTCCAACTCATCCTGGTTGGTCTTATATTTCATCTTTATAAAGATCATCCCTCCTGAACTGGGATGATTTATGATCTGCAGCAGAACCCATGCGTCTCTAGGGATGGCCAAAGCTCTTGGAACAGCAAAATTGGCCCTACACCAGCTGCCTGAGCTGAACCAAATTGACTTGATGCAGAATGGGGATAGCTTCTGTCTTCCTGCTGTTAGCCTTTTGGGTGCTTCCACCAAGCCCTGCTACTAATGTCCCTGCTGAAGACAGACACTACTGCTGCCTTCCCTGGCTGCACTAATCACCTATTTGATCTGGCTTGAGCTCTAGGCTGCAGGGTGTTCTCCATGCCATTACTGGAGAGCCTGCAACACTGTGACATTTCTGTAATGGACATGACTATTTAAACCTTAAAATATTCATTAAATAAAATTTGCATAGAGCCTAGCTGAGTGCAGCAGGTACCTAAAAATAAAGTCCTTTTCCTTCTAAAATAAGGAGGAGAGATCAGGGTGCGACAAATGACCAAGTTCTTAGGTTTCCCTGAGATAGCTTTTTAATAAGATATGCTATCTTTTCATTTCTGTTGTCCAGGCAAGTCATTGGGCTATTGTATTCTTTATAAACTTGTAAGATCAAGAGCAAATTGGGGTGTGTGAATGGTCACTTAGACACAAAAGAGGTAAGGGAGATGCAGGTAATAGGGACACACACACAGACAGCTCAGCACCTCCCACTGCCACCACCATTTTCCTTGGCCCTCTTGAATCATCTCACTGAGGGCATAGTGGAAGGAAAACGGTTGGTTAATAGGCACAGATTTCAGGGAATTAAATGTGGTCAGCAGGTAGTAAGGAGCAGCATCATGATAAGTGGCGTTGCCTACACAGTGCCTCCAAGCTGTGACGAATACCTCCTCAGCCCGGCAACACTCCAGCCTACACAGTCTTTCTTGGCAGGTCTTTCCCTTGTGTCTCTCCTTCACATGTTACAGGGAGGTATTTCCTGTCTCTTACAGCTCTTGTAGAAAATGGGCAGGCATTGCCTGTTGGAGCCAAAGTGTCCTTAAGAAGTAGAAAACAGCATCAGCTCATGAGAGACTCGTAGAATCATTTCAGTTGGAAAAGACCTTTAAGGTTGTTGACCATTCCCTAACTCTACAAAGGCTGGTGCTAAACCATGCCCATCTGCATCATATCTTTGCTTCTTTGGAACACCTCCAGGCATGGGGATTCAACCACCTCAGTGAAGAAGTTTCTACATGTCTGACCTAAAGCTCTCCTGGTGCAGTTTCAGGCCATTTCCTCTCATTCTAGCACTTCCTACTAGGGAGAAAAGACCAACATCCACCCAATAACAACATCATTTCAGGGAGCTATAGAGACCAATGAGGTCTCCCTTCACCCTCCTCTTCTCCAGAACCCCAGTTCCTCCTCACCAGACCTGTTCTTCAGACCCTTCATCTTTTCTGGAGATTCACATCAATGTTTTTTTTCTTCTAGGGGATTTCCCCTCTTATGAAGGTAGTCTGCAATGGGTTTACATAGGAAATCCCATTATTCTGTGAAAATTAGGAGTAAGAGAAAAATAAGGGATTCACAACTTGTAAAGCGTCCCAAGATGATTTCTTGGAAAAAACAAGGCAGAGAGCCTCATGCTTCTCCATTCTCCTTTTCTTTCCTGCACACAAGGCTTTCCTAAATAATATCTCAAGCAAGGGGTCAACATTGACAATCCTCACTCCAAACATGCATGGCAACTCACACCTCCCAAAGGCAGTCCCATGTTTCAGAAAAGGAGGTCTATGTGTCAGGGTGATGTTTTCTTTGGACCAAGCACTGCTTGTTTGCCCCTGTTCTGTCTGGTTTTAATGGCAAAAAGGGGAAAAAGAAAAAAGGATGCCTATTGCAGTTGAATGATGAAGCTTTAATCTTCTCCCTGCAAGGCAAATCTGGTTTTGGTTTGTTGTAAGGATTTTTCGTTGTTGTTGTTGTTAAACAAAGCTCTACAAAATCAGATCCTTCCACTACAGGGCTGATTCTCTCTTTCAACCCAGCTTGCAGTTTGCCAACATAGGTATGGATTTAATAACATCATCTCTTCATCAAGCTGGTTTCTCACAGCTCTGCCTTGGCTCAGCATTAAGAAATGCGTTAGAAGTTGTGCAGCTCTCCCTCCTACCCCAGAGTCATTTTGGACTTCACACTGACTTCAAGTCTGCATGCTGCAGTCTGCACAGGAGGCATCACTCCGCTGCCAGTTGCCTAAGAATTGTTGCTACTGAGCCATTGATCAACAAGCAGAAACCTTCACAATGCCCAAGCAACTTAGCAGCAAGCAGAAACCTTCACCATGGCAAAGCAACTTATCAATGAGCAGAAACTTTCAACAGGCCCCTAATCAACCATCTGCTACAACAAAAGACTGTTTTCAAGAAGAAAAAATGACCAAAATAAGCCACAACCCCAACTAAATTAGTCTTAAGCCATTTATGTCTTAATGTAATTAATAATATCTATTTCCCCTCTGTTTCGTGATTCAGCTGCTTACAAAGCTATAAGAAGCACCACCAGAGAATCCTGTGGTGCCAGAATAGCCTGGGGACAGAAATTATCAGCTTGAAAATAAACAGTGTGGTTTTTGCCATCAAAGTGCTAATAGGTGTGGTAGGCTGACAGAGAGACAGGATGGAGAAGAGGGGGAGAACAGTCTGGCTGTTAATAAACCCCAAGTACACAGAAAGGCTGGGGAAGACCAACCCTTTGGAGGAAAAGATTTTTCAGCAGGAAGCAATCATCCCATAACAAATCTGCCACTGGTTTGCTCTTGCATAGCTTCAGGCACACTGGACAATGCTGTGTGGATCTCTTGCCTCCCATTTTATCAGGACCATACTTGCTACGGTGGATTTCACCCTCTGTATCAAACCTGCCATATCCCTGGAAGATTATTTTGTTGGGGTCTGATACACTGATGGAGGGTTTTAGTTCCTCCAAAATAAGAAGTACTTCAAGTATTGCAAGCCTCAGCTGCTTCCATTAGCTACTTCATGGATTGGTATGACTATATGGATCTGGACCACTTGCTTTGTCTGCATGCTTTGCATGCTTTGTCTACCAGGCACTGCCCAGCTTCATTGCTGCTGGTATGGAAGATAAAATGGAACAAGGGGGCAGCAGCAAGAGCAACAGCAAGAGCCATCTGTCCAGAGGCTATTTTGCTATGAAGCTAAGTGATTCCCAGTCTTCTAATGGGAAACACTCACTTGCTGAAACCTAGACCCAGAAAGAAGCAGGTCAGAAATGATGTTTCCTCCTCAAGATGTTTTGGCCTGTGTGCCTAGCTGCAGGGAGGACCCAGACAATTCACTCATGTAGGCCATGATTACCACCAAACAGCACTATCCCCTGGTTCTTTGCCCACCAAGCAGCATTGTCCCATGTGAGTACAACCCTGGGATGGACCAGAGCAGCTCCTCTGCTGCCTTTATGCTCCAGCTCCAGGAATATCATCTCTAGCATAGGAATCAGCTGCCTGCTCCAAAGCTTTTGCTTTTACTCAGCTTGATGAGAGTTGACTGGAGGCAGCTTGGATGGAGGCACAACCAGACTCCAAAGCTCAAGGAATGAGAGGAGTTTGTGGGAAGCCATGTAGCAAAAACCCAGTACTGAGTGTGTCCAGAGGTGGTCATTTGCACTGCCAAACTTTCCAGCCTCTTGTATGAGTTTTTAAATTGCTCCCAAGGGTTTTGAAGGCAGAGGCTGGAGAAGAGCGTTAAAGCACCAGTGGGATGTTGGCAGTGGTGGGACGGGAAGGGCAGCGTGGCTGAGGACGGTGATGGCACTTTGTGTACGCCGGGAGCAAGAAAATAAAGACACAGCAAACAACGCTAGAGGAGGCCTAACGGGGACTTGCTTTACTCTTTGACATGCTACCAGTAGTTTTAATCTCAGAAGAACCAAAAGTCAGAAAAAAGTTTAAAATAATTAAAAAGCAAACCCCCAAACCAACTCAACATTACAATGATTAAAAGCTGTGACACATGAAAATACTCTACTCAAATCATCCCTTTGTTGTCGGCTGGGTTATACAGTAGGCACAAAACCGACCTAGAATCACCTGCAGCAAGTGGTGCCTGGTGTTGTCCTTACCCCCTAGCCTGATATTTCTAATTAGTTGTGCTTACATTCTTCAGCTTAGGCCTCCTTTCTTTGGCATTGCTCACCCATGCCTTAAAGGAGTGGAGACTCGTACTGAAGAGAGTAAGGGAGAGAGGAACAACGACCAAAGAAAACAATTGAAAATCAACAAAAAAAAAAGAGAAAAGATGAAAAGGAGAGATTAATTGTACAATACATACATACAGTATCTTCTAAATTGTGATCAGTTGTTTATTGGTTGGCAAACAAGCTTCACTTTTACAACAAATATTAGTAATGAGGTCATTCAACTGTTGAGACCGTACAAAATGGATCATAAATTAAAAAAAAAAACAAAAAACAAGAAAAAAGGGAAAAAAAAAAAGGCAAGGAAATAAAAAGAAAAGATAAAAGGAAAAATAGGAGAAGAATTCATATTCCGTGCTGCTAATTTACCTCCAGAAAGCCTATGTCACTTAAGAATCCTGTCAAATAAATACATTTCCTGTTAGGAAAAATAACGAACAGAAGATTTGTTGGTGGTTGGTTGGGGTTGTATTTGTTTGGTTGGTTTTGTTTGGCTTTTATTTTTTTAATCACTGCAAAGTACTTTTTCGGCTCCCTACACACCAATCTGTTTTCTTCTTAACCACTGCACTGCTAGTGCCTAATCTGGGGACCAGATGGAGCCATGAAGGCCCTTTGCTCCTCCAGGGAAATGACCTCCTCCTGTAGAAGCCCTGCTAACAACCATAAACCCCCCCTACACACACACTTATTCAGCTCCTGGATGCAACCCAGTGGCCACAGATGCTCTACAGGACTCTCACCACCATCGGTTGTGCACTGCCAACGGGGAAGTTTTGCCCTGCTCTAGTCTGCCAAAAGCTCTGCCAGCAAGATGCTGGCTGGAGAGAAGTTGTACGGCGAGGAAATACAAAAGAAAAAAAGGAGGAAAGAAAAAAGAAGGCTGCAAAGAAACAATGATGGTGCTACGAAAAATGGCCCTCAGGAAGGGATGGGTGGGGGGGTTGGCCTTTGGGATTTAGGGTTGGGGGTTTTTTTTTGCCTTTTTGTTGGGTTTTTTTTGGCCCAGTGAGATTTTTTTTTTTTGTTTTGTACTGAAATGGGGATGGGGATGCAAGAGATGGAATGGGGGAGAGGGGAGGGCAGTGGCAGAGGTAAAATAAAATAGCCAAAAGAAAAAAAAGAAAAAGGAGGAGTTATGAAAAAGAAACACAAAGCAAACCAAACCTTGCTCCTACTGGTAGACAAACTTACAAGACCAGCACAACAGAAAAAAAGTTCTCTTTTTCTTTTTTTGTTTTTTTTTGATGGTGTTTTCTCTTTTTTTTTTTCTCTCTTTTTTTTTTTCCTTTTTCTTTTTTTTTTTCTTTTTTTTTTAAGTTTTTTTTTTTTGTTGCTGTTGTTTTTTCCACTACATTAACAGGGACGCAAGTTCTGGAGGAACAGAAAGCAGACTATATGTGCAATGCTAGTATCTGTACATTACATAGAAACTGTTCACTTCTCCTCTTTTTGTTGCTGCTGCTGTTTTCTGCCATGAGTTTTGCCCATCCGCTACCACAGCGAAACGTAACAGATGCCTTTAGCACACAACTCTCGGATTCCCTTCCACCTCATTACGTTTTTGCTTTTGTTTTGTTTTGTTGGTTTTTTGTTTTTTTTTTTGGTTTGGTTTGGTTTTTGTTTGCTCCCACAGCAAAAGGGCACTGCACTGGAAACCAAGTTGGGAGTGACCAAAACCCATGACGTGATCTGGATTGGTAAGAAAGAGTTTTTGCTAGCTTGTTTTTGCTTTATTTATTTGTTTGTGTTTTTTTAATTGTTTTTCCTTTTCTTTTCTTATTTTTTTGTGCAACGCTCCCACCTAGATGAGCTACTAGTTTCAAATGCACATTTTTGGCCTTTTATTTCTTTTCTTTGCTTTTGCCTTTTATTTATTTTTTTTTTAATTTTTATTAGTATTTTAAAATTTTTTTTAATATATTTTTGTTTGTTTGTTTATTTTTCCCTCTTAAATCAGGTCCTCGGTATTAAGAGCAACAGAGCATCAAGGACTTGTTTAAAGAAACACGGCATAACTTGAGAAGGCCACAAAGTGTGCCATTATCTATCTCTTTCATTAACATAATGAAGTCTGTCTTGAGGGAAGAAGGATGAGGGGGAAAGAAGGGGGAAAAGGAAGGGGGGGGTTGGGTGGGCAGCAGTTACTGTCCTCTCCGGGCCGGCCTAAAAATTCCAGTAAAAAAAGTCCAAGAGTTTCCTTTTTGAACAGCATGAAGATTTAGGAGTACACACAATATTACCACTGTTTGGATTAACTCAGAACAGTAAACCGAGCGTTATGGAGGGGCTTTTTGTTGTCTCTTTGCTTATTTTTCTGTTTTTTTGCTGACTCTTCTATAGACTAGTGACCAAGTGAGCAGGTCCTTTTGCATTGCCGTCCGGGGGGGTTCCCTCTTTGTTTGGCGGGACTATAAACCCGTCGCTGCTGCCTCGGCCTAGCTGGTAGTAAGTGTGTAGCTGATGGATGTGGTTCCTGGAGCCAAGGTTGGGCATGCTTTTGTAGTAAACGTCATCGGCGTCGCCACTGCTGCTTTTGGCTGGCGGGGGATCGGTCTGGGTGCTGGCGGTGACGCTTTCCGCCAGGGGCATGCCGGCCAGCGCGGGCATACTGGTGTAGAGAGAATCCCTGTTGGGCGACTGGAGGTCGTCCGTGTGCTCGTTGGTCAGCAAGGGGAAAAAGCTCTCGCTGTTGTCTTGCGGGATGCGCCGCCGGCTGTAGAGGTGAGGCTGGTGGTTGTCTGCCGAGTACACCCTGGGAGGCAGCAGCGGGGCGTCCGACTCCTCGTGTATGAGCTCCAGGCCCAGGCTTTCCTCGTGGGTGAAGGAGGTGGCGTCGTCCAGCACGATGGCGTCATCCTCGCTCCCGCCGCCCACGCTGTTGACGAGTTTGTTCATCAGGTTGCGGCTCTGCTCGCTGGAGCGCTCGTGGTTGTTCAGGTAGGAAGGGATGTAGTTGGAGGTGAGTTCCTTCAGGATCTTCTTCTCGAGGGCGTTCTCGGTGTGGTTGTAGCCGCGGTCAAGGATTTGCACGCAGTTGCTGAGGTACTCGCCGCTGGCGATGCTGTAACTGTTGCCGTGATTACCATTCAGTGGTAGAGTATCCGTGACACTTGTATCCCTGGCATTGTTCAGAAGCCCCTCTGAAAAACATCACACAAGAGAGGGTGACTTGTACAAACAGGACATTCACGTGGGATGTGCACACTCAAAACCCCTTCCTAGGCTGCTGTGGCTGCTGGTGCTCAGCAGCGAGGAGGGCGTCGCGGCTAAAATAATAGGGTGCAGGCTGCAGCTAACTGGGTTAAGGTCTTCCCGACACAAAAGTGGAAAGCACCATCAAGCATGTGACCTGAGGTGGCAGTAGCTGGTGGGAAGGAATGGCCTCTCCTGGCTGGTACCTCCTACAGCTTTGCTCTACCTATTCCAAAGGGGCTGAGGAATAGGTGACTCTGGGCTGGTCCCAGTTGCCCCAGCTCCAGGCACTCTGGGGCTGAGGAAGAAGTATTTGCAGTGCAGGTTAGGCATTACCCAAACTTTGTTTGGGTGTGTGTGCTACCTAGAGAAAAATAAAAAACAAAAAAAGAAAAAGAAACAGGAATTCTCTCTCTCCTTCAGCTGGGCAGGCTGCTGGGGAAAGACATCAGGCAGCAGTGGGGGGGATTTGGGACTAGCAAGTTGGAAGCCCAAAGTGCTTCTTGGCCCAGGCTCTTTTTGGAACAAGACTAAATGCCCTGCCTCTCATGGCACAGAGGGCACAGCTGAAATTCCTTACTCCACACTGGCCAGGTGGGGATTTTCTAATGCAGTGACATCAGAGGTGGCTGCTGTGGGGTCTTGTGAAGTCTTTAAAACAAGTTCCCACTTTACTTGCAAAGTTAGAGCAAGAGATTCAGTAGAAAGTACAGCCATGCCATCCTCACCACAGTGTGGTGGGCTCAGAGGAACCTGAGAGGAGTAATGGGGTCTTGAGGTGCCCCCCAGGTAACTGCCTATAGCATTTTTGTAGGTGTCTCAACACTATAAATGTGAGGCTGGAGCATGGTCTTTCCCAAGATCCTATGGGAGATATTGGGGAAGTGCTTTGAGAGCAACACAGCAGGAGCAGCAAGGGAAAGAAAATCAGGCCCAGCAGTTAAGCCACCATGGTTTATCTTTGGGGATTACTGGCCTCCTCAGGAGGAGTACAGGCATAGGGATGCATGAAATAACAAATCAGCTTCTCAGCTAAGGGCTTCGGGCCTGGACAAAAACTGGCAAACAACTTCCAGCAAGCCACCGTGGATTAGAGGAGCCGTTAGCTGACAATTTCAGATGAAGAGTTGCTCATACCATGCTTGGTACCATGGCAAGTGTACCTTTTGAAAATACAGGATTCAGTCTCTATCTGTGATGGACTAATTGCTGCATGTTTAAGGGCTGGAAAGTTTTACTGAAGGTTTTCTGTTTGCTTTTGAGTGAAACGTCCTGAATGTTTTGGTGAGCTTTGACAGTTCTGAAGCTTAGAGGGTCTTGCTGTATCCCAGGTTTCCCAACAAATAAGGGAACATTGCAAAAAAGATCAGCTAGCCATCACAGACACAGAGCAAAGCCATTGATTTTCACGGTGGAAGATCTCCATCTGAGTCACGATGCTTAGGGAGAAATGGAAAGTGAGCATTTTGGAGAGAGGACCATATGTGATGGGTGACAGGTACAACAGCATCTGCCTGATGGTGGTGCTGAGTAATGTATGCATTGCGGTGCTGAGCACCGTGCTTCTGCTGCCAATGCATAGATCTGGGGGTTTGGTGGAGAAAGAAAATGGAGGCATCGCAGGTGAGAACAGAGCAGGGGCTGCAATGAATCACGCCATGAGCGCGCAAATAAAAGTGTGAAGTTTAACAACAAAAAGGTAAATAAAATCATACACGCAGTCACATGAGAAACGAGGCTGTGTTAAACAACACCACAAAAGCAAGAAATAAACAAAGAAAGCATCATCTGGTCTCATCTCTCTATATATATGCACAGGTACATATATATATATACACACACACATACGCACATCTATATACACATGTATAGTCAGATCATTTGGATTGCAAAACTGTGAGATGAATTTCCTTTATTAACTACATCGTCTATGTGTGATGCAATAAAAGTGAACTAAAAAAAAATTACATTTGATATGCAATGTTTAGCTTTACTCCCATACTTGTCTCTCTGTAGGGCTCTAAACGACAGCATGAAGAAAAGGAAAGAAAAAACAACAAGTAAGCTTACAGCGACAGTAGGAGAAACATGAGTCAAAAGCAAGTTGATGATATGCAGAAAAAAAGAGAAATAAATTCCACTGCCCAGAATACAGGAATTTGTTACATGGTTTATTTCAGGTTAAGGAAAAAAAAAATAAAGAAGAAATTATTGACATTTTAGACAGGAAAAAAATTCTTTTACACGCAATATATTCAAGAGGCTACATTTTTATTAGGAAAAAAAAAATAATCACATTTAAAATGGTTTTGTTTTGGGTTTGTTTGTGTTTTGTTTTGGTTTTTTGTTTGTTTATTTCCAACGCCGTTATCAAACAGTCAGCGTGCAACACAAACCAAGGAGGGAACGCCTGGAAATTTAAGTGAAGTTTAAAGCTGGTCATGCTTGAAAAGACAGGCACTGTCAGTGTCACTTCCAAAGTCTTAAAATGAAGGTCTTGGCTCACTGTTTGTTATAATCACCCCTGGCAGTCGAAACCAAAATCCATTTCCTTGCTAAAAATGCTTTGCCGTCCGTCCTTTGCCACAGAGTGCTTTGTAAGAGTATGACTTTGCTCATCGCGGGGCTGCTGGCCTTCTACAAACTCCGGGCAGCCTGCTCTTTTGGGCTTTTTTTTTAACCAAACACATGGCAGACCACATGGGTTTTGCAAAAAAAAAGCCAAACAACCCAGCAAACCAGGGAAGAGGAACGATAGTTCAGATAATGGCATCGCTAAATGGAACTATTGAGGAGGAAGGGTTAAAAGAAGAGCCAGAGATGAAGAGCCAGTGATAAACTCTCAGCTTCCTGCTTTGCAATGGTCTGTGGCAGGCTGTGGGTTAACCAGAGCTTGTTAATGGGATTGCCACCTTCTCTTAAAATGAGCTCTGACGAAAGCAGTTAGGCCACTTCAAGAAACTCCTGGGTCTGAGAGACCAAACCAGAATCTGTCTGTCATCTGCCAACGGCAGTGAGCGCTCAGCATGTGCTGCGGGGTGCCAGACCCCTCACCGACCATCTCTCCTTCCTCTACACTCTGTGTCCCATCAAGGAATTGCTTTCACCGCCAGGAAAAGGGATTTTGGTCCTTTGTGGTCTGATTTCCTGACTCTTTCCAAGGACTGGTTTTTTTTTTTTTTGCTTTTTTTTTAAGGGTTCCTGGCCCCTGACGAGTCTCCACCACAGACAGGGCAGCTTCATCTTGAGCAGAGAGGGCATTTTAAAACTTGGAACTGGTAAGGGGGGAAGAAAGGGGTGGATTAGATCAGGTCCCAAGTTTCTTACAGCATCCTGTCTGTCACTGGCCAGTATCAGAAGAGGTAGATGAATATGTGAAAAAAATCATAGCCTTAGTGATGTAGAATGAGTTAGTTGGATGATGTTAGCTAGCCATATCCTCACCACACGCCAGTGTCAGCCAAGGCACACCCAGAGATGGTTACAGTGTCTACTTTTACAATGCACAGTGGTCAGCGCTTCAGTGTTGTCTGCTGGGGCAGCATCCTTAAGTCCTGGGATAGTAACAATTGCAACAGCTATTCCAGTTGTGTGGTCATTAGTTAACTTACGGCCTCCTGACAAGAGCGGGTTGGGTTCTGCTCCCTCTGAAGTCAATGGCAAAGCTCCAGGGGCTTTAATGAAATCTTTACTGGTCCCACTCCAGGTCTTCATCTCCCAGGGATGAAGCTGGAGTAGGTTTTTCTATTATCCATCTGGCCGTGTGGCACTGAATAGCATTTTCAAATCAATTAACACTGGGGGGTTTGTGGAATAGAATGCTGTTAGCTCAGGTAAAACCATACCAGAATCTAACCTTCAAAAATCAGAGGAACACAAGATGATTAAAATGCACATTACACCTTTTTTGTCACATTTTTTTGCCCAAATCACCTAGGTCCAGTTGATGCCTCCAGACCTGAACATCAATCATGGAACTGTGTTAGGTCAAATGTTGACCCAGCAATACCTGCTGCCAGTTGATTTAGAAGTAGCCCAAACCTCGATGTTATCATGCAAGAAACCTATGCAGAACGTCCAAGCTCATTTGGCCATTTGCAGTACGCTGAAGTTCTTAACATTCAGAGCATTCCAAGTTTAACAGCAGCCCTTTTTGCAAAATGTCATTAATGGGAGCAAATTTATTGCACCAAGTTAGCATAGTTTAGGAAATGAATGAACAGCAAAAAGGTCAACCATGTGCTCTCCTTGTGCTTTGAATGAAAATACCCTAGTGATGCAGCTCAGAATGTCTTTCTGTTGTAAACAATACACTGCCATGTCATACAGAAAGGGATTTTCCTGCTTGCACTGTAATCATCATTATTTTCTCTTCCTTAGAGAGCCTTTCCAGGAAAGGGTCACCTTCACTTGGAGTGGAGAGCTGACAAGAGTGTTCACAGAATCACAGGAAAACTATGGCTGGAAAGGACCTTTAAGATCATCAAGTCCAACCATCAGGTAACTCTACTGGGGCTGCTAGCACACCATATCCTTGAGCACCATGTTTAGACAGCTTTTAAATACAACCAGGGATGGGGATTCAACCACTTCCCTGGGCAGCTTGTTTCTGTCTATGGGAATCCTTTTGGTACAGAAGTTTTTCCTAATGTGTAACGTAAATCTCCCCTGACATAAGCTGATGCCATTAACTTGTGCTTAGGCACAGCATTATTCTAATGATTCCACCACCTTGCAAGCAAGCTAAAAAATGAAACAAACCCATTCCAAATCTGCCATGGAAGTGGCAGAGCAAGCCACCAACAGCCGAGAGCTGGCAGAGCTCCTCCTTGGGTCCTGCTTAAATGCATCACCCACCTCTCCCTCATGAAAGCATCAGGACATAGCTGACAAGCATGGTCCCCTCCCACAGCCAGAGCAGAGACAGATAGGTGACCAGAGCCTGATTCCTACAGCAGACCTCCCCTCAAGGTACAACTGATTCTAATTGACTGGTTGTTTTCCATTGCTGAGAGGAGGATATGCAAGAGGTTCTAGTTCCCCTACACTTTTTCCTATTCCTTTTTATTCTTTTTGCTTTCTCCTAGCATATCTGAAATGTAGTAATGCAAAGGGCAAAACATTTCTTACAACATCTAAGCCCTGCTCTTTGGAGCTGACCTACACTTCTCGCTTCAGCTGGCATTTTTCTTAGAAATCAAGGGCATTTTTGCTTTGTTTTGCCCTTTTTTTCCCTTTCCCCCTTTCCTGTGCAATCCAGCTGACCACATTTCTACACATCATTTCAAAATGAAAGCAGCTTGGGTGGCAAAGGCCATTTTAGCTTCACTTACCTTCCAAGGTGTTGCTGTGTCTGAAATGAATGGTTTAACGAGGAAATGTGCTGACAACAAAGAGAGGAATGGAAAACATTGGACAAAACACACACACGCACAAGACCAAAACAATACCAAAGCAAGGGGATTGAAAATAGAAAAAAAAGAATAAAAAGGAAAGAAAACAACAACAACAACAACAACAAAAAACCCCAAATCATCAAAATCAAACCCACTATGAATGCTTTGAGCAGAACTGACGAGAGTTCTCTCAAAGTGAATTTGATTGCTTATGGAAAAAAAGCCTTTGGAAAATGGGAAGATGCACTGAAATGAAAGGAAAAGGAGAAAAGGAGGGGATTTTTTTTTCCCTTTTTTTTTTGACCAGTTACAAAAAAAAAAACAACAAACCCAAAAAATCTAAACAAAACCCAACCAAAGGGGGTGTGTGGGGAGGAAAAAAAATATAAAAGAAGAAAAAAAAAAGAAAAACAGAAAAAAAAAAAAGGAAGTAATGGGCCAAAAGAAGCCATAGAAAATGGAATTCTCACTAGAAAAATTAGAGAGAAACTCCAGCACACCTTGTGCGTTGTACATGCTGACAGAAGGGTTGTTATAGACCGCCGATTCCCCCAGCAATGTATTATAAGGGTTGTTAGTGCCATGAGGACGAAGCAGAGCATTGGTTATAAGATGATTAGCCATGGCTCCTGGAGCAGCCAGATAGAAAAGACAGAGAAAAACAAACAAACAAACAAAAAAGAGGTCAATCAGGCAAATGTGGTATCTTAAAAAGAAACGGGAAAAAAGAACATTCAGAAATGACAACAGTTGAAATAATCCTGATTACAAGCAGCCAGCTAATTAGACTTGGGAAAACTGTGTGCCATTAAAGCAGAACAGATGTCACTGACGATGCACAAACCCAAACCAAGGCAAAAGAAAATGTATCAGAAAGCAGGTAAAGCTACATTTATGGTGGCTCCCCCGTTGCTCGGAGTGTAAGCAAGGTTATGCTCACATGCTTGCTATAAAGAAAGGAAGGAAGACAGCAGCCTACACAATGGGGGGTGGGGAGGTAAAAACTCTCTGGAAAATGTCAAATGGATTAAAAAAAAATATATATATAATGACTAAAAGAAAACAGCACATTCAACTCTGGCTATGGGCTAAGGTCTCTCTTTTACTGACTCCTTTACTTTACTCACAACACTTCTGAAATTGAAAAGGCAACATTAAAAAGAAAGGATGGAGAATGTGTCTTCTCTAAAGCTTCTCTGAGAGAGGCTGTCTCTCATATCTAAGAGGGTGAGTTTTGCTTCAGTTGCAGCTCTGGTACCATTGTTGAGCACATCCATGATTACCTAAAATGCTACTGAAGATGAGAGCACCTTGGCTCCATCAGGTGTTTCTACCAGCAGTGAGATGCATGTTTCTGCCCCACAAACACCTTGTTTCCCCACTCCCAGACCACTTTGCTGTCATTTCCGAGCTCTCAGCCAGCAGTTGTCCTTTGGTTTTGGTTTATCCCTTGGAGACACAACCTCTGGTTTTGTACTTTTCAGGATCACCACGGCTCAGCAGGTGGCTGCCAAGACCTACCTTGATTCCCATTTCAGGCATCAACCCATGAAGCAAAGACTTCCCCCCACCTTTTACCTGGCCTAAAGAACCAAAAAACCCCATTAAACCCTTGCTACATATCTCCTCTGGGATCCAAAGCCAAGACTGATATGAAAACTCTCCCTCAGGGCCATTCCCACCATCAGCAGTAGAGACCTAGAGGAGGACTACTCAAGTTCACACCATGGGGTTTACCTCCAGGGCCAAACTATTAAGACAGATCTTTTCCACAACAGAAGTAAGACTTTGGCGAGACAGCTAGAGTTAGTCAGGACAGGCCTCTCAGAGAACTCAGGTTACCTGGAGATCACCAATATCTGATAGTCCTAACCCAAAGAAGCGACTAAAAAGCCAGCCTCCAAAACCAGCAACACTGACAGGGATGCCTTCATCAACAACTGGAACAATTGCCATTGTCCATTTGTCTCTTTTAGGGTGGAGGTGGCCCTGTGGTGTGGAGGCAATCTTTGTGGGGCATGTGGGGTCCTGGGGGCAATCTCTTCTGCACAATTTATTAACTGATTTGTTGTTGGTTTTTTATTGTTGGTTTGTTTTTCATGGAGTTGCTGAGGACCAAGGACCTCTGGCTGGTACAAATCCCCTTAGCAGTGAGCTCTTTGAAAGATCTCACCTCCTAATTATGTTTTAAAAAAGCAGAAATTGGCCAAACCTAAGGCTAGGTAGAAGCTTCCAGAGCTGTTGCCCATATACTTCTCTGGCTCCATATCCAGGACAGAGCTTCTCCATGTTTGAGCAGCTAGAGGAAAAAAACTAGTTGTCTCCTGTCTCTTCCTCATCCTTCCCAGTCCCAGACATATGGTGTTAGTGGACGACTTAGTCTTTTGAGCAGAGGACAAAGTAGAAGGCGGCGCTGTATGGGGGCTGCATGCCAGGGAGGCTCCTCAACACATGCAGCTGGGGAAAAAAAAGACTTTTTTTTTTTCTCTCACCTGATATTTTTGGCTAGGCTGATGGAAAGCAAGATGAGCTGCTGTGTTTGGAACTAAGGAAACAAAGATGTCTCCTGTAAGAAAACATTATAGGAACGCTTAACTGAGCAACCTTGAAAGTAACTAATAGGTAAATGAGTCAATTCTTGCTTTCTGGTAATGTATTTTCCACCAGTTTCAAGCACATCTGTGAGGAGAGACTGCAGGAACCACTTCTCTTCTTGCACCAGTTTTATACCAGTGTGAACATGAAGTCCATTAAAATGATTTTTGCTCTCACAGGATACTATGGGTTGGAAGGGACCTCTGAAGATCAAGTCCAGCCCCCCTGCCAGAGCAGGATCACCTAAAGCAGATCACATCTTGAAATCAAGCCGGGCCAAAAAAAAAGATTGAGAAAGGGACTCACTTTTACACAGGTAACTGGACTGTCTGGAGTTAATGCCAGCCATTATATCATCCTCCCTTTGGAGATTTAACCCCATCTCCAACTTGGTCTCTATGGGATTTGATACGGAGACAAATATATCAACACTGCATGGTTTTGAACCTTTTAGCGTGGAGCATCTTTAAAGGGCAACTGTCAGAAAGAGCATCTCACTCAATGTATCCCCAGCCTGGTGGTGTCTAGAAATCCCTAGCAGGTAGGAAGAAGTTAATCTAGCCATGGTTGGGAGGTTGAATTCTTCTCACAGAAACACAGAATTATTTCAGTTGGAAGAGATCATTAAGAACATCCAGTCCAACCATCAGCTTAAGAACACCATGGCCATTAAATCATGTCCCAAAATGCCATGTCCACAAGCCTCCTGAACACCTCCAGGGACAGTGACTTCAAACAGGATTCAAGATGGTTCAAGAACAAGGTTCAAGAAGGACAGGGACTAGCTGGAAAGGGTACAGAAAAGGGTTACAAAGCTGATTAGGGGACTAGAACATCTGTCTTATGAAGAAAGACTGAGAGAACTGGGGATTTTTAGTCTAGAAAAGAGAAGATTGAGAGGGGATCTTATCAATGCCGATTAATACTTAAAGGGTGGTGTCAGGAGGATGGGATCAGGCTGTGTTCAGTGGTGCCCAGTGACAGGGCAAGGGGTAAAGGGCAACAAACTTGAACATCAGAAGTTCCATCTAAACATGAGGAGTAATTTCTTTAATTTAAGGGTGACAGAGCACTGGAGCAGGCTGCCTAGAGAAGTGGTGGAGCCATGTCTATGAAGACATTCAAAACCCCCCTGGATGAGTTCACGTGTGGCCTTCTTTAGGTGAAATTACCTTGGCAGGGGCATTAGACTTGATACTTGCCAGAGGTCCCTTTCAACCCCCACCACTCTGTAAATCACCAAACAGCAGGGGTTGGAAGGGACCTCCGGAGATCATCTAGTCCACTCCCTCTTCTAAAGCAGGTTACAAGAGAGTAGAAAGGACCAATCTGTGGTTGCTTCCTGGGGTGGTGGGCAAGCTAAATTCATGCACTCCTGGCTCTTCCAGGCAGTTGCAAACTAGTTTACAGCAACTTTTAATGCAGATACATGACCCTGTAAATTTGGCCAGAAGTTAAAACCACAGAATAAGTAATTTTTGCTCTCATAGGTGTTTAAAAAGGGGGATTGGTAAAACAAAACATCCATTCCTGTGTGGAGCTACTTAACAAAAGCACTCCATCTCCTGCTTTCTTCTACCTTGATTGCAGAGGGTGTTAAGATGTTTTTCATTTACTGATCAAAGCCCCACTTTTGATGGCAGCCTGACCCACCTTCAAACCTAACCTAACCTAAAAGCTAACAGGTTCAGCTACCTTTCGATACTTTCCTAAGTATTCTGCAGGAGGTTGTCACCACAGAGGGCTGGTCATGGCAAGCTCCATGCTCCCTGCAGGTCACACTAAATGCAAATTTGGCATCTTAAAAACAAAATTATATGTACCTTGCATTCATTAATTTGGCCTCTTGTTTTTCCCTAATTGCTTTTGAGCTGTAACGTTCCTGTTCTCATAGCATGCTGAGAGAGAAGGATGGACCTTCTGTTAAAGCTCTAGATAAAATAATAATGCACCATACAAACCCCCATTGCTGGGTTTCTCCTTCCCAGATAAGAGAACGGTAACAGCAGCCATACATTTAAGTTTCACCCTGCCTTTTTCATAACATTTGATCATTGCTATAGCAACCTATAGGAGAAAGAAAACAAAAATCCCACCATATTTACTACCAGTGTAACCACACACAGAGAATGCAGATAGCCATAGTTAGCTGCTTTCTGTGCCTGTCACAGCAGGCATTATTTTAGAGACAGTATGCAACCAAACAGTACTTTTTTCTTCCCTTTCTAAGACAGAAATTGATGTCCTGAATGCAAGACAACAGTGAGGCAGAAGTAAGTTCGTTCTTTCTTTCTTTCTTGTTGGGTTTGGTTTTTTGTTTGTTTGGGGGTTTTGGTGTTTGAATGTAAGGGAAAGAATTGCACCTTGTTAAAGACAAGTATGATTTACCCACTCACTGAAAGCAAAGGATGAAAATCATGACAAGCACATGGTGCCAGGCTTTCAACTTCATCATTCAGGAACACAACACACAGAATTTCTTAGAATAGAATCAGAGAACCACAGATGTCTGAGTTGAAAAAGCTCTCTAAAATCATAGAGTCCAACCATCAAACCAACACCACAATGCACATTAAACCATGTCCCAAAGTGCCATCATGTCCACACGTTTCTTGAGCACCTCCAGGGACAGCAACTCCACCACCTCCCTGGGCAGCCTGTTCAAATTCCTGACTACTCTTGCAGCAAAAAATCTTTTCCTAATATCTGACCTCAGCTTCCACTGTCACAGTTTCAGGACATTTCCTCTTCTTGTATCACCTGATACTAGGGAGAAGACACTGAACCCCACCACTTGGCTTCACCATCCTTTTGGGGAGTTGCAAAGAGCAATGAAGTCTCACCTCAACCTCCTGTTCTCCAGGCCGAATGACCACAGTTCCCCCAGCTGCTCCTGATGTGATCTGTTCTCCAGACCCTTCACCAGCTTTATTGCCCTGGACATGCTCCAGCACCTCAATGTGCTTCTGGTAGTGAGGACTCCAAAACTGAACCAAATATCCGTGGTGCAGACCCACCGGTGTCAAGCGCAAGGGGAAAATCACTTCCCCAGTTCCCTCAGCTGCTCATCGGAAAATACATTCAAAGCAGCTTTCTAGGAATCTATGTTCTTGTCATCTTTGTGACTTGCCTCACCAGCAGTGACCAGTGCCCTTTTCCATATCCCAGGCAGAGTTTTCAAGTATTTAAAGACTTATAGTCTTCCATGTGTTCACTTGCTATTTATTCCAGCAATGAATGCCATCCTGAGAAGCCAGATCACGCGATTTTGCTGGAGGACAACAGGTATTTCCAGCATTTTTTTTCTCCTGGTTCCCTCCCACAGATGCTCTGGCAAGTTTAGATTTATTGAGCTGTGTTCTTATAATAGCCAACAGGATTCAGTTAATAAACTTCAATAAACCTCCCTATTAAATTTCTCTCAAATAGGTTTGTTGTCACTCGCAGCATCTAATCTATTCATTGAGAAGCTATTAATACTGACTGCAGCGAAATGGAGTTTCAGCAAATGAGGTTGTTAAGCTTTGGGCCATCTTCCTCCAAATGAAACATCCTCTGCTTTTGTGCAGAGAGAGAAGGGAGGGAAGGTATTTCTTTGCTCTTTCCTCCCCGCTCCCCCCACTTCCTTTCTTCTGCTGAGGAAGGGTCTGGAGAATAAGTTTGATGAGGAGCAGCTGAGGGAACCGGGGTTGTTTAGTCTGGGGAAGAGGAGGCTGAGGGGAGACCTCATTGCTCTCTACAACTCCCTGAAAGGAGGTTGGAGTGAGGTGGAGGTTGGTCTCTTCTCCCTACTATCAGGTGCTAGAATGAGGGGAAATGACCTGAAATTGTGCCAGGAGAAGTTTAGTTTGAATATTAGGAAAAGATTCTATGCTGAGAGAGTGGTCAGGGATTGGAACAGGCTACCCAGGGAGCTGGTGAAGTCACCATATCTGCAGGTGATCAAGAAATGTGTGGACATGGCAATCTGGGACATGGTTTAATGGCCATGGTGGTGTTGGATTGGTGTCTGGACTCAATGCTCTTAGAGGCTCTTTGCAACCAAAGAGATTCTATGATTCTATGATTTGCAATGACAACCCTCTGCTGGATTATACCCCCCTATACCATATGGGAAACACACAGCTAGCCTCCATCAGTTTGCCTACTTGTTGATTCCCTCTCAGCTGCAGAAACATTGTAAAATTTCTTCTGACCACCTCTACTCCTTCCAAGGGTCTACATCTCATTATACCTTGATTATACAAACATTTTCTATCCCTAATTGTTCCTGCTTATGCTTACTTCTCACTATACCTGACCTCTTACACATCTGGAGAAAAGGAGGCTGAGGGGAGACCTTCTGGCTGTTTACAGCTTCCTGGAAGGAGGTTGGGGCCAGGCAGGGTTTGGTCTCTTCTCTCTAGTAGTAGGTGATGGGACAAGAAGACATGATATCCAGTTGCACTAGGGGAGGTTTAGTTTGGACATTAGAAGAAACTTCTTGACTGAAAGGGTTCTCAAAGATTGGAACAGGCTGTCCAAGGAGGTGGCTGAATTCCCATCCCTGGAGGTTTTTCAGAGGCAAAAACGTGGTGCTGAGGGACATGGTTTAACACCAGACTTGGTCGAGATAGTTAATGGTTGGACTGGATGATCTCGGAGGTCTTTTCTAACAGAAACAGTTCTATGATTCTATAGTCCTAAGATGTGCAGAGATCCCTGCCAGTGATGGGAATTTGACCATACTTAAAGGAATCTATTTAAGCAGCTATGCTTTCCTCCTTCACAATCATCATATTAAGATTGCTCTACATCAATATCCTGCTGGATCTAATACTCCCCAAAGGCTGTTCTGATTTCAGAAATTGCCATGCCCTTACTTTTTTTTTCTCTTTAAATCTGATCCACCTAATGACTGAACTTCCAATTATATGGCTGTCAATCCTAAAATCAAAGCCAGTTCATAATATCTCCCCAGGGAAGAATGTCACGTCACTCACTGCAATGTATCTCAGCCAAACTCAGGCTCAGGCAGCAAGAGAGGCAAAATAAACCAGAAGACAATCAACAGTGGGATTCATTTTGCACGTAGGCAGAAACAGGAGTTAAATTCCCTGAGTTTTTTGATCTTTGATGCAGAAAATCATGATTTTCCTGGCATAAAATGTACAGCTGATTAAAAAAATATAATAATATATATATATAAAGAGCTAGCAGAGGCAATCTGCTCATCCCAAAGGATGTTGAACTTCCTTTACAAACAGAAAATACTCCTCTGCTGTACCTGCAATGTGTCTCTCATTCATATGCCATTACTGGGATGGGTTATTTTGAGGCCTTGTACTGTATCCAAGTACAAAGTCCTACATCTGGGTTGGGGCAATTGGAAGCACAAGCCCAGGTGGGTGAGAATGGATAGAAAGCAGTGCTGAGGAGAAGGACTTGATAAGAAACTCAGCATGAACCAGCAATGCGTGCTTGCACCCTGGAAACTAGCCCTGTCCTGGGATGCATCCCAAGCAGCGTGGGCAGCAGGAGAGAGAGGAGATTCTGCCCCTCTGCTCCACTCTGCTGAGACCCCATCTGCAGTGTTTGGTGCAGATATGGAGCCCCCCACATGAAAAGGACATAGAACTTAGATGAAGCAATGAAGATGAATCAGAAGGCTGGTGAACCTCTCCTATGAAGACAGGCTGAGAGAGTTGGGGCTGTTCAGCCTGGAGAAGAGAAGGCTCCAGGGAGATTTTAGAGCAGCCTTCCAGTACCTGAAGGGGGCTACAGGAGAGCTGGGAAGGGAATTTGACAAAGGCATGGAGTGACAGGATGAAGGGGAATGACTTTAAACTGGAAGAAGATGCATTTACATTAGAGATTAAGAGGAAATTCTCCACTGTGTGGGTGGTGAGGCACTGGAACAGGTTGCCCAGAGCAGTTGTAGAGGCTCCAAACCTAGAATTGTTGAAAGCCAGGTTGGATGAGGCCTTGAGCAACCTGGCCTACTAGGAGGTGTTCCTGGCCATGACAGAGGGGTTGGAACCAGATGATCTTGAAGGTTCCTTACAACCTAAATGGATTTATGATTCTATGACTATGAAAACTTCTCCAGGAGGAGCCCAGATTTAAACAGACACACCTCTTCCTCCATATCTCCTACCATCACAGTGCAGTGATGGTACCACCAAGAACAAGCTGCAGGAGACAAGCACCTTTCTTTAGTGCAATGATTGGTGTGCTGTTTAGTGCTCAGAAAAATAAAGAAAATAATGTAAAGCATTTTTGTACCCTGGTATATTTCACTGAGTTCTCTCTAAGCATCTGCAAATGCATTCATGAACAAGGAAGGCCACCACAAGTGCTTTGGACATCATGAGAGACTGCTTCACTCAATCTGCCTACCCCAGTATCACAACAAGACCAAGAATGAAAGAAAGCAAAAGTGATCTGGCACAACTTCCACACAAGTGTAAAGATTGCAGTGGCCATTTGCATGGTCATAGGGCCACAACCTGCTGATTTCAAATGGAAAAGTCCCCACAGCATAAAACCATCTCCTTGAAAGACCTGATGTGGAAATCACCTGAATCCACAGGAGAATCTGGGACAGTGCTGCCCAGTGCAGCAAATGAGAAGAAAGCAGAGAAAGTTTCTATTCTCTAATAACTTTAAGCCACAAGAAAAGCCACAGGTGTTACTCAGAACAGGGAAGAGGTCTTTAGCCAGACTGTGACAGATCAGTTGATGGGACCCTCTGAATGTCCTACCAAGATGAGCAGAGGGCCTTCTGCCTCTCCCAGAGCTTGGCTGCTTCTTATTTGTTTGCTATGCAGCATGAACTCAGCAGAAATATGACTGTCACGGCAGTCACATCAATCCATCAAGCTGTGAATGAGCATCTCGAGAAAGACTGACACATGACAACAGCAGCACTTCCATGGTCCAAATTTCCACCTGCTCCCCACATTATCTAGGCACTGGCAGCAAAGGCTCAGGGCTGCAAAAGGGCTACAGCAAGCAGCAATCACTCTTTGCAGTTCACCAGGGAAAGGGGTTTGAGATTCCTGGGAGAATCTTGATTTGATTTTTTTTCTACCCCTTTTCTACTGCTGTATTAATAAGTTATGTCCAGGTCATAGAAGTGCATCTTCACAGAATCATTAAGATTGGAAAAGATCTCTGAGATCATCAAGTCCAACTGTCAACCCAACACCACCATGCCCATTTAACCATGTCCCAAAGTGCTGTATCTACAGGTTTTTGGAATACCTCCAGGGATGGTGACTCCACCAGCACCCTGAGCAGCCTGTTCCAATGCCTAACCACTCTTGCAGCAGAAATTTTCCTCATACTCCAACCTAAATTTCCCCTGGCAGAGTTTCAGGCCATTTCCCCTCATCACCTGATACTAGGCAGAAGAGACCAACCCCCACCCACTCCAACCCCCTTTCAGGGAGATGTAGGGAAAAATAAGCTCTCCTCTCAGCCTCCTTTTCTCCTAGACACCCCCAGTTCCCTCAGCTGCTCCTCACCAGACCTGTTCTCCAGACCCTTCACCAGCTTTGTTGCCCTTGTCTGGACATGCACTGGCACCTCAATGTCTTTCTTGTAGGAGGGCCCCAATGCTGAGTCCAGTATTCAAGTTGTGCCCTCACCAGTGCTGCCACCCACCAACCCTGCAGACAGGTAAACCAAAGCATCTTCCTCTTGCAACTCCAAGGCACATCCACCAGCCTCTGTCTCTGAGCAGAAGAGGAAGATCCAAATCTGAGGGACTCAAACCTCACTGCCTGCAGTGCCCCAAGAGAAATGTGCAGCTCCCAACTTCTGGAGTGACAGTCTCTTACCAAAGGAAGGATTTCATCCTCTACTGTGTTTTCTAAATAACTGCTCCCTGAAAATGCAGGAGAATGTGGCCACCTGAAGAGACTTTCAAACATCCCCCACTCTCCCTGCAACACACAGAGTCATCCCTGCTGAGTTAAGAGTGCAGATACGATTTCAGGCTGGAAATCACAGCTTAATTATATTTTTTGGGTGGGTGGGAGGAATTTGATGGGAGATTTCATTTAGGAAACAATGAGGTCTCGGCTGGGTTAGAAATCAGGATATTAATGTTCTTCATTTTAATTTTCCCCTCTGACTCAAGATTCCCACTGTTTGAATTTGAGCTCAATTTGTTCTGTTCGTTATGAAGAAATCCACATGAATTTGACATTAAACTGATTATCTCTGAAAACAAGAGCAATAATTTCCCCTTTTTTTCCTGTGCATGCCTCAGATGAAGTCTTTGTGGTTGACATAAAAAACACAGGGGAGAAATAATAAGGCAAAGAGAAATCAAGTCTTTATTATGGAGCCCTGCTTGGAAGCTGAGGTATGCAATGACACACACATTTGGGAAGGAGAAGCCAGGGGCAGAGACAAACAATGTCCTCATTTCTGTTTCCTGTTTCATCCCAGTTGCCTGAGCACTGGATTTCCCAGCTGGTGAAGGGTCTGGAGAACAGGTCTGGTGAGGAACAGCTGAGGGAACTGGGGGTGTTTGGTTTGGGGAAAAGGAGGCTGAGGGGAGACTTCATTGCTCACTTCATTGCTCTCTACCACTCCCCGAAAAGAGGTTGGGGTGAGGTGGAGGTCAGTCTTAGTGTCAGGTGATAGGACAAGGGAAATAGCCAGAAATTGCACCAGGGGATTTTTAGATTGGAGATTAGGAAAAATTTCTAAAATGAGTGGTCAGGTATTGGAACAGGCTGCCCTGGGTGGCATCCCTGTTCATGGTCCTTTCATCTGATACTAGGGAGAAGAGACTAACTGCCACCTTGCTCCAAACTCCTTTCAGGGAGCGGCAGAGAGCAATGAGGTCTCCTCTCAGCCTCTACTCCAAATAGAGCACCCCCAGGTCCCTCAGCTGCTCCTCACCAGCCCTGTTCTCCAGACCCTTCACCAGCTTTGTTGCCTTTCTCTGAATATACTCCAGCATCTAAATGCCCTTTCTCAAGTGGGGAATGCTGGTCACCGTACAGGAATAGAAAGAGTTAGAGCCATCTTGCCTGGGAGATTTCAAGCAGCAGGGGACTGGAAGTGTTGTGAATGCAATCAAGGTTAAAAAGGCTTAAAGGAGGAAGCACAGCAGATGGAGGATTCCTCACTGTTCCCATGACAGAAACACGCAAACTCAGTGCTGGCCCAGGACACGAAGAAGGGGGGGTTGAGCCAGGATCTGGAGGATAGGACAGTTCTGGGGAGAAAGGATTAGTTTTGCCCTGTTTTAGAAAGAGAGCTTCTGTCTGAAGGCTCAGGGGAAAATACCAGCATATAAAGAAGGTTTAATTGGGGATAATAGATACCTTCATGCAAAAAGTTTTGTGAGTAACAACCTTGGGTAGAGAAAACTACTAACCATACAACTCCAGGCTCTCACTTGACTCCTCTCAGATTTTGCTGCACGGATGTAAACAAAATGTTAATGAAACAGCTCCTTTAAAGCTTGCTATGCATCAATATATTAAGAAGAGGACAAGAAGTTTACAAACCACATTGCCTCACTGGTTTGTTCAAGCTGCAGCTCTCTCTGGAGGGACTGAAGAAATAACTTATGCTCAATGCAAAGCCCTAAGACCACAAATATTTCTTTCCAGATGGAATGAATAGGATAAAGTGTGAAATATCTAGGGCCCCATGCAGCTGAGATTACTGCTGATGTCAAGGGTATTTTCCTAGCAGAACTGACCACCTGCTGCTTTGGAGATGCTAGTTCCCAAAGAAATATTTTCACTTTCAGCCCAGAAGGCAAACCATGTCATGGGCTGCATCAAAAGAAGTGTGACCAGCAGGATGAGGGAGGTGATTCTGCCACTCTGCTCTGCTCTGCTCTGCTCTTGTGAGACACTACCTGGAGTACTGCATCCAGTTCTGGTGCCCCCAGCCCAAGAAGGACATGGAACCATTTGAGCTGGTTCAGAGGAAGTCACAAAGATGATCAGAGGGCTGGAGCACCTCTTCTATGGGGACAGACTAAGACAGTTGGGGTTGTTCACCCTGGGGAAAAGAAGGTTTCAGGGAGACCTTAGAGCAGCCTTCCTGTATTTCCTTTTGTTGCCTTTGCTGTGTCAGGAAGAAAGTCAACTTCTCCACTAACTAAAGGAGGAACATTTAATGCAGAACAAATTTTGGTTTTCCACTGGGATGGAGCAATGGATCAGAGAACCACAGAATGATAGGGATTGGAAGGGACCTCCAGAGATCAAGTCCAAACTTCCTTCTAGACCAGGTTCACCTAGAGCAGGTTGCACAGGACAGCATCCAGATGGGTTTTGAATGACTCCAGAGAAGGAGACTCCACCACCTTTCTGGGCAGCCTGGTCCAGTACTCTACTACCTTCAAAGTGAAGAAGTTCCTTCTCATTTTAAAATGGAGCTTCTTAAGTTCAAGTTTGTATCTGTTACCTCTTGTCCTGTCACTGGTTGCCACTGAAAAAAGACTGGTCCCATTCCCCTGACACCCACTCTTTAAGTATTTTTAAGCATTGATGAGATCCACCCTCAGTCTTCAAACCAAAAAGCCCCAGGTCCCTCAGGCTTTCTTCATAAGACAGATGTTCTAGTCCCCTAATCATCTGCACAGCCTTTTGCTGTACCCTTTCAGGCAGTTCCCTGTCAAGGCAAGCCCAGAACTGAACCCAGTACTACAGATGAGGCCTCACTAGGACAGAGCAGAGGGGGAGGATGGTGAAAGGAAGTAGCAGTTCTTGTATGCTTCAGGTGCAACCAACCCCCTTGAGAAGACTGGCTGTAGACAGAGAGCTGCAAGGGCAAGACATGGGGATAAACCAGGCATTTGCAGTGATGACAATTTATAGCTGTTTTTATTGATGTTTCTTCAGTGCAATGGGAAAATATCCGAGCACAAAAGCCACCAGAGAGGGTTGAGGGAGAAACCCACATCTCCATTTTTACTACAGTACTTCCCTCTTTGCACAGGCGATACATATACATAATGCTCAGAGAAGTGAATTGTGTTCTCTTAGCTCCCCAGAACTCAGGAGGTCCATATTACCAACAGTAACAGTCCTTTAAGCCTACCCTCAGACAAAACTCATCCTCAACTTGATGGGAATTCAGGGTGCACAAAGACTGACTAAGAACCAAAGTTATAGAATCGTAGAATTGTTTTAGTTGGAAGAGCTCTCCAAGATCATTGAGTCTAACCTTCAACCCAACACCACCATGACCATTGAAACTTTGCCCAGAGTGCCATATCCACACATTTCTTGAACATGCCTCCACCACCTCCCTGGGCAGCCTGTTCCAATGCCTGACCACCCTTGCAGCAAAGAAGTTTTTTCCTGATATCCAATCTAAACCTCCTCTGGCACAATTTCAGGTAATTTCCTATCACCTGATAGTAGGGAGACGAGACCAACCACCACCTCACTGCAACCTCCTTTTTAGGGAGCAATGAGGTCTCCCCTCAGCCTCCTCCAGACTGAACAATTCCCGTTCCTACAGCCAGTCTTCTAAGACTTGAGTCCCAACTCAATTTTCCCTTGAGATTTGCTGTTCAGCCACCATGACTGGAAATACTTTTGATTTTCACTGCTGTGAGGGATGAGCTGGACCCAGTAATCCCAATTCTACGCCTTCTTAATCCCAGCATCAGTTGGTCAGATACACAAATCAGAATTCAGCATCTGGTTTCTTAAGGCTACACCATAAAATAATTCAGATTAGCGGGTGTTGGAAGAGACCTCTGGAAGTCATCTTGTCCAACCCCCTGCTAAAGCAAAGTCATCAAGAGCAGGGTGCACAGGAATGTGGCCGAGGGGGCTGAAAGTCTCCAAAGAAGGAGACTCCACAGCCTTTCTGGGCAGCCCGTTTCAGGGCTCCTGCACCCTCACAGGAAAGTTTTCCCTTGAGTTCAAGTGAAACCTCCTGTGTTCTAGCTTATGTCCATTGGCCATTGTCCTGTTACTGGGCACTACTGAAAAGAGCCCAGCCCCATCTTCTTGACCTTCACCCTTGAGCTCTTGTTGAGCATTGATCAAATGCCCTCTCAGGCTGCTCTTTGCCAGGCTAAACAATCTCAGGTCTCCCAGCCTTTCCTCGTCACAGAGATGCTCCTGTACCCTCGGCATCTTTGTGGCCCTCCTTTGGGCTCTCCCCAGTAATTTCCTGTCTCTCTTGAACTGGGAGGCCCACAACTTCACTAGTTTATGATTCAGAACCTTTGTCCTTTCCATCAGTCCCAACAACACACACAGCACCTTGGAGCCATGTGGGTGCATGTAACCTCCTCTCCCTGCTTGCTGCTCCAAAGAAGGAGGCTGCACACTGCCGCAGACCCTCAGCTGTTACTTTTCCAGGCACTGAGAGTGCTGAATTGTACTAGAGGAGAAAGAATCCAGTCTCTGAGGCTTTTTGTCTGGTGTTCGCTCACTGTCATTTCCCTGCAACTGTCTGGAGGAAAAAGACTTTTCTTTGAAAGAGCTGCTCAGATTTCCTCCCATGCCAGGCACCACATTTCGTGTGGCATCCACACCTCTGAAATCCTTTCCTCTGTGTATGTCTATGATGCTCACATCACCCAGTTCTTCAGACTAGGTTTATGAACGTCAGTGCAGACAACTTTGTTCCAAGCATGGTTTATTCTTAGGTTTCTGCTCTGCCATTCATTGTTGCTTCTGCAAATGCGACAGCTACCTCCCCAGGACAATCAGGACTGCTGTGATGCTTACCACAGGCTGCACAGTGCCATCATGACCCATTTCTACTGCCAACAAGGAGCTCTGACACCTCAGCACCTTCTGGTCCTAGCAGTTTGCTGAGGAAAGGGGGACATTTCTTTTAAGTTTTATTTACCTTTTTTCTCTTTTAAAAATTATTTTTACTTTTCCTAACTTCCAGCAATAACAATTCTCAATTGTAAAATGTATAAAGAAAGAAAGGAAAGAAAGGCAACAACCACCACAAAACTTCCTTCCAGTTATCATCAGCACATTTCTTACGTGGGAGAATAGGGTCCAGTGCCAGTCGAGGTGAGGAGGAAGGGAAGGGAAACAAAAGGGGCAACACATTTCAGTTTCCTTCAAGCCATCACAAGAATCAGAGACATTAAAAAGAGTTCATAATTACCTCTGTTGAGTGAAGCTGAACTGTTTATATCTCCAGTAATAAAGGAAGACTCGGACTGCTTTCGAACTGTGTCATTCCACATCCTACGAATCCGGCTCTGGAGGGGGATTGAACCACAGCAGGCAATGAATTCTTTAGCAGCTGCAAGATAGGTTTCCTTCTGCTTCCTTAAAGGTGGCTACTGGCATGCCTGGCTCAGGATAAGACTTGTCACTGGCTAGCTGTAAGAGTGTGGTTGCTGCCTCGTTTGCCTTGAGTATGCAAGCCCCTGACTGCTGAACTTCATGGCGCAAAGATCTATCTCCCAGAAGAAATGCATCATCACTGGATTGCATTAATAACTAAAATAACCACCAAACAGTCACAAATGGTATTGGAGAGAAACCCAGAGCCATGTGAGCTCCAGATTTACCAACACAGCACCAGATAACAGAGAAATAGCTTACACACAGAAGCAGATGTGCTCCACATTCTATCTCAGTGTCTTGTGTTTTGTGAAGTGCACCAGAAGACTTGATCTGTGGTGCCCCTGAATGAAAAGAAGTCTTCTGTAGCTACTATCCAGCATGGGGAATATCAAGGAAAGAAATAAAAAATCCCCCTTAAATGAATGACTCATGGTCTCCTGTAGAAAAATCTGGGGTGGATTTGCCATCTGTGATAGAGCTTCTGCTGCTGGGGAAACAGTGTCCCGCATATGTTTGCCTTCTGTTTTATTTCTCAGATGTGCTGTGGGGCATCTACCTTAGTGGCTTTTATGCTACTGTCTCAATCCACCCCAACTAGACCAAGACCCAAAAATCAGCCAATATGCATCATGCACGTGGTTCAACCACAATTTCTCTGTGGAGATGACTGGGGAACCCAGATGTGTCCAGGAGAAACTCTCCCTCACCTCACCTATCAGGTCGTGATGGACATGTCTCATGGATGCATGACAGTGGTGCTAAGGCAGCTGGGAGGATCAAGAAGTTTGGTTCCTACTCTGACAGGCCATGGTTTTCCTAACTGCTAAAAGCACAATGCTTCCTGTAATGGAATCTTAGCAGTGAAAGATCTTCCAGGGCTTACTCATGTGGTCACAGCTGCAAAGTGCCTCCTCCACTACTCATTAACTATGGAGTAATGGCATCTCCTAATCATGCATTAGCCCTCTATAAATGGAAACACAATGTGACATGAGACCCATGCACTTTTACAGCAATTATTTTTCACCTGGACATTTAATCTATTGCATTTCTCTGGTGTGATCCATTGTGGATTAATTATTCTGTTTCCTAAGTGCTTTTCAGAGAAAGGAAAAAAAGAAGATAACTTTGGACTTAGGTCCTTCTGGACTTCTCTATTCAAAAGTTAGGAGTTTTGTGCTTTTGACAGCTCAGATTGATCTCCATTCACCCTCTCTCATCTGTGTGAGGTTGTCCTGCCTACAGTAGGTCTCAGGCATTTCCATCTTCCAAGGACAAGCTTCTGCAGTCAATATAATATCCTTGGTGCCTCAAACCTTGCCTGCCATGAGACAATTGCTGCCAGCAGACTCAGCTCACCCTCAGAAGGGCTTCTTGTGGTGAGATCACCAAAGAGAAAGGACCCACTAAAGTCAACTCTTCTTGGGGAGTAACACATCTATTCAGCAGCTAAGTTATGTACAACCACAGGCTTTCAAATCAGCCACATAAGTGTTGCTGGGTAGAGTGAGTTTTGGATATTTAGTGATTAGAGTGGGATTTTTCTGGTCTATTGGAGAGAAGTTCCATATTCTGTTGCTATTATTTGCCCTGAGTTGCATCCAGACCTACATCAATGCCAAAGTGGAGCTCTTGGGTGACATCTTGGAAACAGCTGAAAATAAATAATAATTTGCTCCAAGACATAGATTGCAAATTGTTTTTTTCCTGGGAGGCTATAAACTGCTACTTACTGCATGTCTTTCATAATTTCATAGTGGAACTGTCATGTATAATTACTTCCATCAGTAATAATGAATACATTTGTGTTTGCTTCCTATTGATTACCAACTAAGCCTCTTCATTTGATACGAACTCTTCATCCATCAATCTACATCTAAACCTACAAGTTAAGTTTCACAATTGCCAAGTGCACCAATGACACAAACCCCTGAATTTTGGGGGGTGAGCAAAGCATAACAAATCTCAAAATCGCATAAAATAATCTGACCCAAAGCGATTCTCCTAAGAGGCCCTACAAACTAAAGCAAACTGAGTGAGGCAAGGGGCTGACTAAATGCCAGAAGGAAAGGCCTCTGACTGTGAAGACTCTTAGAGTCTTTATTTTTTTTAAGCCAGAGAAATTATTATTATTCCTGCACAGTGACAACCTTCAGCTCATGATCGAAGGATTTACTGGGATGTAGCACAGTTGACAGAATGCTCCCAGCTCGTGATTCCTATGGAGAATGGGAACAGGACACATCCTGAACCAGGACAGGATGATGACCTTCACCTCTCTCTCATTGCAGCTATGTAGAAAGTTCTTGGAGAGGCACTAATTGCCACACATCCCAAGGGATGTCACTATGTTGAATTCAGGTCTGGGAAGGAGGGGAAATCTCTGCAACTGCACAAGGGAGAGCTCTGAAGCAGCTCCTTTGGTGCCAAGTGGAGCTTGCTGCCCGAGCACATCCAGGAAGGACATCAGGGTGGTGGTGCAAAGCATTGGGGTATGGGTTACCTGTGAGCCTGTGGAATATCTTCCAGGTGTCCGTGACCCCGAGGTTTTTCCTGAGCCAATGGAGCTCTCTGTACTTTTCCCACTGCAGCAATGCGTGCGCAGGCATTTTCCGTACTCTTTGCGGACCTAGCCAAGGAAAGAGCAACAGGGGTTAGCTGGCAGCTCCTCCTCCAGCCCAGCACCCAACCCTGATGCCTGAAGAAAAGAAGGCTATGGGGAGACCTTAGAGCACCATTCCACTACATGAAAGGGGCTATAAGAAAGCCAGAAAGGGAGGTTTTACAAGGGCTTGGAGTGGTAGGACAAGAGGGAATGACTTTGAGCTGGAAGAGGGGAGAGTTTTTAAAATGGAAGATTAGGAACAAATTCTTTATAGTGAGGGTGGTGAGACACTGGAACAGGTTGTTCATTGGATGTTGTGGATGCCCTCTCTCTGAAGGTGTTCAAGGCCAGGTTGGACAGCTATCTGGTCTAGTGCAAGGTGTCCCTGTCCATGGTGAGGGAGTTGGAACTAGAGGATCTTTAAGGTCCCTTCCTACCCAACCATTCTATGAATCTATCAATCTATGAATCTTTCCTCAGTGGGTCACTAAAACAATAGTTATTGCAATAGGTGGGGGAGAAGCCTATTACAGCTTGCAGCTGAATGGTCACAGTAGCTTAGAACCCTGTTTGCAGTGATGTGAGGGACTTTCGTGCAGTAAAGCTTGTTGACTCCAATTGATTCCAGCTTCTACTGAGGCACATGAAAGGAGCGTGGGAAAATCTCCAGATACATTATTTATGACTGAAAATTAATATCCTCATAGATTTGATATAAACTACCATATTGGCTCATCAAGGTACTAAAAGTTATTGCTCCTGGCAGAGGACATAGAAGAAAAATTTGAGCAGAAACACATAAGAGCTATTGATTTACTTTATTTCTTTTTACATTATTTCTTGCAGTCAAATTGAACCCCTGAATCATTGAATGGTAGAGGTTGGAAGGGACCTCTCATTGAGTTCAACCCCCATGCCAAATTAGGGTCATCTAGGGCAGGTCACACAGGAACACATTCAGACTGGTCTTGAAAATCTCCAGAGAAAGTCTCCACAACCTCTCTGGGCAGCCTGCTCCAGGACACCAGAACCCTCACAAGAAAGAAGTTGTTCCTCATGTTGAGGGAGAACTTCTTGTATTCCACTTTGTATCCATTGCCTCTTGTCCTATCACAGGACACCACTGGCAAGAGCCAGGCCCCTTCTTCTTGACACCCACGCTTATAAAATTCGTAAGATCTCCACTCAGTCTTCTCTTTCCCAGACTAAACAGTTCCAGGTCTCACAGCCTTCCTTGGGGGAACTGTAGAGCCAGAGACCCTAGAGATTATATTCCCAGTGCTGTGCAGTGGTTGGAGTCTGCCCTTCCACAGCAAACAAATGCAAACCAGTCAGGTTTTAGTGGGCATCACATCAAACTGGGCTAGAGTAAAGCCATGACACCTCCCTCACTTGAGGGGAACTAGGGGGACTTGTGCCTGGGCAGGATCCAAGCTTTAACTGAGCTTCAAGTGTGACTTTTTATATTTCAAAACAAGATGGAGCAAGACTGAAAATGAGCAGTCTATACCATATTGTGGACATGGCACTTTGGTACATTGTTTAATGGCCACAGTGGTGTTAGGTTGATGGTTGGATATTGGAGATTTTTTCCAACCAAAACTATTCTATGATTCTAAAAAACCAAAAGCAGGTCAGGTTGCCCACTAAGAAAGCAAACAAACAAAGAAACAAAACTAAACCAAAAATAACCCAAGAATCCCCCCTTGCCCCCAAAAACTCTATTCAGGTCAAACCCAGCAGCTGAGGTTGCTTGGAGCACAATATTAGCTGTGAAATTTTGGCAGCCTATCTCTGAGCATTTCCAAACTCTGCAAAACAACAGTTAAATAGCAAATTACAGCTTTTTTCATTAGGCTCTTCCTCGAGTGCTCCAGACAAACACAATACCACAAGTGCCCAATATGCTCGAGTGCCTAATCAATCCTTTGCTGAGAGAAAATAATTCAATTGCTTTAATTAGCCACCCACTGCTTGCCTCTCTGCAGCTTTTTGCTGATATTTTAGTCCATGATAGATAGGAATAAAAAGGTGGTTGTTGTTGTTGTTGCTTTTTTCCTTCTTCTTCCCTCAGCTCTCAGGTCAAAAAGATGCAACTACCCCAAACCAAGGAACCAGATTTATTCTCCTTCCTTTTCTGCAGCCAGAAATCAGTAGTGATCACTATCCATCAGTGATGGTTTAAGGATGTAGACTGGCTTGAGGCACAAAAAACATTGAGCCAAGTGAGTCCCACAATACCCAAGGATGCTGCAGTGCCATGCTGGGATGGGATGTTTGGAGCTGATCATTCGTATGGCCTAATAGAGGCAAGAGGTCAGAGCAGTAAGAATGATTCGAGTTCTTTACCAGGGAGGCATCTGCAGTTTTAATTAGTGATGGTGATGTTTCCTACAGTCTTATTATCATCTTGCCTGGAAAAGGTCTTGCTTAAAGTTCTGGGCACATCACCAGGTAGTTGCATCTAGATAAAGAGTCCAGCACAAAGCCACAAAGATGCTGAAGGGAGTGGAACATTTTCCTTATGAGGAAAGGCTGAGGGAGCTGGGGTTCTTAAGTTTGCCAAAGAGGAGGCAGAGGGCTGACCTCATTCATGTTTACAAATATGTGAAGGGTGAGTGTCAGGAGGACAGATTTAGGATCTTCTCAGTGATGTCCAGTGATAGGACAAGGGGCAATGGATGCAAGCTGGAACAGAAGAGGTTCCATGTGAAGATAAGGTGAGGGTGCCAGGGCCCTGAAACATGCTGTCCAGAGAGGTTGTGGAGTCTCCCTTTTATGCAGACATTCAAAACCTGCCTGGATGTATTCCTGTGTGACGTGCTGTAGGTGATCCTGTCCTTGCAAGGGGATTGGACTGGATGATCTTTCAAGGTTCCTTCCAACCCCTAATGTTCTGTGATTCTGTGACTCTGTGTAAAGCTTTTGAGGTGTTTTTTTTTTCCTCCTCCTTTTTAAGCTGCACAACTTTGAGATGAAATGACAAGGACAAAACTCTAAACACCAGAACTCTTCCTTTGGTTTTAAGAAGGGCATTTTTACACAGCTCTGTGAGGCACTGCTCACAGAGTTCACTTGGTATGATTAACTTTGGGTTTGTTTTCATGTTCATACTGCCTTCGTGAGGAGACCTACAAGAAAACTGGGGAGGGACTGTTTACAAGAGCTTACAGTGGTAGGTCAAGGGGGAATGGATTCGATCTGCAAGAGGGGAGATTTAGACTGGAGATTGAGAAGAAATTCTTTCCAGGGAGGATGGTGAGGCACTGGAACAGGTTGCCCAGGAAGGTTGTGGATGCCCCCTCCATGGAGGTGTTCAAGGCCAGGTTGGATAAAGCTTTGAGCAACCAGGTCTAGTGGAAGATGTTCCTGCCCATGACAGGGAGGTTGGAACTAGATAGTCTTCAAGGTCCCTTCTAACCCAAACCACTCTATGATTCATAGGTCAGGACTCCCCTGTATAGCAAAACATGGAGAGCAGACCTTATCATGGCCTTGAGTTTACTTAATCAATCATTTCACCAAAAGCCACTGAGAAACTGAGACCCAGAGGTAACTCTTCCCTATGTGGATAAAGAAACTCTATCCTAGTGAATAAAGAAGCTTTTCTTTGAAAGCAAGATGCACATAAAAACTTTTCAGCTGACATGCACAAGGTTGGAGAACTCAGGGGGGATAAAATGGTCCTTAAAAATATTTCTTGCTGAGTGTCAGAGGCAGTAAGTTTGATCTACATATATACATGGAGAGTTTTATTTTGACTTTTTTTTTTTCCCCTCCAGAGTTTTCCTAAGTTCCTCCAGTGCTATTTTGCAAATGTTAATTGGGGCATACAGCATACTTCAAGTTCCACCAAGAAGCACTTAACTGTGCTTGGTTTGATGAAGATCTCCAAAAGCTGACATTAGAACTAAACAACACACAGGCTAATGAAATGTTGCAGAGTGCAGGTCCCTCCCTGCTTAAAAAAGCAGGGGAAGCAGCCCTTGTTACACACCATCATTCAATGCTGTAGGAAGGGGAGATTTCTTGCAGGGATTCAGCCATGTGAGGACCCCTCCAGATGCTTGTGGGGTCTCTCCCATCTCACACTGGCACATGGGAAAGGAGAATCTGGCCAAGAGCAGGCAAAGCCCTTTTACAGCTTGGCTACCCTAAAGCCCTGCAAACTGTCAGCTGCCTTTTCCCTTGCCTCCAACGTGTGCCCTGCCTGCTGAAATGCCACTGTCACATATCTTCATTATCACCTCATTCCCCTGCATCGTGCTGGTTTGCAGTCTAAATACCACCCTTATTAAGTGGACTGGGGGGATAAATCAGCATGAGACCAATTTAGGGCATGCAGATGATGTTAGGCTGCTGTTGTTAGGCAACAAAACACCCCCTAACCATCTCTTCTGCTGCTGGGAACTGTCTGGCTTACCTTTTTCTGGAGGACACAATGGAAAATGAATATAAACATTCCCTGCAGAGAATTGAATATGGTGAAGAGGTACGCCATGATGACTGTGCTTTCATTAATATACATGAGTCCGAATGCCCAGGTCAGTCCTAACAGGCAGAGCAGGGCTATCGCACCTATAACCCAGGACCTGTTAGGAGAAAGAAAACAAAAGAAAAAAGGAAAGGGGTTGTTGTTGGTTTTTTCCATCCACAAAAGAAGGCACACAACTACAAACAGCAAGATTTTGCCTGTGGTTTGGGGGGGGGGGGAACAAAAAAAAAAAGAAAAGGCAAACAACAGATCAAAATGTGATGTAGGGAGGTTTCTCTTCAGGCTGGATGCAGCTTTACAAATCTTCAGGCTTGAGGAAATATACAGACATGGAAATGTTATGAGCATGGAGAATTATCATAACCAAAGCACATTTGTAACCACACTGCTTCTTTCTTTCTTTCTCAGTTATTTTTTATGCTTCATGTAAAAGCAGCATGTATGCAAATGATGTGTAGATGTTACTGCTGCAAATGACAGGGAAAGGATAGCAACCAACCAAAACAGTGACTCTAAATGTCCCTTTTTTTAGTGTCCACTGGCTTCACTGGGGCAGGAATGCCAGCTGGATGAGCTTCTTTACACTTAACACCACCACACATGTATTGCTTCATTTTAGATAGTCTCCCATATGCCTGCAAGGCAGACAAACAACTACAAGCAGGTGGGCGAGCCCTCACCACCTGCCAGAGCAGCTCCACACTAGGAAGGAGGCTCTCAGGGCTGCTGCTTCACACCTCTTCCACCCTGTGAGGAGGGGAAGTAGAGATCTACACATACAGGGGCTCACACACCACATGTGCTGAAGCAGGAGCTGCTGCCACACTTCTACTTGCAGAAAAGGAGGGGCAATCCTTCTTCACATCTACTGCAAACCTAAGATTATTGCTAGCTCCATCCCAGAAGGGGAGCAGGAGTGCTTGGTCCCAGACATTGTGGGGTGCAGACCACTGCTTGATCCCAAACATTGTCCAAGTAGATATATGGTAGCTGTGTCTCAGAGACTTTCTGCCAGGGCATGGGATGGCTGCTGCAAGTTATTTTTACCTTTTTTTAGCATGCTTTCAGGAAACCAGGAAGCTCTGCTGGGATGGCAGGGGAAATATTCCCTGTCACCCTGCTAAATATTGTGATATTAGGAAAGAAATCTTGACTGCAAGAGTGGTCAGGCATTGGACCAGGCTGCCCAGGAAGGTGGTGGAGTCACCATCCTTGGAGGTGTTCAAAATAAGAGTAGATTTGGCACTGTGGGGGACATGATTTAGTGTGCATGCTGGTGCTGCATTGGCACTTGGACTTGATGATCATAGAGGTCTTTTCCAACCTTAATGATCATAGAATCATAGCATGGTTTGGGTTCAAAGAGACCTTAAAGATCATGTAGTTCCAACCTCCCTATCATTGGCTTGCTCAAGGCTCTGTCAAATGTGGCCTTTAACACCTCCATGGAGGGAAAATCCACAGTCGCCCTGGGAAATCTGTTCCAGCATCTCACCACCCTCACTGGAAAGAATTTCTTCCTAATCCCCAGTCCAAGTCTCTTCTGTTCCAGCTCAAAGCAATTGTCCCTTGTCCTGTCACCACAAGCCCTTTTAAAAAAACCCTCCACAGCTTTCTTGGTGGTCTCTTCAGGTACTGATTCCATAAATAATATTGAGTCATCTGCTAAATTAAACTCTCAGAGACAAATCTTCCAATGCCAAGACAGGAGATGAAGTTGTGATAATCAGGACAGGACCTGTGTCCTGCTCCTATCCATTCCCTCAGTTTCCATACACTAAACTGCCTACAATATTAAAGGAACTGCTGCTGCACAGGGAAGGAACTCAACTTCTAGCCAGGATGAACAGTGGGAAGTGCACAGCAAGCAGACCATGAGCATCCCTTTGCTTTTTCCCTCAAGGCATTAATTTTCTTCTGCCTTCTCCCGGATTCATTAGGTGTAACATCATGACAATTACTGCAATAGCACCTAATGTTTGCACCCCTTCCCCACCATTTACTGCTTTGGGGAACCAAAGCAGACAATCCTGCAGCCAGCAGTACCTTCTTTGCCTCCTTGTCTGCCCCAAAACCAGCCAGGGGTGATGCAGGAGAGTTTAAGGAACAATGAGATGCTTACACTTCTAAGCCACTTCAGCCTTGTAGAAATCTGACCATGGCTTAAGCAGATCTGGGTTTCCATTAGCTAAGCAGAACATGGGGAAATGGGGAGGAAAATGAAGCTGCAGTAGTTCAGAGGTCAATCTCCATTATGGAGACTCTTTGGTAGCTGCAACCTTGAACCCTTTTCTATTTTAGCAGGGCTTGTCAAAAACAGAATTACATTGATGTTGTATCCATGTTATTTTTGTTGGTTTACTTTTCTGCTAAGTATTAAAATGGAGGGGAAAAAAAAAAAAGGCATTAAGTCTTCCACTGAAGGTTTATAAAATATGTATTATTTAACCACACAACCCAAAGAGCTCCCTGAGGTAAGGGCTTATTAAGGCAGTTCTTTAAAAATCACTATTATGTATCTAGCAGACCAGAACAGCTCCTCTGAAGCATTCCCAGTCAATCCCACTAATAAATATTTAGCACAATGCAAATTGAAAATGCTCTCTCCAAATCCTTCAGGAAGGTAGCCACTAGATCAAGATTGCCAGCTTTAGCCACTTGGTCTATTTTTCTCCTCAAGATTTTCTTCTCCAGATTCCACCATCAATGAGAGCACATAATCATCTTAATTGCACATCAATTTAAAAATACAAATATTGTCTTTTTCCTTAAAGAGAAATGAAAACTAATGAAGCCGAGCATCTGCAGGAGCTGGGATTGTTTAGCCTGGAGAAAAGGAGGCTGAGAAGGGACCTAATTGCTCTCTACAACTCCCTGAAAGGAGGTTGGAGGCAAGAGGGGGTTGGTTTCTTCTCCCAAGTGACTACAGGTAGGACAAGTGGAAATGGCCTCAGGTTGCACCACGGGAGGTTTAGGTTGGACATTAGGAGACATTTCTTGACTGAAAGAGGGGTCAGGCACTGGAACAGGCTGCCCAAGGAGGTGTTGGAGTCACTATCCCTGGAGGTGTTAAAAAAATGTGTTGACATGGCACTTTGAGACACGGTTTAGTGGGCATGGTGGTGGTGTGTTGATGGTTGGACTTGATGATCTTAAGAGGGTTGTTGCGACCTTAATAATTCTATGATTCTAAGTTGAAAACATTTTTCCCTGTCTCCTTCTCTTCTTCCTGATGATTAAAAGCTTCCTGCATTTACAGATTCTTTTAGAAATGATTTTCAGGATGTCAGAACACTCTTTTGCTCTGAGGCACAGCCAGCTCCTGAACCTGGTAAAACAGCCTTTGGCTGCAGAAGTGTGCAGGAGCAAACCAGTTATTTAATGGAACTGTGCTGCCTGCTGAGATGGAAAGGAAGCTGTGGGTTTAGAAGGACCTCAACAGTATAAACTGAGCTCTCTAGAGTGTTGTCCTTCAGAAAACAAGGCCTGAAGATACAGAGGACTTGGAGATTTCTTTGAACAGCTCCTGTCTTCACAGGGGAAAAAAAGGAAAACAAAAAAAAACCCCAAACCCTCCCACAAAACCAACAGCCAAGCAATGAAAGAGAATATGGGAATGATGCTGCAGGAATGAACACATCGGACTCTTCACCAGAAGAACAAACTGAAAGTCCACTGCCAATCTGATTTGCTTCCATTTTGTGCTACTGCTTATTCCTCTTCTTTTATTTTCTTTTTTTTTTTTTTTGGTTGGTTGGGTTTTGGTTTTTTTTTTTTTGTGGGTTTTTGTTTTTCAGGAGAAAAGGCACATAATTTTGAGGTAATTTTGGCTTTCTTTGGTGCAGTTCAGGGTTTGTGGTCTGCTCTTTGTACAGACTTGCTGGGCTTTTAAGTTAGTTTGTTTGTTTTGTTTCCTTTTCTAGGGTGCAGTTTTCTGGCTATAACAATACCAAACCACCTCGTTTTTTGCTTTAATTGAAAATCAGAGACTTACAATTAAGAACATTCAGGTGCTCCAGTGAGGAAGGAGACAGTCTCCAATCCACTAAAGACAAATTTGTTTCCACTGGTCCTACTGGGTAAGACAGGAATCAGAGGGATTCTCATCCATTCACCTCTCTGAACATTTACCTTTGTGTTCACATGACCACTAAGCACTCTCAGTAGCAGAGCACAGTGGACCAGAGGACTGCTCTTGGCTCAACAAGTCTGTACTGCATAGAATCTACTTGGGAACATTCCCATTGAATTCAAGTAATGGCCAATCAAAGAATAATGAAGCCAATCTGGAGACAATTGGTTGGCAATACATCTGCAGCACGTTTACTCTGCACATTAGCTGTATGCCTGACTGTCTTCCTGCACAGTTTGCTCTTCTGCCTCAAATGCGAATGACAGAAGCTTTAATGATTTTTGCCATATTGATCTGACAGCTGGTTCATGAGACCACACTGATAAATGAAATTTATCAGCCATTCAGGTCATTCTTACTTGATGAAGGGTCTGTTATCCTCATAGCTATAGAATGCATAGACATAAAGACAAGAACACCAACATTAGAAATAGCATGACATAGAGTCCACCTCACTGCTAGTCCCCCTCCCTTCTCCCACCAGCCACCACCAAAGCAAAGGTGGGCTGGCATCAGGTGCGCCTGGTGCACACAAGCCAGCCTGGCTCACAGCCCCAGGGAACTGAAATTTGACCAAAAATTTTAGCTTCACACACGAGAGTGAGCATTGTTAGCTATGAGCTGCAGCTACCCCTCCTGGCTGCCACCACACAACTCTCCATTGCCTTTGAAATCTCTTTTCAGGAATCTCGACTACCTCAGGAGAAAACAAGTTTTGAAACTGCAGTGTAACCCTTGCAGAAGACTTTCATGCCTTCAGGTGGGAAAACTTCACTGTGCCTCCCAGCACTCTCCATCTGCAGTGCTGTAGTTCAGCGTGTTCAGCTTTGGGGCCCTCACTCTAAGAAGGACATTTTGGTGCTGGAGCATGTCCAGAGAAGGTCAACAAAACTGGTGAAGGGTCTGGAGAACAGGTCTGGTGAGGAGCAGCTGAGGGAACTGGGGGGCGTTTAGTATGGAGAAAAGAAGCTGAAGGGAGACTTCCTTGCTCTCTACAGCTCCCGGAAGGGAGGTTGGACAAGGTGGGGGTTGGTCTCTTCTCCCTAGTAGCAAGTGACAGGATGAGAGGAAACGGCCTCGAATTGCACCAGGGGAGGTTTAGATCAGCTCTTGTCACTGACAGGCAAGCAATGCTGTCTAGCTCCAGCACCTATAACATCCCTGGGCTGAAGACCTCGCTGTCCCCATCCCCATCCCAACTTCTAATCAAGCCCTCTTGCAGCTCTGCTTCAGCATCTAACTACCACCTTTAGCTGTCCTTGCTGCCACCCATGCAGGTTCCCTCCTGGTCATCATTTGCCACCCTGACAGCCACTTGCCTTAGATCTTGCGCCATATCTGCTGGCTGCATAAAGACATCTGAGTTGTCCAAGGACACTCAAATGTAGTGTCTAACAATGCATGGGGGAAGCACAAAGCATATCAAGAACAGAAAGGAGAGAAGAAGCAAGTGTAGAGGAGCTGGCTTGATGTAGGGAACCGAATCTCTGATTCCAAGACACAGCAAGGAAAGCTCAGTTCCTTTGGCTTAGCGAAGATCCTTTCTTCACCAGAAGGGAGGTGGTGGAGTTACCATCCCTGGAGATGTTTACGAGATGTTTGGATGTGGAGCTCAGGGACATGGTCTCACAGTTGTGTACAGAGAAACATAGAAAAAGTGCTGTTACCAAATGCTTTCCCCCTTAGCTGCACCAATGGGGATCTCCAGCCCAGCCCATCTGTGCAGCATGATGGTGGTCGGATCCCTCTGCTTCTCTTTGCTCTCTTATCCACTCAGTCCATGAGATCACTGGGGCAGGCTGCTATTGTGCTCATGCCATGTCTAGTACTGCAGGTCCTGTAGGCCCCCCATGATGTAACTGAATCCACCAAAGAAGTAAGACAGTCTGGAGCTCCCAGGCCAGCAGTGTGGGCAGGAGCAGTTTCTAGTGCTGCGTTTACAAGCACACAGGATAAAGATTTTACAGTTGAAATGTCACTGGTGATAGCTTATAAAAAGAGAGAATTAGGGATTTATTATTTTTTCCTCTGCTGCTGCTATCCAGACCTTTGCAAAGTTCTTCAGCGATCTGTAACTGCCTTTCTTCAAGGCACCTGAAGACTCTGTTTCATCTGGTACAGACAAAACATCACTAAACTCAGCCTTTTAGCTTGAGGCTAACACTTCAAAGCAGCTCAGAAGTAAACCATCAGAAAGGCCCAAGAAGTTTATATCCCATTTCCAACCTGAATGTGGCTAGAGCCCACTGCCCAAAGGAAGCAGGCACCTAAAGAAGTGAGACTTTCAAAGATGCCAAACTCCCAAACACTTCCAGTCTCAACACACAGGGCTCATAGGACACAATCTCTCCTGCTGTGACGAGCACAATGAGAGAGGTGATTCTTCTCTTCTACCCTGCTCTTGTGAGACCCCACCTGGAGTACCATCCAGTTCTGCTGTCCACAGCACAAGAGGGACATGGAACTGTTTGAGTGAGTCCAGAGGAGGCAATGGAGATGATCAGAGGGCTGGAGCACCTCCTCTGTGGGGACAGGCTGAGAGAGTTGGGGCTGCTCAGCCTGGAGAAAAGAAGGCTCCAGGGAGATCTTGGAGCATCTGCCATGTATCTGAAGGGGGCCTACAAGAAAGGTGGGGAGGGACTTTTTACAAGGCCTTGTTGTGATAGAGTGAAGGACAATGACTTTGAGTTGGAAGAAGGTAATTCAGACTGGAAAAAATCGTTAAAGTGAGGGTGGTGGGACACTGGAACAGGTTGTTCAGGGAGATTGTGGATGCCCCCTCTCTGCAGGGCACCGGGCTGGATGAAGCCTTGAGCAACTTGATCTAGTAGAAGGTGTCCCTGCCCATGGTGGGGGTGTATGGGAGAGAGCTTTGGAATGATCTTTAAGGTCCCTTTCAACCATTCTGTGATTCCATGATTCTATGATATTCCTTCTGAAATACTGAGCATTCGTTTTCATTTTAGCAACTCCAGTGTTCCAAGTAGCTTAAGTCTTGTAATAGTAACAGTTCCTGTCTGAAAATCATCACTCCTGAATGTTGTGGCTTTGTGTGTTGTTTGGGTTTTTTGGACTCTATCAGTGAAGTCTGTCAGTGCTGCAGCATTACTGTGTCATTACCTGCAATACATAAAATCCATCACTTAGACAAAGGAATAGCCTTGGAAGAGTCATAGCCCACAGGAAAATGGAGTTGCTGACTGTAAAACTGAGATGATATACACTAGTGGTAGAAGGAAATAATATTGAAGCAGATATTGTTGGAAAATAAACCCTAACACAGCTTGAGCATGGTAGGTCTAAGTAGGTTTTCCAGATTTAGATAAATTCTTCCAATTCCTGTTAGTGAGGGGAATACAGTCCATTGAATATTAATGAAGTGACTCTGATCCCTCCATAGGTAACAGGGGGCTGGTAGTCACAAACAGCAGGTGAAGGTTGGTCTCTTCTCCTTACTAGCAAGTGATAGGAGATGAAACAGCCTCAAGTCACACCAGAGAAGGTTTAGGTTGCATATAAGAAGAAACTTGTTGACTAAAAGGGTTCTCAAAGACTGGAACTGACCTCCTAGGGAGATGAGTGAATCCCCATCCCTGGAGGCATTTCAAAGATGGAGTGATGCAGTGCTGAGAGACAACTTGTAGAGTTAGATAATAGTTGGAATCAATGATCTGCAAGGTCTTTTCCAGTCAAAGTGATCCTGTGATTCCACGATTCCTTTAGCCTGTGAAATCTTACCTCACCTCCCTTCTGTTTCTTCACAGCCCAGATGATGGATAGTGGATGGCCTACCAATCTGTAAAAATACCTTATTCATTTTCTAATCCTAAAAAAGCCCTGACTTTACCTTGGGGCAAAGACTCCTTAAGGTTAATTATACATCACATAAAACTCTTTCAACACCTTCTTTTAGTTAGATGTCTTTCAATTTCCCAGAGTACTTTCTCCTAGGATGAGAAAGGATGCTTTATATCACCTTCTATAGTCCTGTGATATTTCCAGACCAACACTTTTTTTTTAACTAGCTGCTAAAATTAGCTGCTTATCCTCTATCTACTGATGTCTTTGTTCAGACACTTCAGGATTTTCAAAACCAGTGCATCTTAAATTTGGGAGCCACTTTCACATTACCTGTCCTTTTAAAACCTAAACATGTAAATTTTGGACAAAAGGCAAACAAATTGCTATCATATCCACCCAACACAGGGGCCCACATCATAGAAACAGAGAATCATAGAATGGTTAGGGTTGGATGGGGCTTTAAAGTTCACCGTGTTTCAACTCCCCCACCATGAGCAGGGACACCTTCCACTAGACCAGCTTTCTCAAGACCCTGTCCAACCTGGCCTTGACCATCTTCAGGGAGGGCCCATCCAGACCTCCACAGGCAACCTGTTCTAGTGTCCCACCACCCTCACTCTAAAGAATTTCTTCCTAATCTCCTATCTAAATCTCCCCTCTTCACAGAATCACAGAATATTAGGGGTTAGAAGGGACCTCAAAAGATCTTTCAGTCCAAATTCCCCTGCCAGGGCACACAGGAACACATCCAGGTGGGTTTTGAATATCTCCAGAGAAAGAGACTGGGCAGCCTGTTCCAGTATTCTGTCAACCTCACAGTGAAAAAAATTTCCTCCTGTTTATATGGAACTTCCTATGCCTCAACTTCCACCCATTGCCCCTTGTCCTGTCATTGGGCATCACTGAGGAGAGCCTGACTCCATCCTCTTGGCACTCACCCTTTACATCTTATAAACATGAATGACATCACCCCTCAGTCTCCTCTTCCCCAAGCCCCAGCTCCTTCAGTCTCTCCTCAAAGGAAGATATTTCACTCCCTTAATCATTTTTGTGGCTGTGTGATGGACTCTTTCAAGCTCAAAGCCATTGCTGCTCATTTTATCATTACAAGCTCTTAGCAAAAGTCCCTCCCCAGCAACCTGTAGTCCCCTTCAGGTACTGGAAGGCTGCTTGAAGGTCTCTCCGGAGCCTTCTCTTCTCCAGGCTGAACAGCCTTAGCTCTCACAACCTGTCCCCATAGGGGAGGTTCTCCAGCCCTCTGATCATCTTTGTGGCCTCCTCTGGACTCGCTCCAACAGTCCAATGTCCTCCTTGGGCTGGGGCACCCCAAAACTGGATACAGTATTCCAGGTGGTAGTCTCCCAAGAACAGAGGGGCAGAATCACCTCTCTCATACTGCTGGTCTGTAACTTTTCTTACCTGATGCAAACCAGATCCTTATATGTCAAATAGCAAGATCCTGGATTTCTAAAGCCTTCTTTTTTTTTTTTTTTCCCTTTAAATTTTTTTCAGTAGGAAAAATAAGTTAGGAATTTACCTTCACACACAGATTGGTCCTAAAGTGCTGCTGAACAGAGAAAGCCTGTTATTCAAAAGGCAGTTATTCAGCTCTGCTTTGAAAAGCATAATGTCTGCTCTTGCTACATCTTGAAAAGAATTTACTTCTTTTTTTTTGTGTGTGTGTGTTAAATATATTTAACAAAACATAGTTTTTGAGTGGCATGTAGAGTAAAACCAGGCCTTTAACAACCCCCTACATAAATAATCAGCTTCAGGTGTTATCATCCTATTCAACCCTTTATGGTTTAACTTTGCCTGACTGGAATTTATCACTCTTTTGCCAATTCAAAGTATTTTCCCATCTCTCTGACAGCAGAAAAAGGCTCAGTAAGCACAAAGACTCAGTGCTCAAGCCCTAAAATAACATGGTTTGTCTAGCAAGCAAAACTGGCAACACATGTACACAGAAAATCAAGCTACTTGAAACAATAAAGAGAAAATAACACCAGAAAGCATCAATATATCCCTCAATGTCACCTAGGTTAAAGGCTCTGGGGAGACCTTCCTGTGGCTTTTCAGTAGTTAGAGGGGCTGATCAAAAAGCTGGGCATAGACTTCTGGCAGGGTCCTTTGTCACAGGACAAGGGGTGATGGCTTTACACTGAAAAAGGGGAAATTCAGATCAGACATAAGAAAGTCTTCCCTATGAGGGTAGTGAAGCACTGTTACCCAGGGAAGCTGCAGATGCCTCATCCCTGGAAACATTCAAGGCCAGGCTGGATAGGGCTTTGAGCCTACCTGGTCTAGTAAAACATGTCCCTGCCCACGGCAAGGAGGCTTGGAGCTAGATGACCTTTAAGGTCCTTTCCAACTAAAACCATTGTATGATCTCATCAGCACACAGGACCTGTAATAGCTGCTATGGGTGTTGAAACCTAAATACCAATAGATGGATGATGTGTCCCCTCAAAAGCACTCAGAAAGACCCATGGAATTTATATGAATATGACACAAATAAAACAGAGATTTCCTGCAGGCAAGCTTAAGAGAGACACAAAATACAGCCTGCTATTGTGTCTCCCCATTGCCTGCCGATGCGAGGCAGTAGGGATGTTTGTTTTCTTTTCCTTTTCTTTCTTTTTTAATTTCAGGGATTAGAAAAGATTGATTTATTGAACTGCTGAAGATCTACAGGAAGGAGCTGGAAAGTCCAGACACTCGCCTCATAAAGCAAGAGGGTTCACTGCTAATTAGTGAAGGAGCATCTTCATGGGGAGTAAAATCAATCATGAGCAATAGAAGAGTGCTTAAAGGATTTTGCCTTTACGCTCTGTGACAAAGTTCCCACCTTGATGGCTGGAAGCCAAATGTCTTCCTAATTGCCTTCCTTAGGCTGCTGGTACTCACTGCATGGCTTTCCAAGCCATATTTCCAAGTCTCAGCTTCTGGCTCACTCACTGCCTTTGCCAGGAGATGGTCAGTCCCCTGAAGACCTCCTCCTCATCTAGGAAGCCAGTGAGCTTGTCATGGCTTCATTTACTTTACATGTCTTGGAGATCTGCAAAGGTTGGGGTCCTACCACCTGGTATAAGGAGATTTTATAAAGATTAAAAGCCACTGCTGCCTTCCACCAGTAGCTCTGAAATTTTTATCCAAACCAAGTCCAGATTTTATCCAGACCAACGAGGACAAATATTCCTCGACTCTATGTGATGCCTAAGCCCAAGATCTGGGGAAAAATAGCCCTGATTTTTTTTCTACCAGAGGCAAAGCACCATCACTTTCCCCCTTAACTCACCCAAGGAAGTCATGGCCTGCTTTTTGAGATTTGCTCTTAGCTATTCCAAGTGGAAAGAGAACTTCCATTAAGCTCAACTCGTGTTCTGCAAGTAATCAATTACCCTCAGAACTGCTTCCCCTGGTTAATTCTACCTCCTAACTTTGCAAAGGCATGGCATGATTGTTCAAACTACACTGAGGTGTAACCATATACCTGATTGTTTCCCCACAACATGGATTCAGAAAGGGTACAGACCCATTGCTGTGGTCCAAATGCCTAACAGGTCACACCTTGAGTATTATGTTGAATTTGGAAAGGACACTGAGATTCTCAAGTGGGTTCAGAGAAGGGCAAGAAAGCTGGTGAACAGTCTGGTAAGAAGCAGGTGGGGGAACTGGGGCTGTTTGGTCTAGAGAAAAGGAAACTGAGGAGAATCCTTTTGGCTCTCTACAACCCCCTGAAAGAAGGTTGGAACCAGGTGAGGGTTGGTCTCCTCTCCCTAATAACAACGGATAGGAGGAGTGGAAATAGCCTCAAGTTGCACCAGGGGAGATTTAATTTGGATATGAGAAGAAACTTCTTCATTGAAAGGTTTCTTAAAAACTGGAACAGGCTTCTCACAGAGGTGGCTGAATCCCCATCCCTGCAGGTGTTTCAAAGAGGCAGAGATGGGGTGCTGAGGGACATGATTTAGCAGCAGACTTCATAGTTAGAAAATGGTTGGACTGGATCATGTTAATGGTCTTTTTCAACCAAAAAAATTCTGATTTTATGATTCTATTAAACAGTACCAGCAGAGCTTGCTGACAAAATATTTAGAATGTATTGCTTTTTCAAACAGTAATCATGATTTATGAGTTCACAGAAAGAACTCAGGTATTTAATATCTTCCAGGACACTCTCAAATCAATAAGTGCTGATTGATTTTTATTTTATTTGCTTAAATTTAAAAAGGACAGCACCCATCAATGGGAAGATTTGTGCTTTACAATCAGAACCAAAACATAGCAAAGCCATCACACAAACCAGAGATAGGAAAGACTCAAAGCCAAAAGGGTCAGATATTAACCATACCCTTCTGTGAAAACCCCAAACAGCAGCAGATTTCAACAAACAGAATTGGATGCTGCCATCAACATCACTGGGGATAAAAAGCACCCAGATAGAAGTGCAGTCACAGATGGGTTTTTTCAACACTGGCAGAGTTTCTGCCTCCAAGGTGCCCACAAGGTCTGCACTGGCAAATTATAAATGTGCTCTATCTTTCCTTGGTAGGAAGCTTGTAAATACTTCATTTTGTTCCATCTCCAAATGATTTTTCTGGGTTTCCTTTAGGCTGCCTGTTCAAAGTTTGCTCATGCACATGTAAAGGCTGTGGAGGATCAGCACTGAATTACCCAGGTGACCAAGAACCATGGTGCTTTCTTAGGCAGGGTTCACAGAGACCCTTAGATGATGATCAGCTTAGATGTGACCCTGTGAAAACATTCAACACAAGAAGGACATAGAAGTGATGGAGAAAGTCCAGAGGAGGCCATAAAGACTGTCAGAGGATTGGAGCACCTCCCCTATGAAGAAAGGGTATGAGTTGGGGCTGATTAATGTGGAGAAGAGTAGACTCCAGGGAGACCTTAGAACAGCCTTCCAGTATCTGAAGAGGGCTACAGGAGAGCTGGGGAGGGACTTTTGACAAGGGCTGTTAATGATATGATGAGGGGCAATGGCTTTGAGATGAGAAAATTAGGAAGAAACTCTTTAGAGTGACGATGATGAGACACTGGAGCAGGTTGCCCAAGAAGATTATGGATGCCCCCACCCTGAGGTGTTCAAACCCAGGTTGGAAAAGGCCTTGAGCAACCTGGTCTAGTGGAGTGTGTCCCTGCCCATGGCAGGGGATTTGGAACTAGATGACCTTTAAGGACCTTTCTAACCCAAACCATTCTAGGATTCTATGATAATGAAAATGTGATGGGAAATTTCCAACATACACCTCAGCACTCCACAGCTAACACCCAGGTTTTGCAGAGGAGGGAAGTTTTCCAAAGGAGAGAAAAAAGCTATTCCTCATTTTCAGAAGTACCCAGATCATTTGGTCATCCTTGCAAAACACTCCTGTCAGGTTTCCTGATGCCTGCACATCCCAGGCACCATTACAACACACACTTCATTTCTCATTCAAGTCTATCCACACTCAAAACACTGACTCTGGGGCTCTTTTTGCTCCCTGGGATCACATTCTCTTTTCCTGGGGCAGGAATCCAGGGATGATTCTTTTCCAAAGGGCATCCCTGAAACTTCTATACTCTGAGCCTGCTGCCTCCAGAAGTCAAAAGAGTCCAGAAGGGAGCAAATAGCAGAGCTGGATGGTAAGCAAAGAATTTCAACACCCTATTCTTTAACAGCCCACTCAGTCTTTCTGTTTTACAAGTAGGTATGTGTGAAAATGGTAACAGAAACCTCATGCTTCATATGCATAGGGCAAGTTCCTCAGCCCTCTGATCATCTTTGTGGCCTCCTCTGGACCTGCTCCAGCAGTTCTATGTCCTTCTTGTATTGGGGGCACCAGAACTAGATGCAGTACTCCAGGTGGGGTCTCACCAGAGGAGAGGGGCAGAATTCCCTCCCTTTCCTGCTGCTCTCATTGCTTTTGATGCAGACCGGGACATGGCTGCTTTCTGTGCTGCAAGCAATCATTGCCAGCTCACGTTGAGATTTTCATCAACCAGCCCACCCCAGGTCTTTGTCCTTAAAGCATACCTGCTACAAATTACTGTTCCACAGTAATCATAGAATCATAACATGATTTGGGTTGGAAGGGACCTTAAAGATTGTCTGTTCCCATGGGCAGCTCTTCCTCCTGAAGGAGAAGAAATCCTGCCTTTTCCAAAGTCTAACTCATATCTCACTGCACCCAAACCCAGGATGTTTGCTTTTTCTACATTTCAATCAGCTGAGTAAATAAAACCAGCCCAGTAAACCTCTGCTTCTGCCAGCACAACACCATTGTGTTAAATCAAGGATTAAATTTAAACATTTCCACAGCCCATCTTTGGAAGTTGCATTTAATCTTTGTTTCCAATTTTCTACCTAACTCTAAGAGGGGGTTTTTTGTATTTTATTTTATTTTATTATTTTCTTGATGACTGAAGAAAAGCTGCAGGACTGAAACAAGTTAATCTAGGGGCTGGGATTAGTCATGTCTCTTGAAATAAAAGACATATGTTGAAGCAAGAAAATGAGCAGATAATCACTTCCACCGATACAACATATGGGGAGAGCAGGATATGGCAACACTTTGTCAGAGAGGCACCCTTGCAAAAAGGGGGGTCTCAGTTTTGTGCCTGATGCTCCTCAGCCCTCACCTCACTCACCCTGAATTGGACTCCCTGAAAGAGTCCAGGCTGGGCTTTGCAAGGTTTTATAGAGTAATAATCAACTTTGAGACTTTGCATTTGGCTCCTACTTTTGGCTTTTAGGTTGCACATTCTCAGATTTATTTCTGTGGGTCTGTGAGTCTCATGGAAAAGGGAAGAGAAAAAGCAAAAAAAAAAGAAGTACTAAAAAGTGTGGTGTGAGATGTGTTTCAAGTTAGAAACTTGGGGGAACATGGACTTTTTGGTTTAGCCATTAAATCAGAGCTTTGTGCCTTCAGCCCCAGACCATTTTACTGGATATTTGAAAGAAATTCTTTACAGTGAAGGCAGTGAGACACTGGAACAGGTTGTCCAGGGATGTAGTGGATGCCTCCTTCCTGGAGGAGTTCAAGGCCAGGTTGGACAGGGACTTGAGCAACCTGGTGTAGTGGAAGGTGTCCCTGTGCAATGGTGGAGGGGCTGGAACTAGATGTTCTTTAAGGTCCCTTTTAAACCAAATCATTCCATGATTCTATGATCTAAAGACATCTTCTACTGCATGTTCAGAACATGTTGGGTTTTGTTTGTTTGTTTGTTTTTTTCCCCAGAGAATTTCAGGTTTTAAAATAGTGCTGCTTCTGTTGTTGCAGAAGATGGGATGAGAGCAGGTTTCCACAGGAGGGAAGAAATCTCCAACCAAACAACAATGATTAATGGCAGGATTAAACTATCTCAAAGCTCCTAATTGATAGTGTCTCTTCAGCAATGAAAGAATCTCCCAGCTAAAAGTCTAGGACTCCTGTCTCAAAATAAGAAATGATGATGAGTTGTTTAGCCTTAAGAAAAGGAGGCTGAGGGGAAAACTTGCTCTCTACAAGCACTGAAGGGAGGTTGTAGGAAGGTGGAAATCTGTCTCGTCTCTCAAGGAGCGAAAATAGGACAAGAGAAAACAGACTGAAATTGCACCAGTGGAGGTTTAGATTGGATATTAGAAGAAACTTCTCTGAAAAGGTTCTCAAACTGTGGACCAGGCTGCCAAGGGCAGTGGTGGAGTCCCCATCCCTGGAGGGGTTTAAAAGCTGTGTAGATGTGGCGCTGAAAGATATGGTTTAATGGCGACATGACAGTACTTGGTTAATGTTTGGACATGATGATCTGAAAAGACTTTTCCAACTGAAATAATTCTATGATTCTATGTCTTTGGTGTAGGTTTCTATTGCACTGGATGAGCAAACCCAAGACTACAGCACCAACATGCTCCTCTTTGAAGAGGTCCCCATGAGTTGTGTTTTCCAAAGAGAAGCCAGGTGGCCTATGGTACAAGCCAAACTATTCACTGGTTAAAACTATAACAATGAAATGGGACAAAAAGAGAAGTGAGGTGACAAAGCCCTTGCCTCTAGCCTTCTTTGCAGTGGGTCTGCAACTGCACTTGGCAGCCCTGGCTAACATCTCATCCTTCCAAAGTCAATAAAATAAAACCTTGTTGTCACATACTGTAGCACAGAAGAATGTGAGGAAATCTGGTCTGGGTGGGGGAAAGGCTAACAAACCCAGGCACAGCCAGGCAGAGCTGGGGAAGAGGGGACAGGCGCCTCCAGGAACTTCAAAGGGAAGGTTACATAAGTAGGGAACAGAAATTATGGCTTCTGATCTCTCCTAGGAGAAAAGAGGTTTCACTGCCTCCCCTCCACTGGCTCACAGAATGGTGGGGGATGGAAAGGGCCTCTAGAGATCATCAAGTCCAAACCCCTGATAAAGCACAATCACCTGGAGCAGACTGCATGGAAATATATCCAGGTGGGTTTGAAATCTCTTCAGAGAAGGAGACTCCACAACCTCTCTGTGCAGCCAGGTCCAGGGCTCTGGCACCTTCACACCAAAGATTTTCCTTAAGTTCAGATGAAACCTCCTGTATTCTAGCTGGCACCTATTGACTTGTTCTGTCACTAGACACCACTGAAAAGACCCCATCATCACAACCTTCACCAGTGATGCCCTGTGTTACGTTCACACATGGCAGCTGCTTGGCCCCACTGATAAATCATTTCAATCCACTTACAGGACTTGATTTTTTTAACTAAATAACTGCTCTCCCTGCCAAATTCTCTGCCAATGTTCCACATCAGGCACTCGGGGCTTTTTTAGCCTAGAGAAGACTGAGGGGAGATCTCATAAATGCTTATAAATACTTAAATGGTGGGTGTCAGGAGAATGGGACCAGTCTTTTTTCAGTGATGCCCAGTGACAGGACAAGAGTTAACAGACACAAACCCAGACATAGAAAGTTCCATCTAAATATGAGGAGAAAATTCTTCACTTTGAGGATGGTAGAGCAGTGGATCAGGCTGCCCAGAGAGGTGCTGGATTCTGCCTCTCTAGAGTCATTCAAAAGTCCTCTGGACACCATTCTGTACAACCTGCTCTAGGTGAATCTGATCTAGCAGGGAGGTTGGCCTCTATGATCTCTGGAGGTCCCTTCCAACACCACCATGCAGGGGTCTTGTGAGAAGCACACATAGATACCCATGAGTGGAGCCCATCTGAACAAGCAGTATCAAGATAACTGCAGGACAAGCAGTGTTCTGTGACATGATGCAAAGGTATTTGGAGAAGAGATTCATCTGAAACCCTACATTTTGCCCAGAAAATGCGGGTTAAGAATCTGGAAACACCAGGATGGTTTGTTGTGTGGCAGCATCTGGCATGAGTCAGAAGAAACTAGTTGTGTGAGGACCACAAGCAGCCACAATACACGCCTGACCAGCCAGAAAGGAGTTGATGGAAGGAAAACTCACAAATCATGTTGGAGTATTCATATGTAGATGTATTTTCTTTTGTCACATAAGGCTTCCTACAAGAATCTGGATAGAAGCATATTCCTGTCTAGGAGAATCTGAGGCATTTCTTACACCTAACCAGCACAATGGAAAAGTGCAAAGGAAAGAGTTTCTGCTGCTCAGCTCCAGAAATCAGTCTGCATGCAAACAACCTCCAGTAAAACAACTTCACACCTGCTCTGAAGTATTCCAGCTGGTAACACATCCTCACCAGGAGCCATCTGCTAGTGAGAGAGCATCAGTACCATCCTCATATGCCTGTAGTCTCTACCATGCAGGCTAGAGAGGCAAACAACACAGTAGGCTTTTACCTTCCAAAAAGCTTGTGCAGTCCCTGGCTTAAAAGGAGGAGGTGATTGTGCCCCTGTACTTGGCACTGGTGATGCCACACCTCAGACACTGGGTTCAGTTTCAGACCCCTCACTACAGGAAAGACATTGAGGGGCTGCAGATTGTCCAGAGAAAGGCAACAAAGCTGGTGAAGGGTCTGGAGAACAAATCTTACGAGGAGTGTGCTGAAGGAACTGGGATTACTTAACCTAGAGAAGAGGAGGCTGAGGGGAGACCTCATTGTTCTCTACAAGTCCCTGAAAGGAGGTTGGAGACAGATGCAGGCTGGTCTCTTCTCCCTAATATCAGGTGATAGAATGGGAGGAATTGGACTGAAATCGTGCCAGAGGAGGTTTAGGTTGGATATTAGGAAAAGTTTCTTTCCTGCAAGAGTGATCAGGAATTGGAACAGGCTGCCCAGGGAAGTAGTGGAGTTACCATACCTGGAGGTGTTCAAGAAATGTATGGACATGGCAGATGGTTTAATGGCCATGGAGTTCCTAGGTTGATGGCTGGGCTTGATGATCTAAAGAGGTCTTTTCCAACATTAATGATTCTGTGAAAGGAGGACTTGAGCATGACCCTCACTGGCTCAGCAGGCAGAACTCACTGAATCATCCTAGTATCCACCTGCCAAACAGGGAGGATGCTCTTGACACCGGGGGTAGGACCCAAATGCAGAATCACAGAATCTTTTTTGGTTGGAAAAGACCTTAAAAATGATTGAGTCCAACCATTCTCTGACCGTAATATGTGCCCACCCTACTTCCTTCTTGGAAGTACTGAGCTAAGCTAGAAAAGGTAACATGGGTAAATAATTAGCTAGCTCTTTACTCATCCAGTTCCTTGCTGGGTAATCCCTGGGTAACCAGAGCTCCACTGCAAGAATGTCAGGTTCTCCCATGCTGGCACCATAATGCAGGGCCTGTTCCCGAAGGTAAGGGAAGTTTATTTTTACAACTTTGCGCAGTGCTTACAAATCTTTCAGGCACACAGCATCTGGTTCAGGCACTGCCCTTTCAATGGCTGTTCTGTTGGTGCAGTAATTAAAGGTATCCCAGGTGACACCTGATCCCTTATCAAGTTCATTAATTTAAGTGGAGTTATTTGGCTCTCTATTTTCTATGCTTCATAATGTATTTCTAACCTTTCAAGTGACATAGGCAAGCTCCGGCTTGCAGGGACGCTTATTAACAGCCTATTAAAATATTTTATGGCCTTTATTTTTACATTGCCACAGGGAATCAACTATTTGGCTGTTGTGGAACAGGCTCAAGGATTTATGTTGCGAGAACTTCACCACAGCCAAACACAGAGCAGGGCTAGGAAATGAAGTGGGAGAACAAACTCCCATTGAGCTCTCTGTGCACCGTAAAGCTGTCATGCACAGATGGCAGCCAGGGGCCCTCCAGTGCTGGCCCTCCATTTGGTTTGGTTTTGCAAATGTAAAGCAGTAAGACAAGATCATAGATCCATGGAATCATAGAATTGTTTTGGCTGGAAAAGACCTTCAAGAACATCAAGTCCAACCACTATCTACCTCTACCATGTCTCTCAGTACCATACTTCTTTGAAACACCTTCAGAGATGAGGATTCAGTTACCTTTCTGGGAAGCCTCTTCCAGTCTTTGAGAACCCTTTCAGCGAACAAGTTTCTTCTAATCTCCAACCTAAACCTGCCCTGGTGCAACTTGAGGCCCTTTCTTCTCATCCTATCACTTGTTCCTAGGGAGAAGAAAGCAACCTCACCACATTGGAGGGATCTGCCTCTAATCTGGATCTAAGGTGGGAAAAATCCACTGGGATCTTGTGATATGTAGCCCAAACTCTATAGAGAGCTACTATCAAATGTCAAGCCTTTCCAGAAGTGACTTTTGAGGGGAAAGTCCTGCCAGGCTGCAAAGGGGCTTATGCCGAGTTTGCACTCACAGGATCCCTCCAGAAAACACAGTCTGAGCTACTTGACTTCTCTGCCCAAGTAAGAGGCTTGGAAATCAGCACTGTGTTTAAAGATGGGGACTGGGTTGTCCATAAACCAGGTCCCAAGCTTCACTGCCCCAAGCTTACAAATCTGCTCCAGCACTTCTCTAAAGCATTAAAAGGAGCCTTCCTTCTCTAAGCCAGGCCAGCTTAGAGAGGAAGCAGTAAACATCTTTGAAACACTTCCAGGAATGGGGATTCAAGATTCAGGCCTCTGGGATCATGCTGAGAATCAGGCAATGCCTCCTCAGAAAAGATCCGGGTACAGACCTCTGGAAGTCAGCTCAGAAAGGATTTTTCTGATTGTCTATGAAATAATGTGGCTTGTGTCTTTTTATTCCAGAGGTGCTGTACCACAGATACATTTTTCACTTAAATTAGAGCAAATTAGTTTGGAATAAAGCCGTGATCTTACCTGGAAGGAGACAGTGACTTTACCTAGAACACAACTATGGTCTTACCTAAAAGTATTCCAGAGACTACAAGCCCCTAGGAAAGCTTCCTCACAGGTGATGCAGTTTTAGGCCCAGCTGTAGCCAATCCCCATGCAGCTGCTCAATTGTCCCTTGCACTCCCTCACCCAGGCAGGATGGGAAGGAGAAGTTGGGAAGAAAATGCAAAACCTCATGGGTTCAGGTAAGAAGAATTTAATAGAACAACACTAAGAACAAAGGAGCAACAGGAGTAACAATAGTCTGGGATTGTTTAGACTGGAGAGGAGGAGGAGGATGATAAAGGAAGACTTCATTGTTTTATACAACTCCCTGAAAGAAGGTTGGTGTGAGGTTGGGGTTTGGTCTCTTCTACCAAGTAACTAGCAAGAGAATGAGAGGAAATGACCTCAAGTTGCACCAGGGGAGGTTTAGGTTGGATATTAGGAAAAATTTCTATCCTACAAGTGTGGTGAGGCAGTGTAACAGGCTGCCCACATTGGTGCTGGAGTCTTCATCCCTGGAGGTGTTCAAAAAATGTGGACATGGCACTTTGGGACATGTTTAAGTGGGCATGGCAGTGTTGGGCTGCCAGTTGGACTTCATGACCTTAGAAGTTTTTCCAACCTCACTGATTCTATGATCTATTAGTCTATGATAATACTGATGAAGTAATCTATAAAAGGAGTGATACCAAGTGTGGATGCCTCAGCTAACACTTGCTGCACCAAAGGATAATTTCCTTCTCTGTTAAAAATCTGCGCTTCCTCCTAACTCAGGCAGATCTGATGTTGAGACAACAAATACATGGGGTTTAGACACTTCATTTTGCCCTGCTTTGGTATTCAGAAACTGAAATCAAGTTCCTTCTGAAATTCATGTTTTGATAAACCTCCTAGGGTGAGCTTGGGGTCTTCCCAAGTTTATGTTATTCTTCGCTTATTTTTCCAAGCATAAAAAAATACATTTGCAAGGAAGAAGTCTGTTTGGAAGGGTATCAGCAACAGACTTGTTTTTTAATTGGTTATGTTTTCAAAATGTTTTAATGAAGCCAATTCAGGAAAAGACACTCATCTGCCAACAGAACCTATAAAATATTTTACAGTGACATTATAGTTGATGTATCTGGTTGTATAAATTACTGGCATTTTAAATGGAGATAGTAGAGATTAGCACAAGCAAGATTATTCAGGAGGCAATTATTTCCCCTTTAATTAGAAATGCTTTGTTGTTTTGTTTGCTTTTTGGGGTTTGTTTTGTTTTCTTTGGGGTTTTGGGGTTTGTCTTTCCTTCTTCTTCCCCCGCTTCCCCTCCCCCCGGTTTTTAATTTAAATGTCATTCTGCAAAGTTTTATAGACAGATTTTGTGTGGGTAACCTTAACAAGCCTCTTCTCAGTGAGCAATCCCAGAGCACTCATGCATGATGTGTAGCCATATTAATAAGTGTTATTAAATGTATCATTCCTTTAATGCCTCATCAAAGACCCAAAGAAAGACCATCACAGTGGGATCAGTCCTGGACATCCAGAAGAGACCCTTCCTCCAATTTCATCTTAATAGTTGAGTTGAGCATGAAGTTCAACAAGGCCAAGTGCTAGTTCTTACACCTGGCTCGGGGCAATCCCAAGCACAAATGTAGGGTGGGCGAGGAGTGGCTTGAGAGTAGTCTGGAGGAGAAGGACTTGGGGGTGTCAGTTGCTGACAAACTCACCATGAGCCAGCAATGGTCACTGGCAGCCCAGAAGGCAGCTGCGTGCTGGGCTGCATCCTAAGCAGTGAGACCAGCAGGGCAGGGAGGGGATTCTGCCTCTCTGCTCTGCTGAGACCCTACCTGAAGTACTGTTTTCAGTTCTGGTGCCCCCAGCACAAGAAGGACATGGAACTGTTGGAGCAAGTTCAGAGGAGGCCACAAAGATTATCAGAGGTCTGAAGATTATCAGAGGTCTGAAGAACCTCCTCTATAGGGAAAGCCTCCAAGTAAATGGGACTGTGTACACTGGGGAAGAGAAGGCCATAGGGAGACTGTAGGAGGGCCTTCCAGTTCCTGAACAGGGCCTGCAGGACAGCTGAGGATGGACTTTTTACAAGAGCTTGTAGTGATAAGATGAGGGGCAATGGCTTTGAGCTGGAGGAGGAATGATTAGGAAGAAACTCTTTATAGTGAGGGTGGCGAGACACTGGAACAGGTTGCCCAGGGAGATTATGGATACCCCCTCCATGGAGGTGTTCATGGCCAAGTTGGAAAGGGCCTTGAGTAACCTGCTCTAGTGGAAGGTGCATCTGCCCATGGCAGGGGTTTTGGAACTAAATGATCTTTATGGTCCCTTCCAAATGACTCCATGATGGCAGCAGCAGAGGCACACCATAAAGCAACCTGACTGCAAATTGGGCAGGGACAGACATGGCCAAGGTGTGTCTCTAAGCTCACTGTAGTCCCCTGCAGTTGTATAGACTCCAGTCCCATTTCCTCTCTACCCTTGAAGAAGAAGCTGTGCCTAAGAAACTAAAACTTCACTCAAAGGACCACCTAAGGTTGTGGCATTTTAGGGGCATGGCAAGTTTTGCCTGCTGGGGAAGTTTTAAGGTGGAACTGACTTAGTTTAAAGCCACCTGTATGACAGAAGTTGAATGGTAGGTACCAGCTTGCTGAGAAGTGTCTTTCAGCTCTGTAATTCAGTCCTCTCTTAACAAGCTCCCTTTGTGCCTCTTCTACTCCCACCACAGAAGAGAAGAGAAAACTAACTTCCAGCCATGTCACTCAACACTGTCCTTTCCTGGATGGGCAGCAAAGTGCTGACTCCCAATAATTTATTCCTCCTGAAGTTCATTTGATAATTAAAACAGTTAGCAGACTCCCCATCTTATCACATGCTGCAGGTGAAGTTCTCCTCATTTTTTTCAAAGTAAGCAGTTAAAGCCAGAGGTACTTGAATAAACAGGCACTGACAGAGAGTAATATTCTAATGAGGCAGCTTGCTAGACAGTAAGATGCTCAAGCTCAGATGTCAACCAAATCCAAGGGCAAACAAACCATGCTGTGGCTGGCAAGCACACCTTCTGACATGGGCACCCCCAGGTAAACTCCCCAGTCACTGTGCTGAAACTAATCAGATTCTGGGGAGAATTTGAATCATTAAATCTGTCAGGGGCTAAAACAAACAAAAAAGAAGTCAGGCTGCTGCCCTCAGAGCACAGAGAAATAGTAATGACCAACAATTTCAGCACCTTCCCTGTAGAGTCTGTAATAATTAGCCAGTAATTATTGGCCAGTGTTCATGTAGCGGGACTAAGAGGTTACCTGCTTCAAGGACAGCAAATGCAACTTCACTTCCTTCATACAAAATCAAATGGAAAATGCCACCACTGGCAGCCAAATCCCAGTAAAGACAGTGCCGCACCACCAACCACTTGCTAGTGATTAGAAACCATTCTGTAGTGCCATAACCCAGCATATTGCCTCTGGTTATCACTGCTGCTGGCAGAGCTGTTTGCTAGGTGCTTTTCACAGAGAGGAACGAGGCCATAAACAGCAGAAGACAGACACAGGGAGAGAGAAAGAGAGGACACCAGCCACTTACTTGATGTTGTCCAGGCATCCAGATTCGGGTTTCAGTATGGCAGTATGATGAAACATTTTATAGAGGGCGATCCCAAGGAAGATGACATTAAGCTGAAATGGGAGAAAAGAGGGGGAGAAAAATAAGGT